>NC_141698.1:1048894775-1051312275 GCF_964263255.1 Lissotriton vulgaris | reverse complement strand
GCGGTGGCTTATATCCCCCCACTACTGTACGTCCGTTCCTTGTAGCTGGCCACCCCATTGGGGGGTTTGTACCATGCTGTCCCCCCCCGATTGGCTGAGGGGGGTCCTTGGTGTCAACAGGATGTTCCGCATACGAGGTGTTAAAGTCCTCCTGCCGCTTCTGGGCGCCCAGAACCGGTTCTTCCACTGAGGCTCGGCGTGGGTTAAGGCGCCGGCCCTTGAGCCTCCTCCCCCCCCTTCGGGGGGGATGTGGCGGCCTCTGCAATAGTAGCTCACAATGCTTTTCACTAATCAGAAGTCGCTCTCACTACAGAAAACGTTGGAGACCCCCGATAAAAGATCGTTCAAACTCAAAACTATTGCTGCTGTGAAGTAAATAGTTTCCTTCCTGCTGGTTCTCTATAGACACTTAGTATTATTGTACCAGATGCACACTTCCACTGCAGTGCTCTGCGGGCATGAGAGGAAGTGTTTCTGTAGTTGGCTGCACTGCAACTGTTCATGATTTGCAAGGGGCGCTTGCGCTGCTGCAACACATGCTGTACAGTTGGTGTGGGATGCTAGCGTGCGGCTTCCGCCATCTACCCTTGTGTTTTGTGTTAAGAAAGCGTGTATTGATGCTCTCCGTCATGAACCTGTGTTTTGTTAGTACCTTTTGCTAAAAATCTTTTCCCAACACAAGCACAAACTGCCTGGTCCGTGCTGTTTTTTTGTTTCGGTTTCCCGAACTGAAGAAGTTTGAGGTACTTTTACAAACTTGTCTTAATTGTTGCCAATTTGTTCTAGCTTTCTTTTTCTGAAGTATATTTTTCCTTGTGTTTACTGTTAGGCAAAGATGCTTGATGTCAACATGGATGTTTGCTGTTCTTACTTTGCACTCATTTGCGTTTTTATTTGTAGGTGTACCCTGGATTGATGGTGACAGCTGGCCTTATTCATTGGATATTGAATATGATGAACATTACAGTCCACATCCGAGATGTGTGCGTCTTTCTAGCACCAATTTTCAGCGGCCTTACATCCATTTCCACTTTCCTGCTCACTAGAGAACTTTGGAACCAGGGAGCTGGACTTTTAGCTGCTTGTTTTATAGCTATTGTTCCTGGCTACATCTCGCGCTCAGTAGCCGGATCATTTGACAATGAAGGCATTGCAATTTTTGCGCTGCAGTTTACATATTATTTGTGGGTAAGTCATTATTTATTTTGTTGTAATTATGTTTTAATAGACATGCAGTTAAAACCTATCTTAATTAAAGAAAATAACGTCATTAATGAGAGTACCCCAGGGTCGTGATCAAGGATGTGTTTTTTTTTAAGGGCTGTCATTTTGATTTCCCCCTTTCTATCAGTAGATATGTGTAAAATGGGTGCAGTATTATTTCACCGCCGAACGTTTTACCGCTTTATCTGATGTGTAGGGGAGACTTTGCGGTGCAGGCACAGAGTACCATTTCCACACCAGGCTCCAGAGTTGTAGGAATCCTGTACTTACCGGAGTTTGGCAGCATCCCCCTTCAAGTATATTTAGCCCAGTTTGCTAGTGTTACCAGGATTTGTTAAAAAGAGGGATACACAGTACTGAAAAACTCGACCTTTTAATGAATATATTTATCGTACAGTATTTAGTTTACCGGGGGTGCAGGAATGTGTAGACCTTGGGTTGCCTCACTGTTTGCAGGTGTCGACATTATCCCGTCCCTGGCTCCAGGTCTTCCGTCCCTGGGGGCACCAGGACAGCAGCACCCTTCCTTGTACTAAGCTTGTTTTTTAATTGCCTCAGTGTAGTGCTTCATATTCTGCCCCGGTGCATTCCCCTTCTTTCTCTCTCAGTCGTGCAAGGAATGGCAATGCAGAGCACACTGCACTATTTCACTTCATTGTCTCAAAGTTAAATGTATGAATGAAGTTCGTATGGTTTGAATGAACGTTAAACTCATTGTTCCGATACACAAACCTTTACACCTGTCAGTATTGGTCGTTTATTGCTCTGCCAGTGTGATGTTTGGACATTCCCTTGATCTTCGACGATCAAAACTGATGACTGATGCATATGTCCTTGTTGTTTAAGTATGATTAACAATTCACGGATGAACTGTTTCAGTGACACCTTTTTCCAGCACTCCATTGTTTTCTTGTAACCCTTGAAATACTTTGAAGTTTTTAAAATCTGAGTAGACTAGCAAATATGGCAGCTGGTAAATCTTAAGTGTTCTGTTTTTGGAGACTTGGAGCTGGTCTTAGAGGTGAGTTCAGTCTCTTTCTGCTTTTCAATTTCTGTAATCCTGAAATACCAGCTGCATCGTTTGGAAAATGCCCGTGCCTTTGTGCTAAGAATTGTGCATTCCTTGTGCCTTCTTTAGTGGACGGTTGTTGGTTACTGGTGCACTGCTGCTGTGCTTAGTTTTTTTGAGAACTGGTCATCATAAGCACATTTGTTTGCACTGTGCCATGAATTTCTGCTTATGGGGCTGAAGTGTTAATAATTGTCAAGTTTCCCAGTGATATTGTGTACTCTAGCCTGGGCTTTTTTTTCCTTCATAAACCCTTATAATATTCTCTCAGGTGTTCTGAACATACAAGTCCATGGTTCGAAGAACAAAAAAGTTGATGTCTGTCCTAAAAGGATGTTTTTAAGTAGTGGGTGGTCCATCAAGATACACCTGATCATTTATGCATTCAAAATTGACTTGCCACTGTTAAAGAACAAGTGTAATGGCTTACAGGCAAGCAGAAAAAAGATCTCCGCCTTGAAATTGTCAAGTAAGGTATTAATACGGCATGGTTCCCAAACTGTGAATAACTGCACATATTGTAACAGGCACGTTGGGTGTGTCTGCTTTGCAGCCACATTTGTTACCTGCGTAACTTACCAGCTTGGCCATTTTTTTTTTCCTTTCATCACTATGGAGCAGAATGGATTACTCTCATGATCAGCAACGTTCTATCTGCGTAATTCCCTTGTCCTGTTTTTTTATCCCCTGTAAATTATTTTTGGGTTTTCTAACTTTCTCCTCCAGATAAGTCAGGCCTCAGTACTTCAGTTGTAAGGCATTCACATCGTGTCTCTGTTTACAGATCTGTTTAACCTTTGCATCTCTTGTTTTGAGAACAGTCAGCCATTGCGTTCAAGTGGTCTGTATTCTGTGTACTGGTTGGCGTTGTTGTGCTTATTTTGTGTCTTCTGCACTCTGGATTTAAAAATCTCCTCTCCCCAGTCCATAAGTCAGACCTCAAAGTGTTCCTCTGTAGACATGGATGCCCCAGATTCTTCTGTGACTACAAGCATATTGCATCTGGGTCGTCCCACATGCTGTTATCTCCATTCTCCTTTATCCGTGTGTGGCAGAGAACTGGAATCAGTTCTTAGAAAGCCATTTCATGCCTCTCAGTTCACCAATCTCTAGTACCAACCCTGAGATTTTGGGTCCGTGCTCCAAACATTTTGATGGAAGTTCCCATGCCACATTCTCAGATTGCTGTTGTGGCTGACTAGCCTAGATTTTATTAGTTGTAAGAGGGATTGGCTGAAGGGATATCTATAAATGTTCCCAAAATGGTCTTTTTCGCTGTCAGCCTTCACTCAAGCAGTCTGGCTGAGTATGATAATCTACACAGTGGCCTACTTCAGTATTAAGTAAATGGGAACTTACGCCCTGCAACTCTTCTGCTGATCAGTAGAAATTAGGCTATGGGCAGTTCTTTAGGATCTGCTACTGGAAGCCTTCGATTGACTGTTAGGATATCAGTAAGCATACAACTTGAGTAGCCCTCGCTACTCCCCTCAAGATTAGAAATTATTGAAGGTTTAGACTCCCATTTTATGCTCAGAGGTGCTCAGCATTGATTCTCTTGTGACTTGCCAGAGCTATGGGTTTGAATGGCTTCATATTGTGAATGGATGTGGTGCTCTGCGCCCTGGAGCAGCCTTATGCTAATTTGTAGAGGAAGGCTCCTGTATGCCTCTCCCAAAACAAAACAAACAACCGGTCGCTCCCCCCGCGAAAATCGAATTTTTTTTGTTTTTGTTTTCAGCGCCGGGGCCCTTTTATGTCCCCCACATCAAACCTAGGGGGGCAGGGGGGGTCTACCCTGCCCCTTTTTGGTTATTTCCCCCTTTGTTTTTGGCCCTGCTTGTGTCTCTATCCTACCGAGACACAAGATGGCGGCCGCTCCGGACTGTTTCGAATGTTTACAGACACCCGAGAGCCAATCAGCTTTCCGTGCGCACCTCGCGTGTCGCGCCCGCTGCGCGTACCGGGGCGCGCTTATAGATATATATATTTTTTGGAACCTAAATTACTCAAAATCCACTGGAGCACATATCTTGAGACATAGCAAAGGCACATCCGGCTACCAGTCCCTACAATTTTGCCAAGTTTTGTGGAAATCCATTCAGCCGTCGGGGCTAAAAGTGAGTTCGACCGCCCTATGGAAATTAACATGGGGAAAACACGTTTTGGGCCCCCCCCCCCCCTTTTATCTCGGCCCCCGCTTGACGAATCCCCCCAAACTTTCAGGGAAGGAGCGGAGCGCAGCGAGGCAAATTTAAGGAAAATTACAGGCAGATTCCTCAACCGGCGCCAAAGTTATTCCCAATAGAATGTTGCGGATTTCCTATAGAAAACAATCCTAACTATAACTACCTACTGGCAACCGCCAGTAGGAGATATAGATATATATATATATATATATATATATATATATATATATATATATATATATATATATATATATATATATATTCATTCATTCAACTTTGGGTAGTTCTCAAGTTTAGGTGGACAGCAGCTCCTGTTAGAGCACTCCACACCAGCGACACATTAGATATGCTCACCTCAAATGTCTGTTTTTCTGTCAAAGTATTTAAGCATAAGATTAGCACAGTGCCATCCACGCCAAGATAGAAAAGGACAGTCTTTTTCCATTTCTACAGCTAAGTCTTTAAGCATAGGACTAGCACAGTGCTGTCCATACTGAGCTGTGAAATGATAAAAACCATTTACCACTCAAGGCACAGTATTACAGCTTTGAATTGGTAAAATACCAAGCAAGCCAACCTGAAATGAGTAAAAGCAACCCCATGCACAGTGTTTCGCTCTAATCAGAGGTCTTCAGAGAGGTATAGCTTTGTCCAGACACAAGGGAGCAGCCAGTATAAGTCAAAACAATACCCTTTCAGGCATAGTGACGCATAAATTATGCAAAAAAGGAATATATATATATATATTCACACACCAAAGGCTACAGTTTACACTCACGCAGAGTGCTAGTTAGTTACCTTAGGGCACCAGTTATAGCTAATAAAGATAACTATAAAAGCTGAATTTCTATAATTGTGAGAATTCTAGAACGTTCCTGAAACCTTTGGGCTTTTTCCAGTGAATTAGTTTTTTTAAGTTGGTGGGTGGGCGGGGTTGGGGTGAGGTTGGCCCTATGACAAATCCCCCTGCAAGCAACCAACCAACCACACACTGCGCACATCCGTTACCTGTCTGCGACAAGGAGTTGCCCGCAGACCAACCCCTTGCTTCCCTTCCGGACCATATTTGTCCCTGAAAGACCATATTCCCCGGGGCCCACTACTTAATTTATGGGGGAGGGGGGCACAAAGCTCCCTCCCCTGGCCAAACTTGGCCCTGGGTGACCCCATCTCCCAAGGGCATAGCCATATTTCAAATGAGGGAGGGGCAGGCGCAGACTGGCCATAGCAGGCAACGGGCAATCCCCCGGTACGCCGCACGGGTGGAGGCGGTTTTGGGCCCCTGGGGGGTGATTTTGTTCAAGGGTCTTTTTTGCAGCATAGCTCCAAAATTGGCCCTGTAACATAATCGGCTAAAAAACGGCCCCGCAAAGAGCTCAGCTGCACCTCCAACCCCCCCCCGCAGGGGGGAGGGCAGCCGAGCACTTTGCCATGGCCGGTTTTGGTTCACAGTCCGGCCGTGGGGAGGGGGGGGGAGCACACCGCTCCACCCCCCTCCCAAGGCAAATACTTGTATCTTGTGAACAGACCTACACAATTAATAGGAGTTGTGCCCCCCCACACCCCATTACTGGGGCACTGCTAATTAAACAAGGGGAGGGAGGCTGCTCCCTCTCCCTGGGCCATTTTCTGGCCCTGAGGATCCTATCCCCGGCCAAACTATGAAGGGGGCATGCAGCCCAACACTCTGGGCAAAAATTAGAGCTGGGGACCCCATCCCTTGGAGCCCCTTGCCTAAATTCTTGGGGAGGGGACATATAGCCTCGTCTCCTGGCTGATTTCGGTCCTGGGGCCTGGCTAATAAAATGTCAGTGCCCTGGAGCCCACCCACCTCACCCACTGCATGTTTGTTGAGGGGTGGGAGAGTTGTCCCAAAGCGCCTTTAGCCTGAGCTAGATGTCCACCTTCCGCGGGAGCAGCATGGCTTCTGCCTGCAGTGAGCAGCTAAAATTGCTGCTGTCTGCTGGCAGGAGCAATTTACTCATCTGTTTCCCTACCAAACAAATAAAGTCCGCTCACCGTCGTCCGGAGCATTTTTCATGCTCCCGCCTGATGGAAGTGGACTTACTCTTTGCTCTCGCTTGGAGTGAGCTGTAAAATAGCTCCCAACAGGCGAGATCAGACTGAGGTTTCCCTACCCGCACCACTGCGGCCAGGAAAACGGCTATGTCCCAGGGGTGGCTGCCCTGGGACATAGCCGAGCCTCCCTGGAGGATGTGGTCCAAAGGGCCATTATTAACTCTAAGGGGTGGCCCGCAAAGGCCCCTCCTCCCCCCACCTTGTGGGAGTTGGGGTCCTCTGGGCCGGGGAGGGTAACAGAGTGCCCCATCCCAATATTTTGAGGCCAGGCCCCAGGGGATGGAGTCTTGGGAAGAGGAGGGGGCACCTGCGCATCCCTCTCCAATATTGAACTATTGAACTATTTCCCTGGCCCACCTGGGGTGGCTTTAGAAAACAAGCATTGGAAATGCAATAGATCTCGCATTAGAAAAATTGGAGATATTGGTCTTGTAAATGACAAATATTTTATTTATTTGTTGGTTTTAAAAATAGCTAAATTGATAGCTTTGTCATTTACAATGCCAATAGTTATAACTTTCGTGAATGTGACACCTATAGCATTAGGAATGCAACATGTTTTGTATTTACGTGACTTAGATGGCAGCTATGGTCGTTAGGCCACATCTCTAGAGAGCAGGAGAGTGCAGCAGGGGAGAGAAGCACAGCAATGCAATAGGTCTCGCATTAGGAAAGTTTGAGCTATTGGTATTGTAAAGGACACATTTTTTATTTATGTGCTTGTTTTGAAAATAGAGAAATTAATAGTTTATTTATTTACAATGCCAATAGTTTTATTTTTCGCAATGTGACACCTATTGTAACACAATATGTGTTGTAGCACTGAGTGGTGTGAGGGTGAGTGGTGTGAGGGTGAGTGGTGTGAGGGTGAGTGGTGTGAGGGTGAGTGGTGTGAGGGTGAGTGGTGTGAGGGTGAGTGGTGTGAGGGTGAGTGGTGTGAGGGTGAGTGGTGTGAGGGTGAGTGGTGTGAGGGTGAGTGGTGTGAGGGTGAGGGGTGTGAGGGTGAGGGGTGTGAGGGTGAGGGGTGTGAGGGTGAGGGGTGTGAGGGTGAGGGGTGTGAGGGTGAGGGGTGTGAGGGTGAGGGGTGTGAGGGTGAGGGGTGAGGGGTGTGAGGGTGAGGGTGAGGGGTGTGAGGGTGAGGGGGGTGAGGGTGAGGGGTGTAAGGGTGAGGGGTGTAAGGGTGAGGGTGTGTGTGGGTGAGGGTGATGGTGAGTGGGTGTGTGTGTGTGTGTGTGGGTGAGGGGGTGTGAGGGTTGAGGGTGAGGGTGTGAGGCTGGGTGAGGGTTGTGAGGGGGGTGAGGGTGAGTGAGGATGTGTGAGGATGAGGGGGTGAGGATGAGTGGGGGTGAGGGAGGGTGAGGGTTTGTGAGGGTGAGAGGATGTAAGGGTGTGTGATGGTGAGGAAGTGTGAGTGAGGGTGTGTGAGGGTGAGGGGGTGAGGGTAAGGGGGTGTGAGGGGGTGTGAGGGGGTGTGAGGGGGTGTGAGGGGGTGTGAGGGGGTGTGAGGGGGTGTGAGGGGGGGGGTGTGAGGTTGAATGAGGGGGGTGAGGGTGAGGGAGGGAGTGAGGGTGGTGAGGGGTGTGAGGGTGAGGGTGACAGGGTGTGTCAGGGTGAGGGGTGAGGGTAAGGGTGGGTGAGGGTGAGGGTGTGTGAGGGTGAGGGTGTGTGAGGGTAAGGGTGTGTGAGGGTGAGTGGGTAAGGGGGTAAGGGGGTGAAATGGCCTTGGTACTGTGTGAAGCAACATCTAGGTCTCTTTGGCTGTATGCCTGTATGAAAAAAAAACACCTCAAATGGCTGGGCTCCGCGGTTGCAATGGACTGTGCTTACGACACAATTCAACAAGCACTGGCAAAGGCAGAAGCTAAACGGCTGAGAGAGGGGCCACATCCTGCACAACAGGAAGAAAACAAACAGAAACAAGTCTGGCGGCAGGAGAAATCTCTTAACAGGAGATGAAAAAAGGGGAGGCTGAATCCACTGACTTTTTCTTTATATCCTGACACTGTGGTGCTGATATGATTACCTCATTTTATGTTCCTCATTTCGATGCCTGTAATGACAGTGAACTCTCATATTTGTACTGCACTTACATGTTAAAATGATAAAGTAAAAAAAATAAAAATAAATTACTACTTGTAATAATAAAAACACAATGCATCGTAGCCCGCAACTCTGCGTAGTAACACGTGAACACCGAGATTCTGGTAAGAATGTTATATAATAAATAAATACAAAAAACCATCTAAAGATTCAAACAGCACAATGCAACAGAAATAGATCTGTGCGGCTAGCTTGGGGTACTAAAATAGTACTAACAAGTCTTCCGAACTGCTTCGTTTACATTAGGATTCGAATGAAATGATACACCTGCTGCTATGTTAACATGTTCATCACTGCAGAAAACTCAATTAACCCGACTACGGGTCAGTTAATCAGCGAACGTTTCAGATGTCGACACATTCTTAAATAGACTACCGTTCACGGCTGTGTGAGGGCCCGTGCAGCATTACCATAGCGAGTGAGCGCCGACAAATGAGCCGCTCGCGCTTACACATCAAGAACACCCACTGCCTGCAACGCTTGGGCAGGCAGGAAACATTCCTCTGAGCGGCGACCAATGGCAGCACCAGCTTGGAAGGTCGGGCCAAGGCATGCTGCACACTCGCGGCGGTATGTAGGGCGACGCTTTTAACCGGTATCGAAAGTTAAACACTAAGTGAAGCAGCAACCAGAAAATTATAAAATCAAAACACATTCTACAGTTTTAAAAAACACGCCACAAGTGCCACTTCCACAAAATATGCCACCCAAAAACAAGTTTTGTCTGCAAGTTTTTGGATTAAACTTGTCTACATCCAAGTTTTATAGACATGCACGACAGGCATTATTAACAGATTGAGATCTACATAATATCATCCTGATGCAGGGTTGTAGAGTGTTTACACGTTGGACCAAGTCAGTAGATTTGAAATTACTTAATACATTTGTATCCGGAGCAAGAGCAAGTGTAAGATACAAACAGCATTTAATACAACAAGACGGAGGGCATTGCTGTGGGCAGGGGGGATGAGAAATGCGACACAGCCGCAGCAGGAGGCGGAGCGGGGAGAGCGGCGATGAGGGAGAGACACGGCCTGGCGGCCGTGAATAGTGTGAAGCAGCAGTGGCCTTTGAAGTGAAGCTATGCTTCACTTCAAAGGTGTGGGAGGAGTGCGGCTGAGGCAGAGCGCACGCTGGGGGAAGCTTGTGGGGCGGAGCGGGAAGAGCTGCTGGGGAACAGATGGCTGGCGATTTGATGCTGTGCACGCGCATTTTAGGTCAATGCGCTTGGGCACAGCATCAAATCGCCAGTTTAGTTAAACCTCTGTTTAAGCCCCTATAGTCCCGCTCCGCTCAATGTGCATGCTCATTGAGAGGCGAGACCTAAAAAAGCACATGAGCACACTTTTTTTTGCCACGGATTTGAATCCATTGTGAACTCGGTCAAAAAAAATAAACAAGGTTGAAGGTTCCTGTGGGACACCACCAGGTTTAGGCTGCTAGGGGTATTCCTACCCTGCCCTCCGTTTTTTTTTTTTTTTTTTTTTTTTTTCTTTTTGCTTTTATTTGGGTGGGTCTCTGGTTCAGGCCAGAGTCCCAAGATGGCTGCCAACATTTTCTGGTTGTAGTGTTGGCAGCCAATGAGATCTCACTGAGAGATCTGTAGAATCCAGTAGAGGATTTATGCCCTTGGATATCTAGATTTCTTTATCCTTTAATAACTCCAAAACTACTGAATGAATTTACACCACATAACAAAAGGATCATCTGGACCAAGAATCTAGCTTTATGCCAAATGTGGTGCGATTCTGTTCAACGGTTCAGGCTGCAGTCCTATTTAAAAATCCAGTGGGAAATTGCATGGAAAAATGCGTTTTGAGACAACCCCCCCCCCCCCCCCCCCCCCCTCATTAGAACTAATCGAAGTGAAAGTATATATAGAATCGAAAATATAAAAATATTGATTATTCAACCACGCTGAGCAATGCAAATCATTGCACCCTCTTCTTCCTCATGTCCTTGTACTAGGTCTCACATAACATCACACATGACTATGAACCTGATTTGGGGCAAGTTCCCTTAGCATGTTGCTCTTCTCCTTGAATGGATAGCCTAAGACAAGTAAGGGTGAGCTTTGGAGGTAGAGTGCCAAGTGCAGCACTTGACTGAATGACCTGCACCTAGAACTCTAGATAACAGTGGAAGACTATTTTAAATGGGAGCTGAGTCTAGTTGTGTTAGTGCAGGGCCTAGTCTTTGGCCAGGCTTTGCATCCAGAGCAAACTGTGCCACATATTTGGCCAATCCTAATGTTGCACACAAAGCCAAATTACCTGGTCTAATACCAAGCAAAATGAACTTTAAGGGTAGAGCTGTACAGCACATGGATCCTGTGGCCGCTGCCTTATGGCCATTTTCAGATTGGTTTGTGGGTTCAGCGGCCTCTTACTGAAAACTGCGTGGATTAGAATAGTCCATGCTCACAGAACCTGTTCGGTACAGCCAGAGGGTTGAACGAAGTGTAGCTTGTGGTGTTTGTTCTATTAAGCCTATTTGAAGCAATCATTCAGGCAGTCTTGATTTGATGTCATTAATTATGTTGTTGACATCACGCCATAGGGCAGTGCAAGTGGAGGGGTTATTGTTGCAATGCTGACCATGACTAGAATTTGGGTGTTTTTTTTTTTGTAGGGCTTGCATTGAAACTGCCCTCTAATATACATTAGGGGAATAATATCAAACTCTGGTGTCTAGAAGTCAACATTTTCAATATGTTTTCAATTAATTGTAGTTAGACCAGTTCTTCCCAAACTTGTATAGACCGCAATCTAATTTTTAGAACAAACTTTTGCTACCCGTTTTGCTTTAACGGACATGAGGCAGGCAATTTTATTTTAGATGTAACTGGGGGGCAGATCATATCGGCATCTATGATTGCGATTCTCAAATAGCGATTTTTTGAGAATCGCTATTTGAGAATTGCAAAATGGGTTGTATTTAAAAATTCGCAATTCTTTTGCAAATTCTTAATATTCCTTAATTGGGATTAGCAAATTGCGAAATCGCAATTAAGGAATACCTTCCCCTTCATTTCTATGGGAATTCATTCTCAATTTGCGATTCGCAATTTGAGAATCGCAAATTGAGAATAATTTCAAGGGTGCAAGGGTGTCATAAGGACACCCTGATGCACCCCTGAAATGAACATGTGTGCGCATATGGCACACATACATGCCCTAAAGGCATGTATTTGCGCCATATGGCACCTTTACAAATGCCAAAATGCATTTGTAAAAGAAATCGCAAATTACCACCAACTTGAAGTTGGTGGTAATTTGCAATTTCTTAATGAGAAATCGCACAACTTTGGTGCTTGATACATAGCATTTAAGGAATCTCAATTTGCGATTCCTTGAATGCTTACGCAAAATTAAGGAATTGCAAATTTTGAGATTCCTTAATTTTGCGATGCGATTTTACTTCTACATGGCGTTTTGCGAATTTTTAGTGGCAAACGCTGCTTTTTTGCGAATCGCAGCGTTTGCGACAAAAAAATTGTTGATTCATATGCCCCTAGATCCTCGTGTGGTCTCGTTCACTATCATTAACAAACAGCACATTTTTCATTGAAACGGCCACCAAAAATGCACAGACGCACAGCTTTACTGATAAAACTGTATTGCATACAAATTATGTGTGGAAATCTGGTTTCAGTGAATATCATTTGTGCAACTCCAAGTAAAGTGTTTTGTCAATCAACTGCTGCATGTGTACAGTTAGCTTATAGGTAGTTACATGTTATGTTACAAAAAATGACAGCCTTTCCTTTCACAATCCCTGTACATGATTGTCACATAATTCACTTTACTTTTCTTTCTCCGAGTGCAATGTGAGAGGTGTTTGTAAACCCTAATGTCCATGGTGAAAAAAACCAGCAGCAATTTGTCAGAAGATCTAGCCAGACATTTCACCTCTTTAAAGCGCAGCAAATGTGACCATATAAATGCAGAATTTAAAGACCTCTTTATTTATTGCTTGTACTTGCACGACTCTCCAAAAATCGGCTCACGATCCACAGTTTGGGAAGCAAGGAGTTAGGCGCTTCTAGAAATAGCGTTCCTTTACTATGTTACTGGGCATGGTAAGCTAGTTAATAGAAAAATACTGCAGTGGTATATAGACTATGCATCCCCAATAGTGTGCTGTAAGCAGTGACACATTGAGCACTCATAAAAGTTGCCTTCTGAATTTTGAAGATTGAATACATCTCCAAAACGAATTTATTGTTGTGTAGATTTTAATATATTTAAAAAAATAAAGAATAGCTGCAGAGGAAGCGGTTTGGTTTAAGCATATGATAATTTTTTAAAAATTTAAATTAGTTGATTTTTCTTCATTAAAGAATGATCTAGAGCGGTCAGTGCTTTTTCGGAAGAACAACACATATCCCTGATTTACTCTCACTGTAGGCACAGACACGTTTTTTTAACGGCTATGCGGTCTATTTTGCAAATGTTGAAGGTGGGGTTTAGCTCTCGCCCGATCTCATGTAATCACTAGAAATTTGAAAGCAGCATAGACCTAGGGACTTTGGCTCCGCCCCATTGTTGATCAGTTATATTGGCATTTGATTGGTCTTCTGTTAGCCCACCTATGAGGTAGGTCCAATGCTAATAAGTGAGACATTGTTAACTCCGATCCCGTCTTAGTTACAGGACACTAGGGCGAGGTTTTACACTGTGAACACTGGAAGATGCAGTAAGACGTTTTCTGTAACAAATACCAGAGAAACGATCTTAAAACTGTTTAACACTCTGGGACTATCCTACACAGCTCTCTTGCTAAAAGTGACGATAGTGGACTTGGTTTTTATTGTGTATATTTTTAATCTTAAGTATATTTTGTGTGTTAAAACACTTAATAGGCATTGAATTATCAAGTGTTATCGTGTGCTTTAGAGTATTGAGATTGTAATGCATATGACCTCCCTAAAGTAAACCTTGGACTGCTCTGCCTCTTGAATGGAAGCATCAAGTGCTAAAGGAATGTATTTGTTGCTTATTTTGGGGTCCAACATTAAAGTAGCAACAGGACAACAGAAGTACGTCTCTCTGTAAGAATCCAGTTGTCCTTTCTGTAAGATCTCTGTAAGAATCCAGTTGTTGCAATTGAATAGCCTCTAATTATCCTGGCTAATGCCCCTCTCGCACCCCCCAAACCCCACCCCACACCCTGTAACCAGTTCTTTCTACAGGAAATAATTCTGAGGTGCGTTGTTCTTCGCTGCCTCTCCCCTGGAGATCATTAAGTTATTTCTTGTTTTGACTGCTGTCACACTTCTCCAAGACCTGCCATCTTTCCATCCAAATGGTCTGACTGTGCATATGGAGGCTAAGTAGTGCTATGCTTGTGTAGCTGGTGCATGCTCAAGTACATCCTCTTTGGCACATGAACAGTGATCCTGCTTGCTGGCGATCTAGCTTTCTCCCTTCAAGCTTTCTTTAATGCACATGTGCCTTGCAAGTGAAGCGCACTTTTCTACCTACCCATACATACTAAGTATGCACATGCAGAGGACTGCGAGCTTCAGTGTTGGTGCACTGGAACACGCATCAGCCAGGGAGAGCGGCTGCTAGAAATTACTTTAGACCTTTAACAATGAGGTCTGAAGCAGGATTTTGGATGTAAAGAGCTGGCTGAAAACACCTGCCGTGAAGTATATGTATAGAATTTTTTTAAATCAAACCTAAAAATAACCCCATCCCAGTAAAGTGGTGCTCCAGTAATTCACCCAGTACAATAAAATGTTTTTTTCCCTGTTCTTTCATCATAATAAGTCCAAAGTCCTTGCCTCGTGAGATCTACAACTCAAATACAGGAACAAACGATCCTTGGACGGAGAGGCCGCTACGGTGGAGTTCCACGCCTCCACGTAGCACCTGTGAGCCGTGCTGGGACCCCTCCCCTCCACGAGGTTGATTGCTGATGGCGGCGGACACGGAGAGCTGGTCGCTGTTCCTACCGGCGTTTGGATTCCTCGTTTGAAGCCGACGGCAAGAATGACAGCAGGAATGACTAAGCGCGACTGCTGTTATTTTCCGCATCAAGCGCTCTGAAGTGCTCTGGAAACTCCGAGCGCACACAAGCCTCAAGCCTCAAATATTCTTTGCGTGCATTGCCGAAGGTTTCTGCCGAGACTGCGGAGACCGTCTGGGGGAGACCAGACTGCCGAAGTGCCTAAGAAGGCGGCTGCTCTTGCGGTTAACGGCCAGCTGGGACTTGATTTACTCTGATTTGGTTCGTTCTTCCTTCGGAGAGCTGGTCGCTGTTCCTACTGCAAGCAACAAGAAACGACCAGTGTATTCGCCGTTTTTGGAGAAAAACGCACCTGGATATTACCATATATTTACCGCATATTCTGGAATGGTAACAACTGGCTCAGACACACAACAGTAAGCCTTTTTTCGTTTTTTCTACTGTTTTGTAATTGGTCGTGGGAGGAACGAGCCTGTTGTGCTGCAGCCTGTAGTGCTGGGTTGAACTAATTGAGGAAGCAGAGGTTTTTTTTTCGGTTCCCATCTGGTCAAACAATTCAAAGACTAACTAAAGACTCAGTTTACTATCGTCATTTAAAACCATTAGTGTGAGCACAATGGGGAAACTACTTAATGCTCGTCTTGAAGCCAAACAACAGCGACAGCAGGCAAAGGAGGCAGCAACTAAAATAACAGAAGAAGGCTCCTTGAAGGATGACGATTCTACACACTCATCTGAAAGCTCTTGAGGTTGAGGACCTGCTGACAGTCTGGTTCAGTCGCAAATGGGAGATAATTTGACCGAAACTCGCCCGATGATTTATCCCATTCTCTCGAGTCATATCATCCACCCTTGCTGCCCCCGCCTCTTCCTTCTTCGGCTAAGCAGTTCCCCTTATTTGCAAAAAAAGTCTCACCTCTTTTGCCTAATTTTGTCCCCTCAAAGAATTCTCTGAATTTGGGCTCAGCACAAAATCAATTGAACGGTACAATCGGTACAAATGATCTGAGTACGGTTGTTACTCCTTCAAACGTGGCACCACTCACTAATTCCACACGTGATTCAAAGCAGACAATGGATACTTCAGATGACAAAAAGAAAGATTTATTAAGCGCGGCAGCGGTGCCACCTCAAGTTACTGACAAGGGATCAGGTGGGGGAGTGGCAGACCTCCTTGGTCCTTTGTTGGAGATGAACACGGAAACGGAGGTAGAGATGCGGATGTCCGTGAAAGATATGCTCAACCTGATTCTGGATGAAGTCGGAGAGATAAAAGGTCTCAAAATGCAGAAGTTTTGGCAATCCACCAGAGACTGATTCAAATGGACAAAATTGAGGAATTAGTGTCTACTTTTCCAGCCCGCTTAGTGGAAGCAGAAGAGCGGATTTCAACTTTGGAGGACCAAATGGTCGAAGTTAAAAAAGACTCTAAAGTGACTACAAAAACTACCAAGGCTCTTGAATTAAAACTAGATGAGTTGGAAAACTATTATAGGAGGTCCAATCTACGTATCGTAGGAGTCCCTGAGGGAATTGAGGTATCAGACACATTGGTATGGGTGACCTCTTTTCTCCAACAGGGGGTGATACCGGAATATAAAGGAGACCTCACTATCACAAGAGCCCATCGGGTTCCTGCTCGACCATTTCCGCACTGTACCCTTCCGCGCACGATTGTACTAAATTTTGCCGATGTAAGGGTAAAGGAACAAATATTGTCTAGGGCAATCCAACAAAGACAATTCCCTGTAAATGCGACGGTGAAATGCAGAATATTCTCAGATATGTCCGCTATCGCGGCCAGACGCAGGAAAGAATTTGTAAAGATGCTTCAGCTATTTAAGGCTCAAGGTGCTCAGGCGATGATAGCACAACTCTGTAAACTTAGAGTTTTGATTAAAGGTAAATTCTATCTGCTATCCGATATCGAGGAAGCACAGGATCTTCTTCAAGAGATACAAAAGGTATAATGGTGATAGACTGGATAATTTTTTTTTCTCTCTCTAATCATTGCAGCAATTTGTAGCTTCTACAAATCAGCGTATCTTAACACCATCATGGCTATTCTTTTTGGTTATGGGAGGGGCGGGGGGAGCACGGGTCTGGGGGTCAGGGGGTGTTTAAACACTACACCCCAAGGTTAAGGGAAGGGTTGCTGTGGCAAGCGTGGGGGAAGAGGATAGAGTTAGTAGGGTGTCACAGGCAGTGGGGGGGGTATAAAATTAAAAATGTGTTCTTGGCGGAGACTTTTTTGTTATTTTTTCCATGGTTGATGATTAATATGCTTTTCAATCAAGGAGCAGATGGTCCTAAGAAGTCTGGGGAAATAAGGGAAGACAATTACGTTGTGTTTTAATTATATGTTTGTACAATGTCTAAGCTTGGTCTGAAAATTATTTCTTTTAATGTTAATGGCCTCAATAATAAGAAAAAAATGCGTGCAATAGAGGCATGGCTTTTGACAGAGAACCCTGCAGTCATTATGATACAAGAAACTCATATCGCAATCTCTAAAGCAGATACATTTTCTATGTTCAAAGGATGGGCTACCTATCGAGGGTTTTCTTTTTTTCCGGAGTCACAGCGGGGGGTCGCACTCTTTTTCAATAAGAAACTAGAGGCGGAAATAATTCTTACTGAAGCAGATAAGCAGGGTCGTTGGTGCTGGGCTAAATGTAAAATTAAGAACAGACTTTCACCTATAACTTTTGTGAGTTTTTATGCTCCCATCAACGACAGCCCTGCAAAATATGAAGAAATGTTTCAGTCTCTTCTTATGGTCGACTGAGATCTGGTTATTGGAGGGGATTTCAATATCTTGATGAAGCCACAACTTGATTCAACCCTGGGCGGGAAAAAGCAGTCTAAACCCAAATCTCATCAGACAATATTGAATAATATTAGGAATTTTGATCTAGCTGAGTGTTGGCGGTTAATAAACCCTCATAAAAGGGAATATACATGCTGGTCGGGGAGGCACAAGTGATTTTCTCGTATAGATTTCTTTCTAATTTACTCAATAGTCGGGACCATAGGTTTTTACATAATGGCTTCTCCGATCATGCGATGCTTGTCTTTGAAATTATGCTAGATGAAAAGATTAATTTTGTGAAACGTTGGGTCTTTACCAAATCCTATCTGTATGATGAACCTTGGGTTATGTCTGTCCAGGCTGAGATCAAGGAGTTTTTAGAACGAAACATGGGGACAGCCCCCGTTCATATTATATGGGACGCTTTGAAAGCGTTTATTCGGGGCATCGTTCTAAGTAGGGATGCTAGGGAAGCAGCTATATTTCGAGACACAAAATATAAGCTAAAGCAAAAAATACAGGCTTTAGTCCATCAAAAATATTATAATCCGTCTGCTGAGTTACAAAATTTATTAAGCGCTGCAAAACGTGAATTGAGTGCTCACTACTTTTTAAGAAGTGAGGCAATCTTTTGTAGGCAAGCTCAAAAAATGTATGAGCACTGTAATTTCACCGGTAAATTTTTGGCATGGCAAGTGAAAGAACAAGCCGCAGCTAACTTGATTCGATCTTTAAAATCCCCCAATTACCGGAGTAGATACCTCAGATCAGGCTGAAATAGGGGCAATTATGCTGTCCCATTACTAGAACATCTATTCTTCCTCTCATATTATGGATCAATTCAGTTTAAATTAATTCCTAGATAAATACTCCCTTCCTTCCCTTTCCAACACGGATCAAGAAGTAATGGCGTCTTTTTTTTCTATCAACGAATTGGAGTTGGTAGTAAAAAATCTGCCACACGGCAAGGCCTGTGGTCCAGATGGACTTCAGGCCGAATTTTTCATCACATTTTTTGGCTGTCTTTCTGAAGTGCTTTTATTAGTAAATTCGATGCTTCAGGTGGGATTGATCCGGACATCCTTCTATGATGGTACAGTGGTAAAAAGGAAAAGAAGCAAAAGACCCAAACTCTTACAGGCCCATAACTTTATTAAACTCAGACTACAAAATTTTTAAAAAATTGCTTTCTATCCGTTTTAATAAGGTTGCGTCACAGTTAATTCATGCAGACCAGAATGGATTCATCACCGGCCGTCAATTGCTCACTAACGCACATTATTTAGTAGAGGCACTAGATTTTTTTGAAACACTAAGGTATCGGCTTTAGTTATTCTTTTAGACGCAGAAAAAGCTTTTGATTTAGTAGTTTGGGACACTCTTTTTTTTATTTTATATCGATTTGGTATCTCTTCTCAAGTTATTACTTTAATTAAAAATCTGTACCAGGGAGCAAAAGCCCATATTCTTATCAATAGATCGATGGTAGGGTCAATCCCAGTTCAAAGAGGAACGAGGCAAGGTTGTCCTCTTTCTCCCACCCTTTTCGCTTTTTTTTATTGAGCCTTTAGCCTCTGCAATAAGAAAAAGTAAAGATATTTCTCCGCTGATAGAGGGTATGGATAAGATCAAACTGTATGCAGATGATGTTTTGATTGAAATCTGAGATGCAGTCGCAAGAACAAGCTTTTTCTATCTTCACACAATTTGAAGCTTTGGGGGGGTATCGTATTAATAAAAGGAAAACTGAGATCATTATCTGTGGTAATACAAATCCGGATTTGCATCCAGATATTCAGAGATGTATCAACAATAAACCCAAAAGATATCTAGGGGTATATTTTACATCCTCAGTACGTGATTTATATATGCTGAATTTTGAACCCTTAATTCGGAAAGTGCATGATATGCTTCTAAGATGGGAAGCACTGCCTTTATCCATTCTAGGCCGAGTGGCATTAATTAAAATGTCAATACTCCCTTTATTTAATTTTTTGTTGTCTACCATCTCCTGTTCCCTTCCAGGCTACTTTTTTTCAAAAATTGAATCCCTTTTTTCAGCCTTCGTTTGGGCTAAAAAAGACTCCATGAATAGCTATAGAAACCCTGTATGCAGATAAGGAACACGGCGGATTGGGTTTACCAAATTTGAAAGATTATTACAATGTATATTTTGCACAGTATCTCTCGAGATTTAAATATCCAGCATTTAGATATGTATTATTTATTAATTTCTTTTTTGATTTAATTTGTAAAGAAACAAAGATTCCTTCTCCACTTGCGATTTTCAAATCATCCAAATTAGTCAGATATAAGACTTTGCGTTGGTTTCTCAAAAAGCGAGATGTTTTGTTGAAAAGGTACTCACTTTCTCTCCTGACCTTAGTAACTCCTTTAAAAGAGGCTGTCTTTGGAATGGGGACCAGATTAGAACCTGATATTATACACACTTGGGCGAGATATGGGTTCATTAACCTATCTACTTTTAGTAAAAATGGAGCTTGGTTGACTCTTGATGAGATGTCTTTGTTAATATGTGGACATTTTCTGCTCATGGGCTCATACGCAGTAGTTTATAGGTTAATGGGTTATATAGACATAACAAAGATAAGCCAAATCTCTAATTTAACTAATTATCTTTTTTGGTCCCCAGTATTCAAGATGGCGGGAGCTTGGAGGAAAAGTTTGGCGCAAAGTAGGGAGGAGGATTTAAGTGCCAAAGCGATTAAAAAATGGCAAAAGCATGAAAGCTTCAACTTAAAGGATACATTCTGGAAAACCCTAAATAAATTAAATTTCACGGTTTTTAGAGGTGCCAATTGGAGAAGTATGCTTTTCTTTAGCAAATGGCTGCTGTACTATACGCCCGCGGTCATGTCAAAAATGTATAGTAATACGTCGCCTACTTGCTTTAGATGCACCCAACCGAATCTAGCTAATTGGTCGCATATCATTGCCTTTTGCAAATCTGGAAAGATTATTTTGATTGAGAAAATGCTCTGTGCTGGATATTTGGAATATCATGTTTATGCTTAAATATAAATCCTTTGTGCGTTTGGTACTTATTTTGGGCGATTTTAATGTATCCTTGTTCATTATGTTCAGATTTAGCTGTGGGATTGTGATTTTTTTTGGGGGATATTTTGTAATCATTGTTATTGAATCTTTGCCAAGAACTCAAAAATATTTTTTAAAAAAGTGAGATCTAAAACTCTTTTTTTTTCAAAATCTTAAAATAATAACCTTGGGCTTGTTGTTCCATTTGATAGAGATTGCTACTGATATGATCGCCGATGACTGAAAGAATGATCTTAGTATGGCTCTGGCTGAAAGCTGATGGTTTTAGAGGGAAGACCTACTGGGGGAAGTGAAGTGTGCAGCTAATAATCATCAATCATTACTACATACCATTCCATTGAGTAGCCCAAAATATTAGTGTAGTCTGACGTTCTCATGTTATGATTTATATTTTCAGGTGAAATCTGTAAAAACTGGATCAGTCTTTTGGTCAATATGCTGCTGTTTGTCCTACTTTTATATGGTAAGCTTTCAATTTTATTTAGGATGTTATGAAATAAACTTAATTGTATTGTTTTAGGTTTCACAATGTTTATTTGGCTAAATCACTATCACAAAAGATTTCTCAGTGATTGACCTAACATCTTTTTTAAAAAAGTCTTATAATTTGTTTCAAATTACTAGATGTTTTTTGTATTTTTCATCACCCAGCTATCACAAAATGCAGTGCTCCTTGCCTTCTCTTACACTTATTTCTAGTTAATTTATTTCTCCTCCCATGAATTATTAACCATATTTTAAGTCTTAACGCCCACTTTGCTTAGCACTTTGGCACTTGCTCTAACCAACATGCTGGCTGTTTCTAGCTCTGTTCCTTTCCTCCGCCCTAAAACTTATCCTTTATTTTAATTCTTTCCATTAACATAATGCGGTCTATTTGGCTAATCCTGGTCCTCCCTGTAATTCATGCTTTCCCTGGCCTTTAATTCAACCTTATTCTAACTCCATCACTAAAATCTACCCTCATCCTAATCCAACTGTTTCTGCGCTCCATTGAGATTGAGATGAATTGACAATCATTTGAGGACTCCTTTCCTTTTTCACTGCCTCACCACTAACCCTCAGTAACACAGAAGCACCAATGTAAGGGCAGTTGCCATGAGATTTCAGGCTAGTTTCTTGCAGGCCATCTGCTAGTGATGCAGGGGGTACACTTGCGTTACCTTGCACTGGGGCAGTTAGTCTTTGTATCGCCACACTTTCCCTGTACAGTATTAACGGCTTGAGACCTAGTAAGACGCTATTGTGCCATAGCTGGCTGATCGCCATATGTACACTGACTCCGGTTGACCCGGTCCCAACCATCCCATACAGGCGTCTTAATTGTGTTGGGTTTACTTTTTAGGTCTTGCCTACGTTGCAGCACATGTGTGCTTGCTTGCGAGATCTATTGTTGTTGGTTTTCTGTCTGTCTTCTTTGGAAGTGGGTGCCCACTCTGTCTCCCATAGGACGCACCCACTCGTCTGTTGCTCGTCATGCGTGCGTTGTGACCTTGCCTCACGCTCGACCCCCCCCTTAATCTGCAGCTCCTAATGAGTTAACGAGCACTGCCACTGCATCATCATTAAGGGCTGTTGGAAGCTCCTCGTGAAATGCTTACTGCTCTAATTGGTGACAGCGCGGTGGGCTCTGGGGTGGGGGCACAGCTTTATAGCGGTGACTTATTTACCTTCAAACTCACCGCCTCAATCCATCAGCGCTCCCCGAAGCACACTTCACTGGAGACAGATGAACACCAGCTCGGCTGCGGCCCTGGATTATCCTGTGCGAGGGCTTGGCGCAGGCCACCCCTCTCCCCCCAGAGGCAGCGCCGCGTGCAAATCACTGACGCCAGCTGGGCGCAAGGGAGAGAACAATGGCCGTAAGCAGCCCCGTTCTCTGTGGTGCACGCCATGAACGAGTAGCGGGGTGCGCGCGCCACGGGCACTGACACACCGGGTAGTTCACACGACCACTAGAGCCCGATTCTCCAAATTATGGAATATATAAGAAGCAAAATCGAGGACTAACGCTATGCGTCGACCACAATGTCCAAAGAAAAATATTCCATTCTTGGACAATAATTTCTCCATTTTCTTTTGCACAAACCGCGTGCGCTGGGACACTCTAACTGCCTTCTTTTGAACAGGGAAAGCCGGGACCAAACCGTATAAACATAGATAGTGCGCGCCAACGGGCAAACACGCGACCCCGATCACATTATCGGAAATGCCTGTACCGCAGGAGGCGAATAGTCTGCAGTTTGTCTGCATAGGAAAACCACTTGGTTTTTTATGAAGGCCCTCACCCACCAACCTAGTTGGTGGCATGCTTCATCATCCGGCACCACCCGAGGCACCGAGTGACTCAGGAGTTCCTAAGACGCCTGGTTACAGCAGAGTGGGTTTTTGTTACATGAGTGTGCAATGCTGGTGTGGACCACACTGGACGTGGGAGACCATAAGTCCATCCCTATGCGTCCTAAAGCCTTTGTTTTTAATTTTGCCTGGGGCCCACCAATAAAGTAATCGTCCAGGACCCCTAGGACAGCATTTTAAAACCTCATTCAACACACCAGCACTGCACATTTGCGTAACAAAAACTCTATCTGCTGTAGCCAGGCGTCGTAGCACACCTGAGGCACTCTCGGTGCCTCAGGTGGGGCCCGATGCTGAAGCATGCCACCAACTAGGTTGGTGGGTGAGGGCCTTCATAAAAAACCAAGTGGTTTTCCTATGCAGACGCATACTACACGTATACTGTCCCTATAGCTAGTTTCTTTTGTTTTTTCATTCACTTATCACAGCCAAGTGGATACAAACAGACAGGGGGCTCCGAGAGCAGTAGACTTAATTCACCAATCTGAGCTTTGCCCCTGCACCAGGCATGCACCCTTCACTGCTTCCAAACTTCACAGAGCTCCTTTGGGAATGTCTCTGGCTTGCGTCCACTTTGCAGAAGACAAAACGTTCCTGATTTTTTACTTGCGATTAAGGCACTCTGTTTTCCGTTTTACTTTTTACAGATAAATACAGACCGAAAACCATTTATTTTCCTGTCTGTATTTATTTTTAAATTTGGATAAAAACGGAAATTGGGTTGCTTTTGAGTGATTCTGAATGCTGTCAATCAGGACTGCCAGGCCAAAAGTTGTGCGGATAAACAGGCAAGGGAATTACAAAAATAAACAAATTCTAGAAAAGAGCCTTAAACAGCAGTAGATTTGCACAACCATGATACTAAAATGTGCATGTTTTCTTATAAGTGCATATTTTATCATCTGAGTGTGTGTGTGTATATATCATTGAAACCTGTCAGGCATTCAGGCACGCGTGTGCATTAACTGGTTAAATAAAGGCAGAAATATACACATTTCAGCTTCATTTTTTCACAAAACCTAAAATAAATATGGATAAATACAGGTAAAACTTGCAAAAAATAAATATGGATAAATACAGATGAAAATGACAAATATAAATACCATAAAACCGGGAGCCCTACTTACGATTTACACTACAGCAGAAAGGTCACAAATGTTAACAAGCATTTGCAATGCAATAGGTCTCGCATTTACGCGAGTTTGAGCTTTTGATATTGCAAATAACATTGCCTTTTATTTTTGTTTTCGTTTAAACCTAAATAAAAGGCATTTTCATTTACAATGCCAATAGCTTTAGCTCTCGTAAGTGCCAGACCTACTGCATTGCAAATGCTTGTTTTTAGTTGCTCCTGTTGACTAAACTTACAAGATTAAACTTTCTTCAGAAGCTTTGCATGTGGCCTCGATTTGTCTTAAAAGAATTCCAGACAAGTGATGATCAGACTCTTCTGTGTTGTCTGCAAGGCCAACACCACCAGTAAAGTGACTGTCTGGCTGCAAAACCATTGCTCGGCTTGAAAATACAGTACACGCAGTCCTAGCCAGGTACAAGTGGAAATTCTCAAGAAAGAAAATTGAAAACTAGAAGTCTGTTCCCTTCTCCAATCTTCGACAACTCTTCTGAGACTGGCCTCTAATTCCTGACGTTGAGACAATTCATATTGCAATCCTTGCATTGGCTTTCCCTGACCTCACATCACCTTTCTTGGACCGTACTGATTCTGTGTTTACCATCAGCTGTTTATTGTGCTGTGTTAATGCAATCGCCGTGTCTATTGTTAACCCTTTCAGTTAATAAATCCTAGAGGGCTGCATTTCAAAACCTTCTGAGGACAAAATTCAAATTGAAAATCATAAAGGTTTATTCACATTTAAGAATCAGTACAGGTTGCAAAAAGGAGTTCGTCGAATTCAAATCAGCATCAATAAAACAGCAAATCATGCACATGCAAGAGGCTCTACATAAAGTGATTTACACAGGAATTATATAGCGAGAACAATAGTATTTTACAACGACAGGACAAGCACAGAATCTGCTCAGTTTGAAGTCGAGAAAAGTCAAAGTATATATCAGTAAACTAAGGTGCAGGTTTTTCTACCAAAAAGGGCACGTTTTATAGGTTTGAGCTAGTGTAAGCCACACGTTCGACATGGTGGGATCTGGCATAATAAGGCTGCAGTTAAATATACATAAACCTATTACTTTTCAATAAATTATGATACGTCAAATAAGGAACATTTAGGAGCACCTACATGTGTGCATAATTATCGAATGGTGTACTTGGGCAACTTGGGAAAGCACATGACATTTGTGCAACAAAAAATGGAAATGCGCAGAAGAGATACGTGATTGAAGAGAACTCATTCATGTAGTTTGAATGTATTTATTGTTACTGTAAACTTAATGTCAGTAGATGCAGAGTAGGCCACAGTTATGTCATCTGAAGCCAACTAAACATGTTTAAATTAACCATTGTTTTGTGGTCACATCTCTTTGGGGCTGCCTGGCTCCTCGTGTAAACACTGTGATCTGTACAGTTCTCTGCCGCTCTCCTAGTTGTTTGCGCTGTGTAAACACCTATAAAATACCTTATAAACTTCACACTTGATAGGACTTCACATCCCATTTTTTTAGCGGTTCAGACAAGGTGATTTTGATATTTAGTGAAGTGTCATTACCAATTAAAAGTATTAAGATAACGTCCTTATCACGAATCTAACCTTACGGGTTGAAAAAAAAGGGGATTTTATTACTTTGCAAGACTGTGTATGTTGCAAGTGTTGGGAATGGGCCTAGTGGCGCAAATGTTTGGCATTGGAATATGGGGAACCGCATTTGAATGTCTTGGTCACCATTTTTTGATGCTGGGCAAATGGCTAAATCTCCCTGTGCCTAAAAAGGGAAAAAACGTGTACCGTACTCATCCTTTTGTGCCAGGCTTCGTTCTACAAAAAAAGCAAAAAAAAAGTCCATTTAGCGGTTCAATAATACACTTTGAAAACAATTTTTTGTGTCCAGAAAGAGAGAAGTAGTAAAGGAGATTCTGATGTTTTAATAAGAAAGGAGTTCACCGGTTATTTAGGCTAATATTCTCTTGCAATATTTTGACATTATAAGGAAATGTGAGATTTCAGGCTCTTCAGTGGCTTCTGTAATCAAAGTTGAAGTCGCACTGGTTCCCACTGAGGGAGTATCCGAGAGTATCGTAGTACCTGCATTAGTAAATATGAGACCACCTGCCCACAGGACAAGAGCTTCAGTTGGTGGACTGTCAAGTGCATCTGGTGACTGATATGTTCCTCACTGGTTAGTGACCCAGAAGAGAGCGGTTTGATCGGCCAAAAAGTCACAGCCCCACAAAAAACAATTTCACATCATGGGAGGCTAATGGTGATGAGCAATTTCTTTTAATAATTGAAAGAATTAATGTATACTGATCATGGACAATAGTAGGGTCCTTCATTACCTATTTGATCTGTCTGATAAATTGGTGTGAAGAAGAAAGTGAAGTTTGGCTGTAGTAGATTCTATTGGTGGAACTTCGATGTAATCATTCCGTTTGGAGACGGAGAGAAGTGTGTAAGTGGATCCTTTGTTATTCAATATTGCATGAGGAAAGTCTAGATGGGGAACTATACAACCACTCTTTCGAGTTTTTTTGAAGTAGCCACAGGTGATATGTTTTTACAGCATATGGGATGCAGTATCTATCCCTTGGTCTTTCATCTGATTTACTCTTTCCCTCTGAGGTTTTTGCATGGGATACAGAAAATGTGGGATGGTAATAATTCTAGTGGCAAAGATTGACCAGGGATGAGTATGCTATTTCTGTTGCACTTATTGTACATTACCAATTTCCTTTTATGGTTTCACATGACTAGCGCAAAGTTCTAAGTCTACGTGCAAGCACCCTACAGCTATAGGTTTTGCTTATGAGCGATTAAGATTTCATGTTAATGGCCTTTCTATTGAGATGGTGGATGACGTATGATGAGGCAATAAGGTCAAAACTGGTACTGGGTTGCTTGTATTCTAGTTCGGGGAGGACCTGGCCTTACAGCTCGGGCTGGACTGTTCCCATTGGAGCATGTTCAAGAGTGATTTGCTTACTGCAGGGGCTAAACTGAGATGGCTTGCTGTGCAAAAAAGAATGGATTGGGCTGCAGCCTGAATAAATACCAGTGACTGAGATTATTTCAAGCATTCCATCAATCCCTTTTTGTTTAGTTCAGTGCTACTGATTCAAGTATGTGACTCTATGAAAGATCCAATACTAGAAAAGAATCTAGTTACTTCTGTGTAACTATAGTTCTCCAGTATTGGTATGTTTCATTGATTCTCATGCGACGCCCCCTTCCTCGCCCTACTTAAACCGCTGATTCCTAGCGGTCGGTAGCAAACCTTGACCCAGTCTTGAGGCGGAAGCCGGGGCTGGAGGTACTCTACTGTTTTAAAAACTTGTACTTTTCACTACACTTTGTTCCTGTGTGGTGTCACCATTTCATTTGTATTTTTTTTAAAAAACGAAGCATAATCCAGCGCTCGCTCGCTCTCACCTTAGCGCTCAGCTGATCCTAAAAGCTGTTCGCTGTTCCTAGCTCCTTGCTTGCAGCCGCCATCACCTGCGGCGTGTGCGCTGACTCCGCCCACTTGAGGCCACGCCCCCTTCCTCGCCCTACTTAAACCGCTGATTCCTAGCGGTCGGTAGCAAACCTTGAACTAGTCTTGAGGCGGAAGCCGGGGCTGGAGGTACTCTACTGTTTTAAAAACTTGTAGTTTTCACTACACTTTGTTCCTGTGTGGTGTCACCATTTCATTTGTATTTTTAAAAAAAACGAAGCATAATCCAGCGCTCGCTCGCTCGCTCTCACCTTAGCGCTCAGCTGATCCTAAAAGCTGTTCGCTGTTCCTAGCTCCTTGCTTGCAGCCGCCATCACCTGCGGCGTGCGCGCTGACTCCGCCCTCTTGAGGCCACGCCCCCTTCCTCGCCCTACTTAAACCGCTGATTCCTAGCGGTCGGTAGCAAACCTTCACCCAGTCTTGAGGCGGAAGCCGGGGCTGGAGGTACTCTACTGTTTTAAAAACTTGTACTTTTCACTACACTTTGTTCCTGTGTGGTTTCACCATTTCATTTGTATTTTAAAAAAAAACGAAGCATAATCCAGCGCTCGCTCGCTCTCACCTTAGCGCTCAGCTGATCCTAAAAGCTGTTCGCTGTTCCTAGCTCCTTGCTTGCAGCCGCCATCACCTGCGGCGTGCGCGCTGACTCCGCCCACTTGAGGCCGCCCCCTTCCTCGCCCTATAAATGTGCATACACAGGACGCGCAGCGGACGAGCGCAGCGGGAGCGCCGTTTGCGCGCCGAAGGCGCGCCTAAGGCAAGCCCGTCTGCGCCCGTCCGCGCACGACCGGGCCCAGGGCCAGAACCCCGCCGAACACATCGGACCCAAAGGTAAGCTACTCACGTCGTGAGCTACTTAGTCTCAGACCCCCTGCCTCCTCCTGTGAATATGTCCATGATCTAAATGGACCTTTCACTCGCTGCTCCCTCTGCCAGCCAGTCCAGCTTAAACTTCCTATAAAACCCCACAAGCCTGCCTCCCTCAAACTCGCATCGCTAAACTGTCGCTCGCTCCCTAAACATGCGACGCAGATCAACCATCTTATAGAGGATCAGGAGTTAGACATCCTCTTCCTCACGGAAACTTGGCTCGCCCCACATTCGGAGTCAGATATGGCACTCGCAACCCCCCCGGGCTTCCTTATTCAGTCCCTACCCCGCCCCTTAGGAAGAGGTGGTGGTGTTGCCATTATTCACCGGGACTACCCTCACTGTAAAACTAGTGATGCGCAGATCCCAGACTCTGAAAGCCTTCAGTTTACAATTAAGCTCGACCCGACCAACTCACTGACAGGAGTCCTTGTGTACCGCCCCCCCGGCCTTCCAGGCCCTTTCGCTAGTGCCCTCCTGCACACTGTAACAACCCAGGCCCACTCCATATCAAATTTCATGATAGTAGGTGACCTGAACATCCATCTCGATGACCCTGCAGACCCGGTAGCTGCCGACCTGATCTTCGATCTGGCGGCACTTGACATCCGCCTCCTTAACTCCGGAGCCACTCACATCAAGGGTCACCTGCTGGACCCAGTGTTTACCAGTTCCCCCTCGATGCAAGCGAAGGAGGCCCTTCCCCCTACCCTGGACAGACCACTTCTTAGTCTCCTTCCGACTACCAGGAACCTTCAGGAAACCTCAAAAACCGCCCACCTACATCATGGACAGGACCTGGTCCAGACTCCCCACCGAAGAATGGGCTAGGAACCTAAAAATGACCACCCCTGCATACGCTGAAGACCCGGCTGTCGCCAACAGTAAATTTAGAGAGTGGATCACCACCTCCCTGGACTCAGTGCTCCCACTCAAAACTAGGGAGGACAAAAATGGTAAACCCGGCTCCGCCCGTGGTATACCCCGGACCTCCGACTACTTCGCAAAAACTGCAAAAGAGCCGAACGGCTTTGGAGGAAAGACTGGCAGCACGCCAGCAAGGAAGCATACCATAACACAGTCAGACTCTACAAAGAGGCCATCAGGCACGCCAAAGCTTCCCACTACGACACGCGGATAAAAGAAGCCTCCAACTCAGCCAGGGAATCCTTCCTAATTGTAAAAGAGCTGCTAAAAGTACCTAACACTCCTCCCTCCATCACCCCCCAAGTGGACCGAAGTAATGAACTAGCCACCTATTTCAACGACAAAATCTCCCGCATCCTAGCTTCCCTCCCACCCCCCGGTCCCTCTAGCCACATGGACAACCGTTCATCCCCCAGCCAGACCGAAAGCAGTTTACGCCCCCTACTTGCGACATTCCGACCAGTAACCAGCGTAGAGGTAGAACGAACCTTGGTTAAAATGAAAAGCGGATCACCTCTGGACCCGGCACCCATCAGATTCCTCAAAACCGTGGCCCCTGTCATCATTCCCACAGTCATGGAGCTTATCAACGGCTCGCTTGCCCAGGGATCTGTCCCCGCCAGCTGGAAGAGTGCGGTGGTAAAGGCACTCCTTAAAAAACCCCAGCTCGATCCAGCGGACATGTCAAACTACCGACCAATATCACTCCTCCCCGGAATCAGCAAGGTAGCTGAGAAATTGGTCAACGGACAATTATCTCAGTTCTTCGAGACAAACAACGTACTACGGCAATCCCAAACCGGATTTCGCCCGGGTCATGGCACAGACACCGCCCTTCTTGCCGTTATCGAGGAGGCGAGGTGCATACTGGATTCAGGAGGGTCAGTGGCAGTGATCCTCCTGGATCTCAGCGCAGCCTTCGACACAGTCAACCACCGTGTCCTTCTCCATCGACTCGCGGCAGCAGGGCTCACCGGGACGGCACTCAGTTGGATTGAATCCTTCCTCACTGGGCGCACGTTCCAGGTATGGGACGACAATCACCACTCGGCCACCCTCCCCCTCACAAGCGGGGTCCCACAGGGATCTTCCCTGAGCCCGACGCTTTTTAATGCATATATGGCCCCCATTGAAGACGTGGTGACACCATTTGACATAAAAATGGTAAGCTACGCTGATGACACTCAACTGGTCGTCTCCTTATCACAACTAATCGACCACCCAGACAACTTGACCAACTGCCTCACAGAAATCCACAGCTGGATGAGTGACTCATCATTAAAATTAAATGGGTCAAAGACGGAAGTGATGCTCCTGGGGAAACTATGGACAACCATCCCCCCAGCAATCTGGCCTGACGTGTTCGGGGAATTCCCCCTCCCCCCCCCCCCCCCCCCCCCCCACCCGAAGCGTGAGATCAAGACCCTCGGAGTGTGGCTCGAACCAGAGCTCTCCATGAAGACGCAAGCAGCCAAAACATCGGGCACCTGTTTCGGGCTCATGCGCACGACCCGCAAGATTCTCCCTTTACTGCCACCCGCTTCCAGGAAGCTGCTTACCCAAGGATTAGTACTGTCACGCCTAGACTATAGCAACATGGTCTACCTGGGAGCCCCTGAGGCCACCCTGACGAAACTGCAGCGGACACAGAACGCTGCAACACGTCTGCTCACCAACCTTCCCTCCAGAGTGTCCGCCAGACCTGCCCTCAAGGCCCTGCACTGGCTCCCCGTGCGCCAAAGGGTGCAATTCAAAGCCATGTGCACGACACACAAGCTGATCAACGGATCTGGCCCTGCGATCCTTAGCAGCATGATCACCCCCTACAAAGCTCCCAGATCCCTACGATCCGAGAATGAGCACCTGGCCAACATTCCCAGATTCAAAAGGACACGCACAGGGGGGCGACGTTTCTCCGTTCAAGCAGCCACTGGATGGAACGCCCTTCCACGTTCCCTCAGACTTGAACCCAACTACCTGGTATTTCGCAAAAAACTGAAGACACACCTATTCCCTAAATAAATGTCCCTCCTCTCTCCCTTTCCCTCAACTGGATCACACTTCCTACAGCGCGGGGATGCCCTTGGGTCACCAGGCGCTTTACAAATCGCTATTACATTACATTACATTACATTACATTACATTACATTTACCCATCCTCCTCCCCAACTCAGTCTTACTTGTCAAGTACCCTAACGTCCACACTTGCGCAAGAAATCTGAGTTATGATGACCCATGTGGGGCTTACACTGTGCTTTCTCCTTATCGTTGAAGTATGGGTCTTTAGAAATGCTGTGGATAGGCTGCTAAAGTGGCCATGATTAAGCTTACTAGAGCTGTTTGTTTATTTTATTAATGCAGTTTTATGTAGTCCTGATATTACCTAAAGATTTTAGGGCACTTTAGTTAAGAAATGAAACATTACATAAGAAAACATTATTAACAATAGTCTTAAATATTGAGTACCAAGATGTAAGCAGGCTTATAAAAGTAATACTCCATATTGAGGAACAGAGTTCAGCCTCAAGGAAAGAGACAGTGCAAAATCTAAGACCACCAGTGATTCCAGGTAGTAGGGAAATTGAACTAAAATGTTTTTAAATATAATGGCTTCCAGTTCAGGTTTAAATACTGTTAATGAGGTAGTGGTGCATGAGCCCAGATGGTTAGGAGCACCAGACTTTGAGCGCAATCTCTGAGAAGGATTGAGCCACAAATCGCTCATCATTGCACTGCTTTGTGACTGTTGGACTCCCAACTTCACGAATGGGATGGTTCAAGTATGTGAGTTTATGAAACATACCAACAGTGGATAGTTACTTAACAGTTACAGTAAATAACCTTTTTCTTATTAGTAGTACTAGGTACTTTTTTTTTATGTACATGGAAAAGCTTTTTAGCCTTTTTATTTTTTCAAAAAATTTTCACATCTGCCACCAACGATCTCTGTGATCACAGCAATAATAATGAACTTTGGATATGATTGATTATTTAGCTGTGATATGACTGGCTGAAGGTTTGTTTGTTGTTAACATGATGACATGTTTAAAGACTTTAATGACTTTAGGCTTTTGATTTAACTTGGAGATTGTGTAGCAGCATATATTTGGTTATTTATGTTTGACCCGAAGATGGCTGCCCCAATTTGAAAGAAATGCACAGGTGGCCATGTTAGCTTCAGACTCCAGTCCTGACTAAAATATTTTAAAAATGTATAGTGCAATGAGAAATAACAAATTGCTTTCTGTACAGAACTCGTGTAGTAATCAAATGTAAAATAGTTTTAGGATGCATCTTCCTTTTGGTAGATCCAAGATATGATTGACAAAGTCTCAAAGCTGCGGGAGAAAGGGTATGACTCCGTGCCAACACACTGTATATTATAAAGAGTAGGTTTTAAAAAAACAGTAGCGCTTTCAATCCCAACCTCAACTGGAACTTCTCGCTGGTTTCATTGTCTAACTTTTTCATTTCCTCCTATCAATACCAGTAGGGTGAAGTTAGGTTTGGAAACAGGAATGAAAGCAATTATTAACTTGCACAAAGGTTCACCTGGAAATGCCAAGCGCTGCACTAAAGTAATGGTTGCCTAGAGGTCCTTTGGCGAAGTGCCACTGAATAGAAGCTCAAGGTTTCCCGTTGTAAAGAGGCTGCTTGAATAGCCGATTACACACATTAACTTGTTCCCATTCAAATAAGTACAGAATCAGTGTGCCTGCCATATTGTAGGCCCTGAACTGATTCTTGGCAATCTTTCTTCAAGAGTGTATGAAGTGCCTCTGCATTTGTGCCTTCATAAGTCGGTCAGGATATCTGGGCTCTGGTTTATGGGTCACACATTACTGAACTGCTGGCAGCTGACACCACTGAACACTAGCGGACAGTAGTACATGCTACCAGTCACCACGTTAAATTATTTGTATAGCGCACTAGAGAGAGGGGGGAGAGGGGGAGAGCGAGAGGGAGGTAGAGAAAGATAGATAGAAAGAGGTAAAGAGAGAGACTGAGACTGAGAGAGAGACTGAGACTGAGAGAGAGACTGAGAGAGACACAGACAGACAGACGGAGAGAGAGAGACTGAGCGAGACACAGACAGAGAGAGAGAGACACAGACACAGAGAGAGAGACACAGACACAGACACAGACACAGAGAGAGAGAGACACAGACACAGACACAGAGAGAGAGAGACACAGACACAGACACAGAGAGAGAGAGAGACACAGACACAGACAGAGAGACACAGAGAGACACAGAGACCGAGACAGACAGAGAGAGAGAGACTGAGAGAGACACAGACAGACAGAGAGAGAGAGACTGAGAGAGACACAGACACAGAGAGAGAGAGACACAGACACAGAGAGAGAGAGAGACACACAGACACAGACACAGAGACACAGACACAGAGAGAGAGACACAGACACAGAGAGAGACAGAGACAGACAGAGAGAGAGACTGAGAGAGACACAGACACAGAGATAGAGAGAGAGACACAGACACAGAGAGAGAGAGAGAGACACAGACACAGAGAGAGAGAGAGAGACACAGACAGAGAGAGAGAGAGAGACACACAGAGAGAGAGAGACACAGAGAGACACAGACACACAGAGAGAGAGACACAGAGAGACACAGACACACAGAGAGAGAGAGAGAGACACAGAGAGACACAGAGAGAGAGAGAGACCCAGAGAGACACAGACACAGAGAGAGAGAGAGAGACACAGAGAGACACAGACACAGAGAGACACAGAGAGAGAGAGAGAGACACAGAGAGACACAGACACAGAGAGACACAGAGAGAGAGAGAGAGACACAGACACACAGAGAGAGAGAGAGAGAGCCACATACACCACCCCCCCTTTTGGTAGGTTGGTTACTTGAAAAGCCAGGTGGTAGAGAGGAGGCTGCTCTGATGTAGAGAAGGAGGTTGTTCCATGCTTAAGGAGTTGATATAAGCAAACACTTGTACTCCTCGTCCGGGGCATGCATGGGTTATTGGTGAGTAGGAATCCTGCACAGTGGAGGTGTCTAGATGGTTGACAGAAGGAGAGGACTGTTCAGGTAGGTGGGGCCTGAGTTATGGAGTTCTTTGACTATATGTAGGAGTAGTTTAAATTGAGTGTTTCTTTATTGCAAGCCAGTATAGTTCCCTGAGGTGTGGTGTATTGTGTGTTTTGTGTGAGAGGGTGAGGATGAGTGGCTGCAGAGTTCTAGAATCTTCTAGCAAGTTGCTTGGTGATTCTGGTAAGAGGGTGTTCTCATAGTCCAACTTGCTGGTGACTAGGTCATGAGTGACAGTTTTCCTTGTGTAGCCATTTGAAGATCTTCCGCGGCATCTTTGGGGTGTGGAAGCAGGATGCAGTGACGGCGTTGACTTATGCAGTCACGTCCGGTTTGCTGTTGAATATTCCGAGGTTCCTGTTGTACGTTCTGGGCGTGGATCTGAGTTCGACTAGCCACTAGTTGGAGTCCCATGCTGAGTTGTTCTTGCCGAAGGTCACTACTTCGATCTTGTCCATGTTGAGTTTGAGACAGTTGGCTTTCATCCAGTTAGCGACTTTGGTCATGCAGACGGTTAATATATTTCTTGCTTTGGCGATTTTATTGGAGAGGAAAAGTGAGTTGTGTGTCCTCTCCATAGGAGAGGATGTTGGTGTGTGTGTGTGCGCTGATGACATAGGCCAGAGTGATCATATATGCATTGAGGAGGGTGGACCTGGGCGATGGACCTTGAAGCACTGGGCAGATGAGTTTGAGGGCTTCTGAGGAGTAGGGTGCCAGTATGACAGCTTGTGTTCTATCTATCTGAAAGAAACACATAGTGATGGATTCAATACCCCGTAGGCATCAGACTGGATCCGGAAAGTTTTTCGTCAGCAGTACCCCTGCGCATCGGTAGGTGTCGTCGTGCGGCTCCGCATGCGTCATTGGTGACGTGATGTCGTCGGAGCTACTTAGACGCGCCCATGTGCTCTGACGTCAGTTCTTTCTTTTTCCGCGCCAGCAAGCGCAGATCCGGGAAGAGCAAGTGCCCCTAGTCAATTTTTGGCTGACCTTTTCGAGGCCTTTTACCTCAACTTTTCGAGTCGATCGACTCCTGGTGTCGTAGGGATGCCCGGTTTCAAGAACTGTGGGGAATGTCATCGCATGATGTTGGTGACGGACCCCCACCATGTGTGTCTCTACTGCCTGGGGTGCGACCACTACCCCAAGTCGTGCCCCGACTGCTGGGCCATGGTGCCGAAGACTTTGCAGGAGCGGTCCCGAAAGTTGCTTGAAGCCCGGCAGTCGACTCCGTGCCGCTCGAGGTCCCGGTCCCGTGGGAGGTCGAGGGACCAGTCACGTAGTCATCACCACTCCTCTGGATCCGAGTCTTTGCACTCTGGGTCAGGTAAGTTGAAGCATTCCAAGAAATTGAAGCATTGTCGTTCTTCGACTTCCCCTCACCCGTTGCGTGACGTGGCTGAGGGTGGTGCCACCCCTGTGGCTCTGGCGGAGCCTGCGGCGTTGCCCCAGCCTACCCCAGCCTACTTCGAGGGTGCGGGGGTGACGCCTGCCCAGGTGCAAGAGTTTCTTGCGGCCTTGGCCTGACTCTTCGGGCCGTTTGGCTCCGCCGGCGCGCCTATGGGCCCCCCGGGCCCGACGAGAGGTCCTGCCTTACCATCTCCGGCGGCTCCGTCCCCGATGTTGCCGCCGGCTCCGGCGCCGCAGGCCCTCATGGGATCGGACCCTGATCGACGCCAGTTGACCTTGTGACACCTCTATTGGTGCCTGTCTCCCCGGCACCGCTTCCGACGTCTCCCCCTCCTCGGGACGACGCCGTCCCTAGCTTCAGCCCGGACACGCCGCCGGATCGGCGTCTCTCGATGCCGATACCAACGCCGATGGGGCCTTTCATGCCTTATGTCAGCCCTCCTTATTTTGAGCCTATTCCACAGACTTCGGAGGAAGGGGAGGAATGGGAGGGTCTGAGGCCCCTCTAGCACAGGAATGTGCTTCTTATCAGGACTGGGCAGAGGATTTGGGGGAGGGCAGTGGTCTTGACACCTCACCTGACCCCGACATGCTGTCTCCTCCTACCGTAGCTCCGGAGGAGGGAGCCAGTTACTCAGTAGTGTTATGTAGGGCAGACGAGGGTCTCCAACTCGAATTCCCTATGGTGACCGTCAGGACTAACCTCCCGACAGAAGTGCTCCAACCAGCGGCTACCTCTTCGCAGCCCTTGCTGCCGTTTAATGAATCACTGATGGACGTTCTTTTGGGCACCTGGTCCAGGCCCAACAAAGGGGCTCCTGTGTATAGGAACGGGCCCGACGCAATTGCCCGGCGACCCCATCTTCCTCACCCAACATCCCACCCCCGAGAGCTTGGTGGCCAAGCCTCCGCTTCCCAAAGCGCATTCCCTACTTCACCTCCGGATAGGAAATCCAAGAAGCTGGATCATTTTGGCAAGAAACTGTTTTCACCTGCCAGCTTAAAAACTGTGGTTGGTGAATACAGCATGCCTCTTGGGCCATTATACCCACTCTCTGTGGGACACGGTTGTGCAGGTGCTGCCCGGAGGAGGCCCAGGCAGTTCTCTCCCAAGTGATTGCAGCTGGGAGAGATGCAGCCATACATTGTGGGCTGGATACCGCCGACTCGCTGAGGAGGTAGATTTCCACGATGGTGGCGCTTCGGCGCCACGCCTGGTTGTGGACAACTGGCTTCTCAGGGGATGTCCAGAACACCTTGATGGACATGCCCTTTGATGGCATCCGCCTTTTTGGCAACAAGGCAGACAGTGCGTTGGAGCACTTCAAGGACTCCCGGGTTACGGCCAAGTCCTTGAGCCTGTCGGCCGCCTGGCCTCCCCCGCCTTCTGCTTTTCCCTCCTTTCGTGGCCACGGAAGGGGTGCCCCACAGCGTTCGCAAAGCCACAGGAGCAACAACCTCAGCGTGGCCACGGACGTGGGAACCGTCGAGGCAGTTCAGGGGGCCAGCTGGCAGGCCAGTCCACTTCAACCCCAGCAACATCCGCTTCAAAGAATTCCTAGTCCGACCTTTCAGGCCCATCAAACGTCAGTGGGTGGACAAATACGCCATCAACTCCACCACTGGCACGACATCACTTCAGACAAGTGGGTGCTGCAAATTGTCCAAAGGGGCTACTTCCTCCCCTTCAAGGCAACCCCTCCAGCCATGCCACCTCAGTACCACCGCATGTCGGGAGATCACTTGACGCTTCTCCAGCAGAAAGTTGCTGCCCTCTTGGCCAAGGGGTCATTGAGCGCGTTCCGACGCCAGAAGTAGGTCGTGGTTGTTATTCCCACTACTTTCTGCTCCCAAAGGACAAAGGGGGCCTGCGTCGTATCTTAGACCTTCGGAACGTCAATCGCTTCCTCCGGAAGGAGAAGTTCATACTCACGCTGGCTCAGGTCTTGTCTGCCCTAAACCCGCAAGACTGGATGGTGGCGTTAGACATTTAGGATGCCTATTTCCATGTCCCCGTCCTGCCTGCCCAAAGACGCTGCTGCGATTCATGGTAGGCCACGCCCATTTTCAGTTCACTGTGCTCCCCTTTGGCCTTACCAGCGCCCCTAGGGTGTTACCGAAATTGATGGCGGTGGTTCATCTCATCTGCGCAGATCAAGGGTTTCAGTCTTCCTCTATCTCGACGGCTGGTTGTTGAAGGCAGGCTCACCCCAGTCAGTTGTCTCCCACCTCCAGACGACAGACGACCTCCTGCATTTGCTGGGGTTCTCCATCAACGTGCCGAAGTCTCATCTGATTCCCTCGCAGAAGCTCCTTTTCATTGGATCGGTTCTGGACTCTGCAAGGTTTCGGGTTTATCCTCCCAAACAGCTTGTCAGGGACATTCAGGCTATGATTCCAATCTTTCTGCCTCTGTCCTGGTTTTCGGTAAGGATGACCTTTCGGCTGCTATGTTAAAGGCCTCCTACATCCAACTTATGGATCATGCCAGATGGCATATGCAGGCTCTGCAGTGGGACCTGAAGTTCCAGTGGGCACAACATCAGGGCAACCTCTCGCATCACGTCCAGATCTCAAAGGGCACAGCACAACAATTGCAGTGGTTGCTCATGAATCTCGATTGGGTCAATGGCAGATCCCTCTCCTTCCCCAACCGGAGCATACAGTTGTGATGGATGCGTCCCTTCTGGGATGGGGAGGCCACATGGCAGAGGCGGAGATCATAGGCCTCTGGTCTCTGGCGGAATCCCAGCTCCACATCAACCTTCGGGCGATCAGACTGGCACTGAAGGCATTCCTTCCCTCTGTCCGGGTAAGTGTAGTACAGGTGTTCACGGACAACACCACCGCTATGTGGTACTGCAACAAACAGGGTGGGGTTGTGGACCCTCTGCGGCTCTCGGCTTGGCTGGAACATCAGGGCATGTCCCTGGTGGTTCAACTCCTGGCAGGTTCACTCCTGGCAGGTTCTCTGAACGCCAGGGCACACAAACTCAGCCGTCAGCGCATGTTGGATCGCAAATGGCGTCTGAACTCTGATGTAGCGCAAGGTCTCTTTCAGCAGTGGGGAGAGCATTGGTTAGATCTGTTCGCCACCGAAGAGAACACTTTTGGTATGTTGCATGCCTTTCCGCCTATACCACTTCTGCCTTGAGTGCTGAAGATCAGGTGCTACCGGGCCCATGTCATCCTTGTGACTCCGGACTGGGATCGAAGAGTATGGTATCCCGAGCTACTCAGTATGAGCATCGATCACCTGATCCGTCTGCCTCTTCGAGAGGATCTTCTGTCACAGCAACAGGGGACTGTCTTCCACCTGAAGCTGTCCAGTCTCCACCTCTTTGCATCGAGATTGAGCGGCGGCAGTGGACGTCTTTAGACCTGCCTCTCGAAGTCTGCAATTTTATTCTGGCAGCCAGGCGTCCCTCCACAAAAACGGTATACACCTGTAGGTGGAATAAGTTTGTGGCACGGTGCACAGCAAAGGCTGTGGATCCCCTTTCTGACCCTCTTTTAGAGGTCCTGCTTTTTCTTCTTTCTTTTGGCCCAGCAGGGCTCTGCTGTTGGCACTATCAAGGGCTATCTCTCTGCCGTTTCCGCCTTTCTAAGGCTTCCAGATCAGCCTTCCCTTTTCAAGTCCCCTGTTGTATATAGATTCTTGAAAGGCATCATGCACATGTTTGCTCCTGTTCCTTTTTGTGATGCTTCAGTGGGACTTGAACCTAGTTCTTACCTTTCTGATGTGCGCTCCGTTTGAGCCACTTCATAATTGCCCTCTTCGTCTACTGACTAAAAACTGCTTTCCTGGTTGTCATCACCTCTGCAAGAAGAGTGAGTGAGGTCCAGGCTCTTTCTTCTAAACCTCTCTAAACCTCCTTTTCCCTCTGTCCATCCGGACAAATTGTTCTGAGGACTCGTCCTTCCTTTCTGCCAAAGGTTGTCACCGCCTTTCACCTCCGGCAGACCATCACTTTGCCCACCTTCTTTCCGCCTCCGCATCCCTCTAAAGAGGAAGCAAGGCTCCTCCGTCTAGACCCAAAACGTGCGCTCTCCTCCTATCTTGAGTCGCACACAACCGTTCTGGGTGGATGACCAGCTCTTTGTTGGCTACGTGGGCGCCAAGAAAGGTCGGGCTGTGCACAAACGGACCATCTCTCGTGGGTTGTTTAGTGCAAAAAGGCTTGCTACTCTTAGGCTAAAAAGGAGCCTCCAGTGGGGTTGCACGCCCATTCTATCGGGGTGATGGCGGCCACTACTGCTCTGGGACGAGGCGTTCCCTTGCAGGATATTTGTCAGGCAGCTACGTGGGTGTGATCTTGGTTCGCAGACCCACCGCCGGGGTTTGTATTGCTGGGGAATCTATTCTAAGGTAAGGAATCTATCACAATGTGTTTCTTTCAGATGCATAAGTTACTTACCTTCGGTAACGATATATCTGTAAGAAACATTAGTAGTGATAGATTCCTTACTGCCCCACCCATCCTCCCAGATCTGCAAACTGATTTCTAGGGTTAAGGTCATCCCTTTCAGGGCCCTAGTATCTTGGCACCAGTGCTCAGAATCTTGCATGGTTCTGCGTTCCTGTAGCGGAAAATAGTGTACAGAACTGACGTCCGCACGTGTGAGCGCGTGTGAGTAGCTCCAATGACGTCATCACGGCGCCAACGATGCACGCCGAGCCACACGATTAAGTCTTCCGACGCGCAGAGGAACTGCTGACAAAAAACTCTCTGGAGTCAGTCTGACGCCTGGGGGTAATTCTAAGGTAAGGAATCTATCACTACAAATGTTTCTTACAGATATATTGTTAGAGAAGGTAAGTAATTTGTGCGTTAAGGAACAGATGCAGCTGAGAGCGGGGTCATTGGATGCCAATGTCGTGCAAGCGCCTGAGGATGGGGTGTGTGTCAAATGATGCTGAGATGTCCAGGAGAATGAGGGCTCCCGGGTTTTATCAGTCAAGAATCATGTGAATGTTGTCTGTGGCAGCAGCGATTGCTGTTTCTGTACTGTGGTTGGGCCTGAATCCAGACTGTGTAGCATTGTGTAGGCGGTGGTTGTTGAAGTGGTCGGTGAAGCGTTGGTTGATTAGTTTCTGTAAGACTTTTGCTGTGTGTATTGGTGGAAACCGTAGCTGAGTCAGCGGACGGCTTCTTGAGCAAGAGTATGGCAGTGACATGTTTCCAAGTGCCCAGGAATGTTGCTGAGTCGATGTAGACAGTGAGAATGGATGTTAGGGCTTCACTGATTTGTAAGAGTTCTTTGGTGAATGCGTGGTAGGGGCATGGGTCAGATAAAGCTCCGAATAGATAGCCTTTATGTTAGCAGCGATTTTGACAGTAGTGACGGCAGACCACGAGGTTCAGGTTTGTTTATCGGCCCTGATGAGAAGTTGAGTGTAAATGGTGACTGGGTCCAGCTGAGGATTGAAGTTGCTGTGTATATGGAGGTGATATTGCAGAAAAATTCTGAGAGCTTGTTGCAATAGTCTTGTGAGGGGTGATGTTTCTGTAGGCAATAGGAGGTGTGGTGAAATCTTTGATGGCAAAGATTTATTTGCTGCTGCTAGTGCTGGCGTCCATGCTATCTGCAAGCGCTGTGTGCTTGGTGTTCCGTATCTGCTGGTGGTAGCATCTTAGGGCTGATTTGAAGATGTCTTTATCAGCTGGGCCTTGACTTGTTCTCCAGTTACGCTCCAGTTGCTTGCAGTTGCATTTAGTCACCCTGAGTTTCTCTGTGTTGTAGCTGGCCTGTGGTCTGGTTCTTGCCTTTAGTTTGCGCATGAGTGAGAGCCAAGGTGTTGGTGCCTGCCATGAACCAGTTAAAGTTTTTAATGGCTTTCAGCAAGTCACTGATTTGCTTGGTACGAAGCTCTGAGAAGGTGGAAACCCCACCCCTTCTGAGATGCTTTTCCAGCTCCAGTGGGTGATTTCTGTGGTGGTAGCTCTGTGATTATGTGGGATGGGTATACTAAAACTGACATGGGTGTGGTCTGTCCAGGTGATAGTTGCTTGCTTGTCGACTGTGATTTTGTTGACTGAGGAGAAAGGTGGGTCTAATAGGTGTCTGGCAGTGTGGGTTTGTTGGGTAACATGCCAGGTGAGGCTAAGGTTTGTGAGGTTTTCTAATAGGGCCATAGAGTCTGGCTCATGATGGTGGTAGTCAATATCTGCTGCAGGTCACCGACCACTGAACTGCTGACAGCAGAAACCACTAAGTCCTAGCTGACAGTAGGGATGAGTGTCTGAAAGGTTTTGGCGCTCCGTCCATCTCCTTGTGTTTGCTCTAGGTGGGCAGGGTATGCCCAGACGAGGGACCCTTGCTCAACTTGGCACTGGATTCAAGCTAGCCTGGCTGATGAGGGGTGTTACCGCGAAACCGGTCCCAGGATAGTTGTTTCCGGTCCCAGGAAGACCTGGCTTGGCATTAAGGCTGGATTATTCGCATGAGGAACATGGTCAAGAATGATTTGCATATGGCTGGGTCTGACCTGGGGTGCCGAAGTGAGCTAAAGAGATGCTGGGTTCAACCCATATCTTTGCCTGGAGGCGAGTGTCCATCACCACCTTGTTTGCTCAGTAGTAGATGTTACCAGTCTGCATCACCGGCACATGGTTGCAGTCCATAGCTGCTAGGTCACCCATCATGAACTCCTGACAGGAGAAACCACTTTACACTAGGTGACTGTTGATGCAACCAATCACCATCACTGGTACACAGTAGTGGTCTATAGCTGCTACAACAGTACACAACATTGCTAGAAAGGTAGATATGCCGTGACACTTTCCCATTAACATAGTTAGTCTTCCTAATCGAAGTCTCTGTAGATACACTCGTTGAAAGACAGAATGCATGAATGGAGAACAAGGACCCTTGCTGTATACTGATACCGAAATGTAATTGCTCAGAAATAAGGCAGTTAGCTCTGTTTGACATGAAGGCTGGTCATGTCTCAAAGGCTTGAGGAACACCGGGCGACTCGTGAATGAAGTGGAGGTGGCGATCTTGAAATAGAAAGCTTCTCTGCGGCCTGTTGAACCTGTTGCAGTGGGAGAGGGTTTAGTTTAAAAGTCCATGCTTTGAATCATCGGGCATGAAAACAAATGGTAAGAATGTGTCTGTGTTCAAGCAAGTAAAACAAGATAACCTAATACAGCATGGTATGATGATGGTTAGTGGTATTTGTGTGATGCTTACAGCTTTTAACCTATTTCTTCAGTTTCAGTTAAAAGGTGAAAAGTGAATTTTGTTAAGGTGTTAACTTTTTTTCCGTGCTCCTTCCCTGACACCGGGATACACTTTGCTTGATGATTAATAGTAGCACTCTGAACATCTTTTAATGTCACTATGCTTCAAAATGAATAATCGAGCCCTCTTTTGGGATTGAGCTGCAGTTTGTTTCTTAGTCTTTACAGATGCTAATAATGCAAGAATTGTAGCAGAGTATGGAATAGAAGCCTCGCCCACTCTCTGCCCATATTTGTCAATAGCTTGTGTCATTGTCCTTTGTAAATGCTGGCTTCTGATTCGTAAATAGGCTTGTTAGTCCCTCCTTAGTACTACCATGTCTTAATATGTAACCTCCCATGGCGACTGGCCCTTTTACTTCGGTTGTTACACGGTACGTGTTATTTAGTCTTGTAAGCACTATATTTTGCTTTGCCTCTGTACCAGCACAGCGACCACTTCATGGACGCTGCACTGCACGGTTTGGATTTTTATTGCTCGGTCAAATGCATTGTCTAATGCTGTTTTATGTATCCATGAACGGTGCTGCTTGGACTTCAAGCGCGGGCCTTTATTTATTCATAAACAGCGTCGCTTTCAATATAGATTTAAGAAGCCGAGGTGAGCGTTGTGCTTTAACATACGTTTTTGTTTCTGTGCGGCGCCAGCCAGTGAGTGTAGATTTACAGCTAGCCCCTCTCCCCCCACCTTGCTCCCCTGCCAAGGAGAGGTGTGCAACAAAAAGAGAAAACAAGCATTTGCAATGCAATTTGTCCCTCATTTTTTCGCAAGTCTATACCTTTTATTTATGTTTTAAAAACCAAAACATAAATAAGACATTGTTATTTCCAATGCCAATAGCTTCAACTCCCGTAAATGTGAGACCTATTGCATTGCAAATGCTTGTTGTACTGAGGTGTCTCGCTGCCTATAAAGAAGCAAAGCCAGATGCACTCAACGTTCAGTGTTGGAACTGGCAAGAAAACCTTACGTCTTTCTCTTCACAGTGGACTTGTTTTAAGAGCTTTTGGTGCTGAATTGGACCCGCCAGTTTTACAGTTCTACAGTAGGGATCTCTGTGTATAGTCCTAATATAATATAGTGAATAGTCCCGCCCATGTGCGTGGACCCCGGCATTCAAAAATATCTCTTAAATTGACAAGAAATGCAGAACTGCAAAGACACTTAAGAGAGAATTTAAAGACAAATAATGCAGCTTATATACACAGGCTACACTGTCCAGTACTTCAAATAGAAATTCCACCAAAAAGAACACACACAACAGTCTGCCCAGTTTCTTCCATAGAGAAACTTGCCTCTACCAGTAAAAGCCTCTGGAATGATAGAAAGGAAGGCATGGACAGACAAGCCCCATAGGCTCAAACAACAAGCGGGGTTGCTGAACTGTTCCTGGTAAGAAAGGAGACTGGCTGTACCGAAGGTGTATGTTAACACCCTTGGGCATCCATTAATTTGGACATGTTTGCCTCACACACCCCGAGGGATGTCATGCTTCATCATCGGCGGTTGCTCCTCGTCGGGGAGGCGGTGCAATCCCCGACGGGCTCACCTCAAGGAGGGGCTCTTTAGCGGAGATCTTTTTGTCCAGCTGCCTGTTGATGAAGTGTGGGTATGTGGGCCAGGGCAATAGTATCCTGCAATGGAAGGGTGAGGTTTAAAATATAGTAGAGGGTCCTGGAAAAAACTTTATTCTGGAGGTCCTCCTACTATCGTTAAAAGAGTGTAGTTTAGTTTGTTGGGTCACGGAGAGTTACGTGCCGTGTTGTAAAACTAGACTAATGTGAAGGTCGGTCAACATGTTTCTCGCTTGGGGATTTCCCGCGATTCTTCAGGACCTGGTGAAAGTGTGGGTGGGGGGTTAAAACAGGGACATGCTAGTGTCATGAGCCTTGTGTGCTTTACCTCAGGGAAATCCTGTGCCTGAAGTATGGAGATATAAAAGAGAGACATTAATGCAGGTATCGTAATAAATGTCAACAATTGTATATGGTAACAGCCAATTTAGCATCTCAGTGCGGTGAAGTGAAAAGTGGTTACCTCACCCTTCCATTGCAGGAGGCACAGGTCTCGTTCCCATACGAGGTCCTCAGGGTCCAGGGACTACTCTCCGACTTTGTCGGGGTCACCGGAGACAAGGGTTTCACCGGTTGATCTGGTGGCTATCCACGATGTCCTGTTAAGAGGTGCAGCAAAATTGTGCATCTCCTTGACGGTGCCCACGCCCAAGACATTGGTAATCTTCGAGACACTGCACCAGAAACATCTGTCTTGTCCATTAATGCCACTGGTACCGGGCTTGGAGGATCCGGCCATGGACCTTTTTCTCACCCCAGCGGTGAATAAAGCGGCCCCCTCGAGACTACAGAAAAAATACCAGGCTCCCGATTCTGATCCGGCTATTCTAAGAGTGGAACTTCCTCCAGACTCTGTGATAGTGATGTCGGCTCGTAAACCGCATGACACAACTCAGTCATCCACAGTCCCTCCAGATAAAGAGTCTAGATGGATGGATGGATTCGGCTGGGAGGAAGGTGTGTGGGACGTCGGCGACCTCCATGAAGGCTGCCAGTGCCACGGCCTTGTTGGGGCGCTATGACCGGGCCCTCTGGGACTCCCTCCAACAGTTTGTGGAACACCTACCTTGTGACAAGAGAAGATTTCCAGGAGGTGTTAAATGAGGGGATGTTTGTGCCGAATCAGATCATCAGCGATGCAGCCGATTCTTCCCTCTTGGCAGCGCATGGCTTCTGCCATGAGATTAACCAGCGACGACACGCCTGGCTCCGCCTCACGTCACAACAAAGGGTTGCCAATCTTCCATTCTCTGGTGAAACCCTATTTGGGAAACATGCGGATGACGAAATGGCCCGCATGAAGGCGGAGGCTGAAACACTCACGGCTGTGGGCCTGGAAAAGTCCAAGGAGACGAAGAAATCGTACCGCCCATTCCAGAGACGGTTTGGTGGACAGGGCAGAGGACGTGGCCAAGCTTCGGGACAGCAACAGCAACAACAGCAGTAGTTCCGAAGGCCATTCCAGAAGCGCCAGAAAGGCAGAGGTGGCCAACAGTCGGCACCAGCGACTAAAGGCCCGGCCCGGCCGGGTCTAGGCCCTGAGCGCTTACTTCCCCTTCATCCGTTACCCACTCCGGTGGGGGGAAGCGTTCAATTTTTTCTGGCAGAGTGGAGAAAAATTACTCGGGACAAGTGGGTGCTGAATATTGTTTGCAATGGATACAGTCTTCGGTTCACCAGCCCGCCTCCAGCAATTCCACTGGTCAGCTCGCAGTTCCAGCTGCGCGAGCTCCAGGCGGAGGCAGATATCCTGTTAAGGAAAAGGGCGATAGAAGACGTACCTCTGTCTCAGAGAGGAGGAGGTCTGTACTCCTGGTTCTTCCTGGTTTGCTAGAAGGACAAGAACGAGTTCAGGCCCATTCTGGACATGCGGCAGGCAAACAAATGGATTCCCAGAGAGAAGTTTCGGGTGCTGTCGTTGCATCAGATTTATCCTCAGTTGCAACAGAGAGACTGGCTATGTGCTAAAGACGTACAGGATGCGTACTTCCATATGCCCATTGCACACAAACACAGGAAGTTTCTGCGATTCCAAGTCGGCGCCAATCATTATCAATACACAGTATTCCCATTCGGACTAAAGTCTGCGCCGAGAACATTCTCGAAGTGCATGGCGGTGGTAGCAGCACACCTGAGGAAGAACAAGGTGTTTGTCTACCTGGACGATTGGTTGATCAAGGCCTCCTCCTTCTCGGAAGCTCGAGCACACTTCCAGAAGACGTGCGTTCTCTTGAACAAGCTAGGGTTGCACATCAACATGTCCAAGTCTGTCCCGACTCCGGTCCAATGCATACAGTACTTGGGAGCCTCCATCAATACGCTGTCGGCAAGCGTGTCTCCTTCGGAGGAGCGACGATTATCACTCCTTCGGAAGGCTCAGGCTCTTATGACCAATCCATCTACAACAGTGAGGACGGTGTCTTCTCTACTGGGATCAATGGCCTCTTGTATCTTCCTAACGCCACACGCACGACTGCTCATGAGACCGTTGCAAGAGTGCTTGGAGGACCAGTGGGATCAGAGGAAAGGATCTTGGGATGACAAGATACGACTGTCTCTGCATGCTCTTCAGTCTCTGAAGTGGTGGTTTTCAGCGAGAATCTCCTCAGAGGGGTTCCCTTCCACAAGGACATTCCCACGCAGACTGTCGTGACGGATGCTTCTCTCCACAGTTGGGGGGGCACTCCGGAGACTTACAGATTCAAGGAACGTGGTCCCCGATGGAGGCCTCATATCACATCAATTTCCTGGAACTCAGAGCTGTTCGCTTGGCACTGAAGGCCTTTCATCCGTCCTTTCAGACCAACTCTCTGCTTGTACAGACGGACATATGACCACGATGTATTCCCTCAACAAGCAAGGGGGTTCGATATCACGCACTCTGTCGCAGGAGGCGCAGGCGATCTGGCACTGGCTTCTGGCCAGAGGACTGACGATAACGGCTACCCATCTGCCAGGGGTGCAGAATGTTCAGGCGGACGCACTGAGCAGACTGATTCAGGAAAACCACGAATGGGTCATAAACGACGATGTACTAGGAGAAGTCTTTGCACGGTGGGGGACTCCAGACGTAGATCTGTTCGCCACGGCCGAAAACAGCAAATGCCGAGACTTCGCCTCCAGGTACTACTAGCAGGGGACGCTGGGGAATGCGCTATGGATCAACTGGTCGAACAGCTTTCTGTACGCTTTTCCACCCATTCCCCTGATTTCGGCGGTACTCATCAAGCTGGCCCAGTCCAGGGCTCGGATGATACTCATTGCCCCGGAGTGGCCCATGCAGTGGTGGTTCACGGACCTGCTTCACCGGTCTCTCCTTCCTCACTTACGGCTGCCGTGCAGGCCAGACCTTCTCACGAAGTTCGGGGGACAGATGTTGCACCCCAACCTCTCGTCTTTGAGTTTGGCGGCATGGCTCCTGAGAGAGTGCAATATGGCCATTTGAATCTGCCTGAAGATTGCATGGACATACTGAAGGAGTCTGAGACCTTCCACTCGGACTTCCTACGCTTACATGTGGAAGAGGTTCTGCATCTGGTGCAAGTCCAAGAACTATGACCCGACGACATGCAAGGAAGACGTCATCCTTCCTTACCTTCTACATTTGGCGCAGTCTGGACTTAATGTTCATTCCATTAAGGTTCATCTTGCTGCATTGACTGCCTACAGGAAATGCCCTTCACAGACTTCCTTCTTCTAGATCCCTGTGATCAAAGATTTTTGGGAAGGCTTGAAGAAAGCATTCCCTCCCGTCAGGCTTCCTTCGCCTTGAATGTGGTGCTGTCCAGATTGTTGAAGGAGCCTTTTGAACCTATTCATAAGGCTTCGTTGCAGAACCTGTCCTGGAAGGCGGCGTTCCTCGTGGCCATTACATCGGCTCGCAGGGTGAGTGAAATTCAGGTGTTGTGTTCAAGAACTTTATACTGTATTTCATGCTGCTAAGGTTGTTATGCGTACTCACCATAAATTTCTTCCCAAGGTTATTTCTGATTTTCATGTCAACCATGTAGGAGAGTAGGGTCTGCAATCCTATGATCACTCAGATTTTTTGCTTTTGTTTCACTGGTTTACGACTTTCTCTGGCTGTGGGCCTGCTAATCAGACCCACAGCCTGGCTGTTCTCTTTCTAAATTACGATATGTACCCTAGGTGCATTTACCAATTGGTGCTGGGCCACCTTATCAGACCCCGTAACGCAGGGCATAGGTGTACCCAGGGCCGCCAGGGGCTGAAGCATGTATTATGCCACCCCTGGCTGGCCTCCTAAATTTGACACAACTGGCTGCACGACAGCTGGGGCGAAGACGTGTAACCACCCTTCGCTTTAGGTATAGTAGCTCTATATCTAACCATACAATGGACACCCGAGTTCCTATCAGTCACTCCTATGGCAGGCCTTAACGATCCTGAAGGCAGAGTGCGTGGGCTCGTGTGAGCTAGGTTCAGGCCCGAGCCGAGCCCGGTTGCAGCTTGCGGAATCAAGACCCAATAGCTGTTCCATGATAACGCGTACCATATCGGTAACTCCGGTGTCGCGTTATCAAGGCATGTCGAGTAAGGTGTCATACGAATCGGGGTGCTGCCCTCTCACCAATTCTGGCGATGAGGTTAGCATCCCACCCTTCTAGAGGGACACGACGTGTACGTAACTGTGAACCCCGGTTAAAGTTAACTGAAGCCTCAGCTCCACAAAATGGATGCTGCCACCACAGACACGAGTCTGACCTCCTGCTGCTGGGAGTCCTTCCAGCGAGGAGCACTTGGACAAAGGGTTTCCTGTCGAGGGCGGTGTTCGCACCGTCCCAGACAGGGTTTGTGTATTCTGGGTAGGTAGGGCTTTGGCGAGAAGGTGACTGCGGAGTGGCACCCCGGTGCTCACTACGCATCTGCCGGTTAGAACCAGTTCCAGGGGCGACAGCCCTGGCCTGGGGAAAGTCCGGCAGGGGAGAGGGGTGTAACTACCCCCCTTCCTGGTCCCACCCTTAGGGCAGGACCTAGTCATGTACCCACCCCTTTCTTTAGAATAAAGACCAGAGCGGGGACCCTTCCAAATTAGATCATCTTTGATTCAAGAACTACTTTCTACGAAAGGACATTCAAGACTCTTAAGATTTCTCCCTTGTGACTAAGGAGTAGTCACCCTGCATCAGCGGGCACCAACTAAGAACTCTGCGGTTTGCTGTAAGTCCTTCCTCAAGGAATCCGACGGCCCAGCTCGACGAGAACCGGCTTCCCTGGCACCTCTGACCTCTACCCACGTCATCAGCTCAGCTGTGATCTGTGGGTGCGAAGAGACCTCGAGGGACCGGCCATCATCAGAACCTGCACGCTCTTAAAGCCAGCACGACCATCGAGGTAACTCTCTGGTGAGTGCTCTGGGGTCCGAGAAGCCCCGACCCTGAGCCGCTCCAGCACCGAAGTGCAGTCTCCCAGCATCTCCACGATCTGCGTGGGGCCCTTCTGCTCGCTGCTCAGCACGTTGTCTGGTCACTAGCCGCTGGCTTGTGCCCTTCTGTGACGACACCCGAGAATCATCACTGCTGGTCTGGTTGCTCCAGACTGGCCCTTGCTTCCATCTTTGCGAGAAGCACCCCGGACCCTCCTGGTCCACTCAAGACGCCATCTTAGGCCCACCACGTGGCCCTGAGATCTGCCAAGGCTTGTTGCCCCATCCTGGGCCCAGCGACGCCGACAGCATCATCCTTCGTGGGACAGCTCGCACCTCCGCCGTGGTCGCCGACAACGCCTCCTGGTCCGTGAGACTGCAGAGCCTAGCGTCGCCCACTCACCTGGTCGAGGTGACGGCCAACCGGTGCCTTCCTGGTCCCCTCTGACTACTGGCTAGTAGTACGAACTTGGTCCCCTCTGCTTTCAGGTTTCATCAATCTCCGATCCAGGCTTGGATCTCTACGAACTATTCAGCACTGGTCGCCGGCCAGCAACTCCTTTTCTTCCGGCTCCTGGCTCGTCAGCGAAGACCCCGACGCCTGTAAGACTTGTGCAGCCGCAGCCCTCGTGGCTAGGCAACTCGGCATTTCGGTGCCTGCATAGCCTCCTTACTCTAGGGTCCTGAGTCCCTCGCTTCCGACTTGCCTTATCGGGTCCGCCCGAGACCTTCATCTTTCCGTGTCCTCGGACACTTGTTGTAATTGTGCACTTGAAGTATTTGCTAAAGAGATTTGGTTTGTGCTTAGTACCCTGTCCTCATAAAGAGTACAGGGCTGTTGTGATTCTTAATAAATATACTGTTTATTTTCATAACACTTGTGTGGTGTCCTTTCACTGGGTGTTCAAGGGGTACATGTGTGGTAAACAGCTGGCTTAACGCGCCCTCTCGAGTCTTTAGCCTTAGACTGCTCGTATCCACGCTACTAGGATAGCTGGTCTATAGGTTGACTTACAACCAAACACCATAAGGGTCGTTGGAACGATACATAGCGGTCGCTAGAATAGCGAACGTTGCATATCGGGCCAACTTCTCACATTGGTGAGCAGCGGTTGGGATTTGAGCTTGCTGTTGTTTTACCACACGTATCCTAAGAATATCTTGTTGAAAGATCGCACAAGTACTGTTAGTACATATAACTAAAAGCTTAGAATACTCTGAGTTCTACTGAACCAGCTGTTGTAGCTCCTCAAGGCTTAGCACACCTTGGCTACAACTCTTAGCAAGGGTACAGTAGGTAAACACGTAGTGTAGGTAGGTGCATCACTTACACCACACTAGAAACAGTATGTCGGACAAAGGAGGAAACTCTGGGTCTCCCCTTGTGTCAGTTGACCCTCCACAGGTCATCCCTTCAGGATATACTGTGCTGAGCTTCAAGGAGTTAAGACGACTGTGTCACTCCAGGAAGATTCAGCAGGGGTCTAACCCCACAACGTCCTTTCTGATTGGTCTCTTGGAGACTTATGATGCCAGAAGAGCTGAGAAACTTCGTAGCTCTTCTAATCCAGAAGGAGACATGCCTCCCCTCGAGGGAACCCGAGACGATCCTGACCTCATCCACCTCGCAACTGAGAACGAAGATGTGGAGGAGGATGAGGATCTCTCTGGGGATGAGGCAGATAAGGGACAGGTAGAAGTCGTCAGACTAAGCAGGTCCAACTTAAGCAAACATGATAGCGGTACTGGGGGACCCCTGGGGCCACTATCAGGTCAGCTTAACATTGGGAATGGACGAGCCCGATCTCTGTCAAGAGACTCTGGCAGATCCCTTCAAACCAATGGCTCTCACAACTCTTCTCAGAGAGGGATGACGTCCCCTCAGAGGAGAGTGTACGAAGCTAAGGAAAGGGCAGCCAATCTAAGGATTGAAAGGGAAGAACTTGCCCTGGCCAAAGAAAGGCTTGCCTTTGCTAGAGAGCAACAGTTAAGTGGGGCAGTCCCCACTGGCGGCAGCAATGTACCTAGTAATAGGGAAAAGAGTTTCGATACGAAACACCTTGGTAAGATAGTGCCCCCCTTAAACAAGGGGACGACATCCACAAATGGATTACTGCTTTGGAGAGGGCCTGCACTGTGCAGGGTGTTCCCCAGAGTCAGTGGGCAGCTATCTTGTGGCTCTCCTTTGAAGGAAAAGGAAGAGACAAGCTCCTCACCACAAGGGTGGAGGATGCTAACAATTACCAAATCTTGAAAAATACACTCGTTGAAGGGTTCGGCCTAACCACTGAGCAGTACAGGGTGCTGTTCAGGGATACCCAGAAAACGCAGTCTCAAGATTGGTCTGATTTTGTCGATTGTGCCACTAAGGCTTTTGAGGGCTGGTTGCTGGGCAGTAAGGTTACTGATTATCAAGGATTGTATAATTTGATGATGAGAGAACAAATTTTAAACAATTGTCAGAACCAGTTGTTGCATCAGCATCTTGTCGACTCGGATCTGACCTCTCCCCAAGAATTGGGAAAGAAGGCAGACAGATGGGTTCGTACAAGAGTTAAACAGAACCAGGGCCAGAATCAAGGTGGTCAGAAGAAAGCAGACCAGAAGGGTAAAGATTCTAAAGGGGAACAAAATGACCAGAAGTCTTCGACAGGTCCCCAACAACCCAAAGAGGGTGGGGGTCAGGCTCCCCAAAAGAAGAAAGAAGGCCAATCCAAAAGATGGTGCCAGTACTGTAAAAGTAAATCTCACTGGTTTAGTGAGTGCACCAAGAAAGGAGGAGGGCAGACTCCTGCCACTGCCGCCCCTAAGGCACCTGTGCCCCCTAGTACAGTCAGCAGTGGTAGTGCGCCTCCCAAGGGTTTAGTAGGGTTAACCCTGGGTTCTGAGGGGCGTGACAACTTAGTTGGCACACTCACTCAGGCTGTCCTTGTCAGTACAGGGGACGCGGACGTATCCCCTGACGTAAGCCCCAATACTTTGGGCAAATACCGACAGACGCCTTTCATAAATGGAAAGATGGCTCAGGCCTATAGGGACACTTGTGCCAGCGTCACCATGGTGACGCCTAACTTTGTGGACCCTGGACAGATCATGCCAGGTACAGAATTCCTGGTGACCAATGCAAGCAATGTCACTACCAATCACAGTATGGCAATTGTAGCTTTCTCCTGGGGAGGGGTAACTGGCCAAAAGAAGGTTGTAGTTAGTCCAGACCTCCCAGTGGATTGTTTGTTGGGCAATGATTTGGAGTCGTCACAATGGTCAGAAGTGGAGCACCGGACTCACATGGAAATGTTAGGTTTGCCAGCACATGTGTTCGCTGTGACTAGGTCACAGGTCAGGAAATGCCCCACTGAACAGGTGCTGGATCCTGGAACAACGGACCAGACACCTCCCAAGAAAAAGAGCAGTAGGGTTAAGGCTGCGCCTTCCCCCTTGCCCCAGGTCGAGGATCAAGTCTCAGAGGAGGCTGACCTACAGGAATTGAGGGAAACTGAGCCTAGGGAATTCGAACTTGATCAAGTTGAATTCTTGGGTTCAGGGGGACCCTCAAGGGAAGACCTGGGGAAGGACCAGTTAGACTGCCCTTCTCTTGAACCCCTCAGACAGCAGGCTGCTGCTGAGGCTGCTGGGAACGCCACAGGTACCCACAAGGTATACTGGGAAGATGGACTCCTGTACACTGAGTCAAGAGACCCCAAGCCTGGCATGACCAGGAGGCTGGTTGTACCCTTGTCTCAGCGTGGTTTCCTACTTACCTTGGCCCACGAGATTCCCTTAGCAGGTCACTTAGGCCAGACGAAAACGTGGGACAGGCTTGTCTCACACTTTCACTGGCCTCACATGAACGAAGATACCAAGGAGTTTTGCCGCTCCTGTGTCACTTGCCAAGCCAGTGGTAAGTCAGGTGGCACGACAAAGGCCCCCCTTATACCAATGCCTGTGGTGGGGGTGCCCTTTGAACGGGTGGGGATCGACATCGTCGGTCCCATGGAACCACCTACAGCATCAGGGCACAAGTTTATACTGGTGGTAGTGGATCATGCCACCAGGTATCCTGAAGCTATTCCCCTTAGGACCACTACAGCACCTGTTGTGGCAAGAGCCCTAGTTGGAGTGTTCTCCAGAGTGGGCTTCCCTAAGGAGGTCGTCTCCGACAGAGGTGCAAACTTTATGTCGAGCTACTTAACTGCTATGTGGAAGGAATGTGGTGTTAACTACAAGTTCACTACACCCTATCATCCACAATGCAATGGGCTTGTTGAGAGATTCAACAGGACCCTAAAAGGGATGATTCATGGACTACCGGAAAAGCTTCGGCGTAGATGGGACGTCCTGATCCCCTGCCTCTTGTTCGCCTACAGAGAAGTCCCGCAGAAGGGGGTTGGCTACAGCCCTTTTGAACTTTTGTACGGGCATCCTGTAAGGGGACCCCTGTGTTTGGTGAAGGAAGGATGGGAGAGACCTCTCAAAAAGCCTGCAGCCAACATAGTGGACTATGTGCTTGGCCTCCGCTCGCGGATGGCTGAATACATGGAAAAGGCATCTGAAAACCTTAAGGCCAGCCAAGAACTCCAAAAAGCTTGGCATGACCAAAAGGCTGTCTTGACTGTTTACCAGCCCGGACAGAAGGTGTGGGTGTTGGAGCCAGTGGCCCCAGCAGCACTCAAGGACAAATGGTCCGGGCCCTACACCATCCTGGAGAAAAAGGGAGAGGTCACCTACCTGGTCGACCTGGGAACTCCCCGGAGCCCCCACAGGGTGCTTCATGTCAACAGGCTAAAAGCATATGTCGACAGGAAGGACATGAGTTTGCTCATGGCCCTAGATGAGGGACAGGAAGAGGAGAGTGACCCTCTCCCCGACCTGCTCACTCAGAATCCTGACGATGGCTCGGTAGATGGTGTTGTCTTTTGTGGCAGCCTCTCCGAACATCAACAGAGCGACTGTAAACAGGTTCTTCAGTCGTTCAGACATATGTTTTCTCTAACACCCAGTCAGACCGATTGGTGCACCCATGAGGTTGACACTGGTGACAGCTTGCCCGTCAAGAGTAAAATCTACAGGCAGCCTGATCACGTTAGAGACTGCATCAAGAGTGAAGTGCAGAAAATGTTGGAGCTGGGAGTCATTGAACCCTCGGATAGCCCTTGGGCTAGTCCCGTAGTGCTAGTGCCGAAACCTCACACCCAGGGTGGTAAGAGAGAGATGAGGTTTTGCGTAGACTACAGGGGTCTCAATGCAGTCACTAAGACTGACGCCCACCCAATACCAAGGGCAGACGAGCTTATCGACAGATTGGCTTCGGCCAACTACCTGAGTACGTTTGACCTGACAGCTGGGTATTGGCAAATCAGGTTAGCTGAGGACGCCAAGCCTAAAACCGCATTTTCAACCCCTGGTGGGCATTATCAGTTCGTGGTAATGCCCTTTGGTCTGAAAAATGCACCTGCCACCTTCCAACGGTTGGTGAATCAAGTCCTTACTGGGCTGGATGACTTCTGTGCGGCGTATCTTGACGATATCGCTGTCTTTAGCTCCACCTGGGAGGATCACCTGGTCCACCTGCGGAAGACGTTAGAGGCACTGCAAGCAGCAGGTCTCACTATCAAGGCCACCAAGTGCCAGATAGGGCAGACACAGGTTGTATACCTGGGCCACCTTGTAGGTGGAGGTCAGGTTCAGCCACTGGAGAGCAAGATACAGTCAATCAGGGACTGGGCTCCTCCAACCACCCAGACTCAGGTTCGAGCTTTCTTGGGCCTGACTGGTTACTATAGGAAGTTTGTCAGGAACTATGGTTCCATTGTGACACCATTAAACGAACTGACAAGTAAGAAAATGCCAAAAAAGGTTCAGTGGACAGCGAGCTGTCAAAAAGCATTCGATGACCTAAAGCAGGCCATGTGCACGGCGCCTATCCTCAAGAGTCCGGACTACTCCAAACCATTCATTGTCCAAACAGATGCTTCTGAGTTGGGTGTGGGAGCTGTTCTTTCTCAACTGAATTTTGATGGTCAAGACCAGCCCATTGCTTTTATAAGCAGAAGGCTGACCCCTAGAGAGAAGAATTGGTCAGCTATTGAGAGGGAGGCCTTTGCTGTGGTTTGGGCCCTGAAGAAGCTGAGGCCATACTTGTTTGGCACTCACTTCAAGATTCAGACCGACCATAAGCCCCTCTTGTGGCTAAATCAGATGAAGGGTGAAAACCCCAAACTGCTTAGGTGGTCCATTTCCCTACAGGGGATGGACTTTACAGTGGAACATAGACCTGGTACTGATCATGGCAATGCCGATGGGCTCTCCAGATATTTCCACTTAGAACAAGAAGACTCACCTGGTCAAGGTTAGCTTATTGTTCCGACGTTTGGGGGGGGGGTCATGTAGGAGAGTAGGGTCTGCAATCCTATGATCACCCAGATTTTTTGCTTTTGTTTCACTGGTTTACGACTTTCTCTGGCTGTGGGCCTGCTAATCAGACCCACAGCCTGGCTGTTCTCTTTCTAAATTACGATATGTACCCTAGGTGCATTTACCAATTGGTGCTGGGCCACCTTATCAGACCCCGTAACGCAGGGCATAGGTGTACCCAGGGCCGCCAGGGGCTGAAGCATGTATTATGCCACCCCTGGCTGGCCTCCTAAATTTGACACAACTGGCTGCACGACAGCTGGGGCGAAGACGTGTAACCACCCTTCGCTTTAGGTATAGTAGCTCTATATCTAACCATACAATGGACACCCGAGTTCCTATCAGTCACTCCTATGGCAGGCCTTAACGATCCTGAAGGCAGAGTGCGTGGGCTCGTGTGAGCTAGGTTCAGGCCCGAGCCGAGCCCGGTTGCAGCTTGCGGAATCAAGACCCAATAGCTGTTCCATGATAACGCGTACCAGATCGGTAACTCCGGTGTCGCGTTATCAAGGTATGTCGAGTAAGGTGTCATACGAATCGGGGTGCTGCCCTCTCACCAATTCTGGCGATGAGGTTAGCATCCCACCCTTCTAGAGGGACACGACGTGTACGTAACTGTGAACCCCGGTTAAAGTTAACTGAAGCCTCAGCTCCACAAAATGGATGCTGCCACCACAGACACGAGTCTGACCTCCTGCTGCTGGGAGTCCTTCCAGTGAGGAGCACTTGGACAAAGGGTTTCCTGTCGAGGGCGGTGTTCGCACCGTCCCAGACAGGGTTTGTGTATTCTGGGTAGGTAGGGCTTTGGCGAGAAGGTGACTGCGGAGTGGCACCCCGGTGCTCACTACGCATCTGCCGGTTAGAACCAGTTCCAGGGGCGACAGCCCTGGCCTGGGGAAAGTCCGGCAGGGGAGAGGGGTGTAACTACCCCCCTTCCGGGTCCCACCCTTAGGGCAGGACCTAGTCATGTACCCACCCCTTTCTTTAGAATAAAGACCGGAGCGGGGACCCTTCCAAATTAGATCATCTTTGATTCAAGAACTACTTTCTACGAAAGGACATTCAAGACTCTTCTCAAGATTTCTCCCTTGTGACTAAGGAGTAGTCACCCTGCATCAGCGGGCACCAACTAAGAACTCTGCGGTTTGCTGTAAGTCCTTCCTCAAGGAATCCGACGGCCCAGCTCGACGAGAACCGGCTTCCCTGGCACCTCTGACCTCTACCCACGTCATCAGCTCAGCTGTGATCTGTGGGTGCGACGAGACCTCGAGGGACCGGCCATCATCAGAACCTGCACGCTCTTAAAGCCAGCACGACCATCGAGGTAACTCTCTGGTGAGTGCTCTGGGGTCCGAGAAGCCCCGACCCTGAGCCGCTCCAGCACCGAAGTGCAGTCTCCCAGCATCTCCACGATCTGCGTGGGGCCCTTCTGCTCGCTGCTCAGCACGTTGTCTGGTCACTAGCCGCTGGCTTGTGCCCTTCTGTGACGACACCCGAGAATCATCACTGCTGGTCTGGTTGCTCCAGACTGGCCCTTGCTTCCATCTTTGCGAGAAGCACCCCGGACCCTCCTGGTCCACTCAAGACGCCATCTTAGGCCCACCACGTGGCCCTGAGATCTGCCAAGGCTTGTTGCCCCATCCTGGGCCCAGCGACGCCGACAGCATCATCCTTCGTGGGACAGCTCGCACCTCCGCCGTGGTCGCCGACAACGCCTCCTGGTCCGTGAGACTGCAGAGCCTAGCGTCGCCCACTCACCTGGTCGAGGTGACGGCCAACCGGTGCCTTCCTGGTCCCCTCTGACTACTGGCTAGTAGTACGAACTTGGTCCCCTCTGCTTTCAGGTTTCATCAATCTCCGATCCAGGCTTGGATCTCTACGAACTATTCAGCACTGGTCGCCGGCCAGCAACTCCTTTTCTTCCGGCTCCTGGCTCGTCAGCGAAGACCCCGACGCCTGTAAGACTTGTGCAGCCGCAGCCCTCGTGGCTAGGTAACTCGGCATTTCGGTGCCTGCATAGCCTCCTTACTCTAGGGTCCTGAGTCCCTCGCTTCCGACTTGCCTTATCGGGTCCGCCCGAGACCTTCATCTTTCCGTGTCCTCGGACACTTGTTGTAATTGTGCACTTGAAGTATTTGCTAAAGAGATTTGGTTTGTGCTTAGTACCCTGTCCTCATAAAGAGTACAGGGCTGTTGTGATTCTTAATAAATATACTGTTTATTTTCATAACACTTGTGTGGTGTCCTTTCACTGGGTGTTCAAGGGGTACATGTGTGGTAAACAGCTGGCTTAACGCGCCCTCTCGAGTCTTTAGCCTTAGACTGCTCGTATCCACGCTACTAGGATAGCTGGTCTATAGGTTGACTTACAACCAAACACCATAAGGGTCGTTGGAACGATACATAGCGGTCGCTAGAATAGCGAACGTTGCATATCGGGCCAACTTCTCACAAACCAGACCATAACTTTGCCTATTTTTTTCAGAAACCCTCATCTCCAGCGGAAAGGTCTCTACATTCCCTGGATGTTAGGAGGGTGCTGAAATGTTATCTGGATAAAACCAAAGATATTCGTAGGTCAGACCAATTCTTTATCAATTATGGATATGTCAGGACGGGTCTTGCTACCCCTAAGCAGTCCATCTCTAGGTGGATTGTGTCCTGCATACAGTTGTGTTACCAAAAAGCTAATAAGGGGCAAAGCTGCCACGACAGCTTTGCTCCGTAACGTTCCAATTGCAGAAATCTGCAAGGCGGCCACTTGGAAGTCGGTTCATACCTTTGCTAAGCATTACTATCTGGATACTGATGCCACGGCAGATGCTCAGGTTGGGCAGGCTTCCTGCGAAATTTGTTCGCACAATAGTGGTGTTAATTTTCTTCTCTCCACCGCCGCTTTGGTGTGGGGATGGGCTTGCCATTCTATTCACTAGATTATGACTATACACAGAGATCCCCTACTACAGGAGGAGTAGTTTCTGTCCTGTAACTCCTGTTCTGTAGTAGGGGTATCTCTGTTATAGTCATAAGCGCCCGCCCTCCTCCCCGGTGGAGAAAGATATTCATGTAAGGAATGCTACAGGTCTGGCGTGTTACTCCTTCAAAAAGAACTGAAAGTAAAAGGGACCTGCTGTGCATTCTGGGATACTGGGAGAAGTTCTGGAAAGTTCTCTTAAAGGCACAGTATCCTATTTAAGCCACATATTGGCAGCCTATGGGGCTTGTCTGTCCATACCTTCCTATCTATCATTCCAGAGGCTTTTACTGGTAGAGGCAAGTTTCTCTTAGGATGAAACTGGGCAAGCTGTGTTGTGTGTGGTTTTTTTGGTAGAATTTCTAGTTGAAGTACTGGACAGTGTAGCCTGTGGATATAGGCTGCATTATTTGTCTTTAAATTCTCTCTTAAGTGTCTTTGCAGTTCTGCATTTCTTGACAACTTAACAGATTATTTTTGATTGCCGGGGTCCTCGCACATGGGTGGTACTATTCACTAGATTATGACTATAACAGAGATACCCCTACTACAGAACAGGAGTTACAGGACAGAAACTACTCCTTCCATAGATACGCTCACTGCACAAGGCAGCGCTTAGAGGATCCCGTTACCGGTTGAAGCAGTTGGTGTTCTGGCCTTCCATTCCGCCTGCAGCGCAGAAAACGGATTCTGTGTTTATTTAAGATGCATAGATCTAAAGGCCATTTCCCACCGGAAGCAGCGCTTGTGCTTTGTGGAGGCCCACTCCATAGATTAGACAGTTTGGAATGAATCCTGTGGAGAGCAAACAGAACAAGCATTGGCATAGCCAATAGGTCTCGCTTTTGGGACCTTATAAGTATTTAGTTATGCAGCAGAATATCTTTGGTGCAACAACACCAAGTGTTGCATGGCTAAGCACTTATAAGGTCCCAAAGGCGAGACCCTTTGGCTGGTTCATACATAGGCATTATAAACAGTGGTCCCTTTGGGTGTTAAACATTTTCCCTGATCAAGGTAGGTCGATAAATGTAGGCGAACTATGAAGAGCACACAATGCAGCAAACCAACAACTTCATAAAATCCAATTTTCATTATAAAAATTTCAAAGAGTGATGATCGAAGATGCTACAGTGAATTGTGAAGGTAAAGGACAGTTACTGTTCAATAGCATCAGTATTCTAAGTGACCTACTCCAAAATTGATGGACTACTCTACGAATTTTGGACTGTCACTTGGGTATTAACTCTACCCGGAAGGAACTTTTGTTTGAAACCATGCTGTACTTTATCTAAAATATTTGCTGCCAAATCATTGAGTTTGTACTCACTTTGGTCATGAGCTCTGCGCTGTCTCTTCTACTGTTCACTTAGAACCTTTGTTTGTCACTCTTTTGATAGGGAAGTCCACTCAACAGAAGAGATCTGCGGACTTTGTGCCACAGTCTTTTTTGCCTGCACTGTACTACCTCAGTTAAACAGCGCTGATGTTGTGGGTGGAGAAATGCCTGTTGACCGGGTGAGGAGGTGAGCCGGAGCACTTGAGGAACCCCCTGGAAAAAACTCATAAAAAAACAAATGGGATAAACAGCTGCGAGTGTGTGTTGGTGTTTGCTCCATCCACCTTGAAATGTCCACAGATTGACAGAAGGAAGTCACTGTGATGCTATCGAGGGTGTGCTTAAATAGTCCTAGGAGGTCATGTTGAAACATTTCATATGTTTGCTGTTTGACATATTTTAGATCTGTAAGGGATTTGAGGAGGCCAAACGTGGCTTTTTTCTCTAGTCTGCCTAGCACAACCGGACCCCTATGATAAATGTGTGGTGCAGTTTAGCTCAGTGCCCTAACATGGCTTATAAAATAGCAGTATCACTGTATGAAACCTGATTTCACTCAAATATATACACATTCATATACCAATGTAGTGATTAGGCAAAACAGGAGTACGAAATAATGCCCTCCAATGTTCAGGTGAAAATTAACTATCCAGTTGGTCACTTTTAGAAAAATAAAAAATTTCCCAACCGCAGATAATTACTCTGTGACATGGGGGTACTTTATTCAGATCACTGAAAACAAAACACGACTCAAATCACGGGCCCTTCATTAACCTACGCTTCCAGCCCTAGACCATACACCACTTCCTTTAACAAGGGATACTAGCGAAATCTGATAAGCCATTACATGCATTGCTGCATTTAGTCAGATCATTTCATGTATTGTTAAACACGAGACGGAAGGATAAACATAGTGTTGTCACACTGAGTAAGGTGAACCTCTTGCGATTCTCTCACGCACAAGTGAACATGTACCTCCTTTTGTCTCACTGTCTGAAATAATCCACTTGTTGGTGAATCGGTTTGGGAGCCAGCATTTATTTCCAGATTCAGCACGAAAGAAGCCTCCCATAGTTGTCAATCACTCGTGTAAATAAACCTCGTGCAGTTAAATCTTATATTGTCACGCACAGTGTGGAATAAAGCCCTTGTTGGGAAAACCGGGGAAAGAGAAACAATTTGTTATTGCTGGATGTTAAAAAAATAAGTTTGAGCATTGCTTACTTTGGTCTGCCATCTAGTGGACAAATAAATTAGTATTCATACCTCTGAATTCTTAGTTAAACCGTTGCCGCGCGAGCGGGAAGCTTGTAATAAGAGAAGCTGACGAGGAGGGAGATGGGAGATGGGAGAAGGGAGGAGTCGGGAGAGGATTCACACACGCGCTTGTGCGCGTAATAGCAAGCTGATGGCCGGCCTTGGTAGCACTTTTAAACCACCTACTAAATTTCTTGCAAGAGCAGCGCATGCGTGCTGACTCTAGCGAAACCTAAAAGTGGAGTGCCTATTGCTGGCCTAATCTCCATGAACCTGTTTCTGTGCGACAGCTGTTTGTGTTCACTTTTGATGGATAGTAGACAGGCTTGTTCAGAAACACCCCCAACGCCTGTCACAATACTGAAGTAACATTCACTTAGAAATCTGCTTCATTCATATTACAAACCTGGGTGTTTGAAGAGTCGGCCACACTTGTAATATTCAGAACTGTAACATAACAGTATAAGGTGACCGTGTATTAATAGACAAGTGTTTTTTTGTGTATTTCTAAGTCTACCTTTAGTGTTCTTTAAGAGTACTTCTAATGTAGTCTCCCAAGAGTTGAACTGTTAATCTAGATTGTACCTATTAAATTCCTTGCAGCAAGATACATGATTGTTCAAAAATTGGTGAATTACGATTTGATGCTTAACATGATTATATCAAAACAAAATTGTAATTACATATGAGTCTCTGAACCACCACATTCTCTGAAATGTTGGAGTAACATTCTGTAAGCGTTATGTTCTAATGTTTGACCCAACTCTTTGCTTTTCCCCGCCTTAGGTCTCTGCATGGGGTGGTTATGTGTTCATTATCAACCTAATTCCTCTTCACGTATTTGTGTTGTTGCTGATGCAACGATACAGCAGGAGGGTCTACATAGGTAAGTGAAAACGAGTTTATCTATTTCTTGACTCCATCTCTACCAAAAACTGGGATATGTTAATTGGTGTAACTTGAAGGCTTCAGCTATTGATTTTCCATACTATTGCTATCGCCTCCCATTTTTTTATTTTGTTAATGCTTAAACTGCTAGATTGGAAACCAGTCTTCCTTCAGATGAGATCAGTTCTTTGAAGAATTGGGAGAAAGAAACAAACAATATGAGCCTTAGTTGGGAGCACAGACAGGTCTTTTAAATGGTGACCTTGTACTTGAAAGAATTGGAAAGCAGAATACAAGTATGATAATCAGTGACTTTATGTGGAAGCATTGTGCTACTGGCCCTGCTAACTTGCATATATTGTATATATCTCGTTGGCACAGTCCTTTTCTAAAGTCTACTTTTGTATAGACTTCATCAATAGGGATAGCGCCCCAACACATTCATGCATTATTTACGAAAGAAGCTATGGTGATGACAAATGCTGTATTTCTTGTGTATCCTACGTGCATCTCTCCATTTACTTTATACAGACCCTCCAGGATATCGCGATTTCGCGGTTTGCCGCAAAATCGTCACTTTTGTAAAAATGCAGCGATTTTTACAAAAGTGCCCGCGAAATTGGCACTTTTGTAGAAATCGCGTGGCATTTTTACAAAAGGCCTATATCCTGGGGGGTCTGTCGATCGCGTGCTTACGGATCTGTTCAATTGACGCCTTATCAGGAGCATCTTACGTAAACACCCACGTCAGGCCAGCCACCGCCATGCTCCACTGAATGCCAAGGGTTGTTTTAGTTCCTCATACCCTTTTGGTGTCCGAGCGCTGGAGGCCAGCGACCTGGAATGGGGCTGAGGGAACTGGGAAGCCCAGGTGACGCAGCAAGAGATAGTGGACAGTTCAAAGGAAGTCTGTAAGAAGTCAGACCCGAGGGGCCACAAGCACAGCCTTAAGAAAAGGTCAGCGCGGGGTCAAGCGTTGTCCAGAGATAGCTACACAGCACATACATAAATAACAGTGTATGCAGGGAAAGTATAAACAATGGTAAACTCTGCACAAGGAGTCAAAGGAGGGGAACGGCCGGCACCAACACCACGCGAGTGGCACGCAGAGAAAGGCAAGAGTCTCAACTGTAATAAAGATAAATATTTAATAAACCACCTTGCTGTTGCCCGAAAATTATGTTGGCTTCTGACTGCATTTGATTTTGTTTTGTTATTATTGCAGCGGCTGGACCTTGCGCCACTCAATGCTAACATCATTGTCCATCAGTCATACAAGGTACTCCGAAGTGCTGTGTATTGCTGCATACAATTACAAAATGAGAAAATACTTGCAGATGGCTCGGTGAATACCAATAGCAGCAGTGACATAGCAAAGATGCCATGGGCCCTAATGCGAGCAAGATAAATGCGTCCCCTACATCCTCTGGTTAGGTAGTAAAAAACATTTATAAAGGGGTGCAGTGGGCTCTCTCACCCCTGGGCGCAGGTGCAACTGCACCTGCTGCACTATTGATGACTGCTCCGCTAAATGGGAGGCCATGCTGAGCCCAGAATTTCACATATTTACTGGCTTAAATTAAAAGAAGCAGCCAGAGCCTCATAACAGTAAACATTACTATAGGAGGAAGCCAGTAAAGCAGGGGAGCACAGCAGTAAGGGCCTTATTGCGATGTTAGGGAGAAGGACACCATGGCAGGAAAGGAACCGTCCAACCTTAGGTCGGCAGTTCCGATGTCCCAATTTGGATGTGACCGCCCTTAGGGCGATCAGAAAAATCAATTTTTCAATTAAATCTTACGCAGCATTAGGTAAAGGCCAGCAGTCCCAGGTTCCATTGAAAAATTGATATTTTCAAAAATCCCTGCACTCAAAATGCCATCGACCCACTTAACTCCTTATTTCATTACATAAAATTATTAAAAGGAGTTTAGTGTTTTTTTTTTTTTTTTAAAAGATGCATGTTGTAGTGTTTTTCACTCAATAGAGGACTTTCTTTGATTCTTGCATCTCTAAACAATGTGGGCTGGCCCGAGGCATTTCCGAGCACTCCATGTCAGCTCCGGCCACAACTATGCTATTTCACACCCTGTCCGGCTCCGGGGGAGCGGGCTTGGGACCTAGCGCCCCGCTATTAACACAAGCTGTAATGTCTCCTATATATATTTTTTTCTTACTGCACAGCCATTCATCCTTGCATATTGAGGGATTCACAGCCAAGTCAAAGGCTCACTCGCCATCTCTGCAGCATGCGCTTAAACCCCACTTAGATATCTGCCTCTCCTTGCCTCTACTGCGGTTTTGCCCCGCTGGATCGTCGCTGGTGCTACGAGCCGCTTCCTCCTCCCACGCTGTCTGGAGGGGCTGTGTGTCATGGCCGCGTCTCTTGACCCTGCTTCGCCGGTCCACTCAGCCTTGGCCTTCGATCTCCGGCTGGGGTTCTCTGGTCAGGGGTCACTCCGTACTTCCTCCGTCTTTGTCTCCCGGATGCTGCGATGCCCACTCTTGATGCCAGACGTTGGTTGCGAGCCCGGCTGCTCAGCCGGGTTTGCCACTCCGCAGATTCCATTGTTCGCCGGCCTGGAAGAGTGCTCTTAGGTGCCTTCGCCCCGGGAGACAACACCATATTAGCACCAGTGAGGGAAACCATGGATCCTCAGGATGCTCGTTGGGCGCTCCTCTAGCTCCGCGTGCTTCGCCATCTCCGCCCCCGGCTGGGCCTCGCTGCAGCACTCCTCTCCTGCCGCTTGCACCCCTCGTGGAGCTAAGGAGAGATCCTACCACCCACTATACGGCACCATGAGTCGACGATAACCCCCAGGTTGCGTGCATGGTCGGTGGGTGTTGGAGCTGTTCCCAGTGCGGTCGGCTACCAGGAGTCGTCCCAGGCCGACTGGGTGGATCCGAGGATGAGGACCTCCGTCTTGTCAGAGTTCAGCTTCAGTCGGCTGTTCCTCATCCCTTCGGCGACGGCCTTCATTCCTTCGTGTAGGTTGGTTTTGGCGGTGTGGGGGTCCTTGGCGAGGGAGAGGATCAGCTGGGTGTCATCGACGTAGGAGATGATGTTGAGGTTGTGTAGTCGGGTGACGTGGGCGAGTGGTGCCATGTAGATGTTAAACAGCGTAGGGCTGAGGAACGAGCCCTAGGTTATGCCGCAGATGTTCTTGGTGGCTTCGGAGCGGAAGGCGGACTTTTTTTGTTCTGCCGGAGAGGAAGTCTTGCTTTTTGAGGGAAACAAAGTGTCTACATTGTAAATAAACCAAATATACATAGCTTCATATTGTTAAATAACTAAAAAAACTAAGATATGTGTGTTTGTTGTAGGAAAAATGGCCAAATAAAATGCCGCTAAATTGCCGCTAAATTTCCATATTTGTGACGCTAAATTTCCATTTTTGTGCCGCTAAATTTGCTAATCCATGCCGCTATATCCTGGGGGGTCTGTATCTGCTAAATTGGTCAGATACTTGAGTGTGGTACGTTGTGTGCAAAAGAGACCGTGTCCACCAGTTTCATAGGCCAAAACTGAGGTGCTCTAGAAGAAGACTGGATGTTACTCTGTCACCATTTGTGCTGATTTGGCATAAGAACACTCTTTGGGGGTACTCAAGAGCATCAATGTGATTAGCAATCATATGACTGAGAATAAAAGGAATAGATGCAAGCAGATCAGCAGGCTCTCTTTGGCTCCAAACCAAACAACTCAATGTTCGAGGCATATGGGCTGCAGATGGTACATTATGAATAGATCGCCATCTGGTGTTGGGCTCGGATGATTGCACTTTGTTTTTCTCTTGGAGAGTCTTTTGTATGTTGGTGACTCCTCCCTTAGTTGGTAGTGCGCATGGGCATCGGCTCCATCCTTAGATTGTTTTTTTCCGCCATCGGGTTCGGATGAAGATCGAGACGCTCCAGATCAACTTCAGAAGAAAGTGATTTTTCGGCGCGTATTCCCTTTCCAATTCGACGGTATTGTTAGCGAACGCGTTTCTTTTCCATTTCGACGCGTTACAAATTCAAAATAGAAGAGAAAAACTTGGATCTACGTCGAAGAACAGGAGACCTTTCTCGACGCAGTCAAGCCCGGAGTCCATGGAAAGGACTCCATTCAAAAAATGTCCATCGTGTGGTGCTAAGTTCCCACACAAGGACCTACACGAGGTGTGCAACCTCTGTCTATCGCCTGAACACGAATCCAGGGACTGCGAAGCCTGCGCAGCATTCTCCTCCAAGCTAACGATTTAGAAATCGTCGAGCTCGAAGACACGAGGCTTCCAGAATGCAGGCGGAGGCAATCCCGGAGCTGTTCGGAGACGAACAAATCGAGGAAGAAGAGGACCAGTCGGGGTCGGAAGGGGACCAGTCGGAGGTTGAACTCTTCGAGCAACAAACCGTGAGTGACGACGTCCCCTTACCGAAAAACCGACCCCGTGCGGTAACGACCCCGCCCTCGGGCCCGGTCAAACCGCTGAAAAAAGTTTCCGACGCCCCGCCTTCGGGCCCGGCAACGAAACCGAAACTGAAACCGAAACACTCGGAATCCCACCACGTCGGATCCGAGAAAAGGGCGTCATCGACTTCGACACCGAGGCTGCATACAAAGGAGAGCTCGGTATCGAAACATTCCATGTCGAAAAAGAAATATGATGTATCACCCAAAAGACACTCGATACCCAAAAAGTCGGAATCGAGCAGACATTCGGTGTCGAAAACAGAAAGATCTGAAGATCGAAAACAAAAACAGCTCTCGGAACCAGGACCCTCGGTACCGATTCAAGAGCAACAAACAGATCCCAAACAAAAGATCTTGTTTATTGACCCACAAACTGGGAAAGTGGTCACGAAGAAGAGAAAGAGTGAACAGTCAGAAGATAAACCTCTTCCTTCAAAAAAGAGAACAATGGGGACGAACATAACTCCTCCTGCTTCTCCTCGTCCTAGGGACACACCCTATTCTCCTATTCCTCACAATAGGCCACATATTCCTACACCCTCCACACCAAGACCAGCTACACCTCAGTCAGATGTAGACAGTGATATAGGGGAGGGAGAACCTCAAGGGGATGACGAATCTATCCCAGATGAGGAAGATCCATGGGAAAATTACGATGTAGGGTCAGATGAGGACAACGACCCAGAGCTATACCCCTCAAAGCCTTCACCACCTGATGATAACACAGGTTTTGTGCAGCTCATTAATAGGGCAGCAAAATATCACAAACTAGATATGCACACAGAACCTCAGATAGAGGATTTCTTGTTAGAGACTCTACCTAGTGCACAGAGAACATCAGGTACTCTTCCTATGCTAAAGGGTCTTCTCACTCACACAGAAGAAATATTCGAAAACCCAGTGAGAGCCAGGGTGTTAAACCCAAGAATCGATAAAAAATACAAAGCGGCTCCAAAGGACCCAATATTTATTAGAGGGCATGTACCTCTAGACTCGCTGGTGGTCTCAAACGCTCGTAAAAGAGCAAACTCATTATCTACAGGAGAGGCTCCTCCACCAGATAAAGAGTCGAAGTTAATAGATGCATCAGGCAAAAGAGTAGCATCACAGGCAGCGAATAGCTGGCGTATAGCTAATACACAAGCACTACTCGCACGTTACGACAGGGCACATTACGATGAGTTAGAAAAACTTCTCACACATCTTCCAAAAGAACATCAGAAGAAGGCAGACCAATTAATACAGGAAGGTAAAATAATAACCAATACTTCCATTAAGTGTGCATTAGACGCAGCAGACACTGCAGCAAGGTCTATTAACACTAGTGTCATGCTAAGAAGGCACGCATGGCTTAGAATCTCAGGATTCAAACAAGAAGTTCAAACAGCCCTACTGAACAGACCATTTGATCAGAAGACATTGTTTGGTTCAAGTACAGACGAGACATTAGAAAAGATGAAGAAAGATACGGAAACGGCTAAGTCAATGGGGGCATTGCAACAGCCAACGCACAGAGGTTCCTTTCGTAGATCCACCTATAGAGGGGGCTCAAAAAACACAGGAACAAATCAGCAATCCACATCTTTCACACCAACATCACCCAGAGGTAATTCAAGAGGTAATTACAGAGGTAACAACAATAAGGGTAGAGGCCGCGGGAATAATAACAACCGCAACGCCTCAACACCAAAACAGTGACTTCATAGAACTCCCCCCAGACCACATAACACCGGTCGGGGGACGTCTATCACAGTTCCTACCTGTCTGGGAAAACATCACGTCAGACAAGTGGGTGAGACAAATTATCCAACATGGTTATTGCCTAGAACTCACAGCTACCCCACCAAACATCCCCCCCAAACAGCGTCCAATGAGTCAGGATCATCTGACATTGTTAAGAGAAGAAGTGCTAGCACTTCTACAAAAGCATGCAATAGAGAAGGTCCCAAAGGATCAACAAGGAACAGGAGTATACTCTCTATACTTCCTGATCCCCAAAAAGGACGGGTCCCTACGACCAATATTAGACCTCAGACCTCTCAATGCTTACATAAATTCGGAACACTTCCACATGGTCACGCTCCAACAAGTACTCCCTTTAGTGAAGAAAGGGGACTTTCTTTCTACACTGGATCTAAAAGATGCTTACTTTCATATCCCAATTCACAAAGCCCACAGAAAATACCTAAGGTTTGTGTTAGAAGGACAACACTACCAGTTCAAGGTCCTTCCGTTCGGTGTCACAACAGCACCGAGAGTTTTCACAAAATGCCTAGCTGTGGTGGCAGCACACCTAAGAAGACAACAAATACATGTCTTCCCATACTTGGACGATTGGCTAATAAAGGCCAAATCAAAGGAAGAATGTCTTCACAACACACAGAAGACAATTCAACTGCTGCACCACCTAGGGTTTACGGTGAACTACAAAAAATCACACCTGCAACCAAACCAGATCCAGCAATACCTGGGGGCTACAGTAGACACAGAAAAGGCAATAGCATACCCCAACCCAATCAGAGTACAGACAATGGTCGGGTTAATACAAAGATTTCAACCACAACACTCACTACCAGCACGAGTGTTTATGCAACTATTAGGCATGATGTCCTCTTGCATACTGCTAATACCACATGCCAGACTACAAATGCGCCCACTACAAGAGTGTCTAGCGACACAGTGGAATCAGGCTCAAGGTCAGATTACAGATCTGGTGTTGGTAAACGACCGGACGTATCGCTCTCTGAAGTGGTGGAACACAGAAAACATTTCCAAGGGACGGTCGTTCCTAGAGCCAATTCCACAAGTAATAATAACAGCGGACGCATCGCTCTCCGGATGGGGAGCGCATATGGACAAATACACAGTACAGGGGAAGTGGAGTGCGCAGCAAAAGAAACTGCACATCAACTACCTAGAACTATTAGCAATATTTCTAGCACTAAAAGCTTTCCAAATGCAAATAACAAACAAGGCAGTCCTGATCAGAACAGACAACATGACTGCAATGTATTATATTCAAAAACAGGGGGGGACACACTCTCTCCAACTGTCCAAACTAGCACAGGACATATGGAGATGGGCCATTCCTCAAAAAATCTACCTGTTAGTGGAACACCTACCAGGAATTCAAAATCAAATAGCAGACATCCTAAGCAGACAGTCAGAACAAGTTCACGAATGGGAACTGCACAACCAAATACTACAGCCATTCTTCCAAAAATGGGGGCAACCAGAGATAGATCTGTTTGCAAATCATCAGAACGCAAAATGCAAACAATTCGCATCCAGGTACCCACACCAAAGGTCCCAGGGCAATGCACTGTGGATAAATTGGTCCAACAAATTTGCTTACGCGTTCCCTCCTCTACCACTAATTCCAAGACTGGTGAGGAAACTGCAGCAACACTCAATGACAATGATACTAGTGGCACCCACGTGGGCAAGACAGCCGTGGTTCACCACGCTGCTACAACTCTCACAAGTACCACATCAAAAGCTAAGGTTATTACCCATGCATCTTACACAGAACCATGGAGAAATAATGCACCCAGATCCCAAACAACTGAACCTAGCGATCTGGCTCCTGAGGTCATAGAGTTTGGGTATTTAGATTTACCACCAGAATGCATGGAAATCATTAAACAGGCAAGACGTCCTACCACCAGAGCATGCTATGCAGCAAAATGGAAGAGGTTTGCTATACACTGTAACAGTAAGCACATCAACCCTCTGGACGCATCCACTAAACAAATCATTTGCTATTTATTACACTTACAGCAATGTAATCTAGCATATACCTCTATTAGGGTTCATCTAGCAGCCATAGCGGCGTACCTACAAAACAGGCAACACCTGTCACTGTTTAAAGTACCAGCAATTAAAGCTTTCATGGAAGGACTCAAAAGAGTCATTCCACCAAGAAGACCACCTTCCCCAGTCTGGAATCTCAACATAGTGCTTACCAGACTAATGGGGCCACCCTTTGAACCTATGCATAGGTGTGAAATACAATTCCTCACATGGAAGGTGGCCTTCCTCATAGCTATCACGTCACTTAGAAGAGTAAGTGAACTGCAGGCTTTTACGATTCAAGAACCATTTATGCAGCTACACCAAAATAAAGTGGTTCTTAGAACAAACCCAAAATTCTTACCAAAGGTTATCTCGGCATTCCACATCAATCAGTCAGTGGAATTACCGGTTTTCTTTCCAAAACCACAAACAGTAGCGGAAAGAGCCCTACATACACTGGATGTTAGGAGGGCCATATTGTACTATATAGAGAGAACACAAACTTTCAGAAAGACAAAACAGCTATTTGTTGCGTTTTCTCCCACACATAAAGGCAATCCCATCTCCAAAGCGGGCATTGCCAGATGGATTGTAAAATGCATTCAAATATGCTACTTAAAGGCAAAGAGAACATTAACTGTTCCTCCTAGAGCCCACTCTACACGTAAACTAGGAGCATCTATGGCATTTCTGGGAAACATTCCACTAGATGACATATGCAAAGCGGCTACCTGGGTTACACCGCACACTTTCACAAAACACTATTGTGTAGATGTGCACACAACACAGCAAGCTAGAGTGGGACAAGCAGTATTAAAAACATTGTTTCAGACAGTTGCAACAGACACGGGCGACCACCGCTAGGGAGAGAACTGCTGTATAGTCTATTCATAATGTACCATCTGCAGCCCATATGCCTCGAACGGAATATGCTACTTACCAGTATGCATCTGTTCTTGGCATAGAGGGCTGCAGAGTGGTACATGCCCTCCCAGCCTCCCCGGAAACCTGTGTCTGTTCCAACATTATCTTATTTAGATACACTTACATGGGCACTCTTATCTGTATTCTACTATACTACTCCATCTAACCCTACTATGGCAAAACAATCTAAGGATGGAGCCGATGCCCATGCGCACTACCAACTAAGGGAGGAGTCACCAACATACAAAAGACTCTCCAAGAGAAAAACAAAGTGCAATCATCCGAGCCCAACACCAGATGGCGATCTATTCATAATGTACCACTCTGCAGCCCTCTATGCCAAGAACAGATGCATACTGGTAAGTAGCATATTCCTTCCCCATCAGGACAGCTGTCCAACCCTCAGGTAGGTCTTTCCATCGCTGAGTGAAACTAAGTGTCAAATTTGAGTTTCCTAGAACAGTTGTTCGACTTACTGGAGGAATTAGTTATTCTGAAATGTTGTGTTTCCTTTGTCAGTGTCTTAACTTGTTGTGGAGGGTTTTAGCAAGTTCTTTTGCCCTTTTAGGTCTCGGACTAGCGTTGCACTGCGCAGCAGTGCTCGCGCAGCCGAGATTTAATGTTTTTTAGTATGGGGGCTTGAACCTGCCCCTCTTCTCCATTGGCTGGCTTCCTAAACGGAGGCCAGCTATTGGAGGAGAGGGGCGTCACTCGGTTCAAGCCCAGTCTTTTCCTGATTCGGGGTTGTTTTTTCTCTTCTTTCTTGTTTTCGTTCTCTCCTCTTCCCATTGGCTGGAATTTTACCTTCCAGCCAATGGGAAGAGGAGAGAATGAAAACCATGCCCTCGAATGCTTTCTCCGAGGCATTTCCGCATGACCTCGGAGAAAGATGGTGGTCCTTTCCCCCTTGCGCTGTTCTTTTTAATTTATTTTACTGTGATTGGCTGCTTAAATTTTATAGTAAAGAAACGAGAATCATAACCCTTGCTACCATTTCCTTAATTGAACTGAAAATTATTAACGCATAAGCTAGAAAATGTTTCATTCTATTCTCGCCAGTTGAGCTTGACTGGCGAGAAGAAGGTCGCAGTTTGTTATGGCCTCTCAAATAAATTATTGAACCAGTTCAAGAGACTCAAGAGTCTTCCTCACTACAATGTCATGTCTTTTCGCTAATGTGCGTGTTCAAACAGTGTTTACATCATCTGTTCCTGCGCCGGAAGAGGTCAGTCAAAAAGGTCCTCTAAAACACGGAAGTAAACATGCATGCCATGCTCTTTGGGCCGTAAACGGTAGTAGATGCTTTCCGCTCTGAGCTGGAAGTGCACAGGCGTGGGCGATCTGGGCATGCGCTGTGCTCCGGTCTCAAAATGGAGGGTAGCCGTTGGTATAACAGCCGGGAGCAGCTACAACAGAGCCCGTCCCGCCGAGCAGGGCTCGACGCTGATAAAGAAGGTTGGTAAGCCCTCAGTCAGTTGGGTGCTGCGGCCATCGAAGGGCCGCTGTGTGCATGCGTCTGGCGTTAGACGTTCCCAATACTAACTCGCTGTTGGGAAAATTGCGCCGAGGCTCGGAAGCCATCTGGGGGTGCGCGAGGCAAGGAGGGGAGAGAGGGGCGCTGGAGCGGACTGTCGCCAGGAACTGGCCAAGTGCCCGGGCATGCGAAGGCTCAGTCAGGTAAGTGTGATTGACACGCACTTGATGTTGGGGGGATCTGTTTGGGTGATATGTTGGGGAACATCTGATGATGAACGATGTCTGTGATTTGTTTTGTGGGTCTTCGCATTCTTGGGGTTGTTGCTTTCAGGAGTATACCTCTTCCCTTGTTAAATAGAAGCAGCAGATTGTGAGAAGTTGGCCTGATATGCAGTGCTCACTATTCTAGTGAACACTGTGTCAGTCCAGACAACCCTTATTGATGATTGGTTGTAAGTCAACCATATAGACCAGCTATCCTAGTAGCGTGGATACGAGCAGTCTCAAGTCAAGTCATAGAATTTATATAGCGCACTACATACCCAGAGGGTCTCAAGGCGCTTAGGGAGGGGTGGGGAGTTACTTGTCAAATATCCACGTTTTAAGTTGCTTTCTGAATGCTAGGTGGTTCTGGGTAAGGCGAAGGTAAGTGGGAAGTGAGTTCCATGTTTTAGCTGCCAGGTAGGAGAAGGATCTACCTCCCATGGTGGTTTTGTTGATCCGAGGTACAGTGGCGAGGGCTTGGTTGGAAGATCGTAGTTGGCGGAAGGGAGTGTAGAAGGACAGTCGTGTGTTGAGGCATTCTTGTCCGATTTCGTAGAGTGCTTTGTGTGCGTGGGTAAGGAGCCGGAAAGTGATCCTCTTATTGACGGGAAGCCAGAGGAGGTTTTTCAGGTGACCAGAGATGTGTTCTTTACGCGGGATGTCTAATATGATCCTGGCTGAGGCGTTTTGGATTCGTTGGAGTTTTTTCTGGAGTTTAGCGGTAGTACCTGCGTAAAGGGTGTTTCCGTAGTCCAGTCGGCTCGTGACCAGAGCGTGGGTGACCGTTTTCCTAGTTTCGGTGGGGATCCAGCGAAATGTTTTTTTGAGCATGCGCAGAATGTTGAAGCAGGATGAGGAGACGGCGTTGACTTGTCTGTTCATTGAAAGTGAGGAATCCAGGATGACGCCTAGGTTCCGTGCGTGGTCTGTCGGGATGGGTGCTTTTCCAAGGGCTTCCGGCCACCAAGAGTCGTCCCATGCGGAGGGGGATGTACCTAAGATGAGGACTTCTGTTTTGTCTGAGTTCAGTTTCAGACGGCTGTGTTTCATCCATTCGGCAACTTCTTTCATTCCTTCGTGTAGGTTAGTTTTGGCGGTGCTGGGGTCATTGGTGAGTGAAAGGATCAGTTGAGTGTCATCCGTGTAGGAGATGATGTTGAGGTTGTGTTGGCGGGCGATGGCCGCGAGGGGGCTCATGTATACGTTGAAGAGGGTGGGGCTGAGTGAGGATCCTTGTGGTACACCGCAGATGACTTCAGTGGCCTCTGACTTGAATGGTGAAAGGCGGACTCTCTGGGTTCTTCCGGTGAGGAACGAGGTGATCCATTCAAGTGCTTTTCCTTGTATTCTGATGTTTCTGAGGCGCTGTAGAAGGGTGCTGTGGCAGACTGTGTCGAAGGCTGCGGAGAGGTCGAGGAGGATGAGGGCGACTGTGTCTCCATTGTCCAGTAGAGTTCGAATGTCGTCTGTTGCTGCGATGAGGGCGGTCTCAGTGCTGTGTTTTGCTCGGAAGCCGGACTGTGAGGAGTCGAGGGATTTGTTGGCTTCGAGGAAGGCGGCGAGCTGGTTGTTGACAGCTTTCTCGATGACTTTGGCCGGGAATGGAAGGAGCGAGATGGGGCGGTAATTTTTGAGTTCGGTGGGGTCCGCTGTGGGTTTTTTCAGAAGGGCGCTGAGTTCAGCGTGTTTCCAGCTTTCCGGGAAGGTGGCGGAGTTGAAGGAGCAGTTGATGACGTCTCGGAGGTGCGGTGCTATGACGGAGTCTGCTTTGTTGAAGATGTGGTGAGGGCATGGGTCTGTGGGGGATCCTGAGTGGATGGAGTTCATCAGGCGGATGGTGTCCTCAGTGGAGATTGGGTTCCAGTCGTTAAGGATGTTCATGGGGGGTGAATGTTCAGCATATGGTTGGGTGGGTTGGTCTCCGGGTTGGTAGTCGAAGCAGTTGTGGATGTCTGCAATTTTGTTGTGGAAGAATGAAGCTAGGGAGTCGCAGAGGGCTTGAGAGGGGGTGATGTCGTTGGAGTTGGCTGAGGGATTGGTAAATTCCTTGACGATGTTGAAAAGTTCCTTGCTGTTGTGGGTGTTATCTAGTCGATCCTTGAAGGCGTTTTTCTTGGCCTTTCGGATTAGTTGGTGGTGTGTGCGGGTGGCGTTTTTGAAGGCGTCCTTGGTGCTGGTGGTTGGGTCTTTTTTCCAGGCCTTCTCAAGGGAGCGGCAAAGTTTCTTAAACTTCTTAAGATCATCGTTGAACCATGAGGTCTTCTTGCTGCCAGGTTTGCTTTGTCGTTTTTTCAGTGGTGCTAGGATGTCGGCGCTGTTGGATAACCATAGGGTGAAGTTGGTGGCGGCTTGGTGGGGTTTGAAGAGTGGGCTGGGGTGTTTAGAAGGAGCGATGAGGAGATCTGGTCGATGGTGATTTTGTTCCAGTTTCTTTGCAAAGTTGGTTGGGGGTGGTTGATGGGTTTAGGTTTGTTGTAGGTAAAGTGAACGCAGCTGTGGTCAGTCCAGAGGAGATCCGTAGTGTGGCTGAAGGAGACGTGGTTGCTGGAGGTGAAGATAGGGTCGAGAGTGTGACCTGCGATGTGGGTGGGGGAAGTGACCAGTTGTTGAAGTCCGAGGTTGTCCAAGAGGGTGGTGGTGTTGCGGTCGTTGTTCTTTTCAAGGTGAAAATTGAGGTCTCCCAGAAGGATGTAATCTTTGGAGGGGAGCGCGTGTGGAGTGATGAAGTCAGTGATGTCTTCACTGAATTGTGCGCGGGGTCCTGGTGGCCTGTAAAGGAGGGTGCCTCTGAGTGTGGTCTTGGGGTCAATGTGGATCTGGAAGTGAAGGTGTTCAGAGTTGGCGAGATTGACATCAGAGCTGGTAGAGATGTGGATTGATTTTTTATGGACGATAGCGATTCCTCCTCCTGTGTGGCCGGTACGGTCCTTGCGTGTGATCTTATAGTCTTCAGGGATGGCAATGGTGATGTCTGGGGCGGAGGAAGCGTTCATCCATGTTTCTGTTAGGAAGGCGACGTCTGGAGAGATGGTGTCTAGTAGGTTCCATAGGTCAATGGCGTGCCTGTGGACCGATCGGGTGTTGAGAAGGATGCATTGTAGACGGTTGGGGTCGGGAATCTGAGGTGTGAACGTAGCGGAGTTGGAGACGGTACCGATGAATTTGCAGGAGTAGCATGAGAGAGGTCCATGGGTGTGTCCAGGAGCGGCTTGGACGCAGTTGGTGGAGCGGCCGGGGTTAAGGGCTAGGAGGGTGGAGGCATCGTAGGTAATGCGGGAGGGCTGGGAAAAGTGAGGGCCAGGGGGTCTGGCGCTGGGCGCGGTCCAGGCGCGGACGGGCGTAGACGGGCTTACCTTTGGCGCGGATTGGGCGTGGTCGCTGCGCGCGGGAACAACTGTCATAAATGGATAGTGGAGGGGGAGGGGCGAGGGCGGCTCAGCTGGGAGGCGGGGCGGGCACACGAGGACGACAACAACAAACAAAATGGAGGCGGAGGGGGGAGCACAGCGGAGCGCTAGAGGCAAACGCGCTAACAAAGTCAAAACAGCAGTATGAAATAAACAAAGCGCAAATGAAGCAAAGCGGCAATCAGGCAGACAGCAGGCAAAATGATTTGTCAATTTTAGAAGCAATGCAGCGCTACGATACCAAATGTCTGCAAGGGACACTGGGAGCGACCACTCAGCCCGTGAGAGAGGAGCGAGTCACGGCGCCTTCAGGAAGGGGAGCGCTATTTCTGGTCAGTGGGAGGGCGGCTCAGCTGGGAGGCGGGGCGGGCACACGAGGACGACAACAACAAACAAAATGGAGGCGGAGGGGGGAGCACAGCGGAGCGCTAGAGGCAAACGCGCTAACAAAGTCAAAACAGCAGTATGAAATAAACAAAGCGCAAATGAAGCAAAGCGGCAATCAGGCAGACAGCAGGCAAAATGATTTGTTAATTTTAGAAGCAATGCAGCGCTACGATACCAAATGTCTGCAAGGGACACTGGGAGCGACCACTCAGCCCGTGAGAGAGGAGCGAGTCACGGCGCCTTCAGGAAGGGGAGCGCTATTTCTGGTCAGTGGGAGGGCGGCTCAGCTGGGAGGCGGGGCGGGCACACGAGGACGACAACAACAAACAAAATGGAGGCGGAGGGGGGAGCACAGCGGAGCGCTAGAGGCAAACGCGCTAACAAAGTCAAAACAGCAGTATGAAATAAACAAAGCGCAAATGAAGCAAAGCGGCAATCAGGCAGACAGCAGGCAAAATGATTTGTCAATTTTAGAAGCAATGCAGCGCTACGATACCAAATGTCTGCAAGGGACACTGGGAGCGACCACTCAGCCAGTGAGAGAGGAGCGAGTCTAAGGCTAAAGACTCGAGAGGGCGTGTTAAGCCAGCTGTTATACCACACATATACCCCTTGAACACCAAGTGAAAGGACACCACACAAGTGTTATGAAAATAAACAGTGTATTTATTAAAATCACAACAGCCCTGTACTCTTTATGAGGACAGGGTACTAAGCACAACACAAAACTCTTACGAAAATACTTAAGTTAGCACAGTATATACAAATGCCCGAGGGGCACGGAAAACCATATACTCTGAAAGTGGAATGCGAAATTACAAGCAGGTAAGTACAGTACTAATAGGCTTTGGAATCGCTAGGTCTTGACTATAGAATCTTCAGATTACTTCTAGGAGGCCTAGGGGACTCGGGTGCAGAGTGTGCACTCTCACGCGGGATGCGGGACAAAGTCTATGGTAGCTGGTAAAGACAAAGTTAGTGTTCTCGGGCGAACCCGACCTGGTAGGAGGAAAACGAAAGTGGATTCTGACCCTTGGATAGTGAGGCTATGCTGGGGCGCCGAAATGCCGAAGTTACCTAGCCCAGGGGCTGCAGCTGCATATGTCTCAAAAGACGTCGGGAATCCTCGTAGACGGACCAGGAGCCTGGAAGAAAGATGCTGGCAGGCGACCAGTGAAGAGAGTTCGAAGTGATTCAAGCCTGGATCTTGAAGAGAGATGACACCTGAAAGCAGAGGGGACCAAGTTCGTGACTACTAGCCAGTAGTCAGGTGGCACCAGGAGGGCACCGGATGGTAGTCACCTCGACTAGGTGAGTGGGTGACGCTGTGCTCTGCAGATCTCACGGACCAGGAGGCGTTGTCGGCGACCAGGATGGAGGAGCGAGCTGTCCCACGATGGATGAAGCTGTCGGCGTCGCTGGACCCAGGATTGGGCAACAAAGCCTTGGCAAATTCAAGCCCACGCGGTGGACCTAAAATGGCGTCTGGAGTGGACCAGGAGGGTCCTTTTGGAAGGAAGCAAGGGCCAGTCTGGAGCAACCAGACCAGCAGCAGTGATGTCGTCGGGCATCGTGAAGAAGGCCACAAGCCAGCCGGCTAGTAGCCAAACAACGCGGTGAGCAGCAAAAAGCAGAAGGGCCCCACGCAGGTCGTGGAGATGCTGGAGGGCTGATCTTCGGTGCTGGAGCCGCTCAGGGTCGGGGCTTCTCGGACCCCAAAGCACTCACCAGTTGAACACTCGGTGGACTTGCTGTAAAGAAGTTGTGCAGTCTTGGCGATCGTCGGTCCCTCGAGGTCTCGTCGCACTCACGGTTCTCAGCTTGGCTGTAGAGGTGAGTAGAGGTCAGAGGTGCCAGGGAAGCCGGGTCTCGTCGAGCTGTGTCGTCGGATTCCTGAGGAAGGACTTGCAGCAGACCGCAGTGTTCTTAAGATGGTGCCTGCGGATGCAGGGTGACTACTCCTTAGTCACAAGGGAGAATCTTGAAGAAGAAATCTTGATGTCCTTTCGCAGAAAGTCGTGTCTTGATTCCAAAGATGATCTAATTTGAACAGGGGGCCCGCTCCTATCTTTATACTAAGAAAAGGGGCTGACCCGGTGACTAGGTCCTGCCTATGGGTGGGACCAGGAAGGGGGGTGGTTACACCCCTCTCCCATGCCGGACTTTCCCCAGGCCAGGGGCTGGTGTGCCCCTGGAACTGGTTCTGACCGGCCTATGCGTAGTGAGCACCGGGGTGCCACTCAGCAGTCACCTTCCTCTAAAGCCCTGCCTACCCAGGATACACAAAACCCTGTCTGGGATGGTGCTAGCACCGCCCGGACAGGAAACCCTTTGTCCAAGCTCTCCTCGCTGGAAGGACTCCCAGCAGCAGGAGGTCAGACTCGTGTCTGTGGTGGCAGCATCCATTTTGTGGAGCTGAGGCTTCGTTTAACTTTAACCGGGGTTCACAGTTACATACATGTCGTGTCCCTCTAGAAGGGTGGAATGCTAACCCCGTCGCCAGAATTGGCGAGGGGTTAGTATTCCAATTCGTATGACACCTTACTCGACATGTTTTGATAAAGCAATACCAAAGATAGCATTTAACCGCGAGGATTATAATGCACTTAAGAGTATATGATATGCGTTATCATGGAACAGCTATTAGGACTTGGTTCCGCAGGCTGCAAACGGGCTCAGCTCATGCCAGAGCACCATTTCACACGATTCCAAGCACTCTGCCTTCAGGATTGTCACGGCCTGCCATAGGAGTGACTGATAGGAATCTGTGTGTCCATTTCTAGGGTTAGATATAGGTATACTATATCTATATCCAAGGGTGATTACACGACTTTGCCCCAGCTGTCATGCAGCCAGTTGTGTCAAATTTAGGAGGCCAGCCAGGGGTGGCATAATACATGCTGCAGCCCCTGGCAGCCCTGTGTACACCCATGCCCTGAGTTACAGGGTCTGATAGGGTGGCCCAGTACCAATTGGAAATGCACCTAGGGTACATGGAATCCACTTTACAGAGAGAGAGCAGTAGGCCTGGGGTCCTGATTGGCAGGGTCCCAGGTCGACTATGTCAAAAACCAGCTAAAACACAGGGCAAAAAGTTGGGGGCAACCATAGTCAGGAGGTACCTTCCTACACAGATCCTTTTCCTTTGAAAGTGAACGGTGACCGCAGCGGTCGGACAGTCTGGTATTCCACATGACTGGGGTGGAATCAGCCGATAAAACGACCCCAAACATAATTAAGAGGGATATTGCAATTTTAATGTAATTGTTCAAGCCCCTTCATAAAAAACTGAAGTAGTTCTATTTGCTCCAACTGTCACCACAGTCATGATATCTTCCGTTGCCAGTGTTTTCAACTTCGCGGGTGAAAAGCAGCTCCTCATGGTTAGAAAAGCGTGCTTCCTTCTGAAGAGTGCCCCAGGTAGGTAGCAGGCATGATCTCTATCTGCTACTGTTAACAGTACAGTAGTAGGCAAGTCCAGTGGGGTGAGATGAACTGGGGGGTTGAGGTGCTTCTGTGCTAGATGGTTGTCCCACTGGCTCCCTCCTGCTCCGTGGCAGCCCATCTCCCGCCACCCCCCCCCCCCTCCCCCGCTCCTCAGGCCGGCCGCCATGTTACTCGTTTTTCCTAAACATTGGTCCTTAGACAACAAAAAGAATATTATACCAATGAATGTAGACTAAATAGAATTATATTTTTATGAAATGTCCAGCCGGACAGTTTAATATCTTGATAAAAGTAATCACAAAGGAATAAGACAGAGTGTGATGGAAGTGGAACGCCAGCCGGTCGACTAACACACTGAGCGGACATACACAGGGAAGAAAAAATAATAACAGGCAAAATTGGGTCATCTAAATATCTTAAATCATAAGTAGACAATCCACATTATACACATATGCATGAACATATCTTCTCAGCTATGCATTTAGTGCATTCAAGTCGACGACGTTTCGAACCATGTATAATATTGGTTCATCCTCAGGACAGAAAATGATTGCCTAAACAAATAACAATTTCCGTTGAACCCACAGTGGGGTGAGACTGAATTGAGTTCAGCGCAGTAACCAGAATTAAGCAATGTTCACGAGGTGGAGCCAAGGCGAAATAACAAATTAGTCCAAGGGAACGGTGCCCTTGTCCAACGATCGGGTGGTAGAACAGTGCAGGTCCACAATGGGGGTCCTTGCTTAACGTGAGAATTCTTCACGAAAGTCATGTTACTCGTTGTTATCTGTTTTTCTGCCCTCTGTTCCCTGCTTGTGCTCGATTGCCTCTGTTCCCTCGTTGTGATCGTTTTTTTCTGGCCTCTGTTCCCTGTGTGTGGCTCTGTGTGTGTGGGGGGGGCTCTGTGTGGGGGGGGCTCTGTGTGGGGGGGGGCTCTGTGTGGGGGGGGGGGGCTCTGTGTGTGGGGGGGCTCTGTGTGTGGGGGGCTCTGTGTGTGGGGGGGCTCTGTGTGGGGGGGGCTCTGTGTGTGGGGGGGGCTCTGTGTGTGGGGGGGCTCTGTGTGTGGGGGGGGCTCTGTGTGTGGGGGGGCTCTGTGTGTGTGGGGGGGGCTCTGTGTGTGGGGGGGGGCTCTGTGTGTGGGGGGGGGCTCTGTGTGTGGGGGGGGCTCTGTGTGTGGGGGGGGGCTCTGTGTGTGGGGGGGGGGCTCTGTGTGTGGGGGGGGCTCTGTGTGTGTGTGGGGGGGGGCTCTGTGTGTGTGTGTGTGTGTGTGTGTGTGGCTCTAGGACTCTTTACTACTCACTCACACTATATACTACTCACTCTTTCACTTTGCACTACTCGCTCTCTAATACTCTACTAATAACTCTCTCCTACTCACTATCAACTACTTACTCTACTACTCTCTCTACTACTCTCCTACTTACTGTGTGTGGGTGCTAATGCAATAGGTCTCGCATATGCAAACGATTAAGCTATTGGCAATGTAAATGACAATGCCATTTATTTATGATTTAAAAAAAAGTCATCAACAATGCCAATAGCTCTACCTTTAATAATGCCAAGACCATTGCATTGTAAATGCTTGTTTACTTATCCATATAACACAGTATCATTCAATAAGACATTTTCTACATTGCAGCAATGACTACACACACAAATTTGTGATGCATGGATGATGAACCTAGCAGTTTTTTTATTTATTTTTATTTATTGAAGTTTTGTATAGCGCTAGCTATACCCGAGGGTATCAGTGCTTCACAGCAATTACAAATAAGCACCAAAAAGACAGCGTGGACGGTAAACAAGAACAAGGAGCACAGACGGGAAGCAAAAGTCTGCACAGTAACAGGAGCGCACTACAGGACGGAGATCGGGAGCGAATCAACCGGCTCTGGGATCATATAGATAGTGGTCTTTCAGTCAGACGAAGCGTTCTCGTTACGATCCAGAGCGCTCAAGGAAGAGGGCTTTGAGTAGCATCTTGAATTTCGGGAAGGAGGCGGTCATTCTGATATGGGGTGGGGGGGATGGAGTTCCAGATCCTGGGAGCATTACCCGCAAAGGATTTATTTGAGGTTTTGTGTTTCTGTGTTTTCAGAGGGATGAGTAGGAGCGTGTTGGAGCTTCAGAGGTTCCTAGACTGACCGGCCCTTTTGAGTTTGGTGGCCAAATATTCTAGTTTGCCTGTATGCAGGGCTTTGTGTGTGAGGCAAGCTGTACGGAAGTTGGCTCGTTGGTCAATAAGGAGCCACTTCAGATCCTTGAGTGCTGGTGAGATGTGCTCGTATTTCTTTGTTCCTGTGACCATTCTTAAAGCCGCGTTGAGGGTAGTGGTCAGAGGTCCCAGGTGAGATTTGGCTGTTCCAGTCAGAGCTGCGGCGATGCCATAGTCAATTCTGGAGAGCACCAGTGCCTGAGTGGCCTGTTTCAGATCTTTCAGGGGAGGAAGGGTTTTAATTCGTAGAGAAGTTTCAGGTAAAGGAACTCACTTTTGGCCATTTTAGAGATGTGTTTTTTCATGTCCAGTTTGGGGTCGAGAGTAATCCCTAGGGATTTTGCAGAGTCTGTTGGCACAAGAGGAACATTAAGGACGTTTAAGGCTTTGAGCCATTCTACTATTTGGGGGTTTTCATCTTTATTCGAGATGAGGAGCACTTCTGTTTTTTCTTCATTGAGTTTGAGGTGGTTGGATGAGAGCCAATGTTGAACTTCCGTGAGTGTACCATTCAGTCTGTGAATGTCTGGATCAATGTGGTTTCCAGATAGAGTTGTGTGTCGTCCGCGTAGAGTTGGAAGGGGATGTTGGAGTTCCTTAGAAGTGAGGTGAGGGGTTCCATGTAGATGTTGAAAAGTTGCGGGGAGAGTACTGACCCTTGTGGAACTCCTCTACTAATGGGGAGGGGGTCCGATTCGAAGCTGTTTATTTTTATTCTTTGTGTGCAGTTATTGAGAAAGGTGGAGAACCATTTTAGAACAGTCTTTTCAATGCCTGCTCTCTCCTGGAGGACATTGAGTAGCAGGGTATGATCAACTGTGACGAACGCAGCCGAGAGGTCTAAGAGGATGAGAAGGCTACATTGGTTGGAGTCGAGTGACATGTGCAGATCATCCAGGACATTTAGGATTGCAGTTTCAGTGCTGTAACCCTTTCTGAACCCCGATTGGTGTGGGTCGAGTAGATTTAGTTTTCTCTAGGTGTTGGTTTAGCTGTGACAGCACACATCTTTCAAGAATTTTGGATAAGAGCGGAAGGTTCGAAACCGGTCTGAAGTTGTTCATGTCCTTTGGGTCGAGGCCGGATTTATTTTAGTAGTGGCGTGACTTGTCCTAGTTTGAGGCAGTCAGGAATGGAGCCCTCGCTCAAAGAGCTGTTGATGATTTTGCCCCAGATTGGGGCTAAAGTAAGCTTTAGGTCTTTGGTCAGTCTCGAGGGTAGCTGATCTAGGGAATGTGACAAGGGTTTGGCGGAGGCTATGAGATTGCTTATCACTTCATCCTGGACAGGTCGGAAGGATGACCAGCGAATAGCCGAGGTTGCTTGCCTGTTGTGGTTAGTTGCAGGAGGGCGGGTCTCTGTGCGGGAGGAGGGCTTTGCGCTGAATGATCGATTCATTTTGGCGATTTTTTTCGTTGACAAAGTTTGCAAAGTCGTCACAATGGGTTTTGGATGCCGCCGTGCTGGCTATCACTGGATTGGAGGTTTGGTTCCTGATGATGTTGAAGAGTTCTTTGGGGCGGTGTTTAGCATTGTCTGAAGCAGAACAGAAGAAGGATGACTTTTTGCTCTTGATATGATTATAGTAGAATTTGCGTGCTACCTTGCATTGATCCCGGTAGAGGGAGGAGGGGTTGTTCCTCCAAGTTCTTTCCAGGGATCTGAGGTGTCTTCTTTCCTCATTAATGTCAGTGTAGAACCACCACCTACAGGGGATGCTTCTGGGTTTTTTTTGTTTCAGAGGTGCTAGCTGATCCAGGATGAGCTCCAAGTTGGAATGGTAGAGCGAGGTGAGTTCCTACCAATCCACCGGGATGATGTGATCAATCATGATTGCATTTTTGTTCGCAGTGATTGCATCCAGGATCGCTCCTCTATGGTGTGGATCATCTCGTTGTCTTGCAGAAGGGTGTTGAGAGATTGGATGAGCGGGTTTTTAGTTTCATTCCATCTTAGGTTGAGGTCGCCCAGAATCATTCTGTAGTCGCTGTTGGGTGCGGCTTGAGTGATCAGATCCGACAACTGAGCGCCAAATTCGATAGTTAACCTGGAGGATGGTATAGGAGAAGGCATCGAAGTGAACTATGATTGGGCGATTTGAAGTTGACCGATAGGCATTCAAAGTGGTTACACAGGCAGGAGGGGATTTCAGTGATGGAGATGTCACTTTCGTGAATAATTGCTATGCCGCCACCTTTGTGTACGGGCCTGTCTTTGCGGATAATTGAGAAACCGGTTGGCACCAGCATGTCCAAAATGGTAAGGGATAGAGTGTTTAGCCACGTTTCCGTGATGAAAGCTACATCCAGGTCGTGAGAGAGGATGGCTTCGGCTATTTCCGTTGCATGTTTGATGGCGGGCCGGCCATTGATAAGCATACAGTTAATGGGAGGGTCTTCTTTAGGTTTCAGATTGTCAGGCTTGGCATTGGGTATGGATGATAAATATGTAGGGGGTCTAGAGGCTTTTCGGGGGGGGCGGGTCCCTCCTACCCACTCCAGTGATGACTTGGATCGAGGAGAAGGGAGTAGAGTTTAGGGGTTGGGCCTGGGCTAGCTGGTTAGAGGGGAGTTCGTAGGATGAGACGAGTGCGCTCACTTCCTGGGGGGAAAGGGTGGGAATAGTTCTTGTGGGACTGTCTACTCGAGACTCGGTCCAGGGTTTAGTGAGTGGAGGCCGCAAACCTTTGGGGGGGGCGGCAGGGATCTGATAGGGGGCAAAGAGTCATTCCTAATGAGAGGCAGAGGGATGTGGGGTGGTGCGAAGTGAGGGGAGGGCAGCTGGAGTTTCTCTAGGGAGGATAGGGTCTCCTTCAGACGATGAATCAGGGTAGTGAACTGCGCTTCTAGAAGGTCAAGGCGATGCGTCAGCTTGAGTGAGGGAGAGGGCAGGAAGGGTGGAACTGAGCCCGGAGTGTGAGGGGCTTTGGGGCGAGTCGCTATTCGGGGGGGATAACAGGAGGGGGAGGATCTGGTTCAGGTTTAGGGTTAGATTGTGAGAAGGCTAGAGAGGGAAGGGGGGTTTGCGGTCCCTTTGGGGGTGATAGTTTTCTTCACTGAGGGGGACGATGTGAACTAGTGGAGTGGGGGTTGGCGGGGGGCTGTGACTCTGAGTTGATAGGTGGTCTGGGATCTCTAAGGGTGGGAGACTGAGAACTAGGAGTGCTTTGGGAGCTGGGGGTGGGAGGTTGAGTCAGTTGAGGGGGAGGACTGAGTTCTGGAATGTTGGGTGAAAAGGATGGAGGGCTTGGAAGATAGGGGGAGCTAGGGCTGAGGGAGACGTATGGCTGGCGGAGTGACTAAGCACGGAGGTGGGATTGCTGTGGTGGCGAAAGCTTGCTCCGAGGGCTTGGAGTTTGTAAGGAGCCATTGGGGGGTAAGGGAGGGGGATCGGCTGGTGTGGGTAGTGAGCTGTAGCCGTCTTTAGTGTGGGGAAGAGGGAGTCGAAAAACTCTAGGTTCGCATCTTTCGCCTGAATTAGAATGGTGCCATTCACGAAAATGGTGATGTCTCTGGTCAGGGACAGTTGGTTCAGGGGGGAGGTTGTTAGTTTACGGTTGTGTTCTGTAAAGGTGGTTTTGGAGACTGGGAGGAGTGAGTTAAAGATGGTGACCCACAGGCCAGGCCTGAAAGTATGGAAAATTTGCCTCTGTCCTCTAGATGAGCAATGGTAGGTGTCAACAACTAGTGTTTCAGGGTGTTGCCTGATTAAATTCTGTTTAAAGCGTTCTTTTGCTTTGAAGGAGAGACTGTGTGAGAATGTTATAGCGAAGGTGTTCTGCCCTAGTGGAGACAAGTGGTTTAGAGACGGGCCAGGATGCGTGTCCACCTGGAGGCATCCTAGCTGGACTAGGGGAGGCATGGGATCTCAGAAGGGGTGGTCAGGAGGTGGGAGGGGATGAGGGAGGCCGAATGCCTAGGAGTTGGGGGGGGGGGGGGGGGGAAGAGTGGAGGGGGGCTGGGGGGGTAAGAGGAGTGGACAGGGGGCCTCTCTGAGGGTGGGCCCTGAGCCCAAGAAAGTAGAAGCCCTCGGATTAATTGGGTCGCTCAAGTGGTCATCACATAGAGATCGGGCAGGCCCTTTGAGAGGGTGAGGGCTGGGGCTGAGTGACCTGTTCCTGACCTTCATGGTCGCGTGGGGTCGAATTGTTGGCGCAAGGGGTAGGGGATGGCGATTGTGAGTTAGAGGGGGATAGCGACGGGCTTCGAGCTCCTTGGACGGACACTTGGAGTCTAAACCGGTCGACTCTTTACAGTCAGGCGACCTACCTGTCTGGAGGCGTGCTGGTGCTTGGGGAAGACTAGCGTGGCCGAGAATTAGGTGTAAGGACAGGTGGCCCTTGGGGAGTGAAGCCGCTTAGTAATTGGAGTGACCGGCGTTGTCAGTAGGGGGGGTCTTTGCTGCAAAATCAGGAGAGAGGAGCTCAGCCTGAAACCACCACTGCACCTTCATTGGGAGAGGATATTCCGCCTCTGAATTAAAGCCCTTTGTTTTGAGGACAGGTCGCCCTTTAAGTGTGAGGTGAGAAAGGATCAAGAGAGGCCAGTGTTTCCCAGCGGTGGGAACTCTGCTGCCTAATCCAGAGTAAGAGTCGTTCCCTTTGCTAGGAGAAATTACTTTGTTGATGTTGAAGCCAAAAGTCACCTGAAATCGGGCAGAACAAGTCTGCTTTTCATGCCGATATGATGTCTGAGGTGGCGGCCATGATAGGGCCAGGCGGCCCTTAGCAAGTGAAGATGAGCTGGTACTTGCGCGGGGGCAGGGTAAGGCGCCCCTGTAGATCGGCGCTTGGATTCTCTGGTCGCGACCCTCAGCTGCAGCTCCCGACACGCTCTCCGGCTCGCAGCTGCTCCCGCGGAGTCACGAGCCCGGCCGACTCCAAAACCTGTGGTGACTGTGCCTTGATGAATCCGAAGGCCACCTTGGGGTGTGAGGTGAAGCTGTATGTTGCCAAGCACCAGAACACCCCATCCAGTGACTGGTCAAGATCAAAGGAAAGGTCCCATACCTGTTCCCAAAGTCATGCCCATGTCAGATATTTGTTTCAGTTGAAGTCCTCAGATAAGTCAAAGAAGCATAAGACGTCCAAATATGACTCAGCCCTTTCCGTTTACACTCGAACTTCTGAGAAGATGCGAGAATGTAAATGTCCCTTTCTGTCTCGCACTCAAAACTCGACCTCCTTTGGAGTAGATTCTGACTCTTCTCCCAGGGCATCTCTCCATTGCACTGCAATAAAGCCATATGTTCTGTGAAACTATAGTAACTCTCTTCGACACGCTGCCAGCTCCCTTTGGTGCACCTCGGGCCCCATGAACCGCAAGGTTCTCCAACTCCTCTGACGGGTCTGCTCTCAGTGCCAACTGAAACCTCTGGACCAGTTACGGGCCCACACCGGCTTAAGTGTTTGCATTGGTCTTGGCGCCACAAGCTGTCCTGGAGCATCAATCACACTGACTCCTCTTCAACTTCGACTGAGACTGCACCCTGTTGCCACTAGGCCACAGCCTTCCGGAACCTATCAGACTCCAATACCTTACGTTTGCTTCAAGGAAGGACCCAGATCATCCACAATCTTTTTGGCACTGATTCCAATAATGACCATTATGATGAAGGGGTGAAATACTGAGGAAAACTGGTATGATGAGCTACAAGATGCCAGTAGATTGGATACTTCCCCAGACATTTATCTGATCTCTCCACCTGGGCCAGCTACTTGAGTGCTTTAAAGACAGCAGATCCACAGCACACTCCCTGGTCTTATCTGCTCCATTACATATTTTTTGCCAGTTTTTTGTGTACCCTCTGTGGCTATGGTACGAGTTTATAGTATATCTAGCCCATACAACCGGCACACCAGACCTTACACCCTTTTCGTGGCCGAGACCACAGTACCCACTGCCAACTTGAACAACCAGGGCAGCATGTGGTTCAATTACCTGCTCCACCAGCTGCTGTAGCTGCTAAACCATTTTTATGTGTCCTTCCAGGCGCACACTCTCTTGGCAACAGGATTCAACATTTTTTCCCCAAGGTTTCAAGCCATCACTTTGGGCAAGTAGGTCATGCAACTCTTGAAGTCCTTTCACGCTGCCTCACCTCCCAGCAGCGTCACAGCTGTTGATGGAAGACCATCTGTCCCTCTTGAACCAGGAAGTGCAGGCCCTTTTGGTCAAAGGGGCCATAGAAAAAGAGACAATTTTGGCTTCGGAAGTAGGCGCTAATTCCTTGTGCCGAAGGACACAGGCCTTTGTCCTATTTTTGAACCTTGCTCTCTCAACGTCTTCCTACAGAGGGTGAAATTCATGATGCACAATTTAGCCCAGGTTGTTTATGCCCTCGACTATGAAGAATGGATAGTAGCCTTGGACCTGCAGGATCCTTATATCCACATCCCCGTCCTTCAGTCCCACAAGCGCTATCTGCTGTTCACAGTGGGGCAGGAGCACTTTTTTGTTGTGTGTTCCCCATTTGTGTAATCAGTGCCCCACTTGTGTTCACGAATGTGATGGCAGTGGTTGCACATATCTTTGTAGGTCAGAGGTTCCAGTCTTTCCCTATCTTGACAACTGACTTGTTGGAATCAAGCTTGCCCAGGCAGTCAACATCCACCTCCAGACCAGAGGGAACCTCTTAACATCTTTGAGGTTTGCTATCAACATGCCAGTCACTACTGATTCATAATCAGATGCTCCCTTTTTTATTGGAGATATATTGTAAATGGTGCAGTTTTATGTTTTTCCTCCAAAATGGACAGTCTAGGATATTCTGGCTGTGATCCGATGTTTCAGTCTCTGGCCTCGATCTCAGTGATGATGCTGGAACTGATGTCTTTCTGCATCCTGATGGTCAAGCATGCTGGGCGGCATATGAAGACTCTGCAGTGGGGCCTGAAGTCCCATTGAACACAGTATCCGGGAGATCTTTCTGACCACATGCAGATTTTGGAGGAGATTGCAGGTGACGTGCGGTGGTGGCTGCTGAACTGCCATTAGGTCAGCAACAGACCCCTATCATTATCCCTCCCAGAGACCGCAGTGGTGACCAATGCATCACTTCTGGTTTGGAGATGCCATCTGGGAGAAGTGGCGGTCAGAGGCATCTGGTTTCTGTCGAAGACCTGCCTCCATGTCAACTTACTGGAGTTGTGGGTCATTTGCTGATCTTTGAAAGCTTTTCTGCTTTCCATCACAGGGGCACCAAAGTATACAAAACTGATGGATGGAATGCTTGAATTAATCCCAGCCCCTGGTAATTACTTGGGGCTGCATCCCAATCTTTTATTTTGCACACATTGTCACCCCAGTTTGGACCCAGCCATATGCAAATCAGTCTTGATCCTGCTCCAGTGGGAACAGTCTAGCCCGAACTGCCAGACCTGGTCCTGCCAAAATGAAACCCAAACACCCCAGGTCCGGTTTCACATTAGTTAGGGTTCATAAGTCTGGTATTGCTTGGTTTCTGTGACAGTGTGCACTGTACCCACATCTGGGTATATCCGTCCTACGTAGGGCGACACACTAAAGTATACAAAAGTCATGGATGGGATGCTTAAATTAAGTGTGACTGGAATACCCAGACGGTGGAGTCTGTGCTTGATGTGCCTCTGCAGTCAAGCTATACCTGCCTTGATGAACCTATAATAAGTGCAAAACTGGTCATGGGTTATATGTGTTAAGGTTCAGGAATGTACTGGCCTGGCAATTCGGGCTGCCAGAGAGATCGCCAGTGGTTGAGATTAATTCAAGCGTTCCATCAATCACTTTGTTTTTTGATGTCTATCAAAGGAAGACTGGTGTAGGTAATCACAGGTAACAATACCGCCTTATGGTACTGCACCAAGCAGGGAGAGTAGTATTGTGGACCCAATGTTGAGAGGCACCTTGCCTCTGGAAGTAGCTGGCTGATTGGGTTTTTTTTCATGGTGGTGGTTCACATGTTTTCTAAACTCAAGGGTGGCCGAACCCCAATGCTGAGCGGATGAGGAATGGCATTTGCACCCAGATGTAGCACTACGCATCTTCATCCAATGGGTTTCAACCTTGGTTAGATCTTTTTGCCACCTCAGGGAAATCGTAATGTCTACACTTTTTTGGGCTGCAGTTTCCCAGGTTGCTCTGTATTAGAGATACTTCCTCTTAGAGCAGAGTGGACTCCTGCATGCTTTTCGGCTGCTACCACCCAGAGTTCAGAAGATCAGGCACAACCAGGCCCAAGTCATTAAAACCAAATGGGGCCAGGGGAGTGCGGCACGCGGAACACCAGGGCATATGGATCTGTTCTAATCATGCCCCCCCCAACCCCCTCCTTCCCCCCCCCCCCTCCCCCCCCCCTCGAGGTTGTAGATGTCATCTTGGTAACCATGATTAACAAAAAGTGAGCGACCCAAATAAACCCTTGAGGGCTTGGGTAATTAAACTGAAAAGGTAGAAGTGCCTTCAAGGGAATTTATTTTAGTATGTATTTTGTAATTTGTGATGGCTTTAAAAGGATGAATTCATAATCCTTAATGTGAACAAATCGAGTGCTATTAGACTCTAATTCAATGTAAACTCAATTTTAACAGGACACAACATATAAACAAAACACGAGGTGTATTAGAAAAATAGATTTTTATCAAAAGGAATTTTAAAGGATACACTTCATATACAGATAAGTAAACAAACAAAGAATAGGTCTGTGGGTACACACAGAAATAAATCAATACGTGACTCAACAGAACCTAAAAGACATCTATCCCCAGTTACATTGAATAAAACAAGATAGGGATAAGATGTAGGGTCGACGTTTCGGTGTCCTAAGAGTTATTTGTAGAAACCATCTTCAGGACTGCTGTCAATTGAAATCTGTACAGATATTGTAATCTGTAAGCCATCAAAAAAGTGAATTAAATCACAACTCCAAATTAGAAGATAAATCTTTCCATATGTAGGTGGTCAATTTCAGAGCAGATAATTCGACAACCATACGGTGGTAATCTATTTAAAACAGCAAATAAAGATCGTATTGTATCAACCTTTGGGGCCAGTATAAATGCCGAGCCAAGTCAGAAATTATCTTGCCGCATGCAGAAATTTAATTTCAAAGCGGAGATTCACCAAGTCATGGAGCGAGAAACTAGTAACAAGCAGAGTGCCGCATGTCGCGCGGCACTCTGCTTGTTACTAGTTTCTCGCTCTATTCTTTGTTTGTTTACTTATCTGTATATGAAGTGTATCCTCTAGCCCCTTAAGTGCTGCCTCGGTGCGTTGGCCGACGGCAGCACTACCTCCCCAGTGCTGCGCACGACCATTGAACGTCCATTCAGCACTAGTTCGAATGGACAGCGCAGCACTGGGGAGGGAATTGCGCCGCAGCTATGAGGTTAAAATTCCTTTTTGATAAAAATCTATTTTTCTAATACACCTCGTGTTTTGTTTATATGTTGTGTCCTGTTAAAATTGAGTTTACATTGAATTAGAGTCTAATAGCACTCGATTTGTTCACATTAAGGATTATGAATTCATCCTTTTAAAGCCATCACAAATTACAAAATACATACTAAAATAAATTCCCTTGAAGGCACTTCTACCTTTTCATCTTGGTAACCAGGCATCTGTTCACCAAATCTGTTTACGCCAGCTGTTGGGACAAATTTGTGGCTTTGTGTGGTACTTGGCAGATTGACCCACTTCAGGCCAAACTTTCCAAAGTGTTTCTTTTTGTGTTGTCCATAACTAAGCAAGAACTTGCGTTGGGTACAGGAAAAGATGACTTATCAGTACTTTCGGCTGACTTGCGCTTGTCAGATCAGCCCTCTTTGTTTAAATCACATGTTGTGATTTGTTGGTTTGAAAGGTTTGCAACATACGGTTCTGCCTAGTTCTTTCATTATACTTCAGTGGGACCTGAATTTGATGCTCACTTTCCTCGTGTAAACTCTTTGAACCTCCTCACAACTATCCATTGCAGCATACAGCCCATAAGATGGTTTTCCTCAACGCCATGGCATCAGTACAAAGTATGCGCAAGCTCCAAGCCCTTTGTGCCAATCGTTTACACCCCTTTCTTTCCAGACAAGTTAGTTTTAAGGACCGAGCCTGTTTTCTCCCAAAAGTGGCGACACTTGTGTGGCAAAAAGTCACCCTTCTGGCGTTATTCGCTATGCCTCATCTCTTTGAGAAGGAGGATAGACTCCATCGGTTCGATCTTGAAAGAGCTCTGCTTTTGCATTGATCATAGCAAACCCCTCTGGTGGAAGATCAGCTGTTGTATTCGCTAGAGCAGAAAAAGGCAAAACAGTGCAGAAGAGTACCATGTATTGTTGGATTGTGCTCTGTATCAAAATCTACCCAGAGCAAGCTTAAAGGCACTGGAGCCAAGGCTCTTACTGCTGTCCTGGCATGGTGCTAATTCTGGATATCTGCCAGGCTGCTAGATGGGCACCCCTTCATACATTCACAAAGCACTACATCCAGGTCTATCGAGAAGTGCACTTAACCCACTTGGTCTTCCAAGACACTTTTGTTTGACCCATCGCAGGGAAGGTAGTGCTTTTGGGTCTATTTAAAAGGCAAGGAACCCACGGTTAGAAGTATCCATCTTTAGAACATGTTACTTATTGGTAATGCTTTTTTTCATGAGTACTGAAACTGTAGATTCCTCCCCAACCCTCCTTTCCTCCCACTTGTGTAACCTGGGCTCCTTTTCATCTGAAAAGGTCCCTAGCTTAGAGATTCACACACTGGTAACAGCCAATCTTCTTATGGGCTCTGTGTCTGGTGGCGTGGACATCCTAGAAAGCAACTGACAGTCGCTCATGGTTGGCACGTATGTGTCTCCACATTTCACTTTTGTAGTGGAACATCAGCATAGAGCCACACAATGCTGTATACTGGTGAAGATATTCTGGATCCAGTTCGACATCTGGGAAATATTCAAAAGGTGGGGGGTTGGGGGGGGGTCTGTGGTTTGACACACCATAAAGAGCATTACCAAGGTAAATTGTTGTTCTCGCCCCAGTCGGAAGACAGAAGTCTATTTGTCTTTGAACAATACTGTACTTCCTCTGGAAGGTGGAACCATGGTCTACTTTGAGACCTCCTTGTAATCTTATGAGTGGACCCAAGAGAACTTTCTAAATCTTAATTTAATTACAAATGTGCATCTCTAATTCTAGATAGCCACAGATCTTCCATAATAGAGTGTCAAACTCCGGTGTGGAAGAATTAAAACTGAACAAATAGACCTTGGGGCATGTCAATGGCCAACTGGAAAGGTCTGCTTAAAGGCTGCTCAGATAAATCCAACAAAGGTGTTAACACTAAGGACTAATTAGGCATTGATAAGTTAATCCAATCCAAAGACTTTATCCGGATAACACCATATCCATGAAGGTAGAGCACATACAAGATTAAAATCCCAATAAACAATTAAATAGCACAATCAAAATGCATGATCAGTTAATCTCACACAGATCTATCTGGTTGGAATGAGTGCTGTAAAAGTGGAGGAGGAAAAAAATATTAAAATCTCAGGAATTGACAGTCTCAGTTGCTAGAGGGAATATGCTTCCCTGAGAGACGTGGTTTTGAAGCTTATAGAAGAAATGATAGGGGCACGCCATGCGTAATGTGGGTAGTTGAAATTGAGGCAAGCAGTTTGTACTCCGAGAGGAATTTGAGGGTGTTAAACTGGAATGTTGGAGGGGTGAGTAGTAAATTAGAGAATAAAGAATGGTGTGTTTTCATCCAAATCTTTCCTGTTGGATATCTGCAAGAAACCTGGATGATGTCTGCTTTTTATGTGGATGGGTAGATTACTATTTGTACCCCAGCTCTACCCTCTAATAAAGGAAGGACGAGCAGGGTTTGCCAACTCTTTCGGCTAATAATTTATTTATTTGCAAAGTTTTATATAGTGCTGGCTAGACCCGTAGGTATCGGAGCGCTTTACATGTGGATCAGCGATTTACATGTTACATAATTACATCAATTACAGGAGCCAAGTATAGACATAGGATTAAAACAAGAGATTACACAATAATATGGTTAATTGGCGAGCAGTATAGCCAAAACACATGTCTTATGGGGAATGGAAGGTAGAGGGAGAAATGGTAAACAGGTAAGAAATGCAGATAGTCAGACAGACTGGCAAGGGGAGGGAGAGTAATTCAGAGGGAACCAAGCAGTCACGGCAGTCAAAGTGAAAGACAGACAGAAAAAAAAAAAAACGGGGACATGAGGAAAGCCATGTCTGCTGTCTGGCTGGGTAGGTGTCGGCCAAGGGGGTGAACCCGAGCCAAACTCCTCTATAGCTGCATAGGACAGCTCCACGGTCATCGGCCAAGGTTGCTCGGGCTCGGCGGTAAGTACAAACATGTAAGGTATCCGCCCAGGGGGCATAGTCATAGTTCCATCGAAGGCACTGGTCCTGATGTTATTGGGAAGTGCCGTCCGCCTCTTCCTCCAGCTCGTCCCCAGGTCAAGAGTCTGGAGATGAGCGGTGCAAGGGACAGTTAAAAAGTCTGCAGAATTGTGGGACAACCCATCGTTCTTGCCTTCAGTCCTCTTGGCAGGAGTGAAACTGAAGAGGAGTTGTGGATAGCAACCTGATCCTCATCAGATTTTAGTCTACTGTAGGCCCCCAAAGTGACATTGCAGATATTGTTCTGGGTGCCATTTTATAGTCGGGCAAGCCCGGGCCTGACCTTACCTTGAATTAGCAAGTCTCACTACCATCATTCCCCCATCAACCATATTAGGGTCAGGCAGCCACTGCTTGCTTTGGGACTGCTCACTTCCATGATTATTCCCACGAGGATCGAGATAGACGATGTGGCGCGGACCGTGGGGGGATCCTAACCCCCTCCAGGCCAATTGTGCATTTTCTCTTGTACTCAGCAGCTGATCAGCTTTGGGCCGAGGGGGCCTTATGTTTCACCGCACCGCTGGGCGCCATCTTGAGGTCAGGCAGCCTCGTGGAATCCCATGGGCGGGGGCCTCCTTTCACCGCCACACTGGGTGGGCTTAACGGCAATGCCTTGATAATTTTCCCAGTGGGGGTATCTCTTCACCTCTCTAAGCCCCAGTGTGCGCTCCCACCTGTTGGTGTTTGGGAGCGGTGCGATCGTCTTAGTCAAGGCCTCAAGTTCGCAGGACCGACTGTAAATCTCGTTCTGGGCCTGGTTGGTGCCAAAGTCGATCCCATCCTTCAGGGCCCGACCGCAGGCGAGGGCGAAGACCACGCGGCGGTAGGGGTAACGTGGGGCTGAGACATGCAGGCACTCTGGAGGCTGCGGGGGCACTCAGTCTGTCACACGCACCTCCAAGCTCCAGTCAATGATAGCTAGAATAGGCGCAGAAGTAGATGCTGCTGTAGGGCGGGGGGTAAGACCCACCTTATGTGCGCTCGGTTCCAGGCGGCCCTCAGGCACGTGAGAAACAAGGCTCCGGTGCACAGGGGTGCGCTAGGCTCCGCTGAAAAGAATTGAGTTGAGGCACCGGACCGGGAGTAACAGTGGACACAGCCCGCCCCCCCGGGCTGGACCCGGCAGGTATCGTGAACAATGGGCGGTGGCCTCTAGCAGAGGGACAGCCCACCCAGGGCTGCACCCGGTGAAGATCGTGGTAGCAGGCGGCGGCCTCGTGCACTGAGCACGGCCCGTTCCAGGGCTATACCCGACACGGGTCAAAGCCGCTCCTCGGGGACCGTGTATGTTTCAAAAGGCTGAATCCCCCCAACTTCTAGATTATTTGTTACAAATAGAAGGGAGGGCGGAAACTTTAATACTTTATTTTTATAATATCTTTAATAATAATGTTGCTGACTTGATCTCGCTTCTGGACAAGGAAATAGGAATATTTCTTAATTCCTGTTCGGGCGATCTGCATATAGTTTGGGGAGGGGATTTTAACATACAATGCTGTATTTTAAATGCAAATGTTAGTTCCGGAATGTTGGAAGAGGCAATCATATGGGGAGGCCCTGAATAACCTTTTATTTAAGTATTTATTTGAAAGTTGGCCCACTTTTGTAGCACATGGTAAACCAAGCATCATTGACTTTATATTGGCGTCTGGCAATATAACTTCTGTTAGGGTTTTTCATGACCTTCATTATGTCTTAGTTACCACAACCTCCCTGACTGCTTCTTTTGACATCATGTTTGAGAAGGATGGTAAGTTTCTACTGGGAGAGACGTTTCACAGGAGGAGTGGGATGACCCTGACATGGAAAAATAATTGAAAAGAGTTATGTAAGAAATTTGGTAGTTTTGCATAGAAACCAGTTTGACCTGTGCTTAGATGAGTAGTCCATACAAAGATATATTTCAGTCCTTTGCTTCCTTGTCCTTAAATATAAAGGCCCCACAAAAGAACCTAATATCCCTCCTGCTTAGTGGGTTGACCATGTCTCTGCTATATTTTCTATAGAGTACCCCCAAGAGTTGGTGATAGTAGATGCCGAGAAGAATAAAGGGACTGTTTTCGTAGGTGCAGTGGTCTTTGACTCTGAAGAACTTACTGCTGCACTTTTTGGGTTGCCCAAGAGAAAGGCACTTGGTTTAGATCGGTCTACAGAATGTGTTGATTTATGGGCTCCCTTGCTTAATGTTTTAAATGCAGTCACAATAGTGGGTCCTACCTTGTCATGGAAGAGGTTGGTGATTATCCCGATTTTTCTAAGAAGGAAAAAAAAATCATATCTGGCTTTTTACATTCAAGTCTCCTTTCTGGACTCTTTTCTTAAGGTGGCAGGTAGGATATTTTTGCCCGGATTGGAAGATTGGGCGCTGAAAAATTAAGAGGTGTTTCATGTTCAGTATGGATTTAGAAAGGGAATCGGTATGACTGAAGAGTGTCTCCGTTTGGTATCGATGAGCAATAAGTATACAGGGCCAAGCAGGAGACTCTACTTGTCTTTCAGCAACTTATTGTATGCTTTTGATTTAGTTAATCGCTCGCTGCTGTGGGATTTATCAAATCTTGGGGTAGATCCAGCCATTATCTATTTTATTCTTTAATGCTATTCTCACACTGTGGCCTCTGTTTGTTATAGACACTGGCAAGTTCACAGAGCATTTTAGAGGAGTAAGAGGGGTGCTAGACAGAGATGTATAGTGGCCCCTTTCCCATTCACTGTATATGTCAATGAAATAAATGTCTGTTATATAAATCACTAGATGTGCCATATATAGGCTTCCGTCCCATGCCTATTTTACAGTATGCAGACACCGCCGTATTGATGGTTTGCACGGGTAAATAGCTACAATCTTTTAGATCGTTTTTCCATTTTTATGGAAGAGCTGGGGTTGAAAGTCAGTGGGGTGGAAAAACGTTTGTCATGATTATAGTGCCTGGTTGAGAAAAAAGCAGGTCCTTTTTAGGTCTCACCTAGCGTTGCTCGCTCGGTGAGAGATTTTGTGGATGAGGGGGTTTCAGAAAAGGACTCGAAGCCCTGCCCCTCATTTCCATTGGCTTGCGTCACCGTTTATGGTAAACTGTGGCCTGCCATTAGAAATGAGCGTTTTTGGTTGATGCCCTTTCGCCTCCGAACCAGACTGGGTCGCCTGCGTTGCTGCTGTCACAAAGCTCTTTCTTATCTTTATGGGCCATGTGTTTCTTATTAGTGTGGAGGAGCGCACACATGGCCCCATAAAGACAAGAGATCGATGCTTGTTTGGAGGCAGTAAACAGCCAATGCCCATTAACGGATGTGACGAGGACTCTCTGTACCAAGGACAATGAAAGTTACTGGTAACTGAGCATGCATAAACATACACACGAGGCAAACCTATTTATCGCCTCTTGTACACCTGATCCATGAGTGTACAAGGCACATTCATTTATCATCCGTGAACCATGCCGTCTACAAAGGTAAAGGACTCGAAAGCACCTGGCACACACGCATTCTGTAGACTAGATCAGCTTTCCGGTTAATTTTATCTCTGTTTTTTTTTTTCTAGTGAATACTGAAATCGATGAGGTTATAACAGTATTTAGATACATGTACTTACCAATACTCTAAGCGATCAGCTTTACAGCATACAAACTGTATCCCCCATTAACTGAAAGAATATCTTAAGCATTCAATTACCTCTACTTTGCCTCCGATTTTAATCAACTTCAGTAAATGACGTGTTAGTAAAAGTAGCCAAAAAGCGTGTTTTGCTCATCCTGCAATTGGTTAGAAAAAGTGTCCAGCACCGAAAATACCAATCTACCTATCCTAAGGGAACAGGCGCCACTGCTGCCCCGGAAAACCGCTCGCTGCTCCGAAGACATGGTCCAGCTGTACGTGAGCCGGTCTGCACAGACGCTGTAGCAGAGGTGTGTGCCTGAGACGGTGACCGTAGAAATCCTGACTGTTTAAAAAGGTGCTCTGCCAGTTGGAGAAAGACTAGCACAGCACTGTAATATAAGCCAATGGGTCACTGTGATAGAGTTGGCATCTCCACCTTTTAAACACGAGAAACAGGTCAGCAGCTGACGAGACTGTTACCAGAAGTTGATAATCCGTCCATGGTTAGAGAACACAGTAGGGACCCCCTGCTGCAGCCTTAGTGCTGAGAGAGTGGATTTCCGCAGAATACTAGGGCACATGTGTATGCTTACTGTACATGCTTATTGTAATTAAAGGCGTGCCTCTTTTAAGATTAAGAAGCTTGTTAGGGTGAACATGCACATACTTTTCCCCACTGCCTCTTTCTAGGATATTGTTCATAATACTACTTTATTGGGCAGGATGGAAAAAAAGAAATTAAGAACATTGTGTAAGCGATAAAAGAGGCTATGGGAAGTTGTAGGTAAAGTGAACGTGCTGTATTGTTATTTGCTTCTATTTACTGTTTGTTTTTCCGACTTCTATGTAAAATGACAAATTTTGTTTAAGCAGTTGACCTCAATTGTTTTTTGGAGACAACCTTGATTACCATACATTTTTGCTATCTTACAGCAGAAATCATCTATATATATATAAAAACAAATGTATGTCTGTCTGTTTGTCCTTTATGCATTACTACTCCATTCATCCGATCGGCATGAAACTTGGGGAAGCTGTTGAGTACACTCCCGCAAAGTTTTCTGGCAAAACAAAGTAAAAGAAATCGTTAAATACCGGCCCCCCAGGGTCCCCATAATCTTTCCAATACTGAACGTTTACAGTTTCCGGTGCGACTTGCTTTTGCAATGACCGTCAACAAAGCACAAGAACAATCGCTGCAAGTGTGTGGACTAGATTTGGAGAATCCGTGCTTCTCACATGGACAACTGTATGTGGCCAGCTCACGCGTCTGAAAACATTCTGATTTATTTGTGAACGCACCAGACGGAAAAACAAAAAAACAACGTGTATCCACAAGCACTCGAATAAATAAACAGAATTAAACACTTTAAAATGTTTTCCATATTAAAATGAATAAGTTTCAATAAAAATGACACAATGTAAATTGGATGTTATCATAACAAGTTTCCTTAAATTTCATTTCTTCTGAGATCGCAGCAACGCGCGACGGGTAAGCTAGTTCTCTATAAAGTAAACCACAATTTGTTTTCTGACTCTATGTATGTATACATATGTATTAGTGCAGGCAGAGAACATCTTTTAAACAAGCATTTGCAATGCAATAGGTCTTGTAGTTACAAATTTTAAAGCTATTGGCATTGTAAATTACTGCCTTTTATTTGTGTTTTTAAAACGAAAACAAATATAACAGGCATTGTTATTTGCAATGTCAATAGCTCAAACTCTCATAAATGTGAGCCCTATTGCATTGCAAATGCTTGTTTATACATGCTGGTAAAAAATTATGAACACAGAGAATTTCTCAAACTTGAGGTTACCTTTAGCTCCACAAACCCATGATCTAAACAAGTGTCTAATAAAAAATTGTATTTTGAGATTGCAATATATGCAGTGGACAGGTTTGCTGCTAGACTAGTGTTGAAGCCTGTCGGAGAAATCCTGAATCTATATAACAAGAAAGCGGTTTCAGGTATCTTAGAGCAGGGCTGTGCGGTCATACCTCTGTTGCACCACTCCAGATACTGGCAACAGATTTCTATAGAGAAATGATGTATGTCAAATGGAGTTGGGCATGTCATTCATTGAGGATCTAATTGCTGTTGGCACCCTCTTCTGTAGCATGCTGTTTGTCTTAAACCTCTCCAGCCATTGTCGAACATAGTATTGGATTATACATTTAATGCATTCATTGTAACCTGATCTTGCACTTGGTTAGAAATGTTGATCATGAGTGGCTGTTGTGCCCAGATATTGATAACGGCTTCCTTAATCAAAGATAAAAGGCAGGGCATACAGTAGGTGACATCTAAGTTTAGACAGGGGAAGCATATTGTGTTTTTTTTTGTATTCACATCTTTTTAACTCTGGTGTAGTGATGAGCCGGAGGCCAGATGTAGATAAAATACCTTACAACATCTGGTGAGCAACTAAACTCTTAATTTGCTGATTCAAGCTTCAGAGTGAGATCACAATGGGAAGAACTATTACGGAACGTTTAGCACTTCCTGCATAATATGCTTTATTCACAAAACAGACACCTTAAGAATGGTTTAATATTGCCTTGGAGCCCTCCGTAGCGGGCTCTGCCGACCATGAAAGACCCGCTCCTGCATTCGGCTCAGGCCTTTAACAAGGGAGTCGGACTTTAAGAGCCGGTAGAGCCCGCCACAGTTGGCTCTGAACATTCAGCCCCTAGAGGGCAGAATGTTCTAATTTGTAAAACAAAGGCCTCACGGAGTCAGAGGGGAGTGAAATCTGTGAGGCCTTTTGTTCACAGCAATAGCTGTGAACAAACATTGGGATGTTGGATTTCTGGCCTTCTACCAGCCATTAGAAGCTCGGAGCACTCCATTGTTTTAATGTAGGTGCCAACATTTCTATGTTCTAATGAGGATTTTATTACATTGAGCAAACTGTGTTAAAGAGTTGTGAACATTGCTCTTATGAACCGAGGATAAGGCTTTAAAAATGAAATCAGTCTAAGGATGGAATATAAGAAGTGTTTTAAAAGAGGCATGATTTAACTAATCAGAAATTTGGGACCGGTTCCATTAACCTGAAAAAATGAGAACTGTGGTTGCTTGTCTCTAGGATCGCTAGCGGACGTCCATCAGAGCAAGACCGGAGTGGAGTAATACTAAGTCAGAAGTGAACTGAGCACTTAATGGTACTAATGTATGCTGAAACAGGCTTTTCTTCTTACAGTACAAACCGTTATTTCTTGATAAATATGAAAATAGGACTTAAAACGGCATTCAAGTTCAGTTGTAACTTGAATGGTGTAAGCTTTCAGTTGGTTAAGTCATACAACTGCTTTTTACTTTCGTACTTTAATTAGAACCACATCTGACTACTGTTGCTCATAAAGTTCAGTTAGTAAATACAGGTTTGCTAACCACATCGCTGCGGCGGCTATTCTGCCGCAGCGCTAAGTGGGCGGGGCGGCCGCATGCTGATGCCGGAACCGCTCCGTAATCAGCCGCGGTTGGGCTGTGCTCATGACGGAGCGGTTCCGTCATGGCCCCGCTCGCTCAATAGAACATGCCGCGCAGGCGCGAAATCAGCGCCGCGCAGGCGCGGCGGCAGGGCCATGACGGAACCGCTCCGTCATCAGCACAGCGCCACCGCAGCTGATGACGGAGCGGTTCCGTCATCAGCATAGAAAGGGTTAATTTTGATATGAAGTAAGGTGGTATTATCAACAGTCAATGATGCTTGCATTTGAGGTACATATCGGAGCTGCCAACGCCAGAGTGGATGCCAAGGAATGAAGTGTTTCAAGGTTTAATATACAGAAACGAAACTCCCCACGGATTAAGAGGCAAACTGCAGTTACTCTTATCGCTGCCAATGTGGCAACTATTATTTGGCTATTGAATAAATCTTGCAAGGAAGAATTTTATTCTGATTTGCTTCGGGGTACCATGAGCCCTGATAAGAGTGGACCATAAAATCACAAAAGAAAATGTGGATATTTTTTAGATGTTAACATTCTGATGAAAACGATTCTGGCTCTGAGGTAGTCTTGAAAATTCAACTACAGAGTTCACGATGGCTTATGATTTTAGAGGGTTGCTTAATTAACTGAGCTTGCTTAAAAATATAGATTTAAAACTGGTAGAATTTTTAATAGCACCTTTATTGAGATGTAAACTGCTTTCCCTTTACCCTTTGTTTAGGAATGCGTGCCAGATCATTAAACCACCCAGCATGTCCTGTTGATATGTCCAGGACTTATTGACATTCTGAGGAAGTACCTCAAGAGAAGTTCCTTGACAACAGAAGTCTCACTTTTTTGGCTTCAGTCTTTGAATTCGGAAGAAATAATGAGCAATATACATTCATTACAACTTTTATTCTTAGAGACTGTTGTCAAACGTTTGTCAGCCTAGTTATAAAGTTGGTATGTCTCTACTTGATTAAAAGTGAGCCTAATCGCTGGTGTTGTCTGTTTATGTAGTAGATTGTTATGTAAATGTAATAATGTTAATAACTATATAGAGTAGATTTTAGGTTCCCAGTTTGTGTGACTCAGGATATTATGGCATGAGAAGTAATTAGGGGCTTTGTATGTAAATGGCAGATAATTGTATAAGGCCTTATTCTTCGCAGTGGGCTTTGTGATTGGTATCCTGAAGTGCAGCTAGGGTATGTCTTGTTAGGTATAAAGTTTGCTTGGAGAAGTGAAGAACTGTATCTAATGAGGTGAAGACCTAGTCGGAAAGACCCACTACAAGACTGCTGAAGTAGTCCAGTCTTTTCTATACTTGTGTTTTGACTGTTTTGCATAATATGTGCAAACCTATTTTGTTGAGTAATAGAACGCTTTCATCAGTAGCAGTCTTAGTTGGAAAGGCTTCCATTTTCATTTATGGACTGAAAAGAATGCCAAGGTTTCTGACTGAAATAGCACATTTCAGATTGTTCGAATAATTGGATAGTTATTGAGAGAGGGGTCTGAAGAGTTGAGCATTGGTCATTGCACTGCTATTTAATAACTGATAATGGTGAGGTAGTGCGAAATTAGTGACGGGAGCAACAATGTAAGCATGGGAACTGATACTATTTTAGATGTTGCTTAGAGGCGAAAAGCCAAATGAGATGACCTCAGCTAAAGAGCTGGTGTGGAGTGACCGAAGTAAGCCACTATTGACAATGCCTTGTAGATGGCCCACTGGAAGTCTAGTAGTTATTGATGTCTTTGAGTCACATTTGCGTGTTAAGGGGCAGCCAGTGAGTTATGAAGTGAAACATTTGTGAGCTATTCACATAATGCTCTACCTCTAGCGCTATATACCACTTTTATTTTGTTGGGTCAGGTGTGCAGCTTATCTCCAGGGAAGAAGCATAGCTTGAGGATATAAAAATCAGTTCTGAAAATATGAGCCCAACAAAGCAGTAGTGCTGTAGTAGTGAGATAACCTCAGGGTGCACTAGTAATCACGGATAAAGATGTTTGTATTTACTGCACAACTTAATTTGTGTCGTCTTTCATCTGGCCTACTGTGTGTTTAGTTGGGCAAGTGTTCATTTAGGCCCAAACATACAAACCCATTTGCTAGGACTACTTTGGTGTGTGTTGGTTAAATGATAGCAATTGACAAAGTTGTTCGGTGGATGTGGAATTTTGGTTGTGCAAATAGGTCAGAGGATGCACTCAATTGGTTTGCCTGATCTTCAGGGGTGTAGCAGGGTAGGAATTGTCCTTGATCCCTGTAGTTGCAGATCTGGGACCTTGTGCTCGACCCACAACCTTTGAGATGCTTACCAAATATTTTACATCCCAAGTTAGGGAACAGCGACGAAAGAGCAAACCATTTAATTCTTTTTGTATTTAAAAGCTTGTTTTGTTTTTAGAAGCATCCTGAATTGAATGCAAAGATTGACACAGCACCTTTAAAGTACTTAAGTAATTGTACAGAAGCGTTATTTGTTTTATGCCTATAATGCTTTTCATATATAAACTGCTATTTTTCATTTCCCCTCCCTATCTTTCCCTTTTTCCTCTTTATCTATCTTTTTCCTTTCTTCTTTCTTCCCTTTTTCTCTTCTTGTATTGTACTATTCCCCCTCTTTGAATTGATTGCTTTATCTCAATATTGATGATTTTGTAAGTTTCATTATGGCAATCTTTCTTTTCAATAAAGTTCTCTTTAAAACTTAAAGTACTTAAGTAAGTGTGAAGGAGTAGTATGAGGCAGAGGGGGCTAGTTAGCACGTTTATCTCCCTGAATGGGATGAGATTGGGTGACTGGTGGGACTAGCCATATTGCCTAATGCTGCTGGTACTAATCTCTGTTAATCGACCTTCTCATTATGTGCTGTATGCTCTGATGTAACCAGGAAGGTTTAGAAGGCTATCATGATCTACCTCTACCTGCGTTGTTCACTGTCACCTGGCCATGAATCTGGTTTGGTCAGCTACCATCCTTCAAGTTCTTTGATAGAGTTCAGCAATGCTCATTTTAAAAATCCATGTCAAGAAATGTAACAAGCACCAGAATACAAGGTGAATGCTCCTGCAATCACCAAAACAGTAGGACCAGAGCCCACCCTACTTGGGAGGACTGCTTAAGTCAAGTCAAGTCAAGTCAGAGAATTTATATAGCGCACTACATACCCAGAGGGTCTCAAGGCGCTAAGGAGGGGGAGGAGGATTACTTGTCAAATATCCACGTTTTAAGTTGCTTTCTGAAAGCTAGGTGGTTCTGGGTAAGGCGAAGGTGAGTGGTGAGTGAGTTCCATGTTTTAGCAGCCAGGTAAGAGAAGGATCTGCCTCCCATGGTGGACTTGTTGATGCGAGGTACAGTGGCGAGGGCTTGGCTGAAGGAGCGTAGTTGGCGGGAGGGGGTGTAGAAGGACAGTCTTGAGTTGAGGCATTCTGGTCCGATGTCGTAGAGTGATTTGTGTGCGTGGGTTAGCAGTCGGAAAGTGATTCTCTTATTGACGGGTAGCCAGTGGAGGTCTTTCAGGTGACCAGAGATGTGTTCGTTGCGTGGGATGTCTAATATGATTCTGGCTGAGGCGTTTTGGATTCGTTGGAGTTTCTTTTGGAGTTTAGCGGTAGTGCCTGCGTAGAGGGTGTTTCCGTAGTCCAGTCGGCTCGTGACCAGAGCATGGGTGACTGTTTTCCTGGTTTCGGAGGGGATCCAGCGAAATGTTTTTTTGAGCATGCGAAGAATGTTGAAGCAGGATGAGGAGACGGCGCTGACTTGTCTGTTCATTGAAAGTGAAGAATCCAGGATAACGCCTAGGTTCCGTGCGTGGTCTGTCTGGATGGGTGCTTTTCCAAGGGCTTCCGGCCACCAAGAGTCGTCCCATGCAGAGGGGGATGTACCTAGGATGAGGACTTCTGTTTTATCTGAGTTCAGTTTCAGACGGCTGTGTTTCATCCATTCAGCAACTTCTTTCATTCCTTCGTGTAGGTTAGTTTTGGCGGTGCTGGGGTCCTTGGTGAGAGAAAGAATCAGTTGAGTGTCATCCGCGTAAGAGATGATGTTGAGGTTGTGTTGGCGGGCGATGGTCGCGAGGGGGCTCATGTATACGTTGAAGAGGGTGGGGCTGAGAGAGGATCCTTGTGGTACGCCGCAGATGACTTCAGTGGCCTCTGACTTGAATGGTGGAAGGTGGACTCTCTGGGTTCTTCCGGTGAGGAACGAGGTGATCCATTCTAGTGCTTTTCCTTGGATTCCGATGTTATTGAGGCGTTGTAACAGGGTGCTATGACAGACTGTGTCGAAGGCTGCAGAGAGGTCGAGGAGGATGAGGGCGACTGTGTCTCCATTGTCCAGTAGAGTTCGAATGTCGTCTGTTGCTGCGATGAGGGCGGTCTCAGTGCTGTGTTTTGCTCGGAAGCCAGATTGTGAGGAGTCGAGGGATTTGTTGGCTTCGAGGAAAGCGGCGAGCTGGTTGTTGACAGCTTTCTCGATTACTTTGGCCGGGAATGGAAGGAGCGAAATGGGTCGGTAATTTTTGAGTTCGGTGGGGTCCGCATTGGGTTTTTTCAGAAGGGCGGTGAGTTCAGCGTGTTTCCAGTTTTCCGGAAAGGTGGCGGAGTTGAAGGAGCAGTTGATGACGTCTCGGAGGTGCGGTGCTATGACGGAGTCTGCTTTGTTGAAGATGTGGTGAGGGCATGGTTCTGTGGGGGATCCTGAGTGGATGGAGTTCATCAGGCGGATGGTGTCCTCAGTGGAGATTTTACTATGAATGTGAAAGGTGGAGTTATTTCCAGCGGGCACAACCAAGCTACATTCCCAGTATTTGATTGGTAGAAGAATGAGTGCCAGTGCTGCGCGTCGACACAGAAGGCAGCGGCTGATACAATTAAAGGTCGGTGCAGCAATACCGAGGCTGCATTGCTGTAAAGCCATCTGATGCTCTATAGTCCAATGCCTGACACTCCCTGTCCCATTATCTCAATACTGCTTTTCTCACTTGCGAAGGGTTTTCCATTTTTCTCTTCTTCCATCATTCTGTTAATTTTGTTTTTCGATCTCCTGCTCTAGTGGAATGTCCCGCCAGGAAAAAGTGCTGGACCCCAAAAACAAGTCCCCGGTTCCCTCGTCATCCCCCCACCAGCAACAACTGGCTAAAATTAAGCACTGAATAAAAGATTGGTGGTATTTCTACACACGTTGGTTACTACCTGCTCTCTTTAGTGTTATCTGGCTGATAGTCGTGCTAGGATAGAGATTGCCCATCATGTTTCGGAATTCACTCTTAGTCTGAGCTAAATAATGTTTATTATGTTACCCTCTGAGCTCCAGTTTAGCGGTGCCAAATTTACTTATAATTTTTTTTACATTCCTTGTCTTCAGTGTTTGTTTTTCCCATCACGTTTCCCCTTGTCAAAAAGTGTTTTTGCTGCAGTTTGTATGCAGAAAAGTCTTCGAATACGGATGAAATTTCTATGCATGTTAAGCATTCTTCATCCATTCCAAATGGCGTAGTTGTTTCGTCATACTTGCAGATGGATGCGCTTTTGTGGCGAACAGCGTGCATTGCAACCTTTTGTCCTTGTCATAGCTCTGCTTTGGCATACATGCACAATACACTTCAGCAAAACTGAAAAGTCTGCTCACTTAGAATACAAAGAATCTGTTGGCTCTGTGCAAATATTTGGCTGCATAAAAAAGTACAACTTCTCCAGCATTAAGGTGTGGTGTATTATGGGGGCGTTAGAGGGACAGTCTGTCTGACTTAGTGAGTTGTCTACTTTAGTCCTGTAAATAGCTATTTTCAGGTAGTTCAAAACTAAAACCTCAGTGTTTTCATTCAATATATTTTCCTTGTGTCTGTTCACAGCTTACAGCACCTTCTACATTGTGGGTTTAATATTATCCATGCAAATACCCTTTGTTGGTTTCCAGCCGATCCGTACAAGCGAACACATGGCAGCTGCAGGTAAAGAACTATTTTTTTACTTGTATTTATGCAAATATGGTATCTGTGCAAACTGAATACACCATATGCTTTTTAGCTCTGCAGATTTGATCCAGATTTATGTGTCCGCATGAGCCATCTTGCGAACGGATTCTCCTCCATGTTCACATACTTGCGTCATTACTCTATACTGCTTTCTTCTTTTTGTATTTGTGACTGTCTACTGCAAAACTATCAGTTATTGTAGGATAAGCCACTTCCAAGTAATAAGCACATTCTCGTTAGTGAAGCCTCTGCAGTCTAGGTGAAGGCGGTTGCTGACATTTTCCCTTTGTAGTGTAGCTCCTATATTCTCAATAGGCTCTGTGCATTGGAATAATATATAGTATAGATTTGAGGTAGGACTGAGGTCTACTAGGTCTCTATCGAATATATTCGACTTAATTGTGAGTGCCAGCTAGCTCAGAGGTCACTAGAAACTTTCTCGAATGAACAAGAAGGGATTAGTTTCTGACAACCGCATAAACATGACAACTTTGTTTCCCAAGAATAAGAAATGTATCTCTAGAGTCTCGGATCAATAGATAGTTATTTCACTCAATCGTGCATGCTTCGTTTCACCCGAGGTGCAGAGAAAGAGAGACTGGCGTTTTCAATAAAAAGTATATTTGAAAGAAAAAGATTAGCATTAGATTCCTTACCTTAGAATATCCCCAGGTGTCAGACTGGATCCGGAAACGCGTAGCAGTACCCTTGCGTGTCGGTTGGCGTCGTCTGCGGCTCCGCGTTGGTATTCGGCGTCGTTGGTGCCGGAATGACGTCGCCGGAGTACTTAGACGCCGCCGTCGTGCGCTGACGTCAGTTCTTCTTTTGTCCACACCAGCAAATGCCGATCCGGAAAAAGTGGTACCCTTATTCATTTTTTGACTAAACTTTTTGATCATTTTTGATCACTTTTCGAAGTCGAACGACTCGGACGGTGCCGGTAGGGATGCCCGGGTTCAAACCCTGTGTCGACTGCAGCCGACTGATATTGGTTACCGACCCCCATTGCCGGTGTCTACATTGCCTGGGGCCCGACCACGATGACAAGTCGTGCCCCGACTGCCGGGCCTTGACATCGAAGGCTAGGCGGGAGCAGTCCCGCAAGCGCCTCGAGCCGTGCCGTTCGAGGTCCCGGTCCGGAAGGAGGTCGAGGGACCGGTCGCGGGGCCGGAGTCATCACAGCTCCGGGAGTCGACACCACTCCTCGGGCTCAAAGTCCTCAGGTAAGAGGCACAAGAAGTTGAAGAGGCGACATCGCTCCTCTGACTCCCCCCGACGCTCGTGCGACGCGGCCGGGGGTTTGGGCGACACCGCACACGCGGCTCTGCCGGAGCCTCAGGCGTCGCGGCCTGCTCCATACCCGCCAGTCCCTGGGCAGAACGCGACGCCGAAGGAGGTCGATGCCTTCCTCACGGCCATGAGGTTGCTCACTCAGTCGGGTTCCGCGACACCTTCGGGCCAAGCGGCCCCTACTGGGAGCCCAAGCGGGCCGGGTGCTTCGGCGCCGTCGGCGACTTCGGTCCCGACGTCGCAGGGCCCCGCTGGATCCGGATCTGGGTCGTTGCCGGTCGACCTTACGACCTCGCCGGCACCAGCCCCCAGGGTGTCGCCCCCGGAGCCGTCCCAGGACGACGTTGTCCCTGGTCCTCCCCTCGATACGAGTCCGGCGCCAGAGCGGCGCAGCTCGACGCCGTTGGGAGACTTTTACTTCTATGGCCCGGCCCCATTATTTTAACCTGAGTACCAGGAGATGGGTTGCGAGGCGGATTGGGAGGGCTCTTAGGACCCTCTGGCACGTGAGTGCCAGCCTTATCAGGACTGGGCAGGTGAACTAGGGGATGCCAGTGGTTTGGACACTTCGCCAGACCCTGGTTTTGTCTCCCCTCCGACCGTGGCTTTGGAAGATGGGGCTGCCTATAGTGTGCTGTAGACGCGGGCAGCCATGGCCTTATCCCGTGAACTCCTCGTCGCGGCCGTGAAGACTAACCTCCTCACTGAGGTCCTTAAACCGCAAGCAAGCTCTTCCGAGCCTCTGGTGCTATTTAATGAGGCCTTGTATGACGTTCTTCTGGGCACCTGGACCAGGCCTGCTACAGGTCCCCCTGTAAATAGGAACGTGGCCAGACACCGACGCCCGGCTCCGGGCGACCCTTGCTTCCTGTCCACCCACCCCACTCCCGAGAGCCTGGTCATACAGGCCTCTAACTCATAGACCGCATTACTGATGGCACCCCCCTATCGGGAATCCAAGAGGTACGAACAGTATGGTAAGAAGATGTTCTCCTCACTGAGTTTGGGGTTGCGGTCTGTTAACACCGCGTGCCTCTTGGGCCGTTATACCCACTCTCTGTGGGACACGGTCGGTGACGTGCTGCAACAATGTCCGGAGGAGGCCCGGACTAAACTCGCCCAAGCCCTTGCGGAGAGTGGAGATGCGGCACGATATTCCATTCGATGTGGACTGGATACAACGGACTCGCTAGGCAGAGCGATGGCAACGACGGTGGCGATTCGTCGCCACGCCTGGCTGAGGTCCGCCAACTTTTCGGCTGATGTCCAAAACTCCCTTATGGACATGCCGTTTGATGGCCGTCGCCTCTTTGGCGACAAGGCAGACAGTGAGCTTGAGCGCTTTAAGGACTCCATGGCTACGGTCAAGTACTTGGGCCTGTCGGCCACGCTCCAGCAACCTGCTGCCTTTCGTTCCTATCGTGGCCAAGGAGGGGGCGCCCCCACACGTCCTGCCAGCCACGGGTGGCGGACGTGGTAACCGCCGTGGCGGTTCCTAGGGGCAATGGCGAGGCCAGTCCACATCCACCCCCGCAGCATCCGCCTCAAAGCCCTCCTAGTCCGAGCTTTCAGGCCCACATGACGCCAGTGGGGGGGCAGGGTTCGCCATCACCTCCTTCACTGGCGCAACATCACTTCAGACAGGTGGGTGCTGCAAATTGTCCGTAGGGGCTACTACCTCCCCTTTGAGGCGACCCCTCCAGCCATGCCACCGCAGTACCGCCGCGTGTCAGGGGATCACTTGAATCTTCTGCAAGAGGAAGTTACGGCCCTCTTGGCCAAGGGGGCCATCAAGCGCGTTCATGGGCCAGAAGTAGGGTGTGGTTGCTATTCCCACTGCTTTCTGGTTCCCAAGAAGGGCAAAGTGGGCCTACGCCCTATCTTGGACCTGCAGAACGTCAACGGCTTCCTCCGGAAGGAGAAGTTCAAGAAGTGACACTGGCCCAGGTCTTAGCTGCCCTGGACCCGGGAGACTGGATGGTAGTGTTGGACTTTCAGGACGCTTATTTTCACATCCCCGTCCTGCCGGCCCATCTGCGCTACCTGCGGTTCATGGTAGGCCACTAGCACTTTGTTTACTGTGCTCCCTTTCGGCCTTACCAGCGCTTCACAGGTGTTCACGAAAGTGATGGCGGTGGTCGCAGCTCATCTGCGCAGATTAGGGGTGTCAGTCTTCCACTACCTCGACGACTGGTTGTTGAAGGCAGGCTCGCCCCAAACAGTCGTCAGCCACCTTCAGACTACGGCTGACCTCCTGCACCTGCTGGGGTTCCCCATCAATGTGCCGAAGTCGCACCTGTGTCCCTCTCAGAAGCTCCTCTTCATCGCAGCGGTTCTAGACTCGGCGCAGTTTCGCGTTTATCCTTCCGAACAGCGGGTTCGGGATATTCAGGCTCTGATTCCGATCTTTCAGCCGTTATCCTGAGTCTGGGTCAGGTTGACTCTGCGGCTTCTGGGGCTGATGGCCTCCTGCATCCTACTGGTGCATCACGCCAGGTGGCGGATGCGAGCTCTGCAGTGGGACATGAAGTTTCAGTGGGCCCAGCATCAGGGCAACTTGTCCAACCATGTCTTGATCTCGGAGGGCACTGCAAGACAGTTGCAGTGGTGTCTTACGGACCGCGATTGTGTCATCGGCAGATCCCTCTCCCTACCTTAAACGGAGCACGTAGTTGTGACGGACTCGTCCCTCCAGGGCTGGGGGGTGCCACATGAGAGAGGCGGAGATCAGAGGCCTCTGGTCTCCGGCGGAGTCCCGGCTCCACATCAACCTTCTGGAGCTGCGGGCAATCTGGCTTCCACAGAAAGCATTCCTCCCCTCTGTCCGGGGTAGTGTAGTGCTGGTGTTCACGGACAACACCACCGCCATGTGGTACTGCAATAAACAGGACGTGGTGGGGTCGTGGACCGTATGCCAGGAGGCTCTGCGCCTCTGGCAGTGGCTGGAACATCAGGGCACGACCCTGGTGGTTCAACATCTGGCAAGTTCCCTGAACGCCAAGGCGGACGAACTCTGCCGTCGGTGCATGATGGATCACGACTGGCGTCTGAACTCTGACGTGGCGCAAGGCCTCTTTCAGCAGTGGGGAGAGCCTTGGTTAGATCTATTCGCCACAGAACGCGCAATGTCATCAGTTCTGCGCGTTGGGATTTCCAAGGCCGCACTCGCTCTGAGACGCTTTTCATCGCGAGTGGAGCTGCGGTCTGTTGTACGCCTTTCCGCCTATACCACTTCTGCCCAGAGTGCTGAAGATAAGGCGCGACCTGGCCCAAGTCAACTTTTTGTGGCTCTGGACTGGGCACGAAGATACTGGTATCCCGATCTACTCAGCATGTCTGTCTATCCCCCGATTCGTCTGCCTCTTCAGGACGACCTTCTGTCGCAGCAGCAGGGGACAGTCCTCCACCCGAACCTGTCCAGTCTCCACTTACATGCGTGGAGATTGAGCGGCTGCAGTTGAGGCCATTTGACTTGCCTCCTGAAGTCTGTAATGTGATTCTGACAGCCAGGTGTCCCTCCACAAAATCTGTATACGCCTGCAGGTGGAACAAATTTGTGGCATGGTGCACAGCAAAGGCTGTGGATCCCCTTTCTGCCCCTCTTTCAGAGGTTCCTCTTTCTTCTTTCTCTTGCCTAGCAGGGTTCTGCTCTGGGCACCCTAAAAGGGTACCTTTCTGCCCATTCCGCCTTCTGAAGGCTCCCTGATCAGCCCTATTTGTTCAAGTCCCTAGTTGTAAGTAGGTTTTTGAAGGGCATGACTCATATGTTTCCTCCTGTTCCTTTTGTGATTCCTCAGTGGGACTTGAACCTTGTTCTGACCTGTCTGATGTGCGCTCCTTTCGAGCCACTTCATAACTGCCCTCTTAATCACCTTACTCTCAAGACTGCATTCCTGGTTGCCATCAACTCTGCCAGGAGAGTGAGTGAGCTCCAGGCTCTTTCCTCTAAACCTCCTTTCCCTTCTGTCCATCTGGACAAAGTTGTGTTGCGGACGCGACCCTCTTTCCTGCCCAAGGTAGTCACAGCCTTCCATATCGGGCAGTCCATCACCTTGCCCACCTTCTTTCTGCCTCCGCATCCCTCGAAAGAGGGAGAGGCTCCATTGTCTGGACCCAAAATGTGTGCTCTCATTCTATCTGGATCGCACGCGCCAGTTCGGGTGGATGACCAACTTTTTGTTGGGTACGTGGGCGGTAAAAAAGGGCGGGCGGTGCACAAACGAACCATCTCTCATTGGGTCGTCTTGTGCATCAAAGCGTGCTATTCTTTGGCTAAAAAAGAGCCCCCTGTTCGGCTGAGGGCCCATTCCACTCAGGCCACGGCGGCTACTACTGCCCTGGGTCGGGGAGTCCCCTTGCAGGACATCGGTCAGGCAGCTACGTGGGCCTCGCTGCACACGTTCGCAAGACACTACAGCCTGAACAGCCAAGTCCGGAGAGATGGCTTCTTTGGCCGTTCTGTTCTCCGGGACTTTCTGGTGTGATCATTGGTTCGCAGATCCAACACCGGGGTTGGTATTGCTGGGGTATCTATTCTAAGGTAAGGAACCTAATACTAACCTGTTTCTTTCAGATGCACAAGGTTAGAGGCATGTGGGCTGCTGAATTCATATCTGTGCATAGATCGCCACCTAGTGTTGGGTCCGGATGATTGCACATTGTTGTCCTGGAAGAGTCTTCGAAGTATCACGAGATAGGTGGCTCCTCCCCTGGACTACAGTGCGCATGGGCATCGCCTCCATCCCCAGATTGTTTTTTTCCGCCATTGGGTTCAGATGTGTTTCGGTTCCCTCTGTCGGAACCGATAGTTGTTCAACTTCTAATCGAGACCAAAAGGTCTCTAGGCTGGGCGTCGGGATAGTTGCGTACGAGTTTCTTTTCTGACTCTCAGCTCCGATCTCTTGCTGCCCTTCCACGTGCTTTCGGCGCGGACGGGCCTACACTACACTTTTTGCTATGGAGCGAACTCCGTTTAAGAAGTGCCCGGTGTGTAACTCCAAATATTCACACCTCGACGTGCACCCTGTGTGCAATACATGCTTGTCACCGGATCACCATGAGGACAGCTGCATGGCGTGTTCGAAATTCCGGTGCAAGAAGACTTTGAAGATTCGTTGGGCCCATAGGCTCCAGGCTAAGTTATCGACTGCGGCGCCCCCACCAGACGACATATTCCAGGAATCTGTCGAGGTAGAATACGACGGGCAAGGTTCGGGCTCTAGTCCCGCGTCCGAGGGGGAGACCTACGACGCGGGTGAGGAGAACTTTGACGAAGTCACCGACGAGGTAAGGGACGACGATCAGGCATTTGCCACTATGGGAGATAGCTCGGAGGAGGAGCATCCCCATCCAGACTCAGGGGTTATTCCCCTTCATACGGCCCAGGTCGAGGGATCGCCTTCGGGCCTTACCCAAGATCTAATTATGAGTCCTACGTCCCCGCCTCCGGGCCCGGTCACGGACATTTATGAGACGCCACTTACGTTGAAGAAAACGAAAGTGAAGCCAACTGGTCACGCACCCTCGGATGCGAAACCGAAAGTGAAAGTTGCGCTGGTGAAGAAGGTTCTGGAGGCGTCAACTTCCAAGAAAACCAAAATGGCCAACTCTAAGAGCCACGCCAAGATGGCCGACCCGAAGCCCTCGGGGTCGGTGCCGAAGGCGAAATCGTCCGACGCGGCTGCGTCTGCTCCGAAAGGGGTTGTAGACCCGAAGACGGCTCCGAAGAAGCGTCAGGGCGACGACGCGCATAGCCATGGGGCGTCGGCCCCGAAGAAGGCGCCTGCGGGTGATCAGGCTCTCGATGCTGAGAAGTCACTCGAGCCGGTCAAGCCCTCTCCGGCCTTGACGAAGAAGGTGGCGGAATCCCTGCAGCGGATTCGAAAGGACAGTGTGGTTCCCGCTTCGGGCACTGTGGCGCCAAAGCTCACGCCTAAGCCTGCGAAGGAGCAAACGCCTATCCGTTTCACCTTTCCTCCCAAGTCGGCGCCGAAGGCCTTCGCGCCGAAACAGGGTGGACCCTCGAAGGAGGTATTGGCACCGAAAGCTGCCTTGGTGGTGTCGAAGCTTCGACTCCAACCGCTTGCTGAAGAGGAACGTCGTGAGGTACTCATCGACGCCAACACCGGGAAACTGTCTCTCCTCAAGAGGAAGATCACGACGGAGCCGGCGTTGGAACATTTTAAGATCCCTCTCAAAAACAAAAGAGACTCTGCGGACTCTTCGGCGCTGGTGGAACCTGTGTCCCCACAAGCCCTAGGACACTCGCCAACGCATTCCGCCGCCGGCCATGCGGACGAGGAAGACGCCGAGTACAACTATCCGGCGTACTCTGATCCGGAGGAGGAGCACGAACCTTGGTCAGCCGGAGGCGACCCAGAGGACCCGCAGTCGGGCCAGGACGCGCAACTTTTTGCGGCGAAAACGTCCCCGACTGAGGACTCGGCGGCCTTTTACGCTCTGATCGAGAGAGCTGCGGCTTACCACGACGTCGAGCTGCACTCGGACCCCGTGGATGTGGACTTCCTGTTCGACACTTTCTCTGTAGCTGAAAAGTCAGTCAAGACGCTGCCGATGCTTAGAGGGGTGCTTAAACATGCAACGGAAGTCTTCAAGGAGCCCACCCGGGCGCGTGTGGTCAACCCTCGCATCGACAGGAAATATAAGGCAGCGCCCACGGATCCTACATATATCAAGGGACACTTGCCTTTGGACTCCTTGGTTGTTTCCAACGCTCGGAAGAGGGCGAACTCTCAAACTACTGGTGACGCTCCTCCCCCAGACAAAGAGTCCAAGATCTTTGAGGCCTCAGGCAAACGGATTGCTGCACAGGCAGCTAATATCTGGAGAATATCTAACACACAAGCCCTACTTGCACGTTATGATAGGGCCCATTATGACACTTTAGAGGCCATACTGCAACACTTGCCTGACCAATACAAGGAGGCAGGAGAGATGCTGATTCAGGAAGGAAAACTCATTACGAATGCATCCATCAAATGCGCACTGGATGTGGCAGAAACAGCCTCCAGGGCTGTCAATACCAGTGTGTTGCTTAGACGCCATGCCTGGCTTAGAATTTCAGGGTTCAAACCTGACATCCAAACTACAATACTGAATCAAACAGTGAATCCTGACCATCTGTTTGGCCCTGAGGTGGATGCCACCCTGGAGAAAATGAAAAAAGATACGGAAACTGCCAAGTCTATGGGGGCTTTACAAAGTCAGCAGTTTCGGAGTGGTTCCTTTCGCCGCTCAAATTCCAGAGGCACCTCAAGGGGACAGGCATCCCAGTCCACACAATATTACAAAACTAACACCCAAACCTCGTACAACAACAAGGGTAGAGGTGGTTACAGAGGCAATAACGTCAAGGGCAGGGGACGTGGAAACAATAGCTCCAGGTCCACCACCACCAACAAACAGTGACGTCTTGTCACTGCCCCCCGACCATACAACACCGGTCGGGGGGAGACTCCAGCAGTTCCTGCCGGCGTGGAAGTCCATCACCACGGACAGGTGGGTGAGGTCTCTTATCCAGTACGGGTACTGTCTAGAGCTTACTTCCATTCCACCGGACATACCCCCAAGGAGCCGTCCTATGTCAGGCGAGCACTTGACCTTGTTGCAGCAAGAAGTTCTAGTCATGCTGCAAAAAGGGGCGATAGAGCTCGTTCCATTGCAAGAGCGGGGAACAGGGGTTTACTCCCTGTATTTCCTGATTCCCAAGAAGGACGGATCCCTCAGGCCAATCCTGGACCTCAGGCCCCTAAACTGGTACATCCTCTCGGAGTACTTCCATATGCTCACGTTGCAGCAGGTGCTTCCCCTGCTTCAGCAGGGGGACTTCCTGGCTACGCTGGATCTGAAAGATGCCTATTTTCATATCCCCCTGCATCCTTCCCACAGGAAGTATCTCAGATTCACTATTTTAGACCAGCATTACCAGTTCAGGGTTCTGCCGTTCGGGGTCACCACGGCACCAAGGGTATTTACAAAGTGCCTAGCGACTGTGGCGGCGCATCTCCGTCGCCAGCACGTCCACGTCTTTCCCTACCTGGACGACTGGCTCATTCAGGCAAAGACAGAACGACAGTGCGTCGACCATGTGTCACGCACCATTCATCTCCTGCACGATCTGGGATTCTCTCTGAACTACCCAAAGTCCCATCTCCAGCCCGCCCACGTGCGACAGTACCTGGGCGCGACAATCAACACTCTGGCAGCCACTGCGCAGCCAAATTCAGTGAGAATCGCCAGTATCCAGGCGCTGATCCGACGATTCAGACCCCAACACTCGCTTCCAGCGAAGGTGTTCATGCAGTTGATAGGCATGATGGCCTCCTGCATCTCCATTGTCCCGCACGCGAGACTACATATGCGTCCGCTTCAGGAGTGCCTAGCACGTCAGTGGACTCAGGCTCATGGGCAACTGACAGACCTAGTGTTGGTGAGCGGTCGGGCATACAACTCTCTGCATTGGTGGAATCCACAAAACCTTTGCAAGGGCCGACCATTCCAAGAGCCTGTCCCACAGATTATCCTGACGACTGACTCCTCTCTCCAGGGATGGGGAGCGCATGTACTCCATTACACTGTGCAGGGACTATGGACACTACAGCAAAGGAAGATGCACATCAATGTGTTGGAACTGATGGCAATCTTCATGGCCTTGAAGGCGTTCAAAGTACATCTGTGCAACAAAGTCGTGTTGATCCGGACGGACAACATGACGGCCATGTACTACATTCAGAAGCAGGGAGGCACACACTCTCCACAGCTGTCTCATCTGGCTCAGAGCATGTGGAAGTGGGCCATTCAGAGGAACATCTTCCTCATGGCAGAGCATCTCCCGGGCAAGGACAATCCAATGGCGGATCTGCTCAGCAGGCACAGCCATCAGATGCACGAGTGGGAGATACATCCATCAGTACTCCAACCGTACTTCCAAAGGTGGGGTCATCCAGAGATAGACCTGTTCGCCACAAAGGAGAACGCAAAATGCCAAAGCTTCGCCGCCAGATTCCCACACCCCCAATCACAGGGCAATGCAATGTGGATGAACTGGTCAGGCAGATTTGCGTACGCTTTCCCCCAGCACCTCTGATACCGCTGGTGGCACGCAAGCTCAGGCAGCACTCGATGACTCTCATCCTGGTTGCTCCGACGTGGGCTCGCCAACCATGGTACACCACGTTTCTAGAACTGTCCGTGGTGCCGCATCAAAGGCTTCATCTCACTCCCAGCCTTCTGACGCAGAGCCATGGCGACATTCAGCACCCAGATCCGCAACAGCTCAACCTGGCGATCTGGCTCCTGAAGTCCTAGAGTTTGGCTACCTCAATCTTCCTCCCGATTGCATGAACATCATTCGGGAGGCAAGGAAGCCCACTACCAGAGCTTGTTATGCGGCTAAATGGAAGAGGTTTGTCATCTACTGTGCTAACCACAATATTGACCCGCTAGATGCTTCCATTCAAAACATCATTTGCTACCTTTTCCACCTGTATCAATGCAATCTGGCATACTCTTCCATCCGCATTCACCTGTCTGCTATGGCAGCATACCTCCAGAATAGGCAACACCTGTCACTCTTTAAGGTCCCTGCTATCAAGGCCTTTCTGGAAGGACTCAAAAGGGTCATTCCACCAAGGACCCCACCAGCTCCAGAATGGAACCTCAATGTGGTTCTTACGAGGCTGATGGGTCCTCCCTTTGAGCCACTGCACTCTTGTGAGCTTCAGTTTCTGACTTGGAAGGTTGCGTTCTTAGTAGCAATTACATCGCTACGGAGGGTTAGCGAGCTGCAGGCGCTCGCCATCCAAGAACCTTTCTTCCAGGTACATGCTAACAGGGTGGTGCTCCGCACTAACCCTAAATTCCTACCCAAAGTGGTATCCCAATTCCACTTAAACCAGACAATTGAATTGCCGGTGTTTTTCCAGAACCCAGAGACGCTGGCGGAGCGCATGCTCCACACCCTTGATGTTAAGAGGGCCTTGATGTACTATGTAGACAGGACAAAAGATTTTCGCAAAACCAAGCAGCTGTTTGTTGCTTTTGCCACACACCACAAGGGAAACGCTATCTCCAAAGCAGGGATTGCTAGGTGGATAGTAAAGTGCATTCAGATCTGTTCCGCTAAAGCTAAGCGCACCCTCACTATCCCACCGAGGGCCCACTCCACCAGGAAGTTGGGGGACTCTATGGCTTTCCTAGGTAACATTCCCTTAGAAGATATCTGTAGAGCAGCCACATGGTCTACCACACATACTTTCACTAAGCACTACTGTGTAGACGTGCATTCCAAACAGCAGGCAGCTGTTGGTCAGGCTGTTCTAAAAACACTTTTTCAGACTGCTGCAGCTGGCACGGGCGGCCGCCGCTAATGGAGGGACTGCTATGTATTCTATGCACAGATATGAATTCAGCAGCCCACATGCCTCGAACTGCAAATGCTACTTACCAGTATGCATCTGTTCTTGGCATGTAGGGCTGCTGACATTCATATCGCCCACCCTCCTCCCCGGCGCCTGTAGCAGCTGCAGTATTCATTCATATATATACATATGCTCATAGCATGGTCATCACTCACATTCTTCACTCCATCTCTGCCAATGGCTAAAAACAATCTGGGGATGGAGGCGATGCCCATGCGCACTGTAGTCCAGGGGAGGAGCCACCTATCTCGTGATACTTCGAAGACTCTTCCAGGACAACAATGTGCAATCATCCGGACCCAACACTAGGTGGCGATCTATGCACAGATATGAATGTCAGCAGCCCTACATGCCAAGAACAGATGCATACTGGTAAGTAGCATTTGCATTACTTACCTTCGGTAACAATATATCTGGAAGAAACAGTAGTGCCCCACCCATCCACCCCGTTCTGCGAACCGATATCTAGGGTTAAGGTCATCCCCTTTCAGGGCCCTAGTTTCATGGCACCAGTGTTGGTTTTTATCATGGCTCTTCGTTTCTGACGCGGAAAAGCTGTGAATAAGAACTGACGACCGCGCGCGAGGGCGGCGTCATAAGTACTCCGGCGACGTCATCCCGGCGCCGACAACTGACGCAGAGCTGCAGATGGCGCCTACCGACGCGCAAGGGTACTGCTACGCAAAAGTTTCCAGATCCAGTCTGATGCCTGGGGATATTCTATGGTAAGGAATCTAATACTAACTTCTGTTTCTTACAGATATAACATTACCGAAGGTAAGTAACTTGTGCCTATTGAACAGTCTTTTTTCTCATGCAGAGGAAATTAACTGCTACAATCATAATACTGGTTGCAAAGTACAAAGCGTACAGTACGAAGAGTATTATAAAATACTGTAAAAGCATGATATGGGTTCTAAGCCATAAAATATATAGAATACATACATTAATAAATAAAGACTAAAAAGTATTCAACTTGTGCTTCTAAAATAAGCCTACCCTGGTGTACCTAACCTAGGTCTAGTACAAGGGAAGAAGTAAGTGAGGTGTAGCTTAGTTTCAGTATTCTTTTGTCAAGAATCTATCCAAGAATTCTCTAAGGGTCTAATCCGCTCCTTACCTTTGTTTTAGAATGAAGGAGGTCTGGTATCTCTCTCTCTCAGGAGTCGATTTCCCAACAACCTGCAAGGGTAGCTTGGAAACACTGGAGTTGGATTTCTCAGCAAGAGAAAAGACTGAGTCTCTCTCAGTGCGTCTGCAGGCGGGTCGGCTTCCTTTGGCACGTGTTGCGGCGAGCTGTGTCGTGTAGGTAGATAGTCTAACCGCTACAAACCACTGTGTGTTTGCCTGGGCAAGTGTGGCCATACTTCTACCTTGAAGGTGACGAGTTTGGCGTAAGGTTGGACATAATAACGTCATCAAAGACTCAGCTCTTTGAAAACTCCATGAGTTCTTGGTTAAATCAATATTCAAGCAAGGGGAAGTCCCTGACTGCTGAAAGCGGGTTTTTCCAAGAAATCGTTTTGGATTTTCAGAACTAGTGGAAGTAGCCATGCCGTATTTGGACTGCATGGGCTACATCTAAATATGGTTGATTTCTATGCCTATATAAGGATAGGGTGATTTATATGTATATGTGGGCATGAATCAGAAAAATTACACTAGTGTCCTAAAATCATATACAACACCCTAAGCTTGATCATGAGCATAGCATACATTTCAATTCTTCGACTGGGAGGAGCATTAGCAATGAGAACCTCAATATAGTAGAACTGACCCAACACAAATTGCTGGTGACCTAATATTGAAGCCTGCAAGTCCCCAGTAACATGTACGAGCATAGCAAATTGCACGGTTTAGAAGTTTAACGGGAATGAAGGAGAAGAAAATTGTGGACAACAGTGATAGATATGCCTTCTACCAATGAAAGGGCAATGCCAGATGTGCCTCGTGCTGCTGAAGTCCTCTAGTGTTGAGAAGCTACTGCTAGACAAAATACTATGCTTGGATTTTACTGAAACTGAACTGAAACAGCTCTTATTACTGGAGTTCCCTAGGACCTAGCAGTATTGGTTTCACCCTCTGAGCTGCTGTGAAATGTAGCAAGCTGTGCTAGCGTTCTGTGTGCATGCTGCCTGCATTACACTCTTCTAGGTACATGGTATGTTTGAGTGCTGTTGCTGTCTTCTGTCCTATTAGGACACTTAGGAGAGCTGCAACTGTCCTGGGCCCAAGACTTACTGATTTTGTTGTACTGATTGGAATATGGCGACTTCCCTTGAGCTGGATGGTATGAAGATTGGTAGTAGTGGTATGAACAGTCTTGTTTTGTTGTTGCTTATTTTTTTTCAATGTAATGGTTTGGCCACCAAGTCTGCTCAAGGCAAGGGCTTACAGTTGTTGACCCTGTGACAGGAGATGTGGAACATCTCCCTTGACCTAGACTGGCTTAACAACTACTACACTCCGATTCAGGTGGATCTCTGCACTAAGCATAGTCCTGATTCTCCTGATTTATGGCTGAACCTGTGTCAAGTGGTATGGTGCAGACTGTTAAGATTAGTGCCTCTCTGCCTCCTTTGACCTTCTTTCTTATGCCTGTTCATGGTTTGAGGCTTTCTATAGACAGAGGAGTACAAGGAGAAAAGCCAAATAATTCAACCTCCTTGTTAGTAGTGAAAAATAAATCCCTTCAGAAACTGTCATACACTGACATCATCTATATTGAACAAGCTTTGGCAAAGTCAACAAGTCTCACTTTGGCAGTGTTGTGCAAATAATGCCTGGTCAGCATTTTAAGCATAGGAAAAAGCAGTCCATGGCACCTTGTTGCACTGTAACTCAATGAAGGAGTCATTGCAGTGTTTCCTATACTTTTAACATGGTCAGTCGCCACCTGAAGATGAGCAGACAATATCCAGGGCATCATAAGGGCTGCCATTGGTTCACCTTGTATGCTGTATAGGAGCATTTGGAGGGAGGATGGGAGGAGAGACCGGACTACGAACGAAGAGGGCATCAACAAGGGTGCGATTAGCATCTTGCATGTCACTAAGGAGCATCAGGATTACAGCGATGCAGTGAGTTGGATGGGATCAAACAAGAGTGCAAGCATGTTCTGAAAGCCAAGACCTGCATTCCCATTGCGTGCTAAACAGGCAATGAAAGAAAATAAAAAAAACAAGAGGAAAACTACAATCTAGGCCACAAAAAGCAAGGGTTATCAAGTTATGTTGTAGGGGAGGGACAGACATACAATAGGAAGAACCCCACCTGTAAAAAAATCATGGCACCGTGTTTGACAAGGAGCCATCTAATCATAAGCATATGCTGACTGTGTAGTACTGTGTAGTATTGTATAAAGTGCATTCTGATAGATACATCTGCCAGTGGATTCCTCACCTTGTGAATATCCCCCTTGCGTCAGCAACATTCGGAAATTCTTTCGTAGCTTCGCGCCGACGTGGGCGAAGGTCATAGAGGCACGGCATCCGCTGACGTCACCGCCACCATATTAGGCCCACGCCGGCATGATGACATCAGTTCCCTTTTTTCCGTGTCGTCGACGCTAACCGTTTTTTAGGGATCGTCCGTAGCAATTGCTGTAACCTTGTTACTTTGTAATAATTAATAATATTAATAATAAAGGGGTTTATAAAGCGCCTGGTGGCGCCTCCCGGCGTGTCCCCGCGCTGTGGAGAAGGGTCAGAGTGCAGGGGAGGACAATAAGAGCTAAAGGGAGAATAGGTGGGTCTTCAAAAGTTTTCTGAATATGGATTCAGTGTCCGCTAACCTAATATAGGAGGGCAGAGCGTTCCATTTGTTGGCTGCCAGAGCACGGAAGGAGCGACCTCCCATTCAAGCTTTTTTAATTCGGGGTATCTTGAGAAGGCCAGTTCCCCTAGATCGAAGAGTTCGATTAGGCTCGTAGGGAACGGCAAGATCTGTCAGCTAAGACGGTGCTTTGTGCGAGATAATCCTATAGCACATGAGGAGCGCTTTGAATAGAATTCTCTTTCTAATAGGCAACCAGTGTAAAGTGGCTAGGGAAGGTTTAGAGGCAGCTCTTCTCGGTAGTCTAAGAACTAGAGGAGCCGCCGAGTTTTGGAGGACCTGCAGTCTCCTAATATTCTTTTCGGATGTACCTAGGAGAAGCACATTGCCGTAGTCCATACGTGAGGTAACTAAGGCTTGGGTCATGGTACGTCTGGCCTCCAAAGGGAGGAGGTCCAGAGTGCGGTTGAGGGTTTTCATAACCCCAAAGCATTTCCCAACAACTTTATGTACGTGGCTGTCGAAAGAGAGCTTGGGATCCACCCAAATACCCAAGTTCTTCGCTTCCCTGAACGGAGTAGGTAGGGGCCCAAGACAGGATGGCCACCAGTCTTTGGTCCAGCTGGTGTCCTTACCTCCTATTACGAACACCTCAGTTTTGGAGCCGTTTAGTTTGAGGCAATGATGGGTCATCCATCTTGCAAGATCCTTCATACAGGTTTTAAAGTTGTCAGCAGCTAAGGTGGGAGCTTGGGACAAGGAGATCAGCAGTTGGGTATCGTCGGCGTAAGAGACTAGCTCTACGCCGTACGATTGGACCACCTCTGCCAGAGGGGCCATATAGAGGTTGAACAAGGTGGGACTCAGGGCAGAGCCCTGAGGCACCCCCTGTTCTAAGGCTATGGTGTCAGAGAGGTGATTGCCTCTCTGTACCTGAAAGCAGCGATCAGTGAGAAAGGCTTTCAGCCAACCCAGTGCCGCCTTGGTGACCCCTGCTGTGTTTAGACACTGTAGCAGAATGGAGTGTGCTACAGTGTCTTCTCTCTCGACATGTCTTCGAAGAAGACCGGGTTTAAAGCTTGTGGGGAATGTGGAAAAACCATGTCCATTACGGATCCACATGAATGCTGCGTATGGTATTTAAGCTCCGACCATGACGTCGAAGACTGCCAGTCTTGTAAGAAGATGACACCTAAGGCCCTCCTAGAGAGAGAAACCAAGCTTCTTGTGGCGAAACTTAAAGGCAGAAAAGAGAAGAAAAGTTTGAGGTCGCGAACTCCGCGTTCGAGGTCAAGGTCTCGTTCGAGGTCGCGCTCGGACTCGTCCTCGGCCCCTTCCTCGGCCCATGCTTCGAGATCTTCAAAGATGAAACATAAGAGAACCCATGAGTCCCGACATCACTCGAGGAAGGACTCTGGTTCAAAGCCGAAGTCACAGGTGAAGCTGGTTGAGAAGGTCGTGGTGTCTTCGGCAGAGCAGGACGCCGAGGGTGAAGTGTCCCTTGCGAATTCGCCAGGTTCACCAAGGCAGATAACTAATCCATCTCCGGTTCCGTCCCATCCTTCAGGTCGGGAGGATGAAGGTGAGGAGGAGGAGGAGGTGGTTGGTGAGGGAGAGGCTCCGTTGCCCGAGTGTCCGTCGACTCAGGTGCACCAGCCCGAAGAGGAAGTCGACGTCTTATTGACTCTGTGCCCTCAAGAGCAGCCCGGGGGTTCGTACCCAGCCTTCCCGGCTCCAGGTAAGGATCCAACGCAGTTCCTGAATGCAATGTTTGGTATATATTCCAGGGCTATGTACCCCACTGGGGCTCCTGCTGGTCCCACGGGTCCGATGGTGTTTAGTTTTGGGTGTTCCCCAGACCTATGCTCCTGCGCCCTTTATGCCAGCTCCAGCCCCGCATTGGCATTGTCCGACGCCGGCGAGGCCTTCAACTCCGAAGCCGTCGACGTCTAATCCATCGACGCCGAATCCATCAACTCAGATGCCGAACCCTGATCGACCTCTTGTGAAACTGCCTTGTCCGACGTCGGTATCGGCTCCGACTGAATCGACAGTATATCCGTCAGCATCGTATTTGAAGCACAGGTCGAGGCGTGAAGCCCAGAGGCTTATGGAGGAAGAGAGGTTTTGTGATGAAAATTTGGAGGAGGGTGAGCTGCAGGTTCTGAGGACCCATTTGATGGCCTGACTGTGGCTAGTGGCCTTGAACTGTCCCCTGAGTGGGATTTAGCTTCAGTCCCGGATGCACCCTCTAAAGATGTGGCTCCTTACCATGTCGTGATAAGGAAGGTGGCAAACTTATTGAACATTACTCTGCCTACTGCTGAGTTTAAGTTGAACCTTCTCTCAGAGGTCCTTCAATCACCATCTTCAGTGATTGAACCAATACTGCCATTTAATGATGCCCTGGCAGAGCCAATTTTAGAAGTTTGGAAGAAATCTTTGCTCCTGCAGTTTCTAGGGCTGTTGCCAGGAGATATAGAGTTGCTCCTGATGACCCGGAATTTTTGTCCACACACCCTCTGCCTGATAGTTTGGTGGTGCAGGCTGCCTGTTCCAAGAGATCAACTGGAGCTTTTCCATAGGTTCCTGCAGAAAAGGAGTCGAGAAAACAGGATCAGGCTGCTAAAAAGGTTCTCTCCTCCTCCAGCATGGCGTTGAAGTCCACAAATGCGACCTGCCTGATGGGTCGTTATATCCATGCCCTTATGGATACTGTAAAACAATTGGTGCCAAAGATACCAGAGGATGATAGAAAAGACTTCCAGGAGGTAATCTCAGACACTCAGGCTGCAGCAAGGCAGGTGAGGTGATCCAGAGTGGTTTGGACAGAGCGGATTCTGTGGCGAGGGTCAGGGGCTCTTTGGTGGCTACGAGGAGAGCTGCATGGCTAAAATCGTCTAGGTTTTCTACAGATGTCCAGTCTGCATTAATGGATCTACCATTTGTCGGATCTGGTTTGTTTGGCAAAAAGGCAGATGCTGCTTTAGAACGTTTTAAAGACAGCAGGGCGACGGCTAAGTAGTTGGGCCTTCAGACCAGGGGCACCTTTGGGAATCGCTTTAGAGGATTTGGCAGATCTTCTTTTTCGTTACTACAAGTCAACTCGGCAACAGCCCCAGCAGCAGCAAAACACACTGTACAAGGCGTACAGGGGCAGACAGAGAGCTCGTCCCAGAGGTAGTCGAGTCTCCTCCTCCTCTTCTTCCTCTTCCCAGCCCCCTGCCAACGCAGCAAAGCAGCCCTAGATCCGCCATTACGGATCATGGGGGCCCAGTGGGGGGCCGGCTTACCCATTTCCTACGAGATTGGGAATTGATTAGATCGGATCTTTGGGATCTCAATCTCGTGGAGAATGGGTATGCTCTTCCCTTTCGGGAATTTCCCCCAAATTACCCTCCTTGCCAGGGTTATTGTTCCGAGGACCACCTGCTTCTCCTGCAGGAAGAAGTCCTGGCGCTGTTCAGAAAAGTTGCGATTGAGGTGGTTCCGGAGCAGGAAAGGGGTCAGGGATGCTACTGTTTACATAAATGTATTACAGCTGAAGGCATGGAAGCCTTTGTTTAATGTTGAAATAGAGTGGTTGTAATTTGTGCAGACCATACCAGTCTTTTTGAGGTTGCTACACCCTACTTCTGTGGTTGGTAGTGTCTCTGTGGGAATGGCCTCTATAGAATGGCTTGTTCCTGCTAATTTTTCACATTGTGATGACTGTAAGCATCAGACCAGACAATTTGAGTAGGCAAATCCTCTAGGAAAGACATTCTACAGCAATTCTTGATCACCATCTTTGAGACGTGGGTCTTCTGGCGGTAGACTTCTTTTTCCACTTGCCTGATTACTAGGTGCGATCAATTAGTCTAAGGTTCGGCAGATGACCAAGCTAGGGGCTAAATACGCCAAGAACATTCTTCTATAGCTTTCATCGAACTGAAGCTCAGGGAGCGTCTAGGATGCTTAGTAATCCTACTATCCCTGCCTTAGCCTCACAACTCTGGTTTTGCAATGCTATCTATTCCAGTATCACATTCGACTGTCTATGGAGAGAATGCTGCAGCTCTTCCTACCATCACTCAACTTGAAAACATTGTTCATGAAGCGTTAACCTTTTCAGTCTTGGGTCTTGCTTAATAATGTTGAGAACCTGGCAACTGCTAGAAAATGCTCTTAACAGAATGGATGAAACTTTGACACTGGCTAAGAACATCAGATCACTCACTTGCTATGAAGATAATCTTTGTTTACATCAGCTGGCTGGAAGAGTAGAGCAGATGGATTCCTGTTAGATTTAGGTCATGTCTTCTGAAGCCTTCCAGAACTTGCCTACAGTATCGTTGGTTTATGAACTCCTCCAAAAGCATTTGACATCCTTAAGGCATCTTTGTCCTTCAGTCCATCTTGATCAGGGGTCTCCAACCTTTTATGTAGAGGGAACTACTACTGATCAATGAAAATCATCGTGAGCTGCTGAAGGCTAAGCAACTCGCACAGTGTTACCAGACACCCCCAGCTTCATGGACTTAAAGCCTAATATCAATAGAGCCAGATACTACAGTTTGAACTAAACACCCTTTGACTGTGGCCTCTAGGACAGGGCTGCCATGTGTGTCAGTGGGTGTGGCCTTTTGGGATGTATGAAAGTGTGTACGTATGAATGGGACATGTGTGGGTACAACCCAGTACGTACCCTCCGTTCCAGTTATCAGTCCCTTCTTCAAATCCCCACTGTCAGAAGGGCGAGACAGGGTGGAAAGGCACTTTCCTATCTTGGCCCATGACTCTGGAACAAACTTCCTGATTCCTTCAGGCATTGCACGGACCATCTGGTATTCAGGAGACTACTAAAAACATTTTTGTTCCAATCCCAGCACCTTCCCTAGATCTCTAGTTCTTCCACTCTTGGTCTGTCACTTGCTTTAGGCGCAGAGATACTCCTTCGGGAGTCGATTCTAGCGCGGTACAAACCCACAAATAAATAAATTATGGATGACTGAGAGCCTGTGTCGTATGTACATGTGGCACAGAACAACTTTGCCCATATGTGTCATAGTTCCATGTGTAACACAAACCTGCAACAATTTTTTAAATGGGAGAAATTTAAAGTGCAGAAAAACGTTCTGTAAAAATGTTCATTATATGGAATATTTTTCTGCACTTTAAATTTCTGCCACTTAAAATTATGGCTGTATTTTCCAGAATAAATATGGCACCATGTCTGCCAGTCACTTGGAGTAAGATGCCTACAATGTGTAAATGCAGCACTTTGAAGTGGTAGACCATTAAACTGAAGAGTTAACGTTGGTTATGTGAACTTCATGAAACTCATCTAATTTTTTCCTACTTCAAAGTGTCACATTTACAAACAGCAGGTATATTGCTCTCAGTGGCCTGTAGACAAGGTGCCAAATTAACAGAAAAACAAATACATTTGTTTAAATGGATAGATATTTAAAGTGAAGAAACATGCTTTGTACAACATTAAGTCCTAATTGGCTTAATTGAAAGTGGAGAAAAACATTAAGACCTAATGGTTCATAGAAATATTTTCTTTCACTTTAACTTTCTCCAATTTATAGAAACAAATGACTGCGTTTTTCAGTTATAAATATAGCCTATTGGCCACTGGGAGCAAGAGGACTGCGGTAAATGTGACACTTTGAAATGAGGGAAAATTCAAAATAAGATGTTAACTTAATCATTAACCACATCGGTGCTCATCGTATTCCCTCTCCTGTGCTGGAAAACGGTAAATCCCATTATCCGTGACGAGCTCAGCTCGTCATGAGATACGAGAGGATTACCTCATGACGAGCTGAGCTCGTCATGAGCGTCGAAGGAGTTAAGGTAACTTCATTTCAGTTTTCTTTCATTTAAAAGCCTTCAGAAACATAATTTTGTTCTCACTCTCCAATACTGAGTTGACAAGGCTTATTTGAGAGTTAAGTACCCCAGTGCTTCAGTTCTTCACCTCTGTGCCTGAGTCTGGGTCATAAATCTGACTGCTTATTAGTAGGCCCTGCTATTTGCAGCCTGATGATAGTGTAAAATAAACACAGCCTTCCTTTAACTTTAAAAAGAAAATGTGACCCTGTGCTTATTTAAAAATGAACTCAAGACTGTGAGCTACTCTGAAGGTGTCTGGTAGCTAAAAGTAGCTTACAATTGACTGGTTGGAGACACCTGATACAGGTCTTCAGTCATGCGCACCATGACATCCTCCGACCTGAACTTTGTCCTTGAGAGTATTTTAATTATTAATTAACTTTATTGCATGATTACAAAAAAAATTGTCCTTGAGTCTGATGAGTAAACCATTTGTCCTGTTGGCTTGGGGTGACTTAAATCTTCCTTTATGTGAGACTTTTTTCTTGATGGCCATAAGATCAGCAAGGTGCAAGTGAGTTTCAAGCTCTATATACATAAAACGTGTCATAGTTTTCCGTAAGAACAAGGGAGGTTGAAGACTCACTGCACCTACGTTAATTCTGGTAGTATTGTTGCATTTCTTCTGACACAAAGACCGTTCTTCCATTGTTTTCCCTTTATCCTCTAGCCTCCTTTACTAAAGAGTATTCAAAATCTGAATGTTATGAGCGCAGTGTAATTGTATCTTGACAGAACTAATCCTTTACCATATAATCCTTCCGCTTGGAGTTAGTGATGCAGGTTGAGTGGCTGCAAATTAAACTGTTGACAATGGTTATTACTTTCCAAAATCCTTCTCCCAGTATGGAGCACAGCCTCCTTCACATCATGAGAAATATTGGAGAATAGTCCTTCTTCAGGCATGTACTCACCAGATCTGTGTCGGTGCAACTATGTGGGTGGCACTAGGCACATTCTTTTGACATAGCTCTCAAATCTTTCTCCTGGACCCATTATATCATTTTGTCTGGAAGTTCTCCACAGTCTGAATTGCTGTGGTTTAAGCTGCCAGATTCTGTGGTGTCCTCCATTTTCCATTCACTGTGAAATGTACCCAAAAGTTGAAAATGGGAAAGAACACAGTCGTAAAAATCTGGATAAAGTTAACCTAATATCATTGTTAAAAATCTCTCACAGGCTGGCTATTGTGGTTTTTTAAGAGAGTCGCTCAGGGGCATGCAGTACATACAAGAAAGATATTGACTTATGATTTACAAATGCATGGCTAACAAGTGGCGAAATAATACAAGCAGTTTATGCCACCACTTGTTAGTGGGATATCCTCCTGTTGAAAATGAGGAAGAGCTTTGAGTCGACCGATAGTCACCTTGAATATAGTTCTACCCTCTTTATTAGGTCTCGGCCTAGCGTACACTGCTCAAGCAGTGTTGCGCAGCCGAGAAATTTTGTTTTACAGTACTGGGCTTTATCCCGCCTCTCTCTTCCATTGGCTAGCTCCATAAATGGAGGCTAGACATTGGAAGAGAGATGTGTCAATCTTAGCGGTAGCCGATTCGTGGGCATTTCTGTCTTTTTAAGTCCCGCCCCTTTTCTCTCCGTCATTCGGAGGTGGGCGCTTACTTTTTTTTTTATGGCGTTTTGGTTTCCATTTACTACGACCGCTGCAGGAAGAAGTCGTCCTCGGGTGAGTGCTTGCTGTCCTGCCTTCCCTCCCCCCTTTGTTCGTGCTTTCCGGTCCCCTCCGCCGTACTTGACTGGCAGGGCTTGTTATGTATCGCAACTGGTTCGTCTGTAAAGTGCTCTGCAGCTATTTGCAATATGAATCTGATGCACCCCCCGCGCCGCACTTGACTGGCAGGGCTTGTTATGTATCGCAACTGGTTCTTATGTAAAGTGCTCTGCAGCTATTGGCAATATGAATCTGCTGCTGACACCGAACCACCACCACCAATATGGCCGCACCAGAAGGCTGCTACGCGGAAGTGACGCACGAAAACCGGAAAATAAAATCGTAGTCCGGGCTATCGGTACGCCACTGGCTGCTGCTGCTAGCCCATGCCCAGCAAGCAGATTTGTCCGTGGGGGGAGAAAGCGGTGCGAGCGCGGGGCTGAACATGTACTGCTGCCCAGGAGAGGTGATTGCAGCCTGCTCTTTCTTACCCGTGTATTGCTTCCAGGTAGTCCGGGCGATCGGTAAGCCACTGGCTGCTGCTGCTAGCCCATGCCCAGCAAGCAGATTTGTTCGTGGGGGGAGAAAGCGGTGCGGGCACGGGGCTGAACATGTACTACTGCCCAGGAGAGGTGAGTGCAGCCTGCTCTTTCTTACCCGTGTATTGCTTCCAGGTGTTGCCATCTGTCCCTATAGTCAGTGGTCGCTGTCACTCGTTCTTCCACCAGCTGTCACAGATTCCTAGCTAATTGTTTTATAAAGTCGCCCATGGCAAATGGGCCCGGTTAGACGGTGCTGGAGAGTGTATTTGGGTGACTTGATATACACAGTTGTTTTTTCAGGTATTTATTTTATTTTTTTAAGTTTTATATTGCGCGAACAAGATCCCGAAGGATATCAGAGCGCTTTACAATAGGTTGGAAGGGAGGACAAAAATGAAATATACGAAATTGTATTGACCTTTTTGACCAGTAATGCATTTGCATAGTAGTTTTTATTGATAACATTGCAGTGCATTGTATTGGCGTTCGCATGGAGCTTTCTTCCTCTGCAAGGCCCGAAGTATTCTCCACTTGGACAAGGAATTATCTATTCCTTTAGTCGTGCATGGTAGAAAATGTGCTGCTTGTGGTATTACTTCTTAAGGGATGCTTTGATGCCATGCAGGAGGGTTGCTTGTAAGTACGCAACAATGGTGTGGTGGAAGAAATGTTTTAGCACAGAGAAGCGTGTTGCATATCGAGAAGGAGCATGAGGTATAGAATTGCAGCTTTCAGACTAGTGTATCCGGACGAGTTCCCCCACAGTTGCTGTTTTGTTCAGGAAAAAGCCTGGTCTTTATGATTCGTGAAAATACCACCTTTGCTAATTGTCAACCTGAACTTACATGTATGATAAACGTAGAATAATCATCGCCAAGATTGAGTTTTACTTATTATATAAAAGAACTGAGTAATTTATTTTTTTATCAGGAGTGACCAGGAGCGTAGCCTGTCTATATCTGAGGTTTTTCAGTAGGTGGAGAAGTGTGGCTCAATGATTAGAGCGGCAGACCCTGATGCAGAGGTCTACCCCGGGCCCAGGGTTCAATTCCCCGCCTCGGCGGGTCTTGGGCTCAAAATTCCACGGACCTGATAATTCTCGCCTCTGTGCCTATTCCAATCATGGAGTCCCACTCTGTAACTCTGGGCAATAGCTTGCTTAATCTCCACAAAGGCCCCCACAACGCTAAGGATGCCTGGCCTCCACCTTGGGGGTGCGCAGAAGTGGACGCCTCACAGGGAAAGCCAGGATGGGTTCCACAACGGTATTCGAACAAGCGCCTTGAGATCCTTGCGGATGAGTAGTGCGCTATACAAGTATCAATTTACAATTTTCATTTGGTAGTAGAGCCTGAGTTTTGATTGTAGTAAGATGGCTACTGTTCCATAGATCACCCGGTAGACGATGCAGGACTATAAATGAGATTCTTCTAGCCACGGGGAGCCAGTCCAAGGAATGCCAGTAGTGATGTGGTCGCAGCTGCTGAAGTTCAGCACTTGATGATTAGTACCTTTGGGAGTGCAGTATGAAGCCTGTTGGTGTGGTCTCATTGGTTGTGCTTGCTGTCCTGCCCCTCCACCCTCGTTGGTTGTGCTTGCTTGTGATCCGGTTCTTGTGCCTCTGCTCCCTGCTTGTACCTCTGCTCCCTGCTTGTGCCTCTGCGCCCTGCTTGTGATCCGGCTTGTTGTCCTGCCGCCCCCTCGGTTGTGCTTTTGTCCACCCCCACCCCCCCGTCCCCCCTCGTTGGTTGTGCTTGCTGTCCAGCCCCCCCCCCCCCCCCCTCGTTGGTTGTGCTTGCTGTCCTGCCCCCCCCCCTCCCCCTTGTTGGTTATGCTTGCTTGTGATCCGGTTTTTGTGCCTCTGTTCCCTGCTTGTGCTTCTGTTCCCTGCTTGTGCCTCTTTGCCTTGCTTGTGCCTCTGTGCCTTGCTTGTGCCTCTGTGCCTTGCTTGTGCCTCTGTGCCTTGCTTGTGCCTCTGTGCCTTGCTTGTGCCTCTGTGCCCTGCTTGTGATCCGGTTTTTGTGTTGCTCTCCTGACTACCCCGCCCCCTCCCCCTTCTCGTTGGTTGTGCTTGTTTGAATAATGACATTCCTGGTGTTGGTAACAATTCCGCGGGCATAACAATGCCTTTGCTATCCATCACAGTGAAGAGAGAGGGATGACAAGGCATCCATCATACTTATTTGCCATGATCATGGTCACAGGTTAGATGTCAACTTTGATCGTACCACTGTCCTTCAGTATTTATTTGCTTAGGAGGAAGAATTGAAGGCTATCTGTCAGTGTTAAATAAATGAAAATGTCTACAATTTGCAGTTATCTCTGAGCACTGAACTTATTTCTCTTGTGGACCCCCATACCTTAAAAAGTGGCTGGTGCCAAGTATGTCCTTCAGTTCACCTTTATTTATTTATTTATTTATTTAAAGTTTTATATAGCGCGAACAAGATCTTTGCAGATATCAGAGCGCTTTACAGAAACAGTAGGTAGGATAAACAAGACTTTTAAATCAATATGAGATTCCGTAGACAGTGAGTTGCAAAAATAGGGTATCAATCATACAAGAGTATACAGAGTAATAACAATCAAGAAACAATAATATGGAAACAGTACAATGTCTAAACGGATAAGATTATAGCACCCCAGGGGGTGAATAAACACAATGTTGAAGGCAGAGCAGTAGTCAGTAGTGGGTGCATTGCAGGTTATTGAGGCACTCAAGTCCTAGTATACAAAGGTAAGTATTCAGACAGCCGATAATGAGGGAGCCAAATTCTGTCATTGTTCCAGTATCAATAGTGTTCAGGTGTATTTAGCCATAAGGATGGCCTTCACCTCTTTCTTGAAGAGTATAGTGGACGGGATAAGCCTGGTTTCTGGCGGGAGTGCATTCCAGATCCTAGGTGCCATTCCAGAGAAGGAGCGTTTGTATGTTTTTTCCTTCCGAAATCTCCGTGGTTTCAGGAGGAGAGTGTTCGTGCTTCTGTTGGATCTTGAGCCTCCTGATATGGTCAGCTTATGAGAGAGGTAGTTGGGTGCCTTGTGGTGTACGGCCGAGTGTGTCATACAGGCAATTTTCAACTGAATTCTGGCTTCAATAGGCAGCCAGTTCAGGGCTTTTAAGTCAGGGGATATATGCGAGTGTTTTCTTGAGCCGGTGATGAGTCTCGCGGCCGCGTTCAGGGAGGCTCTTAGGGGAGCCGTTGTTGTCAGGGGGAGCCCGCTGAGAGCCACAATTCCGTAGTCTATGCGAGGAATGACTAAGGCTTGTACCACAGTTTGGAAGTCCTTGGGTGGTAGGAAGGGTTTGAGTTTTCTCAGCGTGTTGATTTGGAAGTTGGCTCCTTTAGTTGCTATGCTAATATGCTGCTGCATGTCGAGATTGCAGTCCAGTGTGATGCCAAGGGATTTCGCTGAGTCCACGATGGTGGGTTGGACATTGAGTGCGGTTAGATGATTGAGCCAGGTTTGGGTGATGGCCTTTTTCGCAGGAGGAGAGATCAGAAGGAACTCAGTTTTCAGAGCATTTAGTTTGAGGTGATTGTCGGCCAGCCAAGCTTGGGTGTTTCTTAGTGTGGCATTCAACAGTTTGATGTCTTCAGGGGATTGAAGCTTGAGGTAGAGCTGAGTGTCATCGGCGTACATATGGAAATGTACCTTAGAGGATTGAAGCTAGGTGGTGAGTGGTTCCATGACGAGGTTGAACAATGTGGGGGATAGGGAGGAACCTTGCGGAACGCCCAGTGTTACTGGCACAGGCGAGGACAGTGCGTTGTTGATCTTGAACCTCTGAGAACGGTTGTGCAGAAAGGACGTGAACCATTTGAGAACCGTCCCGGATATGCCCATTCTGGTATTTAGGAGCTCCAGTAGATTCTCGTGTTTGACCATATCAAATGCTGAAGAGAGGTCAAGAAGGATGAGGAGGCAAGACTCATTGTGATCAAGGATTTGGAGGGCATCATCTATTATGTGTGTCATGGCCGTTTCCGTGCTATGCTTTGCTCTGAATCCGGATTGGTGAGAGTTGAGGAGGTCAAACTGCTCAATGTGTTTTGTCAGTTGGAGTTGTACGCATTTTTCTAACAGTTTTGCTAGAGTGGTGATATTGGTGATAGGACGATAGTTGTTTAGGTCGGCCGGGTCAGCTGTGGGTTTCTTGAGTATAAGCGTGACTTGCCCAATCTTGAGGGAATCTGGGATGAGCCCTTGTTGCAGGGAACAGTTGATGATTTTAGTCCAGAGTGGGAGGAACAGGGGGGTGAGGACTTTAACAGCATTGGCAGGTAGGGGATCTGTGTGATGATTGGCGGGTTTCAAGGTGACCAGCAGCTTGTGGATTGATTCTTCGGAATAGGTGTCGAAGGACGTCCATGAAGCGTTGTTTTTAGCATGAGTGTTAGTTATGCATATGGAGCCGGCGAATCGACTTACATCCTTGATGAGATCACTTCTTATAGTGTCCTTTGCCTACTTAACCAAAAGTATATAAACTGCAGCATCTCAGTTGTTACAGCATAGTAGTGTACTAGTCACTGCCTATGTTAGAAATATTTTCACAGACATTTTGTGTTGATGCAATGCTTTCTTTTGTCTTTGAATATGACCTGAGTGGTAAGGTACTGCACCCCATATTCATACATATTCGTTAAGGTCTGTATGAGCTTTGGTTTGGATGTAGATGACTACATTTCTCACTTTCTATATCATTAACTGATCTCCTGTGTCCATAAAAGCTATCATTTAGTGGCCTTAGATGGTTATTTTGCATTGCAGATGTGAAATCACAAATATGTCCCAAGTCAGTATGGCTTTTCCCTTTACTACACTTTAAACCCTTCACGATTTGCCCTTGTTTTTCCGTTTGACAGGTGGGCAGCCTTACCTGGCAGGCCACCCCCACAGTAACCACACATGGGCTTGTCTCACTTATTGCAGTGCTTAGTCCCTTTCTTTGTCTGTAGACTCACACTTTAATACGCCACATCTGCCACATTTTGAGTGATAGACTTGTCTGCAAAGGCCATTTCGATGTGCATTGTATTTGTGACGTGTGCGTGTGTGGCTGTCTGTGTGCGTGTGTGGCTGTCTGTGTGCGTGTGTGGCTGTCTGTGTGCGTGTGTGGCTGTGTCTGTGTGCGTGTGTGGCTGTGTCTGTGTGTATGTGTGGCTGTGTCTGGCTGTGTGTGTGTGTGTCTGGCTGTGTGTATGTATGTGTGTGTGTCTGGCTGTGTGTATGTATGTGTGTGTGTCTGGCTGTGTGTGTGTGTGTGTGTGTGTGTGTCTGGCTGTGTGTGTGTGTGTGTGTCTGGCTGTGTGTGTGTGTGTGTGTGTGTGTCTGGCTGTGTGTGTGTGTGTGTGTGTCTGGCTGTGTGTGTGTGTCTGGCTGTGTGTGTGTGTCTGGCTGTGTGTGTGTGTGTCTGGCTGTGTGTGTGTGTCTGGCTGTGTGTGTGTGTGTGTGTGTGTCTGGCTGTGTGTGTGTGTGTGTGTCTGGCTGTGTGTGTGTGTGTGTGTGTGTGTCTGGCTGTGTGTGTGTGTGTGTGTGTGTGTGTCTGGCTGTGTGTGTGTGTCTGGCTGTGTGTGTATGTGTGTTTGTGTGTGTGGCTGTGTTTGTGTGTGTGTGTGTGTGTGTGTGGCTGTGTCTGTGTGTGTATGTGTGTGTGGCTGTGTCTGTGTGTATCTGGCTGTGTGTGTGTGTGTACCTGGCTGTGGCTGTGTGTCTGTGTGTGTGTGGGGGGGGGTGGGGGGGGCTCTGTGTGTGTGTGGGGGGGGGGTTCTGTGTGTGTGTGGGGGGCTCTGTGTGTGTGTGTGTGGCTCTGTCTGTGTGTGTGGCTCTGTCTGTGTGTGTGGCTCTGTCTGTGGCTCTGTCTGTGTGTGTGTGGCTCTGTTTGTGTGGCTCTGTGTGTGTGTGTGGCTGTGTGTGTGTGTGGCTGTGTGTGTGTGGCTGTGTGTCTGTGTGTGTGGCTCTGTCTGTGTGTGTGGCTCTGTCTGTGTGTGTGTGGCTCTGTCTGTGTGTGTGGCTCTGTCTGTGTGTGTGGCTCTGTCTGTGTGTGTGGCTCTGTCTGTGTGTGTGTGGCTCTGTCTGTGTGTGTGGCTCTGTCTGTGTGTGGCTCTGTGTGTGTGTGTGTGTGTGTGTGTGTCTCTGTGTGTGTGTGTGTCTGTGTGTGTGTGTGTGTGGCTCTGTGTGTGTGTGTGTGTGTGGCTCTGTGTGTGTGTGGCTCTGTGTGTGGCTCTGTGTGTGTGTGTGGCTCTGTTTGTGTGGCTCTGTGTGTGTGTGTGGCTGTGTGTGTGTGTGGCTGTGTGTGTGTGGCTGTGTGTCTGTGTGTGTGGCTCTGTCTGTGTGTGTGGCTCTGTCTGTGTGTGTGGCTCTGTCTGTGTGTGGCTCTGTCTGTGTGTGTGGCTCTGTGTGTGTGTGTGGCTCTGTGTGTGTGTGTGGCTCTGTGTGTGTGTGTGTGGCTCTGTGTGTGTGTGTGGCTCTGTGTGTGTGTGTGGCTCTGTCTGTGTGTGTGGCTCTGTCTGTGTGTGTGTGTGGCTGTGTGTGTGTGTGGCTGTGTGTGTGTGTGTGTGTGTGTGTGGCGCTCTGTGTGTGTGTGTGTGGCTCTGTTGCCGCTAATTGCATCTCCTGCATTCAGATTTTAATGTAAAATCTTTTGCATTTCTTTTTCAAGGTGTCTTTGCACTGTTGCAAGCCTATGCTTTCTTGCAGTACTTGAGAGACCGGTTAACAAAGCAGGAATTCCAGACCCTGTTCTTCCTAGGTGTATCCCTGGCTGCTGGTGGTGTGTTTCTGACAGTCATTTATTTAACATATACAGGTAAGTCAACCATTGTGCGATTACATTTCTTTCAATAGATTTTGTCCAATGCTTTTGACATATAATTGCTGTTTGGCTATTTTATTTTTAATTCTGGCTGGGTAATGCAACCAATACTTCGCCTTGTCCTGGAGGTTCACAGCATTTTGTCCATTTGGATATCATTCCTTGTGTACGTCAGCGGTGTGTTTTGTGTAGCTGAGTATATAACATCATTGGTTCCACTTCTCTGGCACCATTGTCCTCCATGGTTTACTACATCGGGTTCTTTAGAGACTGTGTGCTAGATAGTAAGAAACTGTGCCGAACAGCTTATAATCTTATGCAGCAGCCGCAAATCCAGGATTTAAACATTAATGTCTGACATTTGCAGATTTCATGTGGCTGATGTCTGTTATTGTTGCGGTCTGTTTTTTTTTTTGTTTTTTTCTGAATACATGTAAATCTCCCTCAAATCTTCCCGAAGGCAAAGAGCAGGATTTCACTATAATAGCTCAACATTTAAGTTGACCATGTTTTTACTTTTGTTTTTAGCAAGCGACCATGTATACTCTGGTTTGCCTGTTTAGTTGTGTTGGTGCCTGTCCAAATGAGAGGTAAACACCCTAATTTGCCCGCCTTGTTGCAGATTTTTGATGCTCAGATTATTGGAAGCACCACGTTAATAAAGAAGACTATTTAATAAACAGATGCCTAAAAAAAAAAAGACGACTATCTATCCTATTGAGTCAGCGCATAGTTTGTTGGCTTGAGGTGCTGGAGTCCTAATGTTTCATGTACCCTCTTGAGTTGGTCTCCTCACTTTCTGTCCCTCAGACACACTCCATTGCTCATGCTTTGCTATGACAGTCTTAGTTTACACAGCATTCCATTTGGAACAGAATTAGCTTTTTACTGCTCCCGTTATTAATATAGGTTTCTTCCCTAGTGCAGTCCGGCACCTTTAAAATTGCCTAATATAACCACGATTGCCGCCTCTAGAAGGAAACGCAGGATCTCCTTTCTGTTCCCTCCGATTGGGAAGTTCTTACATAGCACTAGTTTACTTTTTCGAATGGAACAGCAAAGCACAAAGAATCTGAGCATTGTTGTGGTTATGGCAATTGCCCCTTCCTGTAATTTCTTTTCCTGATTTATTGCAATTATTTTACTCCATGTTGCACCTGTACGATATGCTTTAAGTATTTACATCATAAGTAAAATCTTTGTATAATGTCTGAAATGTAAGTACATGTCCTTTGGTACTTTTTAGGTTACATTGCACCTTGGAGTGGTCGATTTTACTCTCTCTGGGATACAGGGTAAGAAGATGTGATGTGCAAGATGATGATGCAGAAAGAGCAAATAATTGCCCGAGCCAAATAGTTCATGTTATCAGTGTAATTAGAAGGAACAATGCATACTTGGAGTGCTCTATCGTAGCCTAACCAGCCTGTGTGTTTCTAATGCACTTGTTGCTAGTGTATACATGTATGGTGTGGTCCTAATTTAACAAAATGTTGATGGTTTCTGAATTTACAAAAGCTAGAGCTCTACGGTCGCCTACCATCTCCAAAAGTCTTAAACTACGTTGGTTAATTATGAGCCCTTTTCAGTTCAATGGCACTTCACGAGGTTGACATATAGGAAGGGATAAGGCTGGACACAGGACTTGTGGTCTTTCTTGATGAGCATACAATGTTGCGTTTACGCCCACCTGCCGCTGTATGGTTTTGTACTTTGTATCCTGGGTGGTGCTTGTCGGTTTATAACCCCCAAGCGTTAGACTAAGTTGTATATATTGTTTGTGTTTAGTTATTCCTTTACTGTGATGTAAACTATCCACCAATTACCCAAGAAACGACTGCCACAAGGAAGAGGGCTACAGTTTAGTGGCATTTATATATCTCTAGATCAAGGTATCTTTTCTGTGGATCCTTTGGAAAAAGAATATTCTGTACTTATTTAAATCCTATCCTGAACACTTATCCAGCAAGCAAAGTGCGAAAACAAACAGAAAATTAAGGCGGGCCCATGCTTGTGGGGAAAAGCTACATACATTTAATATGTTGTGTTTTTTTATCATCTGTGTCATTGCAAACTTGATGATTTGTTTGTTTTACCAGGTATGCGAAAATACACATTCCGATCATAGCTTCTGTATCGGAGCATCAGCCAACAACATGGGTTTCCTTTTTCTTTGACCTTCATATCCTCGTCTGCACTTTCCCGGCGGGGCTATGGTTTTGTATAAAGAATATCAACGACGAAAGAGTGTTTGGTAAGTGGACGCATGAGCACAAGAAAATGCAAGGGCATCTGTTAACATTGGCGGGTCAGCTGCTTTTAGCGACTTGCAGAAGCTTTCTAAAACGTTTGTTGGAAGCTCTTGGCCTAGTTGTAATATACGCTTTTTTTGATTTGTTGTTTGCTGCCTTGCTGTGCTGTGATTTCCCACGCAGATGAGCTGCCAGGCCAAAGCTCGGTGTGGCCATCTGCAGTCTGTTGGCTTGCCCGGCTCCCCGCTTCCAATGTGCCATGTTCACCCTGCTGTGCACTGCTGTTCGTATTGCATTTGTTAATCTAAATCAATCTTTAAATAAATTCATTCTAGAACTTGGGGGCAGGTGTACGGAAATAGGTGTTGAAATTGAGAAGCAGTGGTAAGGTACCTGTAGAACAAGGAGTTTCAAGTTGAAGTCCCGGCTTCCTCTCTTGATCAAAACACCTGCCTTTGATACCACTTTCTGGAAGAAACCGGGTCTAATCTGATTCCTCACCTCTAGAGGTTGTTCCGTGCACCAGACGGGATCCAGAAGACTTCAAAACAGTAGTCCTGTGTGCTGGTGGCACCGTGCGGCTTCCTGCCACCTCGGACATGGAGTGAAGCATCATATGAGCTCCTAGGCACTAACAACAGTTTCGTATCTTCCCCTTTCTACACCTTCATATCTTCCATATGTGGAGCATAGATCAATTGTTGGCTACAGTGTGCTCATTTCCAACTTGGTTCCTTTTTACATTGGAGGAGCGAAGGCAGGGAACAATCTGTGGTTAGACTATCCACCAGAAAGAGTGTTACAGAAGGTAAGCAATTGTTCTTATGATGGATACTTTGAACTGCAGGTTCCTTGCATTTGTAATCGCCACCAAAACAGTACCTCTCCTAAGTGGAGGGTCTGTGAAGTGGGCTTGCTTCATAGAGTCCCCTAAGACGGACCTTGCTGTCAAATACTTGGCGATCATATGTACCGGTGCTCACATCGCAGCTTTGCAGATGTCAAGAAGGGTATTTCTGTGCCAGGGCATCGTACCAGTCTTGGTCGGGGCGAGCACATGGGTGGTTAATCCATTAGGGCTTCCGTGTGTATTGTTTCTTGCCAAGGTATAGCAGATTTCCATACAGAAAACTGTCCTGGTCCGCTTCTGCACCGTCTCAACCCTCCCTCTTTGCCTCTGAAAACTCAATAAAGAGATAATCGTCCAGCCAGCATTCTTTTGTGTGATCCAAGTATCAATGCGCTCTCCTGGTCAAGGAGATGGATCCCTCTGAGGGATGAGCCGGAAGATGGATTTCTGTCAGGCACCACAGCAGATCCTGAGCAGTTACCTGCGAGATCAGCAGGGTGTTGTAGAATCCGCTCTAGTTCTGGGTCTACTGGGACCTGAGGTTCTACAGCAATGTCCTCATATGCCATCTGCCTTATTGGATTAAAAGGGTGCAAAGGAACCGGAGACCAAGATGCCTCAGAGTCATAGTTATGGAGTTCCAGGACTGCCCGAAAATATGAGTATCCTATAATGAATATCCCAAACCCGCTGTGTTGGGGGAAGGCTGTGAAAGCTACTTTCTACCACTGCCCTAATAAATGAGCGACTGTGAGCCGGAGGGTCAGATGTGACATCGGCTCTTTGACTGAAACAGTGATGTTAAGAGGCTGGCTGTCTGGAGGTGGACCACAACTGAATGGCGAGCCTCCTTCAGCAGCCAGTCGAGTAATGGGAATACTTGTACTCACAACCTTTGAAGATAAGCAGCAGCCGCCCCATCACTTTTGTAACATTTGAGTGCTGAGTTAAAGCAGTGTGTCCTTGTTCAACTTAACCTGAACTAACGCCAGTGGGACTGGTTTATGAAAATGCACTTCCTGCAAGTCCAAGGACACTGTGCAGTCTCCTGAGTCCAGAAGAGACCGACTCTGAGCCATCATGAGAATCTTGAATTTGCCCTACCATAGGAAAGCATTCAATGGGTGAAGGTCCAGAACGGGCCTGATGCCCCTATCCTCTTTTGTTGCGAGGAATTCGTGGGAATAACATCCCTCTTTTCCGCTAGGAAGCTACCTGCTCGGACACATTTTGAGAGTAAATTAAATACCTCCTGCTTCAAGATTTCCAAGTGCTCCTCCAAAGTTTGTTCTGATGCTGGAGCTAGACGTGTATGGAGGAAATGAACGATGTATAAGACCCATTTACATCAGACAAATGGATCTCTTGTCTGGGAGAAAATTTTAGATCCTGCTCCCCCACCTTGCACGGCCAATCAAGGACAACCTAAATTGGCCTAATAACCCCTGCAGCAGGGGATTAGGCATTGATGGACTGTTGTCCTTGCTGCCATGCACGTTGTCTGCTGGTGGTGAGTTCACTGCCCCGAAACAACAGAAATAGTTGCTGCATCGCTCATTGAGGATGACTGCTGCGTTGTATAGGGCAACTCATGTAGTAACCTCTGAACTTAGGAAACTGGTGGGGAAATAGTTTTGCTGCTGTCAACAGTCTTAAGCATTGTGTATTGGCTTGGCTGTCCTTAACCTCTCTATAGCAGAGTATGCCTTTTGCCAAAAAAAGCTAGGTCCTTCAAAGGCATGTACATAAAAGACAGAATGAGGCCTCACCCACTAGACACTAATTCCCATTAATCGTGAAGAGAACCAGGGTTTTCAATGGCTTTCACAATACCCTTATGTGTGTGCAGTCCAACTACTCATTTAAGTCAGTCACTTTTCATAAGGAAATGAAAATGTCAACTACCATCCACAGTATGACACTGTGACTTAAATGAGTAGTTGGACTGCACACACATAAGGGTATTGTGAAAGCCATTGAAAACCCTGGTTCTCGTCACGATTAATGGGAATTAGTGTCCAGAGGGTGAGGCCTCAATCTGTGTATTATGTTCTGAGTGGGGGGCGGCCTCCTTCTTTCCCCCTTGGCTCCTACTATTTTGATGTACATAAAGGACGCCTGTACATCGCCCTACAATCTAGTAGACATCTTCTATGTGTACCTCAAGATCATGCTGGTACCATCAGTCCTGCCAGTGCAATCTATTTTATCCATGCCAGATCAAAACACAAACTTTTCTACATTCTGTCTGCCATGTATTATTTGTGCCAAAAAGGCTCTGAGATCTTCTGGGACCTCCATCAAGATCTCACTGGCCAAGTCGCAGAGAGCATGTGTAGCTGCCGAGTAAGCATGCAATGCTGAAGGCCCTCAAGGCCAAACTCAGAAGATAAAAACATTTGCTTGCCAAATGCATTGATCTGTTGATATTCCTGGTCTACTGGATTAGTCAGGAAAGTGTTAGGGTCAACTTTGCACAATGAGACCCTTATGTATAGGGTGTTTAGTAAAAACATCGTCTCACCCAGCACAGGTCTATTTTGTCAAGTTGCTGGTATGTTAACTGATGGACAAGAAGAGAGTATTGACCATGTATGCATTAAAGTGTTAAAGGACTCCTTAAAAAGCAAAAAGGCTTACCTTCTTGGGCGGAATAAAGGGAATGCATATATGTAATAATGCGGCCTGGCAAAGCAAGTATCTCGGCCTGGGGTTTATCACCTGGTTTCCTTTCCTGATACAATCCCTTAATCCCATCCCATGTACCACCCAACTCCGCGATTTGATCTTGAGTATGAACCTGTCTCCAAACATCAACCGGAATGAGAAGACCAAAGAACATTTCAATATCTGCACGAGTCATTACAGTAGAAGAGGCAGCCAGTCAATTCTTTATAATAAGCTGTAGAATTCTTCATAGGATCAGTCAAATGAGTCTTAAGGGCTAGAACCTCATTTCCTTTCAATGGAGTATAAATCCATCATTCCTGAAACGGGCCACTACTGCCGGTCTAGTAACATTTCCGCACTGGGCGGTTATTGTAGGGGTTTCTGGGTAATAATTTGGATGGACTTCCCGCATTGGAAACTGAGATACCGGAGTAGGGCTCCTCTCATGTAATATACCCCTGTAAGCAACTAAAGGTGTAGCCTTCCCAAATACTTGGCCTGGCTCCAAGTCAGCAGCATACACACCATCTCTAATATCAAATAAAATTTGAAGCACTTCTGTCCCTATGTTTTGCTGCCAAAGACTAATCAATGTAGCAGACCTATGCTTAAGGGCATGTTGCTGTATAAAAGGTTCCAAATCTTGAATGACTTCCAAAACATCCTCCATACTATAAATCGTATTACGAGCCCACCGCGCAGCCTGGTCAGCTATTACTTGTTTCTCTTCATCCCCCACCCCAGATCGCACTAACTGGCCTATTCGCTCCTTGAATTTTGTCCAGTCTCTATCCTCCAAACTGTGTACTGGCATTTCAACATTCAAAGGTGTCGGAGGATAGAAAACCATGGAAGGATAGACAATAGAAGTGATAGGTACAATCAAAGCTGGTGCTTGCATTGGAGGAGAGAGAACAGAGGATACAGGAGTCGAAACAGTAGGTGTGCTGAGGGTCACAGTTGGCGAGGACAAAGAAGGAGCAGAAAGTGCCGTAGCCAAAGCAGCCGAAACAGCCGTAGCAGATGTAACAGGCTACTGTGACTGTAAGGAAACGGCAGGATATACCCTCTGCGGGCATGTGGAGGCAGGGGTCGAGTATCCAGCAACTCCTCTACAAAGGTACCATCTTCTTTGGTCAAATAAGACTGATCAATATGCATCTGAAATCTGCTATATTCACATTCAATTCCAGACTCTTGCTTTTCTCTATCATATGCCACAGCTTTCTGTGTCAGTCTTTGCATTCTCCCTTTCCGTGCATCTCTCTCCATCTTGGGGATGCCTGGTCTCACCCTGGAGATACCCATTTAAGGACCATCTCTCAGGGAAGCCAGGAAGGGTTTCGCAGCGGTCGAAGCGCCTTCGGACCCTCCGGGTAAGTAGTGCGCTATATAAATGCCTATACACATACATACATCTTTAACTGTCTCTGTCTAGCCTCCTTCTGCCAAGTTCTGAGGGAGTCAAATATGGACTGTCTACTTCTTTTCTTAAATAATTGCTCCTGTAAAAACCCAATTTTTTGTTCATCATAAGTGCCCGTCAACGGCCACTGCAACTCTGCATTGTCCCTCGTATATTTGTACCACGTTTCTAGGGTGGCAGAAACGGGTTCCGAGTTCTGCTTAGTTATTTTTGTTCCCATTTGTACAACTGCAACCTCTTCTCCTTTGCAATGTAGAACGTCCGCGCCTGTCCTGGCTCACCTTCATGTGCATAAGGGATGCTCTTCTCGCACGGCTCAGAATTGGGGCTGGATCCCAGATACAAGACACACTCCTTGTGCGGGTCCTTGACCGACATTTGCTGCTTGCACCCATGGCACGTTTTGAAGTCTGTAATTTTTGGTGGGGGACGTGGTTTCCGAGGAGTCTGTAGAAATGTTTGGGTCAACAGAAGACTGACGGAAGTCGAGTGGGGCTCTGGATCCGCAGAAGGCACTGCCTTCAGCACACAGGAGTGGGGCTTATTAGAGGCTCTGTTTTTATCACTTCAGGGGTGATGCTGAGCCAACATGGAGCCTCGGAGCACTGCTGTGAAGATTTCTGGATCCAGCCTGGTGCCGCGTGAATTTTCAAAAGGCTGAGGAATTTGCAGGTAGAAGTATTCATCTGAATGTGTAAAATGTGGCTGCTTGAATGAGTTAGATATTTCTCTGATGCGCCGAGCCCTTCGCCTTGACACTAGAATTAAACGCTACTTTGGAAGCCTCTTGTATGCACCGCAGTTAATATGGATGAAACGAGGTGCAGCCTTTCTAGTCAAAGGATATTTTTCTTCCTGCTGCTACCCGGGAGCGCCATCTAGTGGTTTAGTTGATGGAGCAGCCATTCATGCAAGTAAAATGCATCGAATTTTCCTGCTCTGGCCGAAATGCCAAGATGTCCGTGTTTAGTTATGTTGTCGAGTTTCCAATACCCGTGTTTAATTATTCATTTATGTTAATCTCGTCAACCTCGACTTTGCCTGATAATGATTCTGTTCGTAAAGCAGACCTAGATGAGGACATGGCATGCATCTCTGTGGTTAAATTGAGCCGGTAATTATAGGTTGGGACCCACTTGCAGCCATTTGAGGGGTCAGGCACTTATTTTTACTCAACAGACTTTAAGCGGGATAAAGAAAAGGGGGTAAAGGAGCAAAACAGAAGTTGAAAAACCGTGGAACCTGGAGAGAATGGAGATAAAAATGAACCTCAAATGGTGAGCTAAAGAGGTATGAGGTGGAATCAAGATTGCTCCGTCTTGGTACTCTATTCCAACCTCTGCTAGCTCCGGCTGCGGTGCCCTAGCACTTATTCTTTAAAAAATTAAATACTGCTGCATCTTACCCTGAAGCAGTTATATCGCTAGGAGTGGGTGAAGTCCTAAAATTTACGCTTCTACCTTTCAGTTTGCCACCCTTTACATTAAGTGCATTTATTTTTGCAAATGTACTTTCACCGTCAATTCTCCTATGCATTCGCTTAAACCCCACAATCGTTGTGATTGCAATTTTGTTTAATAAATGTAAAAAGCTGCTGTTACTGTTGACCACCCCTGCTTACACCATAATCTGAGTATTTCCCTATGAATATATATTGTCGCACACCATTTTAATGAAATACATTTGAATTCCCTTTCGGATGTCACCAGTGTGCTTTTCTCTCTTTAGTTGCCCTGTATGCAATCAGTGCAGTGTACTTCGCTGGAGTGATGGTTCGCCTGATGTTAACGTTGACTCCCGTGGTCTGTATGCTGTCGGCAATCGCTTTCTCCAATGTTTTTGAGCACTACCTGGGCGATGATATGAAGAGAGAGAATCCACCGGTAGAAGACAGCAGTGATGAAGATGACAAAAGAAATCCAGGAAACCTATACGATAAGGTGGGGATGCTAAAACACAGCCATCTGAAGCCATGTAGCTAAACAAAATAGGGAAGAACAGTGAAGAGATTATCCTGTCATGGGTGGTCTGAAGTATGCTTATAAAACTATCCTGTTCCTTCCCATAAAATGCAAATGATGGGTGGAGGGATTGAATCAAAAATTGTAATATTGTACAAATATTGAGTACAGAAAAATTCTAAAAATTTCATCTCAGTGGATCCATATTGAATGTCATTCAGAAGGGACAAACGTTCCACGAGGTTGCCTTGATCAGCACTTTGATATGCTTCGAGCAACACCTGCACACAGACCTCATGTCAAAGGCACTTCTGTCATTGGTAAAGGTAAATGGCTTATCACTAGCGTGTACTTTTACGTTTTTAAATTTAAGTGTGCTTGTACAGTGCTAGAACATGTCTCTTTGCAGCGGCTCAGCTGACCTCCTCTAATAAAACATTCAGTTCAGGATTCCACACTTGTGCAATAGTTGTTACCGCCTTCCGCAGCACAGCAGCAGATGTATCAGATCATGCAAGGGCCCTGCTGCCTGGAGAGACCTGGTCTGGAACTGGGTGCAGCAGGAGGCTATGGGGTGCTTCTGTTCTGAAAGAAAAGAAAGTGCAAAAGACACTTAGAGAGTTAGCCTTCCTCCTTTGTGCTCATCTTTAAAGTTATCATTTTAAACCGTTCCTTAAATTTGTAGTTCATCCCACGTTTTTCCATTATTATTGATAGCACTATCTCCATTAGGGATAGCATTAGCTCCTTTAGTTAATATCTGAACCTATTTAATTGATTCTGTCCTACGAATAGTAAGTCTTCCTATAAATGTTTTCAAGCAGGTGCTTACGAATTCACACGGCTAGATAAATTTCGGGTGGCTAAACTACTGCGCTTACCCTCTGTGATTATCGCGCGCTGCAAAGCGCGACTGCTGTTGTCATTACCAACAGCGCTGCCCTCTCGGTCGCGGTCACGTGACCTCTCCTACCTCACCCGCCATCTTGAGGAGGGAAGGGCTGCACTCCAGTCTATCCAGCACTCCCGCCCTCTTAGATTACTTAAGGGGCGTTTCATCTATCACAGGCAAAACCTTTATTTTAAAACTGCTCTCCCCTGAGGCGGAAGCCGGGGGACTCTCTGTCTATCCCTATACTTTTAAAACAAATACCTGCACTCAGCTGACATTGTCCACGCATAGGGCAGTGAATTGATCGGTGTATTTTTAAATACATTTCGGGTGGCTAAACTACTGCGCTTACCCTCTGTGATTATCGCGCGCTGCAAAGCGCGACTGCTGTTGTCATTACCAACAGCGCTGCCCTCTCGGTCGCGGTCACGTGACCTCTCCTACCTCACCCGCCATCTTGAGGAGGGAAGGGCTGCGCTCCAGTCTATCCAGCACTCCCCCCCCTTCCCGCCCCCTTGATGCATAAAAGTGAAGGCACATCCCGTCCGCGCAGCGGGCGCGCCGGCGGCGCGCCGGAGGCGCGCCAGAGGCAAGCCCGTCTGCGCCCGTCCGCGCCGGGACCGGGCCCAGGGCCACAACCCCTGCCCAAAAGCTATCAGGAGACTTTAAAACCTACACCAGTCAAAACCTACATGCGCTCCGACCACTCACCATGGCCAATTGCTCAAACATCAAACCCTCAGAGATTCACAAGGATACCGCCATCATCTGCCCTCACTGTAATGACACTATCCCACTAATACTCCCCCAAATTAACGGCACTATAACCAAACACGATGTGGGAGCTGCCACCTCCATAGCCCTCATAAATGCTCGCTCGCTCGGTAAGCATAGGCAGGAAATCTTTGACCTTATAACTGATTTTAAACTAGATATACTGTTTATCACCGTAACATGGACTGATGACACTTCACAGCCAGACTTGGTCATCGCTGTTCCAGAGGGATTTAAAGCCTACTGTCAGGACAGGCCTAAACAAAGAGGGGGTGGGCTGGCCATAATTGCCAGAGATTCATATCCCGTCAGAACGACATCCATTCCATCCACTTCCTGTGAGGCCATGCAATTTGCCATCAACATTTCCCCCTTGTTTAATTTCAAGGGAATACTAATATATCGTCCTCCAGGATCGAAAACGACCTTCCTATCCAACATAAACACCATGATGGAATCCGTAGCCACGGAAAGTACCTTTACGGTTCTAGGTGACCTAAACTTTCACTTAGATCTAGGTCACCTTACCGATTCTGCCGCCCTCATCTCTGATCTAGGTACCCTAGGGCTAAAACAACTTGTTACATCCTCCACCCATCAAGCAGGCCACATTTTGGACCCCATCTTTTCTAGCCTAGAAGGACTGCAAATAACCAATATTTTGCCTATGCCTTGGACTGACCACTTTGCAATTTTTGCAAATATAGCCACTAATAATCATTGTAATATCAATCCTCAACCTATGCCCAAACAATCTTTTAAAGACTGGAAAAATATAAATCATGACGATTTGAAACTCATACTGGAACAAACCCATCCAGTGTTCGCTTCAGACCCCAATCTAGCGCTCCAGCAATTATACGACTGGATGGGCCAGGCAACACACCAATCAGCCCCTTCCAAAGAACATTCTAGTAATAGAGCCAAACCCACCGCCCCCTGGTATAATGACAAACTAAGGGCACAAAAACAGATTAATCGTAGTAAGGAAAGAACCTGGAGAAAAGACTATGATATTACCAGTAAATCAGTCTATAAGGAATCCTTAGCACTATACAAAACCATGATAGCGGAAGCAAAAAAAGAATACTACAGTGATCAAATTGAGAAAGCTAAGAATTCTAGCAAACAACTATTTCTAATCACTAAAGCACTATCAGGTAATTCCCCAGACCTTACTCCCCCCCCCCCCCCGTCACAACTTTTGTGTGACTCTCTTGCCTCCTTTTTTTTCACCAAAGTAGATGATATCTACCAGGCTTTCTCTTCCAAATCACTTCCTAGTACAACCTCATTTACTACTTTTTCTCCAGCCAACACGTTCCCCAGCTTCCAACCGGTCACCCCGGACCAAATAAAAAACACACTATCTACTATTAAATCAGGATCACCTCTGGACCCCTGCCCTCTCCCTGTACTCAGACCGGTAATGGATGCCATCATACCGGCACTCACGCAGGTTTGCAATTTAATACTGTTGTCAGGCAATTATCCGGACCCCCTCAAAAACACTGTACTAAAACCTCTGTTAAAAAAACCCTCCTTGGACAAAAGTGAGTTAAAAAAACTATCGCCCAATTGCCAGTCTACCCTTCATGGCGAAGGTGATTGAAAAAATCATGAACACCCAGATATCCGAGTTTATTGAAAAACATCAGCTCCTCGACAACACGCAGTTTGGGTTCAGGAAACATCACGGGACAGAGACAGCCTTGATTAAAGCCGCTGATGATATCCGGGTAATCAGGGACCAGGGTGGCACTGCCATACTGGTTCTGTTAGATTTATCGGCGGCTTTCGACACGGTCGACCACAACACCTTGGTCGACCGTGTCCAGGGATTTGGCATCTGCCACACTGCCAAAGACCTAATTGCGTCCTTCCTAGCCAAAAGAACGCAGGCTGTCATTCTGGGACCCTTTCAATCAGCCCAACTCTCTGCTCCTTGCGGAGTTCCTCAAGGCTCATCCCGGAGTCCGACACTTTTTAACATTTATGTGTTGGACCTTGCTAAGACCATCAAAGCACATGGGATGAGCCTAACCTCTTACGCCGACGACACCCAACTAGTGTTGGCGATTAAAGGGGATGGAGAGCAAGTAGCTGAAAAATTTAAGAAAGGGCTCCTAGATATAGGAGAATGGATGGCTACCAACTGCCTAAAGCTAAACTCGGAAAAAACCGAGGTACTCATCTTTGGACCACTCTTACCAGCCTGGCCTACCAGTTGGTGGCCAGAGACCTTCGGTACTCCTCCCACTCCCACCTCGAAGGTTAGGAACCTCGGTGTCATCTTTGATGATGGGCTAAATTTCATGAACCACGCCAACAAAACAGTATCGACAGCACATTTGAAATTAAAAATGATCCGGAAAATACGCCCTTTTCTCCCTGACTCTGCCATTAAGACACTGGTTTCTGCCCTTGTCCTTTCATCCTTGGACTATTGCAATGGGCTATTCCTTAATGCTCAAACTAGAGTAATTGCAAAACTCCAAACAATACAAAATGCGGCAGCTCGCCTTCTCTCCGGCAAAACAAAGTTTGAATCCATCTCCAAAAACATAAAAGATCTTCACTGGCTTACTGTACAAAAAATAATTCACTTCAAATCTCTCTGCATTGTATTTAAAACAATCAACAATCAAGGACCACATTTTTTAAAAGATCAATTACAATATTACAAACCCACAAGAGCTCTACGATCAGCCACTCTCAGCCAACTGGTCGTCCCTCGCACCAAAACAGTCACCTGGGGTGACCGACGCTTTTTGGTGGCGGCCCCCAGACTTTGGAACACCCTGCCTCTTAACATCAGACAAAGTGTCACACTTCTTCAGTTCCGTAAACTTTTGAAAACCTGGCTGTTCTCTCATTAAACTTTTTTCTTTTTCTCCCCTCACATCTGTTTAATTAACTGGCTCACCCCCTCACATTTCCTGAGTCTATAATGGTTTTTAGCGCCAAGACGCCCACGGGTATATGCAGCGCTTTATAAATATTAAAAATAAATAAATAAATAAACCTGAGATTAGGTGTCTCTATGGAAGCATACACTGTATTGATTATTTCCCGACAAATTTGTGGCTTCAGTTTTCATATTGCTGCTTTGTGTATTCAAATCAGCACTTAGGCCTATTTATCCATGTAGATTTCCTCTAATTTATATTTTTCAGAAACATTTAGTGTACTTGTACAGCCTGCTTCTCGCTCCATTTGCTTGAAATGGACACTTGTCCTTTTTGTTCCTGTTTTAGCACTAGAAGTCTACAACCGAGGATAATTTTTTCCCAATCTGCTCAGGATTATTTGACATTGGTGAAACGAAAGTAGCATTGGCTCTTTTGTAGATTAACCTGCTCTAAAAATGCCTGCTGAGTCTGGGAAGCCTTGCTACTATGTAGCCGGTGAAGTTCTGTGTTTCATTTGGCTTGGGTATGAATCTTTCTTATGCTCTGTCTTTGAATGTGAATGCTATGTTAGATTCTTACATGGCATGTAGAGTGAGGAACGTCTTGGTTCTTCTGTTCTAAAGCTCAGGTTTCCACTCCAAAGAAGGAAAAGCTGCTTTACAGAGTGTTTTGGGTTTTTTATGGTGGGTGTTGCTGTAGGTACCCATGCTTTGTATGCTGCCATGTCGTGTTGGGCCTGGACATTACAAGTTGTTTTTCTTTGAATATGTTTCGAGTCAAGATGTGTAGAGTGACTCGTCCCTTAGTTCTTAGTCCACGATTCCTCCGGGCCTGGGGTCCACCCTTATTTCCCCTCATTGTTTTCACATGTGAAAAGTAACTGCTCCGATAACATAGCAATTGTGTATGGAGACTTCGAGAGGTCCTTGTGAAGTCTATTCCAAAGGAAATCTACAATTTGTCCTCATCAGATCTCCGCTATAGACGTTAACCGATCCAACAACTTTGCACAAATATTCAAATTCAAAAATAGAAATTTTTTATTGCTAATTTTTTCATATACAATATTTTAGACTTTTTTTTATATAATGATGGTACTACCATTCATTATTAATCAGAGAAGTTCTTCGTCATTATCTACACATACAAAATACAAATACATTTGAGCAGATAAAGGCAATTACCAGGATACCACCAAAGCCTCCAGTATATTAATATACACAACTACTACATTATTTTGAACATTTCATCTCAACTATTGAACAGAGAATGAATATTTGATCAGTAGGGTAACTTAACATTGCTTTTAAATATGCCAGTATCTTCATCTGTGGCTGTGTGGAAGGCAATGTAATTACCAAATCGGCTCTAAAATCAAAAATAGAATAAATAAGTGCACAGATAACCCTTATTCAACCCTCAACACTTCACTCTCACCTATCATGCCATCACCTTCTCTCTAGCACTCATACATAAAGGAAGTACAATCTCAGTGGAAATCCTAAGCAACTTGACAGAGATTATATCATTCTTTGTGATCATATATTATCCATCAAATTCCTCTGGTGTATGTCTCTGAGAGGACTCTTCACATGAATAATTATGGTCTACGTGTGTTTCGGTGGAACCTCATTTAGACCACCTTCGTCTGGTCTAGAATTAAAGTCAGCTAAATTTCTAATATAGTGGACGAGGGTTATCTGTGGAGTAATACCATCAAACAATAATTTTAAACACTTCAATTAGGGAAGGTTGCAGTTAATATCAATTCAAATAAACTACTCAAGATACTGTACTTATAGCACATACAGCAAACTGCCTTCAATTTCTGCTCAACGGATTTTATGGAGAATTTGGGTTTGAAAATGAATCATCCAAAATCATATACCAAATGTACTGGGGCCGAAATATGCTGAAACTAAACGGTTAAATTCAATTAATGGCCATTGCATCAGTAACGCAGATACATCTTATCTGTATTTTTTTTTTTAGATTGCAAAATGAATTGGGACCCACGGTTGAGTGCGCATGGGCAGTCCTTCAGTAGGATAGTGCATAGTATTTATGCATTGTCTAGGTGCCTAGGTCATGTTAATAAGTCCATAATGGACCTTTATTAAGCCAAATGTGTTGACAGTGTCATTTGATGCGGAGATATGGGCATATAAGCCCTGTCACCTTAAACAAGTTGCGGATAATAAATTCTTCATGATTCTGAGGATCCACGTACGTTTACTCTGAGATTTTGCCTGATGAATTGGGTGTAGGGTTTATCTCTGATTTTATACAAAACCGCCCCGTATTATTGGGGTTCTCGGTTTGGCTGAAAAGCGATTTGGAATTTAATTGGAAGAGATTGCCTTGGTCTGGACCATTGTCGTCGGGTACCATGGGTGCAATATGTTAAAGGCATTTTGGGGGATCTTGGCTGGCCAAAATTATCTACCAACCCAAGGTTGATCTCCAAATCATCTGTCGTATGAGTGAAAGAGTCATTTCATGCACATATTAAAGGAAAAATGGTTATACGTTCATTTTCTAAAAATACGTTCACACATTAAGAAATGGTGAAATCCGCAAGTAAAACAGAACTGTATTTAACGCTGCATATGCTAGTTCTGCACAGACTACTTTTAACATATTTTCGCCTGAATTTGCTTCCACAACTTGTAGCAGGGTGGCATAATTCTACAGATCCACCGCTTTGCACACGTGAAATGACTGTTGCACTGGAAACTTTACACATTATTTTTATTTGTCCCAAATTAGCTAGTTGACGTATCTGATAGAGACTACTAGCTGCAGATTCCTTCATGTAGAATTATCCCCAAGTGTAACCATTTTTATTCATGAATTGTAATATCTGAATATTATTATAGAATGGTAAGTATTAGATTCCTTACCTTAGAATATCCCCAGGCGTCAGACTGGATCCGGAAAATTTTGCGTAGCAGTACCCCATCGCGTCGTTAGGTGTTGGCGCCGGAATGACGTTGGAGTACTTAGACGCCGCCCTCGCGCGCTGTCAGTTCTTCTTTTTTCCACCCCAGGAAGCGCAGGTCCGGAGAAAGTGGTACCCTTAAGTAAATTTTTGACTAAACTTTTTGGATCTTTTTGATCTGTTTTTCTTGTCGAATGACTCCAACAGTGCCGGTAGGGATCCCCGGGTTCAAACCCTGCGTCGACTGCAACCGACTGATGAGGGTTACCGACCCTCATCACCGGTGTCTGCATTGCCTGGGGCCCGACCACGATGACAAGTCGTGCCCCATCTGCCGGGCCTTGACGTCGAAGGTTTGGCGGGAGCGGTCCCGCAAGCGCCTCCTGCTCCGGCGCCCGCGCCGTTCGAGGTCCCTGTCCAGAAGGAGGTCTAGGGACCGGTCGCGGGGCCGGAGTCATCACAGCTCCGGGAGTCGACACCACTCCTTGGGCTCAAAGTCCTCAGGTAAGAGGCACAAGAAGTCGAAGAGGTGAAATCGCTTCTCTGACTCCTCCCGACGCTCGCGCAACGCGGCCAGGGGTTCGGGTGACACCGCCCACGTGGCTCCCCCGGAGCCGCAGGCGTCGCGGCCTGCTCCATACCCGCCGGTCCCTGGGCAGAGAGCGACGCCGGAGAAGATCGAGGCCTACCTCATGGCCATGAGGTCGCTCACTCCTCCGTCTGGTTCCGCGGCGCCTTCGGGCCAAGCGGCCCCTACTGGGTCCCCAAGCGGGCGGGGTGCTTTGACTCTGGCGCCGTTGGAGACTTCCGTCCCGATGCCGCAGGGTCCCGCTGGATCCGGTTAAGGATCCGGGTCGTCGCCGGTCGACCTTACGACCTCGCCGGCGCCGGCCCCCAGGGTGTCGCCCATGGCCCAGTCCCAGGACAACGTCGTCCCTGGTCCTATCCTCGATTCGGGTCCAGGGCTGGAGCGGCGCCGCTCAACGCAGCTTTCAACGCCGATGGGAGATTTTTACTTCTCTGACCCGGCCCATCCTTTGACCCGGAGAATCAGGAGATGGGTGGCGAGGAGGATTGGGAGGGGTCAGAGGACCCTCTGGCGCGTGAGTGCCAGCCTTATCAGGAAGAGCAGGTGAGCTAGGTGATGCCAGTGGTCTGGACACTTTGCCAGACACTGGTTTTGTCTCCCCTCCTACCGTGGCTACGGAGGACGGGGCTGCCTATAGTGTGGTGTTGACGCAGGCGGCCAAGGCCTTGGGTCTTGAGCTCCCCGTCGCGGCCGTGAGGACGTACCTCCTCACTGAGGTCCTTAAACCGCAGGCAAGCTCCTCGGAGCCTCTGCTGCCTTTTAATGAGGCCTTATCTGACGTTCTTCTGGGCACCTGGTCCAGACCCGCATCAGGTCCCCCTGTAGATATGAACGTGGCTAGACTCTCCGCCCGGCTCCGAGCGACCCTAGCTTCCTGTCCACCCACCCCACCCCCGAGAGCCTGGTCATACAGGCCTCTAACTCCCAGACCGCATTCCCGACGGCTCGCCCCGATCGGGAATCCAAGAGGTTCGAACAGTATTGAAAGAAGATGTTCTCCTGACTGAGTTTAGGGTTGCGGACCGGTAACACCGCGTGCCTCTTGGGCCGTTATAACCACTCTCTGTGGGACACGATCGCGGCCATGCTGCCAAAATGTCCGGAGGAGGCCCGGACTAAACTCCACAAGCCCATGCGCAGGGTGGAGATGCGGCACGGTATTCCATCCGGTGTGGACTGGATACAACGGACTCGCTAGGTAGAGCGATGGCAACGACGGTGGCGATTAGTCGCCACGCCTGGCTGAGGTCCACCAACTTTTCGGCTGATGTCCAAAGCACCCTTATGGACATGCCGTTTGATGGCTGTCGTCTCTTTGGGGACAAGGCAGACAGTGTGTTTGAGCGCTTTAAGGACTCCAGGGCTACGGCCAAGTCCTTGGGCCTGTCGGCCCCGTGCCAGCAACCTGCTGCCTTTCGCGGCCAAGGAAGTCAAGTCAAGTCAGGGACATTTGTATAGCGCACAAATCACATCCTTGGAGTCTCATGGCGCTTGCAGCGGTCTCTGACATAGGGGAACGCAGCTAGTTTGCAAAGAGCCATGTCTTTAGTCCTTTGCGAAAACGGCCATGATCAGGGGTGTTACGGAGATGGAACGGTATATTGTTCCATGCGGCCGGGGTCAGAAACGAAAATGCTCGACCGCCGTTTCTGGAGGTACTTGTTCTCAAAGGTATCAGTAGTAGTTCGTTTCTGGATCTGCGATTCCTTTATGGCTGATACCATCTGAGTTTTTTTGACCAGTATTTAGGGCCCTTTTCATACAATCGTCGGTGAACCAGACATAATATTTTGAAAAGGATGCGCTTTTTTACCGGCAACCAATGTAGGCTTTTTAGACCGGCAGCAGAGTAAGTTTTTCTCGGGAGGTTAAGAACCAGCCGGGCTGCGGTGTTCTGGAGAACCTGAAGCCTCCTCAGATGGTGTTCATTTATAGAGGACAAAAATGCGTTCTCGTAGTCCATCCTGTTTATTATAAGGCCTTGGACTAAGGGTTTACGGGCCTGGATAGGGATCCACTTATACTCCGCATTAGTCCAAAACAGGTGCCGACTATGCTGTTTATTTGGCTTTTCATGGACAATTTGTTATCCAACAAAAAGCCCAAGTTATGGGTTGATCCTTTGGTACTGGGAATGTGCCCAGCTTAATTGGCAACCAGTCTTCTGCCTCTTTACCGAAGAGCATAATTTCTGACTTGCTGCCATTTAGTTGGAGGTGATTGATGGCCATCCATTCCTCAACTTGTACCAGGCAGCTTTGGAAACGTTGTTTGCTTTCATTAGGGTCAGAATCTAGTGTGAGCAGGATCTGCGTATCATCGGCGTACGACAGAACATCAAAGCCATGGTCTCTAATTATGTTGGCCAAAGGGGTCATATAGCTATTAAAGAGCGTTTGGCTCAGTATAGAGCCCTGAGGGACACCCATTTTGACAGGTCTTTCGTTTGCACAGTTTTCTCCTATTTGGACCGTTGTAGTGCGGTTGGACAAATTGCTAGAAAACCAATTTAAGGCGCCCCCACACGGCCTGCCAGCCACGGGCCGCAGAGTAACATCCAGCGCGGCGGCGGGTGTGGTAACCGCTGTGGCGGTGCCCGGGGACAACGGCGAGGCCAGTCCACATCCACCCCCGCAGCATCCGCCTCAAAGCCTTCCTAGTCAGAGCTTTCAGGCCCACAAGACGCCAGTGGGGGGTAGGGTTCGCCATCACCTACATCACTGGCGCAACATCACTTCAGACAGGTGGGTGCTGCAAATTGTCCGTAGGGGCTACTACCTCCCCTTTGAGGCGACCCCTCCAGCCATGCCACCGCAGTACCACCGCGTGTCAGGGGATCACTTGAATCTTCTGCGAGAGGAAGTTACGGCCCTCTTGGCCAAGGGGGCCATCGAGCGCGTTCCTGGGCCAGAAGTAGGGTGTGGTTGTTACTCCCACTACTTTCTGGTTCCCAAGAAGAGCAAAGGGGGCCTACTCCCTATCTTGGACCTGCGGAACGTCTACGGCTTCCTCCGGAAGGAGAAGTTCAAGATGCTGACACTGGCTCAGGTCTAAGCTGCCCTGGACCTGGGAGACTGGATGGTATCGTTGGACTTGCAGGACGCTTATTTTCACATCCCCGTCCTGCAGGCCCATCGGCGTTACCGGAGGTTCATGGTAGGCCACGAGCACTTTCAGTTTACCGTGCTCCCCTTCGGCCTTACCAGCGCCCCACGGGTGTTCACAAAAGTGATGGCGGTGGTCGCAGCTCATCTGCGCACGTTAGGGGTTTGTCTTCCCCTACATCGACGACTGGTTGTTGAAGGTGGGCTCGCCCCAGACAGTCGTCAGCAACCTCCAGACTACGGCCGACCTCTTGCACCTGCTGGGGTTCTCCATCCACGTTCCGAAGTCACACCTGTGTCCCTCTCCGAAGCTCCTCTTCATCGGAGCGGTTCTAGACTCTGCATAGTTTCGGGTTTATCCTCCCGAACAGCGGGTTCAGGATATTCAGGCTCTGATGCCGACCTTTCAGCCGTTATCCTGAGTCTCGGTCAGGTTGGCGCTGCGACTTCTGGGGCTGATGGCCTCCTGCATCCTTCTGGTCCATCACGCCAGGTGGCGGATGCAGGCTCTGCAGTGGGACCTGAAGTTTCAGTGGGCCCAGCATCAGGGCAACTTGTCCGACCATGTCTTGATCTCCGAGTGGCACTGCAAGACAGTTGTAGTGGTGGGTCACGGACCGCGATTGGGTCAGCGGCAGATCCCTCTCCCTACCCCAATCCGAGCATGTAGTTGTGACGGACACGTCCCTCCAGGGCTGAGGGGGCCACATGGGGGAGTCGGAGATCAGAGGCCTCTGGTCTCCGGCGGAGTCCTGGCTTCACATCAACCTTCTAGAGCTGCGGGCAATCCGGCTTGCACTGAAGGCATTCCTCCCCTCTGTCCGGGGGAGTGTAGTGTGTAGTGCAGGTGTTCACGGACAACACCACCGCCATGTGGTACTGCAACAAACAGGGTGGGTGCGGTCGTGGACCCTATGCCAGGAGGCTCTGCGCCTCTGGCAGTGGCTGGAACATCAGGGCGTGACCCTGGTGGTTCAACACCTGGCAGATTCTCTGAACGCCAGGGCGGACGAACTCAGCCGTCCGTGCATGATGGATCACGAATGGCGTCTTTCAGCAGTGGGGAGAGCCTTGGTTAGATCTATATGCCACAGAAGACAGCGCGCAATGTCATCAGTTCTGCACGTTGGAATTTCCAAGGCGGCACTCGCTCGGAGACGCTTTTCGTCGCAGGTGGAGTTGTGGTCTGTTGTACGCCTTTCCGCCTATACCACTTCTGCCCAGAGTCCTGCAGAAGATCAGACTCGACTGGGCCCAAGTCATCCTTGTGGGTCCGGACTTGGCACGAAGATACTGGTATCCCGAGCTACTCAGCATGTCTGTCGATTCCCCCCGATTTGTCTGCCTCTTCAGGAGGACCTTCTGTCGCAGCAGCAGGGGACGGTCCTCCACCCGAACCTATCCAGTCTCCACTTGCATGCGTGGAGATTGAGCGGCGGCAGTTGAGACCATTTGACTTGCCTCCTGAAGACTGTGATGTTGTTCTGGCAGCCAGGCGTCCCTCCACAAAATCGGTATACGCCTGCAGGTGGAACAAATTTGTGGCATGGTGCACTGCAAAGGCTGTGGATCCCCTTACTGCCCCTCTTTCAGAGGTTCTCCTCTTTCTTCTTTCTCTTGCCCAGCAGGGCTCTGCTCTGGGCACTCTAAAGGGCTACCTCTCTGCCACTTCTGCCTTCTTAAGGCTCCCTGATCAGCCCTCTTAGTTAAAGTCCCCAGTTGTAAATAGGTTTTTGAAGGGCATCACTCATATATTTCCTCCTGTTCCTTTCGTGATGCCTCAGTGGGACTTGAACCTTGTTCTGACTTATCGGATGTGCGCTCCTTTCGAGCCACTTCATAACTGTCATCTTTGTCTCCTTACTCTCAAGACTGCATTCCTGGTTGCCATTGCCTCTGCCAGGAGGGTGAGAGCTCTTACCTCCCTCTAAACCTCCTTTCTTTTCTGTCCATCCGGACAAAGTTGTGTTGTGGACGCGACCCTCTTTCCTGCCCAAGGTAGTCACAGCCTTTCACATTGGGCAGTCCATCCCCTTGCCCACCTTCTTTCCGCATCCCTCGAAAGAGGAAGAGAGGCTCCACCGTCTTGACCCAAAACGTGCGCTCTGATTCTATCTGGATCGCACACGCCAATTCCGGGTGGATGACTAACTCTTTGTTGGTTACGTGGGCGCTAAGAAAGGTTGGGCGATGCACAAGCGGACCATCTCTCGGCGGGTCGTGTTGTGAATCAAGGTATGCTACTATTTGGCTAAAAAGGAACCTCCTGTTGGGCTGAGGGCCCATTCCACTCAGGCAACGGCTGCTACTACTGCTCTGGGTCGGGAAGTCCCTTTGCAGGACATCTCAGGCAGCTACGTAGTCCTCGCTGCACACGTTCGCATGACACTACTGCCTGGACAGCCAAGTCCGGAGAGATGGCTTCCTTGGCCATTCCGTTCTCCAGGACTTTCTGGTGTGATCATTGCTCCGCAGACCCACCACCGGGGTTGGTATTGCTGGGGTATCTATTCTAAGGTAAGGAATCTAATTTAACCTGTTTCTTTCAGATGCACAAGTTACTTACCTTCGGTAACGATATATCTGTAAGAAACAGTAGTTAGTATTAGATTCCTTACCGCCCCACCCATCCTCCCCGTTCTGCGAACTGATATCTAGGGTTAAGGTCATCCCTTTCAGGGCCCTAGTTTCATGGCACCAGTGTTGGTTTTTATTATGGCTCTGTGTTTCTGGCGCGGAAAAGCTATGTATAAGAACTGGCGTCAGCGTGCGAGGGTGGCGTCTAAGTACTCTGACGTCATCCAGGTGCAAACGACGCCGATGACTGACACGGAGCCGCAGACGACGCCTACCGACGCGCAGGGGTACTGCTACGCAAAATTTTCCAGATCCAGTCTGACGCCTGAGGATATTCTAAGGTAAGGAATCTAATACTAACTACTGTTTCTTACAGATATATCGTTACCGAAGGTAAGTAACTTATGCATTTTGTTTTTAAATGATTTTAAGTGATGTCTTGAAATGTATTTTTTATTGCTCTTTTATGATTTACTCAGTCAAATTGATAGTTATTTTGATTCATTAGTTGTATACCATAGAACTATGTTCTGCTTTTAAATGATGTGACTGTATCTGTTTGAAAGGGTAGGTTTAAATTAAATACATTAAGCTTTTTTTGTATTGATAAGAACATTGTTGTTTTCACAGGCTGGTAAAGTGAGGAAACATGTGTCTGAACAGGAGAAAACCGAAGAAGGACTTGGTCCAAATATCAAGAGTATTGTTACCATGCTGATGCTAATGTTGCTGATGATGTTTGCTGTGCATTGTACTTGGGTAACGAGCAATGCTTATTCAAGCCCCAGCGTGGTTTTAGCGTCATACAATCATGATGGGTAATATTTTTATACTTTTTAGTCCATATTGCTGTTTTGAGAAGTATATAGTTATTTAGGAAGCAGAAGATTTAATAACTGAACTGTATCATGAATTTCAGTACAATAGCTTAATGGCAGTCCTGTGCTCTTTGCGTTTGGTAGAGTGACTTTTTCTCAAGCTGTGGTTTTTAAATTACTTTAACAGCTCCATTGTGCAATGGTTGATGATGGCTGCATTGCTCACTGAAAATTCTCACTTTTTTAAAATTGAGAAGGTTGACAAGTTGTATTTTTGCAATATTTAAACGCTGCATACAGCCTATGCAACATTAGGGCACCATGAAACAGATCAAGGTCCTAGGCAAAGGATCAGCAGAAGCAACACATTTATGGGGAGAGAAAGATGTCCTATTTAGGCTGCAACCACCAGTAGTGAAGAGCACCCAACAGATTATGAATTTATTTTTTTGATAAAGATGGTACATAGATGGACAAATTTCAGCAATTATTACATACACGATAAGAATTTGATTAATTTATCCATTTCTATCTATTCTCCAATTAGTTACAGGAGCCCATAGGCGAATACCCTCCTTACGCTGCCTCATGCCTTTATATTCATAGAGGAGAAACTGGGGGGAGGCTTGGGCCCTGTCACTGACCGGCCTAGGCCACTATCAATTTGAACAACAAAACAATGACCGGACAGTATTCGTTTGGCATCAAAGTACACAACCCTAATGTATTAAATCACTAGGTTGGACGACCATTTGTATTGATTGACTTATTTTTTTATAAAATGTTTTTGCATAAATATTTTTGGCATCAAAAGTTACATCACAACATTACATAAATTTACAAACAACACATTATATGAACTCAACAAAAAATCAAAACATTGCAAAACACAAAGAAATTGTCATCATTACTAACAAAGACAACTGTGAAAAAGGCCTCAAATTAATCGCTTTACAGAGGCTCCAATCCTGAATTTCTAATGGACAAGGGGAAAAATTCTAAACGTAAACCTCCTTGTTACAACCATCACGAGACACATAAAAAGATACCACATCCGGTGCTAAGGCTAGGATAAACATAGGAACAGTAAAACAATTCCAAAATGATTTTTTGTGTTCAATCCTAGCGTGCCCTGATAGTTTCGTGTCTCGGAGGTGCAAACGTCGACGCGTTTCGAACCCAATGTTTATTCAACGGGTTCTCCTCAGGACAGGGACTGGGGGGGCGTTGTCACTGTGAATTAATTAAGACATTGTGTAAGTAAGGAGTTTTCAAAAAATAAGCTCAGCGTGTGGACTCATCCACTTTTAAATCAAAAAAGGTACCTTATTTGTGAAACGGGAAACTTCTCCCTGCAGGAAGAATAAAAGATTGAATTTACATTAGATCCACTTGCCCTCTATATGAGATGCGCTATAAACACGTTGTGGCAAAAAATCACGTTGTGGCAAAAAATCAAAAACGTACCTAGATACTGGGCGGGTTCGCCGCTATACAAGAACGTTGTGCCGGCCTTGAGTTGAGTCTCTCCGTGTAAATCTGAGGACTATGGAGAGTTTAGACTTAATATTTGTTTTTAACAAATTGATGTGTTAACACCGCATATGGTAGAAGAAAGTGATCCTACCTTTAAACGTGGTGGATAAATCGAATTAGGCGCGTGGGAGGCGGCGGCCTCCGCACGGGTTGGCGTGCTGTTAAAAAAGAAAGTTGGGCGCGTTTAGAATTAGTTTGTGAACAGCCGTTCAACAAAAGAAAAACGCGTTCCTGGCGGGTCACTTACTTTTCAGCAATAGATGCTGGCTGTAATGGTCCGGCACACGATGACTTCCAAGAGACTGTTTGTTTTGTTAAAGGGGGCGTGTCTCTTCTTGTATTTAAACGACCTGTTGGTCTCAGTGCATTGTGGGCAGGATTCTATGTTATGAATTCCTAGAAATCTCGAGAGCCACATCTGAAAGGATGGAGGGTTCATATCTTTCCACGCCGCAGAAATTAAAATTCTAAGTACTGCAACAGATAAAAACATTAGATCTCTTTCCGCCTCGCTTAAACACAACTTAGAGTCTGTACCCAGTAAAATTAAGGTAGGGGATAGGTCGATGGACTGACCTAGCAGCCCCTCCATAAATTTAATTATTTCTTTTTTAACATTTTCCAACTGATTGCAGGAAGAAAACATATGTATAATGTCAGCATGACTTTCATTACATCTGGGACAATTATCATTCTCGCTTAGACCCCAGGCGAATATCTTCGTGGGTGTATGGTAAAGATTAAAAATAGTCTTGTAGTGTTGTGCGCGAAGGTTTGATGCCCGGAATATTTTTTTATTCAATACAAGCGCAAGATCTAGATCGACATCAGAATCTCCTAATTTTGTCGCCCAGTTAGACTCAACCTTCTCAATATCATCCGGGATTTGGTCCAATAAGCAATTATATAAAATCTTAATCTTCCTACAGCCTCTATTTAATAACTCAATCAGTGGAAAATCCGCTGTGTGTGAAGTCTGTGGCCTGACTGCCTTAATTGCCCTGGTAACTTGACCATACACCAGCCATTGACTGTCTGGAATACCAAATCTTTCCTGCAGCATTTCGAACCCCAGAATTTCCCCTTCCATTAAATCTCCCAAGGATCTAAGCCCCAGCCTTTTCCACATCAGCAAATTATTATCATTTTTGAGTTGAGGAAAGAGATGAATTATACAGTTGCAAAAAGGAGTTGATTTTCGGGATATTAAACATTTTCATAATTGCTTTCCAAACCTTCCATGCGCCAATCAGTGTCTTCAATCTTGTTTTTTTATAGAAGCTTCGTTCCAATTCACACTGAAATACATTTACAGTCTTTTCACCCAATAACATCCTATATATCTGGGGCGGACATTGTTGATCTACAAACCCAGGTGTTATATCAGGTACAGATGTAGATTGAAATAGAGTAGTCATTTGGGTTAGCAAGCAGGCCCAATGATATAACTTTAGATTCGGCAATCCCATCCCACCCCTTTCTCTGGGCAGTGCCATTAAGTTTGTAGATCGCCTTACCCTTCCATATTGCCATACAAATCTGATAAACATAGGTTCAAGATGTTTCATGATCCTGCCCTCTATTGCTAAAGGGATAGCCCGAAATAAGTAGAGAACTCTAGGCAACATAGACATTTTAACTGCATTTACCCTTCCTATTAATGGGGTTAACCTATGCAATATTACTATACTGTTTGTGGAGACAACCCTCTTTAGCATCAGATATGGCATACACACTGAAATTTTCTCTCATAATTTGGCGCCAAAGGAAGGCCACAAGAATGGCACGTTTGCATTGCTTTATGGGTCAGATGGCATTGAATATAATTGTGAATCAGCTTGGGCTTTTGTTACTAAATTTCTTTTACAATGGCAAATACTTTAGTATCAGTTGTTTTCTAAACGTTAATTTTATTGTATTCAGAGATGTTGTGTTGACTTGTTTTGAAAAGGTTAAACCATGCACATACACCAGTGAGATTAGTCACTGAAACGGAGACCCTCCAGACTGTTTTTTTAGTTTTGCCATTTGGGATCTGAGCAAGGTTAAAGGTCCATCTATTTAAGTTGATGCAAAGGAAAATGGGAGGAAAAATGGAATGTGGTGGAAAAAGGAGTTGAATATAGTACAGTAGGGTCATGAGACTGGAAGATTGAATTGGATACATAACCATACATTGTGAGACCACCAAACTTAACACACAAACTAACTTCAGATCTGCTAAATGTATTAATTTAGCAACTGAACTCTATCTGTTATGTTCTTTCAATGAAATCCTCAAGTATCTATCTTCAACGTAAATAATTTAATCGGGTAATCTTGTGAATGACACTACTATTGTTACTGCACCTGGAGTTTGGTACTTTTTATAATGATTGTCTAATGTTACCACCTCTTGCCTGGGGTGTCTGGTAGTCTTTGGACAATGGGGCCTACATCTCAACCCTTTTGGGACCAGCAGTGGAGTAAGGAAATGCCTGTCCTATGGTCTTATTTTGTAGGGCAAACACACAAAATAGAATGTCTTAGCTGGTGCGTTTTTCATTGAAGAACAAAGGCTAGTCATAGTAAACTTACAATGTTCATAGTGGGGTGTAAAATGCTGTTTTCTCAGTTAAGCTAGTTTCTGTTTATCGTGCAAAAATTCCCATCTCACCTCATTCAGCTTCATACATCTCCTGTGCATTCCACGAGGGCGACTTTTAAGTTAGTTCATTTGCATTTTGAGTGGTAATTTAGTTACAGATCACACTCCTTGTATCACCAGATTGAGCTCAAAACTGCTTCAGTATAATTTTAAGATTGAGCACATACTGGGGAAAAAGATAAGAGCAGACTATTTGTCTAGATCACCATTGCAATCAATGTACAAAGAATTTTTTTCCCTTGGATAATTAATCCTGAGTGTCAAAACGGCACTACATTCAACCATACATAGTTTGATTTTTTTTAATGTTTTACTTGTTTCTGGTCTCTCGTATATATTAAGACTAAGCATTTCTCTGTTTGTTACATGTATGAATTTGTTGAACATATTTTTTAATTAGTTTAAATATGGTTTTTAACTTTTTAATTGTGATTTTAATAAATTAATCTTTGTGATATCCAAAATAGTTTTTCTGTGGGTTTATAATTGATTTATGGGTCCTAAATTCTAAGTGCATTTAATACAATCGAATGTTTGTAGGGTTTTTGTATGGTTAAAGGTAGTGCAGTTTTGTCCCTTAGGATTAATTATTCAAGAGAAACTTTTTCTTTTTACATTGATTGTGTTTGATACCCTGTCTCTTGGTGAGTGGGGCCACTCCCTTCTTGTTTTATATAGATCACCCTTACCACTGGAAGGAGAGGATGCTTTACCTGAGGATGAGTGCTTGGACGCAAGAATTGCTGCCTGTTCAAGTGGTGGGTTCTTAAAATGTAAATGGTTTGAAGAGCTCAAGTTAGATAAAGTACTCACTGCTTTAACTGCGTAATACAAGGCTGGTTTAAGGAAAGGAGCCTGCCAAAAGATATAAAACTTTGTCAAAATCGTAAATGAATTGTCATTAGAGGAGGGTAATATTATGCGAGGTGATATGTTTGTTCCACCAGAAAAGTTAAGGGTACGTATTGTTGATTTAGGACATGAAGGTCTCATTGGACAAACCAACACTAAGAGGAGGATTTGTATTATCTTTTGGTGGCCGTCAACGGATAAGCAGATTTTTGAGGTTAAGGAGTGTATGATATGCTGCACCAGTGACATTGCGGGTAAAGCCCTTTGCCCCACCATGTCAAGCTGTGGAGTTACCAGAAGGACCATGGATGAAACTAGCTGTGCTTTTTATTGGACCGTTTTACATATTTCCCAACAAGTATAAATGTTGTTGTGGTTGCTAATTATTATTATAGCAATTGGTGGGAAATACTGTTCATGACGGATCCCAACACAGAGGGTGCTATAAAATATTTTCATAGAATTTTTGCAAGAGAAGGATTTCCTGAAGAAATTGTATCTAACTGGGTACAATTTGTATCAAAGGAAATAAGTGAATGTTTGCAACAATTCGAAATCCAGCATCGTAGAGTATACCACCTTCACACAAACGGTTTTATTGAGCGCATGAAACACATCTTAGTGGGACATACAGTTGGCTGTAAGTAATAGGATGAACCTTTTTAAAAGCAATACAAAGTGTCATGGGCACATCACACTACACCAAATTGTTAATTTGATTTTTTTGTGGGATAGTAGCTACGTTTGAAATGTATCCTGCTTGGATAAGAAAGTCTGCATTACGTATGTTGCCTGCTGCTGAGAATGAATCTGAAACTGATACCAAATTTACGGTGTATGATAAGAGTGGAGCTGGAGGTGAGGAAATTCAGGAGAAAGCACCTAAACTGCACATAGATGATTGGGTTAGTATCAGCCATCCCCATAAGGTTGTCAAGGGTTTGTCTACCTTTGATTCACCAATAAGAGCAGTAACTGTATCACGCTGATGGGTGGAATATATCCAGAGTCTATAAATTACCTAAACAAATAGTTTTGAAGATGAATGGTTAGTTAAATTAATTTATTTTGTAAAGTGCAACAATTACCCGTAGGTGTTTTGGCGCTAAGCTCGAGCAGAGCCTACTTAAGTGTCAAGCCAGGAGAAAACTAATGTCAAAGATGTTGCTCAAATGGATGAACCACATTGAAGTAACAGGAAGATTAATCATCCAAAACGATTTTAATACCAGGGTCCGGAAGATATGTTTCCTCTTTCAGACTTTGTGTTTTGGCTGAATTTCTGCTTAATAACTAGTTTAGCATTAAACTGTAGCTTTTTATTGTAAATCGGGTTTCTCTTTCTGTTCTTCATTTTTCAAGTTTTTTATTCGTAGCTCCTTCAGGTCAAATTACATTTAGTTTTCATTCTTTCTCGGTTACTTCAGAACAATTTTAGTATATTATGCATATTTGTATATTTCTTAGTATTATATAGAAAGGAGATATTGTAGTGTGCTATATTCTGTGGTTAAGATCAGCTCTATGTCACACATTGTGACATAATTGGTTCTACTATGGAATGTTCAACTGTAGAGTAGAGGTTGGGGCGGTTAGTCTTCATGGAGCTGTTGTATAGTTGGAAGCCATATTAACGTGTCTTCTGCAACTCCTGCCTACGTGATTTTACTACACCATGCCGTAGCAACCTATTGGACCAATAATACATTTTGAAGGCCTGGTACAGACACAGCTAATACCCATAGATCTCCAACAACCTAGGAATTGCTCAAAAGCAACATTTAAGGCTCCACTACGAAAATAGAAACTATATTCTCCCCAAGGATCGCAAAGGAGCAGGTCTTTCACCTCATAGTTTTTCTTTCTTGAGAAGTAACAACTTACACCCAGGCTTGTTCTGATTCTGTACTTCCTAGTTGTCAAAGTGCCAGTCAAACCTGTATCATCCTTTAGTAAACCTCTGATTCATCACCAAAGACATTCTAAGAAGTGAAATTCAGAATGCTGGCCCTTCATCAAATTTTTCACACACATTAAAAGGATTGATTGGCTCTGTTCTGTATATCCTCAAGGACTCTTATTTTGACATTCCAATTGCAGATCAACACAGAAAATTCCAGTGATTCTTCACAGGCGATTCTCCCTGTCAGAACCTATGTCCTTAAATTCAACATAAAATCTGCTTTCAGGACGTTCTGAGTGCATGGAAATTGTAACAACCTATCTGATAAAGAAAATACTATTTGTTTATCTGTACATGGATGACTGGCTCATAAAAGCAGCCTCACAACGAAAAGCAGCTCAAAACGTCCAGTCTGAATATCGACTCGGAGAAGTCAATCCCAATTCCAGTCCAATGTCTCACATACTTAGGAGTGAAAATAGACACAAGGACACCGTGAAAAAGTGTATCTTTCGGAGGAGAGTTTTCATTTCTAGGGACCGGTTTGTATTTGAAGGAAAACACCAGCTTGTTAAGTTGCCTCCTTCCTATAATCCATAGCATCTTTCATATTCATAGCCACAATTCAAGACGATTTGACACCTTTTCAACAAGGATCGGTGGTCTCAGAATTAAACCAAATGGGAGGACCATGTATCGACCTAGACTATTTGATCGGTAGCATGATGGTGCAACAATGAAAATTCATGCAAAGGAGTATTCTTCCGAAAGAAAATTCCAATACAGATCATAGTGACTTAATCTGCAGTGTCAGGATAGGAGGCCCACGTTGATCCCCTGACTATTCAAGGCCTTTGGACAGCAATAGAAAAGACTTGCACCTTCAGTCTGTTAGAACTGACAGTTGTGCGCCTTGCCCTCCAGGCTTTTCTACTCTCCCTAGAAACTTCATGATTCAAATGGAGAACCCCACCACAATGCTTTATACAACAAGCAAAGGGAAATGAGACCACGGCACTTCTCTCTAATCTCAAACAATGTATCACTGGGCCTTGGTATCGCCCTGACAGCAATACACATCCCAGGAAGTCCGAACCAAGAAGCAGATTCTGTCGACATCCCCAATAAAATCCTGAATGGGTCCTGACTGACAAATTAGTACGAAAAGTCTTTCAAGAAATAAGATTCCCCGTGTTGGATCTTTCATAAACTAACCATATTAAGGATCACCAGAATATGGGATGCATGGTTTAAAATGTGTATTTTAAAACTAAAACACTAGTCTACTGCATTCGAAATAAATTGACACAAGGAATATGAACAGTAAGGCAGCCAAGGGATTGTATGAGCAACAAACAGTAAAAAGAAAATTACATTATTATTGCTTTGGAAGCTAAAGTATTAACGACCTCATTTACTAAGTGCTATACTAATTCTAGCACATTGGTATGTTAATAATAAAAGCCTATTTTGAGTTTCAAAGATGGTTCTCACCTGCACACCTAATTTAAGAACAATAAGATCCATTGTTGCCTCACAAAAAGCAGTTGTGTTTGCTCATGGTACAGCGGTATAAGCATCATTTATTCAGTGCCAAGTTACCCTTCTGGGTGAGCGTCCGCTTTGCAAATGCATTTTATGTTCTATATTATTGTGTGGTGTGTACTGGCCAAGGAGCTAGTGAAAACCAAATGCTCCACAGCTTCAGTTAAGGCAGGTGTGCAGTCCCATTCCTGTGTCCTTCTGTCACCTATGTGAAGTCCACTCTAACTTTTGGCTTTCTCAGACTGTTTTTTATAAAATTTCCGGGTTTTGTTGAAGACTTTCACAAAAAGTACTAAGCGAAGAATGGCATAATGCCGTTTCAGCTATTTGCACTCTCAGACCATGTTTAGAAAGATCACAAACGTGCCACTTAAATATCCTCCTTCTAGTAACTCTTAATGTTTCAAAATAAGGATGAGACTCAAAGGATCGAAGGCAATTATAAAATACGACCGATATATTAATGTAAGCTTGATTATCCTATCTGCAAGAACAGAACAAAACGAAAAAATGTGCATCTGATTAAATTGCACATTCACGTTTGATTAATTAGCTAGTTTTTATTATTATTATTATTATTATTATTATTATTATGTTTCTTATATAGCGCCAGAATCGACCCCCGAAGGGGTGTCTCCGCGCTTGCCTTGGGAACCCGTCCTGGCTTTTCCCTGTGAGATAGCCCCTACAGGGCATCCCCAAGGTGAAAGCCAGGCATCCCGCCGCGGGGGGCCGTTGTGGAGATTAAGCAAGCTTAATGCCCAGAGTTGCAGAGTGTGAACCCATGATTAGGTCAGGCACCGAAGTGAAAATTATCGAGTCCATGGACATTTGAGCTCAAGACCCTGCCGCGTCGGGAATTGAACCCTGGTCCCGGGTCTGACCTCTGCTTCAGGGTCTGCCTGCTCTAACCAGTGAGCCACACTTCTCCACGCAGAAGGGGAATTCAGGCATTAAAATGGGAAAGGCAAAAAAATATTTAGGACAATATTTTGTTGCCGGGACACAGCAAGATAAACATAAAATTTGTTAAACTTCTTTTAAAATTTTTTTTTTTTTTTTACAGTTTTATATAGTGTAAACTTGACCCGAACCGGGTATCCGAGCGCTTTACATTGCACCAGTTGCATTACATGAGGACACTTCTCCGGTGAGCTTGACAGTTTCATAAGTTTTTTCTTTTATCAGAGTTACCCTTTGGTGGGAGGCTACATAATTGAGACCACATGAGATTGTTGTATATTCCTTCCTCGACTATTTGCTCTTTATGGCTTTCTCGTTATCAGCAGGCAGAGTTTGAACAATTCTCGGGTCTTAATATGGTTAGGTCTCACTCAAGAAGTCCGTCCTTTTGACTTGATGCAAAATGTGTTCTCCTATTGGGGGATCTCCATTGATTATCATCCGCTTGAATAGTCCCGCCTACGCGCTTCAACCTGGCGCCTTTTTCAAAAAGCCAGATCACCAAAAGGTTTTTCTGCAAAGTGGTGAAATTATTTGATGTCTATTCGAGTTTTCCCCACTTGTTGCAGGTCTTCCACTGGTTGAGAGTCAGTAGTGTCAGCTGTGATGACGGTGCCCTTTGAGCCCATAGGTCAAATCTAGCACACCAATGACCTGCATTTAAAAGTAGTTACTAGCAACATTGTGTTGCTGTTAAGTGCAAGTGTGCATGATTCAAATTTGGAAAAAGGGATACTACCCTCCTGGTAGCCACAAACGTACCAGTTTACTTGAAGTTTCATTAAAGGTAACAACAACCCTATTGGCTAAGGTTGGAGCAGCTAGCTTGAATCTCTCACTGATGCACCGCTCCAGGTTAAAGTGGAGGACTGCTAGAGTAAGAGAAATCAGCAGAAGTTTTGTCAAACGAGTGCCTTCTCTAAAGGAATTATAGATCAACAATAAAGAAGTCAAGAGCTTGACCCACATAGATTGAGCAGTGCAGGTATTTTAACTCTCCTGCTGTGTACTGCTAGAGCTCACTTTTTAATAACATCAATTGGGAAGAGAATTACCATTTCCTGTGCCTCTGAGGACTTCATATTTGTACTCCTAGTAGAAATCAATATTTATTTATACTTAATTTAGTCGCAAACAGTTGGAGCACGAATTTCTCTTTTAATTATTTTTTCAGCAAGGTAGCATCTCAAACAAAACCCTCTCATAGGTTTAACGCATAATAGCTGATCATGTTGGCATTAGTACTCTACTCCTTCCACATGGAGAGTTAGACTTGTAAATAGTTTTGCCTTGTCTGTAGATCCAAGGACTGACATTTTTGTCAGTATGAGAGTGCAGCAGCTTTTCTGTCAAGCACACTATCCCTGTATCCGTCATCTGACAGGGGCATAGTGTTAGAGGAGTTGCAGGGGTTACTGATGTCTGGACAGGAGTATGGTCTTTAAGCACCAAACCAAGAATTTGGATGTGGTTTGCTCACAATTTGGTTTCTAGTTATCCCTGATCCTGTTTTTAAAATGTCTTTCACTTGCCTTAGACCTGCCTACTAGGATGTACATATCCTAAGTGTACGTGAAATCAGCCAGAATTTCTATAGAACGATTTTGCCAGTACTGCAAAGTAGTTTTTAAGTGTATATTACTCTTAAGTCTCCCATGCAATTAGTTTTCCCAAGTTTTGTTAGGCCGTTCCATGGGTGATTTATCACTGGTGTGCTGGCAGGGTGTAGGTTAATAGTTGTAGTGGACTGTACGGTTTTGTGTTGTTAAAATGGTTCTCCAGAATTGGGGTATCTTTCATAGATTCACATGCTTGAATCATTCACTGTCGTTGAAGTGGGAGTCCCACGGTACATTAAAAGCAGTAAGTGATAACTTTAACATTGATGTTAATGGAGAAAAACATTCACGTTAACATCTTGTCCTAGTTATTATGAATGGTCAAAATTCCAGCCAATCAGGTGACAGCACTCCCTAGAACCTCCTCCACACAGGTTCCAGGCTCTTCGATTTTCTTCCACACGTTGTGTGAAGGGAGTCTCCCTGAGCTCTGCTCAGTACTTTCTCTTTTGGCCTACTGAACAATCCTCTTCTTCAGATCAACATGTCTTCTACTAAAACGCTTTTGGGGCATTGTGACTCCTGTGGGAAGCCCAGACTACACTCTGAGGATCCCCGCAAGTCGTGTATTTACTACCTTCACCCTGATCACCAGATGAGAGACTGTAAAATCTGCATAACTTTGTCTCAAAAAACTTTGAGATAGAGAGGGATGTCCTCTTCTGTGGCCACAGAATTTGAAGGCCAAAGACAATCCTCTGTCTGACAACGATAGTGATTCCTCCCTCAGAACTAGTGCTTCTAAAAAGAGGGCAAGTGATGTGCATTTGGCTCTCCTAAGCCTGTAAAGGTGCTTAAGAAACACCACCATTCTGTAAAATCTGATGATCAACTCTCCTCATCTACAAAGGAGTATGCTTCTCACAAGGGTGCCTCTGTGCCCTCTACTCCTACGGCGTTATCTAAGGTAAAGACAACTTCCAGGTCTCTACCGGAGACAATTTCGTCACCTCAGAAATACTCCGTCAATGAAGTTGTTGACGATGCCCTAGTCAGCGAAAGCTTCCGTCACTACGACGACTACGCATACCTTCTTATCACCTCAAACTAAACTTATAATGTCATCATCTACTTCTCCGTCGCCCATAGTTACAGTAAAGGTGAGACCTACGTCGACGACAGCATAGTCTATGAAGACAATGACGAAAAAAGGACTATCATTGAAAGATTTGTCGACGGATGGGTAATCGCCGCTGCATATGTTGGTGGCTCCTAAAAACAAGAATCTCTCGTCAACGGCAGCCTCTTCGACGGTCATCCTGTTGACTGACTCAAAGCCCTATAACCACGGACCTGCGTCGACTATCTTCGTTGACGTCAAGGATGTTGACAGAAGAGTAGTCGACGAAGACACTGTCGTCGACCTAGACGGTTTGTTTGACAGTCTTTGTTGGCTCCGTCGACTGTTCTTTAGTCGATTATTTTGCCCGCAACTCAGGATAATGGATCCATTTCTACATCAACAAAGATGCAAATTGCTGAGGACACTGTTTTCTCATCTACAGTTTCCTAGCCAGAACGAAGAGCTTTACAAGAATTACTTCTGCCCATCTACACTTCTTGTAATTTTTCCCCCAGTCCTTCAGAAGAAATTTTGATTATGGGAGTGACGAGGAAGGAGATTTGGAGGAGGAGGGCATGTTTGTTGTGGCTCACAGCCCTTTGTTTAAAGACCCCGTAGGATGATGAGAATGTTTACTACCATCAGGACCCCAACTAAGATAGACAGAGGGAACAAATCATTCAAATGCCTGTTTCCCTAGTGTCAAATCTACAGCATATGGTGGAAGATTACTACCGCAGATTCCCTCCATCATAACCTGCTACTTCAGTCCCTCAAATTCCTATTGCTCAGCCATCTTTGATAATAAGATCTCCTGCTCCTTTTTCTCCACCACCTTCGGCACCTCAACTGTAGGGTCAAGAACATCAAACTATTGATGATGAAAGAGAGGAAGGAGAAGTGGATGAGGTATCACTGCCTAACAAATAGGACGGTTATCAGATACAGACACCGTCTCCTTCAGCCCCACTTCTGGTGGAGTCGCCACCTGAAGACATAGGAGTTTTTCATACCCTTATGGAAAGAGCGACTAAGAAATTTCAGCTTCCCTTGACCACCAAACAAGCTTATCCGTCCCTATACAATTTTAAGGAGCAGACTAAAAGACAGGTTTGTTCATTCGCCATAGTAAATTTCATATGGGAGGAAGACCTAAAGGGTAATGAGAACACCTGCTTAAATTCCAGCACTGTTACCAAACTTGGAAAATAATTATAAGGCACCTGACAACTCGCCTGCCTGCCTTGTACGGCAACTAAAGCCGGATTCAGTGATTTACCAGGCGGCTCAACGTTTTGCCAGAAATCCTGCTTCACCCCTGTTAGGCCCTCCTAATAGAGACTGAAGAATTCTTGACTCCATTGTCAAGAAATTTTCTACTATGGCAGCAACGATGGTTAGAGCGGCAAACTCTCTTGCCATTCTGGGTAGATACCACCGCCAAATGTGGTCAGACATTTCGCCGTTCATTGATATGTTTTCTGAGGACTCGAAGGCAGAAGCAAGAAACATTCTTCAGGAAGGGGAGATGATCTCAGCAGAGATGGACTGTGCTGTAGACGTTTGGTCAACAGGTTTCCGGAAGTTGGCTGGGGTCCTAAGACAGGGAAGGTTCAGATTTACCTCTTTCCACCAGGAAGTACAAACTAAAATCCTCTATGCCTTATGATGGCAAATTCATGTTTGGCCAATACATTGATGAAGTGCTGCTGCAAGCGATTAAGAAAGATACAGATACTTCTAAAGCGCAAGGCACCCTGCAGTTTAAGAAGCAGCCTTTTCGTTGAGCTACAGGCCGCGGTTCATCTTTCTTTCGGGGAGGTTATAACCAGTACAAACCTTTCTAACCGTATCAGGGACAATCCTGATATACATCAACACAACAGCACCATCAGTCGTACAAGCAACCTCCTGCTGCTTCCTACAAGCACTGTAGAGGAAAGACAGCCTTCAGAGGCAGAGATGCCACCAAGAAACAGTGACTAACGCCCGGTGTGGGCCACAATTCCCACCAGTTCTTGCGTAATTGGTGGACAGATTTTCTGTTTCCTCCCCAAACGGTCTACGATAACAACGGACAGATGGGTCCTAGATATAATTTCCAACTGCCACACTTTGGAATTTAAGCAGATCCCTCCAAATGGCCCACCCCAAAATCCTTTGCCTTCTCATTTCATGGAATTACTCTCAGATAAACGTCACAGCGATTTTTCCTCATAAGAAAGAAATCTGAAGAATTGTACCTCATCTTGGACCTACATTGCCTAAACAAATTCCTGACAACTAGACATTTTGTATGTTATCTCTTCAGGAGGTGCTTCAGTTAGTAAATCAAGGAGATCACATGACTACTTTAGATCTTCGGGACACCTATTTCCATTATACCCATTAACCCAAACACAGGAAATTCTTACGCTTCAGAGTGGCTGGGATTGACTATCCATTCCGGGTTCTCCTATTTGGCCTTCGTTCAGAGCCTTGAGTGTTCACCAAGGTTTTGGCAAAGGTGGCGGCCCATCTATACCAAGCAGAGATTCATATTTTCCTTTCCCTGGACGATTATCTCATAAAAGCCAAATTCTTTACAGTGGCAAGCAGTCGTACTCTGGAATGCCTGACCCTTTTCCTGTCCTTGGGACTGTCCATCAACGTCCCAAAGTCTTGGCTAATCCCCTCAAGGGTCAGAACGTTTTTAGGAGCTACTATAGACACTCAACAGGCCTTCGCCTCACTGGAAAGGCAGGAACAGATGCAAGCTGGCAGCTCTACACCTCGTAAAAGAAAGTCCATTTCAGTACAGAAGTGCAAATCACTTCTGGGAATGCTGTCCTCTTGAATTTGCCTTATTCCCAACCGACGATTGCGGGTGAGACCCTTGCAAGAAGAACTAGACAGTGGTTACAAATCTCAGGGTCCTTCGAGGATCTCATCTGGATAACACCACAGATGAAAGATGCGCTTCAATGCTGAACTTACATCCAAAGCATAGCTACAGGCCAGTTGTTCCTAATACGCCATTCGTCCGCAACACGCAGTTACGACCGACTACTCCCTCAGAGGTTGGGGAGCACATCTGGAGGGTTTAACAGTCAAGGGCAAATGGGGCAGTCAACAACAATACCTACACATCAATCTTTTGGAACTAAAGGCTATTTTCCTGGCTCTGAAGTATTTTCTTTAAAAAAATCCCAGGAGCATCCGTTTTAATCCGGATAGACAATACTACAAGTACGCACTATCTAAACAAACAAGGTGGAACAAGATCGACTATGCTATCTCTACATGTGCAACAAATTTGGGATTGGGCAATTCAGCACCTGATAATCTTAACAGCGGAACATGTTCCGGGAGTGCCCAATATCCTTGCAGATTCCTTGAACAGGTCAATCTCTGCCAGCCACGAGTGTGAACTACACCAACCAACCAACTTTCAATCGCTTCTTTCAATCACGGGGCAAACCGAATTTAGACCTATTTGCAACCAAGCAGAACTGCAAATGCCGATTATTCGCCAGCTGGCTACCCCATCAGGGATCGTGCGGGAATGTGTTTTTGATCGCATGGTCAAAAATATATGCTGACGCTTCTCCTCCGATTCCTTTAATTACAAGGGTGCTCCGTAAGATGAGGAAGGAATCTTGCCAAATACTGCTCCTAGCACCTAGGTGGCCTTGCCAGTTTTTGTTCTGGAGCTCTTCGTTCTCTCGGAGTGCAAACCCATTCAGTTACATCTGATACTGAACCGGTTGATGATGAATCATGGCCAGGTCAGTCATCCTGACCCAGCATCTCTTCGATTGACGGCTTGGCTCTTGAACACTGAGTTCGCCAGTCTAACCATCCCTGCAGATAGTCGGGAGGTCCCTGCGAATGCTAGAGCTCAATCTACTACAAAAGACCTACAAGCGCAAATGGAAAAGATCCGGTCATTGGTTTTTAAGCTCTGAGGTACATCCTATTCAGTCGCCACCAGAGCAGTTGCCCTTTTTCCTACAGCTGGCTAAGTATGGTCTCTCCCATTCAACCATTAACCACATCGCTGCTAAGGCTTTTCCCCTCCTGTGCTGGAAGCTCATCAAGTCCATTGATCATGACGAGCTCAGCTCGTCATCAGCACAGCTCAACCGTGCTGCATGACGAGCTGAGCTCGTCATGAGCATGGAAGGGGTTAAGGTTTTCCTTGCCACAATATCCAGATTTTAATTGCATAATGGGTCAGTCACTTTGTTCGTCAAGAATTATGGAGCAATTTTTTACAGGCTTGTTTATGATGTTCGCACCAATAAGGCGGCCACCACCACCTTGGCATCTCAACATTGTGCTGGCGCAACTTATGAAAGGACCATTTGAGCCCATTTATAGAGTAGACCTCAAATATGTCACATGGAAAACGTCCCTTCTGCTGGCCCTTACGTCACCTAGACAAGTAAGCGACCTACAAGCTTTCACTATTCGTCACCCCCCTTTCCTTCGATTTACAAGGGACTCAGTTATACTTAGTACCAATCCTACTTTCATCCCTAAGGTCCCATAGGATTTTCATTTAAATTAACCAGTCATATTAAAGACTTTTCCCAAATCCACAAACCCCATCGGAAAGATCATTACACTCTTTGGATCTCAAGATATGTATAAAATTATATTTGCAGAACACCTCCAGCATCCACAAAACTGACCAGCTATTTGTGGCACATGGGAAAGTCATGAAGGAATATCCTGTTACTAAACAGATTGTAGCGCGTTGGATATCAGCAACTATTCAGTTATTCCATTAGCAGGCAGACAAACCACTGTCTTCGACAGTGAAAGATCAGTCTGCGATAGCTGTTTCCTCTTAGACAGCTCTCTTTGCCGGTGTGCCTATACAACAGATTTGTAGAGCAGCAACCTGGTCGCACACATTTACACGGCATTGCTGTTTGGAAGCCCCAAGCAATGCTGACACAGCTGTAGGATAAGCAGTTCCCCGTAATCTTTTTCAATATGGTGAGCCTCTCTCCTTCCCACCTTCCTATATGGTTTCACTATTCCTTTTATTTTGTTTGCAACTGAATTAGGGTTGTTTTTGTGTATGCATTGTTATATGCACTTTTATATTTAAATACACAAGTGCATGTAAATGTCTATATAGGTATGTGATCAAGGCCACTTGAGGTGGCCGAAACGCGTCAGACGTGGTCTTTGAACAATAACATTTTGAAACACTAGAATCCTGGAGTCTTTCAGTTTTTACAGTGGATTGTACCAGCACTTTGGGTAATGACAAGAATGCTTTTTCTCCATCAATATCAATGTTATTACTTAATGCTTTTAATGTACTGTGGGACCCCCACTTCGACGGGGAATGATTCAAGCAAGTGAATCTCTGAAAGATACAAATACTAGAAAACCACAGTTTATAGGTAAGTAACTTATTTTGTTTTGCATTGTAAGAATCCTCCATAATTGTCATAAACCTAGAATAAATTGTGCCAGTGTACAGCGACCTTTGAACACTTCAGCCATATCACTTCCTGGGGGATGGATATATATATATATCACTCAAACACCACCAAGGCTCCAAGCAAAAGCCCTTTATTGCAGGTATGGAAACGGTTCACTGCTGAATCCTTCAACAGTCACCAGCCTATAGGATTTAGGACACGTGAACTGCAGAGGCCCATCCAGGGTCTCTTTTGTCCGGCAGAACATTTTTGCACGTAATGTATGCATCGGCATTACCACTCCCTGAATCCTCAGCACATCTCATACAGAGTAGCCCATCAAGGGGCGTGCCATTAAAGGGAAGAATTGGGAAAGGCAGTGACTGGGCTGTGCATTTCATTCGACCACACGCCTTTGAAGAAGAGAAATCGAAACGTGTCGGCAGTGGCGCAATGACTGTTAAAGGATTCAGCAGTGAGCAGTTTCCATACCTGCAATAAAGGGCTTTTGCTTGGAAAGACTTAACGCCAGTTACGCGTTTCGACTGTCAAAGCAGTTCACACTGGATTTTCTACCAAACCACATATTTACAAGCTGATATTTAGACATAGACATTGGACACCTTATACAAACCTGATATCTTGTAGTACTACTTTGGCATCCATTTTGTAACAACGATCATTTCACAGCCAATTCATATTCTATTTCACATACTTTCAAACTGGGCTTTGAGATATATCGACCGAGGCAAAATGCCACGGGTGACTGAGTATTTGATGCTAGTTTATCCTGGAGATAAAATGGTGGCCATATTGGAACAGAGTATTATAATCAAGATGGTCTAGCCACCTATTCCATTCTCCTTGTGTATGGCTGGCTAGGGTTTAATCATACTTGAATGTATGTGTTCCAGTTCAAAAGACAAGTTGGCCAGTACTTTTTTTTACGCCTGTTTCATCTTAATGTACATAATGACACCACACTTGCATATATGCTTTCGCCAAATGGCTTATTTTAGGTGTGGTGACACTGCAGGGTATGTTGTGCCACTCATGCATGTTCAAACCATTGTCATGTATAATTTGAAATACATTGAAGAAATACATAGAAAAAAACAGCAAAAAAGGGCAACTCTCCAAGTGTAAAATCTTGCATGTGTGGTTTGTGTTCACCAGCTCATCCCCTTCAGCTTGCCCCTTATCCTGTGAGGTACATATTAAAGCAAAAACAGTTGTACAAATTTCTATACATCATAATCCAAATATTAAAGACCAACAATCTTATTGCTCCAGCTCAGGCTGAAGCTCAAGTCCTGTGTGTGTTTGGTCTGTTTGCTTCTTACATCCACCTAATCACAATAGCATGCTGGATCATGACGGCTCTTCAGAGGTGCCTCTGCAGACAGTGATTCCAGCATCAAGGGAACTTAATGGAATCCATTACATTCTACTGCACTGGAGGTGAGGTGGGGGAGGAGCACAACCTGGCTCAAGGCCCTTTATATTCCCCTCCAGCAGAGATTACGGTAGTGACAGATACCTCCTACCTTGAGTGCGGTCCACTCCTTAAAGACCTGGAGATAAAGCGCCTTTAGTCTCCAGAAGAGCCGAAAATACACATCAGTGTACTGGAATTGAGGGCTACCTGGTAGGCTTGCAAAGCTTTTCTCCCTTTCATTCATGTTCAATTGATCTAAATCTTGACAGACACCACACCTGCAATATAGTATATAAGCAAACCAGGGGTAGTGGGGTTTCAGTCACGAAGCTCTGAGGCTCTGTGAGGTTCTTTTTATTGACATTTATTCACTCTGCATGTTCTGGGGGAATTGTTCTTAAAAACTAAACTGCTTCGGGGGAACTTTGTTAGTTGCTGCTACTTAACTCTATTCTGCTGCTACTTGTGTTTATACAAATTTTATGTGGAGTGTTGTAATCCTCTTAATCTTTATCGGAACTTGCTTGGTTCCCCACGCGCTGATTGCGGTCAGCGCTCCACTCGTTGCACGTCGCCCGGCCACATCCTTTACTTAATGGCCGTGGGTCGGACGCGCACGCCAAAGTCATGTTAAAGGCAAGCACGTCTGCGCTCATCCGAGACCGCATGGGAGAAAGGACCATAAACTGTGCCCAAATTTTAGTTCCTCCGGTACAGCTAATCCAATATTTATTTGAGAAATTGCTGAATCTTCATGGTAAACACCATCCTGATTGTAGCCTACTTCATCCTATTGATGACATTATCACATGTTATAATTTTACCTTCTGTACACACCCTCCAGTGAATCAAATAGTGCAGTCATAGACATTGTTTCCTTTTGGCAAGGTCACTGTCTCTCCCAAGGCTGTAATTCCTCCAACAAAGTCTTTAACTTTTAGAACATTAATTGTGGATCCCTCCCCAAACATAAAGAGGGTATTTTTAATCTATTAAGCAGTGAACAACCAGATGCAATTGTTTTTAACTGAAACATGGTTACACACCAGCTCAGGACCAGATGTGGCCACGGCTTTACCAGCAAATTATGCTATGGTCAGAAAAGACAAATATAAGGGTAGGAGGAGGCATTGCATTAATTTTTAATAAATCTTACTCATGCAAATTTGAGGATTCGTGTCTTGCAGGTTGTGAAGCAGTCTTATTCAAACTTACTCTGACTTCTCAATTTACTTTCTCTGGTATGCTGGTTTATCTCCCCCCAGGACCGACCGGTCCTTGGGCGTCATCACTCCAAGACTTAATTGCCCTCTACCTACTTAAAATGGCTAATTTCACCATTTTAGGTTATCTAAATCTTCATTTTGACAATACTGAGTGTACAACAAGCAGCACATTGATCTCGGATCTGGCTGCAATGAATCTACCGCTTTAAAATAGTGGCCCGAAGCATACGGCAGGCCACTTATTAGATCCAATCTATCCCATATTCAGTGCCTCCTGCTCTTACCTTATGTTGATCAGATCACTTTGTGGTAAAGTTTCACTGTACAGCCCCAGCAACTTTGTTTACACCTGCATCAGGATTACAATCACAATCCAGAAACGGAGGAAAATTGGATATGCAAGCCTTTAATCAAATCTTGTCCAACAGTTTTCCAATTATTGACTCCATGTCTATTTCTTCTTTGGAAACTATATACAGTTGGATTTCTAATGCAATTGAGGACTGCCTTCCACTTTCCATTAACAAATTGCATAATCATCGTCCCCCTGCTTCACTGGTTTAGTAAACAACTAAAAACTGAAAAAGCAAAGCATTGGAAAGATGTTGGAGGAAAAATTATTCATCTGAATCTAAAATGACTTATAAAATCCCTCTAAAAAATACCAAGCTAAATGTAAATTAGCTTGAGCGGAATATGTTTCCTCCACTATTTCCAATGCACAGAATTGTTCACGTACTCTTGTTTACAATGGTTAAAAAATTAGCTGGTTCAGACACACAGCCCACTTCTGTTCTAGATGAAGCTATGTTGGCTGAAAACAGGATAATGTTACTCACCGGGGGAGGCATGGATATTCCCACATTTAAGGGACATGGTAGTGGGTCAACAATTGATTTTATCTTTTTAAGTAGTACTTGTGGCAGCCATATTATCAGTTATTCCGCTGTGTGGTCTCATTTTAGTGATCACAACCCAGTTCTGTTAAGTGTGAGAGATGAAATTGTCACAACCGAGAGTAGGCTGAATATGGTTGAGAAATGTGATATCCGGTTAACTGACCAAGCCCGCAGAATTTAATGGTGTAAGATAGTACCAGATGAGTTTTTCTCAAATCTCTGTAGTAGTAGCCGGGAGGAATTGGACCTTTGTATGGATGTAGATGCAGGGGATAAAGAAGTTGTGGAGGCGTATCAAAAGATTTGCTTCCAAATTGTTTCTAATCTGACACTCAACAGCAAAGGCAAAGCCCCTGGGAATGTAGGCTGGTTTGATAAAAATTGTTCAGTGGCCAACCAAAAACTTAAGGCGGCCCTTAAATGCAAACCAGTGGACAGATTGCTTGTGGCTACTCTCAGAAAAGATTACAAGGCAGTTGTTGAAAGGAGGCGACGGGAGATTAGAGAAGACGCCTGGGCCGAATTAACGTCAATTGACGTGCTGAAAAATAGTGCCAAGTTTTGGGCCGTGGTTAATCAACCTTACTTTGCTGACTCTCGTAATAACGAATTGGACTGTGGGATACAAGAAGATAAATGGTTTTTGCACTTTAAGTCAGTCTACGAACAGGAGAACTTGGGGGCTGAGGCTTCAACCACTTTTATCAGGCACCCTTACACTCTAATAGTAAACGAAGGTGAGGTGGCCGAAGCAATTGGTAAAATGGCCAGCAACAAGGCTCCCGGGCCGGATGGTGTTCCTTCTGACCTTTTTAAATCTAACATAAAATTTTGGTCCAAAATTTTAGCAAATGTTTTTAATACAATCTCCACAACAGGCATGCCAGAGACTTGGTCCCAGTCGGTGATTGTGCCCATTGATAAAAAAAGGTGATAGGGGTGATCCGGGTAATTACCGCCCAATCTCACTCATTGATTCAGCTGTAAAGGTCCTAGGTAGAGTGGTCTTATCCAAACTAACTGATTGGCTGGAGGAAACTAATACCCTCTCTGCCTTACAATACGGCTTCAGAAAGGGGCGAAGCACAATAGACCAAAGCCTAAATTTGCAACTGCTCATCGGGAAGTACACAATAGCGAAGCCAGGAACATTGTATATCGCATTCATGGACCTGTCCTCTGCTTTTGATCAAGTAAACAGGTCCAAGTTATGGGGCCTGCTTCTAAAGATAGGAATAGATGCTAACATTGTGTACTTCTTGGCAGACCTCCATAGGGACCTCACAGCCACGGTGAGATATGACCGAAAAGGGAATTGCACGGGCAAGATTAGCATCACCAATGGTGTACGGCAAGGTTGTATCTTAGCCCCCTTGCTATTTACACTATACATCAACGATCTGGGCGGTGTTTTAGGAGCCGCATGCAAGGATATACCACGGGCAGGGAAGTTTCTAATACCAGCATTATTATATGCGGATGATGCCGCCCTTTTAGCTCGGACCGCAGTGGGACTCCAATGTCTTTTAAATTCATTTTATGTGTTCATGTCTTCTTTTGATTCAAGTGTCAATTATGGTAAATCTCATGTTATGGTGGTGGGCCCGAAAGGTAGGGTTTTGAAGAATGTAAAGACATTGCAATGTAACTGGCATAAATTGACAAGAGTCTCCAGGTTTCCTTACCTGGGGGTTGTATTCGATGATAGTTCCACCTGGCACCCCCAATTGTTGGGAAACAAAAATGCCTTTGTCCGTTCCATTCTGGCAGTTCTGGGTTTTTCCCGCAAACTGGGGGTAAAACCCTTGCAGTCAGTATTGAAGGTATATGCTGCAAAATGTATTGCCATTGCTATGTATGGTGCAGACTTGTGGGGCTTCAGACCAGTTAAGATGCTTCAGGTAGCGGAGGACAATTTTCTGAAATCGATTCTATCCTTGCCACGATCTACGGCCGGTTTCATAGTGCACCAAGAATGCGGCGTAGATTATTTGGAAGATCGAATCGCTGTGGCCCCCCCTACTAAAATGGATTTCAGTTTGGCTGAACCCGGAACTGGAGGTGAACCACGAAGTTTTAAAGGATTGTCTCACACTAGATCATTGGGACTTTATCCCCTGGCTGAAATATGTTCAACAACTATCCACAACATTAGGTCGGCCAGAATTGTTCACTGAGCCGGCAAAACTTGTGAAAGGTGACCTGAAATGGGTTAAAAGCGCCTTTATGTTGAACAGAGGGGTGGATAGAGAAGGCTTGGAGCTGGTTAAACCAACCGTGAGAACTAACCAGCTGATTGTATCCTCAGGGTGTGACATGGAATTATATCTAAAGGTTGTTAACATTCCCAATCACATATCTTTTAACAAAGTTCCGGTTAAATAAAATTCATTTCCTGATCTCCGGTCGCCCCTGTTGGACTAAGCCCCCAGATTTGGATCTGTGTAAATGTGACGGTTTTTCCCTTATGGATACTGTTCATTTTCTGTTTTTCTGTGGTCACTTCATAGATATAAGGAAAAAGTTTATCATACCCGTATTAAAGGGCAAAGGGTTTAGACAAGTGAAGCCCGCTTTACTGTACCTTCAATTACTGTCTAATACATGGGAAATTTGCAACATGGCCACATTTTTTACCATAGCTATGAGACTTAGCAAAAAGATTAATTGGTCTTAGATGAAATATTGTATATGGCGAGTTTTTAGATTATGTGTAAAATGTTTTTATCTTTTTTTCTTAAATATCCTGGCATATTGTACACACTCTTAAAATGACACCATGTGTCCGCATTTTATATATTTTCTATTGGGTACTCTTTTTTTAACTGTATTGAATGTCATTGTGTCTTCTGGTGTTTTTGGACCTCTATGTTTATATTTGTATACTTTTGTGGTTATTGATATGAACCGAATAAAGTACTTTTGACTGACTGAATTACAATGTGACACTCTTGCTAATTTTTTTATAAATAAAGTGGAGCAAATATACCGAAAACTTGTTACAATTAGTCCAATGGCTCCTACCCAGTCAGTTTCCTTCCCTGAACTCATTTCTACGGTTGAATCTACCACAAAATTGGAAACGTGGACATCTTTTAATATTAATTCTTTAAAAAAATCTTAGGCAGCATTAAATCAGGGTCTCCCTGTGATCTTCTTCCTGCTCCAGTACTTCAGCAACTTGAGTTGCCATCCATGAAAATTTTTATGGAGCTACTTAATGTTTCGCTCCAAGAGGCTATGGTTCCGCCTGATTGGAAACATGCCATGGTCCTCCCACTTTTGAAAAAGGTTAATGCTGATCCTGCCCAGTCATCCAATTTTAGGCCTATTTCCCTGCTTCCAATTTTTTCCAAAATCCTGGAAAAACATGTAAATGTACAATTAACTAAGTTTATTGAATCTTCGAACTTCTTACATCCTTCTTAGTCCCGCTTCAGAGCGGGTTTCTCCACTGAGACGACTCTTCTTGGAGTTACTGAAATGCTATAGCAACGCCTGGATACAGGTAACACAGTGGCCCTCGTATTGCTAGACCTGAGTGCTGCATTTGACAATATTTGCAGTCTCTTGGCATTACCTGTACAGCACTTGGCTGGCTGTCTTCTTTCTTATCCAAGCGGACCTTTCAGGTTTTCTCATCTCATCTAGGGCTACTTCTAAAATCCATTCTTCTCCTTATGGGGTACCTCAAAGATCGACTCAGTCCTCTTCTGTTTAATGTATAGTTACAACCTTTGGCAGCGGTTGCAGAAGAGGCTGGGATTTATTTTTTCTTATGCCAATGACACCCAAATCATTTTTTTCCCTTTCTGCAGAAAAGCTGCTGGGACCTTCAACTCTTCAAGTGGGTTTGAGTAACATTGTATCTTGGATGCAAACCAATCTACTCAAACTCATTGGTGAAAAAACTGAGTTCCTTATTCTAGGAAAAAATGCAGGCCTTTGGGGCCCCCAACATTGGCCCAGCGTAATGGGTCCTCTACCGTTGCCCACCTCTCAAATCTGCAAATTGGGATTTATCATTGATAATAAATTATCCATGAAGCAACAAGCGGTAAAAACTGCAGCCACCTGCTTCACCATTTCAAAATGGTTGAAGACAATCATCTGGATGCTCCCTAGTGCTACCCAAAAGACCGTTGTCCAGGCACTTGTAACATCTAGACTGGATTAGGGGAATATTCATTATTTGGAGCACATAGGGATGTGTTAAGTAAGCTTCAGGTTGTGCAGAATTCCGCCGCCAGATTGCTTTGCAAAATCCCAGGAATGTCTTCTACCTCTAGTGCCTTGAGAGATCTGCACGGGCTTAGAGTAGACAATTGGGCCAAATCTAAAGCCCTGAACTATATGTTCAAGATCAAGGCAAGTACTGCTCCTACCTGCGAAATCTAGTCCTTCCCTACCAGCCCTCTCGCCTGCTGCGTTCCACGCCTCAGGAAAAATTTGTGGTTCCTAGGGACAAACTCACAGGAATGGGTGGTTGCTCTTTTTTCTATCTTGGCCCACTCCTATGGAACTCTCTCCCTAAAGCGATTTGCAAAGAAACCACACAAATGTCCGTAAACTGCTAAAAACCTGTTTTTTTAATTAATCTTTTTTTTTTGGTTCCTTCAAGTCTGCGCTGCGAAACCCATTTTGGGTAGCTGTGTGCATTATAAAATTATTTTAACTTAACATGCACCCAGTTCCAATCTGTCCCTGGTACCCAATTCCTTGGTAGGCTCTTGGAACACCAGAGTGACCGCCTCAGTCAGCGTTATCTAGCCAACTACAAATGGCTTCTTCATCCAAGAATAGTCCAAGACCGCTTCAATCATTTGGGCAATCTTCAGGTTGGGGTATGTGTTTCAATTGATATGGAAATTTTCAATTCCGTGTGCGTTTCCTCTCATACCCTTAATTCCTTGAGTACTGAAGATTTACCAAAGTGTGGTCCAAGTAATTATCATCACTCCAACATGGCAGAGACTGTCATGGTGCAAAGACCCATGGCACCTAACTACAGCAGGCCTTCCTCTGTCACTGCTCAGAGGATCCCATGTCTTAATCAGACAGACATGTTCTGAACCGCAAACTTCAGAGCCTACATCATCATATATGGAGATTATGCACCATAATCTATGGTCCTTTCTGCATGTCTCCCTTCTACCAAATCTGTCTACTCAGGGTGGTGGAACAAAGTTGTTTCCTTATGTGCTGATTTAGGGATAGAACCACGTAACTCATCTCGTTCTAATGTACTACAATTTGCACTGTCCTTAACTCAACAAGGCTGTGCTATGTTGTCGGGCCATCTTTCTCATTTACCAGTGTTTCTTAGCTTACCAGACCAACCATCCCTGTTTACATCTCCTGTGGGGTCAAGAATCCTCAAAGATGTTGACTAACATGTATTTGCCTATGCCAATCAGTGTGCCACAGTAGAATTTTAAATTGGTTCTCACATTTCTCACGGGGACTTCATTTTGAACCCTTCATGATTATCAGTTGAGAATACTAACCCTCAGGACTGTTTTCTTAGAAGCCATTACTTTAGCTTGAGGTGTTAACAAGTGTCAACTCCCCCATTTACAGGTTTCTTTCCAGACACATTGGTGCTCCAGGCAAAGATTGCTTTTTTACCTAAGGTGGTGGCCCCACTTCATCTAGGAAAATCAACACTACCAACCTTTTATCATCCTCTTCTTCCTTTTAAGGATGAAGAAAGGATACACAGGTTAGACTGTAGGTAAGCAGTAAACTAATACATCATCCGTACAAAAATGATTTGAGATTATATGACCCAACTTTTTGTTGGTTACATAGGTTCTGAAAAAGTTTTAAGCAGTCTCAAAACGCACAACTGCCAGTTGGATTTTCCTGTGTAGTAAGATCTATTATGCCTTAATAAGAGTTGTCTACCTGAGCCAAAGTCTTCCACATTAGCTCTAGCTAGAAAAGTACCAGTAGAAGACCTATGCAGAGCAGCCTACATGCTTCTTTCAATATCTTTGCCGTACATGGTTTGGATTCTGAGGTAAGAAGAGATGGACACTTTGCCTTCTCTGTACTTGGAGGTTTTATTTTTTATATATAGAAACAGGTTTTTCCCTGATTTCCTTCTCTGCCTGTTTACTGCTTGGAAATCTGTTCACAGGTTAGGAATCTGCAGGTAGAAGTACCTACCAGAAGAATATTACCTTCCAAACTATCTTTCTGGTGTATGTGCCATCCTTCTGCAGATCATTCACTGCCCCTTCTGCCTTCCTGTCTACTGTAGATATAAACACAACTTGTACAGATGTATATTCTTTTAATAAATTACTCAAATTCGTTATTTAATGTACCAATATACAAGATTCAGTTCTCTCAAAATGTTTCAAAAGTCACAATAAAACAGAGCAAAACTCTCGTTAGGATGCAGGTCTCGAGGCTGTATGACTCCTGTAATGTCATCACAACTCCACATCTGACGTGGCTGAACCTATGCCAACTCCGGGCACAGTCTGCCCTTGGGATAATTAACAGGTGAGTAATCTGTAGATCTGATAGACTATTAGCCGCAGATACCTTCACGTAGAATTATCCCCAGGCATGAGACTTGATCCGGAATTTTTTTTGCCACAGCATCCCTCACGCTGGGCGACATCACGCAACTCCGCCCAGGCGTCGTCTGCATACGTGACATCCGCAAGGTCACATAAGCCCCACCCTGGCGCGCCTACGTCAGTTTTTTCTTTTTCGGCGTGCATCTCGGATCCGGTCTTGCTGAGAGCCTGTTTTGGGTCCTTTTTTCTCACCAATTGTCTTCTGTACTGATGAAACAGTGTGCGAATGCCTTCGGGCTTCAAATCTTGCACGTCGTGCGGGCGTCTTATGTCGGCGACGGACCCTCATCTCATTTGTATGTTGTGTTTGGGGGAGGATCACGGCACCACTGATTGTGAGGCGTGTTAGCAGTTGAAGCCTCAGCGGGAGTGCCACATTGAACTTCTATTGCCGCGTCTCTCCAGGTCGACTTCCTCCCCTCGATCAGCTTCGGCAGACAGCTTCAGATACGGCGTGATCGTCGTCTCCGCCCTTCTCCGATGTCGCGAGAGCATTGCTCCCTGGTTGGTAAGTGTCGCAGTTTGTCCACAGGGGCTGGTGTTCGGCCTTCCGGAGGCGGGGACTCTCCGTGGGTGATGCGGCCCGTGTGTCGTCCTCCTATCCACCGTTCCCCGGTGAAGGGGTGTCGAGAGACCAGATGGAGACATACGCAGCGGTTTTGCAGGCCTTTCTGGCGTCTCCTCCTCCACCATTCCTGGGGCGTCGGCTGATCCCTTGCCTCACGTGGGGCCCTCAGCACCAGTGCCGCCGCCTCCGGTGCGGACTGGTTCGGATACATACTGAGAGGAAGGGGTCCCAGCGTAAGTATAACAATAAACATACAATGTGAAAAAAGTTGCAAAAAGTTTACAGAAACAATGAATGAATCCACATTGTTTTTATTCACAATGGGGATAGGTATACTAAATATAGTATCAATTGATTACATATTATAATCGGTTGTACAGTGCCCCAAGGGGAGGAGGAGGTGATAAGGTGAGGATAGTGTGGTAAAGGGAATTGTGACAGTAAAATCAACCAAATATCAGAGATGCATTTGTATGTAAGTTCCAATACAAAAAACAAGACCGTTGGTTCAATGCATCAATCCACAAATATCATACTTCACAATTTACATTTAATGTCAAAATATTGGCGTGAAGTTGACAAACAAGGAGCTATTGTCGACGTTTCGTCCCTCAGTAATTCGCAGGGATTAGTAGTACCCTTGCTGCGGGGTCTTCATCAGGACGGGGTGCGGGGCAGGCAACCTATCCAATATATATTAAAGAGAATTGTTTTAATGGTTGCAGAAATGGTGTTGTGACGCAACACGGTTTAATTTGAGATCTAGTGCACACCGAAAAATAGCATACCATTAATTAGTTAATGCTCATCTGGTAAGTAGAGGACAGGACTCACGTCTCTGTGGGATTGTTCATTTCTTTAAGAACGAGGAAAGAGAATAAGAGTTCGGATACAGGCTTGGAGGATGTGGTGCTGTTTGGGTGCGACCTCTCTGGGTTCCCTCCTTCGCGCCACGGCGCCTCTGCCTCGCCGCAAACTTCTGCAGGAGTCCTTGTGACGTCGCGGGAGGTCACCGGGGCTCGGGTCGCATCCCCGAGCCTCGCTCGGCCCTCTGGGCGGGTGAAGGCCTCGTCCAAGGTTCAGCTGACGCCGTCCAGACACCGGTGTCTGCTTCAGGTAGCGCCACAAGGGTCAGTGACCTCTTTTCGTCCTGCTGTGGGCCGGGGTGGGGACTCCTCGTCCCCCTCTGGGCCATTCTCGTTCCTCGCCGCAGGCGGCTTCCTTGTCGGAGGGCAATTGGGACGTTGAGTCGTCTCTGGCGCCACTACATGGGTCGCCGGGCCGCCCCCGCAACATTCTCGGCCGAGGAGAACTTCGGTTCAGTCCCTCTCGTCCCTCCACGAGGCGGCAGCCTCGGCGGAGGTAGAGTCGGCGCTGTTCCGGTGCCGCCCTTTGCCCACTTCGGCTCTGGCCCCACTCCAGTCCTCACTCCGGTCCCCGGTGCGGTGTGACTTGGAGGAGACCTCTCCGGTCTCTCCTTCGGAACCGGATGGTGCTGGCGCCTTTCCTCAGGGTGCGGACTCCACGGCTCCACGCAGAGGTCGTGCAGCGGATTAGTCTTCGGACGTTCCCTCTAATCTGGAAACTGGCTGCATTTTAGTGTCCTCTTCCCCGGAGACTGGCCACCACGTGGTGTCTTTCATCGGCGTCGAAGGGTGGCTCCCCACCTTTTCTGAGGCTGAGGTGCTCGTCGTAGGAGCGGCAGGTGCCCCATTCTTCGGTGCCTTCTGGCTTTCAGGTCTGGCCCTTGCCCGTCCCGCTTGGCTTCTGGGACGGCAGTCTTAGTCTACAGCCGTCACCCACGGAGGAGCTGATTTTTTCTCCGTAGGGCCTATGGAGGCAGGTGCGGCCTTTGCTCAAGCGGTGTCCACAGCTGTGGCCATTCTGCTCATGGGTGACCTGATAGATCATTTCCCGGCGGACCAACTTTTGGAGGTTCTCCACCAGGGCTCTGGGGGGAGGGAGATCTTACTCCCCTTTGAGGGTTTTCTCCTTTCGTCCCTGGAGAGAGCTTGGGGGCGTCCGGCCTCGGGAGAACCGGTGCCTCAACACCTTCTGCACCGTCACCTTCTGGCGCCACGTGACCCGGCGTGCCTCTCCCGCCACCCCTCTGCTGCCAGTCGGCTTGTGAGGACCACTTTTACCTCCCTGCCGCCACTGTTTACTCCGTCGTCCCGGGAGGCCCGCTGGCTGGACTCTTGGGGGCGCAACATGTTTGCCTAAACCAGTGCGGCCCTTAGGGCCCTTAACACCTTATGTATATTGGCGAGGGCCTCCTCTTGTTTGTGGGACTCGGAGTCTCTGAGATCCACGGCTTCCCAGGAGACTGTTCAGGTGGACTTACAGCATCATGCTTTGGATGGCCGGGAGCTGGCGGCGTTTATTCTCCGCTCCGCTCTGGACATCGGAGTTGTTGGGCAGGGACATGGCTTCCTCAGTCGCCCGCCGTCTTTATGCTTGGCTTCGGGGCGGCGTGTTCCCTGAGAATATTCGGGAGAGGCTCATTGATCTTCCGTTTGGCAGCTTGTTGTTCCATGCCCCAGCTGCCTTCCAGATGTTCCTGGTGGGGCTTTGTCCTCCTCTGCCTTATTCTCCTCCTCCTTCGTGACTGCTGAGTTGAGCTGGGTTTGGGCTTTTGGATGGCCTAGCTGTAGTTGGTGTTTGCTGGCCATTGAGTTCTCCTTTCTGGGACTTTGGCATTGTTGGCTGCTGGACGGCCCTTGTTGCCTGTGTGTTTTTTGCTGGAATAAAACACAGAATTGGCCCTGAGATTAGGCCTTCTGTTTTTCTTTGGGCTGATGTCAAGCTGCTTTTTCCAGTGATGCTTTGCTTTCTCCTCTGCTGCGGAAGTTTTTCCAAAGAGGGTTCCCGTGTTTTGGGACTCACCGTACCCTATGTGGGGTAGTGGTAGCTATTATATAGCTATGCTCTGCTGGGGAGTGCTGGTTGCCTTCGGGTGCCTGTTCTCCTTGGTGTTTCCGTATGTTGCTTTTGCTTCTTGAGGTTGTGTCGTAGTAGGTCCGGCCATTTCCTCTCCTTCCTGCTCTTGTGCTGAGAGCTGGGATGCTTAAGTGTCTTCATCCTTCTGGCGGCTTATGGTTGTAGCTACTGTTCTGGCTGGCCTGTTGCCTTCCCTCTGGGTGGGCTCACCTCTTCCTTGGGCCCTCTGGGCTTCTTCTTGTTCCTCTGCCTGTCCTGACGTTGAGTGGAAGCCCGGTAGCCCTGGGGGTGGAGTGGGGTGCTTCGGCCTCTCCGGCCTTGCCCTTGGTTCCTCTGTTGTGAGTGTATGGGCCTCCACTCTTGCTTCTTCCGCCTACATCCCTTCTGGGGCTGCTGGCGTTGGCCTTGTGGGGGTCCTCTTGCCTGTTGCGGACGAGGTTAGAATTAGAATTAGAATTAGAAATAGATTTCTAGAGCGCGGTTGCTGCCTAAGGGCGTCCAAGCGCTGAGGTAAGAATTGGAAAGACATGCTGAGTGACAGATTAGAGCTCGGAGGCTTTGGCGAATAATAAAGTCTTCAGCTTTTTACGGAATGAGAGCAGGTCCGGGTTGGAACAAAGTGAGAGGGGGAGGGTGTTCCAAAGTTTAGCTGTGTTTATTGAGAACAACCTACCCCCGGATCTAGCTCTCTTCACTCTAGGAACCACTGCCAGGAAAGCCTGCCTCCCTGGTCTGCATGTCTGGTCCCCTGTAGGCCTTCTGTCCTGTCGAGACTGGTGGGGTCCTTTTGCAGACCCTCCTTCCCCTTGGGTAATGCTAAGGTATCTATTCTACGTGAAGGAATCTGTGGCTAGTAGTCTATCAGATGTACGAGTTACTTACCTCCAGTAACTGTGTTCGAGGCATATGAGCTGCAGATTGCACACTATGCATAGTGTTGGGCCCGGATGTTTGCAGTCTGTTTTGTAGAAAAGTCTCTGGAAGTCACGGGATAGGTGACTCCTCCTTTGGATGATACTGCGCATGGTCATCGGCTCCAACCCCAGATTGTTTTTCGCCATTAGGGAAGTGATGGAGGTATATAAGAGATAGTGATGTCCATGTGATATGTATCTAATTAAGATACTACTGGAACAGATAAAGGTAGCCGGGGAGGCGGGTGGGAGTGTGAAACTCTGCAGCTCTACATGCCAAGAACAGATGCATACTGGTAAGTAGCATTTTCCGTTCGAGGCACTTGAGCTGCAGATTGTACACTATGCATAGATTACATAGCAGTTCCCACACCTTGCGGCGACCACGCGTATCTGTTGCAGTTGTTTGAACCCAAGTTTTTAGTACAGCCTGGCCCACAGTGGCTTGTTGTTTAGTTTGTACATCTGAAAAAGCCCTGTGTATCAATTAACTAATTGATACACAGGGCTTTTTCTTTCTGTCTGAAGAAAGACAGTATAATATATCGCTGATTCTGGCACCCCAAACATACCTGAATTAGATGCTCTGGAGTATAGTGAACAGAAGGGATGTTCATCCTGCAAATCTTAGCAGGTCCCACCCTTGCCCCCTACCTCTTTGATTTGTTAAGAAATGACTATGAATGAAGTATGTGTTAAAGGGTCTGCAGATGATATGAAAAAGGATCTACCAACCATCATTGTTCTGGTGGCTGTTTTAGAAGCATTTGAGAGTGTGCAACATCACACTTTGATTTGCTTCTGCCGAGCTGATGTGCGGCACTAAAGTTAGTTTTTCTTATGCCCAGTGGTTATTACTCACATAGTGAGAATTTGTCTCCCCTAGGTTAATTAGAACTGATGCATCTGGCCCTGTTGGGTAACTGCTTTTTGGAAGGCCAGTCCCTGATGTGATTCTTTGACAAGGCACTCTGTTTAAAGGCACTGAGTAGTGTTCCAAGCCTCCTAAGGCTGAAAGGCACCACAGTAGTGAAGTGGTAAGTGTGAGCGAGCATCTCGTACTAATGGGCAGGAAACAGGGAGTAAGAGGACTGTGCTCCTGGATGGGGATGAATCATAACTCTGTACTGCATATACACAAATAAAGCAGCTGTATATAGCTTTGAAATTATTTTATGAAGCAGTTTCTCCAATCTACTATGAGATGTTCCAGTAAGTCTTAAGATATACAAGAAATGAAATAATCTGTAACAAGCTTAATTTGAGTGCTTGTTCTTAAAGTGGCTGCTTAAAAAATAAGCATTGGAAATGCAATAGGTCTCGCATTAGGAAAGTTTGAGCTATTGGTATTCTAAATGACACTTTTTTTATTTATGTGTTGGTTTTGAAAGTAGCAAAATTAATAGCTTTGTCAGTTACAATGTCAATAGTTTTAACTTTTGCAAATGTGACACCTATAGCATTTGTAATGCAATGTGTGTTGTATTTACGTGACTTAGATGTATTGATATTACAAATAACAATGGCTTTTAATTTTGTAAATAATTAATACTTAAATAAAAGTTATTGTAATTTATAATGGCAATAGCTTAAACGTTTGTAAATAACTTTTGTGAAGATTATGTTCAGTGTATTTTATTGTGACGAAAATCCAAGAACATTGCATTTGCACCTAAACACACACAGAGCCACACACATATAGATGTGGTGGTGGTGGATCTGGGGGATATGGTGGTGGTGGATGTGGTAGTGGATGTGGTGGTGGTGGTGGTGGTGGTGGTGATGGTGGGGGTGGATGTGGTGGTGGATGTGGTGGTGGATGTGATGGTGGTGGATGTGGCGGTGGATGTCATGGTGGATGTGGAGATGATGGTGGATGTGGAGATGATGGTGGATGTGGAGATGATGGTGGATGTGGAGATGATGGTGGATGTGGAGGTGATGGTGGAGGTGATGGTGGATGTGGAGGTGATGGTGGATGTGGAGGTGATGGTGGATGTGGTGGTGGTGGTGGTGGATGTGATGGTGGTGGTGGTGGATGTGATGCTGGATGTGGTGGTGATGGTGGATGTGGTGGTGGTGGATGTGGTGGTGGATGCGGTGGTAGTGGTGGATGGGGTGGTGGTTGTAGTGGATGTGGTGGTGGTTGTAGTGGTGGTGGGTGTGGTGGTGGTGGAGGATGCGGTGGTGGTGGATGTCATGGTGGATGTGGTGGTGGTGGATGTGGTGGTGGTGGATGTGATGGTGGATGTGGTGGATGCGGTGGATGTGGTGATGGTGGATGTGGTGATGGTGGATGTGGTGATGGTGGATGTGGTGATGGTGGATGTGGTGATGGTGGATGTGGTGGTGGTGGTTGAGGTGGATGTGGTGGTGGATGTGGTGGTGGATGATGTAGTGGTGGTGGATGTAGTGGTGGTGGATGTAGTGGTGGTGGATGTAGTGGTGGTGGGTGTGGTGGTGGTGGTGGATGCGGTGGTGGTGGATGCGGATGTGGTGGGGGTGGATGCCATGGTGGATGTGGAGGTGATGGTGGATTTGGTGGTGGTGGTGGATGTGATGGTGGATGTGGTGGTGATGGTGGATGTGGTGGTGATGGTGGATGTGGTGGTGGATGCGGTGGTGGATGTCATGGTGGATGTCATGGTGGATGTCATGGTGGATGTCATGGTGGATGTGGTGGTGGATGTGGTGGTGGTGGTGGATGTGGTGGTGATGGTGGATGTGGTGGTGGATGCGGTGGTGGTGGATGCGGTGGATGTGGTGATGGTGGATGCGGTGGTGGTGGTGGATGCGGTGGTGGTGGTGGATGGGGTGGTGGTTGAGGTGTATGTGGTGGTGGTGGGTGTGGTGGTGGTGGTGGTGGATGCGGTGGTGGTGGATGCGGATGTGGTGGATGTGGTGGTGGTGGATGTGGTGGTGGTGGATGCCATGGTGGATGTGGAGGTGATAGTGGATGTGGTGGTGGTTGTGGAGGTGATGGTGGATTTGGTGGTGGTGGTGGTGGATGTGATGGTGGATGTGGTGGTGATGGTGGATGTGGTGGTGGATGCGGTGGTGGTGGATGCGGTGGATGCGGTGGTGGTGGATGCGGTGGTGGTGGATGCGGTGGTGGTGGTGGATGGGTTGTTGTTTGTGGTGGATGTGGTGGTGGATGTAGTGGTGGATGGGGTGGTGGTGGTGGTGGTGGTGGTGGATGTGATGGTGGATGTGGTGGTGATGGTGGATGTGGTGGTGGATGCGGTGGATGTGGTGATGGTGGATGCGGTGGTGGTGGTGGATGGGGTGGTGGTGGATGCGGTGGTGGTGGTGGTGGATGCGGTGGTGGTGGTGGTGGATGCGGTGGTGGTGGATGCGGTGGATGCGGTGGTGGTGGATGCGGTGGTGGTGGATGCGGTGGTGGTGGTGGATGGGTTGTTGTTTGTGGTGGATGTGGTGGTGGATGTAGTGGTGGATGGGGTGGTGGTGGTGGTGGTGGATGTGGTGGTGATGGTGGATGTGGTGGTGGATGCGGTGGATGTGGTGATGGTGGATGCGGTGGTGGTGGTGGATGGGGTGGTGGTGGTGGTGGATGCGGTGGTGGTGGTGGTGGTGGTGGTGGTGGTGGTGGTGGTGGATGCGGTGGTGGTGGATGTGGTGGTGGTGGTGGATGTCATGGTGGATGTGGAGGTGGTGGTGGATGTGGTGGTGGATGTGGTGGTGGTGGTTGTGGAGGTGGTGGTGGATGTGGTGGTGGTGGTTGTGGAGGTGATGGTGGATGTGGTGGTGGTGGTGGTGGATGTGATGGTGGATGTGGTGGTGATGGTGGATGTGGTGGTGGATGCGGTGGTGGTGGATGCGGTGGATGCGGTGGTGGATGCGGTGGTGGTGGTGGTTGTGGTGGATGGGGTGGTGGATGTAGTGGTGGATGGGGGGGTGGTGGTTGTGGTGGTGGTGGATGTAGTGGTGGTGGGGGTAGTGGTGGTGGGGGTGGTGGATGCGGTGGTGGTGGGGGTGGTGGTGGATGTGGCGGTGGTGGTGGATGTGGCGGTGGTGGATGTGATGGTGGTGGATGTGATGGCGGTGGATGTGATGGCGGTGGATGTGGCGGTGGATGTCATGGTGGATGTGGAGGTGATGGTGGATGTGGAGGTGGTGGTGGATGTGGAGGTGGTGGTGGATGTGGAGGTGGATGGGGTGGTGGTGGTGGTGGTGGTGGTGGATGGGGTACTGGTTGTGGTGGATGTGGTGGTGGATGTAGTAGTGGTGGTGGTGGTGGGTGTGGTGGTGGTGGTGGATGCGGTGGTGGTGGTGGTGGGTGTGGTGGTGGTGGTGGGTGTGGTGGTGGTGGTGGATGCGGTGGTGGTGGATGTGGCGGTGGATGTAATGGGGATGTGGAGGTGATGGTGGATGTGGTGGTGGATGTGGTGGTGATGGTGGATGTGGTGGTGGATGCGGTGGTGGTGGTGGATGGGGTGGTGGTGGAGGTGGATGTGGTGGTGGATGTAGTGGTGGTGGTGGTAGTGGTGGTGGATGTAGTGGTGGTGGATGTGGTGGTGGTGGATGCAGTGGTGGTGGTGGTGGATGCGGTGGTGGTGGAAGCGGTGGTGGAAGCGGTGGTGGATGTGGTGGTGGATGTGGCGGTGGTGGATGTGGCGGTGGTGGATGTGGCGGTGGATGTGGATGTGGAGGTGATGGTGGATGTGGTGGTGGATGTGGATTGATGGTGGATGTGGTGGTGGTGGATGTGGTGGTGGTGGATGTGGTGGTGGTGGATGTGGTGGTGGTTGATGTGGTGGTGTATGCGGTGGATGTGGTGGTGGATGCGGTGGATGTGGTGGTGGATGCGGTGGATGTGGTGGTGGATGCGGTGGTGGATGCGGTGGTGGTGGCAGTGGTGGATGGGGTGGTGGTGGTGGATGTACTGGTGGTGGGTGTGGTGGTGGTGGATGTGGTGGTGGTGGATGTCATGGTGGATGTGGAGGTGGTGGTGGATGTGGTGGTGGATGTGGTGGTGGATGTGATGGTGGAGGATGCGGTGGATGTGGTGATGGTGGATGCGGTGGTTGTGTATATTGTCTAGAAGCCTTGTATCAGCAGAGCTGGGCATTAGAATCACTCACTCGTGGGTACAGAAGAGAAGGAGGGCACAGTTAATGTTAACGCAGGCAGACACAATGCAGCAGCGGTCAGTGGTCACACAGGGGGCTGCGTGGCGGTGAGGGGAGCGACTGGCCTGTTGTAAAGGAGAATTGTAGGCTAAGGTCTAGGGCTAGACTTGGAGTTACCCATTTGTAAATCAATGGAAAGACATGTAACAGTAAATATTAGAGGGTAGATTTTACAATTTAACGGAAAAACGATAGGGATGCTTACAGGATTAACAAATTGCCAACAAATGTTTTATCACTCATCATAATTCTCATTTAAAGTAGAGAATGAAAGCGGAAAAATTAAAATAGAATGGAGAGATGAAAAAAAGAAGTAGGAGGCAAATTATGGAAGATAAAAGTGGAACTGAAAAAATAGCAAGAGATCAAAGTAGCAAGATAGAAAACTAAGAAAAAATAGAGGAAAAAGATAAAATAATGAGGGAGACAAAGAACAACTAAGAAATAAAGTAAAATAGAGATAGTATGAGACGCAAAGAAAAGAAGATTTGCTACATACTCATAGTACGCAGAGGCAGCTTAGCGGAGAGAGAAAAAGAGAAGAAAAGACAAAGGAAGAAACAAACAAAGATAACGTATAAGTGAGAAAAGAAAGCAAGACAGAAAATGTTGGAGAAACAAAGGCGGACAGAGGGAAAGAGGCTGAAAAAGCTAGAAAGAGAAATAAAAAAAACACAAAGGTAAAGAGGTGAAGAGTTGCTAGAGAGGCTGCAGACCGAGACAGCATGGTGGTTTTGCTAGAATCCCTGCAAACGCGGACAGACTTGGAGAACAAGCGCAGTTCGTAGGTAGAGGCCGAGAAAAAAATGCAGATAAGGTACAGACGAAGAGAGGGAGACAAAGAGGGATAGAGAGCGGCAGAGAGCATCTGCAGAGCGAGACTGTGCCCACGTAGGTAAAGCGTGGCATGGCCTGTGGCTAATGTAGAAGAATGACCCCACAGCGGCAATGTGGCAAGCAGAGAGCAGCATTGTTCTGGGATAGTACCCAGGCGGATGCAGTGCCACTTCGGAGGGACCATGCACTGACATCATTGAACGGGGTACTTACAATTTTCAGCCTGATAGTCTGGCACAAACTGCTCGTCATTGTCAGGTACCTTATTCCAGGTCATTCCCGGCACTCTGCTCTGATGCAGAAGCAGTGCGCGACCATTCTCAATGGGGGGCAGACAGCAACAGGAAGGGTAAGGAGGGTGCAGATACCTACAGCAGTGGGGGAGGGGGTGTGCCCCCAGCAACAGCTACGTAAAGTGTCAAACTCGTTTCCCTTTTGTGTGCCCCCTGGAATCTCCTCGACTCGGCATACCATATCTAAACGGATTGAAGCTGCAAAAGAAAACAACAGTCCTCCCAGATCCCAGAGATGTGCCTGACTGCGTGACAGGAAGGGGGAGAAGCGAGCCAAACTGAGATTTGTAGAACGCGATTTATTCGCAATTAAATATGTGGTTTCGAGACATTCCCGCGAGTTACTTATTCCATCAAGTAACAGAGACTGAAAAAGAGATCAGCAGAAAGAATAGTTTTTTGGAATTTATTGAGAGTGCGGTTCACAGGCACTGTGTTTTCAGGAAGCAAATTAACCCATTTTCTTGGCCCCCTCTAGTTCACGACGAGCTGAAGAGAGAGAGAAACAAGACGGAGGGCATTGCTGTGGGGAGTTGGGAGGAGAAATGCGACACAGCAGCACTTCACACGGCCGGGCGGCCGTGAAACTGAAAGCACGGCTGGCCGGCCGTGAAAGCCTTTGATGCTGCAGGGGGTGGAGCGGCACCAAGCTGGGCAACAGATGGCTGACAACTTGATGCTGTGCACGCACATTTTAGGTCAATGTGCTTGCGCATTGACCTAAAAGCGCACGGGCACAGGACCAAATCGCCAGTCAGTTAAAGTTTGTTTAAAGCCCTATAGTCTCGTGACCTCAATGCTTGCGCATTGATAGGTCACGAGACCTAAAAAGCTAAGCACTTGAGTGGTGGTAATTTTCTCCTGTTCATCTACTCTGGAAGGTCTTATACTTTGAAAGCACTGTTAAGGTTTTCCAGTTAACACAAGACAAAATAGAAATGTTAGTATATTGAAAGTTGATATAATCAAGCGAAACCGCTTGACCTCTGCGCACTGTTGCTAGTCCAAATTGGATATAGAACAATTAATCAAATGTACATTTGTCAAAAAAACCATCAACACTGGACTTTTCAGTTAGTACATGTTCTTTACTTTCAAAAATTCATCACCACATTATTTTACGTCATAATGATCATTTTTCTGAATTAATAGTGTTATCTTCACATCAAGAACTGTAATTTGTCTCACGAATTGCCCTTGCCCAATGCATTTCGGGCCACACAGCCCTTCTTCAGGGGCTGTAGCTGAAAAACATAAACAATATGATCTTTCACTTTAATTGAAAGACCCACAACTGCATAGTTTACAGTTCGCTACAGCAATCAACTGAAAATTACAATATGTTCAAAAGAAAGATTCACCTTACACGGATAACAGAATAAATAAAACAACATTTTGAGATGAGTGAAAACATATATCCTATGATCTACATGATGCAATCAAGAAACAAGCATTTACAATTCAATGGTTTTGCCTTTGTTAACGTTAGAGCTATTGGCATTGCTCTTGACATTATTTTTATTTATGTTTTTTTAACATAAATGGCATTGTCATTTACAATAGCAAATTCAACCACTCATCTAACCCATCTGAACACCCAGCCACTGATCCACCCGCTCATCTATCTACGCATGCGCTTGCCAATCTTCATTCACCCACCCAGCTGCCCACTTGTCCATTCCGGTACCCACTCATCTATCAAAGCAGGCGCCCGCCGACCTCATCATACATCCACTCCCTCGTCCCTCCCTCCAGCTGCCCACCTACTCATCCATCCACTCATCCTTCCACCTATTCATCCATCCGCTCACACATCCATCCGCCCACTCATCAATCTGCTCATCCTTCCACCCGCTCATCCATCCTCTCACTCATCCATCTGCTCATCCTTCCACCCACCCATCTGCCCGCTCATCCTTCCACCTACTCATCCATCCACTCATCCTTCCACCTACTCATCCATCCACTCATCCTTCCACCTACTCATCCATCCACTCATCCATCCGCTCATCCATCCGCCTACTCATCCATCCGCCCACTCATCCATCCGCCCACTCATCCATCCGCCCACTCATCCATCCACCCACTCATCCATCCGCCCACCCTTCCACCTACTCATCCATCCGCTCATCCTTCCACCTACTCATCCATCCGCTCATCCTTCCACCTACTCATCCATCCGCTCATCCTTCCACCACCTCATCCATCCACTCATCCTTCCACCTACTCATCCACCCGCTCACACATCCATCCGCCCACTCATCAATCTGCCCACTCATCAATCTGCTCATCCTTCCACCCGCTCATCCATCCTCTCACTCATCCATCCGCTCATCCTTCCACCCACGCATCCATCCGCTCATCCTTCCACCTACTCATCCTTCCACCTACTCATCCTTCCACCTACTCATCCATCCACCCACTCATCCATCCACCTACTCATCCATCCATCCACCCACTCATCCTTCCACCCACTCATCCTTCCACCCACTCATCCTTCCACCCACTCATCCTTCCACCCACATAGCTGCCAAGGTTTCAGATTGCTCTGTGTGACATTTTCAGAATTGTACTTCAATTATGAGTGACATTTAATGACTACGAGTGACACTTTCTTACGCGCAAAATCAAGCAATGAAAATGAGGGAAATAGGTATAGGCTGAATAAATAAGACTTTCCGCAAATGAGTACAGCGTCTTAACAAAACTGTAAATATCGCAATCGAACTGCACTTTAACACTATTGAAATCATTAACCCCGAGCGGCCGCCCCTGTTGGCGCGCCGCTACCTGCCCAACCCCGCAGGCATCGGCACATATCAACATGACGCACCGGCCATCACAGAGGCTTTGCTGACAGACTTTGGCGACACCACTGGCACAGAAAATAATTGGACGGGCAGCGGCACCACTCATAGTCACAGAATCCATCAGTACTGCCACGGTCAACTGGATGTCCGAGAACTCCTTGAAAGTCAACCCGGATAAGACGGAAGTGTTGCCCATTTCTATCTCGGGCAACCCTTGGAGTGAGAAATTTTGGCCTATGGAGCTGGGTACACCACCGAAACCAGCATCCGCAGTCAAATGTTTAGGCCTATATGTGGATAACAAATTATCCATGGAAAAACAAGTTACCACGGTAGTGGGTACCTGCATAGGCCTTCTAAGACAACTAAGGAAGATCTCTGCCTTACTTTCATTCCCTACTTTGAGACACGTGGTCTCAGCCACAATTCTGGCTAGGCTGGACTACGGGAACTCCCTATACATAGGTTTGCCCCAGCGGCTGCTGGACAAACTACAGGGGGTTATGAATGATGCAGCGAGGCTGATCTATAAAAAACCCAGGACTGCTCATTCCTCTCCCCTGATGCAGGAGCTGCACTGGCTCCCAATTCGTCAGAGGATTGTCTTTAAAGGATTGTGTATCGCTCACAAGCCTCTGTATGGCAAAGCACCAAAATATCTGAAATCCCGACTATCCCCCTACACACCGGGTAGGACTTTGCGTTCGTCGGACGCTACTCTTTTGTCCCAATCCCGCTTCAAACTGACCACGGTGGGGGGTCGTGCGTTTTCCAACACGCTCCCAGCCTTATGGAACAAACTGGCTCCAGAACTCAGGAAGGAAAGTAACTTACTATTCTTCAGAAAAAAACTAAAAACTGTACTGTTTAAACAAGCATGGAGCAGATCTTAGGTGCACAGGTGGTTCCAAGTGAATGTAATATCTCACCACGTAAATCTGGACAAACAGCGCTTAGAGACCCCGGTGGTAATAACGCGCCATATAAATTAAATAAATAAATACTGTGACCCCGACCGTCTCAACAGGAGTTTGTGGGCTTAATGTCACTTAAGTCAGAGTAACTTCAGCTGTAACAGGGCACACTGTACCCTCTCAACCCTTAGTTGAACCAACAGCACACATTTTATGTGCAGACTTCTTTCTGGCATCCTGACGCCCTCAGACATCCCGAAGACTCTACCCGCTAAACCCCGCAATGGAGCAGCACTGACAAAGGCAGCAGTTAGGGTTATAAGAAGCAACAATTTTTAAGTTAGGAGGGGCACAGTTTACTAGTAATCCATTAGGGTAAGACAGTTACCGCTTTCTTTCTTTCTTTGCGATGTGTTCCGACCACCGGCCGCTGCAATCGCCGATCACTGTGTGACGTGCAGCTCAGCTGTAACTGCATTAGGCGCGGTGCTGGACCATTAGATTTTGACTGCACGCAGCAGCCCTGACCGGTGCGGGAAGCAGAAGGAGGCAGCGCTGCATGCGCCATGATTAAAGCGCCATCGCAAATTTGCCCGTAACAAACCCCCCGCCTTTGGAAGCAGGACGTGACGCGTCCCTCCTTCCGTCGTCACTCGTAGTCATTAAATGTCACTCAGACCCCCTGGGTCCGCAAAAGAGAAATCAACGCGACAGGCTACTGCCCGGGCGCCGCGTGAGACAGGAGCAGGAAGGCGGGTGCCCTCAATCCCGGAACAGATTCGGGGGCGTCGACGAGAAGAGGCTTTCGGCTGACGTAGCCAAAAGCCAAAAATTCTCGGGAACGCCCCCGAATCTGGTCCGAGATTGACGGACAGAGCCCTCTCCCAATGGCTAGCCTCCATTTATGGAGCTAGCCAATGGGAGGGGAGGCGGATACCCGACCCCAAACAGAAATCATAAAGTTTTTTGGCGCATGCCCAGTCAAAACCTAAAAAGGAGTAAACGCGCCTGAATCACACAAAAAGAAGTAAAAACGCCGGAATCACACAAAAAGAAGTAAACACGCTTGAATGCATGTCACACTTTAAGAGCATGTGCGTGAGCAGTTTGAATAATCCTGCATGCTTTATTGAATAAGAGATCTCAAGATATAGTCTGACACGCACTACAAAACCATAATTTGTCACTCTCCACTTCGGCGTGTGAGAAACAAAAGGGTTTGACTGAGAACACAGTGCACCAATAGGGATCTAGAGTGCACCGACGCATATGATGGGGCTCAGCCCTCATGCTCGTATGTAAGCACTGTACGAACTTCGTTTTTCTCTAGGTTTGTCTGTGTATGGATGTTTTCCTGAAATCCTAGTACTAATCTATATGATGGAAGTAAATAAAAGACGCTTCACTACTACGAAGCTGCATAAAAGGCATCTGAAGTTAGTGGGCATGATACGATTAAAAATCAGGGCTGTGAGCTAGTCTGGTACTTAGCCCATCAATTTTATGACCACCGAAAAAACACTTTGATGAAGCATGTCACCTACTAGGTGGGTGAGTGAGGGCTCTTTTAAAACACCCTGCAGGTGGCTATGTCCCTATAATGAACATCTAAAAGGGACAAAAAGGAAAAAGACAGGAGCAACCGTAACAGTAATAGATGATCCGTTCTATATTTGTCTTGTATCAATCTGGAAAATCTACACTCCCAAAAGTACCTGTTGCACTACACAGAGGGCTTTTCAATGAACTATGTGCTCCTCTTCTGACTTGTCCAAGAGGGTTGAGGGCCAATTTCGTCACCCTGAGATCTGTCATTTTCACACATTTATTAATGAAGGGTCAACTGGGGGGAAAGAGGGGTGGCGGCTAAGTCGTCGACCAGTCAGCCTACTCAGCTCTTGTCCCAATCCTAAAGGCTACAAGAAACAAAACATTTTCCAATTCGGATGGGGAAGGGGGGGGGGGGGGGGATTGGGGGAGGAGAGAGGTGGACGGCAGAACCACCCTCCCTAACCCCCAGCAGCTGAAACGTCTGCCCGAAGCCGCCTGTCAGGACCTACTGAAGCCACCGCACACTGCTGCTGACGGATGATGTGGGTGTGGCCAGCTCGCCACAGATGCCCACGGCGACAGGGGCAGCAGGTGAGCATGTCGCCAGGGTTGCAGAACACCCCTGCCCCCCCAACAGCTTACCTTTACCTTACTGCGGCAGCTCAGACGAGCCTGGCTTGCCCCCCTCAAAGTTGGTGACGCACCTACGCAACACAGGGCGGCCAGGGGCTGGAGGACTCCCGCTCCTCCCTCGAGACTGGCCAGAACTCCGGGGCTCCCCCTTCACTTGGGAGCCCAGGGAAGGACACGGCAGGCGGCTTCTTCTCCTTGAGCTGGAGCTCTTCTTCTCCGGCACTTCCGCTTGTCCCACCCCTGGCCTGCCTGACTTCTGGGTCGCGGCCAATCGCAGCGCCGCCCTGGGGTCGGGAGGCTGGACAGCGCCTCCTAATCTCCCACCGGGCCGGCGGCGGTGTAAACACGGGGCGCACCGGCTTCAATTAAAATATAAAGCGAGGTGGCACTCGCTCAAAGGCGGCAATGTCCCTGGCAGGGTGGGCACCTTCCAGGGGGCTCAAAAAAATCGGCAAGGGACGGGGCAACTGTATTGAGGGCGGGTGCCGTCAATGCCGGATCAGACTCGGGGGCGTTCCCGAGAACTGGCTTTCGGCTGACGTCGCCAAAAGCCAAAAATTCTCGGGAACGCCCCCGAATCTGGTCCTGCATTGACGGACAAACGTGTCTTCCAATGGCTAGCCACCATTTATGGAGCTAGCCAATGGAAGACTGGGGCGGATTCCAACCCCTATACTATACTCATTAGGTTTTTCCTAGCACATGCGTACTTCGTACGCATTGGCTAGGCAAAACCTAAAAACTCACAGTATTGACTCACTTTGATAGATTTAGAAATGGCAGGGGAAAGGTGTGGTATATTGAAAGTTGCCTAGTTGAGGTTGTTGCATTCCAGGCGAAAGTGCATCTATTAAAAGTCTTAGGGCAGTTGGCGTCCAATCAGCTTAAGTAGAAGAATGTGTTAATCAAATAATGAAAGGCAGGTGTGTACAGATTTGAAAAATGAAAGACTTGCATAGTGTCCTAATTGATTTAGCAAGTATTAATAAGCTCGGGTAGGAAAGGTACTTAATATTTTGCAGAACTCTTATGAGGGAGAAACATACAGTCAAGAAAAATTGAGAGGCAGAGTGGTTGCAGGTAGTTAAAGGCATTTTAATTATATGTATGCTAACTGGACAATAAGCTGCAAGTTCTCAGGCATTGAATATTCCTCATTGTCAGGATGGGGATCCACAGCCTGACAATGGAGATATGTCAAGATGTTCGTTTTTGAAACGTACCACTGATGTACAACTGTAGTTGCTGATATGTAATGCTTTTATTTTGATTTCCCAGTATGAATGCACACTTTTTGCCTTTCTGGGAGGTTTATATGTATATTATTGCATTGATATCGTTCACAAAATACAACCAGTCTCATTTTGTTCTGCCTATAATTAGAATTGAGATGAGTTTAGATGTTTACATTGAAGAGATTTGTTTAAGCTCCTGTACTTAAATATTTCAGCACACGAAACATCCTAGATGATTTCAGAGAAGCATACTACTGGCTAAGACAAAACACAGATGAGCATGCACGTGTGATGTCCTGGTGGGACTATGGCTATCAGATAGCAGGGATGGCTAATCGGACTACTCTAGTTGACAACAACACGTGGAATAATAGCCATATAGCACTGGTAAGTGTGAGCAAAAGTTGAACAGTTTTAGTAATACGGCAGTCTGTTCCTGGTGTTTTTTTCCATGCCCCATTTCAGTGAACAGTTTAAATGTAAAATAATGATTATCATAACTGATTTTATAATTTGACCCCGTTAATTTATAGCAGGTTGGGTATGAGACTGCTTTACGGTTTAACTAAATTTATTGTATGTGATCCTACCCACGTACAACTTTCACTTAAATTGTTTTTGTTAAGATGATAGAGAATCTTGGACCTTATGAGTATTTAAATGTAGCTGTTAATTTTTGTCGGGTTGTTTAGAATTCTGGAATTAATATAGAGTAGAATTTATTCATATTAGTAATTGATCATTGACTAATATTATTTAGGTGCCTGCACATGACATGTATACTTTATTTGTATGATATAGACTGTGGTTTTGAAGCATTTTGGCAATCAACACATTTCTTGTGGTCTTTGGCAAATAAATACTTGCAAACTAAAAATTATGTCATGTATTTGATAAGTATGATTCTTGTTATGATCCAGGTGGGAAAAGCAATGTCTTCAAATGAATCTGCAGCCTATGAAATAATGCGCAGCCTGGATGTGGATTATGTGCTCATCATTTTTGGTGGAGTGATTGGCTACTCTGGCGATGACATTAACAAATTTCTATGGATGGTTAGGATAGCTGAAGGGGAGCATCCAAAGGACATAAGGGTAAGGAGATCTGTCTGTAACATTCATGATGCAGATTATGCACTGAAATGTGTATTTTGCCATGAAACATTAGTTTAAAGAAGTTCCTCTTGCTCATCTTTAAAATTGTGTTTCCCTTAAACATTACCCTTGTTGCTAGCACTTTGGCAACAGAGCAGTTCTTGCTCCAGCTAGAAAATACATGTTTTATTGAATGAAAGAATGAATAAAACTTTTACCTTGATCAATTAAACAAACTACACATTTAGTAATTAAAAGTGAGCATATACAATTGTAAATCTGCACTTTTACGTAAAGAATATCAATCAATTATAGTGGCAACTAATAACTTATTCCTTATACGCATATTCCTTTACACACCTTGTTTTTCAACTTCCCCTGCTAATTTTAAAATTGAAGAATATATTTTTTTGCAGCAAAGCTACATTTAATTAACTTTGCTCACATCTGAATGCTTTGTATGCACCTGTCTCAGCAAATTAATTATTTGACTGTGAAGCCCTGGACAAAAGCAGATGAACTAGAACCTTGTATGTTCGAGGCATGTGGGCTGCTGAATTCATATCTGTGCATAGTCCGCCACCTAGTGTTGGGTCCGGATGATTGCACATTGTTGTCCTGGAAGAGTCTTCGAAGTATCACGAGATAGGTGGCTCCTCCCCTGGACTACAGTGCGCATGGGCATCGCCTCCATCCCCAGATTGTTTTTTTCCGCCATTGGGTTCGGATGTGTTTCGGTTCCCTCTGTCGGAACCGATAGTTGTTCTACTTTTTACTTGAGACCAAAAGGTCTTTAGGCTGGGCGTCGGTATAGTTGCGTTCGGGTTTCTTACTGACTCTCAGCTCCTATATCTCGCTGCCCTTCCACGTGCTTTCGACGCGGACGGGCCTACACTACACCCTTTGCTATGGAGCGGACTCCATTCAAGAAGTGTCCGCTGTGTCATTCTAAATATTCGCACCTCGACGTGCACCCCGTGTGCAATACATGCTTGTCACCGGATCACCGTGAAGACACCTGCATGGCGTGTTCGAAATTTAGAAGTAAGAAGACTTTAAAGATTCGCCGGGCTACTCGGCTCCAGGCTCAATTGTCGGCTTCGGCACCCCCACCCGATGACATCTTCCAGGAATCGGTCGAGGGAGAAGACGACGTACAAGGGTCGGACCCTGGCCCCGCGTCCGAGGAAGAGACCTACGACGCGGATGAGGAGGCCTGCGACGAAGCCTCCGACGAGGTAGGGGACGACGATCTGGCTTGTGCCACGATGGGTGATAGCTCGGAGGAAGAGCATCCCCAACCAGACTCCGGGGTTACTCCCCATCTTACGGCCCAGGTCGAGGGATCGCCTTCGGGCCTTACCCAAGATCTAACTATGAGTCCTACGTCCCCGCCTCCGGGCCCGGTCACGGACATTTCTAAGAAGAAACCGAAAGTGAAGCCAACTGGTCTCGCACCCTCTGATGCGAAACCGAAACCGAAAGTGGCGTTGGTGAAGAAGGTTCTGGAGGCGTCAACTTCCACGAAACCCAAAATGGCCGACTTGAAGAGCCACGCCAAAATGGCCGACCAGAAGAGCCGCGCCACAATGGCCGACCCGAAGCCCTCTGGGTCGGCACCGAAGGTGAAGGCATCCGACGCGGCTGCGTCGGCACCGAAAGGGGTCGCGGACCCGAAGACGGCTTCGAAGAAGCGTCAGGCCGACGGTGCGCCAGGCCATGGGGCGTCGGCACCGAAGAAGAGGCCTACCGGCGACCGGGCTCTCGGAGACGAAGAGTCGCTCGAGACAGTTCAGCCCTCAGCATCCCTTTCAAAGAAGGTGGGAGAATCCTTAAGGCGGATCCAACAGTCCACTGTGGTTCCCAGCCAGGACACTGTAGTGCCTAGGCCCACGCCGAAGCCTGCCAAGGAACAAACGCCCATTCGTTTTACCCTTCCTCCCAAGTCGGCGCCGAAGGCCTTCGCGCCTAAGCAGAGCGGACACTCTCAGGAAGTATTGACGCCGAAGGCTGCCTTGGTGGTGTCGAAGCTTCGGCTCCAGCCGCTTGCGGTGGAGGAACGTCGTGAGGTGATCATCGACGCCAACACCGGAAAATTGTCGCTCCTCAAACGAAAGATTACGTCGGAGCCGGCCTTGGAACCTTTTAGGATTCCACTCAAGAACAAAAGGTACTCTGCAGACTCTTCGGCTCTGATGGAACCTCTGTCTCCACAAGCCCTGGAACACTCGCCGGCCCATTCCCCCGTGCCTGATGTGGACGAGGAAGAGGCCGAGTACAACTATCCTGCGTACTCGGATCCGGAAGAGGAGCAGGTGCCCTGGACAGCAGGAGGCGACACAGACGACCCGCAGTCGGGGCAGGACACTCAACTTTTCGCCGCAAAGACGTCCCCGACAGAGGACTCGCGCATTCAATGCATTAATAGAGAGAGCTGCAGCGAACCATGACGTCGAACTGCACTCAGACCCCGTGGATGCGGACTTCTTAGTCGACACCTTCTCGGTAGCCGAAAAACAAGTCAAGACACTACCGATGCTTAAAGGGGTGCTGAAGCATGCACAGGAGGTATTCAAGGAGCCCACCCGGGCGCGGGTGGTCAATCCTCGCATCGACAGGAAATATAAAGCGGCGCCCACGGATCCCACGTATATTAAGGGATACTTGCCATTGGACTCCCTGGTGGTTTCCAACGCTCGAAAGAGGGCGAATTCGCAGACTACTGGTGACGCTCCTCCCCCGGACAAAGAGTCCAAGATCTTTGAGGCATCAGGCAAACGCATTGCTGCACAGGCAGCAAACATCTGGAGGATCTCTAACACTCAAGCCCTGCTTGCACGTTATGATAGGGCCCATTATGACACATTAGAGGCCATCCTACAACACTTGCCTGACCAATATAAGGAGGCGGGGGAGATGCTCATTCAGGAGGGTAAACTCATTACAAATGCATCCATCAAATGTGCCCTAGATGTGGCAGACACTGCCTCCAGGGCTATCAATACAAGTGTGTTACTTAGACGTCATGCCTGGCTTCGCATTTCGGGGTTCAAACCCGACATACAAACCACAATATTGGGTCAAACAGTGAATCCTGACCATCTGTTCGGCCCTGAGGTGGATGCCTCCCTAGAAAAGATGAAAAAAGATACTGAAACTGCCAAATCTATGGGGGCTTTACAAAGTCAGCAGTTTCGGGGTAGTTCCTTTCGCCGCTCCAATTCAAGAGGCACCTCGAGGGGACAGGCATCCCAATCCACACAATACTACAAGGGTAACACCCAGTCCTCGTATAACAACAACAAGGGCAGGGGTGGCTACAGAGGCAACAATATCAAAGGCAGGGGACGTGGAAACAATGCATCCAGGTCCACCACCACCAACAAGCAGTGACGTCTTGTCACTTCCCCCCGATCACACGACACCTGTCGGGGGGAGACTCCAGCAGTTATCCAGTATTATGGGTATCTTTCATAGATTCACATGCCTGAATCATTCCCCGTCGTCGGGGTAGGAGTCCCCGGTAAATAACAATAGTAATGTCACATAGACATATACTTAGTACTAGGCCAGAGGCCTCACATTAGTAGCCTATCTAGGTCCTTATGTAAAAAGGACCAAACTTTGGCCAGGAGCCAATCAGCTACCATCACCCTTCTCACCTTCCTGGAAGGAGCCCTAGTCCCTCAGATTTTCTACCGCACGTCGTGCAGAGGAGTCTCCACTGAGCTCTGCTCAGGTTTTTTCCTATATCTTTGGTTTTTTGCCTACTATTTCTTCAGGTTCAGTTGGAAAAGGAGTATTGATATTTAATATGTCTACTACTCCTAAAAAAGGACTTTTTAGGCCATGTGCCTCATGTAGTAAAATGAGGCTACACATAGAGGACAAGCATGAGGAATGTTTGTACTGCCTCTATCCTCAACATTCTGCCAAGGAATGTAAGATTTGTCGCACTCTCCCGGTCAAGACATTGAAAGACAGGGAAGGGCGACTGCTTTTGTGGCTCCAGAGACTGAAGGACAAAGACCAAGTCTCCTCAGGTGAGAGTGAGTGTTCCTTCAGAAGTTTCCACTCCTCTCCTAAAAGGCCTCGACAGACATCTCCAGGTCAGTCTGCTGTGCCTCCTCACAAGAAGCCAAAATCTATGGAGGGTCATCCTAAGGTCAAGCCTTCTCTTCAGATGACAGCCTTCAAAAAGCCTGCTGTGGTATCTTCTGGCCTGCCTGTGACGATGTCGACAGTATCCATTTCGACATCCACAGCGTCTACTTTCTCCATGGCTTCAACTGCTACAACGTCGTCGACGACGGGTAGGTCAATACCTTCTGTTATTCCTCTCACAAAACCGTCGACGACGCTCCCGTCTGCTTCATCGTCGACGAAGGCAAGGCTTCCAGCGTCGACGAAAAACCCATCGTCGACGTCGAGTTCATCGTCGACGAAGACTTCATCGTCGTCGAAGACACCGTCGACGAGGACACCGTCGACGACGAGACCGTCGACGAGGACTTCCTCGTCGACGAAGACTACACCGTCGACGACGACGCCGTCGACGACGACACCGTCGACGAGGACACCGTCGACGACGACGCCGTCGACGACGACGCCGTCGACGAGGACACCGTCGTCGACGAAAACACCGTCGACGACGACCCCGACGACGAGGACACCGTCGACGACGACCCCATCGTCGACGAGCTCGTCGACGACGACACCGTCGACGAAGCCATCGTCGTCGACTTCTGCAGTGTCGACGCCGCCGTCGACGAGGGCATTATCGTCGACGAGGACATCATCGACGTCGATGCAGTCGACGATGAAAATGTATGATACAATGTCAACAATTGTAGACGCTCCATCAGACGCTACAATGAATCTACAATTAAAGGGCTCTCCATCACTGAAGTATTCCTATACCCATTTTAAGATGTCATCATGCATGGTGACACCAGAGATGACTTCACCTAGCAAAGTCCAGCAACTGCTGCCAACGCAGTTTCTAGAAGCAGAAGACCCTGACGTGGAGAACATGTTTCCCATAGCATCCAGTCCCTCTCATCTTAACATCAAGGTTCATGAGAGTTCAGACTGTGAAGATCTTGAAGAGGTGACAATTCAAGAAGAAGTTCGACAGCATACCACTGTTCAGCCTATGGTATGCCTTCCGGCGTCAATTGTCTCTGACCTACAGTTTCTGATTTCGGACTATAAGCAAAGATTTCCGTCTTCTGCTCCTGCTTCAGGAGTGCCAGCACAGCAGGAAGCTCCAGCTCCTCAACGTCGCCAGCGACCACCTCCGCTGGTTGTGCATCAGGAGCAAGAGAAATTGCCTCCACAAATTTCTTCAGATGAGGATGAATATGAGGAAGAAATGAGACATGATGAAGTCCAAGATGAGGAAGGTGAAATACATGATGAGGATTCTGATGATAACGCCAACCTGGATCCGGCATCCCCAGAGCAAGTACAGGATGATTCTCCCCCTGAAGATTTAGGGGGATTCCATAATATAGTAGGGAGAGCGGCTGCGAGATTCAACATCCAAATAGTTTCGGAAACGCAGGACTGTTTCCTCCATGACTTTAAGGAATCCTTCAAAAGATCTGTTCGATCCATCCCAGTAATCGATTATATATGGGAGCAAGGACTTAAAATTATGAAAAATCCTTCCTCACTCATTCCAGTGCCGGCTAGACTTGAAAGGAAGTACAAAGCCCCAGACACTGCTCCCGCATGCTTAACTGGCCAGACTAAACCGGACTCAGTTATATCACAGGCCGCTCAGCAGAAGTCTAGCAACCCGTCAGCGGCAATAACAGCGCCTCCTGATAAGGAGGGGAGAAAACTTGATGCCATCGGCAAAAGATTTTCTTCTATGTCCGCCCTATCAGTCAGGGCTGCAAATTCTCTAGCATTACTAGGTCGCTACAATCGACAGATATGGGCAGATATAGCTCCATATCTAGAGGCAATCCCAGAAGACCAGAAAGAAGAGGTTAAGAAAATTTTGCTGGAGGGCGAACGCTCTGCCTCAGAGATGATCGATGTGGCCTTAGATATCGCTTCCACAGGATTTCGTCAACTGGCAGGAGCAGCGGTTTTGAGACGCCAGGGCTGGCTAAAAGCCACAGCATTCCGGCCTGATGTGCAAGCCAAAGTTCTAGACATGCCATTTGATGGCGAACTGCTCTTCGGTGAACATATCGATGATATGCTGCAAGGTATTAAGAAGGATACCGACACGGCGAAAGCCTTAGGCACCCTACAATACAAAACTAATTCCTTTCGAGGATCCAGAGGTAGAGGGCAGCAGAATAGGGGCAGCTATCAAGGTTACAAGTCCGCTTATAACTCTTCTCAGCAGTACAAGCCTCAATATCAGCAGAGACAGCAACAAGGACGAGCTTCCTACAACAAGTCGTCCTTTCGAGGGAAAGGAGGAAAGAAGGATAATTACAGACGCCAATGACTGCTTTCTCCAGCATACCTCCACCTCTTCTCCACAATTCGCAGTTGGAGGAAAAATTACCAACTTCCTTCACAATTGGAAACAAATTACAACAGATCGTTGGGTGCTGCAGTTAGTTCGCTTCGGACACACTTTGGAGTTTGTGGAACATCCTCCTCCGAACCCACCATGTCCTATGCAGCACAAGAATCTACGCCTACTTCAACAGGAGCTCTCTCTAATGCTCCAGAAAAGAGCAGTGGAGAGAGTTCCTCGAGGTCAGAAGGGGAGAGGATTCTATTCCCGATTCTTCCTGGTCAGAAAAAAGGAGAAGAAGCAATGGAGACCAATACTGGATCTGAGAAACCTAAATATATACCTCAAGAAGCAGTCCTTCCGTATGGTTACCCTCCAGGAGGTATTACACCTACTCAATCCAAAAGACTATATGGTATCCTTAGACCTCCAGGATGCCTATTTTCATGTCCTCATTCACAAGAGTCATCGACAATTTCTGAGGTTTGCAGTGGCAGGCAGGCACTACCAGTTCAGGGTTTTACCATTCGGCCTGAAGTCAGCTCCACGCATCTTCACGAAGTGTCTGTCACCAGTAGCGGCATACCTTCGCCAGCATCATCACCAAGTCTTTCCCTACCTAGACGACTGGCTCATCAAAGCTCCGACTCGGATAGGCGTAGCCAAGTCCTCTTCGGCCTGCCTTCATCTATTCAAAAATCTGGGCTTAACACTCAACCAGGAAAAGTCAACTCTCCAACCGTCACAACGTCTCAATTTCCTGGGAGCAACGTTGGATACACAACAAGAGAAAGCCTTTCCTTCCAAAGAACGTCAGGTCAAGCTGAAGACTCTGGCTGTCCACATTCAGGCCAAACAGAGAGTCAAAGTTCGACTATTCAAATCATTGCTAGGAATGATGTCTTCCAACATTTTTCTCATTCCTCACTGTCGCCTACACATGCGGCCTCTACAGGAAGCCTTAACAAATCAGTGGATCCAATCTACAGGGTCTTTCGACGACTGGATCAGGATCACTCAGGTCATGAAGAAAGCTCTGAGATGGTGGCTTCTGGGCGACAACTTAAACAAGGGTCTCCCTTTTCTTCTCCCGGTCTCTCCTCATGTGATAACCACAGACGCTTCACTGGAAGGATGGGGGGCGTTCCTGCAGGAACTGCAAGTACACGGTCAATGGTCAGTGGCAGAAAAACAACTCCACATCAATCTGCTGGAATTGAGAGCAGTGCGCCTGGCACTTCGAGCATTTCTGCCCCGTATCAGGAACTCCCCAGTGCTTGTGAGGACGGACAACACCACCACAATGCACTACCTGAACAAGCAGGGGGGTACTCGATCCAGGACGTTGTCTCGAGAATCTCAGCAAATCTGGATCTGGCTGGTACAACACGACATTTCTCTGCGGGCAGAGTATGTCCCAGGAGTAGACAACACCCTGGCAGACTCGCTAAGCAGGCAGCGTTCACTTTGCCACGAGTGGGAGCTCGACCAGCAGACGCTCGACTCGGTGTTCTCCCGTTGGGGCAAACCTCACCTGGATCTCTTTGCGACGAAAGTGAACGCGAAATGCCAACATTACGCAAGCTGGCTTCCCCAGAAAAGGTCCCTAGGGAATGCCTTTTCGATGACATGGTGCAACGTCTTTGCTTACGCTTTTCCACCGTTTCCCCTGATCCCCAGGGTTCTCCGGAAACTGAAAGCAGAGAGTTGTACCATGATCCTGATAGCCCCAGCGTGGCCGCGCCAACACTGGTATACGGAGCTACACCTTCTATCGCTGGAACCTCCAATTCTATTCAGGACATGCCCACATCTCCTCACAATGAACCAGGGACAAGTCCAGCATCCGGATCCAACATCTCTAAAATTATCAGCTTGGCTCCTGAGTTCAGAGAGTTCCAGGATTTAGATATTCCACAGGAATGCAGGGTCGTCTTAGCCCGGGCTCGGGCTGAAAGTACTAATAAGACGTATTCCCTCAAGTGGAAAAGGTTCTGTTTGTGGTGTAGAGCTCAGAATTTGCATCCGTTCACTTCTACTCCAGCACAAATTCTGCCCTACTTGCTCCACTTAGCCAATTCTGGATTGGCACACGCTTCAATAAAGGTCCACCTGGCGGCCATATCCAGGTTCAGACGATCTTCGTGTGGAGCTTCATTATGGACCAACAGACTAATCAAACAGTTTCTGAAGGGATTATTCAGATCTTTCCCTCCAGTTAGAGCACCTCCACCTACATGGCAACTAAATGTGGTACTAACTCAACTAATGAAACACCCGTTTGAGCCAATCCACAGAGCAGATCTAAAATATTTGTCATGGAAGACAGCTCTATTGCTGGCGCTCACGTCGGCAAGGAGAGTGAGTGAACTGCAGGCTTTTTCTGTGCAAGACCCCTTCATCCAGTTCAAGAACGACAGGGTCATTCTACGGACTAACCCTAAGTTTATACCGAAGGTTCCGTCCTCTTTCCATCTCAACGAACCTATTGTCCTACGATCTTTCTTCCCGAATCCATCATCTGCGGCTGAAAGATCTCTTCACTCATTGGACCTCAAACGATGTCTCAAATTTTACCTTCACAGGACGGAGCAATTTCGAAAGTCCAACCAATTGTTTGTTGCATTTAGCAGACCCAGGAAAGGCTTAGCTTTAACAAAACAGAGCATTTCCAGATGGATTTCAGCGGCCATCGCCTTCTGTCACCAACAGGCGGGCCACCCTCTGCCTTCAAAAGTACGAGCACACTCCACTAGAGCGGTTTCCACCTCCTTGGCGCTCTTTGCTGGGGTATCCATTGTCGACATTTGCAGAGCGGCGACATGGAAGACACCACATACGTTCACCAAGCACTACTGCTTGGACTCTGAACTTATGAAGGATGCAGCAGTGGGGCAGGCTGTCCTACGTCATCTATTTCATTAGTGGTGAGCCTTCTTCCTATCATCCCACCTTCCAGGTAATTTATCGCACATTTCTTATCAGGTTGTAAGTATCATGTAAACTGTGTAACAACTTGTGATAAGATTACTATGTCTTTACGAATGTATTATGCGAAATGTGCTCATTATTGCTTGCTATTCTGATTCAGGCATGTGAATCTATGAAAGATACCCATAATACTGGATAAGAAATGCGTTACTTACCTGTAACAGCAGTTATCCAGTATTGGTATCTTTCATAGATTCACATGCAACCCACCCGCCTCCCCTGGAGGGGCTCACCTTCTCCCTCTCAGTAGGTACTACTTAGCACTGTGCTTACGAAAATCTGAGGGACTAGGGCTCCTTCCAGGAAGGTGAGAAGGGTGATGGTAGCTGATTGGCTCCTGGCCAAAGTTTGGTCCTTTTTACATAAGGACCTAGATAGGCTACTAATGTGAGGCCTCTGGCCTAGTACTAAGTATATGTCTATGTGACATTACTATTGTTATTTACCGGGGACTCCTACCCCGACGACGGGGAATGATTCAGGCATGTGAATCTATGAAAGATACCAATACTGGATAACTGCTGTTACAGGTAAGTAACGCATTTCTTCCTGCCGGCGTGGAGGTCCATCACCACGGACAGGTGGGTGAGGTCTCTTATCCAGTACGGGTACTGTCTAGAACTTACGTCCATTCCACCGGACATACCGCCAAGAAGCCGTGCTATGTCCGACGAGCACTTGACCTTGTTGCAGCAAGAAGTTCTGGTCATGCTGCAAAAAGGGGCAATAGAGCTCGTTCCATTGCAAGAACGGGGAACGGGGGTTTACTCCCTGTATTTTCTGATCCCCAAAAAGGACGGATCACTCAGGCCGATCCTGGACCTCAGGCCCCTGAACTGGTACATCAACTCGGAGCACTTCCATATGCTCACATTGCAGCAGGTGCTTCCCCTGCTTCAACAGGGGGACTTCCTAGCAACGCTGGATCTAAAGGATGCCTATTTTCATATTCCCCTGCATCCTTCCCACAGAAAGTATCTCAGATTCAAGATCTTAGACCAGCATTACCAGTTCAGGGTCCTGCCGTTCGGGGTCACCACGGCACCGAGAGTATTTACAAAGTGCCTAGCGACTGTGGCGGCGCATCTCCGTCGCCAGCACGTCCATGTCTTTCCATACCTAGACGACTGGCTTATTCAGGCAAAGACGGAACAGCAGTGCGTAGACCACGTGTCACGCACCATTCACCTCCTGCACGATCTGGGATTCTCTCTGAACTACCCGAAGTCCCATCTCCAGCCCGCCCACGTGCGACAGTATCTGGGCGCGACGATCGACACTCTGGCAGCCACTGCGCAGCCGAATTCAGTGAGAATCGCCAGTATCCAGGCGCTGATCCTACGATTCAGACCCCAACACTCGCTTCCAGCGAGGGTGTTCATGCAGTTGATAGGCATGATGGCCTCCTGCATCTCCATTGTCCCGCATGCGAGACTACATATGCGTCCGCTTCAGGAGTGCCTTGCACGTCAGTGGACTCAGGCTCGTGGGCAACTGACAGACCTAGTGTTGGTGAGCGGTCGGGCGTACAACTCTCTGCATTGGTGGAATCCACAGAACCTTTGCAAGGGCCGACCATTCCAAGAGCCTGTCCCACAGATCATCCTGACGACGGACGCCTCTCTCCAGGGATGGGGAGCGCATGTACTCCACTACACTGTGCAGGGACTATGGACACTTCAGCAAAGGAAGATGCACATCAATGTGTTGGAACTGATGGCAATCTTCATGGCCTTAAAGGCGTTCAAAGTACATCTGTGCAACAAGGTCGTGTTGATCCGGACGGACAACATGACGGCCATGTACTACATCCAGAAGCAGGGAGGTACACACTCTCCACAGCTGTCTCATCTGGCTCAGAGCATGTGGAAGTGGGCCATTCAGAGGAACATCTTCCTCATGGCAGAGCATCTCCCGGGCAAGGACAATCAAATGGCGGATCTGCTCAGCAGACACAGCCATCAGATGCACGAGTGGGAGATACATCCATCAGTACTCCAACCGTACTTCCAAAAGTGGGGTCATCCAGAGATAGACCTGTTCGCCACAAAGGAGAACGCAAAATGCCAAAGCTTCGCCGCCAGGTTCCCACACCCCCAATCACAGGGCAATGCGATGTGGATGAACTGGTCAGGCAGATTTGCGTACGCTTTTCCCCCAGCACCTCTGATACCGCTGGTGGCACGCAAGCTCAGGCAACACTCGATGACGCTCATCCTGGTTGCTCCAACGTGGGCTCGCCAACCATGGTACACCACGTTTCTGGAACTCTCCGTGGTACCGCATCAAAGGCTTCATCTCACTCCCAGCCTTCTGACGCAGAGCCATGGCGACATTCAGCACCCAGATCCGCAACAGCTCAACCTGGCGATCTGGCTCCTGAAGTCCTAGAGTTTGGCTACCTCAATCTTCCTCCCGATTGCATGGACATCATTCGGGAGGCAAGGAAGCCCACTACTAGAGCTTGTTATGCGGCTAAATGGAAGAGGTTTGTCATCTACTGTGTGGACCACAGCATTGACCCGCTAGATGCTTCCATTCAGAACATCATATGTTACCTTTTTCACCTGTATCGATGTAATCTAGCGTACTCTTCCATCCGCATTCACCTGTCTGCTATGGCAGCATACCTCCAGAATAGGCAGCACCTGTCTCTCTTTAAGGTCCCTGCTATCAAGGCCTTTCTGGAAGGACTCAAAAGGGTCATTCCACCAAGGACTCCACCAGCTCCAGAATGGAACCTCAATGTGGTTCTTACAAGGCTGATGGGTCCTCCCTTTGAGCCACTGCACTCTTGTGAACTCCAGTTTTTGACTTGGAAGGTTGCGTTCTTAGTAGCAATTACATCGCTACGGAGGGTAAGCGAGCTGCAGGCGCTTACCATCCAAGAACCTTTCTTCCAAGTACATGCTAACAGGGTGGTGCTCCGCACTAACCCTAAATTCTTACCCAAAGTGGTCTCACAGTTCCACATGAACCAAACAATTGAATTGCCGGTGTTCTTCCAAAACCCAGAGACGCTGGCGGAGCGTATGCTCCACACTCTTGATGTGAAAAGGGCCTTGATGTACTATGTGGACAGGACAAAAGATTTCCGCAAAACCAAACAACTCTTTGTTGCTTTTGCCACACAACACAAGGGAAATGCAATCTCCAAAGCGGGGATTGCTAGATGGATAGTAAAGTGCATTCAGATCTGTTATGCTAAAGCTAAGCGCACTCTCACTATCCCACCAAGGGCCCACTCCACTAGGAAGTTGGGGGCCTCTATGGCCTTCCTAGGTAACATTCCCTTAGAAGACATCTGTAGAGCAGCCACATGGTCTACCACACATACTTTCACTAAGCACTACTGTGTAGACGTGCATTCCAAACAGCAGGCAGCTGTTGGTCAGGCTGTTCTAAAAACGCTTTTTCAAACTGCTGCAGCTGGCACGGGCGGCCGCCGTTAATGGAGGGACTGCTATGTATTCTATGCACAGATATGAATTCAGCAGCCCACATGCCTCGAACTGCAAATGCTACTTACCAGTATGCATCTGTTCTTGGCATGTAGGGCTGCTGACATTCATATCGCCCACCCTCCTCCCCGGCGCCTGTAGCAGCTGCAGTATTTATTCATATACACATATGCTCATAGCATGGTCATCACTCACTTTCTTCACTCCATCTCTGCCAATGGCTAAAAACAATCTGGGGATGGAGGCGATGCCCATGCGCACTGTAGTCCAGGGGAGGAGCCACCTATCTCGTGATACTTCGAAGACTCTTCCAGGACAACAATGTGCAATCATCCGGACCCAACACTAGGTGGCGGACTATGCACAGATATGAATGTCAGCAGCCCTACATGCCAAGAACAGATGCATACTGGTAAGTAGCATTTGCATTCTTGTCAAGCAAGTAACCACCTTTAGAATTTGTTTTTGCCTCAGCCCAGCTTGAAAAAATGCCATATTTTGCAGTTGGGTGATTTCAAGCCTTAAATACAAGCTCTCCCAATTGCTATTGTTAAATAAATTAATATATAATTGGTGCAGTTATATAATTGGTGCCATCCTGCCTGGGTTTAGGAGTAAATGACCTATGTGAACTATTACCCTTCACACCTTTTTTCTGAGAGGAGGTTCATCTCAAATATCTTGTTAGAACTTTGACACTTCCAATTTGTTCTAAGCACCAAAGGAAAGGCCATCTAAATTACATGCTATTGGCTATGTGCTGCGTAATTACCCTTTCAGAAATTTGAATGCATAAGGATACTTAATAATCACACCACTTATTATATTCAGTTAATTAATTGCTTTATTCTATTCTGAAAATCCAGTTTCTGCTACGCTCCCTCCCCACCCATCCCAATAACCCACCCACCAAACGCCCTACTTCCAGCATTGCATAAACCAACGGAGCAAACATTTGTCATGCAGTGTAGGTTACAGCATTTATCTGATAGACTACTAGCCGCAGATTCCTTAACGTAGAATTATCCCCAGGCGTGAGACTGGATCCGGAAACATTTTTGCCCAGCATCCATGCGTGCCGGGGGGACGGCATCACGCGACTCCGCTCTGACGTCCGCGTACGTAACGTCAGCGAGGTCACATAAGTCCCACCCTGGAGCGTCTACGTCAGTTTGTTCCTTTTCCGCATGCAACGTGGATCCGGATAGTGCTCCTAGCCTGTTTCGCGCCATTTTCACCTTCGCTTGTTGCATGTGTGTGGGACCAGTGTGCGAATGCCTTCGGGCTTTAAGGCGTTCTCATCTTGTGCACGCCAGATGTCGGCGATGGATACTTACCCCATCTGCATGTGGTGTTTGGGAGAACACCACGATTCCACTGATTGTGAGGTGTTCCAGCAGATGAAACCGAAGTTCCGGCGGAAGCGCCGGATGAAACTTCTTTCAGCCTGCATGTCTAGGTTGGCGTCACCACGCCTGCCCCCTGCAGAGGGTTTCAAGAATCGCCGCCTCCGTCTTCGACATCAGCCTTCTCCCAGGCTGCAAGAGTCGCAGCTTGTCCCCTGGGGCTGGTTCCCGGCCTTTTGGGAGCGCGGGCTCTCCGCGGGTGGTGCGGCCCGCATGTTGTCCCCCTATCCGCCATTTCCCTGTGGGGGCATCTAGAGCCCAGATGGAGACATATGTGGCGTCCTTGCAGGCCTCGCTGGCTTATTCTCCTCCTCCTCGGGCATCTGCAGATCCCTTGCCGTGTGTGGGGCCCTCCGTGGCGTCACGGGGGGCTCCGGCGCCGACTGGCTTGGATCCAGGTTCAGAGGATGTGGTGCCGTTGGGGTGTGGCCCTTCGGGGACCCTCCTTCGGCCACAGCGCCTCTGCTGCGGCGCTGGCGGCTGCTGGCCCTGGCGGCGCCACAGGGGCTGGCCGAGGGCCCTTCTCGTCCCGTCACGGTCTGAGGCCCTCGTCCCTCCCCGGGTCCCTCTCGCCCCTCCACGCAGGCGGCTGCCTCATCGGAGGTCGGGTTGACGCCTTTATGATGCCATCCCAACCCCGGTCTCCTGCACCAAGCGCTGTGGCGGAGGTCGTTCCGGCGTCTCCCCTGGCGTTGGACGACTATGTCCTGCCACAGATTGCAGACTCTACGGCGCCAGGCTGACGTCGGGCCGTTGACTTGTCCTCGGACACCTCTTCTCCAGAGGTTCGACGCTTGCTGCTGGGGTCATCCTTGCTGGAGATGGACCGGCGTGTCGTGGCTTTTTCCCATACGTCATCTAAGGATGGCTCCTTGCCGTCACCGCGGCTGCGGTCTTCGCCGGAAGCGCCGCAGGTCCCCCACTCCTCGGTCCCTCTACCTCCTTTCCGGATCTGGCCCTTCCTTCCTCCGGTTGGCTTGGTGGACGGCCACCTTAGCTTGCAGCAGTCACCTGCTGAGGAGCTGCTTTCTCCACCGTGGGGCCCTAAGACGGCGGGTGCTGCCTTTGCTTTCGCTGTTTCCATGGCTGTGGGAATTTTGCGCATGGGTGACCCCCGCTGCCCATTTCCATGTGGATCATCTTCTGGAGGTCCTCTATAAAGGTTCTGGTGGTAGGGAGCTGCTGCTTCCTTTCGATGGTTCGCTCCATTCTTCTCTTCCGGGGGCTTGGGGGCTGCACCGCCACGGGGAACCCAGTGCCCCAACACCTTCTGCACCGCCACCAGCCGGTGCCATGTGATCCTTTGTGTGTTTCCCTCCACCCTTCTACCAGGGTCCCTCTTTTGCAGAATGCCTTCCTATCTTCCACCGCTGTAGTCGCCCCGACGTGAGTGACCCGCTGGCTTGACTCCTGGGGGCGCAATATGTTCGCCTCCACCAGTACGCCTCTGAGGGGCCTTAACACTGTGTGTTTTGGCTAGTGCCACTTCTTGCTTGTGGGACTCGGCGGAGTCCCTTATGTCTGCCGCTTCTCAGTAGGGTGCCTGTGTTGATCTGCGGCACCATGTGTTGGATGGCCGGGAGCTGGCAGCGTTCATTCTTCCCTCCGCTCTGGACATCTTGGAGCTGCTTGGTCGTGCCATGGCTTCTTAGGTCGCTCTTCATCGGCATGCCTGGCTTCGGGACAGTGTGTTCCCAGAGAACATTCGAGAACGGCTGGTGGACCTTGCTTTCGATGGCGCTCTTTTGTTCCACGCCCCTGCAGACTCGGCCATTCAGAGGTTCTTGACGGGTTTCGACCTCCTCCTCCCTCACCCCTCCTCCACCCTCCCCCCTCCCCCTCCCTCCTCAACCCTCCTCCCTCCTCCCTCCCCAACCCTCCTCCCAAAAAAACGATGGATTTAGGCCCAGATCTCTGTACTGGGGTGAATGTATGACATTGTTCTGCATTCTGTCCATCAACTGTGGTTTTTGCATTTATGCACCATTATGCCTTCTGGCACTTTAGTGGGTCTGTCCACCTTGCCTTGTCTGCTTCTCTTAGTGGGCTCTGCATTCAGTTCTGCCACTCCCCCCCCCTAGGGGTTAAGCTGGTTCTTGAGTTCCTTGTCCCTCTTCGGGCACAGTCTGTCCCTGCGGGATATTTGGCGATTCTCCTTGGGTGACCTGAGTCTACCCTTTCTGCTTCCGCCTGCCTTATTGCTGAAGGCACAGTCCTGTCTTGTCCGTTGGTTTCCGATTGTAACGGGCTCATCTTCCCTCTTCACTGGGTGTTCCCGGTGGGGGAGGGGGGAGGGAAAAGAGGTAGAGACAAGGCCATTGTCTCTACCTCTTTTCCTTGGAGTCTCTAGGTTGCTCTTCTTCTTAGGTGATCCTCTTCCTCATTTCAGTGCTAGGGGTTCTGGTCCCTATGCTTCTCTGCTGCCCTTGTTCCTTATGGGGGATGTCACATTCTGTGCTGGGACTGGCTTGCAGTTTTGTTGTTCCTTGTTAGTCCCGTACCGGTCCCACTTCATGGTTCTTGATTGGGGCTGTAGTCCTGCTACATTATCATGACATTCCTTCATATGTTCTTTGTCTCTAGGGGGGTGGGGGGGGGGGGGGGCTATTTCCGTACTGGCAGGGTGGCTGATGAGGGCGGTGCTCTGTTCTTTATACATATTCTTTTTCCTGCCCTTGGGTGCTGCATTGTCTGGCACTGCCCCTTATGGTGTTGTTCCTCACAAATCCTTTGCTATGTTTCTGCTGTTTCGCCCACTGTTCCTATACTGTTCCCATACGGTCACGTTTTGTCTGATGGCTCCGCGCTGTAGCACAGAAAAGTTCTAAAAAAAAAACTGACATAGGCTGGCCGGGGTGGGACAGATGTAAACTCGCTGACATCACGAACGCGAACAACGTCAGGGCAGAGTCGCGTGATGCCGTCCCCCCGGTGTGCAGGGATGCTGGGCAAAAAAGAATTCCGGATCCAGTCTCACGCCTGGGTATAATTCTACGTTGAGGAATCTACGTCTAGAATCGTCTCTACCAGATACATCGTTACCGAAGGTAAGTAACTCATACATTAATGTCTGTGTTGGCACACCACCTGGCTTTTAATGGAGAGTGATCACTAGCACTCCTCTATTTAATAGATGCTTCAATTTAAACTTATGTTATTCTATCTTAAATGTGCTACTAGGTGTAAGAGGCCTGCCTATCCCTAGGGTAACTTAAATCAACTGGTAAAGGTGCAAGACGCTCTATCAAGACCTGACCTAGTACACCACCGGGCTTTGCCAATGATAGTTTCATATTTCCTGCTAAGCTGTAGCGGGATAATTAACTGGTGAATAGCTAACACAGAGTGGGCAGCTTAGTATTCTTTTTTTCTTTTAAGATCTTAAGTGTTTCATTCCCAAAAGTGTATATTTTGTCTGTATGTAAAAGGCTTGCAGCATGTGTAGCTGCAGATCACATAGTGTGTACACTCCTGCAATCTAGTGTATCGTTCGGAAAATTGCAAATAGTATTTCTTTAAAGTAATATCTGTTTTGTGGGGACTCATAGTACCTCCTCCAAAACCCACGATGAACCAGGGCACTGAATCCACTTCAGATTGTTTATATCCCAGCATCTGACTTTGGCGTGCTCCGGTGCTTTTTGCAACTGAAAACAAAAAATTACCAGGAGGGACAACCGGAAAACGTAGGCAGCATCAAAGACTGAATAAAATAATATACACAACACCGAGCGGGACAGCATCCCTTGACTTGAAGACAAGAGAGCCGTAAGAGGACTGGCTTGGGGGGAGGAGGGGTTATGGAAAACACTAATCTTACTCTTACATTTTGCCTCTCTTGCAATAACAAGTTCTGATCATCAGACAAGCACAGAGTCGAACCTTTGTTTATTTTATTTTTTTAAACCTTTATTTTTTTTTTTTAAACCTTTATTTTTGTTTTTACATAACAGCACAACCAATAGAGGCAGAGATTTCAGTAATAAGAGTATGGCAGAGTGAGATCAGTGACAAGCATGGTCAAAACACACTACGTGATTGTACTCTACTTTACCATACATTAGACCGCATTAGCCTGACCATAAGAATATTGATGCCTCAACAGGCATCCTCCTAGGTTGCACAGCCACTAGAGCCTGAGTCCTGCTGATCATTCAAGCATCCCAAAGGATTCAGAAACCCATTACACAACTCCCTCCAAGACCCGAGGTCCTCCTCCAGCTTCTCGTCCCTTCTACTAACCTTCATAGGCATCTCCTCAGCCAAGCATCACTCATCCAGGAATCCAGGAGCTCAGAGGCATAGTTCGAGTCCAGAACTCCAAATATTGATGATGATGGTGATTTATTGAAGTGTAAGGCAGTCATTCTGGGGATCCTCCCCAGGTTCAGGAGTGAATTTAAGAGTAACTTTGGAAATGCAATATTTATGCCTGGTGCCAGCCTTTGAAGTGGCAGAAAGATGCTCGCCTGCACCCACATTTAGTTCTGGAAAGTTCTTCCCCTCCCCTGCCAGGCTCCAATGTGTCTGTGGTGACAATACTGGTGCCAGGTTCTTAATGTGTGCTGGAGGCTGCCCCTATTGAAGTGTTAGTGTAGTCCTATCAGAATATCCCATCCTGTCCACACCTAAACACTTGTCACACTGTATGAGAAGAATTTACAATTTCTAACAGCAGAGTAATGTGGCCCGAGAGACTGACAAGTAGGCCCCAGATGGTTAGGACAAGAAAATATCAACTTTCTAAAAGCGGCATTTTCAGAACTGTGACTTAAAATCCGACAGTACCATTAAAGAGGGTTTGAAATTGCTATTTGAGTGTAAAAATGACATTCCTTCCTGTTCCCAAAGAAAAAGTAGGACTTCTTTAATGTAACAAGGTAACATAATGTTATGCAAGTAGGCCTTATAGAAGTGAAAAGCGAATTTAGGATTTTTTTACTATCAGGACATGTAAAACCTAAAAACACATGTCCTACCTATTAAATACAATGCACCATGCCCTATGGGCTTTTTAGGGTTCACCCCAGGGGTGACTTATTTGTAATAGAGGAAGGTTTAGGCCTGACAAAAGGTTTATTTTTCTAGGTCGAAATGGCAGTTTAAAACTGCAATACAAGTTGCTCTGGCAGGCTTCAGATATGTTTTTAAAGTATTTTTTCAGTGGGTGTCACAGTGAGTGCTGCAGGCCCATTAGTAGTATTTAATTTACTGACTCTAGTTACCAGTGATACCATATACTAGAGCAGGGGTCTCCAACCTTTTGTCTAGTCAGAGCTACTTCTGGCAAGTGAAAATCGTCGTGAGCTACTGAACCCGAAGCAACTCGTGCATTTTTCAGAGAGACACCCCCACGCCCAGTTTCATTGACTTTAAGCCTAATTTCATCAGAGCCCATACTGTGCACTTCTGACCTCCGTTTCACTTGTTTTTTGTGGCCTTCTGCCCTCTGTTCCACCCGTTTTCCACTTGTTTTTCGTGCCCTTCTGCCCTGTTTCACTCGTTTTCCCCTTGTTTTTCGTGCCCTTCTGCCCTCTGTTTCCCTTGTTTTTTGTGCCCTTCTGAACTGTTTCACTTGTTTTTCGTGCCCTTCAGCCCTGTTTCACTCGTTTTCCCCTTGTTTTTCGTGCCCTTCTGCCCTCGGTTGCCCTCGTTTTTCGTGCCCTTCTGCCCTCTGTTTCACTCCTTTTCCATTTGTTTTTCGTGCCCTTCTGCCCTCGATGACGTCACAGGAGTCAGACTCTCACGAGAAGAGTCTGCTGCTCCAGGAGAGGAGCGTCATCCTCTTCGCCCGCCTCCACCCTCAGCTAAGCTCCAATCCGAGCGACTGGTTTGGGTGAGGGCGGGCAAATGCAGCCGGAAAAGTAAATAGCCCATGAAGGGCTACACAAGCTACTTCCGGGGTCTCCGCGAGCAACCGGTAGCTCGCGATCGACCGGTTGGAGACCCCGGTACTATAGACTTAAAAGTGAACTAATTGTGCCAATTGGCTGTGATCAAATATTACCGTGTTTAACGGAGAGAGCACTAGCACTTCAGCACTGGTTAACAGTGGTACGTGCACAGTCATAAAATCCAACAAAAATGGATTAATGTAACAGGAGGGGTGAAGGCAAAAGATTTGAGCCAAGTCCCACACTTACCAGCTGTAGATCCTTAACATCGGGCAGATAGTTTTGTAATAAATTGTTCAAAATGTTAGTGCTATACTTTTTGCTTCTGCCTCTAATTCACATCCCAAACACCATAAGCATTTAGGAACAATACTGTGGAACCTTGTTGCAAAAGGTCATTTATTTGCGCCCCAAAGGTGCTATCGAGTGGCTATTGATTTTGGAAAGGGTAGTGGGATTTTACTAATGATATTTACTCAACCTGAAGGACGGCGGCTTCAGGCCAATTCTGTCTTTGCCATTGAATGTCTTTCGGCGAAAGGACAAATTCAATATGGGTCACAACCATTTTGTTTGCTGGTCTCCCCCACAACCTAAATTTTGCTCCCCGGTGAACACAAGTGATGGCATTGGCCAGGGGCCATCTATGGAGGTTGGGGTGCATGTATTTTTGTACCTCAACAGCTGGCTTCTGAAGTTGGGTTTGCCAGTGTCAGTGGATGGTACACCTACACAACGGTTGGTCTCTGGACTTAGTTGGGATTCCTCTTAGAGCCCATATATCACCTAAGCACCACAAGAAAGATCCAGCTTAATGGTGTAATTCATGCAAATATTGCACTGAATCATTTCCTCTACTGCAGTAAGCCTGAGACATTAGGGATATGATCCCAGTGTTTCTGGATCTTGGGTCTTGGTGAGAATGTCTCTGGGGGTTTCTTGGTCTCCTGGATTTATGCATCCTCCTCATCCTGAATTGTAGGTGGGACTTGCTGGCACTGCAGTGAGAGTTCAAACCCAAGGAGCCAAGGATCATTTACTGCTTCAAATCCATCCAGTTCTTAAGAGACTGCCCAAGATGTGGCGCAGTGGCTGGTGGATGCCAGTTTGATCTGGGTTCGACCAATCTTGTGTCCCCACCCCTTATAGTTGTGACACACGTTGTTGCTGTATTGGGCCGCTCACCTGGGAGATGTAGCAATCAATCATTTGTAAAGCGCACTACATATCCGCCAGGGTCTCAAGGTGCTGGGGGGAGGATGGGGGGGGGGGGCTACTTATCGAACAGCCAGGTCTTGAGTATCCTCCTGAAGGTCAGCAGGTCTTGGGTCTGTCGTAGGCACAGTGGGAGGGTGTTCCATTTCTTGGCGGCGAGGTGGGAGAAGGATCTCCCACCGCTGGTGGTTCTTCGGATGCGCGGGACGGTGGCGAGTGAGAGGTCGGTGGAGCGTAGCTGACTGTTGGGGATGTAGAAGGAGAGCCATCTGTTGAGGTAGGCTGGGCCGGTCTTGTTGAGTGCCTTGTGTGCATGGGTGAGGAGCTTGAAGGATATCCTCTTGTTGACGGAGAGCCAGTGCAGGTATCTCAGGTGGGGGGGTGATGTGGCTGTCGCGTGGTTAGTCGAGAATCAGTCGTGCCGAGGCGTTTTGGATGCGTTGTAGTCGTTTAAACTTGGTCGGGGCTCCTGCATAGAGGCATTTCCGTAGTAGTCTGCTGCTGACGAGGACCTGGGTGACTGTCATTATTGAACCTGTCGGGATCCATCTGTAGATCTTGCGGTTTGCTTTGGCAGTGATGGGGTCCTTGGTGAGGGAGAGTATCAGCTGAGTGTCGTTCAGTGTAGCAGATTATGTTGAGGTCGTGCTGTCGGGCTACGTGTGCGAGCGGGGCCATGTAAATGTTGAACAACGTCAGACTGAGGGAGAATCCCTGGGGTACGCCGCAGATTATTTCGGAGGATTTGGAACGGAATGGGGGAGGCAGATTCTCTGGGTTCTGCCGGAGAGGAAGGAGGTGGTCCAATCCAGAGCCTCGTCTCGGATCCCTGTGGCGTGGAGGCGTGCGCGTAGTGTGCAGTGGCAGACCGTGTCGAAGGCGCCAGAGAGGTCTAGGAGGAGGAGTGCTGCGGTCTCGCCATTGTCCAGCAGGGTCCTGATGTCATCAGTGGCGGCGATGAGGGCTATCTCGGTGCTGTGGTTAGAAAGCAAAGATGGGCGCGATACTGCTGGCCTCTTCACCGGATCGCCCCTCAGCATTCTGGAAGTAGTAGTGCGAGTAGCATCAGGAACCGGAAAGTTCAAAGTGTATCACCTTGGTTGGTGCAAATCAGTTCTAGAAAGTTCGATAATCTCTAGACCCGAGACATAACCCGGGTTTCGGGATTTATATCCCTCATCAGTAGAGATAAAGTTCAGGGGTGGTGAAGAAAGCCGCCGTAGATCCGTCAAGGGCTTTGTTGCCTGCTCGGCACGCAGGTGCGTTTACCAATAAGCCCGTCGGCTTTGGAGGCTCGCAAAAGCCCTTAAGTAGAAAGCAAAGATGGGCGCGACACTGCTGGTTGCTGCGGAACCCTGACTGGGAAGGGTCCAGGATTCTGTTTTCTTTGAGGTATCGAGTTAGCTGTCTGTTAACAATTTTGTTTATGATCTGGCCGGGAAGGGGAGCAGAGAGATGGGCCGGAAGTTCTTGAGGTCTCTTGGGTCTGCCTTAGGTTTTTTGAGTAGGGCGTTGATCTCTGCGTGTTTCCAGATCTCTGGGAAGGTCGTGGTCTCGAGGGAGAGATTGATGACGTTGCGCATGTGGGGTGCGATGGAGCTGCTTGCTCTGTTAAAGACGTGGTGTGGAAGTGGGTCTGATGGAGAGCCGGAGTGGATTGTGCGCATGGTCTTGATGGTGTCATCTATGCTCATGCTGGCCCAGGCTAGCAGGGGGTCGTGGTCGATGGTGTGCGAAGGGTCTGTTGTGTTGCTGTCTGTTGGAGCTGTCTGGGTGTTGAAGCTGTCGTGGATGTCTGCTATCTTGCAGTGGAAGAAGGTGGCGAGAGTGTCGCACAGGGCTTGCGACAGCTGGATGTCGTTGTGTTGGAGCTGGGGTTGGAGAGTTCCTTCACGATGTTGAAGAGCTCCTTGCTATTGTGTGCGTTGTTTTTGAGGCGGTCTTTGAAGGAGGTCCTCTTGGCCGCCCTGATGAGGTGGTGGTGGTTGCGGATGGCGTCCTTGTGTACTGCGTGGCTGTCCGGAGTTTGTTCACTGTGCCATTTCTTCTTTAGTTTCCGGCAGGCTTGCTTGGAGGCTAGGAGTTCTGGGGTGAACCAGCTGGCCCTCTTGCTGGTGTCTCTGTGGGGGGTGGGGGGGTTTCTTTAGCGGGGCGGAGGTTCGGGTGGCACCGCCCACGCGGCTCCGTCGGAGTCGCGGGCGCAGCATCCAGCTCCACACCCTCCGGTCCCTGGGCAAAACGCGACGCCGGAGGAAATCGAGCGCTTCCTCATGGCCGTGAGGTCCCTCTCTCCGACGACGGGCTCGGCGGCGCCTTCGGGCCTAGTGGACCCGTCTGGGGCCCCTAGCGGGTTGGGGGCTTCGACGCCGTTGAGTGCTTCGGCCCCGACGCCGCTGGTGCCTTCGGGCCCGGCGCCGCAGGGCCCCACGGTCCCAACGCCGCCGGCACCTTCGGGCCCGGCGCCGCAGGACCCCCCTGGATCCGCTTTGAGATCCGGGTCGTCGCCGGTTGGCGCCGTCCTCGATGCCTCCCTCGCTCCGGTTCCGGCGTCGGAACGGCGCCGCTGGGTGCTGCTTTCGATGCCGCTTGGGGAGTTTAGTTTGTATGAACCGGCCTCATCGTTTGACGACCCTGAGTATCAGGGGATGGGTGGCGAGGAGTATTGGGAGGGGTCTGAGGACCCTCTGACCCGAGAGTGTCAGTCTCAAGAGGACTGGACAGGTGGGCTTGGGGATACCAGTGGTCTGGACACATCGCCAGACACTGGCTTTGTCTCACCTCCTACCGTGGCTACGTAGGAGGGGGCAACTTACAGTGTGGTGTTGATGAGGGCAGCCAAGGCCTTGGGCCTTGAGCTCCCCGTCGCGGCCGTGAGGACTAACCTCCTCAAAAAAGGTCCTTAAACCGCAGTCAAGCTCGGCCGAGCCTCTGCTGCCCTTTAATGAGGCTTTGACCGACGTTCTTTTGGGCACTTGGTCCAGGGCCGCTACGGGTTCGCCCGGAGATAGGAACGTGGCCCGATGCCACCGCCTGGCCCCGGGCGACCCATGTTTCCTGTCCACCCACCCCACCCCCAAGAGCCTGGTCATCCAGGCATCCGATTCCCAGACCGCATTCCCGTCTGCTCCGCCTCACAGGGAATCCAAGAGGTACGAGCAGTACGGTAAAAAGATCTTCTCCTCCCTTAGTCTGGGACTGCGGTCTTCCAACACCGCATGCCTCTTGGGCCGCTACACCCACTCTCTGTGGGATACGGTTGCGGAAGTGCTGCCAGAGGGTCTGTTGGAGGTACGGGCCAAACTTGGCCAAGCCCTTGTGGAGGGCCGGGATGCAGCCAAATATTATATCCGGTGTGGGCTTAATACCACAGACTCACTAGGTAGAGCTATTGCAACGATGGTGGCGATTAGACGCCACGCCTGGTTGAGGTCCGCCAACTTTTCGGCCGATGTCCAAAACACACTGATGGACATGCCGTTTGATGGCCGTGGCCTTTTTGGCGACAAGGCAGACCATGCGCTTGAGCGCTTTGAGGACTCCAGCGCTACGGCCAAGTCTTTGGGCCTCTATGCCCCGCGCCAGCAAACGGGTGCCTTTCGCTCCTTTCGTGGCCAAGGAAGGGGCGCCCCCACACGTGCTGCCAGCCACACGCCGCAGACTAACATCCAGCGCGGTGGCAGGCGTGGAAATCACAGTGGAGGCGGTCGGGGACAACGGCGAGGACATTCCACACCCTCCCCCGCAGCATCCGCCTTAAACCCTCCTAGTCCGTGCTTTTCGGCCCACGATGCCAGTGGGGGGCAGGGTTCGCCATCACCACTCTCACAGGCGCACTGTCACTTCGGACAGGTGGGTGCTGCAGATCGTCCGAAGGGGCTACTCCCTCCCCTTCGAGACGACCCCTCAAGCCATGCCACTGCAACACCACTGCGTATCGGGGAATCATTTGCGGCTTCTGCAGGCGGAAGTTTCGGCCCTCTTGGCCAAGGGGGCCATCGAGCGCGTTCCTGGGCCAGAAGTAGGACGTGGTTGCTACTCCCACTACTTTCTGGTACCCAAGAAGGGCAAAGGGAGCCTACGCCCTATCTTGGACCTATGGAACGTCAACGGCTTCCTCCGGAAGGAGAAGTTAAAGATGCTGACTCTTGCTCAGGTCTTAGATGCCCTGGACCCAGGAGACTGGATGGTAGCGTTGGACTTGCAGGACGCTTATTTCCGCATCCCCATCCTGCCGGCCCGCCGGCGTTGCCTGTGGTTCACGGTTGGCCACGAGCATGTTCAGTTTACCGTGCTCCCCTTCGGCCTTACAAGGTCCCCACAGGTGTTCACGAAAGTGATGGCGGTGGTCGCAGCTCATCTGCGCAGGTCAGGGGTTTCAGTCTTCCCCTACCTCGACGACTGGTTGTTAAAGGCTGGCTCGCCCCAGACAGTCGTCAGCCACCTCCAGACGACGGCAGACCTCTCTCTCCAGCTGGGGTTCTCCATCAATGTGCCGAAGTCACACCTGTGCCCCTCTCAGAAGCTCCTTTTCATCGGAGTGGTTCTCGACTCGACGCAGTTTCCGGATTACCCACCCGAACAGCGGGTTCAGGATATATAAGCTCTGATTCCAATCTTTCAGCCTTTATCCCGAGTTTCAGACAGGTTGACGCTGCAGCTTCTGGAGCTGATGGCTTCCTGCATCCTTCTGGTGCATCACGCCCGTTGGCGGATGCGGGCTCTGCAGTGGGACCTGAAGTTTCAGTGGGCGCAGCATCAGGGCAACCTGTCCCGACCATGTCCTGATCTCGGAGGGCACTGCGAGACAGCTGCAGTGGTGGCTCACGGACTGTGATTGGGTCAGCGGCAGATCCCTCTCCCTTCCCCAACCGGAGCACATATTTGTGACAGACGCGTCCCCCCAGGGCTGGGGAGGCCACATGGGAGAGGCGGAGATCAGAGGCCTCTGGTCTCCGGCGGAGTCCCGGCTCCATATCAACCTTTAGGAGCTGTGGGCGATCTAGCACTGAAGGCATTCCTCCCCTCTGTCTGAGGGAGTGTAGTGCAGGTGTTCACGGCCAACACCACCGCCACGTGGTACTGCAACAAACAGGGCGGGTGGGGTCGTGGACCCTCTGCCAGGAGGCTCTGCGCCTTTGGCAGTGGCTGGAACATCCGGGTGTGACCCTGGTGGTTCAACACCTGGCAGGTTCTCTGAGCGCCAGAGCGGACAAACTCAGCTGCTGGTGCATGATGGATCACGAATGGCGTCTGAACTCGGACATGGCGCAAGGCCTCTTTCAGCAATGGGGAGAACCTTGGTTAGATCTATTCGCCACCGAAGAGAACGCGCAATGTCATCAGTTCTGCGCGTTGATATTTCCTAGGCGGCACTCGCTCGGAGACGCTTTTCGTCGCGAGTCGAGTTGCGGTCTGTTGTACACCTTTCCGCCTATACCATTTCTGCCCAGAGTGCTGAAGAAGATCAAGCGCGACCGGGCACACGTCATCCTTGTTGCTCCGGACTGGGCAAGAAGGTACTGGTATCCCGAGCTACTCAATATGTCAGTCGATCCCACGGTTTGTCTGCCTCTTCGGGAGGACCTTCTGTCGCAGCAGCAGGGGACGGTCCTCCACCCGAGCCTGTCCAGTCTCCACCTCCATGCTTGGAGATTGAGCGGCGACAGTTGAGGCCATTTGACTTGCCTCCCGAAGTCTGTAACATCATTCTGGCAGCCAGGCGTCCCTCCACAAAGTCGGTATACGCCTGCAGGTGGAACAGATTTGTGGCATGGTGCACAGCAAAGGCTTCGGATCCTCTCTCTGCCCCTCTTTCTGAGGATCTTCTCTCTCTTGCCCAGCAGGGCTCTGTGCACTATCAAAGGCTACCTTTCTGCTCTTTCAGCCTTTTTGAGGCTGCCTGATCAACCTTCTTTGTTCAAGTCCCCTATTGTTAATCGATTCCTGAAAGGCATCACACATACGTTCCCTCCTGTTCCCTTCGTGATGCCTCAGTGGGACTTGAACTTGGTTCTTAATTTTCTGATGTGCGCTCCCTTCGAGCCACTTCACAACTGTCCTCTCCTCCTTCTTACTTTGAAGACTGCCTTCCTGGTAGCCATCACCTCTGCCAGGAGATTGAGTGAGCTCCAGGCTCTATCTTGTAAACCTCCTTTCCTTTCGGTCCATCTGGACATGGTTGTGTTGCGGACAAGGCCCTCTTTCCTGCCCAAGGTAGTCACAGCCTTCCACATCGGGCAATCCATCACCTTGCCCACCTTCTTTCCACCTCCGCATCCCTCGAGAGAGGAAGAGAGGCTCCACCGTCTGGACCCAAAACGTGCGCTCTCTTACTATCTAGATCGCACACGCCAGTTCCGGGTGGATGACCAACTCTTTGTTGGTTACGTGGGCGCCAAGAAGGGATAGGCGGTACAAAAGCGGACCATCTCGCGGTGGATCATCTTGTGTATCCAGACGTGCTACTCCTTGGCTAAGAAGGAACCCCCTGTTGGACTTAGGGCTCATTCCACTCAGGCCATGGCGACTACCACTGCCCTGGGCCGAGGAGTGCCCTTGCAGGACATTTGCCAGGCAGCTACGTGGGCCTCGCTGCACACGTTTGCAAGACATTATTGCCGGGACAGCCAAGTCCGGAGGGATGGCTTCTTTGGCCGTTCCGTCCTCCAGGACTTTCTGGTGTGATTATTGGTTCGCAGACCCACCACCGGGGTTGGTATTGCTGGGGTATCTATTCTAAGGTAAGGAATCTATCACTAACGTGTCTCTTTCAGATACACCAGTTACTACCTGTGTAACGATATATCTGTAAGAGACATTAGTTAGTGATAGATTCCTTACCGACCCACCCACCCTTCCCGTTCTGCGATCCGATATCTAGGGTTAAGGTCATCCCCTTTCAGGGCCCTAGTTTCAAGGCACCAGTGTTGGTTTTTAGCGTAGCTCTGCGTTTCTGGCGCGGAAAAGCTGGGTCTAATAACTGAAGTCAGCACGCGGAGTCGGCGTCTAAGTACTCCGATGACATCATCACGACGCCGACGACTGACGCGGAGCCTCGAACAACACCTACCGACGCGCAAGGGTACTGCTATGCAAAAATTTCCGGATCCAGTCTAACGCCTGGGGATATTCTAAGGTAAGGAATCTATCACTAACTAATGTCTCTTAAAGATATATTGTTACACAGGTAGTAACTTGTGCGTTAATGCACAGCCTGAGACCTCAGAATCCGAGGTAACAACACCTGAACAGTTTGAGGATGAGAATGGATCCTCAGAGGAGACGGGTGGGAAACCAGCATTTTTTCACGACGAATTTCAAGTCATCCGACAGTCATGGCAACGCAACACACGGGGCAAACCCCCGGAAATAAGAAACGGAGAAAGACCAGAAGAGGGGGACAGTGGCGTAAAAGCACATGGGTCACCATTGGTCATGAGAAGCAAAAAGAAATTCAACAAGCTGCTCTGAATCAAGCTACATCCGATAACCTTACTGTCATAAATCTGACTCCAAGGACTCTCACACGAAATGAGGAAGAAGTGTTAAAGCTGGGATTCACATTTTGCCCTCAGAAGAAACTTGAATTCACGCAAACGCGTATCGATCTTTTTAAGTTTACCAAGAAGCTAAAACTTCGTAAGTTTTTCAAATTACCCCCCAAGAAAGCGAACAGGGGAGGGAGTGAGTGTCAATATGAAACTGGCATTCTCCTGGGGGCAGGATGCACCCGCCATACAGGCTCTGGAAGATCTGAGATATGAAATCGACGGCCCTGAGGAAGACTAGAACCTGGCTGGGTTCCTGGGCATTGAACAGAAGAATGTGGCTACACTGTTTAGACCAGCGTCCACTTTCTTATCACAGATACCGAATGATGTTATTGACACATTCTCAGGAAAGGTGGTACAGGAACTGGTGAACCTACAAACTAAGATATGTGATACAAAAAAGAAGTGCAACTTCACCTATGAGCAATATAAGGCGATTGAAGGATTAAAGGGAGATGTCAATTGTCTGAAAGCCCTCAGATAAAGGCAGTAATGTGGTGCTGCAGACTTTTGATGCCTACAATAAAGAGGCCTTATGCCAATTGGGTGATGTTGCTTTCTATGAGAAGGTGGGCAAAGATGTGTACAACAAAAGCGTTGCAGATTGTCATTTGCTGTTTAAAAAGTGGTATGAGAGGCAGAATAGAGACAGAGGAATATTTATTTCTGAGGCGCTTAAATCCTATAACACCCTGTTTCTATCACCTGCCCAAGGTACACAAGAATGCCCTATTACCACCAGGGAGACCAATTGTATCGTCTCGGAATTCTTCTAGAGCATATTTCGATCTACATAGATCACTTTGTAGCAAGTTTCGTAGTGAGATTGAAGTCTTATATTAAAGATACTAAAGACTTCCTGAAACCTATAACTGAGGTGGAGTGGCAAGAAGGTGACCAGATGATCATGATGGACATCACAAGTCTATACACCAGCATAGTTCGGTTCTTTTTAAAGAAATGAGCACTGAAATTTACTGAGCATAGTAACATGCTTATGGAGCTCTTAGAGTTCTGTTTGTGTAATAACATCTTTCTGTACCAGGACAAATATTTTAAACAAATGTCTGGGACGGCCATGGGCACCTGCTTCGCCCCCAGCTACGCAAACCTATTCGTGGGCTGGTGGCCTGGTCAGTGGGCAAGGAGATCTAGACCCAAAGGGTGGTGGCCTAGTATAGATATATAGATGATCTTTTCCTAGTTTGGAGGGGAACTTCTGAAACTGCTGAAGTATATGTTCAGGTACTAAATGACAATAATGTAAATCTTAGATTTAATACTGAAATCAGTGATAAAACGGGGAACTTCCTGAATTTGGAAGTCACGATTATTGAGAACAAGATCTGCACCAGATTATATAGAAAACCCACTGCGGGCAATTCGATCTTACATACCCGCAGTGGACACCTTCCCAAATTAATTAACCGTATCCCCTATGGGGAGCTATTACGGATTAAACGTAATAACAGTAGGGAGGTGGATTTTCAAAAATATGTAGGGGAGTGTATAGAGGTTAAAGCAAGAGGTTATGGTGAACAGGTATTGGATGGAGTATTGAAAAGACTAAACCTTATACCCAGGGGTGATCTTCTGGAAGATATAATTCAGAAAGAAACCAAGAATGGGAAGTTTTGTATGATTACGACCTTTTCACAAGATTCAGAGTAGCTGAGGATCATTTTCAGGAGACATTGGAATCTTCTCAAAATGGATCCTGTGATTGGAATGGACATTCCGAGTCAATCGTTGCTTACATTTCGTAAAGCAAGGTGTTTTAAAGAGACTCTGACTAGCAGTTTTATGAAAAAAGAGGTATCAAAGACACTGCACAGAGACCTAAAGGGATTTTATCCCTGTGGAAAATGTAAGGCCTGCACAGGGAGCAGAAGAGTTCTGACATACCAGGTGCTAAGAAATTAAAAAGCAGCAGCAAGTTTTTAACATGTAGCACTCCGTACACAGTATATTGCCTTGTTTGCCCATGTGGGCTCAAGTATATTGGGAGCTCGATTCACCAAACTAAAATGCGTGTTCTAGAGCATTCACGGGCAATTATGAATGGCGACCTGACATATCCTCTAGCTCGCCATTTCAAGACAGAACATAGGGGGAACAGGTCTTTGTTCACCTTCTTTGTCCTTGACCATGTACCATTAAATCCAAGAAGTGGTGACAGGGAGAATAGTCTAAGACGATTAGAATCAAGATATATTATTGATCTGCAGACTAAAACACCTGGAGGCCTCAATTCCCATGAGGAACGTGCCGCACATCTGGCGGAATGAATGTGTGAATTTGCATTTTATGAACTTGTAGATAATCTGTTGAGGGTTCTGGTTTTGAATCATGAATTCTTTGAAGTTTTTTTGATCATGGAAAGAAAGTGGGTAATTTCTGGGATTTTTGTAAGGACTGAGTAACTAGAACTTGAGGGCTTTGTAGAGGAGATATTGATAATGGGGACATCTTAGTATGGTTAGTTGCAATCAGGTAGTATGTTGAGATCTTATTTACTGTTCCTTGTTGAGAAATATTTAATTGTGCGCTTAGCAGCTGAAGTGGTCAATTAATTGAGCTACCAATTCTTTGCTTTCTACCGAAGAATGGTACAGATATGTGACTGTTTGCAACCGCCCCACCACTGTAACCCCTTCATCTTTAGGCATGCATGTATTTGTTACAATTATTTTTACTTTCCTTTTAGGAAAGCGACTACTTTACGCCACAAGGAGAGTTCCGGGTAGACAAAGCAGGTTCTCCAACTTTACTCAACTGTCTTATGTATAAAATGTCCTATTACAGATTTGGCGAAATGCAGGTAAGTGTCTATTGAGATTATTTGTTGGCTGCATTCATGTTGGTTTCTTTTAACATTAATCATAATTCTGCTTACTTCAGTAATACACTACTAGTGTTGGAAAAGCCAACAAGGTATCATAAGCTATACAGTATGCTCACATGTGTTATTCTTATCAAGAGTTTGAATCCTCGCCAGGCCTGCTTAGCCTTATACCCGCCCATTGTGGATAAATGTTATTTATGATGCATTGGAACAGCAAAACTGCTTCTACAATGCAATTCTGCAGTTATAAGTAAATCACGGAAATCATTTGCTTGTACGTAGCCCCTTCTGGTGTTTTTTTTCTGTTCAACTCCAAGATTTCTTTCCTTTTACAATTCATACTTTTTTTATACTGTCTGCATGGTTTGTTCAATGTGTCATTGAATCACACCTTAGTGTCAATTTCCACATGTTACCTTGTTTGTGAACTCTTTTGTAATCCTGCCTAGCGAGGACTTTGCTTGGTATTCATTGGATTTAGGACGAGGGTGGCTGACTTGTAGTGTTTTCCTGTGGCATAGCACTAAATAGTTGAGGCTGGACATGTGGGTTCCGGTGAACTGGTATACATGACAACTAGGAAGGGACATGGCTTGAGTGACAGTCCTCCCCATGGGGACCATTCATAGATAGTGTATTTCTGTTTGATGGGCATGACAAAACCCAATCCAAATTGCGAGGCACAATTGAAAATCCACCAAATACATTAACATGGGCAACATTGCACTTTGGTGGTTTTGAAGTATACTTCTAGCTGCAGATTCTTCACCTAGGACCTAGTGAATTCTTCAGCAAAGCTTCCATGTCCTGGTAGGTGATACATGTGACTACACAACCATGCAAGCGACAGAGCAGAGCCGGATGTGTCATCCCTACACAGTGAGGTCAGTTGCTTTCTTTCTGCGCCTATGGGTGCAGATCTGGACAAATGAGCAGCTATCAATAGTGCAGCGGCACCAGGGCATAGCGGTGTACATTAGTGACAGTTTGTTGTTTTTTTTACTGCAAAACTAGCTCTCAGATCTCTTCTGTTTTACTTGCTGGCCATCCTAGAGGACCTTAGGGTGCCACTAGTCCACACTGTACGAGAAGGTCCAGGCGCAGCCAATTATGTATGTATTTGTATGTTCTGGACACTACAGACTGCATTTCCAGATCTTTTGGCACCAGTGTTGTGCTCAGGAGGCCTGCCTGGATGTAATCAAGAATGTTTTCGGGAAACATGTAAGCGTCCTTAATGAACAAACTGTTCAGCTCTAGACTTTGTGGGGAAACCGGATTTGGTTCTAGGACAGGTGAACCACTGTCATACAATGGCATGATCTCTGGGGATATTGACACCAGCTAATCCATTTCTCCACCAATAAAGCGAGCTATTCAAACTGCAACAGCCGCACCATTCTTTTAAGGCCACCGCAGTGGCACCAACAGAAACTGTTCCATCTGGCAGAGGCAGCAATCCTTCAATTATTCCTCCATGGTGCAGCTGTTACAAGCTGCTGTAGTCTGCTCTTCCGGACTCCAGCCTGGCCTATAGGAGACAGAATACAATCTTGTCTACGCACCCCCCAACCCACCTCCCCCCCACTTCTAAAGATACATCACATAGATCAGGTGTAACCTGCAATTGTTAGAAAGGGCTATACCTTGACCTTAAAATCCTTCCCACCCCACCTTCCTCCCATACCATCGTGATTTTTGAAGGAGCTCTTCACAGTTCTGGTGCAGGAGGTTAACTTTCTGTTGTCAAGGAGTTCCACTGAGAAGGTACTGGACTTCCAGAAGGATTGCGTTACTTCCTTTTTCCAAAAAAGGATGGTGGCATCAGGCCTATTTTGGTTGGACCTCTTTCTGCTGAACACTTTAAGGATTGACAGGTTCAGAATGTTCACTTTCTTGTTTTCCTTATTAGTAAAACGATCAACAGTCATATGAATAGGGGGAGCTCTGTCTGTGAAAAATCAACAGCTAGTCAATATGCATTTTTGAGCACATACAGTACAAGGGAAGTACAAATAAACCTGATGTCCTCATAACAATACCAGGTATTGATGCAAGGTTCTCAAGGTGTCTAGATACGGCCTAAGTGGGCTTCAAGTGTCCTTGGATGGAGACTGTGGAACATAGACTACCTCATAAACCTCCGGTGTTTTGCCACAGAGGGCAGCCTCTCTAAGCCAGCCTTTTAAGTTGGATATTAGGCCCTTAATTCATGAACAGATTGTGTTGCAAGCTGCCTTACATGTTTAGTGAGGGTTTTAGCATATCAATGCAATAACAGTCCAGCAGTGGTGCTAGGCTGCAGCTCGTTCTTCCCATGAAGCTTTCCAGTTGTGCCCAGTGCATCTAAGCCCCATGAGAAGCTCTAAAAACATAGGATGTTGGCCATCTGCATGCCCTACCGCTCCAATAGAGCACTCGTACCTTGCGGCAGGAGTAGGAGATTGCCTTCTCATGTAGCAGTAGTAGAGGCTGGGTCCTGGAGCACTACAACCATGCAGCAAGTTTAGACCGCTGAAGGTCGCGCTCCTAGAATGAACACTGGACCAATTCCTGTCCGCTCTTGATACAGACTCGGTGGAATCCTTGGACTTGTAGGACACATTTCCATATACCGATCCTGTAGTCCCATAGGCATTACACGCAGTTCATGGTAGACCAGAATACTTTAAATTTACTGTGCTCCTCTTTGGCCTTCTTCCCCTTGAGTGCTCACAAAAGTGAGGGTGTTAGTCACTTCCCATATTTGAAGTTGGCTTGGGGAGGGTAGGGGGGGTTTAATGGAATTCCTTTAAGATAGTTCAGGCGTGATAGGTGCTCAATGGTGAAACTCAACAATGTCAGAAGATTATCCCGTGTCCAAAGAAGGTCGAGGATTGAACTCACAGCTTTCCTCATCTGAAAGAGACACGTTGGTGATAGATTCCTTACCTTAGAATATCCCCAGGCGTCAGACTGGATCCGGAAAGTTTTGCGTAGCAGTACCCTTGCGTGTCGGTAGGCGTTGTCTGCAGCTCCGCGTCCGTCGTGGGCGCCGTGATGACGTCGTCTGAGTACTTAGACGCCGCCTCCGCATGCTGACGTCAGTTCTTCTTTTTTCCGCGCCAGCCAGCGCAGATCTGGAAAGAGCAGTTCCCTAGTCACTTTTTGACTAAACTTTTTTGTGATCTTTTGATCCATTTCGAAGTCTGTACGACTCCGACGGTGCCGTTGGGGATGCCCGGATTCAAGCATTGCAACAAGTGCGACCGTACCATGTCGGTCACGGATCCCCACCGCCAGTGCCTGATGTGTTTGGGCGTCGACCATGACGACGAGGCCTGCTCCGACTGTCGGGCCCTGTCGAGGAAGGCCAGGCGGGAGCGGTCCCGCAGGCGACTCAAAATCCGCAAGTCGGCCCCGCGCCGTGTGAGGTCCCAGTCCCGGTCCCACGGGAGGTCAAGGGACAGGTCGCGGGGACGGAGCCGTCACAGCTCCGGGAGTCGGCGCCACTCCTCCGGGTCCAAGTCGTCAGGTAAGAAGCATAAGAAGTCGAAGAGACATCATCGCTCTTCTAACTCCCTCCGACGCTCGCCCGATGCGGCCGGGGGTTCAGGTGACACCGCCCACGCGGCTCCTCAGGAGTCGCGGGTGCCGCGTTCGGCCCCATACCCCCCGGTCCCTGTGCTGAACGCGACGCCGGAGATCGAGCGTTTCCTCATGGCCATGAGGTCCCTTTCTCCTCCGACGCGTTCCGCGGCGCCTTCGGGCCCAGCGAACCCGTCTGGGGGCCCTAGTGGGTCGGGGGCTCTGACCCCGACGCCGTCGGGTGCTTCGGCCTCGACGCCGCCGGCGCCTTCGGGCCCGGCGCTGCAGGGCCCCACGATCCCGACACCGCCGGTTCCTTCGGGCTGACGTCAGTGCAGGTAAATACCCAACCCCGCGCCCCGTAGTTAGGAAAGACACTTTAGGGTTGTAACTAAGCGCGCTTTTTATCTCTTTTATTTCACAGCCCCTGTATGCACACCACGGTGAAATCTTTGAAATATTGACTTCTCTAGTCTGGAATTATGTGAATCTGGTTCAATTGCTTAAGGTAGGCTTTGGTTTGACGCAGGGCGAGTGTCTCTCTCTTCTGAAATAGATCGCTATACTAAGCACCCCATTTTCTGATTGTTTCCACAGAACCAGTATAGGTCCTGAGGAGAACCCTATTAATCATACGGGTTCGAAACGCGTCGACCACCTTTTCTACGTATCTGGTCTACATTCTTTTCGCTTTAAATCAGCCCATGTATCAACGTCTGTAAGAAGAACACCCCTCTTTCAGAAATTCAGTTGAAAAGACTTTAGGATTATTTCTCTAAAAACACCAAGGGATTGACCCGACTGATTTATGACCGATAAGTGGTTTCATGCATTTTGTATTGTCGTATTTTTGTACCTAATTGTTGCTCGTATTGTTTTGCTGTTTTCTGTGTATGCAAGTGTTTTGTACGATTGGAAGGCCACGAATGTTGAGAGTGTGTAAATAATTTCTTCACCTGTAATTACTGTTCACTGTACATATTTATATAAAAGACTGTCGTTCTATCCATGCACTAAAAAACATTGTCACGTATAAACAAAAATATATTTTTTGAAAAGAGGAATACATTTCCAGTTGATTAATGATTCAGCAGGTTGTTTCTGCTTTATTCTGAACACCAGTTAGATTCATCCTTGTTTCCAAATAACTTCCCTCAGCAGAGGCGCTTGTGTTGCTTTTTAGTTCGTTTTGGCTCAGCCGTGCTGAGTAACGAGTCAAGACCCTTGGGTGTTTTGCGGTTATTCTAGCGGGCAGATGCTCGCGAGGTCCTGTTTGACAGAAAAAGTCTGTCTCAGGGTAATTGTGCTTTGTTGAACTTGTGTTGTGCCCAGCTGTCGGGCTTTTGTGCTTGGTCACTTGCACTTCACCACTATTCCCTAACGCACTTTTTTATTTATTTCTACACCTTCTTTTTGTTATGGCCGAGAAAGATACAGTTTCCTTTAGCGAGGAGCATATACAGAACTTGATGAGAGACTCCCCAGTGTTTGCTTCAGCCACCCTTAGCGTCACAGCCAATACACAAAACGAGTCAGACAAACTCACTCGACTACGCAAAAAACAGATCCGGACGGATCTACACGGCCACTTTTTGCTTCAACACCTGCGGGCCGGAACCATCCCAGCAGGACTAATTGTCTGTAACATACCTGTCATCTTCACAGAAGATCCAGATTATAAAAAGGATTTCAGCGGAATTGAAACTAAGTGCAGCGCGACCTTATGGTCTTGACCATCGAAACGGCACATAGGATTTCAGTCAAAGAACTGGAAGAAATATCCACCCTCCAAAGAGAGTTTGAAAACAACCAACTAATCTCAGACTCAAAAACACTTCTGGAGAAAATAGACAAGGAAATCTTAGAATTCAAAGACGTAACAGTCGCACAGAAAAGCAACAAATTCGAAATTGACAAAAAGAGCTTTTCTTTGGAATCCGCTTACCCTTACTTGAATAAGGATTTTTATACACGGGCGGACTCACGTCGATATTTACAGGGTAACCAAGGAAGATCCCGTCAAAAATTTATTACATTTTCTGACACAACTTCCTCATCTGGGAGTGAGCCTGATAACACTAATCGCCAATACCAAAACAGAACGGACAACGGACAAGGTCAATATCAACAGCAGCAAAATCAACAACCTTTTTTAGGACGCGGCCAACCGAAACCCCGCGGCAGGACCCGGTTCACCCAACCATGGGAAATGAGAACACGCCAGAAGTTCTACAAGAACTAACCAAATCCCCCATCTTCAACCTTTCGACTAGAACTCTTACTCCAGCCGAAACATCTATCTTAACCAAAGGCCTCAACTTTGTTCCTTCACGCCCTACGGACTATGTAAAAATGAAATTGGAGACACTAGAATTTTGCAGAAAAATTCGCCTGAAAACCTTCTTTCAGGAATCTGAAGAAATTCAAACCGCAGAGACGACAGGACTAAGAAAGAAATCATCGTTCTGCCCAAAAGGACCAAACATCCCCAAGGAAGTGATTACATTTGAACGAACTGTACTCTCAGGCATTTCCGCCTTAGAAAAGAAGAAAACCTTCGTGAAATACAACCTCACAAAAGCAGAGAAGGAAGCCTTAACAACCATTAAAAATGACCATAACATCGTAGTTAAACAGGCCGATAAAGGCGGAGCAATTGTTGTGTGGGACGTAAACAAATATAAGAATGAAGTCTTCCGTCAACTCAATGACCAAAACTGCTACAGGCGGATCGGCAAAGATCCCACCCTAGAAATAAAGAACCAAATGTTTGACATGATCCAGAAAGGATTCGATCAAGGATTTGTCGGGCCCAAGGAACTTGCATTTTTACAGAACAAAAGCCCCAGAACCCCGGTGTTCTATGTTCTCCCCAAAATGCATAAAGATGAGATCAACCCCCCGGGCCGGCCAATTATATCCGGCTGTGACTCACTTTTTGAACCGGTGGCGAAGTACATCGACTTCTTCCTAAAACCCTTTATTGAGACCATCCCAGCCCATTTGAAAGACACCACGGCGGTCCTAAACCGAATTGCGTCGATTGAATTCAATAGCGATAACCAACTGCTAGTGACACTAGACGTAGTGTCCTTATACACTCAGATTCCGCAAGACCAGGCACTTGAAACCTTAACTTTTTATCTGGAAAATCGTGAACGACCAATGAGTCCCAACTAATTTCATCCTCGACCTAGCCCGTCTGACACTACAAAAGAACTTTTTCACCTTTGATTAAGAATTCTTTTTTCAAATAAAAGGGGTAGCAATGGGCTGTCCCTTTGCTCCGGAGCTGGCGATAATGTTTATGGGGCTATTCGAAGAAAAGTTCATCTACAACAACAACCCATATGGCCATCAAATTTCTAACTATATGCGCTATATAGATGATCTATTTTTAATCTGGACAGGAAACCAAGAAGATCTGGACAAGTTTGTGGAATGGCTCAACTCAAGAACAGCAGATATCCAATTTTCAGCCACATCATCGAATGAATCTATAACATTTCTGGACGTGGAAATACAACCACAAGCACAGGGACTTAGCACAACATTATTTCGCAAAACAACAGATAGAAATAAAGCGCTACATTTCACCAGCAACCACCCGAGAAACCTCAAAGAGAACCTGCCCTATGGACAATTCCTTAGAATTCGACGGAATTGTTCCACCAAGGAGGAATATTTCAAACACGCAGGCCATTTAAAAGAACGACTGACACTCAGAGGATACCCCAAAAAACTCTTGAAGAATTCCCTCAAGAGAGCATGGTGGACTCCCAGAGAGACCTTACTTGAAAAGAAAGTGAAACAAAATCTTACAAGAATGGTATGCGTCACTACCTTTTGCCCAGCGGCTAACCAATACAAAAAACTAATTCTATCCAACTGGCATCTACTCAAAAATCTGCATGAAGATCTGTCAGCCCCCCCGTTGTTTGCCTTCAAAAAAGAAAAAAGCATTGCTAACCATATCATAAGAGCTGCCCTTCCTCCGGCTAAATCTCCGACCATACAAAGCCTGTTTGGATTACCCCCCACCAAAGGTCACCACAAATGTGGCACATGCATATGCTGCGATGAAACCATTGAAGACTCGGTCTTCACATTCGAAAACATTCATTGGAAGCACGAAGCTTTCACAAATTGCAAAACCAAAAATGTTGTCTACGCTATCATCTGTCCGTGCCCTTTGGTCTATATAGGCAAGACCACACAAGAAGTGAGGAGTAGGATCACTCAGCATAAATCCCGGATAAGGAGAGGCGTAGAAAACGCCCCATTGGTCAATCATTGGACAAACATGAAGCATAAACAATCGGACTTGAAATGGACAGTACTGTCGAAAATTGAAAAAGACCCCAGGGGCGGAGATTTGGATGCCAGATTAGCCCAACGTGAGGCACTACTAATAATGAAGTTCAACACTGCCTTGCGAGGATTGAATGAGATGTCAGAGATTTACAAAACCAACACCTGAACCACCCGTAGATTCACCATGAAATGAACTACAAGTCCCAGAAGCCTCAGAGAGCCTTATCAACCAGGAAGTACCAGTCTACACAGCTCTGCAGCTCTGATTCATTCTGCAGCAAGACTCCGAGGACGAAGGACCCACGGTCTCACCCGGTACGTAGTTCCCATGATGACTATCCTCCCTTGATCACACATACGGGTTTCTCAAACCTAACCTAAGGCCTCCACCTTTCCCGCTTCTTCCATAGGAAAGCAGAGGCGTAAATCAAGCCCGCTCCACGGATCACCAGAGGCATGGACTAAACGTCAAAACATCTGCTGACGTCAGTGCAGGTAAATACCCAACCCCGCGCCCCGTAGTTAGGAAAGACACTTTAGGGTTGTAACTAAGCGCGCTTTTTATCTCTTTTATTTCACAGCCCCTGTATGCACACCACGGTGAAATCTTTGAAATATTGACTTCTCTAGTCTGGAATTATGTGAATCTGGTTCAATTGCTTAAGGTAGGCTTTGGTTTGACGCAGGGCGAGTGTCTCTCTCTTCTGAAATAGATCGCTATACTAAGCACCCCATTTTCTGATTGTTTCCACAGAACCAGTATAGGTCCTGAGGAGAACCCTATTAATCATACGGGTTCGAAACGCGTCGACCACCTTTTCTACGTATCTGGTCTACATTCTTTTCGCTTTAAATCAGCCCATGTATCAACGTCTGTAAGAAGAACACCCCTCTTTCAGAAATTCAGTTGAAAAGACTTTAGGATTATTTCTCTAAAAACACCAAGGGATTGACCCGACTGATTTATGACCGATACGTGGTTTCATGCATTTTGTATTGTCGTATTTTTGTACCTAATTGTTGCTCGTATTGTTTTGCTGTTTTCTGTGTATGCAAGTGTTTTGTACGATTGGAAGGCCACGAATGTTGAGAGTGTGTAAATAATTTCTTCACCTGTAATTACTGTTCACTGTACATATTTATATAAAAGACTGTCGTTCTATCCATGCACTAAAAAACATTGTGTCACGTATAAACAAAAATATATTTTTTGAAAAGAGGAATAAATTTCCAGTTGATTAATGATTCAGCAGGTTGTTTCTGCTTTATTCTGAACACCAGTTAGATTCATCCTTGTTTCCAAATAACTTCCCTCAGCAGAGGCGCTTGTGTTGCTTTTTAGTTCGTTTTGGCTCAGCCGTGCTGAGTAACGAGTCAAGACCCTTGGGTGTTTTGCGGTTCCTTCGGGCCCGGCGCCGCAGGGTACAGCGGCCCCGGCGTCGTCGGCGCCTTCGGGCCCGGCGCCGCTGGACCCTCCTCGGGCGGTGGATCGTCACCGGTGGACCTTAAGACCCCCCCGCGTCGGTCCGTGTGGTGTCCCCTCCGGCGTCGTCCTCGGGCGACGCCGTCCCCGATGCCTCCTTTCAATTGGTTCCGACGTCGACGTATCTCGACGCCGTTTGGAGATTTTAGTTTCTATGAACCGGCCTCATTCAGTTACGACCCTGAATCTCAGGAGATGAGGGATGAGGAGGATTGGGAGGGGTCTGAGGACCCTCTGGCCAGAGAGTGCCAGTCTAACATGGACTGGACAGGAGACCTTGGGGAGGCCAGTGGCCTGGACACCTCTCCAGACACTGGATTTGTCTCTCCTCCTACCGTGGCTTCGGAGGAGGGTGCTACTTATGGTGTGGTGTTGATGAGAGCTGCCAAGGCCTTGGGCCTTGAGCTCCCTGTCGCGGCCGTGAGGACTAATCTCCTCACTGAGGTCCTTAAGCCGCAGTCATGCTCCATGTAGCCTCTGCTGCCGTTTAATGAGGCCTTGACGGACGTTCTTTTGGGCACTTGGTCCAGGCCCGCTACAGGTTCGCCTGTAGATAGGAACGTGGCCAGACGCCACCACCCGGCTCCGGGCGACCCATGTTTCCTGTCCACCCACCCCACCCCCGAGAGTCTGGTGTTCGAGGCATGTCGGCTGCTGAATTCATATCTGTGCATAGATCGCCGCCTAGTGTTGGGTCCGGATGATTGCACATTGTTGTCCTGGAAGAGTCTTCGAAGTATCCCGAGATAGGTGGCTCCTGCCCTGGACTACAGTGCGCATGGGCATCGCCTCCATCCCCAGATTGTTTTTTTCCGCCATTGGGTTCGGATGTGTTTCGGTTCCCTCTGTCGGAATCGATAGTTGATAAACTTTTCTAACTCGAGACCAAAAGGTCTTTAGGCTGGGCGTCGGTATCGTTTCGTTCGGGTTTGTCTGTTTCTCAGCTCCGAACTCTTGCTACCCATCCGCGTGCTCTCGGCGCGGACGGGCCTACTCGACGCTCCAGACATGGAACGAACTCCGTTCAAAAGGTGCCCGGTGTGCACCTCCAAGTATTCACACCTCTATGTGCACCCCGTGTGCAACAAATGTTTGTCACCGGACCATGATGAGGCCAGGTGTATGGCCTGCTCGAAGTTCCAGTGTAAGAAGACTCTCAAGATTCGTCGGGCCGCTAGACTCCAGGCCCAGTTATCGGCACCCCCGGCGCCCCCGCCGGACAACATCTTCGAGGAATTTGTTGAAGACGACGACGTCCTACAGGTTTCGGACTCTAGCCCCACGTCCGAGGGGGATGCCTACGACGCGGGAGACGAGGAGTTTGACGAAGCCGGCGACGAGGTAGGGGACGACGATAAGGCCATTGCCACCGTGGGGGATAGCTCGGAGGAAGAGCATCCCCAAACTGACTCAGGGGTCAACCCCCTTCATGCGGCCCAGGTCGAGGGATCGCCTTCGGGCCTTACCCAAGACCTCGTTACTAGTCCAGCAGCCCCGCCTCCGGGCCCGATCACGGACATTTCTGATGCGCCACTCCCGTTAACAAAAACGAAAGTGAAGCCATTGGGATCCACGCCTCCGGTTTCGAAACCGAAAGTGAAAGCTGCACTGGTGCAGAAGGCTCTGGAGGCATCTACTTCCAAGAAGTTCAAAATGGCCGACTCGAAGAGCCGCGCCAAGATGGCCGACCCGAGGGCCTCGGGGTCGACGCCGAAGGCGAAGTCGACCGACGCGGCCGCGTCGGCGCCGAAGATGGTCGAGGTCGATGACCCGAAGAAAGCTTCGAAGAAGCGTCAAGGCGATTCCACAGCTCTGGCTTCGCCGGCTCCGGCTGTCGGGGACAAGAAACGTGACGTGTCGGCTCCGAAGACGGTGCATCCCGCCGACCCGACTCCCGACCCGACGCTCGAGCCGGTCAAGCCCTCTCCAGCCTTAACAAAGAAGGTCGCGGAGTCCCTGCAACGGATTCGGAAGGACGCTGTGGTTCCCAAACCAGGGGATGTGGTGCCGAAGCACACACCGAAGCCCACAAAGGTGCAAACGCCTATCCGCTTAACCCTGCCGCCGAAGTCGACGCCGAAGGCTTTCGCTCCGAGGCATGGGGCAGGCGTGCCCTCGAAGGAGGTGTCGACGCCCAAAGCGTCATTGGTAGTGTCGAAGCCTCGGCTCCAACCACTTGCAGAGGAAGAGCGTCGAGAGGTCATCATCGACGCCAATACCGGGAAACTGTCTCTCCTCAAGAGGAAAATCACCACGGAGTCGGTGTTGGAACATTTTCGTATTCCTCTCAAAAACAAGGATTCTGCGGGTGCTTCGGCCCCGATAGAGCCTACATCTCCACAAGCCTTAGAACTTTCGCCAACGCGTTCCAACGCGGGGGATGGTGACAATGAGGAAGTCGAGTACAACTATCCGGCGTACTCAGATCCGGAGGAGGAACATGAACCTTGGTCTGCCGGAGGCGACCCGGAGGACCCGCAGTCGGGTCAAGAACCGCAGCTCTTTGCGGCAAAGACCTCACCGACGGAGGACTCGGCAGCCTTCAACGCTTTGATTGAGAGAGCTGCAGCTAACCATGATGTCGAGCTGCATTCGGATCCTGTGGATGTGGACTTTTTGTTTGACACTTTCTCAGGGGCTGAAAAGTCAGTCAAGACCTTGCCAATGCTCAAGGGAGTGCTTAAGCACGCGACGGAGGTCTTCAAGGAGCCCACTCGGGCGCGTGTCATCAATCCTCGCATTGACAAAAAATATAAGGCAGCGCCCTCAGATCCAACATACATCAAGGGACACTTGCCACTGGACTCCCTGGTTGTATCCAACGCACGCAAGAGGGCGAACTCACAGACCACTGGTGACGCTCCTCCCCCAGACAAAGAGTCAAAAATATTTGAGGCCTCAGGGAAACGGATTGCTGCGCAGGCAGCTAATATTTGGCGAATCTCAAACACGCAGGCCCTACTTGCACGCTACGATAGGGCTCATTATGACACCCTAGAAACACTCCTGCAGCACTTGCCTGACCAGTACAAGGAGGCAGGGGAAATGTTAATTCAGGAGGGAAAGCTCATCACAAACGCTTCCATCAAATGTGCGCTGGACGTGGCTGATACAGCCTCCAGGGCAATCAACACTAGTGTGCTGCTGAGAAGGCATGCATGGCTTAGGATATCAGGTTTCAAACCGGATATACAAACAACCATCCTGAACCAAACAGTTAATCCTGACCACCTGTTCGGCCCTGAGGTGGATGCGACACTGGAAAAAATGAAGAAAGACACAGACACTGCTAAGTCTATGGGGGCCCTCCAGTCTCAGCATTTTCGGGGTGGTTCCTTTCGCCGCTCCAATACCAGAGGCACCTCAAGGGGTCAGGCATCGCAGTCCACACAGTATTATAAAAGTAATACCCAAACCTCATACACCAACAAGGGCAGAGGTGGCTACAGAGGCAACAACATTAAAGGCAGGGGACGTGGAAACAACAGCTCCAGGTCCACCACCGCCAACAAGCAGTGACGTCTTGTCACTGCCCCCCGACCACACAACACCGGTCGGGGGGAGACTCCAGCAGTTCCTGCCCGCGTGGAAATCCATCACCACGGACAGGTGGGTCAAGTCTCTTATCCAGTACGGTTACTGTCTGGAACTTACTTCCACTCCACCACACATACCTCCAAGAAGCCGTCCTATGTACGGCGAGCACTTGCACTTGTTGCAGCAGGAAGTTCAAGTCATGCTGCAAAAAGGGGCAATAGAGCTCGTCCCACTGCAAGAAAGGGGAACAGGGGTTTACTCCCTGTATTTTCTGATCCCCAAAAAGGACGGATCCCTCAGGCCCATCCTGGACCTCAGGCCCCTCAACTGGTACATTCTCTCGGAGCACTTCCATATGCTCACGTTACAGCAGGTACTCCCTCTGCTTCAACAGGGGGACTTCCTGGCTACGTTGGATCTAAAGGATGCATACTTTCATATCCCCCTGCATCTGAAAGAAACACGTTAGTGTTAGATTCCTTACCTTAGAATATCCCCAGGCATCAGTCTGGATCCGGAAACTTTTGCGTAGCAGTACCCCTGCGCGTCGGTAGGCGTCGTCTGCAGGCGTCTCCTGCGGCTCCACGTCCGTCGTCGGCGTTGTGCGCCGTGATGACGTCGCTGGAGTATATAGACGCCGCCTCCGCGCGCTGACGTCAGTTCTTCTTTTTTCCGCACCAGTGGACGCAGATCTGAAGAGCAGTACTCCGGTCTTTTGACCAAGTTTTTCGATTGTTAATTCTCTAATTGTGCCTGATAGGATGCCTGGGTTCAAGCACTGTGATGACTGTGAGCGCACGATGTCGGTCACAGACCATCACCGCCTCTGTCTCCGGTGTCTGGGCCCCGACCATGACGTGGACTCCTGTGTCGACTGCCGGGCCCTCACCAACAAGGCTAGGCGGGAGCGGTCCCGCAAGCTACTGGAGCTCCGGGTGTCGGCCCCACGTCGGGACCGGGAGCGGTCCCGGTCCGGCCGGAGGTCGAGAGAGCGTTCGAGGGAGCGGTCGCGGAGCCGCGCCGAGCGTTCCGGGAGTCGACACCACTCGTCAGGCAAGAAGCACAAGAAGTCGGGGCGTCGTCATCGTACCCCCGACTCCCCCCCGACGCTCGCGCGATGCGGCCGGGGGCTCGGGTGACCCCAACCCCGCGGCTCCGCGAGAGTCGGCGGCGCGGCCTGCCTCATACCCTCCGGTCCCTGGGCACGGCGCGACGCCTGAGGAGATCTAGGCGTTCCTCATGGCCATGAGGGCGCTCGCGTCTCCGACGGGGCCTACGGCGCCTTCGGGCCCAGTGCTACCGTCTGGGGGCCCTGGCGGTTCGGGTGTCCCTGCCTCGGCGCCGCCGACGGCTCCGACCCCGGCGCCGCAAGGGCCTTCGGGATCGGCGCCGGCTGGTCTTCCGGCCTCCCCGGCGCCGTTACCATCGGGGTTACCCCCGACGCCGCCCCCGCGCGGCGCCGGTTCTCCGGTGCCGGCTCCGGCCGGCGGCGGGGTTCCGGCGCCGGCCCTGGGCGGCGCCGTCCCCTTACCTTCACCGACGCCGGACGCGGCGCCGGACGGGCGTCGCTCGACGCGGCGCCGGACGGGCGTCGCTCGACGCCGGACGTGGCGCCGGACGGGCGTCGCTCGACGCCGGTCCCGGCGCCGATGGGGCCCATGAACCCCGAGGAGCCGGTCTACATCGTTGACTCCGAATACGGAGAAGATGAAGAGTTCGGTGAAGGTTGGGAGGGGTCCGAGGACCCTCTGTCACGCGAGTGCCAGTATGACCCGGACTGGACAGGTGACTTGGGGGATGCCAGTGGTCTGGACGACTCTCCTAACCCTGGTTTGATCTCTCCTCCTTCCGTGGCATCGGTGGAGGGAGCTGCCTATTCTGTGGTGCTGATGAGGGCCGCCAAGGCCTTACACCTTGAGCTCCCCGTCGCGGTCGTGAGGCCTAACATCCTCACCGAGGTCATCAAACCGCAGTCATGCCCACAGGAGCCACTGCTGCCGTTTAATGAAGCCTTGTCAGACGTTCTGTTGGGCACGTGGTCCAGGCCCTCTTCAGGTGCGCCTGTTGATCGGAACGTGGCCAGGCGCCACCGTCCTTGTCCGGACGACCCCAAGTTCCTGTCTACCCACCCCACCCCTGAGAGTCTGGTGATCCAGGCCTCGACCTCCCAGTCCGCATTCCCGTTGGCCCCGCCCGACCGGGAATCCAAGAGGTATGACCAATTTGGCAAGAAGGTCTTCTCGTCCATTAGTTTGGGCCTGCGGTCTTGCAACACCGCTTGCCTCTTGGGCCGCTACACCCACTCTGTGTGGGATACGGTCGCGGAACTGCTGCCAGAATGCCCCATGGAGGTGCGGGCAAAACTCGGTCAGGCTGTGGCTGAGGGCCGAGATGCAGCGAAATATTCGATACGGTGTGGTCTTGATACGACCGACTCGCTGGGCAGAGCTATGTCAACGACGGTGGCGATTCGTCGCCACGCCTGGCTGAGATCCGCCAATTTTTCGGCTGATGTCCAGAATACCTTGATGGACATGCCGTTTGATGGCTGTCACCTGTTCGGTGACAAGGCGGACCACGCGCTGGAACGCTTCAAGGACTCCAGGGTCACGGCCAAGTCCTTGGGTCTCTCGACCCAGCGTCAGCAACCGGGTTCGTTTCGTCCCTTTCGTGGCCAAGGAAGGGGCGCCCCCACACGTGCTGCCAGCCACGCGCCGCAACAATCCTTTCAACGCGGTGGCGGCCGTGGAAACCGCCGTGGTGGCGGTCGGGGACAACGGCGGGGTCAGACCACACCTTCCCCCGCAGCATCTACCCCTAAATCCTCCTAGTCCGTGCTTTCGGCCCCATGTGACGCCAGTGGGTGGCAGGGTTCGCCATCACCACGCTCACTGGCGCACAATCACTTCGGACAGGTGGGTGCTGCAAATCGTCCGAAGGGGCTACTCCCTCCCCTTCGAGACCTCTCCTCCAGCCATGCCACCGCAGAACCACCGTGTGTCGGGGGACCACTTGACACTTCTGCAGGAGGAATTTACGGCCCTCTTGGCCAAGGGGGCCATCGAGCGCGTTCCTGGGCCAGAAGTAGGGCGTGGTTGCTATTCCCACTACTTTCTGGTGCCCAAGAAGGACAAGGGGGGCCTACGTCCTATCTTGGATCTAAGGAACGTCAACGGCTTCCTCCGGAAGGAGAAGTTCAAGATGTTGACGTTAGCTCAGGTCTTGGCTGCTCTAGACCCACAAGACTGGATGGTAGCGTTGGACTTGCAGGACGCCTATTTTCACATTCCCGTCCTGCCGGCCCACCGGCGTTACCTGCGGTTCACGGTAGGCCTGGAGCACTTTCAGTTTATCGTGCTCCCCTTCGGCCTTACCAGCGCCCCACGGGTGTTCACAAAGGTGATGGCGGTGGTCGCAGCCCATCTGCGCAGGTTGGGGGTTTCAGTCTTCCCCTACCTAGACTGGTTGTTGAAGGCGGGCTCGCCCCAGACAGTCGTCCACCACCTTCAGATGACGGCAGACCTCTTGCACGACCTGGGGTTCTCCATCAATGTGCCGAAATCACACCTGTGTCCCTCTCAAAAGCTCCTTTTCATCGGAGCGGTTCTGGACTCTGCGCAGTTTCGGGTTTATCCTCCGGAACGGCGGGTTCGGGATATTCAGGCTTTGATTCCCATCTTTCAGCCGCTATCCCGAGTTTCGGTCAGGTTGACGCTGCGGCTGCTGGGACTGATGGCTTCCTGCATCCTTCTGGTGCATCACGCCCGGTGGCGGATGCGGGCTCTGCAGTGGGACCTGAAGTTTCAGTGGGCACAGCATCAGGGCAACTTGTCCGACCACGTCTTGATCTCGGAGGGCACTGCGAGACAACTGCAGTGGTGGCTTACGGACCGCGATTGGGTCAGGGGCAAGTCCCTCTCCCTTCCCCAACCGGAGCACGTTGTCGTGACGGACGCGTCCCTCCAGGGCTGGGGTGGCCACTTGGGAGAGGCAGAGATCAGAGGCATCTGGTCTCCGGCGGAGTCCCGGCTCCATATCAATCTGTTGGAGCTGCGGGCGATTCGTCTGGCACTGAAGGCATTCCTCCCCTTTGTCAACGGGAGTGTAGTGCAGGTGTTCACCGACAACACCACCGCCATGTGGTACTGCAACAAACAGGGCGGAGTGGGGTCGTGGACCCTTTGCCAGGAGGCTCTGCGCCTCTGGCAATGGCTGGAACGTCAGGGCGTGACTCTGACGGTTCAACACCTGGCAGGTTCTCTGAACGCCATGGCGGACGAACTCAGCCGTCGGTGCTCGATGGATCACGAATGGCGTCTGAACTCGGACGTGGCGCAAGGCATCTTTCTGCAATGGGGAGAGCCTTGGTTAGATCTATTCGCCACAGAAGAGAACGTGCAATGTCATCAGTTCTGCGCGTTGGAGTTTCCAAGACGGCACTCGCACGGCGACGCCTTTCGGCGCGAGTGGAGTTGCGGTCTGTTATACGCCTTTCCGCCTATACCACTTCTGCCCAGAGTGCTGAAGAAGATCAGGCGCGACCGGGCCCAAGTTATCCTTGTGGCTCCGGACTGGGCTCGAAGGTACTGGTATCCCGAGCTACTCAGCATGTCAGTCGGTCCCCCGATCCGCCTGCCCCTTCAGGAGGACCTTCTGTCGCAGCAGCAGGGGACGGTCCTCCACCCGAACCTGTCCAGTCTCCACCTCCATGCTTGGAGATTGAGCGGCGGCAGTTGAGGCCATTTGACTTGCCTCCTGAAGTCTGTGATGTTATTCTGGCAGCCAGGCGTCCCTCCACTAAGTCGGTATACGCCTGTCGGTGGAACAGATTTGTGGCATGGTGCACAGCAAAGGCTGTGGATCCTCTTTCTGCCCCTCTTTCGGAGGTTCTTCTGTTTCTTCTTTCTCTTGCCCAGCAGGGCTCTGCTCTGGGCACTATCAAGGGCTACCTTTCTGCCCTTTCAGCCTTTTTGAGGCTTCCTGATCAGCCTTCTTTGTTCAAATCCCCGATTGTAACTCGATTCTTGAAAGGCATCACTCACATGTTTCCACCTGTTCCGTTTGTGATGCCTCAGTGGGATTTGAACCTGGTTCTAACTTTCCTGATGTGTGCTCCCTTTGAGCCCCTTCATTCTTGTCCTCTCCGTCTCCTGACTTTAAAGACGGCTTTCCTGGTTGCCATCACCTCTGCCAGGAGAGTGAGTGAGCTCCAGGCTCTTTCTGTCCAACCTCCTTTCCTGTCCATCCATCCTGACAAGGTGGTTCTCAGGACTAGACCTTCTTTCCTGCCCAAGGTTGTTTCGGCCTTTCACATCGGGCAGTCCATCACCCTCCCTTCCTTCTTCCCGCCTCCGCATCCTTCAAAGGATGAAGAGCGGCTCCACCGTCTGGACCCAAAACGTGCGCTTTCATTTTACATGGATCGCACACGCCAGTTCCGGGTGGATGACCAACTGTTTGTTGGCTACGTGGGTGCGAAGAAGGGACGGGCGGTCTGTAAACGGACCATCTCTCGATGGGTCGTTCTCTGCATCAAAGCGTGCTACTCTTTGGCTCGGAAGGAGCCTCCTGTTGGGCTGAGGGCCCATTCCACTCGGGCCACGGCGGCTACCACTGCCCTGGGCCGGGGAGTCCCCTTGCAGGACATTTGCCAGGCGGCTACGTGGGCCTCGCTGCACACATTTGCGAGGCACTACTGCCTGGACAGTCAAGTCCGGAGGGATGGCTTCTTTGGCTGTTCTGTCCTCCAGGACTTTCTGGTGTAGTTTTGTATTGGTTCGCAGACCCACCACCGGGGTTGGTATTGCTGGGGTATGTATTCTAAGGTAAGGAATCTAACACTAACGTGTTTCTTTCAGATGAACAAGTTACTTACCTTCGGTAACAATATATCTGTAAGAAACATTAGTTAGTGTTAGATTCCTTACCGAACCCACCCATCCTCCCCGTTCTGCGAACTGATACCTAGGGTTAAGGACATCCCTTTCAGGGCCCTAGTTTTACATGGCACCAGTGTTGGTTCTCTCATGGCTCTGCGTCTCCTGGCGCAGAAAAGCTGTGTGCAAAGAACTGACGTCAGCGCGCGGAGGCGGCGTCTATATACTCCAGCGACGTCATCACGGCGCACGACGCCGACGACTGACGCGGAGCCGCAGGGGACGCCTGCAGACGACGCCTACCGACGCGTAGGGGTACTGCTACGCAAAAGTTTCCGGATCCAGACTGACGCCTGGGGATATTCTAAGGTAAGGAATCTAACACTAACTAATGTTTCTTACAGATATATCTTTACCGAAGGTAAGTAACTTGTTCATCCTTCCCACAGGAAGTATCTCAGATTCACGATTCAAGATCAGCACTACCAGTTCAGGGTTCTGCCGTTCGGGCTCACCACAGCGCCAAGGGTCTTTACAAAGTGCCTGGCGACTGTGGCGGCGCATCTACAACGCCAAAACGTCCACGTCTACCCTTATCTGGACGACTGGCTCATTCAGGCAAAAACAGAACAGCAGTGCGCCGACCACGTGGCCCGCACCATTCATCTCCTGCACGATCTGGGATTCTCTCTGAACTACCCAAAATCCCATCTCCAGCCCGCCCATGTACGGCAGTATCTGGGCGCGACGATAAACACTCTGGCAGCCACTGCGCAGCCAAATTCAGTGAGAATCGCCAGTATCCAAACGCTGATCCAACGATTCAGGCCTCAACACTCGCTTCCAGCGAGGGTGTTCATGCAGTTGATAGGCATGATGGCCTCCTGCATCTCCATTGTCCCGCACGCGAGACTACATATGCGTCCGCTTCAGGAGCGCCTAGCACGTCAGTGGACTCAGGCTCGTGGGCAACTAACAGACCTAGTGTTGGTGAGCGGTCGGGCGTACAACCCTCTGCATTGGTGGAATCCACAAAACCTTTGCAAGGGCCGACCGTTCCAGGAGCCTGTGCCACAGATTGTCCTGACAGCGGACGCCTTTCTCCAGGGATGGGGAGCTCATGTACTCCGCTACACAGTGCAGGGACTATGGACACTACAGCAAAGGAAGATGCACATCAATGTATTGGAACTGATGGCAATCTTCTTGGCCTTAAAGGCATTCAAAGTACACCTGTGCAACAAGGTTGTGTTGATCCGGACGGACAACATGACAGCCATGTACTACATTCAGAAACAGGGAGGCACACACTCTCCGCAGCTGTCTCATCTGGCTCAGAGCATGTGGAAGTGGGCCATTCAGAGGAACATCTTCCTCATGGCAGAGCATCTCCCAGGCAAAGACAACCAGATGGCGGACCTGCTCAGCAGGCACAGCCATCAGATGCACGAGTGGGAGATGCATCCATCAGTACTCCAACCGTACTTCCAAAAGTGGGGTCATCCAGAGATAGACCTGTTCGCCACAAAGGAGAACGCAAAATGCCAAAGCTTTGCCGCCAGGTTCCCACACCCGCAATCACAGGGCAATGCGATGTGGATGAACTGGTCAGGCAGATTTGCGTACGCTTTTCCCCCAGCACCTCTGATACCGCTGGTGGCACGCAAACTCAGGCAGCACTCGATGACTCTCATCCTGGTTGCTCCAACGTGGGCTCGCCAACCATGGTACACCACGTTTCTGGAACTCTCCGTGGTACCGCATCAAAGGCTTCATCTCACACCCAGCCTTCTGACGCAGAGCCATGGCGACATTCAGCACCCAGATCTGCAACAGCTCAACCTGGCGATCTGGCTCCTGAAGTCCTAGAGTTTGGCTACCTCAATCTTCCCCCCGATTGCATGGACATCATTCGGGAGGCAAGGAAGCCCACTACTAGAGCATGTTATGCGGCTAAATGGAAGCGATTTGTCGTCTACTGTGTAAACCACGACATTGACCCGCTGGATGCTTCCATTCAAAACATCATTTGTTACCTGTTCCACCTGTACCAATGCAATTTGGCGTATTCTTCCATCCGCATTCACTTGTCTGCAATGGCGGCATACCTCCAGAATAGGCAACACCTGTCACTTTTTAAGGTCCCTGCTATCAAGGCCTTTCTGGAAGGACTCAAAAGGGTCATTCCACCACGGACACCACCAGCTCCGGAATGGAACCTCAATGTGGTTCTTACTAGGCTGATGGGTCCTCCCTTTGAGCCACTGCACTCTTGTGAGCTTCAGTTTCTGACTTGGAAGGTCGCTTTCTTAGTAGCAATTACATCGCTACGGAGGGTTAGCGAATTGCAGGCGCTCACCATCCAAGAACCTTTCTTCCAAGTACACGCTAACAGGGTGGTGCTCCGCACTAACCCCAAATCTTACCCAAGGTTGTATCTCAATTCCATATAAACCAGACAATTGAGTTGCCAGTGTTCTTTCAAAACCCAGAGTCGCTGGCGGAGCGGATGCTCCACACCCTTGACGTGAAAAGAGCCTTAATGTACTTCATTGACAGGACCAAAGATTTTCGTAAGACCAAGCAGCTTTTTGTTGCTTTTGCCTCACACCACAAGGGAAACGCTATCTCCGAAGCTGGGATCGCTAGGTGGATTGTAAAATGCATTCAGATCTGTTACGCTAAGGCCAAGCGCACTCTCACAATTCCACCAAGAGCCCACTCCACCAGGAAGCTGGGGGCCTCTATGGCTTTCTTAGGCAATATTCCCTCAGAAGATATCTGTAGTGCAGCCACATGGTCTACCACACATACTTTCACTAAACATTACTGTGTAGACGTGCATTCCAAACAGCAAGCAGCTGTTGGTCAGGCTGTTCTCAGGACACTTTTTCAGACTGCTGCAGCTGGCACGGGCGGCCGCCAATAATGGGAGGACTGCTATGTATTCTATGCACAGATATGAATTCAGCAGCCCACATGCCTCGAACTGCAAATGCTACTTACCAGTATGCATCTGTTCTTGGCATGTAGGGCTGCTGACATTCATATCGCCCACCCTCCTCCCCGGCGCCTGTAGCAGCTGCAGTCTTCATACATATACATATGTTCATATATCTGCTCGCAGCATAGGCATCACTCACATACTTCACTCCATCTCTACCAATGGCTAAAAACAATCTGGGGATGGAGGCGATGCCCATGCGCACTGTAGTCCAGGGGAGGAGCCACCTATCTCGGGATACTTTGAAGACTCTTCCAGGACAACAATGTGCAATCATCCGGACCCAACACTAGGCGGCGATCTATGCACAGATATGAATGTCAGCAGCCCTACATGCCAAGAACAGATGCATACTGGTAAGTAGCATTTGCATATCCAGGCCTCTAACTCCCAGACCGCCTTCCCGACGGCCCCGCCGGACAGGGAGTCCAAGAGGAACGAGAACTATGGTAAGAAGATCTTCTCGTCCCTTAGTTTGGGACTGCGGTCTGACAACACCGCATGCCTCTTGGGCCGTTACACCCACTCTCTGTGGGAAACGGTGGCGGAAGTGCTGCCAGAGTGTCCGTTGGAGGTACGGGCCAAACTCGGCCAAGCCCTGGTGGAGGGCCGGGACGCAGCCAAGTATTCAATCAGGTGCGGACTGGATACTACTGACTCGCTGGGCAGAGCGATGGCTACGACGGTGGCGGTACGACGCCACGCCTGGCTGAGATCCGCCAATTTTTCGGCAGACGTCCAAAATACACTCATGGACATGCCGTTCGATGGCCGTCGCCTCTTTGGCGACAAGGCAGACTACGCGCTTGAGCGCTTTAAGGACTCCAGGGCTACGGCCAAGTCCTTGGGCCTCTCGGCCCCGCGCCAGCAAATGGGTGCCTTTCGCTCCTTTCGTGGCCAAGGAAGGGGCGTCCCAACACGTGCCGCCAGCCACTCGCCGCAAACTGTTGTCCAGCGCGGCGGCGGCCGTGGAAACCGCCGTGGAGGCGGTCGGGGAAACAAGCGGAGTCAGTCCACACCTGCCCCCGCAGCATCCGCCTCTAAACCCTCCTAGTCCGTGCTTTCCGGCCCATGTGACGCCAGTGGGAGGCAGGGTTCGCCATCACCATTCTCACTGGCGCACAGTCACTTTGGACAGGTGGGTGCTGCAGATCGTCCGAAGGGGCTACTCCCTCCCCTTCGAGACGACCCCTCAAGCCATGCCACCGCAACACCACCGCGTGTCGGGGGATCATTTGCGGCTCCTGCAGGAGGAAGTTTCTGCCCTCTTGGCCAAGGGGGCCATCAAGCGCGTTCCTGGGCCAGAAGTAGGACGTGGTTGCTACTCCCACTACTTCCTGGTACCCAAGAAGGGCAAAGGAGGCCTACGCCCTATCTTGGATCTGAGGAACGTCAACGGCTTCCTCCGGAAGGAGAAGTTCAAAATGCTGACACTGGCTCAGGTCTTGACTGCCCTAGACCCAGGAGACTGGATGGTAGCGTTGGACTTGCAGGACGCATATTTCCACATCCCCGTCCTGCCGGCCCACCGGCGTTACCTGCGGTTCACGGTAGGCCTCGAGCACTTTCAGTTTACGGTGCTCCCCTTCGGCCTTACAAGCGCCCCACGGGTGTTCACGAAAGTGATGGCGGTGGTCGCAGCTCATCTGCGCAGGTTGGGGGTCTCCGTCTTCCCCTACCTCGACGACTGGTTGTTGAAGGTGGGCTCGCCCCAGGCAGTCGTCAGCCACCTCCAGACTACGGCGGATCTCCTGCATCAGCCAGGATTTTCCATCAATGTGCCGAAGTCACACCTGTGCCCCTCTCAGAAGCTCCTTTTCATCGGAGCGGTTCTCGACTCGGCGCAGTTTCGGGTTTACCCGCCCGAACAGCGGGTTCGGGATATACAGGCTCTGATTCAGATCTTCGGGCCGTTATCCCGGGTTTCGGTAAGGTTGACGCTGCGGCTTCTGGGGCTGATGGCCTCCTGCATCCTTCTGGGGCATCACGCACGGTGGCGGATGCGGGCTCTGCAGTGGGACCTGAAGTTTCAGTGGGCCCAGCACCGGGGCAACCTGTCCGACCATGTCCTGATCTCGGAGGGCACTGCGAGACAGCTGCAGTGGTGGCTCACGGACCGCGATTGGGTCAACGGCAGATCCCTCTCCCTTCCCCAACCGGAGCACGTAGTTGTGACGGACGCGTCCCTCCAGGGCTGGGGAGGCCACTTGGGAGAGGCGGAGATCAGAGACTCTGGTCTCCGGCGGAGTCCCGGCTCCATATCAACCTGTTGGAGCTGCGGGCGATTCGTCTGGCACTGAAGGCATTCCTCCCGTTTGTCCGAGGGAGTGCAGTGCGAGTGTTCACGGACAACACCACCGCCATGTGGTACTGCAACAAACAGGGCGGAGTGGGGTCGTGGACCCTTTGCCAGGAGGCTCTGCGCCTCTGGCAATGGCTGGAACATCAGGGTGTGACTCTGGTGGTTCAACACCTGGCAGGTTCTCTGAACGCCAGGGCGGACGAACTCAGCCGTCGGTGCTCGATGGATCACGAATGGCGTCTGAACTCGGACGTGGCGCAAGGCCTCTTTCTGCGATGGGGAGAGCCCTGGTTAGATCTATTCGCCACCGAAGAGAACGCGCAATGTCATCAGTTCTGCGCGTTGGAATTTCCAAGGCGGCACTCGCTCGGAGACGCTTTTCGTCGCGAGTGGAGCTGCGGTCTGTTGTACGCCTTTCCGCCTATACCACTTCTGCCCAGAGTGCTGAAGAAGATCAAACGCAACCGGGCACAAGTCATCCTTGTGGCTCCGGACTGGGCACGAAGGTTCTGGTATCCCGAGCTACTCAGTATGTCAGTCGATCCCCCGGTACGCCTGCCTCTTCAGGAGGACCTTCTGTCGCAGCAGCAGGGGACGGTCCTCCACCCGAACCTGTCCAGTCTCCACCTCCATGCTTGGAGATTGAGCGGCGACAGTTGAGGCCATTTGACTTGCCTCCTGAAGTTTGCAACATCATTCTGGCAGCCAGGCGTCCCTCCACAAAGACGGTATACGTCTGCAGGTGGAACAGATTTGTGGCATGGTGCACAGCAAAGGCTGTGGATCCCCTCAATGCCCCTCTCTCTGAGGTTCTCCTCTTCCTTCTTTCTCTGGCCCAGCAGGGCTCTGCTCTGGGCACTGTCAAGGGCTATCTTTCGGCTCTTTCAGCCTTTCTGAGGCTGCCTGACCAACCTTCTTTGTTCAAGTCCCCTATCGTAAATCGGTTCCTGAAGGGCATCACTCATACCTTTCCTCCTGTTCCCTTTGTGATGCCTCAGTGGGACTTGAACCTGGTTCTAACATTTCTGATGTGCGCTCCCTTTGAGCCACTTCACAACTGTCCTCTTCGCCTTCTTTCTTTAAAGACTGCCTTCCTGGTAGCCATCACCTCTGCCAGGAGAGTGAGTGATCTCCAGGCTCTGTTTTGTAAGCCTCCTTTCCTTTCAGTCCATCCGGACAAGGTTGTATTGCGGACAAGGCCCTCCTTCCTTCCCAAGGTAGTCACAGCCTTCCACATTGGGCAATCCATCACGTTGCCCACCTTCTTTCCGCCTCCGCACCCCTCGAGAGAGGAGGAGAGGCTCCACCGTCTGGACCCAAAACGTGCGCTCTCATTTTATCTGAGCCGCACACAACAGTTCCGGGTGGATGATCAACTTTTTGTTGGGTATGCGGGCGCTAAGAAAGGGAAAGCGGTGCACAAGCGGACCATCTCCCGGTGGATTATCTTGTGCATCCATGCGTGTTACTCCTTGGCTAAGAAGGAACCCCCTGTTGGGCTGAGGGCTCATTCCACTCGAGCCACGGCCACTACTACTGCCTTGGGCCGGGGTGTGCCCTTGCAGGACATTTGCCAGGCAGCTACGTGGGCCTCGCTGCACACGTTTGCAAGGCACTACTGCCTGGACAGTCAAGTCCGGAGGGACGGCTACTTCGGCCGTTCCGTCCTCCAGGACTTTCTGGTGTAATTATTGGTTCGCAGACCCACCACCACGGGGATGGTATTGCTGGGGTATCTATTCTAAGGTAAGGAATCTATCACTAGCGTGTCTCTTTCAGATGCACAAGTTACAACTTGTGTAACGATATATCTGTAAGAGACATTAGTTAGTGATAGATTCCTTACCGACCCACCCATCCTCCCCGTTCTGCGAACCGATATCTAGGGTTAAGGTCATCCCCTTTCAGGGCCCTAGTTTCTTGGCACCAGTGTCGGTTTTTGTCATGGCTCTGCGCTTCTGGCGCGGAAAAGCTGTGGCTAAGAACTGACATCAGCACGCGGAGGCGGCGTCTAAGTACTCCGACGTCATCACGGCGCCGACGACTGACGCGGAGCTGCAGACGCCACCTACCGACGCGCAAGGGTACTGCTACGCAAAACTTTCCGGATCCAGTCTGACGCCTGGGGATATTCTAAGGTAAGGAATCTATCACTAACTAATGTCTCTTACAGATATATCGTTACACAAGTAGTAACTTGTGCTTCTAGCCTGTTTGCGAGATATGAAAAAATATTTGGACCTCTTGACATTGTTGAGTTTCACCATTGAGCACTTGTCTAGACATACAAAGCACTAGCCATGGCCAATATGAAATATCATACATTGTATTTACCACAGTGCATTGGTATGCCAGGCAGTGTGCTCCCTCTCATCTTCTGCGATTTACTCCTTGCTGAGTTATTGGGCTAACCAGCTCATTGGGATCCACCTACACTCAGGGATTTGTACAGAAACCTGAGTAGACTGGTGGCAGCATTGCTAGCACCCCCAAAGTTCAAGGGTTACTCCCTTACTGAAGGACAAATATCCTGAAAACATGTGTCTAGAGATACACACCACTTGCTTCACCAATGATGGTGAACACTAAACATTTTCAACTTATTTGAGTGTTATCATGCATTGTATTTACCACAGTACATCTGAGCAAATTGTGTGCTGGTATGTCAGGCAGTGTTCTCTCTCACCCCTTTTAATATCTCGGTGATCAGTCCTGGGTTTCAGCCAGGACAACTCTAAGGTTTCTTGGTCTCCTGGCCTTGTGTTCTCGTTCCGAACGTCATGTGACACATGCAGTGGACCCTAGGATCCCAGTGTCCCATCTTCTGTGCTCTCTCTTGGACTCCTTTCAGATCTCAAAGATGATGGTGCAGGGTCTGCAGACATCTGGGAGACAGCAACCCGACGTCCGGCAGGCCACTCTCCCTTTCCCACACAGAGTTCACTGTAGTGCTTCTGAGTTGAAGAGGCCAAGGAAGAATGATCAGGGATCTGTGGTCTCAGTCAGGGAGCTTGCTCCATATTCATTTTCTGGTGGTCCATCTGGCCCTAAAAGCTTGCCTTCTAGCAGTCAATGAGGGGCTGGTGCAGGTCCTCAAGAACAATGTAACTGCGTGTAGTGTAATGGGATGGGCGAAGTGAGGGTCCTGGATTTTGTGCCAGGAGTTGCTATACCTCTGGAGGTGCCTGAACTAGCAGAACATCGTACTGTTCACCGCTGCCTAGTGTGATCCTTGAATGACAGAGCATGCCAACTGAGCAGGCATGGTCTTGTGGACCATGAGTGACTTTTCCACTCTAGAATGATGCAGGGCATCTTTGATCACTGGGGTACACCATGGAGAGACCTGTGCATCACTGCCGAGAACAGTGTTCACAAATGTGCGAGTTGAAGTGTACTCCAAAGCACTTTTTAGAAGACAGTTTCTTGCTGTACGGGAAAGAAAGATGCCCATTTGCATTATGTTGCTACCTCTTATTCCTTCAGCTCTGAGGAAGATTGAGGCCCACCGGCCCAATTCATTCTCATCGCCGCGACTGGGCCAGGAAGGAGGGCTGCCCAGAGCTCCTGAACTTGAGTATTCAGATCAGGAGTCCACCTAAGGATGACCTCCTGTCTGCACAACAAAGCAGGCTCCTACATTCGAGTTGCCACAATCTGTAGCTCCATGCTCACAGTTGAGGGGCAACCACTAAATGCGTTTGACTTTCCAACTAAGGTGGTTGATCTCATCTTTGCAGCCATACGCCCTTCCACTAAGTGTGGATTCTGGAACAAATGTGTTGCTTGGGGTTTTGCTCGTAACACAACCTCATACGAGCCAAAATCTATTGTTTAATTTGTTTTTTGTCAGCCAATTAAGACCTTACAGTGTTGCTGTGCAAAGGTTATTTGTTGGCACTTGCGCACCTGACTGACCGTCTTTAAATCTGCAGTTGTGATGTCTTTTATAAAAGGTTTGGGAAGCAGGTTTCCCCCTCCTGCCCCCGAACCATTTGTTATGCCCCGGTAGGACTGAACTTGCTTCATGACCGTTATCATGTGGAAACCCTTTGAGCCTTTGCACTGCTGTTCCTTACGGTTCTTAACACTAAACACCCATCTTCCGCATTGTAATTACATCTGTATGTTGCAGGGTTAAACTGCTGGACCGTTGACTTTCTTCGACGTTGGCCAGTCTATCACTGTGCTAGTGTTTTTTGCCCCATGTCTACCCTCAAAAGAAGAAGAGAAGAGGGACATAAAGGGCAAGGAGATGAGAGCCATGTCAGTGTGGCTAGTTCTCTGCATCAAAATCTGCTATGCAATGTCCAGGAAGGTATCACCTGAAGGTCTGTGGGCTCCTTTTACCAGGGCTACTGCAACAGCTCTAGCGTAATGGTGAACCTGTCCTAGCGATCTGCTAGACTGTGACATCGGTATCTGCAAATTCCTCATTATCCTTATAGGCCCCAATTTTGTGGAGTGGTCTCTTTTTAACACCTACCAATATCCCAAAGTTAGACATTTAGCACACTGTCTCAGATCATTTGTTCTACGCTCTGCATCTGAGGTGCAAAAGGCCACGGATGCTCTGCTCAGTCACTTCATTGGCAGCACAGAGCCATACAGTGCCAACTGCCAGCATAGAGGAGCATTGTTTGAAGAATTCTCTATATCCAGTCTGACTGCTAGAGATATTCTAACGGTAAGGCATCTGCGGTTAGAATATCCATCAGAAGGTTTGTTCCTGAAAGTTTCTTGTACTTTTGAAAGGTCATGGACTAGCGTAGTAGCACCTTATCCAGAAATGTGATAGTGCATTGCTTAAGACACTATCCTTATCTGGGATTCTATTTTGTTTTCGGACTAGATGCGCCCTTGTCAAAGCTACTTAGTCCTGCCAGGGCACAGTGTTTTATGTTTCTGGATGAGGTCTAACTGATGTTTGGGCTGTCTAACCATTCCTGTTAGAAGGCACAACTCTCCACCTCTATATTAGTGTATTTGTAGCATGTGTTACTCAGTAGATGCATACTTCTGTCATCTAGTGTTGAGCTCAGACGTTGGCAGTTTGTTTTCCTTCGAAGAAGTTTATAGAGTGACAAGGTATGGTGATTCGTCCTATAGTCTGTATTGCGCATGTTCATCAGCTCCTTTGTTGAATTGTTTTTCTCAGCCATAGGGTTTGGGCTTCTATCTCCGTGCTCTGAGACTGAAGGTTTAGACCTTCCATGAGGCCTTTTCAGTGCCAGATTCATAACCCTTAGACGGATAACACTCAAAAGACAACAAATGACTAGTTTTTTCCTCATATTTTTTCCTGCTCTGCCCAGTCCCACTTTGCCTTCTAACTTTGATGCCATCTTATTCGACCCGATCCTCACAAAGTGATGGCAAAAAAGTTGTCTTCGTGTTCTACCCCAAGTGCCATGCTATATCTTTTATGCAGGATCAACACTGTCTGCAGCCTCTTCCTGTCTACAGAACACAACACGACATTGTGTGAAGCTTGCCTGCCCTTGTGGTCGAAAAAGACACTTCACCAACCGAGTGTTTGCCACTAATCCGTACTACTATGCAGACTCACAGAGCCGAAGATGCGCCTGATATCTTAGGGCACCAACTACTTGACCTCCAAACAGAAGAGGACTTTGAGGGGAAGCTGAAGCCCGGGATGTGATAAATGACATCCCATCCTACTTGCAAGCAAAGCGGAAGAGTCTGACTCAGAGCACAAGCCTACAACTTCAAAGGGCATGCAAGTACACAAACAAAAGCCTCTCACACCCACACAAAAGGATTCCCACCCGCTCACGGAATCCCACCGCCCTCTGGCCATGGAGCTGCTGATGTAAAGCAAGGGAACAAGACACCCGTCTGTCCCTCTGCCTAAACGAGCACAGAAAGACACCGAAAAACCAAAGTCACCAACCGTTTCAGGGTCATAGCCGTCCTCTGTGCCGGCATCCAAAACGTAAGCCTTGGTGCCTGAAAAGCATACGGAGCTGAAAGCGAAGACTTAGGATCCGGAAATTCCCTCTGCATGCAATGCATCTTTCCATGCCAAGGACAACACCGTGCCGAAAACACCTTCAATACAGAAGCCATCGGCCCCAAAAACACACTCTGTGCCAAAAATACTAAGTCACAGAACCGGGGGATCAACTTGTGGAGGTTATACTCACCGAATTGCAAGAGAAACGAAACGCACAAAAAAGATTTAGTAGATTAGTCCAGACACTGGAAGTTTAGTTACAAATCCACCTCTAGCACCAACAATCTCCCTAAGGGGAAGAAAGCATTTCAAGAGGATATCCTAGGACCTCAGCAACAAAAGACCCCACGAACAAAACATAACGATAGGGGTACAAGCCCTATACTGTTTACTCAACCCCCCCTCCTCCTCCTCCTATTCAATCAGTACCTCTACCCTCCCCTCCACCACCTATTCTTCCTCTGCTGCAACCTTTCACCCATCATACCCACTCTCCTCATGATCACCCTTGGCTATCACCCATACCATTGTTCGGGGAGCATAGCACAGTGGATAATATAGACCCCGTGAAGCACCATATTTTCCACATCCTATAGCGACCCTGACCTAAAAACACTGACAAAGCATGAGATCACATGTTGTAAACCCACAAGATACTAGCCCTGCCTTTACCCCTCAAATCCCCCTCCACCAGATGACACAACAACTTACCATGAAGTCGTATGCAGGGCTGCACATTACCATAAAGTAGGGATGCATACACTAGAGGATGTGGATGATTTCCTCATAGAAACGCTATCCAAATTGCAGTATACAGTATAATTTTTGCTAATGCTAAAGGGCAGGCTCAAGCCCACAGCTGAATTCTTCAAGCAACCCGTAAAATCAAGGGTCTTACCCCCAAGGGTTTACAAAAATATAATGAGCCACTTCACAGGGAACTTGCGATTCTCTTCCAGGGGATCTCCATCAATAGTCCTAAGCATTAGAATATTCCTGCCCATGCGCGGGACCCCGGAAACACTATATTATATGTACCCCACATATATATATATATATATATATATGTATATATATGTATATATGTGTATATATATGTATATATATGTATATATATGTATGTATGTATGTATACCAAGCAATAGCAGCCAAATACACAATAGAGCTGGATTATGCTGTAAAGAATTTCCACCATACATGAAACATAAGCATAAGAAACATGAAAAACAACTCCAAAGATTGTTTTGAAACTGTTTTAATGCTGGAAAAGCAGTAGAAATTCTCATTATAACCTGAAAGCTCCCAGGCTGCATTGCAAACACAGTCTAAAAAGACTAAAAAAGATAACCTGTAGCTGCATGCTACAAAACACTGACACCGTGCCTTTAAGGCACTCATGACCCCCAGTACCCCATCATGCCTCAGGGGTGACAGTTGGGTCAGTTGTTCTCTCCGTCTCCTTCAGGAAGAATCCTGGTTACACAACTCCACTCTTTCTGTTTTCTGACAGAAAATTCACTCCGTTTTCAACTTTTTTGACCTTACTTCGATGTTTTTCATCTAGTCAAGTAGGTTTTCTCTTGTTGGTTGGCTTTTTCATCTTAAAATGCCTTCCCTTTTTGACAAATGCCCTTTTTGTGGCAAGAAGAAGGCAAAGACGGACAGCCATGAGGTATGCATTCTGTGCTTACCTGAAGACCATGACCCAAGGACCTGCCCTCACTGTGAATCTCGGTCATCAAGAACTTTAAAAGACAGAGAGAGGATTCGTGTCTATGGCCTAGCCCATAGGTCTTCAAGAGGGAGGTCCCCAGCCAAGAAGAGGTCCAGAGAACCTTCAAAGGGCGAGTCTTCTCGTCCTACAGCTTCAACGTCGGGCTCGGCGCTGAGAAAGGAGCAACTGTGGGTCATTCTTCAAAAAACGACATGTATCACCGTCGACGGCGGGCTCGCCGTCAAGAAGAGCAGTCGAGACGTCCAGACCTTCCGCCATCGTCAACTCGGCCACGATCGGCGTCGAGAGATAAGACCCCTCCGCCGTCGTCAACCGGGCGTCGGTCGGCGTTGAGGGGCGTTACATCTCCGCTGTCATCAACTAGGCGACGACCAGCGTCGAAGTGTGAATCCTCCGCTAACGTCAACCAGGCGATGTTCAGCGTTGAGGGGTGAGGAGCCTCCGCCTTTGTCGTCGTCACGACGTTCGGCGTCGAGAGCTGGCTCACCTCCGTCGTCGCAGGCTAAGCGACCGACGTCGAGAGCCACAAGTCCTCTGCCGTCGACAACCAGGCGTCGATCTGCGTCATGGAGGACATCTTCATCGACGTCGCGTCGACGTTCGGCGTCGAGGGCGACCAATAACCCTCCGCCGACGTCACATAGACATTCGATGTCAAGAGAGGAAGCTCCGTCGTCTGCCACACAACGCCGCTCGACGTCGAGAGACCATCATTCATCACGCCGTTCGCCGTCGAGGCAGACGACGTCTAGGTTGCTTGATCCACCGGCGCCACATAGAGAGTCGGCGTCTAAGGAAAGGACCTCGTCGATGGCGGAGCAGCGCCAGTCGAGGTCGAGAGGTCATCAACTCTCGGGATCGAGGCATGCGCCTTCGGAGCATTCGACGTCGAGGCACCATGAACGGTCCAGATCGACGTTGAGACAACGTGAGCGAGCTGAACGCTCGACTACAAGATCCAGGGATGGTTCAGTGATCCTAGTGACTGAATCAGCCTCCCGCCTCTCTACGGGCTCTTCCAGATCCCAGTCAAGATCCAGGATCCCGGCCCGCAGATCTAGAAGTCCTGCCCGCAGACCTCCCACAGAGGGTGTGCAGTTGTCTCCCAGATGGAATAGGTCTCTGCACAATTGGCGAGACTCAGGAGCCACAAGACGGCTGCAGGAATATGTCAGCCCAGTGCACAGATCTCCACTGCAAAGACTGGTCGAGGAAGTGGATAGACAGAGCCCTCTCAGGCGCAGAGAAAGATTGCCTTTGAGACAAGCTGCATCTCGTTCCCCTGCACGAGAAGAACGTTCAGGGAGGTCTCGCGAGAGGAGACGCAATCGCTCCCCTAGACAGGAGGTATCAGCCAGAAGATCTCGAGAAAGGAAAGCTCGAACACCAGGTACTTCTTCTACCTCTTCTACCCGCTCTTCCGTATGGGATTACTCCCTCACCTTGGTTGATAGCCCTATCTCTAGGGTTTCCCCGGTGGACGATATCAACACCTACCATGATGTCCTACAGAGGGGTGCACTGAAATTGAACATCGAGATGTCTGTACCACAGGTCTCCACAACAGTCATCTTTGAGACTCTTCACCAAAAGTCGGGGTCTCGTCCAGTGCTACCGTTGGTCCCAGGGATCATGGATCCTGTCAATGATGTGTTCCTGGCTCCAGCATCAGTAAAAGCGGTGCCGGCCCGCATCCAGAAGAAGTATAAGGCCGCACCCTCTGATCCGATCTTTGTGGAAGCGGACCCTCCCGCCGACTCAGTAGTTGTGGTGGTGGCTCGAAAAACCCACTCTGTCTCTCCCTCCTCCTCAACTCCTCCTGACAAGGACAGCAAGTTGCAAGACTCGTGGGGCCGCAAGGTGTGCAGTTCTGCCGCTTCGCGGCTGAAGGTTTTTAGCGCGGCTGTGCTTTTAGGCAGGTACGATAGAGCCTTATGGGACTCAATGGAGCGTTTTAATTCGAAATTGCCCAAGGAGGACCAGCAAGACTTTGAGGAGACCTTGACGGAAGGAAGCCTGGTGGCTAATCAGATAATTAGCACTGCTGCAGATGGAGCAATACTGGCGGGTCATACCTATGCCCATGGGGTATGTGCCAGGCGTTCGTCGTGGCTGCGCCTGACAGGCCTCAAGCCCGATGCGCAGCAACGCATCCTAAACCTCCCGTTTACCGGCACATCTCTCTTTGGCCAACACACGGATGACGAAATGAGTCGGATGAAAGCCGAGCTCGACACCGTCAAGGCAGTCAGCCTAGAAAAAAGGAAAGAGTTCAAACGCCGTTTCAAGACCAACAAAGGCAGAGGGGCTCAACAGAGGGTTCAAACCCCTTAGTGGTCACAGAACAAATCCCAGGGCAAGACCCAGTTTCGGGGTGGTAAAGCCAACCGAGGTAGAGGAGCTCACCAGCAGCCTTTTACCTCGACAGGAGGAAAACAATGAGCACTGGCTTCCTCTAGCGCCGTTGTCCACTCCAGTGGGAGGAAATGTTTCAAAACATCTGGCAGAGTGGGGCAGCATCACGAACGATCGGTGGGTGCTGAATACACTGCGCAATGGATATGTTCTTCGTTTCCGTGCGCCTCAACAGGACATTCACCCGAAGAAATCTCGTCCGCACCAACTCGATCTGCTCCGAAAAGAGGTGAAGGCTCTTCTCCAAAAACGAGCTATAGAAGAGGTGCCTCCCTCTCAAAGGGGAAAAGGAGTCTACTCCAGATACTTTCTTGTCCCCAAAAAGGATCAGGAAAACAAGTTCCGGCCCATCCTGGATCTTCGTGTTCTGAACAAGAACATAGTCAAGGAGAAGTTCTGCATGCTTGCTCTTCACCAAATATGTCCACATCTGCAAGTAGGAGATTGGATGTGTTCGATGGACTTGCAAGAGGCCTACTTCCACATTCCAATTGCCATGCGACATCGGAAGTTCTTAAGGTTTCTGGGGGGCAGCAAACACTACCAGTACAGGGTCCTGCCTTTCGGGCTAAAGTCAGCGCCGAGAGTCTTCACCAAATGCTTGGCAGTGGTGGCAGCCTTCCTGCACAAAAAAGGACTTTTCGTCTATCCCTACCTAGACGACTGGCTCATAAAAGGCCCATCTCCTCAACCGGTAGAGAACGACTTCCACCTTTGCCTGCTACAATTGCACAGACTCGGCCTCCACGTCAACATGGAGAAGTCGGTACAACTACCAACCCAATCCATACACTACCAGGGCTCTGTTTTGGATACAGAATTGGGAAAAGCGTATCCTTCGGAGGAGAGACTATTTTCTATGCAGCCGAAGTGCAGAGTTCTGCTACAGTGCCAGAATCCAACAGCGCATCAAGTAGCGTCTCTGCTGGGTTCCATGGCGTCCTGCATCTTCCTGATTCCTCACGCCAGGCTGAGGATGTGACCTTTGCAGCAGGCTCTGGAGGATCAATGGGATCAGTCGACAGGGCTCTGGGAAGAATGGATCTTTCTTTCCCAGGTGACGAAGACCTCCATCAAATGGTGGACTCACCCTCGCAACCTTCTGGTGGGAGTGCCTTTTCACCAACCTCTCCCGACACAGTCTATAGTCACAGACGCGTCTCTCCACGGGTGGGGAGCACACATGGGGTGTCTGCAGATTCAAGGGAGGTGGTCAGCAAAAGAACAGACCTACCATATCATCATGCTGGAGCTTCGAGCAGTCCATCTGGCTCTGAAGTCCTTTCTTCCTGCTCTCGAATCACATTCAGTTCTGATCCAAACAGACAACACGACGACCATGTTCTACCTGAACAAGCAGGGCGGAACTCGGTCGCGTCCTCTCTTTCTGGAGGCACGAGCCATATGGCACTGGCTCTGCTCGCCAGGAACCTCACAGTAGTAGCGGTGCATCTCCCAGGAGAGCTAAATATCAAGGCCGACGCACTCAGCAGGCACTTCGAAGATCAGCCAGACTGCACGACGAGGTGGTGGCAGACTTCTCCCATCGCTGGGGTCGTCCAGAAATAGATCTGTTCGTGGACGACGAAAACTCAAAATGCCACACCTTCGTGTCCAGATTCCACGGTCCAGGGACAAGGGGGAATGCCCTTTTGATGGACCTGTCAGAGACATTTGCTTACGCATTCCCTGATTCCGAAGGTGGTGTCCAAACTCATCAGATCCAGCATAACCATGATCCTGGTAGCCCCAGACTGGCCTCGGCAGTGGTGGTACCCGGACCTTCTACAGCTGTCGGTGCTTCCACCCAGGAGATTGCCCTGCAGGCCGGACCTGCTGACCAAGATGGGGGGGGGGGGGATTCTGCATCCCAACCTTCCCTCACTGCACTTAACAGCGTGGCTCCTGAGGTCCTACAATACGGACATTTAAATTTGCCACCTGATTGTATGCACATTTTAAAGGAAGCGAAACGACCCTCCACAAGAACGTCTTATGCGTTTAAATGGAAGAGGTTTTTTCTTTGGTGCAGAGAACGTCACTTTGATCCCTCATCAGCACAGGAGGAGGTGATTCTGCCTTACCTGCTGTACCTAGCAAAATCTGGTCTTAAATATGCCTCTATCAGGGTGCACCTCTCGGCCATTATGGCTTATATGAAGTCTCCTACTCAGCCCTCCTTCCAGATGGAGGTGGTCAGAGACTTCTTACAGGGGTTGAAGAAAGTGTACCCCCCTGTTAGAAACCCTTCTCCTCCGTGGGAATTAAACCTAGTATTGTCTAAGTTGATGGGCCCCCCCTTTGAACCTATCCACAGAGCTTCTTTGCAGCACCTATCGTGGAAGGCCGCTTTTCTAGGTGCAATTACATCAGCGCGCAGAGTAAGTGAAATACAAGCGCTGTGTACAAAATAACCCTACACTGTTTTCCATCACAACTGAGTAGTCTTAAGGGCACATCCATCGTTTGTACCTAAGGTTGTCTATGATTTTCATTTAAATCAGTCTATTTCTCTTCCTTCTTTTTTTCCAAACCCTACGACCCCGGCTGAGCGGTCTCTGCACTCTTTAGATCTGAAAAGAGTCCTTACGTTTTATTTGGAAAAGACCAAAGAGAGTAGGAAGACGGACCAATTGTTTATCAACTATGGTCCACTGAGAACGGGCTTTCCAGCTGCCAAGAGATCCATCTCCAGATGGATTGTTTCCTGTATTAAATTGGCTTATCAGCTTGCAGGCGAGCCATTACTTTTGTCACCTAAAGCACACTCTACTAGGGGGAAAGCGGCCACAGTAGCTCTCCTGCATGATGTCCCTATGTCAGATTTGCAAGGCTGCAACCTGGAGATCAGTTCATACCTTTACAAGGAATTACTGTCTAGAATCTGATTCCAGGGCTGATACTCAAGTAAGCCTCTTTGAGGAATCTATTTGGGTAGCCTGCAGTCTGTACAAGCTTAGTTGTTTCTAGGCTTAGTATTGTTACTACTGTATTGTTACTCCTTTGCCCGCAGGGAGATGAGGTGAGGCTCGCTATTCTATTCTAATGCTTAAGACTATTGATGAGGATCCCATGGAAGAGAAGGATTAGTTACTTAACTGTAATCCTAGTTCTCTTCCAGGGGTATCCTCATCAAAGTCATAAGCAACCCTCCCGTCTCCCCGGGCAAAGGATCTTTCTTAACTTGGAGATATTGTTAACCTATTTGTTTCCATGGTTTTTCAGTCTCCGAAAAGAACTGACCCAACTGTCACCCCTGAGGCATGATGGGATACTGGGGGTCATGAGTGCCTTAAAGGCACGGTGTCCGTGTTTTGTAGCATGCAGCTACAGGTTAGCTTTTCAGTCTTTTTAGACTGTGTGTTTGCAATGCAGCCTGGGAGCTTTCTATGCTTTCAGGATATAATGAGAATTTCTACTTCTTTTTCAGCATTAAAACAGTTTCAAAACAATCTTTGGAGTTGTTTTTCATGTTTCTTATGCTTCATGTATGGTGGAAATTCTTTACAGCATAATCCAGCTCTATTGTGTATTTAATACCCCTGGAAGAGAACTAGGATTACAGGTAAGTAACTAATCCCCCCCCCTCCTGCTCCTGTCAGAGAACGAGAGGTATGACACAGAGGGCAAAGTGTGTGGCTGCACAATCAGCCAACCACCTCAGGATAGCAAATGCAGTAGGCCTTCTCTCTACTCTCTAGAAATTACAGGGCGCAATGGGGTGAGATGCAAGATTTACTTCGGCTTCTCCCTGGCTAATGCAAGCAAAGAGGGGGAGAACTGTTAGAGGAGGGGAGGATCATATCTAAGGCCACTGTTCAGTGTTCCTTAGATGCAGCAGACCCAAGCGCAAGGGAAGTTAACACAAGCATCATTATCTACTAAATATGCTGTTGGATGGGGAACCTCTCTTTTGACCACAGGTAGATGAAATGCTGGAAAAAAATTCAAACAGGACACGGATACTGCAAAGACTGTTGATGCCTTGCAGACCTACCATCACAGGGGTTCCTTTCGGAGGGGCCAGTATAGAGGGACATCAAAGACGAGCACCTCCACAGGCACAGCCAATGCTCATAAACTGCAGAGGTCATATCTGTCTCCGTACACCAGAGGGACATACTTTAGGTCACAATACAAAGGCAATAAGGTTTGAGGTTGTGGATCTGCTTCTAAAGGGACCAACTCCACCAAACTCATTCTCTATGGCTATCCCTTCCACACTTAAAACCAATAGAGGGACTGCTACAGGACCACCACGCAGACTGGGCGCTAAATATATCAGACCAGTGGATCCTTTCCATAATAAAAAACAGATATCGTCTCTAACACACATTTCCACTTCCCAGTCTCCCACCTCGAACACAAACTATGTCCGCTGAGCATCTAGAACTTCTGTAAGCGGAGATTAAAACTCAACTTCAAAAGGGGGCCATAGAGCCGGTCCCAACACAATACTAAGGGCACGGAGTGTGTTCCCTAACAAAAGACAGTACTTTAAGGCCTACATTAGACCTCAGGCCACTCAACATATGCATCCTGTCAGAGCACTTCCACATGGTAACTCTCCAAGAACCAATACTATTGCTACAGCAAGGGGACTTAATGACATCAGTAGATCTCAAGGATGCCCATCTCCACCTTCCAATATATCCAGCCCATCGACGATTCCTTTGTTTTCAAGTAACTGGCCAGTATTAACTGTTCAAAGTATTGCCATTCAGAGTAACTACTGCCCAAGAGTTTTCACAGAATTCTACGCAGTAGAAGCAGCGTATCTCAGAAGGGGGTTGGGAGTGGGGTTGATCAGGCAAACATGTGTTCCCATACCTAGATGATTGGCAGATCAAGACTGCAACCAAACCGCAATGTCTGCAGGACACTCTAAAGATAATCAACCCTTTACACTAGTTAGGCTTCACGCTCAATACGGATTTGATTTGAGGTTATATATAGCGCTCGAATGCCCTGAGGCATCTTGGCGCTGAAGCAAATGGGGGGAGTGAGGCCGGGACGAGTATTCTTAATCATCAGTGGGAGAACAGCCATAGTTTGACTTGATTCCGAAAAATCAGGAAGTCAGAACAGCGTTTGATGGCTAAAGGTATAGTGTTCCAAAGTCTGGCTGCCTTCAACAGGAAACTCCGGCCATCCCAGCCATGATTTCTGATCTAGGAATAGATAGTAGCCTCGCTTCCGAGGATCTGAGCTTTCTGCTTGCAAGTACCCGGCTAATTTACTACGGAAATAGCTAGGTCCAGAGTCCTGCAGTGCCTTGAAAGTTATGCATAGTCTTTTAAACTCTAGGCGTTTTGCTATAGCCAGTGTTGATTGATCAAGGTTTGGGCTGTTGACTTATGTTTGGGAATTTCAGCAAGAAATCTCGCTGCCGTATTTTGTAATATTTGTAGGTTCTGAAGAGAACTCTTGCGGGTACCAATGAATAGCGAGTTGCCATAATCCAGCTTGGTCAGAATAAGAGAAGTAACAACCTGTCTTTTGAAGTTCATTTGGGATGAAAGGTCTGATTTTCCTTAGCAGTTTTAGCGTGTAGAATACTGAGGAAGCCGGGGCTTTAACTTGATGATCAAAATGGAGCTTATCATCAAAAATGGCTCAAAATCTCACCTCCCTTTACAAGTCCAACCGTTCTTAGGGGCAACCCTGGACTCCATTGCAGCCAAAGCCTATCCCAGTCCTGCAATAGTTCAAAAGTTCCAGTTAGTCTTGCCTCTTTTTCAACCACATTGTCATGTCACATTCCAAACATTGATGAGCCTTTTAGGGATGATGGCTTCATGTATCTCCATTGTCCAACACGCATGCCTATACATGGGCCCCCTTCAACTGTGCCTCCAATCACTATGGTCTTAAGCGGAGAGGCATCTGCAAGATCTTGTGTTGGTAGGGCCAGTGACACATCTCTCTCTGCAGTGGTGGAACACCAAAATCGGTTGCAGGGTTGGCCCTTCAAAGCCCCAGACCTGCAGGGTTTGAGGCATGTGGGCTGCTGAATTCATATCTGTGCATAGATCGCCGCCTAGTGTTGGGTCCGGATGATCGCACATTGTTGTCCTGGAAGAGTCTTCGAAGTATCACGAGATAGGTGGCTCGTCCCCTGGACTACAGTGCGCATGGGCATCGACTCCATCCTCAGATTTTTTTTTTTCCGCCATTGTGTTCGGATGTGTATTGGTTCACTCTAGTCGGAATCGATACAAAACTTTCTTAAGGCCAAAAGGTCTTTAGTTTTCTTCATCGGTATAGTCTTGCGTTCGGTGCCTGATTCTACCAGCTCGGTTCCGAGCCGGATTCCAGAGAACCGCGTGCTTTCGACGCGGAAGGCCCAGTCGACGCCACAGACCCTATCGACTGATCATCATGGAACGGAGTCCGTTCAAGAGATGTCCCGTGTGCAACTCCAAGTATCCCCACATTGACGTCCACCCGGTGTGCAACAAGTGTCTGTCGCCGGATCATGATGAAGCCAGTTGCATGGCTTTTCCCGTTTCATATCCAAGAAGACGCTTAAGCATTGACGCGCTGCGCGCCAGGAGGTCCAGCAGACTGCACCGGCGCCTGTGGACATCTTCGATGCCGGGGATGATGAGGGAGCTTACCGGGAAGTTGATGAAAACCTGTCGAATCCCGCATCGGAGGTCGACTATAACTACGACGCGGACGCTGAAATGTTCGAAGCCAAAGAAGTCGTCGACGAGGTAGGAGACGACGACTGGGCCTTTGGGGCCATGGAAGATAGCTCGAGCGAAGAGCTAACTCAAACTGACATTGGGGCCGTAACGCTTCAAAAGGCTCAGGTCGAGGGATTGCCACCAGGCCTTACCCAAGATCTTACAATGGGTTCTACGGCCCCGCCTTCGGGCTCGGCTACGGACATTACTATTGAGCCGCACCCTGCAAAATCTAAACCGAAAGTAAAACCAACGGTCTCGATGCAAGCAAAAACACTGGTGCCCCCCTCGAACCCGAAAGTGCGCATTACTTTGGTCGGATCGAAGGCCTCGGAGCTGTCTGCACCGACGAAGCAGAAGGGTGTTGTCGATCCGAAGACACAGGTCAAGGGCGTCGAGACGAAGTCTGCCACGCCGAAGACAAAGGTCAAGGTGGTCGAGCCGAGTAAATCGGCGCCGAAGACTGACGACACCAATAAAGGACTCGGTGATCCGAAGGTTCTCGAGACTCTGCGTCAACAAGACAAGGCCAAGAGCGGCGCAACCCACAAGTCCACATCTAGTGGTACCTCGAAGGATCCCGTCGACTAGGCGCGGCGGTCCGCCGCTTTCTCCAAGCAGGTGGCGGACTCCCTAAAGCGCATCAAGGAGAAGGCCTCGACTGTTGGCTCGAAAGATACTTCACCTTCGAAGCCGGTCGAGAAACCTCACAAGGCGTTGACGCCAATTCACTTCACGTTGACGCCAAAAGTGGCGCCGAAGGCTTTTACCCCTAGGATGGGCGCCGGCGTGCCCGAGAAGGTGCCCTCGGTGCCGAAGTCGACAACAGTGGTCCCAACCTTAAAGCATTGACCACCTTTATCGATGCCGAAACGGGCAGACTTTCCCTCCATAAACGGAAAATTGCCCCGGAACAGCCAATGGAGTCCTACAAAATTCCTTTGAAGAAAAAGGAGGATTCCACTTACACTCCTGTTCTTGTGGAACCACTTTCTCCACTTGGCCATGATGTCTCGCCCACTTACTCTGACGTGGACACTGGGGAAGGTGATGATGAGGATGAGTACAGCTATCCTGTCTACACAGACCCTGAAGATACCAATGAACCCTGGGCAGCTGGTGCTGACCCAGGTGATCCTCACTCACTTTGGAAATTGGCCTTTCGCCTTTCCAGTATGTTGAATTTCTTCAGTTGGCTTCACTTCTAATTCACATTAGGCAGACCCACTAGTAGACATAATGTAGAATAAGTATGTGAAGTATTAACCTCATTTCCAATTTGTTAATCACATTTGGGCATACGCTGTTGGCGCGATTTCTATGTCTATGGTATAATCTACCCTAGTGCAGAGCCAATGATCATTGTTCTACGTCAGTACTCTCGTGTTTCCATAACGACTATGTTCATTACCTGTATAGGCATAGCATGCTGGTGAACATAGGCTCCCTGGATGTATTGTTTCGTCTCAGGGTCTTTAACACATCAGGTGCCACTGTACCGTGCTGATTCTGATTTTCTATACACCTAACACCTAGTGTCTCCATTTCCACTATGTTCATTGCCATTATATACACAGTGTGCTGCTGTACATAGGCCCCCGTAATGCACTGTGTTGTTTCAGGGACTTTTACACATTGGGATCCACCATGCCATCTACGTGGTTGCCATTTGTCAAGCGCTCGCACAATGGGTAAAAGTGGCAGGGTTGTTCTAGTTGGGTGTTGCCATGCCCGTCGTTTTGTATTGTTTTTTGACAATCGGCGTTGACATAGCGTAACTGAGCATGCGTATCATTGAGCATGCGCGTTACATCGGAGATTCTCGTATTCACTCCGTGTTCTCGCGCATGCGCTGCTCCCTGACCGGCGCTCATAGTGTGAAGCTGGCGATTTTTTACCGCGCATGCCTGGGACTGTACCCACTACGTTGGGCAGCGGTACTTTACCGCGCATGCGCATTGATATTGACATGAATACCGGCAGCGGCGATAGGCATTCAGCTGCTGTCGTTTACCCAATCAAAGGGGGTATAAATTCATTAGTCTCACCTCTCCTCGTCGCCTCCCCTTCGGCTCAGGATCTGCCTAGGGGTACCGACGGAGAGGTGAGCAGCTTGGATTATTAGGCGCAGTGCTTAGTCCTATGTTCCTGATGTTGGCCCCCCTTTCCTCTGTGCAGGTCCAGTTTCTCTGTTTGTTATTTGCCTTTAAACAAACGCAGGTTTTGCTTCAATTTTAACCTTGAGCTGCTGCAACTCCTTTACACCAACAGATTAAAGGTCTAGGTTCATTTTACTGTATGGAACTTTTCATATGGGCACAGGAAAAGGGGTTTGTTTCATTGAGGACCCACTAGTCTATATTAGCATATCTCAGAGCCATACTGTTTACATCTAGGTTTTGGCTCAGAGTATACAACTTACTGCACAACCATAGATTGGGCACCAGACATTACAGGTGCTCTTTCCAGCTGGACTGTGCTAGTCACCTACTAGACACTAGTTTTGTCCATTAGCCAGGCCTCCCCTTGTCTCCCATTGGATGGCGTTCGGGTGGGATAGTTACACAACCAGTTTTTTTGCACAGATTGTACAACCTAATTGTGACTACAGATCTCTGAGTCTACTCAGGTTGATTAGTTCTAAAACATTTTTTGTTCTGTGAACAGAGCGGGGCCTCAATCTCCGAGCCGTTGCCGGGTGAGGTGAGGCTCGACTCCCACACATTGCTGGGTAAGTCCCAACACACCCTGTTTGAAATTTATGTTCAGCAATGACTGTTGGTTTACTTTAATATGAAACCCTTATAATATATGGCCGTCCTAATAAGGACCTGCCTAGCTGAGTCTGTTTTTTGTTCCTAATATTGTGAATAGTCTACTTCTGACTGTATGATGCACAACAATTGTTGTTTCCTGTTGTTTTTTCATTTTAGGATTACTTCCTCTATCAACTTCTAATCCGGAGGATATGGTAGGATGGTCTATTCGACCACACCAGTAGTCAGGACAGGTCTTTAACTAACATTTTGGTCTGTTCCTTTTTTCGCCTCACTTTGTATAACTTTTCTGAGTGTACCTTTGCAGTAGCAAGATCTTTTTTGTAGTTGGCCCTGAAGAATGCCGGTGTAGTTTCACCTTCGGCAGAAACATGTTGGCCTGATTTACAACATAGCAAAGCATCACAGTGATTTTTTCACACTGTTCTACACTTCTTTTTAATCTGGCGTCCTGGTGAATATCTCTAATAAAAACATTTTTTCTTTGCCTCGACCGCCATTTTAGATCACTTATTCTTTATTCCCTGTTTTGCACTGCACTTTTTCAGCACCACTCTGTGGCACGGACACGTTAACAAGATCAACCAGTAGTGTGTGTTGTCTGGCCAATTCATCTGGGCCTGGACTCACCACCCTGGTTAGAGGTCCTACATGACGAGGCTCCGCCAGATGGGTGGGCTGATAGGATTTCTAATACCTATTCGTGTCATGTGACCACTGGGCCTGGTCCAGTGCAATCCAAAAGGGTCACTTTATTAGGTCCTCATAGACTCAGCTACGTTGTCTAATAGACCTTCCAACTCTCTTCTGTTTATTGGATCCTCACTCTGCCCCAGACTCTCAACTCTATACTGTAAAAACGTCACCTACTGAGGATTCAGCAGTGTTTAATGCCCTCATTGAACGGGCGGCTAAAAATCATGACGTCCAGCTCCATGCTGACCCCATTGAGGTGGACTTTCTTTTTGACACCTTTTCCGTCTCAGAGAGAACTGTCAAGACTCTGCCTATGTTGAAGGGTGTCTTAAAACAGGCTGGGGAGATCTTTAAAGAGCCTACCAGAGCCAGGGTGATAAACCCTAGGATTGAGAAGTATAAACCAGCGCCTACTGACCCTACTTACATCAAGGGACAGTTACCTTTGGACTCTCTTGTTGTTTCAAATGCCCGGAAGAGGGCTAATTCTCAAACAACGGGTGATGCTCCTCCCCCAGATAAAGAATCAAAGGTGTTTGAGGCATCGGGGAAAAGGGTGGCAGCTCAAGCGGCCAATATCTGGTGCATTTCAAATACACAAGCACTTCTAGCGAGGTATGACAGGGCACACTATGATACACTGGAGACCCTGTTGCAGCACCTGCCAGACGAATACAAAGAGGCAGCTGAGATGCTCATCCAAGAGGGGAAGCTAATATCCAATGCTTCTATTAAATGTGCACTGGACGCGGCTGACACCGCGGCCAGAGCTGTTAACACTAGTGTCATGCTGAGACGACATGCCTGGCTTAGAATCTCAGGATTTAAGCCAGAGATCCAGACCACCATTCTTAATCAGACAGTAAACCCTGATCATCTGTTTGGCCCAGAGGTGGACACCACATTGGAAAAGATAAAGAACACTGAAACTGCTAAGTCCATGGGGGCCTTGCAGTCCCAGCAATTCAGGGGTGGTTCTTTTCGTCGCTCAAGCACTAGAGGTGTTTCCAGAGGCCAGCTCTCCCAAACCACGCAGTACTATAAAGGCAACACGCAGTCCACATACACCAAACAAAGTCGAGGTGGATATCGTGGAAACCGCGCCAAAGGCAGGGGTCGTGGAAACAACAACTCCAGATCCTCTGCCACCAACAAACAGTGACACCTTGTCACTGCCCCCCGACCATGCAACACCGGTCGGGGGGAGACTTCAACAGTTCCTGCCAGTCTGGAAATCCATCACCACAGACAGGTGGGTCACATAGCTCATACAGTACGGTTATTGTCTGGAGTTAACATCCACTCCACCCAACATGCCCTCAAGACACCGTCCTATGTCCAACGAGCACTTGCACTTATTGCAGCAGGAGGTCATAGTCATGCTGCAAAAAGGGGCAATCGAGCTCGTGCCTGTGGAAGAAAGAGGCACAGGAGTTTACTCACTGTACTTCTTGATACCAAAAAAGGACGGGTCCCTCAGACCCATACTGGACCTCAGACCCCTCAATCAGTACATTCTATCGGAGCACTTTCACATGCTGACCCTGCAGCAAGTACTCCCGTTGCTCAGTCAGGGGGATTTTCTCGCAACTTTAGATCTAAAGGATGCGTATTTTCACATTCCGCTGCACCCGTCACACAAAAAATACCTCCGGTTCACCATCCAAAACCAACATTACCAGTTCAAGGTTTTGCCTTTCGGGGTCACCACGGCACCCAGGGTGTTTACGAAGTGCCTGGCGACGGTGGCGGCGCACCTAAGGAGACAAAACATTCACGTCTACCCTTATCTGGACGACTGGCTCATCCAGGCAAAGTCGGCCCAGCAATGTGCCGCCCACATGTCCCACACCATTCACCTTCTTCACGATCTGGAATTCTCACTGAATTACCCAAAGTCCCACCTGCAACCCGCCCACATATGGCAGTATCTGGGTGCAACGATAAACACTCTGGCAGCCACAGCACAGCCAAATTCAGTGAGGGTCAACAGCATTCAATCGCTGATACAAAGATTCAGACCTCAACACTCGCTTCCAGCGCGAGTGTTCATGCAGTTGATCGGCATGATGGCCTCCTGCATCTCCATAGTCCCGCACGCGAGACTACATATGCGTCCGCTTCAGGAGTGCTTAGCACGTCAGTGGACTCAGGCTCACGGATAGTTGAAAGACCTAGTGTTGGTGAGCGGTCGGGCATACAACTCTCTGCATTGGTAGAATCCACAAAACCTTTGCGAGGGACGACCGTTCCAAGAGCCTGTGCCACAGATCATCCTGACGACTGACGCTTCTCTCCAGGGATGGGGAGCTCATGTACTCCATTACACTGTGCAGGGACTATGGACACCACAGCAAAGGAAGATGCACATCAATGTTCTGGAACTGATGGCGATCTTCATGGCACTAAAAGCCTTCAAAGTACATCTGTGCAGCAAGGTCGTGTTGATCCGGACGGACAACATGACAGCCATGTACTACATTCAGAAGCAGGGAGGAACACACTCTCAACAGCTGTCTCATCTGGCTCAGAGCATGTGAAAGTGGGCCATTCAGTGAAACATCTTCCTCATGGCAGAACACCTCCCAGGCAAAGACAATCAGATGGCGGACCTGCTCAGCAGGTACAGCCACCAAATGCACGAGTGGGAGATAAATCCATCGGTACTCCACCCATACTTCCAAATGTGGGGTCATCCACAGATAGACCTGTTCGCCACAAAGGAGAACGCTAAATGCCGAAGCTTTGCCGCCAGGTTTCCACACCCACAGTCGCAAGGCAATGCGATATGGATGAACTGGTCTGGCAAATTTGCGTACGCTTTTCCCCCAGCTCCTCTAATACTGCTGGTGGCACGCAAGCTGAAGCAGCACTCGATGACTCATCCTGGTTGCTCCAACGTGGGCTCGCCAACCACGGTACACCACGTTTCTGGAACTGTCCGTGGTACCGCATCAAAGGCTGCGCCTCACACCCAGGCTTTTGACGCAGAGCCATGGCGACATTCAGCATCCAGATCCGCAACAGCTCAACTTGGCGATCTGGCTCCTGAGGTCTTAGAGTTTGGCTACCTCAACTTACCTCCTGACTGTATGGACATCATCCGGGAGGCAAGGAAGCCCACCACCAGAGCATGCTATGCGGCGAAGTGGAAGCGGTTTGTCATTTATTGTGCAGGCCACAACATTAACCCGCTGGATGCAGCTATTCAGAACATCATTTGTTATCTCTTACATTTGTACAAATGTAATCTGGCCTATGCTTCCATTCGCATACATTTATCCGCAATGGCTGCTTACCTCCAAAACAGACAGCACCTCTCACTTTTCAGGGTGCCTGCCATCAAAGCCTTTCTGGAAGGACTCAAACGAGTCATTACTCCGCGGACGCCACCAGCTCCGGAGTGGAACCTCCATGTGGTCCTCACCAGGCTGATGGGTCCCCCTTTTGAACCACTGCATTCCTGCGAGCTTCAATTCTTGACTTGGAAAGTGGCTTTCCTTATAGCAATTACGTTGCTACAACGAGTTAGTGAACACCAGGCACTAACTATCCAAGAGCCATTTATTCAAATTCATACTAACAGGGTGGTGCTTCGCACTAACCCTAAATTCCTTCCTAAGGTAGTGTCTCAGTTCCATATAAACCAGACTATAGAACTACCTACGTTCTTCCAAAATCCAGAGTCACTGGCGGAGAGAATGCTCCACACACTTGACGTCAAAAGGGCCTAATGTATTACATTGATAGAACCAAAGATTTTAGGAAGACTACACAACTCTTTGTTGCCTTTGCGCCACAACACAAAGGTAACCCCATTTCCAAGGCTGGTATAGCCAGGTGGATCGTTAAATGTATTCAGATCTGCTATCTGAAAGCCAAGCGCACTCTCACTATTCCACCACGGGCCCACTCCACTCGAAAGTTGGGGATCTCCATGGCTTTCCTTGGAAATATTCCTTTGGAAGACATATGTAGAGCAGCCACATGGTCTACCACACACACATTTACAAAACATTACTGTGTTGATGTGCACTCCAAACAGCAGGCAGCTGTAGGGCAGGCTGTTCTAAAAACACTCTTTCAAACTGCTGCAGCTGGCACAGGCGGCCGCCGCTAATGGAGGGACTGCTATGTATTCTATGCACAGATATGAATTCAGCAGCCCACATGCCTCGAACCGAATATGCTACTTACCAGTATGCATTTGTTCTTGGCATGTAGGGCTGCTGACATTCATATCGCCCGCCCTCCTCCCCGGCGCCTGTAGCAGCTGCGGCATTCACACATACTTCTAGCATGGTCATCATTCACTAAGTTTCACTCCATATTGGCCACAATAGCTAAAAACAATCTGAGGATGGAGTCGATGCCCATGCGCACTGTAGTCCAGGGGAGGAGCCACCTATCTCGTGATACTTCGAAGACTCTTCCAGGACAACAATGTTCGATCATCCGGACCCAACATTAGGCGGCGATCTATGCACAGATATGAATGTCAGCAGCCCTACATGCCAAGAACAGATGCATACTGGTAAGTAGCATATTCGTTTCCATTACAACAGCTGTAGCTCTACACGGTTGGGGGCACATTCAAGATCCACAGTGCGTGACCAATGGCTTCCAACTCAGAAATAACTACACATCATTCGCCTAGAGTTTCTTACAATTCAATTAGCTCTCACAGCTTTTCAACAACCTCTTGAACACAGGGAGGTTCTAGTCCACACAGACAACATGACCGCCATGTACTATATTAAAAAACAAGAGGGTGTACACTCCATGCAGCTCTCCTGCATAGGCGAGCAGATATGGCACTGGGCCATACATTACAACATCCACCTCCTAGCAGAATACCTACCAGGGGTGGACAACGGCTTCACAGATATGCTCAGCAGTATGCAACAGCAAGTACACAAGTGGAAAGTCCTGTGTCTACGAGAGTTTCCAGAGGCCCATCGACAGTGAGAACTCTGCCGTTATCGAAGACAGTCAACGCATCCCTGTCGACTAAGATTGCGTCAGCGAAGATCCCGTTAACTACTGGCTTGTCAACAAGTGTCCCGCCCATGACTACATCAGTCACACTTTCATTGAGGACAGTACTGACGACAACACCGTCACCAATGGAATATGCTTTCCCAGTTACATCTGTGTCGTTGATGCCACAAGCAATGAGGATTACTCTGGTTACCAGAGTGCAAAACATTTCTACGTTCAGCCATGCAGGAATACAGTAAGGTTTCACCATTGATCTGGTCACATCTGCTGGAGGGTTAAGTAGAGGATGATGATGGCCTTTATGGTGTGGCTCACAGTCCATCGGAGCTCCATATAAAATGTCAGGACGAGGATGAGGACTAGCATTATAAATCGCAATATTATTTACGGGGATATGGTGCTCCTCGTCATCATTACCATTCATATGGTGTTCAGCCAGATCTGCGTCTCAGAGACATGGCCCATCTCCCACCGTCACTTATTCAGGATATGCAGGCTATGCTGGCAGATTACCAGCAGCAGTTTCTGCCGCAAAAGGATCAGCCAGACAGGCCAATACCTCAATCATGTGCACCAGTTCAGCCGCCAGCCAGACCTGTAAGTGTTCCTGACCCCGTGCTGACTGACCCTGGCACTGCGGATGCGTCCTCTTCGGATGAAGACAAACAGGAAGGTGAGCTGTCTGATCCAATGTCTTCTCCGGATCCTTGGGAGGATTGTCATACCAATACCCTCCCCTTCTTCGCACCTCCCATCAGATTCTCATCCAGAAAATATTGCAGGATTTCATTATTTAATGCAGAGGGCAGCCAACCAGTTTCATCTGCCTGTCATGGTCAAGCAGGCCCAATTTTTTTCTTATGATTTTAGGGAGGGCACCAGGAAATTGGTACGATCCATAGTGATTATAGATCATATATGGCAGAAAGACATCAAAATTATGAAGACTCCTGCAACCATACCACCAGTGCTCCCTCGTATTGAGAAAGTATAAGGCGTTGGAGGATTCTCCTTGCCTCATTGGGCACCTGTTGGAAAGTAGGATCTGCTTTCCTAGTCACCACCACTTTTTGCTGGTGTCATTATGTTTTTCTGTCTGAGATTCTGCTAATCAGGGCCCCAGTCTCTGTGCTTTTACCATAAATTGGGCATGGTGAGTACTTGGGTACACTCCAGATTGGCTACTGGTGTACCTCTAGAAGTCCCTAGTATATGGTACTAAGGTACCCAGGGCATAGGTTGACCAGGGGTCTCCCATGGGCTGAAGCATGTTTTATGCCACCCATGGGAGACCACTCAGATTGTGACTACAGGCCTGCCATTGCAGGCTGTGTAAGCTGGTGCCAGCACCACTTATGACATTTGTAGGTTTCCCTATATCTTATGTCACTACACTTAAAACCTATGTCACCTGTTGGACCCGGCCCTTTGGGCAGGTTCACCCCTAGACTTTTTGCTTTTTCCTAGCCTGTTTCTGGAACCTGGTGTGGGTGATTCTAGGCCTCTGCGCACTTTTTTCACTGTGGTACAGTGTAAAGTGCTTGAGCTCTCTGTATGAAGAGTGAGTGACCTGCCCTCCCATAGGAATGAATGGGGAATATGTATGCCCATGGTAGTTCCTGTTGTGTGGGGAGTGCAGGGGTCGAGTTTGATATGTGTGAACTCGTGAGAATGAATGCTGCAAAATGATGTATGCAGCATGACTGTGTCTAGTCTAGAAGTACCACTTTTGGAAGTTGGCATAATTGTGTAAGTTGGTGCTAGCGTGTGATTGGCTGGTGAGTCTGCCCAGGAGTGCCTGGACCTGCTGGTGGATGGACTGTCCGGTTTGAGTAGGACAGGGTCTGCAGGGTCTGCAAGGCCCCAGAGGAGGGGGTCTGAGTCAGCCGTGGATGAAAGGCCCCTATGCTGTCAGGGATGGGAGGAAAGAGCGTCTGGTGGTGCCGGGCCGTGCCTGTCGCCCACCCTGCTAGCTCTCCTTCCTGACGGCCCACTGTCACCTCTGGCCCTGAAGCTGTCAGGAAGACGAAAACCAGAAACATTCCATTACTCAGGGTCCCTTGCACGAAGTACTTCAAAGGCATTCCTGGGTATAAGAAGGAGCTGTGTCTCCCTCCAACTTGTTCTTGTTCTAGCTCTTGTGGCTAACTTGGATCTACCCGGGGCGGGCGCTGCCCAGCCCCTGGGTGCCTGGATTCCTGGACTCCTGGGGGACCCTTCTGCCCTGCCTGGGCTGAAGGGGGGACTTGGCTTTGCCCCTGGGGAAGCTCTGGGACCTTGGCAGCATGGAGAAGCTGCCTTTTCCTGGGGAGAGCGCTGGAGTTGGTTCCTAGCGCCTGGAGGCGCTGTGCTTCGCCTTGAGCGCCTGGGAGCACTCTGCCTGCTGTCTAGCGCTTTGGAGCGCTTCATTTCCCCCAAGCGCTTGAGGGCGCGTTTTCTGGACTTCCTAGCGCTTAGGAGCGCTTTCATGCTCGTTTATAGCGCTGGACGCGCTGAGGAGTCCTGGCCGTGTTTACTTCATTAATTACGAGTGCCCACCTCGATCTGCCGCGGAGAGAAACAAACCACGAAGGGGCCGCGACCGGATTGGCCGAGACCCGAGGAGAGGCGCGCCCTGATTGGCCGCTGGCCCGGAGAGTCGCGCTCCGGTTGGTCGAGACGCCTGCAGAGGCTCTGGCGTCATTGGGGGCTCGCCGAAGGAGCCGCGATGGGATTGGCCCATCGCTCGTGACCCAGGGAAGACGAGGCGGCGAGAAAGAAAGGTGGAGGCCGGCTAACAGGGCTCCCGTGTGCCGAGGGAGCCCTGCAGCGAGAGAAGAGACTGCCCCGGGAGCCTGGCTGGCTCCACTCTGCGTCCCGGTCCCGAGACGGGGGACCGGGCCAAGCGTGGAGAGTCTGCGAGGAGCAGGAGCTCCTCCGTTGCCGCCGAGCCCCGCCCCGCCGCGCAGGAGACCCGGTGAGTCTGGGCGGAGGGCTGGGCAGAGTGGGGAAGAAGAGAGGCGCCGGGACACGTTGTCCGTGTTCGCGCCTAGTGCCATCGCGAAGCCGTGAAGGCTTCAAGGGCGGCCCCGGTTGGCAGTGGGTCGCCCCAACGTCCACGGAGCCCGGAGAGGCTCCCCGCCTCATGTGGTATTCAGAGCCCTGAGAGGCTCTGGGGGGCATTTTTAGAAGTTAGAGTCCCCCGTGGGGGACTCCACCGTGAACGACGCAGAATCAGGGCGGCCCCGATTGGCAGAGGGTCGCCCCACCGTGGCAAAGCCTGGAGAAGGCCCTGAGGGGGCATTTCTTTGTCCAGAGTCCGACGAGGCTCATGGGAGCACCAGTGTTTTAAGAGCCTGTGTGGCTCCAACGGTTGGCATCATTGCTTTAGAGCCTCTGTGGCTCCAACGTCTGGGGCATGTGCTATGCCCAGAGCCTGTGTGGCTCCAGCAGTGGCGCAGTTGGCGCATAAGGGCCAGTGAGGGCCCTGGCGCAGTTTTATTGTTCTCCAGGTGCCCAGCACTTAGTGGGCACCTGCTACGTTTAGGCTTTTTGGTACTTTGAGACTGGCGCTGCATGGCAGCGCACCCTGACACTGAGACTCAGGGCGTCTGAGCCCCAACAAGGCCATTGGCCTAGGGACTGCCACAGGTGGTGGCTTATGTAAGTTTGCGCAATGGTATGGTTATTGCACCTCTGAATGTGATCTTTTGCATCATGTGTTATTCCTGCACCTCTGAAGGTTTTTAGGCCTCATGTGATTTTTGCGCTATTGCTTTACTCTTGACACCTCTGAATGTTTGATGCATTATGTGTCTTTCTTTTCATGCGCTGCACCTCTGAATGTTTAGTCATCATGTGTCTTCTTGCGCTGCACCCCTGAATGTATTGTGATTACATCATGTGCTCTGTCCTTAACACCGCTGAATGTGTAGGTCTATACATCATGTGTTTTCTTTCTTTGCTACTCCTCTGAATGTATATTCATGCATCATGGGTAATGTGTTCTGATTTATACCCCTAAGTGGATTTTATCCTTAGGTGGTTGTCCTTTTTAATACAGGGGGTCCTATTGAGGTCCTGGTTCCCTGCGTGACATGCTCCTAAGGGGTTTAGGGTTGCGTAGTGTGTACTTACCTGTTCCCAGTAGTTACTGGATGTGATTCATAGCTGTTACTTTGTGTTACAGTGATTTTATACTCTTTTAGTCTAAGTTCTGATAGTATTTCATTACTACTAAAGTGCTGATTGTGACAGTGGCCCTTGTGGCCCTGTCTTGTGAATAATCCCATGTGAATATTGCCCGTGCCAATTGGCACCATGTATATGTGTGATTTTATCTGATGTGCTTTTACAATACAAAAGGTATTTTTATAATAACCTGGTGTGGAGTCTCTTTTGTGGTGTACCTAGTATGTTGTTGCTATTGTGCGCTGACGCAAATGCTTTACACATTGCCTCCGAGTTTAGCCTAGACTGCTCGTGCCAAGCTACCCAGGGGGTGAGCAGGGGTTATCTTGGCGTGTGACTTCCTTGCCCTGACTAGATTGGTGGTTTCTGCCTCCAGAACCAGACAGCAAGCTGGGCTGCTGCTGGGCTGCTGCTGACCATAGACCTGCTTCTGAGCCAGGCTTGAGCAGGGGAAGGCAGAACAAAAGATATCCTGTCACAGTGAGGTGTAACCACCTCCCAGACAGAGTTAAGTGTATTAGGGCAGGGTGGGGGCGCTCGCCACATTTGGTGCCCTCCTTGCATACTCCAGTTCAAGGAGCTTTTTGCTCCCGCTGTGGCGCGAAACTGGACAAAGGACAATGGAGTATCCTCCACACTGTCCAGGCCCCCCTCTGGTGAGGGACCCCTGAATTGTCCCAACCCTCTCCCAAGGGTACTTAAGGGTTTACCTGTGGGTGGGTCCCTAGATTCATTGTGGGACAAGATTCAGATCATACACTAATGCAACTTCGACCGTCTGAACACTCTGGACTTCGCTTTGGAACCGAGACTGCACAGGGAAATATTTCTGCTGATCCTGGGCTCGTCGTCCTGGTCTTGTCGTCCTGCTGGTCTTCTGCAACGTCTGTGTCCATGCTCCATACAGGTTCTTCACCAGGCCTGTGGACATCCAAGACACCTGAAGGAATCACCCTTGGAGTGAAAGTCAATCCCCTGCATCTGCAGGCACCCCAACACAGCTGATCAGTCTGCACATCCTGGGCTCCCACAGACTCAGAAAGGCTTAGCAACCCAGGTGGTGGTTCTACAACTCCCTCAAAGCCTGCACTGTCTTCATATCAAGATTGAGGCCAGTATTCCTCTTTGGAACTGTTGGAACAGAACCCCTGTGCACCGTGTCTACTTGACATTGCCAAGGCTTGTTGACTCTCTCCTCTAGAGATCTTCGGTCTCCCAGAAGCACCAACCTCAAGCAACTACTGCAGCCAAGATCTTCGCCTTCGCCACTTCCTTTGGCCCCATGGGCCTTCTTCATTGGTGAGCTGCTCATGGTCCTCTTGCGACTCCTGTGCCTCTGGCACGTGGGTCCTCTTGAGGGTCTTCTTTGGCTCCAGTGGGCTCCCCTGCTTGCTTGGGCCCTGCTCTGACTGACCTGCTTGTGTTGACTCACTTGGACCTTGCTGGTCCCGACACTACACCTTTTTCGTCGACTACGTTGTTTGCTGCTTCCAAGACTTGTTAGAGCCCCTGCCGGACACTGACTCCCTGGCTATCGACATCCGACGTGGGACAGCTCGTAAACAGCTCCTGGTCCGTACAACTGCACTTAAAAGGGCACCGTCAACCTCTCCTGCATCTCAGACATCAATGGGAATTAGTCTTCTGTGCCTCCTAGTCACTCCTGAGTGGCATAGACTCTGTCCCCTCTGCTTGCGGGTTCTTCTCACCTTGAATCCACCTCTGGGTTCCAACTGACTCCTTCGTCGTTTTCTCCAGCAGCATCTTTCCTAAAGTCCTCCATTGTTGTCTACTGTGGTTTCCAACGTCACTTGAAACCTATGCACCGCCTTCCCTGGTGTTGGTATCCTGGTTCCTGGAGTATCCACGGGTGGGGTGACTCGCCAACCTTCTATCTTCCACAGGGTGTCTTCAGGGTCCGTTGGAAAGGGTCCTCTTTCTTTAAAACTGCAATCCCGACTTACCCATTGACTAACATTGAGCACGTTGTAGTGTTCCCACTCTGAACATTACCTCCGTGGGGGTTCCTAGATACTCACCTTGGGTGGTTCCTTTGGTCCCTGGCTTCTTCGTCTTGTGGGTTCACTCTTGTTGTGAGTCGTGATTCGCATTTCACTATTTTGGTATATGGTTTGGTCTGTCCGGGCGACCATTGTGTATTTGTGCTACTTACGTGCTCTATTTCCTAAGTATTGTTTGTATTGTTTATATATCCGGGTAGCAGATAATACAATGTGTTAGTGAATGTTGGTAATAAAATACCTATTTTTATAACTACACTGTGTGATTCTTTTTTAAATTAACCTATACCATAAGATTAAGTACTGGTAAAACAAGTTGCTTTACACTCTGGTCTAAGCTTGAAGGCTGTTCTACTCAGCTACCTCTTAGAGAGCTTTCTAAGGTGGTCTAAGACCACTAAAATCACCATAAGGGTTGCCTGGATTAGTGCAGGGTGCTACACCTACTTAAGTGAGCACTATATATTAAGCCAGCCTCTCACAGCACCCTAAGCTGGACTCGGTCATCTCCCAAGCGGCACAAAGACATTCCAAGAATCCTGCTACCTCAATCACCCCGCCACATAAGGAACAGCGCAGGATGGACAATCTCGGGAAATGTTTCTCTTCTATGGCGGTAGCTACAATCAGGGCAGCAAATGAATTGGCCATCATCGGCCGCTATGACCGCCAGATGAGGTCAGATATGGCCGATTTAATAGACCTTATACCTGAAGGTAAAAGAGAGGAGGAACGGAAGATACTTTTAGAAGAACGTGCAGCTCCGGAGACTATTGACTGCAACCTTGATGTAGCCAACACTTGCTTTAGACAATTGGCAGGAGCTTCCGTTCTCAGATGTCAGGGATGGCTGAAGGCAAACATTTTAAGCCTGGAGGATTTGGCTTTCAATGGGGAGTCCGTGTTCGGAAAGCATATCAATGAAGCATTATTGGCGATCAAACCTGATACGGATACTGCAAAATCGTTGGGCACATTACAATACATAAAGGTACCATTGAGAGGTGCTAAAGGAAGAGGCCTTACCTCTTACAAGGTGAGGTTACCAGAAAGCTCAACAGTATGAGCATTATCAATCACAATACCGGCAGAGGTACAATACTCCATTTTACCGTCAGTCGTCTACAGCTGGTTTCTCTCGCCAGGGAGGCCGCAAACGAATGCCTTAACAAGGTTGTGACTCTAATAGGAAGTAATGATCACATCTGGGTACCAGCTTCCCTACCCTCCAGCGTGTGGGTTAAACGATTTCTAACTACGTGCACCACTGGCGCAAGATAACAGATCTTTGGGTGTTGGACCGTGCCATCTTTGGCCACACTACAATTCACTCAGCGCCCGCCGACTACTCCTCCCAAATGTGCCCCTCCCCCTCAAAGAAGCTTTGGTCTTGCTTGCCAAAGGAGCAATACAAGAAGTCCCGATGTCGCAAAGGGGAAAAGGTTTCTATTCTTCTTTTATCCTAATAAAAAAGAATTCAGGAGAATGGATACCAATATTGGACTACCGGAATCTTGACAAGTTTCTCAAGAAACAGCCTTTCAGGATGGTTACACTCTCCAAGATTCTACATTGTCTAAACGAAGGGGACTTCATGACCTCGCTTGACATGAAAGACACACATTTTTATATCCCTATCCATCCGAAACATTGGAAATTCTAAAGATTCACAGTGGCTGATGCCCACTACCAATACAAGGTACTTCCTCAAGAATCTTTGTTTACCAAGTGTCTGGCACCTGTAGCAGCAGCCCTGCGATCTCAAGGTCTCCAGGTATTTCCATACCTTGACGACTGGCTTCACAAAGAACCAACAACACAAAAGGCCAGTCAAGCTACTAACGCCTGGATTCAATTGTTCAGGACTTTGGAACTCACTGTAAACGAAGAAAAATATTTGTTCCATCCCAGTCAAGTCATAGCCTTCCTGGGAGCATCCATAGATGCCCTCCAATGTACAGCATTCCTATCACACGAAAGGCAGTTACGATGGCAAAGAGCATATCAAGAAAAAGTCCGTTTCAGTACTGACGTACAAGTTGCTCCTAGGGATGTGTTCTTCAGCAATAGACCTGGTGCCCCTGGCCAGCTGTGAATGAAACCTCTTTAAAAAGAACTACAGAGACAATGGCAGCAAACCTCTGGATCCTTTGAGGATGTAATACAGATCACAACATGCATGGTGGAGACACTGCGATGGTGGTTTCTCAAATGGACTTACTTTCCCCCTAACTATCCTAGACTTCATACTGACAACGGACGCGTCCATGGACGGCTAAGGAGACCTTCTGCAAGAGTTAGATCTAGGGCAAATGGTCCTCTGTGCTTTTCATATCAACAGGCTGGAGCTCAAAGCCCTTTTCCTAGCTCTCCATGTGTTCTTTTAAAGATTAGCAGGTTCCTCCATACTAGTTAGTATGGACAATATGACCAGCAAGTATGGCTTCAACAAGCATGAGGGAACCAAATCCATCACACTATCAAAAGAAGCACAGGAGGTATGGGATAGAACGACGCAGCATGGGATCTGGTTCAAGGCAGAACATGTCTGAGGTCTGCACAATACTCTGGCAGATACGTTAGGCAGAACTCAGTCCAGTTGTCAAATGGGAACTAGAACAGCTCCAGCTCTACAAGGTGTTTCGGATATGGGGAAAACCAGCTTTAGACCTCTTCGCAACGAGAGAGAGCGCCCCAAATGCCAATACAATACCAGCTGGTTTCCTTACCAGGGTTGATGGGGAATGCACTATTAACGCATGGTCCAGGATATATGCATAAGCTTTTCCCCCCATCCCGTTAATCCCCAGGGTACTGACCAAGATGGTGACGCAAGCCTTTTGTTTGATCCTGTTAGCGCCACGACGGCCCAGGCAGTACTGGTTCTCGGAGCTTCTCTTGCTGTCGGAATCGAGGCCCATACACTTACAACCATCTCTTATGACCAGAGACCAGGGCAAAGTAGGTCACCCAGACCCGGAGTCTCTTAATTTGCACGCAAGGCTACTGGGTTCCTAAAATTCAGTTACTTGGATATCTCTCGGAATGCAGGGAAATTATTGCAAAATCCAGAGCTGACAGCACTAACTAGACATACAGCCTAAAATGGAAGTGATTCTGTTTCTGGTGCCAACGAAAGAACCTGCACCCGCATCAAGCGCCCCCCGAACAGATTTTGCCATATCTCCTCTCTTTGGGAAAGGGAGGTTTCACTTTCTTTTCAGTAAAGGTTCACCTTGCTGCTATTTCCCACTATAGAAGATCTCCAAATTCCCACTCTCTGTACTTCTAGTCTTGTGAAGCAATTTATGAGGGGCCTTTTGCGTGCCTTTGCACTGGTGCGCACCCCTCCTGAATGCAACCTCAACCTAGTCCTCGCTCCGCTAATACGGCAGTCTTTCGGACCAATTCACAAAGCAGAGCTCAAGTTTCTCACCTGGAAGGTAGCCCTCCTACTGGCTCTCACTTCTGCAAGGAGGGTTAGTGAGAGCCAAGCTTTTACAGTCCAGGAACCTTTTCTTAATTTTACTGATAACTATGTAGCTCTGTGGACGAACCTGACTTTTATCCCAAAAGTCCTGATGCAGTTCCATCTTAAACCAATAATACTTCAGTCTTTTTTTTCCAAACTCATCTAGTTCAGCAGAACAAGCGTAACACGCTGGATGTTAAAAGATGTTTACAATTCTACCTACATAGGACAAAAGACCTAAGAAAAACAGATCAGCTACTGGTGGCTTACAGACGGGCAGGAAAAGGAACAGAAGTAACTAAAGCCACTGTTGACAGTTGTTTAGCCAAAATATTTCCAAGTCTAGAGTTTTGGATTTTGGCTATCTCTTTAGCAGCACCACTAATGGTCGGGGACTAGAGGGGGCACCACTTGGGAGATTAGGGTTTACTCAGGCTTTGTCGTGGTGCAAGTTCAAGATGGAGGGAGCCTTTTCTGTTCCTGAGGCTCTAAACAAGAAACCAGCAAACTAGCCCTTGCAGTCACTCTGGTAGTCCTGGATGCAGGGCAGGCTTCTTCTGTGGGTTGAAGGCAGGCCCCAAGCAGCTAAGCAGGCTTTCCGGGTGCAGCAAAGCACCCTTGTGAAGTACACAGCAGACCACAACAGGCAGTCGTCTGAAAGGCCTTCCACAGCTCTAGAAAGTGATCTGAACGATCTGAAGAGTGAATCTGAGAATCCTGTTTATACCTGGTGACTTCTTAGAAGTAGGGGAAGTTTCTAGAGAATTCCCTTTGAAGTGCTTGTAGTATCCTACTCCCATGCCCTGGCATTAAGCTGGATGTATGAACAATGTAGGAGTTAAAAGTGCTTTGTGTGCAGGCAGAGCACAGCCTACCCAGTTGTAAGTGGGGCTGTGCCCAGCCCCACCCCCCATCCTGTCAGTTGATGGCCCATCCATGGAACACTTAGTTCCTCTATTGCGTGGCTGTCTGCAAAGAATAAAGTCCAACTGCCAACTACCAAGTCATGTGACCCCGGAGAGGCTCCTGACACCAAATAGTTTAGAGCCGGAAAATGCCAACTTTCTAACCATTGCATTTTCAAAATTGGAACTGAATATCCAACTTTGCCATTAAAGAGGATTTTTAGTTATCCAGTATTTGGGTGTCTTTCATAGATTCACATGCCTGAATCATTCCCCGTCGCCGAGACGGGAGCCTCCGGTACATAAAAAAGTAATGTCCTAAGGACATACATAGAGAATATAGGCCTAAGGGCCTCCCCTTTTGGGGCCTTTCCACGTCCTTATGTAAAAGGACCGAACTCTCATCGTTAGCCAATCAGCTCCGACCTCCTTCTAGAACCTTCCCGGGAGGAGCCTCCGTCCCTCAGATTTTTCTACCGCACGTTGTGCTAGGGAGTCTCCAACCTGAGCTCTTCAGGTTTCCAAAATTCGAAGTCTCAAACTTCACCGAAGTTCACTTTGTACGAAAAGGATTTCATCCTAGCATCGACTACATGTCGGAATCTAATAAGAAAACTTCGTCCATGGCGGACTCACAGAAGAAAGCCCTCCTGAGGGCCTGCTCCTCCTGCGGCAAGCAACGGATTCAAGCGGAGGACAAGCACGACCTGTGCTTATATTGCCTGTACCCTGACCACGTCACTGACAAGTGTAGGGTGTGTAGAGCCTTCCCAAAGAAGACGGTTAAGGAAAGGGAAACTCGCCTTCGCGAATGGCTCGACAGGCTTAAGGTCCGAGACACTCTGGAATCTTCCGAGGGTAGTGTCTCCGCGACCTCCAAAGCCTCCAAGAAGAGACCCAGGGTGCAATCCCCTGGAGAGACAGACACTCCTCCTAAGAAGGCGCACAGGAAGCCTTCGGAGGCACGCTCCACCACCTCCTCCGTGTCTGTTAAGGATGGCCAGAGGTTCAAGAAGCCCGCTCCATCTACTAAGCGGACCACCTCAATTACGACCACTGTGTCGACTACTACGGCCTCATCGCCCTCCACGGCGACCACGACGACCACCACTGCGTCCTCAGGCGCACCGGTCTCCTCGACCATTCCTCTGAAACCTTCATCCAATACGAAGGCCGCCTCTTCGTCACCTAAGAGGTCTGAATCTTCAGGTACGCCTTCGCCGAAAACACCTCATACCGAAGGCTCGTCACCGTCTCCTAAACAGTCGAAGTCAAGTTCAAGAACCACACCTTCGACAAAGATATCCCAGGTCCACGACCCTAACATCAGTAAGGCGGCGAAACCCTTACCCCCGCAAAAATTGGTACCATTAACCCTGACGGAGGTGCCCAAATCACCGGCACGCTTGGCGGGAGCGCTATCTTCACGCACGTCGTCGGAAGAGACCCCGGCGCCATCTTGGAAAGAATCGAGATTGGTCGAAGTCTCTATTCACTCGAGTCCAACGCCCTCGGTTCTCCCAACGGTGGAGTTGGCACCCGAGGAAGAACAAGACACACTACAGAGTGAGGAGTCGGACGAAGAACAGGAGGTTCACGAAGAACACCAGGACGTCCAAGAGATCCGGGACGGAGTGACGTATCAAGGCAGCTCCCTGACCGTAGACACGGTGAAAACCCCGATGATCTGTTTGCCACTGTCTCTGGTCAACGATTTGAAATCCCTGGTGCAGGACTATAAACGAAGGTTCCCGGACGCAGACAGCGGTGCCCAGGTTCCGGTCACCCAAGCGCAACCGTCGGCCTCGCACCCTTCCGCTCCCCCGGCCCGTCCTCGGAGCCAACTCCGACCGCAAACACAGGCGGAGGATTCATCGGAAAGCGAGGAGGATGACACGGACTTAGAGGAAGGCGAGGTGCAAGACGTCGCCTCGGACCACAGAGACGACGATGCCGATGCTGCGTCATCACACCATTCGTCTGCCCCGGCATCCCCGAGACCACGCCACTCTGAAGCAGCGGACGTGGGAGGTTTCCACAAACTGGTGGACAGAGCTGCAAGGAGGTTTCACATGGCGGTGGAATCCGCGGAAACGGAATGCTTCCTCCATGATTTCAAGGAGCACACACAGAAATCGACCAAGTCTATTCCTCTGATAGACTTTCTATGGGAACAGGGCAAGAAGCTGATGCTCACGCCTGCCTCGGTGCCGGCGGTGGTTCCGCGCCTAGACAAAAAATATAAGGCCCCGAACTCCGCACCTGCCTGCCTGACCGGCCACCCCAAACCGGACTCGGTTGTCACTCAGGCGGCCCAAAAACAATCCCGAAACCCCTCCTCGCCGCTGTCCGCGCCCCCGGACAAGGAAGGAAGGAAGCTGGACACCATAGGCAAGAGGTTCTCCACCACATCCGCCATGTCCATCAAGGTGGCAAACTCCATCGCCCTCCTGGGCCGATACAACCGCCAGCTATGGGAAGACATAGCTCCCTACCTGCAAGGCCTGCCGGCCACGGTCCAGGACGAGGTGAAAGCTCTTCTGGCGGAAGGACAAAACTCCGCGGCTGAAATTATCGACTGCGCCATCGACGCAGCCATGACGGGATTCCGCCAGTTGGCAGGGGCTGCCGTGCTCCGCCGCCAGGGCTGGCTCAAGGCGACGTCTTTTCGGCAGGAGGTCCAATCTAAGGTACTGGATATGCCGTTCGATGGGCAATTCCTCTTTGGGGAGAAGATAGACGAGGCACTCCAGGCCATCAAAAAAGACACCGACACGGCGAGGGCTCTGGGCTCCCTCCAGTCCCGGAACCAATCCTTTCGGGGAGGCCGCTCCAGAGGTCAGTACTCCTACAGAGGTTCCTACCAAAATCGGTCGTCCTATTCCTATGGCAACAGGAACCAACCCCAACAGAAACAACAGTCCCGACAGTCATCCTATGGGAGATCGTCCTTCAGAGGCAAATCCGCCAAGAAGGGCGCTGGCGGCCGCCAGTGACCACTTACTCCGGCCAGTCCCACCACCGTCTCAATCCTTTCGAATTGGGGGAAAACTGACCCACTTCCTCCACAATTGGCGAAAGATCACTACGGATCGGTGGGTACTACAAATAATTCAATTTGGACATTCCCTGGAACTGGTCAACACCCCTCCCAACACCCCTCCACTGAAGCGTACTCACAGACACCTGCACCTCCTTCTCCAGGAAGTCGCTGCCATGTTAGTCAAAGGAGCCATCGAAAAGGTCCCGGACTCCCAGAAAGGGAAGGGTTTTTATTCCCACTTCTTCCTGGTCCAACAGAAAGGGGACAAGTGGAGGCCGATCTTAGACCTCCGGGCGCTCAACGCCTTCCTACGGAGTCAATCCTTCCGGATGGTCACAATCCAGGAGATCCTGGGTGCACTGGAAAGAGGCGACTCGATGGTCTCCCTAGACTTACAGGACGCCTACTACCATGTCCCCATCCTCGTCAGGCACAGGAAATACCTAAGGTTCGAAATAGCGGGCAGACATTACCAGTTCAAGGTCTTGCCGTTTGGCCTCAAATCTGCCCCACGTATCTTCACAAAGTGCTTGGCGCCCGTGGCTGCCTTCCTGCGACAAAGGGGTCACCAGGTGTTCCCCTACCTGGACGACTGGCTGGTGAAGGCTCCTTCCCCGGAGGACGCGCTGGCTTCCTTCAACGCCTGCAGCGCTCTTTTCCAACAGCTGGGTCTGACGATCAACCTCAAAAAATCATGCACTACTCCGTCAACGAGGATCACCTTCCTAGGGGCAACCCTGGACACGGAGCATGCGAAGGCTTTCCCCTCAGAGGACAGGATCTGCAAAGTACTGTCTCTGGCCACGGCGGTGGCCAAGAAGCCTCGCATCAAGGTCCGGACGTTCACCTCCTTGCTAGGGATGATGTCTTCATGCATTCTCCTCGTACCGCACTGCAGGCTCCGCATGCGCCCCCTACAGGAAGCGTTGGCGAGACAATGGAAACAGTGTTCAGGCTCATTCGACGACATTCTCACAATCACGCCGGCCATCATAAAGGCCCTGCTGTGGTGGAGAAACAGGACTCACCTGACGGCCGGATTGCCGTTCCTCCTGCCGCCGGCACCACTGGTCATCACGACCGATGCCTCACTGGAAGGCTGGGGCGCAGTACTGTTAGACCTTCGAGTCAGCGGCAAATGGGACGCCCAGGAAACACAACTACACATCAACCTCCTGGAACTGAGGGCAGTGTACCTGGCTCTACAGGCCTTCCTGCCACGCATCGGCTCTTCCCCTGTGCTCGTCAAAACAGACAACACCACGACGATGCACTACCTGAACAAACAAGGGGGAACGCGATCTCTCTCTCTCTCACGAGAATCGCAAAAAATCTGGAACTGGTTGGTGGCGCACGGCCTCTCCCTCAAGGCGGAGTACGTTCCAGGGAAGGAGAACACTATCGCGGACGCCCTCAGCAGGCAGACCTCTCTCTCCCACGAATGGGAGCTCAACGGCGACACGGTGGCCCACGTCTTCTCACAATGGGGCACCCCGAGGATCGATCTCTTCGCGACGGCAGAGAACACCAAATGCCGAAGCTACGCAAGCTGGCATCCCCAACGGGGGTCGCTGGGAAATGCTTTTTCCATCGGCTGGTCCAGCGTGTTTGCGTACGCTTTTCCGCCGTTCCCGATGATACCGAGGCTCCTCCGGAAGATGAGGACGGAACCGTGCACGCTGATACTGATTGCTCCGTACTGGCCGAGACAACATTGGTTCTCGGATCTTCTTCGCCTATCCACCAGGCCCCCGATTCACCTGCGACAACTCCCGAACCTCTTGACAATGTCCGGAGGCCAGGTACACCACCCGAACCTCCGTTCGCTCAACTTGTCGGCTTGGCTCCTGAGCACCTTGAGTTCGGGGAGCTAGACATACCGCAGGACTGCAGGGCAGTACTGGCCAAGGCGAGAGCGAGCAGCACGACCAAGACCTACTCGCTGAAGTGGAAGAGGTTCTGCGTGTGGTGTTCGGAACACGACTTACACCCGCTCCGGGTCACCCCAGTACAGCTGCTACCATACCTACTGCACCTGGCTCAATCGGGACTGGCTCACGCCTCCATTAAGGTTCATCTGGCTGCGATTTCTAGGTTCACCAGGACCCCATCGGGACCCTCCCTCTGGTCCAGTCGACTGGTGAAACAATTTCTAAAAGGACTTTACAGATCCTTTCCGAGGCCTCGGAAAGTTCCTCCAACCTGGCAATTGAACTTGGTGCTAAACCAATTGATGAAACTCCCATTCGAGCCCATACACCGGGCATCGCTCAAGCATCTTTCCTGGAAAACGGCTCTCCTGCTAGCCCTGACGTCGGCCAGAAGGGTCAGCGAACTTCAGGCGCTGTCCATTCAGGAACCGTATCTCCAATTCAGGCACGACCGAGTGGTACTCAGGCCCAACCCTAAATTCATTCCTAAAGTGCCGTCAGACTTTCATCTGAACGAACCAATTGTCCTCAAGTCATTCTTTCCGGACCCTTCCACGGCAGCGGAAAGGGCGCTGCATTCCCTGGACATTAAAAGGTGTCTCAAATTCTACTTGGACAGGACCAAAGACGTCAGGAAGTCTTCTCAACTCTTTGTAGCCTACAGCAACCCGAGAATGGGACTGCCCTTGACAAAACAGAGCATCTCACGCTGGATTTCATCAGCAATTGCTTTCTGCCATGATCAGGCCGGACGGCCTTTGACAGACCGAGTGGCTGCCCACTCGACCAGAGCGATGTCAACGTCAGCAGCGCTCTTCGCTGGAGTGACGATCCTGGACATCTGCCGAGCGGCGACATGGAAGTCCCCGCATACCTTTTCCAAGCACTACTGCCTGGACATCGAACTGCAGAAGGACGCTGCAGTGGGACAAGCGGTGCTGCGCCATCTCTTCCAATAAGGTGAGCCTTACCTCGTCCCGCCATCCAGGTATGCACATTCTTCATGGTTTTCTCTGCTATATGCATGACTGTATGTTACCATGTTTCTCTCAGGTTGTCTGTAATCTATGCAGGCCTGCTAGGTGTGAGAATGTGCTTTACCACTATGCATGTATAACTGCTGGCTACTCTGATTCAGGCATGTGAATCTATGAAAGACACCCAAATACTGGATAAGAAATGCGTTACTTACCTGTAACAGCAGTTATCCAGTATTGGTGTCTTTCATAGATTCACATGCAACCCTCCCGCCTCCCCGGTAAGGACTCACGTACCTCTATGTCTACATTGCGACACCCTAGCTGGGTGCGTACGAAAATCTGAGGGACGGAGGCTCCTCCCGGGAAGGTTCTAGAAGGAGGTCGGAGCTGATTGGCTAACGATGAGAGTTCGGTCCTTTTACATAAGGACGTGGAAAGGCCCCAAAAGGGGAGGCCCTTAGGCCTATATTCTCTATGTATGTCCTTAGGACATTACTTTTTTATGTACCGGAGGCTCCCGTCTCGGCGACGGGGAATGATTCAGGCATGTGAATCTATGAAAGACACCAATACTGGATAACTGCTGTTACAGGTAAGTAACGCATTTCTTACAAATTCTCAGACACCAAACATTAAATGCTTACTTGCACTTATTGAATGAAATAAGGCAGCCCAGTGTTATCCTATGAGAGAGGTAAACTTCGTAGTGGTGAAGAAAAAAAACCTAAAAGTACATGTCCAACCTTTTTAATTTCAATGCACTCTGCCCTATGGGCTACCTAGAGCCTTCCTTAGAGGTGACTTGTATGTAGTATAAATGGAGTTTACGGCTTGGTAAGGGGGTTATATTGCCCACTCGAATTGCCAATTTAAAAATGCATACATGTTGCATTGTCAGGCCTGGGACATGTTTTAAGGGGCTACTGAAGTGGGTGGCACAATAAGTGCTGCAGCCCCGCTAGTAGCATTTCATTTCAAGGCCCTGGGTACTTGGTATTCCACTCTACAAGGGGCTTATGAACAAATTAAATATGCCAATCAGATGTTAGCCAACTTTATCATGTTTAAAGGGGGAAGCACAAGCACTTTAGCACTGGTTAGCTGTGGTAAAGTGCACGAAGTCCTAGAGCCAATAAAAACTAATTTCAATAGAAAGTGAAGTGTAAAGACAAAGTTTGGGAGTGACCCTTTAGAGACCTTCAAGTCCAACAGTTGATTTTTCTTTCTGTCTACAGAAAGAATGATTGCTCTATCAAAATGAAAGTAATGCATGCAGATATGGTGCTAATCTTTCCATCAGAAAGATAGCTCAAGAGAGCACAGATGAAAGTCTCGGGGGTAGGTATCTATTTGTAGCAAACGATGATGAGCAAATCAGCCCTCTGCAGTGCGTAGGCAGTATCCTTGAAATGACAATCGGCAACATGTTCTTGTCATGCACCACATGGTTAGAAATATTGCAAACTATTGTGGGGAATGGTCGAACACAACTGACGTATTTGACATTGCGGAGAATGGATATAATGTACAGTTGAAGAAAGGTCTTCACATGCTTCCAACCAACAAGAACGTTGAGGTAATTGCACTTTAACCAGCCAGTTGAAGTATTCTTCTAAAGAAGTTAGCTACAGGCGACCCAAATGTTAAAACCTCAAAGCTATTTATTGCGGTCACTTCTTAGTAAGGAAAAAGACACCCCCACCCTGCCCCTTCAAACTCCCCCCCCCCCCCCCTGAAAGTTTAGACTCCTCTTCAACCCTAGAGGATGTATTATCTACCAGAAATACTGTTGCTGAAGGTAAGTACCTTTTTTTTTTGGGGCCATTCATGAATGCACTCGAGGGTGCATGAACATTTTGCGTAAATGATACTCATAAAATTTGATGTAGGATCTGACTTAATCATTTTGAAACTAGGATAAATCAATGTCTATGAGAAGTCCCAAATATTTCCCTTTATATTTGGACTATGTAATGATGAACTTGTTGTGATGTATTGATGTATTGTAGGCAGGGATCTCTAACCGAGAAATCAAAGACCTCATTTGCAAATCAGTATGACCAATAAGAAATTGTTTTTTAAATTAAAAAAATATATATACTCAGTAGTCACTTACTGTGCCTGTCCTTCAGTTACTCAACTCACATCCATGCTTATCCTAAAAGCTTTGTCATCTGTAAATGACAATGGTGAAGTTGTTGACAATGTTGTGTAGATTATCGCACTGTACATCAAATTTCTAACTTTCTTTGAATCATTTTATAATATTTTTACAATATTTCTAATGATTATCGTAGTCTTAAAATTTGTGTTGGATAATATGTCTTACTTATTCAGCTTGACTTTCGGACACCACCTGGCTTTGATAGAACACGGAATGCAGAAATTGGAAATAAAGACATTAAATTCAAGCACTTGGAAGAAGCTTTTACATCTGAACATTGGCTGGTTCGGATATATAAAGTGAAACAACTTGACAACAGAGAGACACTGGATCATAAACCTCGTGTTACCAATATTGTACCAAAACAGAAGTATTTATCCAAGAAGGTAGGTGTCCTTTTAACATACTCAGATTTTAATTTTCCATGTCTTCATTTAATGCACCTAATCATTTAGCAGTATCCAGTAGGAATGGCTACTTTTTAGGTTTGGATATTCAATGTCACCTGCAATATTTCACTCCGATCTCTTTGAGCATAATGTTAAAGAATCTTCCAGTGTGTTATTTTTACGCAGTCCTCTATATCTAACTGTTGCCAACATTAGGCATTTGAGAATGTATGTTTTGTTTTATGATGCCTGTTTAGGTTTTTCGACATATGCTTTAGCAAGTGCAATTTCTGATTTTTCATTAAGCAAGCGTGAGGCTTTATGAATGGAATTTAAATGGTATGGAAAGGTAATTTAGCATTCAGGGTATTTATTGTTGCCACAGTTGAAACCTAATTTACCATAATTTTTTTTTTTTTAAAGCCATTTGATTTAATGATAACAGTTTGCAAGTCAATGCCTTGACTTCCCAGTAATAACAAGGCATCCGTTTCAAAGCATGACTTGCCCTTCATTTGCCATTACAAAGATGTACGCTTACATACACCCAGATAGCACATACAATTTCATACACAGCAGTATTTGGTAATAATTTAGTCTGCGATCAATGTTTTTCTCTGTTTTGCTCTTTACTAGTGCTTTATTTAATTCCAAAATATTCTTCTCAATAGCCAACACGTGTTTTGTCATAATCAAGACTTCCGCAGGGTTAAAGATACCAAAAAGATAAGATTGTCCAATTTCAAATGAACTGTAAGTCACTAATCTACCGCCACCAGTGACTTCAAACTTCCACACTTATCTTGTGCGAACACAGTGAGCTTACCTGAGCATAGAGAGTACGGTCAACATTAGGAGTGCAACTCAAATGCTTCCATATAGAGCCAGGTTGTTAAAGCACTCCTGAAAGTTTTAAAATCAGTGATGGATTGGATATGCAAAAGGAGAGAGTTCCAACCAGTCGGAGCTAGCACCAAGAACTGGTATTCTATGGACTTGATATTTCCAGCCTAGATAAAAGCCCTCTGAGCCACACTCCTTCTTTGATTTACCTGCAACCGCTTGGGTTGCAGAGAAAAAGACCTTGAGAGCTGTCCAAAGCAAAAGGAAAGTGAAAATAGCCAAAAGGCGAAGTTTTGTGATAGCGCCCCACCTAAGGAAAACCAAAGAGAAAACATCAACCACATCGGCAGAAAGAGGCCTCTAATGGAAACGCTAGCCTCCTCTGATTCAGAAAAAAATTTACTGAGAGATTGGAAACGTGTCAGACACTTAATCATCTAAACCTCTAGAAGCCCCAAAGACAGTTTTGGATCAACCCCAACCCATGGGCCCTTGGGTCCATGTTGACGCGCCCACCTGGATGTGCGCAACCACTTAGCTACACTTCAAAATGTTTGCGTCTGACAGTTACATCACCTTAATCATTCCTTTTACCCCTATTTCTTCCTAGCCTGCCCCTCAGTTTTAATTGTCTGTGTGCTAGCAGCTAATGTTCTTCCTATAAGGAACAATTGGGAGTCTCCTTCCTAATTCATATCAGACAGTTAGGGCGATAGATGTTTCTGGGGTGGTAATATTCGGTGTGGGTGGGAGGGGAACGTTTAGTTTCCGAAACCTAATTAAACCTACATGATAATTATACTTGACCCATGGTCCTCTCAAGTACAACAGCGGATCAGCAATTGTAGGACCTTTGTCATTTCGTGAGAGCTTGATTGAGGAAGAGCACTTTGAGCTGGCTTTTGAATCCTTTGAAGGAAGGGTTCGTCCTGGATGGCATTCCAAATTCTGGGTGCATTTCCAGAGAGAGACCGAGATAGGGTCTTTTGTTTACCGGTTTTCAGGGAGATGAGTAGCATACTGTTTGTGCTCCTGAGATTTCTTGTTTGTCCCGCTTTGTTGAGTTTGGTGGCTAGATAGGTGGGTTTGCCAGTGTGCAGAGGTTTGTAGGTGAGACAGGCAGTTCTGAAGTTAGCACACAATTCTGTTGGGAGCCAGTTGAGCTCTTTGAGAGCAGGGGAGATGTGTTCATATTTCTTGACACCCATCATCATTCTGGCTGCTGCCTTTAGGGTGGATCTAAGAGGTGTAACTTAGCCGTGCCTGTGAGGGTGGCGTTCCCGTAGTCTAATCTGGATAGCACAAGGGATTGCGTGACTTGCTCACGGTCTTGTGGAGGGATAAAGTGTTTGAATTTGTTTAGTAGTTTTAAGTTGAAGAAGGCACATCTTGCGGTGTTCTTGATGTGTTTGACCATGTCAAGGTTGGTGTCTAAAGTTATTCCCAGTGACATCACAGAGTCTGCTGGGATGAGAGTACAGTTGAGAGAATCAATAGACTTTAAGCATTCCGTGATTCGGGGGGTCTGTTCTTTGTTGGCTATGAGGAGGATTTCTGTTTTATCTTGGTTGAGTTTCCGATGGTTTTGGGACAGCCATTTTTCGACTATTCCTTCCCAAGGTTCCAATCTCCGGGATAACCTTGAGTTACTTACTAGGCTGTCACAATGCAACTGTTCTAGGCGGAGATTTCAAAGCTGTCCTGGGCCCAACTTTTGACTTAGGAAATTGGAAGGCGACCGATCCCAAAGTAAGAAAAATACTAGCAGACTAGGCGGATTAATTACAGCTCTGCAATGTGTGGCAGGTTTGGCATCCCTGAGAGCGAGAGTACACAATAGACATCAGCTGCCCATGGATCTGTGTCCAGAAAAGACTACCTCTTTTTACCTGCGGCAAATATACCAGATGCGATTAAAATGAATGTTCTTCCTCTGGGATTAGCCAACAACTCTCCAATACTCATACAAATTGAGACCCCTTAAACGTGAGTGCCAAATGTGGCAATTGAATGCATGGAACCTAACCAACATTTTGGCCAGGTATTTAAAAGCTACTTTGAACACAAAGGCTCAGTGGATTACCCTGGTACCTTAAGAGCAGAGGGAAAGCCTTGTTTCACGGTTGAGCAAAGGCTTATCTAAGAGGGAGGGATGTGATGTCTAGGCTAGATTTCTCAACCTAGAACACTAACGCCTTTTTAAGCAGGACAAAAAAGTCTGTTGGAGTTATATAAATCTTCCTTGCGACAGCACTACTTAGATGAAGCTAGCCAATGTTGGATGGCTTCCAAGGGTTTACGAAATGGGAGATAAGTCTAGAAAATTGCTATAATGGCTAGTGACCTGTGACACCGTGCTTTAGTATGATCCCTAGTATCCTAGATGTGAAAGGGATACAAATAATCAGTGGGAAGAAATTTTATCTATCTTTGTCCTCCTATTGCCATGCTCCAGACAAGAAGAAGACATGTACATCTCACACTAGCTCACGCCTAAGTGATGCGGGATAACTTAAGCCTAATGCTTATAGGCTTTGGAAAAAAACTTTGATTCCTTTGACTGGTCATGTCTGTTAAGTGTGTTGACGAAGATGTTTTTGTGCCCTGCTTTTTGCCTCTGTTTTAATCCAATCCTCGGGTTGAAGTAAAGATAAATGATTTCTTTCACGCACATTTCCCTGGTCTTACCTGGCAAGGCTGCCGCCCCCCCCCCCCCTCCCCTTCTTTCCCTAGCAGTGGTCCCTTTCTACATGGTTCAGAGGTGATGCACAACTGTAGGGTATTCAGTAGGAAGGGGATTGAAAAGCTCATAGCGCACTATGCTGAGGATGTGCTCCTCTGTGTAGGACGTCTTAGGACCCTGATTGCTCCAGACACTTAATTTGGTGATGGCCTCTGGTCTGCAAGTAAACTGGTCAGGTCACGTCAGATCCTGACTCTGTATTTGTTGGCTCAGATTCAAATATCTTGACATCCAAAAGACTCTGGAGCTTCATTTATACAGAAGCCTAAATCTTTCCTCAATTCTAACCTGCTCATAATCAGATTTGTGCAAGTGGTTCAAGCTTTAACTCCACTCTCTAAGGAGAGTGACCATTTTTAAAATGCTAGTCCGACCAAGATTTCTCTAGTTATTACAAAATGTTCCCTAATTAATACCAAATAGCTAGTTTGTCAGCTTGTGTGCCAAGATACATTCCTAAATTTTGGGCAAATTAACCCCTCCAAATTGCACACAATCGGTATATGATGGAGGTCCGGGCAGGGTGGACCTCCAGCTTTATTACTTGGCCTCCCAAATCCTAGTGCTCAATGTGCTCAATGACTGGCTGTATGGCAGACATGTAAACCATATGTTTCACACAGATGTCAGTCATTGGTGCTAAAAGTGTTCTAGGGTTAACTTTTGAAGCCCTGATCTCCCCCCCCAAAACCCCCCCCCGCCCCCTCCCTCCAACCCCCCACACTTACTGCAATAGTTACCCTAGGTTTGAGATCCACCCTTTAATACAGTGCCGAGTTGAAAGGTTTTGCATTTCTAGATTAAGAACACCCTTCAAACTGAATATGATCTACATAAAATGCAATCCTGTAAATAGCTCCAGCTTCATCAGTCACTATGGGTGGGCCCTCAGCACATAAGCAACATGTGGGGCACTATAATTGCCCCAAGAGAATTATCTTCTCCCTCCGAGCCTGCGACTCATACAACTTAACTATCAACGTGCTACTTACTTCACCCATAGAAAACTGTGGAGGCCTGGTGAGCTCCTGTTGCCCAGGTGTTTTCTTTGTGATGAAACGGATGGCAAAGACTTTTATAATGTCTAAAAATGCCAGTCATAGCACAGAACAGCTGTTATTAACCTGCTGTCCACAGACCCCTGGGAGCCTGCAGCACAATGACTTTTTACTTTATTTACTTCCCTAATAGTGTGGTTTTTCCAGCATGTTGTTTCCCTGCAGTGCGTGCTGTGGACTGGGTTGCTACTAAATATCTGTTTTCATGTTGTGAGTGGATGTTTCTACCAAACCTAATTGTAAATTTGTGATTTGAGGCAACAGGTAGTGTTTTTTTCTCACTGTGCCTATCAGTGGATCATTAAGGTGTTCAGACACTTAAACATGCGATACTTGACATCTCTCCAAAGTTCCCCGAGCAGTTGCGGCATGTGCCAAATGTAATTTGATTGTATGGGAAAGTGTGTGAAAGAGGTACAAAGCTACTGAAATATTTACAGGGCCAAAGTATTTACATTTGAACTGATTTGTTCTATTGTGTTTTGTTTATGTTGAGGGTGGTGATGTGAGTGAGGTGCCAGGAAGTATGTGCAGGAGAAGAGTTAAAAGAAGCTGCAGAAGGGGAGTAAACAGCATAGGGATCCCTGGCTTCCTGCAGTACTTAGTAGGACGTCCTCAGAAGCCAAATGTTTGAAGAAACCATTGTCTGACAATATCTGGGGGATTGCACAGGTGATTATAAGGTGGTGGGTATAGAGACTGATCAGTGAAAGAGAATGCTCAGTTAAGGCAATCAGTTAACCCCTCTTGTGGTACGTTGCCTGGAGGAAAGCCATCGACAGCTGTGCTAAAATGGAAGGGCTTTCTATAAAGCCAGAGGCTGCTCTCAGAAATGCCAAAAAAATACTGGGGGAAATGCTGAGACTACTATTAGTGGACAGTTAATATGAATTGATTATTTCTTCATTAATTAAACAAATGATATTTCCTATTGTGTTTGCACTGTGTTCTTTTCTATTTTCTAATCCATTCTGTCTTCATTTACTAAATACGTTTTGTTTCATAAAGTTTAAGTTTGTGACCTTTAGAGCCAAAAGTTGCCTGCAGAAATTGCAAGCTATGTTCGTATGTATCTTCTACCAAACATTTTAACCGCTTAATTTGTGTAATAGGTTGTTTTTCTAAAGGAAACCTCATACTAGACATCCGTAACCCGTTCTGAAATGTTAATATTTTTCATAGGCCTTGGTAAATTGTCCTACGAAATCTGAAGTACTTCACAGATTTCCTTTTATTCTACTTCCTAGGCATTCTTTCGAAATAAGTAATCTACCTGAAGAAGATAAATGGATGTCGTATTTCTGCTGGAAACATGGCTGACTGAATCTTCTGCGCCTGACATTGCTTTAGCTATTCGACAGGGTTTCCTATTCAGTCCATTAACAGGACTGAGAAAACAGGCAGAGGTGTGGCGGTAGTGTTGAGAGATACTTTTCATTGCACTATTTCCAAATTAATAAACATTGGGACCATACAAGGTATATCCTCCTCTATAGTTATAAATCCTTTTGCGCTAGCTCGGGCCTTGATTTACAAACCTCCTAATAGCACAAATAAATCTCTTGGCCTGCTTGTCGATTTGGTAGGTCAGCTCTGCATATTACACTCAAATTTTCTGCTACTTTGAGGCTTTTTTGGGGGGGATTTGTAGAGTGCGTTATCACAGTCGGGTGTCTAAGCGCTGTCAGGATAGAGAGGCACGTCCTGCCCTGGGGATGCTTGTAGATTTGGGGAAGGCCCCAAGCTTTTGAAAAAAGAACTGTTTTCAACTTCTTCCTAAAAGGGAGAAGGGTGTGCTCCTTGCGCAGTTTCTCCGGCAATTTGTTCCAGAGTGGGGGGATAGAGGTAGAAAAAGCTCTTCCCCCTTTAGAGTTGAGGCTGAAATGAGAACATGCCAGCAGGCAGGCCTCTGAGGATCATAGCACCCTGTTGGGGGTGTAAAGGTTTACCCGACCTTTAATGTAGGTCGGAGCTTGGCCATAAATGGCTTTGTGCGCAATACCGAGGCCCTTCTTTGTTCTCTGCTTGACTGGGAGCCAGGGCAGCTGGCGTAGGAGAGGGGTGGCATGGGCCCTTCTAGGCAGTCTGAAGATTAGTCTGGCAGCATCATTCATGATGACCTGAAGTCTAGCTAGTATCTTTTCCAGAAGACCGATGTACAGGGCGTTTCGTAGTCGATACTTGACACTATCATGGCCGATACGGCCAGTCTGAGAGGGGCAAGCCTCTGTAGCTGTCTCATCAGGCTGACACATGTTCCCACTACTGCAGACACTTGCTGGGTCATAGATAGTTTGGCATCAACTTTGATGCCTAGGCTCTTTACAACCATGGCTGGTTCTGGGTTGGTGCCCAATTCCTGAGGCCAGAAGAGGTTTCTCCAGGGATTGAGTCGGAGGTGATGGCCAGTGCCTCAGTCTTATCAGGCTTGATTTTGAGGGAATTGGCCGTCATCCAGTTGGCAATGAATTTCAGGATGTTTTGCATTCTTGAATGGGAGGCTGGGGAGTTATCTATCTGGATGATGATTTGAGTATCATCAGCATAGTTGTAGATCTGACACTCCATGATATTCAGTGTGGCTATCAGGGGCTGTAGGTAGGAGTTAAAGACGAGGGGAGATAGCGCTGAGCCCTGTGGGACCCCACAGGAGAGTTTGCCTGGGTCGGACGAGTGGTCCGTCAGCTGTACTCTCTGGGATCGACCACTGAGGAAGGATGTAAGCCACCTCAGGTCTATGCCCTGCATGCCTAGTTTAGAGATCGGCGACTAAAGTAGGTTGTGCCGCGAACAGGTCCAGTAAAACTAGGACACGCAGCTTTTTCTTGTCGGCCCGAACCCTGAGATCATCCAGCACTGCTTGCATGACCATTTCCGTGCTGTGATGGGCCCTGAACCCTGCCTGCAGAAGGTTGTTTGCTTCTAAATGATGGGAAAGGGATTTTAACACATGCTGTTCCAGCACTTTCGCCAGGGAGGGGAGTTCGGAGATCAGCCTATAGTTTAAGTTATTCTGATTGATTGAGGAGTAAGAGTACCTCGCTTTCGACCCCTGGTAGTGCCATCTTGAAAATCTTTGGTGGGCAAGGGTCCGCGGGTGAGCCTCATTTGACCCGCCCCATTAGAGGAGGCAGGGAGTCGCTGGTCAGTGTGGGGAATACGGTGAGGGGTATAGCGTACGAGGGGGCCGAAGGGTCATGTGTCAGCGGGCAGGGGACGATGGGAGTGACAGAGGTCTCCTTTAGTAGGTCCTTAACCTTCTCTAGAAAGAAGGTTTGAAACTTGTTGCAGTCTTCTGGACTTGGGGTGGGCTTCAGTACCTCCGCTAGTCTTAGCTCTGATAGAAAACAGAAGGTTTCCTTTTGTGTATTGTCTGCTGTGGTGATCCTAAGTTAGGAAAATTCGGCTTTCCTTGCTAGGATTGCTTTTTTGTAGACTCCGATAGGTGGAGAGGAGCGACCCTCGACCCTGTCACCAGGCAGGTCGCTCCCCTCACCACCACGCAGCCCCCTGTGTGATCTGAGCCCGCTGCCGCCAGTTTTTGTTGGTATCCCGCCTCTTTTGCCTGCATTATAGTCTTGCTCCTGTATTATTTTTGCGTCTGTATTACTGTACTGTTCTGTGGTTTTGTGTCCATTGTGCCACTCTTGTGCCCCCTTCTTTTCCTGTGTTGTCCCTTTCTGCCCTCTGTGACCCACACCTGCTCCCCAGTCAGGCTTCCGGCTGCTGCGTCCCCTGCAGCCCCGCAGCCCAGCAAACCCATTCGCCAACCCCCTCCTGCCTCCCAGCTCCTGCCTCCCAGCTGCTCCTCCCTCCCACATACCCTCATATGGAGGCCGCGCAGCAGTAGAGAGAGCGACCCTCGACCCTGTCACTAGGCAGGTCGCTCCCCTCACTGCCATGCAGCCCCCTGTGTGACCTGAGCCCGCTGCTGCTGCCGCCGGTTTTTGTGGTATTCAGCCTCTTCTGCCTGCATTATCGTCTTGCTCCTGTATTAGTTTTGCATCTGTATTACTGTACTGTGGTTTTGTGTCCATTGTGCCACCCTTGTGGCCCCTTTTCCCGTGTTGTCCATTTCTGCCGTCTGAGACCCCTACCTGCTTCCCCGTCAGGTTTCCCGCCGCTGCATCCCCTGCGGCCCTGCCCCTCTGCAAACCCATTCGCCACCCCGCTCCCGCCTCCCAGCTGCTCCTCTCTCCCACATCCCCTCATATGGAGGCCGGGCACTGGTGCGCTGAAGGCTCGCCTAAGGCAAGTCCATCCGCGCCCAGCGCCAGGACCCCTGGCCCCTGCAAAGGCCACAACACCTGCCTCTGCAACGACTCTAGCGCCCTCCACGCACTCAACACCGGACGATCACGCACCTACTGCCTGTCCGCCCTGAAGCGCCCCCAAGGACCCTTTTCCTGCCGGAACTGCAGCTTCACCAGCATCCGGTCCGCAAACACGCCCACCAAAGAACCCAACTTCCTCAGATGCATCCTGCTCAGCACCCGCTCCGCCTGGAAACAGGCCGTCGAACTCTGGGACGTACTCGACACCAACGCCCCAGACGTCGCCTTCCTGACAGAGACCTGTCTGACCCCCTCCTCTGCATTTGACATTGCCATAGCCATCCTGGAAGGCTACAAGAGCACCCGCATGGACCGCACCAACGGAGTAGGAAGAGGAATTGCCATCATCCACAGAAACACTCTCAAAATCCCGACACATGCCAACGACGCCCTCAGCACCGTCGAACACCTGCACTTCCAAATCCACACCGACCCCAAGACCACCCTCAAAGGCACCCTCATCTACAGACCCCCCCGGACCCCGACCGCAGTTCAGCGACTCAATCACCAACTTCATCAGCACTCACGCCCTTGCCTCCACGGACTACATCCTCCTAGGGGACCTGAACTTCCACCTTGAGAAAAACAATGACCTCAACTCCTCCACCCTTATCGGCAACCTCAGACTCAGACAACTCGTCACAACACCCACTCACTCCGCTGTTCAAACGCTTGACCCCATCTTCTCAGCAAGCACCCACGTCTACTTCGACCACACCACCGAACACCACTGGACCGACCAATGCTGCATCCACTTCACCTTCTGGAAACCCACCACAAACCCCCGCACCCAGCAAATGCCTCGCTGCAGCTGGGGCAGGATCACTGAGGACCAGCTAACAACCGCCCTCTCCCAGAGCCCGCCCGCAGACTCTACCGACCCCGACACCGCAGCCTGAGACAGTGGATCGACAACTGCGCCAACACCCTTGCCCCTCTCAAGAAGCCCCCCAACACCCACACCAGCAAGAGAGCCAGCTGGTTCACCAAAGACCTCCAGGCCTCCAAGTGAACCTGCCAAAAACTAGAAAAAAACTGGACCAGCGAAAGAACACCGGAAAGCTACACAGCCCACAGGAACACCACCTGCCGACACCACCAGCTCATCAGATCCACCAAAAGGACCGCCTTCAGAGAACGCATAAACAACGCACACAACAGTTAAAGAGCTCTTCAGCATCGTGAAGGAACTCTCCAACGCCAGATCCAACACCAATGACATCCCACAGTCACAAGACCTGTGCGACTCGCTGGCCCCCTTCTATCGCAAGATCGCAGACATCCACGACAGCTTCGACGCCGGCAACCGCCGACGCTCCCACGACCACCAACCGCCTGCTCGCCTGGACCAACAACGACGACGACAACATCAAGATCATGAACACAGTCCACTCTGGATCCCCGGAAGACTTCTGCCCACACCACATCTTCAACAAAGCCAGCAGCACCATCGCACCCCACCTCCGGAAAACCATCAACATCTCTTTCGAGACAGCGACCTTCCTGGAGAGCTGGAAGCACGCAGAGATCAACGCCTTACTCAAAAAACCGAAGCGGACCCCAAGGACCTGATGAACGTCCGAACCATCTCCCGGCTCCCATTTCCGGCGAAAGTCCATTGAAAAGGCCGTCAACAAACAACTGACCAGCTTCCTCGAAGAGAACAGCATCCCGGACCTGTCCCAGTCCGGGTTCCACAGTAACCACAGCACCGAAACTGCCCTCATCGCCACCACCGATGACATTAGGACCCTGCTCGGCAACTGAGAAACCGTGGCCCTCATCCTCCTGGACCTGCCAGCCGCTTTCGACAGTCTGCCACTGCACACTAAGACCACTCCTCCACAATGCCGGAACCCAAAAGAAGGCCCTGGACTGGACCTTTTCCTTCCTCTCCGGGAGAACCCAGAGTGTGTCGTCGTCGTCCCCCATCCGCTCCGAAACCATTGAGATCATCTCCAACGTTGTTCAACGTTTACATGGCAACGCTCGCCCACGTCGCCCGACGGCACGATCTAAACATTATCTCCTACGCCGATGACATCCAGCTGATCCTCTCACTCACCAAGGACCCCCACACCGCCAAATCCAATCTCCACGAAGGAATGAAGGCAGTCGCCGACTGGATGAGAAACAGCCGACTGAAGCTGAACTCGGACAAGACGGAAGTCCTCCTCCTCGGTTCCACCCCCTCGGCCTGGGACGACTCCTGGTGGCCAACAGCGCGAAGCGCACCCCCTACACCCACCGACCACGCACGAAACCTTGGGGTCGTCCTCGACTCCACCCTCTCCATAACGAGGCAGGTCAATGTCGTCTCCTCCTCCTGCTTCAACACCCTCCGTATGCTTCGCAGGATCTTCAAGTGGATCCCCACCGAAACTAGGACGGTCACCCAGGCCCTCGTCAGCAGTAGAGGAGACTACGGCAACGCACTCTACGCATGAGCCCCGGTCAAAATACTAAATCGGCTCCAACGCATCCAGAACGCCGCCACTCGCCTGATCCTCGACGTCCCCGCCGCAGCCACATCACACCCCACCTGAGACCTGCACTGGCTCCCCATCAACAAGAGGATAACCTTCAAGATCCTCACCCACGCACACAATACACTCCACAACAACGGACCAGCGTACTTCAAAAACGGGCTCAGCCTCTACAGTGCCAGCTCTGCTCCGCAGACCGCGCCCTCGCCACTGTTCCCCGCATCCGAAGAGTGACAACAGTCGGCAGATCATTCTCTCACCTCGCCCCCAAGACTTGGAACACCCTCCCCATCAGCTTACGGCAGACCAAAGACCTCTAACCTTCAGGACACTCCTCAAGACCTGACCATTCGAACAGTAGCAGCGTTCCCCTGCCACCCTCCCCCTCTCCCCCACCCCTCCCCCCCCTCAGTATCAGTAAGGTTAAAGATAGAAAATAATGACGTTATGTTGATTAGATGCCATGGCACGTGACCTGAACAGAGGTTTTGTAACGTCCAGCCTAGCTGTACAATAAAACTCAATTGGGACTGACCATGTTGTAGCATTATCATATCCTGTTCTATCATATCAATAGCAGATGATACAATGCTGTTCAGTGAATAGATTCTGGAGGACAGTCGTTAACCCATTGTCCACTACAGAAAGTGTTTTTTCCAAATGAATACGATCAATTTCTCGTACTTTTTCTGCAGTTTCAATTTGATTTAATTTCCAAGCTTCATTGTAAGCTGCGTATATACCGGCGTATATGAAACATTTTTGACGCTGTTTGCAAGGTCCCAGTACGAAATCTCGCAAGTCAGCACCTTCTTCAAGTAAAGTTAAGTGTTGCTTAATTTCGGGAAGTGTGGATATCTGTAGCCAGTCTAGGCATAGTTTTCCTACACTGTATGTTGTAACTATCCCTGGATGTTGTCTTTGGGAATATCTTGGGTCTGGCCTATTCTGTTTGAAACCCTGTACTTTGTTCAGGAATCTATCTTGACAGTTATTAGTGTCTGTGGGCCAGATCAACCATTTGTTCCAATCCGGAATTGCTCTGTTTTTTAAAAAAAAATATAGGCCACGTCTAACCCCTCATCTGTAGTGGTGTTTCTATCAGGTATAGGCTTTGGTATAGACGGGTTGTTTAAATCTTTTATCTTGGCTAAACCAAGACCGGTTGTTTGCTGAATTGTCATTCAGGAACAATATTTGTTCTGGGATCATGCAGGCTCTAAACAATACTTCTAAACCTTGTACCTGCCATTCTTTTGTACCCCAGATGGTTTTTGTCTCAATGTTTTTCCAAAATTCAAAACCAAATGTTGACATTTTTTCATAACATTTTTCAGAATAAATCAGTTTAGTATTTGTCAACATGTTTTTCATTCCTGTCTTATTTAACACTTTGAAATAGAATGTTTCAGGATCAGTGACATTAAACCCTGAGAAGTATGGGAATTTCTCATAAAATGTTTTTGAACTGCCTTTTGGCGGATTTGGACAATGTTCTCATTGATTATAACTGAAAACATTTCTAGGATTTGCAGATTTATGCAGATAATGATGCCCAAAGTGATTGTAACAATACATTTCCTCATAATTCGACGAACCCTGTAAATCATGTTCTGTAAATTTTGCTGACATTTCTAAATCTGACATCATATTATTATTTTCAAAGTCCCAATCATCAGAGAAAGTACTAGGTGATACAAAGTCACTTAAAGAAATCTTGAATTGGTGTGGATATTTCAAGAGCTCAACCGGGCCATAGATTTCATAATCAGTTTTGTCCCGTGCTATACCACCAGGTATAGGCTTTGTTGTGATGTTGACAGATGAAAGTTCTCTTTTTTCGACGTGTGAGGATCTGTGTGGTTTCAGGACCAAGTTGATGTTCTGACTTGCTGTGTCCATTGAACTATATTTTCCATCAATAAATCTACCCAAACTTAAAACCAAGATGAGTCATAGAAGGAGGAAAAGTACACCTAACACAATCAATAATTTATCCATGGTGAAGTTAGATATGTTTCTCTGAGTTGATGAAAGAGCTCTGTGATTTTATTTTTGAAAGTTTTTGTTGCTGGCATGTTGATGAAGTAGCCAGATGCAGTTCTGTCAATTGGTGGGATTGCTTCCGGATTTCCATTGATCTTTGCATTTTCTTTTGTTACATTTGTGTAGTCCGAGGCTACATTGTTGTAGACTGGTGTTTCTTGATGAACTGTTGCAATTTGGGTTTCAAGAGGCACAAGTTCCATGGCTTTGTTGCATAGTCCTTTCTTAATCACTGCAGGTTTGTCAAATGTGATTAGTCTCTCAGTTTGAACCTCTTGGATTGTAGCAAGATTTGGTCTTCTGCTATTTCTTGGGAGTCCACTGGGCCTACTACTTATTATTGGCCACATGGTTGTGGTTTCACGACGTCGATTGATACAACTCGGTTCTCCTTTTTACCAGCAAGGGGCGGTAGTGCAACTGATCTTCTTCCGCTGACAGCTAAGACAGGTACTGCTTTTCTGTAAGAAGGCCCAAATTCCTTCTTCACCGCGATCTTTTCTCTGACCAGATCCCCAATCTTTGGAATCCAGACAGGTGGTTTTTCTTCAGTGGTAGTTGGCTTTAGCTTTTCATTACTCAGACTTTTTCTTGTTTCATTTAAGTCCTGTAAAACAGCCAAACGATCTTTGATATCAAAGGCTTTTTGTTGCACCACTGAAGTCTGACAATCCAAGTCCTGGATGATCATTCTAGTAACAAATAAAAGTTTGTACGGACTGATACCTCCTAGAGAATTTCTTGGCATATTAAGACTACGTTGGACACTTATTAGATGTTTGACCTACCCGTCCCCCGAACCTAATACCCTCGCTGTTCTAGATTGCTTTATGTCCCGGATTTTTCTCTCCACTACCGCATTTCCCTCGGGATGGAATGGACTAGAATACCGCAATGCAATGCCCCTGCAGGCCATGGCCTCCTTGTAAGCCCGAGAGCTAAACGCAGGACCCTGGTCAGAATGTAGCATGCCAATTGCGTATGTGCCGATAAAGACTCGCAAATCTTTTATAACAGTTCTGGCGTCAGCCGAGCGCTGGGGCCACATCCAAATGAATCTCGTCTTAATATTTGAGACCGCATTTGTCCGTTCGGACGTCTGCGTGTAGACAGTCTAATGCTGTCTAACAGAGGTGTCTGGGCTTGTAACTGGTCCGGTTCACAACTTTGATCTCTATTGCAGTCCTGACAGTCCATTGCAAAGTTATAAACATGCACACTCATCCCCGGCCACCAGTATTGTGATTGTAATTCTATCAGACATTTCAGGATCTCTTGGTGCCTCAGACCCAATCCCATGTGTGCATCTTGTATCAAGAAGACTCTCCGGTTCGTGTTTGGAATTACTCTATCCCCCACTCCAGGGATTTGAGCAAACGGAACGGAGTTCGCATCAATTATGTATATCTGAAAGAGACACGTTCGTGATAGATTCCTTGCCTTAGAATATCCCCAGGCGTCAGACTGGATCCGGAAATTTTTGCGTAGCAGTACCCTTGCGCGTCGGTTGGCGTCGTCTGCGGCTCCGCGTCCGTCATCGGCGTCGTGGGCGCCATGATGACGTCGTCGGCGTACTCCGCGTGCTGGCGTCCGTTCTTTTTTCCGCGTCAGCAAGCGCAGATCTGGAAAAAGCAGTACTTCTAGTCACTTTTTGACTAACTTTTTGAATCTTTTTGATCATCTTTTCGAAGTCGTACGACTCCGATCGGTGCCATAGGGATGCCTGGATTTAAGCACTGCGAGGATTGCGACTGCACGATGTCGGTCACGGATCCTCACCACCTGTGTCTACTCTGTCTAGGCGTCGACCACGACGACAAGGCCTGATCTGACTGCCGGGCCCTCTCTTCGAAAGCCAGGCGGGAGCGGTCCCGCAGGCGACTCGAACTCCGGCAGTCGGTCCCGCGCCGCGAGAGGTCCCGGTCCCACGGGAGGTCGAGGGACAGGTCGCTGGTCGGAGCCACCACAGCTCCGGGAGTCGGCACCACTCCTCCGGGTCGAAGTCGTTGTCTGTTAAGATGCACAAGAAGTCGAATAGGCGACATCGCTCTTCTGACTCCCCCCGACGCTCGCGCGACTCAGCCGGGGGGTCGGGTGATACCGCCCACGCGGCTCCGTCGGAGTCGCGGGCGACTCGTTCAGCTCCACACCCTCCGGTCCCTGGGCGAGACCCGACGCCGGAGGAGATCGAGCGCTGGCGTCCGTTCTTTTTTCCGCGCCAGCAAGCGCAGATCTGGAAAAAGCAGTACTTCTAGTCACTTTTTGACTAACTTTTTGAATCTTTTTGATCATCTTTTCGAAGTCGTACGACTCCGATCGGTGCCATAGGGATGCCTGGATTTAAGCACTGCGAGGATTGCGACTGCACGATGTCGGTCACGGATCCTCACCACCTGTGTCTACTCTGTCTAGGCGTCGACCACGACGACAAGGCCTGATCTGACTGCCGGGCCCTCTCTTCGAAAGCCAGGCGGGAGCGGTCCCGCAGGCGACTCGAACTCCGGCAGTCGGTCCCGCGCCGCGAGAGGTCCCGGTCCCACGGGAGGTCGAGGGACAGGTCGCTGGTCGGAGCCACCACAGCTCCGGGAGTCGGCACCACTCCTCCGGGTCGAAGTCGTTGTCTGTTAAGATGCACAAGAAGTCGAATAGGCGACATCGCTCTTCTGACTCCCCCCGACGCTCGCGCGACTCAGCCGGGGGGTCGGGTGACACCGCCCACGCGGCTCCGTCGGAGTCGCGGGCGACTCGTTCAGCTCCACACCCTCCGGTCCCTGGGCGAGACCCGACGCCGGAGGAGATCGAGCGCTTCCTTATGGCCATGAGGTGTCTCTCTCCTCTGACTGGCTCCGCTGGGCCTTCGGGCCCAGCGGACCCGTCTGGGGGCCCCTAGCGGGTCGGGGGCTTCGGCCCAGACGCCGTCGAGTGCTTCGGCCGGACGCCGCCGGTGCCGCAGGGCTCAACGGTCCCAACGCCGCCGGCGCCTTCGGGCCCGGCGCCGCGGGACCCCACTGGACCCGCTTCAGGATTTGGGTCATCGCCGGTGGACCATACGACCCCCCCGGCGTCGGTCCGTCAAGTGTCACCTCCGGCACCGTCCTCGGGCGTCGCCGTCCCCGATGCCTCCCTCGCTTGGGGAGTTTTACTTCAATGAACTGGCCCCATCAATTGACAACCCTGATTATCAGGAGATGGGTGATGAGGTGTTTTGGGAGGGGTCTGAGGGACCCTCTGACACGAAAGTGTCAGTCTCCAGAGGACTGGACAGGTGAACTTGGGGATACCAGTGGTCTAGACACCTTTCCAGACACTGGTTTTGTCTCGCCTCCTACCGTGGCTTCGGGGGAGGGGGCAACCTACAGTGTGGTGTTGATGCGGGCTGCCAAGGCCTTGGGCCTTGAGCTCCCCGTCGCGGCCGTGAGGACTAACCTCCTCACTGAGGTCCTTAAACCGCAGTCATGCCCAACAGAGCCTCTGCTGCCGTTAAATGAGGCCTTGACCGACGTTCTTTTGGGCAGTTGGTACAGGCCCGGTACGGGTTCGCCCGTAGATAAGAACGTGGCCAGACGCCACCGATGGGCACCGGACGACCCAGTTTTCCTGTCCACCCACCCCACCCCCGAGAGCCTGGTCATCCAGGCATCCACTTCCCAAACCGCATTTCCGTCGGCTCCGCCGGACATGGAATCCAAGAGGTATGAAATGTACGGTAAAAAGGTCTTCTCCTCCTTTAGTCTGGGACTGCGGTCTTCCAACACCACATGCCTCTTTGGCCGCTACACCCACTCTCTGTGGGATACGGTTGCGGAAGTGCTGCCAGTGTGTCCATTGGAGGTACGGGCCCAACTCGGCAAAGCCCTTGTGGAGGGACAGGATGCAGCCAGATATTCTATCCGGTGTGGGCTGGATACCACCGACTCACTAGGTAGAGCAATGACAATAACGGTGGCGATTAGACGCCACGCCTGGTTGAGTTCCGCCAACTTTTCGGCCAATGTCCAAAACACATTGATGGACATGCGGTTTGATGGCCGTCGCCTTTTTGGCGACAATGCAGACCATCCGCTTGAGCGCTTTAAGGACTCCAGGGCTACGGCCAATTCCTTTGGCCTCTCGGCCCCGCGCCAGCAAACGGGTGCCTTTCGCTCCTTTCGTGGCCAAGGAAGGGGCGACGCCGCAGGCTAACATCCAGCACAGTGGCGGCCATGGAAACTGCTGTGGAGGCGGTTGGGGACAACGGTGAGGCCAGTACACACCATCCCCCGCAGCATCCGCCTCTAAACCCTTCTAGTCCGTGCTTTTCGGCCCATGTGACGCCAGTGGGGGGCAGGGTTCGCCATCACCACTCTCACTGGCGCACTGTCACTTCGGACAGGTGGGTGCTGCAGATCGTCCGAAGGGGCTACTCCCTCCCCTTCGAGACGACCCCTCAAGCCATGCCACCGCAACACTACCGCGTATCGGGGGATCATGTGCGTCTTCTGCAGGAGGAAGTTTCGGCCCTCTTGGCCAAGGGGGCCATCGAGCGCGTTCCTGGGCCAGAAGTAGGACGTGGTTGCTACTCCCACTACTTTCTGGTACCCAAGAATGGCAAAGGGGGCCTACGCCCTATCTTGGACCTATGGACGTCAACGGCTTCCTCCGGAAGGAGAAGTTCAAGATGCCGACTCTGGCTCAGGTCTTAGCTGCCCTGGACCCAGGAGACTGGATGGTAGCGTTGGACTTGCAGGACGCGTATTTCCAAATCCCCGTCCTGCTGGCCCACCGGTGTTACCTGCGATTCACGGTAGGCCACTAGCACTTTCAGTTTACACTGCTCCACTTTGGCCTTACCAGCGCCCCACGGGTGTTCACGAAGGTGATGGCAGTGGTCGCAGCTCATCTGCGCAGGTTAGGGGTTTCAGTCTTCCCTTACCTCGACGACTGGTTGTTGAAGGTGGGCTTGCCCCAGACAGTCGTCAGCCACCTCCAGATGATGGCAGACCTCTTGCACCAGCTGAGGGTTCTCCATCAATCTGCGGAAGTCACACCTGTGCCCCTCTCAGAAGCTCCTTTTCATAGAAGCGGTTCTCGACTCGGTGCAGTTTCGGGTTTACCCACCCGAACAGCGGGTTCTGGATATACAGGCTCTGATTCCAATCTTTCAGCCTTTATCCCCAGTTTCGGTCAGGTTGACGCTGCGGCTTCTGGGGCTGATGGCTTCCTGCATCCTTCTGGTGCATCACGCCCGTTGGCGGTTGCGGGCTCTGCAGTGGGACCTAAAGTTTCAGTGGGCCCAGCAACAGGGCAACCTGTCTGACCATGTCCTGATCTCGGAGGGCACTGCGAGACAGCTGCAATGGTGGCTCAAGGACCGCGATTAAGTCAGCGGCAGATCCCTCTCCCTTCCCCAACCAGAGCAAGTAGTTGTGACTGACGTGTCCCTCCAGGGCTGGGGAGGCCACATGGGAGAGGCGGAGATCAGAGGCCTCTGGTCTCCGGCGGAGTCCCGGCTCCATATCAACCTTTTGGAGCTGCGGGCGATTCGTCTAGCACTGAAGGCATTCCTCCCCTCTGTCCGAGGGAGTGTAGTGCAGTTGTTATCGGACAACACCACCGCCATGTGGTACTGCAACAAACAGAGCGGGTGGGGTCGTGGACCCTTTGCCAGGAGGCTCTGCGCCTCTGGCAATGGCTGGAACATCAGGGAGTGACCTTGGTGGTTCAACACCTGGCAGGTTCTCTGAACGCCAGGGCGGACAAACTCAGCCACCGGTGCATGATGGATCACGAATGGCGTCTCAACTTGGACGTGGCGCAAGGTCTCTTTCTGCAGTGGGGAGAGCCTTGGTTAGATTTATTCGCCACCGAAGAGAACGCGCAATGTCATCAGTTCTGCTCGTTGGAATTTCCAAGGCGGCACTCGCTCTGAGACGCTTTTCGTCGCGAGTGGAGTTGCCTTTCCGCCTATACCACTTCTGCCCAGAGTGCTGAAGAAGATCAGGCGCGACCAGGCACAAGTCATCCTTGTAGCTCCAGGCTGGGCACGAAGGTACTGGTATCCCGAGCTACTCAGTATGTCAGCCGATCCCCCCGGTTCGTCTGCCTCTTCAGGAGGACCTTCTGTCGCAGCAGCAAGGGAGGGTCCTCCACCCGAACCTGTCCAGTCTCCACCTCCATGCTTGGAGATTGAGCGGCGACAGTGGAGGCCATTTGACTTGCCTCCTGAAGTCTGTAACATCATTCTGGCAGCCAGGCGTCCCTCCACAAAGTCGGTATACGCCTGCGGGTGGAACAGATTTGTGGCATGGTGCACAGCAAAGGCTGTGGATTCTCGCTCTGCCCCTCTTTCTGAGGTTCTTCTCTTTCTTCTTTCTCTTGCCCAGCAGGGCTCTGCTCTGGGCACTATCAAGAAATGTAAAATTGTAAATTGATACTTGTATAGCGCAATACTCACACGCAAGGGTCTCAAGGCGCTTGTACGAATACCGCTGTGGAACCCATCCTGACATTCCCTGTGAGGCGTCCACTCCTGGGCTCCCCCAAGGTGGAGGCCAGGCATCCTTAGCGTTGTGGGGGCCGTTGTGGAGATTAAGCAAGCTATTGCCCAGAGTTGCAGAGTGGGACTCCATGATTGGAATAGGCACCGAGGCGAGAATTATCAGGTCCGTGGAATTTTGAGCCCAAGACCCGCCGAAGCGGGGAATTGAACCCTGGTCCCGGGCCAGATCTCTGCATCAGGGTCTGCCGCTCTAACCATTGATCCACATTCAAGGCTACCTTTCTGCTCTTTCAGCCTTTTTGAGGCTGCCTGATCAACCTTCTTTGTTCAAGTCCCCTATTGTTAATCGATTCTTGAAAGGCATCGCGCATACCTTCCCTCCTGTGCCCTTTGTGATGCCTCAGTGGGACTTGAACTTGGTTCTTACTTTTCTGATGTGCGCTCCCTTCGAGCCACTTCACATCTGTCCTCTCCTCCTTCTTACTTTGAAGACTGCCTTCCTGGTAACCATCACCTCTGCCCGGAGAGTGAGTGAGCTCCAGGCTCTATCCTGTAAACCTCCTTTCCTTTCGGTCCATCCGGACAAGGTTGTGTTGCGGACAAGGCCCTCTTTCCTGCCCAAGGTAGTCACAGCCTTCCACATCGGGCAATCCATCACCTTGCCCACCTTCTTCCCGCCTCCGCATCCCTCGAGAGAGGAAGAGAGGCTCCACCGTCTGGACCCAAAACGTGCGCTCTCGTTCTATCTGGATCGCACAAGCCAGTTCCGGGTGGATGACCAACTCTTTGTTGGTTACGTGGGCGCTAAGAAGGGGAAAGCGGTGCACAAGCGGACCATCTCGCGGTGGATCATCTTGTGTAGCCAGGCGTGTTACGCCTTGGCTAAGAAGGAACCCCCTGTTGGGCAGAGGGCTCATTCCACTCGGGCCACAGCGACTACAACTGCCTTGGGCCGAGGCAGTGCCCTTGCAGGACGTTTGCCAGGCCGCTACGTGGGCCTTGCTGCACACGTTTGCAAGACACTATTGCCTGGACAGCCAAGTCCGGAGGGATGACTTCTTTGGCCGTTCCGTCCTCCAGGACTTTCTGGTGTGATTATTGGTTCGCAGACCCACCACCGGGGTTGGTATTGCTGGGGTATCTATTCTAAGGTAAGGAATCTATCACTAACTTGTCTCTTTCAGATGCACAAGTTACTACTTGTGTAACAATATATCTGTAAGAGACATTAGTTAGTGATAGATTCCTTACCGACCCACCCATCCTCCCTGTTATGCGAACCGATATCTAGGGTTAAGGTCCTCCCCTTTCAGGGCCCTAGTTTCAAGGCACCAGTGTTGGTTTTTAGCATAGCTCTGCGTTTCTAGCGTGGAAAAGCTGTGACTAAGAACTGACGTCAGCACGCGGAGGCGGCGTCTAAGTACTCTGACGACGTCATCACGGCGCCCACAATGCCGACGACGGACGCGGAGCCGCAGACGACGCCTACCGATGCGCAAGGGTACTGCTACACAAACATTTCCGGATCCAGTCTGACGCCTGGGGATATTCTAAAGTAAGGAATCTATCACTAACTAATGTCTCTTACAGATATATCGTTACATAAGTAGTAACTTGTGCGTATTGCCGAGTGGATAGTTTAGAGGTAACGCCGCATAATTGCCTTCCATTGAGGCTATTACTGCCAGCAGCGTTTCGCCATCTATTTGTTTTTTTTGTACACTTTTTTGTGGCTACGGAAGCAGAGTTATCAGCTGCCACTGTGGCTTTGTCAGCCTATAAATTCCCTGCAACGTGAACGCCATCACGTTGCAGACTCTGCGTATGTATCTGCAAAAGAACTACTTGTTCCCATAGTTTTTTATGCTTTATTGTGGCACCTGTCTCATCTTTGTAACCGTTTTTTATCCAGGTCTGCATGGAATTATTGTAAGTTCGGATGCAGTAATGCGGATCGCACACTTTAAGTGTCGGGAATTCGCGATCGGCATTTTCACGTGCCATCTTTAAAGATCTTACTTCAGCTCGCTGAGCTGTACAGTTTCTGAGAGATTCAGTTTTTGTGACCATCGGTCTGAATTTACCTAAGCGCCAGCGACCTTTAACAATCGTGCACGCTGCATTGTAAATCTGTTTTTCCACAACGTAGTGTATTGCAAATCTGTCCGTGTAGATTGCACAGGTGTACTGTTCGAGAGGCAGAATTTCGATCGATAGAGGACATTCATTTTCATATTCCAGATATTCTAGTTTTTTCATTTTCCTATCAAATGTGTGTGTCGCGTCTTCTGTAGCAAGAGAAGTTACCCATTTTATCCATTTTGGATCTACAGCTTTAGCATTAAGATTGCCTGGTATTGTTACTGCCTCAAGGGCTGATACTGCTGTTAAAACAGATATCCTTTTCCCTTGGGATAGGGCTCTTTCTTTTGCTACAGTAGTTTGAACAGCAGTTAGAATTTTTTCAGTAGAACTGAATTTCATTTCAGCTTGTGTGTACAAATGTGATTTGTAAGCTATTGGTACCGTTTCTCCCTCATTAGAGGTCAGGTACGTGAATCCGCATCTTCCTGGGATGACTCGGATTACAAGGTTGCGTTCGTTTGTGCGTGTTTGCAGTTTTGTTTTAGTCAACATGTCTGTCTGTAATGATCTTAAAATTTCTGTGTGTTTTTGAGTCCAATTAATTGGTTTAAATTCAGGTTTTATTAGTTCGTAGAGGTTTAACCCTCTCTACATAATTTAGAACGTATGTTCTTCTGAAATTCAGGAAACCTAGTATTGATTGTAAGTTCTTCAGCGTTTTTGGAGCTTGGAGTACTGCACATTTCTCTAAGAAGTTGTCTGCTAGGCTTCTGCCTTCACTTGATAATTCATATCCTAAAAATAGGACAGTTAGATGCACAGTTCGTGATTTTTTAAAGTTAAATTTGTACCCTTCAGCTGCGAACCTAAGTATTATGGTGTTCACTCTTTTCAAGCAGGGCCGGCCCTGGGCATGTGCAAAGTGTGCACCTGCACAGGGCCGACAACACCCAGGGGCCGCCACGACGAGGATCACATTGGAAGGATCTGATCCCCTGGCAGGATTTGGCGGCCTCTGGCTCCGAGGGGCCCCTCCGCGGCCGTGGAGCAGCTAGAAAGGCCGAAAGTGTAAAGGGGGTTCATTTTTGCGCAAAACCTAGGGACACACACACAGGCACAAGTATGAGGAGAGACAAAGTGCCATGAAGTTCGGAACTGGGGAGGGGAGGCACGGCATGGGGAGGAGCTGCTGTTACAACTTGGCCATGTCGCCGGAAGGGGGGAGTGAGGACGTAAGGTCACGTCCTGCTGCCAGGGTTTTTCGGGAACCAACTGAGAGGTGGAGGCTGGCTGCAGAGCTCACTGGTTTGCAGGCAGCAGTGCCACCGGAATCATGGTGCTCGGCTGGCTGGGAGCACTACAGATCGGATTGCACCTTCTGCCGGGCCGCCTGTTGTAGTGAGGCTAAACTGGCTGCCCCCGGCCAGCCAGTAAATAATTATTTCCGAGGCGCTGGAGGGCCGGTCGAGGGAAAGTGCTGGAGCCTGTGTGTCTGACTGTGACGAGAGCGGGAGGTACAGGCAGAGTGAGGCTGCTTCTCATCGCAGCTGTACAAGTCTCCGCAGTAATACTGGGCCCTATTTCCTGTCATGTATACAGATGAGCATTAAAAAAAATGAGTAAAGTCGAGACAACACCCTCAGAGAAGCAAAGAGCAGGACCGCTAATGTCAGTCATGCACATTTGCAGCGCAACAATTAAAAGTGCTCAATAAGTCGTGACTATTAAAAAAAATACCGGAGCAGGTGCCTTGCTCTGTGGAAGGAAGGTAGGCCCAAGAGAAGCGGCTAGTACAGGGTGTTGCTGGGATTTTTGGAGCAGCAACTTAGACTGCACAAGGTAAGGCTGAGTGAGAGCAGATGCGTAGCTGTTTGCCAAAAATGTTTTCATTTTTCTTGACGGATATGGCCTCTATCGAGAACACATGACTCAAAATTAATGTTTTCATATCAAAACAAACAGTGCAGCCTGGTGCAAGAGGGGGAGAGGGATAATGACAGAGAGGAGAGGGCTAGAGATTGAGCGCGTGAGAGAGGAGAGGGATAAAAAGAGACAGAGAGGGGAGAGAGATAAAAGGCTAGAGAGGATAGAGAGGAGAGTGATAAAAGGATAGAGAGGAGAGGGATAGAGAGAGAGCGTGCGAGAGGGGGAGAGGGATACAAGGAGACGGAGACGGAGAGGGATAGGGAGCGAGCGCATGAGAGAGAGAAGAATAAAAAGAGACAGAGGAGAGGGATAAAAAGAGACAGGAGAGGGATAAAAGGATACAGAGAGAGCGCCTGCAAGAGGGGTAAAGACAGGGGAGAGGGCTAGAGAGCAAGCATGTGAGAGAGGAGAGGGATAAAAAGAGACAGAGAGGGGAGAGGGATAAAAGGATAGAGAGGAGAGAGAGAGAGCGTGCGAGAGGGGGAGAGGGATACAAAGAGACAGAGGAGAGGGATAAAAGGTTAGAGAGGAGAGGGATAGAGAGAAAGTGCGTGCGAGAGGAGGAGAGGGATAATAACAGAGGAGAGGGATAGAGAGCGAGAGCGTGAGAGTGAGGAGAGGGATAAAAAGAGACAGAGGGGAGAGAGATAGAAAGAGACAGGAGAGGGATAAAAGGATAGAGAGGAGAGGGATAGAGAGAGCGAAAGCGTTGTGGTCACACACAGAGGAAAGCTTGCATTGTGAGATATAGTTGCCGTAGTAGTTTATTCAAAAGACTGACGTGTTCCGATTGGAACGCTCTTTGTGGTGTTATTTCTGATATTTACATGTGTTGATCGTCTTCATTGCTTAATTTTGCCCGCAAGAAAGTGTCCCTCATAGTCATTGAAATGTCACTCATTATTACACTGAAATTATGAAAATGTCACGCATGGCAATCTGAAACCTTGGCAGCTATGAGGACGACGAGATGGGTGAGTCTTCCCCCGCCCCATCTCCACTCACAGGGTTACCAGCAGCATGTGTGCGGACCTCATTGTACCAGATGTATGACGTTACAACGCATACTTTTCCACGCATGCCTTTACAACGCGGTTTTTACATCGCAATCCGTTACAACGCATAGCGCTTTGGGGTGCTGGATAGTGAAAAGTTTAATTTACTATTCCAACTCCAGTCACCGTGGACACTACGGAAGGTGTTGGATAGTAAATTAAACTTATTCCCTATCCTAGAGCGCCGCCCAGCGCAATGCGTTGTAATGACCGCATTGTAATGGTAGTGCGTTGTAAAAGTTTCGTTGTAAAGGTTGTTCACCCATTGTACCCCCTGTAGTTGTAGATATGATTATTTTTTTAATGAACATGCCTATTTGTTTAACAATAACCCCCTCCCATTGCAGGCTCAGGCCTCCTGCATTTTCAAGCATGTGCTACTGTGGAGCTTCTCCTATTAGGGGTCGGATTTCAAGGCGTCTTGTTTCTTCCACTATTCAAAAGGTCGTGCTGCTTTGGATGGGTGTTTTTTGGAGGGGGCACATGCCAGCCATGTGTTTAAAGAGCTTGGAAAGACCTCGTCTTGGCAATAAATCGGGTTATAAATAAAAAAGTATGTATTCATTTGTAATGTGACTTTTCTGTCTTTATTCCCTTTAATTATCAGTCATGGATCTCATCATTCAGGCAGCCCTAGAACGCAATTAAAGTGCATTCTATTTGTATTTGCTGATCGAAGTATGCACAGATAAGTGCTGAAAATACAGCTTTAAGTGGCTGCTCATTTTGTTGGTGGGGCAAAGTGGTAGGTGGTGGGCCGGGCCACTGGGGGGGGGGGGGTGGCCTCATTGTGCTTTGCAGGGGGGCCCCCTCAAGTTTTGTTACGCCACTGAGGATAGAGTGATCTGCGGCAGCGCGCAGACTCAACCTAACCTGCTGCTTTACTTCCCCGCATGTGTAACTAACTTGTGGGACTAGTGGCGTATGACTCTCTCTGCACAGCCCAGCCATTTGGTGGTCGTCGACGTCGGAGCCGGACAAAGGCTGAGCGGCCCCTGAGCTCAGTCTGAGAATAAAGTGAAGAAGTGTGAATGCACCTGCCGGGTATGGGCAGAATAGATCCATTCTCTCAGATGATTGATAATGATATTTCTGCACACTGTTTGTGGCACTGACTAACTATTGCGACGCGTCATGGCAAGCAAGCGAGTCCTATGAAGATAGGTAGCTGGGCGTGAGTGTAGCTGTTAATGCTTGAGGTCGGAGGGGCGAATTTACTATAGCCGGGAGCTTTGCCGCATCGAGGTAGGCCGCCCGCTGTCTGTCTTCCAGTGACAGCGCCGCCAGCCACTGATTTCCTTTAGGCCCCTCTCCGCCTCTGCCTGCAGGGCCTATAATAAAGGTGGAGTCGGGGGCTGTACTCTTTTGCATTAAATTAAGCGGCAGTGTATGGCTCCCAGCCAGTGAGCGGAAGGCCTAATCATTGCCGAGTATTACATTTCGGAATCACTGACACTTTCTCCGAGTGGGGCCCGCCGCATTCAATTTGCCGGTGCCGCATCCCTCGACTCGTAGGCCGCTGTCTGTCTTCCAGTCAGTGGCAGCGGGCGCGGCCTCCCATGTAAACTGGTGGTGATTGATTTCTTTAGGCCCCCTGCTCCGCCTTTGCCAATAAAGGTGGAGAGAAAGGGTATTTCTGCACTATTAAGCGGCAGACAGTTGAAATATGGCTCCAAGTCCCAGTGACTCCTGGGGGCCCCTAGAGCTCGGGGGGCAGGGGAGCGGTGGAGCGCGGAGAGCACCTATGGTTACTCCAGGGGAAGGAACTCGCTGCTATCTCTCTCTCTAGCAGTCCTGCTGTCCGTTACTGGGACTCACCAAGCTCTGCCAGAGCACCTCACTCCTCAGCTGGGGCGTCCCGTAGACCCATGTTAGCAAATTTCGACAAAGGTTAAAAGCTTGTTGTGTCACGAGGTGGCTATGCAGTGTCTGCAACGGACGTGGTTCTGTAGTAGGGGATCTCTGTGTATAGTCATAATCTAGTGAATAGTCCCGCCCATGTGCGTGGACCCCGGCAATCAAAAATAATCTCTTAAGGTGTCAAAATAATGCAGAAACTGCAAAGACACTTAAGAGAGAATTTAAAGACAAATAATGCAGCCTATATCCACAGGCTACACTGTCCAGTACTTCAACTAGAATTTCCACCAAAAAAACATCACACACAACACAGCCTGCAGTTTCTACCATAGAGAAACTTGCCTCCCCCAGTCAAAGACTCTGGAATGATAGAGAGGAAGGTAGGGACAGACAAGCCCCATAGGCTGCCATTATGTGGCTTAAATAGGATACTGTGCCTTTAAGAGAACTTTCCAGAACTTCTCCCAGTATCCCAGAATGCATAGCAGGTCCCTCTTACTTCAGTTCTTTTTTCCGGCTCCTGCTTACAGGACCCTGGCATTGAGCTCTCCCTTTTACAAGGGTTTATTGAATTCGTTTTTGCACTTTTAACTTTTAAAAGTGTTGCTGTTACTGCTTGGTGTTCTCTTCTCACTTTTGTGCTGTTTTTAGGCGTTTTGGGGCTCCGAAATGCCTGGCCTTTTTGTCAAGTGCCCAGCATGTGAGAGGAAGAAGGCCAAAAGCGACCCCCATGATGTCTGCATCGTGTGCCTTCCAGAAGATCATGGCCCTGAGGAGTGTGTTATCTGCCAGCAACTTTCTGCTAGGACCCTCAGGGACAGATTGAAGATCAGGCTGGCTGGCCTGGAGGATAGGCGCCAACGTGCTGCAGGTGGGTCTGGGCAGCCTGGGAGGGATCCCTCTGCCTCTGCTGAGGCCCCTGGGGGGCTCCCCAGGGGCAGGAAGTCCAGCCAACGGTCCCATTCTCCGTCGGCGTCGATGGCATCGACGACGGCGTCGAGAGGGATGACGACGGCGTGCTTCCCTTCTCCCCGGGGCTCCGGGTCGAGACGGCGCGACGGCTCGACGGCGAAGGAGAAACCGGCGTCGAGGCCGCCGTCGACGTCATCGTCTTCGTCGACGTCGAGGTCATACCGACGCCGAAGGCACAGTGACGTACATCGACGCTCGCCGTCGAGGCGGCGCCGACGCTCGCCGTCGAGGCGACACCGTCGGTCGTCGTCGAGGCGACACCGTCGATCTCCATCGCGGCGACGCCGCCGATCGACGTCGAGGGGCTCCTCGACGTCGGGAACATCAAGGCGACAGCGGCGCTCGTCGTCGAGGGCGGACCGCCCGACGTCGAGAGGACGCCGAAGGTCGACGTCGAGGAGTCGGCGTTCGACGCCGAGGAAGAGGCGGTCGACGCCGAGGAGACGGCGCTCGACGCCGGAGTCCAGGAGACGTCATTCGACGCCGGAGAAGCGTCGTTCTGCGTCCAGCAGACAGCGGTCAGCGTCGGGGAGCAGGTCACCCGCTCCAAAACGGCGGAAAAGGGACTCTAGTCCCAGGAGTCACGCTGCTTCCAGCGGTGGTCGCAAGAGGAAGAGGTCGCCTGCGGATGGGGATGGATCTCCGCGCCCCTCGCCTGGAGGGACACCGGGCTCGGTGTACTCGGAAGTGTACACTCCGTCCCGGCCCAGGACTCCGACTCCTCCCCCCGTGCCTAAGGAGGACCCTCCGCCCAAACCACCACTGCCTTCAGGGGACACTCCTCCACCTCCGGTCCCTCCGCATGGGCCCGCACCGCAGCCGAAGGTTCCTCCTCCGAGGTCCACTTCCCTGCCGTCCCTGCCTGCTCCTCCCAAGGGGACTCCGAAACCGAAACCCCGGGAGGAACCGAAGACGCCTCGTGATGAGCCAAGGAAGACCCCTCCGCGCAAACCGAAGGAGCGCCCACGGGCTGGCAGGTCTCGCTCTCGCTCTGGGCGGAAGGACAGATCGAGGCACAGATCATCCACGAGATCGAGGCACCGCCATAGGAGGCGCGAGTCTCGCTCTCACACGAGGTCCTCTGGGACCAGGGATTATTCACCTACCCTATCGGGGTCTCCGGACACCAGAGTGTCCCCGATAGATGACCTGGTGGCCTTTCAGGACGTACTGTTGCGGGGCGCAGCGAAGCTCGGCATCTCCCTGACGGTGCCTACACCGAAGACATCGGTCATCTTCGAGACGCTACATCAGAGGCATCTGTCTCGTCCTCTCCTGCCCCTGGTGCCGGGCCTGGAAGAACCTGCTATGGCTCTGTTTCTCACCCCGGCTGCGACGAGGGCGGCCCCTTCGAGATTACTTAAGAAGTACCGAGCTCCCGAATCGGATCCGGCCTTCTTGAGGGCCGAGCCTCCACCTGACTCCGTCATCGTCACGGCGGCCCGCAAGCAGCATGCCACCACCCCGACCTCCACGGTTCCCCCGGACAAGGAATCGAGATGGATGGACTCGGCAGGAAGGAAAGTTTGTGGTACTTCCGCGACCTCCATGAAAGCGGCGAGTGCCACGGCTTTGTTGGGTCGCTACGACCGCGCCCTCTGGGACTCCCTTGAGCGCTTTGCGGAGCATTTGCCCCGGGAGCAGCGTGAAGACTTCACGGAAGTCCTGAGTGAGGGGATGCTGGTGGCCAACCAGATAATCAGCGCGGCTGCGGACTCTTCCCTGTTGGCGGCTCATGGATTTTGCCACGGGATCAACCAGCGGCGTCACGCATGGCTCCGGCTTACGTCCCTGAAACCGGACGCACAGCAGAGGGTGGCCAATCTGCCGTTTTCCGGCGAGACCCTCTTCGGGAAACATGCCGATGATGAAATGGCCCGCATGAAGGCGGAGGCCGAAACGCTGACGGCTGTGGGCCTGGAAAAGCCCAAAGAGACCAAGAAGCAGTACCGCCCCTTCCAACGGCGGTTCGGCGGACAGGGCCGAGGTCGAGGACAGGCCTCAGGACACTCCCAGCAGCAGCAGCAGTTCCGGAAGCCGTTCCAGAAGCGGCAGAGGGGCAGGGGAGGCCAGCAATCGGCTCCGGCGCCCAAGGGCCAGGCGGGGCCTAGGCCCTAGGAACTTACTTCCCCCGGATCCGTTACCCACTCCGGTAGGGGGAAGCATCCAACTTTTTCTGGCAGAGTGGAGAAAAATTACTCAGGACAAGTGGGTGCTGAATATTGTTTGCAATGGATACAGTCTTCGGTTCACCAGCCCTCCTCCAGCTATTCCCCCGGTCAGCTCGCAGTTTCAGCTGCGCGAGCTTCAGGCGGAAGCGGATATCCTGTTGAGGAAACGGGCGATAGAAGACGTACCTCGGTCTCAGAGAGGAAGAGGTCTGTACTCCCGGTTCTTCCTGGTTCGCAAGAAGGACAAGAACGAGTTCAGGCCCATTCTGGATTTGCGACAGGCAAACAAATGGATTCGCAGAGAAAAGTTCCGCATGCTGTCGTTGCATCAGATTTACCCTCAGTTGCAACAGGGGGACTGGCTTTGCGCTATAGACCTACAGGATGCTTACTTCCATGTGCCCATTGCACACAAACACAGGAAGTTCCTGCGGTTCCAAGTCGGCACCAATCACTATCAATACACAGTACTCCCATTCGGACTGAAGTCTGCGCCGAGAACGTTCTCGAAGTGCATGGCAGTGGTAGCAGCACACCTGAGGAAGAACAAGGTGTTCGTCTACCCGTACCTGGACGATTGGTTGATCAAGGCATCCTCCTTCTCGGAAGCGCGAGCACACTTCCAGAAGACGTGCGTTCTCTTGAACAAGTTGGGGCTGCACATCAACATGGCCAAGTCTGTCCCGACTCCGGTCCAATGCATACAGTACTTGGGAGCCTCCATCAATACGCTGTCAGCAAGCGTGTCTCCTTCGGAAGAGCGACGATTATCACTCCTTCGAAAGGCTCAGGCTCTTATGACGACTCCATCTACAACAGTGAGGACGGTGTCTTCTCTACTGGGATCGATGGCCTCTTGTATCTTCCTGACGCCACACGCACGGCTGCACATGAGACCGTTGCAGGAGTGCTTGGAGGACCAGTGGGATCAGAGGAAAGGATCTTGGGACGACAGGATTCGGCTGTCGCTGCATGCTCTTCAGTCTCTGAAGTGGTGGTGTTCGGCGGAGAATCTCCTAAAAGGGGTTCCCTTTCACAAGGACATACCCGAGCAGACTGTCGTGACGGATGCGTCTCTTCTGGGATGGGGAGCGCACTCCGGGACTCTACAGATTCAAGGCACGTGGTCACCGATGGAGGCCACGTATCACATCAATTTCCTGGAACTCAGGGCTGTTCACTTGGCGCTGAAGGCCTTTCTTCCGTCCTTCCAGACCAACTCTCTGCTTGTACAGACGGACAATACCACCACGATGTATTACCTCAACAAGCAGGGGGGCTCGATCGCGCACCCTGTCTCAGGAGGCGCAGACGATCTGGCACTGGCTTCTAGCCAGAGGACTGTCGATAACGGCCACCCATCTGCCAGGTGTGCAGAATGTTCAGGCAGACGCACTGAGCAGGCTGCTTCAGGAAAACCACGAATGGGTCATAAACGACGAAGTACTAGGAGAAGTCTTCGCAAGGTGGGGAACTCCAGACGTAGATTTGTTCGCCACCGCCGAAAACAGCAAGTGCAGAGACTTCGCCTCCAGGTACTTCCAACAAGGGACGCTGGGGAATGCGTTGTGGATCAACTGGACGAACAGCTTTCTGTACGCCTTTCCTCCCATTCCCCTGATTCCGGCGGTGCTCATCAAGCTGGCCCGGTCCAGGACTCGGATGATACTCATCGCCCCGGAGTGGCCCAGGCAGTGGTGGTTCACGGACCTACTTCACCGGTCTCTCCTTCCTCACATTCGGTTGCCGTGCAGGCCGGACCTTCTCACGAAGTTCGGGGGACGGATGTTACACCCCAACCTCTCGTCTTTGAGTTTGGCGGCATGGCTCCTGAGATAGTGCAATATGGCCATCTGAATCTGCCCGATGATTGCATGGACATACTGAAGGAGTCTAAGAGACCTTCCACTCGGACTTCATATGCTTACAAGTGGAAGAGGTTTTGTATATGGTGCCATTCTAAGAACCATGATCCTACTACCTGCAAGGAAGATGTCATCCTTCCTTATCTTTTACATTTGGCGCAGTCTGGCCTTAATGTCCATTCCATTAAGGTACATCTTGCTGCATTGACTGCCTACAGGAAATGCCCTTCACAGACTTCCTTTTTCCAGATCCCTGTGATCAAGGACTTTCTGGAAGGTTTGAAGAAAGTATTCCCTCCTGTCAGGCTTCCTTCGCCTTCGTGGGAATTGAATGTGGTGCTGTCCAGATTGATGAAGGAGCCTTTTGAGCCTATTCATAAGGCTTCGTTGCAGCACCTGTCCTGGAAGGCGGCGTTCCTCGTGGCCATTACATCGGCCCGCAGGGTGAGTGAAATTCAGGCGTTGTGTTGTAATGAACCTTATACTGTATTTCATGCTGCTAAGGTTGTTATGCGTACTCACCCTAAATTTCTTCCCAAGGTTATTTCTGATTTTCATATCAACCAGACTATAACTTTGCCTACGTTTTTTCAGAACCCTTCATCCCCAGCGGAGAGGTCTCTCCATTCCCTGGATGTGAGGAGGGTCTTGAAATTTTATCTGGATAAAACCAAAGATATTCGTAGGTCTGACCAGTTGTTTGTCAATTATGGATCGGTCAGGACGGGTCTTGCGACCTCTAAGCAGTCCATCTCTAGGTGGATTGTGTCCTGCATACAATTGTGTTATCAGAAAGCTAATAAGACCTTAGGGGGTAAGCCTAAGGCTCATTCCACCAGGGGCAAAGCTGCCACGACGGCTCTGCTCCGTAATGTGCCGTTTGCTGAAATATGCAAGGCAGCCACTTGGAAGTCGGTTCATACCTTTGCTAAGCATTACTGCCTGGACACTGACGCCAGGGCAGACGCTCAGGTTGGACAGGCTTCGCTGCGGAATTTGTTCGCACAGTAGTGGCGTTATGTATTATTCTCCACCGCCGCTTTGGTGTGGGGATGGGCTTGCCATTCTATTCACTAGATTATGACTATACACAGAGATCCCCTACTACAGAAGGAGTAGTTGTCCTGTAACTCCAGTTCTGTAGTAGGGGTATCTCTGTTATAGTCATAAGCGCCCGCCCTCCTCCCCGGTGGAGATTGTTTCATCATACAAGAATGCGACAGGTCTGGCGTGCTTCGCCTTCAAAAAGAACTGAAGTAAGAGGGACCTGCTATGCATTCTGGGATACTGGGAGAAGTTCTGGAAAGTTCTCTTAAAGGCACAGTATCCTATTTAAGCCACATAATGGCAGCCTATGGGGCTTGTCTGTCCCTACCTTCCTCTCTATCATTCCAGAGTCTTTGACTGGGGGAGGCAAGTTTCTCTATGGTAGAAACTGCAGGCTGTGTTGTGTGTGATGTTTTTTTGGTGGAAATTCTAGTTGAAGTACTGGACAGTGTAGCCTGTGGATATAGGCTGCATTATTTGTCTTTAAATTCTCTCTTAAGTGTCTTTGCAGTTTCTGCATTATTTTGACACCTTAAGAGATTATTTTTGATTGCCGGGGTCCACGCACATGGGCGGGACTATTCACTAGATTATGACTATAACAGAGATACCCCTACTACAGAACTGGAGTTACAGGACAGAAACTACTCCTTATCCGCCAAGCGTAAGACACTATATTCGATATGGCATCGATATTACTGTTTCTGGGCAAAGAGCCACCGATTATTTCTCTGTGGGGGGTTGTGGGGGTCCGGTGCCCCTGCCATGGCCCTGGCACTGCAGCTGTCTTTGCGCCCAGTCCCTCATATCGTGTGTCACAATGCCCTCCTCCTCCAAAATTGTATCGTTCTGAGACGAATTTGGAAGGGTAGGAGCAGCCGCAGGTACTGGTCATCTAACGACTTTTCTTGACGTATTATTAAAACACCTTCCTGAGCTCCGCCCCGTCCGGACCCCCTCTTCCGGGGCCACCACCTACGCTCCCTGCACAGGGCCACCATGAGCCTAGAGCCGGCCCTGTTTCAAGTGAGTCTCCAGGTCATCGTCTGTAAGATAGATGTCATCGCCATAGGATAATGCCTCGTCATCATACATTTGTAGTAATTCTGTTACCCTGGCTGAAAATAATCCTGGGCTATTCTTAAATCCCTGTGGGAGACGACAAAATTGTTTTTGGGTCCCCATGCTGGAGAAAGCGGTCAAATATCTGCTTTCAGGTGCTATGTTTTGACAGAAGAAACCATTTGAAATTTCTAATGTAGTTTTATATTTCTTGCGCACAATGTTATTCATTAGTGCTGCACTGTGTGAGTTTTGTACTGCAAAAGTTTTACAGCAGGAGTTTAGATGTCTGTAGTCCAAAACTAGACTATATGAATCGTCTGGCTTGGAGACAGGAAACAAAGGATTGTTCATTTGTGAGGTGCATGTTTCGATCACCCCCTGATATTCAAGTTGATCTACAATTTCTTGAACTTGTTTTTTAGCTTCTTGCTTAACAGGATACTGCCTCTGTGCAGTAGGTTGATTTTTTTAACTGGATTTTATGGTGAGAAGAATCCTCATCCCATCCTACATGATTTTTATAAAATGCAGGGGCTTGGGCCACTGTCCATTTTCTAGCAAGTGTGTATTTTTCTATGTATTGGAATGTGATTCGAGAAGGCAGGCATAATCATTTCTTCGCCATGTGGGCACTCCCTGACAAACTCTGGTGGCCAGTCCTTTTCTGCTAGCGATATCATAGCCTTTAGATAGGTTCTCCCAAAAAAGACCTTTTATTTTCCTAGTTTTATCTCCCTCTATACGTAATGTTATTACATATAGTTTATGGGGCACACTCACTCTGGTTTCTGCAGTTTCCACTTGAATGTATTCATTCGTGTCCACTGTCTCCAGAAGATTCATCAGGATCTTGCGAGCTATGCTCACTTCTGCTGCGCTGTCTAGCATTGTCTGGGCCCACTCTCCGTTTTTCAGTTGTGTCCCCAAAATTCTCTGCATGTTTTATTTTAATACTGGCTACCTTATTTCTGGGAAATTGTAATTTTTTACTTTGTTGAGCAGGTTTCTTGTCTTTGGACTTGACGTGCTCTTCTTTATGTTCTGACCGTCCTCTTCTTTCCCATTTCTTTGATGAAGTCTGAAAAGATCGAGAGGGACGTGTATCAATATCTTTATCTGTCAGGTTTTCTCAAATTGTCCCTATTTCTAAGGTTGTATCTTTTTTCAGAGGGCTCCCTCTTGGACCTCAGGAATGTCAATCGCTGCCTCTGGAATGAGAAGTTCAAGATGTTGACTCTGGCTCAGGTCTTGACTGCCCTTGACCCTGGAGACTGGATGGTAGCGTTGGACTTGCAGGACGCATATTTTCACATCTCTGTCCTGCCAGCCGACCGGCGTTACCTGCGGTTCACGGAAGGCCAGGAGCATTTTCAGTTTGCCATCCTCCCCTTTGGCCTTACCAGTGCCCCTCTGGTGTTCACGAAGGTGATGGCGGTGGTCGCAGCTCATCTGTGCAGGTCAGGGGTGTCAGTCTTCCCTACCTCGACGACTTGTTGTTGAAGGCGGGCTCGCCCCAGGCAGTCGTCAACCACCTTCAGATTACGACTGACCTCCTGAATTTGCTGGAGTTCTCCATCAACGTGCCAAATTTGCACCGGTGTCCCTCTCAGAGGCTCCCCTTCATCGTAGCGGTTTCTCGTTTATCCTTCCGCGCAGCGAGTCTGGGATATTCAGGCTATGATTCCGATCTTTCAGCCTCTATCCCGGGTTTCAGTGAGGATGACCATCTGGCTTCTGGGCCTGATGGCCTCCTGCATCCTACTAGTGCAACGTGCCAGATGGCATATGCGGGCTCTGCAGTGGGACCTGGGTGCAGCATCAGGGCAACCTGTCTGATCAGGTCCAGATCTCGGAGGGCACTGCATGACAATTGCAGTGGTGGCTCACGAATCGCGATTGAGTCAATGGCAGATCCCTCTCCCTTCCCCAACTGGAGCACACAGTGGTGGCAGATGCCTCCCTCCTGGGATGGGGAGGCCACTTTGGAGAGGCGGAGATCAGAGGACTCTGGTCCTGGGTGCAGTCCCGGCTCCATATCAACTTTTTGGAGCATCGGGCGATCCGACTTGCACTGAAGGCATTCCTTCCCTCGGTCTGGGGAAGTGTGGTGCAGTTGTTGATGGACAACACCTCCGCCATGTGATATTGCAACAAACAGGCGGGTGGGGTCCTGGACCCTATGTCAGGAAGCTCTGCGCCTCGGGACATGGCTGGAACATCAAGGCATTACCTTGATGGCTCAACACCTGACAGGTTCTATGAAGGCCAGGGCGGACGAACTCAGCCGCCGGTGCTTGATGGATTACAAATGGCATCTGAACTTGGACGTGGTTCAAGTTCTCTTTCAGCAGTGGGGAGAGCCTTGGTTAGATCTATTCGCCACCGAAGAGAACGCGCAATATCAGTTCTACGCGTTGGAATTTTCAAGGTGGCACTCGCTCGGCGACGCTTTTCGTCACGAGTGGAGTTGCTTTCTATTGTACGCCTTTCCGCCTATACCACTTCTGCCCAGAGTGCTGAAGAAGATTCGGGCGACAGGGCCCAAGTCATTCTGGTGGCTCCGGATTGGGCACGAAGGTACTGGTATCCTGAGCTACTCAACATGGCGATCAATCCCCCGATCCAACTGCCTTTACGGGTTGATCTTCTGTCGCAGGGGACGGTCCTCCACCCGAACCTGCCCAAACTGCACCTCCATGCTTGGAGATTGAGCGGCGACAGTTGACCGCTTTGGATCTTCCTCCCGATGTCTGTGCTGTCATTCTGGCAGCCAGGCCTCCCTCCACGAAGACGGTATATGCCTGCAGGTTGAACAAGTTTGTGGCATGGTGCACAGCAAAGTCTGTGGATCCTCTTTCTGTCCCTCTTTCTGAAGTTCTTTTGTTCCTTCTTTCCTTGGCCCAGCAGGGCTCTGCTCTGGGCACTATCAAAGGTTATCTTTCTGCCACATCTTCCTTTCTACAGCTTCCAGATCAGCCTTCTCTTTTTAAGTCCCCGGTTGTGAACCGTTTTTTGAAAGGCATTACACACACTTTTCCTCCTGTGCCGTTCATCATGCCTCAATGGGACTTCCACCGTGTCTTGATATTTCTGATGTGCGCTCCCTTCGAGCCCCTTCATAACTGTCCATTGCTTCTTCTTACTCTCAAGACGGCTTTCAAGGTAGCTATCACCTCTGCTAGAAGAGTGATTGAGCTCCATGCTCTTTCTTCTAAACCTCCTTTCCTTTCTGTTCATTCGGACAAGGTGGTTTTAAGGACCCGTCCTTCTTTGTTACCAAAGGTTGTGACGCCCTTCCACTTCGGGCAGACCATCACTTTGCCCACCTTCTTTCGGCCTCCGCATCCTTCGAATCCTTCCCTATCAGGGCCCTAGTTTTTTGGCACCAGTGGTAAGTATCTTGCATGGCTCTACGTTCCTGGCGCGGAAAGTCGTGTGCAGAAGTGAAGTCCGCGCACATGAGTGGCACCTAAGTAGTCTCTGTGAGGTCATCTCGGCTCTTACAACTCCAGCGACGGACGCAGAACTGCACGACGCCACGTACTGACATGCAGAGGTACTGCTAGCGATAAGTTTCCGGATCCAGTCTGACGCCTGGGGATATTCTAAGGTAAGGAATCTATCACTAACTAATGTCTCTTACAGATATATCGTTACACAAGTAGTAACTTGTGCAATGACACTGTGAAGCCACTCCGAACACTACAATTTGGAAAGGCTTCCTTGCATAGACACAGGAAGGGGTAGGCTTGCAAGCAGGGGAGGATATCAGCAATATAGGTATCCCTTCTACACCTCTACCTCCCAACGGTATCGTCCGCCGTACACCCAAAGACAACCCCCTCAAGCGGCGTACAATAGACCTCCACCTCAAGTTAGAGCTAACCGCCAAGGAAAAGAGGCAAATTCCCTCAAATGACCGGTCCCAGGCTTTGGCTGCCCCAATTGCATCACCTCTCGGACTCGGGGCAAAACATCCAAATTCATACACCGTAGGAGAGACATAACATCTGACCACTGGGTCTTAGACCTTGTACAATTCGGCCACACCCTAGAATTTATCCAAATTCCTCATCTCAACGCTCCACTCACATCGATTCCGAGGCCTTTACAGCAACTCCAATTAGAGGTCACAAACTTGTTGCTAAAAGGAGCAATAGAAAAGGTCCCCCTATCGCAACAAGGAACAGGATTTTACACCTGTTTCTTCCTCATTCGCAAAAAATGGAAACAATGGCAGCCTATCCTCAACCTCTGGGATCTCAACATCTATATCAAAAAGCAGTCATTCGCCATACAACGGACAGATGTTACCTTGCGTCTCAACCGCAGGAATTTGTCAACCCTTTATCTCCAGGATGCATATTTTCATATCCCCATCCATCCTTCCCACAGGAAATTCCTCAGTTTCTTGGAATGCCAGCAGCCACTACCAATTTCTAATCCTACCTTTTGGTCTAAAGTCAGTCCACAGGATTTTCTCAAAGTGTCGAGCACCGATGGCAGCGTTCTTAAGAAGACAGTGTCTTTATCTGTTTGGACAGCTAGCTAATCAAGGCAAATTCCCGCCAGGCTGCACGGAAATCTTTAAGGGCTTTTATAACCCTTTTCAAAGAGCTGGGTCTCCCACTCAATTGGAAGGATTCAAGTCCACAATCCTCAAATGTCACCACCTTCTTGAGGGCAAACCTGGACACAATAGCCAACAAAGCCTGTCCCACTGTAGAAAGTCAGCTAAAGCTCATGGTATTGGCCAAAGCCATCCAGAAAAGAGTCTCTTTGAATACGCCTTTACAAGTCATTATTAGGGATGATGTCCTCATGCATTCCGCTAGTTTCATTCTGCAGACTACAAATGTGTCCCCTTCAGGAGCAGCTAAGCCTCCAATGGACACAAGTCACGGGAAACTCTGATTATGGTCAAAACCCTAGCTTGGTGGACTCGGGGGGGGAAAAAAACTCTCAATAGGCCTCCCCTTTCTTTCGCAACCATCTCCTCTGGTCATAACCACCAATGCCTCTTAGCAAAGATGGGGTGCATATCTTTAAGACCTGGAATTCAGTGTCAAGTGGCAACAACCTCATCAGAGCTCTCACAACAATCTCCTTCAGCTGCATGCAGTACATCTGGCTTTGCAAGCTTTCCTCCCCAAGATAACCATTTCACAAGTCTTCATAAGGACGAACAATACAACAACCATGCACAATCTGAACAAGCAGGTAGGTACCAGGTCTCTGCTTCTCACAAGAAGCACAGAACATTTGGAATTGGGCCATCCAACATGGGGTTCACCTACGAGCTGTACACGTTCAAGGGAAACAAAAAGATAGCAGACATGCTCAGTAGATTGAAATCTGCCTGCCACGCGTCTGAGCTACATTAGGAAATGATCGACCACATTCTCCCAGTGGATGGGGGGACTCCAAATCTCGACCTTTTTGCAAACCCACAAAACGCCAAATGCCAATACTTCGCTAGCGAGCATCACTATCGGAGAGATCATGGGGGAATGCATTTTTGATGGCATGGTACGGAATCATTGCTTATGCCTTTCCGCCCATTCCCCTGGATCCCCAAGTTCTCTTCCAGGGGATCCTCATCAATAGTCATAAGCATTAGAATATTCCCGCCCATGTGCGGGACCCCGGAAACACTGTTATATGTACCCCACATATATATATCCATATATATATATATAAACATATATATATATATATATATATATATATATATATATATATATATATATATATATATATAAAAATAAGCAATTGCAGCCTAATAAACACCAGAGCTGAATTATACTGTAAAGAATTTTCATAAACCATGAACAAACATGCATTATAAACATGAGACAACAGTTTTGTTTTAGAACTGTTTTAATGCGCAGAAAGCAGTGTAAATTCTCATGAAACACTGGAAGCATAGGAAGCTCCCAGGCTGCATTGCAAAACTACAGTCTAAAAAGACTGAAAAGCTAACCTGCATCAACATGCAGCAAACTGACACTGTGCCTTTTAAGGCACCCATGACCCCCAGCTTCCCATCATGCCTCAGGGGTGACAGTTAGGTCAGTTGTTCTTTCCGGCTCCTTCAGGAAGGACCCTGGTAACTCAGCTCCACTCTTTTCTGGCTTTGTCAGAAAATTCCTTCATTATTCTGATTTTTTTGACTTACTTTGACATTTTACATCAAGTCAAGTAAGTATCTGTCTTTATTGGCAGTTTGTTTTTAGGTATTTTCTCTCAAAATGCCCTCACTCTTTGATAACTGCACTTCTTCTGGCAACAAAAAGGCTAAAATAGACAGTCATGATGTCTGTATACTTTGTTTGCCTGATCATCATGACCCAAAGACCTTTCCTCACTGCGAGCACCTGTTAGAAAGAACTCTTAAGACCAGGGAGAGGAATCGCATTCATGGCCTAGCCAAAAGGTCATCCAGAGGAAGATCTCCGGTGAAGAAGGGCTCCAAGAGGGCTAGATCACCTTCAAGAGACAAGTCTTCACATCCTTCAGCGTCGGGCTCGGCGCTGAAGAAACAGCTACCGGTGGGTCATTTATCGAAAAAAACGACCGTCGACCGCGCCGTCGAAAAGATCTGGTTCGTCGCCGACGTCGAGGATTCCAGCTCAGTCGTCGAAATCTCCTCCGCTGTCATGAACCAGGCGACGATCGGCGTCGAGGGAGATCACACCTCCGCCATCATCAACAGGGCGACGATCGGCATCGAGAAAAGTGACTCCTCCGCTATCGTCAACTCGGCGATGATCAGCGTCTAGGACAAAGACTCCTCCGCCGTAGTCAACCCGGCGGCGATCGGCGTCGAGGGACGTTACACCTCCGCCGTCGTCATGTGTGACCCCTCCGCCGTCGTCATCAAGGCGACTATCGGCGTCGAGGCCCAAGATCCCTCCGCCGTCGACAGCCAGACGTCGATCGGCGTCGAGGAGACTATCTTCGTCGTCGTCTCATCGGCGCTCGGCGTCTAGGGTGGCCAATACCCCTCCGCCGTCGTCGCATAGACATTCGACGTTGGGAAAGGAAGCTTCGTCGTCGGCTGGTCATCGCGGTTCAACGTCGCGAGACCATCATTCCTCGCATCGCTCGCCGTCGAGACATTAAACGCCGAGATTACTTGCTCCGTCGACGCCCCAGTGGTTTCCGACGTCGAGAGAAAAGGTTCCATCGTCGGCAGTGCAAAGAGACCAGCGTTCGTCAAAGTTGAGGCATTCGACGTCAGAACACCAGACGTCGAGGCCTCATGAAAGGGCTGATTCGACGACAAGGGACTCTGTGATTATGGTGACTGAATCGGCTTCGCGCCACTCCTCATCTTCTGGCTCCTCAAAATCACCCTCAAGGTCCAGAAGTCCGGTCAATAAAACACCTTTACGACGGACAGATCCTTCTTCGGAAGGGGTGAGGTTGTCCCCAAGATGGTACCAACCGTTGGATCGTTGGCGAGACTCTGGGGCTGCCAAGCGGATGCAAGAGTACGCCAGTCCCGAGCACAGGTCTCCACTTCAAAGATTGGTTGCGGAAGTGGACAGGCGCAGCCCTCCCAGGCGACAAGCTGAAAGATCGCCTGTGAGGAGGCCATCCAGGTCTCATTCTCCCAGAAAGGAAGATCCAGCCAGATTTCGCTCTCCAAGAAGGGAGGAGCATCCAAGAAGATCGCGTGAAAGGAGGCATGGTTCTCATCACATGAGTCGAAGAACTCCATCTTCTTCTTCTTCCTCAACCCGATCTTCCAGGAGAAATTATTCTCCCACGCTTACAGATAGTCCTATCTCCAGAGTTTCTCCCATGAGTGACATCAACACTTATCTAGATGTCCTGCTGAGAGGGGCTAAAAAACTGAACATTGAAATGTCTGTCCCCCAAGTGGCTACGACAGTGATTTTTGAAACGCTGCATCAAAAATCGGTTTCACGTCCATTACTACCCTTGGTTCTGGGTATTATGGATCCTGTTAAAGGCATTTTTCTAACTCCAGCGACTATTAAGGCGGTGCCGGCTCGCATTAAAAATAAAATACAAGCCAGCTGACTCTGACCCAGTCTTTGTGAAGGCTGACCCTCCAGCAGACTGTGATTGTAGCAGCGGCTCGGAAGACACTTGTAGTGTCTGCCTCCTCCTCAGTTCCACCAGACAAAGACAGCAAATCACCGGTCTCGTGGGGTCGAAAAGTATGCAATTCTGCCTCTTCTTTTCTAAAGGTCTCCAGTGCGGCCGCTCTATGAGGTAGAAATGCTAGAGCCCTACGGGATTCCATGGATCGTTTCAAGTCCAAACTGCCAAAAGAGGACCAGAAGGACTTTGAGGAAACGCTGACAGAAGGCTGCCTAGTGTCCAATCAAATTGCACAGCGGTGGACGGCGCAGTGCTAGCGGCTCATTCTTATTCTCATGGAGTTTGTGCCAGTAGGTCTTCTTGGCTGCGCCTCTCAGGCCTCAAACCCAATGCACAACAACGCATCTTAAACCTTCCTTTTTCGTGTTCTTCTCTCTTCGGGGAACACTCTGACGAGATGAGTCGAATAAAGACAGAGCTGGACACTGTGAAAGCGGTCGGTCTATAGAAGAAAAAGGAGTTTAAGCGCTGTTTTAAGACCAACAAGGGAAAAGGGGCTCAACAGAGGGTTCAAACCCCTCAGTGGTCCCAAAACAAGAGTCAAGGCAAGTCCCAATTTCGAGGAGGCAAATCGGGCAGAAGTGGAGGAGGTCACCAGCAGTCCTCTAACACGGAGAGGGAAGGAAAAGCTTGAGCAATAGCTTCATCTAGCGCCGTTGCCCACTCCAGTGGGAGGAAGTGCTTCACAACATCTGGCAGAGTGGGTCAGCATCACAAAAGATCATTGTGTGCTGAATATACTGCGCAATGTATACACGTTACGTTTCGGTGCGCTCCCAAAGAACATTCCTCTGAAGAAATCTCTTCCCCACCAGTTGGAACTGCTCCGGAGAGAGGTAAAAATTCTTCTGCAAAAAAGAGCCATAGAAGAAGTACCTCCCTCTCAAAGGGAGGTACTTCTTCTATGGCTCTTTTTTGCAGAAGAATTTTCACCTCTCTCCGGAGCAGTTCCAACTGGTGGGGAAGAGAATTTTCTTTTGGGAACAAGAAAATATCTGGAGTAGACTCCTTTTCCCTCTCAAAGGGGAAAATGAGCCTACTCCAGATATTTTCTTGTTCCCAAAAGAGATCAGGAGGAAAAGTTCAGACCCATCCTAGACCTTGTCTTCTAAACAAGGTCATAGTCAAGGAAAAGTACTGCATGCTAGCTCTTCACCAAATATGTCCGCATCTGCAAGTCGGGGATTGGATGTGTCCGGTGGATCTGCAAGATGCCTACTTTCACATCCCGATTGCACTGCGTCACCGAAAGTACTTGAGGTTTGTGATCGGCAACAAACATTACCAGTACAAAGTGCTGCCATTCGGGCTCAAGTCCGCACCACGAGTCTTCACCAAATGCATGGCAGTGGTGGCGGCTTTCCTTCACAAAAAGGGACTTTTCATCTATCCGTACCTGGACGACTGGCTCATAAAAGGTCCATCTCCTGTACAGGTAGCGAACGATTTCCAGCTTTACCTGCGCCAGTTGCACAAACTCTGGCTCCACATCAACATGGAGAAGTCAGTCCAGCGGCCAACACAGTCCATCCACTACCTAGGCTCTGTTCTGGACACAAAATTGGGAAAAGCGTTTCCTTCGCAGGAGAGACTTTTTTTCTATGCAACAGAAGTGCAGAGTTCTGCTCGAGTCTCGAAACCCAACAGTCCGACAGGTTGCCTCCCTGCTAGATTCCATTGCGTCCTTTACAGCAGGCCCTGGAGGACCAATGGGACCAAGCGACAGGACGTTGGGAGGACCGGATCAGTCTAACCCAAGCAGCGGAGACTTCCATCAAATGGTGGACTCGACCGCAGAATATTCTGGTAGGAGTACCTTTTCACCAACCTCTCCCAACGCAGTCAATAGTGACAGACACTTCTCTACAAGGCTGGGGGGCACACATGGGGGTGCCTTCAGATTCAAGGTCGGTAGTCTGCGCAAAAAACACAGTTGATGGACAGAATGCAGAACAATGTCTTACATTCACCCCGGTACAAAGATCTGGGCCTAAATCCATCGTTTTTTTGCACTCCACACCACCCTAGGTGAGACACTGGCTATATGCAAATCAGCCTTGACCCTGTGCCTAATGGGAACAGTCCAGCCCGAACTACCAAGCCATGTCTTTCCTAGACCGGAATCAAGCATCCAAGGACCGGTTTCTGGCTATCAGCCTTCTTCAGCCTGGATAGCTTGACTCCAGTGATGTGGAGAGCCTGGGACTCACGTCTGAGCATACCCAGCCCACTCAGGGTGAAAATTGCAAACAACACAGTTGATGGACAGAATGCAGAACAATGTCTTACATTCACCCCAGTACAAAGATCTGGGCCTAAATCCATCTTTTATTTTTTTTGCACTCCACACCACCCTAGGTCAGACACTGGCTATATGCAAATCAGCCTTGACCCTGTGCCTCATGGAAACAGTCCAGCCCGAACTACCAAGCCATGTCTTTCTGTCCATCAACTGTGTTTTTTGCTCTTGATGGATTGGTCAGAGACATTTGCTTACGCATTTCCTCCCCTATCGTTGATCCCAAAGGTGGTTTCCAAGCTCCTCCGGTCGAACATGGAAATGATTCTAATAGCTCCGGACTGGCCACGACAGTGGTGGTACCCGGACCTTCTTCATCTGTCTGCGTGTCCACACAAACGGCTACCTTGCAGACCAGACTTGTTGAGCAAGGTGAACTGGAGGATTCTGCATCCCAACCTTCCGTCACTGAACCTGACAGCTTGGCTCCTGAAGTCCTGCAGTACGGACATCTGAACCTGCCTCCTGAATGAATGCACATTTTAAAAGAAGCTAAGAGGCCTTCCACAAGAGCGTCTTATGCGTTCAAGTGGAAGAGGTTTTATATGTGGTGCAGGGAGCGTCATCTTGACCCTACTACGGGGCAGGAGGAGGTTGTTCTACCATACCTCCTTTCCTTAGCAACATCTGGGTTGAAGTATTCTTCCATTAGAGTACATCTGTCAGCCATTGTAGCGTATAGGAAATCACCAAGCCAAACTTCTTTCTTTGGTCAGTGGTCAAGGATTTCCTTCAGGGGTTGAAGTAAGTCTATCCCCCTGTGCGGAATCCTTCTCCTCCTTGGGAGTTGAACCTGGTTCTATCCAAGTTGATGGGGCCTCCTTTTGAGCCCACCCACAAGGCCTCGTTACAACACTTCTCTTGGAAGGTTGCGTTCTTAGTGGCAATTACATCAGCGCGAAGAGTAAGTGAGATACAAGCACTGTGTACAAAAGAACCCTACACTGTTTTCCACCACAACAGAGTAGTCTTAAGAGCACATCCATCCTTTTTACCTAAAGTGGTCTCTGATTTTCATATTAATCAGTCCATTTCTCTTCCATCTTTTTTTCCAAACCCTACGACCCCTGCTGAGCGGTCTCTGCACTCTTTAGATCTTAAGAGAGTGCTTAAGTTTTATTTGGAAAATACCAAAAGTATTAGGAAGACGGATCAGCTCTTTATCAACTATGGTTCAATGAGAACAGGCTTTTTAGCTGCCAAAAGATCCATCTCCAGATGGATTGTTTCCTGTATTAAGTTGACTTATCAGCTGGCGGGCAAACCATTACTGTTGTCACCTAAAGCACACTCTACTAGGGGGAAAGCGGCCACAGTAGCTTTCTTACACGATGTCCCTATGTCTGAGATTTGCAAGGCTGCAACCTGGAGATCAGTTCATACCTTTACAAGGCATTACTGTCTTGAATCTGATTCCAGGGCTGATACTCAAGTAGGACAAGCCTCTTTGAGGAATCTATTTGGGTAGCCTGCGGCCTGTACAAGCTTAGTTTTTTCTAGGCTTAATATTGATATTACTGTCTTCATTACACCTTTGCCCGCAGGGAGATGAGGTGAGGCTCGCTATTCTGTTCTAATGCTTATGACTATTGATGAGGATCCCCTGAAGAGAAGGATTGGTTGCTTACCTGTAATCCTAGTTCTCTTCCAGGGGTATCCTCATCAAAGTCATAAGCAACCCTCCCGCCTCCCCGGGCAAAGGATTATTTTAAGTTGGAGATCTGGTTAACCTAAATGTTTCATGTTTTTTGTCTCCGCAAAGAACAACTGACCTAACTGTCACCCCTGAGGCATGATGGGAAGCTGGGGGTCATGGGTGCCTTAAAGGCACAGTGTCAGTTTACTGCATGTTGATGAAGGTTAGCTTTTCAGTCTTTTTAGACTGTAGTTTTGCAATGCAGCCTGGGAGCTTCCTATGCTTTCAGTGTTTCATGAGAATTTCCACTGCTTTCTGAGCATTAAAACAGTTCTAAAACAAAACTGTTGTTGTCTCTCATGTGTATAATGCATGTTTGTTAATGGTTTATGGAAATTCTTTACAGCATAATTCAGCTCTGGTGTTTATTAGGCTGCAATTGCTTATTTTTATATATATATATATATATATTTGTGGGGCACATATAATATAGTGTTTCCGGGGTTCCGCACATGGGCGGGAATATTCTAATGCTTATGGCTTTGATGAGGATACCCCTGGAAGAGAACTACGATTACAGGTAAGTAACTAATCCGTACCCACCAAAATGAAGATCGCTCTATGCAGAATAATACTCAAAGCCCCAACATGGCCTTTTCAGCATTGGTTTGCTGAGCTCCTCATACTTTCGGAAAGACCTCTCATTCCATTGACCATCTGTCCCTGCCTTCTAACCATGAATCAGGATCAGCGCCTGCATCCCGACTCAGTCATTGCGCTTATCTGCATGGCTCCTGTGCACAATGAGTTTGCCCATCTGAACATTCCTCCAGATTGCAGGGACATACTTTCTAAAGCAAGAGCTTTCAGCACTAACAAGACTTATTCATACAAATGGAAGAGATTTTGTTTAAGGAGCCAACCGCAGCAACTTCATTCTCTCACTTCCTCACCAGAGCAGATATTGCCTTACCTGCTACACTTCGCACATACAGGTAGCTCACACCTCCATCAGGATTCACCTGGCTGCCATTTTATTGTTTTAGGCGCTCACACAACATATCCTCTCTATGGTCCTCCAGAATAATCAAAACAGTTCCTGAAACAAGTTTTCAGACCTCAGTTTCCTTCTTGGCAACTCAACACTGTCTTCGCTAAATTCATGAAACAGCCATTCGAGCCCATCCTCTGATCCACCTTAAAGTTCCTGTCCTAGAAGGAGATTCTCCTGGTAGTTCTCACTTCAGCCAGGTGCGTCAGTTAGATTCAAGCACTTACAGTTAAAGAACCTTGCTTGCAGTTTTGACAAGACAGGACTATTCTACGTACAAATCCTCGATATAACCGTTAAGTCCCCTCAGAAGTCCATCTTAATGAGCCTTTCATTTTGTAGACTTTCTTTACAAATCCTTCAACATCAATGGAAAGGGCTCTTCATTAATTGGCATTTAGAGTTACATCAAGTTCTACCTCGACATAACCAAGTCCTTCCGAAAACGAATCCAATTGTTTGTTGTGTGCAGTGCAGCAAGGAAGGGTCAGCCCCTCTCCAAACAACATATTGCTAGATGGATTTCCGCTGCGATCAGATTTTGCCATCTGGCAGCAGGGAAGCCTTTGCAATCGTCAGTCCATGCTCACTCTACTAGAGCTCTGTTGACCTCAACTGCACTGTTAGCTAGTGTGCCTCTCCAAGACATTTGCAGGACTGCAGTTGGAAAAATCGGCTTACCTTTACACAGCATTACTGTCTTGATTCCACTCCTCAAGAGGAGATAGCACTGGGCCAGGCAGTTCTAAGGCATCTTTTCCGGTAAAGGTGAGCTATCTCTACCGTCCCATGATCTTTTCGTTAGTTCTGCGCGTTGTTGGAAATTGTGTTGATTTTCTTCAAGCTCAAACTTTCTTATAAATTGACAGTTGCTTTATTTACAGAGTTGCTCACAGATATTCTTTGTATGCATTTCAGTTATTCACCACAAAAATCAAAACATGCTTCTCACTACTGCTTGATACTTCCATATTGGAACTGGAAGTAAGAAAATTAGTTACTTACCTGTAACTATAGTTCTCCAGTTTTGAAATCTTTCATAGATTCACATGCGACCTGCCCTCACCCCCAAAGAGGCTCTTCACTCCTTTTTTAGCTTCTCTGGAAAATCTAAGGTTTTTGAGCTACTCTCAAGAGTATTGCTGCCTAATTGGCTGAAAGATAAGTTTGGTCCTTTTTTAAAGTGACGATAACAGACTACAAAAGTAAAAGGCTTTTGGCTTTCTTGGTTTATATTCATCATTCTATTACTATTATATGGTACCGGGGCTCCCATCTCAATGATAGAGAATGATTCAAGCATGTGAATCTATGAAAGATTCTAATACTGGAGAAGTATAGTTACAGGTAAGTAACTAATTTTCTTATTAATGCGGAAAAAAGGAAAGCATTACTGTTTACTTTACTTTTGCATATCTGCTGTAGGTTTTCTTGGGACCTGTCCAAACTTTTTGAGGTATGGAAGAACTTGTGGCTGATCAGAAGATTCATAAACACAAATACTCAGACACAAATAGCCAAAGGTTAGCGCCTGGTTACTGTCAAGTGATTTTCAGGGCTATACAATTACTGTTTTATTGCAAGATACAAAAAAAACAATTGATGGACTGAATGCTAAACAATACAAACATTCACCCTTAGTCACAAGGACCTGTGTTTAATCCATCATTCTTTTGCTCACCACGCCGTCCCAGTTTGGACTCGGCCATATGCAAATCATGCTTGACCCTGTGCCTCATGGGAACAGTCCAGACCGAACTGCCACGCCAGGTCCTCCCGGGGCCGTAAACAAGCATCCTGGGACCTGTTTTGGGGCATCATCCCTCATCAGCCAGACTAGTTTGAATCCAGTGGCCTAGTGAGCATGGGACCCATGTCTGGGCATACCCTTGCTACTTAGGGTGACAAATGCAAAAGAAACAATTGATGGACGGAATGCTGAACAATGCAAACATTCTCCCCCAGTCACAAGGATCTGGGTTCAATACATCATTCTTTGTCCATCAATTGTTCTTTTTGCATTTGATTGATTGAAAGGCCATGGCTGAGATGCATTGTGATTGTATATTCGATTTCAGAGTATCTGATTAAATATGATCTGAAAGCAGGTATCTACTATCCCCCAAGGATTGCTTTCAAAAACCTGGTTTAACCCAGTGGTGTAACAAAACGTTATGGGGCCCTGCTTCAAGGTATGCAGAGGGGGGCCTCCATGCCCACATTCTGCCGTGGGCTTCCCATCTCATTGTGTTCAGTAACTAACCACCCACCCTTTAATATAAGCAAATGTTTTAGTGATAATTAACACTTACGAGATCAACATGCTCTGTAGTCTGAGGGAGAATGGAACTTCTAACATATTACATGTGTATTTGTAAAGCACACAACCCCCAAAAGGGCATCTTGGCGGTGAAAACAGATGTTTGTTACCCAACTCAATGGTACTCATTTTATCGACCTCTGAAAGGATGAGAGGCTGAGTGGACCGGCCGGGATTTGAACCTGTGACCATGAGGTCGATCACAGGCCTCTGCAGTGGATGCATTTGCCCACTGTGCCACAGGACCCGACTTATCAAAAGCTGATTGGGGTATTCATTTACACAGTTGTGGCTGAGTGTTTGCGTGTATCGGTGCCTGTCTGTCAGTGAATCTGTATTTTTGGTCTCCAAGACCGTAATTCATTTTTTCCTCTAAGATCTTAAGGGGATTTTTTTTATGGTACGTTTAGATTCAAATAAAAGCCATTCAACAAGAAGTCAAAACGAAACTTTCGTCATTGCTAGCATCCTCACTTGAGTAATTAGCATTGGCAATATTTTATCTTGCATCCTTGGCATTTCCCGCATGTCCTGGGACTCCTGTGGGTAATGTAGTGCTTGGCACTTATGAATTCAAAAAGTTTTTTTTTTTGTGGGTTGGTAGTGAGGAATGCGGTACTCTATTTCCCATCTACTACTTTGAACTTAATATTAATCTCAGTAGCCAAGAGGACTTTTGGATCGTTATGAACTGCATCCGTGTGATCCGACTACCATGTTTTCTGTTCTCAATTGAGCAGTCGGTTTATCACTGTTTAAATGCTGCCAGCAGTTCAGTTATGCTCCTCTCACTGGATCGTTTAGGTCTCCTCTCTGGGGCCTCCACTAGGGCTACTAATTCCATTTATTTTGTGATAATCTATTTTATCTGGATGTTTGCTTCTCCATCCTTGGTGGTTACTATTTTTTGGGCATAAATAAGCTGGCCACCGGCTAACTTTTCCTTATACTTGGACTAAGGAGTAAATGCACCCACATTCCCCCCTTCCCCTCCACACCGGAGCCCTTCTATCAGGCACTGCCGTTTCTGGCTTAATGTGATCCTGTAAAGCTATACATCGACTAGGGATAGGAAACCTGGGACTCTTAGGGAACCTCTGGATCCTTTAGGTATCTCTAATTGTGTCAATATTTTTATTTTTGTTTGTTTGTTTGTGAGGTTTGTGAGTGAGGGTTCTTTTAAATAACAGGGGTGACTCCTCCTATAACCCCATTTCTGGAAACACTCTTTTGTAGTGAAATCTCACTCACATAGGACATAAGTAAAATGATAGATGTTTAGGGTTAGATTTTAAATTAAGTTTTCAGTTTGGAAAATCTACGATAGATCAAAAGCAGTACCAGTGCAATAAAGTTGCAGCTCCATAATTCACAAAACTATACATATCATAAGGCAAGTGCACCCCAGCTTACAGAGCCTTATTGGTTGTTTCTTGCTGCATCTGTCCTTGACCTGACTGGGCGCCTTCAGAAACAAGGACTCATTTGACACTTCCAGAGCCTGTGTAGGCACATGACTACCTTTGGACGATGCTACAGACCAGTGCCTCAGAATCTTGACCTGGATACACACAGCTACATAAAATTTGGGCAAGGTGGTGCAGTAGGGCTGTACCGACACGTTGATGCCAGGGACCCTCAGAAAAGCACAAATCGTGGAATCTTTCCAACTAATGCTATGGCAGTTTTGTTAACATTGATAGTATCAAGTAGTTACATCTATCATTGTGGTTTTATTCACCTTTTTTCCTCTTTAGTAGCCTCTGTTGCTTTGGATTACTACCCTCTTCCTCTCTCATTCTCACATGCATCGCATTTCTTCCTCTATCTAACACTTCTTCCCATTTTTCTTTTCATTTTATTTCCCCAACATTCCACTCAGCTTACTCAAGTTTGTTTCTTCCCTCAGTCCTCTCTTTTGCATGCATCTCTTCCTCCTTCTTTTGCAACTTTGGCCACCCTGTCATCTCCTCATCCACTGTGCACCAGATAGCTCCATCCCCTCTACCTCGATTTTGCCTCATTTATCTCTTCCTTTCTTCGCCATTTATTATGCCTCATTGGGAGCTTAATCTGGTCTTGACTTTTTAAATGTGCACTCCTTTCGTGCCATTCCATAATTGTCCCCTCAGGCTTCCTGGACTGAAAGCAGTCTTCCTTGTGGCAATGCAGTAACATCAGCTTCGAGAGTGAGTAAGATGCAGGCCTTATTTTGTAACCCGCTTTACCTCTCAAATTCTATCTTGACAGGCTGGTGCTTTGAACAAGGGCCTCCTTTCTCCTTTCATGTAGGCCAATCTATCACACTGACTACTATTTATGCTCCTCTACATCCCTCTAAAGATAAGGACCAAATCATCCTCTGGACCGAAAGAGAGCATTGTTGTTCTACCTTGACCGCATACGAGAGTTCTGGGTGGGTGACAAACTCTTATTGGGGTATGTGGGTGCACAGAAAGGATGGGCGGTGTAGAAGCGAAATGTGCTATGCACCGTCCAAGAAACAACCTCCTAAAGGCATGCCAGCTTATTCCACCAGAGCTAAAGCTACAACCACTTATTAGCGCGCAGTTTCGGTCCTGGGCATCTGCCAGGCAGCAACGTGGGCTTCCCTGAACACGTTCACCAAACATTACTGCCTGGACAGTCTGGTCTGTAGAGATGGGCACTTCACCCGTTCGGTCCTGGAGGACTTCCTTGTATGAAATTGGTCTGCAGATCCACCTCTAGGTATGGTATTGCTTAGTTATCGAAGGTAAGGAATCTGCAGCTAGAAGTCTATCAGATTAACAAGTTACTTAACTTCTGTAGCACCATATGTGGTAGAGACTGCATCTAGCTGAATAATCCTTACTTACCGACCTGCGCTTCCCGCTCTGCAGAACAAATTTCTAGGGACAGGGCTGACACCCTTTCTGGGCCTTCGTTTTATACACCATTAGTAAGTCTACTTCATAGCTCCGCCCTTCTGGCGTGGAAAGTCGTGAAAAGAGCTGACATCGCACCTAGGTTGCACCTATATAGGTACTGTGCCCTTACTTTGGCGTGGGCGACACTGACCACGCACGTGGAGCCTTTTGAATCCACTTACCGGCACGTAGGTGTACTGCTCATGAAACATCTTCCCGATCCAGTCTGATGCATGAGAAATTCAAAGATAATGAATCGGTGGCTAGATATAATCTCTACCAGATAATTTAATACTGAAGGTAAGTAACTTGTTCTTTAACTACTTTGATGCTACTGACGGAACCGTTCCGTCACGCCCCTCGGGTGGGCTGTGCTCATGACGGAACGGTACAGTCACGGCCCGGCCGCCGCGCCTGCACGACGCTGATTTCGCGCCTGCGCGGCGGGTTTCATTAAGCGGGCAGGGCCGTGACGGAACCGTTCCGTCACAAGCACAGCTCACCCGCGAGCCGTGACGGAACGGTTCTGTCACCAGCGCAGGTGAGCCGCGCGCCCGCCCGCGACCGTTAGCGCTGCGGCGGAATAGCCGCCGCAGCGAAGGAGTTAAGACCCATGCATTGGGGCTTTGAGACCTTCCATTCATAGTTTTCTTTGCAATCTGCAGGATTTACATGTTCATAAGTTGATATTTTATTTGCCTTTGCACCACATCATATAGTGATGCAGCAGGAAAGTTGTTTTAGTGCCTCGCATGGCTAGGACATCTCACAAAGACAAACAAAACTCTCCGTCTTTAGTATCCATTCTGATATGAGAAAAAAGCTCAGTAAGGGACACTGATTCAAGACCTCTGACACTGGAGAACTACCTCACTGGTGTGGGTTGTGCCTCCGAGACCTTTCATTGCACTGTCGCGTTGTAAGATGGGATGAGTGCAGGAAGTGAAAGTAATTTTGCTGGTGAATTCATGAGCTAATGAGCACGGCGTTTCATCCCTGTCTACCCTATTTCTGTCGTTGATAGCCGTAAGGGGCCATATTCCTCCTGCCTCCTTCCACAGTCTCCGCTTAACAGTTTAAGTCCAATTTCCTTTTAAACTGTCCATTACTTATTTTCTTCACATCAGACCATGGCATGGTATCAGTGGTGCAGCTGGTGCATTGGCACTGGGGCCAAAAGGTGTGAGGGACTCTGTTCTCTATGCTGCTGCAGCAAAGCTGTTCACGTTATGTGGAGGCTTTCCCATGCTGGTGCCCTCCTGTGGACTAGGAAAATGCAATGGGAGGGGGTGGATGTAATCCTCCGAGTTTACTTTGCCAATTAAAAAGTCGTCCTCATTAAGAAAGCATAGTAACTGGCCAGTCGAGTTGCCTTGGGACTCCATATAGAGGCAGACAATAAAGCAGCATGTGCTGCACTGCTGCAGCATTGCCTATAGGCTGAAAGATTCCTTCTGACCACTTCCATCCCACCTTTTGTCCCTGTCAGAAGGTCAAGCAGCACTGCTTGAGTTCAGCTATCAGTGTGCAGCAGGTGCAATGGCACAATTATTGCTTCCATTTAGTACTTGGCTGATGGCAGAGGGGCCCTTATTCTTGGCATGCATTTGGGCCATCGCCACCCTTTCTATGCCACTGCATCGGACCCCAATTGATGTAGTTGTTTTAAATGCCCTGATCGACCACATCTGTGAGTAATAAGGGCATACCATACAGTATATTCTTTTTGCATGCTTTGGAAGAGAGGATTCATCTGTTACACATGCGAGTTGCATCCACTAGGTGAAGGGGATTCCTCCCACTTTCTCCAGTATGTTTGTTTTTAGCTTTCAAGATGTGACCTGGTTTGTCCCTGAAATCAAAAATTGCCTGGCATCTTTCAAACGAAACACCCTATTGTGATCCACCAAATAAGATGTGAATGCAGAATTGTCTTCATGTAGCGAAATGTTACAGCTAAGTGATATATACATTAAAGCATTGGTGCTGTTATATTACATCAACAATGGCAGATTGCTGGAACCAGCACTTTCTGGATGGCTAAAGGGATGCCCCCATCCAGGCAGAACCTACCACTTCAGTCAAGGCTCGGTGATTACACTCTCTGTATTAGGTGTGCTCAGCCTTGTGTAGCTTGCAAAAACAATTAATGGACAGAATGCAGAACACTGTCATACATTCATCCCAATACAGAGATCTGGCCCTAAATCCATTGTTTATTTGCTCACCATTCTATTCCACTTTGAACCCAGCCGTATGCAAATCAGTCTTGGCCCTGTGCCCAATGGGAACAGTCCAGCCCGAACTTCCAGGCCAGGTCCTCCCTGGACTGGAAACAAGCATCCTCGGACTGGTTTCGGGAGTTTCACCCCATATCAGCCAGGATAGCTTGGCATGGAGAGCACTAGATCCACGTCTTGGCATACCTGTCCCATTCGGGGTAACCCATGCAAAAACAATTGATGGACAGAATTGGGTAGCTTGGCACTGAACAGTAAAGCATTCCTCAGAGGCAATGTGTAAAGCAAAGGCACAGCAGTCACTTGTAATAAATACACTGATCGTCACCAAAGAGACTTTACACAAGATGTATGTAAATAACGTTTGTATTCAACACATATTCAGTCACTATAATGTAAATATCAGTTTTTTGGGAATAAAACACATTTGGAAATCTTACTAGCAGTACTAGGCCCACTCATTTTGTTATGATATCAGTAGTATGCACAATGTGGACAGTTACTAATTTAAACTCCATTCCCCCCAGAACCCCCCCCCCCACCCCTGCCACCCCCCACACCTTTCCCCCAAATAGAGCACCCTTATATGGTCCCACACACTGTCCACCCCATGCCCCCTCTTATCAATCCTGAAAATACAATCTCACACAGTTATAGGGTACACCCGGGTCACAACGATAACAAAAATATGTATGTAGAAGAAATTAGAACACGTTTTAGCAGCACTGAGGGCTGGAGCCACACTGGTAAAGCCAATTTCAAATGTATTGTGCTTTTGACATGAAATCTACGTATAAAGCCGCGCCACCGGCCAGTGTCTTGAATCACAGGCAGTCTGCAGACTATCACTCCCACACACACAATCTGCACCGCTACTTGTTACAACAGATTTCAGCCCAGTCAGTACAGAATGCTCTAGCACACATACACATTCAGCGCCTTAATGCTGTGCTACTGGTACCCGCTGCAAAAGCAGCAGTTGATGGACAGAATGCAGAACAATGTCATACATTCACCCCAGTACAGAGATCTGGGCCTAAATCCATTGTTTATTTACTCACTATTCCATTCCAGTTTGAACCCAGCCATATGCAAATCAGTCTTGACCCTGTGACCAATGGGAACAGTCCAGTCCGAACTGCCAGGCCAGGTCTTCTCTGGACTGGAAACAAGCATCCAAGGACCGGTTTCGGGGTTTCACCCCTCTTCAGCGAGGATAGCTGGACTCCACTGGCATTGAGAGCACAGAACCCATGTCTGGGCATACCCGTCCCACAGGGGTCAAGACTGATTTGCATATGGCTGAGTCCAAACTGGGGTGGCGTGGTGGGCAAAAGAACGATGGATTTAACCCAGATCTCTTGACTGGGGGGAGAATGTTTTAATCCTTCAGCATTCCGTCCATTTGTTGCAATTACACTTTTCACCCTAAGGGGGATGGGTATCCCCAGACGTCTGTCCCTTGCTCACTGTGCCACTGAATTTAAACTAGCCTGAAGGGTGACATACCCCGAAACCGGTCCCAGGATGCTCGTTTCCTGTCCATGGAGTACCTGGCTTGGCAGTTCGGTCTGGACTGTTCTCATGAGGCCCAGGGTCAAGACTGATTTGCATATGGCTGGGTCCAAACTAGGGTGGTGTAGTGAGCAAAAGAATTATGGATTTAACCCAGATCTTTTGACTGGGGGGAGAATGCTTGAATCATTCAGCATTCCGTTCATCATCATCCATCATTTGTTGCAGTGCTACTGGGACCCAGCAGAGCCAATAGATAACACCCTGCAGACTTTGTGGCATCAGCCTCCCTGCACTCTCTAGGTTACTCCAATTGTCCTATACCCCTGGATGTAAGCCAACCAGCCCTTCCTTCCAGGATCCTTGGCCGCACACAGCCGAAGTCACACTTAGCCACCGTCCTCGTGAAGCAGGTGGGGATATGTACCTAGTTTTAAATAGGAACCAGACCTAAACAAGGGGGAGTTTAGCACCCACTTGGGAAGTTCCCCCACAGGTCTCAAAACCCAATGGAGTCACGCAGACTCTTGACCCGCTCCCAGACTGTCTCAGATGCGTTCGTTCAACCCAGTCAATCTCTCTCGCTACTACCTGGCACCAAGATGTATTCGGGAGGGTCAAGGTGAGGAGAGGGCAGTTGGTCCACCGCGTTGAGGGTCAAAGGGGAATAACCAATGAATTGGAAGTAACACAGGGGAGACTTTCGGTAGGAGGAGGCATCCTGATTGGTACACAATCAATGTCATGCACAGGCAGTCCGGGCACAGGGTCTGGTGCATGTTGGTATGGGTCGCACCAGACACTTCAGGTCTTAAACACCAAGAGTTGCTAATTCTGTACCTCCCTGGAAATGACTCTGCTTTTTTTTGCCTCGCTGCACAGTGGATTTGTACCCCGTGATTCATGTCCAGTTAGCAGCCCAGATTAATTCAGACGCTGCTTGGTCGTCAACTTTGGCACTGACGCCGCTCCAAGTATTGATTGATGTGCCTACCCTGAGGATGACCTCAGCTCCTCGAGACACGCGTCTTTTACAATCATAAAAATCGCAGAACCTACCACGCATCGACGTCCTCGGGGCCAACTAAACTATGCCCCCCTCACGAACCTCATTAGCACACTACCAACTCGACAACCCTGTCCTGAAGAAGATCCTAATCAACCGTGGATCGAAACGCCGTCGATACCACAGCGCAATTGTTTGGCGCACTTTAGCGTTTGGCTCATAATTTTGGTAACATGTACTTTGATTGACTGAAAACTTCTACTTGCTGAGCCACCATTGTATATATATTGGTCACCTTGCACCGTTCACGCTGTTCACCTTTATCACTTGCTTCGTCACTGTTCACTTGTATATATATCACTCCGTCACCAAGTGCCTTCGGGTTGTCACATGATTCTTCTTGTACAGTGTTGCCTTTAACTGTATTTCCATGTGAAATTTCTTCCACAAATTGGTTAATTACAAGCCATGTACTAACCACTTGAGTCTCCTTGTTTCTTTCCAATGTAATGTTTTATGCATGCATATCTAAACTGCCTTAAGATTGTTATCTGTTGGGATATTGTTTTTTCTGCATCCCTGGAAATGAGGCACAATAACTGCACATTGAGATGGGTTGTCCCAGGCAATTCCGATCACGCACACAAAGTTGCAAATTTCGTAGATCGATGGAAATGAGGTTCAACTCCTGCTGCACAATGATACAGGTTGGACCAGTCCAGTCACACACACAGGCGCAAGTTGATCTGAGCCACATGAGGTAGAATGAGGCAATACTACGGGTACACGCCCGCCTGTGAGGGTTGCACCCTGTGAATCGGATGCTGCACGCAATGAGCATGCAGTCGGCGTAATGCACAAGAGAGATGTGGCACGATTATTAAAATGGACCATGCGGGGTCCTGCAACAGGTGAATCGGCTCACCACCAACTAGACGCTAATGAGTGTCGGGGTCCCTGTGGTACAGGAACCACACACCTTAGATGCTGGCAGGATTTCGGGGCACCGCACTAGACAATATGGTGTCCAGACACTAGTCTTGATTCCATTCACACCGTGCTACCAGTTGGAATTCAGTAGCCGATGTGGGCACTTGACAGGGCACTACTCTCCAGATGTTGCATGTAGATTGCGTGCATCCCTCGCGGGAGATTTTTGATGTCCCTGAGATTTCCGGGTGATCCAAAGGCCCTCTGACAAGCACTTGGAGAGCACACTTCAGGGCGCCACACTTCAGCACGTCTTCGGCATAGGCCAGCCAATAGTCTGAAAGGGCACAACACAGTCCCATTCACGGGCAGTAATCCACCTTGTGCACAACAGAGTCCTCTGGTAATGTGCACTATGCAGTCCAGCTTCTCTGGTCCCACGTCCCCTCAAGTGTATCCCACCCTTTTCTGAAGGATGACATCAGAAGTAATTCTGTTGTGTGTCTTTGCAGTTAGGGGTGGTTTAAGTACTTACCCTTTGAACCACAGATGTCTCCACTAAATTGTAGGCCTATGACGGCGTTGTGAGCACACAAATCCAAAAAACGTTCTGGCTCACCGCAGGGTCTCAGGCCAACTACGATGTCGGGAAGACCTGCAAACAGTACCTTTCAAAGATGCAGGGCAATGGGGCCCTTGACGTCACTCGCGTTGCAGGTCGAGCTCCTTGCTGATGGGATCCGAAGCGCTGGGGCCAACAGGCGTCTGGTGCTGCGGTGTGAAGTGCGGAGTGCCCCCAGGTCGCGGTGCGAGCAGTGGCTTGGTGGCAGTGACGTCGGTGAGACCAGGGTGCGAGGTGGAGGCGGTGCTCGTCGCGGTGCTAGCAGGTAACGGTAGCGGTGCTAGCAGGTAACGTTGCAAGCAGCGGCGTTGTCGTTGCTGAAGCGCTATCGTCGGCGGACGAACTAGAGTCGATGACACCGGTGTCTGTGGGCCAAGGCTGCTGTGTGGGATAAGGGTGGTGCGTCATGTAACTTACAAGCAGTGCCCCCGAAACACGGTGCAAGCAGCAGCGTCTATTTAGTCGGGGAAGTGGCGGCGCCAGGAAGGCCACGCCGTTTTCGTGTATCAAGGCTGTGCAGAGTAGTGGCTCGGTGATGGCGTCAGCCGGCGTGACCAGGGTTGCGGTGTGACGTTGCAGCAGTGCCCTCTGCAGTGCCTTCAGGACACTGGTTTAGCAGGGTCATCGTAGACGTCGAGTGATATTCTTCAGGTTGGAGCACAAAACACACAGTCCCCAGAGCTGCGGGTCGAAGAACCTGAAGTCTTTGCTGTTCCTGAGTCTTCGTGAACAGGGGGCAAGCAAGCACTACCTCAAGCCCTTGGAGAGTCTTACTAATTTGGTTGTGGAAAGTCCAGTCAAAGCCTTTCACTGCCCAGGACAGAGGCAGCCACAGCAGGTCAGCCCAGCAAAGCTTGCAGCAAAGCGTCTGTTCCTTTTAGCAGCTTCTCCGGCTCTACATCTGTGTGGTCTTCTTGATCCAGATGAGTTCTAAAGTTCAGGGGTCTGGGACCCAGTATTTGTACACAAAAATCATCCTTTGATCTTCTAGGCAGAGGGTATCCGGCCAGAACCAGTTGGGCCTTCTCTGGCGTGTATTCCTAGCAGGAGGTGGAGACCGCTTTGTCAGAGGCAGACCAGGCCCTTTGAGCTGCAAGGAAATATCCTCCCTCTTCGCCCCTTTACCCCTCAACCTCCCCACCCTTCACCCCCATCGTAACCCAGGTCTGTTTAGCCCTTTCCTGACCTACCTAGACTATCGGGAGCCACCCTGCTTCCCAGCCATCTGTCGTCCAGAAACCAGACATGCAATCCACATTCCAGCAGAGGCACACTGGATGACCGTGCAAAATAATACCCACTTTTTAAATGTGGCCTCAATGAACTCAGAATAAAAAGGGCACCCTCGCTAAAGGCTGCGTCTTTAGATGCGAAGTTCAGGCATACCAAACTTCATTCACATATACCTTTTTCGGGCTACATATGTGGGTGGCACAATCCGTGCTGCAGGCCCACGAGTAGCGGTTGACGCACAAGCCCTGGCACCCACAGTGCCCTTTACCTGGGGCTGACAAGTGTCACATCCAAACATAACACAATTTACCACAGGAGCACCAGTGCTTTACCACTGATTAGCAGTGCGAAAAGCACACAAAAACGTAATACCAGAAACAACAGTCAAAACTGGGAGGGCAGAAAGCAAAAAACTTGTAGGAAACATGCCAAAGGATGCCAAGTCTAACAACCGGCTATACAGTGGGTGGCACATTGAATGCTGTCTCACTACTAGCCCAGTGCTGTACCTGCCCCAGGTATGTGGTGTACCTGTTTACGATGCACACAGAGGTACGGTACCTAAACCCTTTGCCTACGCACTCCTTGCCTAATGTGGGATAGGCGGGCGCACGCACTCCTCTGCAAGACAGTGCTCAGATTTCTAAGGTAATGCAAAGAGTCTGCAAACACTGGGAGGAAAATTCATAAACTTTTGGGTTACATATCCCCAAGAAGGGCCATGTCCAATACAGATATATTTCTAAATGAGCAATTTGGAGTTTGTGTTTACTGTTTTAATTATGTCGTCTACATCTATTTGTAACATGCAAACTAATCGTAAAGAAAATAGTTATATACATACAAGGTTTGGTGCTTAAATGATGATGAATTTTCTCTTTATTTTCAGACTGCTAAAAGGAAGCGTGGCTACATAAAGAATAAACCGGTCGTAAAGAAAGGCAAGAAGCCAAGCAGGAAGGCTGCTTAAGTGCACTGTTAAGATTGCTGATAATGAAGCAGTTATCTCTGAGATAACCTGTCTCTGCCTTTAGAGCAAGTCATGTTTCACAGCAACATGAGGGTACAGAACCATCATGGTCCAGATTATTGTAAAAATAATTTCAGGCAATGTCTGATTTAAAAAGATATATAATGGCTTTTAAGAACAGCTGTTTTAGATTTGTAATGTGAAGCACGACAGAAATACTGTCAAGTCGGCAGTAGGTCATTGTTTTTGGTACATATTATCCTTCAAATTGGACAACAATTCGAACTAATTGCACCAAAGAACCCTGTAATTTGGTCCTTGGCACATGAATACTTGTCAGTTTTTTTCCTCTAAAATTAAATCCATTCATATATTTTGTTTTTCAGATACCTAGACAGCAATATGTATAAGTGAACGTGTAAAATATCTGACAGTAATTTATTCTTGAGTCTGTTGAAGATGTAAACAATTAGGATGCAAAGTATAGTGAGTAGCAACAAATGTCTTCTCCCCTCTAAGTTGCATTTTATTTCCTTGTGGATGATGGAGACCATGCTTGACGGATCGAGTTGGAAAGAATGATCATGTTATGTTTGTATTGCTGCTGCAAGTTAATTTAGTTGAGACTGCAAGATACAATCTGCAGCTGGGACAAATTACCATCCTTTCAATAAGTTAATCTCATGTCAAATATGTTTGTTGTGTTCTGTAAGGTAGTTTACCCAGTTGCCACTCTTGATAAGTTTACCAAAAAAACACACACATTGACGTCTTCAGCACTGGAAAGTAAGGGCTAGATGTCAAGTCACTTTCTGGAATACAGGTAATGTGGCAAGGCTTCGGGATACTGGGCACGGTGAAGGTTGTTTTAGCAGAAGTTAGAAAGATAAGCCAAATGTTTACGTTTTAAGACACATTAAGAAGTTGACAAGTTCACAAGAATACTATTCTGTGGTTGGGTGAAGGAAAAGCCAAGTGAGCAACCTGCAGCTGTTTGTTCCTGAAATGTTCCATCTTCTGTTTCTTTTTGGGGGGATTTCTCCTGCTCTTTTTATTGCTGAATCATTTTGTGGATAAAGTTTTCTTAAGTGCTTTTATGATTTAAAAAAATGTTTTTGTTTATTAATTGACAATTCTGTCAAAGGAAATGCACTAAAATGTTAAATGGGGAGATTTAAAGCTTTGGGTGAACATGTTTATTTTCTGATGGAACGCATTCTACAGACTTGAAATTTCCAATTTCTCAATAAAATAAGACATTTTCTAGATGTATTTCACGCCAGGGGACTACACAAGTTATTTTTGTACAACAAAGTTAGCATAGGACATCCTAGCCTGAGATTGTGACGTAGTAACATGCAAAATAATATTTACCTGCAGCTCTTGAAGAGATGTAAAAATGAGAAAGATCAACATATTCAAACATGACTGCCTCTCCTGGGCTGAAGGAAAACCTAATTTCTCTAATTATTTTTATTTTATATTTGTTTCACAACCCATAAAGCTCCAACATGCTCTCTAGTAAGTTCAACTAGGGTTGATCAGCCTGCACCTTCAGTCTTTTTGGGACTTTGACCTTTTTTTAAAAAAAATAATTCCGACAAGTTGACTGTAGGAGAAAATAAAAGTATAATTTGATTTTGTGTTAGTGTCTTGTTTTTGTTACTGATGTAATGAAACAAATACATGGCTGCCTTCTTCAAATTCCCATAACTGTTAGAGCATTACATTACATTTTGTAACTGAGACTGATGTGGAGGATAGAACTTTAATATTACAGATTTTGCTAGCTTTTAAGAATGAATTTCAAATTGTTTTTTTTTTTTTTACAAGGCATTTATTGAGGATGAAGTTTGAAAGCAAGCTAAATGGCCTTTAAAAAGACATCTGGAGAATATTTACTTTCAAATAAAATATACAATTTCTATTCTTATGTTTTATGTTGGTGTGATTATCTGATTTTGTTAAATTTGTATATATCTTTAATTGAAAATGCTATTGATATTTTCACTTTAGCTGAGAAGACTTAGCTTTACATTTCAAAATGATTGTTGATCTGCGCATATCTATCAGTTGTGTCTTAAGCTAAGTATAGATTGAGTGTTTTTGCATTTAGGGAAGTATGTGTCTTGTTCTGTTGCTGTAGATAAACATACTTTACATATTCCTGCCATCTAGTGTTTGGCACAGATGTTTGCAAGTTGTTTGTTTTTTTGGCAAAGTTTTGAGTCACAAGATACCCCTTTGCTGGTCCTGTAGCCCACAGTGCACCAGGAGAAAGTCTCCACCTCAGGTTGTTTTTTTCATTGTCTGAATCAGACATTCTTGTACCATCTCCGGGACTGACAACATCTTCTTTGGAAACTTTAGTGCTAGTCATCAACAATTTGCTATAGTGATGGAAGAGCTCGTCACCATATCTACCGCATAGGTCTCTGAGCGGCAGTGATGCAATTTTCTCGATTACAGCATTTTCAGAATGGGACCCCTCCCCGCCACCCCCAAACATGTTCACTTGAGGACCAACCCTAACAGCACCCTAATTTCAAGTCTGAGCACTGCTCCAGATGAAGTCTGGCATCAAGCCATAAAGCGAACCACAAGAGGCACTGACCTTCGGGTCTGGCTTCAGACTGCAAGATCTCTCAACCAGCCAGGTAGCCAGAAGTCGGGCTAGTCCAAGAACCCCCCTTCCCCAAAGGCTGCGGTATCTAAACCCCTTTAGTTTTGCAGCTCGTTTGAATGGGTTATTCCCATCCCTTTGTGAACACTCCACCACCCATGCCATCCACTTGGAACTGGCTGACAGGGAACCACCTCTCCTTGCTCTCTCAGGAAGTGCTGACTCTTAGCCAAGGGATCCATAGAGAGGGTGTCGGCATCAGAAGTAGGTTGTGGTTGCTATTCCGGCTAATTTCTTGTTCCCAGGAATGACCTCTCAACCTCTTCTTGAAAAACCAAAAATTAAAAATGCTCACGCTCACACAAGTCCTGTCTGCCCTGGATCCGAGAGACTGGATGTTACCGTTCGACTTGCAGAACACATGGTTCACATCCCATCCTACCTACAGACGTTACCTGCGGTTCATGATGGGCCATGAGCACTTTGTTTGCCATGCTCCCCTTTGGCCTTACATCGCCATTCTGGTGTTCACAAAAGTGATGGAGATAGTTGAAGCTATCTGCGAAGGTCAGGGTTTTCAGTCTTTGCCTACCCTGACGATTGGCTGTTGAAGGTAGGCTCGTCCCAGGCAGTTGTCTCCCACCTCCAGGTTATGGCAAACTTCCTGCACCCGCTGGAGGTTACTAGCAACATGCCAAAGTCACACCTGACTCCCCCTCAAACACTCCTTTTCATCTTAGCTGTTGTGGACATAGTCCATTTTGGCCCTATCCTCTCGAGAGGCAAGTACAGGATATTCAGCCTGATATCAATGTTTCAGCCTCTAGTATGGGTTTCGGTGAGACTGATTTGGAGGCTGTTGAGGCTCATGGCCTCCTGAATCCTGCTAGTTACTCATACCAATTGACTGGGGGCGAGTGTCTGAAAAGTTTCAGCGCTCTGTCCATCATCTCCTTGTGTTTGCTTTGTTCACCCTAAGTTGGCTGGCTATGCCCAGACATTGGTCCCTTGCTCACATTGCCACTGGATTCAAGCTAGCCTGGCTGATGAAGGGTGTTACCCAGAAACCGGTCCCAGGATGCTTGTTTTTGGTTCAGGGAAGACCTGGCTTGGCAGTTAGGGCTGGACTGATCCCATGAGGCACAGGGTCAAGACTGATTTGCATATAGCTGGGTCTGAACTGGGGTGGAAAAGTGAGTTAAAGAATGATGGATTCAACCCAGATCTGTGACTGGGGATGAGCGTCTGAAAAGTTACAGCGCTCCGTCCATCTCCTTGTGTTTGCTTTACTCATACCAATTGGAATATGCAGATTCTTCAGTGGGGCGTGAAGGCCCAGTGGCCAAAACATCAGGGGAACCTCTCTGACATGGTCCAGATATTTGAGGGAACTGCCGAACACCTGCAGTGGTGATCCACAAACCACTATTGGGCAGTGGCAGACCCCTTTTCCTTCCCTGACCAGAGCTAAATGTAGTGACAGATGCGTAACTCCTGGGATGGGTCAGCCACTTGGGAGAGGTTGAGATACCAGGACTCTGGTCTCTGGCGGACTTTGGGCTCCACATAAACCTGTTGGGGCTTCAGACGATCCATTTGGGACTGAAATTCTTCCTTCCTTCCTTCCTTCCTTCCTTCCCTCCTTCCTTCCCTCCTTCCTTCCCTCCTTCCCTCCTTTCTTTCTTCCCTCCCTTCCCTCCTTCCTCCCTTCTTTCCTCCCTCCTTCCCCTTGACATGGCTGGAGCACCAGGGCTTATCCCTAGCAGTTAAAACACCTGGTGAGTTCTCTGAACGTTCATGTGGATAAACTCTGCCATCAAGGCCTAGTGGCTCACAAATGGCGTCTCCATCCGGAAGTGGTGCAAGGTCTCTTTCAAGTGTAGGGAGAGCCTTGGTTAGATCTGTTTGCCACCTTCTCGAGTGGAGCTTCGGCCTCGGGTACTCCTTTTCACTAATACCACTCCTAGCCAGAGTTCTCAAGAAGATCAAGAACGACCGGGCCCGGAGTCATTCTTGTGCCTGATTGGGCACAGTGTCTGCTATCCGGAGCTGTTGAGCAAGAGCATCAATCCTCCAATCAGGCTGCCTCTTCGGGTGGATCTGCTGTCACAACAGGCAGGCTTTTGCACCTAAACCTTAAAACTCTTTGCCTTCATGTGTTAAGATTGAGCAGAGACAGTTGACAGTTTTCGATCTTCCGCCTGAAGTCTGCAATGTTACTTTGGCAGCCAGGCATCCCTCCACTAAGCTGGTGTGTGCCTGTTATTGGAGCAAATCCGTGCCGAGCAGAGACAGTTGACAGTTTTCGATCTTCCGCCTGAAGTCTGCAATGTTTCTTTGGCAGCCAGGCATCCCTCCACTAAGCTGGTGTGTGCCTGTTATTGGAGCAAATCCGTGCCATGATGTACAGACCATCATATTGATCCTCTGTCTTCATCCATTTCCCAAGTTGTCTTGCTTATTCTTTCCTTAGCCCAGCAGGGCTTTTCTTTGGACCTGTTAAAAGGTCATCTTTCCTCCATCTCTGCGTTATTAGGGTTGCCACACTAGCCATCTCTTTAAATCCCCCATTGTACATAGGTTTTTGAAAGGTCTCCAACATGTTTCAATAGCAACTTTTATTATGCCCCAGTGAGACTTGAATTTGGTTCTTATGTTTCTGATATGTGCTCCCTTTAAGCTGCTTCACAACTGTCCACTCAGGCTCCAAACCATCAAAACCTCCTTTCTAGAGGTGATAACATCTGTCCGGAGGATCAGTGAGTTACAGGCTATGACTGAAAATAGTCTGTACCTTACCATCTATCCAGACAAACAAGTTCTTCTAGCTCTAGCATCCTTTTTACCAAAGGTCATAACTCCTTTTCACCCAAGCCAGTCTATCACTCTGCCTACCTTCTATGCTCCGCCTCCTCCCTCTAAAGAAGAGGCATGATATCACTGGCTGGACCCAAAAAGTGTCATTCTACCCTGACCTCACAAAAGAGTTCCAGGTGGACGATCACTCTTTGTGGTGTATGTTGGACGAAGAAAGGAAAGGCAGTGCACCTCGCGAAGGATGGTGCTATGCATCAAAATCTTCTATGTATTGTCCAAAAAGCAACCCCATGAGGACTTACGTGTACACTCTACAAGAGCCAAGGCGGGCACCACTGCATTAGCTTGCGGAGTACCTGTACTGGAGATCTGTCAGGCAGCAACTTGGTCATCTTTGCATACATTTACGAGGCACTACTGCCTGTACAGTCAGGTCCGGCAGGATGGTCACTTTGCCCGTTCGGTCCTACAGGACGTTTTTCAGTCTAGTGCATACTGCAGCCCCACCTCTGGATAGGTATTGCTTTGGTATCTATTCTAAAGTAAGTAATCTAATTTACTCACCTTTGGTAACTTCTTTTCTGATAGATACATCTGCCGTGTGGATTCCTCACCTTGTGAATATCCCCCTTGCGTCAGCAACGTTCGGAAATTTTCTTCGTAGCACGCCGACGTGGGCGACGTCACAGGAGCACGGCATCGCGCGCGACTCCTTCTGACGTCACCGACACTACAATAGGCCCACGCCGGCGTGATGACGTCAGTTCCCTTTTTTCCGCGTCTCCGACGCTAACGGTTTTCGGGATCTTCTGCGATACCTAGTATCTTTCTGTTAAATAATTGTCATTGTTACTCTCTTACGACTTGGTTCTTCTCCGGAGATGTCGTCGAGGAAAACAGGCTTTAAGCCATGTAGGTCTTGTGCCCGCATGATGTCCATCACTGACCCACATAAGGATTGTTTGTGGTGTCTTGGTTCGAGTCACGACGTCAAGAACTGCGATTCCTGTTTTAAAATGAATCCAAAGGCGCTTCGAGAGCGTGAAGCTAAATTACTTTTGGCGAAAGTGAAACAGGATTCTGGACGATATTCGAGATCGACGTCACGAAGATCGAAGTCGAAGCAAAGGTCTCGGTCGAAGTCGGGATCGGCGTCGAGATCCAGAGCGGGTTCGAGGTCTGGAGAGGAGTCGAGATCTAAAGCGAAGTCAAAATCCAGAGAAAGATCTAGGTCTAGATCTAAGTCGGCTTCCGGTCACGCTTCGAGCTCCTCGAGGAGAAAGCATAAGAGGAGGAAGCACAGTTCGAAACATCATTCGGAGAAGGAATCCTCTGACTCGAAGAGAAGGTCTCACAAACATCGTAAAGACTTTGTCTCTCCTTCGCCTGCTTTATCAAAAGAAGGTTCTCCGGCTCCGGAGCTGGAGCCAGTATCCTCGGAGCATGAAGAGGAAGAAGAGGTGACTCCTCAAGATCCGGCTTCAGCGGAGACTCCTGTGAACCCAGAAGGTCAGGGTGAGGATGTGTCGGGGCGGCCTCCATTGGAACATCCGGTAGGTCAGTACCCTTCCTTTCCTGGTCCTGGACAGGATCCCTCGCATTTTCTCAATGCGATGTTTGGAGTATATTCTAGGGCAATGTACCCCACTGGAGCGCCTGTTGGTCCCATGGGTCCATTATCGTACAATCTGGGTATTCCTCAGTCGTACGCCCCAGCTCCATTTATGCCTTTCATGCCGGCGCCTCTTTCACCACGGCTCGGTACGGCTCCACCGAGGTCTTCGACTCCGCATGCGGCTTCGCCGACTCCGGATCGACCTCGCAGTCGAGATCGAGATACCACACCTGTTCATGACTCTCGTCCTGCTGCTCCGGCTCCTCGATCGACGTCGGAACCGGCTCCGTCGGAGTAGTTACCGGATCCGTCGACTTCGATTCGTTTGGAGTGGTCGAGGCGAAGAGCTCAGCGTCTTCTCGAACAAAAGGATGATGAAAGTTCTGATGTGGAAGAAGGCGAGCTTCCTAATCATGATGATGATTTCGATGAGCTTCAGGATGCTAGTGGTCTGGAACTCTCTCCCGAGTGGGGTCTGCCTTCGACTTCCGATGCACCATCAAGGGACGTGGCACCCTATCACGTGGTTATTAGGAAGGCTGCTGACCTTCTTAGCTTAAAGCTGCCCACAGTGGAGTACAAGCCCAACATCCTCACTGAAGTCTTGCATTCTCCTTCTTCGATTGTTGAGCCTACACTGCCATTTACTGATGCCTTGACGGATCCAATTAAGGAGATTTGGAAGAGACCGTTGTCTGCTCCTGCAGTTTCAAGGGTTATTGCAAGGCGCTATAGGGTGGCTCCTGATGACCCTGCATTTCTTTCTACGCATCCATCTCCGGAAAGTCTTGTGGTTCAGGCGGCTTGCTCTAATAGGGCTGCAGGCTCTTTCCCTCAAGTGCCAGCTGACAAAGAGTCTAAGAAATTAGATCAGTCTGCGAAGAAGACTTTCTCTTCTGGGAGCATGGCTCTTAAGTCATCAAATGCTACTTGCCTTTTAGGTAGATATGTGCACGCGCTAATGGACTCAGTGAAGCAATTGTCATCAAAACTTCCTGAGGAGGATAAGAAGAACTTTAATGAAGTGGTTTCTGACACTCAGGCTGCGGCCCGCATGGTCCTTCAAAGCGGCATGGACACTGTGGATTCTGTTGCTAGAATTATGGGCTCATCCATTGCGACCAGGAGAGCCGCATGGTTAAAGTCTTCTGATTTCTCAGCGGATGTGCAGTCTACATTGCTGGACTTACCCTTTGAAGGAACTGGCCTTTTTGGTAAGAGGGCTGATGTGGCCTTGGAGAGGTTTAAGGACAGCCGTGCCACAGCAAGATCTTTGGGTCTGCAGATGAGGGTCGACGACTAGAAAATTCAAGGGATTTGGTAAATCTTCTTTTCGTCCCTTCAAGCAGGGCCAACAACAACAGCAGCAGCAGCAGAACCCTCTATATAGGTCCTATAGAGGTAGACAGAGGGGTCGTGGACGTGGACGTCAAGTCTCCTCTTCCTCCACTTCCTCCAATAATGCCCAACCCCCACCCGCATCAGCAAAGCAGTCCTAGATCCTCCATTCTGGATCATGTAGGGCCAGTAGGGGGTCGGCTTACTCACTTTCTACGAGATTGGGAATCGGTTACATCAGATCTTTGGGTTCTCAATCTCGTAGAGAATGGGTATGCACTTCCTTTTCAGGAGTTCCCTCCCAATTACCCTCCTTGCCAAGGTTATTGTTCGGAGGACCACCTGCTTCTCCTGCAGGAGGAAGTCCTGGCACTGTTTCGAAAGGGTGCAATAGAGGTGGTTCCAGAGCAGGAGAGGGGTCAAGGGTGCTACCCCCGGTATTTGATTCCCAAGAAGGATGGCAGGCTTCGGCCGATCCTGGATCTCAGGATTTTGAACCTCTATCTCAAACAGGAGAAGTTCAAAATGCTCACCCTTGCTCAGGTTCTTCTGGCGCTGATGGAAGAAGACTGGATGGTGTCGATCGACTTGCAGGATGCGTATTTTCACATCCCTATCCTGAAGTCGCACAGGAAGTATCTCTGTTTTACGGTGGGATCGCAGCACTACCAGTTTGCGGTCCTCCCGTTTGGACTTACTACTGCGCCTCGAGTTTTCACCAAGGTGATGGCAGTGGTGGCTGCGCATCTCAGAAGGTCAGGGATTCCTGTATTCCCTTATCTAGACGACTGGCTGATCAAAGCAGAGTCGCCGGAGATGGTGCTCCATCATCTGCAGGAGACAACTCAGTTGTTACACAGGTTGGGTTTTTCGATAAACGTACCCAAATCTCACCTGGTGCCCTCCCAGCGCAACCTGTTCATAGGTGCGGTACTGGACACTTCTGTATGTCGTGCATTCCCTCCACCTCAAAGGATTCACGACATTCAGGAAATGATTCCTTTATTCTACAATGGAGCGGTTGTTCCAGTCCTGAAGGTCCTTCGCCTGCTCGGTCTGATGGCTTCTTGCATTCTGTTGGTCAGTCATGCACGCTGGCGCATGAGGGCGCTCCAGTGGTGCCTCCGCAGGCAGTGGTATCAGCACAACGGAGATCTCAGGGAGTCAGTGAAGATCTCCAGGGAAGCTGCAGCGGATCTGTCTTGGTGGGGCGTGGAAGGCAATCTGTCGCAAGGAAAGCCTTTTCAACTGCCTCCATCAGTGGCCACAGTGATAACGGATGCATCCACTCTCGGGTGGGGTGCTCATCTGGGAGACCTGGAGGTCAAAGGTCTTTGGTCTCCGGAAGAAAGGTTGTTTCACATCAACCTTCTGGAATTGAGGGCGATACGTTTGGCGCTCAAGGCCTTCCTCCCTTCGCGGTCGTTCGGTTCAGGTCCTAACGGACAACACGACTGCGATGTGGTACATCAACAAGCAGGGAGGAGTAGGATCGCAGTGTCTCTGCAGAGAGGCTCTGCGTCTCTGGTCCTGGGTTCAGGACCATCAGATTTGTCTGGTGGCAAATCATCTGGCCGGAGTTCTGAACATGCGTGCAGACAGTCTGTCGGCAGTTCTCTGCCGACCACGAGTGGAGGCTTCACCCGGAGGTTGTTCACGACATCTTTCAGATGTGGGGGACTCCTCGGGTGGATCTATTTGCCACTCGCGAGAATGCTCACTGCCTTTCATTCTGCAGTCTCCAGTATCCGATGCAAGGAGCATTGGGGGACGCGTTTCAGTTGGGTTGGGGAGATCAACTCCTTTACGCGTTTCCTCCCATACCTTTGATTCCTCGGGTTCTGAGGAAGATTCGTCAAGACCGGGCCCAAGTCATATTGGTTGCTCCGGATTGGCCAAGAAGGGTGTGGTTTTCGGACCTACTCCACCTCTCCTCTCACCCGCCGCTCCGTCTCCCTCACAGGGCAGACCTCCTCTCTCAGATGGAGGGGCAGGTTCTACACCCCCACCTCCAGACATTACACCTTCATGCCTGGAGATTGAACGGGGCAACTTGAGTTCTTTTTCTCTCCCTCACGAGGTGGTGGATGTCATTCTCTCTGCCAGGCGTGACAACACTAAGTCCATTTACTCCTATAGGTGGTCAAAATTTGTTTCTTGGTGCAGGGAGAGGGATATTGACCCTTTGAAGGCTCATTTGTCTAATATTTTACAATTTGCCCTTTATCTGGCACAGCAAGGTTTGGCTGTGGCCACGGTCAAGGGTTATCTTTCGGCCTTATCGGCGTTTCTTTGTTTGCCGGATCAGCCTTCTCTCTTTAAATCTCCGGTCGTTTTGAGTTTCTTGAGGGGTCTCATGAATATGTTTCCTCCTACCCCTTTTATTGTTCCTCATTGGGATTTGAATCTTGTGCTGACCTTTTTAATGGGTTCTCCCTTCGAACCCTTGCACAAGTGTCCATTGAGGCTTCTCTCTTTTAAAACTATCTTCCTCGTTGCAATCACCTCGGCAAGGAGGGTAAGTGAGCTTCAAGCTCTAAGTTCCAAACCCCCATTCCTGACCATTCATGCTGAAAGGATGGTTCTTAGGACCAGGGCTGCTTTTCTGCCTAAGGTGGTGACTCCTTTCCATCTTGGGCAGTCCATTACCCTTCCTACCTTCTATCCTCCCCCTCACCCGTCTAAGGAGGAAGAGAGGCTGCATCGCCTGGACCCTAAGAGGGCGGTGTCTTTCTATTTGGACAGGACTAAGGACTTCCGGGTGGACGACCAGCTGTTTGTTGGCTTTGCTGGCTGCAAGAAGGGCAGAGCGGTGCACAAGCGCACTCTTTCCAGGTGGATAATCCTGTGCATCAAGATCTGCTACTCTCTTGCGGGTAAGGACCCTCCTGAGGGTATTAGAGCTCATTCAACTAGAGCAAAGTCTGCAACATCTGCTTTGTCTAGGGGTGTACCTGTTGAGGATATTTGCAGGGCCGCGACTTGGGCCTCCCTCCACACTTTCGCGAAGCATTACTGCTTGGATACCGAGGTGAGGAGGGATGGCCACTTCGCGCGCTCTGTCCTCCAAGACTTCCTGGTGTAGCAGAGTGGGCACCCTCCTCCGGGAGTGGGGACTGCTGTGGGAATCTATTCACAAGGTGAGGAATCCACACGGCAGATGTATCTATCAGAAGAACAAGTTACTTACCTTGGGTAACGCTTTTTCTGGTAGATACTATATCTGCCTGTGGATTCCTCACTGACCCACCCGCCTCCCCGTTGTCCACTCTGCTTTACCTGGTTTTTCTGTATATATGGTTTATACTATTGTATTGATTTAGTTCTGTATGTACTGTGTACATTGTATATTTGCATGTTTGCTATCGTTGGTCCGTCCGTGTGCCTCGAAGGCACGGAAAAAAGGGCGGAACTGACGTCATCACGCCGGCGTGGGCCTATAGTAGTGTCGGTGACGTCAGAAGGAGTCGCGTGCGATGCCGTGCTCCTGTGACGTCGCCCACGTCGGCGTGCTACGAAGAAAATTTCCGAACGTTGCTGACGCAAGGGGGATATTCACAAGGTGAGGAATCCACAGGCAGATATAGTATCTACCAGAAAAAGCGTTACCGAAGGTAAGTAACTTGTTCTTTGGTTAGAGACTATCTAGCCGCAGATTCCTTCTGCGTATACACAAGAAAAATAGCACCATGTAGCCTATCCTAGATGTCAGGCCGCTAATTGGCTCCATAAAGTTTGTAAACTTATACGTGACCACCTTGCTGGATGTCATTCCACTGCTCTACACAGATCACATGGCAACCCTCTGTGGCAGGGCTGTATATTTTCGCATTCCCATACATCCAGCACATTACTGCTACCTCCGGCTTTGTGCTAAGTGGACACAACTACAAATTAAAAGTTCTGCTCCTTGAGGGTAACATCAGCCCAAGGATATTTACCAGGTGTCTAGAGGCCGTAGCTACACACCTGCAGAGAAATGTCATCCATGTCTTTCCTTATCTAAATGATTGGTAGATGGCAACTGGGAGCAATTCTTAGCACAAACGCAGATGTCAGTGTCACTGATACACAGGATAGGTGTTCCTATCAGTGCCAAAAAGTTGCATCTTAAGCTTCAGCAGCTCCAACCCTTTCTGGATCTCTTCTAAATGACATCATGGAAAAAGCCTACCCAAATAAGATAGTGATGACATGCTAAAGGCTGGGTTTTTTTTTCTCTCGTGGACCTAATCTCTTTTCATAGTAAGAGTGGTAACGAAACTGCTGTGGAAGATTTCTTCATGCACTACAGTAGTCTTGCTACAAGTTCACAAATGCATCCAATGCAATATTGATTAGCATGGAATTGGTCACAAGCTGTGGATTAATGAAAATATCTACTGTTGGTACAGCTGGGGTCTCAGCACACACTCCTGTGGTGGAACAACAAGATCTTGTTGTTGGGTATGTCTTTTATGGACCCACTACTGTAAGTGGCCTTTCTCACAGATGCCTCAGTCATTGCATGGGAAGCAAAACTCACTCTCACAACTTTTTCAGGCTAACCGGAATCCACAACAGAGTTGCCACATCAATTATCTTAAAGCATGTGTGTAAGACATTAAGCAGGGTTTGTGCACACATTCATTCTTTGAAAAACAGAAAAAATAACTGTGGGTCTAGAATGATAAGAAAGCTATGTGTGTGGAGATGGCTATATGTAGGCTTCTGAATATAAGCAGACTACTGGACAATCACCATATGTGAGTAAGTGTCCATCAGTTACTCTTCCTATACCGCCCAGTTCATCATGTGGTCTACTTCACAGTAGGTAGTCCAGATTGACCAACTCCAAGGTTGTTATTAGGAGATGGTTGGTAATGATGAAGTAATGTATAGGGTGATAGGTGGATGCTGTTAGTAACTGAAAGCAGTGCAAATGTGATATGTGATTAGTGATAAGGGAATGTGATTATAAATTTGGATAGTGAACGCAATATAACTTTATTCTGGAGTCGTGCACTTCCAACTATAAAAACAAATAGAGTGCAAAAAAGTCAGATGGTTTTAACAAATAAATACTGACTGGGTTATCTGGTCGACATGTTTCTGCGGACATTTAAAGGTCCACATTGGTACCTGCTGCTGCCTCAGGACCCATAAACTTTATTGCTACTGCTCTTGTGAAAGATTAAAAAACATTAGTGAACAAAACTGGTAAATGTCACCTGTTCACTTCTGGATTTCCTCCTTCAATCTAAGGGGAAAGTGTATCTCCTCACCTGGCAAGCAGCTCAGGACAATGGAGCACCGCTCTCTCCGTCGGTACCCCTAGCAGCCTTCTGGGCTGTTTGGGGAGGTTACTTACTCACATATGGTGATTGTCCAGTAGTCTGCTTATATTCCGAAGCCTACATATAGCCATCTCCACACACATAGCTTTCTTATCATTCTAGACCCACAGTTATTTTTTCTGTTTTTCATAGTTTCCCAGGGGGGGGTCATAACTGTGCTGAGGTCGGTAAATATTCCGCCGGACCCTCTCTCTATCCTTTTTTGTTGCACCTTCATTCTTTCTCATTTAGCTGCAGTGGCAGCCTAAATGAAAATTGGTGGATATTTGTCTCTCTAAAATACCTGTAGTCCAGACTTTCATTGTAGTTTTAAGTAAAAAACTAACATTTCTTCTGAAAACGGCTTCTATCTTTGATATGAATCAGAATATTTTGTAATATTTTTTCTTCCTGTCTCCAGAGATTCTGGCTGAAAGGACCTTGTACTCCTATGATGTCAAAAGAAGTGATATTACCACACTGGCAGAGAGCGCTTTGGGCCTTATTTAAAATATGGTGAACAAAACGTGGAGAATATTCTGTCCACCATATTACACGTGCCTAGGTTATAATACACCTAATATGGCTGCGAGCGCATCTGCCACATTTGTGACATCCGTCCGCAAAACTCTTAAATTAGGCCCTAAATCTATAAGTGGAACAAAGTAAATTGGTTCCTTTCAGAAACCTCATACAGGAATAAAGGGGCCTTCTAGAAGGTAAATGAGACTTCTGAAGGGAAAGAAAAGAGGGGTTGCATGTGCTATCACATCTGTGTCTCTAGATCCAATGCTCAAAATGTAGCTACAAGTAGCTCATATATAAAAAATACATTACATAAACACAATGGTACACAACAATCTCTGGCCTTTTTGAAAACATGTAACGAGACATCAGACTGGAGCCCTTGGCAAATATATTGACAATAGGGACATTGACAGAATTATCTGCTATGCCCCGGCCAAAAAGCATCCTTGGGAGGTCTTGTGATCTCACTTTATGTGGGCCAAAGTGCAACGTCTGCTGGTTATCGAAATTTGACGGGCTGCTACGTGGGTATCATGTCATACGTTTATGAGCTACTATTGCCTAGACCACAGCTTTCCAAACTTACCATGTTGGTGACACACCCTTTTGTGAAATAATTTTCAGGGACACGGTAACGTGAGCGCAGCAAGCGAGCATTAACCCCCCAGGGGGGGCTTGGGGGGTTCTCCCTCTGAGAAATTTTTGAAAACGTAGTGGGCAAATGGTGCATTTCCAAGCAAATTTAAGAAAGCATGAAGGTTAATAAAGCAATTGTTAATCTGGTCTAACAAAGCCAGTGACTGATAAAACTGAGTGTAGGAAAGGTTAGGTTTGTGCATAAAACAAGAATATAATAATGCACACATTGACTTATGCCCCAGTGATTTACCGCAAAAAAAGGGCAGGTGCACGACCTGCCAACCCTTTCAACCACGCACAAAGTCCACCTGCTGCTTTGCAGAATGAGTTATACAAAAATCCGTTCAGGAAGGGGGAATTGTGAGTGATAAAACAATCATGCAACCTATCAGCCGGTCTCTGCACATTCAACTCAGGTGGGACCGCTTTCCTCTGTGCAGCGCGCCAAAAGGCAACAGAAAATAAGACTAGTCATATGTTTTCCGTTCAGCACTTCGCACTAAAATTAACTGCATATAAGAGAGGACAAATACATATGTCAGAAATTGTAAATATCAAAATGTATGGGGACACAACATATAGCACGAAAGCTGTTCATTGATTATTTTTTTTAAAATGTGATTTGTAATATAAGACACCTAGATTTCCAAAACATGATGTCCTTTATGACTAACAATATGTAAATATGTGCAAGAATGAAAAACTTTGAATAAAAACAGCAGCACTTACTATTTTATTGAGATGAATGAGGTGATAAGATGAACACAGCTGGTCAATATTTGGTGGAATATTAGATAAAGACACTGCTGCTATCATAGTCTTGGATTTCAGAATTTGGAAAGTGTCTCATAGCACAAGAATTACAACATGTGAATAAAAACAACAGCACTTGTCTTACTTTTTCAATGAGATATATGAGGCTGATAGGACGAACACAGTTGGTCAATATTTGGTTGAATACTTGATAAAGACACTCGCATTTCATCATCAAGCATTTTTAAGCATTTACATTTCAGTGTCTTTAAGTTTGTCATTGTTGAAAAGGTTGAAAAGCATACTTCACAAATGTATGTAGTAGAAAACTGAAAGAGAATTTTTTAACGCTTTTTCCCTAGGTTTGGATGCATTTTTGTAACGCAAACCCAAAAGCTGTCTAAATCACCCTCTGAATGCATCATGAGCATACTTCGATCATTTTTTATTTCAGCTAATTCTTCTTCAATAAGAGAGAAGTTCCCAGGCTCCAAAACGGAGGTATTAGTGATAGGAGGAAATGATGCAAGCTGGACAAGAGAATGTTGGCCAACTTGTCTTGGCCCTCTACCTACTCCCTGTGAGGAAGCTAAGAATTTGGGTATCTGGGTTGATCCCAAACTATCTTTTGATGGCCACATTCATAGAGTAGTGGGGAAATGCTTCGGGGTACTGAAGACTCTCAATCGCACCCTGGACCTTCTACCCTTAGAGGCCAGACGAACCATGACCCAAGCCTTAGTGACTTCCTGTATAGACTACGGCAATGTGCTATTCCTAGGAACCACGGAAAAAAACATCAGGCGACTGCAGGTTCTCCAAAATACAGCAGCACGACTGGTCCTTAGACTACCCAAAAGAGCAGCTTCCAAACCAACTCTGGCTGCTCTACATTGGTTACCTATAAAAAAAGGATCTTATTCAAAGCGCTCTTAATGTGCTATAGGATTACATCGCACAAAGCCCCTCTTTATCTGGCAGACCTAGCCCTCACCTATGAGCCTAGCAGAACACTCCGCTCTAGAGGAACTGGCCTACTTAAAATCCCTTGTGTAAAGAGAGCCAGAATGGGAGGCCGCTCTTTCAGAGTGTTGGCGGCCAACAAATGGAACTTCCTTCCAGTGAACATCAGGTTAGCGGATACTGAAACTAAGTTTAGAAAACTATTAAAGACCTATCTGTACACCCTATAGTTCTGGTCCCCCGGTCACGGCTTCCTCACTCTCCACAGAGCGGGGACACGCCGGGATGGCGTCGCCATGCGCTCTACAAACTCTATTATTATTATTATTAGGTGCAGCTGAAAGGAATGGATTTCTGATCCAATCATAGTCTTGGATTGCAATATTTGGAAAGTGTTAGACCTGACATCATTGGCTTGAGTCTCTCCTCCATTTTTTTTCTGTTTGCCTCCTCTGGTTACGATGTTTTTGCTGGTATATCGCTTTGGGCACTGTGCCACTGCTGATCAGTGCCACAGTGCAAGTGCTCCCTATGTAAAATTGCTGTATTGATTGAATTCCATGTTTGGCTTATTTGGTTTACTGTCAGTCCCTAGTCTAGTGCACCAGGAGTGCCAGGGCTTGTAAATACAAATGCTGCTCGTGGGCTTGCAGCACATGTGCCACCCACAAGAGCGGCCTAGTAAAAGTATGTCTACAGGTCTGCCATTGCCAGACCTACGTGCAGTCTGGTACTGTCACGCTGACTGCGCAAGTACACCTACTTACCAGTCCCTAAACCTTCCCTTAACTTCATGTTAGTCACCCCTATGGTAGGCCTGAGGGCAGGGTGCATTGTAAGCATAAGGTAGGAGAAGCCTGACTAAGTTGGCATGTCCTAATCAGACCCTCCAGTTTATCGCGATTCACGAAAAAATCGTGAAATCAGCAGACTACCGCTATAGCCGCGATATTGACTATTTTGGCCGCAAAAAACAGGTCTTCTGGCAGACATAAAAAATGATGCCTTTTAATTGGCTGTACGCGCATACGTCACAACGTGAACTGCGCTGTACAGCCGTAATAGCAGGAAACAGGAGAGCGCCCGTATCTGAATTACAAAGAAGGGACATTAGTAGCTGACTTTGTTTGTGCCGTCGGCGACGTTGAGCATTTCAATCCTAAAGGAGGCAGTGCCAAACAAGAACAACCATATCTTATTGTGAGTTAGCAAGCCAACCCTATTTATCAAAGAAGCATACCATGCAGCCATGTGTGTTTACGGTTGAACATAAACACGAGATGTTAATTAAACGCGCATACCGGCAGCTGCCAACCCGGTTCAATTACTGTTAAGCAGGGCTTGTACTTGAGTAGTTTAGAGCTACGTTTGTGCTTCTCCTGCCTATGTTTCCAGTTGTTTTCCGATTTTTCCTATTCACTTTTGCGATCAATCTTCATACAGCACATAATAGCAAAAGCAAAACAAGTGAACATTTAAAGCCACGCCCATTGACGTGGGCAATACATGGTCATTTTATTTTTCTAGAGGAGCAAGAGGAGGATGTGAAATCCGTACATTTTACGGCACTAAAAAGTTCCAGCCATCTGTCATTTCAGAGACTGCTTTTTTATCAACATACATATTTAGGACTTCTGCACTGCTTATGTGCTTTCTGTGGGTAATGCAATGTCAGTTACTAAGTTTATTTTAGCCTGCACGCTTAGGCAAAATAAACTGAGCTGGCTAATTTGTGGTGGTGTCTAGTGTACATCTGATTCAATCAAACCAACTTCAGACGCCGCACACTAAGCCAGTAATGTGTGTACCCACACGGGCAGCTTAAAACCACCACGAATGTGTATGCTGTGTTTAGCTAATCATAATTCTGGAGAGAGTTACAGTGCCCAGCTGCACTTGCTAAAAGATGATGACTATAAAAACATTACCAGGCAAGAGACTGTGGTTACTTCGAAAATGCATGCACCTTTGTCAAACACAACCCCAAAATAGATGGGGGCAGGTTTATGAGTTCTGGCGCGTCTCTGCAAATCAGCAGGGATGCGCCAGAACTGATGCGTCACGCAATTCCCTGCTTGCGGCACCACAGATGCGCCGCATTTACAAAGCGGCGCAACATGGTGCAAGGAAGGGCAAATGCGTGACCATCTTGTGGTGTACGGGCGGCGCATTGCTGAAGTAGCGTCGCAAGTGCGACGCAACTCCTGCAATGTACAGAGGCCACCCATACATAACGTGGTGCGTCACTGACGCAGCAGCGTCGTAAAACTGACTCAGTGAAATCTTGTAGATTTCACTGCGTCAGTTTTACGGGGCTTTCCTACGAGGGAACGCCCACCCTGCGACAGAACGCCCACATGAAACCTGATGCAGGTTCCATGTGGCGCAGGGCTTTACAACATGACGCATCTGCCTAGATGCGTCACGTTGTAAATAGGTCGCAGGGATGCGCCATGTTTCTGCGCCGTTGCGTCACGCAACAACGGCGTAAACGTGGCGCAAGTCCGACATAAATCTGCCCCATGGTATTTTTCCTGCATTACAGGAGAGGGTCTGAGCAATAATCAGTTAATTGGGCGGGATATACGGGTAGTAGTATGAGGCGGAAAGGTCTTTTAGCGCAGGTGTAAATCTTCACGTGTTTGGGAATGAAGTGGGAGTGCATTTCACGTGGCCCAATACAACCAATGCTTCTAAATGCAGAATTGGAGTAACTTTGTTGACACACTGAGCCACCCAAGTTCTGCTGGAGAGTTATGTCGCCATTTGCACACGAGTTAGTCACAGCCTGGAGAAATATACTTTCACATCATTCTACCATCACATTTCTAAAAGATAACAATATGCAGATGCAGACCAGTGGTAAAGAAAATGGCACTGCGTATACGAGGGCTGGCTGGAAACCGATAGCCCACTCTATGGCACTGCACATACGAAGGCAGGCTGCAGACCAACAGCACAGCCCCAGGCACTGCATAGAACAGGGCAGACAGCAGGCAAATAGCTTACTCCATGGCACTGTACATACAAGGACAGGCAGCAGACCAATAGTACAGCCCATGGCACAGCACAATTGCAGACAGGCTGCCTACAAACAGCACTGCTCATGGCGATGCACATATGAAGACAGGCTGAAGACCAGTAGCACAGATCATGGCACTGCATATGCAAGGACACGCCGAGAAGTACCCAGGAGGCACTTTTTGAACCCCAACCCACCCCCAATACCCCTCCTCCCACTCAAAAAAAAAAAGCTTGGAGAGGCTGTTGCCACAGAAATATATATTGGAAGGTTAGGGGTTCGAATACAAATTCTATGGTAGACAGCACACACCGTCTGAACAATGCTGCATTGCTAGAGCACCCTCACAGGGGATGACACAGTGGTAGCCCAGTCCTAGGCGCTGCCTCCCCTCACTTGTGTAATGCACTGTACAGACCCTCCAGGATTTGAGGCTGAAAATTAATGATTATGAGTAAAATAAAGTGCTGCATTTGTGCCGCTAAATTTCCATATTTGTGCCGGTAAATTTCCATATTTGTGCCGCTAAATTTGCAAATCCATGCCGCTATAACCTGGGGGGTCTGCCCAATAGTGAATTACAGCCATTTTCGTTTTTCACTATTGTAAGGTAACCTGCTCTCCATCAGTTAGAATGGGCTGCCAGGATTATTAATGCTATAATCCTAGCTGGCTCGGGGAGCATGGTGCAATGTCGAGTTTGGTATCCCTGAACTCTGGGTTTAATAACGCATCAGTTTGTGTGGAAGGTTTTTGGACTCTGGGTTTGAAAATAGCACTTTTAGAAAGTGGCTATTTTCTTGTCTAACTATTTCTGGTTTCTGCTGGTTTGGTGTGTGTGTGACAGGAGCTGGGTGGCTCCAGAGGTCTGAGTGAGTCAGTGTGGGATGAGTGGGACATTTGCATTGAGAGTAGGGGGAGAGTAGTTCCTGATAGCCTGCCCTGCCTGATACAATGCTGGCTCCACCTCCTACCAGGCGACTGATGACTCTGTGCCTGCCAGGGTCGATCCTGGCCCCACCTCCTACCAGGAGGCAGATAGCTCTGCTCCTGCCAGTGACAATGCTGGCTCCACCTCCTGCTGGGCGTCTGAGGACCCAGCCCTGCACAGTGAATAGGCCAGGTGCCTCTTCCTGGCTACACCCACAACAAACCCAGGATGTGGGGAAATTCCTCTGCACGGACAAAGGGATCAAAGCCTAAAAGGGGTATAAGGCACAGTCCGGGTTCCGTGCTGCCTACAGCACTGAATCGGCTCTTGTGGAAATCTCGGAGGCGGTCAGAGAGTGTTTGGATGGTGGCGGCAGAGCGGCTCTAATTTTATTGGACCTCTCTGCCGCGTTTGACACGGTTCCCCACCAACGCCTCCTGACCAGGCTTGCCGACATTGGCATTGGAGGTCTTGCATTAGATTGGCTGAGCTCATTTCTGTCGGCTAGATCCCAACAGATTTGGCTCCCCCCTTACTCCTCATCGGCGAGACCACTCGTGACAGGAGTCCCACAGGGCTCGACTTTGAGCCCTTTGCTCTTTAATATATATTTGACACCTTTGATTGAACTAGCAGAACATCTGGGAGCCAAAGTTATAGCCTACGCGGACGACACGCAGCTGTTGTTTACCTGGCCTGGAGAGGCGCTGGACACTGAGCAGATTCAGAACTGTCTGTCCTCAGTCTTCAATTGGTTAGCGTCTGCTCAATTGAAGTGTAACGAGGACAAGACCGAAATCCTGCTCTATGGCCAGTTCCCCCCTGATTTTCGATCCCTACTGTGGCCGGTTGGCTTTCCTGCACCATGTGCCTCTAACACCTTGGCTAAAAACCTTGGGGTCTGGTTTGGGGAAGACCTTCGCTTTGAGGGGCACATCAAGAGGCTCACTGGTGGCTGCTTTGGGACTCTGAAGTCTCTTAGAAAATTTTTCCCTTATCTGCCTGCCCCGGCCTGCGAGTCAGTCGCGAGAGCTTTAATTCTCTCGCGCCTGGACTACGCCAATGCCCTGTTCAGTGGCTCACCGGCCTATTTGATCGGGCGGCTCCAGATTATTCAAAACGCCACCGCCAGACTTTTGGGGAATATCTCCAGGCGGATCAGTGTTAGAAGTTATCTGGAGAGCCTGCATTGGTTGCCGGTACAGCATCGAATTACCTTCAAAATTCTGACTCTGGCCCATAAAGCCATCAATGGGTGTGGCCCTGCCTATCTGATGAAACGTTTCACGCGGTACTTCCCTAACAGAGATTTACGCTCAGCAGCACAACATCTGCTGCTGGTCCCGCGCTTCCAGCGTGTCCGGCTGGGAGGCCACTCTGTGACAGTAAAGGCCGCGCGCGCATGGAACGCCCTCCCTGCGGCTCTGCGTTGCATTGACGAATTCACTGCTTTTAAAAAAGCGCTGAAGACTCACCTGTTTAGAATAGCTGTCTAGTATGTTTGCTGATCTATGCTCTGCGTCTACTGTTCCCCTCTTTCCGCGCCAGGATACTCCGGAGTAATTGTGCGCGCTATAAAACAGCTTAAAAAAAAAAAATAAGAGAAGGACCCCTGAACCAAGAATTTAGATCACTTCTGACAAGGAAACCTGAACCAAGGACAAGAAGCCTGCTGATCCAAGGACTTGCCTACCCCTTCTGCCAGTTTGCTGTTTGTTGGGGGAATCCTGCAGTTGCTTCTTTATTTTTGCCAAGGAACCAGGAGAGATGAACTGTGTGTACTCTCAAGCTTTGCTAAAGAAAATCTCCAAGGGCTGGAAGAGTGCCAGCCTCCTGTTGAAGTCACAGGGCTAAAGGACTTCATCTGCTAAAAGTGCTTGTTGCTGGAACTTGAGAATCCAGCACCTCTGAAAGAAACCAGCAATCTCTACGCCGACGGACGCCGCCGAATCCAGCTCGACATCGTGAGTAACGGCTCCAGTGTCCCGCTCCTCGACGCCGGGCCCTATCGACGCCAGCAGCAACGCCAGTGAGTAGCGAGTTCGGCTCCAGCTCCAAATGACCCCGTGTCTGCACCACTGCTGATCGCATCGACTTCGAGCCCTCTCGACGCCGTGAGCGCTGCTCACTCTTGCAACATCACCATCGACGACGACGGCGTATCCTGCTTCGCCTCGGGAGCGCTGCTCCTGCCTGACATCTGTCGACGCCACTGCAGGTCGCTCCGACTCCGAGGCCCGATCGACGCCGAAGACGCGACACCGGACATCTCGACGCCGCTGATCATCGTGTGCTTCGCTTTTCCAAGGTACTGTGTTGTGGGGGTCTGTGCGACTCCGGGCTCGACGTAGCGCTCCTCGCGGTCGACGCCAAACCTTTGGATTAACTTTGCCTCGACGTCGTGTGACTCCAGTGTGGGTTACATTGTTGCCAAGAACTGTGTTTTAAAGAAGAAGAGTTGCTTTTGTTGCTAAAGACTTTGTGCAAGAAGAAACTACACTTGAACTATTATTTTTCCTTCCAAGAGTATTTATTAAGATTGTGGTATAATTTTTGTCGTTATTTGGTCTTGTGCTAAGCCTTATATAAAAATCCTTATTTTTATAATACTACTGTCATGTACATTTGTAGTGTATTCACTTTATTACTGTATGTGGTCATAAATGCTTAACGCACTGCCTCTGAGATAAGCCTGTCTGCTTTGCCAAGCTACCAAGGGGGTGAGCAGGGGTTATCTAAGTGTGTGATTCCCTTGCCCTGACTAGAGGAGGTGAGTCCCTATTTGTCAGAAGTGTATACCGCTGCCAACTAGAGACAGCCAAGTCTAACATTGGTGGGTCAGCGGTGAGGATTTGAACTTTGCATTTATGACCCATGTGCAGTGATTAGTGTGCGCTACATAGTGAAAGCCGACCATAGCGCAGCCACAATCTATTTTGGTAGGATTCTATTTTTGTTCTCCGCTTTTCTGAAGCTTGATTTTTTGAACACTGCCAGTTTTGACCATGAGTGATGCCGGAGTCACTACCCCTGTTGTTGTTGTGGAGGAATTTGATAAAAATTTGATAAAGCACTACAAGAAAAAGCAGCTGCGGCGCTTCTGCAAGCAGTTTAAAGTTCCTACCACAGGCATCACAAGGAATAAGACTTTCTCAAAGCTTAGGAGGCCTAGTTAGAGGCCAGAGATCCCTCTGATGCGGTGGTGGTACCGCATGGGGAAGGGGATGAGGCGGTGCCAGTGAATGGGGCCGTGTCCTCTCCCGGTAGCAGTGTTTCTTCTAAAGGTCTTTCCCCTGAAGAAAGAGAAGAAAGGGCGAAAGAGCGAGAATACAACATGGAAATGGCAAAACTTAAGATAAATGGGCAGTTGGAGTTAGAAAATGCAAGAGGTAGGAGAGAAGCTGCTTTGGAGATCAAAAGGTTGGAGTTTGAAAGAGAAAAGTTAGCTTTGGAGCGTGACACAAGGTTGAGGGAGATAGAGCTCAAAGCTAAAAGTTTAGAATTGAATCCCTCTGGTGGCAGCATCCCATCTGTGCCTGCAGAAAGTAGGTTTTATTTTCCCAAAGATGTGATCAAAGATTATCATAAGAATGAAGATATTGGTCAATGGTTTAAAGCATATGAGTTAGCATTGTTGGCCCACCGGGTCCCTGAGAAGGATTGGGGAGCGGGGTTGTGGGGTCGCTTTGGGAATGAGGGGAGAGATAACCTGTTGGACATGCCTGTTGAGGATAGGATGTCTTATGCTCATATGAAAGATGCTTTAATGTTGAGGTATGGCCTAACCCCAGAAAAGTACAGGCAAGCCTTTAGAGAATGTAAGAAATTGCCTGGTACTACATGAGTTGAATGTGTCATTTTTTTGCAGAGCCAATGATGGTTGGGTAAAAGGCAGCAAAGTGGAAAGTTATGAAGCTCTTTATGATTTGTTTGCTTGGGAGCATTTGTCTAATAACTGTTTTCCAGAGCTGCGCCAGCACCTTATTGATAGCAAGATATATAACCCTAGAAAACTTGCTGTGGAGGCGGACCACTGGGTCAGTACCAGGGTCCACAAGGGTCCAGTGGGAGACTCAGCCAAAGGTGGGCAGGGTCCCCAGCAGAAGAGTGGGGGGGACAAGGGTAAACAAAAGGAGTCCCAGAAAGGGCCCCAAAGTAATCCCCAAGGGAACCAAGGGAAAGGTTCCCAGCCTCCCCCTGTCAAGAAGCCAGGGGCCCGACAGGTAAACCTGTTCATAGGGGCCCAATGACCTGCAGGGGTGGGGGAATCATATCGCCCGACGCCCGAACCATGTTGATTTTTATGATGGGCAAGAAGATTTAATGTCTAGTTTGTCCGACGGACAAGTAGACATTAAATCACGTAAATAATATCGGAGCTGTGGGCACTGTGAGGCTCACAATCAATCAGCAATGGGTAATAGAAAGTCAGAGAACCTTTGGAGGCCTCTAATCCACGTGAGCACTGGACCGCGCTCCCCCCACCCCCCCTGCAACGCCATAAAATTATCAGGCACAGGAAAAATCTATGCCCGCGGCCCGCCCCCTTAAAACATGGATACAGGCACTGTCAGCAGCTCAGCATCGAAATATGCGAGTTAACATTGGCCTATGGCTGCACTTCTCTACCTGCCACCACCGAGGAATGGCGTAGGTGCCTGTCGGGCCGGAATGCTACCCGTGCAGTGGGCCGAGAGGCCCGAGGTACCAGCTGCTGCAGGGGGCGTCCTCCCGCCGTCACTTATAGTAATCTGTTTTGTAGAGAACACCAAGAAAGAGGCGTGCCAGAGACATGGCAGGGCACACACTGGCTGAGGACTGTCGGAGGGAAGCAGTGAGAATCGGAGGCCATTGGGGAGGCCTGGGCTTGTGACGAGGTTAATTGTGAGGCTGCATGCGGCTGAGGCATGGGGGTTGTAGAGTGTGAGCCTGCTTGGGTGTGTTACATGGGTCTGTTCTGCCGTAGGCTTATTTGTGCAACCCGTCAGTGTGGGACACTTTGTGTGTCACTTGTTTTTTTGTGAACTGTGACTCCAAATGTCCGGTATTTATAGAGCGCGACATTGACACATTCGGCCTGTTTCTAAGCGCTCGGTTTTCAGGAGGCACTGGGAGGTCAACTTGTCTTGTCAGGGTCACAAATCATCTATAAGGGAATCCACGATTAAACAGTTTTTTTTGGGAAACAGGGCAGTAGGCGATATTAATTTAAGACTATTGCTAAACTCAGCCTGGTGGTGGGCTTAGGGGCACTGCGCAGGAAAAAATACAGGGAATCTCAATGACCCAGGAAAGTTGCACATAAAGGTGCAGGAAAACCTCGCTTCAAAGCAACGCACTTCCAGCATTCACTTGTAAGAGGCTGACTAAGGGGTGGGGCAGGAGGGGGATTTTCATTTCCTGTCTTTGACTTGTCTGGTCAGCCACTTATTTCACTCTGTGTGTCCCTGTGCTCAGAGATCTGGCCCCGTGAGCATCCTCTACAGCGCTAATGATCATACAGGATCAACGAAAAGCTCCATGGTGTGCTGCCAGCACAAAAGCCAGTTTTCACAGGGGCTACACTTCCATCTGTCTCGCTGACACTGAGGTTGAAGCAGCCAGGCCATGCATTGCTGTTTCACTTAAACTGCCTGCCTCCGATAAACTACTTTATCAGAAACTGACATGTATCCAGAATGCAGGTGCAGAGGCAGGGCCATTGTATTTATTTAGTGCTGCATCAGAGTACTGGCTCATCAACCCCAATGCTTCTGCGCCAATTAAAACAAATATGCAGTTGATGCGCACATGTGCAAGGATCTATCTGCTAGTTCCTCTCAACTGAAAATAAAAATGCTGTGCCCTGACCCTGGATCCCTTCGACATTAGAATGTAGTAGCAGATTAAGAGCTGGGCTTGTGGTGGGATGGAAAGAGTCATTCTATGGTGTGAGGGAGAACACCACATACCTGTGAGATAGCACAGCCTGTGAGCGCACTTGCTGCATAAATCTTGTGCTATGCATCTCTTAAGTGTAGGTTGAAGTACCTGGCACACCCCACTTATCCTTCAAGATGCAGAACAGAGCACCTACAGGAATGGCAATACAGGGTGCACGAGCAAGAAAAATAGCTCAGTGAGTTCACATACCTACTGCCACCATAACTGTAATTGCTTAGTTCACCCGTACTGTAGCATGGTGCTCCAACATTCCTAATGTCTTCTTTCTCTGCTCGCCCGAAAATGTGAGACGAGTTCTGGTTGCAGTAGCATTGAGGCTAAAGGCTCACTCTCAGAGTGCGCCTGGCAGCTATTAAGATCTAACTGGTTCCATAATTGCTACAGATCTATATTTTAGCAACCCACCCCTAAACCGCTTCTAGCTAAACATGTGTGAAGAAACAGTAGCGTACATATGTGTCTCTTATTTACATTTTAACTGGAATGAAGGGTGGGGGCGACTACTGGAGGGTCTTTGTGCCTGCAACCATCAGAGTAGGTGCTATATAGATTGCTATATTTTATTGTTATTAATAGGGGTGTTTACTTTATTCGTTGTCAGTGCAAGGTGCGTGTTTCTATTGTATTTATTTGAAGTGGTGGTGAGGTTCATGTTGAGAGGAGTTGTAGATTTTCCTTAATTGCTAAGGTATCAAATGCACTATACATGGAGGGGTCTTGTGTATTTGAAGACCTTTACACCATATGTGGCTAGGGCTAGGAAGCAGGGAGAGATGGGCTTGTGACATGTTGGTATTTGTGCAGTGTGCTGCTCCGTGCTCTGCTTATGGTTTTGGTGTACTTCCTGCTCCCTACCTCCAACAACCTTTTCTGGTCCTTCAGGAAAATACTAGACATGAGGCTGCAGAATAGGTTAGGTGATGGTCACAGAGCTCAATGACTAAGAGAGAGCATGAAAATGAGTAGTGGCACTTTCGGACGTTTGTTCAGCTGAATAGCTAATATTTGATTTAGACATCTTGGTAGCTGCAGCATAAATAAACATAATTTGTCAGATAACCTTTGACTATCCATCAGGCTAAGAAAGGGTTTCCAACCCTACTATGATTGAGCCCAGGTGTCCTTGCTAGGTGTGACATGGAATGCCGAGTCCTTCCAATTACTCACTAACCCTCCATCTCAATGATCCTGATCCCTTCACATCTAGATTGACAGTTTCTTCAACTTGGTTCTCCTTCCCTTTGCTGTGAAAATGGAATGAAGTTTGAGTTGCTGCTGTATGAGAGTGTGTGAGTGGTAGCCTACATATGCTACATATCTTTTATTCTGAGTGATTAACTTCCACATCTACCGAAGGGTTGCATCTCTTCATGTCAGTGAACCTTGTGCTGCTGCTGCCATTACTGCACCTGTACTGTGCAAGAGAAACTTGTACTGATACTGCCAGCTTTCTGTGTGATGCTTGTTACACCAGCCCAGGAGCATAAAAGGGGACATTGATGTAACTTCTCCATTAAAAGTATAGAAACTCGGACAAGAATTGTGGATACTGTCTCAGTGAACCACAGTAACTCTGCTACGTGATTTTGCTGCCCCATGAAGAGTTGATAAGCTCGGCCAAGAAGTGCAGTTATTCCCACCCACACATGTTTATCAGAACATCTCTTGCGTATTTTAGAAGCTGGAGAGCTAGGAGTTGGACTTCACGAAGGAGAAAATCCTTCGGACCAATAGGTTCATATTCCGACACAGTCCGCCCCAAAGACACAGCAAAAAATGTAGTCAATTACCAGTCTGCACTCTGCCTTTTTTTCTACGAATGAAAATCTGTCACCGGCAGACTGGCTGATAAGTGGGTGCAGTGCACAATGACATCTTCACACATGCTGTCCAACTAGCCAGTACAACATTTGCATGTAAGGGTGCATCACCATTCACAACTTAATTATACTGGCATTTGAAAACTATATTGCAAGGTATGTTGCACTGATTGCAGTGCAGGTGCTCTCTGTGCAGACCTATCTTAGTGATTTATGGAGTAGGTAGGGCAAGCAGAATTGACAGAGGGCAAGTAGATTTCTGTAACATTTTGTCCCTTGGCCAAGTAGAATTTTTGAAGATTTCCACACCCCTGACCTGCTATGTTTGTAAGTAGGTAGGACATCGTTTTTATGATCCCCAGTGTCCCGTCAGTTGGCGAGTGTAGCCCTGGGAGGGGAGGAGATGGTTGCCCCTGGTGGGAGGGGTCCCGCAGAGATGTCCCTGGTCTCGCTAGGAGACATGGAAATGGTCCCTCCACCCCCTCTGCCTAGTAACACTAATAAATATACGATTCAGAAAAGGGGGTGGTGATGAACAGTGTCTGAATTAAGCAGACCACTCTTACCCAGTCCAAAGATCAGGGCTTGACCCATCACCGTTATTTAGCTCACTGCACCATCCCAGCTCAGAACCTGGCTATATGCAAATCAGTCTGTCCCTGGCCCAGTGCATCATGGGAACAGGGCAGACTAAACTACCAAGCCAATTCTTCACCAGAAAGGAGACAAGCTTCCGGGGACCGGTTTCTGGCATTTCAGCCGTCGGCGGCCCGGCTTGCTTGAATCCTGATGGTGCAGTGAGCAAGGGACTCATGTCTGAGTATACCCTGCCACACCACAAGCGTGGAAGGGTATACTCAGATGTGAGTCCCTTGCTCATTGCACCATCAGGATTCAAGCAAGCCGGGCCGAAAATGCCAGAAACCGGTCCCCGGAAGCTTGTTTCCTTCCCAGTGTAAGAATTGGCTTGGTAGTTTGGTTTGCCCTGTTCCCATCATGCACTGGGACAGGAACAGACTAATTTGCATATAGCCAGGTTCTGAGCTGGGATGGTGCAGTGAGCTAAAAAACGGTGTTGGATCTAGCCCTGATCTCTTGACTGGGTGAGTATTCTGCTTAATTCAGAGACTCTGTCCATCACCACCCCTTGTTGACTAATAAATATAGGCAGTGGGTGACCATTAATGGCCATAGAGTGTGACAGCTGTCAAGTGTCACTTGATGTCCAGAGCGCAGGTGGTTCCCCACGCATTCTACCCTGTGATAGCTGCTGACAACTCCCAGAAAGAGTGTGAGGTAGCTCAGGTTCCCTTTGAATGGGGGGGGGGGGGGGGGGGGTTCAGGTACTCTTCAGGTTGCTTTGAGGCCCGCCATGCCTGTTGATTGTCTCCTGGGTAATGATTTGGAGGACTCCCCTTGGGCTAAGGTGGAGAGGGAGACACATTTGAAAATGTTGGGTGTGCCAGAGTGGGTGTGTGCAACCACTCGAACCATGACAGCTAGTAAGGGTGTTGATGGGGATCCAGAGCCTGAAAGTATGGCCCAGGACCCAGCTGTGAAGAGAAGAGGCAGGAGGCACGGGAAACCGGTCCCACTGTTCCCGTGGTCCAGGAGGAGGTAGACCCTGAGGGGGATGCCCTGGAGCCCACAGGGGAACAAGTTGCTGAACTGGGAGACCTTCCCGAGCTGACCCACTGGCAGCAGGATGGTGGTCCCTCCAGGGAAGAATTTGTTGCAGAACAGAAAGTGTGCCCTTCTCTTGTGGGTATGAGGCAGCAGGCCTCCGCCCAAACCTCAGGTGATCAGTCAGGGTCACATTTTGTCTACTGGGAGAACGATCTCCTGTATAGCGAGCCTAAGGCTGCTGAGCCTGGGTCAGCCCGTGTGCTGGTGGTACCCCAGGGCTTCAGAGCCTTCCTACTGGGTTTGGCTCATGACGTTCCGTTAGCTGGACATCTGGGGCAGGACAAGACCTATGACAGGCTTGTCAACCATTTTTATTGGCCTCAGATCAGAAGGGATGTAGACATCCATTGTAAAACCTGTCACACTTGCCAGGCAAGTGGGAAAAGCGGAAGGAAGCAGAAGGCTCCCCTCCAACCTTTTCCAGTGGTCAGTACCCCCTTTGACCGGGTGGGGATTGACATTGTTGGGCCCCTGGACCCCAAGACAGCCCTGGGCAACAGGTTCATCCTGGTCTTGGTGGACCATGCCACACGGTACCCGGAAGCCATCCCTCTCAGAACAGTGACGGACCCCGTGGTGGGACGGGCACTGATGGGTGTTTTCTCCCGCATGGGGTTCCCCAGAGAGGTGGTGTCAGACCGGGGCACCAACTTCATTTCCAATTATATGAAGTCTCTGTGGAAGGAGTGGTGGGGTAACCTACAAGTTCACCACTCCTTACGACCCTCAAGGTAATGGGCTGGTTGAGAGATTCAACCGGACCTTTAAAGGCATGATCATGGGTCTTGAAGAACCAATGAGGCGTGAATGGGACGTCCTCTTGCCATGCCTGCTGTTTGCTTACCGAGAGGTGTCGCAGAAGTCTCTATGGTTCAGCCCCTTTGAGCTTTTGTATGGTCACCCGGTAAGAGGACCTTTGAGTCTGGTCAAAGAAGGCTGGGAGCAATCTCCCAGGAAACCTCCCCAGGATGTATACAGTTACATGCTGGCCTTTAGGAACCAGACTAGGCGCTTCAGAGATCTTGCTCAGGCAAATCTGGAGGCCAGCCAGGAAGACATGAAGCGGTGGTACGACCGGAATGTCACTCTGGTCGAACTTCAGCCTGGTCAAGAAGTTTGGGTCATGTCCCCTGTGAAACCTTGTGCGCTCAAGGACAGGTGGACTGGGCCGTTTAAGGTTGTGGAGAAGAAGAGCGATGTCACCTACTTGGTGGACTTGAAATCTCCCAGGAACCCCTGAGGGTCCTGCATGTCAACCGTTTAAAGCCCCACTTAGAAAGGTCTGAAGTGGCCATGCTCCTAGCTACAGATGCTGGAATGGAGGAGGAGAGTGAGCCTCTTCCTGACCTCCTGTATGCAAAAGAGCAAGATGGGTCAGTGGATGGTGTCCTCACTGACCCTTGAGAAGCAGCAAGATTGTCGCCAACTGTTGGGACAATTCCCTGATCTGTTTTCCTTGATTCCTGGTGTCACTCATTGGTGTGTCCATGATGTGGACACCGGGGACAGCACTCATGTGAAGCACAAGGCTTATAGGGTGACTGACAACGTCAGAGCATACATTAAGGAGGAGGTCTCCAAAATGTTTGCCTTAGGGGTGGTTGAGTCCTCTAGCAGTCCTTGGGCCAGCCCAGTGGTCTTGGTCCCGAAGGCTGCAGCGCCTGGTGCTTCACCAGAACTTCGGTTCTGTGTGGATTACCGAGGACTCAATTCAGTCACGAAGACTGACGCGCACCCCATCCCCAGAGCTGATGAGCTCCTAGATCGGTTGGGGGCTGCCCGGTACCTTAGTACGTTTGATCTAACGTCAGGCAGGGCCGGCTCTAGGCATGTGCAAGCTGTGCACCTGCACAGGGCCACCAAACCCCAGGGGCCACCACGCCAATACATATCCTTAATATATTAATCCTATGAGGATGGATACATATTTGCGTGGTGGCCCCTGGCAGGGATTTGGCGGCCTTCGGCTCTGTTCCACTTCTAAACTCCCTGAACCCCTCCCCTCTTTACTGGCCTGCGCGCTCCGCCCCGCCCGGACCCCCTCTTCCGGGCCCCCTACGCTCCCAGCCCAGGGCCACCATGAGCCTAGAGCCGGCCCTGCGTCGGGGTACTGGCAGATCGCCTTAACTGATGGGGCAAAAGAGGTCAGCATTCTCCACACCAGATGGGCTCTACCAGTTCTGGGTGATGCCCTTTGGGATGAAGAATGCCCCTGCCCCCTTCCAGAGGTTGGTCAACCAGGTCTTGGCTGGACTGGAGGATTTCAGTGCCGCCTACCTGGACGACATCGCAGTGTTCAGCGCCAGCTGGGAGGAACACTTACGCCACCTCCAGGAAGTGTTGTTTGCCCTGCGCAGAGCAGGCCTCACAATCAAAGCCAGTAAGTGCCAGATTGGGCAGGGTTCTGTGGTGTACTTAGGGCACCAAGTAGGGAGCGGCAAGGTGGCCCCCCTGCAACCCAAGATTGATACCATCCTGGCTTGGGCACCGCCCAAAACCCAAACTCAGGTGAGAGCTTTCTTAGGTCTCACGGGTTACTACATGAGGTTTGTCAAGGATTATGGTAACATTGTGCACCCCTTGACTTCGCTGACTTCCAGGAAGCAGCCACGAAATGTGATCTGGACTGACGCCTGTCAAACGGCCTTTGACACCCTGAAAACTGCAATGTGCACAGCACCCATACTCCAGGCACCCGACTTTCCTAAAGAATTTGTTGTCCAGACGGACGCTTCAGAGCATGGCGTGGGGGCTGTTGTAGCTCAGGTGAATGAAGAGGGCCGAGACTTGCCAGTAGCCTTCATCAGTAGGGGGTTACTTCCCAGGGAACAGAGGTGGAGTGCGATAGAGCGAGAAGCATTTGCTGTGGTCTGGGCGCTGAAGAAGCTAAGACCCTACCTGTTTGGGACTCACTGCCGGGTTCAGACAGACCACAGGCCCCTCCGATGGTTGATGCAGATGAGGGGTGAGAACCCAAAACTGTTGAGGTGGTCCATTTCTCTACAGGGGATGGACTTCACGGTGGAACACCGCCCTGGCACAGATCACGCCAATGCTGATGGTCTGTCCAGATTTTTCCGCCTTAGTGATGAGGACTCCCTAGGTCAAGGGTAGTTCTCCCCACATTTCAGCTGGAGTGGACACGTGTTAGACCTGACATCATTGGCTTGAGTCTCTCCTCCATTTTTTTTTTCTGTTTGCCTCCTCTGGTTACGATGTTTTTGCTGGTATATCGCTTTGGACACTGTGCCACTGCTGATCAGTGCCACAGTGCAAGTGCTCCCCATGTAAAATTGCTGTATTGATTGAATTCCATGTTTGGCTTATTTGGTTTACTGTCAGTCCCTAGTCTAGTGCACCAGGAGTGCCAGGGCTTGTAAATACAAATGCTGCTCGTGGGCTTGCAGCACATGTTGTGCCACCCACAAGAGCGGCCTAGTAAAAGTATGTCTACAGGTCTGCCATTGCTAGACCTACGTGCAGTCTGGTACTGTCACACTGACTGCGCAAGTACACCTACTTGTCAGTCCCTAAACCTTCCCTTAACTTCATGTTAGTCACCCCTATGGTAGGCCTGAGGGCAGGGTGCATTGTAAGCATAAGGTAGGACACGCCTGACCAAGTTGGCATGTCCTAATAGTGAATTACAGCCATTTTTGTTTTTCACTATTGTAAGGTAACCTGCTCTCCATCAGTTAGAATGGGCTGCCAGGATTATTAATGCTATAATCCTAGCTGGCTCGGGGAGCATGGTGCAATGTCGAGTTTGGTATCCCTGAACTCTGGGTTTAATAACGCATCCGTTTGTGTGGATGGTTTTTGGACTCTGGGTTTGAAAATAGCACTTTTAGAAAGTGGCTATTTTCTTGTCTAACTATTTCTGGTTTCTGCTGGTTTGGTGTGTGTGTGACAGGAGCTGGGTGGCTCCAGAGGTCTGAGTGAGTCAGTGTGGGATGAGTGGGACATTTGCATTGAGAGTAGGGGGAGAGTAGTTCCTGATAGCCTGCCCTGCCTGATACAATGCTGGCGCCACCTCCTACCAGGCGACTGATGACTCTGTGCCTGCCAGGGACGATCCTGGCCCCACCTCCTACCAGGAAGCCGATAGCTCTGCTCCTGCCAGTGACAATGCTGGCTCCACCTCCTGCTGGGCGTCTGAGGACCCAGCCCTGCACAGTGAATAGGCCAGGTGCCTCTGCCTGGCTACACCCACAACAAACCCAGGATGTGGGGAAATTCCCCTGCATGGACAAAGGGATCAAAGCCAAAAAGGGGTATAAGAGAAGGACCCCTGAACCAAGAATTTAGGTCACTTCTGACAAGGAAACCTGAACCAAGGACAAGAAGCCTGCTGATCCAAGGACTTGCCTACCCCTTCTGCCAGTTTGCTGTTTGTTGGGGGAATCCTGCAGTTGCTTCTTTATTTTTGCCAAGGAACCAGGAGAGAGGAACTGAGTTTGTACTCTCAAGCTTTGCTAAAGAAAATCTCCAAGGGCTGGAAGAGTGCCAGCCTCCTGTTGAAGTCACAGGGCTAAAGGACTTCATCTGCTTAAAGTGCTTGTTGCTGGAACTTGAGAATCCAGCACCTCTGAAAGAAACCAGCAATCTCGACGCCGACGGACGCCGCCGAATCCAGCTCGACATCGTGAGTAACGGCTCCAGTGTCCCGCTCCTCGACGCCGGCCCCGATCAACGCCAGCAGTAACGCCAGTGAGTTCGGCTCCAGCTCCAAGTGACCCCGTGTCTTCACCACTGCTGATCGCATTGACTTCGAGCCCTCTCGACGCCGTGAGCGCTGCTCACTCTTGCAACATCACCATCGACATCGACGACGCCGTATCCTGCTTCGCCTCGGGAGCGCTGCTCCTGCCTGACATCAGTCGACGCCGCTGCAGGTCGCTCTGACTCCGAGGCCCCATCCACGCCGAAGACGCGACGCCGGACATCTCGACGCCGCTGATCGTGTGCTTTGCTTTTCCAAGGTACTGTGTTGTGGGGGTCTGTGGGGCTCCGGGCTCGACGTAGCACTCCTTGCGGTCGACGCCGAACCTTTGGATTAACTTTGCCTCGACGTCGTGTGACTCCAGTGTGGGTTACATTGTTGCCAAGAACTGTGTTTTAAAGAAGAGTTGCTTTTGTTACTAAAGACTTTGTGCTAAGAAGAAACTACACTTGAACTATTATTTTTCCTTCCAAGAGTATTTATTAAGATTGTGGTATATTTTTGTCGTTATTTGGTCTATTGCTAAGCCTTATATAAAAATCCTTATTTTTATAATACTCCTGTGTCGTGTCCATTTGTAGTGTATTCACTTTATTACTGTATGTGGTCATAAATGCTTAACGCTCTGAGATAAGCCTGTCTGCTTTGCCAATCTACCAAGGGGGTGAGCAGGGGTTATCTAAGTGTGTGATCCCCTTGCCCTGACTAGAGGAGGGGAGTCCCTATTTGTCAGAAGTGTACCAAAGTTTGTTTTGAATTAGACCACAGAATTCGTGCTGCTTATTGTCCTCAAAAAGTTTAATCATCCTGTCACGCAATTCGTCGACACGACAAAGCACTCGACCTCTTGAGAGCCAATGAACGTCTGTGTGCAGTAGAGCTTTTTAAACCTTGCCCCCATTTGTTCACAAATATGAGCAAATATTCTTGATTTAAGAGGTCGACTTAATGTAATTCACCATTTGAATCACTTTGTCCGTAACTTCCCTTAATTCATTCCCAATGGTTTGCGTGACTAGTGCCTCGCGATGTAAAAAGCAATGAGTAAATATGATAGTTTAGTTTTCTTTCTTTGTTAAAGCTATAAAACCTTTTGTTGAGCCAACCATTGACGGTGCGCCATCCGTGCATATCCCGATACAATTTAACCAGCGCAAATTATTTTCCTTCATGAAGCAATCTAAAGTTTGAAGTATATCCTCACCTCTAGTTCTCAATGGAAGTTCTAGGCAACACAGGAATCGTTCAATAATTGTGTCAGTGTGAATGAAATGTATAAAAACTAGTAATTGAGCTAACCCACTGACATCTGTTGATTCATCTAGTTGCAATGCAAAGATCATATTGTCATCTTGAAAAATATCCTTCATTTGCAGCTTAATGTTAGCAGACATATCTTGAATCCGTCTTCCAATTGTGTTATCTGCCAAATGGATTTTATTAACTTCAATCTCAAATTCAGGCCCAAACATTGTTCGAACAATAGCACAGCAAGATTGCCTAATGGTGGTTTCGGCAACAGTGTGTGGTTCCTTGTTTTTGGCAATTATTTGAGCAACCAAGTAATATACATACAGAAATACTGGCCCTGCACCTCCAGCTCTGGCGAACAGAAACCACGGCGAGTCCCAAAATTTCAGGCAAAGATGTTTTATTATCACCACAGCACAACGGTCTGACTCGTTTCAGGCGGATGCCCTTGCTCACAGATAGTCAAGCTAGTGTGTGCCATTTTTTTTATATGCAATAGTGAACACCATGTGGTCATAGATATAGAAAACATACTACTCAAAATGTCTGTAGTTCTCTGGTTTGTAACTGAAGGGCAACAGGTAAAAATATTAACCCATCAAGCAATTCATATACCGAATAAATTCAGGTAGCAATAATCTCTACTGTCAATTTCATAAAGAAATATATCTGCCTAAATGCAGGATATTACCAAGGTAGTCTGAATAGTATTTGTGCAAGAAATGCAAATGTAAACAAATACCAAATGTGCAATATATATATCGCAAATGTAAACATATTGACTGCGCAAATATATGCATTTTGATGATAATATATCGATTTGGTTAAAAATCAATAAAATAGTAATAGAAAAATTATCAAGATGAAATAACATATTTAAAAATTGAACTGTTCATATATAAATGTAAACATCATAATTGTGCAAAATACACAACATGGTATAAATACTAAAACAGACTACGGCAATAAATATAAATATCTGATTGCTATAAATAGACAAAGACAGTAGGGACATCAATGAGGATGGCAGCCCTTCATTTGATCATAAAAGACTATGTTAAAGTGTATGTTAACAATTATACGTGTATTATAAGACAAACAAAAACCCCAGGTGAATTCCATGGTGCAGTAAAAACTGTAAATCAATTTCTGCATCTAAATGGAAAATATGTACAATTAAAAAATGGCCAAGAAACAGTAAATCATCAAATGAGCATGGGAGGTGGCCATAGTTAAACTAATGTTAGCAGGAACCAAACTAAGATGGGATATAGATGGACGGAAGAAAGGCTACATAATCTATAGAAAATGATATAGATCTTCCGTTGTATTAAGGCCATTTGGCACTTTACTGTCCAACTCAAGAATCATTTTAGATTCCAATTGTCTGAGCATCTTATCTCTGTCGCCCCCCCCCCCCCCCCCCCTGCGTGGTTTGGGGACAGCAGCTAATACATAATACTTGAGAAACTCAAGGTTGTTATTGTGCATCATCTTAAAGTGTCTTGCAACAGGATAGGAGCTGTCGTTGTTTACTATAGCTCGGAGATGCTGCAAGATTCTGACATGCACCTGAAGCCTGGTACTCCAAACATACCTCAGGTGCACGTCAGAACATAAACAGCATACTCCGTCTTACAATTAACGATGCCCTTGATTGGTGACAGAGTTGGACTAAACGGAGTGGCATACTTAGTAGTATTGATTCTAAACTTGCACGCTCTACAACTAGAACATTTGGTGATATATATATATATACACACACAAATAGTCAGATTGAAAAAATGTAAGCAACCATGTACACATATATATATACTTTCTATATAAATAAATATTTGAAGGTAGCCCCACCAGTAAACAGCAAGTAGTTCAGTATTTCAAACAAAACCATTGCATCAATAGTGGTACCTGCAAGATATACGCACAATCTTAATAGCGGGGTTACACGTAAGCATAAATACAGCATTCTTGAATGTTTCAGAAATCTCCTTGCCCCATACTTTTGTTACAACCACTCAAGTAAAGTTAAGGAAATAAAAATATGAAGTGTTGAAAAACAATTTTTTCGGCAAGCCGAAGGGAAGCAGATGAGGAGCATGTCTGTGCCCTGACAACCACAGGGCTGTTTAACCCTTGACTGCATAGAATTAAAAAAAATCTTGGTAGGCAATACTATTGTGAACACACAGAGCAGGCACCTGACCTCACCTGTGCACTTTCAGCCCTGGCAGCTCACCTCTGTTTGATCCCTCGGTGCCAGGCGTCCCTAAGTTATCTCGCTCCGCCACACCCAGCCCCCTGTGCCCCTAGTCGTGCATATTTCAGGCATATAAATAACGTGTTTATATTACCAAATGAACCCCATAAAGGTGAAAGGCTGGCTCGACTCGCGTTTCACTCAAAACTTCAGGTTGCCCTCGGTGCCGTGGTGTACATATGGAAAATAGAGATTTACCGATTTTAAAAGTGCCCCAAAAATGGTTTAAGCCTCACCAGTTACCAGCCGAGTGCCTGGGATGGTGGGGTAGAGGCGGCTCTGATATCCCGGTGTCCCAGCAAGATCACGCACTCGGGGCCGTAAGCAGTGCCGTAGAACTCCCGGAGGGGGAAGGGGGGGGGGGGGTCAAAACTGATATAGATGGACACTGCCAACAAATTCATTGCAGATGTTAGGCAAGAACATGAAATGATTTTTTATTTTTTTTGAAGTAAGGAAGCATGCACAGCATTTATTCACTGCACCTTATCCAGGCGGTGGAAGAATCATTTTGTTTTCGCTTGAGGTAGAGCGTTATAATTAGGTTCTGTTTTGACTACATTTAATTGCCCACAAAGTGCACTTAATAATTTATTTTAAATAATCTTATAATGTCCAGTTGCCTTAGCGAAAGAAAAAGACAATTAAAGCCCTATTAAAAATGACGGTATTTGGACAGTTAATGGGGATTTGACAATATGTTTTCTTTTCTACTAAAAATATTGCGCCTGCCCTTCGCTTATTTTTAAACGATAAATCAGCCCTGGCAGCTCACCTCTGTTTAATCCCTCAGTGCCAGGCATCCCTAAGTCGGCTCCGATATCCCGGTGTCCCAGCAAGATTGCGCGCTTGGGGCCGTGAGCAGCGCTGTAGAACTCCCGGATGGGCGGGGGGGGTGGGTCAAAACTCTCTGGCGCACCACCTTGCATGTCGCGTCCATGTCGATGAGGGGTCTCACGTCGCATTCCCCTGATATCGGCTGGCCGGCAGACGTCATCGCGTCGCATCCCGACACAGTAACGTGTCGCGCCACACAGTTTGAAAAGCTTGGCCTAGACAATCTGGTCTGGCGGGAAGGGCACTTTTCCCACTATGTCCTTCAGTACCTTTTAGTTTGTCATTTCACAGACCCAACACCTAGGGAGGTATTACTTCGGTGTCTAATCAAAAGGTGATGGATTTATGATTAGAGGTCCATCAGAAAAACAGGTTCTCCAGTATTGTATCTTTCGTAGACTCACATGCTTGAATCTTCCCCGTCGTCCTGTTGGGAGCCCCATGGTACCAGTAATATAAGCAGTGTTAAAGTATTAGCAGTAACACCCCATTGAAAACAATAGACATTGTTAGCCAATTAATTCTTTTAAAACATCCAAATGTTGACCAATCCGAAGAGAGACCCAAAAGCGCTCTTCCCCTGCAGAGCCACCATAATTTAGATTTGTAACCACAAGTCTTGAGAGGGAGTCTCCCCGAGCTCTGCTTAGTCAGTTATTTTTTCCAGCTGCTCTACTGTTTATCTTTTGACCTGAAAGCTAACCAGTTAAAACTCAACCCTTCATAAAACATCTGTGGTACTGTGGATTTAGTTTACTCTGGCTATTTACATCATGTCTGAGGGCAAAAAAGGCTTTTCAGGCCTTGAAAGTCCTGTGGGAGGTTATGATCTTCTCTTTAGACTCCCACAAGGAATGCTTCTATTGATTATATCCTCAGCACAAACCAAGAGTGCAAGTATTATTGCACTTTTTCAGTCAAGACCCTCAAGGATCATACTGCTTCTCTGGTTGCAGAAGAAGACTTTCTCAATCATATACAGAGTTTGAGGAGAAAGGTCATTCCTCCTCAAGAAAAAGAAAAGGGATGTTGTCCTCCTCTGACAGGCTCTAAAAGATCTGAGTCTCATAGCAGGGTGGCCAGTAGTGAGAGGTCAAGAAGTAAGGAGCCAGCTGGCCCTTCTCTATCTCATGGAAAAACGATCTCCTCACCATTATATGGTCCATCAACTCCATTCAAGCAGCAGTCTATGAAGAATACCCATCGTTGATAGAGCCGTCTCCCAAGTTCACCCCTTCCACGACCACTGTGACAACGGAAATATCGACTATGGTGACAACCAGCACTACAGTTTCTTCCTCTGCGAAGAATTCGGTGGCGATGATGACCAGATAGTCTCCATCAACATGAATTTTGTTGACAGAGGTAGCAGGGCCATCGACCTCTGATGTCCTTTTGTCGACTATTCCACCTGGGGCTACGTCGTCAACCCAGCCGACGGCAGTCAGATACTTTATACATTTCTCATAATGGCATTACTTCATCTACACCGCAGGACTTATCTAAAGTATGCCCTTTGCCTCCAATACGCCTGTTGGAACTACAGGAGTCGGTGGATGAGTCTTTTTTTAGTTTCAAATTTGTTTGATTGATTTTAAGAGCAACAGTAGGCACTACAATACGAAGAAAATGCATCAGGCATGAAAGGCAATCGATACAGATAAGTACATGTTCTCTACAGATCAGAGAGCTGGCTAGTTGTAGTTGACATAACAAAGGTATAGTGCCTGGGCTGCAAATGTCACATGTAGTGAGGTGACGAAATTGTAGGAACCAAAACCAAAACACCCACCCCATCCCCTGCCCCCCCCCCCCCCCCACCTCTCCCACCCCACCCAGTGTGCCGATTATGTGAACCAATCATGGATGCATTCGTGTAGCAAATATCGCAGTCATCCGGAGGATCACAAGGGGTCATGTGTGGTCTCTGTGAGTCGTAGCAAGCGAAGGTTCTTGGGGCATGTGATCTCGTTAAATTCTTTGGACAGGAGGGAAAGCAACGGGAGCCATACCTTCCGATAGGCAGCCACGGAGTTTGTGAGCGTGGCGTGGATACGTTCCCTTCCCAAGGTGAACCAGATTTTATGCAGCCATCTCGTGTGAGTGGGCCTGGCATTTGGCCCCAGAGGGACAGAACGTGTTGTGTTGCGGCTTGCATGGCGATCCCCATCTGGCGACCTCTGGGAGACTTTAGGGGAAAGGTGATTGCATTAGGTAGGCCTAAAATGGTGTAAGCTGGGAATCTAGGGATTTCAGTATCAAAGGTAGAATCAATGTCATCCAGGACCACCTTCCAATAGTCCTGGACTTCACGGCACTCCCAGAGGAGGTGAGTCAAGGTGCCCCTTTCCCCGCAGCCTCTCCAGCACAGCGCGCTACGTGTTGGGTTACCTTTGTTGAGCCGGACTGGAGTGAGATGCCAGTACATGGCCAACTTCGTTGCCGCTTCCCTACCTGCGGTGTTGCAAGTGGTGTGAGAGGCTCTATAATACACAGAACTCCATTTTTTGGGTGACAGGGCTATCCACAGTTCTGCCTCCCATCGCTTCTGGCCTGCTGTCTTGCACGAAATAGCGGGGGTGAGCATTTTGTAGAGATCTGAGATAAGATGCCTTTCTGAGTCCTTCGTCACCAGCAACTTCTCAAAAGTCGTCATGGGTCTACCAACCAGGGGGGCGACGTCTGGATGTGTGAGCCAGTGCCTGAGTTGGAAGTACTGAAATAGGTGGGGGGAGACGTCATAGCCCTGGATTATGTCCGCGAGGGTGAGAAAGCCCTGTAAGTCGAAGAGGTGGCCGGTGGAGAGGCAGCAGACGCTGCGCCATTGCTGAAATGCATGAGGAGCATTGCCTGGCGGGAACTCCGGGTTATCCAAGATAGGGGTAAGTGGAGAGGGGAAGGTAGTCAGCCCTTTCTTGACCACGACCGCAATCCAGACCTGCACGACGGTACGAGTAATAGGGTATCGCAGGAGGTAGCGTGGCCGATGCTGCCGGGGAAGGAACGGAATTTTCCAGAGGGATGTCTGGGCCATCGCTCTGTCCTGAAATAACGATCGCTTCTCGGATTCCGGTCTGAACCACTCCACTAGATATCGGAGTTGTGCGGCTTGGAAGTATTGTAAAAGGTTGAGGATACCAAGGCCCCCTTCGTCTACCTTCCTGTATGCTAGTCGTTTATGTAGGCATGCCCGCTTGCCTTCCCAGATAAAATGATGGAAGGCAGCTTGTAGGCTCGCGATGGTGCCAGCTGGAGGGAATACCGGAAGGGTCTGGAAAATGTACAGACTTTTGGGCAGAGCTGACATTTTCACTGCCGCAACACGTCCTAGCAGGGAGAGGGGTTGCTTGGACCAGCGCGTGAGATCGGACCGAATTTGGGAGGAGAGGGCCGCGTAGTTGAGTCACCGTAGACTCCGTGGATGAAGTAAGAGTGACGCCTAAGTTTGGGAGTTGTGCGGTCGACAATAATCCTCCCCCATAAGCAGGCAGAGTTGCCCGTGTTTCGGCATTTTTGCCCAGAGGTGGTATAAGGGATTTCCCCCTATTGATTTTGAAGCCGGAGACCGCTCCGAAGGATTTGAACTCTGCCAGGAAGGCGGGGACAGAGCGGTCTGGACGATCCAGAGCAGCTATGATCTCGTCGGCGTAAAGGCCGATCACGTGAGGTTCCCGGCCAAAGGTCATGCCCTGGATGGCATGGTTGTCGCAAATCTTTTGCGCAAGGGGCTCTATGTACAGGGCAAACAGGAGAGGTGAGAGGGGGCACCCCTGCCTCGTGCCACGTTGGATCTCAAAAGGGTCCGAACGTAGGCCGCCTAGGCGAACTCGAGCGCGAGGACGGTGGTAGCAGCTCGCGATCCAGGCCTGAAAGCGGTCCCCTAGCCGAAAGCGCCGCAGGACTTGTTGAAGGTAGGTCCAGTCAACCCGGTCGAACGCTTTCTCAGCGTCTACAGCCAGCAGTGCAGAATCCGAGTTTTGAAAGTGAGCCTTGTCAATCAAATGAAGTATCCGTTTAGTGTTATCGCTGCATTGGCGATCCGGAACAAAGCCCGATTGGTCGGGTTCCAAGATCCCGGGCAGACATGGACCAAGACGCGCCGCTAGGACCCCCTTAAAGCGTTTCAGGTCCAGGTTAAGTAAGGATATAGGTCGGAACGCGGAGCAAAGTGTGGGTTTCTTACATGGTTTAGGCAGTACTACTATCTCGGCTGCAAGCATATCTGGGGGGATGGAGCTCAGGCCCTCAAAGGAATTGAAGAGCCGGGTGAGAACAGGAGCCAGAAGCTGGCTGAAGGTTTTGTAAAACCCGGCTGAAAAGCCGTCAGGCCCTGGGGATTTGAGAGGGCGAAGGCGAGAGATAGCAGTGAGTACCTCATCCAGGCGGATAGGGGCATCTAGGGCATCCGCGCTGGCCTGAGATAGCTCCGTGACCTTTGCCGATTCCAAGTAGGTATTAACATCCTCCGACGACACAGAGTCAGCTTTATATAGAGTGGCGTTGAATGTCCGGAACGCTTCCGCGACCTGGGTCTCTCCAGTGATATCCAGACCAGAGTCATCTGTGAGGCTGGTAATTTTGGAACGTTGGGTTTTCGCCTTCAGGGCGCTAGCAAGTAAGCGGCCAGTTTTGTTCCCCCCGATGTAATAGGAGTGATGGAGGAGTAAAGCGGCGAATTCCGCCCGATCTGTATCTAGGCTGGCTAATTGGGCTCTGGCGGTCTTCAATTGTCTCCAGACCCACGGGGCCCCGGTGCGACTGTGGACCCTCCCCAGTTCAGAGACCTGAGCAGTGAGGTCATCCCTTTTTGCTTTGCGGACCTTAGCCTCTACCGCTGCAATTGCGATAAGATCGCTGCGAGCCACCGCTTTCAAGGCCCCCCCAGAGGGCAGACACCGAAGTCTTGGGCGTGTCATTAATAGCCAGATAATCAGCGAGGCACGCGTGAAGTTGCTTGGTGACCTCCGGCCGTTGTAAGAGGGTTTCCCGCAATCGCCACGCTCCAGGGGGGCGGGTGGATTTGGGGACCTGGAGTGTCAACTCCACCGCGTCGTGATCAGACAATGCCGCCGGGACAATGCTCACGTCTCTGAGAGTGGTAAGTAGTTCAGAGGAACCCAAGTAGTGGTCTAACCTGGCATACGTGTGGTGTACGTGGGAGTAAAATGTGAAGTGTGATGTGTTGGGATGTGTAGCCCTCCATAGATCCACTAGGTCTCACTCGTGTAGCCATTCTTTACTGGTGGCTGTAATGGCGCCGGTGTCCCCATAGCAGTGTCCCGACCTGTCTATAGTTGTGTCCATCACTAGATTGAGGTCCCCCCCCAATGAGCAAGAGAGAGGTAGGGGACTGAAGTGCCTCGGAAATGGCGCCCTTTAAAAAGGCTTCCTGTCCCGAATTCGGGGCGTATAGGGAGACGATCGTCAAGCGTTGCCCCCCCCCCCGTAAAAAGGTGTATGCTAACAGCCTGCCCTTGATCTCCCACGCTGCCACGGAAGCGCTTGGATACCAAAATAGCCACCCCACCTTTTTTGTTGGGAGAGAGGAAAAAACTGCTGGGGAAAGGCGCGTGAGCGCATCCTATGCCAGTCTTTAAGCAGGAGACGGGTTTCCTGTAATAAACATATGTCGGCCCCGGAGTTCTCCAGGTACGAGATCACAGCCCTCCGCTTAATAGGGTTCTTCAAGCCCTTCACATTAATGGTTAATACCTTCAAACTAGACTTCATCGTAGGAGATCAAATGATCCATAGGCTATGTAAATGCAGTCCCATTGTTGGAGCCAATGACGACTCGATGAGCACTCCAGTCCCACAGAACCCTCTGGCACACTGGGTCCCTCCCGCAATCCCACTCCCAACCCCCCGTCCCAACATCGCCCGCTCAATCCCTCTCCTCCCCTCGCCCCCCCCCACCAAAGCCCCAACTCCCAAGCCTTCTTCCCCAAACCAAGACCCAAATTCTCAGACCCGAATGTTCATCTCCCCCCACCCAATGCCCACTCCCCACTCCCCAACCCCCTAACCATAAGAATGTATAGTCCCAGTCCTGTCAGTCCACCCAAGGCTGTGGTAAAGTTACTTACAAGGGTCATGTCCAATGACTGCCATTGCAGCCCCCCACCCTGCACCCCCCAGCCCATGAGCATGGTACGTGCTATGGTCAATCTCCCCATCGAGTGTAAAGATCATTTAGAGGGTGATGTCTCCCTGGTTACTTCTGCCACTGCCATTGCCCTCTCCTGCGTTATGATGTGGGCCTCGGGTTTCAAGCGTTGTGATGGGGATCGTCTACGGCCCACTGATTGCCAGTCTCCTCTGGAGGACCCTTGCGACGCTCTCACCGTTGGCGCGTCTTCTTCCAGATCAAGTCCCAGAAGAGCACAAGTGTCTTTGAGCGAGCGCATTTGGTGTAGGGCCCCATTCCATTTAAATATCAGCCGGAACGGGTGGCCCCACGAATATGGAACTTCTTGCCGTCGCAACTTTAAGCGCTTTCCGTTTTTGTAGTGTGATGGCCGAAAGATCCTGGTATAGGGCGACAGGGTGGCCTTGAAATTGAAGAGGTTGTGACCATCTGGCTTCCCGAAGAATCCTCTCTTTTAGCGGGAAGTCAGGGAGAAAGGCTAAGATGTCTGGCGGTGGGGCGGAGGCGCGTCTAGGAAGCCCAACTCTGTGTGCCCAGTCGATGCAGATGATAAAGTAAGCAGGTTCCCCCAAGATGTTTCGGAAAAGGTCCTGTAGGTAGCTAGTGACATCCGTCCCTTCTGCTTTCTGAGGGACCCCATGGACCCGTATGTTTTTGCGACGGGAGCGGTTTTCAAGGTCCTCCGCGTGGGCCTGGAGGTCCAGCTCCGCGTGGGCCTGGAGGTCCAGCTCCGCGTGGGCCTGGAGGTCCAGCTCCGCGTGGGCCTGGAGGTCCAGCTCCGCGTGGGCCTGGAGGTCCAGCTCCGCGTGGGCCTGGAGGTCCAGCTCCGCGTGGGCCTGGAGGTCCAGCTCCGCGTGGGCCTGGAGGTCCAGTTGTTGGTCCGTAAGTCTCAGGACTTCCTGTGGAGCTGTACGATTTCACTGCTTCTAGTCTGGTCGGCCTCCTCGATGACGACTATTCGTTCCCCAAGACCCTCCACGTCTCGTCTGAGTTCCCGGACCTCTCCTGCCACCTCCTGCTTCAGGGACTTGAAATCATCCCTGAGGGAATTGAACAATGTCTCCAGAAAGGACCTAGTGATGGGCACTTGGTCGCCGGATGGCTCCGGAGGCATTCTTGCGGTCTCGGGGGAGGGTGGGTCCTTGCCGGCCTTGTGTTGGGATTTTGCCAACATCTGCGGGAGTGTCTGGGTCGCTTTTTTCCCCCCAAGGCCCGCCATGTCGTATCCAGCCATCGGAACGGTCTCATCTGGTGGTCCCCGGGGGGCCGGGGGCAAGCGCAGGGGCCCGGCAATCCCGAGGGTAAGTGCGATCTGTCGTGTAGGGAAGTTGGCGCCCTCACTGCTGTCTCAGGGGTCCCTCGGCGAAGAACGAGGCGGCCAGCCGCCGCGCTGATGACTGCTTGCACTCTGCTCCTCACCGCCTGGTCAATGCCAGTCTTTTGTGGAGCGTCCGAGACCCAGGGCTCAATAGTGTGGCAGCGGCCCTCGTGGCACCAAGGGACAACAAGTCAATGGGTGGCTTCTTCAGGGAGCCTCGGCGTCCCACCGCCGGCCCCCAATGACCACCAGCAGGCGGGCAGGAGAAGCCAAGCAAGGTCGCGTATCGGGTTAGGCCTCCCCCTCCAAACGGCAGCGCTCGTCCTCAGGCGACCCCCGGGTAGCTACATGCATGGACGGCAAGAAGTGGAAGGGGCCTAAATGTCCGACAGCGCCAAAGGGAAGCGCGCTGCCCCACCATCCCCTCACCGGCGCAGCGCGGTCTTCAGGCCCAGCCGGTACCAACACCGGGAGCTCGATTATGCCCCCGAGCCTCCTCCATAGTGTCCACCGCTGCTCTCCTCACCTCTGCTCACTGGTCTGGTGCAGCCCGTCGGTCTCCGGTGTGCCTCTGTCGCAACCCAGGCCCCCCAGTTTCGTCCGCTGCTCCTTCAGGCCGATTCCGCCGGGCTTCGCTGGTGAGTTGCGGCGCTGCCGTCCCCTCCTTGTTCGACAGCCGTGCAGGCCAAAGCCGGGATTTCCCGCCTTAGGACACCCGGTCAGCCCGTCTCGGGGGCATCGTGATGTGCTGAACGTGCCTCGGATGCCGTCTCCGCACCGCAGGGACACTCCGGCAAGGTCGTGGTGTAAACTGCAGCTGCTCCGCCCGGGTAGGCCTGAGACCGGGGCCTCAATTTTCGCAACTCCCGGCCGGCCCCTCTTCCACCACCGACCGGGTAGCAATGGCGGCAATCAGCGCTCTGTGTTGGCCCTGGACCCAGGGCCGGAGGCAGTGGGTCGTCCCCGTAGGCTCAGCAGGCAGCCAGCCGGCCCCTCCAATGATCGGGGCCGGGGCAGGGAATGTGCAAACAGGTCACTGCTCCGGGGCGGCTGCCATTTCAGGAGTCGCAGCTGAGTTGTCTCCTTTTCAGAGCATCGCGGGGGTTGCGCAGAACCAGCAACAGCTCTCCGGGGGCAGCAGCCGATCTCAGCTCCGGGCATCCGGTGTGCGTGGTGCTCTGGGGAGGTTAGGCGTCACTTTTAGGGGCTTTGGGAGGTATCGGGGCAGGGAGCCGCGGAGACCTGCGTCCGATCAGGTCGCCATCTTGGACACGCCCCGATGAGTCTGAGATGAGCCCATCTCAGCTCAATGTCAAATGTCAGGAGACTGATGATGAGGAAGCGGTGTACCGGAACAGCCTACGTATTTGGAAGTTGATTTTCTGTTTGATGACATGGGTCATCAGTCAGCTCAGGAGTGAGACACTTTTCTTGAGCATTATCCATATGAGGATCAACAACACGCACAATCTATATCGATACCTGTATCATTGGTCACTGATTAATGCTCCATGATCAATTACTATTATAAGTGGTTCTCGGATGCTAATGCCCCGACTCAGCAGCCACCTCCAAGATAGGACTGTCCAGAGGTTTCTTCTACTCCTAGCCATTCTCCCACACCTCACAGATAAAGACCAGTGCTACCAGCCATAACTAAAAGGGACACACTTAGCTGACTGTGACAGAGATCAACTGCCTGAGGAATGAGAAATCCCTGCAGACTCGATCCTCCTGAATGAGATGATTACATTGCTTCTATTTGGGGTTCACTCATGTCTCCTTCTGCAGATTCCCCACCAGCAGAATTTGGTGGATGCCACAAGATTCTTAAGAGTGTCCAAATGTTTTGACCTCCTCTACCTGCAAAGCATACTGAACACTTCAGTGGTGGCTGCCATCCTGAAGCTGGATAATACAAGGCTCCTGAGAACTCACCAACTTGCCTTATTGGGCAGACCGGACTCTGTTATGAGGCATGTGGCTCAGAGGCATGCAAGAGTCCATCTTCACCATGCACAGCTCCTCCTGATAAAGAAGGATAAAGGTTTCAGAACATAGGGAAAAGGTTCTCGGCCATGTCGATGACCAACATTAGAGCCTCCAATGCTCTAGCCATCCCAGGGAGATACAATCGGCAGATGTGGTCTGACTTGTCACCGCTCCTAGAGTATCTTAGAGAATAAGGAGGAGACCCGGCAAATCTTAAGGGAAGAGAAGTCTTCGTCTGAGATAATCGATGTAGCCAAGGATATTCCAGCCATGGCCTTTTGGCAGAGGGCAGGGGCAGCAGTTTTATGTCGCCAGGGATGGCTAAAGCAGATGTCGTTTTGACCAGTGGTTCAGTCAAAGATCCTAGTTATGGTCATTGAAGAAAATCTATTCGGGAAGCACATGGACTATGCCTTGGAAGTCCATAAAATCGGACACCGGGACACAGACTGTTTGTTCACTTTGCAGCAAAGGCGATGCCAGTCTTTTGGTGGCAGAGGACAATTCACTTCCTGGCCGTCATTTCAACAAGCCAGATACCAACCATATGCCCAGCAGGGGTTTTGAGCTTTATTCTCTGCGAAACAATCTTACAGACCTACGGCAGCACCCACCTACTCTAGGCAATCAGTGTGTCAACGTGCTCTGGCTGGAGGAAAGTCTCAGGACAATTCCAGGAGGCAAAGATGTAAAGCGCCTGCTTTACATCTTTGTCGACTCAGTCCCCCCTCAATTCGGAAATCCCTTATCCATATTCTTCAATCACTGGAAGATCATCTCGTCCGACAGATGGGTGTTAGATGTAATCCAGCTTGGTCTCACCCTGGAATATGTTTAAAAGCCTCCCAATCTCCCTTCGCGCAGGTCTGTGCATAGGCATCTGGCAAGCTTGAAGATGGAAATTCATTTGCTACCATCCAAACAGGCGATAGAGGAAATTCCTCAAGGCCAGCACAATTTAGGATTCTATTCCAACGTCTTGCTCATCAGTAAGAAGTCTGGAAAGTGGCAGCAAGTAATGGATTTGAAACTATTGAACTAGTTCATCAAAAAACAGCCCTTCATGATGTCTCTTCAAAGGATTCTGCAACTTGTGGAAAAGGGGACTACATAACTTCCCTTGTGCCAGATAAATATTTTCATATCATCATACGTTTGAAACACATGAAGTATCCAAGATAGGAGGTGGCAGGGCACCGTTATCAGTTGAAGGTGCTCCCTTTTGGATTAAGGTCAGCCCCCAGAGTCTTCACCAAATGCATGGTTCCAGTGGCAGCTTTTTTCAGACGTCCTGAGCACCAGGTATTCCGGTACTTGGATGACTGGTTAATAAAGTGTACCTCTTCCCTATAGCAAAACAGTCAACCAAGGCCTGTCTTCAACTTTTCAAATTTCTAGGTCTCAAATGTAACAACAAAAAATCCTCTCACTATCAAGATCGACTGTGTTCCTGGAAATGGCAGTGTCAAAAACCTTACCCACGGAGGACTGGATTCTCTTCCTAACATCAATCGCAGAATTCCTATCTGCAAAGAGTGCACTTCATTAAGGAAGTACAAGTCCATATTGGGCATGATGTCATCCTGCATCCCATTGATTGTCAACTGTTGTCTTAGCATTCAGCCTCTACAGGAGCAGCTGGATGCTCCGTGGGTACAGGGCAATGGATCCTTCAAGGACGTAATAGCATCATCAGTGAGGTCCGCTATGTCCTGGTGGATGAGCAAGGAAAATATCTCACACGGTCTTTCATTTCTTCCTGCGATTCCACCAGTGGTAATGACAGATGCTTCCCTTGAGGGATGGGGAGCCATTTATATGACTTGGAGGTTTATAGAAAATGGTCCAGTCAAGAAGCTCTGTCACACACAAACCTTCAGGAGCTGAAAGCGGTGTTCACGGGTCTTCAAGCTTTTCTTCCCAGACTCCGCAACTCGTCTGTTTTGCTGAGAACAGACAACACCATGACCAGGTTCTATTTCACCAAACAGGGAGGTACGAGGTTGCAGCCTTTGTCCACTGAAGTGCAACATATTTGGCAATGGTTACCTCTCAAAATTTCCCTAAAAATAAAACATGTCCTGGGGGTCAAGACTGAGAGGGCAGAACAATGCCACAGGTTAGAACTAAACCACTGGCATTTAAGGCAATTTTTTCAGCGTTTTGGTTCTCCAAACCTGGATCTTTTGCCACTTGTTGCAACAAGAAGAGGAGCCTGTACACAAGCAGATCCCCTCAACCAGAGTCCACGTTCCACTACTGGTGAACAGGATTGTTCGCATGTGTTACCTCCATTTTCACTCATTCATAAAGTCCAAAAAGATCCTAATCTAGCAATCTGCACATTGGTCACTAGCAATCTGATTGGCTTACTGTCAGCAAAAGTATCAAGAAAGCAACTGATAAGCGTGTGCATGAGTGGTGCCTGTGTAGTCCCAAGCACATCACATCCGGCACAGAACATCGTCGATCTAGAGCAGCCTGCTGACACACTGGGGTACTGCTCAAGATTTTTCTTGTCCAGTCTTGCGCCTCTAGAGTATTCAACATGTGAGGCATCCATCCAGTGAATTAATGTCAAAGTAAATAGTTTAGTACTCCAGTCAACAGGTCCCTTGGAACCTGTTTGTGCTCTGTAAGGCACTGACCTACGCATTGCTTGAAATGTCTCCGAAAAGTGTGGCACACATTGGATCTTAGCCTTTTAAAAATCATGAGTTCTACTGCCAGGAATAAAAAATAAACTTAAGTCTAGTTCCATATCTAAAACTTTTTATCAAAGCACTGTGCTAATAGATGCCTTATGGTGGTGTGTGCGCGTGCAGTACATTTTCTTATTGTTTCCTGGACAAATCTCCATAATCTGGCCTGACATAAAAACGTTCCAGCTCCTAATTGACTTCTTTGAATTGTTTCTATTTACACTCCAGAGTTAGACCTCTTTAATAACTTTCAAAAATAACCATGAAGTGCTCTCCAGCCAGCTTCCCAGCCAAAAGCCTATAACCTGTCTAAGTGGCAGACCTATAGAAATTGACCGTACAGTACTCCAGACTGAGCTTTACTGCTTGTGCCTTCCGGGGGCCCAGCTTTACTGTATAAACAAAGCAGTTGGGTTTGTAAATTATCCATGAAAGGTCCAGCCATCGGGTATATCAAACAACATACCAGTCTGTGAATCTCTGCTTGAATCCGGATTAACCTGCAAGTTCAAATCTGTAATCACAATCTTCCATGGGAGTTAAGCTGCTGTGATCAGTATCCCCTCCTCCAGATTAGCTTTTCAGCAGATAAGCAATGTGCTGGACTTGTTTCTAATTACGTTATTTGCATAGAGGACCGCAGATGCCTTGTCCTTTCTCAAGACGACAGACAGAGAACTTTGTCTTTGTGCAGACAACGTATTGTGGACAATGATAATCTGCTCTAATTGATGCGTAACTGCAACGCTTCTACTGAACAATTTTCTCTGTTGGGACAGTTCTTGGGTTCAACTTGATGGTAGTGTCCAGTGCAGAGTCAGAAGTTGATCATAACCCCACATTCTAATCCTCCATATGGTTCAGCCACCGCCAGTTTTCTTTTCTAGTCTGCTACAATTGTCCTGACCTCCTGTGAGATGGCTACTCTGGAGAATCTTTACCCTCTGTAAGGCCAGGTAGCACAGCAAGCCAGGGACACCTAGCAAGCCTGGGAAAATGGCCTAGCTAGATGTCTTTTGGAACAATGCACTATTTACACCAAGCACCAGGGACTCATCTTCATTCCCAAAAGCCTTCTCAATTTTCTTGATGGAGGCTGCCCCACCCAAACTGCAAGCCAACTTTCAGCTGTACTTTTGTGAGAGAAGCCTCATGAGTTCTGCTCCAAAAATGAACATTTTTGGTTAACAAATTCCCGGCTCACTGCACGCCAATTGTGTCTCTTCAAGATTAAAGAGTGCTGCTAACACTGGCTAAACTATTTTCTTTCTGAGTGGCGCTAATTTCAAGACCGTTCGTTCATCATAACTGCGAAATGTTCCACAATGTCAAAGAAGTTCAGTTCATCCAGTAAAAGGAAAAAGGAGAACTCTATATAAGGGTAATCACCTCCGTTGCAGTTCTTTCCTGCTCCCAAGCATAACATTGGTGTCACATATCCCAGGTTGCTTATAGATTTAAACCGATGGTTGTCACTATTGCTCTTGGAGGAAGAGAGATATGCACTTTGGAGTGCTATACAAGAAAAGAAGCATAGAAAATGTCTGGACTTACTGCCTTCTCAACAACAGACTCCTGAAATGAAGGCGTCCGAGATCCTGGAAGGCTGACCTCTTAATCTCAAATATCTTTCAGAACAAAAATGCATCTACTTCATTGCACCCTTCTACACCCCAAGCATCTGAAATGACAAGGACACAGCTCTTAAAATGGGCAGAATGTACATTTTTCATCAGAGTAAGGTAATTCTTGTCAAAAAGATCAAAGCTGGCTGTCCGCAGGCTCGTCTTTTGGCAAAGCAGTTTCTCTACTGTCAAATGTGCAGCCATTGGTTCCTCTCTTGTTTGATGTCGCCACCTCAGTTCTCTGTGCCATGCATCTGCTTCAGAGCTATGAACAATGCCAGCTGCAAGAGCATCTGTACCCCAGTTCTCTTCAAACTCTTCATCCCTCATATGTTGGTTCTGAAGCAACTGATGGTGCTAAGCTGTTAATCTGAAAGAGGCACGTTAGTGATAGATTCCTTACCTTAGAATATCCCCAGGAGTCAGACTGGATCCGGAAACTTTTGCGTAGCAGTACCCTTGCGCGTCGGTAGGCGTCATCTGTGGCTCCGCGTCCGTAGTGGGCGCCGTGATGACGTCGTCTGAGTACTTAGACGCCGCCTCCGCGTGCTGACGTCGGTTCTTCTTTTTTCCGCGCCAGCCAGCGCAGATCTGGAAAAAGCAGTAACCCAGCCAATTTTTGACTAACTTTTTTGAGATCATTTTTGATCCTTCTCGAAGTCTTGCGACTCCGATCGGTGCCGTAGGGATGCCTGGTTTCAAGCACTGTGAAGATTGCGACCGCACCATGTCGGTCAAGGATCCTCATCACCTGTGCCTAACTTGTCTGGGCGTTGACCACGACGACAAGGCCTGCTCCGACTGCCGGGCCCTCTCTTCGAAGGCAAGGCGGGAGCGGTCCCGCAGGCGACTCGAACTCCGGAAGTCGGCCCCGCGCCGCGTGAGGTCCCGGTCCCACGGGAGGTCGAGGGACAGGTCGCGGGGACGGAGCCACCAAAGCTCCGGGAGTCTGCACCACTCCTGCGGGTCGAAGTTGTCGTCAGGTTAGAAGCACAAGAAGTCGAAGAGGCGTCATCGCTCTTCTGATTCCCCCCGCCCTCCCGACGCTCGCGCGACGCGGCCGGGGGTTCGGGTGACACCGCCCACGCGGGCGTCACGTCACGTCCCGCCCCGCCCCGCCCCACACCCTCCGGTCCCTGGGCGAGACGCGACGCCGGAGGAGATTGAGCGCTTCCTCATGGCCATGAGGTCCCTTTCTCCTCCGACGGGCTCCGCGGCGCCTTCGGGCCCAGGGGACCCGTCTGGGGCCCCTAGCGGGTCGGGGGCTTTGGCCCGACGCCGTCGGGTGCTTCGGCCTTGGCGCCCCAGGGCCCCACGGTCCCGACACCGCCGGCGCCTTGGGCCCAGCGCCGCAAGGTCAAGTGGCCCCGACGGCGCCTTCGGGCCCGGTGCCGCGGGAAACCGCTGGACCTTCCTTTGGCTCTGGATCGTCACCGGTGGACCTTACGACCCCCCCCCGGCGTCGGTCCGTCAGGTGTCGCCTCCGGTGCCGTCCTCGGGCGGCACCGCCCCCGATTCCTCCTTTGCTCCGGTTCTGACATCGAAGCGACGCCGTTTGGAGATTTCCACTTCTACGAACCGGCCCCATTGATTGACAACCCTGAGTATCAGGAAATGGGTGATGAGGAGGATTGGGAGGGGTCTGAAGACCCTCTGACCAGGGAGTGTCAGTCTCAAAGGACTGGGCAGGAAACCTTGGGGAGGCCAGTGGCCTGGACACCTCTCCAGACACTGGTTTTGTCTCTCCACCTACCGTGGCTTCGGAGGAGGGGGTAACCTATAGTGTGGTGTTGACGAGGGCTGCCAAGGCCTTGGGCCTTGAGCTCCCCGTCGCGGCCGTGAAGACTAACCTCCTCACTGAGGTCCTTAAACCGCAGTCAAGCTCGGCCGAGCCTCTGCTGTCCTTTAATGAGGCCTTGACCGACGTTCTTTTGGGCATCTGGTCCAAGCCCGTAGATGGGAACGTGGCCAGACGCCACCGCCCGGCCCCGGGTGACCCATGTTTCCTGTCCACCCACCTCACCCCCGATAGTCTGGTCATCCAGGCCTCCAATTCCCAGACCGCATTCCCGTCGGCTCCGCCGGACAGGGAATCCAAGAGGTATGAGAAATATGGAAAGAAAATATTCTCCTCCCTTAGTTTGGGACTGCGGTTCTTCCAACACTGCATGCCTCTTGGGCGGCTACACCCACTCTCTGTGGGAGACGGTGGTGGAAGTGCTGCCAGAGTGTCCGTTGGAGGTACGGGCCAAACTCGGCCAAGCCCTTGTGGAGGGACGAGATGCAGCCAAGTATTCTATCCGGTGTGGGCTGGATACCACCGACTCGCTGGGCAGAGCAATGGCAACGACGGTGGCGGTGAGACGCCACGCCTGGCTGAGGTCCACCAATTTTTCGGCAGATGTCCAGAACACTGATGGACATGCCGTTCGATGGCCGTCGCCTTTTTGGCGACAAGGCAGACCACGTGCTTGAGCGCTTTAAGGACTCCAGGACTCCAGGTCTACGGCCAAGTCCTTGGGCCTCTCGGCCCCGCGCCAGCAAACGGCTGCCTTTCGCTCCTTTCGTGGCCAAGGAAGGGGCGTCCCCACTCGTGCCGCCAGCCACTCGCCGCAGACTAACATCCAGCGCGGTGGTGGCCGTGGAAACCTCCGTGGAGGCGGGCGGGGACAACGGCGAAGTCAGTCCACACCTTCCCCCGCAGCATCCGCCTCTAAACCCTCCTAATCCGTGCTTTTAGGCCCATGTGACGCCAGTGGGGGGCAGGGTTCGCCATCACCACTCTCACTGGCGCACTGTCACTTCGGACAGGTGGGTGCTGCAGATCGTCCGGAGGGGCTACTCCCTCCCCTTCCAGACGACTCCTCAAGCCATGCCACCGCAACACCACTGCGTATCGGGGGATCACTTGCAGCTTCTGCAGGATGAAGTTTCGTCCCTCTTGGCCAAGGGGCCATCGAGGGCGTTCCTGGGCCAGAAGTAGGACGTGGTTGCCACTCCCACTACTTTCTGGTACCCAATAAGGGCAAAGGGGGCCTACGCCCTATCTTGGACCTACGGAACGTCAACGGCTTCCTCCTGAAGGAGAAGTTCAAGATGCTGACTCTGGCTCAGGTCTTAGCTGCCCTGGACCCAGGAGACTGGATGGTAGCGTTGGACTTGCAGGACGCGTATTTCCACATCCCCGTCCTGCCGGCCCACCGGCGTTACCTGCGGTTCACGGTAGGCCATGAGCACTTTCAGTTTACCGTGCTCCCCTTCGGCCTTACCAGCGCCCCACGGGTGTTCACGAAGGTGATGGCGGTGGTCGCAGCTCATCTGCGCCAGTTAGGGGTCTCAGTCTTCCCCCTACCTCGACGACTGGTTGTTGAAGGCGGGCTCACCCCAGACAGTCGTCAACCACCTCCAGACAACGGCAGACCTCTTGCACCAGCTGGGGTTCTCCATCAATGTGCCGAAGTCACACCTGTGTCCCTCTCAGAAGCTCCTTTTCATCGGAGCGGTTCTCGACTCTGCGCAGTTTCGGGTTTACCCACCCGAACAGCGAGTTCGGGATATACAGGCTCTGATTCCGATCTTCCGGCCTTTATCCCGAGTTTCGGTCAGGTTGACGCTGCGGCTTCTGGGGCTGATGGCTTCCTGCATCCTTCTGGTGCATCACGCCCGGTGGCGGATGCGGGCTCTGTAGTGGGACCTGAAGTTTCAGTGGGCCCAGCATCAGGGCAACCTGTCCGACCATGTCCTGATCTCGGAGGGCACTGCGAGACAGCTGCAGTGGTGGCTCACGGACCGCGAGTGGGTCAGCGGCAGATCCCTCTCCCTTCCCCAACCGGAGCACGTAGTTGTGACGGACGCGTCCCTCCAGGGCTGGGGAGGCCACATGGGAGAGACGGAGATCAGAGGCCTCTGGTCTCCGGCGGAGTCCCGGCTCCATATCAACCTTTTGGAGCTGCGGGCGATTCGTCTAGCACTGAAGGCATTCCTCCCCTCTGTCCGAGGAAGTGTAGTATAGGTGTTCACGGACAACACCACGGCCATGTGGTACTGCAACAAACAGGGCGAGGTGGGGTCGTGGACCCTCTGCCAGGAGGCTCTGCGCCTCTGGCAATGGCTGGAACATCAGGGCGTGACTCTGATGGTTCAACACCTGGCAGGTTCTCTGAACGCCAGGGCGGACGAACTCAGCCGCCGGTGCATGATGGATCACCAATGGCGTCTGAGCTCGGAGGTGGCGGAAGGTCTCTTTCAGCAGTGGGGAGAGCCTCGGTTAGATCTATTTGCCACCGAAGAGAACGCGCGATGTCATCAGTTCTGCACGTTGGAATTTCCAAGGCGGCACTCGCTCGGAGACGCTTTTCGTCGCGAGTGGAGTTGCGGTCTGTTGTACGCCTTTCCGCCTATACCACTTCTGCCCAGAGTGCTGAAGAAGATCAGGCGCGACCGGGCACAAGTCATCCTTGTGGCTCTGGACTGGGCACGAAGGTACTGGTATCCCGAGATACTCAGTATGTCAGTCGATCCCCCCGGTTCGTCTGCCTCTTCAGGAGGACCTTCTGTCTCAGCAGCAGGGGACAGTCATCCACCCGAACCTGTCCAGTCTCCACCTCCATGCTTGGAGATTGAGCGGCGACAGTTAAGGCCATTTGACTTGCCTCCTGAAGTTTGTAACATCATTCTGGCAGCCAGGAGTCCCTCCACAAAGTAGGTATACGCCTGTAGGTGGAACAGATTTGTGGCATGGTGCACAGCAAAGGCTGTGGATCCCCTCAATGCCTCTCTTTCTGAGGTTCTTCTCTTTCTTCTCTCTCTTGCCCAGCAGGGCTCTGCTCTGGGCACTATCAAAAGCTACCTTTCTGCTCTTTCAGCCTTTTTGAGGCTGCCTGATCAACCTTCTTTGTTCAAGTCCCCTATTGTAAATCGAATCTAGATTTTTAGGCATCTATTGTTTTGGCAATGTTCTATAGAAATGAGTATATCTTAGACAAAGGTTTATGTATATGTTTCTCACTATTTATATGTCTGTTTCTTTTGGGTAACATGGCCTCCGTGGCCTCTTTTTGAGCTATGTTTACATGCATTGCTTTTCTTTTCCACCTCGCTGTGGGTCCTCCCTGTAGGGTGTTTCTAGCGGGGCTCCACTGCCTGAAGTTCTTCCAGTATGCGACTAGTTTGTTTGGTCCCCTTGGGTTTTGTAGTGGAAGGATGCCTCCTGCTTCCCTAATTGAACGTGTGTTCGAGGTTTCTTCTTGGTTTTTTCACCCCAGATGGTATCAGTTGCTGTGGGTATGTGGAGCTTTGCTCTGAAACGGTTTCTGTGGCCCTGCTTTTTTGCGGGCTTTAGCTATTTATGATTCCAATTCCCACCTTCGGTCCATGTAATATGGAATCATATTGATTGGTGTATTTTGACACTGGGTTTTACATTGCCATTGGTTCTGCTTACCCATGCCTTTCAGTGTCTATTTTTACTGTTATTACCTGTGGTTCTTATGGAGGGGTGTGTTTTTATTCTCACCTTTAATTTCTCATTCCACTGGTTCTAACTGCCTTTCTTTAGGCCAGTTAGTTCTATATTCAGATTTTGTTTTATAAAGACAGTTTGCAGACCCACTTCAGGGATGGTGTTGCTTTGGTATCTAATTCTATCTTAAGAAGTTGGCAGGTAGAGGTCTCTAACAGATGGACAAGTTTCTTACCTTTGGTAAAGCCTTATCTAGTGGAGATATAGTCAAGCCGCAGATTCATCACTGACCCACGCATCCTCCCTGTCCTTTGAACTGTTTTCCTCTTACCTACAACATCATGTTCTTTATAGGGAATTGCCACTTGTAGTCATTGATTCATTATAGTTCATTACCACTGCTAGCGGTTAATTTAAAGATGGATCTATCTTTTTGGCACATAGTTTCCACAGCCAATTTCTATGGTGGCTCTGCATTTTAGTGAAATTAGTCACAGAAGAAATTGACGTCAGCGCATCGGGAAGGGTTTTATGTTCTCTGTCGACCTCACATTTGGTGGACATTGCTATGTAGTCGCATGATGCCCTCAACAGATGCACAGAGGTCCTGCTGGAAATTTTGACGAATCCAGCCTGGTGCCTGGGGAGAATTCTATGGCAAGGAATCTGCTTCTAGACTGTGTCTACCAGATATGGCGTTACCGACGGTAAGTAACTTGTCCTTTAGTCATGGTGATCATGGATGTATGTTTATTTGGAGTGGATGAAAGTTACACGACCGTATAATAGCTGGAGTATGAGATTGATTGACAGTCGTCTCAATCTGCATATTGATGACCTGGAATGTTCATGGGTTTAGTGTAAGGATTATGTGAGGGCTTGTCTCACAAAACCTAAAGCGCCATCAGCCTAATACGGGACTTTTCCAAGGAACCTACCTCTTTGGAAATGAATGCCAATGGTCATGGTTAATATGAAATGTTCACTTATGCAGGATTAATATGAGGAGGTGAGCATTTGAAGAAGGGAGTGATAAGTATAGTGAGAAAGAAACAGTGGAGAGAAAAGGATACAAAATTGAGAAGGACATGCGAGATCTGGTATGTATGGAGAAAGAAAAGGAAGAAAGCAAGACAGGAGAGGAGAACATACATACTAGGAGTGGAGAGAGAAGAGGATGGAATTGTTAATTCTGGACGATAAAACAAAAATGTATCAAAATCCTATGGCAGGTTGTATGTTTCAACACCATAGAGAACCAACTGGCCCCATTCAGTGGAAGATAAACAGCAGAGACCTGACCTAATGCCTCATGAGCGGTCCTCATTCTTGGGCTGAGAGTAGTGTTGCGACAGATGTGCAGTCATTGCTGATATCTATAGGCTTTGGGGTTCAGATGGGAGAAGGGGCACCATCTTCCGTCTCGGGCTGAGGACTGTGTCTGCTACTCACACATAAGACTCCCAGGGCCAATGTAAAGGGAAGCCGAGCCTCACTGGGGGGCCTCATTTATGAAAAGTGACGCATCGCTGCAGGAAAACAGCGATGCATCACTTTTCATTGCGCCCTCCTTGCGACATGCTGGTTGCGTCATATTTACAGTATGATGCATCATGTCGCAAGAAGTTACAGATACGTCAGTATTTCTGCCGTATCTGTAGGCGTTAAAAATGACATTGCTGGAGTGTCACGAAAGTGACACTACTCCATCAATGGGTCTTTTCACATGGGCAAGTCCAATTTCAAATGTGCCCACATCAGTCTTATGCCTGCTGTAAGGCAGGCGTAAGATATTGACGTATTTGCGTCCTAGAAGTGACGCAGTGAAATCTCATAGATTTCACTGCGTCACTTCTACGAGGCTTACTTGCGTCAGAACGCCCACCCTGCACACATTATACCTGGTGCAGGTATAATGTGGGGTAGGGATTTACAGAGTGACGCATCCACCTAGATGCGTCACTTTGTAAATAGGACGGAACCTAGCGCATTTTTACCCTGCTGGTGCGTCACAAAAAGTGACGCACCGGTGGTGCAAAAGTGACGCAAGGGCTCATAAATAAGGCCCTGGGTATTTATTTGCCCTGGAAATGTGCCCTTTTCTCAGCGTAAAACACCTATGTGTTGCTTTGCACCACTTTGTATCAAGGTGAATAAGAGAAAATATCCATAGATTTTGACAAAAAGCCCGAGATAGTAAGAAAGTCGTGCCAGGGTTTGCATCAAATACTAATACCTCTTGAAGGAGGATTTAACATGGGTAATTATGTTTATTTCTTAGTAAATAGACCCAAGTGCTATTACAATAGGTATAAGTTCCAGCTGTTATTTATAGCGTTTAGAATCCTCTGAACTTCTGTATCAAACGCAATGTAAAAAAGTTTATTAACTTTGACTCGCTTATTCGTCAGTCACTTCATATGCATATATGTATGGCATTTGATTAGCACCAACCTAGCCGAAAGGCATGCATTGCTTTATGGGTTTGGCTTATCCCATTGTTAAGCGCCCCACAGCCCATGTTGAAGAGATTGGCGAAATAGAAGAACGTTTAAAATGTACGGATGTTTACAGCCTTTAGTGAAGAGCCACTGTGAAGTCACCATTTCCCATTGAGTGAACACCTACAAAACGACAAACAAAATGGCTGTGGGTGGGAGGGTCGCCCCACAACCCTGTATTTAATCTAACAGCAAAACGGTGCAGTTCTTAAGCATGAGCCGTTTGTCCAGGAAAATTGAGTTTGCTTACCCGGAGAATTTTCCCGGCAAATTAGCGGTTTTCGAAAACACATGTTAGCTTTCCTGCACCAGTGATACCTTTAGAGATCGGTAAAGGGGTGCGCCGGTGATTCCATTAGAGGTAGGTGAGGAATGTTTCCCCATCACCTTAGCAGGCTGTTTACTAGGAAGCTCTTGGAATATTCAATGCTGACCACTAGATGCCAGCATAAGACCATCTTTGGTAGTGCCGTCGCTCCTATGGCTCCCTGCGGCTTTATTCTGTCGCAGTTCGGCTGGCCCTGAGCCGCAGCTAAACGTTGATGTAGGACCACGATTCGATTGTAGTGTTATCTCAAGGATTTTTGGGGCCCTGGGCAAGACACATTTTGGAGCCCCTTGTTAGGAACAGTTTTGAATTTTATCATCCATTTTATGCTAATTGAAGCTAGTAGAATGCCCTAAAATATTAAACAATATTAACATTTTTGAAACGGACACGCAAACACGTCTTGCCCGAGGCCACAAAAATCCTTCAGATTACATTAGAAAGGGGGAGACGTTGTGCTAGAGAAAGACAGAGGTAATACAGAGGGCGATCACCTTTCCAGGGGGCCCTTTAAAGCTGGTGGCTCTGGGCCATATCCCAGTTAGCCCATGCCTTAAAACGTCTCTGAGTCTTGCTGCAAATGTCATTGATTGTATCAGTGCTTGAAATGGAAAAATAGAAATGCAGATACACTGTCGAAGAGTGCCTGTGTGTTTCTGAGAAGTGCAGGTACTCTTCAATTAAAAGTATTACGATGCTTTGAGAAGTGCCTGTACTCTCCCTCTCAAAATAAACAAGCATTTACAATGCAATGGTCTCAGCATTATTAAAGGAAGAGCTATTGGCATTGCTCATGACTTTTTTTTTTAAATCATAAATAAATGGCATTGTCATTTACAATGCCAATAGCGTAATCGCTCGCAAATGGAGGACCTATTGCATTTACACCCACACAGAGCCACACTGTGTGTGGCGCCCGACTTGTATTTTGCTGTTTCCATCATTGTATCCAAATATGTGATACAAGTCACATCATAAATACAAAGTGTGGCGCCCGACTTGTATTTTGCTGTTTCCGTCATTGCATGCAAATATGTGATACACATCATAAATACAAAGTGTGGCGCCCGACTTGTATTTTGCTGTTTCCGTCATTGCATGCAAATATGTGATACACATCATAAATGCAAAGTGTGGCGCCCGACTTGTATTTTGCTGTTTCCGTCATTGCATGCAAATATGTGATACACATCATAAATGCAAAGTGTGGCGCCCGACTTGTATTTTGCTGTTTCCGTCATTGCATGCAAATATGTGATACACATCATAAATGCAAAGTGTGGCGCCCGACTTGTATTTTGCTGTTTCCGTCATTGCATGCAAATATGTGATACACATCATAAATGCAAAGTGTGGCGCCCGACTTGTATTTTGCTGTTTCCGTCATTGCATGCAAATATCTGATACAAGTCACATCATAAGTACAAGTCAGGACCATTGGCTTTGTCAGTAGTTCTTAGTTGCACAAGATAAATAAACAGCAACTATGGCTTGTATATAATATTGAAAAATCTTTGTGCTCGGAGGAGTCAGAATTCCACCTGGGTCCATGAGCCAAAACTGTTACATCGCCAACCATCATAGATTAGAATTGGGCCTTCCAAGCCATCACGTTTGGCGGAGTTATTAGACTCTGGCAAACAAAAAACGTAGTAACGGGAGGCGATATCATCTACTGTGTTGTAATGCCACTAACCATCTGGGACACAGCAATCGCGTGGTAACGGCATGCGATGTAATTGCGTGCTGTGTAATTGTTTTTCCGATGTTAAAACTACGTTGTAATACCATGCGTTGTTACGGTTTGTGATGTATCGTCATACATCCGTGTGCCGCCTGACTTGTATTTTGCTGTTTCCGTCATTGCATCCAAATATGTGATACACATCATAAATAGGCATAACAAACGCCCCCGCAAGCCCCGCGGTGCGGGGGCCCACTCCCTTCAGTAAATGAAGGGGGCCCGGGCCCCCCTCAACTCTTCGATGAGAGAGGCTTGCTCTGTGCTTAAGCAAGCCTCTCTCCCTCTGAAGCAGGTGCAGGTTGTCTGCAGCCTGCTTCAAGCCCCTCGCCCCCCTCCCTCCTCCCTCCTCCCTCTGACTGAAGAGAAACAAAGTATCAACATACTTTATTTCTCTTCAGTCAGAGGTGCCAGGCCCGGAAAGAGGTTGGTGGGGGGGGGGGGGCAGAGAGCAGTAGGCAGTATAGTGCACTACTGGGACTCTGACAAGGGTGGGGTGGGGGTGGGGGTGGGGCCCCAGAGAGAAGGAGGCAGCACAGAGCACTGCTGGGACCCTGACAAGGGTGGGGGTGGGGGTGGGGCCCCAGAGAGAAGGAGGCAGCACAGAGCACTGCTGGGACCCTGACAAGGGTGGGGCCCAGAGACAGCAGGAGGCAGCACAGAGCACTGCTGGGACTTTGACAAGGGTGGGAGGGGGGGCCAGAGAGCAGGAGGCAGCACAGAGCACTGCTGGGACCCTGACAAGGCAGGAGGCAGCACAGAGCACTGTTGGGACCCTGACAAGGGTGGAGTGGGGCCCCCAGAGAGCAGGAGGCAGCACAGAGCACTGCTCAGGACCCTGACAAGGGTGGGGTGGGGGCCTCAGAAAGCAGGAGGCAGCACAGAGCACAGCTCAGGACCCTGACAAGGGTGGGAGTGGGGGCCCCCAGAGAGAGCATTCTCTAGGGCAAAGCTCATATGAGAAGGGATGAGGCAGTAAAATGGTGCCCTCAGGTAAGCACTCTTGTTAGAAGGCACCATGTGGGCATCCGCAGAGGGGGGGCAAAGGGTGGCGAGAAGGGTGAAAGGCAGAGGGGAGAAGAGTGCAAGGCAGAGAGGAGAAGGGTGCAAGGCAGAGAGGAGAAGGGTGCAAGGCGGAGAGGAGAAGGGTGCAAGGCGGAGAGGAGAAGGGTGCAAGGTAGAGAGGAGAAGGGTGCAAGGCAGAGAGGAGATGGGTGCAAGGCGGAGGGGAGAAGGGTGCAAGGTAGAGAGGAGAAGGGTGCAAGGCAGAGAGGAGATGGGTGCAAGGCGGAGAGGAGATGAGTGCAAGGCGGAGGGGAGAAGGGTGCAAGGTAGAGAGCAGAAGGGTGCAAGGTAGAGAGGAGAAGGGTGCAAGGCAGAGAGGAGAAGGGTGCAAGGCAGAGAGGAGAAGGGTGCAAGGCAGAGAGGAGAAGGGTGCAAGGCAGAGAGGAGAAGGGTGCAAGGCAGAGAGGAGAAGGGTGCAAGGCAGAGGGAAAAGGGTGCAAGGTAGAGGAGAGAAGGGTGCAAGGCGGAGGGGAGAAGGGTGCAAGGAGGAGGGGAGAAGGGTGCAAGGTATAGGGGAGAAGGGTGCAAGGTGGAGGGGAGAAGGGTGCAAGGCAGAAGGGAGAAGGGTGCAAGGCAGAGGGGAGAAAGGTGCAAGGCAGAGGGGAGAAAGGTGCAAGGCAGAGGGGAGAAGGGTGCAAGGCAGAGGGGAGAAGGGTGCAAGGCGGAGGGAAGAAGGGTGCAAGGCAGAGGGGAGAAGTGTGCAAGGCAGAGGGGAGAAGGGTGCAAGGCAGAGGGGAGAAGGGTGCAAGGCAGAAGGGAGAATGATGCCAAGCAGAGGGGGGGAAGTGTGCAAAGCAGAGGGGGGAAGTGTGCAAGGCAGAGTGGAGAAGGGTGAAAGGTAGAGAGGAGAAGGGTGCAAGGTAGAGGGGAGAAAGGTGCAAGGCGGAGTGGAGAAGGGTGCAAGGCGGAGTGGAGAAGGGTGCAAGGCGGAGTGGAGAAGGGTGCAAGGCAGAGGGGAGAAGGGTGCAGGGGGGAAGGGTGCAAGGGAGAGGGGAGAAGGGTGCAAGGTGGAGGGGAGAAGGGTGCAAGGCTGAGGGGAGATGGCTGCAAGGTAGTAAAGGGTGCAAGGGGGAGGGGGAGAAGGGTGCAAGGGGGAGGGGGAGAAGGGTGCAAGGGGGAGGGGGAGAAGTGTGCAAGGGGGAGGGGGAGAATTTCAAGGGGGAGGGTGAGAAGGGTGCAAGGGGGAGGGTGAGAAGAGTGCAAGGGTGATGAAGTTAAAAATGTGCCCCTCCCACCCCCGGAAACATTTCTGCGGACGCCCATGGCAACACACACTACTTCGTGAGAGAGAGGGGAGAGAGAGTGGAGTGAGAGAGAGAGAGAGTGGAGTGAGAGAGAGAGTGGAGGGAGAGAGAGTGGAGAGAGAGAAAGTGGGTAGAGAGTGGAGAGAGAGAGAGTGGGTAGAGAGTGGAGAGAGAGTGGGTAGAGAGTGGAGAGAGAGAGTGGGTAGAGAGTGGAGAGAGAGAGTGGAGAGAGAGTGTGGAGAGAGAGAGAGTGGAGAGAGAGGGGAGAGAGTGGAGGAAGAGAGTGGAGGGAGACAGTGGAGAGAGAGTAGAGAGAGTGAGAGACAGTGGAGAGACAGTGGAGAGACAGTGGAGAGAGAGACAGTAGAGAGAGATAGACAGTATAGAGAGAGAGACAGTGGAGAGAGAGACAGTGGAGAGAGAGAGAGAGAGTTGAGAGAGTGGAGAGAGAGAGTGGAGAGGAGAGAGAGTGGAGAGAGAGAGTGGAGAGGAGAGAGAGTGGAGAGGGAGAGAGTGGAGAGGGAGAGAGAGGGGAGAGGGAGAGAGTGGAGAGGGAGAGAGAGGGGAGAGGGAGCGAGAGTGGAGAGAAAGTGGAGAGAGAGTGGAGAGAGAGTGGAGAGAGAATGGAGAGAGAGAGAGTGGAGAGAAAGAGTGGAGAGAGAATGGAGAGGGAGAGTAGGGAGAGAGAAGGGAGAGTAGAGCCAGATGGGAGAGAGAGAGAGAGAGAGAGAGAGAGGGGAGAGAGTGGAGGAAGAGAGTGGAGGGAGACAGTGGAGAGAGAGTAGAGAGAGTGAGAGACAGTGGAGAGACAGTGGAGAGACAGTGGAGAGAGAGACAGTAGAGAGAGAGAGAGAGAGAGTTGAGAGAGTGGAGAGAGAGAGTGGAGAGGGAGAGAGAGTGGAGAGGGAGCGAGTGGAGAGGGAGAGAGAGGGGAGAGGGAGAGAGAGTGGAGAGAAAGTGGAGAGAGAGTGGAGAGAGAATGGAGAGAGAGAGAGTGGAGAGAAAGAGTGGAGAGAGAGTGGAGAGGGAGAGAGGGGAGAGTGGAGGGAGAGAGGGGAGGGAGAGAGAGTGGAGAGAGAGACACTGGAGAGAGAGAGAGAGGAGAGCGAGAGTGGAGAGAGAGTGGAGATGGAGAGAGAGTGGAGAGAGAGTGGAGAGAGAGAGTGGAGAGGGAGAGAGAGTGGAGAGAAAGAGTGGAGAGAAAGAGTGGAGAGAGAGAGTGGAGAGAGAGAGAGTGGAGAGAGAGAGTGGAGAGAGTAGAGGGAGAGAGAGAGGGGAGAGTGGAGGGAGGGAGAGAGGGGAGAGTGGAGGGAGGGAGAGAGGGGAGGGAGAGAGAGTGGAGAGAGAGAGAGTTGAGGGAGAGAGAGAGTTGAGGGAGAGAGAGAGTGGAGAGAGAGTGGAGAGAGTGAAGAGAGAGTGGAGAGAGAGTGGAGAGAGTGGAGAGTGAGAGAGTGGAGAGAGAGAGAGTGGAGAGAGAGAGAGTGGAGAGAGAGAGAGTGGAGGGAGAGAGGATAGAGAGAGTGGAGAGAGGAAGAGTAGAGAGAGTGGAGAGAGAGTGGAGATGTTGAGAGAGTGGAGAGAGAGAGAGTGGAGAGAAAGAGAGTGGGGAGAGAGAGAATGGAGAGAGAGAGAGTTGAGGGAGAGAGAGAGTGGAGAGGGAGAGAGAGTGGAGAGAGTGTGGAGAGAGAGAGAGTGGAGAGGGAGAGAGTGGAGAGAGAGTGGAGAGAGAGAGAGAGAGAGAGTTGAGGGAGAGAGGAGAGAGAGAGTGTGGAGAGAGAGAGAGAGAGAGAGGAGAGAGAGAGTGGAGAGAGGGAGAGTAGAGAGAGTGGAGAGATAGTAGAGCGAGAAGGGAGAGTAGAGAGATAGAAGGGAGAGAGAGTGGAGAGAGAGTAGAGAGAATAAGAGACAGTGGAGAGAATGAGAGACAGTGGAGAGAGAGAGAGTGTGGAGAGAGAGTAGAAAGAGAGAGAGTGGAGAGACAGTGAAGAGAGAGACAGTGGACAGACAGTGGAGTGAGAGACAGTGGAGGGAGAGACAGTGGAGAGAGAGACAGTGGAGATAGAGTAGACAGAGTTGAGAGAGAGAATGGAGAGGGAGAGGGAGAGATAGAGTGGAGAGAGAGTAGAGACTGACTGACTCAGAGACTGAATACTGACTGACGGAGAGACTGACTGGCTGAGAAACTGACAGAGAGAGAGAGAGAGAGACTGACTGACTGAGACTGACTGACTGACTGACAGATTGACGGAAAGAGAGAGATAGAGAGACTGACAGAGAGAGAGAGACTGAATGACAGACTGACTGACTGACAGACTGACAGAGAGTCTGAATAACAGACAGAGAGTGAGACTGACTGACTGAGAGAGAGACTGACTCACTGAGAGAGAGAGAGACTGTGATGGAATTGGGGTCAAAGTGTGTATGAAGCTATGCAATGCCTCTTAAGATTGCTATTGTCTACTAATAAAAATGTATTATCAAAATGTGCTGTTTGTAGTTACATCTGCTTTTGAAATACTGCATTGTCGCTTTGTCTAATGTTTTAAAACGGTAACGAGAAGGAGAAGTGGATGCGCTTTTGTCAAAACTGAACGATGAGTGGGACCAATATTGTATATCAAGACAGGAGTCTGCATCAGGAAACCCACCTAAAATTGGGCAAACTTCCCCGGCCTACTGATGGCAGGGACCCTGTAATGAACGGACCACCACCTTTGATAGCCTGCGGGCAGACTAAGCCCAACCTTTACCTCCACCTTTCAGTGTTACTTATAACGGCTGGATTGGTGACAGTGGCGTAGCGATCGACCCGCATCTCCTGCAGTATGGCGGGTCGCTGGCCTGAGAGCTCTAGACTGGCACGGAGAATGGGGGGGGCCCCTCCATGTAGTTTGCAGGGGGGCACCCTCAAGTTTCGTTACACCACTGATACAAAGTGTGGCGCCCGACTTGTATTTTTCTGTTTCCGTCATTGCATCCAAATATGTGATACACATCATAAATACAAAGTGTGCCGCCCAACTTGTATTTTGCTGTTTCCGTCATTGCATCCAAATATGTGATACGCATAATAAATACAAAGTGTGCCGCCCAACTTGTATTTTGCTGTTTCCGTCATTGCATCCAAATATGTGATACGCATAATAAATACAAAGTGTGCCGCCCAACTTGTATTTTGCTGTTTCCGTCATTGCATCCAAATATGGGATACACATCATAAATACAAAGTGTGGCGTCCGACTTGTATTTTGCTGTTTCCGTCATTGCATCCAAATATGTGATACAAGTCACATCATAAATGAAAAGCGTGGCGTCTAACTTGTATTTTGCTGTTTCCGTCATTGCATCCAAATATGGGATACACAGCATAAATACAAAGTGTGCCGCCCGACTTGTATTTTGCTGTTTCCGTCATTGCATCCAAATATGTGATACAAGTCACATCATAAATACAAAGTGTGGCGCCCGACTTGTATTTTTGCTGTTGCCTTCATTGCATCCAAATATATGATACAAGTCTCATCATAAATCCAAAGTGTGGCGCCCGACTTGTATTTTGCTGTTTCCGTCATTGCATCCAAATATGTGATACAAGTCACATCATAAATACAAAGTGTGGCGCCCGACTTGTATTTTGCTGTTTCCGTCATTGCATCCAAATATGTGATACAAGTCCCATCATTTTAGTTTATTAAATACAAACATCGCAACTGCACACAGCTCCTCTTTGCATTGGGAAGACATTACATGGGTTGAGCATGGGCGTTCCCATGACCCACCCATGTATTTTGAGACAAATCCAGTGTACAAAGACTTGTAAATCTGGGTTTGCGCCAAAATGGTGCGCCTACCTGATAGTGTTATTCTGCAGCACACATGGAAAGAGCAAAATTCCTCTATGGATTATTTTTGGGCAGTGTTGGACCCGGCCCGTTGGGCAGGTTCACCCCTAGACTTTTTGCTTTTTCCTAGCCTGTTTATGGAACCTGGTGTTGGTGATTTTAGGCCTCTGCGCACTTTTTTACTGTGGTACAGTGTAAAGTGCTTGAGCTCTCTGTGTATGTATGGTGAATGACCTGCCCTCCCATAGGAATGAATGGGGAATATGTATGCCCATGGTAGTTCATGATGTGTGGGGAGTGCAGGGGCGAGTTTGGTATGTATGAACGCGTGGGAATGAATGCTGCAAAATGATATATGCGGCATGACTGTGTCTAGTCTAGAAGTACTACTTTTAGAAGTTAGCATATTTGTGTAAGTTGGTGCTGGTGTGTGATTGGCTGTTGAGCCTGGCCCAGAGTGCCTGGGCATGCTTGTGGATTGACTGTCTGGTTTGAGGATGACAGGGGCTAGAGAGCCCAGGAGGTTGTCTGAAGTCAGCCCATGGATGAAAGGCAGCATCTGCTGCCAGGGAAGTGGGAGGAGATGGCACCTGATAGTGAAGGGCGGTGCCTGCCTAACTACAAAGCTGGCGCCACCTCCCGCTGGGCGACTGTCACCTCTGTCCCTGATACTGAAGGGACTTCCCTGTAACCAGTTCTGGCTGGTTCTCACACTGCCTGCTTCAAAGGACTTCCAAGGACTTCAAAGACTTTCCTGTGTATAAGAAGGGGCTGTGTCCCTTCCAAAAGGTTCTTGTTTCTAACTTGAATCTGCCAGGGGCATGCTGCTGCTGGGCTCAGGGGAATCCCTGGGTCCTGCCCAGCTCCTGGACCTCTGATGGACGTTCCTGGACTCCTGGGGGACCCCTCTGCCTTGCTGGGCTGTGGGGGGGGACTTTGCTTGCCCCCTTGGAATCTCTGGGACCTTGTTGCAGCATGGAGGAGCTGCATTTGCCTGCAGGAAGCGCTGTGCTTTCCCCTGAGTGCCTGGGAGCCCTCTGCCTGTTTTCTAGCGCTGTAGAGCGCTTTATTTGGATTATAGCGCTGAGCAGCGCTTTGGCCGCCCTGGCGAGTGCCCACCTCGCTTATTGTTAATTTTATTTAACTTTGGCTGCCCACGCCGTGATTGCCGCTGCCCGGGGCCAGGAAGATGCCCAGAAGCTGCTGTCCGTGACCAGGAGCTGCGGTAGCGAAGATCGAGGCAGCTGTGCTCCTATTGGCCCAGCGAGACGAGCCCCTCCAGTAACGCCGCGCTGGGATCGGGCCAGCGCCGCCGCGTCATCGCCGAGGCCGCGCCCTGATTGGCTGATGGCTCAGCATCTTCCAGGGGCTGGTCCCGGGATCTGCGCTGTCATTGGCTGGCTCCCGGGCGTGTTTTGAGGATGGCCGTGATCACCGCCGGGCCCGGTAAGAGGAGAAGTCGCGTGGCCGCTGCTGGGGGCTCCCGGGTGTCGAGGGAGCCCCGGCGAGAGAGAGGAAGGCCAGCGCGAGGCTCCCCGAATGGAGGGAGAGCCTCGAGTGCGGAGAGCCCCCGCTCGCCGGCAACCGGTGAGTGGGGCAGAAGAGAGGAGGGGCGCCGGGACACGTTGTCGGTGTCCGCCCCTCCCGAAGCGGGAGCTCGCGCCGAGTGCCAGTAGGAAGCCATGAAGGCTTCAAGGGCGGCCCCGGTTGGCAGTGGGTCGCCCCAACGTGCACGGAGCCTGGAGAGGCTCCCCTCCTCATTTTGTATTTAGAGCCCTGAGAGGCTCTGGGGGCATTTTGAGAAGTTAGAGTCCCCCGTAGGGGACTCCACCATGAAGAGAGAGTCAGGGCGGCCCCGTTTGCCAGTGGGCCGCCCCAACGCGATAGAGAGCCCAGGAGAGGCTCATGGGGGCACCATTGTATTTAGAGCCCTGAGAGGCTCCAACGCTGGGTGCACAGTAGTTCCAGAGCCTGTGTGGCTCAGGTGGCGCAGATTTGTTCTAGGGGCTACTGAGAGCCCTGCCACAACTTCTTGATCCCAGTTGCCCAGCACTTTGTGGGCAGCTGCCACGTTTAGGCTTTTGGTACTTTTGGACTGGCGCTGCATGGCAGCGCGCCCTGACATTGGACACAGGGCATCCTTGCCCCATCAAGGCCAGTTGGCCTCGGGACTGCCGCAAGTGGTGGCCTATGTAAGTCATGCGCAATGTGATTTCTATGGTTTTAATAGTAATTACCTACTGTGTGTTTTGTTTGCGCTATTGACTTCTGTTCTGGCACCTCTGAATGTGTAGGTTTATGCATTATGTGTCTTTCTTTCCATGCGCTGCACCTCTGAATGCTTAGTCATCATGTGTCTTCTTGCGCTGCACCCCTGAATGTATTTTATTGCATCATGTGCTCTATTCTTAACACCTCTGAATGTATTTTAGGCATCATGTGTTTCTCTTTATTACTCTTCTGAATGTAGGTTATTGCATCATGGGTAATGTGTTCTTTTCCTAGACCCCTAAACGCTGAGTGATACTTAGGTGGTTGTCTTTTCTACTCCTCTGAATGTAGGTTTATTGCATCATGAGTAATGTATTCTTTCTTAGACCCCTAAATGCTGTGTGATACTTAGGCGGTTCTTCTTTTTTTAGTACAGGTGGTCCTAGTAAGGTCCTGGTTCCTGTTACCAGTGGTTACTGGTTGTTATCTTTGATTATTATTTTATGTACATTTATTCTTTATTCTAGAAGTGATTTTATATTCTACATTTTATCTAGAAGTACTATATCTGATTCTGACAGGTGCTCATGTGGCCCTGTCTGGTGTACATAATCCCTGTGAATATTGCCCGTGCCAGTTGGCACAATGTATATGTGTGATTTTATCTGATGTGATTTTACAATACAAAAGTTATTTTTATAATAACCTCGTGTGGAGTCTCTTTTGTGGTGTGCCTAGTATGTTGTTGCTGTTGTGCGCTGGCGCAAATGCTTTACACATTGCCTCCGAGTTTAGCCTTACTGTTGTGCCAAGCTACCAAGGGGGTGAGCAGGGGTTATCTTGACGTGTGACTTCCTTGCCCTGACTAGAATGGTGGTTTCTGCCTGGCTTTGGCGTCAGCCTTAGCCTACCAGAAATAGCCAGTTCTAACATTGTTGGTCAGCGGTGCGGATTTGGACTTGTGTTTGCGCAGTGCCATAGCGACAACTGGCTACATTACAAAACTCTGCAATTGTTTTTTTCAGATAGTCACATGTTTGGGATTATTGTTTTTGATTTTTTTCCTCAAGAGTGTCATTTTCAAGTGTGTTTCTGCGCTTTATGTTTAGTGGCAGATGAGAGAAAGTGACAGGGCGGGACGCCAGTAGAGGGGGAGGTTCCCATAGATTAGGAATAGTTGCTGGGTCCAGTGTCCAATCCCAAATCCTGTCCCTGTGTGGGTAGATGGAAGAGAGGGAGTGTGAGGAGAAATGACTAGCTCAGGAGGGTGGTTGTTCCCTGAGTGTAGTGTGTGTGTCTGGATTCCCCAGTGTGGTAGGATCCAGTGGTGGCAGCTTAAATGTGTCCAGTGCGTGTGAAGTCCCATTCCCAGAGTATGGTGCCTGGTGCTCAGTAAGAGGGGTACAGGTTGTGAGTCAGAGGCAGTGAGGAACTGTCTCACCAGTCTGGAGGGGGAGTGTGTGGGTGAGTGGTGTCTTGAACTGGAGGAGTTGGTGTGAGTTTTTTTTAAGGAGCTTGCACGTGAGGTGTACCTCTGGTGGTGTGCAGGAGGTCCTGCAGAGGCACTGGACAAGAAGGTGGATGTCTGGCGGTGTGCTAGATGTCTTGCAGAGGCATTAGAGAGTGGTTCCAAAAGGAGTGGCTTGTGTATCTGATGATCCTGTGAAGGGGAAGAGGTTCATGTGTAACCCAGCTAGGTCCCAGTAGTATGGTAGGAGTGTAGGGGCTCACGCCCTGTCTCAGTGGAGGCGGAGTGAGTGTGGGACGGTGTGTCCCACGTTGGCCTGAAACCCTATCTCAGGGCCTGGAGGGTTCCCTAAGGGAGCTCTAGGTCAGGGGCCTAAGCTGTACATAGGTCATTTGAGGAGGATCTTCCTGTGTCTAGAGGACGGGGAGTGTCTGTAACCAGACCTGCGGCGGTCCTAGTGTTGGGAAGTACAGCTCCTAAGTGGAGGGTGCAGAAGTCCTGGCTCGCTGAGCATTTGGCCGTCTAGAGTGCTTGACCATTTGTGGGGCCTCTGGAGGTCGTTCCCCGAGGAGGGGGGAAAGCCAGGTTGGGGTTGTGGCCTGACCTGGAAGGAGTACTGAAGGAAAGTGTGTCACTGATACGCCGCTGGCGTGTGCTCTGTCTAGCCTGGGACATACTGAGAATTACCCTGTGATAGGGAGTACTGGAGGAGAGTGTGTCGCTGATACGCCGCTGGCGTGTGCTCTGTCTAGCCTGAGACATACTGGAACTGGAAGGGGGTGCAGAGGGACGGTGTCCTTACTTCTGACCCCGGTGCAACCTGAGGGTTTAGATCTTAGGTTGGGATATTAGGAAACTTCTAGGTCAAGAGGAATCTCTGCCAAAGTGGATCAGCTGAAGAGACTGAGGGGGGCTGCCCTTGCTGTGTGTTCTGGGGCTCACCTGCAGTTTGTTGTTTCCACTAAGGTAGAGGAAAGGGGACTTTGCTGTGTGCTGTGTCCCCCCACCTGCTTGAAAAGGGACTGTGCTGTGTGCTTTGTACCTCAGAAGTGGAATAGTTTCCAGGTGGTAGACCAGTGATGGAGTGAGGTCCTGGTCTGGTAGGAGAATTGTGTTCTGATGAGTGCTTCTCTGTGAGGGTGCGGAAACCCAGAAGTAGAGGTAGGTTGGGGCATTCTTGCCCGTGACCTCTGGTCAGCCTGAGGGTATGGTCCCTAGGTTGTTGGATCAGTGGTAGTTGTAGCTACACTGAGAGAGAGAGTGGAGAATGGCTATTGTGTGCCAGGGGTTACTACCCCCCACTCTGTGGATTAGTTAGGACCTGTGATTTGGATGGCCTATGGCCTGGTCCTGGCTGTGGATGACTAGGGAGTACCAGTGGGGTACCCTAGTTGTGTCAGAGAGTTATTGTTTGGAGGTAACCAGGTGGGTTCAGAGTGGCGTACAACCGGAAGGTGTCCCTGCTGTGCGGGTCCGTGTTTTGTCGCCCAAAGCAAGGAAGCCCATCAGTGGAGTGATTGGTCTACCCTGCGTTTTGGCTGGAAGGGGGTTGTGTTGCACCCGGCCCGTTGGGCAGGTTCACCCCTAGACTTTTTGCGTTTTCCTAGCCTGTTTATGGAACCTGGTGTTGGTGATTTTAGGCCTCTGTGCACTTTTTCACTGTGGTACAGTGTAAAGTGCTTGAGCTCTCTGTGTATGTATGGTGAATGACCTGCCCTCCCATGGGAATGAATGGGGAATATGTATGCCCATGGTAGTTCATGATGTGTGGGGAGTGCAGGGGCGAGTTTGGTATGTATGAACTCGTGGGAATGAATGCTGCAAAATGATATATGCGGCATGACTGTGTCTAGTCTAGAAGTACTACTTTTAGAAGTTGGCATATTTGTGTAAGTTGGTGCTGGCGTGTGATTGGCTGGTGAGCCTGGCCCAGAGTGCCTGGGCCTGCTTGTGGATTGACTGTCTGGTTTGAGGATGACAGGGGCTAGAGAGCCCAGGAGGTTGTCTGAAGTCAGCCCATGGATGAAAGGCAGCATCTGCTGCCAGGGAAGTGGGAGGAGGTGGCACCTGATAGTGAAAGGCTGTGCCTGCCTAACTACAAAGCTGGCGCCACCTCCCGCTGGGCGACTGTCACCTCTGTCCCTGATACTGAAGGGACTTCCCTGTAACCAGTTCTGGCTGGTTCTCACACTGCCTGCTTCAAAGGACTTCCAAGGACTTCAAAGACTTTCCTGTGTATAAGAAGGGGCTGTGTCCCTTCCAAAAGGTTCTTGTTTCTAACTTGAATCTGCCAGGGGCATGCTGCTGCTGGGCTCAGGGGAATCCCTGGGTCCTGCCCAGCTCCTGGACCTCTGATGGACGTTCCTGGACTCCTGGGGGACCCCTCTGCCTTGCTGGGCTGTGGGGGGGACTTTGCTTGCCCCCTTGGAATCTCTGGGACCTTGTTGCAGCATGGAGGAGCTGCATTTGCCTGCAGGAAGCGCTGTGCTTCCCCCTGAGCGCCTGGGAGCCCTCTGCCTGTTTTCTAGCGCTGTAGAGCGCTTTATTTGGATTATAGCGCTGAGCAGCGCTTTGGCCGCCCTGGCGAGTGCCCACCTCGCTTATTGTTAATTTTATTTAACTTTGGCTGCCCACGCCGTGATTGCCGCTGCCCGGGGCCAGGAAGATGCCCAGAAGCTGCTCTCCGTGACCAGGAGCTGCGGTAGCGAAGATCGAGGCCGCCGTGCTCCTATTGGCCCAGCGAGACGAGCCCCTCCAGTAACGCCGCGCTGGGATTGGCCCAGTGCCGCCGCGTCATCGCCGAGGCCGCGCCCTGATTGGCTGACGGCTCAGCATCTTCCAGGGGCTGATCCCGGGAGCTGTGCTGTCATTGGCTGGCTCCCAGGCGTGTTTTGAGGATGGCCGTGATCACCGCCGGGCCCGGGAAGAGGAGAAGTCGCGTGGCCGCTGCTGGGGGCTCCCGGGTGTCGAGGGAGCCCCGGCGAGAGAGAGGAAGGCCAGCGCGAGGCTCCCCGAATGGAGGGAGAGCCTCGAGTGCGGAGAGCCCCCGCTCGCCGGCAACCGGTGAGTGGGGCAGAAGAGAGGAGGGGCGCCGGGACACGTTGTCGGTGTCCGCCCCTCCCGAAGCGGGAGCTCGCGCCTAGTGCCAGTAGGAAGCCATGAAGGCTTCAAGGGCGGCCCCGGTTGGCAGTGGGTCGCCCCAACGTGCACGGAGCCTGGAGAGGCTCCCCTCCTCATTTTGTATTTAGAGCCCTGAGAGGCTCTGGGGGCATTTTGAGAAATTAGAGTCCCCCGTAGGGGACTCCACCATGAAGAGAGAGTCAGGGCGGCCCCGTTTGCCAGTGGGCCGCCCCAACGCGATAGAGAGCCCAGGAGAGGCTCATGGGGGCACCATTGTATTTAGAGCCCTGAGAGGCTCCAACGCTGGGTGCACAGTAGTTCCAGAGCCTGTGTGGCTCAGGTGGCGCAGATTTGTTCTAGGGGCTACTGAGAGCCCTGCCACAACTTCTTGATCCCAGTTGCCCAGCACTTTGTGGGCAGCTGCCACGTTTAGGCTTTTGGTACTTTTGGACTGGCGCTGCATGGCAGCGCGCCCTGACATTGGACACAGGGCATCCTTGCCCCATCAAGGCCAGTTGGCCTAGGGACTGCCACAGGTGGTGGCCTATGTAAGTCATGCGCAATGTGATTTCTATGGTTTTAATAGTAATTACCTACTGTGTGTTTTGTTTGCGCTATTGACTTCTGTTCTGGCACCTCTGAATGTGTAGGTTTATGCATTATGTGTCTTTCTTTCCATGCGCTGCACCTCTGAATGCTTAGTCATCATGTGTCTTCTTGCGCTGCACCCCTGAATGTATTTTATTGCATCATGTGCTCTATTCTTAACACCTCTGAATGTATTTTAGGCATCATGTGTTTCTCTTTATTACTCTTCTGAATGTAGGTTATTGCATCATGGGTAATGTGTTCTTTTCCTAGACCCCTAAACGCTGAGTGATACTTAGGTGGTTGTCTTTTCTACTCCTCTGAATGTAGGTTTATTGCATCATGAGTAATGTATTCTTTCTTAGACCCCTAAATGCTGTGTGATACTTAGGTGGTTCTTCTTTTTTTAGTACAGGTGGTCCTAGTAAGGTCTTGGTTCCTGTTACCAGTGGTTACTGGTTGTTATCTTTGATTATTATTTTATGTACATTTATTCTTTATTCTAGAAGTGATTTTATATTCTACATTTTATCTAGAAGTACTATATCTGATTCTGACAGGTGCCCATGTGGCCCTGTCTGGTGTACATAATCCCTGTGAATATTGCCCGTGCCAGTTGGCACAATGTATATGTGTGATTTTATCTGATGTGTTTTTACAATACAAAAGTTATTTTTATAATAACCTTGTGTGGAGTCTCTTTTGTGGTGTGCCTAGTATGTTGTTGCTGTTGTGCGCTGGCGCAAATGCTTTACACATTGCCTCCGAGTTTAGCCTTACTGCTTGTGCCAAGCTACCAAGGGGGTGAGCAGGGGTTATCTTGGCGTGTGACTTCCTTGCCCTGACTAGAATGGTGGTTTCTGCCTGGCTTTGGCGTCAGCCTTAGCCTACCAGAAATAGCCAGTTCTAACAGGCAGGAATCAATCAGGGTTGGTAAAGCGGAACTACTCACCAGTGAGGTTCTTAAGGCGCCGGGTAGTGGGAAACCCAAAGGAATTGTACAAGGGACCTTGGGCAGTAATCTATTTTAAGGAACAGTGGTCCCTAGTTTTAAGAATCATACATAAATAGAAATACACTGAATATCATGGATGTCCTTTGTCCAGCCGGACAGAATTTTTTATTTTCCAAAATCTTTAAAAATAGCTCAAAAAGTCAACATAAATATCAAGTGGGCACATTCCGTGACCCACAATTTACAAGACAAAACAGAAGGAAGATTATATACAAAAAAACGTACAAAACGGTCTGTACTAGTACTAGATTATACAGACTTGATTCATTTTAAACACACCATTGTAAAGGCTTGTTAGAACATTATTTGGTACATATGGTGTTCACAGGTCGACAACGTTTCGATGCCGCACTTAAATACAGGGCATCATCATCAGGACAAAAATGTAAATCATGTTTTGTCTAAACATACTTTCATACATTTGCATAAATATCAAAACCTGTTGATCGAGTAATACAATCCAAACAGGGTTGAAGCCAGGGGGGCGATACTGGGTAGCTGGAGGAACTTGAGCCGTCCGCGTAATAATCGGCTTCACTCGTTGTCAGCATGGGTTTAAAAACTAGTTGAGGGGAATGGTTGTACATGAACGTTGTCCCCACATATGAATGAGAAAAGCAGAGTGTTTGGCAATTATAAGGACCTCCACTTGCATTTTTGCGTGCCGATTGGCTTTTCGATATCAGCAAGCATGTAAAAATTGATGCGGAGATATTCAACAGTGTTTACCACGTGTCATTCGACGCGGCAGGATAATCGCAAATGCAAGAATTTATGAAGCAACAGCTCAATGGCTGGCAAGACGGGGGTCTGGCGAGGTTCCCTGGGATTGACACGTGGTAAAAATGCAAGTGAGGTCCTTATAATTGCCAAACACTCTTCTTTTCACATTATTACGCTGAAGGCTCAAGTTCCTCCAGCTACCCAGTATCCAGGGGCGTAACAAACGCCCCCGCAGACCCTGCAGTGCGGGGGGGGGGGCCTCACTCTCTACAGTTAATGAAAGGGGCCCCAGGGGGCCCCGGCCCCCTCAGCTCTTCTGTGAGAGAGGTCTGCGCTGAAGCAAGCCTCTCTCCCTCTGCATCTGAAGCAGGTGCAGCCTGCTCAGAGCCCTTCGCCCCCTCCCTCTGACTGAAGAGAAACAAAGTATCAATATACATTGTTTCTCTTCAGTCAGAGCCAGAGGCAGTCCCGGAAAGAGGATGGGGGCCCCAGAGACAGCAGTCTCCACTGCTCCTCTGAGGCAGCACAGAGCCCGGCCCCCACTCTCTCCTCGCGATAAACAAAGCCCACCCCACAAGAAAAGAGAAGAGACAAGGATGGGGTGGGGGGCCCACCCCACAAGAGAAGAGAAGAGAAGAGACAGGGACAGGCCCCCATCCGAGAAGAGACAGGGACAAGGATGGGGTAGGGGGCCCACCCCACAAGAGAAGAGAAGAGAAGAGACAGGGACAGGCCCCCATCCGAGGAGAGACAGGGACAAGGATGGGGTGGGGGGTCCACCCCACAAGAGAAGAGACAGGGACAGGCCCCCATCCGAGAAGAGACAGACCAGGATGGGGTGGGGGGGCCACCCCACAAGAGAAGAGAAGAGACAAGGATGGGGTGGGGGCCCCACGGTGGGGGCCCCACCCCACAAGAGGATGGGGTGGGGGGCCCACCCCACAAGAGAAGAGAAGAGAAGAGACAGGGACAGGCCCCCATCCGAGAAGAGACAGGGACAAGGATGGGGTAGGGGGCCCACCCCACAAGAGAAGAGAAGAGAAGAGACAGGGACAGGCCCCCATCCGAGGAGAGACAGGGACAAGGATGGGGTGGGGGGTCCACCCCACAAGAGAAGAGACGGGGACAGGCCCCCATCTGAGAAGAGACAGGGGCAAGGATGGGGTGGGGGGCCCACCCACAAGAGAAGAGAACAGACAGGGACAAGGATGGGGTGGGGGGCCCACCCCACAAGAGAAGAGAAGAGAGGGTGGGGGGCCCACCCCACAAGAGAAGAGAAGAGAAGAGACAGGGACAAGAAGAGACCGGGACAAGGATGGGGTGGGGGGCCCACCCCACAAGAGAAAAGAAGAGACAGGGACAAGGATGGGGTGGGGTGGGGGGCCCACCCCACAAGAGAAGAGAAGAGACAGGGACAAGGGTGGGAGTGGGGGCCCCAGAGAGCAAGAGACAGCACAGAGCAGTGCTCGGGACCCTGACAAGGGTGGGAGTGGGGGCCCCCAGACAGAGTATTCTCCAGGGCAAAGCTCACATGAAAAGGGACAAGGCAGCAAAATGGTGCCCTCAGGTAAGCACGCTTGTTAGAACACACCATGGGCGTCCGCAGGGAGAGGGAAAGGGGGGCAGAGAAGGGTGCAAGGCAGAGGGGGAGAAGGGTGCAAGGCAGAGGGGAAGAAGGATGCATGGTAGAGAAGGGTGCAAGGCAGAGGGGAGAAGGGTGCAAGGCAGAGAGGAGAAGGGTGCAAGGCAGAGAGGAGAAGGGTGCAAGGCAGAGAGGAGAAGGGTGCAAGGCAGAGGGGAGAAGGGTGCAAGGCAGAGGGGAGAAGGGTGCAAGGCAGAGGGGAGAAGGGTGCAAGGCAAAGAGGAGAAGGGTGCAAGAAAGAGAGGAGAAGGGTGCAAGGTAGAGAAGGGTGCACGGCGGAGGGGGAGAAGGGTGCAAGGCGGAGGGGAGAAGGGTGCAAGGCGGAGGGGAGAAGGGTGCAAGGCGGAGGGGAGAAGGGTGCAAGGCAGATAGGAGAAGGGTGCAAGGCGGAGAGGAGAAGGGTGCAAGGCAGAAGGGGAGAAGGATGCATGGTAGAGAAGGGTGCAAGGCAGAGAGGAGAAGGGTGCAAGGCAGAGGGGAAAAGGGTGCAAGGCAGAGAGGAGAAGGGTGCAAGGCAGAGAGGAGAAGGGTGCAAGGCAGAGAGGAGAAGGGTGCAAGGCAAAGAGGAGAAGGGTGCAAGGCAAAGAGGAGAAGGGTGCAAGGCAAAGAGGAGAAGGGTGCAAGGCAAAGAGGAGAAGGGTGCAAGAAAGAGAGGAGAAGGATGCAAGGTAGAGAAGGGTGCACGGCGGAGGGGGAGAAGGGTGCAAGGCGGAGGGGAGAAGGGTGCAAGGCGGAGGGGAGAAGGGTGCAAGGCGGAGGGGAGAAGGGTGCAAGGCAGATAGGAGAAGGGTGCAAGGCGGAGAGGAGAAGGGTGCAAGGCAGATAGGAGAAGGGTGCAAGGCAAAGAGGAGAAGGGTGCAAGGCAGAGAAGAGAAGGGTGCAAGGCAAAGAGGAGAAGGGTGCAAGGCAGAGAAGAGAAGGGTGCAAGGCAAAGAGGAGAAGGGTGCAAGGCAAAGAGGAGAAGGGTGCAAGGAAGAGAGGAGAAGGGTGCAAGGTAGAGAAGGGTGCAAGGCGGAGGGGGAGAAGGGTGCAAGGTAGAGAGGAGAAGGGTGCAAGGCGGAGGGGAGAAGGGTGCAAGGCGGAGGGAAGAAGGGTGCAAGGCAGATAGGAGAAGGGTGCAAGGCGGAGGGGAGAAGGGTGCAAGGCAGATAGGAGAAGGGTGCAAGGCGGAGGGGAGAAGGGTGCAAGGCGGAGGGGAGAAGGGTGCAAGGTGGAGGGGAGAAGGGTGCAAGGTGAAGGGGAGAAGGGTGCAAGGCAGAGGGGAGAATGGTGCAAGGCAGAGGGGTGCAAGGCAGAGGGGAGAATGGTGCAAGGCAGAGGGGAGAAGGGTGCAAGGCAGAGGGGAGAAGGGTGCAAGGGAGAGGGGAGAAGGGTGCAAGGGAGAGAGGAGAAGGGTGCAAGGTAGAGAAGGGTGCAAGGCAGAGGGGGAGAAGGGTGCATGGCAGATGGGAGAAGGGTGAAAGGCAGAGGGGAGAAGGGTGCAAGGTAGAGGGGAGAAGGGTGCAAGGTAGAGGGGAGAAGGGTGCAAGGCAGAGGGGAGAAGGGTACAAGGCAGAGGGGAGAAGGGTGCAAGGCAGAGGGGAGAAGGGTGCAAGGCAGAGGGGAGAAGGGTGCAAGGCAGAGGGGAGAATGGTGCAAGGAAGAGAGGAGAAGGGTGCAAGGTAGAGAAGGGTGCAAGGCAGAGGGGGGAAGGGGTGCAAGGCAGAGAGGAGAAGGGTGAAAGTTAGAGAAGGGTGCAAGGGGGGGTGGAATAGGGTGCAAGACAGAGAGGAGAAGGGTGCAAGGCAGAGGGGAGAAGGGTGCAAGGCAGAGGGAAGAATGGTGCAAGGTAGAAAAGGGTGCAAGGCGGAGGTGGACTAGGGTACAAGGGGAAGGGGAGAAGGGTGCAAGAGGGAGGGCAAGAAGGGTGCAAGGCAGAGGGGAGAAGGGTGCAAGGGGGATGGTGATGAAGTTAAAAATGTGCCCCCCCTGGAAACATTTCTGCGGACACCCATGGAACGCACACTACTTTGTGAGGGAGAGTGGAGAGAGAGAGAGTGGAGAGAGAGAGAGTGGAGAGAGAGAGTGGAGAGAAACAGTGGAGAGAAACAGTGGAGAGAGAGAGAGAGTGGCTAGAGAGAGAGAGAGAGTGGAGAGAGAGAGTGGAGAGAAACAGTGGAGAGAAACAGTGGAGAGAGAGAGAGAGTGGCTAGAGAGAGAGAGAGAGTGGAGAGAGACAGTGGAGACAGAGTAGACAGTGGAGAGAGAGTGGAGATAGACAGTGGAGAGACCGAGAGTGGAGAGAGAGTGGAGAGAGCATGGAGAGACACTGGAGAGAGTGGAGAGACCGAGAGTGGAGAGACCGAGAGTGGAGAGACCGAGAGTGGAGAGAGAGAGAGTGGAGAGAGAGAGTAGAGAGAGAGAGTGGAGATAGACAGTGGAGAGACCGAGAGTGGAGAGAGAGTGGAGAGAGCATGGCGAGACAGTGGAGAGAGAGAGAGTGGAGAGAGAGAGTGGAGAGAGAGAGAGTGGAGAGAGAGAGAGTGGAGAGAGAGAGAGTGGAGAGAGAGAGAGTGGAGAGAGAGAGAGTGGAGAGAGAGAGAGTGGAGAGAGAGTGGAGAGAGAGAGAGTGGAGAGAGAGAGCGAGTGGAGAGAGCGAGTGGAGAGAGCGAGTGGAGAGAGCGAGTGGAGAGAGCGAGTGGAGAGAGAGAGAGAGTGGAAAGAGAGAGAAAGAGTGGAGAGAGAGAGTGGAGAGAGAATGGAGAGTAGAGAGACAGTGGAGAGAGAGACAGTGGAGAGAGAGACAGTGGAGAGAGAGACAGTGGAGAGAGAGACAGTGGAGAGAGAGACAGTGGAGAGAGAGTGAGTAGAGAGAGAGACAGTGGAGAGAGAGTGAGTGGAGAGAGAGTGAGTGGAGAGAGAGTGAGTGAAGAGAGAGTGAGTGGAGAGAGAGTGAGTGGAGAGAGAGAGTGGAGCGAGAGAGTGGAGAGAGAGAGTGGAGCGAGAGAGTGGAGAGAGAGAGTGGAGAGAGAGAGTGGAGAGAGAGAGAGAAGGGAGAGAGGGTGGAGAGAGAGTGAGTGGAGAGAGAGTGAGTGGAGAGAGAGTGAGTGGAGAGAGAGTGAGTGGAGAGAGAGAGAGTGGAGAGAGAGTGAGTGGAGAGAGAGTGAGTGGAGAGAGAGTGAGTGGAGAGAGAGTGAGTGGAGAGAGAGAGTGGAGAGAGAGAGTGGAGAGAGAGAGTGGAGCGAGAGAGTGGAGAGAGAGAGTGGAGAGAGAGAGTGGGGGAGAGAGTGGAGAGAGAGAGAGAAGGGAGAGAGGGTGGAGAGAGAGGGAGTGGAGAGAGAGTGAGTGGAGAGAGAGTGAGTGGAGAGAGAGTGAGTGGAGAGAGAGTGAGTGGAGAGAGAGTGAGTGGAGAGAGAGAGAGTGGAGAGAGAGTGAGTGGAGAGAGAGTGAGTGGAGAGAGAGAGAGTGGAGAGAGAGAGAGTGGAGAGAGAGAGTGGAGAGAGAGAGTAGAGAGAGTGGAGAGAGAGAGAGTGGAGCGAGAGAGTGGAGAGAGAGAGTGGAGAGAGAGAGTGGAGAGAGTAGAGAGAGAGAGTAGAGAGAGAGAGAAGGGAGAGAGGGTGGTGAGTGAGAGAGTGGAGAGAGACAGTGGATGGAGACAGTGGAGAGAGAGACAGAGGAGAGACCGTGGAGAGAGAGACAGTAGAGATAGAGTGGACAGAGTTGAGAGAGCGAATGGAGAGAGTGGAGAGAGAGTAGAAACTGACTGACTGACTCAGAGACTGAATACTGACTGACCGAGAGACTGACTGACTGAGAAACTGACTGAGAGAGAGAGTGACTGACTGACAGAGAGAGAGAGACTGATTGAGAGTGAGACTGACTGAGAGAGAGACTGACTGAGAGAGAGACTGACTGAGAGAGAGACTGACTGAGAGAGAGACTGACAGAGAGAGAGAGACTGACTGAGGTACAGAGAAACTGACTGAGAGAGAGAGAGACTGAGAGAGAGGCAGAGAGACTGACTGACAGAGAGATAGACTGATTGACTCTGAGAGAGACTGACTGACAGAGACTGACTGACAGAGAGAGACTGACAGAGAGAGACTGCCTGAGAGAGACTGCCTGAGAGAGACTGACTGAGAGAGAGAGACTGACTGAGAGAGAGAGACTGCCTGAGAGAGAGACTGACTGAGAGAGAGACTGACTGAGAGAGAGACTGACAGAGAGAGACTGACAGAGAGAGAGAGACTGACTGACTGGGTGAGAGACTGACTGAGTGAGAGACTGACAAAGAGAGAGACTGACTGACTGGGTGAGAGACTGACTGAGTGAGAGACTGACTGAGTGAGAGACTGACTGAGTGAGAGACTGACTGAGTGAGAGACTGACAGAGAGAGAGACTGACTGAGTGAGAGAGTCTGACTGACAGACTGACTGACTGACAGAGAGAGACTGACTGATTGGGTTAGAGAGAGAATGACTGACTGAGAGAGACTGACTGACTGGGAGAGAGAGAGAGAGAGACTGACTGGGAGAGAGAGAGACTGACTGACTGAGAGAGAGAGAGAGACTGACTGACTGACTAAGAGAGAGACTGACTGACTGACAGAGAGAGACTGACTGACAGAGAGAGACTGACTGACAGAGAGAGACTGACTGACTGACAGAGACTGACGGGGAGAGAAAGAGACTGAGAGACTGACAGAGAAAGAGAGACTGACCAACAGAGAGAGACTGACTGACAGAGACTGACTGATAGAGAGACTCACAGAGAGACTGACTGACCGAGAGAGAGACTGAGACTCTGACAGAGAGAGAGACTGACTGACAGAGAGAGACTGACTGACTGGCTGACAGACTGACAGAGAGAGAGAGAGAGAGAGAGAGAGAGAGAGAGAGAGACTGACTGACTGACTGACAGAGAGAGTGACTGACTAAGAGAGACTGAATGACAGAGAGAGATAGACTGACTGACTGAAAGAGAGATACTGACTGACAGAGAGAGAGAGACTGTGATGGAATTGGGGTCAAAGTGTGTATGAAGCTATGCAATGCCTCTTAAGATTGCTATTGTCTAATAAAAATAAAATTGTATTATCAAAATGTGCTCTTTGTGGTTACATCTGCTTTTGAAATACTGCATTGAAGCTTTGTCCAATGTCTTAAAACGGAAACGAGAAGGAGCAGTGGATGCACTTTTATCAAAACTAAACGATGAGTGGGCCCGACGTTGTATATCATGACAGGAGTCTGCATCAGGAAACCCACCTAAAATTGGGCAAACTTTCCCGGCCTACTCATGGCAGGGACCCCGTAATGAATGGACCACCACATATGATAGCCTGCGGGCAGACTAAGCCCAACCTTTGACTCCACCATCCACTGTTACTTATAACGGCTGTATTGGTGACACTGGCGTAACAATCGCCCGCATCCCCTGCAGTATGGCGGGTCGCTGGCCTGAGAGCTCTAGACTGGCACGGAGAATGGGAGGGGGGCCCCCTCCATATAGTTTGCAGGGGGGCCCCCTCATGTTTCGTTACGCCACTGCCAGTATCAGCCCCCTGGCTTCAACCCTGTTTGGATTGTATTACTCGATCAACAGGTTTTGACATTTATGCAAATGTTTGAAAGTATGTTTAGACAAAACATGATTTAAATTTTTGTCCTGATGATGATGCCCTGTATTTACCACCCCCTTTTGTACCGCTTTTGGCCACCATAAGTGTGGCAGGGTATGCTCAGACGTGAGTCCCTTGCTCACTTTGCCACTGGATTCAAGCAAGCCGGGCTGAAGACGGCTGGAATGCCAGAAACTGGTCCTCAGAAGCTTGTTTCTGGTCCAGGGAAGGCATGGCTTGGCAGTTCGGGCTGGACTGTTCCCATGAGGCACAGGGTGAAGGACCGGGTTTTTAGAACCCAGCGGCGTCAGGGAGAACACCTGAAACCTTTGAGTTCCCCTGTCTTGGCAAACCGAGACACAGGATACTTCTTGATGACGTCAAAGACCAAATTTATTGGCTGCAACCAGGAACAGAGATCTACGAAGCACACACGGGTGGTTCGCTAGAGACTGCACAAATTCAATAAGCGGAGCATGGTCTTTTATGCCAAAAATCAAGCCTCAGGCAACATTTCAAATTAGCATTCGGTGCATAAAAACTGACCAATGACAGTGTAACATTTCAAAAGTAGCGTATGACGACAATCCCAGACAATCCCATTTTCCGTTGTCCAGCCCACCAGAAATGACCACGCACATTCCCAGGTTTCCTGTTCGATCAGGCTGGACAAACCCATCATAAAGCCTTCAACCCAAATCAATGATTATGTCGTAAAGGAAAGACAGAAACAGATTGGAAAGGAGATAGAAAGGTGGGAGCAGTGTACCATAAACTCGGGCACGTCCTGCTCTTTGATCTTTATCGGACCAGCTGCTGAACAAGGAACTGGCTCAGCGAGGTCAGCCTCGGGCAAGGAGTCAGTTCGGCCAGGTCACCCAGGAGTCAGCTAAGGCGTACGTGTCTCAATGACTCGTTCGGCCACAGTCATCGGGCCTATGTTAGGGCAACCACAAAAATGGCTGTCGTATACAAAATGGAACCCGGAGGTTCAAACTAAATCCTTTAATACAGAGTGTTCTCCTATATCGATTCATACGAAAACACTCAGACACGCTACACTCGCCATTTGCGGTCTGCTGACACCAAAAGCGTCCATTTCCGTCAATCTTTAGTGAACGGGTTCGGAACCATCGAACCCGGTTCGCGAACCACGGAACCACAGACCCTGCTTTTGCCCTTACATAGGCAACAGACCCAAACCCATGTTAATCTGAATCCGGATCTATATTCATCAGATCATCAATATGTTGCTGTAGCATCATCCTGCTACCTAGTACCTCTCTCTGGACAGGTCTCCTTGCACACGGAGTAGCGCAGAGTACACAAATAGCAGGAGCACACTGTACACAGAGACAGAACATGAAAAGGATTGCTAAGACCATCCCAATGACCATCAAAATCTTCCAACCCCAAGTGGATATCAATCCCCATAACCATCCCATCAAAGACCAATCTCCTCTGTCCAAATGGACAGAATCGGAGATCTTATGCAATTTGGAAATGGCCTGGAAGACTGATGGAGCGTTGTCTGGAATGAAAACACAGCAGCTCGATTGAATCAGCTTGCAAACTCCACCTCGATCTGCTAGAATAACATCAAGGACAACTCTATTTTGAAGTGTCATGAGTCTATCCGACTGGAGCTCAGCAGTCAGGTTACCAAGGGCACCAGCAGTTTCAACTATGGTGGACTCAACCACTCTCGTCAACTGGCGAATATTCCTACTGTTAGCCATAGGTCCCCAGAACGGCAGAAAACCCTTAAAGAAATCTCCCAGTTCTTGTCCTGCAGTGTCTTCTTGACTGAAGACACCTCTAGCAACTCTCGTCTTATGGTAATCTGCCGCAGCTGTAAAAGTGGGAGGCAACAGAAAGGAAACAAAACATGTGCCCGAGAAGTCGGGAGGCAACCATGTATAAGCTTTGTCGTAGCAAACAAAGTAGGAACCCTTAGCAGCTAGGAACGCTGGGGAAGACTGAGACGCAAATACATAAGTCTCAGCGCAAACACTCTTCCCTAACTGAGCCTTCGGATTCTTGCCGTTGCCCTGCAGACAATAGTGGCCCTGATGGGGCACTATCCAAATCAGTGGAGAACTTTTCGCTCGCTGGTTAACACTCAGACTAACTCCATATCCAGTAATGTTCCAACCAATGTAAGCTAGTGTCTCATCTCTCGGAATAGTGTCATACGAGCTAATCCCTCTAATCATGTCAACAATGCCTTTAACTATAGCACTGTTCTTTGGGTTGTCTTTCAGTGAACGTTGGGGGTAAACACTATGGGCATAGATAAACATTGTTCTATAAGCCCAAATCAAACCGTTCAAACTAAAGGGCAAAACTAAATAAGGAATACCCTTATCGGTTGTATGAGGCATCAAACCACAAATCCAACAGTTTGTCGTATTCATCACTAACTGGTGTTGGTGCAGAAGTTGGATGAAGGAATTGTTAGCAAATTCCAATCGTCTAACTACCTCATGCTCAGACAAAGAATGGAAAGAATGAGAAGAAATAGTAGATGAAGGTGTAGGTTGTACAGTGGGATTAAACATCATTTTAAAAACAAATGTTACATAACCAGCTATAAATATCATAAAGCTCAATAGTAAAAATAAACATGGTATCAAAAAACTTTTCTTCGATATTATTTTACATATTCGTTTTCTAAAAGTCAGTGTCTGTACAGGTCTCTCCAACTCATAGAAATCCATCCTAAACTAAATGTGCTGCCCACGGTGGTAGGTTGTTTTTGCTCCGGAATGCCTCTGCTAAACCAGGAAGGCTGCCTTGGGCCAACAGAACCCTTGACCTAGTGTCTCAGGCTTGCACTCCAAAGACTGATGGCAACAGCGACCCTAGCAGCAAGAACCGGATGGCGGTTCAAGAAAAACAAAAATGAAAAGATCCTTGGTGGATAGTTTAACCTGCAAACAGAAAAAAATCATCAAACTTTATTAGTCTTTATTTATTTGTCCGTAACTCTCGGTCTCGGATTATAGCGGCTCTTTCCAGCCAATTCTTGATCAGCGAACAAAAGGTGAGGCTCTGTAGTGTCCAATCGATCTGCAGGAGGTACTGATTCTTGCATAATCCTGTCGCTCTCTTTCTCTGAGTTTGTTTTAATCAGTCGAGTATCGCTGAACGGTATAAACCGTGGGACAACTTCTGTTTCAGAGTCTGCAAGTCCCTCCTGGACCCACTTATCGTAAGGCAAGGGCAGAGGTGCCCTTTTAGTATGGGATCCGTGGATCCAGTTTCGCTTGCCTCGTACTCGGACCGCAGATCTTGTTGACAAGAGTACTTGGTAGGGCCCCGCCCAACGGGGCTGTTCGTTCTTGGTCCGCTGGAAGTTACGTACAAAAATCCACTATCCAGGTTCAATAGAATGGCCTGGATCTTCTGCAGCTTGTGGAAGGCTGCCATGCATCTGTTGGCATAAGACACTCATTTTAGTTGTCAGTTCACGCAAGTAGTCAAGCAACACAGGATACTCGAGGTCACTGAACCTCGTTGGTCTTGGTACGCCCCATATATTTGCCGGGCGACCAAACATGACCTCATACGGACTCAAACCCATTCGCGAATGCACAGTCATTCTTGTGGACAAAAGTGCTAATGGCAAGGCATCTGGCCATTGTAAACCAGTGCTCTCTTGGATTTTGGCCAATTTTAACTTAAGAGTGCCATTATAGCACTTGACTAAACCAGCTGATTGGGGGTGATTTTCAGCGTGGAATTTCTGCCTTATCCCGAGACCCTCACACACTCTCTTCATGACTTGACCCACAAATTCACTCCCATTATCACTCCAGATAATTCTCGGCATTCCAAACCTCGGGAAAAATTCTTTTATCAAGGCCTTCGCTGTGGACAAAGCAGTATTGTCCTTAAGGGGGTAAGCTTCTACCCATCTAGAAAAGGAGCAAACAACCACTAACACATATTTCAAGTTGTTGCATCTCTCCATATGGATGAAATCTAGCTGCAAAGCCTCGAACGGATACGTAGGAGGAGCAGAATGACCAGCTGGTGTTGGAGTTCCCTTACCAGGATTATGCATCAAACAGACCATACAGTTCTTGACCAAATTCTCTGCGCATTTAGGAATTCCCACATTCTGCCAAACAGGGGCCAACAGTTTGCAAATCCCTTTCACACTAATATGTGCCATTCCATGAGCCATTATAACAACTGGAAGCACATACGCGTTAGGCAACAACCATCTCTGATGCTCTGACAAATCAGTCCAACAACCATTCGAATCCAATCTACCCTTGCTTTCTCTCCATTCATTCAACTCTTTCTCTGTGGCTTCACCTTGAATGGATTTCACGCTCTCAATGGTATCTTCATACATACTCTTCTCTGGAACCCATCTCGCTGGACCCGCAACATACATTAGACTCATCACGTTTCTAGCAGTTTCTTTCGCAATTTCATCCGCGAATGCATTACCACGACCAACATCATCCGTAACCTTTTTATGGGCACTGCATTTCACAATCGCTACTTGCAATGGTAACGTAAGAGATTCGAGAAGTTCATTCACCAGTTGCCCATGTTGGATCTTCGTCCCATGCGATGTCAAAAATCCACGTTCAGGCCACAAACGTCCGAAGCTATGAGCCACACCAAACGCATACTGACTATCCGTGTACACATTCACACATTTTCCTTTCGCCAACACACACGCTCTCGTAAGTGCAATCAATTCCGCTGCTTGTGCTGAGTTATGTAGGATACGTGCAGCTTCAACAACCGTATGCAAAGTTGTCACAGCATATGCTGCAGTCGGATCACCATTCGGCAACTTAAAGCACGAACCATCAACCCACAAAGCATCATCACAGTCAGGAAGAGGAGTATCCCGGAGATCCACTCTCCCTTTCGTCTCTTCTTCGGTTCTTAGAAAACAATCATGCTGTTCTTCACCATCATCATCTGTCTCAAGCGAAATCGGCAATAATGTAGCTGCGTTTAAGGTATTACACCTTTTGATGTGCACATGACTCGCTAAAAGTGTAAGCTCATACCCTGACAACCGAGCACTAGTTAAGTGCTGTGTCTTGGTACGATTCAACAAAGTATCCACTGCATGTGGAACCATTACCACTAACGTGTTATCCATAACCAAACCAGCAGATTGTCGAATTGACACAGCCGCTGCCGCTGTGGCTCTCAAGCAACTTGGCAACGCTCTAGCTACAGGATCCAAAGTCGACGAAAAGTACGCACATGGGCGTTGCTTATCGCCAAACTGCTGAGTCAAAACTGACAATGCACATCCCTCTCTCTCGTGGACATACAATGTGAAAGGCTTACTGTAGTCGGGAGTACCCAACACAGGAGCCAAACACAACGCATTGCGTAATTCAGAAAAGCTCTTCCGACATTCGTCAGTCCAAGGAATAGGATTTGGAGTATCCTTAACAGTAAGGGCTATCAAACGCTTCGCTAACAAGGAAAAATTAGGAATCCACTGTCTACAATACGACGTGATACCAAAAAACGCACGTACTTCTCTCTGTGTCGTAGGAACACTCATTTTCGCGATAGCCTGAATTCTTTCTGGGGTCAGTTTCCTTCCCTCCTTCGATAAGAGGTGACCTAGGTAGGTAACTTCTTGTCGACAGAATTGCAGTTTCGAGAGAGAAACTTTGTGATGACAATCAGATAAATGACGTAATAATGACAAAGTGGCATCCTTACAAATCTCCTCAGTATCGGCGGCAACTAACAAATCATCAACATACTGAATAAGAGCTGCACCTTGAGGTAAAACCAACAGATCAAGTTGTGTCTTTAAAGCTTGACTGTAAATCGATGGACTCTCGCAATAGCCTTGAGGAGCGCGCTTAAAGCGGAAACTTCGTCCTCCTAAGGAGAATCCAAAGATATCCCTACTCTCCATGGCAATCGGGATGCTGAAGAAAGCATTCTTCAAGTCTATCACCGAAAACCAGGTGGCAGAAGCCGGAATCAAAGTCAATAATGCAGTAATGTCAGGCACAACAGGAAATTGTGGAACAACAATTTTGTTCACTTCACGAAGATCGATGACAAATCTATATACAGGAGGCTGTGAAGGATCAGTTCTCTTTAGAACAGGCAAAGCAGGACTATTGCACATATTACCTCGCGTCTCTTCCATAACACCCTTGTCGATCAGATCATAAATGATCGCTAAAAGTACACGCTCACCATCACTCGAGATAAGATATTGTGGAATGCGCGGTAACTTAGCATTCGCCTTCTGTGTCACAACATACGGGGGAATATCTAACAGGCCCACATCATTTGGACCCGTAGCCCACAGTGAATCCAGTAACAAAGACAATTCCGATGGAAGACAATCTTTCAATACATACATCGGAGAGATCACACTCTCACCCAAAGTAAGATGTACTCCTGCCGGAGAACAATACAAAGTTGCATACAATCTCTTCAACAAGTCCAATCCCAACAAATTCTCATTACAACCTGTAGTCAAAAGAAGGGGTGCTTCAAACCTACGAGGACCAACAGAAAGGGGCAATGGAGCAGAAATCGGATTTGTGACGGGGGCGCCAGAAAAACCTACAGAAACAGCATTAAAGCCAGACAAAGGTGCGCCAGGGAGTTTAGAATGCATAATAGAACTCTTCGTAGCACCAGTGTCTAGCAGAAAAGGCTCTGACACACCTGATGCAATCACTTCAACATAAGGTCCACTCTGATCTACTGGAACTGAAACAACTCCCTCTCTTTGTCCATGGCTGTCCTAACAATTACTACCATTTGCTTCGTCACCTTCAACGTAATAATCATCTACGTAGTACTGTGCTGTCCTACCACACGAATTCTGCTGCTGATCAAAACTATTCATCGAATTCTGCGGAGGCAAAGGACGCACGTTCTGTCCGCGCCCTCTACCTCGAGGCGCTTGCTGAGCACCTCTACCTCTCACACCAGGAGCACTATTCGCTCGTTGTAGCAAAACCGGACAACTATTCTTGAAATGACCCTCTGCTTTACAATACGCACACTGATTAGGGCCATACGGAAAACGCTGTTGAGAAGTCTCGTCTCTTTGCGAGTTTCTCGAATACTGTAGAGGTTGCTGATAATCACGCTGATTATTAACACAGGGTGGATAAGCTTGTTGTAGAAGAACTTTAGTCGTCAATTCCTTAGTCGTCTTATCCGCTTTCTCTAACTCATCCTTGCGTCTATTCTCATAGTACTGAGCCGTAGCTAAAATCTGCGCTGATGTAGAAACAGGCCAAGCACTCTCAGAATCCTTCAATTTAGTGCATAACTCGGGAAGAAGATTGTGTACAAACTTGTCGACGAACAATCTCTGGCCACCCTCGGTAGCCATATCCTGCCCACTATGATCGACAAATGTTTCTTCAAAACGCGTGAAAAAATCTGACACAGTCTCATCTTTCTTCTGCTTACATGCAGACAACTTGTCCCAATTAACACGTACTTCGGGCATCAGAGTCTTCATGAGATTAATGATCCTACCAGGAAGTTCTGTAATATTATTTTCATTCTTAGCACCTCCAACTTGTCTATCATTTGCAGCAACAAGATTAACCCACGAATCACCCAATTCATTATCATGATCCGTATGTCAAATGACATTCCAGATGGGCTGTGGAACAACATTCCCAAACAACATATCTATGTCCGCCAAATTCATGACGCACGAACCCACAGTTTGCGTAAGCTCTTCATAATATCCCGCTGGATTTTTCCGCGGATCAGGCAAAGTCTGCTTAAGCGCTAGAACTTCAGCACACTTCCATGGAACATGTACCCACACTCGCTGAAAGTGCGCAGCAACAGGCGGAACAGCAGTCGCATCAGCAGGTCTCCAAACCGGAGAAACCTCTCGCATCGGATACTGACGCGTTTTTCTCCCAACTAACGAATCGGGCTCAAACAGCCGTTCAGAAGAAGCACTATTTCGAAATGACAATAACGTTGACACCGCTCTCTCGATGTCGAGGAGACTCACAATCGTTCCCTTCGCAAACTCAGAACGCAATCGCCACAACTCTTCAGGAGGTTTACCCACTTCGTCCATCCATTGGTCATGGAGGAACGCACACATGATCTCAAAAACATATCGTTGCTTAGGTGCTTCCCATTGCCGAAAGACATCCATGATACCCTCAAGGTCGTACTGAGACGTGTACGTAACCCATCTACGTGCCATGTGATCCAAAACCACTCGTTCATCCGTATCAGGCAACTGACTACGCGACTATCTACGCTTACTCACTGGAGACATATCCAATTGTCCCAACCAAGGAGTCAGAAAACCAGAAAAGGCAGCAGTCATCCGCTGTCTAGGAGAAGGAGTAGTCGGAAGGATAAGGGAAGACGAAACAATAGTAGAAGAATCCAAAGTCGGAACTGAAGGAGTGTTAGGGACAGGCATAGAAGTAGCAGTCGTAGAAAAGGGCAAAGTTGGCGGCCCCTGAGGAGGCTGCGCCAAAGGAACAGTAGCCAACGGAAGAGCTGGCTGTAGAGGAATCGCAGGAGGCAGAATAACCGGCAGTTGCACAGCCACCACTGGTGGCGGTGGTGCCGTAGCATTCTGCGCATAGGGTGGCGGTGAATTTAACAGATGCGACATTAAAGGATCTTTTACAAGATCTTTCTCGTCTTTCTGTTCTTTAGGCGGCAAGACTGGGTAGCATCTATCTACCGCTAATTTCCTCACTCTAAGCATTTGTTCATTTTCTTGTTCCTCTTCATTATTTTTATACGCAATAGCAGCTTGCACCATTGACATACCTCTTTCTCGCTTATTCTTTTTCGCTAATTTCATTTCTTTCTGTTTGGCTTCTTTGCGCCATATGCGGAAAGAGTCAAACATCGCCGGCCGGGCTTTCTTCTTGAACAACTTCACCTCAAGGTTATCTAGAACTTCTTTTTCAAAACTACCGTAACGGGGCCACTGTAGGACACCGTCACTCTTCGTATATTTTACCCAGATTTCATTATAGCTAATAGGGCCCACACCATGTTTCACATACAACTCGTATGTAGGAGTTCAGATCGGAGGAACCGGACACGAATCTTCTAACCGGGAGTCCCTCATTGAACCACAACTAAACAAGTTTCTAAAACTGCTAAAACCAGGCATCTTGCTCACCAGTCTAGCTTCAAACAACAAGGGGAATCTTAAAACAATAGTCTCGTGAATACACAAATCCCTTGGCTTTGGAGCTTGCAGGTACCAAATCAAAGCGATCCACTAAAGGATACCAGACAAACTAAGGACTAGGAGACGCTCCGCTTATACTTAACTGAAATGTCGATGGCGTCACCAGAAGACCCGTCAATCGTCTCGCTCTACAAATGTCTAAGGCTCCAAAACAGGGAGACAGTCAGGGCAGCAGTCCTTCGTAGCCGTCGGAAAGCGGGAAACCTCGCAGCAAAGACTTTCGGACCACGACGACATACAGGGGTCGATGAAGTGGCTGGCCTTCCTCCAGAATTTTCACACGAAGCTTCTCACGAACCTCTGGCTTGGACCGGTACCGCTGAAGTCGCCTGCGTTGGGCGCCAATTGAAGGACCGGGTTTTTAGAACCCAGCGGCGTCAGGGAGAACGCCTGAAACCTTCGAGTTCCCCTTTCTTGGCAAACAGAGACACGGGATACTTCTTGATAACGTCAAAGACCAAATTTATTGGCTGCAACCTGGAACAGAGATCTACGAAGCACACACAGGTGGTTCGATAGAGACTGCACAAATTCAATAAGCGGAGCATGGTCTTTTATGCCAAAAATCAAGCCTCAGGCAACATTTCAAATTAGCATTCGGTGCATACAAACTGACCAATGACAGTGTAACATTTCAAAAGTAGCGTATGACGACAATCCCAGACAATCCCATTTTCTGTTGTCCAGCCCACCAGAAATGACCACGCACATTCCCAAGTTTCCTGTTCGATCAGGCCGGACAAACCCATCATAAAGCCTTCAACCCAAATCAATGATTATGTCGTAAAGGAAAGACAGAAACAGATTGGAAAGGAGATAGAAAGGTGGGAGCAGTGTACCATAAACTCGGGCACGTCCTGCTCTTTGATCTTTATCGGACCAGCTGCTGAACAAGGAACTGGCTCAGCGAGGTCAGCCTCGGGCAAGGAGTCAGTTCGGCCAGGTCACCCAGGAGTCAGCTAAGGCGTACGTGTCTCAAGGACTCGTTCGGCCACAGTCATTGGGCCTATGTTAGGGCAACCACACAAAATGGCTGTCGTATACAAAATGGAACCCGGAGGTTCAAACGAAATCCTTGAATACAGAGTGTTCTCCTATATCGATTCATACGAAAACACTCAGACACGCTACACTCGCCATTTGCGGTCTGCTGACACCAAAATCGTCCATTTCCGTCAATCTTTAGTGAACAGGTTCGGAACCATCGAACCCGGTTCGCGAACCACGGAACCACAAGGGTCAGACTGATTTGCATATGGCCATGTCTGAACTTGGGTGGCAGAGTGGGCTAAAGAACGGTGATGGATTAAACCCAGATCTTTTGACTGGGTGCGAGTGTTTGATTGGTTCAGATGCTCCGTCCATTACCACCCCCTTTTGTACCGCTGTATTTAAGTGTGGCATCGAAACGTCGTCGACCTGTGAACACCATATGTACCAAATAATGTTCTAACAAGCCTTTACAATGGTGTGTTTAAAATGAATCAAGTCTGTATAATCTAGTACCAGTACAGACCGTCTTGTAAGTTTTTTTGTATATAATCTTCCTTCTGTTTTGTCTTGTAAACTGCGGGTCACGGGCTGTGCCCACTTGATATTTATGTTGACTTTTTGAGCTATTATTAAAGATTTTGGAAATTAAAAAATTCTGTCCGGCTGGACAAAGGACATCCATGATATTCGGTGTATGCCTATTGATGTATGATTCTTAAAACTAGGGACCACTGTTCCTTAAAAAAGGGGAGGGGGACTGGGGCAGCCCGGTTGAGTGCTGGGGTCATCCGAAGAGCCAGGTCTTGAGGTTCATCCTGAACTGAGACAATGTGGGAGCGAGGTGGAGGGTAAGGTCATTCCAGGCTTTGGCTGCAAGATGAGAGAAGGACTTTCACCCCCGTTCTGATCTTGTAGATATGTGGGACGGCGGCCAGAGTGAGATCAGCTGATCAGAACTTCTTTCCGGTGTGTGGTTGGAGAGGTGGTTGTACAGGCATGTGAGTCCAGTGTTGTGAATGGCCTTGTATGTGAAACCTCAGCTGGCCCGGACACGGAAAGATTGACAGATTGATAGCTCTTTCTCGATAATGTGGGTGGTGGTGCATGGCCGTTCTTAGTTGGTGGAGCGATTTGTCTGGTTAATTCCGATAACGAATCGAGACTCCTCCATGCTAACTAGTTACGCGACCCCCAGCGGTTGGCGTCCAACTTCTTAGAGGGACAAGTGGCGTCCCTCTGGATAGTTAGGGTGGGAGGCGATGGAAGCGGAAATCTGGGCAGTTACACCGCAGCGCGGGGACACACTGGCCGAGTGTATAACCATGCGCTTTACAAATGTGCCTAATATTATTTGTGTGGGTGAGGAGTTTAAAGGTTATTCTTCTTTCGACTGGGACCCAGTGGAGATTGCAGAGGTGTCGGGTGATGTGACAGCAACGGGGGATGTCGATGCGTTCTGGACGGTCTGAAAGTTGTAAAAGAGTTTCTTGTTGATTCCGGCATAGAGAGCATTGCCGTAGTCTAGTCTGCAGCTGATGAGAGCGTGCGTGACAGTTTTTCTGGATTTGGATGGGATCCATCTGAACATCTTTCGAAGCATGCAGAGGATGTTGAAGCAGGTCGAGGATACCGCGTTGATCTGGCAGTTCATTGTTCATGCAGGTGGTGATGACTTTCATCCCGTCTTGGAAGTTGTGTTTGGTGATGTTGGGTTCGTTGGTGAGGGAGAGGATAGGCCGGATGTCATCTACGTAGGAGACTATTTTGAGACTGTGGTTCCTGACAATGGTTGTGAGGGAAACCATGTAGACGTTGAAGAGGGTGGGGCTGAGGGAGGAGCCTTGGGGTACTCCACAGTAGGTCTCTGTTGGTTCTGAGAGGTAGGGGGGAGGCTGACCCACTGAGTTCTGTCGCTGAGGAAATAGCAAATACAGTCAAGGACCTTGCCACGGATGCCGGCGTCATGGAGTCTGGTGCCTAGTGTGTGGTGAGAGACAGTTTTGAAGGCAGCCGAGAGGTCCAGTAGGATATGGGCTGCTGTTTTGATATGGTTGAGGAGGGAGCAGATGTCACCAGTGGCAGCGACTAGGGTGGTGTCGGTGCTGTGGAATCCCAATTGGGAGATGTCCAGGACATTGTTAGCTTTAATGAAGTTTGCTAGCTGGGTGTTGACAGCCTTTTCTAAGAATTTGGCTGTGAATGGAAGCACAGAGATGGGCCTTGAGTTCTTGAGGTCCGTTGGGTCTGTGGAGTGTTTCTTCTGGAGGGGGTTGACTATGGCGTGTTTCCAGTAGTCTTGAAGGAGTAGTTGATAGTCCAAAGTAGTTCGGGTGCGATGGCAGAGGCGGCTCTGTGGAAGATGTGGTGTGGCCAGGGGTCTGAGGGTGCCCAGGAGTAGATGTATTTCGTGGTCTTCAAAGTGTCTTCTGTCGTGAGTTGGGTCCATTTGAGCAGGGTCTGTTGGTTGGTGTCGCATGGAGGGGGAGATGCAGCAGTGAGGAGGTCTTGGTTGTCGAAGTTATTATGGATCCTCATAATCTTAAGGTGGAAGAATGTGCTGAGTCTGTTGCAGAGGTATTGGGAGGGTGGGACGCCTGTTGCTTCGCTGCAGGGTTTGACAAATTCCTTGATGATGGTGAATAGTTCTTTGGTATTGTGAGCGTTGGTGAGGGTTCAGTCTTGGAGGGATATCTTCCCTGTGGAATTGATGAGATGGTGCTGTGCAGTGGTGGCTGCATTGTAGGCGGCACATGTTTCCGGGGGTTTGTTGTTGCTCCACGTCTTTTCGAGTCGTCTGCATGAGCATCAATTCTTGGAGTGCAGGGGTGAACCAGCTTGCTTTCTTAATGTGTCTTCATGAGGGGGCAAGTGTGTCGGTGCAGTTCGTGATTCAGCAGTGGAGGTTGCATGTTGCGGTGTTTGCGTCTGGCGTAGTCGGTCGTGGGGTGCTGATGAGGGTGGAAGTGAGCTGGTCTTAGGTGACTTTCTTCCAGCTTCTGCTGGGGAAGCGGTGAGCGTTTTTGTGAACAGTGTTTTTTTTTGTTTGAAGAAGTGGATGCAGTGGTTATCTGTCCAGAGGAGTTCCGTGGTGTGGCTGTAGGAGATGCTGTTTCCTTCGGCGAAGACTTGGTTGAGTATGTGTCCTGCAGTTTTGGTGGGGGCAGTGACTAGTTGTTTCAGTCCTATGTTGGCGAGGTTCTCTAGGAGGGAGGCAGTGTTTGAGTACTCGTGGTTGTCCAGGTGGAAGTTTAGGTCTCTGAGTAGGATGTAATCTGTGGAGGCGAGGCCGTGGGGTGCGATGAGGTCGGTGATGGCATCGGTGAAGGGAGCAGGGGGCCGGGCGGCCTGTAGATGAGGGGTCCGCTGAGAGCTGTACTAGGGTTGGTCTGGATCTTTGTGTCGTCCAGGATGGTGGTCATTTGGAGGGTGCTTTTGTAGACTATGGCGATGCCTCCTCCTGGACGGATGGGCCGGTCCTTGTGCAGGATCTTGTATCCGTCTGGGATGGCAGTGACATTGGCAATGTCAAGTGCAGAGTTTGCTTTGATCCAGGTTCAGTAAGGAAGGCGATGTTGGACGAGTAGGTGTTGAGGAGTGTGTTTGTGTAGGGAAGATATCCTTTCCTGCAGAAAAACAATCCTGCCTGTAACGTAGGCACTGTTGCACTATGATGCAAGGGTGTCTGCATTGGTGTTAGACAGCATCCATTGAACCAGTGAAAGGAGAGAGCAGAAATGCTCCACATTTTTGTAAATATATAGCATTTCTCTCTTTCAAACAATGCAGCAACTTTATTTGCTGCCCTGTGTTGTGTGAAAGTTTAATAAAAGTGCCCCCGGTGACAGACCACTGATCGTGTGTACATGTATTGCCCTCGATAGCACGCTTCAACTTCACATGTCCCCATATGAAAAGATTTTGCAGCCTATCTCCCCAAATATCTGGGTGTAATGTGTTACAGGACCGTCCCTGCTTTTCATTTAAATTGATTTGCATTTGATAATCAGGGAAGATTGTGGTTCTGTGTTGGGAAAAGTGTAATTTATCATACGTAGGTTTGATTATATCATTGACATTTGGGAATGTTTAGATCGTTATTTCTGTTTATATAGGTTTTCTCGTTAAAACCAAAAACCAAATCCATCTCAAGGTAAGGTTGCATTTCAGAGAGAAGGCTATCTATGCAGGGGGCTTTGGTGCGATCAGTCAATTAGGGAACAGGCTCTCATCAGAGTAAAAAACAAATCCATCCTTTCTATCAAACCAAGGATGATGCAAAATGCTTTAAGGTAGCACAGTAGACTAATGCATCCTCTGCAGAGATCTTTGTTTCACGTGAATGTCACAAGGCTGACTCCTTGTGGATCTACCATCGCTTATCCTTCCAAGGTTAATGTTTCAGTACTGCTGAGTTATGTAAAAGCATGTATATGCTCTGTTTATGAATTGCAAAAGTTTGCGAAGTGCAGTTGAGGAAAAAAGGCTGATACAGTTGAATGGTGATTGGAGCAGAAGCTGGGTTGACAGTGGAAGTTGACTGCTGTTCTATTGTTATTAGTGCTCTTAAGGAAATGTGTCTTCAGTTCTTTCCAAACTCCCAGTAGATTTGCAGCGGTCTGATGCATAGAGAGATGCTCCAGATTCTTGGTGCAAAAATGGAGAAAGCCTGTGAAGGTGGATGTGGTGTGGTCGTATTTCTTCAAAGCCTTTTATCAGGGTGTTGCCATCTGCCAGATGGAAGAGTACAAGGGCTTTAATAGCAGTTCTGAAGTCACTTTCTAAAAGGAATGGTTTAACTTTCTTCAGCAAAGAGAGATGGCACAAGGCTATCTTATAAAGTTTTCACTATGTGTTAGAAACCGAAATAACTTGGCATTGGGTGGAAATTGGACCACCTATCCATACCCATGTGTTGTAATTTAGTAGTGACGGGGTTAGCGTTAGCAGAAGCCATCCTGTATTTAGAGATTATCTTGACCGTTTAGTGGAATCCATTTTGTATTCCTGTCAGCCATTTTGTTTGCCATGTGCTCACTATGTGCTCTGTCCTACCTTGCTGTTCTCTGCTTTTAAAATCTGCTTGGAGACAAGATCTATTTAGCCTCCTCTGCTCTGCACATGATCAGTTGAGCTTGCAGCTGTTGTCAATCTATATCTGGAAGATGTATTATTTACAAGAGAATGGCAATTTAAAACTCCGAGACATTTCATCCTCGAGTGCTGCAAACTAGCACTGAAGGAGAACTTTTTTGCCTATGGTGATGACTTGTATCTCCAAATCCATGGAACTTCCATGGGGAGCGCCTTCGCTCCCTCGGTGGCAGGGCTCTACGTCAGTCACTTTGAGGAACAACATATAACAAATAACACCAACATGTTCTCTTCCAGTATATTATACTGGAAGAGATACATTGATGATATCATCATGATTTGGGATAAAAAGCTGGACCTACAGTCTTTTATGAACTGGCTCAACAACCTTGACCCATGGCTAAAATTTACACACACAGCTACAAGTTGCAACCTTGACTTATTGGATATAACCATATTCGCAAAAGACAATGTGTTGCATACAAAGACCTTCAGAAAACCAACGGCTAAAAACAGTATTTTATCCTATAAAAGTTTTCACCCAAAACCTTTGAGGGACAATCTCCCCTACAGTCAATTTTTACGCTTAAAGAGAAACTGCAGCAACAACGCAGACTACAGAATGCAAGCTAATGAATTAAGCGACAGACTGAGGCAGAGAGATTACACAGAGAAAACAATTAGACTGTAAGAAAAGAGCAAGTAATCAGCCGAGAGAATGTCTCCTCCAAACATTTCAAAAAGAACCAACACCAGATCTAACCACCTGTGTCGCTACATTCAGCCAGGCTTCTTATGAAGTAAAGAAACTGGTAAATAAGAACTGGCATATCCTCAATACAGGACCTTTCAATTGGCCTAGACCAAGGTTCGCAAATCGGAGATCTAAAAACATCAAGGATGTCCTAGTACATACCCGACCGATAAGAAAATAAAAAACGGTCCTTACCAGAGATATAACCATGTCACCAGTAACTGGACATTATCCGTGTGGGTCATGCGTAGCATGTAAAACAACAATTGCTTCCAAAACACTACAACTTTCTGACACACTTCTCTGGCAGCAGCGTCAACACACGAACTGCAATTCGACACATGTCATCTACATGGTGAGCTGCCCTTGTGGCAAGCGTTATATCGGAATGACATGCCGCAAAGTGAAAACTAGAATTGGTGAACACCGGAGCAATATTAGATTAAAAAAGAATACCACCAAATTGTGCTCCCACTTCGTGCAAGCAGGTCATTCCTGTGATGACATCCATTGGACAGTAATTGAAATGTTAAATGAAAAGTCTCAGAGATGTGAAAGAACACTATTTGAGAAAGAACAGAGGTGGGTGGAACGCCTCAAAACCTATGAAAACGGACTCAATGATTCTATACCGTGGTACCAGTTTGCAAAATGATCCTGTCTAAATAAACTGTTCATTCCCAGTATTTTCTTTGAGTGGACACTAAAAGAATCACATTTACAACTTCAGGCACTAATAAAGCTTGTTTTCAAACAAAAAAACAAGAAACTTCGTTTGACACACCCATAACACGTTGCTCGGAGCGCCTGCCCCTTTAAAAATGTTCGCTCAGTTTGAGTCTCCCATTTCCGGGGGCAGAGTCAGCACAAGACGAGGTTGCAATTACACGCGGGTAATGGCGGAGCGAGGCTGTACAAACAACTGAATCCCGGTAAGGTGACCGCGAATATCATCTACTAATGCAATACATTTCAAACACAGCTCTGTGCCCAGTGGGTTCCCCCCGACGCAAGCGAGTGCCTCCCAGTCTCAAGGTATGACAACGCGCAGCGTGTATAAATAGTTCATTTGCCTTGCTTATGAAAATACCTACCCTTGCGCCTTTCTACATGCCAGCGCGTAAAAGTAAAGTTTTTTCCTTTCCCACCTCTCAGTGTTTCTTTACAAATTTTTGAAACTAGCGCTTTTATGTGCCAGCGCGTTAAATGAATGGAATTCCAATCCTCACAACTATGTCCACAGTGTAAATAAACTCAACCCTGTTACCCCTCCCCCAATGAGATAAGTCTCTGGAACGAATGAATAATATTTTTATTCAATCTAAAGCGCAAACCTAAATCAGGATGTTCTGAATAAGTGTGTATCTCTCTATGTACTCTCCCTATTCTATTTCAGAAACTGGAGGAGTCTTTATTCCTGGAAATTTACACAGGTTAATACAACACAAATGGTGTGAGTAATACGTACATGTTTATATGTTAGTCCTGACGAAGGCTCTATAGACCCCTGTGAGCTGAAACATGTCGACGTTTGTGTAATAATTGTATTGAAACTACTATGATCCAGTAACTCGATCTACCCAGTAGTACCGTATCTATTTTAATCAATCTGGAAATCACACCAACAATTAAAATTACTCTGGGTGATTTTTCAGTTTTTAAACCTTTTTTCCTTTTTTTGAGACTTTAATTTTGACACACTTTTTTCACTTCTCTGGACACTGCACTACAGGCGCCTCGGGCTGAGGCTGGCAACATCACTATTTTGGAGTAACCAATGATAACTGCCAACAACCCATATGCGGGGCGGACGAACCAGATATACCGCACAAACCACACTGGCATAGGGTTTTTGAGGTTACTCTAAAAACTTTCCTTACCAATGGTCTGATGTGTTACAAGTGTCTGTTTCTTTTTTGATAAATTGCCTACTTACCCTGGGGAATGAAACAGACATTCAAATCCCTAATCCCCCCTTTTTTGATTAATTGTCAATCTATATCTGTCAGGATGTGTTTACTAGAAACTAGCCACTGTTAGCTCCTCCTACTTGTCGACCCTGCATTATCTGTATGACCTTATATGTACCTAAAACCAGCATTTGTACTTGTACCGCCTTCTTTTGAGCCCCTGTGTGGGTATAAAAGGACTACGCTTCTTCCAGTCAGTGTGCTACTTCATGCATTACCGAAGGGTCCTGTGTGAATGTAGTTCCACCTCATGAGTTTTAATAAACGCTGTCTTTTCTATTCCAGTTTCTGTGCCAACTTCTTCCTATTTGTCTGAGGACTCTGTGCAGAGAAGGTTGAACCCCTAACACTGGTAGGCCTTGCTGAGGCTCACCACCACAAATTGGCGCTTCCAACGAGGGGCTCATCGGCGACTCAGATGCCCGAAGGATTGGTCGCGACGAAGGATTGGAATCTCGCGTTGGACGCGATCGCTGCCTGAGGAGACCCGAGTCTTAGCACCCACTGCGTTTTTCCTTTCTTTCTGATCTGACCATCCAGGTGGTGCCGGTCCTCGACTGAGATCTCTTCTGTTGATTCACCGTGCAGTGACCATTTGGTCGATTTGAGAACTTGGCAGTTGGAACCTGGACACCATTTGATTGGTAATAGCCATTCTGCGGCACTTGCTGTTGGTTTGAAGCCTTTGATTGGTAAAGTAGTTTAGTAACACTTACTGCGGCTTTGTTTGTACGATTGGACAATATTGAAATCTGTTTGACAATTATATATGTATTGCAATTTATATAGGCAGGTAATGAAGAGATTTTTCTCTATTTTAATTTGAACGGCGCAACGTACGAAGAGTACCTTAAGCACTACTTTGATTATAATACTGCATATTCTGCACTATTTTTGGCATGCCTGTTTCCAGCACACTTCGTAGGATGTGTTGCTTTTGTAGGGGTACCAGTTTGAAACTCGACAACGCACAACTGCCCCCCCCCCCCGAAAGGGAACGCCTGATAGGGATATGTATATCAAATATGGTCTTTCTTCTATAATGTACAGCACATTATGGAATAAATACACTCAGGAGGATTTCGAGTTACGCTGGCCTATGCATGGGTCATTTGATTTGCGAAAGATTCAGTATGTGGAGCAACAAATGTTTAAGCGAAAGGCTAGGCAAGAAATGTTTGACTGTGTGCGAATTTGGGAGAAGGAAGTGCGTGAGCGAATGAACCGTGAGCAAGCCTTGATTGAAAAGAACAACGCAAGAGTATGCATGCGAAGGCATTGGAAATGAAAAAGAGGGGAAATTAAAGAAATTAAAGAGAAGGGAAGATAAGAAGCGTCATTTACAGGTAAATGGCCAATATGTTGTTCGTAGACCTCTTTTTCCTATTCTTAATAAACCCCAAGATGATTCTCTCTTATTATATCGTTGTCCACCTCCGTATACTTTTCCTTCTGCTCCTTATGAGCCAGATGAGGACTCTCCTACAGGGCAAAGCTAGAGAAACTCGCTCAATGTTATCTGCTGAGCGTGCGTCTCAGATTAGATCTGCTCCGTGTAAAGCCGTTTCTAGTACTGCCACTGCTTCTGAACTTTTAAGGGAGCAAATATATTTTAACTAAATACCTAACGGAGAAGGAAGGGTCTGAGGGAAAACATTTGAAGACCTGCCCAGAGTGAAGTCCCCAAACACAACAGGTGATGGACTGAATGTGGATCAATGTCACACACTCAACCCAGTCCAAAGATCTGGGCCAGAATCCATCGTTTTTTTGCACTCCACACCACCCTGGGTTAGACAGTGGCGATATGCAAATCAGCTCTGACCCTGTGCCCCATGGGAACAGTCCAGTCCGAACTACAAAAGCCATGTCCTTCCCAGAACGGAATCAAGCATCCGAGGACCGGACCGGTTTCAAGGTGACACCTCTCATCAGCCCGGCCAGCTTGACTCCAGTGGTGTGGAGTGCCTGGGACCCACGTCTGGGCATCTGTTCTCAACAAAGGGCTCGGTTATGTGATCACAAACACCGGAGATCCCTTTCAGACACAAGTGGAACTTGTACAGTTCTTTCGGAAGCTTCGGCTTCGGTATTTCTTTCATGACAAAGACACCACAGCAGAACCCTCTACTAATGAGAACACTGGCCTAAAAAAGAAATCAACCTTTTTGCCTCCAGCCCATCAGATACCTCCACAGGTAGCTACCTTTGAGCAGGCTGTGAGGGACGACATTGACAAGCTATGGAGCAGTCCAAAGAATGATTTTGTTAATCTGTCAAGGGCGGAACAACAAGCCCTGCAGGCCCTCACACAGGACTGTTCTATCACGATCAAGCCCGCGGAGAAGGGCGGCGCAATCGTGATACAGAATACCAATGATTACAGAGTTGAGTGCCTCAGACAGTTAGGTGTTCTTACATCTTATGAACCCCTACCGGTGGATCCCACCGTGAGGTTATCCAATGAAATCAAGACTCTGGTAGAAGAGGCTCTTTGTGAAGGCTGGATCACTAATCATGAGGCAGTGCTTTTAGTGACTACACACCCTACAATGCCGTACTTTTACACTTTACCCAAAGTGCATAAAACCCAGTGACCACCTCCTGGGAGACCGATTATATCAGGTCTAGGCTCCCTTCTAGAGCCCCTGTCGGCTTTTGTGGATCATTTTTTGAGGCCTATTGTTCAAACCATGCCGACATATCTGAAAGATACCACCGATGTCTTGCGAGCTATACCTGATATTGAATACAAAGTAGAGACAAACTATCTGGTCTCGTTTGATGTGGAGTCGTTGTACACGTCAATACCTCAAGACGAGACCCTAGACACTATCCGAACCATATTGAGTCGAACTGATTTGGACTCCATCACTCCAGTTGCCTTCTTAATGGCCCTTGCCAAGCTAGCTATGAAGGACAATTTTTTCAGGTATGAGGACACTGTCTACTTACAGACCTCGGGGACCAGTATGGGCAGCATTTTCGCCCCAAGTTTGGCGAATCTGTATGTCCATACCTTCGAACAACAGCATGTCTTGACGCCAGTTAACCCCTTCTACCCTTACATTAAGTAGTGGAGGAGGTATATAGATGATATCCTGGTAGTCTGGAGAGGAGATCGTGAGTCAATTCTTTTATTCCATCAGTGGCTCAATATGCAAAATCAATATTTGCGGTTCACAGTGGAGATCAACAAAGAAAGGATTTCCTTCTTAGACCTTTCTATCTATGCCACCGAGTCTGGTCTGCAAAGTGAATTATTTCGCAAGCCGATGGCCAAGAATTCCCTTTTACTATATGGGAGCCAGCATCCTAAAGCCCTTAGAGACAACCTGCCTTACGGGCAATTTCTAAGCTTGAGGCGTAACTGCTCGGAAAAGGAGACTTTCGCTAAACATGCAACAGAGTTATGCCACCAACTCACTGAAAGAAAATACCCCAAAAAACTGATCAAACGCTCCCTCAAACGAGCAGCAAACAATAACCGATCAGGTCTCCTTGACCCTCCACTGTTAAAACCACCGTTAGAGCGCATCACCTTTGTTAGTACCTTTATCACCAGGTCTAACCAAATACAGCAGATAGTGAGGCGACATTGGAGGCTCTTGAATGCGAGTAATGACAAGATCTAGCCCCCGTTATCCGCTTTCAAAAGGACGACCAGTCTTCGAGATAGGTTGGTACATACTCGACCTAAAGACATACCTAATAGACCCATTGGCACTTTGTGGAACCTCCCAGCAGTGACAGGTCATCACCCCTGTGGTGCTTGTTCGGTTCGCCATAAACTGCCCGCTCTCTTCAAATAGACAAATGCACAGACCGTCCATGGGTGCAAAAAAAATTTACTAATTGTAATAGCGCCAAAGTCATTTACCAGCTTACATGTCCGTGCAACATGAAATATGTTGGCATGACCACCAGGAAGATACGCATGAGAGTCCTTGAGCACAAGAGTGTATTCAGGTGCAGGAAAATGGTGTCCAAACTATCTAAACATTTTGTTGAGCATAATCATCAAGAGACAGAGTTCACATGGACTGTCTTAGAGAAACCACATATCCCGTCACATGTAGGTGATATTTCTAGGTTTCTTTTTCTTAAGGAACAAAAATGGGTTTACAAATTGTTAACTGACACCAGGGGACTGAATGATGATACCTTGGGTCGCCCTGAATTGATTCCTCAAGAATTCCCAGGGTTACATGGCTCATACACTAAGATTGATAGATGGACATCACTCCGAATAACGATTGACGCCCCCTGTATATTATAAGAACAACATAGAGGTCCACTGCCTCCCCTGCCAAGGATCTCACTTGTTCCTGAGAGGTGACAGTAACACTGTAGATGGTCTTTCTAATTATGATAGTTCATACACAAGTCATCAATAGATAATGTTGAGTTTGTCACCTCCAGGGTTCCTCCTCTTAGTTCAGGGTTAGTATTCTACCCATTCAAAACACTCCAGCTTAAGGGGTGTTCCTTGCAGTTCACATGTAGGACTGTTCGTAGTAATAAGCTCCTGCCAATAAAGCTCTGTTAAAAACGAACTACCAAAATGGCGTCGATGACGTCATATTGTAGTTTGTACATCGTGTGGGAAAGTCTTGTTCTTTGCGAATGTATTTATTCAGCAGGCTCCTTGTTACCTACTGGTTTTAGAATCTAGCACTAATAAATTGTGACTGGTTTTTCCTTTCGAATACTATGTGTAATGAGACGTGGTTAAAAAGTGCTAACAAGTGGTAAAGAAACACCATAACATTGCTTATGCTATCGATATATTTTAATTGAGACACATTCTACATCGGCATTGTCTGGCTGGCCCATAGAGGCATTTTTGTAGGGGGGTAGTTATCTCAGTTGACTCTGTATGTGCTCGAACTACAACATGCAGCCTGATGATGTCACTCTGTAGTCCTGTCGCGTCATATCGCGAGACTACACTCACCCGGTTTCACTGTAGTCGGTTGCAATACAGACCGGCTATTGACTGAATAGGATCGATGTACTAGATGGCTTCCTCAGTTGGCCAAGGTACGGAATAAATTGTGAATATGCACGAGCACGGTATGACAGGATGCTCTTTCTCCATTTCCGCCCCTCCCCTTTATAAACGGCCACAGTAATGTCATTGTTGCATCCCCCTGAGCTCAGTTCCTGGCAAAGAGGCAACGACGGACAGGTTAGTAGTGGGCTGTTTGGAGTTTGTATTATATCCTAGAGCGTGGGGTCAGGTTGGGGTGACCCCTATGCTACTTTGCTGAAAGCTACTCGTGTTTGAGCTTAAGAGTAGTGTTATGTTAACCCCCTTTAATGATTTTAGATGCCAAGGGAGACACCTGGGACCTGTTCTTGGGAATGGGACCTGTTTCTTTTGTTAAAGACCTGCTAAGAGCTCTGGGAGGTGTAATGATGTGAGGGAACTAACTAATGTAGTCAGAGGATGATAAGTTTAGATTCTCCCATCGTTCCTTATTTATACCCCTCCATTACCTTCCTCAGAGCGGGGCCTCTTTTATCCTGAGCAAGGTTCCAGGAGAGGTGAGGTATACTCCCTGTACAATACAGGTGAGTACGATTAAGTCAAATATTTTGGTCACCTTTCTGGGATCTTAACCATATGACACCCCGCTATGTTGAGGACTCGCGCTGTATTCTGATTTTTTCCTGAACAGATATAAATGATACTGATTGCTACAGAGGAACATGAAATTTGGATTACACATATGTATCCTTTAATTGGTTTAGTTATTTTCCACTTTTTTGATATGCCGTAGCAAACGTTTAGGACTGTGGCCCTGAAGAAAGCTGTGGGATTTGTTTCCCTTGAGGCTGAAACATATTGGCCCTATATATGCAGTTATATGGTTAGACTGCTTTCTTTTCACTGTTCTTGTTTTTATTAAGGGAGAGATCAAGTTATATTAAAGTTGGTTGTATTGATCCTCTATCCTTTTTTAAACTCACCACACTTTATTATTTATGCCCTGCTCTTAATCCCATCACGATCATTAAACTCATGGTCTTCACGGCGATTGAGGATGTGACCCAAATGAGTATGGGCTATGGACCAGTCTCAATTATCATGAGACATACCATCCCTGTTTGGATGACCAAATGAGAATATTTGATCTACATTTGACATTGTTGGGAATCCAGTATTTTCTCTGTATGGGTCTATTCAACAATTGCAGTGAGTCCAAGGATATGGGTTGTTCTTTTGGCACTTTATGAGGTAGTTAGTTGTATCTAGCCCTTTTATACGCTCACTGATTTATACAGGAGAGCGCGTATTTTCGGGAGTCTAACAGGCTCTTATATAGACCCCCAGTTTGTTTTTGTTATTTGAGAAAATATATTTTACCAATACATTTGCCACAGAGGTTATCGAACGGTTTACAAAATATTCAGTAGAAATAGAACCTGATGATATAGCAGTTAATTGTAAAAAAACTATGTGAAGGTCTCTTTGTCGTCTCCCAGGTGGCTGACACGATTAGACGCTTGGTAAAACTGCGTGTTAAAGCAGCCCGTTTATGAGAGGAGAAGAAGGCCGCAGACGCAGTAGCACAAACATACCAAATCAGCATGGCACAAACTTCTACTCATGAAACAGATAAGAATGTTGTAATCAATGTGAAACTCATGCGGGAAGCCGCACCTTTATATGTTCCACCTAAAGGAACGGGTACAAGTGATGATAAGACTTCTATTGATGCTAAAGGATATTTTATTTATAATTGGGTTTACACTCCTTGGAATAGAGCAGATGTTATGGCCCTTAAAAATGCATTGCCTGATCCGTGTAAAAATCCAGCTGCTTTTTATGAGGTAGTTGAGGGTGCTATCAGCTCTTGTACTATGACTTGGCCTGACATTGATTTATTTTTCGGATTGATATTGCCGCCTGATATGTGGAGAACTGTTTGTAAAATTGATGATCGTGCAGCTTTTGGGGCGTTATGGAAAGACTTAGAGCAAATGGATGTAGAAAGGGAGCCCGCGCAGAAGCCATGTCAGTTAATTTTAGATCTTCCCGCAGCCATATTAGTTAAGTTAAAAACGATTATTCCCCCTAAAAAGATAGATAGGACAGTGTCAGCGTCTTGCAGGCTAAGCAAGAAAGCTTTGAGGAAGCATTCCACGATTTTAGTTGCCCGTCATTGACAGATGACACGGGTAGGCATCTGTTTGTCGATAAATATGTCGCAAACCTGTTGCCAGGAATAGCTAGTCGCCTAAAAGCCAGTGAGAGTTCATGGACTACCTCGTCTCCGGTTTCTCTTTTGACTATGGCTCAGTATTATGAGCGACAAGAATTAGAAGCTAAAAGTAATGAGGATACAAAGTCTAAAGAGTTGAAAACAAAGGTTATGTTGGCTCAGGCTTATGGTCCGCCTTCTAGAGGTAATGATAGAGGAGGACGTGGATCTTTTGGTTCGTCCTTTCCTCCCTATACTCATTCGAATTTGTCTGTTGAACAGAGTGCATACTGCAAGAAATTTGGACATTGGATTTCTGATTGTCCAGTGCTGCGTGCTCAGCACGTGATTGGGGACAAATGAGAAGTCGTTCAGGATATTCAGGGCCTAGAGAAAGCACGAATGATCGCGCTAGGTTTGATGCTAATACACGAGGGCAGGATGGGTTTAACACTTTTGATAGAAGGAACCAATATCAAATATCCGACTATGTTCCATCTGATTTACAAGATTCTGCTTATGCATGGGATTGCCTAGGATGGGGTAAGGAATCAATTGTAGTTCGAGTAAATCAGAGGGGTCCCTATGTTACAGCACATGTTTTGGGTTCTACTGATCAGTTTCTGGTTGATACAGGAGCTAACCGTAGCGCCTTGTCTAAACAACTGGTTCCCAGGGCCCTCCTGTCTGGCTTAACCATTACATCAATAGGTTTCGATGAAACACCTTCCCTTAGCCCATTGTCACAACCACTTGCATTCCATGTTGATAAGTTTACTGTTCCATGTCCGTTTTTATTTTCTCCAAACACACCAGACAATATTGTGGGTCTTGATATGCTTAAATATTTCAGGGCTACGATACGATGTTCTCCGGAAGGAGTCCGGGTTATTTTGAATGACAACTACCCTGTGACTGAGAGATCCTGTATTATTAAAGAGGACATTGCATTAGCTTCACACCCCAGTACTTTGTGGGCTACGTCAGACACCGATGTAGGACAAATGGTTATTCCGCCAGTGCATAGTAGTGTCAAGGAGGGTGCTTCTTTGCCAAGACTGCCTCAGTATAAAATTTCTAAAGAAGGAGAAGAAGCACTTACACGCATTGTTCATGATTTGATTAAAGTGGGGGTGGTGGAAGAAGTTCCTTACAATGTTTGCAATAGTCCGATTCTTCCCATTTTGAAAAAAGATACTGACACCAGGATTTATAGATTCATCATTGATTTAAGAGAAGTCAACAAGATTGTAGTACCGCAGTATCCTGTGGTTTCTGACATAACAACACTTCTTACTTTGGTTCCTCTGACAGCAACTACAGTCTCTGTGATAGACTTGAAGAACGCTTTCTTTTCGATTCCTATTCATCCTGATAGCCGATATTTTTTCGGTTTAACTTTGAATAATCGATCGTATAGATTTTGTAGAGTTCGTCAAGGCTATGCTGAGAGTCCTAGTCAAGCATTGAAAAGACAACTTGATTCTTTCGTTTTGCCTGAAGGTGTGGCTCTCATACAATATGTCGATGACATCTTGTTGGCAGCTGATACCCCTGAACAGTGTGAAAAATTTACTTTGTCGTTGCTTTCTTTTCTTGAATCACATCATCACAAAGTGTCACAGACGAAATTGCAATATTGTAGACCAAAGGTAACCTACTTAGGTCACCTTCTGTCTAAGGAGGGCCGTGCATTGACACCAGATCGCATTCAAGCAATTTTAGACACCCCAGTACCTTCCACACAGAAAGATGTCCGTGCGTTCATTGGATTGACTTCGTTTTGTAGGCAACGTATATTGGGCTTTTCACACATTGTTAAACCCCTGCTAGCGCTCTTGACTAAAAACACTCCGATCCCCATTCCATGGACAGATGAATGCCAAAATGCTTTTCGTCAGTTAAGACAAGCTCTTTGCTCTGCACCAGTGTTAGGCACACCAGATTATACGTAGGCTTTTACACTCTATGTACACGAGAAAGATGGGTGTGTATTGTCAGTTTTAGTACAGACACACGGCGACAAGCAGCGTCCCTGTGCATATTTTTCCACAGTTCTCGATCCTTTTGCTCGTGTGCTGCCTGGGTGCTTCCGCTCAGTTGCAGCGACAGCTGTGTCCATACTTCAAAGTGAAGGGATAGTTTTGTCACACAAACAGTTGGTGCTAGTACCCCATGCGGTTGATGCCCTTTTAAATCAGACAAAGACGCAGCATTTAACGAGCGCTCGTCTGACAGGATATGAATTGACATTGTTGGCCCCTCACATTACACTGAAGAGATGCGCGACATTAAACCCAGCCACGTTGTTGCCATACCCGGTGACTCAGTCTCAGTCAAAAGAGCCTCATGATTGTATATTCCTTACTGAAGAACAGACAAAGGATCGCATTGACTTGCAAGATACGCCCCTTTCAGATGTAGATGGGGAACTGTGGGTTGATGGGTCCTGTTTGAAGTTACCAGATGGCACGACTTCAGCTGCTTATGCAATCACCACGTTTGAGACAGTAGTGGAAACAGCTCGCATACCTCAGAAGTCGGCTCAAGCAGCTCAACTAATAGGTTTGACACAAGCGTTAACCATGGGCGAATTTTGCAGATTCGCGGTCCGCAAATTCACGCGAAATTGGCAAAAATATCTGCGAGTTTGTGTGAAAATCCGCGAACTCACGGATTTGTGACCACATGTGTCTGTAACTTTGCCACCGCGCCCATAGGCGCAGAGGTCCCTCAAGTGAGCTGTCCATCATAGTGAGGAAAGGGCAGGAAGACGTTGCATACCCTAGTGTGTGTGGGGTGGGTCAAACGGTCGGGGCTTCCATGCGAGTTCACATGCCTTGTTTATAAAGGGTCAGAGACCGATCAGAGCAGCAGATGAGAAGAAACAGCCTCCTGGTCACAGGAAGTACACGGGGATTGCGCTCGAGAAACTCGTGGATGCAAATAACTCTATCAAGGATTACATCTATTTGTAGGCGGTAGATATGGGGAGAAAGCAACCTGCCTAGTCTCGACCGTGCTCACTAGTTGTTGGGGCTGATTATAATGCGTTACTGAATTTGAGCTTCAACTCGGGCACTTTTATAATCTGTAAGTGCTTCCTGTTGAGATTTAATTTTTGTGACAGAAGCATTGTGCCAGAATGAATCCTGCCTGCATATTTATCCACGATGATGCCACCGGTTGTGCCATACCTCTACTCAACTAGAGTACTTTCTACTGGCGAATCAGTAAGTGCTACCTCATTGGGTAAATGTATAGTGCTTTTGCTACACTACAGCTGCGTAAAGGCCCAGAAGAGTTGTCTCCAGTGACATGTGTCTGTAACTTTGCAACCGCGCCGACAGGTGCCGAGGTCCCTCGAGTGAGCTGTCCATCATAGTGAGGAAACGGCGGGAAAGCGTTGCATACCCTAGTGTGTCTGTGGCGGGGCTTTTATGCAAGTTCACAAGCCTCTTGTTTATAAAGGGTCAGACCAATCAGAGCAGCAGATGAGAAGAAAGTAGCCTCCTGGTCACAGTAGGTACACGGGGATTGCGCTCGAGAAACTCGTGGATGCAAAGACCTCCATTAAGGATTACATCTAATTGTAGGCGGTAGATATGGGGAGGAAGCACACCTGGACAGTGCTCACTAGTTGTTTGGGCTGATTTTAATGCGTGACTGAATTAGAGCTTTAACTCGGGCACCTGCTTAGATCTGTAAGTGCTTCCTGTTGAAGTTTAATGTTTGTGACAGAAGCATCGTGCCAGAATGAATCCTGCCTGCATATTTATCCACGATGGTGCCACCGGTTGTGCCATACATATACTCAACTGGAGTACTTTCTACTGGCTAATCAGTAAGTGCTACCTTGTTGGGTAAATGCTTTTGCTACACTACAGCTGCGTAAAGGGCCAGAAGATTTGCCTCCAGTGACCGTAACTCTGGTCCTTTAAGTGAGCTGGCCATAAAAAAAAAAATCCACCTGCGAGCGAATTGTTCGGCAATTTCGCGAGATTTGCGGATCATGAAATTGCAGAAAATTTGCAAATTTTGCGAGCGGAACGGATTTTGCGCCCATACTTAACGAGCGTGTGAACTTAGCACTGACTTGTGTGTGAACATTTACACGGATAGCCGCTATGCTTTTGGAGTGGTTCATGATTTTGGCCTACTCTGGAAGGAAAGAGGCTTTCTTACATGCCACGGGATGCAGATAATGCATGGAGAATTAGTACATAATCTCTTGACTGCACTTACATACCCAAAGAGAGTTGCTATTATGAAGTGTAGCGCACATAAGAAAATCATTGACAAAATAGGAAAAGGCAATGAATTTGCAGATCGCGTAGCCCGTGAGACTGCGATGCAGCGAAGCACTACATCCATGTACGTAGTGAAATCACAAGCGGAGCGTTGGCATGATGCTAGAGAGGAAGTATTGGATATACAGAGATCTGCCTCTATGGAAGAGCTTGAGAAATGGTCTAACGAAGGAATGTTAGACGATGAGGGCTGTTGGTGTAACAAAGAAAAGAATAAGTGGAAATTGCCTGCAGCCTATTTGCAACCTATGGTTCAAATGGCACATGGGCTGGCACATGTTGGAGCTCTAGCAATAACTAAATTGCTTACGCAAGTTTGGGAGCATCCTGAAATTGCCCGCACAGCTAAAAGAGTGGTACAGTCCGGTTTGATCCGTTGGCAGTATAATCCTGGAAAAGGGACACAGACTCCTACAGGTGGGTTTGCTACACCAACCGCACCTTTTGAAGTTTTGCAGATGGATTACATCCAACTTGAAGGCTGCAATAATCTCAAATATGTCTTTGTGGTGGTATGTGCCTTCAGTAAATGGATAGAGGCATACCCTACAAAGGATAATACTGCTCTCACCACAGCAAAGGTGCTTCTAAAGGAGTTTTTCCCTAGATATGGTGTTTGTAAGCTTTTATGGAGCGACAACAGACCTAATTTTATTGGGCAAGTTGTTGAGCATGTCCTGAAAGGATTAGGGATCAAACAGAAATTCCATGCAGTCTTCCACCCACAATCCACAGGATTAGTGGAGAGGTACAACGCTACTTTGAAACTAAAGTTGGCGAAAATTCTGGCTTCTACGTCTTTGAAGTGGCCGGATGCACTGCCCTTGGCATTGTTGTCCATATGATCAGTGCCATTTTCACGATCGGGCCTTACGCTCTATGAGGTGGTATTTGAGAGACTGATGAACATTTGGGGAGTTCCTAAGCCACGCCCCATACATGATGTACCTTGTGTTCTGATGAATGATTATTTGGCACAGTTAACTGACAGTTTGACCTCTATTCATCAACAGGTTTGAGAAGCGCTTCCTGACAGATCTACTGGTGAGGCCCACGAACTCCGTCCTGGCGACTATGTGATGGTCAAAGTCTTCGAGAGGTCGAACAGCTTGGAGCCAACGTGGTGAGGAATCGAGCAAGTGCTTCTGGCCACGAGGACAGCAGTTCGAGCGACGAACCGGAAGAACTGGGTCCACAGCACACACTGTAAGCGTGTGTCGCCTGCCTTGGTGGAACCTGCTGTGCTGACGGATCATTGAGAGATGCTGGACACGGAGGAGAAGCAAGCCATCCCACCTGATGAATCTGCGGAAGTCTTCCCGGACCACACGATCGCTGGAGTATCCGGATACCAATTGAGACCACAGAAAGAGCCTGCATCGTCGAAATATACTGGTTGAGCTACCGCCCTGGGTTAGTGAAACGGAACGCCGATATGGCAAGGGGGGGATCAGTCCTTCATAGTGTAGTGACACCCGTCTTGACCCTCGGTGAAGAAATCAACGGCTGCCCAGGGAGAAGAGCTCCAACGATTGTTTCAACGTGTTTGCAGAAAGATCAACTGTTGCTGTTGCTAAAATGAATAGCAAAAAGATAATTTTTGCTGTAGGGTTTGTTGTTGCTTGGTGGTTATGGCAGCAATTACGTGGTACATTGAGAAGGTGGCCCCTACTCGACAGCTTTTCATTGCCACTACTCCAGTACCAGTTGAACACCGTTACTATAAGCTTCCCTACCATGAGAAGAAGCATCGACAATCCTATTTAAATAATACCTTTATCCAGATGTTGCACCATACTCACAATGCCACAAATACTACAAACTATTGGGTGTGTGGGATGATACCTGCACATCAAAAGAAAGGAGGAACACTTTTTATTCCTCTGCCGTTTTCCCATAATGGTTCATGTCAACCTTGGTACGCGCTTTTGTTTGCATCTGGAAGACGTAGAGTAGGCGGGCTTCTTTTTCCCCTTGATAAAGTATGCTACCAAGATAAGTTCGGTTATCCGCAAGCTAAAGGGACTAAATGGGAATGGGTAGAGTATCAACCGGACAATATCTCAACACCATATGTTTTCACAAATATGAGAACTTTTTCCAGCAATGAACAATTTGTGATTTCTGTTACCAGAGCCAAAGCAGATCTATGTATAAGCAGTATTGGGAGAATTCCAATGGGGAACAGTGAATGTACTGTAATTCTGACTATTGAAGGTGTTAATAACAGTAGCTTTATAGCCTCCCATAATACCTATTTTATCAGTGGTAGCCACAGATATTATCAACTACCTGCTGGGTGGTCAGGTGTGTGCTATGTGTCCTTTTTATTGCCCCCTGTGTTCCTGGCACCTGCATCATATCACCGGGACCTTACATTTTTTGATGATATCTCTAGAAATAGATACAAAAGGACAATAAGTGCTGATAAAGTAGACCAAACTGACCCTACTCTGCAACAATATGTCGATTTTAATTTTGGTTTGTTCTTCTTTGTAGGTGCTGCATTAAACAGAAGGAAAATAAGACGATTGACTAGAGTTGTGGAAGCTGTTACCAATCAGACAGCTATGGCACTTGGGAACATTACAGAGGAGCTACAAATTGCAAGAATTGTAGCTCTCCAGAACCGAATGGTGCTTGATGTGATTCTAGCTGATCGAGGTGGTGCATGCCGCATCATTGGAAGCAGCTGCTGTGTTTTCATTCCGGATCACTCACCTTCAGTATATGACATAATATCAAAACTGCATAAGATGCTGCAGAAATTCATCCAGAGACTGGTACTTGGACTGTTGCTGGATGGTTTTGTGCTTTCGTTTCTGCTTGGGGCTGGAAGCTACTGACTATCGTGTGTGTAATGATTACAATACTTTTTACATGCTGTGTGTGTATCCAATGCGGTCCAATGCTTTTCTCCATTCGCATCTCTGCTTGTATACCTGCCAAAAGGAATGTTGCAGAAATAAAGGCCAAACAAATGTTGAATAAAGAAGTGGCCGAAATAATACTAATAGATGTACAGGATGCATATCTAGATTACCCCAGTTAAACAAATGTCTTCAGCTAACGCTGAAAGGGTCGTCTGTTGTAATTTAGTAGTGACGGGGACAGCGTTAGCAGAAGCCATCCTGTATTTAGAGATTATCTTGACCGTTTAGTGGAATCCATTTTGTTTGCCAAGTGCTCACCATGTGCTCTGTCCTACCTTGCTGTTCTCTGCTCTTGAAATCTGCCTAGACGAGATATATTTAGCCTCCTCTGCTCTGCACAGGCTCAGTTGAGCTTGCAGCTGTTGTCAATCTATATCTGTCAGGATGTGTTTACTAGAAACTAGCCACTGCTAGCTCCTCCTACTTGTCGACCCTGCATTTTCTGTATGACCTTATATGTACCTAAAACCAGCATTTGTACTTGTACCGCCTTCTTTTGAGCTCCTGTGTGGGTATAAAAGGATCACGCTCCTTCCAGACAGTGTGCTACTTCATGTATTACCGAAGGGTGCTGTGTGAATGTAGTTCCACCTCATGAGGTTTAATAAACTCTGTCTTTTCCATTCCAGTTTCTGTGCCAACTTCTTCCTATTGGTCTGAGGAGTCTGTGCAGAGAAGGGAGAACCCCTAGCACTGGTAGGCCTTGCTGAGGCTCACCACTGTGAGAAGTTGGCCTGGTATATAATGCTCACTAATTCTTAGTGATCACTTTGTACCATGCCAAGCAACCCTTATGATGATGGTTGTAATTCAACCTTGTAGACCAGTTATCCTAGTGGTAACGTGGACAAAGCAGTCTTAGGCTAAACTCTGAAAGGCATGTGAAGCCAGCTGTATTACCATACACAACCCCCTTGAATACCAAATGAAAGGACACCACACAGATATATATTGAAAATATATATTGATTTATTAACTATAAAATCCCCTGGACTCTTTATGAGCACAGAAGCACAAGCGTTAAATCACAAGACAGTTTAAAATACACAAAAGTTGCACAATATGGATGAGCCCTAGGGGCCACCTAAACCATATACTAAGAAAGTGGTATAAGAGATACCAATAGGAAAGGGAACAGGCCTAGGGCCTTGGGAATCGCTGGAGCTATTCGAGACTAGCAATGATTAAGTCGGGAAAGGCCCACGGGACTCGGGTGCAGTGTTCAAAGTGCACGCACTTTCCAATGCAAAGTCTATGGTGCGTAAAAAGTACTAAGTTAGAAAGTTAGGAACCTTCCGAGTGACCTACGGAGCTGAAACTTAAGACACAGGCCCTTGAGATGTGTACCAGTGCAGGAGCACCGGCGGAGCTGAGTTACCTCACCCACAGGAAGCGGGTGCACAGGGTCGAAGTAGTGTTGGGTTTCGTCACGCTGGTCGATGGTGCTTGGAGCTGAAGATGCTGCAGGCGGCTCGATGTGAAGAGTTCCGGTGGATCCAAGGGTGGATCTGAAGATGTGAAGACCTGAAAGCAGAGGGGACAGTGTTCAAAGTCACTAGCCAGTGACTACCGTGGAACCAGATTGGAACCAGGCGATGTCGGGTGCAAACAGGCGTTGTCGGGTAGATTCTTTCTGCAGCCACGTGGATACCCGGGGTTGAGGACGTCCAGGAGTCGGTCACGAGCTGTCCCACGTAGGCTTCTCGCTGTTGGCGGTGTCGGCGACCTGATCGGAACAAACAGGCCTTGGCAAATGCAAGCCATGCAGAAGTTGAAAGATGCTTATCACTCGGACCAGCTAGGTCAGAGCGGGTGCTCCTTTTTACAGGGGCTTGGTTAGGTCTGGAGCAACCAGACCTGCTGTGTAAATCGTCGGTTTCGTTGCCAAGATGGCCGCTGACCACGTGGCTAGTGGCCGGGATGGCGCGTCGAGTGGCACAATGCAAAAGGGCCCCACGCAGATTGTGGAGATGCTGGAGGGCTGATCTTCGGTGCAAGGGCTGCTCGGTGGTGGGGGTTTTCAGTCCCCAAAGCACAACGTCGAGGATGCCTCAGAAGCTGCGCAGTCAGCTTTTCGAGTGTCTTCCAAGAGGTCCGGTCCCACGTCACTCGGTGCCTCCATGGGTCCCTTCTTTGCAGGGACTGTGGATCGGGCTCTGAGAGGTCTGGGAGTCTGGTTCTTGTCGGGCTCTGGGCTCGGGCTCCGGCGGGAGGCAGCGGCAAAGCAGACGTCGAGTTGCTGGTTGGTACCTGTGTTCACAGGGTGGCCACTCCTAGGCCACAAGGGAGATTCTCTTCAGTCTTCTGTGCAGCAGAATGTCGAAGTCCAGTCTTCTTCTTCGTGTAAAGTTGATTCAGGATGATCTGCTGTGCAATGGCACTGCTCCCACTCTTATTCCCAATCTGAGGGGTGGATCACCTACTAGGTCCCTCCTCTGGGAGGAACCAGGAAGGGGAGTGGTTACACCCCCTCTCCTTTGTCCAGCTCCTCGCCAGGACTGGGGCTGGAAAGCCCCAGAACCGGTTTGGGCTGGCTTATGCACAGGGACACCTTGTGTGCCCCAGGCATGTCTCAATCTATTCAGCCCTGTCCTACCCAATACACAAAACCCTGTCTGGGGTGGTGCTCGCACCTCCCCAGGCAGGAAACCCTTTGTCCAGGCCCTCCTCGCTGGAAGGACTCCCAGCAGCAGGAGGTCAGACATGTGTCTGTGGTGGCAGCATCCATTTTGTGATGCTGAGGCTCTGGTTAACTTTAACCGGGGTTAAGGCTACACACATGTCGTGTCCCTCTAGAAGGGTGGAATGCTATCCCCGTCGACAGAACTGTAGAGGGGATAGTATTCCAATTCGTATGACACCTTACTCGACATGTTTTGATAAAGCCAAACCAAAGATAGCATATAACCGCGAGGATTATAATGCACTTAAGAGTATATGGTATGGCAATATCCCGGAACAGCTTAGGGAGTGGTTCCCGACAGCTGCAGACAGGCTCAGCTCATGCTAGAGCACCATCTCACATGTAACCATGCACTCTGCCCCCAGGATTGCAGGGGCCTTCTATAGGAATGGCTTACAGGTTAACATGTGTCCAGTTTAAGGTTAGATATAGGGATACTATATCTAAGTAAGAGGTGATTACACCAACTTACCCCAGCTGAGTGATCAGCCAGTTGTGTCAAATCTGGAGGCCAGGCCAGGGGTGGCACAAGACGTGCTGCAGCCCCTGGTAGGCCTTGGATGCACCTATGCCCTGGGTACCTAGGGTACACTGTTACAGGGGCCTATAAGGTGAACCAGTTCCAATTATGTTATGCACCTAGGGTACATGGAGTCCATTTTAAGGAGAGAGCAATCAGCCTGGGGCCCTGAATAGCAGGATCCCAGGCCAACTATGTCAAAAACCAGCTAAACACCAGGCAAAAAGTTTGGGGGTAACCATAGTCAGATATCCACCTTCCTACAACCACCACACATGTTGCTGAGCCAGGTTTGGACTAGCTGTAATTTGTTGAAGGAATCAGTGGCGCCTAGCAAGTCTAAGATATGGTGGGGTTCGATGGAGGCAAACTCTCCATATAAGATGCGTCCCTGTTGCGACATTTCTCCTAGTGTCCACAAGCAGGAATTAAAGGACTTCCTTCTCAGTGCAACACAAATTTAACCAATCCTGGAGCTGCTCTCATCACAAGAGCAGCTCCATGATTGGTGGGAGCAGGCTAACCCAGCGCTCATTTTTAGCCTGTGGGCCTGTGCCAGCAATGCCCTGGTTGTTCCACAGACCTGTTATTGCTGGTCTACAGTGTGCATGTAAGTCTGCCTGTAGCAAGACAGCCAGCCAACCCGACATGCCCACTGAAAGGGGCAACAGTCATCATTCAATCACAGGAATCAGCCTCAACCCCTGCTCTCACAATTGCGGTGTACACAGCGTGAGCTGGTGGCAAAATAAAATGCCATTATTGTGCCATTTTATTTCTTTGTGTTTGTTAGGCTTGGGTTGAGCTCGCATACCACCGCAAGTGAGGTACGATCACTTTCGCCCAAAACCAGATGGGAGGTTTGCAGTCTAGCTGCATTATCTCTCTACTTAAACTCATGGCTGGACCGACGCGCAGTGGACGCGCTTAAGTCTACAAGGTGAACTGTATTTTGTTCGCTACTCATGGAGCGCCTGGCAAAGGGCTCCCTTTAACATTTCACTGTTTATTTGCTTCTATAATCGTTTTAATCACTCAAAGCTCAGTGCGCCTACCGGTGGCAGAGGAAGAGCGCCTGGGATAGGGCTAGGGTGCCATAGCTCTATGCTCTCATTTCAACACTGCACTGTTTTATTGTTTAATTGTGCTAAATTAATTTAGCTCAGCACGCTCACCGACAGTTGTGGCAGAGCGCCTGGGAAAGGGCTGGTGAGCCATAGTTCTTTCGCTTGCATGTTGTAAATTGCAGCAACTGCACACTCTAGTCTATAAAAGTATTGTACTTGTTACCAGTTGCACTTTAAAACTGTGGTCATCCCCGGTCCAACGCGGAAAGTTCCTATTGTTTGGAGGGAGGAGCCACCCACCGGAAGTGAGGTACGATCACTTCTGCCCAAAACCAGGCGGGAGGTTTGCAGTCTAGCTGCATTATCTCTCTACTTGAACTCATGCCTGGATCGTCTGTGCCCGTCCGTGCCTGGACTTCGCCAGGAGCAGGAACCCCTGCCGGTCTTGCCCAAGAACTAACAAATGAGGTGAGGACCTTTCACTCCTACACCAGCCAAGAATTAGTCAAGATTAACGACTACTCAACTAGTCGGAAAACAAACAAGGTATGTGCCTCATCCATAGAAGAGGCGGGCCCGTTTTCTTGTAATTCCTGTAAATTCCAGAGTATACAACTAACACCGCCACAGAGAGTCAATACCGCCACTGTTCAGGGCATTAGAACTCCTCACCACTCCATGGGCCGGAATTGCTCTCCTAGGACAGACAGTGGAGATGGTTAGAACTGTTTTCTGGCTAATGTAAGGTCTTTACCAAAACAGTCAACATATGGGACCTGCTGTCCTCCACTAACCTTTACATAGGGTTCCTGACAGAAACCTGGACTAAACCTTGCTCCAACCCTGCTATCGCAGTGGCACTTCCAGAAGGCTATCGCATACAAAAACTAGATAGATTGCACAGGAGAGGAGGAGGAATAGACATAATTTACAAAGACCCCATCACAATCTCCATCCTAGACCAAATTTCCAATGACCACATGGAAATATTGGTCTTTTAGAATTGACTTCCACCAAAGTCTCTGCTGGAAAGTTGCTTTGGTATACCACCCCCTGGGACCATTATCCAACATCACCACCACTCAGCTTATGGAATTAATTTCCGCTCATGTTATATAAGCCAGGAATTTTCTTCTTCTTGGAGACGTTAACGTGCACAGCAAAAACCCAGATAACCCAGGGGCGACTTCCCTACTGACAGAACTGTCCTCATTCAATCTAACTAGAATAACTAAGGAACCGACCCACCAGGCAGGTCACAAGCTGGATATAATATTAATAAAGTCCCCCAACATATCCTATGGAGCAACTTACCCCTTGACATGGTCAGATCATGCCATGGTCCAATAGCACAGACAGTACCTAAATACTACCCTAAAAAAAGTTATAGACAATGGCATAAACCCTCTCATTTTCAAGCTGCTTTTAGTCCACCTCAATACTCTGAAACTGACAATGTAGAGGAACGCCTAGCATCCTTCAATTCCAGCCTGCTGTCTACCATGGACTGCCTAGCCCCTTTGAGACAGTGCCACGCGAACATAATACGCCGCCAGACACCGTGGTACTCTGCCACCCTTCGGCTCGAAAAAAGTAAATGCAAAAAACTGGAACGCCAGTGGCGGTGCTCACATGACTCTACAGACAAAGAACTATTTAAGCATGCACTTGCACAGTACCACAATAATCTGAAAAACGCCCGTAAATCTCACATCGCTTCGCAACTTGAACAACCTGGGAGCACTCCAAGAATTTTCTACCAGATCCTAAAAAACATTCACCAACCCCAAGACCTGTGACATTGAATCCGCCCCATCTCAAACACTGAGCGACAATATAGCAAGCCATCTAACTCAGCGTGAGCTGGTGGCAAAATAAAATGCCATTATTGTGCCATTTTATTTGTTTGTGTTTGTTAGGCTTGGGTTGAGCTCGCATACCACCGGAAGTGAGGTACGATCACTTCCGCTCAAAACCAGATGGGAGGACTGCAGTCTAGCTGCATTATCTCTCTACTTAAACTCATGGCTGGACCGACACGCATTGGACGCGCTTAAGTCTAGAAGGTGAACTGCATTTTGCTCACTACTCATGGAACGCCTGACAAAGGGCTCCCTTTAACATTTCACTGTTTATTTGCTTCAATAATAGTTTTAATCATTCAAAGCTCATTGATATGATTTATAGTAAAATCATCTAGACCAAGAGCCCTCAGACTGACCCGAAGTCTGATCTCCCACCGGCCACTCCCATTTCTCACACGCTGGAGAACTTCCCACTACTTACTACAGAGGAGACTGAAGCTTTATTAAGAAGTGCCAAATCTGGGTCCCCACTGGATCTCATCCTGGCTAAAATAGCTGCCACACTATCTAAGCAACTAGCCGACCCCATCTGCTCTACCCTAAACTGCTCCATGAAGGACAGCTTTCTCCCACTGGATTGGAAAGCTGCATAGATCCTCCCAATTACAAAAAACTCTAAAATCCCTACGGAAGACGTAACCAACTACCACCCCATTTCCCCACTTCCCTTACACAGCAAAATCTTTGAAAAATACATTAATAAACACCTATCAAATTTCGTTGAATCCTCGAACTGCTTAGATACCTCTCAATCCTGATTCCGTCCTAGATATAGCACAGAGTCTGCGCTGGTGGCCGTCAAGGGCAACATCAGGATGCTGCTGGATAATGGTCAAGCAGTGCTCTTGGTGCTGCTTGACCTATCCGCTGCATTCAATACAATCACCCCCAGACTCTACTTAGGAGACAGAGACATTGGCTTCAAAGGGAATGCTTTGAAGTGGATTAACAAATTCCTGTCTGACAGAACTCAGACCATTAATGTAGGTCCATTTTACTCACAGACCACCAATTCTAACACTCAGACCACCTTTGTAGAGGGTATGAAGACCATCGTGGAGTGGATGAAAGAACATTTTCTCCAGCTCAATGCAGCTAAGTCAGAAATTATGCTGTTTGGGGAAGCCACCTTGAAGTGGTCCCCTAGCTGGTGGCCAGAGGAATTAGGCCCTACCCTGTGTCCTAAACAGGTGGTAAAAAACCTTGGAGTTCGATTAGACCACAACTCACATTGGGAGACCATAATCACTTCCACTGCCGGAGCATGTTTCCATAGCCTTAGCATACCCAGAAGAGTTTTCCCTTTTCTGCCACTATCAACACGGAAAACCCTGATTCAAGCATTAGTCCTAAGCCGTCTGGACTATTGTAATACTCTGCTGATCTCAGCCAATGAAAGCTCCATAAACAAACTACTTGTGGTCCAGAACACCGCGGCCGGCCTGGTGACCAAAGCCTCCCCCCCCCTCCCGAAACGCTTCACTCCCTCTTCTTCAGAAACTACACTGTTTACCAGTACGGAAGAGGATCAACTTTAAGATCTGTTGTATGGCATACAGAGCATTAAACAACCTAGGCCCCAGCTACCTTAACGACAATTTTGTTAGCTATGTCCCTTCCAGACCCTTGCGCTCTGGAGTAAAAGTACTGCTCCAAGTCCTGCGCTTTAAAAAAACCCGCCTAGGTGGCAAAGCTGCTGAACACCTCACTGTTCTGATTGTCCCTCCTTGGTTTATTGTGGCGGTCCTAGCGCGGAGATACCCTTAAGGGGTGATTCGGGTACTCTATAAGCTAAATAAATAAATAAACATAGTTCCACGTATACGCCTAGTATTGCCGGCCACCCCTAATTACCACCTCAAACTTGAGCCTATAATGAAGAAGAGGGTCTTTAAGAACTGCTAAATGGGCTATAATACTATTAAAACATTCCACTCACTTAGAGTATCAACACCATCTGTCAGTTGACTCCTACATGTTTTTCTGTACCTTCACCAAGACGTTTTCATGAACAACTAGAGTGCTAACATTCAGTGCTCAAGACAAAAGAGAGGCACTCATGAACGCCATTTTGTTGAAATATGAGCTGTTGAATTTCAAGCCTTCCCTATGAAGGAGGCTCACATAAATTAGTACTGGAGTGTTAATGCAGATATAAAACCAGCTGGTTCAAAAATGTGAGGAGAAATATTAGTTTTTATTCATTTGAGATAATGCATATTATAAGGGGGCCAAATAAAGTTAATGAGAGATTCCACTTAGGTACAGCATCCTGTTCCCAAACCGGTTTACTAAAAATACCCATCTTCTTTTTTTAATCTTCCATTTAATTGAATTTGAGTACATTTTTGTAGAGGCACTGGAAATTATTTACAGTCAAATTTCATATTTAAAATGAATACGTTTGTGCTCCAAGGTAGACCCACTAAAAGAGTTACTCTGGACTTTTTGGGGTTTATTTACAAGGCCCTTGTGCCGTCAGTGCGTCACTTTTTATGTGATAAAAAGTGACGCACCGGCCGCGCAAGGGGCTTGTAAGTAAACCCCTTAATGTTTTTGTTTTGCTTTTCCCCCCACTTACTCTTGTCACTTCATGTATCTTCCTACATAAATGCGCAATGGGTTAACAATATTTTTTTATTGTGAGTTAAATCTAAGGAAATTGTTAAACACATTTCAAATATATATGTATTCTCTATAGTATATGTTGCTCTGTGTACCTTATGAATGATTGCTTTCAAAGTGAACTCAAATATTTAACACTGTAATTCAGACAGAACAACTGGCTTCAAACCAGCAGGAATTAATGTTTTTGGGGCAGTGCTTTATTTCAGGAACTTGTACCAACAAAGATTAGAAACATTTCTATGTGCACCTATTCTGCCTTCTGCACAGGAAAGTGAATGATGCTAAAGCTGTCTTCTCCAGTAGCTCCCAGTGCAGGCACATTCTGTAAGCTGGGTGAACCTTCTAAAATAACTACATTAGTCAAGGGTAATCTATCCAGTCTGTTAGCTGAGTTACTTAAACATTGCATTGCCGAAACAGTATTTTGCAAGATAATTAATGCTTTCTAGTGTTAAACAGCGTGTGCTTTGATGCAGACTGACTGTAAATTGTTAGTGTCTCTTTTCAGCACCAGCTGTTAATACCTTTACCCGTGGAGCACTCACAGAAAACACCACATTTATTAACCTTTTTACTCTGGAAGTTTAAAGTCCTTCAACACTAAAGTCATTAACACAATTCCGACTTCTTAGCTTATTTTGTGCACCAGAAGTATTGGCACGGAAGCTGTGGAATGACAGGGACCTTCCAAGCGTGGGCTCCTCTACTTCCCACCTGTGCATTCCGGACTAAGATGGCCAGCCCTGCTTCCGCCAGTGGTTAGATCCAGGGTCTACCTGAGCTGGCTGACTTCCTCTGCACATTCGCCAGAACATCTTTGAGACCAAATACAGAGAAACCACCTTGCATGTTTATGTAGGTGGTATGTGTATGCTGTGAACCTAGCCAAAAGGCAGTGGGACACTGTGAAGGGGGCAGTGCAAAGATAAACTCAATACCGAGTGGGGCACAGCAGGGGTCTGAGACCTGAAGTGGACTGCTAATGCATCATGATGTAGTGTGCAACCCACTCTTTCCAACATTGGAGCAGGAGTCAATACAAGAACGACATTCAAGATCCTGTATACATTGACCGAGAAGGCCTTCTGCTTTTTCCTTTTTGCCTCCATCTGAGGGTTTCCTGGCTGTGAGTTTGCGTTTGTCATCCAGATACACGGGGGGCACAGGTGGCGATGACTTTGTAAAAGGTCCTGCTGGTTTTGAATATGGTGCTGGCTGCCAATTGTTTAACGTTAACCCAGTATCCGTGAAGCGGTGCAAAAGTCGGATGAATCTTGCATGGGGGTATTCTTCTATGGCCCCATGTACCAGGATGGGGTCAACTACATATAGTGGTGCACACTTACACTGTATGTAAGTGATGAGGACTTTACCAAGCAGTACTGCCATATGGCAAGATACTCCAAGTCACCAGTGAGGGGAACTGGAATCACAGCTAGGTGTGGTACGCTAGCACTGGAGTGTGCGTGGTGTTGGAGGTCAAAATTGTGGAGGGCTGTGTTATGTCAGGTTATGTTAAGTTACACAATCTATCAGAAAGGCCTCATGTGAGCGCAGCATGCAGGTAGCTGGAGCAGATTAAAAGAATAGAGATGTTGCTGCTGGTGTAGCGCAACCAGCTGCACCCCCCCCCCCCCTTTACATTTTGTATGGCCTCAGCCCATGCACCATCATGCCCCCTGTCTCAAGTTGACCTTCATCTCCTCACTGTTCAGCTCCCATGCACATTGTCAATGTTTAGATCATTTATGCTACTAGGTCTGCTACTCAAGGAAATCTTTACCATTGTTCAAAGTTTCCTTAATCCTAGAGTGGAGCGCACGGATCTGCCTGTTTCGGCAGAGTGGTGCGAGAAACTGTCAGTTTTTGTTATTGATAAAATCCAGGCAATACAGGACAGCCTAGGATCTGATTGTGTAGGGCAGGCTGAGTTCCACATGTCGAGCATGCCAGCTCCCACTTTGTTAGCTCCCCCATTGATGGATTTCCTGCCGATTACTTTGGCGGGTTCACTATTCATCCTCTTATCCCTTAAATCTGGTTCTCCTACAGACCTGTGTCCTGCTAGGTTGCTTGCAGGGGTCGCGGAGGTTGTTAACCCGGAGGTGAATGCCCTTATAAATTTATCGCTCCAGACTGGCATTGTCCCTCTGGTATAGAAGCAGGCTAACCTCCTATCGCTTCTAAAGAAGCCTTCCTTAGACCCGGATATACTCACTAGCTATCGTCCTATCTCCCTTCTTCCGGCGGTGGCCAAGGTGTGCGAGAAAGCAGTCTTTAGACAGCTAGCCACCTTTGTTGAGTCATCTGGCGCTCTTCACCCGGCTCAATCCGGATTTAGGGCGTCATACAGCACGGAGGCAATAAAGGAATGTCTGGACGCGGGCGGCAGAGCGGCCTTGATTTTATTAGACCTCTCTGCGGCCTTCGATACGGTCCCCCATCAACAACTTCTCACCGGGCTTTTTAGCATTGGCGTGTCTGGCCGGGTCTGGGAGTGGATTAAATCCTTTTTAGAAGATAGTACACAGCAGGTCTGGATGCCACCTTTTTCCTCAACCCCTCGGAGGGTGTCTACTGGAGTTCCGCAGGGCTCGACGTTGAGCCCTTTGCTTTTTAATATTTTTTATCACACCCTTGATCTTTCTTGCAGAGGAGCGGGGAGCGAAAGTCATAGCCTATGCAGATGACACCCAGCTCCTCTTGGAACCGGGTGTCATCTGGGTGTCCTGGAAGGAAAGCGATCTGTCCCCCACAGTAGCCCAGAGTGGTCTGTCCACCGTTTTCAAATGGCTGGCTAGAGCCCAGTTGAAGTGTAACGAGGATAAGTCTGAAGTCCTTCTCTATGGTTCCTTCCCTCCTTCCTTTAGGGAGACTCTGTGGCCCTCAGAGTAACCTGGCCTAATTCATCTGGCAACCCAGTAAATAATCTGGGAATTTGGTTTGGGGAGGACCTTAGGTTTACTATGCAGACAAAGCGACTTTGGGGGGGGGAGGGGGAGGGGGTGGTGGTTTGGTATTTTAAAATCACTCAGAAAGTTTTTCCCTTTGCTGCCTAGACCTGCTAGGGAAATGGTGACTCGGGCTCTCATCTTGTCCCGTATTGACTATGCTAAAGGTCTGTACATTGGACTTCCAGGGTATCAGTTAAAAAAACTACAAACAATACAGACTGCGGCAGCTAGGGTTCTGCTGCAAATCCCTGGAAGGTCAAGTATGAAACAGCATCTAAGGGACATGCATTGGCTCCCTGTGGTCTATCGAGTCCAGTTTAAGGTCCTTACTCTGGCTCATAGAGCCTTGCATGGATTAGGCCCGGCCTACCTCCGGAGGCGTTTTGCCTTCTATGTCCCACGCAGAAGTCTTCGTTCGGCTACTCAGCACCTGACAGTCGTCCCCAGTTTCCACAGGGTTCGCCTGGGGGGCAGTTCTCTCTCTGTTAAAGCAGCGGAGGCCTGGAAGTCCCTCCCTTTGGAGCTGCGTAACATTCAGGAAACTACGCTATTTAGGAAACAGTTGAAGACTTTTCTTTTTAATCAAGCCACCTAATTTGTGATGCATTGCTATTATGTCCACCAACCATGCTGGGACACTCCTGAGTATCCGTGCGCGATATAAATGTTTTGTATCATAACATAACAAGAAGCTCTTGACTTTTAACTTCGAGATACTAAGTCCTTCTCTAAATGTAAACACCTTAAATCCTACCACTTTAACTTGGACCAACCTGACACATGAAACATAAGAGTGATAGCTAAGTTCATCTCAGAATCTGTGACTGCATACAAGTATTACTTTTTTACATACTATAGACAAGACCAACTCAACTTGTCATTCTAATTCCACCTCTGCCATATTTTAGCGCCATCAACCGCAAGGGGTTCACTCATGGAGAGCCTGCCTCGTTTGGCTGGCATTGGAGTTGTAGTGCTATCTTAACTACCTCCTAATTCTGTGAATTGTAAAGCAGTGCAAAACCTCTTGCTGTAACCTCAGACTGCAGTGAATCAGATACACAGAAGACTTAAGGAGGAATAGATTATGAAATGACTATCACCCAGAGCGGTGGTATCACCTGAGAGAGTCCAACTACCACATAAGCCCATAGACACTTAAAAGTGTTAAAGTATTATTAACCCCTTGTGTGCTCATGACGGAGCCGCTCCGTCATGAGCCTCGGTTGAGCTGTGCTCATGACGGAGCGGTTCCGTCATGGCCCGCTCGGCGAGCCTGCGCGGCGCGTTCTATTGAGCGGGCGCGTTCGTGACGGAACCGCTCCGTCACGAGCACAGCTCAACCGCGGCACGTGACGGAGCGGCTCCGTCACGAGCATGCGAGCGCTGCTCGACCGTCGCCCCCTTAGCGCTGCTGCGGAATTCCCGCCACAGCAAAGGGGTTAAGGAGTCTGCAAAATGCAGGGATTTAAACTGATACCAAGCATCTGACCAAAAGAATTCATGAAAGAATGGAGGCAGGCAGAGGTAGGGCTTGCCATTAAGCTGCTTGAAGAATGGGGTTTTAGAGGCTGGAATTTGAGGAAGTCCTAGACCATGTGTAGAGGTAGAGAATGAAACCGGGATGAGCCTCGCATGAGGACGGTCATTCCCCTCAATGCCTTGTAACAGTTGGACAGACAGATTTCACATTAAAGTTGGAAGAGGTTAGGGGCCTCATTTATAAGGAATTGGTGTTGGGCACCGGCACAAGTCTTCTTGCTGCACTGCCCTAGCCAAATGTGAGGGGACAGGAGTGCACTGCATTCAGTAAATACGGTGCATTCCTGGCTTTTCTGCCAGTGCCAACACACAATTTGCTGCCTATCGCCAACGTAGGTACCTTTGCACTATGGTGCCTCTTTTGCAGGCCTCACTGTTTTTGTGCAGGAAGGGGCACCTTCCTGCACAAAAACAATCCAGAGAGACGTTTTCTTCTTTCAATGTGTGCTGCAGAATGCAGCCCACAGAACGAGGACAAAATGACGAGCAATAAAATAATTCTCCTCATTACGCCTGCTCTGGGGAGGTGTAAGGCCCTGCTCCAGGTATACACGATTAAGTAAATCTCGGGCAGCATCAAAATCCATGGGTACTGCGTGGGAAAACCAACCCATCTCGAGCGCGCATGCTACACATCTTTGACGCAGAGTAAGACAAGGCAGTGCTTTGTCTTACTCCATATCCATGAGGCCATTCAAAGCCACACATAGGGTCTTTGTGTCTCCTCATAGATATATGATTGAGAGGCCTGCTTCCCTGGACCATCAAACATGACAGATCTCGCCAGGCAGTCCACAGGTCTTACATCATACCTCTGCAGAGCTGGCGCTGCTCAAGCAAGCGATCGCAGCCCACTTGCTCTCAAGCCTCACCCATCCACATCCAACCAATCAGCTGGAGCTTCCGGTTGTATTTGGCAATGGGCACTGATTGGTGCATTCAGCACCCATGCAAATAAGGGCAGGAAAGGAATGGAGTGTGTAAGACTTGGGGAAGGTATGTGTGCAGCATGCATGGTGGGGATGGTGGCAGTTAATTTATTTTCAAATTAGAACCGCACTGCCTGCTACGACACACCAGATAGGGCATGTCCAAGTGAGAGACCCCCCCCCCCCCCCACATCCCCTTGCTGTGATTTAAATGCACAGTGCAACCTACCATGACCAGCACAATGCTGCATGCTGCTGCCTCCTATTCAAGATATTCACAACACCGGTCCATCTACCTGCAGTACTGGCCTACAGATGCGATTGGATTAATATCACGAATCCTGATTTTTTGTGTCGATTTTCCTTTGATAGTCATGCTTTTGAGATGCTTCTCACCCTTCTCCAAGGTTATCCGGAGGGTCTTTTCCCCTTTTCCTCTGGGGCTCACCATGTGTTCCCTGTACACAGGGAATGGTGTGGGGTCTTCGAGGAGGACTAGCTTTATTCACCGTCAGAGTGCAGGCAAGAGCTATTCTCACCTTCACGAGAAATGGTTTTGTCTGGATCAATCTCAGATAGCTCAATTCTTGTCTCTATTCAGATTCATTTATTTTTTCTCCATTTGTATTGATCTTGATAGTGTTTCATTACTACGTCATGTCTTGTATGAGCAGAATAAAGTCTTCAGTAGTTTTGAGCCCAAACTCTACCCATGGCACTAAAGCAGAGGCCACTTTGACGAACATCAGAGAAGAACTGCTTGCTGCCTGGACCATGCCCGGGACTTCATATTCATCGGATTCTGTCCCTCAGTGGAATCAGACACTCCCAGACCAGCTCCTTGCATCCTGCACTGTTGGCAGAAGTGTCCTTCAATGGTCCACTGTATTATTATCTGATAGGCTCGTCAAGTCAAACAAGCATCCTGCTCTTCACCACAATAATCAACAATACACAATACGTCTCGGACTCTCTTCTTTTCCTGGATGATACTCCAAACATATGGGTGTAATGGCAGGTAAAAGTAAATGTCATATTATTAATGGACTAAACGTTGGGTGCAAGTAATGGCATGGGGAAGTGAATGGGGTTGAGTAATATGGGGGCGGGGTAATGAGTGCTGGTAAAAGTATTTCCTCACATACAAACATTAAAACTCAATCTCATTTTGCCTTTCTTCCTTCACTTCTCTCCGAGAAGTGGATATAATATAATTGACTCTTTTTACGTTTAACCCCTTCTATGCACAGTCGGCTGCATGTAAATTTGACCATTCACTTGGGTTATTTGTTGTAAGTGCTGTTTGGGAAATACCTGTAAAGTAATATTTGACTTTCAGTGTTGAAAACCAGAGGTAGCAGCAGCCAAGAGCTCAAACTGTATGTAATACAGGCATGAAACAAGATGAGTATTAAAAAGCTTTCCTTACCGGAGATGATGTAGATGATGATGGCGCTGATGGGTCTTATATACCCTATGCCAAAGCATGCCCAGCATCACTTCACCAAAATTACAGGGGGTAGTAGAAATGCCACCACACAGCCATTGAAAAAACCACAGAGAGGAACATATTACCACCGCTGAACCCCTCCAAAACATTTTTGAAGAAATGTTAATGTTAAATGAACTTGCACCGCGCACAGCTGCCCCAGCCAAGGGGCGTCCCGGCGCTTGCTGTAAGAAGTGTGTCAGTAAAGAGTGTTAGTTCTGTCACAGTGAGGTGGTTGTACATTAGCAGAAAAGGTGGGTTTTTATCGCTTTCCTGAAAGGTAGAAGTTCTTCAATTTTTTGAATATGGATAGGGAGTCCATTCCAAAGTCTTGCAGCAAGGTGTCTAAATGACCTACCGCCCATTCTTGCCAGTTTGAAGCGGGGTACTACTGCCAGGTTCTGTCCTTCTGAACGCAGCTTACGTCGGGGAACGTACGATGTGAGGAGGGAACTTAGCATGGGGGGAGAGGCAGTTTTAAGGATTTTGAACGCCAAACAAAGGTTTTGTAATGGATCCTTTTTTCAACAGGAAGCCAATGAAGTTTCAAAAGGACAGTAGACACTGACTTGTAGTGTGAGAGACCGGTTAGTGCTCTCGCTTCAGCGTTCTGAACTCGCTGGAGCCTCGCTTTCTCTGCTACGTTTGCCCCTAACAAGAGAGAGCTGGCGTAGTCTAGTCTTGACAGGATTGCTGACTGCACCACAATTTGGCGGGCTTGGTGGTCAAAGAACTTAAGGATGGGTCTAAGGTTGCATAAGATACCAAAACAGGAAGCTGCTACCCTTTTGGTATGGAGAGTGAAAGACAGCTCGGTGTCCATCCAGACTCCCAAGTTTCTTACGTGGCCTCTACATTCGGGAGGATGGCTGAGAGTTTCTGGCCACCAATTGTTTCCCCAGGTCGTTGTTTCTTTTCCCACCAGTAACACTTCCGTTTTTCCAGTGTTCAGAAGGAGACAGTTTGTTGTCATCCAGCTGGTGATGTCAATAAGTGTCTGCTTAAAATGTTGTGCACTAAGGCCATTTTCATTGTCCAGTGACACCACCAGCTGGGTATCATCGGCATATGTCACTAGTGAGAGACCATGTTTTCTAGCTATTTCTGCCAAGGGTTGGACATATACATTGAACAGGGTAGGGCTCAGAGCTGACCCTTGGGGCACACCCTGTTCAATGGGGTGTTCTTTAGACAGAAAAGGAGGGGTAGAGACTCTAAAGGATCTGCCCGAAAGGAAAGCTTTGAACCATTTGAGGGCAAGCCCTGTTATTCCTATCCCCTCCAGCCTTGATAGCAAGATCTCACATAACATCACAAGGCTTTTTGATCCCAGGGAAGTCACAGGAAGTGTATAAAAGCAAGACTGGAATGGAAACAAAAATCAGCCCTAGCAAAAATGTTCAAATGAGCCCCACTCTACGGGAAGCCATGACAAGAATGGGACCTTGGGGGCAAGGTTGGGTCAAGGAAGCCCGTCCTTGTTCTGAAAGCAGCCCCCTATACAGAATCCTATTAGGGAAATGCCAAAATGGCCAACACAGACCTATATAAAATATTACTATATGTGTAAAAATTAAAATTAACGTTAAGATACCACAAAAACCGATGAGAGCAGGCATATGAGTTGCAGCGAGGTAAATATGGGGGTCACAATTGCAACCCCTGGTGATCCCATCATGAAGGCTCTACCATCAGGTATTGTACCACAGAACATCTGTCTGTCCTTCCTTGCCATGGCATGGTAGAAGGCAAACAATGGCGCTGTTTGTCCTGCTATGGATGATGAGAGTTTGGAGGTTGACCATTTGAAAGCAGAGGTAGCGCAGTAGCGATGTGCACCCAAGAAACAATGGCCATCAGAACACCCAACTTGTGGGGGAGAATTATTGGGATGAAAGGGGGCGTGGGGGTTAATATCTTGGTTAACAAGTTGGACATGCAATTTCACAATCATTCAGAGGCAAATAAACCAACATATATTCGGATAAAAAGATGGCTGAGCTCTTCTTTAATACCTTTGATTGGAGGTTGAACCGCCATCTGCATTTATCTTCAGACAATAACAGAGAAGACATACAGGGATGGGCTAGCATGCCCGTGCCTTCTTTGTGTCCGCATTCAACTGGACCCTCTTGAAACACCATGTGCTTGAATAATATTGGACACGAAGATGTAGATGACAGCACTCAACCAATCAGGCACTGGTTAGGCCAAGCGTGGCATCTGAAAGTTGAATTACCAACCATAACTCCAGGAATACTCTGGTACTGAATTGACTGTATTGTTTGTTAACCATGGCAACACCTTCAGTACCATTCATGTACAACTGATCTAAATGTTCATCATCATTTTGCTATTGACCTACCCACATGTCCGAAAGCAATCTGAGGAGCAGGGAGGAAAGGCACAGTTGCTCATTGGAAAAACAGATCATCATGCTTGAAGTAGGACCACAGGCATAGTCTTTGTCTAGCGTCACACAGAGAACTTGAATCTGGAATTTTTGAGCAGACATATATTTTCTCATCATAAATGCATTTGTTGACATCACACATTGCCGTAATTGCAAGTGTTGATCATTCCATTTGTCGCACAATTAAAACAGGGTCTTTTTTTTTGTTTTCCTTTGAAATAACATGACCAGTTGCCAATGTTCTGAGTCGAACTTGAGCCTGTCCAGCCTACCCATAGATGAGAGGTTTATACCGAAGGCGCCAACTCCATCTCCTTCTTGCCTTTTACAATTGTGCTCTCCCAAATTCCTCTTGACTACCAAGTTTCGTCACCATTGGGACTGTCGGTGCACGCTCCAAAGGCAGTTGAAAATGCAATGACATTCCCTCAGTACAAAAACCCAATAACATGTACAATTGAGTATAGTTTCAAGGTCTTCAAGAACCGTATTAGTACTGAAAAGTCTAGAGAATAAAAATAATGATAAGGAATCACTTGAGGGCAGTGACTGCAATTGTCATAAATCAGACTTTAAGCAGCAAAGCTTGGCTAGACTTGACACATAAACTAGTGTTTGCTGGGATGTCTTATTACTGTAGAGTTTTGGAATCCACTCTTTTAAACTTTACTCTTCAGTTACAATCTGTTCACATCTGTAGAAGAGGAAAAATACATGTGATAGGTGGAAATGCTTAAATCATAGTCAATATATTGTTAATTAGTCTGGGGTTTTTTCCATTCCATTGTTTTTTTAAAATTATTATTCTGTGCCATTACAGACAGGCATCAAACTTATGAAAATCGGCATTGGCCCACTCCCAAAATAGGGGCAACAAATCGAAAGTGAGAGACCACAATCCATCGGCTGGCAAACACAAGCACTCTCAGAAGCATGTCGGCCTCCACAGTGAGTTGCAGGTTAATTTCCTAGGCACACTATTAGATCTGTGGCTTGCTACACCAATGAGACGTTAAACGACCCTTCTGAAAAACTAACATGGTGATGGATGGGACTACCTAAATCACCCTCGACCACTGGTCATTACTTTTGGTAATATTCCATTTTAAGTCGTTCTGCTTGACAGCACAGCTATTTGCGAGATCTAATAATATATATATATATATATATATATATATATATATATATATATATATTTGGGTTCCCTCTCATTTTATACTGTTGAGTGTTTGGACGTATATTTCTGCGTCCTAATGCATTACATTTGGGAATATTTTATATCTAAAAAGTGCGCTCGATCATTACGCATTCAGTGATTTCCATCATAGGTGCATCCATAACAAACTATTTTTTCTTCATTAAATTAGCTTTTCCTATTGTTATCTGCATGTCAGGACTTGTGTGTTAGCGTGACCTTCATATGGCCACTTATATATATATGTTTTTTCTCAGGTTGGGAAGGCAGTCTTGGGTTCAGGTATATAACAACGATGATGTGTATGTTTTTTTCCGGCTCCCTGCAGCTTCTCATCATTGCTTTGCAGTATTTTTTTCTGTTATTCTTACACATCCAAGTGACTTTTCCTCACTGCTGATTGGGTGAAATATATATATATATTTTTTAATTAATTTCACAGCAGTTTTTCATCACTGACTCCAAAATAGCTTTTTTTCTTTTCTTTTATTTAAGTGGATGGCAAGAACACCATTACGATATTGCAGTAGTTGTTTCTATTCTGCAGAAACAAATGCAGAACTATAACGGAGCCTTCATCACCAGGTGAAGTTTGTTTTGCACTGAAACGAAAGCAGAACCATACTGAAGGATCATTTGCCTTTATTATACTTCTATATTTGTTACTGTGCAAAAAGAATGTCAGATGGTAAGATAACCTCCATTATAGTCTGGTGTTCCTTTCAGTATCATGGAAACAAAAGCTGGACCCTAATGAAGGCTCTCTCCCAACCTCCATTTCACATACAGAAAAATATATTTTTACCTCACTCCCTCCCTGATACTTTGTTACCTCTTGAAAATGATATTTCCCTTCAAGAGATAACCGATGCTTTGAAATCTTTAAAAAAGGCCAAAGCGCTGGGACCAGACGGCTTCTCAGTTGAACTATTTTTAGCCTTTTCCTCAATTTTTGCACCAAAACTATTAGATCTTTTTAATTCATTTCTCTCCAACTCTAAAGCCTATGGTTCTTTCTTAGAAGCCCTTATTATTGTCATCCCCAAACTAGACAAGGACTCTTCGTTTTGTAGAAATGTTCGCCCCATCTCCCTAATCGATTAGGATTGTAAAATTTTTGCAAACATTTTGGCTACCCGCTTAGAAAAGATTATCCATCTTCTCTTCAAACTAGATGAGGCAGGATTTGTTAAAGGCCGCCTTGCCTTCCTTCGACAATGCCAGAAAGTTCTCTAATATTCTTGCTCTTGGAAAGAAGTACTCTTCTCTAGCTGCCCTATCACGATGCTAAAAAAGCTTATGACCGAATAAATTGCCAATACATGCTTCACACTCTTCAATGGTTTGGTTTCAGTGAAAGGTTTATTTCATATATCAAATTACTATATAATGTTCCACGCACGTGGGTATTTGTTAATGGCCTTTTTTCCTCATATTTTCATCTACAAAGAGGTTCCCATCAGAGCTGACCCCATTTCTCCATTACTTTTCCTCCTCTGCTTAGAACCCTTTCTCTAAGGAATTAGACATAACCATAATATTACTTGTTTTAAACTTAACTCCCACCAAATTGAACTTTCTGCCTATGCAGATGATATCCTTATTTACATGTCTAATCCTTGCGAATCCCTTCCCCCTTTTCTACAAGAGATTGCTTTGTTTTTCACTGTTTCTGGTTACAAACATAATTTTTCCAAAACTGAGATTTTACCTTTAAATTCAACATTCTACCACTATATGTTTGACTCAACCAATTTTACTTGGTGCCCCCAAAAGATTAAATACTTAGGAACATAGTTTTCCTCAAATATTCCTGACACTCTATCCCATAATTTTACTGCCTTAAAACTTAAACTCACTAATTTGTTATCTTCCTGGTCCCCATTAGGATCGATTGTGGCACGATTGTGGCAAAAGATTTTTTAAACTTCTAAAACTGCCAACATTACACAATCCCTATATTTCATTTATAACAGAGTTGTAATTACTCCCATCTTTTTACACAAAATTGACCATTCTAAATCACCATTATGTTGGTCCTGTCGTTCTTCTGAAGAAATATTGATACATTTACTTTACTATTGTCTCAAGGTTTATGACTTCTGGAAAGCTATATGGTCGAAATGTGCTTTGATTTTTTTCTTGTGATGTTCCATTTGTTATTCACAATATGTTTTTAGGTACTTCATCTCCTGATTTTGAACAACTCCCTTCAAAAACTATTTTAATTGACCTTTTTATTGCTGTTGCTTTTAAAGTTATATTAACTTGTTGTAAAGACAATTCTAAATGATCTTTTTTACTTTGGTGGAATTTAATTTGTGATGAACACAGAATTGTCTCTGTCTCTCACTCCTCTATTCATCTAAAGATTAAGTCGGATTTATTATGGTTACCTTTTACCACATTTCTGTCCTCACACATCTTTCTTATAATACCAATTTTTAATCTATTCATTTTTCATTCTTTTCTCTCTTTCACTTCTTCCCTTCTTTCTCCCATTCTCTTCTCCTTTTTCCTTTCTCTCTCTCTTTTCTTAAAAAAATGAAATATAGATATATATATACATATAACATACTCTTCTCTTTCTAGAACACATTATTTTATACGATGTTAGGATGTTTTATTTAATTATTTTTATCTTCTTATAGTATTGTGTTTTATTATAATAGTTGCACTATGTGCTTTCTTTTATTATTCCGGTTTCAAATAGATTATACTATCCTTTGTATATCTCTTGCTAGATATCCTCTGAGATATTTAGTTTTAACCCTGTGTTCATTCTTTTAATAAAACATTATTTAAGAAAAAAAATATATACATATATATATCTTTGTATCTATGTGAAACGAAAATCCAAAGTGCACTTTGCCAGGTTTGGCAGGGATTTTTATATGCTAATGTGAACAGGCATACACAAATGTATACTTACGTATGCCAATGTTTTAACATGAAATCCAGACCTACTGCCTTTGTTTTTCCAGTGCTCGCTTGCTTTTGCACATGAAGATGGTCTAGCAGTTCAGGTTAAACTTCCTCTTTTAGGGAGGAGGCTAAGAACAATTTGCATAGGGTTGACATTTTCTGTGCTAGCACATTCGAGCAAAAGGATATTACACACCAATTATTGGGTTTAATTCAAGCATTTCCATGCAATCACTTTACATTTTTCACATTTATAGACCGAACCTGAGTGGTCCCAAATACTAATGTACTTTACAATATTTGTATAAATTTTTTTTCGGTCAAATAGGAAATATGACTCCATAAACATGAAACGTACAGAAATCTCTCTTGGACTGACATGGTGACAAAAACAAACAAACAATGTTTTGAGTTTTTTTTTATGGAATGTTTTCACATTTAACTAAATTTGACATTTTGTTTAGTGCTCAGGGTACCATTATGAAAATTAGTAGTCTATGGATAGCTGTGCAGTTACTTTATAACATTTTAGTGTGATTTAGAAAAACCCTATCTTTTACGTCAGTGTTTTTTTAACAAATTCATGTTGAATAATTACTTACATACCAACATTAAAAAATAATAATTTCACAATGAGTTGTAGTTTTTGTGTAATGCGCTGAAGCCCTTATTCCAAGTCGCATGTAACCAATTTTTTTTTTTTTTGTAAGAGACGATGATTGCTAGTCAGTTAAAGTGCACCTTGGTACATAAAGCAAGGAGAGGAGATATCTATAATGATGGTAAATGGCTTGTCTTATTTTGGCGAAGGCTCCTCCCCTTGAATTGTCAATAGCCCGCTCATATATGCACCATACCCAGCCTCCAATGATTGTGGTTGGCTGATACAAGATGTCTTGTTCTGGCAATTGAGCGCTCCTAGTGCTGTGCGATCCAACCACTGGTCAGTGAAATTCCTCACATGACTGAATAGTAAAGAAAAAAACTATCTAAATATTTAAATCTAGATCTAGGCATCTGATATACACGAACTGAATATATTTAACAGTTGAAAACATCAAAAAATGAAGAAAGTGATCATCAAAAACGTTTCAGAAAACAGGAAATAAAAATCCAGAGTTATGTAAATCGGAATCATGCTACCAAACAGGTATCTAGAAGGAATGGAGTTTCTCGATCATTCAAAAAGACAATAGAGTGATTTGAGCAGGAAGAAGTGGCCATAGAAGATCACACTGGCTAAGTGCAAAGAGGTTTTGGCAAAGTGAAAAATAGAAGAATCATGGATAGTTCTCGTTGTTCTTTAAAAAAACAAAAAAACAACCATTACCAACATATCCACTGATATTGTGTGTACCTAGGTACGGTATCATCATTTGTATGTGTAGATAAATGTATAATCAACATGGCTGTGGTACAGACTCCTGTAGCGGGCAGCTGTTTGGAGATACATCATTCACAGTTTATAGGGAAAATTTCATTTTTTAATAGGATGGCAGGATTTTCCAAACAGCACCGGAAGTTCATAGAATAAATTCAAATAAGGCCTTAAATTAGGCGTGTCTTGAGGAGGTCTGTGTCATTGTGTCTTCCACAGAGGATTATAATAAATCCAGCCTTCACCCTGAAAAACAAACACAAAATGAGTAAATGGTTGGGTAGGCTTATGGACTATCACCATAGTCTACATCCTTTAAACCCCAGAGCTTCTTACAGCTACACTTTACCTGCCAACTTCACACACTCAAACAAATAGTTTGAAACCTGATTTCATTCCTGTAAGATGGATGTCCGGTGAGACAAATCCAGTGGATGAGTGTGTGGTGAGGTAAGGGATTAATGTAGAGAAACACAATATTAACCAGCTTTTCCCCACCCCAAAACATGCCTCTTGTGCCTGCTAAACTAGTCATCCTGAACAGATGCTATGACCATGCCACCCCAATAATCAGCCCTAAAATCCATATTATAGTACAACAGAGCCCATCTGTCCTACAATATATTCACTTCCATAAACTCATATTGCCCATCCAGAAAATGTAAGACTAAAAATGGCTGCCTACAAAGATAGGAAGCAGGGTCATTTTCTAAAGAGTGCTCACTGAATATAAAGCTCTTCAGACCTCTTTCATGAACAGCATTGGCTATGTAGAAAGAATATCAAAGAAAGCGTTGATTTATTTGTGTAGCTCCCATAAACACTGCATGCAACCACATTCAAGTGCTCCCTTGAGGAGATAGTAGACCATAACGAATGTAAACAGAAAAACTAGATCTAGGTGGCTTCAGCACCTGAATATATGTTTTTGTAAGAATACTGAGCCAAGTGCCACCGGAGTGAGCCCGTGGCTGCACTCAGTGGACCAGCGCATTGTTCCTATCCCACCAGCCTGCTCAGAAGGTTCTCAGACCCAGCTCCTCTAGAGTCTTATGAGTACATCCCTGATGCACTGGCAAGGATGGTGATTTCCAGTACGCGTGCTAAGCATCAGAAGTGGAAGGGCTTGAGCGATGGCACAGAGAGTAGTGCCACTTGGCAGAGCAGACGGATATCTAGGTAATTCATGGCATTAAAACATATTTCACATACATCACTCAAGGCCCCACTGAATCTGTAAAAAGTAATGGATAAAGTTCCTTTTGTTAATCTTCATTCCCATTTAGGTGTTTCACAGGCTGTACACAGGAGGTGGGCATTGTGCTTCCACTGGTGGCCTGCATGTTGGTTTAGCCCTGTTTATGCAAGAAACATGGCGGCTCTCCTTTCGACCACTTGGCGTCCAGCTGCCCTTCGATGTCAGCCACTCATGGAACCTGGGTCCCAGCTGGACCCGGTGGTGGGATATTTGTATGGTGGCTCTGAGTGTCAAGGGTGACAAATGCAATCATTACACAGGTCTTGAAAATAGGGGACATTCTGGCCATGGCACATACTCACTCTGCAACCATTCATGCAGGGCCCAAGAATTACCATAGAAAGGTGATGGTGCGGTGTGCAGAAAATTGTTGTGTGAATACAGATTGTGAGTTGCCAAAAGCAAGCAAGGATTGTTCTCAATGTGGCTATCGGGTTTCACATGCAACTGAATCCTCATATTGCAATGACTGAACATGACATGAAACGGTGCTAGAGAACAACACAACATATTGGGGCAAAAATCATATTTCTGGTCGGTGCAGGAGTGCAAATAAATGTAATGACTGACTGTGAAATAATGAAGCTACCAGGTCATATTTCACTTTAACCTTCAAATATGGAAACATAAGCCTCTAAGAACCCAGTGAGACACAAAAGGAGTTTTTATACATCACTGAGGCACTATGGAATGACAATGAGGCATTGTGAAATTTGTTCATGAGGCCTCTACTCCAAGAATAATGCTTTTGTTCTGTGGTTAACCTGGGTTTGCTTCAGGTTCCCGGTCAACTAATCGCATGCGCTGTGACGTCAAGTGTTTTGCAGGGCTTTCTGAACCAGACTAGTAGAAGGAGTGGCATACCAGACTGATGAACCTGAAGCACAAATGGCAACATACAGGTGCAAGCTGAGGCAGGATTCTCTAGCAGAAGGATGTCATGGAAACCTACTCATGGCTGGCAGAATGGGGCTCCCCTATAGATCCCATATCCAAGGAGCAGCATGGTGGTCAGATTTGCATCTAGCGTGTCTATCTAACATAACCTGACCCATCACCCTGCATCCCATGACACAATAACCACACTTTGGTGGTTATTAAGCACAATATGAAAAAACTTCCCATATAGGTTCAAAAGCAATATAACACTCTCCCAAAAACACATACTGAATGTGTAACTTGTAACTTGTATGGGTAAACTCTTTAGTGGCCCATTTAGGGGTACAAAAAGTCAGGACATTATACATCAACTAAATAGTGCACAGGTGTACTCAAAACTAGCCCTTAATAAAGGATATTACCAACAGGAAGTGCCATCAAGATATATCACCACGACTGAAATGCTTGTGAGCCAGTTTTGATTTAAAAAAATAATTAAAAAACCTAAAATTCTGCATATCTCCTGCAGCAGACACTTTTCAGGAAGAGATCTTGTTGGGTCTGGCCCACTCTGCTTGGTCACCCACAAACATTTTGCCTTCACCTCTCTTATTTTTGATGAATTCATTTTTGTTGGCCTTAGGACTCTGCACTTGTTAGCAGTGGTAAAGTGCTTCTGCTCATTCCCTAAAACATGGTAAAAGTTGTGTACATATGATTGGCACAATTAATTTACTTATAAGTCTCTATTAAAGTAGTATAGCGTATACCCAGGGCCAGTAAATAAAATGCTATTAGTGGGCCAGCAGCGCGTATTGTGCCACTTACTTAAGTAGCCCCTTAAAACACTTACCATGCCTGCCACTGCAGACTGAATGCAGTTTTAATCTGACAGTTAGACTTTGCAATACAACCCCATTACCACGCTTTAAACTCCCCTTTTATCGCATATAAGTCACCTCTCTGTATGCCCTAGCTAGCCTATAGAGCAGGGTTCTTTGTAATTAAAAGGCTGGACATGTACTATTTCACTATTGTGAGGCCTACCTTTCCCATATGATAACATTAGGTTACCTTATAAACTTTATTAAGTGCTAACCTTTGATTGAGAACAGGTAAACATGTTGTGCTTGGTGTCTTCGAAATTTTAATTTAAAAACCTTTTAATGGTAAAGTCGTATTTAAGTTACAATTTTGAAAATGACACTTTCAGAAAGTTGGCATATCCCTGCCATAACTAATGGGTGCCTTCAGCCCATTCCTGGGTCACATGACTGGGTGTAGTTCAACTTTTTTCATTCCTCCCAGACAATAGAGGGGTTAGGTGTACATGAATGGTCATCAATGGGAGAATGGGATAGGTGGAACCAGGGCATAGCCCCACTTGCACCTAGATATGAAGTACTCTGCCTTCACACAAAGAACTTGGCATCCCTGCATTGTTCATGCAGACAGCCAGGATCCAGTGTAGGGGGAGCAGTAAACTTCCAGCAGTAAAAAGGGAATTATCTAGAAATGTCTCTTACTTCAAAGAAGGCACCAGGTATAAAAATAGGACCCTCAGACTCACTATTCAGTTCACTTTCTGGACCTGCGGAAAGACTCTCAGATGAATGCCTTCTGTGTACCTCAGAGAACTGCTTTGCTGCACTTTGAAGGAGTACTCTGCTGCCTGAAGCCTGCCTTGAACTCTCAGATGCCTTCCCTGCTGCTTTTGCCCTGTCCCACTTTTTGAACCCAGTACTTGCAGAGTGATCCCAAAGACTAGCTGGCTGGCATCCTGATCAAAGTCTTAGGGACACAAAAGGCTCTAACCATCTTCAACCTGCACCTGGACTCAGCCTGACAACATTCTAGAACTTGGCACGTCTCAGCAGGATAATGATGATGCCCTCATGAAAGTCTACCACGCTTTAGCAAAAGCATATGTCTTCGCTAAGGAGAAATACAATGTTTGTCGTCTTCTACTCAAGTTTTATTTACATATCGCTAAGGAAATAAAATCTGATCCAGACAAGAGAGAAGATATCACACTGGTGTCTGTACTCTGAAATGTGTCATGGCATCATTCTTTCATAGGCATGGCCAGTTACAGTACATAAAAGAATCGTCATCCAAGGGTGCTCCACTGTGAGACATTTTAAAAAAAGGGACATGAATTTCAGTTGCCCCCGAGAATGTCAAGCCAGGTTTGAGTTTTCTTTTTTTTGCTTGAGAACTGCAGAAGCTGACAACATGTCTTATTTTTTAACCTTTCCAGTTGCAATAAAATCATGGTGGATGCTAGCTCTGTTGGGTTGGGTTCTGGTTTCACCTAACATGACAGTGGTCACAACACTCCATTCAAACATACCTACATGAGCAGAAGCTTCAGCAAACAGAAATCAGCAAGACTCCACAAACAAGGGTGTCCAATACAGACATTTTCACTTGCTTATATATGGAAAATCACTCACAGTTTTTAATGATCACCAAACCCTCCAAATTATATTTTGAAAGCCTAAAGTATAGATACAGCCAAGGGCTAAAAGACAGGGTCTGTGCCATCAGGACTATTGGTTCTGCATTGTTCAATGCCAGGATAGGAGCAACATCTGGCTATTTTCTCTGGCTTCTCTTGGTTGCACAGCTTGTTATAGCCCTCAGCTGCTTGGGAATATCTATGGTTCTATTTTCTGGTTTCCTGACATAGTCCCTGAAACAAGAACACTTGTTGAGGTGGCCATTCCTCCTCTGAACATGATATTCCTAATGTATGGCATACTTAAAATTGTCACACCAGACAACGGACCCCGTTTCAGTGGTAAAGCCTTCAAAGAGTTGTGAGCCCATCGATTTATTTTCACAGCTCCAAAAGCACTCCATTGAAACCTCAGTGCAGAGTTACTTTTCATGGTGACTCTGCAGTTTTACCAAGCTGAGTCATGTCCCTGAGACCAGAGCACCCCAGGAAACTCTCTTCCTTAGCTGCTCTTTTGGAGGAAAATACAAACCTTACACGTCCTAACACAATCGATAGGGCACCCCAAAGGAGTATGCACATGAGGAATCACATGAAAGAATAGAACAGGAGGCAGAGAGACAAGGCGCTACACCTCTGCCAAGGGGACATCCTTGGCAGAGGATGTCTGAATCCGAATGGCTTGCATAAAAATGGCTATCCATTTGACCCTCAACTTTACACGATTGCTTTTGTTGAAGTATTTCTGCTTTTGTGGAAATTCATTATATTTCTGCATGTTAATGGAAATCCTTGTGTTCTAAGAAGATGATAATGTCCTTGGAGGACAGGCATGCAGTAAGTGCATCTTCTTAAGACTTGATTATCGACTCTTCATCAGAAATTTGCCATCTCCGCCCCCAGGTTCCCACAGCACAGGTGTCTCTCCCAGGTCTACACTGACAGCCATCCCTATTTCCTCCGCACCCCAGCCACCGTGTTCTGCTCATTATCATGTCAGACCCCTCATCGCAGTCACAGACTGATGGTTGTAGGTTGATGGCTAAATAAGGTGGCTGAAGAATCATAATGGACAGGGTGTTCCTGGTACATTGCCAATGACCGCATCTTCCAGTAGGCATTCTGCAAGTACAGGGCTCAGGAGTGGTAGTGGTGCAAGGACACATAGGGAGAGACAACACCCAGCAGAGCAGGGTTGTGTTTTGACAGCTCCTGAACTGAAGATGCATTTCATATACATTAGCACAGCTCCTGCTAAATCTAAAACCCCCATGATGCATTGCAAAGCATATCACTCACCTCCTTTGAAAAGTATTTAGGTTTCCAGGCTGCGTTGAGCGCCGCTCTCTGCTTCGCCTCCCTTCGCTGCCGCTCCTCTAGCCGCTGCTTGTGCTCTGTGGCCAGATCGTGGTCACCGGATTTTAAGGAGTTGGTGACGTGCTGCCACAGATTCCTGAAGAGGACAGAATGGGAAAAATAGGTACATTATTGTGTCGGCTGTCTCGAATAACTGATTAAATGTACAGTGTTTGGGTGGCAGACCTCTGCAATAAATTGCTAACCAGGAAGAAGGGAAGAGGCTAAAGACAGAGTGGGGCAATTACGCCGTGAAGGGCATCTTGCTATTTTTGTTCACTTAAACACAGCGTCTACATAGCAAAAATCTTCAGATCAAGTGGAACTTTGAAAACAAGCATTGGTAACACCAATAGTCTAGCCTTTTTTTTTATCCTGTAGTCTTTCCTAATGCTTTTGCCGATGTGAGGTAAATGCCTTATGTTGCTGCTTTGTAGTATTGAAAAAAAAGGAGAAAAAGTAAAAAGATGCAATGATGCAGCCACTGTTGGTGGACTCATTATTACATAGGCGCGAGCAAGCATGATGCTTATGCACACACATGCATCACCACATGTATGCTTGCCTATGGAATGACGCAGGCACCACTTTCTATTTTTTTAATTTACCAATGTACAATGCCGGGTGTTACTTGGATTCATAAATAATTTGACTTTATGAACGTCTAAAAAACGTGGAACAGCCAGGCAGCAAATGACAGCCGCAGGGCCCTAAAAAATTAAGAAGAAAACATATTATTATAAAGATCTAGAGGGGTAGGGGAACAAAGGAAAAGTGGGTAGGGGGCAAAGGAGCAATTGAGGAGCTTGAGACTGAATGAAGGGGAAAAAAAAGTGTTAAAATAAACAAAAGCTAGGTGGGGGTGGGGACCACATGCAGTTGATCATCATGCTATCTCAGGATGAGGGAGCTGCCACAACCTGGTTCATATTGGATGAACTTGCAGAATGGATGGATCAAAGCGGCCTTAAGCTCAATGACAGCAAAGCCGAAGTTCTCATTCTTGGTAAGCAGCCCCCAATCTGGTCCTCCACTTGGTGGCTAGATGTACTGGGACACGCACCTGATCCCAAGCCTAAAGTGAAGAACTTGGAAATTTAATTTGATGCTAAATTGACTTTCAAACAGTCAATTGGCCTGCCTGTTGGGGAAGTATTTTGGTATTCTTAAAACTTTGAATAAAATCATCGGCTTCCTCCCTGAGGCGGCCAGGCAAACAATAATTCAGGCCCTGGTTATGTCCAGGCTGGATTAGTGTAATGTTTTAAATATGGGGGCTATGCAAAGTACACTGTAAAAACTTCAAAGAGTACAGAAGGTGGCTGCTCGGCTATTGTTAGATCTCCCGAGGCCATCTTCGAGGGGCCCTGCTCTTACCAAGCCGCACTGGCTTCCGGTGAGAAAAAGTTTCTTTCAAAGCGTTGTGTCCATGCCATTAAATTCTAAATGATAAAGGACTCCACTCCTTATTTCCACTGGTGAAGCTGAACCAGCCTAGTAGAAGTCTCAGGTCGACTGGAATGATGCTTGCTACGGTCCCTACGTTAAAAGAGTTTGCATAGTAAGCTGCTCTTTCATCTTCCTAGCCCCAAAACTGTGGAACACTCTACCCCTGTATCTGAGACAGGAATGCTCAGAATTCTTTTTTCGAAAGTAACTCAAGACAAGGCTTTGTAAACAGAAATAGAGTCTGGCAGTGAGTACTGTGTTCTCCAGACTAGTTATTCTTGAGCTTACTCTTTACTTTTCTTTCCTTTTATGGTTAGTGAGTAACCTGCTTCTACCTTTTGGCCTCCTTTTGAGAGGCTTAATGGTTACTACAAATGGGGATGCTCCATTTGGAGTAACCATTAAGCCTCGGCAGAGTTCATGCAAAAAAAAACCTCTGCTGCGCTACACAGAGGCTAAGGAAGAGGCGGAGTGCGTTAGATAAATGCTTTTTTATGCTGATTTTCAGTGCCGAGTGTTTGTCCGCACTGTGCAATTATCGCGAACAGCACCATGTGCAGTGCAAGCGGGCGCTGCTTCCTTTCAGCCTCTTGAGTAGATTTTTTACACGAGCAGCAGAAGTTTCTCAACCCTAACAACGGTTTCTCAACGTGAGTGGTCTTGGGCATACGCGTTCACTCGCAATGAGAAATCTGACTGCCCGCGTTGAGAAATCTAGCCGGGTGGTTGATTTTCCATGCTGGCGCTGGCCAACTTGCCGTTGACAATCGCGAACGAGGAAAAATCTCGTAGGGAGATGGATTTTTCTCGATTGCCAACTTGATGTTGATGAGCTTTAGCAAGGAAAAAAACTTCGCTCAGCTGAGTTTTCCGGAACTCCCCAAGCTTCGCGTAACGCAGAGTGAGGAAGACTCTGCAAACTCCGCGTGCGGAGCAGAGTTCACCACCCAGACTTAGTAACCATGCACTTTATAAATGTCATTCATTATAATTTTTTAGGGGAAAAGAAATGGATGAGCTTGGGCTGGGGCGGATGTGAGAGCAGCACGTAGTGCATGGGGTGGGCATCAGAGGGGTACCAGCACATAAGGGAGTGGGCTAGAAAACACATGCACTCACATGGAGTGCTGAAAGAAAAAGAAAAAAGTAGTTGCTTGAATCTGAACTATAGAAGGATACAAGTCATCCAATCAAAATGATGGGAAAGAGGCTATGCTCAAGCAGATAGACAAATACAAGAAGAGGAACGAAAGTCATGGAATAAGAAACAAGCCAAAAAGTGAGTGACAAGAAAGCCAATCATTGATAAGAAATGTGTGGACTCTAAGTCCACGGTAGACTTTTAGTATGGCCAACAAGAGGTCTTTGCAAACAAGACAGTTAAAAGCTGTCTGCAGGCGAGACTTAAAAAGCTACTCCACTTATCCATTTCCTGAGGGTCTATTAGCAACCAGAAATCACTTCCTGGTGCAAGCAGAGTCAGAATTTGTTCCTTAGGCACGTCCTCCCTGCCCTCCCACCATCCCGTTTTCAATGACAATGGAGGAGCCACATGTTTCCCTGCATGTACATGTACGAGGCTCTGTTTACCTGTGCATTTATAATAGCATATGGTTGAAAACCCTTTCCATATAATTTCTCAATTTTATCCTACAGATCTATGCAGTGAACTACAGCCTGGGGAGTTCTCCACTTGCAAAGGCAGGAGAGGGGCTGGGTACTTTAACCCATCATAAAAGGGGCAGAGAATTGGCCACTTTAAGTTTATTCGTAGAGACACAATGCTGTAGGGCGGATTTTACCAGATGTTTCAACTTATTTCACATAAACTGTGAAGATTCAGAAACATCTGTCTTCCTTCCTTGACTTTGCCGGATGCACTGCTGCCCGGCACCTTCAAACCGGAAGCATTTTGACATTTTTTGCAATCCTAAGGTTACGCTGACTTTGGACACATTCTAGGCTTCTTTTTAGCTCAATTGTATGTTTTTTGTGCAAGAAGGGCCTAAGATCAGCAAAGTTTTTCACCTCGTCATCCACTGACAAACTCATTTGAAAATTATTATCTTAAATTACTCATTCACGTGTTTATCTGTGGCCTTTAAATATTTATATTACTGCCCATCTGTCTATTTTATATGGACAATGAAATACGAGTGACTTCAGTGCCCTTTGCTTCACGTCGTCAAGGCAGTGTGTTCCCAGTCCTGGTTAATTCATGGGTGAAAAGAAATTAATCCAAAGCCCAAGTACTGTCAAGAGGCTGAGCAATGTAATAAGCTTCATGGTAACTCCATTAAGGGAGCGGGACTTTAATGGTCGGTGCAGCCCACTACAGAGGGCTCTAAGGCTATTAGAACATTCCACCTCTAGAGGGCAGTATGTTCTGATTTGTAAACATAGGCCTCACAGAGCCCGATGGGATTGAAATCCATGAGGCCTTTGTTCACAACAACAGCTGTGAACAAACAATGGAATGTTGATGCTACGGCCTTCTACCGCCCATTAGAAGCCTGGGCTTCTACTGCCCATTAGACGCCTGGAGCACTCGATTTTTCTCAATGGAGCGCTCAACATTCCAATGTTCTAATAAACTTGTCATTAAGGTCATTATAATGCCTGACCCAGGACAGAGCTGGACCACACAAGTATTTTTAGGTCTCGGACCGGAAATGCTGGCTTGCCAGCTTCCGGTCAGAGAATTAATGATTTTGAGTATGGAGCTTGAACCCGCCTCTGTACTCGACCTCTCCTCAATTGGCTGGCTTCCTAAACGGAGGCCAGCCATTGGAGGAGAGATCCATCACTCCGATGTAGCCCCGTCCTTTTCGGATTTGGGGGCGTAATTTTTGCTGTTCTTTAGACAGTGACGTCATCCGTCACTCAGCACAGCAAAACACGCCCCCAAATCCAAAAATGGCCGTGCGTTTCTCCAAGGCATTTTCTCCTTGCCTCGGAGAAACGTGGTGGTGTTTTCGGAGCTGCTCGCCTCCTTAGGAGCTGCTCGGCTTCGCTCGCCTCCTCCCTTCCCTCTGCCCTCCTCGTTGCGCTGCAGCTCTCCTCCGTCGTGCTAAAAATCACATCGGACCGCATTTGGTCCACTTCTTCACTCCTCCCTAGGAGCTGCTCGGCTCCACTTGCCTCCTCCCTTCCCTCTGCCCTCCTCCGTCGCGCTCTCGCCTCCCTCCCCCTCCCTCTGCTGCAGCTCTCCTCCGTCGTGCTAAAGATCACATCGGACCGCATTTGATTTCCCCGCTTTTCAGCTCGTGATTCGATCCTGCTCCCTCCCACTACCCTCCCCGTGGGGTTGGGCTCACCTGTTTCCTGCCCGCTTGGGCAGGTGTTCCGAGTGGGTTTGCGTCCTAGAGGTGCCCCGAGCCGTGCACTATCCAGTGCGCCCGGGGCTCCTCTTTAAAAGTGTCTAAGATAAACAGTATAAACATGATCTAATTTAGCCAACAGTGAGGTCATTACTGACCTGGCAGCCTCACAAATGAAATCTTTATAATGCAGCATTTCATCACAAAAGAAAATATTGTACATGGATGGCACCACAGAATACCAATAGGGAAGTCTAGTACATCTCTCTTTTTACGTCGAGCTAAAACAGCGCATGCGCCGTTTGTTCCGCGACATTTTGTAAAGGGGAGCTCAAAAGTGCCACCCAGCCTCTGCTTCCTGGCCACAAGCATGAATGCACGTGCGTGCACCATCTGCTTTTCCTGCATTCTTTGTTGTCATGGCGCCTCTCACACCTGCCCCTCCCTCTCCCCCATCACAGAGCGGCCTCAGGCTCAAAGTACGTCGCACGCTGTGCTCGTACTCAGCAGACGTTTTGTGTATTCCAATAAACAGACACGTGTTTTACTGGGCTACTAACGCTCCCTCCCACCACTGTGCCTCGGTCACACTATTCTTCCCACCCACTCTACAGGTAGGTAGGTAGGTAGGTAGGTAGGTAGGTAGGTAGGTAGGTAGGTAGGTCGGTCTCTCTCTCTCTCTCTCTCTCTCTCTCTCTCTCTCTCTCTTTCTCTTTCTCTTTCTCTTTCTCTTTCTCTTTGTATTCTGCTCTGGCGGCCTCTTCTCCCCCATCCCTCCGCATTACCACCTCTCTCTGTCTATCCCACTTGTTACTTCTCCTTCCGCTCTCTCTCCTGCACCCTCTGTATCGTTTTCTTTGTTTCTCCCACTCTGACCAGGTTCATCTGCTGTCACCTGTGCATTGGTCCCTCCTCCCCTGCCCCTGTCACTTCTCCCCATATCTATCTGACACTCTCATCTGGCACCTTTTTCCCTCCATCATTCTATTGCCTCTGCATTGTCCACACTCTTTGTCTCTTCGGTTCCCCTCCTTTCCCTACAATCTCGTATCTCCTTTTTCTTCTCCCTAATTCCGACCTGCCCCCTCCCCCCCCCCACAACTCCAACCCACCGGAGGGGAGGGATATTTCCCATTTCTTGCGTGCTTAACTATTGTAAAACCGGGAGTGCCCAAGGAGGATATTTGTAAAGCGCTCAGCCCTCTGTGCTTCTAGGCGCTTCTTGTTATGTTAATGGTTTGAGCGGCGTGTGCACAGTACAGGAGTACAGTGCACAAGTCATTAGTCTCCGGAAGGTTAATCCAGTTGGTCCAATTGAAAGAATTTAAGGCCACAGCTCGCACACTGCATAAACAAAGCCTTGAGCTGGCTACATTGTGTTCTGACAATATTGTTTTTACTGTCGCCACCTCAATATTTAGACTCCTGTGCACCTCCTCACACATTTTCACAGAATTACAATTGCAACGGGAATACCCGCCCATTGCTCTGTGCACCCTGCAAAGAGGCCAAGCATTGGATGGCCACGTATTCCGAACACCTTTTGAAGTCACTGACAAGCACTGTGTTAAACTCGCACTGCTTTCAGCCTCACCTTCAGAGCTCTCAATTGTGCCCGCTATAAACACCTACTCAAGAGTAAATGTTTCATGGAAAAATAAAGAAACACAGCACCCTGGAAATAGTTTACTTAATCTTGCATTTCTTAAGAACGTTAAACGGGAAATAGAAACAAGAACTAAAATACTGATATGGATTACTTACATTTTTTTACATGAATTATTTAGAACTCAATCAGTGTTTTTAGCCAGTGAAGTTAAGGACCTAAATATAGGGCCCAATGGTGACCTGTTTCAAAATTAGTTTTAATTACTACCTCGTGTGAGATTCGGGGGGCCCGGCCCACTTACCGCCCTGCCAGCCCACATGTGTGTTTGCCAACTATACCACTCCAGATATTCAGGACAGACCTGGTACTGCTCCAATAGGCAGTGGCTGCTGGGGATGCTGGTGACTCTTTCAAGGTGCTTGGAATTGGTTTGGGGTTCCACTCCAGTACGTTTCTTAAAAATCAAAAGCTTGAGAAAGCAAATCAAATTAGAAAAAATAAGGACCTCAGCCTCTCCCTGCACCGTCCCTTCACTGATGCACTCTCTCCACAGCCCCTCCCTGCACCGTCCCTTCACTGCTGCACTCTGCTCAGCCTCTCCCTGCACCGTCCATTCACTGATGCACTCTCTGCTCAGCCTCCCATTGCATCGTCCCTTCACTGCTGCACTCTCTTCAGCCTCTCCCTGCACCGTCCCTTCACTTGTGCACTCTCCTCAGTCTCTCACTGCACCATCCCTTCACTGCTGCACTCTCTTCAGCCTCTCCCTGCATCATCCCTTTACTGATGCACTCTCTCCTTAGCCTCTCCTTGCACAGTCCCTTCACTGCTGCACTCTCCTCAGCCTCTCACTGCACGGTCACTTCACTGCTGCACTCACTCCTCCTCCCCACTGCACCGTCCCTTCACTGCTGTACTCTCCTCAGCCTCTCACTGCATTATCCCTTCACTGCTACACTCTCTCCTCAGTCCCACTGCACCGTCCCTTCACTGCTGCACTCTATGCTCAGCCCCCCACTGCACCGTCCTCTTACTGCTGCACTCTCTGCTCAGCCCCCACTGCACCGTCCTTTTACTGCTGCACTCTCCTCAGCTTCTCCCTGCACCGTCCCTTCACTGCTGCACTCTCTGCTCAGCCTCTCCCTGCACTGTCCCTTCACTGCCGCACTCTGCTCAGCCCCCCATTGCATCGTCCCTTCATTGCTGCACTCTCTGCTCAGCCCCGCCCCCCATCCAGGCTGCAGCCCTCACTCCTCCACTGCACCATCACTCACTGCTGCACTTTCTCCTCAGCCTCTTATGGTACCGTCCTTTCACTGATGCACTCTCCTCAGCCTCTCACTGCACCATCCCTTCACTCTCTCCTCAGCTCCACTATACCGTCCCTACTACCTCATTCTCTCTATCACTACCTCACTCTCTCTTTCACTAACTCACTCTCTCTTTCACTAACTCACTATCTCTCACACTACTACACTATCTCTCATTCACTCTCTCTCTACCTCAATCTCTACCTCACTACTCAACTCTCTTTCTCACAACATCACAATATCACTACCACAGGAACTATATCTCTCTAACACACTACTTCACAACGTAACTCTCTCTATCTCACTACCTCACTCTCTCTACATCACTACCTAACTCTATCTATTACTATCTCACTATCTCATTCTCACTGCCTCACTATATCACGACACACTCTCTCAAAAATTCACAACTCTCTCACTACCTCACAACTTCACTCTCTCTCTCTAACTCACTGCTTCACTCTCTCACTACCTCACACTCTCTCTATATACTACCTCACTATCTCTCCCTCACTATATCACGACACACTCTCTGTAAAGTTCACTACATCACTCTCTCACTACCCCACAACTTCACTCTCTCTATCTCACTACCGCACTCTCTCTCTCTCTCTCAAATACACTAACTCACTTTTACTCTCTCATACACTACCTCACTCCAGCTCACTACTTCACAACATCGCTCTGTTTCTATCTCAATACAGCACAACAACTCTCACCCTCACTACCTCATTCTTTCACGACCTCTCTCTATCTCACTACCTCACAAAGTCACTCACTACCTCAATCACTCTATCTCACTACCTCACTTTTTCTATCTCACTAACTCACTTTCACTCTCTTTCACTACCTCTTTCTCTATTTCACTACAGCACAACATCACTCTATGCTTATATCTCTCTACCTCACAACATCCCTCTCACTACCTCACTCTTTACTACCTCACTACCTCACTCTCTCTCACTCTCTCTCTATTTCAATACCTCACTCGCTCTCTCTATCTCACTACCTCACTCTCTCTCTGCTAATGCAATAGGTATCACATATGCAAAAAACAAAGCTAATGCCAATATAAATGACAATGCCATTTATTTAGGGATACAAAAAAGATAAAAAAATAATGAGCAATTCTAATAGCTCTACCTATAATATTGCAGAGACCATTGCCTTGTAAATGCTTGTTTGTGTCATGTATCCTTACTATGTGGAGTGAGGACACTGCCTTATCTTTTTAAATCAGGGACAAGAAGGCGTGAAAGCAAACCATTGAAAACGGTCGAAATTGCCAAACATTTTGCGCCCACTTACTACAGATTAAAAACAAATGCCCAGCAAGTTACTAGGAGTGTCAGTTCAACGGAAGACTACCTTGACAACAACCCCCAGTGATAGTAGGAATATGGTGATCTAATAACAATGAGTGTGGTGGCGACCTGAGCAACCTATAAGTCACATGGTGGTCTTTTCTCTTCCCGTGGTATATAAAACAGAGACCATTGAGCGGGGTAACACTAAAGCACAGTAATTACGTACCAAAAACATTTACTTTGCGATCATAAATATTCAATATGATACTCATATATGCTTTACCTCTGTAAATGCTAATAAAACCCCACAGTTTTTTTGTTTCTGAATTTGGGCTGCTCATGTCTAGTTTTCTGTCAAAAATTACTCCAGCTCTTCAGACCAGAGAACAGTGTTTTTTGCCACACCACAACATATTTCCTCTCAAATTTAGTTGTGAACCAAGAGACTCAAAAAAATAGAACTTCATATGGTGCCCGAACAGTATCTAGACTGCAAAATTAAGCTTCTCTCTCAAGTTTGGTCTTCAAGCTAGAAATCAGAAACGTCTCCTGCAATCATGGTTCTCTCTGGGATGGTGTCCAAACTCCTCTTAAGACGCGCAACGCGGATCCCAAACTGCATGACAATTACCGACCTTTCAGAAGTCTTGCATTTATCGATAACCTTTTGGAGAGATCTGCCAATAAAAGAAATACACCGTCATTTTTCTTGAGCGGTTCAGATCTTGTGTGACAAACAGATCCCATTACATCAAAACTAGAATCTCTTTCTATTTCAAATCCGGTTCCTTTTAGTGTCCCTCAAGTTTTTATTCCTAGAAAAAAGAGGACAACCATTTGCAAACGCAATAGGTTTGGGTTTAATCTGCTTCCACTCATTAGAGATGGCACTGGAGCAGGAACCAGCAGGAGTGTACCAAGGGGACTATAGTTGTAAAGTAGTCCCTCATGCATTCCCCAAGTACTCAAGTGAAGGCAAAAGGATACACTCAAACAGCCAATAAGCCATGAGCTTGCAAAATGTCCTGCAGATGGAGGTATCCGGATAGGTGATTCAATGTCTGGGCATGGTAAACACTGGGGGCCAGATTTATCAAAATTTCAGACAACACAGCAAGAAACCTTGCTGCGCTTGTTGAAAAGGACAGGGCAGGAATGCACCGTATTTAACATTATGAGGTGGATTTCCTGTCCTTTCCTTGCACTGGTATACAATATGCAGCCTTGGACCAAAGCAGGCAGCCTTGCACCATGTTGCAAAGGTACCTGCGTTGCAGACAGGATTGTTTTTGTGCAGAAAGGGGTATCATCCTGCACAAAACAATCCTCTGAGGCTTTTTAGGTCATGCGTAGCGTTGCAGCTCAATGCGCTGCTTCTCTTTGTGAGGCATGCTCTATTTGAGTATAATTTAGAAGTGGGGAGCCTAACCCCTATTTTTTCTTGGCTGGCGTCATCGTCTATGGTAAATGCTGGCTTCCGATTGATAATGAGGCTTTTAAGTCCCTCCTTGTAACCGCCCTGTCTCCTTTTGGGACTGCCCATCAGGACTGGATTGTTTACTTGCGGCAATATACTGTCTTCTTCAATTAGTCCCTTTCCCTCGAGACGTGTCTTCACTAGGCTCCGATGCACCTGATTGGGCCTCGGGCCCCGCCCCCGGCAGTGTCAACATTGCACAGATGCCGAGCCAAGTCTCCAGGAGAGGAGGGGAAACGAAGAAGGTAAACAAGCGCTCCAGCTGCCCTCTTGTCCCTCTTTCTCAGTCAGGCGCTATCCTCCAAGCGTGGTATAAATACACCCATGGCCTTCTGTCCGACCCCAGGGGTCAGATTTTTGACGTCCTCCACGGCTCATCACGTCGTTTGGTGCTGCTTGATTTGATAGGTGGGGAGAACATTTATTAAAAATACATGTGAAATCTAAGTTTAAAAATATCTTCTTAGACCTTAATCAGCTCTCCAACATTTTTATCTGGGCTTGTTGTTTTTCCTCCCACAATTGTGCGATCCTGCTCTGTGTACGTCCCGCCCTCCGCACAGCTCCCTGCATTCCACACATTGTTCTTAAAGCCAGGTACATTTGTGAAGGGCGTTCTTTCTGTTGCGTGTGCACACTGCTTCTACCATCTCGTGAAGCTCTTAAGGAGGGGCTATTCCCAGGTGGTCGGCCAGTGGAGTTGTCTGAGGCAGGATTATCCGTATTTACCTGAGCCCTTCACAGGTTCCTCTTAAAGGAGATTAAAATAGAACTCTGATCGCGTCGGGATACGAGGCTTTCAAGGGGAATCCTGGTGTAGTTTCACGTTATGAGTGGCACAGACTTAACCTGTTGACCGCGGCGGAAATTCCGCCACGGTGCGGGTGATTTATGACTGGGCGGGATTAGGATGGCCCCCGGCCATCCTCCGCACACGCCCACCGTGACGTCGGGCGGCAAGGGGCCATCCGACGCACGCAAAGGGTTAAAAGAAATACTATTATTACACCTGCCTTGAAAATAACTTTTTGTAATGTTTTGTGTACATGCCAAAATTCCGATTTACAATAAATCCAACAACAGCTAATTATATTGTGAGTCGCGGACGCGCAACGGGGGCTGAGACTACATTCTGATACTCAGAAAGAGAGCACATTCTGCTACCGGATGGCGCAATTTTAATCTTTGCCACACTTATTGTGAATAGACTGCACTGAAATGTTTTTAACAAGGAGTTGTTTTTAAACCATCTGCACTTTAAATATTGCATACCTGCTGCCTATTCTCCCCGGTCCACCGTGACAGCGCCGTTTGTGTGGAGGGAGAATACGCCCACATCCAGTTTCGGAGGTTAGCGCTCGAGCGGCCTGACCCCCATAAAACCGGATGTGTCCTAGACCGCGCAGCGGACGCGCGACAGAGGCAAGCCCGTCTGCGCCCATCAGCGTACCGGAGGCGGACTGGACAGGATACGTTACCGGTCTCATTCCTTGCCATGACAATCCGATAAGGAATGATAGCGCCACACTTAAAAAGTTTATCACCCCTTATAAATGCTACAAGCTTGCTGAGCTAGGAGTTATAATAGACCCTTGAACTGTAACATGTGTAATTGGACGACCTCTCGTTACCCAGCGAATGCTTCCGGGCCCTCGCCTATCGCATTAGAAAGTAATGGGATGAGCCATGGAAACCTTAATATCTACCTGCTCAATGTGAGATCTTTAAACAAAAACGCCCAGCACATCTCCGACATGGTTTTAGAGTCAAGGCCAGTTATACTATTTCTAACAGAAACCTGGCTCTCAGACACCTCCAATCCTACCCTGGCAATAGCAGAACCCACGGGCTATTCCATTCTTAGGAAGGACCGCACTAGCGGGAGGGGTGGGGGCGTTGCCATAATCTTTAAAAAGGACATCCTGACCAAAACTATCTCCATTATGAAATTGAGGGTGCTGAGAGCCTTTGCTTCCACTGTACATTATCCGCCCACCAATCTCTGGCGTGTGTTCTCTCATACAGTCCCCCAGGTCACCCAGGACCTTTCTTAAAAGGTATCATTAATATCATAGCACCACTTGCCCTTAGATATAACCAATTTTTGGTCCTTGGAGACTTCAACGTCCATATGGACAAGCTAGAATGCGCGGAGAGCATGACACTGAGCGAGACTTTTAACTCTCTGAATTTGCTTCCTCTCATAAATAGACCCAAACATGAGAAGGGACATATATTAGACAACATCTTCTCAAACTCCCCGTGTAAAATTGAGGAGCCCATCCCCCTTGTGCGGACTGACCATTTCTTGTTAAAAATCTCGATGGTTAAAATTAAGAAACCATCCCACATCGTCTCCAAACCTCCCCTCCTCAAATTTAGAGCTCTCCACAAGCTGACCCCGGATGCCCTCAGCTCGATACTGCAGGCATATCCCGTTGTTAGCAGTAAGAATCTAGAACTGGATGCCCCCAACCTGGAAAAATGGATAAAACAAGGAGTGGAGACCGTTGCTCCTGAGATTCTACGGTCCCAACGAACCATACAACGCTCTGCCCCATGGTTTAATGAAGCCCTGCGCAAGCACAAAAGTGCCTGTAAACAGTTGGAAAGGTTATGGAGGAAAAACTATAGTACTGATAGTAAATCTCTTTACAAAAAAGAACTAAAAATTTACCATCTGAAAATTTTGGAGGAGCAGAAACGGTTCTTTGAAGCAAAGATTGAGATATCAGCCAACAAAAGTAAGGAAATATTTAAAATTGTAAAAAACTTTACCTCACCTCCAGCAGTAGCCTCCGAATGCGAACCCTCTGAAGCCTGGACACACAAAATAGCTGATTTCTTTCACAAGAAAATAGTTGATATCAAGTCGTCCTTCAACTCTTCTGGCCCGACTCAGATCAATATACAACCAACACATGTCAATCCTTCACCTAATGCCACCTTCCTCAAATTCCCCCCGATTACGCTAATACAATCGCTTAAAATCCTGAAGAATTTAAAATCTGGTTCACCCTCTGATCCTTGTCCGGCGAAAATATTGGCATCAGTGGCCGAGGTAATTAACGCCGAGGTCAACTCGGTGCTGAATCTATCCCAGAGTAGCAGCTAGGTTCCAGCCATTTGGAAACAAGCCAAAATGTTGCCACTGTTGAAGAAGTCTACAGCAGATCCTTTGATAGTGTCTAATTATAGACCAATTTCGCTCCTGCCTTCCATAGCTAAGGTCATTGAAAATTACGTGAACTCTGTCACCACCGAATTTATGGAGTCAAACATATGCTTCCACCCGAGTCAGTCAGGATTCCGTGCAAATTTTAACACCGAATCAGCTCGCCTCGAAATATTAGAATCTATTAAAATGACACTTGACTCGGGCGGGAGAGCGGCTCTAATATTGTTAGATCTATCTGCTGCGTTCGACACCGTAGCCCATGAGAAACTCCTACGGAGACAGAGATTGTGGGGTAGGGGGCACAGTGTTGATGTGGTTCTCGTCGTTCCTAGAAGACCGAAGGCAGGAAGTCTGGATCCCACCTTTCTCCTCCCTTATGCCTCCTACGGACTCTATCTTGAACCCCTTATTGTTTAACTTATACATGGCTCCCCTCGCCTCTTTGGCAGAAACAGCTGGTGCCATGATCATCTCTTACGCGGATGACACTCAGCTACTGTTCACCTGTAAAAAGGGTGAGGCTCTGGATGGTGACATAATCAGGAACTGCTTAAGACAGGTCTTCTCCTGGTTTGGCCACAATCAGCTTCAGTGTAACTCCGCTAAATCAGAAGTAATTCTGTTCGGTGTTTCGGACCAGGAAGTCTGGAGAGAGTGGTGGCCACCTGATATGTCCCCCCCTCCCCCTCAGACCTCTGTGGGAGTAGCCAAAAACCTTGGGGTTAAATTGGATAACTCACTGAACATGAAGAACCAAGTTCGATCAGTGGTCGGTACTTGCTACGGAACCCTGAAAATGCTCCGGAAATTTCTCCCCCTCCTGTCCCTCCCCCACAGAAGGACGGTGGTCCAGGCCCTTATCACCTCCAGACTGGACTATGTTAATGTCCTTTATCTAGGTCTTCCAGACTGCCTCCTCAGTAAACTACAGGTCGTCAGGAACTCGTCCGCCAGAGCCATCCTGATGTTGAAGCCGAGAGCCCACATCTCGCTCCACCTCAAGAAACTACACTGGCTCCCCATTCACCGCAGAATCCAGTTTAAGGCCCTGTCCATCACCTTTAAGGCATTACATGGTATTGGGGCTACCTATATCAGGAGGAGAGTGAGCTACTACATACCCGGGAGAGCCCTCAGATCATCTCATCAACATCGGATGAGCGTGCCTAAATTCAATCTCGCCCGCTTTGGAGGGCGTTCCTTTCAAGTTCGGGTTACTCACCTTTGGAATGAACTCCCGATAGCAATCAGACAAGCACCAGACATTCTGCACTTTAGGAAATTATTGAAGACATGGCTGTTTCAGCAGTAAGTCTGGCCCTCCCTGTACATGTTGCCTCCCTCATTTTATCGCTCTGTTTCCGCTAGCGCCGGGACACTCTTCTGAGTAGATGTGCGCTCTACAAATATAATTAATAAATAAAAATAAAATAAAAAAATAAATGTTAGTGTGAGAGCAGTGGAAAAGAAACGCCCACCTCAACCCTCTTCATTCATTAGTAGCACTTATTTGGGGGCCAACCACAGCACAGAGACCGCCCTGATCGCAGCCACCGATGACATCCGAGCCTTGCTCGACAACGGAGAAACAGCGGCCCTCATCCTCCTAGACCTTTCCGCGGCCTTCGACACTGTCTGCCACCGCACCCTAGTGCAGCGCGTCAGCAACGTCGGAATCCAGAAGAAGGCACTGGAATGGATCATCTCGTTCCTCGCCGGAAGGACACAGAGAGTCCGGCTCCCCCGTTCAGATCAGAAGCCACCGAAGTCATCTGCGGCGTTCCTCAAGGCTCCTCGCTCAGCCCACCCTCTTCAACGTCTACATGAGCCCCCTTGCGGCCATCGCACGCCAACACAACCTCAACATCATCTCCTACGCCGACTACACCCAGCTGATCCTCTCCCTCACCAACGACCCCGCAACCGCCAGAGCCAACCTGCACGAAGGGATGACAGAAGTAGCCAAGTGGATGATAAACAGCCGCCTGAAACGGAACTCGGACAATACAGAAGTCCTCATCCTGGGATCCTCACCCTCCGCCTGGGACGACTCCTGGTGGCCCCCCGCCCTGGGCAGCGCACCCAAACTAACAGACCACGCACGCAACCTGGGCTTCATCCTGGACTCCTCCCTCTCCATGTCCAGACAAGTCAACGGCGTCTCCTCATCGTGCTTCAACATCCTGCGCATGCTACGTGAGATCTTCCGGTGGATCCCCACCGAGACCAGGAAGACGGTCACCCAGGCCCTCGTCACCAGCCATCTAGACTACGGCAACTCCCTCTACGCCAGATCCACCACCAAACTCCAGAAGAGACTCCAGCGGATCCAGAACGCCTCAGCACGACTCATCCTGGACATCCCCCCTCGCAGCCACATCTCCGGACACCTGAGAGATCTGCACTGGCTCCCGGTCAACAAGAGAATCACCTTCAGTCTCCTCACCCACGCACACAAAGCCCTGCACAACCAAGGACCAGCATACCTCAACAGCCGCCTCAACTTCTACGCTCCCACACGCCAGCTTCGATCGTCCAGCCACGCCCTTGCCGCCGTCCCCCGGATCCGAAGAGCCACCACTGGAGGAAGGTCCTTCTCCTACCTGGCTGCCAAGACTTGGAACTCCCTCCCGACCCACCTCCGCCTGACCCAGGACCACCTCGCCTTCAGGAAACAGCTCAAGACCTGGCTGTTCGAGCAGTAGCGGACCCCCCTCCCCCAGCGCCTTGAGACCCTCCGGGTGAGTAGTGCGCTATATAAATGCATTGATTGATTGATTGATTGTATCCCAAATCTCTGCAGAAGTGTTGTGTATGTGCACATATTTAAACAGAAGTTAAAAGTGCTCAAGCTTCCTTGGTCCATGAGTTAGTACCCTGTCTCGTTCATCTTTTTTTCCCCTCTGCATTCTGGAACTTGTAGTCAGGGCCAGTCTTTAGCATGAGTAAACAGTGCTCACGCCCAGGGCGCAAGAGCAACCTGCAGCAGTCTCCCTTCAACCTGGCCCTAAAGAAAATTGTAGTAAACACTGTTTTGAAGTCTGTTTTTCTCTTTTCTCTTGCACCCCCTTCCCCTATCCATCCTATTTTCCCAACACACAAAGATAAAAGCATGGACACCGGAGATTGTTCTCAGGCCTTTCCAGAACAAGTGGTGAGTTTCTCGGGTTCTGGCCGTCAAATTGGTCTCTGCTGGTTACAGGACTCAGTGAGAGCTTGGCACTGTCGTATTGGTAAATATCTGAATTCCTAGTAGTAAATATCTGAAATTACGATACACATTTTATGTTGGCACACCCAGACTTTCTCATAATGTGTTATGGGGACAGTCTTGTATGCCCTTAGCTACCCTGTAGTACGGAACCTCCAAATATTGATTGCCGGTCATTGCTATCTTAGCTTACGTTTTGGACATTAATGTGAAACTTAATGTGGTTGAAATCTGTTGTGTTGATGATGGCGCATCAAAAAGTGTAGCTTTTTGTTGCACAAAGGCGGGAGTACCCTGGGAGACCACACTTTGGAAATGATTATCGGTTGCACACTGTATTTTTAAGAACTTATGTCCAGCTGCAGATTTTCGCATCAGTTTTCGGAGTAAGGCCGGGCTTGTTTTTCTCAGAGACGTAACTTGCAGTAGTTGGCAGCTTCGCACGAGGGTCAGAACTCATTCCCGGGGGTGAGTAGCTCCACTATTTGAAGATCTATATAAACCAGTTTGGTTTCTAGAAAGTAGCGGTTGAGTCCGTGAATGAACGATTCATGGGTTCTTCCCGATCCCGGCGGAGAAGGGTAGGACGTGGGTCCGCTACACCGGAGTTTCGAGCCTTATATATAGAGGCCTCATCCTTGATGTAAGACCCGCCGGGATTGATGTTGTATATAGTTCTTGACCACTAGGCAAGGAACAGTGCAACAGAGGTACAACATTCCCACAATTGGTAATGAGCATACAATCCTGACATAGCTTTATTGTTTTTTGTTTGTAGACTTTACCACAGAGGTCCTGATGAATCGCTAGTCAATGTACTAACGCGAGAAACATGTTGACCGATTTTTAAACTCCTCCTAACTAGTCTAGAGCAAGGAAACATTAATTTCCAGTAAGCCCAGGCTTTTTAATTGAAGCAAGGGACCACCAGAATAAAGTAGTCTCAGGTACCCTTTGCTCCATTTTAATCCGCAGTTCTGTCTACAACTATCTGGCCCCACACCCTCACTTCACCCATAGGCAGTTGGATAAAAGATCTCCGGTAAAGAGCCCCTCTTTGAGGTGTGCCTGTTGGGTATTGCACCGCCTACCCAACGAGGAGCACTGCCTATGATGAAGCAAGACACCTGCAAGGGTGTGTGAGGCAACCATATCCAATATAATGGATATCCAGTGGTAGGCGCACACACGCTAACCACCACGCATCCTTTTCTTGTGACCAGCACACTACCTCTTTCCAGGAACAGCCTTTTCCATCTTCTTTGATCAATACTTTTAAACACGCTCAGGTGTTTTCCAGTGTGGAAGCGTGCTGTGTTGGCTCGCCTTATGAGCTGTCTGTGCGTTGCTCAACAGCTCCGCCTTCTACTGAGCCTTAGGATTAGAACCTGGGGGAAGCTGTGGAGCCAGGTTTGAGTCTGGCAGGACGCGCAAACATCCTGTGATTCTGGGCAACTCACTTAATCTCCCCGTGCCTGAAAAAGGTGAATGTGCCCATGTAACGCAACTGCTGTTCATGTAAAGCGCTCTGATACCTTGTTTATTTTATTTTATGTATTAGGAGTAACATGTAACAAATAGCGCGGAGGCTTGTGCCAGAGCAAAGAAAGCAACGAAAAGCGATGGCTGTGTCTTAATAACAAGCGTAGTGTTTTTTTTTGTTGCCAAGTGGTTTTGTGTGTGTTTGGCCGAAAGTAGTCTGCTGGCTTCTACCTACCCTCTTAAAGTGACAGAGCTACTGCTCTACAGCATTGAAAGTTAGGGAGTTGTAGTGATTGGATCAGAATTACAGGATCCGTGTCTGAAGTACTAAACATAAACAACAAGAATCCTACCACTAGTGTGAGGAAAAAAGGGAGGGGAAGCACTCAGTGTTGTGTAAAATACCCCTCACACACCAACAGGCCCCTTGGTGTCATGCTTCATCATCGGGGTCTTCGCACCCCGCTAGAGGGATGCGGCACGCTGCGACCTACGACTACGTGGGAGCGTTGACAGGTGTTAACTATGTGTGGTGTGTGTTGATTGTGAGTGATAAGAGGATTAAATGTGAGTGGGAAACGTGGTGAGGAAATTAAAAAGTACCTGGCTAGTGGGAAAAATGAAAAAAACTTTATTTCGTACCCCTAGCTGGTGCTATTAAAAGGTGTGCAGAAAAAGACGAGGTTGGTTTGTCTTAATTACGGACAAAACCTCTGGTGTGCGTCGACATGTTTCGGTACGTGTGTACCTTCTTCAGGACGGGGCACAACTCCCAACCCTACTCACGTATTTCTAAAAAAAGGGGGGTAATTATATTTAATAAAAAGTGAAATCACTCATTTCAAGTTGGCTACAATGTGCCTACAGCGGTTCTTGGGATCATGTATTTACATGTCTCGTAGTCTTTGATGTCTACTGCATCATGAGCAAGTCCTGAGCATCAAGGTGGGTAGGTAGATCCACAATGAAATCCGCCTGTATTGGCCTCCTTCTACCACCCCGTGCTGCTCCGCCGTGGTGGTAGAAGGAGGCCAATACAGGCGGATTTCATTGTGGATCTACCAACTTGAAATGAGTGATTTCACTTTTTATTAAATATAATTACCCCCTTTTTTTAGAAATACGTGAGTAGGGTTGGGAGTTGTGCCCCGTCCTGAAGAAGGTACACACGTACCGAAACATGTCGACGCACACCAGAGGTTTTGTCCGTAATTAAGACAAACCAACCTCGTCTTTTTCTGCACACCTTTTAATAGCACCAGCTAGGGGTACGAAATAAAGTTTTTTTCATTTTTCCCACTAGCCAGGTACTTTTTAATTTCCTCACCACGTTTCCCACTCACATTTAATCCTCTTATCACTCACAATCAACACACACCACACATAGTTAACACCTGTCAACGCTCCCACGTAGTCGTAGGTCGCAGCGTGCCGCATCCCTCTAGCGGGGTGCGAAGACCCCGATGATGAAGCATGACACCAAGGGGCCTGTTGGTGTGTGAGGGGTATTTTACACAACACTGAGTGCTTCCCCTCCTTTTTTCCTCACACTAGTGGTAGGATTCTTGTTGTTTATGTATCAGTGCCCGTGGAGTAGGAATCCTACTTTGTACTCTACCTCCCTTCTTTGTTTAAAATGAAGTACTAAACCCCAGGTCTTAACCCGGTCCCAAGATTGATTCCCAATACCCCAATACTCTTTTACATGTTGTGAGCTCCCTGTCCCCACTACCACCCTTTCCTCTTTCCCCTGTGCTTGCTATTTAAATCACATTACCAGAACACAAGCCTGCAAGTGTTACTACACCACACCTACAGCGTTCACCATACGCCTCAGCATGGACTGCAGCTTTAAGTTATTAAAAAGACTTCCATGCTTACTGATCCCTCGGTGTTCGATACGTCTCTCATTTGCGAAAGTTTGAGCTATTGGCATTGTAAATGACAGTACCTTTTATTTATATTTTAAAAACCTGCAAGCTGTCGGTAACTAGCCCTGAAAAGGGCTCGTTTAGCTCTTTGTACTCCCTGTTGCTGCCTGTGCTTGGTTACTGAAACCAGTGGTAGCAGAACTAGTGTCAGGGTTGCCAAAGGGTAAGCAAGGGTAGGAAGGCAGATGCTACTGCTGAATATCCATAGTTGATGCCCAGGACCAGAAGCACTTTAAAAGCATGGAGCCCCCTTCATTCGCCAGCAGTCTACTGTTTCATGCGCGCTCTCACCTGGATTCGAACGGTCCTTGTTTCTCAAGCGGCCGTATCTTCTTCCTGATTCCCGGAAGCTTGGTGGTATCGATCACTTTGGTTTCTCCATTGCTGTAGGTGAACTCCAGTGTTCCGTTCCACTCCCCTTGTGCCTTGCACACGATGGTGCTGGTGGGATTGTGCTTCACCTCTGCAGTAACTCTAAATAGAAGAAAAAAATTAGGAATGGAGTTAATGCACCATTCTCCCTCACACAAAAATAATATACAACTTAGGGCTGGATACATATATATCTTCATTGAAAAACCAAAGGCTGCACAGGTGTTATAATTAGGAATTAGCATTTAAAAAACCTTTGAAATTAACTGCGAATAAAAACAAAGTTACAGGAACTTTACAGTTCGGAAATGGAATTTAAAAAATAAACCGTAGAAATTGGTTACATGGATGTTGTAGTTAGACTGAGGTTTCACTCGTACAAAGCCAGTGAAATTCAGCAGTTATAGGTAGTTGAGGTTTACTCATGACATGGTCAGTAACATCTATGATGACATCACAGATGACATCTCAAATGACATCACTGATGATGCGTGACTCCCCGGCTTTAATTGTTTACATATGCTGGGAGGTGGTAGTCCCCGGGGCTGCGGGTGGGGGGGGGGGGTGGGGGAGGGTTAGATGGAGGGGGTCTGCATGTCTCCCCCATTTCAATACTTCTTAAAGCCACAGGGAGGAGGCAGTCCCCAGGGCTGCCCCCACCATGCTAATTTTTCACCTAGTCCTGGGGAGATGTCAGTCCCCGAGCACAGGGGTGCTGCATGCTGCCAGGATTTGGCCCACTGGCCGGCTTCATAAAAAAGACAAGCGGGAGCCCGTGCATCTCTCTTTATTTTAAGGTGGATCCACAGTAAATAAAAACATTTTTAAACACCTTTACCCCCCCCCCCAGCGAGTCCTTGTGGCCGCCCCTCCATATCTGGGGGGAAGGGGAGAGGGGTCCGGGTATTCCTACCCTTCCCCCTTTTCATTCGTTTTAACGTTTTTTTGTATGACTCAGCTTCAAGCCGAGTCCCAAGATGGCTGCCAACACTTCCTAGTTGAAGTGTTGGAAGGCAATACAATTTTAGTAGGATAAGCAAGTACACTGCAAGGACTCACGTCCCTAGATATCTGTACTTTTTAAACTGTAAAATCTCTGAAACTACTGAACGAAAATACACCAAATCACAAATAGCTCGCTTTCTGGGCCAACACTTAGCTTCCTGCTAAATTTGGTGTCATTTTGTTCAGCGGTTCGGGATGTAGTCTTGTTTAAAAAATGAAAAATCCCTATAGACATAACATGGGACGAATATGTTTTGGGGCGACTCTTCTTTCCCGGACCCTGCTTGACGGATCACCCCAAAACTTTCAACACAACAGCTAAACCAAAAAGGGGAAGATCGGTTAAAGACTTTCTGGGCTATGTCATTAGGTCACTTTCTAAGGCAAGTGTCAGAAATAAGGGGTCATCATGTGACCTGCCCCCTTTGCACCATCTTTAGGCCAGTAACAGAGAAAACAGGCCACTAAGTGACCTCTCTCCTCTGCAACCTTCTAAAGTCAGTGTCATAGGGGAGGGGCCATTGGGTGATTCGTCCCCTTTGAATCCTCCTAATGAAAGTGGCTTAGGAACACACAACACACATTGAGCTTGATTCACAAAGGGTTTTGGACCGCCTAGTGTTGCTTAACTGCACAAAAGAGGACTTTACAAACGTAAATTCTTACATCCTATTTCAGTTCAAATTCAGTCTGATGCTTGTAAGAGGCTGCGGGGCACTGAAGCCAGTTGCCGCAGAGAACACATGCAGTGTGCGGTGGAGCCGGGAGCAGTCTGTACCTGTGGATCTTCCCTCCATAGAAAGGCTTGGTGTGGAAGGTGACGGCGGCCGAGTAGCCGCTCTTGGCACAGACAATGTTCACTTTGCCTCCGAGTTCGACCCAAGGTATGGTGAGGATGGAGCGTGCGTAGGCGCTGGGAAGCGTGAAGACGTAATCCTCCCCGTGCTCCATTAACTTCAGAACTCCTGCAGGAAAAGAAAGGGGGGTGAGCAGGCGCTATAACCACACGGCACAGATGCACTTGTCGGTGATAGCCAACTAGCCAAGGGGTCAGGCGTGTCCATCCCACTGGACCTTGCTGATGACAATCATTGCTGTCGACTCAATGCATCTACAAAGCCGATAGCTGGATGACCACCAGAGAAAGTAGGTCCTACCCTTCAAAGAATACCAGTACCTTAACCCCTTCGCTGCGGCGGCTATTCTGCCGCAGCGCTAAGGGGGGGGTGTCGCGCGGCGGTCCCATGCTTCTGACAGTACCGCTCCGTCACGGCTCGCGGGCGAGCTGTGCTTGTGACGGAACGGTTCCGTCACGAACCCGCCCGCCCATTAAAACGTCAGCGCAGGCGCGGAATTCGTGACGCGCAGGCGCGGCGAGCGGGCCGTGACGGAACCGTTCCGTCACAGCACAGCTCACCCGTGGCTTGTGACGAAGCGGTTCCGTCACAAGCATGCAACGGGTTAAACCAGCAAAGACAGCAAAGGAAACAACAAGATTTAAATTGTCTGTATTTGTATTTGGTCACCATCATCAAAAATTATTTATTTCAGGTAAAAACCTTAACAGCTGTACAAAAATGTAAAACATCTGAAGTCACACAAGTTCATGTTTCCTGGTATCAACGAGACACATCAGACTGTTCGATGCATATCTGTGCCAAAGAGGAAACTTAATACATGTATATGTAGTGCACCACACGTACATGATGGCTCTGTCTAAAGCAATGGCACTCTGGAACATTTTCTCAGGGGCCAAAATGTATGGTCTGGAGTGTGATTGAGGGCCATATTGTTGCCATGGACCAGAGCCATGAGACCTCCCTGGTGATGTGTGTGCTTAACAAGAACAAGGGCATTTGACATCATAACACAAAGGGGTCAACCAAGGAAAAACAAACTTGTCAGGTAGTTTGTAATAAAAACACAGTCCAATGACGACAAGCATTTGCAATGCAATCAGTCCTGCCTTTGGGACCTTATATGTATTTAGCTATGCAGCACATTGGCCTGGGTGCTGAAACATCTACTGTTCTTTAACATGGAGGGAAAGTAAGTACCAAACTGCCTGACATGCCAGGTATGGAACACATGGAGAGAAATATTGACTTTCAGCTGGAAATGGTATAGGTCAAACCTCTGTTTTTATTATCAAATCATGGCCTTCAGTGGTCATATGAATGAAAATACAAGATTTGAAAAAAATAATATTGTCAACGGGTGCTCGTATTAGACAATTTCTCTGAACTGGTATCTAGAGAATGCTAAAGTAATTCTGGTATTTTACTGAACTCTGCTGGTCGTTTTCTATCAAGAAAGTTAAATAGAGGCAGTTGCCAGAAAAATAAAAAGTCCCAAAGCAGAAAGCGAATCTGGTACTGGTCGTATTTTATCAAGACCGATAAAATAGAAGCAGTTGAACAGAACAAAAAGTCTCTAAGCGGAAGCAGACACGACCTAGGGCTGGTCCACAGAGCCCACAAAGAACATACACATACAAGTATATGCTAAAGTATATACAAGAGGTCTTGAATGCTCGACCTAAAAACCTTAGCATCGGTCAGCTATGACTACCATAAGGGCTTGAAAACGTCATGTAGGACCTATAGATATACTGTCCTGAAGTGTACCATCCTCGTGCCCTATCATATATATGTTCTAACCAATCAGGGTTAACTATGTCAGGGTTTAAAAGCCACATTTGAACATAAAATGATTAGCATCAGAAGAATACATTCACAACATAAAAAAAATACATTCCTAGCATAAATAAATACATTAGATGAAAACATCACTTCATTGACCCAAACGTCTGCTATAAAATATTAAAAGTCTTTGCCTGTCTTCTTTCTGATTAGCCACACTGTTTCAAGAATCTACTCAGGCCAAAGACTAGAAGGGGAGAGGTTAGGGTACAGTGGTCTAATCCAGTCATGTCTATGCTTTGCATACACTGGCAGAAAAATCAAACTCTCTGTTGCACAATTTGTGCACAGATCACAGAAGACCCCATTATCAGAGACCGGTTTTCACTCAACCGTACGTGTAATGATTTTAAGTACTCCAAATCACAGCCTCATGAACAGGGACACTGGAACTCTGTGATTGTGTTGCTGTGCGGATTTTCGCATAATTAAAGATTTGCCACATAATCCATCATGTGCCGCATATTCTGCAGATTCTACCCCCCAAAAATTATTTCTAACTCAAGCAGTTTAAAAGTTAGTAAAAACGCAGCAACACACTTAAACCCCCGTCTCCCACCATCAGGGGTAGCAAGAGCTATATTAATACGCACCTTTTTCCCTTCTCTATCCCTCCACTTTCTCAATCTAAATGCCTGACTAATATAACCCCTACTCAAATTACTTTCAAATTTCACTATACTAATTCACCACTAACACTGTATGAGTAGTAGAGTGGCATGCTACTCACCGAAAAAAGCGCTTCAACCCCCCACCGCCAATCAGGGGTAGCAAGCGTTATATAAATGAAAACCTTTTTCCCTTCTTTATCTTTCCACTATCCTTCTCAATCTAATTACTTTCATATTTTCACTATACTAGTTCACCACTTATTATTTCTGGGTAACGAAGTAGCGTGCTACTCACCGAAAAAAGCGCTTCAATGCCTATCAGGGGTAGCAAGCGCTATATAAATTCAAAACTTTTTCACTTTGTCTATTCCTCCACTATCATTCTCAATCAAAATAACTGACTAACATATCCACCACTCAAATTACTTTCATATTTTCACTATATTAATTCACCACTAATTAATTATGGGTTCTGGAGTATCGTGCTACTCGCCGAAAAAGCGCTTTGATGCCTCATAAGGGCTAGTAAGAGCTATATAAATGCAAACACAATACAATACAATACATTTTGCAGCGCAGTAAAAAGGCACTTTGAAATAGTTGGTTAGTCACCTCTCTGTAGCATATTGCTATATGTGGGTGCTAAATTGGTACTAATGAGGTGCAAGCAATGCCAAGATAGTGCTAACAAGTTTGAAAATGACAAAATAATGAAGTAATACTATCACAAAATGTGTTGCATAATGCTGCATAATTTGCCTTTTCTTGCCACATAATTTTCTCAGCTCTGCCTCAAAATTTGAGCTTCCCCTGCCACATAATTCCAGTGGCCCTGTTCATGAACAAAGACCTAGCCAGAGTCTACATATGCTTTGTACATGGGGAAAGACTTTGGAAGAATCAAACTATTTGCAAAATTGCTCTGGAAAGTATATGTGTGCGGGATTAGTTGGACATATTCCCAAAATGCGGCTTTAACAACTCACTTTAAACTGCAAGTAATTATTGTATGGGAGTCGTTCCATAGTTCGCCTATGCCCGGGATCTGCAACCAGGGCCGGCGCCAGGCATGGGCAGCGTGGGCAGCTGCCCAGGGCCCTGAGCCTGCTCGCAGCTGTGGGGCCTCGCACCTCTAAAGACTTCAGAGGTGCGAGGCCCAGGGGGGCCCCTGAGAGTTTATATGTTTTCTCTATTTAATCAATCTCCCCTGCAGGCCGGTCTCTGTGGGCCTAATGGCTGAATCTGCATGTCGATGACAGTACATTAGACAGGTACTGTAAGTGCCCTTACGCGTGAAGTGCGCCCTGCCCCTGTATGAATGAAAAGTGGGATATCCTGCAGGGCGCACAACAAACGGCAGCGATTCACAATGGAAACTGCTCACCTAGGAGGAGGGGGAAAGGCAGCAGAGGGGTGAATTAAAGGGGTAAGAGGAACGAAATAAAGTGAGGGGGAGCAGATAGGTGTGAGTGTGGCAGTGAGATGAGGTGCACGCAGAGGAGCAGAATCAGCATGTAAACGAGGATGGACCAGGGTTTAAAGTGTGCTGGGTCACTCAAGTCTCAGACCCGGTAGTAAATTAAAATGGACATGGAAAAGGGCCCTTATCTGGCCCTATATTCATGTCCTTAACTTTGCCTGCGAAAACATTGATCCAGTGTCTGCACTATGAATGTATAACATGTCAGCAGGGTCAGACTGGTCTATAGGGCAGTCAGGCTGTGCCCCACGGTCTAATCTGTCAGGCAGGGCTTTAAGTGGGCCAGGTCCTGCTAGTGCACAGCACCGGCAGTTCTAGATCTGGTGCTGAGACGAGCCCGCTCTCCATTTTTGCCCTAACCCTCTGAGTGAAAAAAGAAATCTTAACTATGCAGCAGGGCCCCCCTTCTCCGCCTTTAATGTAACTTTAAGACTTGTTATAGTTCTTTCACAGTCTTATCATGTCAGAATGGAAGCATTTTCAATATTATTTACAACTAAGCCGTAGATGTTACTTATTCATCTTATGCAACTAAGAACCACTGGCAAAGCCAACATTCCCAGGTGTAATTTTACTTGTTGTATTATTTATCTGGAGGCAATGACAGAAGCAGCAAAATACCAGTCGTGCAGCACGCTATGCTATGCACAGATTTATAGCTTACATGTTTTTAAGCTACGCCCTTAATTACATCAACCATGCCATGCCCTTTTGAAAGACCCCCCAGTTTTTTCATCCCACTTAAAGCACTGCTGTCAAGTCAGTATGTAGGTCGTTTTTTTGGGTATGTGTTGACCTGCTTTATGGTTAGGTGAGCCGGTTTTTACTGTCGATTTTCATTATATTAAAGCAAACATCTTACCTTACAAAAAACTTATATAGCATGTCTTTACAAGTTGAAAACTGTCCTATTTTGCAAACATTAGGCACATTTCTAGCTAACTAACTCGCAAATGGGGGCCCCTTTTATTTTGGTACTGTGGGCCTTTTTTTTTGTCCCAGTCTGACGCTGCATGTTACGCAGGGCCACTGGAATTATGCAATTTTTGCATAATTAAACATTTGCTGCATTTGCCACAAAATCCATCATCTGCGGCACAAGCTACAGATTTTAACAAAAAAAGTTGTTTCTAGCTCAAACAGTTAAAATGTTACTAAAAATGCAGTGAGACGTCTTCCTGCATGTTGGAAGGCCCTTTGCAAAGCTGGAATAGTCAACTTTCTGTTTCCCACTGCTAAATTTGGGTTTGGGTGTTAAATTGGTACTAATGGTGTGCAGCCAATGCCCAAAGAGTGTTACCAAGTTCACAAAATGGCAAGAAAATGAAGTAATACTATATCAAAATGTGCGGCATATGCCGCATAATGTGCCTTTTTCTTTCCACATAATTTGCTCGCCTTGCCACATAATTTAGCCCTCTCCTGCCACATAATTCCCGTGGCCCTGATGTTAGGGTAATCCATGGCAGTGATTTTGTTCCAGTTTATATTTCCCATGCTTTACTTGTTCTAGCATTCCCCAAGAGGGCTAGCTATTTCCAGCATGTGTGTTCCTGTATTTCATTTCACCGCATTTTACTCTTGGATGATGCACCCTTGGATGAGTCCCCTCCAGGTGTTTATAGCAGACTACAGTTGAGCACTTTGGAGTTGAGGCTCTCACACATTGCCTGTCTGTGGGTCAAAGAGGTGTTCAGATTACACGATCATTCAATATATGGCCTCTCTTCAGAATACAAAGAGCAATGGTTCTGCATTTCAGTTGTGATTCAATGCAAATGTGTGTAAAGGAGCTACTTATTGTTCAAAACAGTGACAAGGTGAAAGTAAAACAATTTATTGTTGTTACTTATTTCAGCTTAAACAGCTAACAACAATTGACAAAACCAATACTCCTGGCTGTTTTTAGGTGTATGTCAGCTGTTGTGTTATATTTCTGGATTCATTCACAGAAAGCACAGAGAGGAACCAAAGTACCAGTCAGATGGAACACTATGGGAATCACAGAAATGTAACTTATGCGTTTAAGCTACGCCCTTAATTACTTAGTCCACACCTCTTTTAGAGACCCACCCATTTTTTTCAGCCCACTTAACACCCTGGGCTTGTGGAAAGGGAAACAGGGTAAGAGGAGAGATGTAATGTGCAGAATCAATGCAAACAAGGTGGTAGAGAGATGAGGTGAAGGGCATTGCATGTAAAAGACAACGATATAAGAGGAACAGAATCCACACAAAAAAGGTAAGAGGCTGGTGAACTTTGAAACTATAAAACATACAATAATTTGTGGTGTGCCAGGCAACCTTCCCATTTCCCCGTGGATTTGGGTATTAACCCTCCCCAAGAATACTTTGAAAAGTGGCAGAAGATAGTATTTGTGGCTCAGGTTCCATAAATATGTGAAGCCACATGTGTGATCTATTCTAACCCATCTGCATCACTTTCCTGTGCCTCATTCTCATGTAAGATCTGCACTCCTGTCTTTTCCCTTCTTCCTTTTGTAATCCCCACTTTCCCATGTGCTTCAGTCTACCCTTTCAATCAATACACTTTCCTTTCTGCAACATTCTCCCCCAGTAATCACCTCTCCTTATTGTGTACTGTTCTTTACAGGGGAGGCTCCTCCACAAGGGCGGAGGAGCATCGCCCCACTGCTTTCTCGCACTGAGAGAAGCAGAAACATAAAATGGTAATAACTTCCATTGTATGTTTCTGCTTCTCACACTGTGAGAAATCAGAAGGGTTTGGTTGGGGGTGGGCGGGGCAGCTCTAGGGCAGGGGAGGAGGGGCTTGCCCACTCCTGAGGGCGCTGAATATTTGATCGGCCCTCTGGGACCCCCCAAACCAGTCATGCGCACTCTGCCCTTTCTCCATGTTGGCTGCAATGCAGCCTACATGGCACAATCCACTCGCCACCTATTTCTGTTATGTACTAAACCTCTGGCCTGTGGATTTTATTGGATCTCTGCTATTTAATTTTTATCATCCCCAGTTATCCTTACTCATACAGTCCTTTGGTTTCTTGCTGATATCTTGCGCATATTGATACTCAAACATGATTTCCCTCAGTGGCAATCAGGTCTCTGCCGAATAATATGATTGTACGTGCATGCTAGCAGTTGATTTCTAAATGAAGACAAATTCATTAAAACCTTATAGTACACATCAAGGGTTCTCATTTTTAAAAGATCTCAAACCATATGGTGTTCTCTTTGGTGGCTGATGGAAGTAGGTCAATTGCCTACATTGGCAGAGTCAGCAAAAAAATCTTGGATTCATTTTCCAGCATACATGTTTCATCCACTTGCCTTTACTACATCCATAAGCAACAGAAAATTCTTTTTCTGCCCTTTCACTAGGGTGAGGCTGTTGTACAGTCAATTATCTTCTCACTTGATTATGCAAATGCCCTCTTTCTTTGGCTTCCTGCCTTTTTGCATTCAGTACCATTCAGAACCATGCTGGGTTCCTCATCTGACATGGCTGCAATGCTCTGCCATTTCTTCTCACCTTTATGCTGTCTGCTGGGTTTTTGGTCCAAAACCCTCTATCTGCAAAGCACTATCCATTTGTCATTGTGCACTGCATTAAAAATGTTCTCTCTTTCTACTGCACTCCTTACTTTCAGTCCAGAACCCCATACGCTGTGCCACCAAACTCCTATACCATCCTACAATGTATATGGCCCGGTTGTGCAGGACTGGAACTAGCTCACTCTTGAGCTATGGTGTAGCTCCAGTCTTTTGGAAAAACTGTCTTTTCTCCACATTAATAAAGTCTGCACCTCTCCTTTGGACATCTCATCCCATTCAATAGAACAATAACCATGTTTAATTCATTTAAACTACATTTAAACGTCATTCAATCTACCTAATAGCGATTTAATATCTATGTACATTTTATTAGGATTATTAATGCTACTTTAACCATTTTACTGATATCCAAACTAGGTAAGTAGCTTCTTGCAAAGTAGCTTCATCAATGCCATATAAATAATGGCCAATTTATATTACTTTCTATGATGTCACTTCCTGTGAGGTTAAATCGTATGCAAATTATAGGGGCCTCACATGTTCCTAATCTGCCGGGGGCCCCAAATATCCTAGGACCGGCCCTGTCTGCAACTAGTGACGAATGTGTTGGAACCAGGGAAGACTTGTGGCACCGGCTAGAGGTAGTAACTCCTTTGAGGCGTCGCTGTAAAAACACTGTTCCTGAGTGGCCCATAAACTTATTCAGAATAAAAGAGGTCGCTCGGCGGCACAAAACTCAATACGTTTAAGGGGGATGTCCAGGAATAAGGGAATTAATGGGGTTCTCTGGGTGGAATTACTTAGCCATCTTAAAAATTTATTTTCTTGTACTGTTAGAGGGGTTGCTGTAGTATAGCCCCAAATTTCCGCCCCATAGAGAGCGGATGTTTGGCTTGATTCTTTTTTTTTTGCAGATATATAAAACGCGAACTCGACCCAAAGGTATTGGAGCCCAATACATGAGCACCAGTTACGTTACACAAGGACACATTCATCTTTTTTTGGTAGGCACAGGGAGATTAAGTGATTTGCCCAGAATCACAGGATGTGGACGCGACCCCGAGGCTCGTACCTTGGTTTCCCAGCTCCAAAGTCGGCAGCTCTAGCCATCCGAAAACATCCTCTTCCCTATTTACCTCGACAGCTACTGGAAGAGCCCTACTTTCTTGCCCCACAGAATTCAGCAGGAGTCCGGGCCGTGCAGCCCCTCTCTTTACATGGGTCGCCTGGGGTGTCGGCACAATCGCCAGGACCCCTTGGTCCACTCTGGCAACTACTGAAAGTAGGGCACAGTCACAAACATCACACTTTCTGCTCTTAGAAAAGTCCTCAGAGTTTTCCAATTTTTCCTGCAGAGTTTTTCCAAGACATTTTGCTAACAATATACGTTTTCAAGAAAATGATGCTATTAAAAGTGTTTTTGCAAACATTTGTCTCCTGTAAACACACTTTTCACCAAAGGTTTTTCCTGCTTTGTTGTAACTTAACAAGCATGAGTTTGTGGACATTACAACATTTGAGGAAAAGAATCTTTGCTAGGAGCAAAATCTTTTGACTATTGGCATACCTCGGGTCAGTGCTGTTTTCTAAAAGTTGTAGTGTTGAACATAGCAGTCTTTGAAACAATATATACAAGCCAACATATGAAACGGCCCTTGACTATTCTGCAGAAAAGAAGCACAATCACCACAAATCACTCCTATAGCACATACAGTGGATCTGTTGTGATCACCAGGACACACGTTTGAACCCCAGCAAGGCAAACTCAGCTTTCCATCCTTCTAAGGCTGGTAGATTGAGTACTATAAGGAGATCCATATGCCTTACACTTTTGCCCCGAATTTTACGTTTATTGAACTAGCGTAGCTGCTATTTGGACCACTCTGAAGTGAGAAACTGTAATGAAAACTCCCAGTCTCATAGTGCTTAAATTTGAAGTGTCAGCTGTGCAGTGCTGGGAAGTAGGGGGATTGCACCGATTCCAACAGCTATTTGTGGGCTGGATCTGGGATCCGACCGACCCAGGGAAGCATGCTAAATTTGTCCTGGTGTTATTTTCCAACTCCGGGACATAATTAGGCAGTGCCCACACGTTGTCTACTTATCGTTTGGAGCAGCAACATGCAGGCTGCAGAGGTCATTCTTATTTTCACTGCCAGCCAGGCCCAAAGCAAATGCTTAGTTAAAGGGCCATTAGCGCTTCTTTTGTTCAAACATCACTCTGGCTAGGAGCTATCAGGAACCCATTGCCTATATGCCAATGCAGGGAAAGGAAACGAAGGCACATAGTGTAAGGCCTGGCATCTGTTGGCGTCTTTCCCCAGCCTTTTTGCTTCCGACCTCTTGGTTTTTGTGGTACCCTAGATATTATTTTTGCTGGTTTAGTGTTTCTGTGCACTTTAATACTGCTGATCAGTACTAAAGTGGAAGTGCTCCTAATGTAAATTGTGTTGATGGATTAGTGTTTCCATGATTGGGATATTTGATTTCCTAGTAAGTCCCTAGTAAGTGCATTGTGTGGGCCCAAGGCTTGTAAATCAAATGCTACTAGTGGACCTGCAGCACTGGTTGTGCCACCCACACAGTAGCCTTTCAAAGGTGTCTCAGACCCGGCGCTGCAGTGTCTGCACACAGTTTTCACTGCCCTGTTGACCTGGCAAGTGCACACATTTGTCAGGCCCAAACCTTCCCTTTTCTTACATGTAAGGCATCCCTTAGGCAAGGCCGGATTGAAAGCCAAAGCAGCTCTGGAAATTTTTGTGGGACCAGCCCCTTCACTGCATAGTCAGTCTCGGGCAGTGTCGTTCGGCTGCTCTGAGACTTGTATTTTCATTGCACTTCGCTGCTCTTACTACTGTCACCCACCCAAGCGTTTAGCAAGAGCTGCCCTGATAGGTTAAAATTAGTCCCCCTGGCCTCCACCCACCAGGGAAACGCCCGATGCCTAATATGGACAGTCCGGCCCTGCCCTCAGGTAAGGCCACGGTAGCCCTTGACAGGGTGCAGTGTATGTGAAAGGTAGGACATGTACTGGTGTGTGTGACATGTCCTGATAATAAAATACTGCCAATTTTGTTTTCACTATTGAAAGGTTATCTATCCCATGAGCTAACATGCGAGTTGCTTTGTAACATCTTACAAGCATAACTTTCCATTGGGTCAAGATGGAGAAGTGGAGTTTAGTAAATTTAAAGATACATCTTTTACTAAAGATGATTTTTATGTTGTGTGTTTGAAAATGCAATTTTAGAAAGTGGGCATTTTCTTGCTTAACCATCCTGTGTGCCTCTGCCATTTGGTATACAACGGTTAGCACACATTTTTTACAACGCGGTGCTGTTACCACGCTACTTTTACCACGCAAGTCGTTAGAACGACTTGCGCTGGGGGGCGCTCCAGGATAGTAAATAGTTTAATTTACTATCCAACTCCTTCCCTAGAGTCCACGAGGACTGGAGTTGGAATAGTAAATTAAAAAATTTACTATCCAGCGCCCCTCCACGCAAGTCGTTGTAACGACTTGCGTGGTAAAAGTAGCGTTGTAACGGTACGCGTTGTAAAAGTACGCGTGGTACCGTCATACATCCCTGCCATTTGTGTATTCACTGTCTGGGTTCAGAGTGACAGGAGCAGGGATGTGCATTCACACTAGTCAGACACTAGGGGGAGGGCTGTGGTGTGCTCTACCTTTCCTGGGTGACTCATAGCCAGGCTAAATAGACCTGGCAGCATTTAGAGTAGTGGGAGGAGTTGTCACTTGCACCTAATTGGACTGTGGCTGCCTTCTACAAAACTGTCTCCACCTCCTGGAGTGAACGTAGCCGGAACCAGGCAGAACTGATTTATGTATGCCAGTGGAACTTTTTTACTGCCAACTTCAAAGGGAAATGTGGTATAAGTATTGGGGCCCTGACATCAGAACTTTAGAACTCTTTTGGATCAAGAAACCTGACAAGAAGAAGAGATTGGATAGCTGCGAGGCGGGAATACCACTTTGCTGTGTGCTTCGCAGTGTTAGCCTGCAGTGGCTGCTTCTGTCTTGGGCAGTAAAAAGGCTGGACTGGATTTTCAGTATCTGTTTTCCATGAGTTTCTCCAAGGGCTTGTGGTAAGACGCCCCCTGTTCAAGAAGTCTCATGAACAACAAAGACTTCAAGTTCATCTACTACCAGCACTGGGAACTATGTGTTTCGTGCTGCAACAGACGTTAAGCAACCTGACGCCATCAATGATGCTGCTGCTGGCTCCGTGACCTGAAGGCACCACAGAGGGCACCGCCACACATCTAACCTCAACCCTGGCCTCACTGACTTTGCCGCCACCGAGCCGCTGCTTGCAATGTGTCCAGTGGGCACCGCACTCAGCACCGCCTTGCTTCACACTGCCACCCTGGTAGTCACCGATGCATGATGCTGCCACCGACAGTGCTGCCTGCACAGTGACCGGTGGACACCGCTCGTGGGGGAAAACAGAGCACCGTCCCTGGTCGCACCTCAGCCTTGGTCCGACCGACACCGCTCCAGGCTGACATCAATGCTGCTGCCTGCACCGTGGTTTGGGGGCACCGCTCATAAGTTACACAATGAACCACCCGTCTCACATGGCAGTCTTAGCCCACTGACATAGGCGCCATTGACTCCAGTTCGTCAGGCGACAACAGCACTTCGGCAATGACTGTGCCGCTACCTGTACCGTTACCTGTTAGCACCGCAACAAGCACTGCCCCACTTCCCACCACAGTCCTGGTCTCACTGACGCCCCTGGATGCCGTCACCAAGCCGCTGCCTGCACCGTGACCTGAGGGCATTGCACGCTGAACCGCAACCCTGACTACCACCGACGCTCCCGTCTTCAACCGCACTGAGTTTGACTTGCAAGTCTTTTGACTTCAAGGGCCTGACGACTCCTGCATTTCTAAAGGTACTGTTTTGTGGATCTTACCGACACTAGCTGGCCTGCGACGCCGCGGTCAGCCAGTACTGTTGGATCTGTATGTTCACAATGCTGTGAAAGCCCTGACAGGGCTATCGACTTCAAGGAACTGTTTTTAAAGTGTTTTTTTCTTTATGAGTATTTTGAATCACCGTATGTTGGATTTTTATCGTTTTGGTCTTGTTTTATACAGTTAAATATTGATTTCTTTTATTCCAAAAATGTAGTAGGAAAAGATAGAACAGCCGACGCGTTTCGTCCCAGCTTGGGACTTCTTCAGGGCGGTTTCTGATTCGAAGGGTTGTATTGGTAAGTCCTAAAGAATGAGGTTATCGTACCGGACCACAATCTTGAGTCTGGATAATGGATATGTGATAAAGATATCCAAGGGTCTCAAAGAAATGATCAGGAGATGACTGATAAGGGCAAAGGACAGTCAGAGATTCCAAAATATAAACTGAGCCAATCCTTTCAATGTCAGAGAGGGGGTATGTACGTCCCAGAGTTCCAAATCAGGAATTGTGGCGCAAAGGCCAGTGCCGTTTTCATGGTATCACTGTTCAATTTTCCTATGAAAAATTGCATGGGGAAATTGTGTTCTGGGAACCCTCTTTTTCTCAACCACCAGTTGATGAATCCCCGCTAAACTTTGCAAGAAGAAGCTGAGACACATAAACCTTTGGGTTTGTAAAAAGCACATTTGGGGTTGAACTTTGCCGCCAGCTCTCACCAGGCTCCCAGTTGTCACCGGATTGCCCCTCCCGACGCCGCTATCGCTGCTCAGCGGCCGCAGAGCGGAGGACAGGAGAAGCGAGGACTACCTCCCCCAGGCTGCCCAGCGGCATCGTGACCAGCCGCCGCCTGCTACCAATCATGCGCCTGGAGGCGCTACTAATTGCGAGCACAGTCCCGGGGGAGCGGGGTTTGTAAAAAGCACATTTGGGGTTGAACTTTGCCGCCAGCTCTCACCAGGCTCCCAGTTGTCACCGGATTGCCCCTCCCGACGCCGCTATCGCTGCTCAGCGGCCGCAGAGCGGAGGACAGGAGAAGCGAGGACTACCTCCCCCAGGCTGCCCAGCGGCATCGTGACCAGCCGCCGCCTGCTACCAATCACGCGCCTGGAGGCGCTACTAATTGCGAGCACAGCCCCGCATCGCGGGAGCGCGCGGGAGAAGCCCGGGGCGTAGCCCGGGCAAAGGGCGGGCCCTCTGTGGCCCTCAGAGGACAGAGGAGACCGGACCGGGCCAGTCCCCTTGGTTTTGTCTGTAAGGTAAAATGTGACACCGACATTATGCTTATTTTCACTTGCTCTCCCTAAAGCCCTCGCTACTGATCCCATTTCGAGACTGTACTGTTGATCTACACCATCATGTCACGTAAGGTGGCTTCTAAGAGATGTGGTACGCAGAGGAACGAGGCCACTGGGCCCATGGATTGCTATCTAGAAAGGGTAACCTCACCTATCACGCATGAACTAGATAGATTAGAGCAACGCCTGTCCAGAGATAGCGTGCTTCGCAATCTCCCTGTTACACAGACGGCCGATGGAGCATATGGATCAGCCTTGCTTGACGAACTGAATGCCCTTTGTAAGACCCAGTATGTCGCTGCAGACTATGTAACCAAGCCACTCCATGCTCTGGTTAGTCCCCTGGCAACCCCTAATGTCCAGTCCACTACGCCATTATTGATAGACTGTAACACACCAGATGCTCTCTCTCCATCTCCATTTGTAACAGCTAACAGTAATCATACAGGGCCCCCTCACATCCCACCCGCCAATAGGAAGCGACATGGGTCTACACGCTTGGGGAGTGAAGCCAAACAACGGAAATCGTGTCTAAGTTCCCTAGCAACGACTACACCTACCCCGACAGCACCTAAGATACATAAAAGTTTGGATTTTCCTGTTCCCACCTTCCAGCCAATTTTACTGGACTTTATAGAACGGCTGGTTACCTCTATTATATCCCCACTGATAGCAAGAATAAATAGTCTAGGAGAAAAGCTTAGTGAAATTGAGATGACAATTAATGCCAGTACGTCACTAATAAAGAACATGGCAGAACCCAGCCAGGAACCTGCTCTACCTGCCACTGTGGCGCACCAATCACCTACTAACAGTGGGAACAAAACAATAGCTGCACATAGGACAACTCGGAAAAATCCAAATGTAGTTAGCCGACCCACTACAACCCAGAGGCCTAGCCCAAAAGCAAGGTCTACCTTAGGCCCAATCCCTCATACTGTGATAGCCGATAAACAAGGTATTATCTCTGGCAGAAGTGACCATATAAATTTACCCCCAATAGCCGCCCCTTTTGTATGTGTCCTCTCGGGTGTCCCAGCACTTAAGAAAGGAATACCTGAAAGACAGCACGACTTAAGAAACAAAGTCATCTTTTGGCTAACGAAAAATAGACCCCTGCCACCTAATATTGACGGCTCGATAGTAAGCGTCAGAAAGGTGGGTTGGCTGGGACCGCTCCCTAAGGACACTAAAGGGGACCTTGTCCTGGTAAGATTTAGAAATGAAAGTGTTGTCCCCTATCTACAATCCTGGCAGCCTCAACTGGGAGATGGCCCTATATCTACATGGCAATTACATGACTTTTATCCTAGGGAGTTTTACCTCACCCCGTCAAGATCAATAGTAGAGAGTAATCATCAGCTAGCTAGAAACGTGTATGTACAAAATGGATATAAAATGAACTAATTTAATGTTAAACTCTGTACCTTTTAACCGTGTAAATAACTATTTTTAGTGAGATGTAATTACTGTGACTGTTTTTAATAATCTGTATGCTTTTATGATTTATATTTTTTTTTAATCGAATAAAGCTTAATTGAATTGAATTGACATAAACCTTTTTTTCAGAAGTTGGGTGACAATTCGTCAATAATGCCAAAGTTATTAGCAAACCTAAAAAGTATCTTACTATGGTAACTAGGTCTTTACTTTAACTAGATAGTGGTAACTATATATAACATGCATAGATATGTAAAATATAGATGCCAGTAGTTGTGGTTATCTCAGAGCTTCCCCAATGAAAAGAGATTTTTTGTTTTTCTAATCACTTTGGTGCCATTTTACAACTCAGAAGGAATCCTTCCATGAAAGGTAAACCCTATTGGGCTCTTCGTTGTAAGTTTCATGTTGATCCATCAAGCGAGAACCTATAAATGGGGAGGGTGGGGGGGGGGCAGGGATTGGGGAACAAAAGTGACATGTCGCATTTTAATTCCCATAGGATTATATGTAACAGAAAATAAAACAGCTGAACAGACTTAGACCAAAATTGACGTACAAATCGAATGTTACTCTAAGAATTGCCTTGACTGGATTTTGTGTAAATCCTTTCAGTAGTTTTTGAGAAATTAGCATTTAAATGTTGTTCTGCTCTGAGAATAAAGATGTAAATTTGTATAGCTATTTGGACCATTAATCCACAAATCCCTCACGAATTCACAAATACACAGAAGATTTACAAATCCAATAAAAATATAACTGGGCCTCATTGGACTAGGGGGCTTTTCTAACTGCTCATTGCAGATTTGCAAATCCTCATAGCTCTGTCTGGCTGTCGCAGACATATTTCTGTTGTGGACACTATTCCCCAACACAGTGCACCGAGCAGCTTGTTAGGGAAAATACATGAAAAATGGCATTAAACTACCTTGGCTGAGGCCCATATGGAGAGCTCCATCTTGCAAAAGGAATATGCTACTTACCAGTATGTATCTGTTCTTGGCACAGAGGGCTGCAGAGTGGTACATTATGAATAGATCGCCATCTGGTGTTGGGCTCGGATGATTGCACTTTGTTTTTCTCTTGGAGAGTCTTTTGTATCTTGGTGACTCCTCCCTTAGTTGGCAGTGCGCATGGGCATCGGCTCCATCCTTAGATTGTTTTGCCATAGTAGGGTTAGATGGAGTAGTATAGTAGAATACAGATCAGAGTGCCCATGTAAGTGTATCTAAATAAGATAATGTTGGAACAGACACAGGTTTCCGGGGAGGCTGGGAGGGCATGTACCACTCTGCAGCCCTCTATGCCAAGAACAGATGCATACTGGTAAGTAGCATATTCCGTTCGAGGCATATGGGCTGCAGATGGTACATTATGAATAGACTATACAGCAGTTCTCTCCCTAGCGGTGGTCGCCCGTGTCTGTTGCAACTGTCTGAAACAATGTTTTTAATACTGCTTGTCCCACTCTAGCTTGTTGTGTTGTGTGCACATCTACACAATAGTGTTTTGTGAAGGTGTGCGGTGTAACCCAGGTAGCTGCTTTGCATATGTCATCTAGTGGAATGTTTCCCAAAAATGCCATAGATGCTCCTAGTTTACGTGTAGAGTGAGCTTTAGGAGGAACAGTTAATGTTCTCTTTGCCTTTAAGTAACATATTTGAATGCATTTTACAATCCATCTGGCAATGCCCGCTTTGGAGATGGGATTGCCTTTATGTGTAGGAGAAAACGCAACAAATAGCTGTTTTGTCTTTCTGAAAGTTTGTGTTCTTTCTATATAGTACAATATGGCCCTTCTAACATCCAATGTATGTAGGGCTCTTTCTGCTACTGTTTGTGGTTTCGGAAAGAAAACCGGTAATTCCACTGACTGATTGATGTGGAATGCTGAAATAACCTTCGGTAAGAATTTTGGGTTTGTTCTAAGAACCACTTTATTTTGGTGTAGCTGCATAAATGGTTCTTGAATCGTAAAAGCCTGCAGTTCACTTACTCTTCTAAGTGACGTGATAGCTATGAGGAAGGCCACCTTCCATGTGAGGAATTGTATTTCACACCTATGCATAGGTTCAAAGGGTGGCCCCATTAGTCTGGTAAGCACTATGTTGAGATTCCAGACTGGGGAAGGTGGTCTTCTTGGTGGAATGACTCTTTTGAGTCCTTCCATGAAAGCTTTAATTGCTGGTACTTTAAACAGTGAAAGATGTTGTCTGTTTTGTAGGTACGCCGCTATGGCTGCGAGGTGAACTCTGATAGAGGTATATGCTAGGTTACATTGCTGTAAGTGTAGTAAATAGCAAATGATTTGTTTAGTGGATGCGTCCAGAGGGTTGATGTGCTTACTGTTACAGTGTATAGCGAACCTCTTCCATTTTGCTGCATAGCATGCTCTGGTGGTAGGACGTCTTGCTTGTTTAATGATTTCCATGCATTCTGGTGGTAAATCTAAATACCCAAACTCTATGACTTCAGGAGCCATATCGCTAGGTTCAGTTGTTTGGGATCTGGGTGCATTATTTCTCCATGGTTCTGTGTAAGATGCATGGGTAATAATCTTAGCTTTTGATGTGGTACTTGTGAGAGTTGTAGCAGCGTGGTGAACCACGGCTGTCTTGCCCACGTGGGTGCCACTAGTATCATTGTCATTGAGTGTTGCTGCAGTTTCCGAACCAGTAATGGAATTAGTGGTAGAGGAGGGAATGCGTAAGCAAATTTGTTGGACCAATTTATCCACAGTGCATTGCCCTGGGACCGGTGGTGTGGGTACCTGGATGCGAAGTTTTTGCATTTTGCGTTCTGATGATTGGCAAACAGATCTATCTCTGGTTGCCCCCATTTTTGGAAGAATGGCTGCAGTATTTGGTCGTGCAGCTCCCATTCGTGTAGTTGTTCTGACTGTCTGCTTAGAATGTCTGCTATCTGATTTTGAACTCCTGGTAGGTGTTCCGCTAACAGGTAGATCTTTTGAGGAATGGCCCATCTCCATATGTCCTGTGCTAGTCTGGACAGTTGGAGAGAGTGTGTCCCCCCCTGTTTTTGAATATAATACATTGCAGTCATGTTGTCTGTTCTGATCAGGACTGCTTTGCTTGTTATTTGCATTTGGAAAGCTTTTAGTGCTAGAAATATTGCTAATAGTTCTAGGTAGTTGATGTGCAGTTTCTTTTGCTGCACACTCCACCTCCCCTGTACTGTGTATCTGTCCATGTGCGCTCCCCATCCGGAGAGCGATGCGTCCGCTGTTATTATCACTTGTGGAATTGGCTCTAGGAACGACCGTCCCTTGGAAATGTTTTCTGTGTTCCACCACTTCAGAGAGCGATACGTCCGGTCGTTTACCAACACCAGATCTGTAATCTGACCTTGAGCCTGATTCCACTGTGTCGCTAGACACTCTTGTAGTGGGCGCATTTGTAGTCTGGCATGTGGTATTAGCAGTATGCAGGAGGACATCATGCCTAATAGTTGCATAAACACTCGTGCTGGTAGTGAGTGTTGTGGTTGAAATCTTTGTATTAACCCGACCATTGTCTGTACTCTGATTGGGTTGGGGTATGCTATTGCTTTTTCTGTGTCTACTGTAGCCCCCAGGTATTGCTGAATCTGGTTTGGTTGCAGGTGTGATTTTTTGTAGTTCACCGTGAATCCTAGGTGGTGCAACAATTGAATTGTCTTCTGTGTGTTGTGAAGACATTCTTCTTTTGACCTGGCCTTTATTAGCCAGTCGTCCAAGTATGGGAAGACATGTACTTGTTGTCTTCTTAGGTGTGCTGCCACCACAGCTAGGCATTTTGTGAAAACTCTTGGTGCTGTTGTGACACCGAAGGGGAGGACTTTGAACTGATAGTGTTGTCCTTCTAACACAAACCTTAGGTATTTCCTGTGGGCTTTGTGAATTGGGATATGAAAGTAAGCGTCTTTTAGATCCAGTGTAGAAAGAAAGTCCCCTTTCTTCAGTAAAGGGAGTACTTGTTGGAGCGTGACCATGTGGAAATGCTCCGAATTTATGTAAGCATTGAGAGGTCTGAGGTCTAATATTGGTCTTAGGGACCCATCCTTTTTGGGGATCAGGAAGTATAGAGAGTATACTCCTGTTCCTTGTTGATCCTTTGGAACCTTCTCTATTGCATGCTTTTGTAGAAGTGCTAGAACTTCTTCTCTTAACAATGTCAGATGATCTTGACTCATTGGACGCTGTTTGGGGGGGATGTTTGGTGGGGTAGCTGTGAGTTCTAGGCAATAACCATGTTGGATAATTTGTCTCACCCACTTGTCTGATGTGATGTTCTCCCAGACAGGTAGGAACTGTGATAGACGTCCCCCGACCGGTGTTATGTGGTCTGGGGGGAGTTCTATGAAGTCACTGTTTTGGTGTTGAGGCGTTGCGGTTGTTATTATTCCCGCGGCCTCTACCTTTATTGTTGTTACCTCTGTAACTGCCTCTTGAATTACCTCTGGGTGATGTTGGTGTGAAAGAGGTGGATTGCTGATTCGTTCCTGTATTCTTTGAGCCCCCTCTATAGGTGGATCTACGAAAGGAACCTCTGTGTGTTGGCTGTTGCAATGTTCCCATTGACTTAGCCGTTTCTGTATCTTTCTTCATTTTTTCTAAGGTCTCGTCTGTGCTTGAGCCAAACAGTGTCTTCTGATCAAATGGTTTGTTTAGTAGGGCTGTTTGTACTTCTTGTTTGAATCCCGAGATTCTAAGCCATGCATGCCTTCTTAGCATGACACTGGTGTTAATAGATCTTGCTGCAGTGTCTGCTGCGTCTAATGCACACTTAATGGAAGTATTGGTTATTATTTTACCTTCCTGTATTAATTGATCTGCCTTCTTCTGATGTTCTTTTGGGAGATGTATGAGAAGTTTTTCTAACTCATCATAATGTGCCCTGTCGTAACGTGCGAGTAGTGCTTGTGTATTGGCTATACGCCAGCTATTCGCTGCTTGTGATGCTACTCTTTTGCCTGATGCATCTATTAACTTTGATTCTTTATCTGGTGGAGGAGCCTCTCCTGTAGATAATGAATTTGCTCTTTTACGAGCGTTTGAGACCACCAGCGAGTCTAGAGGTACATGCCCTTTAATAAATATTGGGTCCTTTGGAGCCGCTTTGTATTTTTTATCAATTCTTGGGTTTAGCACCCTGGCTCTCACTGGGTTTTCGAATATTTCCTCTGTGTGACTAAGAAGACCCTTCAACATAGGAAGAGTACCTGATGTTCTCTGTGCATTAGGTAGAGTCTCTAACAAGAAATCCTCTATTTGAGGTTCTGTATGCATATCTAGTTTGTGATATTTTGCTGCCCTATTAATGAGCTGCACAAAACCTGTGTTATCATCAGGTGGTGAAGGCTTTGAGGGATATAGCTCTGGGTCGTTGTCCTCATCTGACCCTACATCATAATTTTCCCATGGGTCCTCCTCATCTAGGATAGTTTCGTCATCCTCTTGAGGTTCTCCCTCCCCTATATCACTGTCTACATCTGACTGAGGTGTAGCTGGTCTTGGTGTGGAGGGTGTAGGAATATTTGGCCTATTGTGAGGAATAGGAGAAGAGGGTGTGACTCTCGGTCGAGGAGAAGCAGGAGGAGTTATATTTGTCCCCATTGTTCTCTTTTTTGAAGGAAGAGGTTTATCTTCTGACTGTTCACTCTTTCTCTTCTTTGTGACCACTTTCCCAGTTTGTGGATCAATAAACAAGATCTTTTGTTTGGGATCTGTCTGTTGCTCCTGAATCGGTACCGAAGATCCTGGTTCCGAGAGCTGTTTTTGTTTTCGATCGTCAGATCTTGTTGTTTTCGACACCGAATGTCTGCTCGATTCCGACTTTCTGGGTATCGAGTGTCTTTTGGGCGATAAATCATATTTATGTTTCGACATGGAATGTTTCGATACCGAGCTTTCCCTTGTTTGTTGCCTCGGTGCCGAAGTCGATGTCGCCCTTTTCTCGGATCCGACATGATGGGATTCCGAGTGTTTCGGTTTCAGTTTCGGTTTCGTTGCCGGGCCCGAGGGCGGGGCGTCGGAAACTTTTTTCTGCGGTTTGACCGGGCCCGAGGGCGGGGTCGTTACCGCACGGGGTCGGTTTTTCGGTAAGGGGACGTCGTCACTCACGGTTTGTTGCTCGATGAGTTCTTCGACTTCCGACTGGTCCCCTTCCGACCCCGACTGGTCTTCTTCTTCCTCGATTTGCTCGTCTCCGAACAGCTCCGGGATCGCCTCCGCCTGCATTCTGGAAACCTCGTGTCTTCGAGCTCGACGATTTCTAATCGTTAGCTTGGAGGAGAATGCTGCACAGGCTTCGCAGTCCCTGGATTCGTGTTCAGGCGATAGACAGAGGTTGCACACCTCGTGTAGGTCCTTGTGTGGGAACTTAGCACCACACGTTGGACATTTTTTGAATGGAGTCCTTTCCATGGACCCCGGGCTTGACTGCGTCGAGAAAGGCCTTCTGTTCTTCGACGTAGATCCAAGTTTTTCTCTTCGATTTTGAATTTGCAACGCGTCGGAATGGAAATGAATGCGTTCGATAACAATACCGTCGAATTGGAAAGGGAATACGCGCCGATAAATCACTTTTTTCTGAAGTTGATCTGGAGCGTCTCGATCCTCATCCGAACCCGATGGCGGAAAAAAACAATCTAAGGATGGAGCCGATGCCCATGCGCACTGCCAACTAAGGGAGGAGTCACCAAGATACAAAAGACTCTCCAAGAGAAAAACAAAGTGCAATCATCCGAGCCCAACACCAGATGGCGATCTATTCATAATGTACCATCTGCAGCCCATATGCCTCGAACATAAATTTAAAAAAAAGATTTTTATCACAGGATTTGCAAATCCTATGCAAGATAAAAAATTTAAAAAAGTATTTGGTGCCATACGGCTGCACATGGCGAACAACCACAAATGGGAGATGGCTGCACACAGCAGGTTGGGGCAGGACTAGGCCACAGTTTCTGCCACCAACCCCCGATGTCCATAGCCAAAGCCCCTGCACAGAGGGGGTTGACTGTCCAGGGAAGTATGGGCCATGCATGTCATACCCTGCTGTGCACAGCAAGATGCCTTGTGCAGTGGGGTTGGCCATACGCTGTGGGATTGGTGCGGGCCTGACCATATTAGGTCAAACCTCTGTGCATGGATGAAGTTCCTGTGTAGAGGTGCTTGGCCTCCACACTGGGTTATCTGCTGAGTCTGACCAAAGGCCATGTGTTGCATCCCACCCCTCTGTGGGGTTTGGCCAGACAAAGATATGAAAATCTGCCTTGGTCCTCCTTTAATAGGAACAGTTCAACCCGAACATCCAAGCAAGATTCTCTATGAACCGGAGGACAAGTAACCAACAATCGGTTAAAACCTATTTGGGCTTCATCAGTCGCGGACAACTTGGCTTTAGAGACACAGTAAGTACGGGACCCACGCTTGGGTATACCCTAGACACACACAAAAGGTATGGGAGGAACGCTTTCAAATAATCTCACCACTTGCAATCACTCGGGCAGCATGCCAGCCCATTGTTTTCTGCCCACCTTGCCACCTAAGTTTGGACCCAGCCATATGCAAATCAGCCTTGGTCCTGCTCTAATAGCAACAGTTCAGCCTGAAGGGTAAGGTCAGGTCCTCTCTGAACAAGAACACAAGCAACCCAAGACCAGTTATTGCCTATGTGGGCCTCTTCAGTCGGATGCAGCTGGGGTCCAGTGCCATAGTGAGCCTGGGCATGCCCTTGGCACTTTAGGGAGTTATATCAAATCCAAAACTAGCCAATCAATGTCTGAAGGTGCACACATAAGACATTATGGACATTTATCTTCCCCAAAAAGGAGGGAACAAAATCAGCATTTTATTGGCCACTTCTATATTCTTTTATTTTAGTTTCAGGAAAATCTGCTTCACACAAAGACAGAGTTGGTTACACAGAGATAGTCCAAAGGTTTATTCTTTCCCTGTTGAAGTGGGATCATAATGGTTTTGACAGATTACTACAAGTGTTCTTATTGGCCTGTAGACATCCGTTCTAATCTGAATGAGCCCGTGCCAAGCAGAGCAGCGAGGCAGAGAGTGAGATGTATTGTCTGTCCTCTCCCTTCGCCCCTTCACTTATTTGATCTATTTTCATTGTATATCATGTAGTGTGTGGTCAGTAGTGGTTGCAGTGAGGGGTGGAAGAGAGAGTCATCCCTTTTGAAGCCTGATTAAAAGGTTAGTTCTCAGTGTTGTAACGAATGTTGAGGGGGCCCGTCCGCTTCGGACCCTGTCAGAAGCTCAGGCCAGGGCCCGTGCACATTGCCGGAGGGGGCCCCCTATGCTCCAGACCCTGTCAGAAGCTCTCTGGCCAGGGCCCGTGCACATTGCCGGAGGGGGCCCCCTATGCTCCAGACCCTGTCAGAAGCTCTCAGGCCAGGGCCCGTGCACATTGCCGGAGGGGGCACCTTATGCTTCAGACCCTGTCAGAAGCTCTCAGGCCAGGGCCCGTGCACAGTGACATAGGGCCCCCCAATGCTCTGGACCCAGGCCAGTGCTCTCAGGCCAGGGGCCATGCACATTGCCGGAGGGGGCCCTTGTAGCTCCCGACCCAATCAGGAGCTTTCAGGCAAGGGGCCGTGCACAATGCCGGAGGGGGCCCCCTGGAGCTCGGGGGCTGTGGGGGATAATTAAGTGCTGTATTTGTAAAAAAACAAGTGCCAGGGCTCTCGCCAGGAGGCCACTACAGCTTGCACCACAGATTGCCCCAGCCATGCTGCCAATGATTGAAACACAACTACTGAGCATCACACTCCTACGAGTGTGACGATTAGGACTATTCAAGGCCCCAAAAGCTGTGAGAATGGCTTGAGCTGCTGGTAAAAGTCACTGTTAATGTATATTGGAATAATAATGGATTGCTGTTGTGGTCATCTCTAAATTTGCCAGACAGTGCCACCTTGTGGTAGGCTGTCACAAGCCCCGGTGTTGACAATTAAGTGCTGGTACTGAGCACCGGAAACCACTGGCTCAAATTAAGCACAGGGGCTATTGTTACACCAGTGTTAGTGCTGCTTTACACTACCAGCCATTCTGCTTTGTTCTGAATTACGTTCGTAATGATGTTATTATTCCATTAATCTCCATAATGCTGCTCATAATGTATTTCTCATTTAAATCCAGTCACAATGGAATACTTCCACATTATCCCAATGCTCTGCTGTGCTCAAACAACCTTAACTACCTCCATTGCTGTGCACATACAGAACAAGCTCGTTGTTCATCTAGGTTTCCCTCCAAACATCTGCTCACCATGTATTATCTTCATAATTCTGAATTGCTTCCACAACTCTGCCCTTCATGATTTGTCTTCATTAGCATGACATACCAAACTACTTTCATTCTGTGCCTTAAGAATCACTGGAAGGCTAGATTCATTGCAGAAGGTGTGCTCCTTAAATATGCCTAACTTAGCAAGAAGGGTTAAGGGTCACATGTTTGACCGGTAGGTTATCAGGCACTGCACCCTCCCCCACAAAAGGATTTGGAAACTGTGGGAAATCGCAAACGACGGGACATCTGTCATGGCAGCAGGCATGTGCAGGACACAACCTCAACGCGTACACACCTTCATTTAAAGTATGATCCTTTGTGTATGGAATCTGCAACAGATGGCAGCATTCCGGCTGGGTGGCATTGCACTTTTCTGTAACTGTGAACCAAAATAAAATAAATCCCAACTCACACAACCATGCACGCCTGATCATCCAGCGCTGGGTGGCTTTGTGCATCTTTTCAGTACAAAAAGAGATCAGATGTACATCAGTTACAGGGCCTGGGGTTGCAGCCGACCTGTGGTCTCATTGGCCATGAAGTCAACAGCAGGAACCGGAAGTAACCCGGGCTCAGCCTCGGAGTCCATTCCCTGTGCTTCCCAGAGCACCTCAGCACAAATGTGGACAAGGTCTCCACATCTCTGCTTCCTTGAGGGGGCAAAGTATGTTTAACGTCAATCCTGTTGCCCTTGGCATTGTGGCGAATCAAAGGCCCTACATTTACAAAATATTCTGTATAAAAATGCCACTTGCATGTGTCAGTGAGTTAAATGTCTGCTGCTGACATATATGATATATGCGGGCAAGGATGAGTTAGACCTCGTTGCTTCTGCTGTAGAATTGAGGACCACTAAATAAGGCAATGTGGCAATTGCAACACCTCCTATTTACAGCACTTTGAAACGGCAAAGGCGCTATATAAAAGCAAATTATTATCATAAAAATAGTATTTTGGATTACTTGAAAGTCTTTATATAAAAAATAATATTGTTACCAATCCAGCTCATCAAAGAACTTTGAGGAGCTTTCCTGTTACAACGAGGTGGTTAGCATTTTTGTGGGGATCCAAGAATGTTAAACATACAACATACGTTTTAGTAGATGCGGTGAAAACATTTGATAAAGGGCTTAATAATGCAGGATGTTACTAGGTGGTAACTGTAGTTTGTAAAACATTTAGAATTTTTAGAAGGTAAATGAATTAAAGCACTCTTAGACAAAGTGCTTTGCCATCGATCACACAATTGAATCAAGCATGCGAGCCAAGATTAAAATGTATGTACACTGGGCCCAATAACCGCAGTATAGCCACTGGATCACATCTCTTCTGTTTTTCGACAAAGTGCATGTAAAGTTCTTGAAAAGATCAAGCTCTATACAAAACAAGCATTGGCATAGCCCATAGGTCTAGCCTTTGGGACCTTATAAGTGTTTAGTTATCCAGCACAATATCCTTGGTGCAACAACATCAACTGTTGAATGGCTAAACGCTTATACAGATACAGTCCTAAAGGCGAGACCTATTGGCCAGGCCAATGTTTGTTTTTCTTTAGACAAAGTGAGACTAAGTGATTTGCCCAGAATCACAGGATGGTTGAGTTCCCATCAGACTCGAACACCTGGGTCCCCAGCTTCCAGGTCGGCCACTCTTGCAGTTAAGCCACATCCTCTGCCTTCAGCATCAATCAACTAGGCAAGCACTTCCTCTCTCTCGCGAGGACACGCTGCGTTGTCATCTTTAGAATGCACGTTGCCATTTACAATGCTGGCACAGTTCGCAAATTCAACTGAATAAAATCTTGTCACTTTTTATTATTATATTTGAATGAGCAATGGGTGCCACGGTATTAGTCAAAAGTTTAGAACGGAAAACACAATGATGTCGGACTATGCTTACGCGGGAGCACAGACTGATATGGAATAGTACTTGCACCGCTCCCTGTTTTGGAAATGAAGGATAGGTCCTTAAGAGTTCACGATGGCCCTTGGAGTTGATGGGGGCCTATGGAGGGTTGGCAGAGTCGCAGGGGCGCAGTGATGAGTCCAGTGTGACAACAGGAGAGATTACGTCAGTGCTTGCTGTGTCCAGCTCTTCAGTTTACCAGCCAGATTTTAACAAACAATGTAAAGATGTTATTGTCATGCACTTTTTTTGTTTTTTTGCCAATTGATGTTTGATTTGAGAATAAATATGTCCTGACAACGCGCTCTCAAACACCCGGCTTCCATTGTCTCAGTTCGGGTGTCGTGGTTGGTACCATGCCCTTGGGGGGGGAACTAGGCTCAAAGGGCCCCCTCATACAAATAGGCGCTTTAGACTACAGGACGAGAGAAGAGTGGATTCAATCTGCGCTGGTTTTAAAACCTTCGATTATGAAGACCCAAGCGCCATGTGTGCTGGGTGTGGTTTTAGCCAAGGTGTTTCACACCAGGTTTGATTGGTGGTGCCAGCTACACTGAAAAGCAGAGCACAGTGTTTGCCAAACATCCTCGAAAACATGTGTGCGTTTTAAGTGTCCTAACACTTTTTCACCTCACCAACCACTGTTTTCCCATCATTCCTCTTTTAATGCCCACCCTCCCAAAAAAGGAACATTTGCTCTTTGTTTTGCTCCGCCTCCTGTACATTGTACATGCATCTCTCAATATTCCTCCCCTCCGTTTAAGCTGGGTTTTTTTGCACCCCCTGCCTGCATATTACTACAACCACAGTTTGCATCCATCGGATCTTACTTTTAATGCTGTGTTTCTCCTTTCACCCTCTGTACATTTTACCCCTGATTTGGCCACTAGATTTATTTTCATTTTTTCTCTGCACGCTGGTACGATACTCGTATGTAAAGCGCTTGACGCCGCCTGGCCTGTGTGGGCACTATAATACAATATCTCAAAAACATTAAAAATTATGATAGAGGAATCAATTTGGTGAAACGCTCCAACCTACATCTGTTGTAAATGTCATTTGCACCAGTTTTTTATTGCACGTGACAATATCTCGTGTGTCTGAATTACAAAGTTTGTGGTAAAAACAAAACTCCATCATATCAAAACAATGGTAACGTTGGAGCTCAAATGCAAGTCTACGAGTGGAAAACAAAAAATCCAAACAAACATACATGCAACAGGAAAGTGAAGAAAAGATTAGAAAAGGATCAAAGGAAACTCAAGCCAGAGGCATTGAACACAAGGCTGCGCCTTCGAATACAAGGCTGTGTCTTCGAATACAGGCATTAATTATATTTTTAGAGCAAAACGAATATTATCCAATGAAAATATGAAAGTTTTAAAAGTTAATGGCCCCTTGAACTGAACTTCCCAAAGCTTTGACAAAGTAAACAAGCAGAAGGGTGCAAGAGGTGACAGGCATAAAGCAATAATTAACAAGCGTGCCCACGCTGATGAAAAACAGATTGCCTCTGTGCGCGCTGCTGGCTCCCGAGAGCAAAAAGCTCTGGGAGTAAACCTTTTAAAAGAAGCCGGGACATGCACACTCCTTTGGCCAATTGCGTAATAAAGCCAGACGCAAAGGTCAATGGCGTGTGAGCCCCACATGCACAAGCTTTTACGAAAGCTGAAGTGATTGCAAGAGGTCGTTTTCCTAGTGCAGCGCATGTCCTGCGTTAGGCTCGACCTAAAAATGATGAACTATTTTCTAAAAGCAAAATCAACAGCTATAGACAAGCACAGCTGTGAGCTAAAACATGTATTTTTTTCTAGACTAGTAGTGAGCTCTTGAGGACACATCAACACGAAAGGTTGAACATTGCTCCATCAATGCCCACACACTGTATTGTATTGTAACATTAGTATAGTGCTGACTACCCCCATGTGTGGCTCTGAAGCACTTGCCTACCTGGGTAGCACGTTATACCATGTATATGTGATTGGAAGGGTGTTGTCTTTGTTTTGATACTACATGTTTTCATGCCATGCGTGGTGTCCACCGAGGTGCGATTATCATGTTATAGGACGCAGCTCTTAGCAGTGTGATGAGTGAAGAGGTGTGGGAGGCATTTCTTATGAGCACAGTCCACTAAACTGGTTACTATTTTTTGTTTGTCCTCATCAAGCAAGAACATTTCTTAGAATATGGAGGAGTCAGAGGGCCTTTATCTTGTTTGGATCTGTTCCACAACGACCGCCTTCTAACTCTCTGGGGATGCGGTTTGCCTTGTCCTCTGGGGCCCCCTTTTTTCCATATCTAGGTATACGATTTTCGGAAGTGGGGGGAGCAAGTCATTATGACTACTCTATTCAAGAGTCCGCTTGAAATCGTTGTTACCATGGCCTTAATTATTGGACCCCCAAGATGTTGCCAAATTGTATTTTTCCCAAATATTCCAGAACCTATTTTTCTTACTTTGCCTCCCCTTTTTATCCAGGTTGTATACCCTTAATACTGGGTTAAGCCAATCGGGGTATCTTGGTGGAGTTTGTTTTATCCAATTAATACAAATTTCCCTCCTGGCTAGGAGAACCAATAAAAAGAGGATTCTTTCTTGACCCTTCGACAAGTTAGTAGCATGCAAATTATTTCTGACCCCAAAGATAAACTGGTTACTATTACTTACAAAACTTAACAGGGCTACTGGCCCGCTGACACTGGTAAAACTGACATTGATCCGGGCAAAGTTTCCAGCTCAGACATGAAAACAGCACATTTTGGCCCTTTTTAGTTTGCCGGAAAAGGGTGTTTTTACCTGAAAACATGCATGCGCCTATAGCAAGAATTGTGTGTTTTCTTTCATACATAATGTTTATTTCATGATGAAAGAAGGTGATTTGCTTTTCACAGGGCATGTCAGAATCCGAAATACTTTTATCCCTTGTTATTGAAAATGACACATTTGTAAAGCTCCTTCTTGGGTGGACAGGTTTGTTTGTTTAGAAGTGCTAAGATTTAGTTTTGAAATTTGGTAAACAGTTGGAATTGTTTGATAACAGGTTATTTGTAATAGGTTTGACCAATGGAATGGAAGCAGGGCTGTGGATTAGGGCAAACTGATTGGTCTCCCCTGCAAACTGTGATGAGTGGCCCCTGAGTCTTCATATCTCACAGATATTAATTGAACTTGGCCTAATTGGGCCACTTGAAGGGTTGGGGGCCCCTGAACGGGTGAGGTTGCAGGGCCTTATGGTAACTCCCTGATGCAGGGAAGGAAGCCAGCGGATCACCTAGTGCACAGGTTCACGATTTTACAAAGATGCAAGGTGAAAACTGGTTCTGCTGTTCTAAATGACACTCCTTACATTAGATAGGTAGTTGTATAACACATGAAATACTATCAAAGCAAGTAGACCTCACTTTTCTTTTTAAATAAGCAGTAGCAAATCCAATAAGCCTTGCTTTTTAGGGGAAATGTTTGGTAAGAGTTGAGTGACTTTGTGTGTCTTATTCCCAGCTGTCCTAGAAAGTAAAAGACACAGTAAAGTGACCTCCTGCAAAGCAAAAATATGGAAGCTGACAGTAGGACACCACAGCTGAACTGACTGAATTAGCAGAGTTAAGCCATACCCTCCAATAAAGAGCATTATAAAACGAATAAGGACATCCAGGTTGCCCTGCACATTTTAAATTGGCAAACAAGTGTCAATAGAACATGTCATTATGACAGCAAAGTAAAGCAATGAACGTACAAGGGTGATGAGTGAATACCCTTAGCCTAGCTTAAAGACACTTCCAACAACACTTTCAAGACAAAAAAGCCATAGAACAGCAGTTAAATTACACAAATCACACACTGGCCGAATGACTAGCAACTGGTAATGTTGCTTTGCGGTCTAACAAATGGGCTACTTCAGTCCAACTCAAAATCCATGGGGGGACACAAAAGGGACAATGTAGCCATCCATGAACATCCATGGCCTCTTCATAATAAATTAACGTATTTAATGTATGCCCCTACCTCCATTATTTTCTGAGAGGTTGTTGCAGTACCGGTGGTTGTCCATGTGTTGGCCATGTGTGATGCTGAACTTAACTACACGCATTAGTTTGGCTCCACCCCTTTTTCAGTCAGTAGAAACCAGTAAGTCCACACTTTTGAGTATATTTACACTCGCATTTTGTGAATGCCCAAAAGTAGTAAAGTTACTAAAAACTGTAAGTAAATTACAGGTGTAAATTACTCAAAAGTGTAATGTACCTTAAATAGCTTCGCTTGTTAGGTCTCACCTGAGACAGTGCACATGCTGTCCTTTGCGTGTCATATTGTTTGCTTACAGGGAGCTTAAAACCCACCCATGGCTTACCATTAGTTGGATTCAATGTAATTCTCAATTGCTTCCTAGTCTTTGGTCAGCCGGTGCTGGCTTGACATCCTCTTCTTGTCCCTGCCACCCGGGAGTAATACTTCCTTGCCCAGTGCCCTTGCACTGATTGTCCTTTCAGAGCTACTTTTTAATTCTTGTGGAAATATTCCATAAAATTGCATACATTTTCTCCTACTGTACATCATGTCACTTGTTCTTCAGACACTCCATCGTGTTGCTTGCCCCCTCCCGCCCACCTCCCACTGTCCGTCATTTTGCTTGCCCCCTCCTGCTATCTGTGGTGTTGCTTGCCCTCTCTTGCCCTCTTCCTACTGTGCCTCGTATTGCTTGCCCCTCCTGCGCTACTGCTGCTATCATCTATCTTCTTGCTTCCCCCTCCAGCTGTTAAGATATGACTCTGGCCCCCTCTTGTCTTCCTTCCGCAGTCCCTCATGTTGCTTATCTCTCCTGTGCTCCTCCTGCTGTCTATTTTAGTCCGCCCACACCCGTCATAACCAAGAAAAAACAATATAATGCGGATACCGCTACCGCGTCACAGTGGGATTTTGTCTAACTTTTTTTTACTTAATCTGCGGCCTACCCAGACTTGTGTTGTTGCTTGCCCCCTCTAACCAACCCATTAAATCCTGCGTTGTTTGCATCTACCGCTCCAAAAAAAAGCATTGAAAAATGATATTTGGCAGTGTTAATGTCTTTTCTAGCCAACTGTGCAGCATGGTTGAATGTAAAACTCTGACACGGCCAGCGTGGACTGCGAATTATCGCTTTTATTTTTACTTTCAGACATGTTGCACAGCAGCAGCACTGCTGTACAACATGGCTAAATAACATTGAACAAGCCAATAGATCCCACAAAGGCGAAACTTATTGGATTTGTCAATGCTTGCTTTAAAAAAGGAACTCAGAAACATTCATGTTACTCCCAAGTCCTGGCGACAATGCCTTTAGAGAAGTAAAAATCAACTTAGTTTTCAGGTCTACCCTATATGTGGTCTAGAATCTTATTACAAATAAACAATTGGAACGGTCTCAAAATATCAACTACATTTTCGGCACTCGTTGTTTCCATTTGCATGTATTTGGAAGTCAGCGTACCAAGTTGGAGCGTGACTCCTTTAAAATACAATAGAATTGTGATTGCTTAGATGCAGTTGGTAAAAGAATCTCTCTCGGGCAGTTAAAAAACTTAGTCAGCTAGCACCTGACGTTCGAAGGAACCAATTTTTACACACTTAAAAACCTGCTTGAAGTGTTCATTATAGCAGGGCTCCCGGTTTTATGGTATTTATTTTTTTAACATTTCCGTCTGTATTTATCCATATTTATTTTTGGGCCATTTTATCTGTATTTATCCATATTAATTTTGTGTTTTGCATATCAATGTAGTTGTAAAACTATACATTTCCATATTTATTTAAATGATAGACGCGCACTCATACTTTAATGTCTGTCGTATTTTAGCTATTTAAGTTACCAAATATTACATAACAGTACATATACTGGCAAATATTAGCATTATACCTCAAATGTGTGTTGAAAAATGCCAATTTTTAAAGAAATTTCATCCAGTTTTTTAATTTCCCATGCTGTCCATCTGCTCAGCTGTTGGGCAGTAATTCATGAAAGACAGCACATAGAGCCACTTAAAAGAAGCACATTTTCTGTATTTATCCATTTTTAAAAATAAATGCAGACAGAAAGCACATTGTTTTTTGTCTGTATTTATCTGTAAAAATTTGTAAAATCAGAAAACAGGGAGCCTTAATTTATACCAGACACCAAGTGACACAGTTAAGTCTATAAAGCAGAGATTGAAGTCACTGGTGCTGAACGGGTTAACAAACCCTAGGCCAACCTCTGATGTTATCACGCTACGCAAGCGTGCGGCACCAGTCCCGGGACCCGGTTAGTGAAAAGCATTCAGAAACGAGAAACGGCCATGAGCATATCTACGGGATCCTGTGCTAGGATCAAAGTAATCCTGTAATCAGGCGTCATAGCACCTAGGATGCGCTCGGGATCCCTGGTGGGAACCCTATGATGAAGCATGCCACCAACTAGGTTGGTGAGTGAGGGTTCTTTTTAAAAGCGTATTGGTCTGTCTTTTTCATAATGCTTTTTTGTATGAACTTGAAATTGTGAGCCCATTCCAATTAGTGATTTGACTTAATCAGGGAGTGAGAACGAGCTCCCAAAAAACTCCTTGCTCTCTGTATTTGTTGTACTACATTCTTAATGGCCATTAAATCAAACGCAAGAGATATTTTTTAACAGCACACATCTGAACTCACATCTTTCAAGATGTTCTCATGTGCAATAATGAAGCAAAAAGGAGGCATGATGAAATAAAATATTTGCCGAAGATAACCGAAGTTGGCTAAGAGGGAAAACTGAATTCATCCCAGATTTTTGGCATTTGTGCATTTCAGCCACTGCATCAGTATCTCCTTCTCTATCATTTTTCGAATCAAAGATTAATGTTTATCTTTAGTTCTTGGAGCATTTGGTTATGGCGTGGGTGGAAGGCAGAAACCACATGAAAGCTCTGTTCTTTTTGGTGTAAGAGTCCAAGAGACCTCAATATAGCCAGAGAAAGTCATTTGGCTAGAGGCTTTTGTGACTTTTCCACCTATAAGTATAAATCTCCGTAGCTTATTTGATTACATCAGCCATATACCGTAAAGCAGTGGTTCCCAAACTTTTTCGACCCGCGGCTCACTTGACCCATTGGTCATTGCCCGTGGCTCCCCCCTGTTACTTTTTTTAGAGGGTGGGGGTGAAGTAAGCCCGGCCTCAGGACTACTTGCATTTTTTTCCCTGAAAATAATTGGGATGAAGTTGATGAAGGTAGTATAATCAGATATGCAGGGTGTTTCGTATTACTAAGGCGGCGCCTCTAATAAAATATTCCTAGTTACATTTCTTTGCCCATGCCTTCTTTAGAGTACCTTCTCAAGCCTTTTTATCCGACTTACAGAGCTAGATAGCACCCCTATGCTTGTAGGCCCCATAGCCAAAGTGTATATGCGCTTAAAGGATATTTGCATGCACTTCCATTTCTACCCATGTCATATGTGTCAACACACCTATCTCAGCAGGGTGACACATGCTTTTTGCTGTCTCCTCCCTACAATTGGCTCCAAATCAATGCATGTAAAATAAATTCCTCAGATTTTTTTTTAAACGTCCCTCTTTCTTGCTTACAAATGTTGCCATTATGCTGTATATGATGTTTACTTCCCTGTGCTCAAGGATAGAGCAGGCCTGTCTGAAAGTGTGTGTACTGAAAGAAATGTGTACTGGAAGTACCTATGATTCAAGTACAAATGTCAATACTTAATAATACTTATTGTGTTTAATAGACAGGACAACTGTACTATCCTGATAACTTGCATTGGTGTAAAATGCATTTGGAAAAAAAAGAAACTATTAATGAGTCTAACAAAACTAATCAGGCATCTTCCTCTTACTTTGGGAGTGTTGTAATGTGTGGATCCAGTAAAATATGGAGGTCATCTCCCTCGACATGCCATTAATTAAGCACTACATTTACAGCTTTAGACATATCACTTACAAATCATCCACATCATGCGTTTAAATCTAATAATTTTATCTGAAACCAACAACCCCTTCAACATTGAAGGTATTAAAGTGGTTGGTGCACGGCTCCCCTGGCTAGGTTTGACGTCTCCCCAGGGAGTCACGGCACACAGTTTGGGAACCACTGCCATAAAGTATCTGGTGAAACACTTGCCAATTGACCAAAAGTATTCGCCAACATGGGTCCTTTGCTCAGCGCCCGCGGGAACCAACCAGCACCTGAATGACCAGCCACAAGCAGGGCAAAACCAATCTTGGATTGCTTATGTTCCAATTCAGAGAGGATCAGACTTTGCAGTTTTGTCTGGACTTTTTCTATTGGAGCAGGGATAAGACTGATTTGCATATGACTGGGTCTAATCTGAGGTGGCATGGTGGGCAAAGACCCATGGGTTGGAATGATTCTGTAAGTGATAGTCAGTGGTTATACTTATTGCAAGCATTCCTCCTTTTGTGTGTCCGATGTATCGCCCTAAGTAGCCAAGGCTGTGCCCAGATGTGGATTCTTTGTTCGCTGTGTCATTGGAACCAAGCTGCTCTCGACTGAAGGGCCCAAGTCAGGGTGGAACTGGAATTGATTGCTTGTGTTTAGGTTCAGAGAAGATATTGCTTGGCAGTTTGGGCTAGATTGTTCCGACTGAAGCAGGGTCAAGACTGATTTGCATATGCCTAGGTCTGGTGGGCAAAAGAATGGTGGGTTTGATTGCTACCCTGAGCGAATGCCAGTGGATAGACTGATCGTAAGCATCCTTCATCACCTTTTGTGTGTTTACCTTTAACTTCAGCAAGTTCATTTTGCACATGCTGTTTGAGATATGATAGATATGACATTAAAGACATATGGCAAAATGCAATTGATATTTTTGTTTACAGATTGATAGAACTTTCTTTTCCCAACATCACTGACTAATAAGAAAGGAAAGAGGGCGCCGCTAGGCCCCCCCGAACGTATTGCGGGGCGCAGCCCCCTCCTTCATCTGACCTCTATCGGTGGTAGGGCGCGCCCCTGCCGCGTCTTGATGACGCGGCGGGCGCGCCCCGCCACCGATTGGTGCTGGCTCCCCGGTTGACCCGGGAGCAATAGAATTGCTTCCGGGTCAAAGGGGGGAGCCAAGGGGGTGGAAAAGTTGCAACTGGTCTGCCCCGGAGGGGTTAAAAGGCTGGGGAGCGCGGGAGGCGTCCTTATATTCCCGCGCTCCCCAGGCTTGCCCCTTGCCCTCATTTCCGTGAGGCTCCAAACAATTTTCTGCTTTTGTATTGCTCCAGGTGGACTCCGTGAACAGGGACCGGAGACCTTCTACGGAGCTCCGGCATCGGCGGAAGGACAGCGGGAATGGATATCTGTACACCGGCGGTGTCGTCATTCCCCGGCCCTCTCCCGTCAGCCCCCCTTGTGCTTTGTATCACTCTGGAGGCGCGGCTGACATCAGGAGCGGGAGCAGATCGGCGATCAGCATTCGTGAAGGTTTGATCGCTAGCAAGGTACAGGGTTCTCTGTTGGGCAGTGTTTACGGGCTGAGGTCGCAGCGCGGGTTCAGATCCAAGCTCAGCCTGAACTGCCGCTGCGTGTGAACTTGGGGCTTGGGGCACAGCAACACGCATCGAAAAGAACAGCGCGCACCATTTGTTGGACATTTGTTTAAAGCTGGTGGTGATAAAAAAAATAGATGCTCTGCTTGTCTTTAATCAAGTAGAAGTGCTCAATGTGCCGAACGCGTGTTCCCCTTTTAGCGATCTAGGAATTGTTTGAACTGGCCACACAAGGGCACGCGATTATTTAAAGGACACAGTGTGCATGCGACAGGCATTGGGCAGCTGGGTTAAATCCTGAGTGGGCGGGGATTTGTGCAGGTGAAACGCGATATCTAGGAAGTGAAGCAGGGTTGGCCATGGTTAGTACTTAGATGGGAGACCACATGTGAAACGCTTGATTAAGTAAAGCGAAGCAGGGTCGGGCCTGGCTACTACTTGGATGGGAGACCACATGTGAAATATCAGCAGCCTTCTAATTTTTTACATAGCTTGAGGGGGATACACAGGGCAGCTTTGCATATTTTACTCTGTGGGGGACAATGTTGGAGTGAGTGTGGCAACCAAAGGACATTGTTTTAATAAACATGGTTGTGGGTAAGCGAGTGTCTTCAATGGGAAGGGGAGTAATCGTGTTGTAGTGTAATGCTTGCCTATTTCTTGGTTCCCCAGCTTGGAGGTTGGTCGCATTGCATTTGAAGGTTATACTTGCTTTGTTTCTAATCGTCTTTTCATCATAGGATTTCAGTGCCAGGACTGCGGGGACCAACGCGGTGGACAATGCAATTAGGGGACACAGGCAGGCCTGCATTTCACTGCTTCTGTTGGGCCGCCGGGCTAGAGTGAGCTCGCCCAACACCCAGGCTAGCTGGTGTGTCGCGGTCACAGTTGCGTTGTTCTTCCGGCCAATCTGTCTACCTCCAACTTGGTACAGGTAAAAGCAAGGTCAGGTCCTGGTGGGTTCAGGAATACATCGTGCTCATAGGTTTGGCGCAAGTGTAGGTGGTTTACCTGTTGCAAGGCAAAAGAGTATGGCTAGTAGACGTGGCGCTAAGCGTTCCAGCGTGGAACATATGCTGCAGGGTATGATGCGTAGTATGGCAGCAATGGACAGGAGATGGGGGAAAGTGGACCAGATAGGAAAAAGCGTGGCTGAGCTCAGACTGAGGTTTGATGATCAGGCTGGGCCATCTGGAAGGCCCAAGCGAATAATAGTGCCCCTGCAGCCCAGAGGGGAATTGGATCCTCTGCCCAAGCGGGCCAGGGCCAAGAAGAGTAATGGTCGGGTCCCCAAGCAACAGGGGGAGGGAGGTCCTTCTGGGGGGGGTCCCTAAAGGGGGGCTTTTCCCACCGTTAGTTCCTATATCTACTCCCCTAATCCCGGCAAGTGTACCTGTAACACCGGCACCTGCCGCACTGGTGCCAGCACCAAGCACAGTGCCTCTGGTGGTCGCAGCGGTAGTCCCGGTGGTACCCACGTTTAACCCGGCATCTATCCCGGTACCCAGCACGGCATCCCCCAGGGTGGAGGATACATTGATCAACTGGATTAGGGCCTTTTCTGTGTTTATGGCGATTACAGCCGAGCGTTCCCCTAATTTGCAGGCAGAGATGGCATGTTACCAGAGTAGGATCACAACTTTCAGTGATAAATATGGAGGGGAAGGGTGGAAGGAGTATGACAAGAGTTTTAGGAAGGCTAAAGAGTTTAACCCCTCACTTTCCTGGGATCGGGTTGATTCCATTTCATGGTATGGCCAGTTTACAGCAGGGCAACCTGGTAGTGCGGGGCCAAGTTGGAACAGAAGCTACCCCTCCAAACCTCAAAAGCCCTTTCTGCCAGCACAGGGTGGTGGCACGGCCCCTAAGACAGGTAGCAGTGGGGGGGCGAGAAGGGATGTGCTGAAATTTTAACAAGCGTTCATGCACCAGGGCACAAGGCACTTGCAAGTTCAGGCACGCATGTTCCATTTGTAACCAACCTTCCCACCCAGAAACAACTTGCCGCAATAAAGGTAACGCCTCTGGAAACAGAGGAAGAAAGAAACTGGACTAGGGAGGGAGGAAGGCTGGTATCGCATTCACCCATTGACGTTCTGGCTATGACTCCCTGGCTGAACAGGTACTCAGACCATGCCTCTGCGAGGATGTTGCAAGTAGGTTTTTTGCGGGGCTTTAGGATCCCAGCGGTGGGATACACCGGAACAGCAGAGTGTAGGAACCAACTATCTGTTAGGGACAACCCAGATGTGGCAGCGACAAAAATTGCTAAAGAGCTGCGCCTAGGATGAATAGCGGGTCCTTTTAATCACATCCCTGTGCCTAATTTTGTTTGCTCGCCTCTTGGCGTGGTGCCAAAGAAGGAGGAGGGCGAGTTCAGGCTCATTCATATCTTGTCAGCACCTTGGGGGTGCATCTTTAAATGACGCCATCAATAAAGACATTTGTAGTGTTAGGTGTGTGTCCTTTGACCAGGCAGTGGATATGTTGAGGATTCTGGGACCTGGAGCCTTGTTGTCAAAGTCAGACATTGAATCTGCTTTTCGGCTGCTGCCGGTTCATCCCCTAGATCAGCATCTGCTAGGCTTCTCTTTTCAAGGCAAATTCTATATGGATATGTGCATGCCCATGGGTTGTTCTGTTTCCTGCGCCTACTTTGAGAAATTCAGTTTTTTTTTGGAATGGGTTTTTAGGCAAACGACAGGACACCATCATGTCATGCATTACCTGGATGACTTTCTCTTTCTCGGGTCGGCGGGCTCGCAGGAGTGTGCATGGGCATATACAGGAATTTTGTGTGCTCATGCGGGCCTTTGGGGTCCCGCTGGCGCCCGGGAAAACTGTGGGTCCAGCAACCACATTGGAATTCTTAGGCATTGAATTGGACTCGGTCGAGGGTTGCTTCAGGTTACCCAAAGACAAAATCATGAAATTTAGAGCAGCTCTACAGCAATGTCTGACCAAAGACAAAGTGACACTACAGCAGCTACAGAAGACAGTGGGCCAGTTGAATTTCGCACTGAGAGTGATACCCATGGCACGCCCATTCTCCCAAACCATGACGGGTCTGCAGGAGAAACACCATAGCACGAGACTGCCGGCTGAGGTCCGCCAGGACATGCGTATTTGGATTGCATTTCTGGAGGGCTTCAACGGCAGAGTAGTGTGGTCCGGTCCCCCACTACGTCTGCAGAGTTAGGTTTATGGACTGATGCTGCGGGCAGTGTGGGATTTGTCGCCATACTTGGAAACAAGTGGGTGGCACACGGTGGCCCGTTTGGTGGGAGGAGAGCGGCCTGACAACTAATATCGGTTTCTTGGAGCTATTTCCAATCTGGGTTCCATTAACAGTTTGGCCTGATTAGTTGTGTAATCAATATGTAATCTTCTGGTCGGATAACATGACGGTAGTTGAATGTATCAACCAGCAGGCGGCACCATGTAAATTTATACTTCGCCTACTGAAAGAAATTGTGCTGGTTTGCATGAAACTCAACATGCAGTTTAGGGCCAAACATGTTCCAGGGGTGTTAAATAATGCAGCTGACGCCCTCTCTCACTTTAAGAAGCAGGTATTCAGGGAACATCTACCATCCGCAGAGGCGAAAGATAGCATGCATGAAGGTATTAATTCTTGCCATTGTGGCACGTTGGAGATTTTAAATTGGCACCAAATAAAGAGGGAAAACCACCTCTGTTCAAACCCTTCAACCAGCCCCTCAGCAAGAAATATGATATAATTGAGGGTGTCAATGGGTACATTATGTTACTTCCCCCTGTCTACAAGGTCCCTCATTTAACAACAGGCACAACTAAATGTCGGGGTCCCGAATTCTAAAGCTTGTAGTCCTAAATACACCCCAGTCCTCTTTAATCCCCCAACAGACACACTTTTTCCCCTCCTCCCTTTGTCTTTCAGGTTTGTTGTTTTTCTCTCTCTTGATTTCGGGAAAAGTCTGATGCGAAAAATATAAGTGCCAGTCCCCAAGCATTAAGGGCCCACAGGCAACCACCGGCTCGAATTAAGCACTGCAGGGCACGATTCTGTATGTATATATTTTTTACACTAATGGTGCTGAGACAGACTAGTCAAGCTTTTCAGCTGCAGCCCTGAGTGCAGTAATGGATTCATCCAGGTCTGGGCCTGTGTTCACTGACCCGGAAGCTCACCGGCCCTGAGGGGCGTGCGCCGCCCGCGCTCGGTCGGTGGTGAGGGAGGCGGGTGAGCTGCAGCTGGAAAAATCCCTCGGACACGTGTGCCCCACGTGCCGCGCGCTCACACCGATCAATGACAGCTACACAGGGAAAGAGCTATACTGACTGGTGTTCTGTTTGCTGTCACCAATAAAGGATGCATGTGCCAGTCGAGTCAACATCTGCAGTGCGTGTGATGTGCAGCACCCCTTTCATCACGTACTGCATAGTAAACCACGCTGACACAAGCTTCGTGAGGGGACATTTACTAACAAACAGCTAGGGAATTCAATTCGCTTTATTGGCACCCCCATGGTGCTGGTTTTCTGCAACCTTCACTTTGACCAGCGCTATATGGAAGAAGAGGCCATATGACTTCTGTTAAAAAATAACCTTTATCTGCACCCAGGGCTTTTCATGGGATGAAAAAAGTGTGCTCCGGGGAGGGAGGGAAAGGCTCCAAAAGGGGCCTGGCCTATAAAATTAAACCAGGAAACCTAGATATGGATCGGCCTCCCAAACGGTTTGCAGTCTTCACTGGCTGCCAATAAGAAAACATATCAATTTTAAGGGGTGAATTAAAAAAAACGTACCTTTAGGCCGGGTACCGCCTCCCTGCTCCTGCCCTTCTGTCTCCGACTCCAGGAACAGGAAGCAGGCAGCCAGGCTCCAGCCAGGGGCTGGAGCAGTGGGCATGTTCTCCATGCAGGCACCATGCAGCCTGCATGGAGAACGGGGAAAGTGCGCATGACTGGTTTGGACGGCCCGTGAGGGCCAACCAAACAGTCATTGCGCACTTGGGAGTGGGCAAACCACTCCAACCCTTCTATGAGAGCACAGCAGCCCCGCCCGCCCTCAAAGCAGCAGGACACGAAGCATAAAATGATAATGACTTAAAGTTATTATAATTTTATGGTTCTTCTTCGCATTGCTTAAAAGCAGTGGGGTGACGCTCCTCCGCCACAGTCGAGGAGCTTCCCAGTCTTGCACCACACCTGACAGTTCCTTCCCACAGACTGACGACCTGGGGAGGGAGGAGCCTGGCGTGGCCTGCCGTTCAGCCTTACACTGGAATTGTCTTCCTTTGAAGTTGTGCTGGGGGGAGGGGTGGCGCGCACAGCGCCCCGGTGCTCGTGACGAGCTCAACTCGTCATGCAGCAAGGTGACGCTGTGCTCATGACGAGCTGAGCTCGTCACGGCCACACCCGTTTCCTCAGAACGTTCAGCACATCGGGGGAATTAGCCCCGCGTGCGAGCGTTGCGGCCGTTATGACGAGCTGAGTTCGTCATGAGCACACGGCCACCATGGCTCATGAAGAGCTGAGCTCGTCATGTGTATGGCAGGGGTTAAAGCCTGCAGCACTTTGTCGGACTTCTGGTCATGATTCAGAACAAAGACGGCTCTGGGCAAATGTTTGAGCTTTACAAATATTAAATCAAATCAAATCAAGAGGCGTGGCCTATACATTGAAGGGTGTGGCTTAAAACAAGTTAACTAAAGCCCTCTGCTTCCCATTGCACACCACACAAGTAGCATTTTGCCGCCTCTCTGAGGTTTCTGTTACTGCATCCAGGCAAAATACAGTCATGACCCTTAAACGAGCTAAACATATTGGCTTTGCAATCAGATAAACGGCAACAATGATTTAGTTGTGAATAAGGAAGTCTAAAAATGTTTCAATTCTGGAAATATGAGACTGAATTAAATATTTCTCTGGTTGTGGAAGGTGTGGTGGTCTTCGGAGTGCCTCAATCACTCCTGTTCTTCCTTTCACACCACTTTCCTCTGATGTTTCTCCGTTAGACACTTATGCCCTTTTTCACCCCATTCTATATAAAATCCTCCATCTGCACATCTCATACCTCACCTCTTTCCTCTTCAGCACGGTCTTTTCATTCACTCCTTCATGCACTTCCTTGCATCTCCTTCACTTCACCATCCATCCTACGCACAGGACACACCCACTCTCACATCTAAGCACTGCATTTCCTTTACTTTCCCCCTGTCTATAGTTCAACTGCATTGTTCGGCCTTCACACACTTTTTTGATGTAGAATCACAACTGGCACAAGTAACCAGTGCTCCGCGAGATCTGCAGAGAGGCCAAGGATTGAATGAGCATGAATTCTGAACACCTTTATGATCGACTGTGAGAAACTCGCACTGCCTCCAGTTCATCTATAGATATTTTAATCATGTCTTATTATAAATGACCACCCACAACTCACACAGACACCGAGAGGAGACACATTTCACAGAATGCACCAAACCAACGTAATATCCTGCACACAAAAATACAGAAACATAACATCTGGAAAAAAGCTAACGATTTTAGGGAATAGAAGATTGGGTAAAATGTGTGAGCCGTAAACAGAACTACATCGCTAACATGGATTACCTTAACAGTCTCTGCAGTCGTTGCTTTGAAATTGATCAGTGTTTTTGCCTTTAAAGTTGAGGACATCAATATAGGGACCAACTGTATTGTCAGCTTTAATTACAATTTAAGTTTGACAACTGAAGGGGCCAGCCCCACTCAAAGCCTTGTATGCACTTGTACACAGAAGGGTGCTCTTTGCAAATAAGGCGGATAAGCAGACCTACATTTATACCTGTGCTTCACAAGCATGTTGGATGTCAAACATCACATTACAACTGCATAAGGCATTAAGGAGACAGCAGAACAAAGGACCACATGGCGGCACACATTTTGCCTAAATATAGTACTGCTTGATCCTATCTCTTTTTAGGTCTGGCCTATATAGCTTAACCTCTCACTCTAGCCTGATGTATTAAAATATATATACATATACAGAGGGGTTTTTGGTCAGCCATCTCATTCTATTGGTCTGATAAACTGTTAGCCACACTTAACTTCCAGCCACCACTGCATACAGCATGGTGTAATGGATCAGCCTACTTCAGCAATTGGCTGTCTTGCACTGTGAGTGATTTGTCCATCACATATAAGCATCTGCCTAAAAAGTAGTATATTTTAGAGCCAGGTCGAGTGGGCCAATCTCTCCTGTCGTTTCTTTTTTAAGGTACTTTTATCTTAACCATATATTTTTGTTACAGATGCTGGCAAACAAATAAATAAAAAAGCAAACTTTCCAAGCCAGACCTATTGATGTTTTGCAAATTTTACGTTTTTAGCAAATGTGTTTATAAAGGTATGGTTGGAACTAAATAGTTTAGCAGCCCTGTCCCAGGATGATACATTGGGAAAGCCTGCCTATATTTTCAGAGATCAGGAAGAAACGGGTCTGCTGTAGTGTCCCGCGAGAGAATGCATTTGAAGCCAAAACAACAGGGAAGCCCATAGGCCAATTGCATCCTAACAGTAGATGATAACTATTTCTGTCCTTAAAGGCAAGAGTGCAACTGCAATGCACTTACTGCAAAACAGTACGGAGCCCAATTATCCTGCCTGGAAGCCAACACTACCAGTTTCAAGATGGCCACCGGAGGGGAGCTCCTCCACTGAGCTCCTGGGTTAAGGGATCACCTTTTGGTAAAAATCCCTGTTTAACTTGGCCCCTCCAGCGCTCTCCTTTGCCCCGCTGCCATACATCAACATCGGCAAACTTGGCCCCCGCAGCACCGCACTGACCAGCCTCAAGAGACCCCTCTTACTTCAGCTGTCCAGAAGAGCGGGCTGCTGATCGATTTCCACGAGCCCACTGGATGCTGCTGACGGTGCCCCAACGAGCCAAGTATCCTGCGGGCAAAGGCTGCTGGTGGACCAACCTAGGATGCCTTTCCTGATCTGGCGATCTCAGTGAGTCCCGTCCTACCCTCCCCCTCTGCCCTGCTGCAGACCACTTTTCCGTTTTTTGGACCCCCTTGTCCTGGGTATGATCGAGATCAGGCGGGGCTGCGCTGACACCCGGGCGAAGTTCTCTAGCCTAAAGACGGACGATCTGGGAAAAGGCCGAGGCGCTGGGAGGCTGCCTTGCCAGGTCGCCCTCCTCCCTCCCCCCCACCCCGTATAACGCTCCCAAGACAATCGCGCTCGGGCCTCGGGGGCTTCAGGGAGCAGAGCGAGACAAACGGAGCCTGGGCACTATTGGACCGTATACTCAACAAGGAGCCTAGAGGGAAAAAGGAACAACGGGTTGCCCTCCACTCACAAAATCCTCTCAACAATATAACCCCGTACCTAAAATCAGAAATCTCTTCTCATGCATTTCTGTTTGCAAATTGTGTGAAGATTTGTAGTTTTCTACATAATCATTACTCAACTTTAGTTTGTCATCAATTTAGTTATCTATCATAAAATCCCCATTAACTTCGTCGACAGTCTCAAAGAAATCTGGGACTATTAGAGTAAAAATTGAATAGAATCTTAATGCAAACAGTCCCCCACACACATACGTTGTGAAAAAATGTGAAAAGGCAAAAGGACCCCTCACGGGCGTACCACCAACTGGGTAACTGGCAGGTACTTACCAGATAAGCCCATTTTTCTCATCATCGGCGGTCATTTTGCCAAAAGAAAAAGTGTCCAAAATTAAAGAAAGAAAGAAAGTGTGTGCAGTGAAGTGACAACAAATCAGACTCCACGTTGTGGCAAACAGTGATTAAATTTGAAGGGTTCACTCTTATCGTAACAACTTTATTCTTTACTCAGTGAAACCCGTCAAGAGTAAAACAGGGTAGGATGCTATTCATGCACACCATTACCATATGCCAACATGTTTCTTTGCCAACGTATTTTTAGGCAAATTCTTCAGGGCCAGACTCTTCGCCACAGCACCTAAGTTGGACACGTCATTCTGAAAGACCTCTATAAGCCATTGTGTCTCCTACCAGCTTAGAGGTTCAAGAGAAAAGGACAGGGCTCCTCATGTGAGTCCTCCTGTATGATCCAGCCTTCAGTCGTTGTATGAATCAACCGAGGCCTCACGGAGCGTATCGTCTCCACCTCTGCAGAGGTCTGTGTGTGTGGGGGGCTCTATGTGTGTGTGTGTTTGTGTAGCGTATTGTCTCCACCTCTGCAGAGGTCTGTGTGTGTGTGTGGGGGGGCTATGTGTGTGTGGGGGGGGGCTATGTGTGTGTTTGGGGCTGTGTGTGTGTGTGTGTGTGGCTGTGTGTGTGTGTGGGGTGGGGGCTCTGTGTGTGTGTGGGGGGCTCTGTGTGTGTGTGTGGGGCTCGCTGTGTGTGTGTGGCTCGCTGTGTGTGTGGCTCGCTGTGTGTGTGTGGCTCTGTGTGTGTGTGTGTGGCTCTCTGTGTGTGTATGTGTGGCTCTGTGTGTGTGTGTGTGGCTCTCTGTGTGGCTCTGTGTGTGTGTGTGTGTGTGTGTGTGTGTGTGTGTGGCTCTGTGTGTGTGTGGCTCTCTGTGTGTGTGGCTCTGTGTGTATGGCTCTGTGTGTGTGTGTGGCTTTCTGTGTGTGTGGCTCTGTGTCCGCTAATACTCTCTACTACTCTCTAATGCTCACCTATTGCCATTGTAAATGACAATACCATTTATTTATGTTTTTAAAAAACATTTAAAATTAAAAAAATGCCATTTGCAATGCCAATAGCTCTGACTTTAACAAAGCCGAGGCCATTGCATTGTAAATGCTTGTTTTCTGAGGAATAAATTCCTAAGCCCTATGAGGGATTCCTCCACTCATTGAAGCAGGTGTTATAGATTGAAAAAGCTTAGACTAGCACATAGGGTCATTTAAATACAACGTTCTCAATCATAAACTGCACTAATACAGGAACTCCAACACATTGCACATTTGCGAGGACTTTATAAGGCATTCTACGAAAGGGATTCTGATTGGATCATCACGAATACCACCAGCGCTATCATAAAACTTCTGGATCATACAAGAATCAATATGTGAGAAAAACAAGGACCCCCTGGGTATCAATATAGACTCCTAGGGCAGGGTAAACACGTATGTGGGTAAAAAACCTAGGACATAAATGAATGACCAATTAACTTAAAATAGTAGGTGTGAAGAAGGAACGAAAAATTAAAATTGTATACAAATATATATTTAATAAATATTGAATAAAAATCATATAGAGAGGCAAACTATATGGTCAAATAAAGATATAATTCATTAAAAACAAACACAAGTGTCATAATACAGTACAGTGCCTAAGAATCCTACACATGGTAGCAAACAAAACATTCATAAAATTAAATGACATAAGAATACAATTATGAAGCAACTCGACGCGCGTTTCGGCAGAAAACCGCCTTCTTCAGGAGTCTCTGCTGATAATCTAGAGAAGCATATGTAAAGAAAAAGATATATGTCACATAAAGCTTGGTATTTTCATATGACTAACATACTTATTTAACAGAATCTAAAAAATTAGCATGACTGAAAATTCATAAACTACGAATACATATTATGCATAGCGACTTTGTCAAACTTCACAACATACCAGATTTAAACATTAAAAATTTGGTCATTTCATGTCATATGATTGACAGATATTTACAAAATCATTGTACAGTACTTAACCATCTCGGAATCTTATTGTTCTATACATCAGGAATGATGTCATAATGTTTAACAATGGATTTATATCAAAACCTTTTTATAAGCGGATTTTTAACCAAAAGGTTTCTATTAATCAGGGACAGCATTATTACCTATATCATACCTATACACTTACATTGATGTATTATTCTTGAAGTTGTAGATGTCTTCATATATATATAGAGTCAGAGCCACTTGATAAATGCTGATACCTGGTCAAAGATAATGCACTTAGCTGAGAATAAAGGAGGGGCCAATTGAAAAATAAAGAATAAAAGGATCTCTTTGAACACATGGTGCCATTGCGAACCAAGGAGAAATGCATGTTTTATATGTCTCAACTGATGGCTTTATAATGCTGGAGGGGGCTGACTAGTAACAAGCCCAGATATGTCTCTAACCGGATAAAACAAATTACCTTAGTTTGCATAGACATCGTCTTATTCTCCACACGTGATGTTCAATGACAAACCACAAACGGATAGAACTGAGGGTCGGGCGATGATCAATGAGTCATCTCAACAATCCTGGTGCTATATTAATACAAAAACGAGAGACTAGGGGATAAGGTGTCGACCCAGCAGCCTAAACATGTAAATGATAACTCACTAAAAATTAATCGCTATACATGAGAAGAAATAGAAGTTACCTCTAAAATTCTAAAGATGGGACTTCAAAGTTAGCCGTGGATGCTGATACTGCCAAGTGAAACAACTGGTTTATAGCTGTGAAGTTGAAGAGAAAAACCAGAATCGGTTATAGATGAGATTGCAGATATAAAACGGGGGGAGTTTTTAATACAGGCTAGGTACGGTGGCTGTTATATAGTGGTCTTCGCTACATACAGAGAAAGGCGTACACATACCTTTCGTATTCACAAGGAATATCTCAAAACGGGATTCTTAATCATGATAGATAAAACTCGGCGATTTGAGGATAGCGGAACCAGTAAAGCTGTAGAGATAAAAGAAAGTTTCAGGGTGGCTGAGAAACCGTAATCGATATTTATAAAAGGAATGGCAGATACAGAACGGGGAAAGTTTCTAGTTCAGGCTGGGTAAGGTGGCTGTTATCTATTGGTATTCGCTAGATATAGAGAAAGGCGCACACATACCTTTCGTGTACAAAAAGGGATATATCATACGGGATTCTTGATCGCTGCAGATAAAACTTGGCGATTTAAAGATAGCGGAAACAATAAAGCTGTAAAGATAAGGGAAAAGTTTCAAGGTGATTGTACTCTATATTTACAGGTTAATAACAGAAGAAAAAGATCTGGATATATATCCGGCGGAATACGGGAGTCCTCAAAGTAACCTCGCTAAATCTTACCTTTTTCAAAAAATGGATCGTACGGACAGCAAGATGGTGCTGCTCCAATTAGCGTGGACCGTCACATTGGATCCTCCAGCCGTAAAAGTGAGCTCAGTTCATTAAGGCTCGCATTTAAAGCCCCGATATTGGCGCGAACCGTGCGGGGAAGTGGTAGACAGTGATGATGGACTGTTATCCACAAAGTATAAGTAAAAGGGACCGTTCCAACATGGCGCTACAAATCGCCAACACCGTAACGGATTCAATTACTGAAATGAATCATCATACCAATTCAATTTATGGATGAAAACCTAACATAAAATAATTAGTTGCCAGACAATATATATACGCGGCAATGTCTAAGTATCGGAGAAACGATAGTTAACATATAATCTATAAGAATATTTCTAAAACGGCTCGTTTCAAGATGGCGCTACATATAGCTGCCAGCGTTTACAGATCTAAATACTGAATAATTAAAACAAAATAAGATAAAGTTACTACAAGCTTTGAATTATTCCAGTGTACAGACTAATTAGTTATTGTGTGAACGGAAGGTATTCCCAATAGGAATGTAAGCCAGAAGCTGAGTCCCATCCGTGATGGTGGGGACTGAGAACCTTTCTAGGATAATGTTCCTAATTCTAGTTTGTGTATGAAACCGGGTATGCAATCTATGATATACGTGGATATCAATTGATGACATAGATAGATATATGCATATATGCTTCATGGCGAAAAATCGGTGGCAATAAATAAAAATAGCAGCTGATGAACATAAAGATAAAAATTAGTAATATAAACAAACAACAAACTAATTAGAGATAATCAGTAGTCTATGAGTCGGCATTTAGATGTGCCACTATGTTCATAGTTATGTAATACATGTAGATATACAGTTAGTAAACATCGAAGATTCGTGTCACCAATAGAGCATGATCATACATTGTATAGTGACAGTTGGGAATATACCAACACACATAAGAGGTACCATTATCTAAAAGAATGGTGATAGTTCCAAAGAATACATCACTTAAAAGGAACATGTGAATTAGTGACAGTGATATAGGTTTTAGGGGTGCTAGTGAACGGGACGGTCACTTGTCTGTTAACGGTTGTCAGATTAGGTTATAGCGTTCTCCCACGGGATTTCTGCATTTAATCCTTTTTTAAAGGTACCCATGGCAAAAATCCAAAAGACTTCTCTCTTTCGTCTGACTCTATCACCACCCTTGTTGTCAGGGAGTCTGATCTTTTCCAGAATGCGCCATTTAAAATCATCAGGTCCATGTTGTTTCTCTGCAAAGTGTTTGACAAGGGGTACCAGGGTTTTGTTTGTACGGATGGCAGACCGATGTTCAGTAAGCCTGGTCTGTATGGGTCTAGAGGTTTCACCCACATAGCCCAGATGGCAAGGGCACATGATGAAATATATGCAATTAGCTGTTTTGCAGTTCCACATATTTTTGGCGCTAACAAGGCAGCCATTGTGTTCAAAGGATTCTCCCGTGATGATATTATTGCAAGACTTACAGGATGAGCATTTAACAGTGCCTCTGACTGGAAAATTGTTCGTAAGAGATCTTTGAGCAAATTCTGAACAGACTTTATTAGTGGTAAAACGAGAATGCACAATCAAATCCTTAAGATTTTTGTTCCTACGGTGGGCGAACATGGGTTTATCTAGTTTGCAATTAGTTGGGTTCGAGTTTAATATATGCCAATTAGAGTTCACAATGTGTCGAACCGTGTTGTCAAGAGTAGAGTGTTTCGTGATGCAAACTAACTGTGTGTTTGTATTAGTGGGCTTAGGTCTAAGGAGAGAGTCTCTATCGTAGAATCTTGCTCGCTTATATGAGTCTCTGACTAGCCTATGAGGATAGCCTCTGTTCAAAAACTTTTGCCGCATAATGTTTGCTTGGATGTCAAAGTCAGCTAAGCTGGAGCAGTTCCTTCTGACTCGAAGGAACTGGGAGAAGGGTATACTTTCTCTTTGACACCGAGGGTGGAAACTTTTGAAATGGAGAAGAGTATTCCTTGCAGTAGATTTTACGAAGAGATCGACAATTAGTTTGTTATTCCAATGTTTTATAATTATGTCCAAAAATTCAATCTGATTATTGTTGTACTGTGCTGTGAATCTAAAAGTATACCCTTCTCCCAGTTCCTTCGAGTCAGAAGGAACTGCTCCAGCTTAGCTGACTTTGACATCCAAGCAAACATTATGCGGCAAAAGTTTTTGAACAGAGGCTATCCTCATAGGCTAGTCAGAGACTCATATAAGCGAGCAAGATTCTACGATAGAGACTCTCTCCTTAGACCTAAGCCCACTAATACAAACACACAGTTAGTTTGCATCACGAAACACTCTACTCTTGACAACACGGTTCGACACATTGTGAACTCTAATTGGCATATATTAAACTCGAACCCAACTAATTGCAAACTAGATAAACCCATGTTCGCCCACCGTAGGAACAAAAATCTTAAGGATTTGATTGTGCATTCTCGTTTTACCACTAATAAAGTCTGTTCAGAATTTGCTCAAAGATCCCTTACGAACAATTTTCCAGTCAGAGGCACTGTTAAATGCTCCTCCTGTAAGTCTTGCAATAATATCATCACGGGAGAATCCTTTGAACACAATGGCTGCCTTGTTAGCGCCAAAGATATGTGGAACTGCAAAACAGCTAATTGCATATATTTCATCATGTGCCCTTGCCATCTGGGCTATGTGGGTGAAACCTCTAGACCCATACAGACCAGGCTTACTGAACATCGGTCTGCCATCCGTACAAACAAAACCCTGGCACCCCTTGTCAAACACTTTGCAGAGAAACAACATGGACCTGATGATTTTAAATGGCACATTCTGGAAAAGATCAGACTCCCTGACAACAAGGGTGGTGATAGAGTCAGACGAAAGAGAGAAGTCTTTTGGATTTTTGCCATGGGTACCTTTAAAAAAGGATTAAATGCAGAAATCCCGTGGGAGAACGCTATAACCTAATCTGACAACCGTTAACAGACAAGTGACCGTCCCGTTCACTAGCACCCCTAAAACCTATATCACTGTCACTAATTCACATGTTCCTTTTAAGTGATGTATTCTTTGGAACTATCACCATTCTTTTAGATAATGGTACCTCTTATGTGTGTTGGTATATTCCGAACTGTCACTATACAATGTATGATCATGCTCTATTGGTGACACGAATCTTCGATGTTTACTAACTGTATATCTACATGTATTACATAACTATGAACATAGTGGCACATCTAAATGCCGACTCATAGACTACTGATTATCTCTAATTAGTTTGTTGTTTGTTTATATTACTAATTTTTATCTTTATGTTCATCAGCTGCTATTTTTATTTATTGCCACCGATTTTTCGCCATGAAGCATATATGCATATATCTGTCTATGTCATCAATTGATATCCACGTATATCATAGATTGCATACCCGGTTTCATACACAAACTAGAATTAGGAACATTATCCTAGAAAGGTTCTCGGTCCCCTCCATCACGGATGGGACTCAGCTTCTGGCTTACATTCCTATTGGGAATACCTTCCGTTCACACAATAACTAATTAGTCTGTACACTGGAATAATTCAAAGCTTGTAGTAACTTTATCTTATTTTGTTTTAATTATTCAGTATTTAGATCTGTAAACGCTGGCAGCTATATGTAGCGCCATCTTGAAACGAGCCGTTTTAGAAATATTCTTATAGATTATATGTTAACTATCGTTTCTCTGATACTTAGACATTGCCGCGTATATATATCGTCTGGCAACTAATTATTTTATGTTAGGTTTTCATCCATAAATTGAATTGGTATGATGATTCATTTCAGTAATTGAATCCGTTACGGTGTTGGCGATTTGTAGCGCCATGTTGGAACGGTCCCTTTTACTTATACTTTGTGGATAACAGTCCATCATCACTGTCTACCACTTCCCCGCACGGTTCGCGCCAATATCGGGGCTTTAAATGCGAGCCTTAATGAACTGAGCTCACTTTCACGGCTGGAGGATCGAATGTGACGGTCCACGCTAATTGGAGCAGCACCATCTTGCTGTCCGTACGATCCATTTTTTGAAAAAGGTAAGATTTAGCGAGGTTACTTTGAGGACTCCCGTATTCCGCCGGATATATATCCAGATCTTTTTCTTCTGTTATTAACCTGTAAATATAGAGTACAATCACCTTGAAACTTTTCCCTTATCTTTACAGCTTTATTGTTTCCGCTATCTTTAAATCGCCAAGTTTTATCTGCAGCGATCAAGAATCCCGTATGATATATCCCTTTTTGTACACGAAAGGTATGTGTGCGCCTTTCTCTATATCTAGCGAATACCAATAGATAACAGACACCTTACCCAGCCTGAACTAGAAACTTTCCCCGTTCTGTATCTGCCATTCCTTTTATAAATATCGATTACGGTTTCTCAGCCACCCTGAAACTTTCTTTCATCTCTACAGCTTTACTGGTTCCGCTATCCTCAAATCGCCGAGTTTTATCTATCATGATTAAGAATCCCGTTTTGAGATATTCCTTGTGAATACAAAAGGTATGTGTACGCCTTTCTCTGTATGTAGCGAAGACCACTATATAACAGCCACCGTACCTAGCCTGTATTAAAAACTCCCCCCGTTTCATATCTGCAATCTCATCTATAACCGATTCTGGTTTTTCTCTTCAACTTCACAGCTATAAACCAGTTGTTTCACTTGGCAGTATCAGCATCCACGGCTAACTTTGAAGTCCCATCTTTAGAATTTTAGAGGTAACTTCTATTTCTTCTCATGTATAGCGATTAATTTTTAGTGAGTTATCATTTACATGTTTAGGCTGCTGGGTCGACACCTTATCCCCTAGTCTCTCGTTTTTGTATTAATATAGCACCAGGATTGTTGAGATGACTCATTGATCATCGCCCGACCCTCAGTTCTATCCGTTTGTGGTTTGTCATTGAACATCACGTGTGGAGAATAAGACGATGTCTATGCAAACTAAGGTAATTTGTTTTATCCGGTTAGAGACATATCTGGGCTTGTTACTAGTCAGCCCCCTCCAGCATTATAAAGCCATCAGTTGAGACATATAAAACATGCATTTCTCCTTGGTTCGCAATGGCACCATGTGTTCAAAGAGATCCTTTTATTCTTTATTTTTCAATTGGCCCCTCCTTTATTCTCAGCTAAGTGCATTATCTTTGACCAGGTATCAGCATTTATCAAGTGGCTCTGACTCTATATATATATGAAGACATCTACAACTTCAAGAATAATACATCAATGTAAGTGTATAGGTATGATATAGGTAATAATGCTGTCCCTGATTAATAGAAACCTTTTGGTTAAAAATCCGCTTATAAAAAGGTTTTGATATAAATCCATTGTTAAACATTATGACATCATTCCTGATGTATAGAACAATAAGATTCCGAGATGGTTAAGTACTGTACAATGATTTTGTAAATATCTGTCAATCATATGACATGAAATGACCACATTTTTAATGTTTAAATCTGGTATGTTGTGAAGTTTGACGAAGTCGCTATGCATAATATGTATTCGTAGTTTATGAATTTTCAGTCATGCTAATTTTTTAGATTCTGTTAAATAAGTATGTTAGTCATATGAAAATACCAAGCTTTATGTGACATATATCTTTTTCTTTACATATGCTTCTCTAGATTATCAGCAGAGACTCCTGAAGAAGGCGGTTTTCTGCTGAAACGCGCGTCGAGTTGCTTCATGATTGTATTCTTATGTCATTTAATTTTATGAATGTTTTGTTTGCTACCATGTGTATGATTCTTAGGCACTGTACTGTATTATGACACTTGTGTTTGTTTTTAATGAATTATATCTTTATTTGATCATATAGTTTGCCTCTCTATATGATTTGTATTCAATATTTATTAAATATATATTTGTATACAATTTTAATTTTTCGTTCCTTCTTCACACCTACTAGTTTAAGTTAATTGGTCATTCATTTTTGCTGATGTCCTAGGTTTTTTACCCACATAGGTCATACAAGAATCAAACCAACAAGACCAAAGCCGCCTTGTCCAGGGTACTAATGTCAACCGGCAGAAAACCCCACTCCCTTACCACACATGCCTTTACCGCACAATTTTGTGGTAAAGGCATGACCGGTAAAGGGATGTGTGGCAAAGATCACACCTGAGGCCACCTGCCCTTAGCTCGAAAAACTACTGTGAACCCCCCCGGCACTAAAAATTTCCCCTGTCCCACCCTGAGTCCTAAAAACTACCCAACCCCCTGAGCTCTAATAACTTCACTGACCCCCGAGCCCTAAAAACTACTCTGACCCCCCTGGCCCTAAAAAGTGCCTGATCCTTCCTGAGCCCTTAAAACTAACCTAACCCCCGAGCCCTATAAACTACCATGAAACCCCCAAGCCCTAAAAGTAACCAGAACCCTAAAAAGTACCCCAACCCACCCTTGAGCCCTTAAAACTATCGACACCCGGCCCTAAAAACGACCCCAGCCCTTAAAAACGAATCCCACCACCTCCCCAAACCTGGTCCCAGCTCCACTTACCAGACCACGTCCTCTCCGGATCCTTCGTCTTCCTGTGCCCGCCCATCGCAGCATCTAGACCGCGAACTGCCTTAACCATGGATATAACTGGTTAAGGCGTAAGAGTGGTTAAGACAAGAATGGTTTTGCTTGTGGGGAAATGGCACACGTGGCTCAGCACGCGTTGTTCAGGAAGTTTCCCATCCCCCTCATTTCCTTTGCTGGGAGATCAGGGAAGCAACTTTTTTTTTATTTTTTATAAAAACCTTTATTGTACCTTACAATATTACACAGCCATTGGCCTACAACCCATAGGGCCGGCCGCAATCATGTACTGATGGATACATTGCACCAGGTTAAGGCCTAAAACTGGTTATAGTGGTTAGAAGAAAAGTGACAATTACAAGGCAAATTGAAAGGCACAGAAATAGCGATAAGTTGCTGATCAATAGAGGTTTTAGTTTTCTATTTTTTATGAAAACAACAAAAAGAAATCAACAAAGACATCACATTGCGGTCGCCAAGGAATATGTAGAGTTACATTAGTTGAATATAGGGGCGTTCCCCTTATGCGTACCACTGTTTACACTGATGAATCAAACACTTAATGAAATGTCGGGAATGCTTGGGCTTCCTTGTAGTGGCTTTCCATGAGTCCCGCCCTTGTCTACCCTCAATTCCTATCCTCTGAGTCCTGGGTCCCTCCCCCACTTCCGTTGTCATCATCTCCCCTGTCACATCCTTAGAGCACATCAGTCTCCCCCCCCCCCTCATCTGATTCTAGTGGGTCATCCTCCGGCAGAGGCTCACAGATCTCCCCTCTATACACATTCCATGGGGTCCAGATTTTGTTCCATTTCCCTGGGCATGCTCGGCTTAAGTATACCGCCCTTTCCGTCACCATCACCCTATCCATATTCATGCACCATTGTGTTTCCGTTGGTAATTCTGCAACCCCCCAGCGCTGTGCGGTATCACGTTTGGCTACTATCATGCCCAATGTAACCCCGAGTTGGCCATGTCTGGACAGGTCGTTTGGTCCCCATACGTTTAGTAGACATTTTCGTGGCTCGGGGATAAGAGAGGTCTCCAGGGTCTGTGATACAGTGCGCATTATTTGCCTCCAGTATTCCTGGATACGTGGGCAGTCCCATATTGTGTGGAAAAAGGTACCGTCCTCCCCACAGCCACGAAGGCAATAAGGGTGTTGTGCTCTGTGTGTGTGGTGTAGCGTTGTTCTTGTGTAGTATGGTCTGTGTAAAATTTTGAGTTGTACGAGCCTCATTCTGGCTGAGATGCCCACTTCTCTTGGGGACGCAAGCGCTTCATTCCATTCGTGCTCGTCCATTGCATTTACGTCCCCCTCCCATTTAACTTTCAATGGAGTCATTGGGTCAGGCAAGTTGTTAATTAGCTTGCTGTATGTCAGCGACGTCGCGCGCTCAACCATAAAATCTGTGAGGAGACGATCCGCGATAGGGCATGATTCTGGTACACCCTCCCCGGGGGGGATGGCAGTGAGCAGTGCGTGACGTATCTGAACGTAGCGGTAAGATTCCTGTGTTCCCAGATCGTACAGTTTCCTCAAACGGGCAAATGATATAACCTCTCCCCTTTCCCATAGGTCTCCCACCGTGGATATCCCTATGGTGTCCCAATGAGAGAAGCCCTTACTGTGTCTCAGGTTTCCCAAGGCACGAGAGTCCCAAAGTAGGGTGAGCTTGGTTATTTTCCCCTTCCAGCCTAGTGCCGCCAGTGCTGTGTGCCACAGCGCTGCGGTGAGTCTCGTGGGTCCTACCAATTTTTGTACTCGGCGTTGGTCATAGAGCCGGGCTAGCATACTATTGGCGCCTAGTTGTGCCCTATCTGCCTGGAAAGCCGAGTTGTTCTGTGAAACATGGATCCATTGATTAATGGGCTTGAGTTGAGCCGCCCAGTAATATAATTTGAGATTCGGCAGTGCGATACCCCCGTCGTACCATCCCCTGTGCATTTTGGCTTGTGCAATACGCGCCGGGCGATTGGCCCATAGCAGACCAGATACCAAGGCCGCCACCTTCTTGAAGTATCCCGGTGCCACTGGATACGGTGTGTTCTCTAGTATGTACGAAAAACGGGGTAAGGACATCATTTTATAAAGTGCCGCTTTACCCAGCATCGTTAAAGGCAATCCCGCCCAGAACTTAACGTCTTGTTTAAGCCGCTCCATGGGTGGCGTCAGATTTTTTTGCGTAAATTCCGTTGGGTCCTTTGTAATGTGGATCCCCAAATATTTAAAAGAGGAGCCAGCTACCCTGAAGGGGCAGTCTGCGCCCAATGTCGGGACCGGGCCCTTCAGAACATACATCTCTGATTTATTCCAATTTATCGTATACCCTGAGATTTTGCCGTGGGCATCACAGAGGGTCAGGTGAGCCGGCACCCCCCGTTCTGGGTCTGTTAGGTACACCAGCATGTCGTCCGCGTAAAGGGAGAGCCAGTCCTCCCAGCCCTCTTTCCAATGGATTCCTTTAAGTAAAGGTGTTTGTCTTATCAGAGTTGCTAATGGTTCTAAGGGGATTGCAAAGAGCAATGGTGAGAGGGGGCAGCCCTGGCGGGTGCCTCTCCCCAGAGGGAACGTTCGTGAAATATGACCATTTGCCACCACATGAGCGCCCGGCTTAGTGTATAGTAGTCTGACCCACGATATAAATTTCGAGCCAAAACCCAAACAAGCAAGGACCTTAAACAAATAATTCCATTCTACTAGGTCGAAGGCCATTTTTGCATCCAGGGCCAGTATGACCGCCTGTTCAGGGATCATGTCTGTCCTCGCCAACACCCCGTGCACTCTGCGAAGGTTCATTGCCGTGTTTCTGTGAGGCATAAATCCGGATTGGTCCGGATGTATGAGGTCGGGTAGATGTGCCATCAGCCGGGTAGCAAGGAGTTTGGCCAGGATTTTAACCTCCGCATTTAGCAAAGAGATAGGGCGGTACGAGGAGCATTCCTCTTGCGGCTTCCCAGGCTTGGGAATCGCTACTATGGTAGCTATTCTCTGGTCGAGCGGGAGTTCGCCTTTCTCTAAACATTCTTCATACATGGCTAGTAGGTGTTCACTTAGCTTCTCCGATGCGGTCTGGTACCATTCTATTGGAATGCCATTTGGTCCGAGCGCTTTGCCGGGCTTCAGTGCTCGTATAGCCATGTGTATCTAATCCCTAGTTATGTCCGCATCCAATTCAGCTGAAGCCTCCGGTTGTAGTGTTGGAGTTTCTATTCGTTCTAAAGCTGCCCTAGCCATGTCAGCGGATATTTCCCGTTCAGGGGTATAAATCTCTTCAAAGTGCACCGCCAGTGCCTCCACTATTTGTTCAGGGCTTGTCTGAATCACTCCTAGGCTATCCCTCACCTGCTGGATGCCCCTGGAGCTCCCCCCTCTCTTATCTAGCCAGGCTAACATCTTTCCCGCCTTGTCCCCTATATCATATATCCTGTTCTGTGTGTCAGCTATTTGACCCTTCACCTGATGCCGGACGTGATCCGTGTACAGTTGTTGTTGGAGTGAAAGTGTGTGTGACGCGTCCGGTGTAGGATTCGTCTCATGTAAAGTTGTCATGTCTCGGAGAGCCAATTCGAGCCTGGACAGCTCGGCTGCTATGTCTCTTTTGTGGCCCGTGATCGAGTTTATGGCTTGCCCCCGCAGTACCGTCTTATATGCTTCCCATAGAACCTCCGAAGAACGCACAGAGGTGACATTTTCTTCGAAGTATTGTGTTGTTGCCCTCTGAAGGGCCTTCCTGACCTTTGGGACCTTGAAATATGCTGCTTGTATGGGATAAATTCGTTTTCGAGACTTTTCTTGAGTGGAGATTGTCAGGGTGATCGGAGAGTGATCCGATATGCCTCTAGGGTGAATGTCTATGGTATCTACATGTTGTATGCCATCACCTAGCGCTAAGAAATAGTCGATTCTCGATAGACTGTTATGAACCGTGGAGTGAAATGTGTATTGCTTCTCCTGAGGGTGGACATGTCGCCAGATGTCTATTAGACCCATAGCTGTTAAGAATCGTTGAAACCGGGAAGGTCCCCCAGTCGGGCCCGTCACCGGGAATTTGTCGAGTTGTGTGTCTATTGTGGCATTAAAGTCACCCCCAAGAATTACATCTCCCTCGGGAAGGGTCAGTAAAAAGTCACTGAGTGCTGGAAGCTTCAGTGAGTGAAGTGACGGTGGGATATACACCGATACCACGTTAAGAAGTCGTCCCTCCCATTGTCCCTGTAGTCTGCGAAGCAACCCTGCCCGTCAGTCTTTGTGCCTAGGGGGATGAATTGTGAGGACTTCTTAATTAAAATGCCAGTACCTCGAGAGCCTGAAGTAAACTCCGAGTGTACTATCATCTTATATCCTCTCCTGTCCAGGGCCTTGGACGCCCCTCCCGTTAAATGTGTCTCTTGTAGTAGTGCTAGGCTAGGCTTTTGCCTCTTTAGTGCGGTTAATACCAGGCCAGGCTTCACCTTATCCCCCAGACCTCTTACATTCCACGTCAGTATTCGTAGGGGGGAGCCATGTGAATGTGACTCGGTCCCCTCTGCACTACGTATCAGACCATCCGCCATTTCTAATCATGTAGATGTATATGAGCGTATCCAGGTTCCGGACCCGGACCCTTTGCTTCATCTTATCAGCTAGATTGCTCAAATGTAAAACTCCATTTCTCGACCGTCGTTGTGAATTTCTAACAAACAACAAACAACCCCCCCTCTCCCTCCCCCTCCCTGCCTCCCTCCTTAACGTACCTTCAACTGCCCGCCTCCCCAACTGAGCAGAGCGCTTAACCCAAGGGAAGCAACTCTATGGTCTAAATGTGTGTTTACTTCTTTGGGGTATGTGCTACCTAGGTCAGAAAGGACCGTACCCCTGCCACATTTTCAGCCTAAAACAAGCTGCTAAAACTGGTTCCTCTTGGATTTGGCGTAGATATATTTATCTAATGGGGATATTTGGGCATTCTGGGATTCGTCTCTCTTGGACCTTCATTGTACACCCTTCTGCACAAAGATTTGCTTTGCCCCGGTAGGATTCCATGAGGGTGGAGCTACCAATAAGGCCAAATATAAATGGATGAGCCTCTAGCTGTGCTGGCATGGTGCTGCCATGAGATTTATCACTTCATTGAGATCAAGAATAGCCCATCAACTCCCCTCTTCAAAATGATATATTCAAGTGTGGTTGCCTTCCTCAGGCTGCTTCACTCAGCTAAAGAAGGTCTCTGTTTAATAGCTCTTCATTTCTTATGCTGCTGCCTGCCAAAACAGCCCCTGGGATTCCTTGAGGGTCTAAACGCTTGGGAATTATTTATTTGCAGAGTTTGGAGACGATATTAAGCTATTTTCGTCTTGAATCAACATCTTTAGCTTCTTGTTTAAGCTTTCTAACCGACTCCTATAAAGAAAAAAGAACAAGTTCTCTTAAGGTAGATCAGTGGAGCACACAAACAGAAACTTTAAAGATGGGCAGCGTGCCTCATTTTCTCCAAATTAGACAAAAGGAAAGTGACATCACAGGTCCATTGCCTCAATGATATCACGTGACCTCTCATCGAGATTAAAGGCGAGGGTACTTTTTTATACAGTATTTTGCAGAAAAGTGAGTCTGCAGCATGTTTGTCAATAAATAGTGATTGCTAACAGGAACAGCAGCCACCTGCAAAAGAAGCATCTCTTCTGTGTACTTCATTCTTAGAGATCAGAAGCCACATTTGGTACAGCACAGGGGTTGTAAAGCAGACCAGAGAGGGTTTAAAGCAGACCAGAAGGGGTTTAAAGCAGCGATGTAGCTGCAGCAGAGCTTGGATACTACTTCTGGGATGTCACCAACCAGATCCAAAACAACAGGGCATTTTTCGGAACAGGCAGATGTTTATATTATGTTATGTAATGTTTATAGTGCACTAATCACCTGTGAAGCCATCCAGGTGCTTTGTAGGTGGACAGGCCGCTGTCATCTGGTGAGGGTAATCAAAGAGGCAGGTTTTCAGCTTCTTACTGAACTCAAGAAGTAATAAGGAGGCTCTGATGTGGTGAGGGAGGTGGATCCAGGGAGGGAGAGGTGTGGCGCCGCGGCCAGGGTGACTGACTCCGGAATCTGGGGATCACGGTTTGATCCCCGGCGCCGGCGGCAGATTAGCCCAGCACCATGTGACTCTGGGCTTGCTTAATCTTCCCGACGGCCCCCAGCGCCTAGAGACCCTAATGGGTGATGGTTCGCGCTTTACAAATGTGGATTATTATTATTATTATTATTATTATTATGATTCCATGCTTTGTGGGAGAGATTTGAGAAGGCCTGGCCTCCGGCTGTGGCGTTGTGGATACGGGCTATGCATGCCAGTGAGAGTCCGGCTAACTTGAGGTGCCTGGGAGCTTAGAAGAGTATGCGGCCGTTAAGATATGCAGGGCCGGAGCTGTGCAGTGCTTTGTATGTGTGGGTGAGCAGTTTAAAATGGATGCTTTTGTTGAATGGGAGCATTTGCAGTTCTCTAAGGTGTGGGATGGTGTGCATGTGACAGGAAAGGTTGAGTATGAGACATTTGTGTTGTTTAGAATGGTCTGGAGCCAGTTTAGGAGCTTCTTAATGATTCCTGCATAGAGTGTGTTGCCGTAATAGATTCTGCTGGTGATCAAGGCATTGGTAACCATTTTCCGGCTGTTTCCAGGTATCCATTTCAAGATCTTTTGTAGCATCCTAATGATGTGGAAGCAGGTGGAGATCACTGCATTTACTGGGGCTGTCGTGTCGAACTTGCAGTCAAGAATGATTCCAAGATTTCATGCATTGGTGATGGGGTGGGTGAGGGTCCGAGGTTAGTTGGCCACCAGGTGGAGTTCCAGGCAGAGGCCTTCCTTCCGAAGATCACTACTTCAGTTTTGTCTGTGTTTAGTTTGAGGCAGTTAGTTTTTATCTATGACCTTACTGCAGTCATGAATGTGGCAAAGTTGTTTTAAGTAATAGGGTTCTTGTCGGACAAGGAGAATGTAAGTTGGGTATCGTCTGCGTAGCAGAGTACATTGATGTTGTATGATCAGTCAGCAGAGTCACAATAAAGGTGAATCATTTTGGACTGAGTGTTTATTCTTGGGCCACTCCACATGTAAGGTTTTCGGCCTTCTGTGTGTAGGGTGGTGGGTTGACTCTTTGTGTTATCCCTGAGAGTAAGGAAAAATCCAGTTGAGAGAGGGTCTTTGTATGTCTGTCTCGTGTAGTCTTCTGATTAGGGTGGTAGAGGTTAGGTAGTAGAAGATTTGCTGTGTCTCCATTGTCTAGGATCAGGCTCGGTGCTGTTATTTGGCAGACACCTTATTGTGTGTTGTCTAGGAGCTGGTGTGCTCTGAGATGGTAGTTTATGGATTTTTCCATCACTTTGGCCATGTAGTGCAGAAGGGAGATTTGGCAGTTGTTTGCCAATTGTGTGGGGTTCTGTCAAGGGTTTCTTCAGCAGTGTATTGATCATCGCATGTTTCCAAGCATCCAGGAACATATCAGAAGTGATGAAGCTCTTCATGATGTGAGTGAGGACTTCACTGATAGAGGCGGCTCCCATGTTGTGGATGTGGTGGGCGCAGGGGTCTGTAGGTGCCCCGGAGTGGATGGTTGTTATGATGCTGGATGTTTCTTTCATGGAGAGTGTTACCCAGTGTTGTGACAGTCTCAGGTTCTCTAAGCTCTCAAGGAATCTAGTAGTGTGCGAGTTGCTCTTGTCTTCAAGGTGAAAGTCTCCTAGTAGGATGTAGTTGCTGGAGTCAATGGTGAAGGGGACGATGAAGTCTGCGATGTTGTCGGCGAAAAAAGTTATAAGTCTCGCAGATCAGTATACAAGGGTTCTGCGTAGAGTGCATGTCGCTGACGTATGTAGCTTGTAGTACAGATGCTCCATGTAGAGGGTGTGGCTTGTTTTATTGTAGTACAGTGTAGGAGTCCTTGAATATGATTGTGATTCCTCTTCTGCCGTGGCGATGTTCAGTGCGGACTCGAAGGTCAGCCATGTTTCCATAAGGAAGAGTAGATCCTGAGCATTGTTGTGTAGGATGTCCCAGATTTCCATGGTGTGTTTTCTGAGTGAGGTGGTGTTGAGGGGCATGCAGTAAAGCCTGGCTTGGGGTGCATATTTGTGGGTTGGTGTGGAAGGAGCTCTGTTAGTGGTTGGTGAGGGCATGGTGGGTCTTGTGTTGCAGGTAAAGTGGTGGTCAGATCAGGTGAATGCTCCTTCCATGTGCCGGGGTACAGCATAGTAGGTGTGCGTGGATGGGCGCCCTAGGTTCAGAAACTGGAGGAGCACTGCAGAGTAGCCTGCAGTGGTGGAAAGACAAGTGTTTGTTGAGCTGGGCACAGTCCAGGCACGGATGGGTGCAGACAGGTTTGCCTTTGGTGCTCCCGCTGTGGCCACTCTTAAAGAGGCCCTGGGATAGGGGAGGAGTGCATGGGGCAGTGGGCGGGGCTAAACTGGAGTGCAGGAAGGAGTGGCACCATGGGAGGGAGTATGTGCAGGCGGTGGAGGTGGGATAACAAAGCATGGGTGAGGTAGAGAAAGGCAGCAGGATGCTGAAAAAAGAGCAAATAGCATAAAAAAGGGTGACAAAGCACGAGAAAAGAGCAGAGAACGGCAATAGAAGGGTTAGAAAGTGCAAGAAAAAAGCAAAGAGACACAAAAGAAAGTGTGAGACAAGAGCAAAGAGGTACAAAAGAGAGCGAGACAAGTGCAAAATGGTAACAATAGGATGAGAAAAGGAAGGAGAAAACAGCAAAATGCAACAGAAGGGTGTGAGTGAGTGCAAGCGAGCGGACAGCAGAAGGGTGAGAAAGTGTTGAAAAGAGCAAAATTTAACAGAAGGGCAAGCAAGAAAGGCAAAAGATGGAAATCAAAGAGTGGTTGAGTGTGAAGGCCGAGAGAGCAAGAGGCGTCACAAGCAGGAGAGGGAGCGTGCATGGGAGAGGAGGCAGGAGCCTTAAGGCACTGGAGCCCGGTCCATGATGAGTGCGACCGGTAGGAGGACTTGTCAAGGTAAGTCAGGGGACAGGGGCCTGGGCACCTCCTTAAAGCAGGTGGACTACAGTTGATCAGTTTTAGGCATAGGTTAACATATTTAGGACCCAAAGACTGAAGAAACCCATTGAGAGCCCATATTGCATTCCTGTACAATACTGAACAAATATTAACGCACTTGCACAATGCTGTATAAAAAGGAACCTTGAGCGAACCTTAGCTTGTAAAGCTCTTCTTTAATACAAACAAACAATAATACTGTGAGAACTATAGCTTGCAAAGCTCTCCTTCAATACCAAACAAACAATACTATTGAGCACACCATAGGTTGTAAAGCTTGTCTACAGTACTGACCAAAAACAAAACTGAGCTCACCTTCTCTTTCACCGCTTTTCTACCATACTGAAAAAACAATAGTATTGAGAGAAACCATAGCTTGTAAAGCATTTGTATAATATGAACAAACAATATTACTGAGAGAACCATAGCTTGCAAAGTTCTTGTACAATGCTGAACGCACAGAAACACTTAGCGAGCCATAGCTTTTAAAACTCTTCTACAGTACTGAATAAACACTAATACTTAGTACATCTTACCTTGTTAAGCTATTAAACAATGCTGAATGTACTGAGCGCACATAAAGCTCTTCTACAATACCAACAAACAATAATGCTGAGCGCACCTTTGCTTGTAAAGCACTTCTTGTATACCAAAGAGGCAATATTACTAAGATCACCTTAGCTTCTAAAGCACTCCTCGCATACAAACAGAAAATAATGCTGAACGCGCCTTAGCTTGTAAAGCTCTTCTACAATACGAACAAACAATAATGCTGAGCGCACCTTAGCTTGTAAAGCTCTTCTACAATACGAACAAACAATAATGCTGAGCACGCCTTAGCTTGTAAAGCTCTTCTACAATACGAATAAACAATAATGCTGAGCGCACCTTAGCTTGTAAAGCTCTTCTACAATACGAACAAACAATAATGCTGAGCGCACCTTAGCTTGTACAGCTCTTCTACAATACTAATAAACAATAATGCTGGGCACGCCTTAGCTTGTAAAGCACTTCTTATATACCAAACAGACAATAATACTGAGAGCACCTATAGCTTGTAAAGCTATTCTACAATACGAACAAATAATATTGCTGAGCTTGCCTTAGCTTGTAAAGCACTTCTTGTATTACAAACAGACACTAATACTGAGCACACCTAAAGCTTGTAAAGTTCTTCTACAATACTAACAAACAATAATGCTGGGTGCGCCTTAGCTTGTAAAGCTCTTCTACAATACAAACAAACAATAATACTGAGCGCACCTTAGCTTTTAAAGCACTTCTTGTATACCGACAATAATACTGAGCGCACGCTAGCTTGTAAAGCACTTCTTGTATACCGACAATAATACTGAGCGCACGTTAGCTTGTAAAGCACTTCTTTTACACCCAAAAGACAATAATACAGAAAGCACCGTAGCTTGTAAAGCACTTCTTGTAAACCAAACAAACAATAATACTTAGTGCACCTCAGCTTGCAAAGCACTTCTTGTATACAAACAAACAATAATGCTGAGCGCGCCTTCACTTGTAAAGCACTTCTTGTATACCAAACAGACAATAATACTGAGCGCACCTTCGCTTTCACAGCACTTCTACAGTACTGAACAAACAATAATATTGAGAGAACAATTGCTGTAAAGCTTTTCTATAATATGAACAAACAATAATCCTGAGGGAACCCAAGCTTGTAAAGCTCTTTTATAAATGCACAAAAAATATTACTAAGAGAACCATAGCTTGTAAAGCTTTTCTATAATATGAACAAACAATAATCCAGAGAGAACCCAAGCTTGAAACGCTCTTTTATAATATGCCCAAACAATATTACTGAGAGAATCATAGCTTGCAAAGCTCTTGTACAATGGTGAATGCACAGAAACACTAACCAAGCCATAGCTTTTAAAAGCCTTCTACAGTACTGGATAAACACTCATACTGAATGCATCTTACCTTGTAAAGCTATTGAACAATGCTGAATACACAGAAACACTGAGTGCACCTTAGCTTGTAAAGCACTTCTACAATACAAACAAACAATAATGCTGAGCGCGCCTTAGCTTGTAAAGCACTTCTTGTATACCAAAGAGGCAATAATACTGAGCCCACATTAGCGTATAAAGAACTTCTTGTACACCAAACAAACAATAATACTGAACTGTAGGTTGTCAAACTCTTTTACAGAACCAAACAAACAATATTACTGAGTGCACCTTAGCTTGCAAAGCACTTCTTGTATATAAATAGACAATAATACTGAGCACACAGTAGCTTGTAAAGCACTACCTGTACAACCAAAAGAAAATACTACAGAACACACCTTAGCTTGTGAAGTACTTCTTGTATACCAAAGAGGCAATAATACTGAGCCCACATTAGCGTATAAAGAACTTCTTGTACACCAAACAAACAATATTACTGAGTGCACCTTAGCTTGCAAAGCACTTCTTGTATATAAATAGACAATAATACTGAGCACACAGTAGCTTGTAAAGCACTACCTGTACAACCAAAAGAAAATACTACAGAACACACCTTAGCTTGTGAAGTACTTCTTGTATACCAAAGAGGCAATAATACTGAGCCCACATTAGCGTATAAAGAACTTCTTGTACACCAAACAAACAATAATACTGAGCGCACCTTAGCTTGTAAAGCACTTCTTGTATATAAATAGACAATAATACTGAGCACACAGTAGCTTGTAACGCACTACCTGTACAACCAAAAGACAATACTACAGAACACACCTTAGCTTGTGAAGTACTTCTTGTATACCAAACAAACAATATTACTAAGCTCACTTAGCTTGTAAAGCACTTCTTGAAAACCAAAGAGACAATAATACTGAGCGCACCTTAGCTTTAAAGCACTTCTTGTACACCCAAAAGACAATAATACAGAAAGCACCGTAGCTTGTAAAGCACTTCTTGTAGACCCAAAAGGCAATAATACAGAAATCACCCTAGCTTGTAAAGCACTTCTTGTAAACCAAACAAACAATAATACTTAGTGCACCTTAGCTTGCAAAGCACTTCTTGTATACAAACAGACAATAAGGCTGAGCCCACTGTAGCTTGTAAAGCACTTCTTTTACACCCAAGAGACAATACAGAAAGCACCCTAGCTTGTAAGGCACTTCTTGAAAACCAAACAGACAATAATACTGAGTGCACCATATCTCGTAAAGCACTTCTTGTATACAGACAATAATGCTGAGCGCACTGTAGCTGGTAAAGCACTTCTTGTACACCCAAAAGACAATACAGAAAGCATCCTAGCTTGTGAAGCACTTCTTGTATACCAAACAAACAATAATACTAAGCTCACCTTAGCTTCTAAATACTTCTTGTATACCAAAGAGACAATAATCCTGAGTGCCCCTCAGCTTCTAAAGCACTTTTTGTATAGACAGAGAATAAAACTGAGCACACCTTAGCATGTAAAGCACTTCTTGTATACCAAACAAACAATAAAGCTGAGCACACCGTAGGTTATGAAGCTCTTCTATTGACATATGGGAATATGGGAACACAGGAAATGCGAGCATCATGTAACAACAAGAAGCCCCCAATATCAATTGAATACACTTGCACTTTGAGTGTTGTGTGTTCAACTGTGTTAACAATCACGGACAGAACCACAAGGACCATGTCTCTGAAACTACCAGCATTCACCTCCAACATGTCACCACCAGTTGCACCATTCGTCTCCAACATGTCACCACCAGTTGCACCATTCCTCTACAACATGTCACCACCAGTTGCACCATTTGCCTCCAACATGTCCTCACCAGTTGCACCATTCGCCTCCAACATGTCACCACCAATTGCACCATTCACCTCCAACGTGTCACCACCAGTCACACCATTGGTCTCCAACATGTCTCCAGCAGTTGCACCATTCCTCTCCAACATGTCACCACCAGTTGCACCATTTGCCTCCAACATGTCCTCACCAGTTGCACCATTTGCCTCCAATATGTCAACACCAATTGCACCATTCACCTCCAAGGTGCCACCACGAGCCACACCATTCGTCTCCAACATGTCACCACCAGTTGCAGCATTGGTCTCCAACATGTCACCACCAGTTGCACCATTTGTCTCCAACATGTCACCACCATTTTTAACCATTTGCCTCCAACATGTCTACACCAGTTGCACCATTCACCTTCAATGTGTCACCACCAGTTGCACCATTTGTCTCCACTATGTCACAACCATTTGCCTACAACATGTCACCACCAGTTGCACCATTCGTCTCCAACGTGTTACCACCAATTGCACCATTCACCTCCAACGTGTCACCACCAGTTGCACTGAACTGTGTAGCAGTCTCTGATCAGATAAAGTGCTAAAGTAGACAAAAAGTGTGAGGGTTGGAATGCTTGGAATCATCTCAGCCGCTGGCAATTACTTGGGCCACATCCAGGTCCTTCGGGATTTTTCACACCTTGCCACCTCAGTTTCGACACAGCCATTTGCAAATTAGTACTGACCCTGCTCCATGCAGCCCGAGTTACTACCAGTAGCTAAGATTAGCGAAGGCATTCCAGTGCATTACAAAAAACACCAAATAAATACATACATGTACATACCATAATAAAATGCCCCCTTGAAATTACAATCTGGGTCAACAATAACTCTCTTTAGTGAAATACACTTTGTAGAAACTAGATGGAGATTAAAATGATGATCCTGTAGTAATGATTCTGAGACTACTTAGCCACCTGTAACTCCTAACGGGAAAAAAACGTAAGAGTTTGGTCGATTACCACTTGTCAATGCAAGTCTAAGTCCTATAGGGGTTCTGACCCATATATTTAATCTTGGATATCTCAGACAAATCATAAACATAGCTCTGCATGCTAGATTGTTAGATAGGTCCCTACTAAAAAAAAGTCTGGTAAAGTTACAAAATTTGAAAAACATGAGAGTCAGACGGCAACAGGAGACAAGAGAAATAACCAAGTCTCATCTGCCAGGAGGGCTCTTCAGATGTAAACTGTTGTTTTAAATCCACAAACGCACTTCAGGTGCTGCATCAAATGCTTGATCAATAAAACTAAGACATGGACGCCTAGTAGGAGTCTCTGCACCTCAGACAGAAATTACACATCAATCGAAGAATCCTTGTGCCACTCTCTCCACCATGGGTCACGGCAGAACACAACCCTTAACTTATTAAAATAAAATGTAGGGTCTTCTGAACCACTCCAGGTAACGCTTCCTAAATCTGGTAATGACAGACAGTGTAATTGAGAAAAGCGCGTCAGAAATTGCCGTAATAATGATGTTAACTGATTATTGTGGTGGTGTTATTACTTATTTCTATTAACTGTAATTTAGGTATTAATATGAACAGAGTTGCCACATTATACTGGATTTTAAGGATTTTTCTGATGAATTTATGGAAATGTTCTTACATTTTGCATATAATTGTGAAGTTACCCGAATTGACTCTACATTTTACAGTGTTGTAATGGCTTTCCAATAAACTGAAACTTCATATCATAATAATGGTGATGATGACAACAGAACTCAGCAGCAGAATGTCATGGTGGTTTCTCTAGTCTAAAGTCATCTAATTTTCTTTTTTTGCTTATTCATTGCGGGTTGGTGTTCTGTATAGCGCCATCTCTGTGTGTTTTATTATTTTTATTCTTATTACAACTTCAACAAGTTTTGGGCATGTTTCTCTGGGCAAATCATCCCTAGGGAGCACCGCAGGCCTCTCAGGGAGACTAGACTTTGTCCAACATTTTCCAAGGTCTTATTGACACAACAGACTCCTGGTGGGCACACTTGGAGGTTGGTATAGTTATTATAAAATGAATAATAGGGTTAAAAAAAATGATGCACAAATTGTATTGACCCAGTCTGAGTTAAAATCATATGGACTTTATGTATCCTTATAAAGGCAAACAGCTTTCAAGTTATCTATGCCAATTCAAATCTTTATTCGACACTTAAAAATGCCATAAAAGTGATCACTGATAAAATACGTGCATACATAGGACAAATTCAATAAAATGTCAAAATAATTTAAAACTACATCTCATTAAAATCTTAAAAACGAGAGCAATAGAATCAGGTGCATAAAGCTAAAAGGATCTGTTTTAAAAGTTTAGCTGTTCATAATGATTTATTATTATCGAGGTGCCCTTAATAAAATTCAATATTCCAGTGTATATTTCGAAAGAGGATAGCCTTTGTAAAAATGCCATTGTAGGCAAATAATTTTGAGTCATCCATGCACTTTGTTAAGATGTTAAAATCACCCACAATAGTGAGTGATGGGATTTCCCGGATTTCCCGCCTTTACGTCTAGCATTAATTGAGCTGCCAACTCAATGAGATTGTCCAAAGAATTGGACCAGCAAGATGAAGGTCTATGATCAGTAAGATGATTTCCATATTGTAACAAGGGGATTTACAGAGAATGAGGGGAGGTTTTTTGGGGGGTTTCATTTGGGGAGTTTTACATAGCATGAACTAGACCCAAAGGTATTAGAGCGCTTTACCTCAGCACCATTTACGTTATAGAAGGACACATTCATTTTTGTTAGGCACGGGGAGATTAAGTGATTTGTTCAGAATCAAAAAATGCTGAGCATCCCTGCCGAGACTCGAACCTGGTACCCCTGCTTTGAGGCCGACCGCCCTAGCCGTTAGGCAACATTCTCTCCCCAAAGAGGGAGAGGGAGGCTGAGCCTTATCAAACTTTAAATAGGGCAGAGGTGAGAAGAACTGTAGTCTTTCTTTATTGCCAGCCACAAGTCCACATCATCTCTCTGGGACCAGGGGGAGCTGGCAGAACGCGAAACCCGCAGGGACCAAACCAGGTGCTGTATTCAGTAATCCAAGTCTCTCTGATGAAGAGCTCTTACCATTGTGAGCATTCAAGATTGGAATGGACGGAACATTTTTCTGTTATCAAATATTTAATTCTTTATCACTACAAATTTGTGTAATGCATCAAAGTACTACTTCAGTTTCCCAAGTTGACTCTTCAATCTGTGGCTGGCTTATCCAACCAAGACGAAGATTCCTAAGCCCTTCTTGCTGTTTTCATCGGTGTGAGCCAACATGCCCTTTTGAGTTGGGCATCACTCACTACTGTCCTCCATTCTCCCTCCTCTCCTTTCCTCTCTCAGTTTCGGTGGCTGATATGGCCAAAAACAAAATTTATTTTGACCACCAGTACATATCTGTGCTACAGAGATGTGGGTCCGGCCGCAGGCTGGTGTGCAACATCATACTGAAAAATAATAAAAACGATAAGAGTTGCCCTTGTCTCCACTGGGATGAAAAAGAAAGATTTGAAAAATGGTGCCGCTTGCATAAACCAATATACTCAGGACCATTGAAGGACACCTTTCCTAGGTGCTGTGCCTGATCAATATAAGTACGCACCCTACGGTTGCCCATGCGAACCGCTGTTCTTCAACAAGCATAAATATTATAAGTAAGAACAAGATATGATTTCAAAAAAGTATTTTCTTACCTTCACCCACCATGGAAACACCAATGGACATTCCAAGGAACTTGCTCTTGGTCCAGATGTGAGCGTTCACACACATTCGCTTCTCCTTGCACTCGCAGTAAAAGCACGACACTGGCGGGTGATGCGACACCTGCTCAGCCACGAACCTCAGCTTGTAGTTCTCGGGTTCCTCCTTCCCCGACCCCATGGCCTGGGGCGTGGCTTGTTCCGAGGTGGCTGCAGAGCCACCAGTAGTCCTAAATGATTTCACTTTGGCCTTAGGCACGTCCCAGGAGCAATGAAATGTCTCTCCGATGAGAGGGTTGTACGGCTTCTTGGCAATGGCACCTTTCCGGCCCTCGTGGAAGGCCGTCAGGTAGTATTCCACAAATCGGATAATTCTGTCCTCCGGCGTCACCCCTGCAGCAATGGACAGAAAGAGGTCTGGGTGGGCCATGAAATTTGCATACATCTCCAGCAGGGATCTCTTCTCCAGGATGAAAGTTGGAAGCACCACCTATGGTCAAAGTGGACAACATCATTCCCACTCCTTTCGCAATTGAAGGAGGCATGAACAATCGAAATGTACAGAATGCACGTGATTTAAAATGGTTTTTTGCATCACATGCCAAAATGTTTATGAAGAGACAAAGCTTAAACATATTTACAATTGCTATTCTCAGTATGTATTGTAATACAGTACATGTATAAACACATCATTTAAAATAGAGAAGGCCAACAAGAGGGTTCCTTGAGTTAAACGAAACAAAAGGTGATGAGAAGCTGCTTGCAACAAGTCTAACCACAGGCTCCAGCTTGGGGTAGCATTCCAGCCCATCGTTCTTTTGCTCACCACGCTTCCTCAGTTTGGACCCGGCCATATGCAAATTAGTCTCGACTCTGTTCCTCCTGGGAACAGTCCAGCCCGAATTACCAAGCCAGGTCCTGCCTGAACCTAAATACAAGCAACCCAGAACTGGTTTTGCCCTAGCTATGGGCTCATCAGCCGGATATAGATTGGTTTCAGTGACACAGTGAGCATGAGACCCACGTCTGGGCATACCCATGCCACTTGGGGCAGTACATGAAACACACACATGGTGATAGGCGGCTGCTTGGAATAAGTCTGGGATGCTTGTGTTCCAGCTCAGGATACCTGTGTCATACTTTGTGGGAACAATCTTTCGTCTTGCCTCGGTCTATAAAATGAGTACCAGTTTAATTAGGCAGCAACTACTGTGCCTACCTTAAGTGGTTGGAAACAGATGGCAGGATATGAATCACTATATAAATAAATCTCAATAAAGCGGCTGTTTCATGAGTTGGGGAAATCACACATAGTCTAATCTAAATATTTTTAGATTGGATAAGCAGTCTTTACCCTCTGCCAACATTTATAGTTCTAAAAATGTATCATTGTTTGTGAACTACCCAAAGTACAGACTCTGCAAAACCGCACGGATGACTTTCATGATGGAGGAACCAAAATGCCGGACGGAAACTGCTTGCTCTAGCCAGAGGAAACATTCTGGACCCAGCTAAGTGCTTACTATTGTCTGGAGAGCGTCGAACGTTTATAAACTGCAATCACAAAATAAGTGTATAATACACAAAACAAATAATGAATGTACCAGTAGGCAGGTGAAAAGTTATTGAAGAGGAGGCGAATACCGCAGTGTATTGTTGCGATTCACACACTACATTAGCAAGAGGGGGGGATAGCAGCAGACACATTTGAAATTCAAAGATGGCCGCCGTGTTTACAAAGGCTTGTACTTAGGGTGATCTCAGTAGATTGCTGGGGGAGATCAGTGAGAGCTCAACAGCAGGAGGAGGAGGAGTGGTGGTGGTGGTGGTATACATGCCTTTTTATTCAGAGGAGCACACATAAGTGAAGGTGAGCAGAAGAATTAGTAATGAGTGACTTAGAGGGAAGGTAGTCTCAGGCAATAGTTAGCACATCATTGGACACTACGAGCAAATACCACTCAGTTTTAGTGGACCCTGTGACTCCAGGGGCCGTTCTAGCAGTCACAGAGTGCTTCCAGAGGGGCCGATTCACAAAAGAACCCCACACTCATGGCGGAGGCTCCGCAGCGCTGGTGGGGGCCCATACTCGTGACGGGACCTCCGTACTGGAGCTACCCAGGGCAGAAGTCCTGCCACGAGTGCTTGACACCCCCACAAGTGCAGGACCTCTGCCACCTACTGCGAACGTCCTTTGTGAATCAGAATGTTTTACGACAAACCACTCTCACATTTTGTAGAGTGCTAGTTGAGCTTTTATGTGTGGCTTGAGAGCTCACTTGTCTGCCACACCTATTGTTACCAGTTCATTAAAATTCACATGGATTGGGCTCTGGCTCCGCCCAGGGGAGTATGCCTCTCTTAGATTACATCTACCTCCCAAAAAGTCCTTGCATTGCAATGTGGGAGTGACTATTTCACAAATCAGAAGTACACACATTACATTGTATATCTTGTACGTGGATTGTATAGAAAAGCAACAGTTTTTGTTTTGCTTTTTTCGCTGCAGCGGGCTTATTAAAAATGTAGTCCAGACTCAAAATGTGTGCTAGGCCTATTGGCTTTGCCAGTGCTCTTTCAAAATGACATTTATAGCAGAGGCAGCCCCCGAAGCGGGCTTCAAGGGCCGGCGCCTTAATGGACATCGGTTTGCGCAGGTTAGCGCCAACAGAACTTGCCGCGTGGCGAAAAGCGCCCAACGCCCTCCCCCTCCCCAAGAACAAAGGGAATAAGGAAGGGGGGAGGGGGATATAAGGCGACGCTCCCCCTGGGCAGCTCACCTTTTTCATCACGGCGCTGATGAAAAACTGCGGCCAACAACCACCACAAAAACAATGTCTGTTGGCTGTGTGTAGGAATACAGGTACACAGGTATAGTACGGTTCCGGGAATGGGCGCAGTGCGGCCGTTAATATACAGAGGCTGTATCAATGTATGTAGAGCTAAAAAAAGTCAGCTATGTGTTTGGCACGTCATTCAGCAAAAATAAGCTGGCAAGCAGCCGCTTATTTTAGCACCAATGTACACCCCGATATTTTGTGAAGTGTATTTTCCTGAAAGGCAGCCTATTCATACCTGCCTGCTGAACCCCAAATGCCATGGAACCTTTCACAAATCCTGAAAGCTTAAGCCCAATAATAAGCAAAGCCTATTCCACCGCAGTGCTAAGGGGGAGGGGGGGCCGCGTGGCGCTCCCGTGCTCGTGACCGAACCGCTCCGTCACGAGCCTCGGGTGGGCTGTGCTTGTGACTGAACGGTTCCGTCACGGCCCTGCCCGCCTAATAGAAACTTCAGCGCAGGCGTGGATTTCGCACCGCGAGGCGCGGCGAGTGGGCCATGGCGGAACCATTCCGTCACCAGCACAGCCCACCCGAGGTTCGTGACGGAAGGGTTCCGTCACGAGCACGCAAGGGGTTAAGAAAGGGAATGTCTGCCACCCCAATGATTGAATATTAGTTTGAACAGATAGTATTCTATGTTTCATATAAGTTTAGTGGTCATTTTTACACCCAACATGAAAAACATTAGGTATTAAATAGTTTTCTTTAATGTGTGGAGTCACAAGCATTTTTAAGCAGATTCTTGTGCCTCTGCTTCGAGGCACAGTCGATCAATCAATCAGTAGATTTGTGGAGCGCTACTAGTCCCCGTGAGGGTATCCAGGCGCAGTAGAGTACAAGACCTGGTGCACTTGCTCCCCTTGCATTCAGCAGACTCAGGGAGCTTGACGACCACCTCTGAGAAGCGTATCTACTCCACCCCGACCTGTCGTGAGTATTACGCCAAGACTGCACAGAGGAGGAGAATACTACACCACACACACTGCTTACAAAGTGGGGGTGGCACCCATGAATAACACTAAACTAGTAACTTAAAAGGAATACAACTTTAACACAATATATATTCTATTTCAGAGGATGAAATCAGGGCCGGCTTTGGGGTGGTGGAACCGTGCGGGTGCACTGGGCGTTGACTTAAAAATTGATGTAAATTGATACTTGTATAGCGCACTACTCACCCGCAAGGGTCTCAAGGCGCTTGTACGAATACCGCTGTGGAACCCATCCTGGCTTTCCCTGTGAGGCGCCCACTCCTGGGCACCCCCAAGGTGGAGGCCAGGCATCCTTATCGTTGTGGGGGCTGTTGTGGAGATTAAGCAAGCTATTGCCCAGAGTTGCAGAGTGGGACTCCATGATTGGAATAGGCATCGAGGCGAGAATTATCAGGTCAGTAGAATTTTTGAGCCCAAGACCCGCCGAGGCGGGGAATTGAACCCTGGTCCCGGGCCAGACCTCTGCATCAGGGTCTGCCGCTCTAACCATTGAGCCACACTTCTCCGGGGGGCATTGACCTCAGGGGGGGGCCTGGGTTTAACAATAACTTATTATTTAAATGCACCTGCTGCAGTGTCTTGTGTGTCCAGCATCCAGGCAGCAATAGCAATGTTAAGATAACTCTTGTGATTAGTGATCCTGCTAGAGAGAGAGAGAGAGAGAGAAACTGGAGTTTTGTCTAGTGTCAGTTTTGACTCGCCATAAAGTACCACAGAGGGTTAATAATGCTGCTACAAAGAACAGATCTGTATTTCCTGTGAATAGCTGAATGGATTAGTAAAACTATCCTTTACCAGCTTTTAAAACAAATTAAATGTATTTGAGAGATGGGCTGTGGAGAGATGAGGGGCACTTTTACGGGTGGTAGTAGGGGAATCTGAGGAGGTGGTCTTGGGGTCGCACCAAAAAAGATTATTGCACCAGGCCCTGGAAGAAACACAGCATTGAGTACTTTTGTAGCGAAAGCAAAGCCATTCATTCACCTTATCTGATGACCACCGTGTTTAATACAAGTCCACCACAAGACAGAGTATTGTTGAAGTTCTGCCAAATGTCAGAACCAGTTATCAACATTATGGAGAAAACAGAGAAGGAAAACGCTATTCAGACATAGCCTCATTTAGAGTTCGGCAGACAGGTGACTCCACCACAAACATGACGGGTATACATTCGGTCCAACGTATTTCAAGTGCATGCAAATTTGAGCGCTCGAATTTACGTATATTTTGCCGTCCGAGATGCAGTGCTTTGGCACAACAGCCATTTAATAGTTTTCGTCGAATTTCTCGGATACAACCACAAACAGTTTGATAGCCCTGACAAAGGTCTTGTCTAAAAGAACGAAACGCGTTGGCTGCCTGGTGCTCTATTTCCAATAAAACAAGGGAGGAATAAAGAAATTTCAAATATTTCCTACATTGGATGGACATTTAATCATTATTTTTGGAGACATGATTTGGTGGTGCAGCCCACAGTTGTAAATAGTATATTTTGGTCATTCAGCCTGCTCCTTGGAAACGGCAGGGGCAGTGGTGCTGCACACCCTGGGAGCATAGTGCTCAGTCTTTGTTTAACTCCTTTAGGGTATGAGAATAGAGAATACTGTCTTCTAAATAGAGGGAGGTGCGTCACATACACTCTTTAGTGTTTGTATGGTTTTGCTGTTTCCCTTTTCTGTATGTTATATATACTCAATATAAATACTGTTAAAAGCAGTCCAAGTACAAAGTAGCATTGATGTTTGGACTCCATAAAATACAGAAACTGGGGTCTTTCTCAGGACAACATAGATGCACAATGATTTGCCATTAACATGCCATAAAGACACTGTAAACAACAAACATTGGCAAAGCCAATAGGGATTGGCTTTGTCAATGGTTTTTTGCATGTTTCACAGTAGTGCGAGCTGCTGTGCAACAAGGCAAAGAAAATATTTTAAAAAACATGCGCAATGACGCTGCCAGCGTTGATGCGTCATAGAGATTTTTCTTTTCTACTCTAAACCATGTGGCACAACAGCTTGTGTTGCTCTGCAACAAGTAAAAAGAAAATTGACAAATCTAACAGTTCTCGCATAGGCGAAACCTATTGGTTTTCCAGATTGGTTTTTCCCACCTCCCTATGCTCTTGTGGTCTAGTGCCAGACAGAGCTCTTCTGCTGAAAGCCCTGACTTGCCAAGTGGAACCAAATGCAGTTCCTGGGCCCTTGGAAGGGCAAACTGGTGAGAAAATCCACACATCAACTCTCAGCACTGGTTTTCTCAATGTAGCACCACCGTGAGGGCTGAAAAAATCGACGCATCACTGATGTGCGACCGAATAATCAATGCAGCACCTGCTGTGTGGCTGAAAAATAAAAGCAGCCCGAGTCCTGAGTACTGTGTCACCAATGTCCGTGGCACCCGCTCCGAATCCGACACAGCCCCTGCTTTGTGGCCGAAGAATCTATGCATTGCCTGCCTTGCAGCTGTGAAATAGACGCGGCGCCTGCTTCGCAGCTGCCGCATTGACACAGTAAGTCTTGATTTTTGATGCATCGTACTTCGATGCTGTCTCTTCATCGGCGTTGCCCAGCAGTAAGGAACGAGGGTGCATGTCCAAAGATCGACACATCACCTCCCCTTCCAGTAAGGAACCAATGTATCACCTCTCCTGCATAGCAGTAAGGAACCATGCATCACCTCCCCTGGGAGTAAGGAACCAATGCATTGCTTTATTTTTCCAGAGTCTCACATCCCCTATCCCTGTTTCCGTCCTTGAATTTTGATACACCCCTAGGTATTTTGTGCTAAAAGTGATGCGTCCATAGATTTCTATGGATAACGATTGCTTAACCCCTAAAAAGTGATATCTTTACTTGTGTATGTTGGATTTTTATTGAGTTGGTCTTGCTTCATTCAGATAAATATTGGCTATTTTTCTAAATTGGTGTGTACTCATTTTGTAATGCTTTCACTGTGTTACTGTGTGTATATGTACAAATACTTGCACATTGCCTCTGAGGTAAGCCTGGCTGCTCGTGCCAAACTACCAATGGGGTGAGCAGGGGTTATTTTAGCTGTGTAATCCCCTTACCCTGACTAGAGTGAGGGTCCCTATGTGGACAGGGTGAAAAAACCACTGCCAGCTAGAGACCCCATTTCTAAAAATATGCAATAGAAGGGTGCCTGCGTGGGTTAATGCAGTGCCCCCACACTTTGTCTGTTTGTTCTAAATTTGACATCTCCATAAAATACATTCAGAGCTCAGCAATTCTTATTCTGTACACAAACACCCTTAGTGTGCACTCTCCGCTGCCTTTCCAGTAACCGCCTTGAAATAGGAGAAAAAGCAATTTGCTTTAACAAATAAAAATTGAAGAACAAGAAGTAACATTTGTGGATATAAGGCAGCCAGCGCTGGCTGGGGGAGAAAAAGAACGCGGGAGGGGGCATGAAGGGACGAAGCGGGAGGGGGTGGGAGGGATGGAAAGGGCCTGAAAACACATTCACTCTTATGGAGTGCTAATTTCAAAGTAACAAACAAGTACCTCTGCAAGTGGGTGGCCAGTGGAAGAACACTAGCGCAGAAAACAAACTGTATTTGGTTCAAGCTCCATTGGAAGACTGGAGGAACTGAAGAGAAAGTGGAAGGTGGATGGACTGCCTAATGAGAAGCAAGGAAATGAGAGTGATGTCAGAGCCAACCAATGGTAAGTAATGGGCGGGCTCTAAACCTGTTTAGGCATTTTTTCTATTTACAAGAGATTTTGCAAGCATAGTGGAGGCGAAACCTAAAAAATGGGGGAAAACATGTTTTGACTGTGGCGAGAAGAAATGTGTGCTCAAGGTAAAGAATCCAATTTAGAGACTTACCCAGGGTACCTGAAAAATGAATAAGACGTATTTCAAGGTACCAAACAATGTGGTGGTTATCAACATAAAGCCCAGAAGAAAGGCTCACCAGATATAAAGAATATTGATCTTATAGTTTGCATTAAGAGGGTTTAAAAAGGGTATGTGGAGAATAGAGAAACATGGATCAACGCTAAAACATATTGGATTCTATCTGTATGCAAAAATTGCGCTAATTTGATAATCAAAAGCACTAGCCAGCACTCACTATTCCATCAATTAAAGACTGGAGCCGGCACCGAGCGCACAAGCGCAATGGCTCTCATATAAAGCGTAGTCCTCGGACAGGCATGCGTGCATGCGTATCTTAGGTTTAAAATGTCTCCGTTTGATGTAACGTTCTGATATCGCTAACAGTCCAATGATCATTCTGCCAGCCTTATCAGCCAGTTTGTTCACAATATTGCCATCGTTCTGGAAGGAATTGAGGGATTCCAGAAATATTATGCTTGATATATTGTTTCCATTCAATAATTTATTGACATCTCTGAGAACCTCTTGTTCGAAAGCTAATATCTTGGTTGCCACCGATTGTGTGGGAGGAGTAGTTGCAGGTGGTAGCCTGAACTCAGTGGCAGTGATTTTCATTTCAAGTGGGTGTTTGTTGACATAGTATCTCAATCGAACTTTATGACAAACGTGTTGAAATTCCCATTTAATATTAAAGTCATCATGTTTGGTTGTAGGGACAAAGGAGAGACCTTTGGATAATAAGACTAAGGCCTCAGATCCAATAAGGGCGTATTTTTAGAGGTTGAAGATGGGGGCCATGGAGGCGTGTTTAGTTTGGGAGTATGCCATGACCGTAGTTTGGGGAGAGTTTAGAAACTAACGAGCCAAATGGTATTAGCAAGTTTCTTCCAGAAGAACCGCATGGCCCAATCAGAAGCCATGGCTACAGCGATTGAGGACAATTTGCACAGCACCAAATCCACAGTGATAGCAGATACTTGCCCAACAAAGGGCAGGCTAGTGTGAAGCTATGCATCACGGCACCAGAGCAACGCGTGCCTAGCATGAGATGTGTACTCGAGTATCTCCAATGCAAGGGCAAACACCCAATGGTATTTCAATCAAGATGTGCAATTTTGCAGCAATCCGACTTCTTACATGTATTAATATCAGGCAATATTCTGTTTGCCTCTTGCCTCTGCTTTACCTTTGTGGTAGAATTCTAAACAAAACCAGGTGAGGCTCATTCAGTTGACCTGTGCTTGTGACCGATGGGCATTTTTGTGAGTCTGCCTGCATAAATTATAAAAGGGGGTGCTGCTGCACAGGGCAAACGGATTTTGGCGCAGCACGTGCATCAGATTTCGATGGAAAAAGTTGTTGCACGCAAATTTTGACTGGTGCTGCAGTTTGCACCACTTTCTGGTCTCTTCTCCTCGCAAAAAGATAGGAAATTTGGACCCAGAACTTCATGTGGGTTTTGCTTGTGAGTCACAACAGCAAAGCAGATGAAGCAAATATAGATTTCTTAGAAAAACACGGCCCTGGCCTCCCACGCGCTGCCTCCGCATTTAACCCCAGCGCTTTAGGTGTCTGGCTTTCTGGCTTTTTTTTATTCCTTTCCTGGCAATGAAACCCAATTAAAAGTGGAAAAAGCAGCATGGCGATGATGGACTGTCAAAGGAAACTTTCCCACTGCGCGCGCGGATAATAGGAAGGACATGAGCTGGAAGCAGCACTGCTCGGTGCTCAGCAGCAGTGATCTGCTGTCAACAAGCAACCTTTGACCCCGCGTCTGGGCGCCAACAGGACTGCAGTTTGAAAACCCAACCCTTACCTGAAGAACAAGAATTCTTCTATCCTCTAGTGTTTGAAAATAAAGAGCCCCAAAAAGTTACATGTATGAGGCCTAATTCACAAATATGTGGAAAGCTTTGAAGTGCCTGTGCATTAGCACTTGCATTTTAAATTCTCCACCAGTACATTTGCTGTGCAAGCAATCTGCCTTGAAAGTGCTGGTGGTGCAAAATGGGGAGGAAGAAAGAATAATTTCCTAGCCTGGCTGAAGACACGCAGGACACAGGATATAGGTCAACGCACCAAATTAAAAGCGGTCCCAATTAGCGACTCAGATTGCTAAATAAACAAGCATTGGCAATGCAATAGGTCTCGCATTGGCGAGAATTTTAGCTATTGGCATTGTAAATGGCAAAGCCTTTTATTCATCTGTTTAGAAAACTAACACATAAATAAAAGGCATTCCCATTTACAATGCCAATAGTATAAACTCTCGACCTCCAAGTGGGAGGTAGTACTACCCAATGGCGGCCACTCGCCTTTATGTGCAGAATGAAGACCTCCCCACTCCATACGTGCGGCCACCATTGGCTAGTTCTTGGATAAAAAGAAAAGATGGCAGCCGCTACAGTTGAAGCGGAACGCCATGGCAAATTAAAGAAAGAAAAGAGCATGGTCGCTATAGTCAAAGCGGACCACGCTGCCAATGTAAATAAGGAACGGAGTGCTGCCACTATAGTTAAAGCAGTATGAGGGCTTTAAATGTGACCCGGCTAGCAATAGGCAGCCAATGAAGACTGCTCAGGGAACTGTGACATAAGCACATGCCGCTAACTTCAAGATCAGTTAGGCTGCTACATTCTGAATAATCTGCAGGTGGTAAAGCAGATAGGATGGTAACCTTAAGTACAGGCTGTTCGCATAGTCTAGTTTTGATGTTACCAGGGCAACGTATGAACACAGCTCGGAGACACTGTTCTGAGGCACAAATGATAAATTGCTACCGTTGCAGGTGGGGTGTGGGGGGCGAGCTCCGAGGTCCACCAGTTGAGGGTGTCAAGATGAGGGTTAGTGCCAAAATATAGTCTTTTATAATGTCACCCATTTCTTTTCCAGGGCTATGATGTGTGTGTTGCTGACTGTTAGACCTAGTGTCCTTGGTGTGGTTCCCCCGCTGACTTTTTGCCTTTAGACTGTCTGTTTTGCTGACTTCGTTTTTGCTGCACACTTTACCACTGCTGACCAGTGCTATAGTGCTTATGCTCTCTCACCTGAAGACATGGTAAAGATTGGCTTGTATCCATTTGACAAATTTAATTTACTTGTAAACCCCTAGTAAAGTGGCAATACCCGTGTCCAGGGCTTGTAAAACAAATGCTACTAGTGGGCCTGCAGTACTGATTGTGCCTCCCACTTAAGCAGCAGGTTAAGCATAACTTAGGCCTGCCATTACAGTCTGTGTGTGTGTAGTTTTAATCTGCCATTTCGACCTGGCAAAATAATCCTTTTGCCAGGCCCAAACCTCCCTTTCTTAATGTACATATGTCACCCCTAGTGTAGGCCCTGGACAGCCGAAGGGCAGGGTGCAGAGTATTTAAAAAGTTGGGCATGTACTTTAAAGTTTTACATGTCCTGGTAGTAAAGAAAACTCTAAAAGTCATTTTACACTACTGCAAGGCATACCTCTCCCAAAGAATAACATTTGTGTTATCTTATTAAATTTTAGAAGTGTAGTTTCAAAATGGGAACAGGTAACCAGTTCATGTTTGGTACCTTTTGAACTGTAATGAAAAATTGTAACTTACATGAAGTCTGGTTTTAAATTACAATTTTAAGAATTCCACTTTTGGAAAGTTACCATTTTTCTGCCTTAGCCTTTTGGTGCCTGCAGCCTGTCTCTGGGTCAATTTGGCTAGGTGTGGGTGACAGTTGGGCTTTGTGTATTCCTCCTAGGCAGCCACGCATAACAAGGAGCTTAGGTGTGCCTGAATCCACACAAAGGACTGCATACCCCCTGTAGTTAGTTAGTCTGGAGCCAGGGCCAGAAAGGTAGACCACCTGTCCACTTCAAAGGCATGCCTCTAGAAGCTTCTCCCTACTTCAAAGGCACACTATGTATAAATACTGGGCCTCAGAAACATCATTTCAGTATACTTCTGGACCTGTGGATACTCTGCCAGTCAGGACTGCTGTGCTGATGGAAGGATGCCACTCTGATGGACTGCTGTCCTGCTGGCATATTTCCTGGGTGAGAAGGACTGGACCAGTATCTCTTGACCCTGAACCTAGAGTGACTCCAAGGGCTAGTTGGCTGGCCTCCTGATCTGATGCCTCAGGGAAACAGGCTTCCAACAATCTTGCACCTGGACGCTGCCATCTGCAATTCTACCATGTCAAGTGGTGCCACCCCAGTCCTCGACCCTTGAAGGTGAGCTTAAGGTGCTCTGCTATCTTCTGTGGACCAAGCAAAACTGCAGAGCACACCTGAGCAGCACCAATGATGCTGCATGGATTGGATCCATCCGAAAAAGGCACTCTGCCTCCTTAGACTCATCAGACCTGTCGCTGCATGACACATTCTTGGTGCATGCCCTTGCATCCCATTGATGGCAGCCTTGACAACTAGACCGGACTCTGCACCGCAGCCTCATAGCTTCTCGGAACTGACGCATTGCACCGACTGCACTGCATCTTTGATGCCAGACTTCTCATCACACGCCCCATTAAAAGTATCTTCGACGGCGATGCAGACCCTCACATCGCAGCCTTGCCGCATCTGGAACTGACAGATTACTTTGGCTGTGTGCTGCATCTTAATCGCACTCTCCACCTTGCACTGAAACGCTGCTAGTTACCTCTCTGTTTTAAATTCTGATTTGAATTTTACTGTGTTGAATAACTTGTGTTTTTAACTTGAAAAATAACTGTGAATCTGTCGGGAATTTCCTGGGGGCACCGCATTGGGCTGAACTTCGAAGTTAGCGGTCTAGTTCTTAGACAATAACTGACGCTAACTGACTGACGTCAGACGCCACATATTAGGCGGCCATGTCACGTCTGCGCACAGGCTCCTAATCGCACTCTCCACCTTGCACTGAAACGCTGCTAGTTACCTCTCTGTTTTAAATTCTGATTTGAAATTTACCGTGTTGAATAACTTGTGTTTTTAACTTTAAAAATAACTGTGAATCTGTCGGGGAATTTCCTGGTGGCAGTGCATTGGGCGGAACTTTGAAGTTAGCGGTCTAGTTCTTAGACGCTAACTGACTGAGGTCAGACGCAACATATTAAGCGGCCATGTCGTGTCCGCGCAGCGGATTCACGCAGCGGACGCGCCTAAGGCAAGCCCGTCTGCGCCCGTCTGCGCCCGTCTGCACCCGTCTGCGGTCGGCCGGGGACAGGGGCAGGGGCAGGGGGCTATGCCGGTTCCGACAGGGAAAGGGTTAGCTTTGATAAGGCCCAACTTCTCACGTTATGGAAAGAGGTACCTCTGAATTGCGTGTATTCTATACTTCCTTGGGGTAATGGACAATGTGTGAGCTGTGCTTATAAGTATCAACCTACCCTTGTCAAGACCACAGGAAAGGAAAAAGTGGAAAAAATAATAAATATGTTGTTACTAAATTGTCGTTCTCTTAGTAAGCATGCTGTAGAAATCCATCTGCTTTTGGAAGAACGTCAACATGAAGTATTATTTCTTACAAAACTTGGTTAAATGGGGACTCAGACTATGATATAGTCCAATCTCTCCCCCCTAACTATGCCATAGAAAGGCATGATCGAATTGCTGGAAGGGGTGGCGGGATAGCAATAATCTACAAAACTGATCTGGTGTGTAGAACCAAAGCCAATCCAGTCCCTGACTGTGGGAGTCTCTCTTTTGCTATTGGTTTGAGCTCTACATTTACCTTTTCAGGTATTTTGATACACCGCCCCCCGGGTCCCCTAGGTTTGTTAAAAAATGAGCTCCCTGAAATTGTAGCAAGTTTAGCCAGTTCCACGTCTAATTTCACGATCTTGGGTGATTTCAATATACATTTGGATGAGGTCTCCACTACAGCCATAAAAGATTTTACGGATGACTTAGCTAGTTTCCAATTGTTACTAAAAGTAGAGTCCTACTCATGTTAAGGGCCACTTATTGGACCCGATTTTTTTAAAATATAGATGACCTTAGATTGGAAGAGGTTGTTCCTGTTCCATGGTCAGATCATTCACTGCTGTCCTTTTTAGGTCTCGGCTAGAAACTAGCGAAGCGCGTTCTCGCCAGAGAACTATAGTCGGCGTCTCAGAACGACGAAGGGAGACCAGACCTGGCCGCATGCAGCGTTTCCCCATAGGATAACGTTGTGCGTGCGGCCAGGTCTTGTCTCCACAGCTTGGCATGGCAGACCGGATCGCGACGCGCGCCTCTCTGGAATGCAGGGGGAGTCTGCAGAGAGGCGCGCGGCGCTGATAAACAGCCATGCTTTTTTTTTTTGTCCCGTCTCTGAGCATGGAATGCGGCCGGATTCAGATTACAAAGCATTTGCTGGGCGTGTGTGCGACCAATTACCTGCGCCATCCTGTCAGAGCGACAGACAGAGCACCACTCTGAAGAGCCCCGATGCCCACAGGAAGCTCCATAGCCAGAGAAGTCCCTCTGGGTCAGGCCTCACAGTCCAGCCATTTCCCGAACTTTTTTCCGCACCAGAATCGGAGCACTGCTCCGTGTTCCACGCCCGGCCCAAAAAAGCACACTGGAGAGGAATGCATGCAGGCAGAATAATTAAAGTTCCAGGCCGGGAGAAAATGTTGCAGGAGAAAAGGAGCCGATAAAATTAAGAACCAGCTCTAATTAAAACCACTGGACACAAAAGACCAGGGGATGTGAAGCGGGCATAAATATTTTATATGGGTGTGTCTACGAGACACAAGGGTCTCACTGCGTAATGGAAATAAGCGAGAGGAACGAGGTAATGCCATACACCGATATTGCGGGTGCATTTGTTGCGCGTGCATTTCTTTTGTGCTGTCGTACCCGACACTTTCACGTTGCAAAATGTCAGAGGTACTAAAGGTAATAACAAAGTTGTGACTTGCTGCCCTCCGGGCTTCTGAACCAGCGACATTAGCATTCTTGGGCTTGTAGTACACATATACAGTGTGTTTAGCGTAACTACAAGTCCCAGCATCCGTGTAGCTGAAGGCCGAAAAACCAGGACAGGCTTAAAGTCTTCCCACAACACTTACTTGGAAAGACGTTAACATGTACGCTATATGTCAAATATGGCGCTTTCATAGAACCTGGTGGAAAGAACTGGGCACCAATGTTGGAATAAAGAACGGCAGGCCATTTTTCGCTGTGAGCAGAACAGCACCCCCTTCGCCCACCCCATTTTGCATTTTTTATTTAATACTGTCGACCTCTTTTTCCAGTCAGCTGCTGTAAATGTGCGGAATCTTGTGTGAGTAACCAATTTACTGTTGTTACATTTGACTGGCACTTCATTTACCCAGTCCTTGTAGTATCCTTCTCACCCTCATTAGAAGGTGTCCGAGAATTGAGTCTCATAATTGTCACTTTTGCCTCATCTAACTTAACTTTTGCTTTTGTAATTGTTCACTTGTAATGTTCTCCCCATGTATTATTTCTGTTCCTATTGTGAAGCCTTTGACACCTTCGGGTAAAGTCTGCGCTGTATCCAAACGCATAAACGTCCCCTACCCACAGGACTGCATCCGCCTCCCAGTGTGTCCTTGATATCACCCGCCCCCCGCCCTCTGCCTAACGCGCTCTCAATCCGGGATGCCAGCCGCCATGCTCCTCATGTTGCTGCTCCAGCTTTTGCATATTTTCACACAGGGGTTACCTGCAGTCGCCGTGGGGTGGCACACCACACAGGATTCACATCTCTCTGATGTGCTCGTGGGGCCGGCGTCCTTGGGGTGATCTGGGCTTGCTTGACTCTTATGCTCTCGTTGTGAGGTGCTTTTAACACGGGCCATGCTTTGTTGGGGAGGTGCTCACGGGGCAATGGTGGTGAAGTCTCAACGACACGGGGTTTCCCACTGAGCTGGTGGCGGGAGGGACCGGGCTCCACTATGGAGAAGTGTGGAGCGATGCTCTAGGAGGGCTCGAGGTGCTTCTTTGTGGGTGCGGTACTTGTGGGACGAGATAGTTTGCGGAGAAGTTGCTCCTGACACGGGGTCATCCATGGGGAAAGTGAGTGAGAGTACGAGGTGCTTGGGTGGGGTTCTCTTTGAAGAAAGTATCCCTGTAAACGGGGCCTTCTCAGGGTGGGGGGGCAGGTTGTGGGGGCTTGTCCTCTAGGCAAGAGGTGCTTGTGGTCGGTCCTCTGAGGTGAAGGTTCTGCCATGGCCATCATTGCGTGAGGTGCGTGGGCGGGGTTCTCTTTGAAGATAGAGCCCCTGTAAATGTGGCCTTCTGATGGTCGGGGTTGGTTGTGGGGCTTGCTCCTCTAGGCAAGAGGTGCGTGGGCGGGGTTCTCTTTGGAGAAAAACCCCGGTGCCCACGCTTTCTGCATGTTAGTGTTGGTTGTGGTGCGGGGCTCAATGTGAGTGAAGTGTTCGTGGGGCAGTAGCGCTCCGCAGGTGAGGTGACTGTAGGGTTGGCATTCTTTGTGTGAGGTACTTGAGGGGCATTAGCCCTCTCTGTCTAGCCTGCTCCCAGGGGGTGTTCCAAGGGGCGTAGGGCATCAAACAAGAGAGGGGAATGGCCCCTAGCGTTTCTCGGCTGGTTGTCCAGAAGCCTGTTTGGTTGGAGCGGGCCCTTACACTACACGACCTTCCATAACTAATACACCAATTTTTATGTCCCTCAAGGAAGTGACTCTGTGTGTGTATGTGAGGGTGGCTCTGTGTGTGTGCAGGTGGGTCTGTGTGAGGGTGGCTGTGTGTCTGTGTAGGTGGCTCTGTGTGGGTGGCTCTGTGTGGGTGGCTCTGTATGTGTGTGTGATTGGCTTTGTGTGTGTGGCTGCAAATGCAGTAGGTCTCGCATTTACAAGAGATTAAGCTATTGGCATTGTAAATGACAATGCCATTTATTTATGTTTTAAAAACATAAATAAAAATAATGTCATGGGCAATGCCAATAGCTCTAACTTTAACAATGCTGAGACCATTGCATTGTAAATGCTTGTCTATTACAGTATCTGATACTCAGACTCAGACTGTCAGGAGGACTAAGACGGTACGTCAATGGTCTAAACTTTCTGCAGAGCCTTTTATTAAGATCTTAAAAAATACAGTCCCCACTTTTCAGTCGAATCCAACACAGGCTAATGACAACTTTATTAATTGGATGGACCAGCCACTTAATGTGGTGCTTCCGAAAATTAAAATGTCAGAAAGAACTAAGGCTGATAAAAATCCTTGGTATTCGGCTAAGCTCCGCCAATTAAAACAAATATGAAAAAAACATGAAAGACAGTGGAGGAAGGACTTCTCTGAAGGAAAGAGAACCCAATATCGCATTACTATTAGACAGTATAAAAAGGAAATTAAAAACGCTCAAAGCTTGTACTACCAGGATAAGATCTTATCGGCAAACTTTTCAGGAGAGGTATTTAAGATCGCTAACAGACTTCTCACATCAGCTACTCCTATAGTTAGTACAAGTTCACCTCAAGCTAGATGTGACCTTGTTGCCAATTTTTTTGCAGAAAAGAATTAATTGATATACAAGTCACTTCCTAAAGTCCCCCCTCCTTTTCAAGAGGCAGGAGTAAGTGAATGCAATTCTTGTTGCCCAGCCCATTTGTTGGAGGTTTTTCCTGCACTTGATCTTATAAAACTGCAATCCCTTCTGAAGGGACTTAAATTGGGTTCACCGACAGGTGTTGCCCCTCCCAAAATCCTGCTGGAATTTTCTGAAGTAGTGACCCCAGTATTATTAGATTGTATCAATTCTTCTCTTGAATCAGGCATTGTGCCTCAACAGTGGAAACAGGCCAGAGTTAGGGCTTTCCTTAAAAATCCTAGCCTGGATCCGGAGAATTGGAGTAACTATCGGCCTATTTCCCTGCTGCCTGGTATTAGTAAGATGGCAGAAAAAATTGTAAATTTTATCTAGCTGTTTTTATCCCCCCCCCCCCCCCCCCCCGATCCCTAAGAAACAGGTTAAAAGCTTTGGAGTCTGGATCGATACCAACCTTGACTTCGAAGAACAGTCATTCAGAGTAGCAGGAAGTGGCTTCAGACTGCTCAGGAAATTCAGGAAAATACTTTCATTGCTTCCTTTTGGGGCAAAACGCATCCTGATGCAGGCAATAGTGCTCTTGCGGCTTGATTACGCGAACGCATTATACTTGGGTGCTTCAACGGCCACTATTAAGTGACTGCAGGCAATGCAGAACTGTGCAGCTCGCTTCCTGCTGAATGTTCCTAAACAATCTTCTGAAAACCTGCTCTGGCCAAATTACATTGGCTCCCTGTCCAGCAGAGAGTGCAATTTAAGGCCCTCTGCATTATACACAAATCTGTTGAGGGAAATGGTCCCCCTCTGATGAGGTCCTGGAATCAATGGTACACTCCTAACAGGAATCTGAGATCGAGTAGCAAGGGTCTCTTGTCTGTGCCTAGAATTAAGCATGAGAGGACTGGAGGTCGTCTGTTCACGTTCAATGGACCCAGATTGTGGAATTCTATTCCACTTCATATACAGCGTGAGTCTGATCACCTCAAGTTTCGTAAACTTCTAAAAACGTTTCTGTTCTAGCTGATTTGTGTTGTATTAGGGTGCCCAGCGCTGGGATGCCTCGGGGTATCTATGCGCTTTAAAATACTACTCAATAACAATAACAATCTTGGACGCAGACCCTCCCAAAGTTCCACAAGTCAGGACTAAAGGTACTTTGTTCATCGAGCCTAACTGTGTCTCTGTAGCTGGCCTTTGCTCCATCATGGTCGACCTAAACTGTGATTTTGTCCCAGTCTGGCGCAATCAGATATCCACAGTTTTCTCTTTCTGCGTTTTGCCATTATTTTCACTAAAACCTTTTAAAATGCATATCTCCGATTTTACTGATTGGATTTTTGTCATTTTGATCTTGTTTTACTTAATACAAATCACTCTCACACTGTTGTTCTAAATTGGTATGGGATCCTTCTTGTGTGGGGATTATCACCTTTTTACTCTTTGAAGTGCTGCACAAATACTTTAAACATTGCCCCCAAGTTTAGCCTGACTGCTTGTGCCTCACCATGACCAGGATGGTGGTTGCTTCTTGACCAGGGTTCACACCTCAGTCAAACAACCCAATTTTTCACACCGAGTTTGGGTACTACCGCAGGGAAGGCTGACCGGGGTGTCCACTTCGGATGTACCTGGGGATCCTTCCAAAACCAGAGTCGCAAGGACTCATCTGCAGGTAGGTCAGTTAAAGGTTCAACATATACAGCCTGATCTTAAAAATCTGTAAAGCTAGAATCCTGGGTTTTAATGTATCCTTTTAAGAGTTACACATTTATGGGACTTCTCACTAGAACTCTTATGCATAAGCATTTCTAAAGGTTTACATTTATGCACATATAAATGATTAGTAAAAGTGCATTTAAGTATGCTATGGTCTGCTTTTCCTCCATTTGGAAAACGCCATCACTGCAGAGAACACCCTCTATGCACCCACCAATTTTGAGAGGTTCCATTTCATCCCCAACTTGAAATGTACCCCTGTCCAAGGTAGGAGTTAATCTTTGATCATATCCAGGGTGGGAAGGTGCATTGTAAACTTGTATTTATACATACAAAATGGCACATTTGTGGGTGGGTGTTCGACCACTTTGCATGGCATTCCCTCCATATAACACCCTTTCTCCAACTACGGGAGCAGATTTACTAATATATATAATGACATGGTTCTGGAAAAATATTATGCATAAATAAAGTCTTTTATGACTATAAATTCATTTTTGCGACTGGCAAATACGATTTTGCAACTGCAAATCATGTAGCCGTATTTTCGCCATATTTGAACCTTAGAGGTCATAAGGTTTTGCGAATCAGCCATGGTGATTGCACGGTATGCACGTGCATTGAAAGACAATTAATAACATATGCAAGCATAGAAAGTATATGACATATGTTAATCATATTTATTAGGAACCTTTCTAAATCTGCTAGTGATTTGCGGGTACAGAGCAAATAACAAGAACCAGGAGCAAATCCAACATGCACCTCATAGCAGGCAAACAGCGCCTTGAGTAACCACAACCTGCAAGCGAGAATACCAACCACATGCATCGAACATACGATGCACTTCAGAGGTGACCTCATGGGAGACACCAAGCATCTTCAATGAATGCATCCTGCATTTCAGCCCCTGCACTAAACACATCCAGCACTTCGATGCAGTCACTAAGCACCTGCAGTTAACCTAACATGCATCTTGGAGGAGGCAGCAAGCACGTTCAGTCCCGCATCCTGCAAGCCAGCACCTGCACTAAACGCATCCGGCACTTCAAAGCAGTCACCAAGCACCTGCAGTGAACATACCATGCACTTCAGAGGTGACCTCATAGGAGACACCAGCACCTTCAGTAAGCGCAGTCTGCATTCCAGCACCTGCACTAGATGCATCCGGCACTTCAAAGCAGTCACCAAGCACCTGCAGTGAACATACCTTGCTCCTTAAAGGAGACACCAAGCACATTCAGTAAACACATCCGGCACTTCAAAGCAGACACCAAGCACCTCTAGTGAACATACCATGCACCTCAGAGGAAGCACCAAGCACCTTCAGTAAACACATCATGCATGCCAGCACCTATTCTAAACGCATCTGGCACATCAAAACAGTCACCAAGCACCTGCTGTGAACATACCATGCAACTCAGAGGGGATACTAATCGCCTGCAGTAAACATACCATGCACCTCAGAGGAGATACCAAGCAACTGCAGTAAACCTACAATGCACCTCAGAGGAGACAACAAGCACCTTCAGTAAACACATCCGGCACTTCAAAGCAGACACCAAGCACCTGCAGTGAACATACCATGCACCTCAGAGGAGACAACAAGCACCTTCTGTAAACACATCCGGCACTTCAAAGCAGACACCAAGCACCTGCAGTGAACATACCATGCACCTCAGAGGGGATACCAAGGGCCTGCAGTAAACATACCATGCACCTCAGAGGAGATACCAAGCGCCTGCAGTGAACATACCATGCACCTCAGAGGAGATACCAAGCGCCTGCAGTGAACATGCCATGCAACTCAGAGGGGATACTAATCGCCTGCAGTAAACATACCATGCACCTCAGAGGAGATACCAAGCAACTGCAGTAAACCTACAATGCACCTCAGAGGAGACAACAAGCACCTTCAGTAAACACATCCGGCACTTCAAAGCAGACACCAAGCACCTGCAGTGAACATACCATGCACCTCAGAGGAGACAACAAGCACCTTCTGTAAACACATCCGGCACTTCAAAGCAGACACCAAGCACCTGCAGTGAACATACCATGCACCTCAGAGGGGATACCAAGGGCCTACAGTAAACATACCATGCACCTCAGAGGAGATACCAAGCGCCTGCAGTAAACATACCATGCACCTCAGAGGAGATACCAAGCGCCTGCAGTGAACATACCATGCACCTCCGAGGGGATACCAAGCGCCTGCAGTAAACATACCATGCACCTCAGAGGAGATACCAAGCGCCTGCAGTGAACATACCATGCACCTCAGAGGAGATACCAAGCGCCTGCAGTGAACCTACCATGCACCTCAGAGGAGATACCAAGCGCCTGCAGTGAACATACCATGCACCTCAGAGGAGATACCAAGCGCCTGCAGTTAACATACCATGCACCTCAGAGGAGATACCAAGCGCCTGCAGTAAACATACCATGCACCTCAGAGGAGATACCAAGCGCCTGCAGTGAACATACCATGCACCTCAGAGGAGATACCAAGCGCCAGCACCTCAGATGAGACACCAAGCACCTTCAGTCAGATCTGTCCTACATTTCAGACCGTATGCTAAACAGTTGCAGTAACATACTATTGACCTTAGAGGGGTCACTAAACACCTTCAGTAAACACATCCTACATCTCAGGTACCAACCATCGGTTTAAACATGATATGCACAGCAGAGCAGAAAGCAAGCACCTGCCACAAACACAAAGTCCATCTCTAAGCAGGCACCAAGCACTCGCAGTAAATACAATTTGCATCTCAGAACGGACACCAGCATCTGCAGTTAAAACATCCTGCACCTTACCACAGGCAGCAAGCCAACAACCTGTAGTAAACACAATGCACACGACAGAGTAAACAACAAGCACCCACCCAACGCTTCAGAGGAGACACCAAGCTGCACCTCAGAACAAACAACAACCAACAGCAGTAAACACAACTTGCACCTCATGGCAGACACGAAGCACTTCAGTAAACACATCCAGCCCCAAACATTTGAGGCAAAATACCGAGCACCTCAGAGCAGGAAAGAGCAGACACAAAGCACCTGCAGTAAAAATACAATGCGCCTCTGAAGAGTCACCAAGCCCTTCAGCAAACACATGCTACATCTCCCATTAACACCAACGTACACGTCAGAACAAACACCAAGCACCCACAGTAAACACACTGTGCACCTGCGAGCAGGCTCCAGTCACCTGCCCTACACAGTGCACTTCCGAGTTGGCAGCACGCATCTACAGTAAACAAACGGGGCACTTCAAAGTAGGCAGCAAGCCCCCGCAGTAAACACGTCCACCTCAGAGCATGCGCCAAGCGGCCACAATGAACACACCACGCGCTACAGCTGCTCGACAGGCTTAAATACTATCCAGGGCAGTCAGCGCGAGCGCTGTAAATCTTCCCGTGGAAAATGAGGGCGATTAGCTGTTTTGCTGTAGTGGACACGGCAGATGCGCCTCGAGCCAAACAGCAGGAAGCAGATGTCAGTGAGTGATGGGCGGAGCGCGCGCCTCAGCGCCTTCTGCACGCGCAGGCCCAGCGCGCGGAGTCCATGAATCAAGGCACGCTCCACGCAGCGCTCAGCAGAACGCCAGGCCGGGGGCAGGCGCAGCACTGCTGCGGGTCACGAGGCGAAATATACCGATGTGTGCAGCTGCGCCCGAGACACACACCACTGGAGCTCAGCTGCAAGCTAGCAGCGGCAAAGCGTGCATTGGTGCAGCAGGTGCAGTGCACCGGGGCACAGAGGCTTGAGGGGCCCACTGGAACCTGATTTATTCTCTGTTTCATAATTTGAAGCAACAGTCAGGGGGGGCTTTTCTTTCCTTGTACTAGGGCCCAGGGAACACTGGCTAGCCAGCAGAAAGCTAGGGGTTAAATTTCCATGGCGTGCAAATAGAAGTTGGGGATTCTGAGATGTGTGATAATCCTACGATCCTGTAGTTTGGAGGAGGGTAACAGCAAGTTCATAGGGAGAGCTGAGACAGAGCCTGCTACACTCAAGGCACAAGAAGTCACTCAAACATTTGACATGTAAATGACATGTATACATATACACACATTTCATCCTCGTTCTATAGGTGTACTATGCATGCCCTCAGCATATGGCCTACAGTGTTGCTATGGCCACATGTATGAATGGGTGCACAGACATAATATCGACTCCAAAATATCGACTGGACATAATATCGACTTTTAAATATAGACTGGACAAAATATCGACAGGACAGAATATAGATGACCAAAATATCGTTTTTAAGGTAAGTGATATAATATCGACTGTTAAAAATATAGATAGTAAAAAATATCGAATTTTTAATAATATCTAATTTTTTATAGTGTATTTATATGGTATAATATGAATCATTGCGTAATTTAATTCTGTAGCGGGTTGTGGGTTTATAGGGGAATAGGGTGGGAAGTATTTTAATTATAATTAATTAAATATTTAAATTTATTTATTGATAGTAAATTTAAATTAATACTTAATTAATTTATAATAGTTAATTAATTAAATTTTAATTGGTAATTAATTTTAATTAATTGATTAATTGGTAATTATGTAAATTTTAATAAATTATTTTTGTAGCGGGTTGTGAGTTTATAGGGGAATTGGGTGGGAAGTGATTAAATTATAATTAATTAATTAATTACATTTATTTATATTTATTTAATTTCAAATAATTTTTAAATACTTTTTCATTATTAAATAATTAATAGTACATATTTTTATTAATTAGTATTAATAGGTGATCAATAGAAATAATTATTGTTAATTAGTAAATATAATATATTAATTAATAAATTGTATACAATTATTAATTATTTTTAATTAATTATTAATAGATATTCAATAATACATTTTATAATTATTTATGAAGTATTTACTTTCCCTAATGTTGTATTCTCTGGAGTGGGAATTGTAATTTTAACCCCTACACTATCCAACTTTTTCCCTACTGTTGCACCCACTGGAGTGGGAATAGTAATTTTAACCCCTACGCTATCCAACACTTTCCCTACTGTTGCACCCACTGGAGTGGGAATAGTAATTTTAACCCCTACGCTATCCAACGCTTTCCCTACTGTTGCACCCACTGGAGTGGGAATAGTAATTTTTACCCCTACGCTATCCAACGCTTTCCCTACTGTTGCACCCACTGGAGTGGGAATAGTAATTTTAACCCCTACGCTATCCAACGCTTTCCCTACTGTTGCACTCTTTGGAGTGGGAATAGTAATTTTAACCCCCACGCTATCCAACGCTTTCCCTACTGTTGCACCCACTGGAGTGGGAATAGTAATTTAAACCCCTACGCTATCCAACCCTTTCCCTACTGTTGCACTCACTGGAGTGGGAATAGAAATTTTAACCCCTACGCTATCCAACACTTTCCCTACTGTTGCACCCACTGGAGTGGGAATAGTAATTTTAAACCCTACGCTATCCAATGCTTTCCCTACGCTTGCACTCTTTGGAGTGGGAATAGTATTTTTTACACTTCTGCTATCGTACGGTAATATAATAGTATCTTATTTAATTATAGTATGTTACTATATATATATGTTTTAACAAATATGATAGTAAAAATTTATTTTTATTAATTTCATTTATTTAATTATTATAAGTTAATTTAAGTATTTTTAAGTATATTTTAGTAATTAAATTTTAATATTAATTTAATTTAACACTGTTTTTAATAAAGTCGATATTTTTTAAAACTATATTATTGTAAACGATATTTTGTACTCGATATTTTTGTACTTACCTGTTTGTAGATACAAACTCGATATTTTGTCTGTCGATATTTTGTCCACGATATTTTTGCAAGTCGATATTTTGTCCCTCGATATTATTTCAGTGATCCGTATGAATTTTTTTTGCATTCACAAACGATGCGATTCAGTAAAATCGTCCATTTGAGAATGGAAGATAGCCTTTCAAGATGTATGAAAGGCGTTGTAGTCGCAATTTTTATTAATCGCACAAACTGGTATTGCCTAAAATTGCAACTACAAATAGGGAGTCGCAAATTGCGATTCCCTTAGCACATGAATGAAACATTTTCCCAAATGCAAACTGTGCATTTAGGAAAACGCAATTACCATCGACATCAAGTCAATGCAAACTTTGAAAAATGCACAAAACATGCATGTGTGTGCTGTACATGTGCACATTTATTTTTTTGGGTGGCTTCAGGGTGGCCTTAGGCCACTGGGCACCCTTGGCTTGGCATTAGCTAATTTGCGATTGGAGTAATATTACCTAATAGCGATTCGCTATTTACAGAATCGCTATTAGATAATATTAAGGGATTGCAAAATCTTTGCAATTTCTTACATACATAGCATTTTGCGATTACTAAATAGCGATTCAGTAAAAATCGCTATTTGGTAATCGCAGAATGCTTATTTGATACATGTGGCCCTATATGTGGTACAACGTTAGTTTCTAGTAACTCACACAAAAGTGAAGTTTTAATATAGCACAAATAATTACTTAAAGTTGCATTCACATCTGACAGTGAAACTGAAACACTATTAATTAAAGTGATTTGCCAAGGATCACACAATTTTTTCTAGTGATGTAGCCGGAACCTGAACCTAGGTTTTCTTTTGCCACTTTGTGCAATTCAGCCACTGGATGAATAACTCTGTTTCTCTCTTTCAGCATCAAAGGGAAATATTTCTGTTTAATTATCTCAGGACCTAGATCAGTGCACCATGTTCAGTAAATACACGTTCCACATATATAAAAAAAATCAATTGAGATCAAAGTTTTCCAAAATGATCAAAATATTTTTTTTGATAAAAGTACAAAATAAAGTGTATAGTCAGGCAATAACCCATATTTATGCTAATATCCTTGCCATCCCCTGTCTTAACAAGCAGTGCAGAAAGAGATGTTGAACACCCCAATGACTGCATTACATGGAATAACAAAACAAAGGGGGCCCACCCCTTAAGAGCTTACATTGATTAGTAAAACAAAAGGGGGAGGGTCTCTTGTATTCCTCAGAGTTGTTGTCAATTACAGGTCTTCAAAGACATACATCTAACTTGCTGCTCATCTGCTAACAGACACACAGGCAGCAGAAAAGCCCTCTTTTAGATGTCAGGCCCACACCTGGCCTGAGGTTTTTCGGATTTTGTCTTTTAAAACTATGGGCCCGATTAAAATGTTGGTGGTACGTATACTGCGTCGCAAAGGTGAGAGTATACATACATGCAACATGAAGGCCCGCCCGCCCGCCTTATTTGAATGCGGGAAGAACTTCGGCTGGACTACTCCGTCACAGCCATAGGCAAACCTCTCAGACGGACCATCGGAGAAACGGCTACATCTCCACCCACTCTATCAGGATGGGCAGACATGTACCCATGTTTTTTGCTGTCAACACCACCAGGCAAACCCTGGCAGTGAGGGACAATAAAAACCAAACAATGCTCCCCGCCATGACCCCCATGGCTGGGGAGCATTACTTTTTTTTTCTTAACAAGAAAAACCTGTTTTGGGTTTTTCTTTTTGAAAATAAAAAAAAGAATACAGTTTGGTGGAGGGTTCCTTCATGCTGACTGAGCCCTGCACCAAACAGCAAGATACATAGACAGGAACCGCCGTGCGGGGGCTCCAGCCAATGCTTTTTAAATGACCGCCAGCTTGGCGGCCATTTATACATTTGGTGGACGGTCCCTCCATCATGGGGATGGAGGGATTTATTCTGTCCCTGTGGCGGAACAGCGGACCAAACGTGAATATCTAAACCAGGCCCTATGTTAGGTAGAGAAAATAGCAATGTCTGGGATGCTTGGATCAGCTCTGCGTCGGCTCACTAGTCCATAATATACAAGGGCCGACCCAGAGCCAGACATTCAGCTCGAAGGACTCTCACGCCTTATTTGCTTGCCCACCTCTACTGATGAATTCCTCTGATAATTTTGGGCAGGTAACACTAAGAATGTTTTGGAGAAAAGACCTGGAAAAAAATGCATAACAAGCAATGGCGGCTGGCAGGGAACAAGGGTGGTGGAGGGGGGAAAGGAGGGATTATATATTTTGTCTTTAAATTACCTTTAAAATGGCCGACGTCTTGAAGCTTCTCTTGTAGGCGATGTCCAAACCAGGAAGCAGCCAGGCTCCCCATAGCCAATCACTACTCCGCAATGCAGCATTGTGATTGGTCTGAGCGCCGTGGTTCGGCGCTCAGATGGGGACTGGGAGCTTCTGCATGTTCCTCACTAGGCTGTGCAATACAACCTGGTGGGGAACATGCAAAGTGCACATGACTGTTTGGCCGGGCCAAGACGGCCGGCCAAGCTTTTATGCGCACTTGGAGTGTGCAAGCCACTACGCCCCGTAAGACCCCAGCCCCACCCCAACCAAACTCAGTAACAAACAAAAACAATATGATAATAACAAGATTATATTATTTACATTAGTTTCTGCTCTGTGAGCAGTGGATCAACGCTCCTCCACCTCAGCGGAGGAGCCGCCCCTGAAAATCTGTGGAATTAGGAGTGGTAAATACCAATATTGCTTGCTTTTTCTAAATTGCTTACCTCCAGAGAAGTGGTATTTACCAGTTGTAACCGACTTGGAATCAGGGCTTGGTTTTCGTACGGTGGTCATACGCGTACAATGCTGCCACACGCCTGCATTTTCATAGCACTGTTCACAAGGCTTGCTGTTACTCAATTCAACAGTACTTATGTTTACCATCCTCAAAAGGATAATCATGTGTGGTGCTAATGTGACTAAGTCTGAAACACCCAGGGCCACTTTGCAGATGCACAGAGTATTATGCTATTAATTTCTACTCTTAAGGGGGCCACAGCTCCTGAAAATCAAACCCTATGAAATCAAGAGGCCCCTCCACTCTCTCAACAATGGTAATAAATAACATATCAGTCTTTGCAAATCTGCATAAAAGGCGTACACCACGCCCTCTTTTCCAACAGAGATGACTTTACTAGAACCAGGACACAGGGCTTCCCATCCCTGAAGTAAGATAATGTCAGGTACTAGGAAGCGCTTTCTCACATTAGGGCGCGTTCTCGAAGTAAAATACAAATGTATCTTCACTCTACAGAAATAAATGGGCGAGTACACCTTTATTAGTACTGTTTTCCCGAATGTTTAATTTGGCTACATTTATTTTCACTGGCATGGCATAAATAGTGTATGTGCAGTTGCGCAGAGTGAAATATGCTATTAATTTCTATCGTTGAGTGGGGGAGGGGCTGTGATCCACAAGAGGTGACGCATATTACACTCTTTGCCTCTGCATATTGGCTTGTTATGAGTTATGCCATGATACATTTTTCGTGTGCATTTGTCTTTAACTAAAACTAGGCCACCAGGTGTTCAGACTGCAGTGGATACACCACAGTGAGCCGCCTCCTGGCTCCATAGGAGCCTGGCGTCCATGGGTGAAGTCACTGTACAAGCCATCTGTGAGGGACAAACAGCCCTGGCCTCATGTCAGTGTGTCTCTACTGTGATACTACACTCCAATATGACCGTTACACTGCAGTAATACATGTGTGAATGTGTGTTTATTGGTAAAGCTGCTCTAAATAACATGTTATTGGGTCGGGTTTATTTTCACTGCCATGGCAGACATGTTGAGATCAGTATGTTTATACTAGTGAAGGTTAAGGGGCACTTTCCTTTGGGATTTTAAAACTTATGAGTTAGTTATATAGTCCAGTAAATCTACACTAGCTTCTTGAAGCTTACAAGCACATTGAAATGTTAAGGACTTTATACAATAAAAGCTGGTTTCCGGTTAGTTCTTAGCACAAGTCTGGCCAACACCAAACTCATTGGACTAGAAATGATCATAACTTTCCACAACAAATTGCACAAACATTTGGCGCACACACACACTGACCCCTTCACTTTCTGAAAGCAAATTCAGACCTTCCGAATTCTGCATCCACCAACTCGTCCAAGGCATGTCTTTAACTTTACCTTTAGATCACAGCCCCATGGTGGACAGTATCCTCAAATTCAGAAAGGTACTGGAACAGGTGCAATTACAAAGGACCGAGTATTTTTTGATCAGGTAGCATACCATGAGGGTTCGGTCAGGCAGTTTTTAGGGTAAGTGGAGGGAAGTTCTAGAGTGGTGTTTGTACAAGCAAGAAGTAGGATGGATAAAACAAAAACAATACTTCTGGACCAGGTAAAGAAGCTGAAAATAACACTTAGCAAATATCACATAGCTCCACATAAACACCTGTCCAGAATAAGAAACACACTGCAGCTCTTGAAAGCAAGAAGGAAGGTTGTGGGTTCTGAATATTGAGTTGGCAATATCAGTAACCTCAATTTAGTAGGCATAATATCAAAGACAAAAATACAACAGGTGAGTATGTATGGATCTTCTATATGTGACTCAACATCTACGTACCTTGAGGATGCTCATACATAGGTACCTTATGATATACAGACGTAGGTACCTTTATGATACACGTATGTAGGTGCATAGGTGTGGAGTTAAAAAAAAGTGAATCTATACTTTGCTACATGCACATACATTTCGATATATTTTTCCTCAATATTTAGGCTACGATAATAAGGTATAATGATATTCGCTGCTCGATATTCCACACTACAACTAAATGAAGTAAACAGGACGTGTAGGAATAACTGATTCTGGAGAGAGGTATCAGACTTAAGGGCGCGAGTATCGATGGAGCAGGATCTCAGCCACAGTGGAGCTTCTACCCAAATACCTTTATGCTAAATCAATTTTTTTTAAATTCTGTTACACAATATATATGACATTTTTCCAAAACAAGCAAAATCAGACACACTTCACATATGAGGTGAATTTTGGGTTTGTGCAGCTAAAGTTTTCTGTCTTGTGATAGTCCAGGGAATTTCAAGGTTTGGCTATTTGGGGTAACATTTGTGAATGTATCGGCATCTGTGGTATTGCCAAAATATTAATCAAACTTCATTTTTTGAGCTATTTGGCAATATTTACACCTGCACTGCAGAACAGGAAAGCATAATCCCTACCTGTTTCATGGCCGCATTCGGCAAAACAAAAACAAAAATCACCCAACCCTAATAATGAAGCAAAGGGTGCGCCCTATCGATGCCCTGGATTTTTATAATTTCCCTGACATAAGAAGTAACCCTGGGCGTAGTGGGCGTAGCGGGGCTACGCGGAGGTCCACTGAGTCTCAAACATACTCCGTGGAGATCCGCTACGCCACCCGCCTCCACCCACCACTGTTACAAGTAAGTAAATATTAAGTAAAAATACATTTAAAACCACTTAACTATGTACTGCGGCATCCCGGGGTTTCACCAGGATTACCGATATGCCAAGGAAGATGGGGACTGCAGCCCGGGGACGCCGCGGTACGTAGGTAAGTGGTTTTAAACGTATTTTTATTTAAAGTTTACTTACTTGTAATAGTGGGGGTGGAGGCGGGGGGTTGCCAACTCCGCTCCGCCCGCAGAGTGTGCGGAGATTTGCCTTCTCCGTGTTCTCTGCGGAACATGGAGAAGGCAAATCTCCGCAAACTCCGCGGGTGGAGCGGAGGTCTCCGCCCGGGGTTATTAAGGAGCTGTGTCCTAGTGAAACCATTGATTATAAATACTAAGGGGAATATTCCTGTTTAAGCCTCGGCTACCCTATCAATAAAACACTCTTTGATTCATGCTAACTAGAATTTGCCACTAGAATAGTGCCAAGTGGGCTTTCCAATGGGCAGTCCCCTTACCTGCAGGCCAAGGGGAGAATCCCAGGAGGGCAGAATGGGTGGATATCCTGGGCTCATATGTTCTTCACCTAAAATTTATGTTGGGTAGGATTTCATTTTTTTAAGGTTTGCACACTTTAAGGCACAAACAGGCCATTTGGTGAGCTGTTGAATACCATTTTAATCTACTGCTTATGCTGTGTTGTTATGTTGTTGGTGCATCTTACGAACCCATCTTCAAAGGCTGACAAAATCAATGAGTTGAACAACATCACCATAGCCATCAGGGCCGCCACAAGCGCGCTTGACTTCAGGAAACATTTGAAGACGTAAAGAATCATGATGCTGTAAGAGTTCCCAAACCAGCTACCTCTCAAATTACCTGTTGACTCCATCCCTACTTTTGACCAGGTAGAGATCTCTGCTGCCAATGGCTAGGTTTGTGCTATGCAAATACCATATCCAGATGTGCACACATGCATGCATAACGTAACCACTGAACATACCCGCGTAAGGTCCATTCCCAGTTTCAGCTGTGAAATGAGATGAAGAATCACGCTGCGTTGGTCCTCCATGACGCCTATGTCGTCTTCTTCGTTGTCTTCATGATCTGTCATCTCATCTCCAGCATTGATCTGCTCTGGTGGGCCGGACTGCGACAGCTGAAAAAGAAAAGTATTGTGGCATCACCATCGGAATGTGCACGGTGATATCTGGGAGCGCAAGACGCGTTGGGTGACGTCGAGTGATCCAGAATAGCCAACGTTCCATGAGATCATCATTGGGTACAGCGGCAAATACAATACAGTTGCAAATATACTGCATTTAGGGAAGGTTTACTCAATTTTTTACATAACGCTGCACGGTAACAGAATTTTTGGCTGCATTGCACAAGGGGAAAAACAGCAGAGTCAAATCCATTAGCATTGGCCTGCTGTTACCTTACATGGCTCGTCATCTCGCAAAGGTCAGTGTGCTCCATGTAGCATAGCATTTGTACTAGACGCGTTCCCTTACAGTAACGATTCCTATGTCTAGGCAGACATAGAAATATCCCACGCACCAGATGCAGACTGTACACATCTGCACACATGCAATGCATGGGGTTTTAGGAGAAATTGAAACATTTCTCCTTGATAGCACCTGATTCAAGGAGGCATTACGTTTTTGACGCAAATCCCGTTCTGGCCACCTTAGTAGATCGGGTTTTGTGTCAAAACTAATGAGTGCTGACGCTGATCCACCCAAGCAGCATCCAGCGCACAAGACCTTTGCGCTGAAAAGTAAATTCCCAGGGCCTTATCTACGGTCAAGTCACGCAGCGCAGCGATTCGTCTTGCTGCTCTGTACTGTGTGACAGGGAAAGGGTAGGTATGTGCCGTATGTAAGCCAATACAGTGTATTCCTGCCTTTTTTCCCTGTGCTGGCACCTTTTTGGCTGCCCAGCACCATCGCAGACACCCTTGCACCATGCTAAAAGGGTGCCTAAGTTGTAAGGAGGATTGTTTTGTGTAGGAAGTGCCACTTTCCTGCAGGAGAGCAGAAGGAGCCTCTGTACCTGCTAGTCTAAGGCAGAAGCATGCCAGACAGTGGGGAGCGCCAGCAAGGATGTGCCGTAATGGCGGTACTGCAATACCTTTGGAAAGGAGTGTATAAGTATTTAAACATTACAGAGGCCCAGCAGGAAGCAGGGTGTTCTGGGGGACCACCTAGGGCACTGGTGGGTTCGAAGCTCTTCGTTGTTAGACAGATAAGTGCACTCCTCCGTCTCCTCTCGGGAAGAATTAGCAACAGCAGGAGAAGTTGAGACATTGGGGCCGATTCACAAAGGGCCGCCGCACTCGTGGAGGAGGCCCCACAGTCGGGGCAGGGGTCCCGCAATGGGTAACAGCAGTACATAAGTCTTGCCATGAGCAGGGCCGGACTGGGAACCAAAACCGGCCCTGGCAAAGTGCTCGCCCCCCCCTCTCCCCCGCGGGGGGTTGGGGGTGCCGCCAAGCTCTTTGCCGGGGCCGGTTTTCTCCCGATTTTGTTACAGGGACGATATTGCAGCTATGCTGCAGAAACGGCCCTGTAACAAAAACGGCCCCCAGGGGCCCAAAACCAGCCTCCACCCGTGCGGCGCACCGGGGGATTGCCCGGTGCCCGCTACGGCCAGTCCGGCCCTGGCCATAAGGACTCCGCACTCGTGGTGGGACCTCCACAATGGGTAACTGCAGTACGGAGTTCCCACCACGAGTGCGGGACCCCTGTAATGGGTAACGGCAGCACGGAGGTCCTCCCGCAAGTGCTGTACCACCGCCTTGACTGCAGGGCATCCATCAGGAGTGCGGAGGCCCTTTGTGAATCAGGCCCTCTGTTTCAGGACATGTGGTGTAGCAGTGGTGTTAGGGTTTCGGGTCTGCTAGCACTCAAACGGTTCAAGGTGCCTCCGAACTCCGTGGTCTCCTCTGGGTTTAGGCAATTCATTGTTGAATGTCTTCTTTTTGCATGGTATGTACTTTGCACCTCGTTAAGTTTGCAAGGTCCCTTAAGGAGGGGGTGCAATTGTTTTTCCAGCTGCTTACCACTTGATTCTATGCTTAGTATAAGCCCCATATAACGCATGTCTAGATTTTACGATTGTGCTGACTATTATTCATGTTTGATTATTCATTTAATAACCTTATATCACCACGTTACGCTATATAGCCCCCTTCATGCTCTCTGGACTATAATTGATTTGTTATGCGTGAACTATTGATCTTATGTTTATTTTACTACCCATGTTTTGTCTCATGATCAGACTGTTACCTTCCCTACAACTGTAAAGCGCTCTGATATCCTTTGGGATCTAGTCTGCGTTATATAAAACTTTATACATAAATAAATTAAATAAATTATTTACATATCATGTAGGTATGTGTATTTTAAAGTACTTTCCTTTTTTAAAAAGAAGAACCCTCACTGGGCAATTGCTAGTGGAGTGTTATGTGATGTATTGCTCACTTCTGAGTTTATAGCTCACAGTGCCTTCCTTATTCAGCCTCGCACTCTTCTGCCTCACTACCCTGAGAGTCCAGTCCTAAAAGGGGCACTTAGTGACAAGTTTGAGGGACTGCAAGACACCAGAGGCAAACGAGCCAAATTGGTGTCCCACTAACCTCTAATTGCCCAGGGATCCCTCCAGTGCTTAATTTGACCCAGTGGTTTCCGGTGCTCGGCCCCGGCACTTAATTGCCAACACTGGCACTCATGACAGCTGTCTCATGGTGGCACTGTGTGTGTAATTCAAAAATGAGCAGAAAAGCAGTTGTTTATTTCAATATACATTAAAAACAACTAATACCTGCCATCCAAGCCATTCGTATAGCATTGGGGGCATTGAACAGTCAGATTTGTCACACTTGTAGCAGTGTGATGTTTTATTTTTTGTGACACATGCCTTCTGTTCTGTGCTGCTTAAACTGGGAAACTTTCCATTTCTTCCCTGCTGTATATTACCAGTGCCTAAAGATACATGACACTGGAAGCAGTGGGCCATGCAGTCTATCAGGATGTTCAACTGAGGGCCTTTGGACTGCAGCAGGTGTGCAGGTGTACTACACGGCTCAACAGTAGACAGCCTGTTAACCTGATGCTACAAGGCACACAGAAGACTAATTGATTAGGAATGTGTGATGGATATTGTTTGAGGTTTATATTGTATTCAGCTTGGTAACTTACATCATCACTGATTTATTTGTTATTATGGGGAGCATTTCAGTTTGCATGCTATATATAAGATTAGCAGAAAAACGGCATAGTAAACTACCGACGTTTGTGTGTATGTGTTTCTGTGTTCAATAAAATGATTCAAAAAAGTTGTTGTCCAAATACTATTTATTATTCAATAGTTTTCATGATGGTTTTTTCGGTGATATTAACATCATATCAATCCAATGTATGGTGCTGATCCCTTTAGAGTAAAAGATAAATGCGAACTCCTCCAATGCATTTCGGGCGAGGTGCCCTTTGTCACGGAGTGTTCATATCAATGGTAGCGGAGTCCGCTACTCCAGGTGTGCAGGGAAGGTGATCTACGCTGATGCGTAGATCACCTTCCCTGCACACCTGGAGTAGCGGACTGGAGGTGTTCGCATTTATCTTTTACTCTAAAGGGATCAGCACCATACATTGTAAATGTAAATGTAAATGCCCATTTGTATCGCGCGGCAATCGCTCCAAGGAGCATCTAGGCGCCCAAAAGAAGACCACCAGATGTTAGGTAGTCTCTATGCTTACTTGGATTGATATGATGTTAATATCACCGAAAAACCATCATGAAAACTATTGAATAATAAATAGTATTTGGACAACAACTTTTTTGAATCATTTTATTGAACACCTACGGAGTGCCTCACCTGGGGATGTATCAGCATTTCTATGCGTACACTACAGACTAGGCACTTGCCATCGTCTTACAGGTTTTCAGAAGTGGGATGAAAATTGAATCTCGATCTGGATGACATCAAATCAAACCTGTTGAAAAGCTACTACTAAAATTTGAACTAGACACGACACAAACATTTACCTATCTGCAACTAAAACAGAGAGTGGGCAAATATGCACGCCTAGATCTTTCATTGTTGGCTTGGATACTTGAGGAACGATTGTCGAGAAAGGCAATATCTTTGATACATAACACACCGCTTTAGAAAACAATCCAGAGAATGGGAATGTAAAAACTGGAAGAGAACAAGAGTATAGAGCATAAAGGACAAGCAAAGGGAAGAAGCCGCCCGTACCCGAGACAGGTCACCGTATGATCAGGTTTATGATTTGTACAATTATAAGGATGCTCCATAGAATAAAATACACAACAGGACATCTCCTCAGATTTAGGAATAGGTGAAGGGACACTTGCATCAGATGCTGTGGGTAATGCTGAAATTGTTTATAAACACTGGCCTTGTGGCTACTACACAGTCCAGACATGCGGACATCACCAAACCCCTAGGATTAGGGAATGGTCTAGAAATATGGATTGAAGCATGGAAGTTGAACAGCTAAATACATGAGCAGAGACTGGCCCTAAAGAAAACTGGTAAGGCATGGGCATTATGGTAGACGTTTCATATTCTGCATTGAGAGATAATAATATTGCAGCGTGACACTAGGCTGGCCCACACACTGGTTTCTGCCACCAAGGTTTGTTATGGAAACCTACATATGACGCTCAGAAGACAAAGTTAGACCAACATTTATTCCAAGATCATACATTACAAGAAAAATGTGATATTATTTTGCTATGTGACCTGCGAAGAAGCTGTCTTTTATTGTACAACTGTTCTTGTTTATTAGTTGATATTATAAAAATAGGAAAACCAATCAAATGTTTTATTAAAAAAAAACACTTTTAGACTTTATCCTTTAACACACTGCACTTGCAGCAGTTCTACAGAATGCGCCCTGCCTTGAACAGGTGCAACACTTGATGCAGCACTGCGACGGCGGCAAATATTCGGCTGCCTTGGGGTTCAACCCTATCTGTGGGCGCTGATTCCTTCTGCAAATAACTCTTTCAAACAATACTCATCTACTAATGCTTAGGTGGTCAAAAAAAGAGGTTTTATGTACTATATAGGAACCCCACCCATTTGACACTACACAACTATTTTCTAAAGTAGAGGTATTCCCCGCAGAGACGTCAGAAGCTGTTTATTTTGGAGGGGCTACAGGTTCGCCTGGTCAATTTGTGGGTTTAATTCCATAGCTCCTTCCCCTAAATCAGGCCCCACGTACCTTTAAAACATATAGCTCTGATCCTATAGTGATTTTCTTACGCGTAGTTGCCATGTCATGCTTCCGCCTTTATTCCATTGGTTGCAAACAATGGGAGAGCTTAGAAACAGACATGATGCAGGCAAGAAAAGACATCTTGCATAATGGCCAAAAGGTTGGGTAATTCACTGGGGTGGGCAGACATCACCACTCGATCAGAAAGGTTTTAAGGCATGGGGAAAGTGAGCAGCTACCCTGGGCCAGCTTCTTTTAAGGGGCCCCAGGGAAAGTGAACTTTTTCTCTCTCACTTCTGTCTGTTTATCTATCTCAATACTTAACATATAATTGACCATTATTTTGGACTTGAATTATCAAAATATGAGTAAGAAAATTCAAAGTTGTTTTCAATAGGGTTCCCAAAAATAATTATTGCCCGGGGGCCCCCAAAATCCTAAATCACACAGTGTCAAATGTACTCTAGTGGGAACGTCTCAGCCAAGGAATAAGGTGTGAGATATTCTAGCGTACTGGTAGAAAAAAACGGTCACAAATTCAGCACATGACTGTTTTCGACCAATATTTTATTTTGTGAACCAACCTATGTACCTGTCGGTCAGTTAGTAAAATAAGAAATCGGGGAAAAATGCAGAGTGAACTGCGTAATTAATATTCACGAGGCAGGTCGCAATTTGTGGGCCCCTGTGATTGGCTACAATGACAGGGATGCTGCTCAGCAAAGGACAGCAGGCCACCATCCCTTTCATTGCATTTCAAAATGGAAAACCTGTTTTCTTACCTAGCACGAGTTCCTTAAAGCAAACAGGGCTGATTTAAAAAATAAAATAAAAATAAAAAAAACTTTCGATTTTGAAAAACTTCAGTGAAAAATGGCAGTGGTTCTCTGGACCACTGCCAACCCCCCTCGAAGCTGCCACCTCGATTTACACGGAGAAAGATTGAAAGGTTATGCCTTCCCCTTTGCAAATCAGTTACCAACCCAACGTGTGAGTCGGAAACTGATCAATGGTTTGTGAACCAAATTATTGTTGAAAACCAACGATACACACATTACCAATTCACAATTCTTAAAACACACCCCTTCCAAATTGCAAATGGGTAATCATTTCTAAATACATTTTAAAACTCGGAAACATATTTCTAAATTGCAAAACAGGTTTGAAACATAAGAAAAAGCAATTACAAACCCTGTAATTTAGAGATTTGCGACCACTAATTCACTCAGAACATCTGTCCCCCTCTGACCTAACATCTAATCCCAGCGTTGCCACTTTACCAAATTATGCTGGTAATAAGCACTGGATTAGAAAATGATTCTAAGGGTAGGACTACACAAACCAGATAATGTACAGTGAAGAAACGTAAAGGAATCTGTGCATCACTCTATGAGCCAGATGCATGAAGCAGTAGTTCCAAAATAATGTAGGCGATTTGCGGCCAGTGTGGTATTTTGTGAGCCAACCTAAGCGCTAATAGGTCAGTTCACAAAATACCAAATTGAAGTGGCTCGCAATTAGACCTACCTCATTAATATTGACTAGGTAGGTCCCGAATTGACCCCCACAAAAATTCTAACCCATCACAGGGACAGTAGCCTGCTGGTGTCAGCAGACCACCATGTCTAGAACTTCTTTGAATTAAGCAAACTATTTTATTTATTTTTTATAGATGCAGCTTATTTTCCTTAAAGGAATATGGGATGTGTTATTAAAAAAAATGAAAAGTTTAAGTAACATTTTTAAGAGTAGTTAGTGGCCCATTGGAACACTGCCTAGTCTTAAAAAAATATTTTTGTCAACATACACAATGGGGAAGGGGTCCTTTGCAAAGGCTGACTGGGCACCTTTCTGTTGCTTATTGGTTGCTTATTACTTTTTTGGGTGTTAAACTGGTACTAATCATGTGCAATCAATGCCCAGACAGTGTTAACAAGTTTAAAAATGAGAAACTAATGAAGTAATACCATCAAAAAATGTGTTACATTACACTGCATAATTTTCCTTTTCTTGCCACATAATTTACTCCACCATGCCACAAAATGTGGCTCTCCCCGCCGCATAATTCCAGAGGTCCTGAATATAATACACATTCACACCCAAATGGTGTGATTTGGCAGTGTCCGGTTAGTCCGAGTACATGTACTAGTATCTTCGTATGATCAATGTGCTGTGTCATGTCACGTTGCCCTTCTAGCCCGTCCTTTACTAATCAATGTTGCAGAGCAGCTGTATTAGTGTGGGCCAAGACCTAGTCAGTCATGTTCAATGTTCACCCTATTGGCTTATTTCTATCTTTTAAAGTCCCAATACATTGGCAGAGACAGCACAAGCACAGAGAGGGCTGAAGTCAGCAGGACCTGCAGAGAGAAGCCTTAAGGCATAAAACAAACCTGTCAGTACCTTGGTTCTCTGCTGGTGCATACATCTTTTATATGAGAGTGATTGAAAACCCTTTAAAGGTAAGATTTATACCAAGACTTTAGTGCAGTAACATTAATTTTGAGAGCATTCTTTATAATCAAAACATAAAAACAGACAGACGTAAAAACATAGGCCTGTTTTTCTCTGATGGCAGGGCAGATGGCGAGGGCCCTTCGTGGAGCAACCAACTGCTTAAAATAGACACGTGTCGGCTGCCAAGGAAACAGTGCATAGAAACGCAGGCTCCGACAGCAGTTACCGACCAGGAGGCCCGGCGAGCCATTGCCCACTCTTAAAAGTAAATACCACACCTCCTCTCCAGCTCCCACCCAACTTTTCCCCTTCTGTACTGCTACCCTGTGGATTTTTTGGGCTTGTTAGCATTTCAGCCTCTATTATCAGTCACTTGGAGGCAACTGCAAATACTCTCAAGTCACTAAAATCAGGACATTCACAAGGAGAGGGCAGATAACACAACATAACGTGTTTTTGTATAGCGCACGGTCACCCAGAAGGGTATCTTGGCGCTGAATTACAGATGTTTATTGTTACCCAACACAATGATACTCATTTTATCAACCTCGGAAGGATGAAAGGCTGGGTAGGCCAGCCGGGATTTGAACCTGTGACCAAGAGCCCAAACACAAACCCTACAGTAGACACATTAGTCCATTAAGCCACCAGACCCGGCCAAATGGGGTCTTATCCCCGGACCCCACACATGTTGAGACCCCGTTCTCCTGATGCAACATATTTTTAAACAGTAAAACAGAAACTGGACTTATTATTGCCTAAATCAGCTAATGCAGCAACACCACCAGATGGCAGCAAATATGGTGTTTTCCCAAGAGAACCTCTGTTACTAATTACCAGCTGTTTTGTGGAACAGAAACCTAAGAGAGACCCGCAAAAGTACTGACCCCTGGCTCCTCTAAAGCTTCTGATGTGCCTCAAAAAGTAGCTCTCTGTAACATGGCGCCAAAGAACCACGCTGAGGCATATCTATCAAGCATAAGTGCCCCATCAAACTGTGCAGCCGCATTTGCATAGCAGGCATTTCCCATCAGTGTGGCCCCTTGGCTCTGAACAGCCCTAGAAGCATATCTAATATACATGGCTGGGAGAGTATACAAGCAAGTAAATAGGCGATATCCCCAAAATAAAAGGGTCTCCTATTAGTGAATTAGAAAGCTATAAAAGTGGCCCACGTTTGGAACTCCCGGCAGTTTTGAACTTGTAAAGACAAACTGTATAGGTGTCTTGCAAAGTATGGAAGACTGCGTGCATCTGTGCTTGCTACAGGCAATGTTTGCTTTAATTAACAGTGAAATCAACAGTAAAAAAAAAAACACCCACAACACAACAAAACAGGGCCACAAAGACCTAAAAAGTAGCCCATACAATGACCTGTCAAACCAGCCCACCAAGCACGGTCTGGTTGGCCCTATATGCCAGCCCCACTCAACAAACCCAAATAATTAGGATCACGACATGAAGGACCACAAGGACGCCACTCTCACACGCATCAACCGTAGAAACTAAAATTCTATAGCGCACAGACACAGGGCGCAGAAGCGCCAGGCGCTATTTTGCAGAAGTAGTTAGCGGGGGCAGAAGGCAGACTAGGTACCAGGCAGAGGGGGTGCACGGCGGACTCACGGTAGGCGGCGTCTGCCGGGGGGGTCTCAGCTTCCTCCGGAAAGCCCTCATTCAGGCGCCGGCGCTGCCCCGGGAGCGGTGCGGGGGCCGCTGCTGCGGGCGCTGGGTACCGGCGGCCGGCGCGCGGGAGATGGCATTAGCGGTGCCATGGAGGAGGCAGCGCCCTCCCCTCAGCACCACTCCCCCCCTCTCTCTCTATTAATTGGTGAAGTGGAGGAAGTGAGGTGCGCCGTCAGAGCCTCGAACAGCCGCCGCCTGCATTTTTGTGGGGCTCGTGACTGGGATCAGTCGGCTTAGCAGCAATTAAGAGCCGCTGCTGCCGTCCGTCAGTCAAGCGGCTTTCAGCCGTCGTGGGCACGGACTGGCTGCAGCCGACCGAGCACGGGAGGATGGCGAGCCCCGCGGGCGGGCGGGCAGCGAAAGTGGGCCAAGGCGCGCAGCGGGCCTCCTGCGGGGCAGGGTCATGCTTGGGCTTGTAGCTCCGGGCAGGCACTGGCCCTGTGCCCACCACGAGGGGCTGCCATTGTGACCTGTTCTTTGCTGTATAATGCTGTAAGAAGTGAGCCTGGGCAGCAGTGCACGCGCTCTCCGTCTCCTCCACGCATTGTTTCCACCACTATTTCATGTCATTCATTGGGGGAGTTTTGCTGCTCACTTTAGCCAGCAAAGAACTAAGCTGGGATATTCACATAAGACAACATGCAGCTGACTAGTAGCCTTTAACATTTGCCTCACATGACTGACTAGCAGCCTTTAATATTGACCTCCCTTGACTGACTAGCAGCCTTTACCATTTACATCCCTTAACTGACTAGCAGCCTTTAACATTTACTTCCCTTGACTGACTAGCAGCCTTTACCATTTACCTCCCTTGACTGACCAGCAGTCTTTACCATTTACCTCCCTCGACTGACTAGTAGCCTTTAACATTTAACTCCCTTGACTGACTAGCAGCCTTTAACATTTACCTCCCTTGACTGACTAGCAGCCTTTAACATTTACCTCCCCTGACTGACTAGTAGCCTTTAACATTTACCTTCTTTGATTGATTAGTAACCTTTAACACGCACCAGTACTACACACCGGAGAGACTACAAATATATGGGCTGAGAGAGGAGGCAACCTGTGAAAGATGTCACTACCCATCAGCAGATTTCATGCACTTAGCGTGGAGTTGCTCAGGTGTTTCCCAGTACTGGGGAAAGGTATTTCGCAAGCTAAGCACCATAGTGGAGTCAGAAGTTCCTCTCGAACCAGCCGTTGCGCTGCTGGGATATTCCCCAAAATTGCCAAAGGCAATCCGCAGATTGGTGGACATGGGCTTGCTGATGGCGAAACGCAGAATCGCAATGTGCTGGATGCGGGGGCCTCTGCCCACATACCGCAGTGGTCACATGATGTTCTTTTCTGTTGCACGCAATAGTAGAACTTCAGCGAGCTGCTTCCACCTCAGAGCAGACCGAAGAACTTCTGGGGGCTATAAACAACATACCTGCAGGATAAGGGAACGCATTCTGCTGATGAGACAACGACAGAGCCTGAAGTAGGGACTAACACCACTGCTATATAGAAGATAATGTAGTCACACGCTCTTGGGCACACATAAAATGCAGGGAAAGGGGCTGTGCCTAACTGGCAGACTGCGTGGATTTCTTGAGGTGGGTGATCAGGCGACATTGGAGGTGATCAGTGGGGGGGATTGGGTTCAGATGGTTCAGTATACGTAGGATCCAAGGTTAAAAGCTGATGCTTACAGTAAGGGTCCTGATAGTAGTAAGTAGTGTTGACATCTCTTTGTTTGTTATAACACTTGTGCACTGTTTACGGTCGCTGGTACAAAGCCTTGGACACATTGATGAGAGATACAATCCTTAATAGTGACGCTGCCCTGCCTCTGGCATGTGGGCTACGAAGCTGTGTATACTGCCTCATATTGACAAGCTGCCGGCCTCAGGGTTGTGGGCGCACAGCTGTGTATTTCACGGACGATTTTTGCAATAAAAATTTATTAAAAATGTAAAAAAAAAACTTTAACACGCACCTTCCTTGACTGACTAGCAACCTTTAAAATTCACCTTGTTTGACTGACTAGTATACTGGAACATTCTCCTAGGTAACCTTAAACCCTCCCACGTTTTTGCCGCAATCGGACTAGTCTCCTCGAACAGCCACATAGTTTACAAGTCTATGAGCCTCACACATTCACCCAGTTGACTGAAGTGTCATCTTAAGGATTTGGGGGCCCAGGCAAGACATACTCAGGGGACCTCTGTACAGAACAGATTTCAATTTAATTACCCGTGTCTGGCTTATTCAAGCCCGCATATTGCTAAATATTATTGAAATGAGAAATTAAGCTTCATCAACAGGTCACACACACAAAAACAGTTGAAATATGTCTTGCCAGGGACCCCAAAAATCCTTAAGATGACCCAGGATAGAAAGGCAGACTCAGGGGTAGCGGCAGGCATAGAGGGAGAGAGGTTTAGCTAGAGAAATATAGTAGACCGGGATTAAATATAAAGCAGGTTCACTTTCCCAGGGGGGCTTGGAGGGTGGAGACCCGGGGCAATTGCCCACTTTGCCCAGGTCTTAAAACATCTCTGGTTGACCAGGGTAGAACCCTCAAACATTCACCTACTTTAGTAGCCCAGTATCCTTTAATAATTTACTAACTTACCACCAGTATTGCCTGAGGGGGTGACAGGAGCAGGCAAACCGCATTTCAGCAGAGGAGTCTGTATGGACTACGCATCATTTGCTAATCTGCCCCAGCTGACATGATTGCTGCTGCATCTGGCCCCCAAGATTGCTTTTCCGGGAGTTCCTGCCTTCTCCTCCCAGGCGTCTCCCAGCTGTTGTTCAGGGACCACCCAACTGCTGGAATCCATTGCCTCAGCTGGCTCTTCTCGGCGGTTGGGTGCAGGCACCACTGAGGAGGCCACATTCCCGCCAGGGCTGGCCTATCCTGTCGCCGAGGATCCAACCAGCCAACGGGGTGAGGGAGGCAAGGCGAAGCTATCTTCTGAAGGCTGTACGGTGGCTGGGGAGAAAGCAGTGTGTTGCTTTCCCCCCTCCCTGTTTCTGGGTGGAGCCGGGGCCAGCCTGGTACTGTAGCGGTGGTTCAGCAGAACCAGTATTTTATTCTATCTTGTCTGTCTCAAGGTGAATCGGGGCTTAATTTGTGCCTGTGGTTTCCAGTGCAAGGCACCAGCACTTATTTATCAACACCAACACTTATGGCTGTCTGCCACATGGTGGCTCTGTTTGCCTGATTTAGAGATGAGCACAACAACAGTTATTTATTAATTCAAAATACATTACAAATGACCAATACCGTGTCCAAGCTATTCTTATGTCTTTGGGGCCTGGAACAGTCTGACTTGTCATGCTTGTAGGAGTGTGATTGTCAGAATTTGTGTTGATACTGTCATTGACAGTGCTGGCAATGGGGGGTGCGAGCTGTGGTAGCCTCCTGGCACTCATTGTTATACAAATTAAGCACCGGGTGAACCCTTCACAGATTTAAATCCCAGCACCACCAGTCACATTTGTTTTTAAAGCAAAAGGGTCACTGGTGTCTTAGGGCTTCATATATTGGCCTCCCAAGCTCAAGGTTAAGAGATCCAAATTTCCTGTCCCCATGGTCATGTTTTTGGCTTGAGGGTCTCTTGGCCACAATAAGGATACTCGTAGCACATGATTACATATTTAAGTCTTTGTGTCTGGATGGACACGTGCCTGTCCTAATGTTCAACGGGTGACATTTTTGAAACATTGTAGTGCTGTTGTGATAGGGTAACCCCCCTTGCACAGTCCATCTCTGGGGGCTTGCTATTGTGCATATCGTTCTTTAAAGACCCCTTAATTTTGGCAAGCTATAGTCTGTCTTGTTTTAAGAAGCCTTAACCTGTGTTGCATGGTGCCCTGGTGGACACGTTACCAGGCATTGTTTACACCTGTAAGGCGTTCCAAAGCAAGTAAAAAGTAGTCGGGGAATGGGATTCAGACATGGCGGTGGTAATGGGATGCTAGACTCCACTGGGGGAACTGTGATCTGTACTCCTCCCCTCTCAGGGCAGCCCAGATCCAGCAACCCTAGTCTAACCCAAAGCCAGTAACTAGTCTCGAACAGGCACCATTCACCACAGGGGGTCCAGAAGAGGCATTTCCACCTGTGTCTATGCGGGCAAAGAAGAGAGAACCCGTGGGAGTGAGGGTGGCAAGTGCCTGCACATCTATACCCCATAGCTTCAAGCCAGGGCATCACCTACCTCCCCAGGATGAGGTCATCACAGTACAGGTAGGTGAGGAAGGACTATGACAAAGCTTTCCGGCTAATGACAGGTACCAATCACAACGTGTTTGGGGACCAAACTGAGTTTAATTTATGTTTGTGCTGTGTGATGCTAAGGAAAAGTGGTTTTCATGGGCACCTGTCTGCAGACGTGGTTGGCGGGGGACCATAAAGGGGCATGTTGGGCCTTCTAAAAGAACAATTGAACAAGACCACAGGGGGCTGTAAGTTCAACTAAGTGTTCATTTTGTGGGACAGCAGATCACCCACAGATCTAGAGAAAACGGTAGCCAGAAGTGAGCACCCCTTCCACTTGGTAAAGTTCCAAGGCTCCTGTTTCCTTACAGGCATTGAACCCATAGTTAGACTCCCATCCAGGAATGACATAGCTTGTCAACTCTACTGTGACTTACATTACAATCGCGGAATGCTGACCCTACAACCATTAACATTTGTCAGCTTCTTGCCTTAGGATGTTCTGCGTGTGCAGCAACCTACAGCAACAAATGATCACCTGCAGTGGTGTTGGGCGACCTGAACGCCTCCTCGGGCGAAGTCAGGAACCTTTACCCACTTTTGCAAGAGGGATAGACTTTGCAGTTTAGGGTCCTGTCTAGAACACCAGGGGGTCATCAGTACCAGGGTCTCTTCCTCAACACCATCACCCTTCCACAAGCCCTGAGCTCTCAGGAACAGTTCACTGTTAGATAAGCAGGGTCTCTTATGCCACTGTGACACTGAGCCAGACAAGACATACATCCCACACCCAACACGGACACTGGAACAGAGAAGACACACGTCCAACACTCAACACTGACACTGGAAGAGAGAAGACACACGTCCCACACCCAACACTGACAGTGGAGGAGAGAAGACACACGACCCACACCCAACACGGACACTGGAGGAGAGAAGACAAAAGACCCACATCCAACACAGACACTGGAAGAGAGAAGACACACGACCCACACCCAACACGGACACTGTAAGAGAGATGACACACGTCCCACACCCTACACTAACACTTAAAGAGAGAAGACACATGTCCCACACCAAACACTGACGATGGAAGAGAGAAGACACACGTCCCACAGCCAACATTGACACTGGAAGAGAGAAGACACACGTCCCACACCCTAGTCTGACACTAGAACAGAGAAGACACACATCCCACACCCTACACTGACACTGGAGCAGAGAAGACACCCGTCTCATGCCCAACGCTGACACTGGAGGATAGAAGACCAACATCGCTCACCCAACACTGGAACAGAGAAGACACATGTCCCACACCCCACACGGACACTGGAGGTGAGAAGACAAACATCCCACATCAAATACTGGAAGACAGAAGACACACGTCACACACCCAACACAGACACTGGAAGAGAGAAGATACACGACCCACACCCAACACGGACACTGGAGGAGAGAAGACAAACATCCCACATCAAATACTGGAAGACAGAAGACACACGTCCCACACCCAACACAGACACTGGAAGAGAGAAGATACACGACCCACACCCAACACGGACACTGGAGGAGAGAAGACAAACATCCCACATCAAATACTGGAAGACAGAAGACACACGTCCCACACTCAACACAGACACTGGAAGAGAGAAGATACACGACCCACACCCAACACGGACACTGGAGGAGAGAAGACAAACATCCCACATCAAATACTGGAAGACAGAAGACACACGTCCCACACCCAACACAGACACTGGAAGAGAGAAGATACACGACCCACACCCAACACGGACACTGGAGGAGAGAAGACAAACATCCCACATCAAATACTGGAAGACAGAAGACACACGTCCCACACTCAACACAGACACTGGAAGAGAGAAGATACACGACCCACACCCAACACGGACACTGGAAGAGAGAAGACACATGTCTCATTCCCAACACTGACACTGGAGGAGAGAAGACAAACATCCCACATCAAATACTGGAAGACAGAAGACACACGTCCCACACCCAACACAGACACTGGAAGAGAGAAGATACACGACCCACACCCAACACGGACACTGGAGGAGAGAAGACAATTTAGTGTAAATAACAAGGACCCCCTGTTTGCGCAACTGAATATGTTTGACAGGGAAAGCTAGACAATGTAAAAAGTGGTAACAAATATAACATTATCAGGGAGAAAACGACAATTATAAAGCACAACAATGAATTAAAAAATACAAATTTTGTTTATTAGTAAGTATATATACTCCAGATAAAAACATAAAATTTATGACACATAGTAAAATGAGACATATAACCTATTCTACAAACAATCAATATAATGCATAAATGACACCGTTAATTATTAGTTCATAAAAATGTAGTCCTCTTCTCGACGCGCGTTTCGGCGTTTTTCACAAGAACGCCTTCTTCAGGAGCCTCATATACATTCTGAAAAATATATACAATAATTCAAGATCATGCTATGGTGAGTTTCAATTACCTATCATCAATATCTTCAAACAATTGCATATAAACAGACATATTTAAACACATGAAAACATATAAAAGAAAGCTACTTTACACATCGTAAACTCCCTACTTGCGTGGCCATATATAAGGCCACTCAAGGTACAACCTATGTGGTGTTATATTTGAGCAGTAGTGTAGTTCACCTATACGTATGCTTTATGCAATAGAAAAACCCCATACCTCTATTGCATATATGACTCAGGGGGGTAGATCGCTTGGAGTCATGGTATTAGTAATGTTAGAAGAACAAAGCGGATGTAGTCTTCTAACTATAGCAGAGATCGTTAAATGATATATAAACCGATTCTCCACACTTCTATAAATAGATACTGAGAGTGGAAAAGGGGGGCGATATTGTTTCAATGGATACATTTCATCAATTCAGATATTTAGCATTCAGTGAACAGATTTTATCAAGTAAAGTCGAATGCATGTACCTATTCTAAATTTGATTTCATGGTATAGATACAAATTCAATACGGCTGTATAATAGTTTATATACACCTTTTCCCTAACAAAAATACTTCACAAAAATACTAGATGTCCTATATGTTTCCAACAGATACAGGGAACACTAGAACGCAAGTCTGTTCTCACTTGGAGTGGTTGAAGAAACTCAGAGTATTATATTTCTACCCAACCAAGGAGCCGATTTACTAAACAATAAAGAATGTATAACAATTTTAGCACCATACTTGTAAATTGCGATTCATCCTTACTCTTTCAATGTTAAATCTTATCATAAGAATCCTTACCTAAGTTCTAAGTGGACGATACTCCTACTTCCACTGTACTCGTTGTGCCTCCAAACGATCCTTATACTCTATTGCACAAGAAAACATGGACAAGGTCCGTTTTATTTATACATAGTTTCGGGTGAATGGGAACGCTTTGAAATTTAAGGGGTCAGTACCTAATGCGGAGGTAGTAGGTATCAAAACGGGGAAGCCGCTGTAAATATAGCGCTTGTTTCTATATGTAGTCAGTTTTAGGCTGCAGACGTAAAAAATAAAAAGTCCTACGTTTACTTTTGGGCGTTTTAGACGGACGAGCATTCATTACCATTCGAGCGAGGTATAACCTATCGGCATGCAGTTAGCGAACTTACATGAATAGTGTTGGATTAAGTCGATACTGTTTGACTAACTGGGGACCGCAGAGGGTATATCTGCTTCCTTCGCGTTGTTTAAATAATGCTGGCAAGCAAAAGAAAAATGTAATAAAAACATTACTATGGGGTATCTTTAAGGCAGGTTTCTAGTATCTTAACATACAAGTGGCGAACTTACATGTTTAGTCTCTAGTTGAGTCGATACTGATAGGATGACCTAGGACTGCAGTAGGTATATCTGCTCCCTTAACGTTGTCTCAGTGTACTTGTCGGTTAAGAGAAAATATAAAATATAATTGGGTATTACTACAGGGCACCGAACTTCAAAGACTCTAATACAAGAATGTTAAAGCGGGTTTAACAGAAATTCGCTTACCGATAATTAAAATTCACACTACGTGAACATCAACCCGCGGGCGTCACGATCAAGGATTCTAGCGGCGTCCCGCAGCCGTTGGGAAGGGTAATCAATTTGCTAATCTCCCTCCCTTCTTTTTAAACGGAATTCTCTTAATCCCTTGAGTGGAGTAATTGGTTACCTTAAAGTGTCCACGTCAGGGGAGGCGGTCCTAAATTAAGGCATGCAGACAAAGGACTCCGATAGTAAAGGTAGCTGGGTTGCTAACACTAGAAATAGAAAACGGGTAAAACATCCCGAGTAACATTGTTGCATTCTGTCATTTGCGTGTGAAATTGAAAGCATTCATCTTTGCGGATAGCAAACATTTATTAAACATCTGGTATTCACTAACCAGAAAGAAAACAAAAAGAGAAGACAAACATCCCACATCAAATACTGGAAGACAGAAGACACACGTCCCACATCAAATACTGGAAGACAGAAGACACACGTCCCACACCCTACACTAACACTGGAGGAGAGAAGACAAACATCCCACACCCAACACTGTAACAGAGAAGACACACTTTCCACACCTCCTTCCCGATGCAGCGGAGCGGGTAGGTGAGCCAGACTGCTCTGAGCAGGAGCAGCGACACGACGTTGAGTGTCTATATACTCTGCTGCGGTCTGATGAAGCAGCACTTGAATCCTTAAGAGGTTGGCTGCTTTTCTACCGAGAGAAGAAGTGGTATGTCGAACCACACCACACACTTTAGATAGTTTTCATTTAGTCACTAGGTCCTGAGGAATTGCCAACTGATATATTAGAGACATTTTATAGGCGAGAAATATGTTGACCACTAAGGGGTGGAGCGTAATTTTTGTCAAATTAAAACCAAATAGTCTCCCTCCTTCTTCTTTTTACTTTTTAATCAGGCTGTGACCTCCCCAGAATAAAAATAATTATAGAGGATTCCCTTACCTGTTTTAACCCACACAAACATCTACATCTTACCAGGCCCCTCACACCCACAGCACCTATATGGCAAGGAACAAAAGATCTCCAATTAAGAGCCCCTTTAAGGGTGCCCGCGTTGCATTGCAGCACCGGCTCGATGAGGAGCAGACCCATATGATGAAGCATGACACCTGGCTTGCTGGGTGTGTGAGGGACCTAGTTCCGAAAGGTGGCATTCCCCACCTCCCCACCACTCTGAGTACTTACCAGGTGGCCAACTTGCCACCCAGGAACACAGTACCTCTTTTGTTTTCTAGTTCTATCCAGGGCAAGTACGGTGGACCTTTATCAAGCCCTCATTGTCCCCCTTGTTGTTTCCAAACACTGGAAGAGAAAAGACACATGTCCCACACCCAACACTGACACTGGAAGAGAGAAGACACACGTCCCACACCCAACACTGACACTGGAAGAGAGAAGACACACGTCCCACACCCAACACTGACACTGGAAGAGAGAAGACACACGTCGCACACCCAACACTGACACTGGAAGAGAAAAGACACACGTCCCACACCCAACACTGACACTGGAAGAGAGAAGACACATGTCCCACACCCAACACTGACAATGGAAGAGCGAAGACACACGTCCCACACCCAACACTGACACTGGAAGAGAAAAGACACACGTCCCACACCCAACACTGACACTGGAAGAGAGAAGACACACATCCCACACTCTACACTGACACTGGAACAGAGAAGACACACGTCCCACACCCAACACTGACACTGAAAGAAAGAAGACACACGTCCCACACCCTACTCTAACACTAGAACAGAGAATATGCACATCCCACACCCTATACTGACACTGAGAAAGAAAAGACACTTGACCCACACACTGGGGCACAAAGAGAGAAGACAAGTGTCCCACATTCTACATGGCACCGTACAAACATACATTGGGAATGGAAGACAGTGACACAAACAGGAAAATGAACCACAATGCCCACTGATTATCCCAATGAGAATCAACCCCCTGCCCCCCAAACCAGCAGATAACAATCTGCATCGAGGACACCCAATACTGCCAAGAAACCATGGAAATAGTGAATAATGAGCTACAGAAAACATTGCATGACAAGACAGTTAGAAAGACAAGTATCTCTGACATCTGCTCATGTTCACAGACCAGTATTCCTAAATTTACTCATGCTTCCTGTCAAGTATTCCTAAACTTATTCATGCTTACAGACACGTGTTCCTAAACACTGGCAGATGAGTATCTCTGATATTTACTCATGCTTACAGACAAGTATTCTTAAGCACTCAATAGCCTCATATTTATTGCTGAGAAGCTAGGGGTGGGTACTACAAACAAGCATTTGCTATGCGATAGGTCTAGCATTTGCGAGAGTTTAAGCTATTGGCATTGTAAATAACAATGGCTTTTAATTTATCTGTTTTGATAATTAATACATAAATAAAAGGCATTGTCATTTACAATATCTTAAACTCTTGTAAATGCGAGACCTATTTCACTTCAAAGAAGCGGCCGCCATTGTCCCAGGGTGCTTTGAAAGTGAAAACGTGCTTGGTGTGCTAAATGTTGCAGGAAAGCTTGTCGTGCCTGCAGTAGGAGAAACTCATTAAAGAAAATAGGGCTTACAGACTAAATAGGACTTACCTTGTAACAACCGAAGTAAAAGGCCCAGTCCTCATGGGAGGTTACAAATGAATACAAGGCGGTACTGAGCAGGGACTAACAAGCCTATTAATGAATCAGAAGCAATCATTTACGAAGGACAATGACACAAGTCAATGACAAATATGGGCCGAGAGTGGGGGGCTTCAAGTCCATACTCCAATACAGTGTGCCGCCTCGCAGAGCAGCGCATGCGCTGCTCAGGCTCGACCTAAATAGGGAAGACAGCTCTTGGAGCCCGGTTTACTTTCTGTATCTGTGGCTACCTTCATGACCCTTGAAATCAAGTTAGGAATAGCGATGGCAGGGGTACCAACTCCAGAACAGGTGAATGGATTTGCACTGCTGGATACCTACCAGATACAGCAGCCTACCAGGAACCTGCAAATGTGTGACTGAAAATCTGGTCAAAAGTCCTTAAAATCTGTTGCGGTGCGCTGCACTTGGCCAAATAAACAAGCAGCAAATAACAGAAACTGAAAAAAGACTCTCTGCCGGAGAACAGCACACCTTGACAGCACTTCTGGTGATTGCACTCTGGAACATGCGTTTCAGTAATGGCTGCTAAGGACTTCATCAATGCATGTTAAATACAATTTTAGGGTAATTAGGCGAGCTATCGGTCTACTGCCGAGCACTTTACGAGGTGTTAACTGGCACAGTGATTACATTTTAATCAGGCGTAGAAGCCATTTACTGGGATGGGACTCCAGACAGATGCTGCCCTATGTCAGAGGTTTCATCTGCCTAGAAACTAAAATAACACATGTGAAGCTCGGGCGATGATGATTCCAGGCAACCTCCGAGTCTAGGATTCTGACAACAGCGACGAGTATGTGATAACTGAGGTCAACATACAGAGCCACTGCCCTTTTACAGACCTTTCCACTTGTAGCAACTTGTGCTCTCTGTAAAAAAAAAAACACACATAAAAACCTTAATACCTGATATTTTAATATGTACCATAATATCAGGTGGTTTTTAAAGCATGGCAACCCTGCACTTGCTTCAAGGAGCTATAGAAGCAAATGTGCCAGAGTAAAAGGTATTGCAGATAGCTAAAAAGTGGAATAAAAAGGCCGAAGGAAGAGCCAGGGTCTCCCCTTAATCTACATTGGTGGAGGGAGCTAATTGCGGATATAGGCGGTGGATGCTTATATAGTTCTGCATCCTAATCTTACCCGTTTGATAGTGAGGACGGAACACTGTGCTTTCTCCTGATTGACATGCCGTGTTATGTTACATTGATTTGTATAGAGCACTAATCATTCGAGGTGGTATCCAGGGGCGTGGTCAGGTGTGAGTTACCCAAGGTGCTTATGCGACTGACACTCCGATTGTCGTTTCTATCTCAGACAGTCTAAGCACAGCCGGACTGGGAACCAAAACCGGTCCTGGAAAAGTGCGTGGCCGATACTGCCGCAATGCCCGGTGCCCGCTACGGCCAGTCCGGCCCTGAATCGGAGTGAAACCCAGGGTCGCTTATTGTATTTATGCTTACCTTAGCTAAGTGGATGAACTGCAGCTTCCTGAAGCTTGACTCTGGCAAGACCAAAATTCTGCTATTTGGGTCCAACTCTTCCATCTGGTGCTCAACGATGTGGTTTTAAAACCCTCTGCCTGGCCTATAAAGCCATCAAAGTGGCCAGTGTACATATCCAGAAAAAAGTGTCTTGACTCTCTTTCATGGACCCTCTGCTCTTCTGGAAACACGTTTTACAAGTGCTCCTATTTTGGCGCTCCTGTTTCGGAGGCGGGTCTTTCTTCTGTCACTCCATGAAGATGTGGAACTCTCGGTCTTCTACTTTAAGACACTGTGCTGGTTGCCAGGCCTTAAAAGAGGCTCTTTGAGCCTGGATTTTATGTTCTGTCAATTCTAACTGCTCCATTGGGAAGATCAAGATTTTAGATCTTGACCACCCCTTGTTGGGGTAACAGTGCACTTTACAAATATTCATTCATTCATTCGTTTCAGACCCGGTGTAATGTGACAATAACAGAGAGACCAGGATACAGTCTGGCTAGCATTCTCCACCAGCTGGCCTAGGAATTCCAGTTTCTTTGAGACTGGGGAGGGAGGGTAGTGTTTCAGTAGCCCATGGGGGAGGAAATTAAAACATTCATGAACGTGACCTGGTGGGAAGACTGAAATACTTAATTATTTATTTTCGGAGTTTTACATGGCACACGCAAAGCCTCATTTGGTTTCGCACTTCCAGAAATGGGGTAGGAGGTAAAAAAAGAAACTGGACATTTATTGTTTCGGAGTCCGGTGTGATAATTAAAGCACAACTAAAATTCGACAGCGAGGTGTCTGGTAATTATTATGTCTGAGAATTATCATCTGTTACAGTTTTGCCTGAAAAATGGGGTATAACATGTACATTTTTGGTGTTTACAGCACAAAAAAAGTGCAGGCCTTGGTATTTTCGATGTGTATTTCCACCAGCAACTTTAAGAAAGGTTTGACCTTCTGAAATTGATCCCGAAGACGCAAATGTGATTGCACCCGCTATTTCCCGGGTACAATGCAATCTCCACAATTCATAATTTCAATATTTGCGATAATAGAAGTTACCACAGACATCTGAATGATATGAGGCGCTGATAGTAAGACCCATAGGAGCATCTCCCAGGATTGTGCTTTATAAACAGTAGGAAGGGGTAGGATGTAGCCTCACGGCTAGAGCAGTCGACCTCGGACCTGAGGAACCGGGTTTGAGTCTCCGCAACCAACGACGCTCAACAACCTGTGATTCAGGGCAAATCAATTAATCTCCCCGTGCTTAACAAAAAATGAATGTGTTCATCTGTAACGAAACTGGTGCGCCTCGATACCCGATGTCTTGGCTCTAGTTCGTGCTATATAAAACTCTAAAACAAAAAAAAAATAGGACATGCAGTACCATGTTGCATGGTGGCGATTTTTAAACAGCAAAGAGACAATCACTTAAATGTGAGAGCGAGCTTGACTACTTTTTATGACGTGTGCTGTAACAGGAGTATATAGAAGAAAAAAAGAAAAAACAATGTACGAACCAATAGCAGCACCAGCACGCAGACGGTGGTTTTATGAACGTTTTGATTGTGCATTGATTTTCTGGAAGAGCCTTCTGCTTCATTTCAGACACAGTTAAACCATGGGAGTTTCATTGCTTTAAGATCAGACGTGTACATAAATGCATAGGCTTATTTTCTTCTGAGAGCAAAATTGCATATACTTCCACAATTTATATCAATCCAGGACGTAGAAAGGGCGGTGTTATTCAAATCGTGGCCCACACTTTTAGGACATCTCTTTGAGACATACTAGTCTCACGACAACTTTTGCCAACCAGAATCTTGGATAGCGCCTTGCAGCAGTGGCGGTGATGCCTCTAAGAGCTATCCTAACCTGGACTTCAATTCTGCGCTTTTCATCGGTATCTGCCACCCTGATGACCACCTTTGCGCATGTAGCTTCTTAAAAATAAATTAAAATCAGTTTTTGTTGGATTCGCACATGTAATACTGTCAGTTGGGAACCCCCATAATCTGATTGGTCTTTATATTTTCATGTACTTTTTGATTCTCTGTATTATTGTCTCCATGGGAACATAGAAAAATGTACTCTTTGAAGTAGAACCTTTGGCAGGGGCATACCGGCAACTAAAAACAGCCCTGAAAACATTTAAGCACCAATTCCATAATGCATTGAGGATATGGTACTAGAATATCGAATTTCAAATACTGTGATGCCAAAATCTCACACTAAAAATATTAAACGAAAAAACTGCAACCCGATATGTACAGGTTTACTAGACTTGTAAACAATGGGATTCTATCAATGTGGGTGGTGACTAATTTTATATGATTTTGTATATTCTCTAAACTCGTGGATACACTGCAATTTGAAAATCAGGCCTCTCTGCGAGTGGCAGAACGAGGGCACTGTGTGTTTTTAAAATACCCCTCGTACACACAGTGTGTGCAAGGGGTATTTTAAAAACACACAGTGTGATTCTATCATCTCCTCTATACTTCCCCAATTGAAATGAAATGAAATGAAATGAAATGAAATGAAATGAAAAATTCCATTTATATAGCGCATAACTGCCCGGAGGCCTCGCAGCGCCAATTGATTGTTCAGGTTTACTATACTTCACTCCACATGCATCTACCACATAGATGTATCTTGACGAGATATATAGCTTCAAGGTAGGCAGATGTGGAGTTAGCAATGGTAAATCTATTCTTACAGATCTATACTGCACTCCACAATATTTTGGTTGTGGACATTCATGTTAGAATTATCTTGTTGCACAATATTTCTGCAGTCGATATTCTGATGTACAACCTCGCTGAGCGAAGGGACTGATGAAGCCCAACCTTTTCAGGCCAGTTCTGGTCAGGTTCTCTCATGCCCACCCCAAATGTTTATGAAGGACGCGGAATGTAGGCCAACATGTGCACTTTATTTCCAAATATACTTACTAAAAAGCACTTGTGGTAGAAGCAATCCTTAAGGACAGCTTATAAAATATTAAAACAAGCAAGAGTTGCTCAAGTAGAAAAGAGCATTATTATTCGACTGGAGCAAATCCATCCAGCATACATCAGAGCATGGTGTGTGGGGGGGGGGGGGGGGGATTTCTAGTGACCAGAAGTCAAGACATCTCTGCCTCCAACTGCTCAGAACTGTCAGAAGAGAAGAAATACTGCGAACAAGTGGAGATGCCCACTTCTCAGCCATTGTGTACCTGAAATTGTGTTACAATGGGAGATAATTGACCCCTAACCTTTTCCTGATGCAAGCACACATCTGGCTGAGCAGGTTGAGTGGCAGGATGTCCATGGCGGGCTCCAATTGCAAGAGGTAAACAAAAGGTAGAAAGGTGGCATAAAGACCCTACCCTAGACTAGCTAGGATTAAAGGTGTAGGGTAGCGTGCCACACCAATGTATGGAAATAGGAACCTGAGCACTGCAGTCCCTTTCCATCTGTTGTAGTAGAACAGCAGAGAGAAGAAGATCAAATGAGGGAGGAATATTTACTACCTGAGAAATAGGTAGTTCAATGATATGAACCTTGACAGCTCTGAACCCCAACTTTCACCAAGTATCAAGTCACTTGGATTCACTGTGTACACAATCCTCACCCTAAAAGATAATCACTCATCAAGAAAACAAAAACAAACCTACTCTTTGGTCCTCCTTCCGCCCCATCCAGGAAAAAGAGATTAGCAATCTGATCGCCGCTGCTAAACCCTCTTCCCACTCCCTAGATCAGCTACCCACGAGCCTGGAGAAAGATCTGAAGCTTACCCTAGCCCCAATCTGGTGCAAGATCATCAATAGTTCACTGAGCACAGGAATCATTCCAGACTGCCTCAAAGTAGGACAAGTCACGCCGCTACTAAAAAATCCTGGCCTTGACACTAAGGATATGAACAACTTTAGACCGGTATCAAACCTTCCTCTTTTATCCAAAATTCTAGAAAGATTTGTTCTTCCACAGCTAAACCAACACCTAGAGAATATCAAACTACTAGACCCACACCAATCAGGATTTAGAAAGGGATGCAGCACCGAAACCGTAATCTTAAATGTCCTAGACGACCTTCACATGTCACTTGACTCTGACCAATGTAGCCTTCTCATCCTACTTGACTTATCGGCCGGGTTCGACACAGTTGACCACACCCTGCTCCTCAAAGTCTTCCAGGAGTGAGCGGGCATTGAAAGGACGGTACTTAAATGGTTTTCCTCCTTTTTTCACAACCGCACACAAAGAACAAAAAGCAATAACTTTGAGTCTGACCCCCCTTCCCCTTAGCAGAGGAGTTCCACAAGGGTCAGTACTCTCTCCACAACTTTTCAACATCTACATGGAACCCCTCACCACACTTCTATGGAACTCCAACATCCCCTTCTACCTCTATGCGGACGATACACAACTTTATCTGGAAACTACCTCGATCGAAGACATACACAGACTAAATGTCACGCTCAAAGAGGTCCAACATTGGCTCTCAATGAACCACCTCAAACTCAACCAAGAGAAAACAGAAGCTCTCCTCATCTCTAATAGAGACGAAAACCCTCGAATCGAAGAATGGCTCAAAGCCATAGACGCCCTCAATGGTGCCCTTGCGCCAGCGGACTCGGTGAAATACCCTCGACCCCAAGCTGGACATGAAAAAACACATCTCAAAAGCTGCCGAAAGTGCGTTCCTAAATCTGAAACTGCTTTACAAAATAAAACCCTTCCTCCCCCCGAAAGATCTTAAACAGGCCACACAGGCATTGGTGCTTTCCAGAATTGACTATGGAATCGCAGCACTGACCGGGACAGCTAAATCTCACCTAGGTCCCCTGACCACTACCCTCAACGCCACAGCAAGAATGGCCACAGGAACCAAGAAATTTGAGCATATGTCGCCGGCACTCAAGGAACTGAAGTGACTTTCCTATTGATCAACGAGCCAGCTTTCGCACAGCATGTCTCACACACAAAGCCTTGCACACAGGTAAACCAGAATATCTGGCCGCCAAACTCAAAAGGGCCGGTCAGTCCAGGAACCTCAGAAGTTCCAACACGCTTCTACTCATCCCACTGAAATCACGGAAACACAAAACCGCAAACAAATCCTTTGCGGGTATGGCGCCAAAGATTTGGAACTCCATCCTCCCCCACATCAGAACGACCACCTCCTTCCCGAAATTCAAGATACTACTCAAAGCCCTCTTCCTAGAGCGCTCTCGATCGTAACGAGTAATCCACAAATGACTTGGGGAAGGACAACTAACTCCCCTTCTTGAAACCCCACAGCCTGAAGATATGTTCTGTAACTGTGTACATATTGCTTTTAAGTTGGCAAACTGAAGATTATTTTTTTTTTCTCTGTTCTCGTTTTCCACCCCAAATTTTTTTGTTCATAAATGTACATGCTGTGAAGAGCTCTGATAGTCCGAGAGTTTGAGCTATTGCATTGTAAATGACAATGTCTTTAATTTATGTGTTTTGAAAAGGCGCAGTAACTGCCAGCCTGGCTTCTCGTAAGCAGCGTCTACAAGTACAAAGTGCTTGTTTACACGCCACTAGTAGGTTTTCAAAATACATAAGTAAAAGGCATTGTCATTTACAATGCCAATAGCTCCAAACCTCGCAAATGCGAGTCCTATTGCATTGCAAATGCTTAGCAAATCGCCAAACTGTATTTCATGTGGCTCACTCAGTTGGTTACTGCTTTTGTCACAGAGATCCTTTTGGTACTTGCAACTTCTAATTTATAACACTAATAAAGCACCGTGAGCTATGAACTATCATGAAAGAGCTGCATGCAAACTGCATGCTACAGGTTAGAATGTTATGTTTCCTCCAGTCTTTCATTAGCCTAATGTCGCTAAAAATGTTTTTTCTGGGTAGAAATACATTCTTAGCTCCTAGTATCGGTGACACACTATGCCTTGTAATCCTCATTATTTTATGAAATCTTTCCTATAGATTGATTTACACACGAATGATTCATTTGTTCTTTGTGAGAGATATAAAGTGCTCCAACACCTTACGCTGGTCTGAGTAACGCAATAAAGCAAATGGAATGCTGTGAGAGAGTGGATATTGAGAGATGAGGGGCACTGGTGGAGAGTGGTAGTGAGGGAATTAGCAGGATGGGGGTTTTGAAGGGGGCGCAATAAAGAAGTTCCACTAGCGTCAAAGCCGGAGCTTTTCCTAGTAATTTCAAAATTTAAATAATTAATACTATTTTTTGGGGTCGCAGAATGTTCGTACATTATGTTGTAATCTTTGGTGGAGGGAGGGTACCTCAATTACAAAGATATATCATGTTCTGCAAAAGTCCATCAGATGAAAAAGACAGACCCCATAACCAGTGTCTGGCTAGCAACCATAAGCAACCTACGAAAAACGATCACACTAGACCAACCCTGCTGGAGGTTGCTGCTAAAATGAGACCATGGTTCTCGTGAGTCCTTCCTCCTCTGAAAGCAACCACCTAGCCTGCAGCTTGACGATTAAATACCAGGGGGGCAGAATGGTCAGTAAGGATCTACCCACATAGCCAAAACACAACTAAATTACAGAACCAGCCCTCTGCGGGTAGCCTACCATCTGTCCGAAAGACGCTGTGACAATGTTATATAATTGTGCTTGAGAGTATACAGAACTTATGGTTAAATGGAAGCTGAAAGAATGCCTGACTTTCTCGTGTGCCTCCACTTCACCCCCAGAGTTCGCCTGCCTCTTAGTTTTACATTTGAGTCAACACGCGCCATTACTTACCCCTAAACGGCTTGCTCAGGCAATGCTCCCACTTTAGATACGTGACAAGTATTAAAATATAAATTAAATATATAAAGCTGCTCCCGCACCATGAACCGGCAGCAGACACCATTTTCTTCTCTCTCACCTGCGCACATGGAATCTGTGAACACACCTTGCAAATTTATACTCAATCGTGAAGGAGGAGCAGACATATGTTGCGCTGAAGCGCGGCAGCTTTACGCACAGGCCACTGTGAAAGTAAAAGTGGGCACCGTGCTGAACCATGAAGCACAGTGGCTGGGGGCTGGATGGGGCTGATGGGCTGTGAGCCATGATTTCTTGAAAAAAAACGTGTAGAAAAAACAGGCGCATTATGATCAGCATGGTGTGCGTTGAGAGGAAAAATGTTTTAGGTACACAATGACCCCTAACGCTTTTTCTTTTGCGCATTGGAAGTGGTAAAACAAGGCGTGCCATGCACAGACTGTCCCGCGAGTGGTGCATGTGGCTCCATTGTGAAAGTGAAAGCGCACAAAGCGTGCTGCAAATACCAACAAAAAGAAAGCACCCGCCATCTCTAAAGCTGGCGTCCCACCAGTGCTTGTTAGAGTAATAAAGTAAAGAGTTCTGCTGAAGGGCTAATGCAAGCTTTACAGTAAGGACACAGTAAAAGGTCCAGTCCTGATGGGAGGTTACAAAAGAAGCTAGGGAGTTACTAAGGAGGGATTAATAAGCCTATTAACAAATCAAAAGCCAACATTTACATAGGACAGTCACACCAGTCGATTGAAAAGATGGGCAGAGAGTGGGCGGAGCTTCAAGTTCATACCTGAATACAGCATGCCTCGCAGAGCAGCACATGCGCTGTCCAGGCTCAACCTAACAACCTTGTACTTGAAAATTCAATAAACGCAAATTAAAAAAAATTAAAAAAACAACCTTATACCAGCTCTCTTACCTGAATAGAGTGAAGACGATCCACCCTTGCACTCTCTCATCTGGATGTTGGTAATGCCTGCTCTTTGACCTCCCAAACTCCCACTGGCCCTCCTAAAGGGCATCTTGGATGATGGAGCACTTCTCATCCAGGACTTGAAGATATAAGATAACATTAACCCATCAGACTCGCCTTGCTGGTCTGCACCTTTTTCAAATCCAGCTGCACCCTTTACAAAGCCATCACGACCTGCACTCTCTCCTTCCTGGCTGACAAGCTACCCATCTCTGGTGGCTCTGGACATGCCCATAGCCAAGCCACTATCAGACTGTAGACAAAGAAGAGTAAAAAAAACAAAAAAAACAAGGCAAAAGGCTTCTCCATCTATGCACCCAGGACCTGAAACAATGTACCTGTACCCGCCAGGACTGCCCCAGCCCTGATGCAACTCAGGAAAGAGTTGAAGACGCGCCTCTTTAAAGAAAGCTACATTATGATGCAGTTGCAGTCCACAAACCAGACACCTTTCAAATCACTTGTTGATTGTATATTTGCCTCTGACACTGTACAGCACTTTGCTGCCTTTGTCTAGGTCCGCTCTATACAAATGCCACTTATATGCAAAGGCTAGGTCAAGAGGCTTTCAACGCGGATACCCAGTGATCTGACTTTATAGAGACAACATTAAAAAGAAATTAAAAAATATTGTGTGCCCAGTGGAAACAGTGGAGGAAGAACAGACGAAAAAATGGCCACTGGAGTAATGGTGTCAAATGCATTGTTACCTGAATGGACTTAAAGACCCTAGGAACATTCAAGAGGGAAGCTCACTTATGACCTGAATATGAGGCTGATTTGCAGTAAATTTGAAATTCGAGCAGAACAAGGAAAGGACCAGGCCTAAAGTGAGCCATGAGTGCAAGTTCATTCTCTGGAAATTATTGTAAATAAGGTTAACAAAAATATAGAGTGGTGTAGCAAAAGGTTAATAGTGTATGAGATCATTTCTGCACAGTACTGATCTCAAATTTGATTAGTTAAATCATGTAAAAACCCTGAAGAAAAGGTTTGATTCATCTGAAATGCACTGAGGATTATACATGACTGGCAATTGGCATAAAGATGATAGAATCTTTTCAATGTTTAATTATGAAAGTCATGTTGAAAATGAAATGTACGTGACAGTCCATCCATATTAAGAATAAAATAAGAGGACTTGAAGAATAATTAGTTCAATAGGAGGAATTTTTTAGTTGGGCCACACACAGAAGAATGCCTCACAATGTTTACTTTGAAACTGGTGTTTGAAGAACAGAGAAACAGGATACGGACACTATTGATAATAGAGGGTACCAAGTATTTCTTTGCCTCTTTGGGCACCGAGGTTCGGTTATTCTTTTTTTTTGTTTTGTACTTGTATAGCGCACAGCTACCCGCAGTGGGTTTCCCGGCGCTTGTACGAATACCACAAGGGAACCCTTCCTGGCTTTCCCTGTGAAGTGTCCACTCCTGGGCACCCCCATGGTGCAAACCAGGCATCCCTCGCGTTGTGGGGGCCGTTGTGGAGACTAAGCAAGCTATTGCCCAGAGTTGCAGCGTGGGACCCATGATCAGAATAGGCACTGAGGCGAGAATATCCGGTCAGGGGAATTAATGAGCCCGAGACCCACCGGGGCAGGAATCGAACCCTGGTCCCTGGCCAGAGCTCTGCATCGAGGTCTGCCTGCTCTAACCATTGAGCCACACAACTCCACATTCTTCACTAGTAGTTCTTGCATACTGACATTGGGCAAATATTCTGGTTTTACATATATTACAGCCACATCTATTTATTTTCTGGCTATTCGATTCGTTTAAATCAGAATTAGAATATAGTTATATTTTCTCATTGTTTACCTTTTCTATTTACATCCCTTTAATCAGCAATTCATCATAGGTAAAACAATATTTATTACGCTTAATGACCAAGCGGTAAACGTTACATCGGTTTTACCGTGGGTTGCTGATGGTTACAATGATAATCTGTACCATCAACGTATTCTTACGCGATCAAAACACAGAACAATTGGGAATTGATTCTTTCCCTCCACTTTGCGCCTTGTGTGGACTGAGAGGGATTTCCCTTTAAGAAGGAGCGTCTTTGTAATTCGTCATCTCTTGAGACGTTTCGAGTGGTTTGCTTATAAAGGCGGTTCCGTGTATGCGTCAGGTGATATATCTTTTTCAACGGCTGCGGGACGCCAGTAGCCATCTTCTGCGGTGCCTGCAGGTTGCTTTGAGTAATACCTGATCTTTTTACCGGTAAGAACACTCTCTCGTGTTAGACAACCTTCCGTGTTTCGTAATGTCTTTGGTATATTGCTTGCATTATTAGCCTCGCATTGATATTATTCCATCTGCCTTCACATATAGATCTGCATCTAGACTACCTTCGATTAGCAACGAGACGCCGGCAATTATCCTTTGCAGCGCCCGAGTGATACATTAATGTAATATATTCCAGTTTCTCCGGCAAGGATATGCAGATACAAGAAAGCATTTTTTCATGCGTAACAGGAACATAATTTGGAGTATTGTATTATAAACAATCATCTGACTTTGTTTCGCACAACTGACGGCTTAAAATCCTTGGTAACCCGTCTATAAAAGTAACTTCTGACTGATACATCTTATCTGCTTTTACATTTAGACTTGTACCTTAACTACTCTCTAATAAGCTACGGGACGTCGGCAAACCCCTTTTGCAGCGCCCGGGTGAAATATTAACACGACACAGCCTTTCTCCCGGTAAGGATATGTAGACACGGGAACGTAGTTTTAGGTCGTGCTAAACGGACAGAGTTTAGAGTTTATATGAAAACAGTCATCTCACTGGACTTTGCGTAGCTAACGGCTATTTATTTTGCATTTACAATCAGCTTCATTGTGCAAGAACTAAATGCCCACATAGAAGGACACGGCAACTTGTGCAGTATCGGAACGCCAGTTACCGTCTGTGTAGCGACCATACATAAAGAAACCACCATTTTTGTATCGGTAAGGATATCGAGCAAGGGGAGGTCTCCCCAATCTTATTCTAAACTCACTCACCAATGATATGGTTCTCATTTGTGACGATCCACGTATTCTGTTTTTGATTCATTTTTAGATCTAATTTCACAAAAATAATTATATGGGAGTCGTCTAAGGGGAGAAAGTGAGAAAGCAACTTCATTGCAAGTAGCCAATGCTAACTCATAAAGGTAAGCATAGGACTTAAATTCTCAACAGTTTTAGTTCCCTTGTCATCTGGGAAATTATAGTATGAAAGCAATAAATTTAATGCAGAGATGAGCTAAAATTACACAATTGAGTTTAACTATATGCATGGATCTAATCGACTAGTATCGAACATGCCTTTTTCAACTTTAGGAGATGATTACCTTTGCTGCTCTTAAGCCTTTTATAAGAGATTTGTGGCTTTCTCATTAATCGAAAAAGATGTTTTGTGCATTGCAGTAATTTATTTGTCAGTAGGGTTTACATTTTTTCTCTCCTTCCTTTTTTCCTATCGTTTGATTTCATGTAAAGACCATAATCGAGGGATAGTAAAAGGGAAAAACGAAGAAAGCACAGTCTTGGGTTCACTGATTTCATTAGAAACAAAGACTAGGTAAGTGAGCTAGGCATCAAATAATATGTGCTTTGAATCTCTAATCAACCCACGAGACATCCTTTATTGTAAAGTATAGATGGTGTGAATACAAGATGCCACTATTTTCTATGCATCTCCAGGCATTGTTCCCGTAGGGTTATCTCCACATCCTAAACATATCTGGTAGTAGGAGACACTAGGGGTTTAATGTATAATCAGGTAAATCTCCTTTTTTCCTCCCTTCCACCCCCCTTTCCCCCCCCCCCTTCTCTCTCCTTCCCCCCCCTTTTTCCCCTACTCGTAGTTTAAATATCTTTTTACGAGTCACAACCTGAATATACACATATCTTGGGAAGTATTTTGTGTTGTCTTCAAATGCAGGGTGGAGACCATGGATACAGGTACCCCCCCTTAAAACTGACTAGTTTTTCATTTGATTACTACTGCTCAAATATAGCTATGTTAGTTTTGTACCTTGTTTAGCATTATTTAAGCTGCTATACGAGTAGGGAGAATACCATTAAGGAACTTGTTTTGATTCGTGTATGTTTACAGTTTAGTATATTGTTGTAATAAATATGTGTTGCTAAAAATAAAAAGACCAACATATTGCTTTTACTAATTTGTATTAATTTGAAATAAATTATATTTTCCAGATTTGGTGGCTCCTGAAGAAGAGGTTCTTTGTAACTCCGAAACGCGCGTCGAGAATATAATTGATTGCCACTATATTTTTTTATATATATAATTTTCTATTTACTGTAAATAAATTGTATTTTGGTCTCTTTGTAATCTGTTTTTCATTTTTGTTGTTTTATTGATTGATTTTAATATGAATATCTGTATACTTATTAAATGAAACTACGTTTTTTATAATTATTGGTGTTTTTTGGTTCCTTTATGCACCTTCTCCCTTTTCTGTTTTGTGAATATTATGCCATGCTTTTTACATTGCAAGTTAACTCTCTGGCCAGTTAGTGCTTCATTGTGTTGCACCTTCAGAGATGCACCCTTCTTTTTCTTCCTACAGACCCATGTCACTGCTGTGGTCTCCTAGGTATTGTCTAAGTTTAATTATTAGCCTTTAGGCTACCACAAAGAGTTCAGAACCTTGCAGTGGGGATCCTTACGCATCTGCACCTATCGGACCATTGCTTTGATGTACAAAACTGTTTTGCAGTTGCAATGCCTACATTTACAGAACCACAGACTCCATGACTGCAAATCAGGGGGCTGCAATGCACCAATAATTCTTTGCATATCAAAGATGTGTTTCTGAGTCACGAAGTACAATTTGCGAATCAGCACATTGGGTAAGCGCGGAAGTGGATTACACTTCCTTCTAAGAACTCCTAATACATGTCTCCATGATTCCACTGTAATTGCTGTCATAACCACTGAAGAGTAATTGACAAGGAAAAGGGGGTATTACCTATGTAGCGCCCCGTGGGAAGGCTTCCAAGTTGTGAATGTAGGCACTTGGCACTGCAGAGAGCAGACATCGGGCCAGTGAACTGCAGCACGCGGCCCCCCAAACCACTGGCTGAATGGCATTTTTTTCTTAATGCAAACTCTCCCTTTCAGTGTGCTCTTATTCACAGACCTTCATGCCTGCATTCACTGGGAGTTGTAAATATTTGATGATTGGCCATTTTGTGCTGCAAATGATCAGTACTTCAGTTGCAGCTCAAAAAGAAAGTGGTGTCTTAAGGAGGCGCAGTGAAAAAACACACAGACTGCATTGCAATTACATTCGAACTCTGAGGGCAGCATGTCTCTGTGTGCCATGAAATGACACCCAGAGTTCTGTCTAATGGTCTCCACCTGCTGTGTGAGTCTTTTTACAGGAGTAATGCTCCCTGTCCATCTGAGTGCTTCGCTCATTACAGGCCCTCCAGGTCTCTCCTCTCTGAGAACCATCTTTTTCTCCAATAACCATATATTAAGAGGTTGGGCTTAGGGGTCTGTTTGAAGTTTAGCGCTTTCTGCAGGGTCACCCCGGTATTATTTTGCCTTTATACTGAACCCTATTTTTGCTGGTTGAGAACTTTACTCCTGCTAACCAGAGGTAAAGTACTTGCATTCCTTCTTTCAGCATAATGATATTAGTGTACACCTAACTGGCATATTTAACTTACCTATGTGTCCTTAGTATAGGGTACCAAGGTGTACCCAGAGCCGGTGGGTTAAATGTTGCCAGTGGGTTGAGCACTCATTGTGCCACCCACTGCAGTGGCATTGCAAACAGGACTGCAGGCCTGCCACCAAAAAAACCATTTTGACAGACCTAAAACCATCCTTTTAAATCCTTACAAGTCACCCCTAAGCAAGCATTACTGCCCACTAAGGCAGGGTGCACGGTATTTAAAGGTAGGACATATAAACCTGTTTACAGTGACTAGCCCCTCAAAGCTATTTTCATAGTAGAAGGGTTGGCTACTCCATAGGAAAGCACTGAGATACAATATTAAGTGTAATACATGTTATCATCACAAAGGAAACTACCACTAATTTCATTTTGGGACTTTTGGGGACAGGACTTTTATTAGAAGCCCAATTCACCAATGAAGCTGAATTTGGAATAAATAGTTTAGAAAGACAACTTTTAAAAACGTCACCTTTGTCCTACCAGGGGGTGTATTACAGAAAATGCCCCCAGGGTGCAACGGGCTAGAGTTAGCCCCAGGAACCTTTACCACATTGGTTAGGGAGTCCCCGGGGACCATTCCTACCCATTATCTCATACCAGGCATAAATGGGGTATCTTCATAAAACTCCTGGACCTGTGGAGATCTGAAGAGGACTGAACCTGCTGAAAGAGACCTGAGAGAAGCCTAGAGAACTGAACCTGCTCTCTCTAAGAGTAGGGGATTCCAAGGGGCACACGGCTCACCTCCAGTTAAAGCTACAGGGACACAACAAGCTGCAAGAGGTGTTTTCTTGCAACTGTCCAGCTGACCAGTGACTTGACACTGCTGTTGCCTCTGCCGGATACCTCGTGAGTCTCTTCGAGCCAGATGTACAAAGCATTGGTTACAAAATTATGGTCGCAGTTTTTGACCCATATTTTTTGCAACCAGTGTGGTATTATGCAAACAACCGATTTAGTAATAGGTGGATTTTCACAATGAGGATTTCTAGTGGGTTGCAATTAGACCCACCTTATGAATATTAGCGAGGTAAGTTGAAAATTGCGACCCAACATGAATCGGAGCCATGATAGGAATGGTGGCCTGCTGAGGTCAGCTGAACCACCATGCCTATGATAACTTATAAATAAAGCAATTTTTTGCAACCTATTTTCCTTATAGAAAAGTGAGATGCGTTTAACAAAAACTAAAATATTACTAACATTTCCATGAGACCACTGCCACTTCTTAATTTTTTTAAAATATATTTTGTTCTCTTGGGGAGGGCTTCCCATTTGCGAATGCCTTACTGCCTGTCAGCAGTCAGTAAAGTGATAATGTTCTGCAATCAGATTTCTTTTGCGACCCATTAATATATACCAATCGGATTCATATTTGGAAGGTATGCCCCAAATACGGTGTTGTAATCCATTCAATTATAGTTCTCTATATCTCTCTTCCATGGTTCCTTCCTCTTTCTCTTCCCCCTTCCCTCTGCTCCTTCTTGGAACATTCCACTAGAGCTTGAGTTAGAATGTTGGTGATTGTCAGTTGAGGAGATCAGATAATCAGAGAATAAAGAAGTTTTCCACTTACCTGCAGTCAAGTCTTCTTTTATTTCGAAATTATTATGCACGCCCATTCCAAATATGGAATCATTATTGGGTCACAAACCCAAATTGCGATTCAGTAATATGTTACTAAATTATAATTTTGATTTCATTCATAAAGATAAAACCTTTTTGCAGTTACCATGTGTGCAAAAAGGCTTCATACCTCTGGCCATAAGTGCCTCCACTGAGTTCCTGAGCGGTTAGAAGGGTACTCATGTAGTGGATTGGGAGGTAAGAGACTAATGTCAGAAGGTAAAAACTTTGACCAGGGCAAATTTGGTTAGTGTATGAGGTCTGGGCTCCATCACGTTCAGCATCACACTGCACCAAGATCTTGTTTTAACCCAAGTAGCAACTATAAAGGCGCTATCTTTACTTACAACTTTACAAAATTCATATCTCTGGTGCCTCTTATTGGATTGTTCTCATTTTGTTTATTAAGTTTTCCTCTATTTTTATAATTCATTTTGGGATTTTATTTTTGCATTTTGACTTTAATACTTTTTTTAGTGGTGCATAAGTACTTTACACATTGCCTCTAAGTTAAGACTGTCTGCTCGGTGTCAGTGCTAACACAAGATTTAGTTCAGGTTTATTTAGTGGCTTTAATGGTTGAACCTGACAAAGATTGTGATTATTATTCGAGGTGGGTACATAAAACCTTCAATTGATAACCCAATTTCTTAAAGGGTCCTTTGTTTCTAAACTTCGTATATTGCTAGATTGAAAAATATTTTGCTTTCTGAAAACAATTGAAGGCATGTCTATTCCATTGGCATCTCCTCATCCTCTCTCTTTCCTGGACCCTTTCAATAAACTTTTATTAGGTTAATTTAGATGGTTTTTCAATTTTCTGGTATAGCTATAGAACACTTTAGTTGTTTGAAGACCACATGTCTTCCAATCTTAAAAAAGTAAAGTAAGAAGTACAAAGAAACCACGGGCTTTGAGACGACCTGTTCAACCACTTGCTTCCAGGTGATTTAATGATTTGCAATTACTTAACTATATTGTCCTTCAAGTTGTGACATTTTCTACCCACTTAAATTGACCCATTTGAGTTGGCATTAGGTTTTAATGTGGGGGCATCGAATAGTCCAGTTAGACTACAGATGGAAAATGCTGAAACGTTTGGGCCAAGAAGTCACCATCCTAAGTGGCTGACTCAGTCTTTCTTGTGTATGACGAGCAATACAATTAGTATTTAATACAGTTTAATTAGTTGTGTGAGCTCTGGTATCCATGCGTGTAGTATGTACAGACACTGTTATTACACAGTGGCAGTACTTCAGGAGTACAGAGGCACAACAACAAAAAAAGGTAAATGTAAGGTTGAGGTCCATGTGGGGAGGGTGTTGAGTGTCAGTAGGGGGGGTTGAGTCAAGGGCTTGCCTGCAGCCAGAGCCCTGAGGTCATCCCCTTACTGCGCATGATCCAAAAGCCTCAAGAACTCACAGAAAAGAAGAAAGGCTAAAGTGATATTATAGTTAGGCCTAGTATTATTACAACCCTGATGACATGTTAAATGACATCACTGATGAAATCTCAAATTCTATTTAGCGAGGATGTTTATAAAGTGTAGCTTTAGATTACCAGAACTTTGTAAAGATTTTGAGCCTTTGGAGACTGGTGAATAATATAGAATGTTGGGGTCCCCAGCATAGATGTTGTAAGCATGGCTCTAAGGTCGTTTGTCACTGTGTCCACTCATTATTGTGTATAGGGTATCTTGCTACACTACAGAGTGTAGTCGATAGAGCCTGAAAAAAAGTGTCCTTACAGTGGCAAATATATATTGGTCATCCTCTTGACTTAAAATTTCTGGACATTTGAAACATTTAAGGGGATAATTCCATCAAGGTGAATGGTGTGCTGAGCTACTTCAATGCCACAAACCGTGTAGGATGGTGTCACAATAATTTTACCTAACTATATCAATACATTTCCCTTTTGTTTTTTCAGTGAATTTATAAAGCTTTTCTAAAGGAGAGTAAGATATTATTACCTAACTATAACTTCACTTTAACCTTTAGTTTTTTTCTGTGAATTCTAGTTAGGATAACCTATTAATGTCCACAATGGACGGGGCTCAGGAACGTCTAAGGCATATCTGCAGCTTCCTTTCACGAGGGCTTCGAAAGCAGAAGGAGACCAACACAAAAAAGTATCAAGAGTTAACCTATAAGTATGCTGGATGGCTCAGTGAGTTGAACGCTCGTCACTGAAAAGGGCAGTTGTATGCACATCACAAGTTCAAAGCTTGGAAATGGATCTTTCAGGAGGTAAATGAACTCAGCAGCATAAAGTCGGGCAGAGTGACATCTGTTATCTGTAACGCTTAGAAGGGGAAGATATGTGGCATGTTGCTGTATAGAAAAAACAAGGTATAGTGCCAGCTCAATAAGCTTAAAAGTGCGGGGAGCAATTGTTACATTTACCCTAACCATGGCCACTAAATGCGTCAAATGCCACCATAAAACCTGAGAGCTGTAGGCTGCATACAGTTCCATGCAGCAGGCACATTATCCCACTAACCTACCATGGCAGCTTTTCCAAACAGAATTAATTAAAGGGGTCTGCTACCACACTGCTCTAGGTATTTGAGTAGTAGTACCTTGAATTTATTCAACTTGACATTTTACAAAGAAATATTTTGCTGATCAGTTTTTCCTATTAAAAATACCAGAGAGCTGCACTTTACGTCTTTTGGCTTCGTGTAGGTGTACAGATGAACCAAGGGCAAATGCTTTTCATGAAGTGCATAGATCCCAAACTAAAAGCTTAATGAAGCACAATAGCAAACACAGGGTGCATTAAGAAATGTTCTCTGTATCTGCAGCACAAGTGGGTGGAACAAACAGCCTTTCAGGATTCGATCAGTCATGTTTGCATTCGCATGCTCATCCTCTTAGTCTTTCTTTGCTGCTCATTAACAGAGGTCTACTCATCCGCAGGTAACATCTGGAGATTTCCCAGAAGGCATGGGGCCCCCAAAACACTGATGGTTCAGTCAGCGGATGTCAGGAAATGTGTATTTTATATATACCGCACGCTGCCCCCTGCTGGACATTGTTCGGTACAGAGAACAGCTTCAGCAAAGGAATCATTAGTACACTGGAGAAGCCCGCAGCCGGATACAAGCCACTTTTGAAATACAGGCTATTATCCTCCGATGAATGGTAAAAGTCTTGGGGCTTTACATTAGAGGCTTCACGAACAATAATTGTATGGGGGCGTGACCTAAAAAGCATAACTACCTCAGAGGATATGGTCTAAGCAACAAACAGAGTGGCTTAATGTATCTTGTCTGACATATTTCTAAATAGAACCTTCGTTTATAAACAGTAAGACTAAAATCAACAACATTACAAAATATGTTACCAAATGCATTTATAGCACCTTCCCTCGGGTCAGGTGGTCATAAGTTTGCATTATAACAATTGTTACATCCTGTAGTTAAAACAGTGCCTTTATTATCCTGAACAGCAAAGGATCAGACGAGCAAGTATCCTCGTAATCCTAATGCAACACCACTCTCGACCAACTGCCTTTCTATAACACCAGGTAATACCTCACAAGAGACATCACAGCCATATAACCCAGAGCATGAAACATTCTATAAAGAACATAGAAAACATACACAACAGAACTAACGCCCACTGCACATAACCCCCTTTTCAATTAAATCCAAGCAAAGAAATAAAAACTGCAAAAAACGCAAAAGGATAATCCATGGAACAAATACAAGTAATGGATAGGTACTTATTTTATTTATTTAGAGTGTTTTATAAAGCGCGAACATGACCCAAGGGTATAAGAGCGCTGTACATATGACTGAATAAACAAAACTAAACATAGAAAAGTAACACAACATAAAATATGTATTTGTAAAGCGCAAGTTCAGCCGTAGGTATCTTGGCGCTGAATAACAGATGTTTATTGTTATCCAACTCAATAGTACTCATTTTATCAACCTAAAAAGGATGAAAGGCTGAGTGGACCCTCCGGGATTTGAACCTGTGTCCATGAGGTCGAGCACAGGACACTGCAGTGGACGCATTAGTCCACCAAGTCACCAGACCCGTACATCCAGAGAAAAGAAACAATGGACTATTGAAACAAATAGCAAAATAAACGTCCATCATTCAATTATTAGTCACTGGTCTAGATTCTTCTTGGTGGATTTTCTGATGCTGCTTTGAAACCATTCAGTTCCAGGTTTGGGGAGCAATGTTTGAGTGGGGTTCACCTGTGAAGGATGTGCTTCCGACCTATATAGAAATTGCTGTCATTGTGGAATCTGTTGAGCCTGGGGATAGGCTCCCCAAGAGATTATGAGAGGAATCTCTTCATTCAGATATTTTTCACCTCATTTTTGAAGGAATGGGTTGATGGGTTTGAAGGTACTTTGGGTGGTAAGGAGTTCCAGATATGTGGTGCTCATTCAGAAAAGGAGCATATGTAGGTTTTTTGTTTTCTAAATCTAGGGGCTTCAAGCCAGAAAGAGTTCGCGCTTCTAGGGAACGGCTGACACCCGAGATTCAAATACTTTCTGCCAACTACCTCGGTTCATTAAAATGTAACCCTTTGTGTGTGAGGCAAGCGATTTTCAGTTGAGTTCTGGCCATAAGTTGGCAGGGTATGCTCAGACGTGAGTCCCTTGCTCACTTTGCCACTGGATTCAAGCAAGCCTGGCTGAAGATGGCTGTAATGCCAGAAACCGGTCCTAGGAAGCTTGTTTCCGGTCCAGGGAAGGCATGGCTTGGCAGTTCGGGCTGGACTGTTCCCATGAGGCACAGGGTCAGACTGATTTGCATATGGCCATGTCTGAACTGTGGTGGCAGAGTGGGCTAAAGAACGGCACGCCATAAGTTGGCAGGGTATGCTCAGACGTGAGTCCCTTGCTCACTTTGCCACTGGATTCAAGCAAGCCTGGCTGAAGACGGCTGTAATGCCAGAAACCGGTCCTAGGAAGCTTGTTTCCGGTCCAGGGAAGGCATGGCTTGGCAATTTGGGCTGGACTGTTCCCATGAGGCACAGGGGCAGCCTGATTTGCATATGGCCAAGTCTGAACTGGGGTGGCAGATGGGCTAAAGAACGGTGATGGATTAAACCCAGTCTGTTGACTGGGTGTGAGTGTTTTGATTGGTTCAGATGCTCCGTCCATCACCACCCCTTTTGTAACGTCAAGGGGGTGCCAGGCAAGACACCAAATTGATGGAGTGATGTGGTAAAAGAGTCCAGTGCCTGTTACCAGCCTCGCTGCTGTGTTAAGGGCCACTTTGAGTGGAGCTGTTTTAGCCTTAGGAAGACCTGACAGGGTCACGGATACCTATTCTAGTGTGGAGACCACTAATGATTGTACTGTTTGTTTGAAGTCGTGAGGCGGCACAAATGGTTTTAATTTCTTCAGTAATTTGAGTGGGTAAATTGGTCAAATTGACTTTAAGTACAATCATACATTTAAAAATTCTTAGGTACCTTATTACCAAAACACTCACTCTCCATTTTCCAAAGGGAAAACCATATCTGTTCTCACTCACATCTGAGCTCCTTGCGAGACCACATGACTGACCCTAGACAACACTACTTTCACCATTTGCATTAACTACAAAGTCCACATAACTAGTCAAGCAAGCACACCTGGACGTAACCGAAGATGGTACCAAATTATCATCCACACATCCTTCTTCACCCAGAATACATATTTCCATCCATCAGCCACTAGTAATAGCTCCTCGCACTTTGGTGACCAACAGCACGTTGAATACCATCGACATAAGAAGCCTCACCCCTCATAGTTGCAATCCTACTTATGTGCAGTACACTTCCATCCTCCCGTAACACCATATTCTTCAAAACCTTAGCATTGTTTGGATCACGGAACACAATTTCCTCCTTGGAACTTCTCACCCTTTTTTATGTTTTTTTAACTTGCACCCATTGCCCACAGTGAGTTTCTTATCCTTTACACCATGCTTGGCATCATAGTACATTTAATATTTATTTTGGAATGCAGTAATTTAAATTTTGACTTCTATGGGATCCCAATGAACAGATCTGCTTTTACCCATCCTCCCAGGGTTACTCTCAGAATACCTTATACGTCCTTTCAAGATTACAAAATGACTCTCTCCGGTGGAATCACAAGTTATATGACAAGGACATAACATCCTCATTACTTCATTCCAGCAGCTATTGCTGCCATCATTGCCCAGTTGTGGTGTTCACTTAATAATTCTACGACCCTGCATTGGATGGTACAAAGCCGCACACTTGTGCTTAATTCCAGAACATTTCAAGATTTTAAGTAAAAGAATGGGCTCTGTTATCCATTAGAACTGAAGCTGGAACAACTCTCTTTGAAATCCTGAAAGTTAACCTCACGTTCCGTGTCTACCCTGCTCACAAACTTTAACTCAATCCATTTGTTAAAAAAAATCCAACAGAATTATGATATGATTGCTTTACACTTTTCCCCACACAATATGCCTCATTTGTACAGTGCAACATTCTGATAAGTTGAGTTAGGGTATTCTAGAGGACTCAATGGTGGTCTCAACGTTTTCCATGACTGGACAGCAGAGCTTAATTTGAGCTAGTGGTTGCAGGTGGGGCCCACAGGCACTCCTTTATGGGGACCAGCTCTTTTTTTCTCCAATAGACTTTTATCCAAAGCAAGAGGAAGAACACAAAACATGTGGTTGATAATCTCGCTAACCTTGGGGTCATTCCAGATACATTCCTTCCCCTAAGTATGAAAATCAAAGGTTTGTGATCAGTCTGTACGACAAGCCTCAAAGGTAAATCCTAAATTTCGTTACAGCCCACCAACAGGCCAGCAATCTTTTATCACTGAATAATGCATTTCTGCATTAGACAACACACAAGAAGCATAGGCTATTGTCAGTGTTTTATTTTTTACATCTCTGGTTCAGAACTGCACCTAACTCAATATTGCTTGTATCCACCATAACGACACATGCTAACTCTGGATCATAGTGCTTCAAAGGTGTTTTGACGCTCAACATCCCAGTTGAATACCACCCCTTTTTTGAGAAACTTGAATAAAGTTTTAATTGTGATGCAAAATTAGGTATAAAGCATGAATAAAACTCACAGAGACCTAAAAACAACTTCGACTAACCCATATCATGTGGAGGACTAACCTTTACAAACTGCTGATAAAATTAGATGTAGGTTAGACTCCCTTTCAAGAAACCAAATGTCCTAAGAACTCCACTTTGTTAAAAGAAAAACACAATTCCCGCTTTTCACCACGACATCATATTGCTGAAATCTGGTCAACACTTTATCCAATACTTTATTATGGGTCTCACGACTGTCAGCTAAAATAAGAACATCCTGGAAGAAAAAAATCCCTAAAATTCCCTTCAGAATTTGAAGCATCAGCCTTTGGAAAACAGACGTGATGAAAGCCGGCCCAAAAGGCATCCAACAGCACTGGTATGTACCAAATGGTGATACAAATGCAGTATGGGGACATGACTCCATATCTAGTTCAACCTGGTGATAGGCTGATGCAAGATCTAAGTTCATGAGCCAACTAAATTCCCTCAAACTCTATAGCATTTCGATTACATTGGGCAAAGGATGGGAATCTGCCCAGATTTCCTTGTTCAAGGAAAAAAGGTCTACACACACTCGTAATTCACCATTCTGTTTTTGGGCCACCACCAAAGGTGATAACCAAAGAAATAAATGACTCAATAGTTTCAATAATCCCTTTGGAACATAGAGAAATTCCAACTCCAAATCCTTGGGAATACTGAAAGAAACTCCTCTCAAAGTGCATTTCACCAGTTGAGCCCCTCTTCCAAAAATGGGTTACCTATGCTCAACAATTTATGACATATACTTTTATCATTACAATGACTGCTGAATTGGTCCCTCACTAACTGATCCACAAAATTTTCAAACTGACAATAGGCCACTAACTGTCTAAGAGAAGAAATGTATGAGCCACAGTTTCCCCTGAACATTGGACCTTTTTTAGGAACTTGTCCTTGAGGACTACTAAACTGGGTTGAGCATAAAACCTGTCCTCAAGGTTCTTGACAGTTTCTTGATAAACATCCATCTCTTCATCCTGTACCACCATTGAATTAGGAAGATGTTTCAAAATGTATTTTCCTTCAAAGACCAATGAATGGAGCAAAACATATTTATTTCACTTCCGACCAAAACATAAAGCTTTTATAGGTCCCAGGTACGTTTTAAAAGCATCAAATGATTCAATGCATGTTGGAGGATCACCTAGTCAATCAATCATAAAATGTTGTGCAAGCAAAATTTTACAATTTCAGCAAAAACACTTAGTGCCTCCGTTCAAACATGTTACAGTAGCATCCATTTAAGCAGGTAAAAATTCCTGTGCTTAAAACCCAAATACACTAGCATAGAACTACCTGAAACCAAATAGGATGTAGTTTGAAAAGGTTTGTGTATCACCGCACAATTACAGTACTGTGAAATTGTGCTATAGTAGCTAAATGGTGTGTATATCACAGCAAGAAAACTAAGCAGTAAATACCACAAACTGTGCTGAAACGCATCCCAAGTCTGAAAACAATATATTCCTCGTAGGCGTCAATGGACTGGTGCGCACATCACCATGATGCACTGCAGCAAGTAAGATAGAAGACATTAGTGGACCGGTACGTGCATCACTGTGATGCACTGAGACAAGCAAGACACAGGAACATAATTTATCTGCAGTGAGAACCGCCCAAAGCAAGATGGCCGCCACACCCACAACATGTGCGCTAGATGTCATACAATGTGTGGTGTGTGTGCGTACAACGCATGTTGTACTGTAGTTCAGCAAGCCTCTGGATTATTAAGTTTAGCAAACCCCTGCATTCCACATATGTGCAGAGCAGGCCTACCAAAATGAAATGGCCCATGGGACCGATGTCTGCAGGGAAAGAGACTCCTGCACCAAGATCGGCTCCAGCTGCACGAGGAGTAGCTCTGAGACCTGGGAAGGGTTCTGGATAAAGACTTCTTGGGCGATCGGTTCCTAAATGCAGCAGGCTCCTTTCCAGACGATTCACAGAAGACATGCCAGCCTACAGGTAGGCAGCTTGTGATAGCTCATTGTCACAAATATTGTAGTGAAGAAGCAACTTTGTTAAGACTGGAGGAAAGATTGATTGCAAATCCAAGACATAATGAGCTGCATAATTGCACGTGTCCTGCCTCAAACTCAACTGTTATTTTCAAAATACATCATTCCAAACATTTCATAAATGTATGTAATGCTTGTACATGAGCATTTATGTCTCTTTAATACTACACATATGACAGACAGCTCTGTCATATAGGCAGTCAGAGAGCACTCGTCTACAGAATGACACACGCATGTTCAATCACTGCTACTTATAGGGCCGAGGCTGACAAGTCGCTCAACGTCCCTTCATACAAGCTGTGGCCAGACACTGGCTCTGATTACGAGTTGAAGGGTACTGGCAGAGTGCAAACTCTGTACACACAATTACCATTAGCATGCAGTAACACCCCATCAGTGCTGTGTAATTAGGAGTTGAACCCCTTCCCCTCAGAATGGGGAACGACTCTTTGACGCAGGGTGGAGAGGGGAACAAAGGTAAAAGGGGGCTCATCATTCCATGCAGAGCTCTATCGGTCAAACAGCATTTTCTCTCAGAAGCCTCATCCTTGTAATTAGAAGTGCACAGACCCATCAGCAATGTATGGCTGGGCACGAGCATGCAGCATTTCAATGCAGCACATGCAAGTTGCACAGATTAAACTGGTGACCAAGTAGAACATATCATACCTCGTCTATATGTTGTTTGCCTGTAAGTGTTCATCTGCAAAATTAAAGTGCTTCAGCCCATAAAATAATTAAACCAAGGGTGGAAGCGGGAGCCTGCCTGGACTGAGTCCAAAAATATTGCAAGTGAAAGATCTGCTTGAACCTACCCTCCAGGATTCATTCCTTAAATGCCTGAGATGTGTAAGAAAACATTTCTACAGGTCATTATGCTGAAAATATGTTTCCTGGATAAATCAAGTTCCTGTTTCGGGTGGATGTGTTTTATTCAACAATTTGCACACAGACCCAAATGCAATTCAGACATTTGAGAAGATAATTTAGAGGGTTACCAGTGGACTATGGATGCGTTTTATTGAGAACAATCTCATGTAAATGAAGAATATCTTCTATTTTTTCACAATTATTGTGGCTCCATAAGCTTTTGAGGAATTGGTTAACGTATACTGAGTTCATGGAAGAGCAAAACTTGTCATAATTTGTTTTATTCCAGGCAAGGAAGGACGGTATGTTACTAGTTCATACACGTAAGTATTTTTCTTGGCATGGTGTATGCTGCATTCACTTTTATGGTCAGTCGGAGTAATATTTTACCAAAGACTCCGCCAGAAAAAAAACACTGGTAAAGGCATGGTCGCGTGGTGCTCGTATACCATAGTGAATGCTCTCCGATTACATCTGGGACAACCAAGACTTCTTTTATTGAGTCCCTATATTCAGGTGTTTCTAGATTTCCATTTGTGAACCAAATGTCCACATGGTACATTCCACACATTCCATACGTGAAATATGAAGATTTGGCCATGTTCCGACTCTGCAAAATTAGGGGGCTCTGTAATTTGCTTTTGCGTAATTATGGACAATTTCTACAAACTTGAGTGATATTACAAAATGTTATGAAATGCAAAACTGGCGTTGTATTTTAGGATTAAATGCATCCTCATACCACTTTGGACATATTTTGCACAGTAACAAAGGTGGCGTGAACAACAGTTGCTTGCACATTCATTAGTGGTCAATTCTGACAGCAACAGAGTATTTGTGGTAATTGTTTTTCATCGAACAGCCCGTAATTAAGCAATCTTGAAGCTATTTACGGCAGCAGACCACAACTTTCTCCTGCGCCTCACTTAAAATGCAGAACTGGAAGTGTCGGCGATACCGACATGCAGTGTAGGGCAGTGGCGGCTCCTCCGTTATGGCAGAGGAGCGTCACCCCACCTGCTGCAAGTGCAGCAGGCACACACATTATTAAAAATGGGGAAAAGTACCATTTTATTAATGTGTCCCAGGCTTGTGCTGTGACAGCACAAGGGCAGGGGGCGGGGCTGGTTAGTTCAATTGCACTATTGCTTCAACCCCTGCCAGTGCGCATGTGGGATTGGCCGGCTGTTTACAGCTGGGCAATCTCACAAACTCACTTCAGAGCCTACAATTCCAAGGTATTGCAGCCGCAAGCCCCCAGCTTCAAAATAAGCACTGGGTTAGCCTACTACAGCTGCTGCAGCTCCAGGATTGGCTGGTTTCGCACTGTACAAGAGAGGAAGTCCTTCCCCTTCCTCCCTAGCGACTGCCAACAGAGAAGAGCGCCAGGAGGAGAAAGACGGCAGCCGGACCCTCCAGCAAAGGCAGAATGCATATGGTGAGTTTTTTGGGCATCGCACCCCACCATATTTAAATGTTGCCAGCCGCGGCTGGCGTAGAAAACACTTCCGGAAGCCAAAAAGCATGTGCAGCGCATGTGTCAGCTTCGTTTGGAGGGTTTTGGAAAAGACAGCATTTTCCTCAGTTTTTAAGTTGCAAAAAGTATTATTAACCACTGCATTTACATAGCCAATGAGTAAAATGTGTTTGTTTAATCCAAGATCACCCAGGACAGTGTGGGGAAGAGAACAGTACATTTCAGCCAGAGATGTTAAAAACAACATATTTCTCTAAATGTATTGCATCAGCTTCACAAGCATTTAAGAGACGAAAGAATGGAGGAAATGGGCCACTAAAACAGGCACCCTAGTGCCTGTCGAGAGATACAGTCTGTAAGGGACACATGTAAGAATATATTTTCCCATAGACACAGGATGAGAAAAAATACTTTGATACATATTCAAAAGTTGTGTGCCAGACCTCTTCTAATATTCATTTTTATTTGCATTTTAGTTTTTGATTCCAGCTTCCTGTGCAAACAGTTGACTTGTGTTTCACATTTGTTACTGTTTTTTCAAGGCTTTCAAGACACAGTGGAATGATCATCTGCCAACTGCAGTAAACTTTGTATATTGCTAACGGAATAAAAGATAATCTAGTAAATCTGCGCCTACGGTCATCAAAAAATGTCATAAAATAGAAGAGCATAATACAATTAAAGAAGAACATAGGAAATTATTTACACTTGTTTGTGTTTTTGTTGTCTGGATTACGGATACAATTAGTACTTTTGAGGTATGTAATATCAATTTATATCATTCAACGCTTAGTGACAATTCAGTATTTGCAATACATATAGTTATTACTATTATTCATAGTTTCTCTGCGATTGTGAAACCCTGCTGTAAGGAACCATTGATTTTGTTTTACTGTCAGCGCTTACTTCTCCCAACTAATTTACTTTAATTTAATTGCGGGTTTCTAACGCGCTAGAATCGACTCCCGAAGGAGTATCTCTGAGCAATAGACCGCTGCAGAACCCATCCTGGCTTTCCCTGTGAGATGGTCCCTACTGGGTATCTCCAAGGTGAAACCAGGCAACCCCGGCGTATGTGGGGGGCCATTGTGGAGATGAGGCAAGCTAATGCCCAGAGTTGCAGAGTGTGATCCCTGGTTAGAGTAGGCACCGAGGTGAGAATTATCGAGTCCGCTGACCCTGGTCCACGAGTAAGCCAGCACCCAGTGCTTAATTTGAGCCAGTGGTTTCTGGTGCTCGCACAGGCACTTAATTGTCAACACCAGCACTTATGAAATCTGCCACATGGTGGCATTGTTTGTGTATTTAGAAATAAGCAGAACAGTAGCTGCTTATTAATTCAATGTATATTAAATCCAACTAACTGCTGCTACCCAAGCCATTCTTATTGCTTTGCGGACCTCATATAGTCTGAATTGTCACACTTATAGCAGTGTAATCATTCTAAGTTGTACAGGTACTGTCATTGGCAACGCTGGCACAATGTGATATTACTTTACTGTGATGATAAGAATTTGTGTGTACGCGCAATGTTCTCAGTGCGGGCAAGTTCTTGTTTGCGCTTGTACTCTGCCCGAGTGCCATATGTATATATTTGAAAGTGCTAACTTTGGATTTCCCCACGAGTGCTTCCACTGCAGTTAGCTTGTTTCCTGTTACTCCCCAGTAACCTGTTGGGATCCGAGCTAGCCGCACACGGAGAGTCGTGGGTCTGAAGACTTACAATAAAAGATACCTTATACTTCACAACGCCTCCTAAGGAATTAATCACATTTTGGTGACAATCTTCTTCCCTTCGATCCACTGACACCATTACTCATTTTAAGTACTTTTCACCTTTTTTGGCAACACCTTTCTGCTCGCCTTGGGGTATCACGCTACTGCCGACTTCTCTGGCCGTCTGCGTTGAACCATGTTGCTTTCTATGGGATGTTACCGCCCACTTCTTCCTGCACCCTGATTTGTTGAGCTCCTCCTGGATTTTCCTTCCGGAGCTTTGCCTACTGTCTACTATCTGGATTGCTTGGGCGGTGACAACATTCCCTTTCCGGATCTATTAAATAGTGTGTGCATATTAGCTTCAACACTCACTAACCCGCCAGGTTTTCCAGGGGCATGCCTCCAGCAATCTCTACGCCTCATTGGCTGGTTGCTTGCAGCACTCAACACTGCAGGCCTTCCCCAGCTAGAACCGCGTGCAGCCACTTTCGGATCCGTGGATTTCCATTGCTCATAGCGTCAGCGCAAAAAGCGTGGATGTTAATTTCATCAGCTGTTTACAAGCGGTTTGTATTTCCTGGCAAGCAGTTGGCTAGTGTTTGATGGCAGCATTTGGAACATACCCATGGTCCTACCATTGGACTGTGATTTTATTTCATTCTGCTTCATTTGTTAATTACTTTTACCACGCCAACTCACCTCACTTCTTCAGAGTTCTCGGAAGCCTGTTTCTTTGCTATTTTTCTATTTTACCATGGCTACTCCGCAGAAATCTTCCATTACGCAACCACCTCCATTTTTAGGCCAGTTGTAGTGACCTCTTCACCAATAAGACGACATCCAAGAAGTGGTATTAAGAATTTATTTGACTCGTAGTTCAGGAGATAAAAAGTGCATGCAGCAGAACAAGCAGGTAACAGTATAATGAAGTCACGACATTCCTACTATGCTCAGAACAGCACACAAGATTCCATTGCATTTTACAGTTCTAATAAACCTTAAAGCAACATACCATCACTACACCAGTCTAGCAGACTTTTCATTAAATAGGTACATTGACTCAGACTTTTTGAACACCATTTAGTTGCAAATAATTGATGCCAAAGGCTTAAGTCCTGCTCGAAATTTGCAATGTTATTTGGTAGTTTGGGTCATGCTGCTCAACGCATTTTCGATAGCTTAGCTCCCTAAAATTCAGGAGTTATTATCTAAGCTAGGGGAGCATAATGTTTCCACTATTGATCTCCTATGTGCATATCACCAGATTGCTCTTACTGTTGATTACTACATTTGTGACACCATTTGGCGCATACAAGTATTTGGTTTTACCCTTTGGACCGGTGTCTTTTGCCGCAAGCGTGTTCCAAGAACTTATGGATAGCTTATTTGGGACATGACTTGTGTGCAAGCGTATCAAGCTGACATTCTTGTTTACACCAAGGATTTGGCAGAGCATAACAAAATATTGAGGAAGGTACTAAACATCTTGTTGGATAGAGGATTGACTGTCAGGATAGATAAATCCAACTTTGCTGCGAATGAATTAGGCTACTTAGGTCATACATTATCTCTACCACAGGTATCAGTCCCAAGATGTCTTTTAAGGGCTCGCAGAGTATTAAACTTGCTTTGTGCCTGGATATGCTCCAAGTGTTGAACCCTTACGCTTGTTGCTCAGAAAGGGACATACAACCGCAATGCTGGTTCTAGGATTCGTTTAATTGGATAGTCTGGTCCTACCAGAGCTAGTTGCTACGCCTCCTTGCTATCAGAGCAACCAAGTGCTCTGTTACCCCCGTCAGCACGGACCAAGATGCCTCGGGTCTCAATTATCTGGGCCAAATTGGACCCGGTTTTCTCACTGCAAAGCTGGTTACTATCCAATTAAACGAATCCTAGAACCAGCATTGTGGAAGTGCTAGAGTATAATCAAACATTTTACAACTGTCCTGATGAAGTGCGACCAGACCTGATAGGGGCTACTCTTGGCATGAAACATGTCCACCCTATGCATTGCACACGCCCTGTAGAATCATTACATCCAGTCGGGCTGACTTCTTTTAGTTAGGCTAGTGCCCCCTTGGAATAAAAGTATTAGACAGGGTTGCTCTAGACCTATTTCAGTTTTCACACTCACTGCACTACCTAGCCCACACACCCGAATTCACCCTACGGCTTCATCAACAAAAGATCTCTGCCAAAGAGCCCCTTCGCATGCACCCGTCAGGCATTGCAGTGACGGCCCGACAAGGGGCAGGTCCAATGGTGAAGCATGACATCCTTCGAGGTGTGTGAGGGCACTTTCTAAAAAGACCTCAGTCCTCTCTCACTCCTAGGAACTGCATACCCTCGGTTTTCTCATATTACCTAGGAGCCTGTATGCATGACCTGGTTTCTTTCATTAAAAAAGACAATTTACACATATCACATACCACATATCAAAGCTTCTAAGCATACATGTCAAATGTTTTTGCGGACGTGGGTCAACAAACTGAAGCGCGCCTCTGTATAAGATATGGACCTGTTTCTAGGATTAAAAAATGTCCTGCAAGGAAAGTGAAACATGACAGATACAGCATCTGGCGCCATCTAGTGATATTTGCAGCTTCTCAAATAAATAGGTCAGTTTTGGTTTTAAAATCTATTAATAAATGTAGCTGCACTAATGGAGGTCCCTAGGCCTACCTTTATGTTTTTTACTTTCTCCAGTAAGATCATCATTGCCACACAATGTGTTTTCAACTTGCCTGTTTTGTATATTTTTGAGTTTGTTTTATATTTCTAAAGCTATCTAGCAAGTTCCAGACCGCTGGACAGAGACCACTATGAATTCACTAAACAAAATCCGATCTATATCTATATGTTCGGAAAAATGACTAATCATGTCTACAACATGAACTTAAAACCCTTCACCCATCCGCATGACTTCCCTTCCCCTTGTTTTTTGCTCCCCTCCCTCTGTTGTCTCCTCACCTCACTGCCTTGTCAAAAGCTGTATGTGTGTTTCTGTACAGATCCCCTCACAGTTTCCAATCTCAAACTGACCTTTGATCCAGTTGCCTGTCAATTAGTTAGTCAACTGCATCCCATTCGGGCCAACTGGAATCCTGCAGCTCTGGACATTCCATCAGGTCTATGACATCTGGCCCATTGAGAGCAGGTCACTGCTGCACCTGATTCTTAGAGAGGTTTCCATGCATTGGAGTCAATAGATAAATGCACAATGCATGGGTGCCTGGTGATGTGTCAGTACATCAGAGCATAGGACCAGGAAAGAGGTACAGAAGTGTTAGCAATGAGCGATGGCAGAAAACAATACTTCAGAGTGACCAATCACAGGTAATGTACAACCACCCTACCTCACTTCCATGTCTTCCTAGGCAAAGCAAGTTTCAGATTGAATTTCAGCCCTCAGGATTGCCATCTTAATTAGCATTTCACTGCTAATTTAGTTTACTTTGGGAGGTATATGGAATGTGGCACACACTGATGCACTAAGATTTCTTAGCAAATTATGCTGTTGTCCTCTTGCTCCTGAATTAAAAAGATGTGGATAAAGTATTGTCAGTTTCTATTTTCAAGGTTACTCAAGGCTTTTTCCATGAGGGGGTTCTTGCCAACCAGTCTTTTCAGGTGTGGTGTGGTGCAGCGGCCAGAGCGACTGACTCCGGAGCGTTTGACTTGAGGTTCGATCCCCGGTGGCAGCTCAGCTCAGCATCATGTGACTCTGGGCAATAGCTCACTTAATCTCGCCAATGCCCCCCAGGGCTTAGATACCCTTAGGGGTGATAAGTCGCACTTTACAAATATGGGATTTAAATTTGGATATAAATGTATGTAAATGTAAATGTGTTTGTATTTTATATAGCGCACTTCTACCCAGAGGTCTCGTAGCGCTGTATTCATACCGCTGTGGAACCCATCCTGGCTTTCCTGTGAAATGTCCACTCCTGGGCACCCCAAGGTTAGGCCAGGCATCCAAGCGCTGCTGGGGCCGTTGTGGAGATTAAGCAAGCTATTGCCCAGAGTCACAGAGTGGGACCCATGATTAGACTAGGCGAGAATTATCAGGTCCGGGGAAATTGAGTCCAATAGCCACCGAGGCGGGAATTGAACCCTGGTTCAGACCTCTGCATCAGGGTCTGCAGCTCTAACCACTGAGCCACGCTTCTCCACTTCCTTAGTACTAATCCATACAGAAAACAATAAGTGGGAAGTAAAAAGTGAACCCTGAGCATAAGTGTAGAGGGTTGCACACTACTAGATATATATTTTAGATGAGAGGTCATAGTACAGTTGGCGGGGGAAGATGGGCACCATATCACTCTGTTAAGCCACACTATCTCTGCTTGTCATCGCTGCAGGCGGTCTTTATGACCCCGTCCGGTCCACCTCTACAGATTCACAAAACATTTATACATTTTCGGGAAGGCTGGATGCATGCTGAATGTATCGGGTAAGGTTGGATCATGCCTGTTCTCTCCATTGTGTGGAATTGAGGGAAGCAAGAACCCAGGACATCAGCAGCCGCCACCCCTGCAGGTGCTGGGGAGATCACGAATATTTTTTGTTTCATTTATTTACTTATTTAGTTTCATAACAATCTTAACCCCTTCGATGCTCATGACGAGGTCAGCTCGTCATGCAGTACACTGGTCGTGTGCTTATGACGAGCTGAGCTCGTCATGGAGCATGGGCTTCTGAATATTTCAGCACCCAGCGGGAATTGCTCTAGCAGCCAAGGTGTTAAATAGGTAACTAGCAGTGGGCTTTTAGGTGCTTTACTATAGGAAGCAAGATTAAGAATCAGGACAGAAAATTATTTTGAGTGCATTTATTCTAAAAGTACATGATCAAGCAAACCCTAACCTGGACATAGTGGAGGACATTGGGGGATGGGCAGAATAAAGAGAGAGAGAGAGAGAGAGAGGGAGGCGTGTGTGAGTGGTAGGAATAACAGGCTTTTAGCTGCTTTCTCACAGCGATGAAGGAGGCTTGAGTTCTAATGACGAACAGAAGAGTTCAGAGCTGAAGTTGCTGTTCCAGAAAAAGATTTTGGACAAATGAAGTTTTGAACCTAGAAGCTTCGATCCAGAGAGAATTCTGAATTTCTCTGGATTCCAGAGACTGATAGCCAAACAGAGAAAATGATTGGGCTGTCTGGATTATTGCTTTACAGGCAACAAAGAAGAATTTGAATGTGATTCTTACTTTTTAAAGAAGCCAGAGACACTCCCAGAATATGGGGGAGATATCGTTGAAATTTTCTCAGGATGCACCATTCTTGCAGCAGAAGGACGAATGACTTTGAACATTGCTATGGATTATTGAGGACTACCTGAAAGAATAGAACTGCCAAAATCCAGCCTGAATATCACCAAGGAATGTTCATTTGAAAAGGTGTGTTTTTTGAGGGAGTAAAGGAAGAAGTTTGTAGCTTATGTTACATTGTTGATATGTGGTATTGGTGCCACAGAGCGGAATAGGGTCAAATGAGGGATGTGACCACTGTCAAGAGAGTGGATGAGAAATCATCATCCAGATGCTCCAGAAATTTAGGATTTAGCTTGTATTTTTGTGAAAGAGAGAAGGAGAGGAGCAGCAAGAAGTTTTTGGCCATCTGAAATAGGGTCAAATTGTCCAGATTAGTCAATGTTTTAGGGTACATTTATGTGTTATCAGTAAGTCTGGGCGGTGAACTCCGCTCCGCTTGCTGAGATTTCTGCACTCCGCATTACGCGGAGCTTGTGGACTTCCCAAAAACTCTGCTCCGCATTCTTCAACGTCAAGTTGGCCAGTGCGAGTGAGGAAAATCCACTTCCCGTGAGATTTTTCCTCATTCGGGATCGTCAACATCAAGATGGCGAGCGCGAGCATGGAAAATCAACCTCCGGGCGAGATTTCTCACAGCAGGCGGTCAGACTTCTCATTGCGAGTGGTTGCATAGGCTCGCGACCGCTCACGTTGAGAAACAGTCCATTCACATTGAGAAAGCTGCCGCTCGAGTTAAAATCTATTTGAGTGGCAGAAAGGAAGCAGCGTGCGTGGTGCCATTTGCGATAATTGCACAGTGCAGACAAGCACCTGGGACTAAAAATCACAGTGAACAGCATTTATCCAACGCACTCCACTGCTTGCGGAGCTCCGCGTAACACAGCAGAGGTTTTTTTTGCACTTCGCGGAGTTCCGCGTAGCAGAACTCTGCCCAGGCTTAGTTATCAGTACACTCTTTGAAGGACACACCCAACTTCTCTAGTAGAAAACTTAGGGGTTCCTTGTACAACTTAAAAAGATTAGATGTGAGGGTCAAGCTTTGGGTACACCATATGGGAAACACCCATTACAACGCAGTCATTACATCGCTCTGCTTTTACAAAGCAGCTGTTACAACGAAGCTGCCTTTACCTCGCATGCCGTTACAACACATGCATTACACTGCATGTCACTACAACGAATGCCATTAAAATGCATACCATTACAACGCATGCCATTACAACGCATTATAAGGTAAGTAATAGTGTTTTTTTTTGTTTTAGAGAGGGTATGGGTTTTGGGGTAGATGGGAAAAGTAATTTTTACCACTACGCTATCCAACACTTTCCCTACTGTTGCATTCACTGGAGATGGAATAGTAATTTTTACCCCTACACTATCCAACACTTACCCTACTGGTGCACTCACTGGAGTGGGAATAGTAATTTTTACCCCTACACTATCCAACACTTACCCTACTGTTGCCCTAAACGTGTTATGCATTGTAATGGTGTGCGCTGTAATGGTGTGCGTTGTAATGGAATGCGTTGTAATTGTAGTTTTTAAAAATGCGTTTATAATGGCATGTGTTGTAAAAGCATGTGATGTAATGGTAGTTGCTATGTAAAAAGCACATTGTAAAAGCCTGTGTTGTAAATGGTTACATTGTAACGTCATATATTCGACCATATGTGCTGCAGCAACAAATGATGGGCGGAATGCTGAATGAAGCAAACATTCCACCCCAGCCAAAAAACGATCTGGTTTAAATCTATCATTCTTTTGCTCAGTATGACATCCAGGTTTAGACCGAGCCAGATGCAAATCAGTTTGACCCTGTTCCTCATGTAACAAGCCTAGCCTAAGTTGCCAAGCCCGGCCCTCCCTGGACCGGAAACATGCATCCTGTGAGTGGTTTTGGGGTAACACCCCTTATCAGCCAGGCTAGCTTGGATGGATTTAACCCAGATCTTGACTGAGGGTGAATGTATGATTTATTCAGCATTCCGTCCATCATTTGTTGCCGCAGCACTTTTCACTCTAAGTGGGATGGGTATGCCCAGACGTGGGTCCCTTGCTCACTGTGCCACTGGATTCAAGCAATTGAGATCTAATTGGGATTTTGCAAAACCAAATGGATCTTGATTAATTCTTGAGTGCCTAAGTTGATGTTCTTAGAACTGTAGGCATAGAATATTGTATTTTTTTTAATCTGAACGTTTCTTTAGGCATAAATGACCAAATTGATCATAGACGTGAAAGTTTATGGGAAATGCACTTGATGACACCACTGTCTTGAAGGAGATTGATCATAGTTAAAAAGCTTTTTTTAAGTTTACTGCCTCCAACCCAAGGCTTAGTAGAGAAAAAGGTACATCCCCATATTATCACCCTTTAAGAATGATAAGGATGATTATGATGAGGATGAATCGGAGTACCGTTCATGGGAATGTTTTGATGGAAATATGGAACTGGAAGTGAATTGATCAATCAGTTTTGATATGTCTTAATATTGTGCAAATAAATACAGCAAGATGGGGGGAGAGGGGTGCACTAGAAATCATTGGATTAGGGTAACCATAGCTTGCTTCAACCACGCTCTTGTGCTCATGCTAATGATGCCCGCAAGAAGTGCCCATTCCTGATGCTGAGGTGCGACCACGTCCTGGCCTCGAGGCGAGAAAATAAAGACTCATTAGCTCAACCAGATTTTTTAAATATTATTGTTACTATTTTACTAATTGAAGGTCTTTTCACTAATTCACTTGCTTTCATGAATGCAGTTCAAGTACCGGCTTGTATTTATTTAAGAATCAGTAACCTGACCATATCAGAAGCCCATGAGTGCTGGTATATATGTGTGTGCTCTGCCATTTCTATAGGTGCTTGTTCCATCTAGATGTATGAATGGAAATTATGACCAACTAAATCTGAGACTCATTGGCTATAAATGGTTTTATTTATAAACAAACCCTTTCAGACTTTGATTAGCACGTGAGAAGATATTATTTGACAGTGAATCCAAGGGATGCATAAACTGAAGAAGGTTTAATCTAGGAAGTAAAAAAAAAGGTCAAATTGTAGCACTTTGTCACATAGTAAATATTTTTCGATGAAATACAATCACAGCAAAATCCACTCACTTTTTTAATCTGCCAGAGGAGTGAAAATTGTTTTGAAAATTAACAGCATCTGCTCCTGAGGTGTTGGGATCTAGAGAAAAGGCTGGATTCCTTGCCATAATATGGAAACCTACAACTTTGGGCTGCTCTCGCCGCTCTGGAACACTAAACGGGGTCCAGGGATGCATGGCTACCTGCAGGTATTCTAACTGTCTGAAAGTAGCCAATCAAAATGATACTAGCACATCAGCCTCTTCTTATTGAATGAAAGGAGAGCCAATCAAATTGTAGACAATGTTGTTTCGGCAATATGGCTGGCCACCCTTTCAACCTACAGTCGTAAACGGCTAGAGATATGGCACATTATAGCAAAGGACTAGAAGGAGGTCGAATTGGAGCTGGCAGGGAAAATTATATCTTTTCGCAAAAATCTAGATGCAGGGAAAAATGTAGAAAACTTTAAATTGTAGGAAACTAGCAAACAAATGATGGCAGAGTACTTTGTGGCAAACTGTAGCAAGAGACTGCAGGCAACGTATATTGTAACAAACTGTAGCAAAGTCCTGTGAAAATTGTATTTAACTATAGCAAAGGACTGGATACAAGAACACCTGTAGCAAAGAGTAACAAAAGACGAAAGGTATCTGAGCAAATAACTGAAAGCAGAGACAATTGGAGCAATATAAGAAAAGGAATGGAGGCAGGTCAAAGGGTAGCAAATTGTAGCAAAGTGATAGAGTTGGGACACATTGTAGCAAACTGCAAAGAACTGGAGGTAGACACATTATATCAAACTGTAGCCAAGAGCTGAACAAGCTAACATCGGGTGAGGATAGGAACATAGAGACAGAAGTACATAACAAGCATTGGTAAAGCCAAATTGGTTTCGCATTCTATTTGCCGAAGCAGGTGAATCAGCTTCTCCAATGTTTATTTGCTTTGGCCTTATGTATGGCCACATGCATTTCAGGGTAGCCATCCGTAAGGGCGGACACACCAGTTATCCAAGTATAAAAAAAAAAGCAATTACAAAACAGCCATCATGCGTATGTATGCATGCACACAAACTTGAGGCCATCTTGTAACGATTTTTGTAATTGCTAGGTTAAAGGAACATGTAAAGACTGACGTCCATGGATCTACATTCATAGGCAGGCATAGGCAGCCTTCTTGAAATATTTTTTAGCAAGCGGTTACCAAAACCATTGCAAGACAGCTGGCGGCGTACAGGCATGCGTGCTGACACACAATGTTCGTTTTGTGATTATTTCGTGCTATACTTTATACTTTTACATTTTTCTTTCCAAAAGGGTTGGTGGCCATTTTTAAAAAAAGAGTGAAAAAAAACAAGTGTGAGCAGGATGCCGGCAGCCGTGTAAATGAGCATCAATGAGCTGCCCAGCAGCAGTATGCAGGTGTTTGGCGCTCGCACAAGGAAAAAAAATAAGATGGAGGATGGAGTGAGGTGTTTAATGACACTGAATGAAATGGGCAGGAGCAAACAACGTATTATCAGTCTGCAGCTGCTGTACCTTGTAAACAGAATTTTAAATAAAAGAATAAAGCAGCGGAAGAGAACAAGGAAAGCAATGCACTCCCAAGGAGTGCTAAAAGAAGAAGAAAAAAAGAGTTCCCTTATGTCAGCAGTGGGAGAGTAGAATGTATCCAGTCAGAAACAATGTCTAAAAAAGAAAATTGTCCAGCAGTTCAACACCCAAAGAGGGAGGAAAACCATCTAATAAGGACCTGGGAACTGAGAGAGGCAAGAAAGTCATCATATCATGAGCAAGGGTGTGAGCCAAAGACCACGCTGTATGTTGTATTGTAGCCAATAGGTCTTCGATAACATAAGGTTCCTGTAGGCGAGACCTAAAAAATTGTATGAAGCCTGTGCGGTAAAGCCTCCGAAAACACACACCATACAACAGGAAAAGATGTACAGAGAAGAGAAGAAAGGGAAAAACAACTGGACGTTGCTGGAACTGAGTCTTATGTTGAGCTGGAATCTCCAGGTGAGCAAGACGCAGCAAGGACACTGCAAAAGAAGCTACAGGCTGAAACCATAACAGAGAGAGCTGGAGACTGTCAAAACACACCCACAATCGGCAGCTTAAAGGGGTCATGACAGAAGGCAAAGCAAGTGGAAAACTACAACTTTTGCTGAATCCAGGAAACGCTGCAGATGAGATCCCAGTAAATATTAACGTTTCACTTCATTTTCTTTTAGTCAGGGTGGGCTAGGACTTTATTACGGTTGGTGACTGAATACAACCGCCTTATCCGGAAGAAAGTGCCAGAACCCAACAAATGGACTCTTGTTAAGAAATGCAGAGCACCTGAAAGGAAACATTTCATTTTACTTAGGGTTTTAAAAATCTTGCATCGAAGCTGTCGTCATTTGCTCCAGACAACAAAATCAATCCACCTGTGAAGATTTACACAGCCTGCTAACACATCAAGACAGCCCAGAGCGTTCAAACTCTGCTGGGCGCTCTCCGTGAGTCGCAGTATCAGCGAAGGGGAAAAAAAAACAAGCTGAATGTGATTGATTAGATGTCACTCTCTCCAAACGTTCCTGTCAGCGAGAAGCGCTGTACATTGTAAACAGAACGTGGCGTCCGTCTTTGCTATCGTACAAACACGTCTCTTCTTGGTGGCATAGCGTCAAAACATCACCTGAGCTGAGAGCGATTTGACTGATAAAGTTATTTTTAAAATGCACTGGGGAGAGGGGTTCTGTCAGTCAGGGACAAAACATAAACATGTTTATGCCTCATCATCTACTAGGAGACGTTGAGTGGCTCTCATGCATATAGATATATAAATATGCTTTCATAAAATGATAGTGCGAGTATGAACTGTCTGCGTTGTAAACGCAATTTCTTGGTTCATTCCATGGACAGAGATGGGTCTGAGTCTCATTGCACACACCTGTCTTTGCAGCTGGTGGCAGTGCCTAATTTGTAAAAAAAAAAAAAAAGAAATAAGTGCCAGGGCCCTCTTCAGGAGGTTACTGCATCTTGCACCACCCGTTGCCCTTGCCAGCGCTGCCAACGACGGTGCCAACGCGACAACTGACCGTCACACTCTTGCAAGTGTGACAATTCAAAATATCCCAGGCCCACAAAGCTCTACGAATGGCTTGGGTAGATCATCTTAGTCATTGTTGATGTATATTAAATTAAAAACTGCTGTGTTCATCTCCAAATTTGACAGACCTGCTGGTGTTGATTATTAATTGCAGGTGCTGAGCATTGGAAAACACCAGCTCAAATTAAGCAATAGCTGCTATCCGTCTTCTAGTTAAGCAGTGGGTACATGTTGATGTTGAAGACCAAAAGATAAAAGACTGAGACCTGAAGACACTGTAAGACACTTTCCTACTTGTGGGCTCAACAGACCGTATTATGATAATCACAGAACAGAGTAATCATGGTGAACATGCTGTACACTAATAAGGAAAGGAGTAAAACAAAAAGCAATTTGTTTGTGATGTGTGGGAGGTGGTGGTGCAGGTTTACCAAACCTGGTTCCTCAACAATACAGTGGAGGAGAAAGGAGAACATTCTTGTCACCAGTTTATGCGTAAGAGTAGTGAACAACTTAGGTGATGCGGTGAATAGGTGACTGAATGAGTCGGTGTGAGGGGGTGAGCCTTCCAGTGAGTGGCACTACCGCACTGTGAATCGAACCAACTATTGGCTATGGTGAAATGTATGTACTATTTCCCCGTGAACTTACCACTAAAACGTCCCGCAGTTCTTGGTCATCATGGAGCACAGTCGGCATGGTGGGCCATGTCATGTTGGCACTGGTGGCAGTTGGCAAGGTGGCGAGTCCTCCGTTCCGCACATGCTCAGTTGACTGCGATTTTGGCCATCCTAGGATGTTTTCTGAAAGAAACACATGGATTTTTTGCATTATTGGAACTTCAGCTATAGGTAGAATGATGTTCTCTATTGTAGTGAGTCCACACATTATTTTACATTTGTGCAACTTTGACTTAAGGGCCTGAATACTCATTGCTATTGCTGAGCGCTCTTGTGAAATTACTCACATAACTATATCACAATGTACTACTCATGTTTTATTCAATTTTTGTGTATTACAGTGTTTTCTTTTCATTTACTTTCATATGTATTTTCTCATATAAGACTGTAATAATTCACATGACATTCTTCACATGCTGTTTCACATATGACAAGTACACCTCACGGTTCCCCTGCAAAACAATACAAAAGGGGAGCCTTGAGGTCCCAGAGACAGAGAGGTGCATGTGCTTGAACCAACAGAGTTATTTTTTCCAAGAACACTGGCTGATGACCTAGATAGGCTCTCAAAGAGAGGACCTGGCAGTGCGAGCTGAGTGTTGTCCGCCCTCACCAAAACAGTATGTTATGTTCTATTCCACCTTCGCGAGAGATGACCTTTTCAGTGCTTATTTGTGTTATCAGAGACTCAGTAACACATGTAATTATCACAAAACTCATTTCATCTAATCTTAGAACGTTTAGGTTCTGCATTTTATTTATCCATGTTGACACTGTAGCTGTGATATGTGTCACTATAATTTGGCATACATTCTGCACTAGCTTGGCTTCTACTAAAGGCATCTACTGGCTCAGATGTTCATTGTGTAAGTTAGTTCTAGAAAAATTGTAAGGGAATCAGACAAAGATTTACCTGTTGCCCTTGACAGTTTCATCATATACTAGAATATATCCTTTTCGAGGTAAGTGTGGGCGACATTCATGCGTCATCTGTCCAAATGTTAAGCTGGTATACCTGCACTGCCCAAGGTTCGCAACGACCGACATACATCAGTGGAGATTCTGTGGCCCAGCCAAAGGGTCGGCAGAAGGTTGGACGTAATTTACTCCTTGCTTTGGCCTTTCAAGGGGTAGAAAAGGGCTACATAAATGACAATACAATACTATACACTTGATGGTGGAGGTTCTGCCCTGTGATCTGATCTACGGATGTATGTCGTTACAACGCATACTTTTACTCCGCATACCATTACATCGCGGTATTTACAACGCATACCGCTACAACGCATAGCGCTTTGGGGTGCTGGATAGTGGTAAGTATAATTTACTATCTAACTCCAGTCCCCGTGGACCCTAGGGAAGGTGTTGGATAGTAAATTAAACTTACCTCTTATCCTAGAGCGCCCCCCAGCGCAATGCGTTGTAACGGTATGCGTTGTAATGCCTGCGTTGTAGTGGTAGTGCGGAGTAAAAAATGCGTTGTAACAGGTGCATACCCTGATCTACCACTATGTATAGTGGAGTCATGTCCGCGACAGACCACCATGGAAATGTTCGCAAAACTTTCAGTATAAGATAAATATAGTGTCTGTGACATACAGGGAAACACCCTCCAACAAGTTATAGAGCCAACATATAAAAGCACTGCAGTGTACCACTGCTGTCGAGGTACATTTCAGGGCCCACATTTGGTGGCAGACATTCCACTTTCCAAGGCAGTGGCAGGCAGTACATCTACAAAGTGTCCCCCTTCCATGTACCTACTTCCATGGCAGATGAAAGAAATTTGGTAGAGAACCCTATGTACCTTTTATCCTGTATATGAGTGGACCCAAAAGGGGTGAAATATTTTACTGCACCAGCTAAATACCATTACCCCAGGGTGAGGTATTTACCTAGAGTGGTAAATACCACCTGTTCAGGTTTTTCAGTTGGAAATATAGAATAACGTGAAATCGGCATTTAACTTGAAGAATTGATGGCCAGATGTAGAACAGTGTTAGAGATACTGTTTGCGAATTCCAATGGGGTCGCAAATTGGATGGCTCATGCATAATAATGAGGCTGTCGCAATTTGCGACCCCATTGGGAATGGTTGGCACTCACAGGGATGGTGGCCTGCTGGGGTCAGCAGACCACCCTGTCTGGGACTGCTTTGTCAATGAAGCAGTTTTTAAAAAAATGCAGCAAGTTTTCCTTAAAGGAAAACAGGATGCATTTAAAAACAAAAGAAATGAAACGTTTTTGTTTCATTTTTTCAGGGCAAGTAGTGGTCCCTGGGACCACTGCCTGGTCTTAAAAAATGTTTGGGCACCCATTCACTAAGGGGAAGGGGTTCCCTAGGGACCTCTTCCTATTTGCAAATGGTTTTCCACCCTCTTGTGATAAACTGCAAGTGTTTTGCAACCACAAATGCGGTTGCAAAACATTCTTACATAGGGTTCAGAGTCGCGATTAGGAGGGAACGCCCCTTCCCAATACCGAGTCACTAACCCTATTTCGCGAGTCGCTATTACATTAGCGACTCGCAAAATAGGTTGGTACATTGTGCTACCATTTTTTGCAGTCGCAAAAAGGCAAAATGCCCCTCTGCAACTGCACAAAACAGTCATACATCTGGCCCTCTGTCTTTTGCTTTTTTTCTGGGTCTTTTCTCCTAATACATTTTGGAAAGTTTGACCCACAAAAATATCTAACAAAGGCCAGATATCTTATAACAATGGCACAATTCAGTCATAATTATGATGCCTCTGCAAACTTGTTTGCGCGGGGATTGGGGTTTAACCACCAGCCATGATAAGGACCTAAGTAGAGAAATCAAAATTAGCAGAAGTCTTCGCTACTGATTCCTAATAGTACGGAAAGAAGCTGCATCAGCTCTAAATCTGACCAATATCAGAGTTACTACAGGATCTGTTTGCTACAGGATCTGTTTGTTCTGTAAATAGAGATTGGCTAATTTTCCCACTTTCATCTTCATCAAAATTCATGCCAAAGTGGTCTGAACCAATATGGAGTCTCAGTTTAGTCACAGCGGCATCACCTCCCTTCTCCACTGCAATGTAGGGAGGGAAAAGAGAGACACTCAACACTACAGACAGGCTCCTCACACAGTAGGGCCCACACCATTGAAAAGCTGGAGTTACGGAGCCAGGGCCACCTCACTCCACGTTATCACAAACATGGCTTTCCATTTCATGTTGTTGGTATCATTTGCGTTAGTCTCATTAGTGGAACAGAAGCAAGCCAAGAATACATACACAGGAGGCAATATGTTACAACACAAGAGACCAGTACTGGAAACTGTTGCCTGTGATGGTATGGAATGAGGTGGTCACTCTAGACGTGAGAGACTGAGATGCCAGATAGTTCCATGGACGCCGACTCCAACTCAGTGTTTTCTTTTTTAAATCATTCTTACAGGCGTGCTAGTTTGAATAGTTCAATACAAGAAAAAAAAGCAATACAACTCCCAGAATGCACTGATTCAGTGAATTGTAGCCGAGGCAATGACAGCTGCAGGAGCCTGGGAAGTTTAGCTATATCCTCCTTAGGACAGGCTAGAAAGGGCACTGCTCCAAGCCCTCGGGACTCTCAATTGATCCCCACTTTAGTGCCAGTCTTTTCTGATGGTCTCCATAGAGAGAGCCTCCAGACCGGGGAGGGAGGGAAGGTCTGCCACCCAGGGGACTACATCTAGGGAGTGATTTACTCCTGTAACTGAAATGCTACTAGTGGGCCTGCAGCACTGATTGTGCCAGCACTTTAAGTAGTCCTTTAAAGTATTTCTCTTACCTGTAATTGTAGCCTGTGTGTTCAGTTTTAAACTGCCATTTTGACCTGCCAAAATAAACCTTTCTCGAGGCACAAAACTGCCTTTTTAATATATATATACACGTCACCCCTAGGTTAGGCCCTAAACAGCCCCCAGGGAAGACAGGGTGCATTGTATTTTAAAAGTAGGACATGCCATTTTACGTTTTACTCCTAGTAGAGAAAAACTCTTACATTTGTTTTCCCTTCTGCAATGCCTGAAATGTCTCAAATGGGAAAACATTGCAGTTGCTTTATTACATTTAAGAAGGTCTAACTCTCAAATGGGAGCAGGCAAACATTTCTTGATTGGTGTCTTTGGAATTGTAATGCAAATTTCTCTTTTATGGCAAAGTCCGATTTTGAATTACAATTTTGATAATGCCACTTTCAGAAAGTTGGCAGTTTCCTGCCCTAGCCATTTAGTGATTGCAGTCTGTCTCTGGGTCACATGACTGGGTGTAGTTGGCAGTTGGTCCTTGGGCATTTCCCCTAGGCAGCCACACACAATCGAGAGCTTCAGTGTCCCTGAATGAGCCGTTTCTGGCAAGATGGGAGGGCTGGGTTAGTCACAGCCCCACTTAAACCTGAATAGGTGTTCTTCACACAAACGATTGCATACCCCTTGTGGTTAATCTGGCGTCAAGGCAGGCAGGAATCATGTACACTCTAAAAGGAAACCCTGAATAGCTTCTCCCACTTCAAAAGAGGCACTGTGTATAAATAATGGACATAAGACACCAACTCTTCAGTACATTCCTGGAATTGTGGATGCTACAGAAGAAGGACGGCTGTGCTGCATGGCTGCCACAACGACCGCCATTCTGCTGCCCTGCTTGCCGAGAAGGAAGATTGGATCTACACCCTTCATCACAGGCTGAAGTGACCACAATGGTCAACCAGCTGACCACCTGTTCTGAGCTGCTGAGACATAACTTAACTAACATAACTGCACTCCTTCATGTGCATGTGTTTTCCCTTGCTCCCCGGATAAGATCATTTGGCTTCTCACTCACATTGTTAAAAAGGGTTCCAAAGACAACCGGTAACCAAAGACCCTTTTATGTTGCCCGGCGGTATCGCCTCTATGACCCACCAATATTAGTCAATGAAGAAGCAGGCGCTGGAGACTGGAAGACGGGAAACGAGGATTTTATTCTCTCCGGAGGAGAACACATCAATTCAGACAGCAAGTATCGTCACGAGGTGCTCTAACCACATCTCTGAGGCCGGGCCTCTTATACTAGAGTTTACAACCTTTATTGCACATAACACATTCTCGTAATATTTTAATACTTGAAAGAACATCCTCGGAATCTCCCCTCCAGACCCGTTCCCACATACATTTACAGTTGGATTCCCCACCCCGGTCACAACAGGTGATGGTGGTCGCACAGCAGGGCATTCCGCCGATTCACGGAATGTGTGGGGTTGATCGGATCTCATGGGGTGGGGGCTTTGATCGGTTCGGGGGTCTTTTGATGGGGAGGGGAAGCTTCCTACTGTACGGGGTAATAAACAGTATCCGCAGGGTCAGGTGGCAGCCTGGGAACGAGGAAGACAAACGGGGACACAGGAAAAGGGGGTTTGCATAAAAAAAAGGTTTGAGGCCATGAAAGGAATGAAGGGAGGTGTCGCGCTGGGAACAGGATGGGATTCCGTGGTGAAGCTGCGCTGGAGAGGGGTTTATGACCCAAGGCATGAGAGAGCGGGGGGGTTGTCAGCGTGCGGGGGAATGCTTGCGAGGTTAAGAGAGAGAGAGACGCGTTGGCTATTAGTGAGGGGCAGGGAGGCCATGGTGCTCAAAATGGCTGCTGCTTACGCGCATGAATGGGCCTGGAAAGGGGCAAGATGGCGCCGATAATGTTCACCAAGTTTGTATTTATTTTTCACAGTCCTCCCTTTAACATTTCCAAGACATCTTGCTGGCCTATTTCCTATCTACCCCTATATGCAGTGATCATAAGTAAGGGAGAGGGGACTTGGGTGAAAGAACTGTACGTAAACATCACATTATAAACATCATATAAAAAAAATCTCATCAGTCAGTAGGCGGGTTCATTGTTAAGTTGGTTGCAGGAAAAAGTCATCGTAATGCAATATCAGACTAGAATCACGTAGCGAGGACGTTGGGTACAGATCATAGAATAAGAACTGGTAAATTATCATATAAATAAGTCCTTTTTGTATACGGTGGGTGCATAGTCAGTCCAATGGTGATTGGGAGAGAAAGGAGAGATAGAAAAAAAATATCAGAGTTCTCGTTGTCTTTTGTCGTCTTCTGTTGGCACTGTTAAGCACCTGGATTACAATTCGGTCTGTCAACAGGAATGTTCATGTGGATTGAGTCGTTGGAGGTCTGCGGGCAGGGGCTTGTTTCGCCAGGCCTCATAGGAGCAATGCGTTACTGTTTTGGAGCAGATGCATTTTCTTCCGTAATGCAGAGCATAGATTTGCAATGGAAAATGCAATTTGTTCCAGAACTGTGAGATCTGTTCGTTCCTTGAGTCTCTGTGGTGGGCACTTCCTGTTGCTTCCATCATCTTCAGGGTGCTTGGTAGCGGGCAGAACCACAGACTTTGTTTATCTTTTCTTCGGGGGTGATCCTTGGTGGAGTTCTAGGTCACCGTTCTGGGATTTAACATAGTTCGTGGTCTACTTAGTCGGAGCTCCCCCCCCTTTCTGACGCAGGGAGTACTCTTCTCTGGGTAGCTCAGTAGGTTTTGGAGGAATTTGGGAGTTCGGATGGAAAGGTGCGGGTGTGAACAGTCCTTATGGTAGGTCGGAGGAGGAGGGGATGGAGCAAGGCCAAGTCGGGGACAGATCAGGGGGAGGCGGAGAGTTTGCGACAGGCGAGTCCGTAACCATGTTCAGAGAGCGGGGACTTTTTGGCACACGTTGATCATAGAGCAGGGGCTTCAGGTCCGCCCTTTCCTTAGCTTTGTTTGAAACAGTGCCCCGTCCTGCGACTCCTTACTGCCGTGGTCTCGCCTTGGCCTCCGTTGCTGACGTTCCACAATCCGCAGTCAGGCCGCGTGCTCCCACATCCGGTCTCTTTCTCCTCCGACAGTGATATCCTTAAATGAGTGTTGAAAAGACAGTCTTTAGAGATTTTGCAGAAAAAGGTAATTACATGAATCTATTTTCTCTCCCAACACCAAGCGACTAGCGTAAGCACTCGCTACATTTGAGATTTTTGCGGCTTTACGTATAAACAATTGATGATGGGTTTGCTGGATTCCTTGCAACTTCCTTTTGTTGGCTAATTCTTTGATGCTTTGATGATTATTACGTTCATTTGTCATATGTCTATTATAGTAGATGTCAGTTCTTCTGGCAGAGACCCATTTCTCTAGTACGAGTCTTGCAAGGCTAGGCTAGTCTTCAGGGCCTTGTATTTTACAAAAAGTGCAACGTGCTATTCACCATAGTCTGATAAGCATCCTTCTGAGGGATGAACATAGGCTAAACGAGTCTGCATTACATAAAAACATCTTATTTTCAACCATGCCTACTGCAACAAGTTCTTTCGTTTTTCAATCTAATTTTCAACTTTGCACACATCCTTCTAACTTTCTATATAAATCCTCGCAACCTGGTTACTACAAAAACTCGGGAGGGGTGGTTTGCAATAATTATTAAACTTATCCTCGGGGAAGGAGGGATCTGATGGATACCAAACCGGGGGCATTTTGGGTAGATGGGGGTGTCTCGATCATTTCTTACAGCTTGGGGTACGGAGACAATTTTCAATGGGGATGGTCGCATCACCACAGACACATTTTTATCATAGGAGCCACTGACAAAGAGTTCCCTGAGAGTGGGTCAAATTTAGGGAACCTTAGTCGTCTTACCTGTCCCTTTCCTATCGGCCAATTTAAATTTCATCCATATTTTAGTAGAAAAGGAGAGGTAGTAACGTGGTACCAATACAATTTTATTTAGGACAGATTTGCACAAATACTTGTGGTATTTGGGGCCAATCAGGAGGTGCACCAGGTTCGCCAATTAGGTGCCAGTTGCTAGGAAGAGGGAAAGTGTGGAGGGGTGGAAGAGTGAGTGAGAGAAAGAGAGAGAGAGAGAGAGAGAGAGAGAGAGAGAGAGAGAGAGACAATAGGCCGAACAGTACACGTGTGACATAGAGAATGACCGTGTATTGTTTGGGCTATTCAGTGCGTTACCCAACGTTAGACGTTTCGGGTCTGTGTTAGGAGGTGGGAAGCATGCAGTTTTGGGACAGAAAAGCGTTAGATTTGGTAAAAAGGTCGTGAGAGCGTCCTTGTCGTGCCATTTTGTAGCGCTAGTCCGTCTTCATGCATCGGGCGTGACGTGGTTCCAGATCCCTTATGATACTCTAATCGGGATTCTAATGTAACCTGCAGAGGGAAAAAAGGGGGAGAAAAAGGGGAGGTAGGGGGACAACATTCGAACACATCAAATGTAAGGGCACGAAAATCCTTTACTTACCACATAATCGTACTTGTCTCTTCGGGATATAATCCCTTAGGGTTCTGGTTTCTTAAAGTCATGGGGGCAGGCAATGTGATAGGTGGTTCATGGGGAGGTTCGAGGATGGCGTTAAGGATCGTGTGTAGTAAAAAAACGCTAAAAAGAGGAATCAGAGGTGCCTAGCGCGAGGTACCCGGTTTCGTAGATGTATCCGGTCATCGGGGTCCCAAAATCATTCCCAAAGCTGTGATGTTCTTAAGGCATACCAGTTCTTTGTTCAACCCTGTACCTTAGTACCTTCGACCACCATATCCTTATAGCAATTTATCAATCACACCATTTTACTTTACCCATTCTCTGAAGTCGAGGTCCTTCTTCATAAGCAGCGTATCATACCTTCGTTTTGACCATCAACCCAGGGCCGAACAACCATTTCTCGGATAACCTTAAAAAGAGAGCAGAACAGTTGCGCACAGAAAAACCCTCCCACCGATACCCGTATTTACAAAAGTACGCGGAGCCTATCCATAGCTTCTAAGACTTTTATTTGTAGAGTTATTCAGTACGTAAAAGGTGAGAGCGCAATTCATATTTTGGCCTGACTTGTCGTCGATGGAAGCACATACAGTAGGGGGTTATTTTGTAGTACAAGAACATGTAAAAAGGTCTAATTAATTATTTGTAAGTAACCAAAAACATTTCATTGCGTGACGAAGGAATCAGGGGCATTTCAGTTCATAGATGGAAACACAGTCAAGCTCATCGTAATCACATTTCCTAAATGCAAACCGCGGGCGTGCATCATGAGCGACGTTATGTATCAGTTACAACAAATATCAAAAATAAATTGTTCATTGAAATCAGCATTTTTACAGAACCTCTTCTTAAATGTTTGCCAAGTGCACCCTCCTCCCTTTAACATTGAGTGCGCAATGGTTCATATATATATACATATATATCTTAGTACATCAAGTTTCATTAGCTAAGGAACACCATGTGGCACCCGTAAGTTCCATTGATACCAGCGCCATTTTGGGCGAGGCCGGTTTAGTCCGGAAGTAGCATCAGGGGCAAAATATCCCCGACAATTGGCGGTTGGACCAGAGTCCCTTTCGGTAGTCCAAAAGAAAACTGTGCTAACAAAAGGGGCTGGTGGTGTGGACCGTCAATCAAGAGAGGGAGGGGGTAAAGTCTCTCTTACCGGGTCATGTTGATGTTCAGCCGGAACTTGCTCGAGTTCGTTAGCCCATAATGTTCCTGGGTGGTTCAGACGGAAGCTGATGCAGACACGAGAGCACCGCCATCTTGTTGCTGTGCCGTGGTTATTTCATTTGAGATCAATGCAGCTGTTCCTCACCGGAAGCCTGAAGGGGCCGAGGGCTCTTGGGACTTTGGTAGAATCTTCAAAGTCGAGGGGATGTTTTGTCGATGGTGGGGGCTTGCGCCCAGGTGGGCAAGCGCCCGAGTTGCAATTTCGGACAAAGTTACTCCAGCGGCCTAGACCCGCCTTTCGAGGGCCCAGACGCCATTTTGAGGCCCTGCAGCAACCTTTGCCGTACCCATCAGGAGTGGAGGAAAACTTCTTGTGATGGCGAAAAACAGAGCATCATGCGGTTGGAGCAGGACATTTTGGTTCGGGGCGCCAGGGTGCAGCAGTGGAGCCTTCATCTGGGGAGGTGAGGGAGGCTCACCGTGCCGTCTTCCTCTCCCGGTGCATCCTACGCCGTCTCTTGGAATCAGGGGCGCACATGATGACCACCCTACACCCCTGATTCCGACTCTTGGGGGACCACTGTACATCCGGTACTCCGGAAGTATGCCTATCGGACATTGTGTGTCCTGTACCACGCAAGTATACCAGCCGGGTCTTGTATATCCTGTACTGAGAAAGTATACCAGTCGGGCATTATATGTCCTGTGTTACGGAAATATACCAGCCGGACATTATATTTCCTGTGCAGCGTAGGTATATGGCCGTCGCCCGGCTGGAGGACATCGGCGTCGGGCCAGGGCAGGGAAGCCTCCTACCTGTGGAGGTGGAAGAGGCTCGTCCGCGTCGCCTCTTCCTCCCTGCCCACCCTGCATCCGTTCGATGGAGGAATTCGTGATGGCCGGACCAGGAGATATGAGGGAGGGGGTCATTTTCATCCGCCCCCCTCCCTACTCGCGGCCCGGGGGACGCCATCCCTGGAAGGGCAATATGGGAAGACCATTTCATTGCCCGCTGTGTGGGGTCTCCAGTACCTTCTCGCCAGCAATCTCTTTTTGGGCTCATGGTTGCTGGCAGGCCCCGCCCCACACGTGCTATGCGTTTCGGATGGGCGGGACCATCGAACTGTTACATTTCGAGGACTTCCGGAGTGAGCATAACATGTTTTGTATTTTTCCTATTAGTCAAGTTTGCTTTTTAGAGAGTTCTACTAGTTATTCTATTTACTGTTGGTTGTGTGTTTTACCGTAATTAAATCCTAAGTTATATAATAGACGCTTGGCTTTCTTGAATCTTTTCTCTAACGGGGGGGGGTTGTTTACACTGACCTGCAGTTGTGTTTGTTTTTCAGAGTGGGGGAGCAACAGAGAGCAATCAGTCCCAGAACTCCAACATGTCGTTAAAATTTGTCTGACGAAATCTGTGCCACCGAGCATAATCGAACGGGGTGGTCCTGTCTGTTCTGTCTGCACTAGTCTGATTGGTTTTTATCTCACGTCTTTTTCCTTTCTGTCGGTCCGTCCTTTCTGTCACCCCTTCATTCTTACCTATGCTTTGCAGAGTCGGGCATTGGGCTTTCCAGTGTCCAAGATATTTACAGAAAGCACATTGGTTTTGTTTTAAATCTGTCCGTCCTGTGCGTAATGTCGGGGGATTACCTTCAGGTCGTTGTGTTCCGGGGTTGGCTTGTCGGCACATCCCCTTACACCATTCGCTTTTCATGTCTACTCCTCGGGGCTGTGCCATCGCTGGCCCTTCCCTTTGCCTACTAGACGTTTGGAGGTTTGTCCGTCGTGTCCCTTCACCTTTTCTAAATTCGTCGCTTTCCCTTCGTTGCGTGGCTTCTTTGCGCCACATACCGAGACTATCGAGCATAATAGGTGTTGTTTCATTCCTACGAAGGGCTATTTCTACTGTTTCTATTTTGTCGAGATCAAAGGATCCTCTCAGTGGCCACTGTCTTTCTCGATCCCTTTTCGTATATTTATGCCACAGCTCACTATAGGCTATAGCAATTAATCCATGCTTCATGAACATGTCCTTATTAGGGGTGCCTTCCAGCGGAGCCGGATGGTTCATCTCTAATAAGCGGTCCGGGTTAAACAGGCTACTGACCAGTGGGGAGAAGACAGGCATGACGGATCACAATGGGATAATAATCAGCACTACCTATCTTATCACTGCGCGCAAAGACTAGACAGAATATTTCTATTCTACGTTGTTTGCACGTAGTGAATACCTCATGAACCAATTCTGAGCAATCAATCAACGTTAGGTCAAAAATAAAAAATCAATATGGTCAATGGGGAGAATAAGTAGGCTCGCAAAGGTTCGCGTCACCTACCCTTTCACTATCTGTAAAGAGGGGACCTAATCTTCCCTGTTTTCAGATAGAGAATCTCCAGAAAACAATCTATAACAGTTAATCAATGGGGCGAAGGGGCAATTGTTCAGTGGGGGAGAAAAATAGGTCCGACGGGTGCGTACCTATCCTTCGCTGTTTATAAAGGGAGAGCCTGTTGTTTCTCCGTTTGTAGACAGTGAATCTCCAATAAATTAACAAAGAGTAATACTAGTATTTTCACAACAATTATCAATTTCTTTCAATTATCTATCACTTTCGCAATTCGTCGTGTGTACACGACCTTACCCGGACCGCATGGACAGTTTCTCGTCTTCCGAATCCAGCGCCCGATCGTCCTCTTCTCTTCGTACTTCTCGTGGCACTCCTGATGGTTCCCAGTCAGGACCGCAGATCACTCGAGAGAGGTCTGTTCGGAACCAGTGAAGTTCGGATGATCGGCTGTCAGACAAGGGTCTATCGGACAGGGTACCTTCCGATCGTTGCAGTCGTTCACTCTGTCGTCAGGACCTCTCCCACTGGATCCACGAGTCGCTGATGGGCCCCACGTTTGGGACGCCAATTGTTAAAAAGGGTTCCAAAGACAACCGGTAACCAAAGACCCTTTTATGTTGCCCGGCGGTATCGCCTCTATGACCCACCAATATTAGTCAATGAAGAAGCAGGCGCTGGAGACTGGAAGACGGGAAACGAGGATTTTATTCTCTCCGGAGGAGAACACATCAATTCAGACAGCAAGTATCGTCACGAGGTGCTCTAACCACATCTCTGAGGCCGGGCCTCTTATACTAGAGTTTACAACCTTTATTGCACATAACACATTCTCGTAATATTTTAATACTTGAAAGAACATCCTCGGAATCTCCCCTCCAGACCCGTTCCCACATACATTTACAGTTGGATTCCCCACCCCGGTCACAACAGGTGATGGTGGTCGCACAGCAGGGCATTCCGCCGATTCACGGAATGTGTGGGGTTGATCGGATCTCATGGGGTGGGGGCTTTGATCGGTTCGGGGGTCTTTTGATGGGGAGGGGAAGCTTCCTACTGTACGGGGTAATAAACAGTATCCGCAGGGTCAGGTGGCAGCCTGGGAACGAGGAAGACAAACGGGGACACAGGAAAAGGGGGTTTGCATAAAAAAAAGGTTTGAGGCCATGAAAGGAATGAAGGGAGGTGTCGCGCTGGGAACAGGATGGGATTCCGTGGTGAAGCTGCGCTGGAGAGGGGTTTATGACCCAAGGCATGAGAGAGCGGGGGGGTTGTCAGCGTGCGGGGGAATGCTTGCGAGGTTAAGAGAGAGAGAGACGCGTTGGCTATTAGTGAGGGGCAGGGAGGCCATGGTGCTCAAAATGGCTGCTGCTTACGCGCATGAATGGGCCTGGAAAGGGGCAAGATGGCGCCGATAATGTTCACCAAGTTTGTATTTATTTTTCACAACTTGGTATGCCAATAATACACGAATTGTTGCATCTCTTTCCAACCAGGACACAGACACAGGCAACAGATTGTGTAACTGTATGTGCATTGGGCTGATGTAATAACGTCATGGTATGTGGAACCCAATTTGGACTCCTGAACCTTTGTGTTAACATGTACGCCTACCAAAAGATTGAGTAAAATGAATTGTTTATAAAATAAGAGTAAAGGATTAAAACGGGTTAAATAATGAAGAAAAGCAAAAGAAAAGCAGAAAAACATATTGATTCATTTGATTCAAATTCATAAATGTTGCTGTGCAGCCTGATGGAATTGGAAAAGGGGTTTCTTGTGAAAATGTTATTTTGACACAGCGCACCGAGACGAAGCGCGAAGCAGGTCATTGCACGCCATTGAAACCAAAACGGTTAAGAAAGGATTAAACAAGGATGACTAGGTGTGCATCTCTTTTCTTGAACTCGTTAACTGTATGTGGGCCATCAGCACTTGGACAAGCAATCACTACCCAAATTTAAACTCAGGAAAAATGGAACTCATTCTATTTGGAAATAAAACTTCCTTCTGGTCACCATCATGGTTGCCAGATGAATTAGGCCCTCTGCCCTCGCTGGTGAAGAAAGTCAAAAACATGGATGTCCAAAATCCAAATGGATAACAAACTATCCTTTGGAGACCAAGTAAACTCAGTCAAACCTCCATTAGTCTCACCCTAAGGATGATTAAAAAGATTCTCTGGTTCATTTCGTATGAATCATAAAAAACAGTAGTGACTTCATTGGTCCTTTCAAAACGAGATTACTGCAATGGACTTTACTTAAAATTACTGCAGCAACACCTTAACAAATTACAAATGCTGCAAAACGCTGTGGTTAGACTTCTATTCAGTATACCTAATTTCAAGTCCGTCACATGTGGGAAATTCGTAAATTGCACTGGCTCCCAGTGAGGCATCGCATAAAATTTAAGCTACTTTGTGCAGCCTTCAGGGCCCTCTAAAATACAGGTCCCCACCACCTTAGACAGAATCTTAAATGGATGAACCGAACAGAACACTTCACTCCTTGGGAGCTAAAATCCTTGTAGGTTCCGAATTCAAGAGAACCAACCAGGGTGGTAGAAGTTTCATCATTGATACTGCCAAGGAATGGAACTCATTGTCTTTCCATATAGATCCTAATCTGCTTACTTTCAGAAAGGAGTTGAAATCATGGCTATATAACATCTTGGCCCTGGCCCCTGAACCATTCTTGTTCAAATCTGACTTTCTTCCAGTCTTGCATGACCAGATAGCCATGAGGGTTCACTGACAAAATATCAACCCCAAAAATATCCTCATACCAAAATATCAATGTCAAAAATATCGTCATCCTATACTTATAATGGTAAGTACAAAAATATTGGGAAATATTTATCTCATTAATATAGTTGAAATAAATATTGATATTTAAATATATATATATATATATAAAAGAAAACAAATATTAAATTAAATAAATACAATTCTAAAAAATAAACTTTAGTTGAAAAAAGTTAAACATATATAATTTATATATATATATATATATATATATATATATATATATATATATATATATATATATATATATATATATATATACATACTAAAAGTTATTAAACTAATAATTTAAATGTACATTATAATTAAAAAATAATATGAAAACAAAACTATATATATATATACATATACCATTAATATAAAATCATTACAACATATAACATTGTAATTAAAGAGCAAAATTAACTTAAAATTCATTACATTTAGTAAAAAATATTTTACACATAATAAATATCAATAATTAAAAATATTTTTTTTTATAAAAACATAATATACATTTTACCAGTTTAAAATACATTATAAAATATAAAACGTAATAAATATACTAGTCCCACTACAGTGTATACAAAACATGCAAACTCTTAAAATAAATATATTAAAAATGTACTACTCTAAAGTCACACAAAGCAAAAATAATAAACCTGGGTAACATTTACAAATCTCCTCCAATAAATGCAACAGTAGTAAAAGTGTTGGATTGTGGATAGGTAATATTTACTGTACCCATTCCAGCCAGTACAACGGTAGGAAAACTGTTGGAGTGCAAAGGGGTAAAATTTAGTATTACCACTCCAATCACTATAATGGGAAAGTGTTGGATTGCGGAGGGGTAAAATGTGCTATTCCCACAACAATGAGTGTAACAGTAGGGAAAGTGTTGGATTTGCAGAGGGGTAAAATTACTAATCTCACTCCAGTCAGTATAAAAGTAGGGAAAGTGTTGGATTCTGGAGGGTTCAAATTAAGTATTCCCACTCCAATCAGTGCAACATTAGGGAAAGTGTTGGATTGCAGAGGGGTACAATTTAATATTCCCACTCCAGTCAGTACAAAAGCAAGGAAACTGTTGGATAGCGGAGGGGTAAAATGTACTATTCCCACTCCAATAAGTAGAACAGTTGGGAAAGTGTTGCACCAATAAGTGCAACAGTATGGAAAGTGTTGGAAAGTGGAAGAGTAAAATGGAGGAGTAAAATGTACTATTCCCACTGCAGTCAGTACAACAGTAGGGAAAGTGTTGGAATGCGGAGGGCTAAAATTTACTATTCCGACTTCAAAAAAATACAACAGTAGGGAAAGTGTTCGATGGTGGAGGGGTAAAATGTACTATTCCCACTCCAGTCAGTTCAGCATTAAAACAAGCAAAACATCTTCAACAAAATAAAACTATTTGTAAAACAAAGTAAATAAAAGAAATATATAAATATGTTGAAAAACGAAATACAAATATATTCAATATAAAAAAAATAACAATGTTAAATACATATCACAAATACCTACAAATATTATTATAACTAAAATACAAAAATTATTTTCATGCAAATACATTTTATTTAGAAATTATTTAACAAAAACATTTATTTTATTTTAGTTACTTCCCACTCTACCCACAAAACTCACAGCCTGTGCCTAAAACATTATTTTATTAATCTAAATATTCAAACTAACTGTCATTAATTAAATATTAATGAATTATAATAAATGTACTTCCCACAATTTAATCTTACAAAACTTACAACGCTCATAACATTTAACAAAAACATATTCACACAATTAACATAATTAATTTAATAATTATTAAACAAAATAATTATTAATTGCTTAAAATTAATTTACTTACCACCCCATATCCCTACAAAACCCACCACCCACATCTAAAATCTAAAAAAACAAATTACACAATTAACATAATTAATTACCAATTGAACAAATATTCTTAATTAAAAAACAAATTATAATTCATTAGAATTTATGGATGCCTCACCCTTTACACCTTTAATCCCCACAATCCGCACCTAAAATTACACTTTAAAAAAAATAACTACACATTTAAAAATTATTTTCATTTAAATAACTAGTAGTATTTAACAACTAATTATAAATTAATTTTAATTAATTTACTCCCCAGCCTTAACCACTATAAACTCAAACTCACTATAATTTTTTTATTACACAATAAACACGATTAATCAATATTACTTGATATTGACTCATTAAAAATAAATTACTTCCCACTCTTTACCCCTATAACCCCACACCCCACTGCTAATAAAAAGAATCACACAGTTAACACATGTTCAATTTATTAATTAATATTAACAACTAATTATTAATTCATTAAAAATAAATTACTTCCTACCCTTTACCCCTATAAACCCCACAACCCACACATAAACGTTACCAGAAAATACATTAAAAGCACAATTAACACAATTAAATATCAATTAAATAAATATTATTAAATACAAAATAATCATTCATTGATTATAATTAAATTACTTCCCACTGTATTCCGCTAAAAACCCACAAGCCACTACAGAACTAAAAAACAAAAAATTTAATTAAATGTAATTTAATATCTACAAAAATGTAAAACGTATTAAAAAACAGAAACAATAGTTATATAAACAAACTACATAACTAACATGTAAAATATATACCAAAATACATAACACTAATTAAAAAATGATATTTTAAACAACTATATTTTTGCAAATGATTTTAATGACTTCTATATTTTAAAAATGGGTATTACCTTAAAATCGATATTCTTGACATTGATATTCTTGATGACGATATTTTCATATAACGATATTTTAAGCTCAATATTTTGATATTGGTATTTCTGTTGCGAAATTCTGTCTAAATATCAGCCGCAAGGGATGTTTTCGGCTTTTCGGCATTATCACTTAAATATGTTAAAAATGCATATTTCTAGTTCACCTAATTGGATTTTTGTCATTTTGGTGTCAAAGTGTGTATTAAATTGTACTCTATTGGTCTAGATTGGTGTGGGACTTTGTGTTGATTTTGATGTTATCACTATTTGAAGTGCTGCATGTATACTTTACACATTGCATCAGAGTTAAGCCTGACTGCTCTGTACCAAGCTACCGGGTTGAGCACAGGTTAATTTGGGGTTTGCTTGTGACTTAACCCTGGCAAGGATTGTGGTTGCTGGTTTAGTATGCCCCTCAACCAGTAACCCTACTGCTTACAGCACCTAACTTCTTTTACTACCAGAGCCCAACATAGGCTCTGAGTGTACATGAAGAAGACGGTCCTAGGACAGTCAGAGAGAGGTAAGTGCCCATTTCAGCTGCATGTGTCTGCTAGGATTGTGTCTGTCCTTACCCCAATGTGCTTATAGTTCGCAGTCAGGGGGGAAAGGTTAACCCTCCAAGTCCACTGTGTATTGCCCCACCTTCCCACAGTACCTGACCACCAGAACTTTGTCTGTCAGCCAGAGAGGGGAAGCAATCTGTTTTGCTCTGAACAAACAAGTATGTAGGCTCATTAGTGCCATAGGGCTTTCTTCTACTCAATACAGGGAATATCACTTCATTCATTCATTTATTTATACTTTATTTCGGTTCAAGATAAAACCATAAAAGTCACATTAAAAAAACAATAGAAGAGAATACATATCATGCCGGCATCAATCGAGGGAATTTGTATGAGAATAAACAACTCTATTTAGTTAAAAAGGCAATCATGATCGATAGTGCATTAACACACCAACCAAAAATAAATTCTATTTAAAATCTTTAAATAGCTAAAAAATCTAGACATAGATATTTACAATAATTCATTGGATCAATAAAAAAAACGTAATTACTGCATGGCATAATATTCCATTTAAGTATTTTTTGCAATTTGTGCCATAAACTTAAGCTAGTAAGTACGTAAAGTAATACCATTTATATTAAAATCATGAATTTTTATACTCCTTCTTCCCCATCAGTAATTATTAACGTGTTAGCCATGGGACATAAGTTCATTTAGAATTGAAGTCCTGCTTTAGCTCTTATGAGACTCACGTTAAATAAAAACCTACTTATGATAAAAACAATTTTGTGGGATGAATCAGTTTTCAGTATTCTTTCTGCCTCTGTGCATATTCTAATGTTCAAGTTAAGGCAAATTGGTTTGATCCATTTATTCCTTGCGTTGCCATATGCACTGCAGAATACTAAAACATGCAAATTGTTCTCTTTTGATGCATTCTTACATAGTTCACACCCAGGCGCGGTGCGTCCATTGGGGCGTGAGGGTGTAGCCCCCACCCCCCCGCCCACAGCTCCCTCGGCGTCTTAGAACTTAAGTAAACTGAATCAGTTTACTTAAGTTCATAGACGCTGAGGGAGAACTGACATTCATGAGAGTCAGCATGACGTTGGACCGCCCACCCCCTCAGAGACTGAAGGGGTGGGCGGTTTGGCATCATGTTGACTGACATGATTGTCGTGTCACCACGGCAGCAACACAAGTGCGCATGAGTAGGGACGGAGGGCGAATTTTTGCACCGTGCCCACTCATGCGCACTTGTGTTTTCCTTTGTTTGCATATGCCCATTAGGAGCCCCTCGGGCTCCTAATGGGCGTGTTGCGGGCGAAGATTAGCCGTGCCTTAAGCTACGCCTGGCGCTGCTGGCAGCGCCAGGATTGGCTGGGAGAGGCTGCCGGGCCGTTTGTGCAGGCGCCAAGGGGAGCAGCAGTGGTGGCGCGGACCGGCTGAGGTAAGTTTTCCTTTCTATTTATTCTATTTATCCCTACCAGGCTGCCACCCACCCCCGCGCGAACCCCCACCCCGTGACTGCCAAGCATTACTTACTTTTAACGTGCGCAGGGTTTTCGTTTGAAATTTTACTTTGGCGACCTCCAACCTGCCAAGGGTTTTCTGTATCTGTTTTGGGGGCCTGGCCTCCTTCCTGAGGGGGCCGCCATTTATCCGGACCAATTTCTGTATTTAGCATGTGGGGCAGGTGCAGACTATGCAGCGTGAGGCATTAGTGAGCGAGGTTATTGCTGGCGGCACCAGCCTCACAGCTCTCTCTGCCCTGATTTACAGAGCGATAAGCAACTTTTACCAGCGTCCTTGAAGCCAAGGGCGGGCCGGGCCCACACAGGCTTCCCCTCAATCTGGAAGAAGGCCTGTATCCGCCCGATTCTGAAAAAAGACTCACTCAATCCCTCCGGCCCATCTCCTGTCTGCCTCTACCAGCTAAAATCCTCGAGAAAGCCATGAACTTCGAACTAATGACTTTCCTTACGAAGAATAATCTTCTTGACTCTACACAACATGGCTTTCGAGCATGCCATTCAACTGAGTCAGCCCTTATCATGGCATCAGAGGATATCAGGAAGACCATGGACGAAGGTGGGAAGAACGGCCCTCATATTACTTGATTTAACCGCGGCGTTCGACACCGTCAATCATTCGGTCCTACTGAGTCGTCTGGAAAATCTGGGCATCTCCGATGCCGCTCTAGCCCTCTTAGCATCATTTCTGACAGGCAGAATCCAACAAGTCCACTGGGATGGACTTAAATCAGAGGAATTTACTCTTCCCGGAGGAGTCCCACAAGGGTCGGCATTATCACCAACCTTGTTCAATTTATATGTCACCCCCTTGGCGAAACTGATAAAATCCCATGGCTTGAGATTAGTGTCTTATGCAGACGACATGCAAATCATAGTGTCGGTCTCCGATTCCATTGAAGCAACCGCAGGCCGTTTCAGGAATTGCCTTCTCAGTGTAAAAAACTGGATGAGCCAAAACTTTCTCAAATTAAATACTGAGAAGACTGAAATCATAGAATTCGGTCAGAAGCCCTCGATATGGAGTCAGCTATGGTGGCCCCCGGAAGCCGGCTGTTGTCCTACCCCAGCCGAGAAGGTCAGAAACCTCGGATTCTTACTGGACAAAAACCTCTCCTGCACAGCGCAGGTGAACCAAGTCACTTCAGCTTGTTTTCATATGATGAAGGTACTTAGAAAGATCTTGCCCTTTATTCCACCCACCTTAAAAAAGACTGTCATTGCTGCCCTAGTAATGTCTCGGGTTGATTATTGCAACTCTCTCTATCTAGGTATGGGAGAGAAGCAATTGATCAAGCTGCAGGCTATCCAGAACGCGGCCGCCAAGGTTCTCCTGAACCTGCCAAAGCGTCACCCCACCTCCCGGGCCATTCGAGAGCTGCACTGGCTGCCAATTAAGCGCAGAGTCCAGTTTAAAGCCCTCTGCTTAGCCCACAAAGCCGTTCACGGAAAAGGATCAGATGATCTGGCCAAACTCCTCCCGCGCTATGTGCCCAACCGAACTCTAAGATCGGCCAATCAAGACCTGGTCTGCGTGCCTAGAATCCGGAAAGTGCATTGGGGTGGAAAATCATTTTCTAATCAGGCCTCCAAACTCTGGAACTCATTGCCTATCGAACCTCGCTCACAAGCCTCCAAACTGAGATTCAGAAAATCCCTGAAAACATATCTGTTCTCCCTGCCCTGATCTGTCTCGCATCACCTTCTATTTTACAGCGCCAAGACGCCGCGGCATTCGAGCGCTTAATAAAAACTTCAGTCAGTCAGTCAGTCAGAGGCGCCGCCTGGGAGGGACCCACTTCCTTTGTCATTAAAGACAGCTCCGTGGTTAATGCATCACCTGCAGTGGTGGGGTGCAATTTGAAGGTCACGCGTGGGATCCTAACAGGGGACTTGCTGGGGAAGTCACTCAGTGTTACAAGGATGAATGAGCAGCAGGGCACACAAAGTGATGAATGAAGTCAGATGGATCATTCATCGGCAATACATACTGCATGAGATGTACTTGCTTTTTGATAGCAATGTTCCAGTACTAGAGTGTTTACTCCACCAGTGCACCCTGTTTATGGTATGGAAGACTCAGTGTTGTACTGAAAGTTGGTGTGATGCTTCCATGGTGCCAGGAAACAAGCGAATTCAGCGGTTACCAGGGTGCATCAAAACAGGGCGGTGCGTGTTAGCAGGGGGTGTAACACAGACCCCCGCAGCCCCTGCTGTGCAGATGTTGGCAGGAAGCTTTCCTCCATCTCTGTTGACCTAGAGCCCCAGGGGGCCAGCGTTGCGCTTGTCTGTACACACCAGCATCGGTAAATGATGTCCCCTACCAGAGCAGAGTATTGTTGCCTTGAGAGGTGCGAGCTTTAATTTGGGGACACTATTTATGAGGATTTCCTAATCAGTTTTGTTTAAAACCAGTGCTTGCACCACGTCTGTGAGGTCTGGCTTGGGACTCAAAGGTTTAATTTTTTCTTAACTTCCACAGATCATACTGATCAACCCTGACAATATGTTTAGCCAGATATAATATATAATTGAGGGTGAATGGCAAGATGATTTAAGTTTGTTACATTTAATGGCAACAAACCACTTTCCTGCTGCTCCATGGAAGTTACTGTACAGTGTTCTTATGTGTGTCACTCTGCTGTCTGCTAATCATCTACCATTAATTTAGGCTTATTGTCAGTCAGTTTTCAAATATCATTTTGCCGTTTTACAGTTGCAGTCTAATTTTATATGTTTTACTCATTTATGTTTTACTTATTTCTATTGAGTAGAGGTGTTTGTTTTCCTCGTTTTACTTATTTCTATTGAGTAGAGGTGTTTGTTTTCCTCATTGCATTACTGTCCGCACTTCATCTCAGTAAATGGAATGTTTACTTGTATGTATGCTTCGTTAACTCTAATCAGGCTGAATGTGGCTGACTCTGGGCCTTTCTTGTGTATTCATTTTGTTCAATTTATTTCTTCTGAGTTGTTGTGTTGACATAAGATCTGGCACAGTGGCACTACTAAAGCTGCCATCTACAGAGGGGCCGGGTCAGTCCAAAGTAAACTTCAGAACCCCAGGTTTTGCTGCCCTTTGTTGCAAGCGTCTTCACTGGCACCATTGCGACTCAATGCGACCCCCATGTTGGCATAAGCTTTCCTTTCAGTGTGGCTTACAGTACAGCGATAACTTTACGCCCCACCACTTTCAAATGTCACCATCCGCCCCTGTTCACACCAATCATTGTTGTTTTTATTGCTATTTACTGCCCAATTCGACGAATTTGCATTAATGTTTAGTACACTATACGTAAACTTCATATATAGGGCTTTAGCCAATGGAGGACGTATCTCATCCATAAACATTTCAAAGTTGGCTGTTTGCTTATATAAAAGAAACTTTGATGTCAATATACCATTATTTGCACCACACATCAAGGTATTTTGGATGTAAGACCAAAAAGTGGCTTTTAGAAGTGTTTTACTACACCCAGACAATTGTGTCGGTGCTTCCCAAAAATGTTTGAGACCTAGTTCTTTGAACCAGAAGTAAATATGTTTTACCCATGGAGTACCCCTACCTTTATCGACTTCTAAAATCTCTTTGAGGCCCTCTTTGTAACTGGACAATTCAAGGGTTGTCCAGAGTCGCACCCAAAATAAAAGGGGTCTTAATACTGCGTGGTAATCCAAACGTTTGATATTAAAGTCCATCAGAATGGGTATCAGTGGTGTTCTTACTGGAAACCCTAACACCCTCCTTATGAACTTGTTTTCTCCCAGTTAAAATGTCTTTTTACAATGTGGTCCCCAAATGTTGGCACCGTATAATGCGGCTGCTTGTACTTTGTACTTCTACACTTCCAGGGCAGGGATTATTGCTTTTGAGCTGCTAGCCCCATGCATCTTTACTATTGGGAACGAATTTTGAACTTGGGCAATTATTTTTTCCAGCTGTTTCCAGGACAACTGTGCATCCAGTGTTATCCCTGAATAATTAAAAAATGTACGTACTCTAGCTTTTGGTCCCTAATAGATATATTCTGCTTAAAAGTCTAGTGTGGGTTTATGGCCATGTACTTTGTTTTTCCAGAATTTATCTCAAGGCCCTTTTCATTGCAATATATATCAAATAAATTCAGCAAGGATTGTAGACCTTTAGGGGTTTGAGATATCAGAATGGTGTTGTCAGCAAATAAAAGGACTGGCATTAAATCCCCCCCCCCCCCCAGCTTAGGAGAATCATGTGCACAGCCCAATAGATAACTAGGGATGTCATTAACATTAAGAGAATATAATGTGGGTGCCAGAACACACCCTTGACGTACACCCCGTCTGACAGGAATTGCTTCTGTTAATTCGCCCCTGAGGCCCCATCTCACTTTTGTGAAATTGTCCTCATGGAGTCTTATTATTTGGTTCAATATCTTGATGGGAACACCCTGTTTTTTTTAAGCAGTCCCAGAGCAAATTTCGAGGCACAAGATCAAAGGTGGCCTTAAGGTCTATAAAAGCTATATATAAATGGCCCTTTCTTATATTTATATATGTCCAGCATAAACATAAAAATCTAAAAACCTGATTGATTGTGCTCGTTTTTATTCTAAATCCAGCCTGGAATTGTGAAATCACTTTATTTCCATCGAGCCAATCGTTTAATCTCCCTAAAATATGTCTGGAGATTTTTTTTTGTAAAATATCGATTAAACTGATGGTCGATAATTTCCGTGATCATCACGATTACCCTTCTTAAAAATTGTCACAATTTCCGCCCCTTTCCATGTTTCCGATATCGGCGAACCACCCGCTATTGCGTTACAAAGATAATTAATATAAGTACCCCAAACACTTTCATCATGTTTTAATAAATCCGCCGGGATTTTGTCAGGTCCTGGGGCTTTGCCTGGTTTAAAAGCTCTTATTGCTAAGAGTGTGTCTTCCAAGCTAAAGTGCAGAATATTTGTATTTGGACTAAGGACCACTAATGTTGGGCCCGGTTATTCAACCGTTTGATTGTCAGCATAAAGCAGTGGTTCCCAAACTTTTTCAACCCGCTCCTCCCATGACCTATTGGCCATTGGCCGTGGCTCCCCATTATGTTTCTTATTTTACACATTTGAACTGGGGAGCCACACCATGAAAGGAATGCGAACTAGACAATACCAAGGGCCCAGAGTCCTCAGTTTTCTCAATGCAAAACAATGTAAACTATTTTAACCAGGTTTTTTTCCGTTAAACAGAGCATTTTTAAGCCATGGCAAAATAAACATATACCTGACCCAAGCCATTTCAAAGTATAAATCGGATTACAAATAGAGGTAAGATGAGTATGAAAGGTGAGGAAGTGAGCACTGCTCCTGAAGGGATCTTCTTAGTAAAAAAGAAGGGGTGTAGGCTGTAAGCATGGGCGAATTTTGCGGATCTCGCGTTCGCGGATTTTGCGGATTTGCGAACTCGCAATCCGCAAAATCCGCGAATTCTCGCGAATTTGCGGATCTTTTTTTTTTTATGTTCGCACGGGTTTCTGCAAGTTCGCGAGGGTTTTGTACAATTTCGCAAGTTGCGAAATTGTACAAAACGCGTGCGAACTTGCAGCAACCCGTGCGAACACAATAATATGAAGAGAAAGAAGCTCCTGGTCACAGGAACAGCACGGGGATTGCGCTCATGAAAGTCAAGGATGCAAAGGCCTCTACCCAGCATCACAGCTGACTTTCCACGGTAGATTTGGGAAGAGGCACACCTGTCCAGCCTCGAAGACGCTCATGATTGTTTTTGGGCTAATGAATGAGTCACTGAATTTGAGCATCAACTAGTTCGAGCGCCCATGTGTGTGTTACTATGCAATCGCCCCGAAGGGCGCAGGGGTCCCTTGAATGAGCTGTCCATCATAGTGGGTGAATGGCGGGAAGACGGTGCAAACCGCGAGCGTGTGCGCGGGGCCAAACGTGCGGGGCTTCCATGCGAGTTCACATGCCTCTTGTGTGCATAAAAGGTCAGAGAAAGATCAGTTCAGCCTGGCCTGTTGTAACTATTTTAGGATGGCGCCGGCAAGCTGCCAGCGCCATCCTAAAATAGTTACTAAGTTAGCTTCAACAGGAAGCTCTAATAGATAAAATCGAGCACCTGCTTTATTTTATCTATTAGAGCTTCCTATTGAAGCTAACTTAGTAACTATTTTAGGATGGCGCTGGCAGCTTGCCGGCGCCATCCTAAAATAGTTACAACAGGCCAGGCTGCAAGTTTTGAACTTTTGCCCCCGGAAAAATCCGCCGCTCGCGGATTTGCGGATTTTCGGTAAATTCGCGGGAGTTCGCGGATTGCGAATTTACCGAAAATCCGCGAGCGGAACGGATTTTCCGCCCATGCTTAGTAGGCTGCTGGGCCCGAGTTCTGAAGGGAAGGCATACAACTGATGACTTTCCTGTGCCAAATTTGCGTTTCGCATACCTAAAGAACACTCATTGTCAGCTGGGCTTTGCTTCCGAAGATTAGCGGAACCTGAAAAGTGACGCTGTGTGTTAATTTGGTGCTCATCCTGTTTGCCAAAAGAAGTATACATGGCTAAGGAGGGCACGGTTTGTAGCAGTGACCAAAGAAAGTCCATTGACTTTCTAGATGGGTATCAGACATACAGCTGTCCAGGATCACAAAATGCATGACAGCCTTCAAAGCTACCAATTCGGGCCTCGCCATCTAAGACATAAACTTACAATTTCCTTTTCCAGGCAAACTTCTGTTTATTTAGAAAACATGGCCGTCTGAAGGAAAAAGAAATGAAATGAAATTAAATGAAATGAAATGAAAATGCGTTTTATAAAGCACGAAATAGTTGCCCGGAGGCGTCCAAGCGCTAAGATTGCAGTATGTTCTAAGCAGAGGAACCAAAGAGACATGTGCATGCGGTTTCGTCCAGAGACAGGGTCAGCAGGCACACCGCTGTTCAAGGTTCAGGCAGAGCCAGTGGTTTGCTGCGGAGCCACAGCGACCGCGCCACAGTTGCGAAAATAGCACTGCAAGGCACCTGCGAGGAACCGAGCCTGCCATGTAGCGAACGCCCGACTCCCGAGTTATACCAACATATCCTGCATTGTCATTAAAAAAAAACATTGGTGCAGTTTGATAAAGTTTAGAATTAAAGTGTTGCTAATGAAAGTCTGCTCTCAGATGTAAACGACTTTTGAAGAATCGAGTTGCCCAGCCCACTTTATTACCGCAATGTGCTAACGTAAGGACGTTTGCATATTTATCTTGGCTCGAGTCCCTGAAGAAAACAAAACAGGTGATGAAAGTGACATAGTGGTTCCCAAATTGTGTGCTTTGGTGCACGGCGCCCCTGGCATGTTTTGCTGGCGCACCAGGGTGCCGCGGGGCAAAGATTGGGAACCACTGGCATAAAGTTTAGAAAAATGCTTCTCCTAAGTATTTGCATCTAAGAAAAGGTCCTTAGTATCCCTACTTGTCTTACTACCCTTGGCTATTATACGCCAGAACCCTTCTTGGTCTTTAGATTTGGCCGCTTCAATTAATGCTGTCCAAGTATCGTCCTCCCACTCTTTGCTTGTTCTTGGACTTGCTTATATTTAATTCTCGTATCTATTACATTATTCTTTTTTATTGCCAGTAGGAGATCAGCTTTTGCCTCTCGGCACTCCTTATTATACCAAGGGTTGGGACCTGTTTTTGCTCCAGTTCCTTCTCTACCTTGTACTCCTGGTATTTTACTTAATATGGGTACCAGTGCCTCCTGCAACTGAGAATGTGCAGCCATTATCGGAAATACCACTTCTGAGACGTCTAGATGTGTCTGGATAATATCGGAAAAGGAGTTATATATTTGTAACATGGATTCCACATTGCCTAATATATTCGGCCACTTTAAGTCGCGACGATTGTTACTTACTATGCTACCACCAGCTAGGGGCATTATTCCCTCTTTATTCTCAGCTTTACCAATAAAGAGGTCTGGTTTTACTGACAAGTGCAAGGGTTGATGGTCACTGTCAGATCTATCCTCTATCATCATATCTAATATATTTGGCCAAAAATTAACTATGAAAGGTGGCCACCTGAGCTGGATCTTCCGATGGCTTCGCCCCCCCATCACTGCCTAACGCATGCGGAAACTCCATAAAACAGCAGCCAGAATCATCCTCGACCTCCCCAAAGAGACACACATCACCCCTCACCTCAAGAAACTCCATTGGCGACCAGTCATGAAGAGATGCCAGTTCAAGCAGCTCTCCACTCTTACTAGGCACTACCCAATGAAAGACTGGCGAACCTCTACAAACGAGTGAATTTCCACCAACCTACCAGGGAACTCCACTCCAAATCCCTCTCCCAAGCAGCTACCCAGGGCATCCACTGGGCAAACAGCAGAGGCCACTCCTTCCATCTGGTGGCTAAGACCTGGAACACCCTCCCCCTGCACCGCAGAGCCTCACTATTGCACAAACAGTCCAGGAAGGACCTCAAGAGTCTGGATGCTTAACCAATAGGAACAGGCAGCGTGATCACGCAGCATAACCCCACAGTGCCTCGACATCCTCTCAGGTGCAGTGGCAGTGCTATACAAATCCTGTCTTTTTGATTGATTTATTGAAGGAGGAAGGAATAGCACATCTTAGATGCATGTAGCTGGATAGCAGACAACTGATTGATGCAACAAGTTGATCTAAGGATAACCTGAAGTGAGGCAGCCACGCTGGAGGATTTAGAAACCAGGTTTGCGGTAAACAGCCTTTACAACGAAACCTTTACAACGCACTACCATTATGACGCAACCATTACAACGCAAACCATTACAACGCATTGCACTGGGGGGCGCTCTAGGATAGGGAATAGATTTAATTTACTATACAACACCTTCCCTACTATCCACGGGGACTGGAGTTGGAATAGTAAATTAAACTATTCACTATCCAGCACCCCAAAGCGCTATGCGTTGTAATGGTATGCGTTGTAAAAACTGCGTTGTAACAGCATGCGTGGTAAAAGCATGCGTTGTAACGTCATACATCCCACGTTTGCATTCCCAGTGCAGTTACCAGCTTTCTTCTGCAAGCCAAGAACAGCATAAGGAATATTGTGGCATACCGCTGACTCACAGACCTCAAACGTCAGCCTGTAGAGAGGATAGGGAAGCTGTTTTTAAGGGATCTCAGTCTCACCAGTGCTTTACTTGTAAAGCATGGGGCAAATTATGAAATGCCTAGCAGCATTAGCAATGGTAGTAGGTCTGGCATTATAGGGCTTCACCCTGGAATCACTCAAGCACACCACTCATCTGCATGCACACCTCTCAATCTGCACTCACGAAGGCTCAGCTCTAATCCTGCACTCGCAAAGACACACAGCCCAATCTGCACTTCACAAAAACTCATACTGCAGACACACAGGCTTACGTCTCTCTAGACTCAAACAGGCCCAGCCTGAAAAATAAAATACTTTTGCCCACAAAACAAGATATGTGTGGAGTTACTATAGAGAGAGTGCACTTACTAATATTATAAGGGATGCTTCCTGCTTGGCAATAGCACACGGATTGAGGAATAAATGGATGGAGGACTGGATGTAAGGATGGATGGACAGACTGATTGTTTTTAGTGTGGTGCAGATGGGTAATATGATAGTGTGGAACTGGTGTGTGAAGTGGTCTTCCAGTGGAAGCGTGGCAATACCAGGGTGTGAGCTGATAGTGTGGGGCTGGAAATGGCAGTACAGTTCTTGGAGTGGTTGTCTGGCTCAAGGAAGGCTGAAATTGAGTAGTGGTGTGTGATGTGGGTGGTAAGTCAGTAAGGTGGGCATTAGCAGCAGTGTGCTACTTGCATGTGCTGGAGTGCTGGTTGTGTGCCTTTGGGAACAATTAGTGATTTGTTACTGCACTGCAATGTGATGCTGAGGTTTGAGAGCAATGCCAAAGAGGTAATGTACTGCATGACCCTGGTAGTGTGGTGTGTGGAATAGTATTGTAATACTGGAAGAGGTAATGCAGTGCTATGATGCTATGGTGCAGTAGTACTGTAGTAAAGAAGCTAGTCAGGTAGCATTCTGAGGCAGTAGTGCAAGGTAAAGAGGTAGTGCACTGCAGTGATGAGGCAGTACCGTAGCAATGTGGGTGGGTCAGGAGCAGGTAGCATGTTCAAAGTAATATTGTAGTCATGGTAATGCAGCACTAGTGGTGGTAGTAGGACAATAGAAGTATTATTGGTGTACTTAGGGAAGCACTGTTAAGGCTTTTTGTGCATTCATATTTTTTTGAATCATTAAACCATGCAGAATGCAGTTTTGTTCTTGATTACACATATACACATTGATATTGTGCTATGCATTTAAAACAAAATACATATGAAATGTAGAAATGTGTTTTGCAGAGCCTTATAAACAATACCTCGATTTAGGCCTGGCAGCCATGTTTTGCAAAATGGATGTCTTCCCACTGCACATTTCACTGTTTGTTATTTCTGCATCACACAGAGAAGCAGCGTCTGCTCTTTTTAATTCCACAATCATTGTTCACTCTTCTTAAAGCAATCTTCCAAGCTGGGTCACAAAATTGTATCTTATGTTAAGGTCCTTCCGTTAACTCACTGTACCCTATTCGTTCTTAATAGCTTGCAGTTGTTCATGTTGTTCAAGTGGCTACCACTGCACACAGACCCACCATGACACAGGTCCTCATCACCTCAACGTAGGAATCACCGCAGACCTCCTACAGAGACTCCAAACCATACAGAACGCCTCAGCCAGACTCATCCTCGACCTTTCCCGACAAACCCACATCACATCCCACCTCAGGCAAGTCTACTGGCTCCCCCGTACAGAAGAGATGAAAATTCAAGCTGCTGGCCCACACACACAAGGCTCTACATAACCAAAGATCCACCTACATAAACCACCACCTGAACATACACCAACCATCGATAAGACTACGCTCTGTCTCCCTATCACATGCCCAGATTCCCGCATCTAGTGAAGCAAAAGGGGAGTTCGTTCCTACTCCCACATTGCAGCAAAGACCTGGACCAGTCTCCCCACACAACTCCAGACCATCCCCTCACTTCCGAAATTCCGAAGGACCCTCAAGACCTTGCTGTTCAAATGAACCTCCGTGGCCTGCAAGAGTCTGGATACCCTGACGGGTGATTAGCCATGCTTTATAAATCCTGATCGATTGATCTACTTCAATTTACCAACTCCAGCTGGCATTGGCAGAGAGGGCAGAATCAATATTCATGTAGTGGGATAGGGCTTAGGTGCTACAATAAAATTATGGGTAATGAAACTGTTCTGATTTGCTAATAAGCAGATACATTTCTTCAGACCATGATGAATTTGCAGTTTCTATTCTTTGGGAACATTTTCTATATAAACCCTTGATTCTGGAAGGGAGCCAAAAGACTTTCGGATTCTACTAGAGATGCTCTGTAATGCTCTATTTGACAAGAGCCTTTAGTCTGTGCCACAACTTTCCCATTTTGTAATAAAACCTTGAGTTGTATTTCACGGATCTAGAACTCGGTTGAGTGAGCCCTGTACTTAATTGACTGTATTTCTAATATTTTGACTGTTGGCAGGTGCATTACCTCAGGAACACATTGCCTCAGGAAATTGAGGTTTAACACAGTTTACAATTGATCAATCCATGGGCGTTCTGTTGAAGTACATTTTTGGGTGGAAAGAATTGCCGGAGGCCAGTGCCCACGGTACTCATCCCTCCCAGGAAATACTTTGCACATGTGGGGGTCAGGTTCGAGGAGCAATCACAGCAACTAGCTGGACTGCTATTGGCCCATTTCTGGTGCCACATAATTAATGCCCAGGAGAAGTGTGTTTGCTTTTTCATCATACAAGCTCACCAATCAGAAAACATGTTACACTGAGTGTGAAGTTACTTTTTTGAATACAAATTACATATAATGTCCTCAATCAAATAAATGCATTCTAGGAATTGAAAGAAAAAACACCATTCTCTCAAGGAATACCATGATAAAGTATGTGAAAATGCATGTAAATTATCTTAGCATTGGGCATCCCATAAAAGACCACAAACAGAGAACCATACTCTGAAAATAATTATGGAACAGGAAAGTGGGTTCTGGTACTGAAAAACAGCATTATGCACCTCATCACTTCCCTACTCCCACCTCTGCTGCTGCCAGAAAAGAACACATACCGTAATTATATAATTAGTTAAGAGACTTGGTTAACAGCTTCACAGTGGCATGTGTGTGACCTAAAGGCCCAGCTCCATCCCACAATATCTCAGTAGCTTGACTTGATACTTTGTGAGTGTGAATGAACCTTCTCCAGCCGGCCATAGCTATACTGACTCTCACAGCTTTATCAATGGATGATCACAGCTGCTTGGAGAGCAAGCATCATTTCGGTGGAGGCCAACAGGTTTCGCCAAATCAAAAGCTAGACTCAAGTGAACGAACATCTGGATGCAGCCATAGTCCATCTCTCTGTAGAACTCCTGAAAGATCTTGGTTCTATTGATCACATGACATAAATGACAGCTGTGCTGTCAAGCCAGACCTAAAAATGTGGGTTTCAGCTATGGAGGGGAGAATCTTGTATTGGAATTTTACTTTGTCATGTGTCTGGAATTGTAAGGTAGAGGAAGCAGACCACAGGTGTCCCTCACTCTCAGACACACTGGGGATCTAGCGCGTCACACGGTACAAAACACAGACATATCCACATCTCTGCTTCAAAACACTCAATGCAAACTAATGTATTCTGAGCTGGTGATCTGGATGTATTAGGTTTTTCTGATGTTAAAATTATGCTAGCTCCTGAGATTGAAAGGCACATAAAATGTACACTGCTTGATTTGAGACGTGGGATGGATATACAGCACAAAGTCACAGAACTAGAATGTGCATTGCACTCAAACAACCAGCACAGGCTGTTCTTAGAAGCCTTTTAGCCGGTTATGACATTTTCAACATGTATGTTAAAAGGTGAAAGGCTTTGATCCAGCCGGTCTAAAGAAATTCAGTCTCATATATACAAACTCTACACCATGATACTCACCATTATTTATAAAATTATCACTAGGCCCATCCTCAACTGAGACTTGTATTTTGACCTACTGAATCATATGACCTAATTAATCAAATCAAGCAAACACTTTAATTAAGTCACATTTAATAGGCAATGGATTAACTCAATGAAACGATCAAGACATGCAAAGAAGCTGTGAACATCCTCCTTGGGGCAGATTTCTAGGATTTTTGTAGGCAAGGTCATATATGCTGGGGTTTTTCGGTTAGAAATCTAGAATCTAGAAAATATATCATTAAACTATCTGAGATGCCAATAAACTCTCTTTGTTGAAGATTTAACAATGATTTGTTGGATGAAATTATCTTCAATTTTGCTATTAACCCTTTCGATGCTGATGACGGCTACCAGTCGTCATGAGTCACGGTGGGCGTGTGCTGATGACGACTGGGAGCCGTCATGACCACGCCCGCAATCGGAATGTCCAGCATGGGCGCGGAATTCCAGCCTCAGCCAAGGTGTTAAAATGGTGATCTCCCTTCCTGAAGAAAAAATATTTTAGCTGAAGCTTACATTTTAGTGTATTCTGTGCAATGGTTAGACAAGGTTTTACTACATCAAATAAAATACTTTGAAACCAGATATTGTTAATTCAACTAAAATAAACGTTGACACTTTGCCAATATTAGAGGCAGCTTTCCCAGGAGGCATGGGCCTTACCTGATGTTGCATTCTTGTTCTGTTGTCCCACCTGGTACATGCTCTGCTGTAGCAGGTTTAGGCATTCTCCCAGGCAACTGAGGGTAGCAGCAGAGGTAGCTTTGAGGAGCAGCAAGTCCTGGTCCAAGGCAGAGAGCGGGCCAGAGCCAGGGAGAGATTCAATGGCATGCACAAGGGTTTTCTGCTGTCCTTCCACTTGGCTCATGACCTGCAAAGGGAAGACAAGAAAACAGAAAGACACAAGGTTAGTGGGTGTGGCATCAGCATTAATGGGAGGTTTAACAAAGACAGAAAAAATAAGATCTCATACCGCGGGGCCTCGATAAAGGTAGGGTCCATTTACACCTGAGCCTACAAACCTCAGGTGTGTCTCAAGGGGGGGTGCCCTGCAGAACATCAGTAGGCAGGCCATGTGACGCTCAAGAAAGTAGTACGGTAGGTAAATATCTCTCATTTTAGCCACCTATTGTACAATAGTTAAGTGCGGCTATTGGTCAGTGCACAACATTTGTATTACCCTCCCCACTGTATGACGCTATAGTGAGGTCACAGGTCAGCTTCACTCATACCATTATCCATACTACAGTACGAAGCTGATGCGGTCTCACAGGTTAGTGTCCCTCAATTGTAAAATCCATCCCAAGAGAAGATGTTCAAGTAAGGTGGTAGGTCACTTCCCTTCAATTGCATTATTCACCCCAACATATGATGCTGAGGTGAGGCCATAGTCAGTTGCCCTCAACTGCATTATCCTCCATGCAGTATGATGCTGAAGTGAGGAAATGAGATCAAAGGTCCGTTTCGTTTATTTGCATTATCCATCCTAACCTGTGGATTTGGAGTGGTGCCAAAGGTCACTTTCCTTTAATTAAATCACTCACCCATTGTATGATGCTGAAGTGGTGCCCAAGGGGCACATTCACAAATTTACACCATCCACCCGACCATATACATATTTAATGACTATGTAGCAATCAGTATTCCTAAGTGACATCATTGACCTTAATATCATGGGTGGATTTCCCTACCAGAGATCATACAACTCATTTTATCATGCTAAATTGATGCCATTGAGGGCTTTTTCCCGCAGTGACGCCATGCACCCTACTTATAATCACAAACTGATATCAGCTGGGTCAAATTCCTTAGATTACATCACTCACAATATTTCATAAGAGTCTAGTGATCCTCCATCGATGAGTATGAGTATTGTTAAGTGCCGTGGCCTCATAAACCCTGCTATATATTTATGAAATCTTATCACATACTTCAATTTCCCCCAAATTATGGCATTTGTCATGTCTTACAAGAATTAACTGGTGTCCCGTGTGTTAGTATCTTGACCAAAAAAAGCACTTTACTATATTTTAAAATACTGAATTGTCATAAAGAAATGTTTTCCTACTTTGCAGTATGTATGCAATCTTACAAGAACAGAGCAATGACCCAAAATATGTCTTTCCATGATTCAGAATCACTGCCAAAGAAGAAGAGATGCAATCTTAGAAATTTCTAAGCACAAAATTACTATCCCATACCCATTAAGAGGTAATATCCCCCAAGTGATATATAATTCACATTATCATATAAAGCTGAAGCACTGTTAATTGGCTAAGATGGACTAAATGAAATAACTTATTTCTAACGTCTAATGCTGAAATGTTTCAAACTAATGGTAAGTAAAACATAAATCAAGAGAGATCAAAGACAATGAACTCTTTACAGCTACAGGATGGGAAATAAGAAATCAAGGAAATGCACTTTGTGGCCAAACTAAGCATCACGAGCTCTGATATTAGCCCTTTACATGCACTGACAAAAATAGCTAAACACATTTTTTTGTTTAATAAATCACAGAAAGCAACAATATTGGGACACTAATTTCAGTTTGACAAACCAGGAAAGCGTGTTGTATCAATGGTATGCAGATATTTTTGGAAAGTTGGCCAATAGAAAAGAAGGAGGAGAGAGTGAGATAAAGAGTGAGGACCAAGAAAAAGAGGAAAAACGACAGAAAGAAAATTTGACAGAGTTTTAGTGGCCAAAAAAAAACAAATACTACAAAAACAACGGTACAGAAATGAAGAGTTTGTGTGTAATTGGTTCCTCAGAAAGCGCGCAATTGCCCGGAAGAAGTAAATATGTGATTGTGTGTGCATGAATGTGTGTATGTAAGTTTGTAAGAAAGTGAATTTGTATCTTTGCTATCACAAGAAGGGAACAATGGGACTCTAAAGGGTAAATCATTGTACCATTGCTGTCTATTATTTTCAATTCATCCAGATAAAAGGTGTCAAAATCTAGTGTAATGTAAACAGCAGAGACAAACATAGAGAGTCGGAACAAAAAAAGAGTGAAAATGGGAATTAGGCAGCTCAGACATTAAAACAGCGAGGAGATTATATGTGATATAATAAAAGAGACACAGTGAGAGGAAAGTGGAGTGAGATAGAAAAAAGGAAGGAAATACAGAGTCTAAGAGAAAGAGAACAAAGCAGAATGAAATGTGTGAGAAAGAGGATAAGGACAGGCAGGGAGAGGCAGTAGGAATTATTGGGGGAGGAAAAGATAGAAGTGGGGGGGGGGGGGGGGGGTCAAAGAAAAAAATGGGAGTGCCAGGGAGAGACAGAGGAAGTGAAGTTTGTATGTGTTGAACTTGGCAAGTACTTTCACTGCATCGTTAAGAAAGCCTATGCATATACATCTTTAATTTGTGAAGAAAATAGCAGAAAAAACATAATGTTACCCTGACAGCAAAGTAAGACAAATGAATGCTCAAGGGCAATTTCTGAATAGAACTGTGTCTTTAAGACAGAGTAGGGCATCCACTTTATCAACAAAAAAGTCATGAATCAGCAATTAAAATGCCATCTTGTCAGCAAAGTGAATACATCAAAGAAACCCCACTGGTTCCCAGTGACAAGCTACACATCATGCCACATCCATATTCTAACTAAACAAGTGTTGTTTTGATTGGATTAACTGTAAGAACTGTATATATTTCAGGTTATTGTGGGTCCTTTTCTCAGGCTATGAACAGGAACTGCATAGGACCTTGGTCAGCTTTGCCAGCTCTTGTGGTCCATGCATTGGTGGAGAAGAGTTCATGCTGACCCTCTGTGAACAGTTCTACGTTACACAACTTTTGATCTTGCTAATGGACAACATACTTCCGTATACAGTTGTACTTTCTCTAGTACGTTCCTGCCCTCTTCTTCTTCCCCCTATACACATACTTCCCCATCCTACGTTGGGAAATATTGTCTCGTAAGGGATCCCTTAGATGCCCTGAGCAGATTGCACTTTTCATGATGTTGCACTGACACTGTTCATACCAGGGGAACCATTCCATTCTTAGTAGGTATCATTAGGATGCATCATATATTTGCATGCATCAAATCCAATAAAAATACTAGAACTAGAAAATACAAAAAACTGTATATAAAGTTGGTGAATCAAAGAATACAGATTTTTCATTTTAGTAATACACACAATATATTTGAATTGGCTGAAAAAATAAATTTGTCACTTGGGACTTAACGGTGCCCTCATTTTTACACTACTGGAACACTACCATTTGGTCTTCTTAAGTGCTTCCCTGCTGTCTGCCACTGTACAGTGCCTCCCCTGAAGAAGCTCCATCTAGACAAAAAAGCTCACATTAGTCATCTAAAGTGGCCAAATTAAACACAAAAATAGAACAATTCACTATGTGGCTGATATACTATTGTGAGCTATAGTGTGTTATGGGGTGGTGTGTTAGGGTGTGTCATGTAGCACAATGCCATGCTGTTACATTGTATCATGCTGTGCTATGTTAGGGTGTGTTATGTTGTGACACGCTATCTGATGTTTGGTATGCTAGGGTATTTTATGTTGGGTGGTCTGTGCTATGCTGTTCTATAGTATGGTGTAAGGAAATACCCTTTTTGTATAGTCACCCACAAGTGTTTGGACTGATGCTGCTGGTGTTTCGACTCAGAGTGCACTGAGGCTTCTAACCAGACTTCAGTACCTGTACCCTTACCCTAGGGGTGTGGAATTTAATCAAATATCTACTTGTCCACGGGTCAGGTTGCTTCATAAATGTACTTGTCCTGTAACATATTCCACTTTTCCCTTTGGTGCCATGCAGTGGGGTGACAAAATATGGCAGCAATCTCATTATGTAGGAACTCTGATATAGCCTCCCTGATTATGCCAGGGCTAATACCATAGTAGTGTTTAAATACTTACAATCCCCTTATGTTGCCACATTTCACCGACTTACATACTGGGTAATGGTAAGCAATAGTTCCAGGGCCCTTTTGAGTCTGTGCAAACCTACTAACTTGCATGTTTTAAGGGTTTTCAACAACTCTTCTCTAATCTTTTTCTATCCTGAGAAATGTTGGAAATTTACTCCAGACAATGGCAGATGTAAGCCTTCTCCTAGAGTTGAGAAAAAAGTAGTTGGAGGAAAAGTGAACTTGCAAACACTCAGATTTTTGCATGAGCAAATCTACACAAGCAAATTTACTCATGCAAAAATGCAATTCACAAATATTTTCTAGGAGTACTATTTCTTGTCCTACTTCTGTAAACTCTTGGGAATTCACGAAAACCGTATAGCTGCACTAAATGCAAGGACATACACCATGGGTGCACGTTCGAGGCTTTCTTTAATAAGTGGGCCCCTAATTTGATCTGGCATTGATCATGACCTTTTGCTTTTATTAAAATTCTGTCTCTCTCTGTATTGGCTGGCTTTACTGTGAGTAAAAGCATTCTCTTTCACAAGGGGCATATCGACACACAACCTAGTTTTCTTCAGTGCCAGTAACTACTGTGGAAGTGTGTGCTTTTTGAGACTGAAAACAATTATTGCCATTGTAAATGGCAATGCCTTTTATTTATCTGTTTTTAAAACCAACACATAGACAAAAGGTGTTATTTACAATGCCAGTAGCTAAATACCATTGCAAGAGAGAGACACGTAGAGCTCTGCCAGTGTGCCTCGATGTTACCCAATTCCAGTAATAAAACAAGAACACCGTACTATCCCAGTGCTGAAGACCCACTGTGTGCTCTGCCAGTGCCCCTCAATCCTGAGCCTTGCTACTGTACTTGTGGGGCTAATTCACAGCTCTGCCAGTGTAACTGAACCCTGATTTGTGCGACCCCTGCTATGCCACAAAGATCCACAAGCAGCTGTCTCAGTGTATCTCAATCAATCCTGGACTGCAGCCCCCCATTTGATTCCAGCTCTGAGACCACACACTGTTCTTCTAATGCACCTCCTTCCAAAACGTACACCCCTGACGTTATATTATATACAGCTCCCCAAGTGTACCTGCAGCTCTGATCCCACATGGCGCTGTTCCAATGCACCTCACTCGTAACTTACACCACTCCCTCCATTCCACCTAGATGAAATACAGCTCCCACAGTCTACCTGCAGCTCTGAGATCACACGCTGCTACAGCTCCCCCAGTCTACCTGCAGCTCTGAGATCACACGCTGCTACAGCTCCCCCACTGTACCTGCAGCTCTGACCCCAGACGCTGCTCCTACAATGCAACTCCTTTCTAACTTACATCACATCTGCCATTCCATCACATATAGTGTCCCAGTGTACCTGCAGCTTTGACCCCACACACTGCTCTTTTGAGGTATCTCACTCCTAACTTATTGTGCAGCACAAGAAAACTTAAACGGCCAAGACACATAAGCCCACAGCCGGGTGAGCTGCGAGGAGCAGGCAAAGATGAGTGTCCGATGCTCCGAGGCAGGCTGCAGCATAATCCGCCTTCTCCGTCCCCTGGCTCCGCTATTCTGCTGGAGTCCCATGACTGATTGGGAGGGAGGAGCTCAGAAATAGAGAACAAAGAAAGTGAAACCAGCTACGGCATCGCTGCTGGTTGATATTGGACTCGATCTTGTTTGGGAGGCGGGAGGGGTGTTATTGGCATGCAAGTATTTTGGGTGCTGTAATGGGGCGCTTATACGTTTTTTTTTAAATACTCCCTAAACAAAGAAGAGATATCCGGTTTTGGTGCTTGCTGTAAGGAGCGCTACCCGTGGGTGTCCTAGTCCCGGAGCAGGACAGCGCGAAAGACAGAGGTGCATTGTAGCGTTAGAGTGCCCGTGCACTGAAGAAGCCTATCCATTGCGGGAGGAGTGTGTGCTCAGTGACATGGAAATTGGATGCTGCTTATCTCTACCGGCTCCGAGGCAGCAAGCGGAAATAAGGAGCAGTGGTGCACTGCATACCGGAGTTGGCAGCAGCATTCTAGGACCGGAGCTGCCTCTATGTGAGCTCTATTATGTAGCGAGAGAAGCCAAGTTCCAGGCTAGCACAAAGCATTGTAGCTTCTTCTCAGGGGAGGGACGGAGGGTATTAATGAAAGTTCCTGTGCAGCCCAGGGACCAGGTCCGTGTCAGCAGAAGCCTAGTGACCGTCCTTTTAACAGTTAACCCACCACCAAGTATTCCTTGATGCACTGTTACTGATATGACGGAGAGGAGTGGGAGAGGAGGGGGAAGTGCTCGGAAAAGGCACCCTCGGAATGCCTGTGCGCCGCCTGGCTCTTGTGAAGACATTTCTTACCAGGTTGTCAAATAAACAAGCTGATAAGAAATGTCTTAACGACAGCCGCAAAGCAGGCAATGGTGTCCGGAGTCGGGTGGGAATGCCTCATGAAAAGAACGGCAAGTATGCTCCCTGCAAGAATGCTCCCTGAAAAGCGCGTGTGCAGAGAATGCTGTAACTCCGAGAATGCTTCATGAAAAGCCCGAGCCAGGGTAGGCAGGGCCTTATGCCGACAGGGCGGATACCAACCCCGCTTCCAGAAAAGCCGGACACAAAAGCGACGACAATAGATCTCGCCAAGGCGAAGCAGCGCATGCGCGATGGAACGCAGGCGAGACCTAAAAAGTAAAAATGAAGTGCACATGAGGTGTGAAAGAAGAAGCCAAGTGACCTGTCGAAACTTTGCAGGAGCTGGGCCTTCATACAAATAAATAAGAAAATGGGCAATGTGGAGCAGGAAGGAGAGCGGGACAGAGAGCAGGGTGTAAAGCAGGACGGGTAGCACTGGGAGATGGTCAAGTGAAAACTAAGTATGAGAGGCATGTCAGGCAGACGAAAAGACGGGGAGGGAGCAAAGAAACCTATGCGCTACCATGGAACACTCAATACAAAGTAACCAAAGTACCCCCCTGTAGCATGCAGTGGAAGGATACAACTCATCCAGTCAGAACACTCTGAGAAGGAGATGTTCGTGGGTGGGACAACAGAAGAATAGGGAGCAGAGCTACTGAATCAAAAGCAGACAACTAAGATAGACAATAAAGCCAACCAATCATGAGCAAGCGGCTGACCTAAAGCACATTTTAGGTATACGCTTTCCATTGGAAACGAAAAGGTCTGCTTATGGACAGATAAACTGTGTGTAGCTGAGACCTAAAAAGAACCTTTCACTCTGGAAGATCTTGAGTGCCCTCTTATTGTCATCACCAATAGTTATCCGAATTTCAACTCTAAGCGACAGATGCACTAAACACAGAAGCGCCTGGAAGGTCAAGGGAGTGACTCCAACTGAGGTTTATGTACCGGTAAAATACACCTGAAAGTTCAGTTGTGGATTATTAAGTTTGTTGTGTTGCAATGAAAAAAATGCACTATTTAACCAACATCAATAAAAAAAAAATTCCAGTTTCCCAACCCAGCTTCCTGAAATAATTCACATGATACCGAGCTCAATCCCATACCAGCAGAGGTCAGTCAATAGGTCTGGGTTTATAGAAGCTCTACCTCCATTCATGATAACTTTAATGTGAATAAAATATATAGGCAGGGAACTCCGGAATGAAGATGGGGGTGTATCTTTATGTCTACAATCTGTACTTCAACATACTTTACTATTCTACCTTTACTTTGTTGTTCCTTTAATTTTCCACCAATCCAGAACATTGCAATGACCTTTAATTCACCCATGTCATTAACCCTAAACTTTATCATAAATATAACCTTTTCTTTCATCTTACATTTATTGCAATTAAATTACATACATTTCACTACTGCTAGCTTCAAACTGCATTGAAGTGCCTTTTATTGTTTTAAATAGGTAACCTTGTACTAGCACTAAAAACCCTAACCCTAAATGACATTACATTCATTTAAATATTTATTTGTAATAAAGTAATATTATCTCCAAATCTAACCATATTTTAATCTATTCAATTAAACTGAAACATTTAATAAACTTACAATAGTCATAATACAAATCATGACCCTGCATTTAATTCAAATAATTTAAATTAACTGTGATTGCATTATATTAATTCTCATACAAACTCTAAATTAAATGAAAGTATTGGAAACCCAGTACTTACCCTAACCTTGTATTTTAGTGAATACAGTTATATCTAATCAATTTGTTTCAAATTAATTTAATACGAATCCTAATTCTAGCAGTAAATGTTATTGAGTCTTGACTAAATTAAGGGTCATTAAACTATTAAGTAATGTTATTCAGACAGTGGCTCTGATCCTTAATTGGTTTAAATTCAGTTACGTTTCAATGGATTTCTCCAATACTAGCCATAACTCTGAATTATACAAAAGTTCTTCGGTATAAATTATTTACTAATAAATTGTTCATTTTTCAATCCAAAAAATAAGGTATACTTACTTTACAGGTTGTTTTCCTGAAGCTTTAGGCAAAAATAAGTTTTATGTGCAGTGCCTAATTTCTAAAAAAACAAAATAGATACCAGGGCACCTGATATTGCAAAAGATGAAATTTGTGCTTGTACCTCCCACTGCCCCTGCCAGTGCTGCAAAATGCCTTGATCAATGGACCGGGGAAGCATTGCTATTTCTATTTTTAGTGCCTGATTCATTGCTAAACTGACGTGTGCTACTGAAAATAGCCAGGGAGCACCACCATGAGGTGGACTGTCATATTCAAGCGCCAGTGCCAAGAATTCAGCACCGGCAAACACTGGCACACATTAAGCACCGTTTATATGCACCAAAGAATAGGTGCTATCAAAGTTGTTGCAGGAAAGATACCGTCAGATAAAGTAAAGGGAGCCTGGCAGAGGCTGGCATTCTCCCTCACAAACAAAAGGTTATGTGCTCTAAAAGACATGAAACTGGGCCAAGGTTTTCCAGGCTTAGACAATTGCGATGACTTGGCGACCTTTTTTGTCAACAAAGTGCGTCCATCTATCTTTCCTTTCCTGATCCTATTACCTCTCCGGTCTTTGTGAGGCCTAGCGGGGGACCGGGGGTCTATCTGGCATCTATTCTGTCCCTCTCTGAGGCGGAATTTACCCGGCTAAGTAGTAAGATTAGGTCGGGCTCCCCTCTGGACCCCCTGCAGCCTTCACAATTTAAGGAATCCCTTTCCTTCTTTAGGGTACCTCTCCGCAAAATAATTAACTCTTCCTTGTCATCTGGAACCGTTCCTGCTTCTTGGAAGCAAGCTTGGGCTTCTCCCATCCTGAAAAAAACTAATCTGGATTCCACAAAACCAGAGAGTTTCCGGCCTATATCCCTCCTTCCTTAGATAGCCAAAATCACGGAAGCACATGTCAACAACATGCTTACTCAGTATGTGAATTCCCATAACATCCTGGACCCTTCTCAGAATGGGTTTCGTCACGGCCATAGCATGGAAACTGCCCTTCTGGCCACTACTGAGCACCTGCGATTTCTTATGGACAAGGGTCAAAGTGCTATCTAACAACAGTGGTCCCATGCATAGATAACTACCAGATAAGATGAATATAGACATAATGGAACTATATTGAGAAGCGTGATTTGTCCAGCCGGACAGTGATCACAAATTTTTACTATAAAATAAATTCAACAAGGAAAATACCTTACATTCACAAAGAGTGAGAAACAAGCCTGTGCGCTCACGCTTACAAATTGGCAAAGTAGGAAGATAGGAAAAGGCAGAGGAGAAATGTTTAGGCAGAAAGTGAGCGATTGAAAAAGTTACAGAAATTCAGTTACACCATTAATTGCATATCTCATTCGGTATACATTCACATATATGGTGTTACAGTAAGTCGACGGCGTTTCGATCCCTTAACCATAATACACGGGATCATCATCAGGACAAAAATATTGTGCCTAAGGAGTACATTACACAATAGCCTAAAGAAGAAAGGAAAAAACGGAATGTATCAGCAAGAGAATATCACAACAGAGCGTATTCGGTGACATCAAGTGAATAAGGTGAGTGAGAATTCCTTAAGGGAATAGCTAATCACAGCATGCGTGATCTCATCAGTGGAGGACAATCGGGGGTACGGCGAGTGTCTAGAAAAGTGGCCAAACGCTGGCGTGAATAAGTCACAACAAGGATGCAGTTTCAAGAACAGTGGACCTATGCGGTTGTCATCGCAATCATAATTGCTCAGAGGAATATAGTAAGGACCATATCATGTAGCACTGTTGTATACATGATTTATGCAGTTTTGTTGAACGTCAGCATACAGGTGATCACAGTGAGTGCCCCAAATTGTGAGATCGCAGGTACGGCGAGTGTCTAGAGGAATGGCCAACCGCTGGCGTGTATGGATTACATCATGGATGCAGTTTCAGTGAACCTATGCGGTTGTCATCGTAATCGGGTCTGTGCATAACTGCCCAGTGAAAACCGAAAGTGAGGGACAGGAAGGCTACCTGTTAACTTGCGGCTAAGTGAAGGATCGTGGCTTGCTGTGCAGGACCGGCGGCTGGAAGGAGTATTTGCCAGGATAGTGGCACTGCTGAGGAAAGAAGGCCAGTCAGTGCTATCCAGCTAGGAGTATGCTTAAGAACCGGCTCTAAGGTATTGGACTCACCCGGATAATGCCTGGATAGGGCACTGAGTAAGTTGCGAATTAATGAAATAGCAGTAAGGCAGCTCCAGGGCGGGGCCGTCTGCCGGGCGTGTGGGCTCCCGCGTTGGGGGACTTCCGTAAGCCGAGTGGAGAGTCTAGAGGGAGAAAGGGTTAAGGAAGGGAGATTAAGGTGGTGCCCTAGACGTGGGAATGGTGGGACATGGAGACAGCTGAATAAAGCTAAACTTACCACAGGAGGTTCGAGTGTGAACCTTAGTTAATACGCAATCGCGAATTACGATACCCACAATAGGGGAGGATACACATCAAGCGCCAGGAATAAGGCGCGGGAGTTCGAGCCTGCAAGTGGGAAAAATAATAACTTGCGTTCAGGGCAATGCTCCGGGGTGGGAGTGTCAAAGACGTGCCCACGGGATAACAGGACTTACCCAGGGCTTCGTGTATGGATCCGGCTGTGTCCCCGAAGGGCGGGGAACCAGGAAGTTAAGCTGGGAGGTGGAAGCTGATAGGCGAGTGATCCAGCCTCAATGGTCATAAAAATAAAGAAGGGACTGACGGCGGCGGCCATCTTCAGTGAGTGGAATAAGGCAGGGAACCAGGTAGTGAGTGATGGAGCTTAATGGGAGAGGAATTAGAAGAGGGAATTGCGGCGGCCATCTTACGTGAATGAGTGAGAGCTTCCATAAAAATTACATGAGCATGCATGGAAACTGCATAATGCAGAGTGATTAAAAACAGAAATTATTATAGACACATTTACATGTACTGCAGGATTGGAAAAGCATTTGACCCAGTTACAGTAGGCTGGTCCAGTCCTCCTGTAGATTCAGACCTGTATTTAAACTGTCAGTTCTCAGTATCCATTTCAGTTCTTCTTTGTTGAGCATCCTATGCAAGTCACCTCCCCTGGGTGGTATCGTGATATGGCTGATTACAGTCCATTTGATCTGGTTCTCTGAATGTCCTTTTTCCACAAAATGTTCGACGAGTGGAGCATTGGCAGTTTTGCTCCTGATTCTGCTCCGATGCTGCGATATCCTGAGTTTGATCTTTTGCTTTGTTTGGCCCACATAGATCATGTTGCAAGGGCACAGAATCGCATAAATCAGGTTGCAGCTGTTGCAGTTGGTGAAGGTCTTAAGAACATTTTTGACATCTTTAAACACAAACTCCTTACTTTCAATACAAAAGTCACACACCACACACGTGTCACATTTAGAGTGGCCCCTCAAGGGGGGAAGGGACCAGAGGTCGTTTAAAGTGGTATTAGTCTTTTTTGATGGTGGTAGTGCTGCTCTAACCAACTGGTCTTTTAGGTTTTTGTTGCATTTGAAAGCAAATAGTGGTAATTCCAAGGAAAGATTTCCAGAGTTAATGATATGCCAGTTTTTTTTAATATTTTTCTTTATTTTATTGGACGCAGAGGAAAATGTTGTGACACAGACTAGTTTGTTAGATTCTTTTTTAGCCTTGGGTTCAAGAAGTGTCTCACGGGGGCAGTACCATGCCCTCTTCATGGCATTCCTCACCAGTCGTCTGGGGTAACCTCTGAGTCTAAGCTTGTTGGCTAAGATGTTTGCCTCCCTAAAGTAATCAGGTTTTTGGAAACAGTTTCTAGGGAGTCTTAAAAACTGCGAGTAGGGAAGACTGTCCCTAAGGGCTCGGGGATGGCAGCTATCATAACTAAGGAGTGTGTTTCTCTCAGTCGGTTTTCGGAACAAAGAGGTGAATAGTAAGCCATCTTTGTGTTGAATGCAGAGATCCAAGAATGGGATATTGGCTTTGCTCTGATCTATGGTGAAGGTTAGTCCATTGCAATTGCTGTTAAGCCAATGCACAAAAGTTGGAAGGATTTCCACAGGGCCTCCCCATATCATAAAAACGTCGTCAATGTAGCGTTTCCACATGAGGACGCCCTGATGGAAAGGATTGGTAACTGGGAGGATGGTGGTGCATTCTAGCGAATCCATATACAGAATAGCTAGCGTGGGAGCAAAAATTGCCCCCATCGAAGTACCCTTATTCTGTTGATAATACTGGTCTTCAAACATAAAATAGTTGCGGGTCAGCCAGATTTCTAGGAGCTGAATTATGAACAGAGTCGGCACAGGGTGTGGACGGGGACGTTTGTTCAATATTTCTTCCATAACCAGTAAGGAGTCTCTTTGGGGAATGTTGGTGTAAAGTGACTCGACGTCTAATGTCCACAGGGTTTCTGAGTCAGGGTCGAAAGGATGATTTTCAATAAGGTTTATCATATTCATGCTATCCCTAACATAACAGGTGACTGGTACAAAGTCTCTCAAGAAGAAATTAACGTAATGACCAAGTGGTTCTAACACCGAGCCACATCCAGATACAATTGGACGGCCTGGTGGATTATTGAGGCGTTTATGGATTTTGGGCAGTGTGTAAATGACCGGTATTCGAGGATGGCTAACATTAAGATAGTTGAATTCATGTTTGGAGATAAAGCCTGTTTCTAGGGCCTCAGATGTCACCTGTTTTATCAGGGTTTGCAGTTCTTTGGTGGGGTTGGTGGGGAGTCTGCTATAATGATCAGTATTTGAGACTTGGCGAGAGAGTTCTGTCTTGTAGCTATCTATATTTTGGAGTACAATGCCACCCCCTTTGTCCGCTGGTTTGATAACCAATTCACTTTTGTCTCGTAGTGATCTGATTGCATTCTTCTCATCTAGAGTGATGGTATAGGGGATGAACATGTGAGCTTGTGATAGGCTGATTGTCTCCTTGAGGATAACTTTTTCAAAAGTAATGATCTCCTTCTGGATCATACTGGCCGAAGGTGAGAAGGTTGGCACAATCAACCGGGGGAACGCCAAACGAGACAGAAGTTTTACAAATGGTGAACAGCCCTGAAAATCCTGATATGTCTATCCCACTGTTCAATTTGTCTGACCATAATCTCTCCTCTCAAGAGGTTTCTCTACTGAGTAAGGGACTCTCATTTGTGCCCACCTCTTACCCAAATTTCTTAGAAATACAGTCTGAGCTTCTAGGCTAGGGGCCTTTTTTGATTTAAACTCTACTCAACCCAAGATCACAACTACACCATTCAGACCTCCCTCTACCTTCTAACCTTCACCATAGATCAGAGCAAAACCAATATCCCATTCTTGGATCTTTGCATTCAAAACAAAGATGGCTTACTATTCACCTCTTTGTTCCGAAAACCGACTAAGAGAAACACACTCCTTAGTTATGATAGCTGCCATCCCCGAGCCCTTAGGGACAGTCTTCCCTACTCGCATTTTTTAAGACTCCGTAGAAACTGTTTCCAAAAACCTGATTACTTTAGGGAGGCAAACATCTTAGCCAACAAGCTTAGACTCAGAGGTTACCCCAGACGACTGGTGAGGAATGCCATGAAGAGGGCATGGTACTGCCCCCGTGAGACACTACTTGAACCCAAGGCTAAAAAAGAATCTAACAAACTAGTCGGTGTCACAACCTTTTTCTCTGCGTCCAATAAAATAAAGAAAAGTATTTAAAAAAACTGGCATATCATTAACTCTGGAAATCTTTCCTTGGAATTACCACTATTTGCTTTCAAATGCAAGAAAAACCTAAAAGACCAGTTGGTTAGAGCAGCACTACCACCATCAAAAAAGACTAATACCACTTTAAACGACCTCTGGTCCCTTCCCCCCTTGAGGGGCCACTCTAAATGTGGCACGTGTGTGGTGTGTGACTTTTGTATTGAAAGTAAGGAGTTTGTGTTTAAAGATGTCAAAAATGTTCTTAACACCTTCACCAACTGCAACAGCTGCAACCTGATTTATGCGATTCTGTGCCCTTGCAACATGATCTATGTGGGCCAAACAAAGCAAAAGATCAAACTCAGGATATCGCAGCATCGGAGCAGAATCAGGAGCAAAACTGCCAATGCTCCACTCGTCGAACATTTTGTGGAAAAAGGACATTCAGAGAACCAGATCAAATGGACTGTAATCAGCCAGATCACGATACCACCCAGGGGAGGTGACTTGCATAGGATGCTCAACAAAGAAGAACTGAAATGGATACTGAGAACTGACAGTTTAAATACAGGTCTGAATCTACAGGAGGACTGGACCAGCCTACTGTAACTGGGTCAAATGCTTTTCCAATCCTGCAGTACATGCAAATGTGTCTATAATAATTTCTGTTTTTAATCACTCTGCATTATGCAGTTTCCATGCATGCTTATGTAATTTTTATGGAAGCTCTCACTCATTCACGTAAGATGGCCGCCGCAATTCCCTCTTCTAATTCCTCTCCCATTAAGCTCCATCACTCACTTCCTGGTTCCCTGCCTTATTCCACTCACTTAAGATGGCCGCCCCCGCCAGTCCCTTCTTTATTTTTATGACCATTGAGGCTGGATCACTCGCCTATCAGATTCCACCTCCCAGCTTAACTTCCTGGTTCCCCGCCCTACGGGGACACAGCCGGATCCATACACGAAGCCCTGGGTAAGTCCTGTTATCCCGTGAGCACGTCTTTGACACTCCCACCCCGGAGCATTGCCCTGAACGCAAGTTATTATTTTTCCCACTTGCAGGCTCGAACTCCTGCACCTTATTCCTGGCGCTTGATGTGTATCCTCCCCCATTGTGAGTATCGTAATTCGCGATTGCGTATTAACTAAGGTTCACACTCGAACCTCCTGTGGTAAGTTCAGCTTTATTCAGCTGTCTCCATGTCCCACCATTCCCACGTCTAGGGCACCACCTTAATCTCCCTTCCTTAACCCTTCCTCCCTCTAGGCTCTCCACTCGGCTTACGGAAGTCCCCCAACGCGGGAGCCCACACGCCCGGCGGACGGCCCCGCCCTGGAGCTGCCTTACTGCTATTTCATTAATTCGCAACTTACTCAGTGCCCTATCCAGGCATTATCCGGGTGAGTCCAATACCTTAGAGCCGGTTCTTAAGCATACTCCCAGCTGGATAGCACTGACTGGCCTTCTTTCCTCAGCAGTGCCACTATCCTGGCAAATACCCCTTCCAGCCGCCTGCACAGCAAGCCACGATCCTTCACTTAGCCGCAAGTTAACAGGTAGCCTTCCTGTCCCTCACTTTCAGTTTTCACGGGGCAGTTATGCACAGACCCGATTACGATGACAACCGCATAGGTTCACTGAAACTGCATCTATGATGTAATCCATACACGCCAGCGGTTGGCCACTCCTCTAGACACTCACCGTACCTGCGATCTCACAATTTGGGGCACTCACTGTGATCACCTGTATGCTGACGTTCAACAAAACTGCATAAATCATGTATATAACAGTGCTGCATGATATGGTCCTTACTATATTCCTCTGAGCAGTTATGATTGCGATGACAACCGCATAGGTCCACTGTTCTTGAAACTGCATCCTTGTTGTGACTTATTCACGCCAGCGCTTGGCCACTTTTCTAGACACTCGCCGTACCCCCGATTGTCCTCCACTGATGAGATCACGCATGCTGTGATTAGCTATTCCCTTAAGGAATTCTCACTCACCTTATACACTTGATGTCACCGAATACGCTCTGTTGTGATATTCTCTTGCTGATACATTCCATTTTTTCCTTTCTTCTTTAGGCTATTGTGTAATGTACTCCTTAGGCACAATATTTTTGTCCTGATGATGATCCCGTGTATTATGGTTAAGGGATCGAAACGCCGTCGACTTACTGTAACACCATATATGTGAATGTATACCGAATGAGATATGCAATTAATGGTGTGACTGAATTTCTGTAACTTTTTCAATCGCTCACTTTCTGCCTAAACATTTCTCCTCTGCCTTTTCCTATCTTCCTACTTTGCCAATTTGTAAGCGTGAGCGCACAGGCTTGTGTCTCACTCTTTGTGAATGTAAGGTATTTTCCTTGTTGAATTTATTTTATAGTAAACATTTGTGATCACTGTCCGGCTGGACAAATCACGCTACTCAATATAGTTCCATTGTGTCTATATTCATCTTATCTGGTACTTATCTATGCATGGGACCACTGTTGTTAGATAAAACTATGTTACCCGAGGTCCTGTGCTGACTCGTTGGGTGCCCTTGTTGTTTTCTTGCTAAGGGTCAAAGTGCGGCGCTGCTTTTGTTAGATCTCAGCACCGCCTTTGTCCCATGTCATTATACTCCGAAGGCTTGAGGAGGCATGGATAGAGGGTTCAGCCTTGGACTGGCTTCGCTCCTTCCTGTCCAACAGATCCTTCCGAGTCTCGGTTCCCCCTTTTTCCTCCCAGATCCATACTATTGATCAGGGGGTGCCTCAGGGCTCGGCCTTGAGTCCACTACTCTTCAACTTATACGTCCAGCCACTGGCTGCGGTCGCCAAGCTGTGGGACCTCACGTTGGTCTCTTATGCCGACGATACGCAGCTGGTGATTACCTTGGCGGACGGTTCCTCCCCCTCTGCCTCCAGATTTAAAGATGGTATGACTGCGGTAGCCGATTAGATGGCTGCTAACTGTCTACAGCTGAATGCTGGGAAAACGGATGTTCTGCTGGTAGGTAAGAATGTGGATCTGTGGAACGAGCAGTGGTGGCCGATAGCCCTAGGGTCAATACCATCTCCCAAGAGTGTGGTAAAGAACCTTGGTGTCCTGGTGAACTCCTCTCTTTCTTTTCAGGCCCATACTAAGCAGCTAGCCGCCACGTGTTTTGGCACCCTGTGAGGCCTTAGACCCATCCTGAAATACTTTGATCCTCCGATACGCCAACTCATCATGCAGGCAACCATTCTCTCTGGCCTTGACTACGCGAGCTCCCTTCTAATGGGGGGGAAAAAGGCGGAAATTCAGAGAATGCAGCGCATTCAAAATGCTGCTGCTAGAGCTCTGGTGGGCCTGCCGTGCTTCTGCTCTGCTACCAGCACCATTCAGAGGCTGCACTGGCTTCCTATTGAAGACGCATTCACTTTAAGACACTCTGTCTTTCTTTTAAAATCTTGAAACTCTCGAGTCCTGCCCTGCTGGGAAACTTGATCACCCACTATGTTCCGTCTCATCCTCTCCGCTCTGCAGAGCTTCACTTGGCGGTTGTGCCCAGAATTAGGCTAGCAACTGAGTGCAGCCTCTCGATTTATTGCTTGAATAGAAGACGATTTGTTCCTTCTCCGTGCGATTCAAACGACAGCTTGAAGATAATTGATTTCCTCGCCGCCGAAGTGGACGTTCTTACGCCACCCAATGGCCTACGTCCGGTCTGGACCACCCGCTACCCCAGGATTCTGCTGTTCTCCACGACCAGGATCAGAACCTTTACTGGCTTAACTCCCATTGAGTCCACTCTTACTGGTCAGATATTCACTGGACCACGCACTGCACCCAGCCCACCCTGTCCTGAAGATGATCCTCAGTGATACGGATCGAAACGCCGTCGACTAAACAGCCAGACTCTAGGCGCCCTCCCACAGTGGTTCTCCTTATGAACATTGAACTAAGACACTATTATTGAATTGGAAACCATTGTGTACCTTCACTGTATATATTTGCACCTTGCACTTTGCGCCGTTCACGCTGTATTCCTTGTCACTTGCGCTGCCGTAGTGTCACCACCCACTGCACTTGTGCACCTTGTACAAACCCTTTGGGCTGATATATGTCATTTGTTTAATTGTTTATACAGTGCTGAAACCATTTGTATTTATCTGTCCCCTCTCTCTACAATTTTGTGAATTATAAAATGATGCTTTTCAGCACAACCATGAACAAAATAACTGACTCCTTGATCTTTTTAGGATAATACTGTATAGATATCCTTACCAGGTATTGTTTACTGTTTTATTTAATTATACCCTTTGGGATATTGTTTTGTATACACTTCCTTATACCCCAATCCCAATAGGTTGATGGGTTCATACTCCTGTTTCTCTGTATATACAGAATTAGGCTCGCCAGGGCGGGCGGGCGCGCTTTCAGGTACCTCGCGCCCAAGTTGTGGAATTCCCTTCCAGTACATATCCACGCCATTGACTGTCTGTCTGTTTTTAGAAAAGCCATCAAGACCTTCTTGTTCCCTTCATCTTAGTCTCCTGTAGCTCCTTTCTTCGTCTCAGTCCGGTTCATATCTGTGTGCCCTTCGTGGCTAGCGCCGGGACGCCCCTTCGCTGGGGCAGCTGTGCGCTCTACAAAACGGTTAACATAACATAACATAACATTCCTGAACATAACTGTCTAGGAGCACAGTGGTAATTCCAGAGCACATGGAAAAAAACGTTTTATAAACCATATGATACTTATTTTCTGCCTGAAGAAAGAATACATTTTTAAATACATCTCTGTGTTTGGGAAGTAATGAATTTGAACTCCATGCATTAAAAAATATAAATTTAGGAGGGAGTCCCCTTCAGTCACAAATGACCTTCTTTCCTACATGCATTTTCCTTTGTTGGGTAGAACCCACCCGTAATGAAAACAGCATTTCTCTTGGAACATGCGGGACTCGAAGCCATTGTTGGTGCATTTTTGGAATGAGTGTGATGTGTGAAGATAGTTACCTCTGGTGTCAGGAGTGTGCAATCTGTAAAGTATCTACTTGTCCAAAGGATGGAAGGTTTCATATATCTACGTTCCCTGGATAAAAATCCACTTGTCCCATTCGATGCCATTCACTGAGGTAACAAATCCTGCCAACCTTCTCATATCAAAGTTCTGAAAATATCCCCTTTGATTATGGCCCGGGTTTGTGCTATGGTAGGGTTTGGAATCTACCAAGGCTTTGACAGAGCCACATTTCCAATTTTACCAAACACTGAGCATACCAGGGTTTCATTTTCGAACATTGGCAGGCTCTGTTTATGAATGGCATCCTGAACTCTGAATATGAAACACTTTTGCTAGGCTGAAATTATGATTGTAGCAGAATTATATATTTGGATTCTGAGGAAGCATCTAGTGAAATCCTTTGAAGAATATACTTTCGAGCTTTTAGTCTAACAGAACGTTACTGAAAATAAACCCAGGTTATGTTTGCGGTCCAGGGTCTAGGTTGACATCCGCCGATCAACGAGACCACTCACAGTCTGGACTTCTCCACTCGGGCAGTCTAATTCTCAGGAAAATCACTTCAATTCCCTGTGCCTCTGTGTTACGTTGGCACTTTCTCCGTTTGCCTTTTGTCCCTCTTTTGCCCCCGTCCCTGCCGCGCGACTCTTGGCATTTGCATGCGTTACGTCAGAGAGCTATCTGACAGTTGTGTTTACAGTTTAACGGCATTGATTGTGAGCCGGTGACCGGAGCGCTCTTTCCTTCCGGTGTGTCATATATAACTTGAAATAAAGTGACACCTTAAAGTATACCGTGTGTTTACTTTACAAATTTGGCGACGAGGATGGGATACCGGAGAACCCACAACTTGAGGAATATATTTTATGACGTGACAAAGTGCACGACGGCATCGTGAAGAGTTTATTCCCTAACACGAAGCATTTCTAAGTTGAGGAAAAAGAGCAGCCACCGTTATTTCCGGTAATTTTGATATATGAGTGAGTTGAGATAATTTCCCATGGACTGTTTGCGGATTATATGAGACCGGTGAATTCTAATTGAACTTTGGGCGTTCTCATGAAATTGAAAAAATACAGAAAAGTAAGACCCAAGTTGATGTACACTGGAATCTGCGCAAGTTCATGAGGTGAGCCCTTTAAGCTGGGTGAGGAGATGTGAGCGGTGAAGGGAACGAAGTAAAATCTCTGACACTGCATTGAAATTGATCTGAAACTACGCATGCGTGTGAAGCATGTTTCTCCTCATAACTTCAAATTAAAGTTAAAAAAAAAGAAATTGATTACATACAGGAGTCAAGGGGCCATTTTGAGTAAAAAAGTCACCGTGTTGTGAAACTATTAAAACGCGTGAGCCCTGTATGCCGGGAGGAGGAGCAGTGAGCGGAGCTGCGAACGCGATTAATTCTCTTAAACCGCGTTTGAATGACAAAAGAGCGTGAAAATCTCCTCAGCGTGTGGCGCGAACAGCAGCGCAACGAGTTGAAGTGAATGGCGCCACCTAGCGATGAAGGAATAATGAGCAGAGGCAAACAGTAACTGGACGAAGATAATAAGAAGAATAACTAGTGATTCGAATCGAAGCTTTGCACTATAGCAGGAGGAAAAAAAAGAAGATTATAACATTTTGCAAGTAACCCAGCAAGTGAATTTAAAATTAGGAAGTGTAGTTATAAAAGGTGTAAAGAGTAATACAACAAGTGAAATTTTAATGAACATATACAGTAAGTAGTAACTGTACGATTGAATAACTAATATAAAAGTTGGAATTTATTGCAAAATTAACATGGATAAAAACAAAATGTATAATTTACCGCCACCGGAGCCATTTATGGAAGGAGATGGTACTAATATTGCAGAATGGGAGGAGTGGAAGGTATATTTTAACAATTATATATCCATATTTGACGAGGAGGAAGAACCATTAAAACCAGAGGAGAAGGTAGAAATATTGTTACACAGTTTAGGAGCCAGTGGACAAAAAGTGTACTATAACATAGAAAAGGATGTCAGTGAGGGTGCAGACAGGAATGCATTTGAAAATGTAATGGATGTTTTTGATGAACATTACAAGCAAGTAATGAAGGTCAATGCAAAAAGGAACGTAGTATACAGGGAGGATGAAGATCACAAAATGGAAGTGGAAAAATTTAAGGAAGAACCATTAAAAACAGAGGAGAAGGTAGAAATATTCTTACACAGTTTAGGAGCCGATGAACAAAGAGTGTACTGTAACATTGAAGTGGAAGTCAATAAGGGAGCAAACAGGAATGTAATTGAGGATTTTATGGATGGAATAGGTGATCATTACAAACAAAAAATGAATGTCAATGCAAAAAGGAACAAAATTTACGAGGAAGATGGTGATTGCAATATGAAAGAGAACAAAAGTGAGACCAAACCTAAGTGTAGCATTGACATAGATGGAGTAGAAATTGACTTTATCGTTGATTCAGGGTCACATTGTACAGTGATAAGCAAAAGTATATGGAAGAGTAAATTAGAAGTAACACTTGGAAATGAATTAGAAGAAGCTGACACGTCCCTGACGACATACACAGGAGAAAAAATAAACTTAATTGGATGTAGAGTGGCGAAATTGAGTTACATGAAGAGAAGTACATGGAGTAAAGTATATATTTCAGAAGAAGGGACCTCTGTACTGGGGGGGGAAGTGCAAAAGAAACTAAAAATAACGATAAATCCCAACGGTACAGAACCTGTTAGTAGGCTGGCAATAAACAACAGTAGACAAATTACAAGGTTGAAGAAGTCAAGTGAGAGAACACCACCATCTAAGGCAAATGTTGGATGGACAAGGGCTGCATGGAGTAATGAATGGAAAAATGAAGCAGCAAATGACGGATCCGTACAAAAACAAAATACATTATGGAGAAAAGATGTGGTAGATAATATTAGCAGAGATTACAAGGAAAAGATCAGTGAAGAAGATGTGGTAGAAAAAAGCGAACTTACCTATAAAGGAACGTGTATGGTATCACAATCTACGATGGAAGAGGTGGACCTTTGCAATGCGAACTGCCTCAAAGATGGGGAAGCATGGCGCTCTGCTGCACTGAATGAGTCAAAAACTATGACAAGAAAGAAATATGCTGATGACATTGACCAGGAAGAGGAAGATGGTCAGTGTCTGGTTGGGTCAAAACGTAACATGCAAGGAGAGTACTATGACTGGTTATATAGAGAAGTGTCAGAGAAGGAAAGTAAGGAGGCACACAAACACGTACAATGTCCACACCCCAAAGTTCAATTAGGAAAGAACAGGGTGCTTAAAGAATGCCGGAGAGAATATGAGTTAAGAGACACAGATGACTCAACCACATTCTTATGCGGAACTCACTTGATGAAATTGGAAGAAGGACAGGTCTTTGATGTGGCATGTATTGAAGGAGGAGGATTTATTGGAAAGGAGAGTACAAGTGGCATTGGGACAGAGTACAACAAGAGACCTGACGTTAAACCTAACACTGATGGTGAAAATGCGAGGGAAATCAGTTGTATGAGTAGGCGCAGACGCAGCGTAATATGGTCCAGGAAATATCCTAAGAAGAAGGATCCCAAGGCTGTTGTCTCTCACCGAGATGGAGAAGTTGATACGAGTAATAACAGACAGGAGCACAATACCGAAATGGATTGCCGAGGCGGGTTGAACTATGAGGAATCGGAGGAAGAAAATAAGATGGCACACAAACCCGTACCATGCCCACATCATGTGGTAAACTTAGAAATTGATTAGACGCATACTGGATTTGTGGGTCGGCTCGAGTACAGTGGATCAGAAGACTCTGCGAGTCCTTATGTGAAGTTCATTCATCCACGTGGAGGATGGACAGGACTTAGTGTGGGCTAATATGGAATACAGACTGCGTTGACAGCAACACCACCAGTTGTTCTAGAACTAAGAACAACCAAAAGTCTGCAGTTAGACTCTCCCCAGATGATGTCAACGAGGATGAAACCAGTTACCAGAGGCAACTTGCTACCTTGTGAACTGACCCATAGAGTGCTAAGATGTATTGTTGGACTTACAGTATATGTTCTTTTCTCTTCCCTTTTCTTTCCTCCCTTCGGAAGGTGAAGTGTTACGTTGGCACTTTCTCCGTTTGCCTTATGTCCCTCTTTTGCCCCCGTCCCTGCCGCGCGACTCTTGGCATTTGCATGCGTTACGTCAGAGAGCTATCTGACAGTTGTGTTTACAGTTTAACGGCATTGATTGTGAGCCGGTGACCGGAGCGCTCTTTCCTTCCGGTGTGTCGTATATCACTTGAAATAAAATGACACCTTAAAGTATACTGTGTGTTTACTTTACACTCTGTTACCCTGGTGTATATAATCAGAGCATCTCCCATGGACTAGATCAATGGATGGTTTACATTTTGAAAGTAGATTAATTTGGCAGGCTGTCTCCTATGGACCTAATTCTTGAAGCTATTTATGCACGGAAAGAAAGCTAACATATGCAAAGAGGTTGGTCTTGAACTCATCAATGGTTACTCTCATGGAGATGTTTGTGTGACCATATCTACTCATCAGAGCTAGAAGCAGATGGAAAGTGATGATTGCAGAGCTGCAATGTCCCGTGACTTTGTCAATGCCCACAAACGTAAATGTCAGGTCATTCACAAACCACTCTAGTACCTCTTCCCATCCCTGAAAAGGTTAGGTATTTATTCCTGATATGTACAGGGGTAAAACCTTTTCTAGGGGGAAATGGGCACCCACATCACAGCATTAAGATGTTGGTGCATGGAAAGGTGTTTCTCTATGGGGCAAACGTTCTCCTACTGGAGAAAAAAAGATTTTAACAAGAAAATTCATATTCGCACTGCAAGTTTTCACGAGAGCACAGTTACGTGAGTCTATTCTACTATTACAAAATAAAATTCACACCAGCCTGCTAAGAGTATAGTTTCCAGGCCTACTTATATGAAGTTTAGAATTCATGAAAGACAAATCTGCAGAAATGCAACGTCATAGATCTTTTGTAACATGCTGCCCACGATGTGCCCCTTGTTGTTTTTCCCTGATTATCCATTGTCATTTTTTAAATGCTCACTTGCCTCAAACATATTTTACAAATCTATGCCTCAGACAATTGGTGTTTGAAGCCCTCCTTTAAATTTGCAGGATAGTTTAGCAAAGCTGCCGGTGGCTTTCATATGTTTTTCGTTCTAACTGTAATTAATAGTTAGGGGCTTTTTATATTGAAACAGTCACCAATCCTACCTTCTTTCTTCTGAAAGTATTTGCAGACAGTCAAGGAGACATTTGGGACCATTACAAATAGCCACAAATTGTTAGAGTTTACGAATATCTATACATGTTTTTGTACTGGAATTTTAGCCTGAAATGCAAGTTGGTTTTACATTTTAATATTTTTCCTCAGAGTGTCCGTTCTAACAGTAAAGCCTTTGCATTAGTGAGCCATATCTACAAATTTGAACATATTATCCATGCAGGTGCATACCTTTATTTAGCAGCACACTTCTTTCCCACAGCCACAATGTATATTAGAAGCAGGCAGCCACAAGATTCAGGGTGCAGGGGCTCGGGCAAACTTGTCCAGTGAATGAAATAAGCATGAAAACGTGTTGACACTAAAGAACGTCGTGGATGTCGGCTTTAGAAATCTCAAATCCCTAGTTATTTTTTCCTCATTTAAAATAGTCTCCCCACATTAGATTATCAACATTCTGTTTCCTAAAATAAAAGGACTGATTATTGAATTTTGTTGCGCTCCTAAGTATAATTTAGGGACTATGGGCCACATAAATGTATGAAAGCATTTTGCATTTGCAATGTAGGTAATTGCAATTTTTAGCAATTACCTCAAGTGCGAATGCAAACAGGGAATAGCAATCTGCGATTCCCTAATGCACATGTAAGAAGCCTTTCCTAAATGCAAATTATGCTCTTAGGATATTCTATTACCATCAACTTCGAGTTGATGGTAACCATGTGCTAACTTTAGAAAATGCACAAAACAACCTTTTTCAAAGGGCCATGTAGCGCCCACATGCCCCTAGAGCATGTGTGTGCCTTACATGTGCATCTTTTTTTGTTAGGGGTGCTTCAGGGGGGCCTTAGGCCCCCACGCACCCTTGGCTTTGCATTACCTCATTTGTGATTACCAATTAGGTAATCCCAATTTAGGTAATGCAAGACCATTCTCAGCTATGAGCCTTGAGGCCCACAGGAACAAATGGAGTCACAATTACAAATAACGATTCCCTAATTGCGTTTGCGATTTTTAGGAAATCGCAATAAGGGAATCGCTGTTTCCTGTCTGCTTTGTTACATCACATTTTGAGATTACTAAATAACAATTTCTTAAAAATCGCTATTTGGTAATCGCAAAATGATATTTTCATGCATGTGGGCTACAAAGATTTGAAAGGGCAAAGCTTCATTGCTCATGTACAAAATCAGCAATGGTATTTTTGCAAATAAACTCTGTTAATGCAGACATTTCACATGTGTCAGTCCTGGGTTAGGGTCAGAGTCGCCGGGTCTGTGTCAGGACATCTGAAAACAAGCGCCTTGAGACCCTCCGGGTGAGTAGTGCGCTATACAAATTAGTGAACTTGAACTTGAACTAGACAGCCGAGGAGTTTAATACAGTTATCAAAAAGAACAACCTGTGAATGCTTATATCAGTACACCTGTGACATGACCCTCAATATATAGAATAAACTAGCAAGTAGAATGTGCCCGACTTCTTTCCCGGCATCATACCTCCCAATTCACTCTAATCCATCATTTACATGGGCACTGGGGGCAAAGGCTTCTTTAAATGGTGCCGGGGGCTCTAGAATGCTGTCAGATATGTTCCTTAAAGGGAAAATTAAATCTTTCACGCAATGTAATCTAGTTTGGGCTGGACGATAAGGAAAAGTTCAGGTGTGCACAGATCCGACCCTTGAACCAGAGGACAAGCAGGCAGGTATCCAAGAAAAGACTATTTGAGAAAGAGACCTGGAAGAAAATAGGGAGAAAAGAAAGTATTAAAGTGAGGCCAATAGGGTACCTCAGATGGGCATACATGGGCACATGGGAAAGAATACTTATGATATGCATACAACCCAAACAATGGGAAATCCTTAGAAGAGATTAACAAAAGCTTGCGGATTGCTGAAAACAAGGGACCTACACTACAGAGTAATGTATGGCTGGTATTACAAACAGGGAAGATTGAAATACATATATTGGAATGCTAGACATGCTGGAGAGGTTGTGGCGGTCGCGGTATATAAGATTGCATATATATAATATGGTGGGTGCACCCCACCATAAAGGTAAAACCCTTCTGAAGGAGCTGGGAAGACACTAGCGCAGGTCCTGGGTAATCCTCTCCCCGAGAATCCAGGCGCATGGAAACTAGGTTTGCGATCCTTGGAAATCAAATGTCTACATAAGCAAGAGTGGGAAGCAAAACTACAGTGTTCAGGGGCAGCAAAACTGACACTGATAACTATAAGAAACACGTAAATTGGAGAAGCTGTTGGACGTGCTTAATAAGTGGTTATTTAGAAGTATGGATCTGTATGTCACTCGCAACTCTGGGGAAAACGGATATTCACTTTATTCCCTTTGACTTTTTGTGTTGAAATTATAACAGGTCAGGATGAAAATTCAATAAACATAGTGTGGACAAAACTACTTTAGGGAGGGAAAATGACAGTCTGGAATGCCTGGCTCAGCTGTTTATTGGCTTGTTAGACCATACAGGACAACCGCCGAGCCAGGTTCTTAATTTCTGCCTTTCTTAAACTTTAAAATGATTTCCCAGTTCACCTCGGAGGATGCGAGTTCATTTTTGCTTGATGGCAAGACAATGTTTCGAGATTATTTTCACTCTGATCAAGCTCAGCCAAAATGCACTGTGTATGCATAATTTTAACTAACAAGTTTGCCTTTTCCAACATTTTCGCAAACGTTCCAATTTTCATACAAAGGTAGGGAATTGTAAAATGTCGTAAATTCGTGAAGTGCAAAGTTTTCTCTAGCACTTCGCGAAAGGTGCGAGGAAAAAGAACTTTGCAATTTCACACCTCTCTGCTATGGGGAGGATGCTTTAAAAAAAGAGGCAGTAAACTGCATTATCAGCCTGTGTCCTCTAGCCTTTCACTAGCTGGACATATGTAGAAAACTGGTGGTGGCACGTTCAGTGAGTTAGGGTGGCAGTAGTTGCCAACAAGGCCTGACACTTCAATTTGCAACCAGGCTGAGATCAATACGTTCCAGTTCACATTGCATTACAAAATTAACCTGTAACCAACAATGCTGCTTGAGGGGTGGCAAGCGTTTACACTGCATACAAAGAAAAACAACGTTTACAATCCCGGGTGTAAGTCAGGCAGGCCGGGGGCGGGACGTCAAGACACACCGGAAGCCCGGCCGGGCTTCCGTGAGGTGAGAACCTCGCACGCACAGAAGGATGAGACCGCCGCCGCCTGCAACGAGCCCTCGCCTGGAGACGAGTACCGCTGAGTGGGGGCCTTTGCTGAGCTGCGAGGGCGGGGGGCATGTGTGTGTGCGTAGGGCGGCGGGGGCTCTGTATGTGTGTGAGCGTGCGTGTGTGTATGTGTCTTGGAGTCTGTGTGTATGTATGCGTGTGTGTGTTTAAAAGAGCCCGATGACTGTGGCATGGGGGGGGACGGGGGGGAGAGTGTGTGTGTGTGAGCGAGCGAGTGTCTGTCTGTATGCGCACGCATGTGTTTATGTGTGGGGATGTGCACGGCGCGGGAATTGCTGCGAATGTGGACGGAGCCGACGTGCGCGTGCACGAGGTCAAATCCACAGGTTAAAGCGCGTGGCACCCTCTTGTCCCTAATACCCCCGAAGTCGATGACTATAGTTGTCGAACTTGGACAGCATCCTACGGATGCTAGTCCAGCTCGACCTAAAAAGTTAGTGAACATGCACAAACTTGTAGGCTTCTATGTATTCATAAACCACCTATAGGTAGTTTTACCTCCGGAAGGGCACACAAATAACTCCTGTCAACAAAAGGGTTAATTGAGTTTTTACGGTAGAGATGGGGACCCCCAAAATTGAACGAGCGCAATGGAGTGCGTGTTCCCCAAAAGACAAACATATTTTTACTGTGGAAAAGCCAAAAAGAAAAAATATTAGTAGTACTTAATAATATTTGCATTGCATTTCTACGTGCAGGACTATACACTTGGGGGCACATTCACTATTGGTTTGCACAATGTGGCACAGTAAGGGAACTTTTCTGCTCTCTCCTTGCGCTGGTGCACTGTGTGCTGCCTAGTTCGCAGTCACCTATGCACAATAGATAGGATAGTTCTGTGCAGGAAGGAATACCTTCTTACACAAAATAATGCAAAGAGGAATTTCCCTCTTTTTATATGAGCTGCATCATGCAGATTAGATCAAAAGAGGAAATAACAAGGAGAAATATAGATATTTCTCCTCCTTATGCATCTGTCGGGTACACGCACCATTTGGCTCAAATCAGGTTTACAAGTCTTTTTAAATCTAGGTTTACCTCAAAATACATAGGTGGATGCGTGGAAACGCCCATGCTCCATACACGATGCAGAGTAATGCAAAGCAGTGCTATGTGCTGCCTTGTGTTACTTTGTATTTACTGAACCATGCAATGTGGCTTCGTGTGGCTTAGTAAATGCCAAAAATGATTGTGCATTGGAGCTGCGCCATGAAAGTGGTGCAGCCTGAATGCAAAATCATGGTGAATCTGGGGCCAGGTCTATGTCTGGAAATACTAAAGTGTTACTGCAGAAGTTCTGGAGCACTCTTAGAATTATTTGTGAATTCCCCCCAAAAGAAATTGCGCAAACAAATTTCTGAATATTCTTTTCAATTTTTTTACAACTAGGCCCATGCACATTAGGACAAGTACTCAATTTCACACATTCCACACTAAAAAAAACTTTCTGGAAACTCTTACAGATGACGTCCATTCCATGCCAGCTGGAAGATAAGACTACATTTAATTTGTTTTTCTAAATTCAAGACACTGAAGTTTGGCACAACAACTCTAACCAGCTCAGGTCCGCCAGCAGCGTGTAGATTCCCCACAATCAGAAAAAGTTCACTCATTTCCTCCATTCTCCATCAAACTATTTATTAACCGTTAGATTGTGATCCAGCCATCTCATGACAAGTTTACAAGAGCATGACTGGAAATACATCGCTAACAAAAATGAAAAGCTTCATAACGTAGTCCAATTGACAGGAAAAGCTTTAACTCTCCTAGCCTGTCACCCTTCCCCTCTCCCTGGACAAACCAAATTGAAGACTATTCATCCTTTTTACTTGGCAAGCTGGACTGGGAACCCAAAGCAGCCCTGGCAATTTTGTCAAACCAGCTTCCCAGGGGAAGGTGGGTGCATGAGTGAAGCCCTGCAGCTTTAGTTACTGGGGGCCAATATTGCAGCACCGCTGCAAAACCACCCCAAGTATCAACATCACCCCTTCCCATCACTTCAAAGCCAGCCCCCACCCTTCCGGCCTCCCGGGGAAAAGCCTGATGCCCGCTACGGCCAGTCCGGCCCTCAACTTGAACATCCCATTCCTTGGACAGGACGTACAAAGCAACCTGCTCACCGGCACAAAGAAACCTAATGGCAATAAATACAGACTGACTGTTAATTGTAGATCATACACTGCCAAACTCAGCCTTAATCCAAGCAACCAATACTGCTAACACCAAAGCACACATTGTACTTAAAAAGACCAGGCCTATTGGCTTTGTCAATGCTTGTTTAAATAATTGATTCTCAACAGGCTGTAAAATAGTGGGCAATAGAAAGCGAGAAGCATGAGTTTAGGTGAAAGATGGAGAAAGAGGTAGGAAAAAGAGGGAGAGAGGACATCTCAGTGCCGCTCCATGTAGAGGTCACTTAGGCAGCCCGCATCTGATGTGCCACATCAAGCAAGCACGTCCAACTAAATTTTACAGATAAAAAGCGTGAGGAAAGATGAAAGGAGAGCATGAAGTGTGTAAAGGGAAATGATGAAAGGACAGAAATGATGGCGCTGTGACAGAGTACAAAGAGAAACAACAAGAGAAGACGCACTCCCGGTCAGTTTCAGTGAATACGGGAACTTCCAAGCTGAGAGGCCTCGTGTAGGTTCCCATTTCAGCATGACCCTTTCTTAGAAGTCCTCCAATACATGATATTCCAGACCAATGTACAGCCAAGAAGCCCTGCATAACTTCAGATTCCTGGTCTGAATCACTTATCTGAATATTAGAGGTCAATACTCGAGCCGAGATACCCTGCATCACTGGATATTCCAGTTAGGTACTCCAGCCGAGGACCCAGCCATATGCAAATCAGTCTTGACCCTGCTCCCCATGGGAACAGTCCAGGCCAAACTGCCAGGCCAGGTCCTCCTTGGACCAGAAACAAGCATCCTGGGATCAGTTTCGGGATCTCACCCCTCATCAGCCAGGCTAGTTTGAATCCAATGGCACAGATCACCGGACCCACGTCTGGGTAGATCCTTGGCCACTTAAGGCAAACATAGAAAACACAACAAGATGATGGACGGAGTGCTGAAACTTTTCAAAAACTCAGTCCCAGTTTAGAGAACTGGGTTTAATGCATCCTTCTTGTGCTCACTATGCCACTCCAGTTTGGACCCAGCCATATGCAAATCAGTCTTGACCCTCCTCCCCATGGGAACAATCTAGTCCGAACTGCCAGGCCAGGTCCTCCATCCACCGAAAACAAGCATCCTGTGACTGGTTTCGGGGTACGAACCCTCATAAGCCAGGCTAGCTTGAATCCACTGGCACAGCAAACAAGGGACCCATGTCTGGGCGCGCTCTTGGCCACTTGCGGGACTGAAGATACTCGGCCTGCTCTCAGCTACTGAAAGGTGATCCATTGTGTGAATTTCTTCAATAAGTCCATGGTAGCCATGACATTTTCTACCTTCGGTGTAACTTCAGACGCAGAAGTGGAGGCCACGATTTCCACTTTGGGGTAGCAGGAGAAGACAACTATTCTGATGAGTGTGTTATTGGCGAGGTTGCCAAAATCAGCACTCGGCATTGCCACGGGCCTGCTCGGCCACCTTCTGTGATGACCAGGGAAGAGCATGTGCACAGTCTTAAGCGAGATGTATAGAAAAAATGTAGGTGTCCCACTTAGCATTCTTCACAGAGGTTGGGAAGGAAGCCTCATGAACATGCTCTGACGATGATTAAGGTGCATCTGCATTTTAGAAAGATTTGGCTTTATACTGTCTAGGCAGCCCTTTAGAATGAGTTGGATGGTTTGCCTGACACTGATCATTATGGGATGACCGTGACTACAGTGCCCTCATGCCTATGGGTAAATGTTGCGCTTTATAAATTCAAATCAAATCAAATGCTTATGGCAACGTGCTGGCACTTTATAACGCACCCAAACAAATGTGTTTTCTAACCTCAGTAAATTCACCCCTAAGTCCTAGGTCAAGAGTTGCTCTTAGCAGGCCGCATGTCTCTTCCAATCCTTCGCTTATCACAAATATGAAATAATGAAGAACTTTCTCAAGAGACAGTAACAAAGAGAGGTTTTTTTGTGGTCCAAGCCTGTGCTTTAAATGGGCAAGTACTGTTGTCAGGTGATTTGAAAGGGAGGGTCCCAGCAGTTCTCAGCAGGAGTGCAATACACTTAATGGAAGAGTACAGTCACAGAGTACAGAGTTGGGAACAAGTACGCCAAGATATTTAGTTTCAGCACTTTTACATTTCGATTTCATGACCTGGTCCAGGCAAAACAGATGTTTGCCTTAGAGACGGCTCCCCGTCCATTTAAATTAAAAAAACTGTTTTTTGGAGTTCAACAGTAATTCAAATCTGCACTAGGTGGCGCCCTTGGGCACATTATAGAATAACCAACACTGTAACAGAGCATATCCTTGGATTTTGTGCAGTTTTTTAAATGTTTTTTTATTTAATCTTCACTACTCAGAGTAGAATTGTACTTATTAACCTAATATCACCACCCTATGCCTTCTCTATTACCTAGTCGAGGGATGGTGAATTGTTTGTTATCCCAGGTTGATTCCTGCCGAGAGGCCCGACTCTATTAGCAGTTGGGAAGCTAACTCCTAGTTCCAGCTGAGAGGCCAATATCACTTCCCATTGAGGCCCTGACCCCATTCTCATTCCAACTGTGTTTCCAACTAAAACTCTTAGCTTCACTTCACACTCCATTTATGTGGAAAATGTATTCTGCCACATACCGATGGCTCCATTCTCTGGCACAATGGTGAACATACTATCTGGAACAAAGATGAAATATTCAAGCATTCTGATTATGCCATACAATAATGAGCTTATCTACTGCATGCTTTATTATAATTTTCTAATTCCCCAAAAAACTATGAGAAAGGTGTTCCACATTCACACAACGATGGCCCTATTCCTACACCACATAATATCACTGCTCAGGGCATCTTACCCCTAACCCAGTATTTCCTGTGCTAGTTCACTGTGAGGAACATTGCTTCTGATGACCACATGCCTGATTATGGTGCGATGATACACTGGCTTAATTTCACCAAGATCACAGAGGTGGTGGAAGTGACGTCACACAACCTCAGGCCACAGTGACAACACAGAAAGTCAATCACCTTGAACCTCCAATGGCTGGCTTTTATATTTTGTTATCGCTGACTGTTGGAAACTTATGTCTCTTCATCTTCTTGGAGCAAAGCATTTCTCTCGACCCAGTATGATTATTTTAAAGGAGTAATCGGTCTCAAATCTGTATTTACATTTCAAAAACAATTGTTGTTAAAGTCAACATGGCGTCGAAATCTCTACTGCTGAAAAAGGGGATGTCTTCTTCAACCTGTCAGTCCATAGCGGGCTGATGCCAGGTCACCTCTGGCCCCAGCAGAGGCAACTTTCAAATCTTACGGCTGACAAGCAGAAGTGTACAACGAAATTAGAGGATGTTTTTTTAGTCCATGACTGGTTTCACTCTTGGGCGTATTCTTACGTTTAAATAGGTATTTCTCCATAACAAGTCTGTTGTCATAATTTTATTATTTTAGAATATTATTACTGTTATCTTCCTTCTCCTCATTGTTCTTGTCTGTTCCTTTAAGATGAAAGACTAATGAGATTCATGCTTGGTTATCTAATCTAATTTCTCTTTGAACATATATTTTCAAAGAATGATACATTAATGTTAAAATGTTGCTTGTTAATAAACAGTGCTTGGTGACAGACGCAAATACATTAGCAACAGCAAATGCCACCTTTTCTTTTGAAAGATTAACTCGTCGAGTAAACCAGGCTGGTTTCAAGGAAGCTCTCAGAGGCTGTGAACAGCATCTTAAGGGTAACAACTGTTGCCTTCATTTAATGCCTCCCACCTGGTGAGTCTGGTCACCTTCTGTGCAAGACAGAACAGGACTAATCAGGTCTAAGTAATAAGGCAGAAATGCAGAGAGAGTGAAAATAAAAGGAAATTACAATTTGACTAAAAACCACACTTGGGTGCAGTGAGAGGTGGGTGGGTCTGATACTTAGCAAAACTAAATGAAGGTGGAGTGTAATGTTTTGAATTTGTGGAACTTTTAATGTATTCATTCAAGTTTCTTTACTTGCCAGTTGAATGTCTTTTACGTCTAGATCTGACAAATTGGTATACAAAATGATGACAAAAATTCCCACCTCTTCTCTCCCAAGCTATCCTAGGCCAACAGCCCTCATCTATTTCCTGTTTTTATCTATAGAAAAAAGTTCACAGTGATTCGATAATTCTGATAGGAACGTAGAACAAGTTCAGTCCAGTTCACTCTGATTAAATATTGCCCGTTGGCAGGCCTCTAGGCGCGCTAAGGAAACAAAAGTGTAGGGAAAAAAGTGACTTGGCAACAATGTGCTCAGGTTACAAAAGTGAAACTCAAGCTCTGGTCTCCAGAGATGCCAACCTACCCCTGGATGACATCTTTGTGATAACCTAACTCTAGTCTGTGTAATGGACGGGGGTGGGGGGGGGGGGGTTGTGGGGGTTCCAGGAAAATAAAAAAGAATGTTAACAATAAAGATGTTGATATTAGCTTGGTTTTATATAGCGCTAAATGTGGTGCCACTGACGTTTCTAGGCTCAGTATATTAAAAACAGGGTTTTCAATAAAGATGATGATGATAACAATAATAGCTTATTTTTACATAGCGCTAAATACGAAACTGGTGTTTCTAAGCACTGTAAAGAACAGATTCTAAGATGTCAAACTATCTGATGTATCACAGGTGCTGTTCTCGCAAATTAACCTTCTGGCCTGACTCTGCGCATATGACCACGTGCATCAAGGAATTCTTTTTTTTTTACAAGAACTTACCTTCTAACCCACATTTCTTTTAAAACGCTATATTGTTTGCATCACAAAGAAAGTTCTGTCAAGAAGGTTTGCAGATAGAATGACTAACACACGCCATCGGTCAAGGATTGCTGCCCGAGTCACAGATTAGTTCATTTATGTTCCTTTAGACTCGTTACTTAAATAACACTTTAATTAAAAAGAGCTCATGGTTTGTTGAAATGAAACAATCTCGGGGGTCCAGCCAAATTCCTCTCATAGCTCAGTTTCCAACTGAATGAAACACATTCTGATGTACTCCGGTGTCTAGAACCTGAATATCTCATTTATATAAAAGTTTACTTAAACGTTTTGTAAAAGTTCGTATCACACATAGGCTGAGGTATCATAGCACTGTACAGCGCATGCGTGGTAAACACATTCGCAGTGAACTCATGTGCAGGGCTCAGCATCCTTCCCTTCCAACATGTGTCCTGCCCTTTTAGGACAGTTTCTAGAAATGGGGTGTGTTTGCCCTCCAGTGCCCTGGTGTGTGCTGTCTGTGGTGTTGCGCTCTAGTCTACGAGCGTGAATGCGATGACGCGTCACGCTGTAGACGAGAGCGAGACACGCGCGCATGCGCAGATGAGCTGAAAACGAAGAGCGCGAAAGCAGAAACGGCAGTTGGCGACCGGAGCAGTAGATGTCAGACGCTCGGCGCTCTATGTGATTAGTAGATGTTGCTGTTAAAGGAATAAACCCTGTTCCAAACATAAGAGGCTCCGAGCACTGTGTGGGGGGACAAAACGACTTCATTACAGTGCCGACAAGGACTGGGATCACCCCACTGTCCACACACAGTCAAACTGGGAGTTGGTCCTGAACTCCAAGAAACCACACCAGGCCCAGAGAGCAGCGCGCAGAAGCAGCACCTACGAGGAAGCATAGAGCATGGCAGCAGTGCACCCCCACTACTCAGCAGAGGTCCAGTCAAGGAAATCCTCAGGTCAGTGCTGCCCCAGAGGTGGAGGGTCTCTCAGCCAGCACACTGGCAACCAAGGGAACAAATCAGAAGCCAGAGGAGGGCGAGCAGTCCACCAACCCACCGCAAGGGACAGGGGATAACACCCCGGGCAGCCCCAGAAGCCAAGGAGACGCCGCAGGTGTAGTGGAAGCCTCCAGCACGCCCAATAGTCCCAGGGCACAAGTAGTAGCACCTAGAGACGAGCCAAAGATGGCAAACCAGTCCTCAGCGTTGATGGCTCCTATCCCATTCCTACCCAGACCAGGTGAACCCCAAATGAAGTGGGAAGACTGGAGGGAGTACTTCAGGAATTACATAGAAGCACTAGAGGATGAGAACGGAGAACCATACGCCCCAGCACGGAAGAAGAGGTTGTTGCTCCACAACCTGGGTCCCGAAGGGGTGAGGGTGTTTGCCAACATAGTGCCCAAGGAACGTGACGCAACAGAAGATGACGTTTTCAAGAATGCGCTAGAAGACCTAGACAACCACTTTCGACCAGCCGTGTGCGTGTCCATAGACCGTTACAACTTCCAGCAAAGGAAACAGGAAGCTGGTGAATCAATAGATGACTACGTGGCCGCACTACGGCGTCTGGCCATCACGTGCAAGTATGGAACACTGCAAGACGAGTATATAAAGGACCAGATAGTTATGCATACTACCAACAAATCGGTCCAGGACAAGCTATGGGCACAGAGCGAAACATCGCTTAAGGACGTCATAGCCATGGTGAAAAAAGCCGAGATGTCGAAGCGCTGTGCAGACGCAGCCAAACGAGAAAGCACGCAGAAGCAGATGGTCAACAAGATCGATGAGGCCTCGACCACACACAAGCAAAAAGGATCATACGGAGACCAGAAGCAGGAACCCAGATGGGCAGGGAAGCAAATGGGACGACCGTCCACAGACAGCAAGTTTTCATGTTATAGGTGCGGGAGCACAGCTCACTCAGCTCAGGACAAACGTTGCCCTGCGTTTCGCGCCAGATGCGCGTTCTGCAGCCTGGTTGGTCATTTTGAGAAGGTATGCCGCAAGAAGGGGAAGAGGTCAACAGTAAAGTGTGTGGAGTCAGCACCGTCAGACATCTGTGCGGAGGACGATCTGGAGGACGGCGACATGGTACTGTGCATAGAAGGTCAGGTACTAGAGGTAACAGGAAAACGCACGGACAAACCACGCACGGACATGTTCATCGGCGGAGTAAAAGTGCATGTGGCCGTTGATTCGGGGTCCCCCTGGACGATAGTGCAACGGTCCATATGGGAAGGAGACTTCGCACCGGTAGTAGGGCCCGAACTACGCCCACCGGACATTCGTGCTATCTCATACACCGAAAACACCATTCCCATGATAGGCTTTCGCCCATTGAAGTTCGAGTTCAGAGGAAGATCGGCAACCTGCAAATTGTATGTAGCGGAGAGGGGTCCCTCGGTACTCGGGTGGAGAGATGCCGGAGACCTAGGAATCAAATTAGACCCAGGCGGAAAGGAACAAATCCTCCTTACAGAAGAACTGCGAACCACCAACGGTGAAGAGTGGAAATTGACCTACCCAAAGGTATTTGACAGAACAGTTGGGAAACTGGACAAATTCGTCCACAAGATAATACTCAAGGAAGGGGCGACACCGGTGTCCCACAAGGTCAGAAACATCCCCATATCCACAATTGAAGCTGTACGACAGGAACTCCAGAGGCTGGAAAGACAGGGCATCATAGAACCCATAGACAGTTCAGAGTGGTTGGCCCCCCTGGTGGTAGCCAAGAAGCCCAAAGGCAAAGTCCGTCTATGTGTGGACCTCCGCGAACTCAATAAGTGTCTCGTTGTCGAAAAGTTCCCCCTCCCTAGAATTGAGGAAATGCTGGCGAGAACAAAAGGCATCACCCACTTCTCTACTATTGACCTCACGTCGGCGTACCACCAAATCGACCTGCATCCCACAAGCAGAAAATACACCTCTTTCATCACGCCCTTTGGGTGCTACCAATTCCGCCGCATGCCTTTTGGCCTGGCATCGGCAGCCGCGGTCTTCCAAAAGTTGATGCATCGATTATTCAAAGAAATTCCAGGAGTCCAGTATTTCCAGGACGACATCCTGGTAATGGGGTCCACCCGGGAAGATCACGACAATAAGCTGACCAAGGTCCTCACCGTGCTGCAAGACAAAGGCCTCACGGCGGAATGGAGCAAATGCAAAATAGGGATGTCATCGGTCACCTACTTGGGACACGAGATTGGGACACACGGCATATCTCACAAGGAACAGAACGTGAGAGCCATCAAGGAAGCCAGAGCCCCGAGAACCAAAGAAGAGGTACGGTCGTTCCTCGGTATGGCTGAGTATTATAGTAAATTCGTGAGACACTTCGCCACAAAAACGCACAGGATGCGCCAGCTCATCAGAGACAAGTCTAAGTTCGACTGGGATACAGAAGCTCAAAGTGAATTCGAAACCATAAAGAAAGACATCAGTGAGGCCATCCCCTTGCAGGGTTACGACCCCTCAGGCAGCACCATCCTAACAACTGACGCCAGTGACCAAGGCCTGGGAGCGGTGCTAGCACAGGAGAGGGCGGATGGCTCAGTTGAGACTATCAGTTTTGCTTCACGAGCTCTCTCTCCCACGGAACAAAGATACAGCATCATTGAGAAAGAGATGCTAGCGGTCACCTGGGCAATGTGCAAATTCCGGCAATTCATCTGGGGCAGCAGGTTCAAACTCCAAACCGACCACAAACCATTGGTCAAAGTCCTGACGTCCTCTGGCCATGACACTGCTACCTCGCGCATTGCAAAAATGACGCTCAAATTATTGGACTACACGTATGATATCGAATATCTACCAGGAACTCAGAACAGGGTAGCTGACTACCTCAGTAGAGCTTCCGCCATGGAGGATGCTCCGGAAATCACACCGGACATGGATGAGATGGTAGCGAACATGGCTGACAATGAGATGACAATAAGCAGGCAAGAATGGGCAGCAGCTTATGAGCAAGACGAGGAGAAGTCTGAGGTCAAACAACACCTCACGTCAGGATGGCTGGACAAACGGAGGCTCACGGCGGGGATGAGGAAGTACTATGAAATTCGGGATGAACTATCCCTGAGCGACTCGGGAGTCTTCCTGTACAGAGGTGAGAGAGTCATTCCACCAGAGGCCCTTGTACCGACGTTATTGAACCAACTGCACGAAGGACACCTGGGCATCGTGAAGACTAAGGCCCGGGTGAAACAAATGTATTGGTGGCCTGGCATGGATACCCAAATAGAAAGGCAGGTGAGAGAATGTGAACAATGCCAAGGAGCTGACAAAATACTTCGACCTCTCAGACCAGAGCTAGGGAAATTTGAGAACCCCCAGAACCCGTGGGAAGACTTAGCTGTTGACCTCCTAGGACCAGTGCTTGACAACAGAGGAATAAATAAATTCTTGTGTGTGGTCATCAACAAATACTCAAAATGGCCGGAGGTGGACGTGCAAGAGTCCATGGACACCGAAACAGTGCTGAAATTTCTAACTTCCCTGTTCTTAAGGGAGGGAATACCCAAGACAATACTTAGTGACAACGGACCTCAGTTCGTCTCAGACAAATGGGCCCGATTCATGAAGAGGAATGGAATCAAATCAAAACACACCGCCATCTACCACCCAGCGTGTAACGGCCAAGTGGAGCGGTTCAACCGCGTGCTCATGGGCTCCATACAGGCGGCCATCATGCAAGGGAAGGACTGGGAGGCAGAAGTACAGAGCATGTTGTGGGCGTACAGGATCACCCCCACGGTGGTAGGGTATAGCCCCTTCCAAATTTTGAGAGGTTGCCTCCCGTTCACCCGGGACAACGTGGTGTGGAGAGAAAAAACTGTAACCAGCAAATGGTCCCCAGCAGTGGTGCAGCACAACCTAGAAAAGGCTCAAAAGATATATGCAGCCCATTACGACAGGCGGCGCAACACTAAAGAAACCGTGTTGGAAGAGGGAGAATGGGTCAGAGTCAAACTTCCCACCCTGCAAAAGAAAGGAGAGAGCAAGTATAGCCAACCCTTACAAGTCAAGAGGTACGGGGAAGAGCCGCTCTACTCAGCGATGGCAAGGTGTGGTCCCAAGACCGCATGGCGAAAGTTAACAGGATTGTACGGTGGCCCAAGTCCGAGGAAGATGAGATACGCATAGGAGGAGAGGAAGAGATGTCCACAAATGGGGAAGGCCAGAGTGAAACCTCAGATGATAGAGAAGAAGGTGGAGAAAGAGAAGCGCAGACAGCAGAGTTAGCGGGAGGCCACTCCATCCCAGCTACTGACGAGGCGAGAGAGGATCAGAGAGACAATGAGAGGTTTCCAGGAGGAAGCGATGAAGAAGAGAGCAACCTGGTAAGGCGCACGCGCATGGGCAGAACTGTCACCTTACCTTCAAAATACAGAGACTTTGACATGAGTGGACATTAGAGATGGACTCTAGAACTGTTTAAATGTTAGGTGCCAAAGGGGGGGAGATATGTGGTGTTGCGCTCTAGTCTACGAGCGTGAACGCGATGACGCGTCACGCTGTAGACGAGAGCGAGACACGCGCGCATGCGCAGATGAGCGGAAAACGAAGAGCGCAAAAGCAGAAACGGCAGTTGGCGACCGGAGCAGTAGATGTCAGACGCTCGGCGCTCTATGTGATTAGTAGATGTTGCTGTTAAAGGAATAAACCCTGTTCCAAACATAAGAGGCTCCGAGCACTGTGTGGGGGAACAAAACGACTTCATTACACTGTCGTGTCCCTTTCTCTTGGTGCTCTGGATACAGACCACGTCAGTGTGCACGGGCACATTGAACGTAACGCCCCCAGCGCAGCCGCAAAGTCACGCCTCCAGGCACTACATTTATTGAACGGTGTGCTGGCTGTTTGAAACCTCCAGTGCACCTTTCACAGCACAGGCAACAATGCGGCCTGAACTTCAAAAGGGAACAGATTAGAAACCCCCCTGCAGGCGGGTACAGTGAGTGGCTCCACCCACCTCCAAGGAGACGTGTGACAGGAGGGTGGAGCCACTCACTGCACGCGCTTTTAGCGGCCACACTCAGATGGGAGCACTAACTGTACGGCACCTCATTGTTGGGCACAGTCAGCGAGCCCCCAGACAGCTCCTTTACCTCTGCATGTGTTGTGTTTGTAAAACACTACAAGCCCAGGGGCAAAGTCCTTCGTCAATTGCACGGGGCCACGCCCCCATACAAATGAGGGATTGCTCCCTTGAGGTCACCGTGGTGTATATGAAGTGATGCTGCAATCTGTATTATGCACCTACGGCTATTTCTGTAATACCAAAGTGTACCGGGACATAAAAAGCAGACAACCACACCTAATGTTTCCCCGGGGCACTTTTAAAATTTTGGCCCTAGATATTGACATTTTTTTGAAAAAAGACAGGTAGGCTGAGGACCTTTAAAAATGGTAGACTCTTGGTCTCCAAAGCAAATAGCTGCACACGATTCACTTGATACAATAGGTCAGTAGGCTCAGTGATCCACCCAGGAACTCATGGGCCACAGTTTGGCATCAAGTTCATCTTTTAAAGTGGGAATGCCATAAACAACTGCAGCAACCGATCTTTGAAATGGGTGGGGCATTGGCTTTCAGGACATTTTTCACCAAAACGTTTCTGCAGAATTAGACCAAATTGTTTATTATTTGATAGAACTGATGAAATGATTTCATGGCAGAGTGTCAAGGCCAGCATTATACCGGGGTGGCACCTTCACCCCCACAGATGTCCACAATATGCCAAGGATTACCAGCATTATCCAAAGGGCGCTTTCCATCATGCCACTGAAACCAGAATGAAAACAGGGGTGGGCATCCAGGGACAGCAAAGTATCAATGATGGGCATCAAGATGCCAGTGGTGCCCTCAATATGCTAAGGATTACCATTTTTATGCTAAGGCCAGGTTTATTTGAAGGGTGGATATCATTAGGCCATGGGGGCATTCAAAATATTACATATAACCACCAAACTGCCATCTTTAAAACAGGGGTTTGTACCATCTTTCATATCATGTGCACCAACCACATGTGAACACACACACAAACGCAGGCACAAGAATGCCCACAACCTTGTTTCTCAAAACATGTGGCCTGGTGACAAAGCTATGTGGGGCCCTCGGGATGCTTCTCTTTTTTAGGTCTAGCATATGCAGTGCACATGAACTGTCTGCAGGACCTGTTGTTATCTCCTCTATTGGCTTTTGGCATGCCCATGAATTGTAATTTGTTCGTTGTTGTGCCATTTAGAAATCCAGGGTTTTTATTGGTGCATTGGGTCCGATTCTCCCGCCTTTGCGTGCTTGGGTCATGCTCAAGCGATTTCACTCCTTGTTTGCTTGCGTTGGCCAATCCCAATAGGTCCACGGTTTCTCCTGGTCATCCTGATCGCCCTTTTTATTTTGTGGGCTATCAACATCGTTTTAGGCTTTCTGGCCGTTTTATGGAGCAATGCTCTGTTCGCCACCTACAAAGTGGCAATTTCTGTGCAGTAGTTGTTGAGCTGTGCCAATAGCTCTAACTCAAAAAAAAAATGCGAGACCTATTGCATTTCTAATGCTTGTTGGCAGGTGTGCTCAGTATTTGTTTCTTTTGTTAGTAAAGAGACATTATGACATTTGGTGCCATCTAGTGGCGGGGTCACGGAAACTGCCTGCTTAATGAGGAAGACAACAGGCTTGCCTACAATTAAAAATCTATAAATACATTTTACTGAAAAAGTACTGCATTTTTTTTATTTCTGCTTCTTTTCTTGGGAAGAAAACCTTCCTCTAGACCCCATTGAATTTGAGGTGATCCCACTTCGACGTTTTCCACCAGTTTCCCTTTTTTGTCTCCTCTTCCATGTTGTTATTCAATTGGAAAGCCCTCCTGGCAATCAGAATTTTCCCTTGGAGTAAGTGGATGTGCTCAGAAAATCAAGATTCTGGAAATCAGTATTTCCATTTGTAAAGAAGAGATGCATTTATTTTTACCATAAGTGAAGGCCATGTGTAAAAATAAATGTATTGACTAAACTAAGTGTTAAGGAATGACTAATTGTGCGGAAGAGAAAAGCAATCTGTACTGAATATTATGAAATCAAAGCCAATTCATGCGAAACATTGTGTGGTATGACTATCCAGCTATTTTGACACCAGCACGCGCCAGTAATAATAATAATACTGCTACTGAAAATGAACAGCCGTCTTTAAAAATATACACGTGAATCAGAAAAGTACAATTGCTCTAATGCGAAGGCATTTTTGTATGTGCTTTTGCACACTAGGTAGAATTACATAAGCCAAAATGCCTTCAGGAGGAAGTAATTAGGAATTTACAAACCTTTCACAGGTGTACTCCTGGGAATCTGTGCCTATCACAGGCTTCCTAGAGCAGTCTTTGACACTTTTCTGTTTTAAAACAAATATGTCCTAGATCTGCATCCAAGCAAGAAAGTAAACTCACAGATGCAAGTCTCTGAGTTATCTGGGCAGAGGGAAACGCAGGCCCCAGGCAGGCTTCTAGGTGGGCAGGGAGTTGTGTGTGTGTGTGTGTGGGGGGGGGGGGATGCTTGGCATGCAGTCTTTTTAGATCTTTGAGGTGGTCTGAAATAGAGTATTTTAGAGGCATCTCATCAAATGTCGCAGCTGTGGCTTCATTATATGTTACAACCTTGATCTGGGTGACCTACATCATTGACTGAAAGGCGAGTTCCTTCCCTTTTAAACCCCACAAAATTAGAAGACAGAAATGAAACATGAGCTTGGAAACATATGGAGCCTTGAAGCACTGTGTTAAGTTGGTGGGAGGAGAAGGCCCCAATTTTAAGTAAAGAACATAACATTACAGCAAGGAGCCTCAATGGCACAGTATTGTGGTCCAGGGGAATGAGGTCCAAGTACATTTCAAACAGTAGGGCCATAAATGAATGACCCTTACCTTCTGCCTTCAAAGCCAGCCTCAGATGTCCATTATATCTGGATATCCATCAAGCTAGCTTCTGTAAGAAGTTGGTAGAACCCTCACTAACGTGACCCTGGCAGCGAAGCGTCATCGCAACAGATAAATGAGTCACTACCTTCTACGGCATGTTAGTGGAACCTCTGATCCTCCACCTGTGCCCTATGAATCCTCCGTCGGCGGCACTCCTTCATGTGGGCCTGCTTGCCACTAATCTGTATAAAGGTGGGTACACTCCCTAGTCTATATCTTAGGAGTAAGGAAGTAACATGCTATGTGCACATCAAGTGCCTCCATTCTGTGATGCAAGTCCTAGTGTCGTGTAGTTCCTAAAAATAGATAGGAAATGCATGTTTGTAGGTAACATAAACTACGGGATTGGTATCTAGACTAATTCCGGACACCCCCAAAGGGGGTAGCTCACAGTGCCACCTTTAGCCCCTAACCTTACCAAGGAGCGAATAGTTTCTGGCAATAATCGAACATGACAACCTTTGACCCTTCAGGGACCGTGGAAATAGTACAGTACTTTTCGCGCAGTCAATCGTGCTTACTTAGTCTCAGAGAGACGCACAGAATAAATGTTGGGGACGTTTTCAATCGGCATTTATTGAACCAGTGTCATTTTAATATAAAACACGCTTGCTGCAACAATCATTAGACAGAAGCAAATGTAAAAGATTACAAGCACCAACAGAGTAAATAGGAGGTAGAATTCTACCATGGTGCTAAAACAGCGAATATATGCAGGCATATAAACATGACAGTAATCAAGCGTACTTCTACTATACGGAACCTACCTAAGTGTACCTAGTATGTATGTGGGTGTGAAGCCAAGAATCCCATAAGGAAGAGCCAACCTCATTAACTTATGGGAGAGTGAAGGACCCCCCTTGGTCACAAGTTGAACACCCCGCAAGGGATGTCAGATTGCTGTGTATCTTGAAGCTTCAGCAGGCCGGGACCTAAGTGTCTTGTGTCAGCGTGGAAGTGTCTCCTCTACTTCTCTAATGAAGGTATAAAGAACCCTCAGAGTTCCTACCACAATCAAAATGTTGTAAGTACAATTATGTAAATGTGCCTAAATCAATACCTGCAACTATGCAAAGTAGTTCTGTCGTCCAAGGATGAAGATGACCATGACTTTTATACAGAGTATGTTAATCCTGTTATGTGCGGGGGACTTTTCTAAGAATCCTCATGCATAATAAATGAGGCTAGTTCCAAGGAAACTGATCGACATTTATTCAGCACATAACTGGGTAGAAGAAGGTCAGTGCTAGAACCCTTATGCATATCAAGGTAGGACAAATGTAGGTGAAAGGTTATTTTGCTACTTAGGCCTAGGTTGGGGTGCATAAAACTAGGGAACTAGAAGTGAAAGATCCCAGGTGTCACCATTGGGGCCCAGTAACTCTGATTCCCCGGGTACCCTCCAGTCCATATTTCTCACAACCAGCTAGTGGAGCTTCATCGCTGAAAAGGCTACGATAAGTAACAAGGCAATCATCAACGACTGTACAGTAATCGGTCTCCCTCACCTATTGCTTACATATTTCACCTTAATTTCCCCCTTGTACCCTCTCATCCCCTTTCCCCGCGATCTTACTCTATCTCATCTGGCTTTTCCTCTCTCTCTCTCTCGCTCTCTCTCTCTCCTTCGAGGTTCCATTTCTCATCCACTTCATGAGATCTTTTGCAACAAAAAGGTCAATCTAAGTCCAGAGGACTACAACTTCGCCTTTGTGTAGATTTACTCATTTCCAGAATTCACAAAAGTTGGCCAGATTTTGCCTTTTCATTCTTACACCTTGAACACATTTCTGAATTACATTTTCACATGCATAATTATACAAGTACACACAAGTACATAGTTTTCACGTGATACAAGCTTAAAGCAAGGGCAGTCAATAACTTTTTTTCTTCTTTTTTCCTCGGCAGGAAGTTCTTCTATAGAGAGATCCGGTATTCTACACCCCCACTAATTTCTGGCACGTTTCCTTCCCCTTACCATACTGGAACGAGATTTAGGGCCTGATTTAGAGTTCGATGGTAGGGTTACTCCGTCACAAACGTGATGCATATCCCGTCCACTGTATTACAAGTGCATTATATCTAATGGCACTTGTACTACGGAGGATGGGAAATCCGTCACAATTGTGTTGGAGTGACCCGTCTTCTGAAGTCTAAATCAGGCCCTTAGACTTCTCCTTCACAAGAGTAAATGTCCGATCTTTGCCAGGGTGAAAAGAAGCATGAGACTAGTTTAATACTCACGATGCCCGTTTAATTCTACGACAGCCCTAATACTGCCAAAACAGACTTAAATGTACTCCAGCCCAGCCTTGGATTAAGGGCCTGATTTAGAGTTCAGCAAAATGGTTACTCTGTCGAAAACGTGGCAGATATGCCGTCCGCTGTATTACGACTGCATTATATCCAATGGAACATGTAATAAGGAGTGCGGGATAACCGTCCCGTTTGTGATGGAGTAACCTGTCCGCCGAAGTCTAAATCGAGCCCTTAGACTTCTCCTTCAGAAGAGCAAATGTCCGACTTTTTCCAGGGTGGAACGAAGTGAGAGAGACTTTAATACCAATAACCAGGTCTGTTTGTTGAAGTTCACAAATCCACAGATCACTCCTTTCTTGTAAGGCCCACTCTCCCTCTCCTCCCCACCACTGACCATGAATGCACATCTGCTTATGTGTGCTTAAATACCATTGAGAATTTGGCCCTGTAGGTCAATGCCTGGAAGGAGCGAACAACTCAGTATAACAGCTAAAGGCCAAACCAGTAATTTCAGCTTCTGTAGGGGCCAATGACAAAAGAAATGTGAATACCAAAATAATACACATCAGCTGCTTTTTGACCTACTGAGACCCGTAGAAGCATCTGCTGGTAGTTGAAGTCACCTCCAGTAAACGTTCTTTGCTAATCTTGCTTTGCCCTTGTAGCCCAGGTGTAACATCCAAACCCTCTGTAGTCAGTAGTCCAGCCCTCTCCTGACTCCCAGTGTAAACACAGATGCACTGTGAGTGATCTTCAGAAGCGCAGGCCCCTGCTCCCAGGGCGCGGGAAACAATGCATTCATTCCTTCAAATACCCAGAAGAGTGTATGGTGATTTCAGGAGGATGTTTGCCTTTAAGAAAGAGGCCTTTAAGGAATACTGCTGAATGCTGTCACTGTGCAAGTCCCACTGGGAACTCTTCTCAGAGAAGGGCGGATGCTAATCCACAGAATCTGCAAGAGGCGCCCAATGAAGGTTCAGGCCGATTTTTAGGTCGGATCTTTGTGGGCATTCTGAAAGCTTCCCTGGTAATGCATTCTGCCCATTTCTTACCATTTCATTGGCTTTGTGGTTTGCAGCTCACATTTGCTTGCTTTTTATTTGCTGGCTTGATTTGGTTTAGGCTGTCTAGCTTGAGTGTGTCCCTCTGTGGAGATTAGCCTATTTACTGGAGTAGTGCTTGATTTCTGTAAACAGACCATTACATCTTGCTCTTGTCACATTTGCTGTGCATTCAAAGACAGAGGTAAAATGTCAGGTTTTGTCTTCCAAGGGAGCTTGGTGTTTACTACTACCCATGCTCGTGTGGTTCAAATGATATCATACCTAAAAAATGTTGTGGCTCGAAGCACTACGTTCCCCAACCTTCAGCGAAGTAAAACAATGCGTGTGTGCAGTTCCCAAGCTCAAAACGTCCTATTGTAGCGTTCCCTTGTCCATCAAGTAGCCTTCGCTGAAGGTTGGGGAACGTAGTGCTTCGAGCCACAAACATTTTTTAGGTATATCATTTGAACCACAGGAGCATGGGTAGTATGTTACAGGCAGTTTTACACAGGGGGTGGATGAATTAAGGGTGTTGCGCTGTATTTGAATTATATATTTTTTCATTATAGTGGCGTTTGACGTTCGAATCAGAAAACATTGAAAGAGATATCTTAAGAAACAGAGTGGAACTCGTAGGGATTAATATTGGTAAGAATATTAAGAAGGATGTTAGGTGGATAATTGAAATGGGTTTTTAACAGGAATAGTGAGAGGTCTTACAAATGCTTCCAACATTTCTTGCAGGATCGAATGATCCTGGATATTGCCATATGCGCGGAGCACTATCCATTATAATTGGACACAGAGATAATTTATCTTGATGATAGTGACGGCCGTATTAAGTAAGGTGAGCTGGAGTTTAGTTTGTGGCTAACATACCAGTACAGAGGGGTACAGTGGACCATTGGGGTGGAGTTTTGAACGCTCAGATCTCTACATGATACACATGGGAAACATGCAATGTTGGGCAAGAAATAAAAGTTCTCCATGTCAGATTAGAGGGAAAGAGTGGTGTAAAGACTTAGTACTTATGCTAAATGACCCTGGCAGGTGACTAATAATTTGATGAATACAATGTTCAATAGGTAGGGTGGTATCTGTGCAGAGTTCTGATTATACAATGGAACTTTTTGATGTTAAATTGTATTATGAGATTGTGGAAAATTATTATGTTTTGACTGTATGGTGACGATATTTTATTTTTATTTTTTCCTTGTTTTCAGCCCTGATGATGTCCCGTATGTGGACGAAACGCGTTGGCTGTTAATCTGTTAATTTTGGTTGTACATGAAAAAAGTGATGTGTCTTCTGGAAGCTGACTGAAATTGATATATGCTTCAGAATAAAGAAAAAACAACGTCAAATTTTTACTTGTTTGGAGGAGTATTTATGCGAACTGTTGGCCTATTAATACTTAATTCAGAAATTGTTGTAAATTGAATTTATTTTGCATACTCCCTCTAATTTTCAGTTTTCACCCAGCATTTTTGAGGTTAGGACGGTGTACCTTGTGGAGGTTGAGTGTGGGCGTAGATTCTGACTAGTGATAAACATTACTTTTGTGGGAATAACCCCTTGGGTGCACACCATGAGACCCTACACCGTCGCGTATAGATTTAAACATTCTACGTCATTTCACACTAGGCCCCTCCACCCTATTTTATTTTTATTTATTTTTAAAGTTTTATATAGCGCGAACAAGATCTTTGCAGATATCAGAGCGCTTTACAGAAACAGTAGGTAGGATAAACAAACTAATCGGTAGGGAGTGCGTTGCCAATAGGGTAATAATCGCACAAGAGTATGCACGCTAATAACAATCAATAAGTAATAATATTGCACAAGAGTATGCACACTAATAACAATCAAGAAATAATAATATTGAAGCCATGCAATGTCGACTCAAATAAGATTATAGTACCCCAGAGGGAGAGTAAACACTCTGTTGAAAACAGAATAGTAGGCAATAGTGAGTGGATTGCAGTTAGTAAGTCACTCAGGTCATAGTGTACAGACCTAATAAACAATCTGGAAACCAAATAATAAAGCATCCGTGCAAAGATTTTGGTCCAGTAGCAGTCATAAAAGAGTCAAAAACATAGATAAGCATTCGGGTAGCCGATGAAATAGGAGCCATGTGCTGTGATTGTTCCAGTAACAGTAGGGTTCAGGTGAACTTAGCCATAAGGATGGCTTTGACCTCTTTCTTGAAGAGTACAGAGGAGGGGATAAGCCTAGTTTCTGGCGGGAGCGCATTCCAGATCCTGGGTGCCATTCCTGAGAAGGAGCGTTTGTATGTTTTTTCCTTCCGGAATCTACGAGGTTTCAGGAGGAGATTCTTTGTGCTTCTGTTGGACCTTGTGCCTCCTGATATAGTTAGCTTGTGAGTGAGGTAGTTGGGTGACTTGTGGTGTACGGCCGAGTGTGTCATACAGGCAATTTTCAGCTTGACTCTGGCTTCAAAAGGCAGCCAGTTTAGGGCTTTTAAGTCAGGGGATATGTGTGAGTGTTTTCTTGAACCAGTGATGAGTCTCGCGGTCGCGTTCAAGGAGGCGCGTAGGGGTGCCGTTGTTGTTAGGGGGAGCCCGCTGAGAGCCACAATTCCGTAGTCTATGCGAGGAATGACTAGGGCTTGTACAACAGTTCGGAAGTCCTTGGGAGGCAGGAAGGGTTTGAGTTTTCTCAGCGTGTTGATTTGGAAGTTGGCTCCCTTGGTTGCTTTGCTAATATGCTGCTGCATGTCGAGATTGGAGTCAAGTGTGATGCCAAGGGATTTCGCCGAGTCCACGATGGTGGGCTGGACATTTAGTGCGGTTAGATGATTGAGCCAGGTTTGGGTGATGGCCTTTTTCGCAGGAGGTGAGATCAGAAGGAACTCAGTTTTCAGAGCATTTAGTTTAAGGTGATTGTCGGCCAGCCATGCTTGGGTGTTTCTTAGTGTGGCATTCAAAAGTTTGATGTCTTCAGGTGATTGAAGCTTGAGGTAGAGCTGAGTGTCATCGGCGTACATATGGAAGTGTACATTTGATGCTTGCAGCAAGGTGGTGAGTGGTTCCATGACAAGGTTGAACAATGTGGGGGATAGGGAGGAGCCTTGTGGGACGCCTAGTGTTACGGGCACAGGCGAGGACAATGCGTTGTTGATCTTGAACTTCTGAGACCGGTTGTGCAGAAAGGAAGTGAACCATTTGAGAACAGTCCCGGATATGCCCATTCTGGTGTTCAACAGCTCCAGTAGATTCTCGTGTTTGACCGTATCAAATGCTGAGGAGAGATCAAGGAGGATGAGGAGGCAGGACTCATTGTGATCAAGGATTTGAAGGGCGTCATCAATTATGTGTGTCATAGCCGTTTCCGTGCTATGTTTTGCTCTTAAACCTGATTGGTGCGGGTTGAGTAGGTCAAACTGCTCAATGTGTTTTGTCAGTTGGAGTTGTACGCATTTTTCTAGCAATTTGGCCAGAGTGGGGATATTGGTGATGGGTCGGTAATTGTTTAGGTCGGCCAGGTCAGCTGTGGGTTTCTTGAGTATAGGCGTGACTTGCCCTATCTTGAGGGAGTCTGGGATGAGTCCTTGTTGCAAGGAGCAGTTGATTATTTTAGTCCAGAGTGGGAGGAGCATGGGGGTGAGGGCTTTAACAGCGTTGGCAGGTAGGGGGTCTGTGAGGTGATCGGCGGGTTTCAAGGTGCCGAGCAGCTTGTGAATTGATTCTTCAGTATACGTGTCGAAGGACGTCCATGAAGCGTTGTTTTTGGGTTGAGTGTTAGTTATGCACATGGAGCAGGAGTAGCGACTTACATCGTTGAGGAGATCACTTCTTATATTGTCGGTCTTTTGCTTGAAGAAAGCAGAGAAGTCTTCACAACTTGGTGTATCCTTTGCTGAGTTGTTAGGTTGTAGAGGCTGCGTCTTTGTTTGAGTTTTGACTAACTCGAACAGTTTTCTTGGTCGATTTTTTGCTTGATCCAGCTGTTGGCTAAAGAAGACTGATTTCGAGCGTTTGATTTTCCTGAAATAAGCGTTTCTCTTACTCTTAAGCGCTCTAAGGTGCAGTGCTGATGGGTCTAATCTCCACGTGCGCTCTGCCATGCGCATAGCACGTCTGTCTTCATTGAGTCTACCATCATACCATGGGTTCGAATTCTTGGTGGTGACTCTCTTCATTTGCAGGGGTGCAGCTTCATTGATTATTGCAGACATAGTGTCTAGGTAGTGGTCGGTCAGTGAGTGCACATCAGAGACGCCCGTCGGGGGAAGAAGGAGATTGCCTGAGTGGGCAGGCAAGGAGTTTGGGTTGAGCTTTTTCATGTCCCTCTTCCAGATCTTGGTTTTGGCAGGTTGAGCCGGGATAAGTTTGACCTTTTCGTTGATGAAGAAGGTGATGATGTGGTGGTCTGACCAATCACAGGGTTCGATTGCCTCCAGCTGGGTAGAGTCTTCTTTGGCGATGATTAGGTCAAGGATAGAGCCTTTTTCATGTGTCGGATGGTTGCAGATTTGGGTGAGGTCAAGCGCGTTGAGGAAAGTCTCAAGGCTATTCACCACAGCGTCTTTCTGGTCGTTCCAATGAAGGTTGAAGTCTCCCAAGTAGATTTGATTGATCTGACACCCGGCGTTGGTGGATATCGTGTCCATGATTTGTTGGGAGAAGGTGAGGTTGTCCCTGGGTGGGTGGTAGATAACATGAAGGGAGCACACAGGTTTGCCTTCGCTAGTAATATCGAGGCAGATGAGTTCGCAGGAGGAGAGGGAGGGGGAGGGACCTTCAGTGATGGCGAGGTTGCTCCTGAAGATGCATGCGATTCCCCCGCCCGTCTTGCCATTTCTGTCGAGTCTAATAATGTGATAGTTGGGGGGGACTAGTATGTCCATAATAGGTGTGGAGGCTTCAGTTAGCCACGTTTCAGTCAGAATGGCTAGATCGAGGTCCCTTGATGAGATGAGATCCGCGATGCCGGAGGAGTGTTTCGGGGCCGATCTGCAGTTGAGCAGGATACACTTTAGTCTGGGGGTGAGGAGAGTGGGTGAGTGTTCTAGAGAGAGGGGGACTTTTCTGAGATTACAGGGGACGGAGCTTCTGTTGCTCCGTGTGGGGGGCCTTAGGGGATTTGTGAGAATCGTGGGTATGGGAAGGTGTGTGGTGGGTGGGAGTTTTGTGGGACTTGGGCCATATGAGCGGAGTAGAGTGTGCAAGTCTCGATCAGAGAGGGGGTGTAGGGTGCGACGGGGGCGGCCGGTGGCCTTGCGGTCGGGGATTGAGGGCCAGGGTGGAGAGTGATGAGTGAAGCGGTTTGAGGGGCGAGTGATGCACTTGTTGGGCGCAGAAGTGGAGGGAAGGGGGTGTCTGGGGTGCGTGAAAAGAAGTTCTTTGATGGAGTGAAGATCTTCTTTGACTTGTAGGAGGGTGGATATGATCATATCCAGAGTTGGATTGGGGATGGTATTGGGAGTGAGCGCAGTGGGTGAGTGATTGAGTGCAATGGGGTGGGCACTGGATCGAGTGGGGCGGGATGTGCACGCGATGGTACATGGCATTGCGGCCGTAGTAGGCGGGGTACAGGGCTCTGCGGCCATAGTAGGTGGGGTGGCATTCGATGGATGAGGGAGTTTGTGATCAAGGGGCGTGGATGGCGTGGATGAGGACAAGGGGCCATTGGTAGCGTAGGTGATGGCGCTGGCAGAAGGCGGCGTAGGTGAGTTGAGGGATGAGTGTAGGCTGGAGAAGGAGGGAGTGACAGTAGGATGGTGGGGGCTAAGAGTGGGGGGGATTGAGGATAAGGGGTTGGGTCGAGGGAGGTGGTGTGTTCCGTGAGTCTGGCCGGTAGGGTGGGGTAGTAGGGAGTGAGAGTGGGGGGGGAGAAAGGGTGAGAGTTGGTCGTGTCGCGGGTCGTGGGAGATGTGCTCAGTGCGGTGGGGGTGGATTCTGCGAGACTCATGTGAGGTGTGGGATGGGGGTAAGGGGGGAGGGGGTATAGGGGATGTGTGAGGGGTGGTGATATTCGCCAGTGCATGAGGGGTGTGGGGAAGTGAGATGGGATGGGTGATTGATTACAGTGGGATCTGAGACGTTCGCAGGAGTCGTGAGGCGGGGGGTGAGGAGGGTGGGGGTATGGGGAATGTGCGTGGTGGAATGGTCTTCGCCAGTGCATGGGGGATTTTGGGAAGTATGATCGGGTGGGTGACTGATTACCGCGCTGGTCAGAGGGGAGAGGTGTGAGATGCTCCTCTGCTGTGAGGGTTTAGGCAAGAAGTATTGACGCTTGGAGTTAGTGGGTGTTGTGTAACCCGTGGTGTTAGGCGTGGCGGACCACCTGTTGGAGATATGATTTAGGAAGGTGGGGAACAGATGGTCGAGTAGGTCGAGATTCCTATCTGTGGATTGGAATAGGATAATCCCATTGTTATAGATGGAGATGGTCGCTCTGCCCGGGAAAAGTTGGGATGGTGTAATAGTGAGTGTTAGGCCATGAGCGGTTTTTCTAGAGGTGGAGATGGTAAGGGTGGCGAGGAGCATTTTCCTCCATTGTGCTCTGCGTAGGGTGTAGAAGATGATATCCGTGCTCGTGGCCCCATTAGTTAGCGAGAAGTAGGAATCCACAAACAGGGTTTCGGGATGGACGCCAATCACGCCAATCTTCAAAACGTTATGCAACTCCGTTCTATGACACTCTATGCCACTTTACACCACTCCACCTTATGCCACTCAATTTTATGCTACTTAAATCCATTCTACACTATGCCACTCCACTCCACAGCACACCTCTCCATAGCACTGCACTTTAAAATACTTTACTCCACTCTATGATACGCCACTCTATGTCCCTTCCTCTATATCACGCCACTCCATAGCACTCTACTCCACTCTATGCCACTGTACTTAATGCCACTCTATGCATCTCCAATCTACAACACAGCACACTACGACACTCTTCTCTACAACAATCCACTCTACGACACACTACACCATTCCACACTACACCATTCCACTCTACACCATTCCACTCTACACCATTCTACTCTACACCATTCTAGGAGACACAATGCCACTTCACTCTAGACCACTCATCACAACTCCACTCTATGCCACTCCATGCAATGCCACTCCCATCTATGGCACTTTACTCCACTCTAAGCTATGCTACTCTATTCCCCGCCACACTTTGGCACTCCACTCTACTGCACTACCCTCTACGATACTCCACTATGCAACACTCTACGCCACTTTACTCTACTCTACTCTACCCCACTCTATACCACTTCACTGTGGGCCACTCTACAACACTCCACTCAACAATATTGCACTATATGGCCCTCTACTCTATTCCACTATACTCCACTCTACCCTACAACACTTTATGACATTCTAAGCCATTTCACCCTAGGCCACTCCACTCCTGAACACTTTATTACATTTCTACCTGCCACTTTACTCCACTCTACACCACTCCACATTATACTTCTCCTCTTTATGCTACTTGAATACATTCTATGCTACACCACTCTACCCGACAACACTCCACTCCATTCTACAGCACTCCACTCTACTACACTTTACTTCACTTTATGCTACCCCACTCTACGCCCCTCCCTCTAAATCTCTCCACTCCATGACACTCTACTGCACTGTATGCCACTTCACTCTGTAACTGTACTTCAAGGCACTTTATGCCCCTCCAATCTACAACACAACATTATATGCCACTCTACTCTACTCTGACACTCCACTCTACAACACTCCACTCCATTTTATGACACTTTATGCCTCTCTATGCCACTTCACTTTAGGCCACTCTAATCCACTATACAACGCTTCACTCTACTACACTCGACAATACTCCACTCTATGACACACTACTCCATTCTACTCTACGCCATTCCACTCTACGACACTCTAGAAGACACTATGCCACTCCACTCTAGACCGTAGAACACCACTCCACTCTATGCTACTCAACACTATGTCACTCCACTCTATGACACTTTGCTCTACTGTACGCTACGCCACTCCACTCTACGCCACTCTTTGGCTCTCCACTCTACGGCATTCCCCTTTAGGATACTCCACTCTATGACATGCCACTCTACGCCACCCTATCAAACTTTACTCCACTCCATGCTATGCCACTCTACACCCCTCCACTTCAGCCCTCAAATTTCAGTGGAAATGATTGGACAAAGGGGAGTATAAGACTTGCCATGACTCCTCTTTTCTCTGTTTGAGGTGAAAAGAGATATAAGATCTGTACGCCACTTTTATTTTCAATACAGACATGGTCAATGCTCAGGTTAGATTACACCTACTGTCCATTTGTATTGCATCTCTAAAGACCTAGGATGCTTTGCTGTGTCCCCCAGAAGGTAGGCACTAAGATCCTGTGTGACACGAGCAGCAAGTGGAACAGGAGGAAGTAATCTTTGCCAGGGAGAAACCAAAACAAAGGTAGACATGTTGCAAGTCTGTGAGAGACAGATTAGGACCAATAGGGTGTGCAAACGCCTGGTGTTACAAGACACAGGGAAAACATATTATGAGCTGCAACCGTGCCAAACAGCAGGGACACCTGGTTTATAGAATGCTGAGGCACAGGGGCTCAGGGAGGGGGAAGTGCCAGGACTGCGTGGCGCAGAGGTGTCAGTGCTATACGGCACAAGAGCAACAGGGTGGGGGAAGTGACAGGATTGCTTTGTGCTCAGTGTCAAAGCTATAGTGCACAGAAGCAACAGGGTAGGGATAGTGCCAGGACTGCAGGGCATAGGGGTGTCAAGACTGAAGGGCACAGGTACATCAAGATGGGGGAAGTGCCAGATTTAACTAGTGCAGGGGCATTAAGTCTGTAGGAAACAGGAGCACCAGGAGTAAAGGTTGTGGGGTGCAACCACTACATGAGGTCACCAAAGCACTAAGTAGGCAGAATATTGAACAATGTCAACAGGAAGACTGAAATAGTTTTGCAAGTTAAAGAGACTTCCATGAGCTCCTGAGGGATGAGGATCTAAATATTAGATTCCCGGATTGCAAACCAAAGTCTCTGCTTTGGACGTTCTTCAATGTGGCACTGCGAGTAAAACAGGCATGAAGTGTCACATGACCGTCGGTGCTCTGGTCACCAGTGTGGCTTTCACCTGGATAGAGGGCTTTGGGTAAACAACATTATTGACTTTCTTTGCCATTTACAATTGTAGTCTATCATCCACTGACATCCAAATGAGTCTCTTTAGAGTTAGTGGCATGAGCTGAATTCTTGATTTTTGGTGTCCAATCAAGCAGTATTGGCTTGCGTCTTCTGTATCTTTGTTGACTTTCCCAGGTAAGCTATCCTAAAAGTCCAGCTTTTCTCCATGATAGTTCACCAATTGCTGTTATTTTATTAGCTTCTAGGGCAGCCTGTGTTTTTCTGAGGTCCCTAATATTTCAAAGGCTGTTCCGTGAAACCCGCCCTCTCTGAATTGCAAGACTATATTCTAAGGCGCTTCCTCATCAGGAGACAGAAGTACCAAAATTACACGCTTTCCATGATGTGGGCAATCACAATCAGCAGAATCCCCACAGTCCCTGACACTATGCGCTTCATGTGCATATAACCTTGTCTTTTCACTCAGCTTCGTCGTTTAGCAAGGCGGCCCATGGCCATCTTTGTTGGTAGTTAAGAAGTTGCCGCCATTTAGGACAGATAATTCCTCTTAAGCAGTTGAGACCAGTCATGAAAGCAGTTTACAAGATGAGGATTGGCTCTTGCTTCCTTCTGGTTCTGAGGTTAAGAAGAGCTCTCTACCCAAGCAAACATGCATTGCTGTTGTCATCCTCTCTGATGTGAGCTGCTGCCAAAAACTAAAAAGGGCATTCTAAGACAGGACGGTCACGTCTGTACCTTGTCTACTGCAGCTCCCACTAAAGGGCAGGACATCATGTGGAAAAAAGCAGGTACGTCCTAGGCGCCTATGATACTGAAGGTGGGGCAAGCCTCTGAGGGACAGAACAGCAGATAGTGTCAAGAGACATTATAGTAACTTGGGTGAAGCCTGGTGTAAGGGTCTCAAGTTCATCTCGGTAAGACACCGAGGACTGCCACAAAGGCAACTTCATTCAAATCACAGTCCTAAAGGATTTCTGCAAGCAAGGAGGAGAGGATGTAGCCTTACAGCTAGAGCGGCCGACCTTGAAGCTGGGGAACTGGCTTCGAGTGTCGGCAGCGACGCTCAACATCCTGTGATTCTGGACAAATCACTTAATCTCCCTGTGTCTAACAAAAATGTATGTGTCCTCATGTAACAAAACTGGAACAAAACTAGTGCTCATGTAAAGCCCTCTGATACCTGATCTCTCGGGTCTAGTTCGCGCTATATAAAACCCTAAAAAAACAAAAAACACACAAAGAGTGTGGTTGGGCAGCCAGCAGTCTAGATGCTTGGCAAGGAAGGGCCAAGAAGTGTTCGGGTTGCAGAGGTACCCATTTTATTTGGCCAAGTCTGGGCTAGGCAGAAAGGCTTTATCTCGAATGACTGCTGGATTGGACATCCCATGACCCTGGCAAAAGAGGGACTGGAAAAAGTCACACAGCAAGAGCAATGAATATCCTGCGGGACAACATTTCCAGTTGACTTGAATATTTAGTAGGGAATATTGTTATAAATATTAGCTGAACATCAAGGACCAAACTACCGAAAGCTAAGTGCATATTGGGACGTATGGATTTACTATTCTTAACTCCATATCAGCATACCTTGAAGCTCGCCTCTCTCTCTCTCTCGAAAAATATATGTATATATATATGTCTCTCATTCCAAGGTATTGGACAGGCTCTAACCCACCGCATCCAGTCTCAGTAAGGTGCCGCTGCACCATTGGCAGTTCGTGACTTCAGGCCGACATTGAGTTTGGACCAAATGTGGGTGAAGCGTTGGGGACCCAGGAGGACAATTTAACTCACCAGCTTCTGCCTGCCAAGAACCGCAACCCACGCTCTCATATTGCTCAGGGCCCACTTAAGGCCACAGGGTTTGGGAGAAAGAAACTTACCTGCAAGCCGCGAGAGGTGCATGCTGCCTATGCAACTGCAGTACTGTTCGTGACTTTACTCCGCCCACCTGAGCATCCACCAACGGAAGAACGATTGGGACTACTTTGCGGGTGCCTGTTGGGATTGGCTGTGATGAAGGCACAGACCGAAACGCGTCATGCCATGGCTCCCGTGATATTACATTTTCTTCTGGTATTCCCCGCTGTCTCTCTCCGATTCTTTCAAGTAAGGAATCTTTCGTGACATAATCCCGCGCCAGTCCTGGGCGCATTGGAGCAGACCCGCTTCGTCTAGGGGAAGAGCCACAAGGACAGCTTCAGCAAATCTCTCATTCCAAGGTATTGGACAGGCTCTAACCTACCGCATACAGTCTCAGTAAGGTGCCGCTGCACCATTGGCAGTTCGTGACTTCACGGAGGGATTGGGATCACTGTATCATCTCTCTCAGGCCGACATTGAGTTTGGACCAAATGCGGGTGAAGCGTTGGGGACCCAGGAGGACAATTTAACTCACCGGCTTCTGCCTGCCAAGAACCGCAACCCACGCTCTCATATTGCTCAGGGCCCACTTAAGGACACAGGGTGTGGGAGAATGGAACTTACCTGCAAGCCGCGAGAGGTGCATGCTGGTACTTGCAGTCTGCCTACGCAACTGCAGTACTGTTCGTGACTTTACTCCGCCCACCTGAGCATCCACCAACGGAAGAACGATTGGGACTACTTTGCGGGTGCCTGTCGGGATTGGCTGTGATGGAGTAGGCATCTGATGATGGCACAGACCGAAACGCGTCATGCCATGGCTCCCGTGATATAACATTTTCTTCTGGTATTCCCCGCCGTGTCTCTCCGATTCTTTCAAGTAAGGAATCTTTCGTGATATATATGTATATGGCGGCATTGGCAAAAATAAAATAATGCACTCACAAAACTGGGTCCACGCTTGTCTGTTCGTTTTGGAATTGGAAGTTGAAGATGAGTTGGAGTGATATATATATATATATACATACATATATATATATATATATATATATATACATATATATATATATATATATATATATATATATATATATATATATATATATATATAGTGTGTGTGTGTGTGAGCTATAGCATTTCTGCTTCTACACACTCCTTGCAGGCATGTTACATAAGCGTTGCTGTGTTCGTCAAATAACCCAATGCACTATCCACTGCTGATGCTAGACATTGGCCATGGACTTAGCACAGTGTTGGCCATTCACAGCCGTGCTGGTGTATCCTATGTTCTAGTAGCATAGCAAGAATCTCGTGGACTTGATGCTAGCAAGCAAGATGCTCCCATTGATGAATGTTGGGATAGTAAAATACAGGAATTATCAAGGTTCAATCGACCCCCTGGGCCTCTAGGCCCCAGTGCCACTGCACCTCCTGCACCAATAGGATTTACGACCCTGGGCACCACAGATTTTAGCATCCTAGTTACGATCCCGCAAAGCAGAAAGCAAACAACTTGACCTCCATTATCGCTAAAGCGCACGTATATTGGCTTTTTGTACCTTTAAGGCGGGCACTAATAATAATATGCGATACTAAATTCCAAGCAGTTATCCACGCAGGCGGATAAGGTATTGACTTTTGGATCGAAGAGCCTTTGCAGAGCTCCTGTGAAGGTTTCTTTGTATGAGACGCCATTAGGTGGTGGGCTGTTTTGAGGGCGGCAGCACACGTTGCCCTATTAGATGGTAAAAGTTACATTATCAATAGATTCCAAGTGTTTCGTCAATAACAGCCGTGGGCAATTATAGTAGCTGCTTCACTTCAAGAACAATTTCTTCCCTGTGAGGCATCTTGACATAAAAATACAATATTAATTTTTGTTGCATGAATGGACTGCTAACCAGAGCACCCTGAAACTATCAAATGCAGGGAGCCAGTTTCCCCATATGGGCTTAGATAGACCTCTATTTAATGGCCTCTTGCCGGTTGTACACTAGTTGTGTACAGGTGCAGCACAATGTTGGCAGCCAGCTGCCCAACTCCTAGTGTGTTAATCCTCTCCCTGACAGCCTGAACAGTACCTGCTTCCAGCAAATAATTACAGCTTCTGGGTGGTTCACTGTGAAAACATCCGAAACAGGGAAGGGGCCAAAACATATTGTAGAGACGTCAAAATGACCTATTGCAAAGCGACCTGGTTTGGACAGGGGGGGTCACCTGGGTTTTTGCCTACCGGGCTCGGTGGCCATCTAGGGAAACCTACCAAACCCAGACATTTCTGAAAACTAGACACCCGGGGGAGTCGAGGGAGGAATGGTGTGCATAAATAGGTAATTTTGATGTCTCCATAATACGTTTTGGGGCCTTATCTGCTGCGGGCACTTGGTCCACCCACACAAGTGAGGTTCCATTTTATCAGGTGACTTGAGGAAACGCTGGGTGGTAGGAAATTTGTGTCAGCCCGGTGATCCCACAACTTTCCCACACAGAAACGTGAGAAAAGTTTTACTTTTTCAGCTACTGCACTGCTGCAATACCAGCCTCCAGTGACACAATCGGACCCCACAGCCAGAAAACCGGACCCCACCCTTCCGGCCCACCGGGGAAATTCCCAGTGCCCACTACGGCCATTTTGCCCCTGCAGCCAAGCACCATCCATGCACACAGCCAGCCAAGCACCAGTCCACGTACACCGCCAGCCCACTCCACGCACACCACCAGTTAAGCACCAATCTGCACACACTGTCATCAGTGCAAGTCCACACACAAAGCCAGCAAAATGTCTGCCGAAGGTCAGTTTACGCAGACTGCCAGACAAAATCCAGTTTACACACACTCAAACTTTCCCTGGTTTCTAGTGGTTTTCTGCCCTGGCCTGGGTGCAGAAGAGACTAAAAATATCACTGAAACAGCCAAAATGTGTGTCTAAAAAACAGGAAGCAACCCTTGCCTATGGGGCTTCTCACTGGCATGCCCATAAACATATGCCAGGTGCCTAGTGGGCTTTCTGCCCCCTTCCCCCGGGGCTCGACAGATAAGGGGCCATTGCCCAGATCTGCCTTCTGGGGTTGGCAGAAAGACTTTTTGGGGGTGGGGGCATTAACATGCCCAGTCTCGACAGTCACTCTCCCTACGTATATTAAAAGAAAAATCCCTGTTGTCTAGTGGTCTTTCTGACCACCCCGGGGGCAGATCAGGGACTACTGCCCCCATCTGCCTCCCAGGTGGGGCAGGACGACTGTGGCAATATTTTTTTGGGGGGTGGGGGCATTGGAATGCCCATTCTGGGCAGCTCCCACTCCTAAATATAATAAAAAGCAAAGTACATGGTGTCTAGTGCGCTTTCTGCTGACCCCTCGGTGGCAAGCCAGGAGCGATTGCCCCAATCTGCCTCCTGTGGGGAGGGGAGGGGGGGGGGAGAAAGACTGTGGATTTTTTTGTGGGTGGGGGCATTGGAATGCCCATTTTGGGCAGACCCCTACCTATATACATTAAAAAAAATCCCTGGGGCCTAGTGTGCTTTCCGCCCCCCTGGAGGGGCAGTTCGGTGGCTTTTGTCCCCATCTTCCTCCCAGGGGAGGCAGAAAGACTGTTGCAATTTTTTATTGGGGAAGTGGGGGCATTGGAGTGCCCATTTTGGGCAGCCTCCACCCCTACATATAAAAAAAACAACAATAGTGGACTTAATGCCCCTAATGGGCAGATATGGGATTAATGCCCCTATCTGCCTCCTATGGGGGGGCAGGAAGACTGAAGCATTTTTTTTATTGGGGGTGGGGACATTGGTGTGCATATTCTGGGCAGACACCACCCCTATATATTACAAAAATCACTGGTGCCTAGTGTGCTTTCTGCCCACCTGCTTCCCAGGTGGGGCAGAAAGACTGACATTTTGCAGGGGTGGGGCATTGGCATGCCCATCAAGGGCAGCCCCCACCCCTAAATATGCACTAAAAATAAATCCCTGGTGCCTAGTTCGCTTTTTGTTTCCCCCGGGGGGGGCAGATTAAGGGCTACAGCACCTATATGACCCCGAGGTGGGGTAGAAACACTCATTATGCCTCAAAAATTGTAATTAAGGGAAGCAAAGGCCCTTGCCCAAGGGGCCTCTTTCCCCTCCCTGGTGTCCAGTGGGTGGATCCCTACTTGGGGATCGCACTCTTGATGCAGACCTCAAGCAGGGATCCACTAGGGAGGGGTACCATGGGAAAGGGGTGATTTTCAACTTTCCAATGATACCTTTTTCTGCCTTTCTACGTGCTTGGGGGCTGAGATAGCCCCACGAGAACATAGAAAGTGAAACTCAAATTAGCCTATCTGCTCATTTCAGTTTCGGTTTCACTGAAATGACGTCAGCGTGATGTGCACGCTGATTGTGATTTCAGGGAACCAGCTAAACAGCCTCAGAGGGGGGGGGAGCTCTTCTCCAGCTCCAGAGGTTGTTTAAGGGGAAAGGAAATCCCCCCTGGTGCCCGCACCAGAACGACTTCCTGTGCTATGGCGTCGGACGCGCAGGAGCCATTTGATGCACATGAGCACTTTTGCGTTGGACAGCTCCTGCGCGTCCGACACATGGAAAGGGTTAACAGGGTCTATGGAGTCTACCACACCTGATAATGAGTGAGTAAAAAAGTCTACACAACTTGTAATTAAACAGGTGTACACAAATCAATCAGCTTATATCAGGGCACTCGTATTTGAGGTCTTAGAGTGCAAATTAATCATGAGGGAAATATATGAGGATTTCCTTCAAAATGTCTCCTGTTCCACTGCCATGGCCAGAGAACTAGGGGTGTGTGACATTCGCGTAATTTGTTTTGATGTAGATACGCATAATTCCAGCAAAATTAAATGAAATGCAAATCCATCGTTTTTCGCTGTATGTTAGCATGACATGCATCTTTGCAATAATATTCGACACAAGACGCATTTAACAAAATTGCCATGAAGAACGATTGTTCACATTCTGGTGTTGCCATCCATTTGCGATTTGCGCTTTTATCTGTAAATTCTTACAAGGAATGGCCCATAATTATGTGAAATGGCATCATTTTAGGAATTTCACATTACAGGAGTAACGAAATGCCCAAACATAGACAAACTGTGCTGGCATAATTTAAATTTTGCCCAGGCCTAAAAAGAATAACACCCACTGGCATGGTCTGGCAGGGCGTGTAGGTGCCAGTAGTCGCTAAATACTTAAGATGTCACCCAAAATGGCACAACCACGGGAAATCAAGAAAAGATTAAAGAAAGGAAGGATTTATTGCTGCACGATATGTCCTTACAGTTCATTGGGCGCTGCCAGCAATTCCATTTGTAAGTCCTGATGAAACTGTCTCTCTTGTAGAATATTTTACCTCTGATCTGGCAACTCTGTCGTTGAGGTTAGTACAGCTCCTTGGAGTGGATCCTCCACATCTCTCAGATCAGACTCACCATAAACCCCGTCTGCTGCTCCTCGCATTAAGTCACTGAAGTTTTGATGGGAGCACAGGAGGCGAAAGGCAGCTAACCAGTGCTTAATTTGAGCCAGCGGTTTCCAGTGCCCGGTTCCAGCACTTAACTGTCAACACAGGCACTTATGACAGTCTTGCACATGGTGGCGCTGTCCGTCTAATTTAGAATTAAGAAATACAACAGTTGTTGATCAATTCAGCACATATAAAAAACAACTAATACCTGCCACCTACGCCATTCTTATATCTTTGGGAGCCTGGAATAGTTTGAATTGTCACACTTGTAGGTGTGTGGTGTTTAGTAGTTGTCGTGGTACTGTAACTGGCGGCATTGGTAGGGGCAATGGGTTGAACAAGCTGCTGTGGCCTCCTGATGAGGGCTCTGGCACATATATTTATTTTTACAAATTAAGAACTGAGCTACACAGAACGAATTTATCATGCTAAGTGAAGATGTTGGGTGCGTTCCATCTCCACCCTCACTCACACTGTGCCATGTGCTTCACCCTTGACCCACAGTATCCTAAAATGAGCCCCAGAACCATCCCTGCAAGCTGCTGTCCCACTGCACATCCAAACTAACAGCTATATCCATCTTCCTGGTGTTGATTTCTGAAATTGTGAAGGATGCTGTAAATTTCAATGGAGAAATAAAAAGTCACTCCCTAGAAGTATGGAAGGATAGGGCACCTTCCAGAGGTCTTAAAGTGTCAGGATCCTGCACAGGCACTGAGATTTTGTGCCATTTATGAATTTCGCAGAGAATCTCAAGACGAAGAGGTAATTTTTACACCACCCACTATACACTTGATCAATGTAGGGATTAACAGCGCGGACAGAGCTCTTTGATCTTTCCTAGTCTCTCCAATTTAACCAGGATAATAATGACAGTGGTGTAAGATTGAAAGAGGTTTCATTGGCTAGAGAGGTTGTAGCTTTAGCAGTATTTGCAGATGTCAAGCACACATCATTTAAGGTATAGCGGCTTCAGGAATAGTCTGCTGCGGAAGGCTGTAGGCGCTCTTACACCAGGAAGCACTAGTGCATTAGGCTTGATTGTGAGAGCACCAGTCATGCAACCAAGTGGATTCACCTACACAGAATGCCCCATTGGCTCAATGTTGTAGTTTTAATTCCATCAAGAAATACCCTTCTGGCGGGTTGCAGTTCACGTTGCATTAGGGAGCAACAGGTGTGTACATTTCTATGTTTAAGCCGGGAGTGAGATCTGATTCAGTTGCAGCTCACATCAGGACACATCAATTTGGTGAGGTTTGAGCTCCGGGCTCTTGCTGTGGGAGGTTGAACATGTGCATACGAGGAGAACCTTGCCCGCGAGGTGGCTGCCTGAGAAGGCCACCTCTGTTGTCTGCTACCATTCCACGGGTATTTCTGTAGACGCTTTAACAGTGATTAACTTATGACCAAGATGATGGACTGCGTGTATTAGCCCACTCTGATATCTCGTCGGATGTTTAGGACATGGTACCTTCACGAAGTGTTTAAACATTCCTGAAAACAACATGTCCGCTGAAGGTTGCTAACTCTGGAAGGAGGTCCATGCTGGGAACCATAGATGAGCAGTTGGGAGATGGATAGAGTAGGGAGCTCACGGCGTCTTGGCACAGGGGAGAACGACGTGGGATTTCAGCGCTTTGCAAGCGCCTTCAGAACGGAACTTTGCGGGCTGACCGGGGTGAAAGGACACAAACTGCTCCACACGCCGAGGGACTGCGAGGTCCAGCAGGCTCTGTGTCTCCCAGCTGCTGCCTCTTCCCTCGGCGTTCCCGCCCCCCCACCTGGTGATTTCAAATACCTTTCGCGGCCCCCGCTCCGCGGGAGCCGCTCACGGCGTCTTGGCACAGGGGAGAACGACGTGGGATTTCAGCGCTTTGCAAGCGCCTTCAGAACGGAACTTTGCGGGCTGACCGGGGTGAAAGGACACAAACTGCTCCACACGCCGAGGGACTGCGAGGTCCAGCAGGCTCTGTGTCTCCCAGCTGCTGCCTCTTCCCTCGGCGTTCCCGCCCCCCCATCTCCTAGCGAATAAATCCAGCACCTATTCTCGCGACGCGGGACGCGCGCGGGACATAGCCCGGGGCTAAGCCCGGGCAAAGGGCGGGCCCTCTGTGGCCCTCAGAGGACCGGAGGAGGACGGGATGGGCCACCCCACTTGGCCCTATCAAAAGGACGAGGTATAGAGACATTCTACTCTTTTGTTTTTCTTTTGCGTTGTGATTTGCCTATTGACGCCAGGGACCCCCTTTTGTAAATCAACCACCATGTCTGTCTGGGACGAACTTAATGCCCTGTGTGGCACAAACTATGTCCCCGATATTCTTACTTCCCCTACAATGGACAGAGATATGCTTCTCACAAACTGCACCCCACAGACCCTTGAAATATTCCCGCCTCAATCTGATACACTGTTTCAGAAACCAATCAGCAAAAGGAAAAACGAGGGTACTCCACCAAATGCCACCCGTATGTGCTGTAGCCCCTCTTATTCCCTCGTCAACCCAAGCGTATTAACGCCATCCAAAGCGGGGACCACTTCAAATGACTCTGTTTCCCCCCTCCATTCGACCCTATTGGCCCATATTGAGCGACTGTTGAATGTGGCCTTAACACCCCTGCTCTCAAAAATTACAGATCTGGGAAACAGGTTGTCTGATGTCGAAAAAATAGTACAAAGGATTGCACCTTTACCTGTAAATACTGTTACTCTCTCTCGCCCTACGTTCTCTCCTGATCTTGTAAACCCCGTGTCCATCGAACTCAGGAAAGATCCCTCTCTTAGCACATCCATTCAAAGCGGCAGGAAAGTTACTCCTAAGCCCACCCGCCTCCCACGCAAAGCCTCGAGGCCCCCCCAAGAAAGAAGACACCAAATGAACTTACCCCCTGAAGCCGCCCCCTACGTGACTGTTCTCTCCGGGGTCCCCGAACTTAGTCAGGATAAACGTGAAACAAGCCAGGACCTGCTGAATAAAGCCATCTTTTGGCTCAAGAACAATAGACCGCTACCACCCGAACTAGATGGCGGAATCCTGAGCGTCAGGAGGGTGAGATGGCTAGGGATGATGCCCAAAGACATTCCGGGAGACCTGATACTAATTAAATTCAAACATAGGAACATTGTCCCATTTTTAAGATTTTCCCAGCCCAAAATTGGAGATGGCCCTATTTCTATCTGGGACTTGTTTGATTTTTACCCTGGCCCAAGGGTATCGAACTATAACACCTGGTGAAAGGGGTTTCTGTTTACCATGCGTTCTTAATTTGCACTAGATTGGTTTTACTTTTGTTTTTAACATCCGGTCTTTTCTCAATATTGCAATGAACTGTTGATTTTTGTATACATGTATGTATTTCTTTTTGCTGCTTTTATGGTTTTAAACTCAAAAACCGAAATAAAGCTTATTTGATTGATTGATTGAGTAGGTCCTTGTTGCTTTTCATGTCTCTTCAAGCTGGGTCTCGAATATGACTTGCGTCTTTTGACCCTCAGTCAATACCTTCTCCAGTCTTGTTGTCCACAGATAACCTTCTCTTGACTGTCTAGCCTTACAAGGCTTCGCTTGTCATGATTACAATAGCAATCAGCCAATCAATAGGGTTGAAATGCTGCCACATATTACTTTTGTTTGCATGCTAAGTCTGAAAGAGGGGCAGGAAGACGAATTGGATGGCCTGCCTGCTATAAAGAGGTGGGATTGTGAGGCTGGGTGCCAAAAGCCATTTTGTCCACATGCTACTGAAGATGTTTCACTTGGAGTTATTTATAGTTTTTGGATGCAGCTATTTGATAGGTGGACATTCACATAAGGCCAGAATTCGAGTGTACAGGGAATCGAGACAGGGGCACCTTCAGTATTCATGCAGCTATGCCAGTGGCTTCTACAGATCGCGTGTTATGTAGTAACCAGCAGCAAGCGGTGAAGGCTCATGGAGTAGTAAATTCTGGATAGCTGGGAGCGAATGCCTGTTGCCACCAGCTGGTGTCTTGTCTAAACCATATCTGTTTGGGTCCTAATGCCAGGAAGAAATATGGACTTGCAGCCTCAGCGCCACAGAAAGTGTTGGAAGGCAGATGGAGGGGTTGCCATGTACTTCATCCTCCTGTTGCAGCACTAGAGTGGCAGCTGCCAGCACTCACTCAGCACTTTGAAGGCTTTGTAGGGGTGGGATGTCTTCCAATCATATAGCTCGGTCTTGATATTAAACTTGCGGCTCTAAAGCCATGTCGGAGATGGGCCTGCCGCAGGCTACCATACTGGTGCTGGGTACTATGAGGCCACCTTTCTATAAGCATAGCACTGGGCACATTCAGAGCCCAAAGTCCGACAATGAAGTAAATGATGTGGTTTATATGGAGAAACAGTGACAGGTGATAAATCTTGCTGGAATGTACTCCTCGGGAGGCTCTTCCCCTCTCAGAGCATCCCAAGGTTTACAGCAGATCATTTACATCAGGAGCTTCAAACTTTACTCTCGGAGTAGAGTGACCAGATTTTTTAATCAAAATGCCAGAACATTCCACAAACATAGACGTAGGACTTCAATTTTGCATTGACTGAGGGGCAGAGAATGACTTAACTGACTGTGTTCACAAACATACAAGACACATTAAAATGAGAAGTTATTGGCGGAAATTTTTATAAATGTTTCTCCTGTTGGCCTGTTAATGAAATGCATTTAGCACTTTATGTCCTGTCCATATATATGACCAAGGTTACTTTTTTAATGCATTGTAAAGCCTAATATGTAAATATGTACTGTGGACTTTTATGACAAATTATGTATCTTTTATATTGGTGCATACTTTTATGACTCCTTTTTGGAAACGAAATAAAGTTATTTGAATGAATGGAAATGAGAACCCTGGGGAAAACGAAATGCAACTTTTAAACGCAGCTTTATCTGTGCTAATTAATTTGCTTTCTGATGAGGGCTGCAAAATAATCCTGCACTGGGACACATAAAAACTTGCCACCCGTTTAGTCAACCCTCTCTGAAAATCGAGTTGTGCCAGAAGTTGCCGAAATCTGCCGCAACAGATGGATACAAACTGGAACGGTCAAATTCACAGCACCTGCTAACCCTATTCAGAAGGGCTGGATCCACTCCAAATTTTAAGGATAGCCTCAAACTATGTGCAAGATCCTTAGTTTGGTTACTAGTGTGTAAACGTATCTGAGGCGCGAATCCTGGAATTCTGGCAGGTATCTGAGACTCGTGAATCACTGTAGGACACCCCTGGATACAATCTTAGATCCTGCAGAATTTTCTTATTTATTTGCCAATGTTTGTTTTCCTGTTCCCACCCAATTTGTTCAGAACAATGGATGAAGCTCTTGCTGCCCTCAAGTCACTAACTTGTGTTCATTTAACCAATGTTATGCCTTTTACTTCACAAATAGTAGACAACATAATGAACCCAGAGGTGATTTCACGGTTTTTATGTCACACAAAATGGCAGCCCAGCCTTCCTCAAAAGAGTGAGCAACACTATAGCCGGAGAAAATAAAAAATGACAAAGGCATAACTAGTTCACAAAAGAATGTGGTAGCAGGGAGTATGCGCAGCGGCTTCTCAGGAGGGGGCCATGGAAGCGGCGATGTGAAGCGGTGCTTTCATGCCACAAATTGCTAAAAAGTACCTCTTTGAATTGGATCCGACGCGGGGCACAAAGCCATGCCTCCATCTGAAAGAAGATGAAAGAATGTTATTACAGAGTGCGGTGAGCAATGCGGTCAGTCTCTCCCCTCTTGGTCACGCTTTGATCTTCTGAAGATGATATTTGTGCACAGAAAATGAGTCACTGCGCGGCGTGCGAAGGCGGACCCAGTGTCAGACAATGGCTTTGTCATAGGGAGGATGCGCGCCAGGCTTTTGTTCATCCCTTGTTACTTAGGAGATCAATAGAGTCCATGAAGATATTGAATTTAAAAGAATAAACACAGGAAGGACTATATCAACATGTCCCACCATTCCTCCGTCTCTTTCAGCATCTCCCACAGTTAAGAAAACAAAAAAGTTGGTATTTTTAGCCCGGTTCCCTATCTGGATATCTATGATCAATCTTTTCAGCCACTTCTGGGCACAATGGAGAGCTCTTAGCTGCTTTTCAAATGATAATAGATAGAAAACATAATCCATTGTTTGCAAAATTGCTTAGACATTGGTAGAGGCGTGCAGTGGGAGCCCCCAGTAGAGCAGCAGAATACCAATGGTAAATTACTGCGTTCTGGAAGAGGAAGACAGGCCTCTACTGATAGGATTCTGTGGTCTCTCCTGTCCTGGGGGAGTCGGGAAGGGGGGATTGCAACTAATCCTTCTTTAGATCTCGGCGCTGTCTCAAAGAGATGTGTTGTGTTCTATCTGTGGGCATACAGGTCGCCCATCTCCTGCCATTGGTACACTTCAGCGTCACTCTCATTTTCTTGGATTTCATTTGTCATGGTATGCAGGTGTCATGCCCCCTTCTTGTGTTTGGCCCTCCCATAGCGGAAGGACCAAGTCCATGTCTCCTTACACTGCTCCCAGTTTGCTGAGCTATTTTTTTCTTAATTTTCAAACACTCCATAGGAATACTTATGTTTTCAGGCCGTCTCCTTTGTACACATACGCACAGAGTACTAAAATGCATGCACTAAAAAGTTGTTAAAACATGAGCAGCACTTGTCTATTTTGTTTTGCACGATCTGATGGTATTGGAGTGCTTGCTCCATCTTGCGATAGCGCGAACGCAGGCAGATGGTATTGGAGTGCTTCCTCCTGCCCTCCCCCGTCATTGCCTGCCCATCTCCCCATCCTCTCCTGCTTCCCTGCTTGACCCTACCCCCACTACCTCCCTCGTCACTGCTGCTTTTATTTATTTTTTGCAAGATCCGATGGTATTGGAGCGCTTGTTCAGTCCTCCATCTTGCCATAGCGCTAACACCAGCCGATGGTATGGGAGCACTTTAAGTGCTCAACAGTTACATTACACAGTGACACATTCATTGTCGTATGCCGCTTCACCTCCAGGACTGACCACTGCCGCAGGATCCCACACAATACCGTCTGCACCGGCCACGACTCCATCGGACCAACTCAGATGCCTCCTGCTCAACACCAGATCGCTCAGCAAACATGTCACTCAAATCTGGGACACCATCTCCACCACTACTCGGATGTAACCTTCATCACAGAGACGTGTATATACTCACGCACCATAACCAAGTGAGTCACTCCGTAGTGTGTGTTTTCCGCAGCTGGTGCCGGTGTCGAGGGTGGACGGCCCTCAAGACCAATAATCCATCAAAATATGAAGAATACCACACTCTTGAAAGGGAAGTTTCTTTCAATGTATTCAATCAGTACAAATATCGCCATATCACCACCACCTATGGCGAATCACGGGTGATATTTGTACTGATTGAATACATTAAAGAAACTTCCCTTTCAAGAGTGCAGAGTTATTCATATTTTGATGAAGCATATATACATATATATATATATATATATATATATATATATATATATATATATATATATGTATATGTATATATATATATATATATATAGATATATATATATATCTATATATATATATATATATATATATATATATATCTATATATATATATCTATATATATATATCTATATATAGATATATATATATATATCTATATATATATATAGATATATATATATATATATATATATATATATATATATAGATATATAGATATATAGATATATATATATGAACAAAACATCCAGCTCCCAAAACGAACTCCATGGAAGAAGGCACAGGCACAAAGTGGTTGCAGGATTAGGCATCAGTTTAATCAATCATGTCGCCCTCAATCCCAGGTATATATATATATATATATCAAACCGCGAGGTACCCTGCGACGGAAGAGTCGATCCGCAGCGTGAAATACACAGAGACACTGCTGGAACCTCGTGTCCTGTTGGGGATTTGAAATTTCAAGGCGGCAAGTGGGCAAGTGGGGTGCTCGAACAACTGCCCACTGTGGATTTTAAACTTGGTAAGGGAACCAACGGCGAAATCACTATGAAGTCACCACTGTAGAACTCAGTCTACCAACATGCATCTGTGCTCCACGCCCACCGGGGCAGAACAGATAAATCTGCGCAGCTGTGCAGAAAACATTGCTGCCGTTTCCCGACTTTGCCTGTGCCAGTGAGAAAGGGAGATGAACTCTCGAAACGCGTATGGTTTGAAGGCTCAAGAAAATGTTGTTCATGCATGCAGCTGCAACCTTGTGAAAATCCCCAATAAAAGGTATTGAAGCACGAAGTGTGTGGCACCTCAATGCAGAGAGCAACTCTTGTTTGATGTTAAGCGGTCCGCTCTGACCGCGAGGTACCCTGCGACGGAAGAGTCGATCCGCAGCGTGAAATACACAGAGACACTGCTGGAACCTCGTGTCCTGTTGGGGATTTGAAATTTCAAGGCGGCAAGTGGGGTGCTCGAACAACTGCCCACTGTGGATTTTAAACTTGGTAAGGGAACCAACGGCGAAATCACTATGAAGTCACCACTGTAGAACTCAGTCTACCAACATGCATCTGTGCTCCACGCCCACCGGGGCAGAACAGATAAATCTGCGCAGCTGTGCAGAAAACATTGCTGCCGTTTCCCGACTTTGCCTGTGCCAGTGAGAAAGGGAGATGAACTCTCGAAACGCGTATGGTTTGAAGGCTCAAGAAAATGTTGTTCATGCATGCAGCTGCAACCTTGTGAAAATCCCCAATAAAAGGTATTGAAGCACGAAGTGTGTGGCACCTCAATGCAGAGAGCAACTCTTGTTTGATGTTAAGCGGTCCGCTCTGACCGCGAGGTACCCTGCGACGGAAGAGTCGATCCGCAGCGTGAAATACACAGAGACACTGCTGGAACCTCGTGTCCTGTTGGGGATTTGAAATTTCAAGGCGGCAAGTGGGGTGCTCGAACAACTGCCCACTGTGGATTTTAAACTTGGTAAGGGAACCAACGGCGAAATCACTATGAAGTCACCACTGTAGAACTCAGTCTACCAACATGCATCTGTGCTCCACGCCCACCGGGGCAGAACAGATAAATCTGCGCAGCTGTGCAGAAAACATTGCTGCCGTTTCCCGACTTTGCCTGTGCCAGTGAGAAAGGGAGATGAACTCTCGAAACGCGTATGGTTTGAAGGCTCAAGAAAATGTTGTTCATGCATGCAGCTGCAACCTTGTGAAAATCCCCAATAAAAGGTATTGAAGCACGAAGTGTGTGGCACCTCAATGCAGAGAGCAACTCTTGTTTGATGTTAAGCGGTCCGCTCTGACCGCGAGGTACCCTGCGACGGAAGAGTCGATCCGCAGCGTGAAATACACAGAGACACTGCTGGAACCTCGTGTCCTGTTGGGGATTTGAAATTTCAAGGCGGCAAGTGGGGTGCTCGAACAACTGCCCACTGTGGATTTTAAACTTGGTAAGGGAACCAACGGCGAAATCACTATGAAGTCACCACTGTAGAACTCAGTCTACCAACATGCATCTGTGCTCCACGCCCACCGGGGCAGAACAGATAAATCTGCGCAGCTGTGCAGAAAACATTGCTGCCGTTTCCCGACTTTGCCTGTGCCAGTGAGAAAGGGAGATGAACTCTCGAAACGCGTATGGTTTGAAGGCTCAAGAAAATGTTGTTCATGCATGCAGCTGCAACCTTGTGAAAATCCCCAATAAAAGGTATTGAAGCACGAAGTGTGTGGCACCTCAATGCAGAGAGCAACTCTTGTTTGATGTTAAGCGGTCCGCTCTGACCGCGAGGTACCCTGCGACGGAAGAGTCGATCCGCAGCGTGAAATACACAGAGACACTGCTGGAACCTCGTGTCCTGTTGGGGATTTGAAATTTCAAGGCGGCAAGTGGGGTGCTCGAACAACTGCCCACTGTGGATTTTAAACTTGGTAAGGGAACCAACGGCGAAATCACTATGAAGTCACCACTGTAGAACTCAGTCTACCAACATGCATCTGTGCTCCACGCCCACCGGGGCAGAACAGATAAATCTGCGCAGCTGTGCAGAAAACATTGCTGCCGTTTCCCGACTTTGCCTGTGCCAGTGAGAAAGGGAGATGAACTCTCGAAACGCGTATGGTTTGAAGGCTCAAGAAAATGTTGTTCATGCATGCAGCTGCAACCTTGTGAAAATCCCCAATAAAAGGTATTGAAGCACGAAGTGTGTGGCACCTCAATGCAGAGAGCAACTCTTGTTTGATGTTAAGCGGTCCGCTCTGACCGCGAGGTACCCTGCGACGGAAGAGTCGATCCGCAGCGTGAAATACACAGAGACACTGCTGGAACCTCGTGTCCTGTTGGGGATTTGAAATTTCAAGGCGGCAAGTGGGGTGCTCGAACAACTGCCCACTGTGGATTTTAAACTTGGTAAGGGAACCAACGGCGAAATCACTATGAAGTCACCACTGTAGAACTCAGTCTACCAACATGCATCTGTGCTCCACGCCCACCGGGGCAGAACAGATAAATCTGCGCAGCTGTGCAGAAAACATTGCTGCCGTTTCCCGACTTTGCCTGTGCCAGTGAGAAAGGGAGATGAACTCTCGAAACGCGTATGGTTTGAAGGCTCAAGAAAATGTTGTTCATGCATGCAGCTGCAACCTTGTGAAAATCCCCAATAAAAGGTATTGAAGCACGAAGTGTGTGGCACCTCAATGCAGAGAGCAACTCTTGTTTGATATATATATATATATATATATATATATATATATATATATTACCTACTGGCGGTCGCCAGTAGGTATATATAGTTAGGATTTTTTCTCTATGGAACTTTTGAAAATTCTATGTCTAATAACTTTGGCGTTTGTGGACGGAATTGGCTGAAATTTTCAGGAAAATGGCACATTTTGTTTCTGATCAGCCCCTGAAAATTTGGGGGGGTTTCGTCAAGGGGGAGCCGAGAAAAAAGGGGGGTCCCAAAACGCGTTTTTCCCATTCATTTTTCCATAGGACGTTTGGCCTCACTTTTAGCTTGAACGACTGAATGGATTTACACGAAACTTGGCAAAATTGTAGGGACTGTTAGCCCGATGTGCCTTTGCTGGGTCTCAATATATGTGCTCCAGTGGATTTTGAGAAATTAACGTTTTAAAAAACAGATATATCTGTGACAGCGTCCTGGATAGCGCACTAGTTCGCGTACTATTCGCGTAACGGAGCTTTGCAAAGTGAAGCTGATTGGCTGTCCGGTGTCTGTCAACATTCTAAACAGTCCGGAGCGGCCGCCATCTTGTCTCTCAGTAGGATCGAGAGACAAGAGGAGGCCAAAACGAAGGGGGAAATGAAGGAAAGGGGGCAAGGTAGACCTCTTCTGACACCCTAGGATTGATGAGGGGGATATTAAAGTGCCCCGCGGGGCCAAAAAAAAAAAAAATTGCGATTTTTTGTCGTAGAGGCGCAAATCGGTACGTGAACCGGGCAGCTAACCGGGCAGCTAACCGGCAGTGTAACGGGAGAATGAGGAGAAGCTGAATGGGTGTCAACATTGTAAACAGTCTGGAGCGGCCGCCATCTTGTCTCTCGGTAGGATCGAGAGACAAGAGGTGGTGAAAAACGAAGGGGGAAATGAAGGAAAGGGGGCAAGGTAGACCCCTCCTGACCCCCTAGGATTGATGAGGGGGATATTAAAGTGCCCCGCGGGGCAAAAGAAAAAAAAAGAAAATTGTGGTTTTTCACGGTAGAGGCGCTTCCCGGTACGCCAACCGGGCAGCTAACCGGCAGCGTAACGGGAGTCCGACATCTTGTGTTTTTGGAGCGTCCGGTTTGCGTACCGGGTAGCGTTCCGGTAAGCGTAATAAGGGGAAAACCAAGAGAAACAGTAAAATAAAATTTAAAGGAATAGATTTCCACCAAACTTGGCAAAATTGTAGGGACTGTTTGTTTGATGTGCCTTTGCAAGGCCTCAAGATATGTGCACGTGTGGATTTTGTCTAATTAAGGTTAAAAAAATATATATATATCTGTAAGCGTGCTCTGGCGCGCTTACGTTACGGGTTTTGTTTGCGCTGCAGAGACGATACGTCACGTTTATGCGACGCGTCATGAGGCGTCTCACGTGGCTACGTGATACGTCACGTAATAAAGAATATATTTTACAGCTATAGATATTAGCTTTTAAAAAACCAATGAAATTCACTGAAAAAACCATAGGTTATAGACCATATATAGTTAGGAATTTGCATTTACAAAACCATGAAAATTCACTGAAAAAACCATTGGTTATAGACCATATATAGTTAGGGATTAGCATTTACAAAACCTTAATTTACTCGCACAAAACCATAGAAATTCGCATATATAGTTAGTTGCAATAACTATATATCGTGCACCCGCAATCCACTGCTGATGATGTCACATGCTACATCATTCATGACATGGTCAGTGACATCACTGATGACATCACTGATGACATCTCAAATGACATCACTGATGACATCTCAAATGACATCACTGATGACATCACTGATGACATCTCAAATGACATCACTGATGAAATCACTGATAACATCTCATTTGACATTACTGATCACATCACTGATGATATCATTCATGTGATAATACGATGAACCTCTTCAGACTCTAATATAACCTTAGATACAATCAGTGTAAACAGACACTCACAGACTGTCACTCATCCATGGAGTTACTCACACACCTAGTCAGTCATGCAAAGAATCAATCACACCTCCATTTCCTCAACTATACAGTTATACACACCTTACTTAATCAAACATATACTAACACATATTTACTCTCTTATACAATCACTGATACAAGTTCACAATGATCCATACAGCCACTCACACATTCACTGGCTCTTATGCACAGTTATTTATATATGTCAACTCTTACATGTACTGTGTTGTACATATGTACTTACTTTGACATGTAGCACTGAGAAATCCAATCACTCACCAATACACATCTTGCAGACAGTCAACCGCCCATACAGCTGTTTCCACATGCACTTTTGAACCCATACATCTACTGAATCAACTGCTCACACATCTATGCACAGAGTCACATACCTCCCAGCCACCCCCACACACACACTCACTCTCCCATACAAATATTTGGGCAACCAATCAATAACCCATATAGTTACTCATATAGCTACTGATCAACACATGCAGCAGTTTACAGAACTACAGAAATAATGATGCACAAATTAAGACTGTTTAGTCACTAACCCATGCACTCAGTGAGACACATTTAATCATTCTCTCATACAGTCAGTCATGCACCTACTAAATCCTTCATCCAAACACTTATACATCCACTCATTCTTCAATATGTAAGACATATTTTAACTTTACAGAAACATACAGTCACTGGATGTTGTCATCAGTGATGTCATTTGAGATGTCATCAGTGATGTCATCAGTGATGTCACAGACCATGTCATGAATGATGTAATATGTGACATCATCAGCAGTGGATTGCGGGTGCGCGATATATAGTTATTGCAACTAACTATATATGCGAATTTCTATGGTTTTGTGCGAGTAAATTAAGGTTTTGTAAATGCTACTCCCTAACTATATATGGTCTATAACCAATGGTTTTTTCAGTGAATTTTCATGGTTTTGTAAATGCAAATTCCTAACTATATATGGTCTATATCCTATGGTTTTTTCAGTGAATATATATATATATATCTATATACACACACACATATATTTCTTATTTTAATATATGATTTTACCCTCATTCTTCATAAAATTGCCTAAACCGTGGGAAATAATTGATATTACTATGGATCTAATAACTCTACATAATCCTAAGGAATTCAACGGATTCCATGGTATATCATCTTGCAGACCAGTTTTGTACGTGCCAAGCCTATAAATCCATCTCTGCTCATGATCTAATAAAGTTTTTTTGCAATGCAATGCTTCTTTTCACTTTGTCAATCACGGTCCAGAAAAGGCCAGTGTCCTGAAATCCTTTGTCTAGAAAGTGTTTCGTTATTTTCGTGGAATCCCTTTTGCAGCGAATGTTGCTGCATTCTTGACTCATTCAAATTCTGGGTTTCCTTGTGGTCATGCCTACATAGCATAGTTTGTATAGGCACTCTATCAGGTTAAGCATATTATTAGAATTGTAGTTAGTGTGTGTCCTCTGTTGCCATGGTATTCGTAAATTCAATCAAGGGATTTGGTGTATTTTCTCAAGTGGCATACTGAACATTGTCCACATGGGTAATTCCCCATTACCGTAGGGAGGCTCCATAGGGTATCTTGGTGCTCTGGGGCATTTTTGTCTTGGCCTGGTGTGAGCTACCAGGTCTCCAAGACTGGGGTTGAGTTTGAAAGAAAAGAGTGGTTTTGTGAACTTCATCTCGTTACATGCAAGAAAAGGCCAATTGTGCATGATGAATTTCCTGACTTGATTAGAAATATTACTGTGTGCGCTTACACAGATAATACCTCCTTTGTCCTGTTTGCTATGTTCCATAAGGTGCTTTTCCGGGTGGTTATTTCTGGCCCTCTTCTCTGATTTACGGATTATCGTGGTGGGATACTGTTTCTCCATTATTTTCATGATAAGAGCATTAGCTTCTTTGTGTTTTGCCAGTCACAGTGAAAAGGCCATAGGTGTACTTGCAGGAAGTGAGCCCTAATTCTTTCAAATTCGAGACTTCAATGCAGTTTCCCTTTACTTAGGTTCTGTGGAAGTCTGTCTGAGAGAAATCTGTTTTTAATTTAATATTCTCAGGTGACATAAAATGCGGAACATGTACAACAGCTAGTACTGTTCTTCCCCCAAACTATCAATTGAAATATTGTCCTTGGTGATATTAATACTTTATCATCAACCGAAAGACTGGATTAAGCAGCTTATGCACAACAGCAGTACTGTCTGTTTCTAGCAAGACACTAGCAGAAAACATTTACTACGCGTAGAAAGATTTGTGGCAGGAAAAAAAAAATGACTCACCTGATGAAGTAATTTCTGTATTGTGTATTCAGTCATGGATAGGAACAATGCCACCTTCTGTATAGAAATAGTTGCAAAGCTAACGTGATAAGAAAGGCCAAGGATGCATCCACAGTTCTCGCCTGCGCCGTCCTTCCATTACTCAGGACCCCCTCTCTTCCCTCACCCCAGAGTTACTTAACAATTGCCAAGATGTAGGATGTCATCCCAAGTAGGCCTAGGTGGTGGCGTTGGAATGGAGGGAGTTTGGGATTTTAGGTACAGAGTTTGTATTTATTTATTTAATTTATTTGAGTTTTATATAGCGCTGGCTAGATCCGGAGGTATCAGAGCGCTTTACATGAGGTTCCACATTGTTACAAAGATATATCAGTTACAAATTACATTTGTTGCAAGCATTAAAGAGCATAGAAGACAAGATGAAAGGAGCGTAGAAGGGTGAGGTCAACGGGTGGGAGGGAGATACGGTAAAACATGCCTAGATGATTCTCACTCTTGCATTTAACCATGACCACTGTAGGCAGTCAAATGTCCCAAAGCAGGAAACCGATTGAAAGACATCATGGACAGCTTGACTGGATCGGAAAAACATGTTCCGAGCATAATCTGACAATATTGCAAAAGTAGAAATTATGCCTTTTTCATAAAGTATGTTTGGTAGCCAAAGTGGCTGCCCGACACATGACATTAATGGGCTCTTGACACTGAAGAAAGACTACAGCTGCCTCGTGATTGATGAAATTGCCCCACATGCTCCTCAGGAGTGAGGTTGTTCAGTAGAGAACCCCTTGGAAGTCCTGGAGAATATTGACTGGTCAATGAATGCCTTTGAAACCTTCTTCCAATGAATATTACTATATGGCTTAGATTTAAATGTTGGGGGGTGAATGACTCTAGTTATACCTACCAAGGGTTTCTCACACATTTTTTAGGTGGGTTGAGGTGAAACTAGGGCAAGGTTCTGTGATGGCTCACCCTTCGCCCAACCCCAAGCTCTTCAATCTCCTAAACTGGCAGCTGTGACCTATTCAGAGGGAAGCAAATTAATATTAGCAGAGTAGCATCTCTGCAACCCTGTGGCTGGAGTACCTCACTCCTGCCACCTTCTTGCTTCTAGGGAGCAGTGGTGAGCCTCATCCAGTGCTAGGTGTCTCATGAGGGAGAGGTGTGGCACCCCGGCCAGGGTGACTGACTCCGGAATCTGGGGATCACGGTTTGATCCCCAGGGCTGGCGGCAGATTATCCCAGCACCATATGACTCTGGGCAATAGCTTGCTTTATCTTCCCGACGGCCCCCAGAGCCTAGAGACCCTAACGGGTGATGGTTCGCGTTTTACAATTGTGGATTATTAAAGATGGAAGAGGAATCGCCCAGGGTTTCCTGGCCCCTGTGTTTTGAACGGGAGAGTCACACTCCTCTCTCTCATCCCTCGTCCCCCCAACTCTAGAAGAAAACATTGAAACCATCCTTAGCATCCATCCATTCTTAAGCATGATAAAAGTACTACATCCTGGCCCGAGGACGGATAAGTGGTACATTGTTCTGGCAAACCGCGACAAAGAGCCTGGCTGGTTCTCCTGTTATGCGTGGTCCGGTCCATGAAGGTCTTTCCTGATGTCTTGTTCGTGTAGTAGGTCTACACCTCTGAATGTCAAGAGAACAAAGAAGTGAAACTGAACATTTGGATGATATAAAAGAATGAAGGTTCTTTGGTGACACTTTTTCACTAGGCTGGGTTATTTTACATCAAACAGGAACAATGGGTCACATACAATTAATCTTCATAATGAAGGCTAGAAGACATCTTTGAAATTCACTTCTCTTTCTCATGATCAGGAAAGGCAGTGGCGGTTTCTTCACGAGGGCGAGGGAGCATCACCCCACCCCCCACCTGCTGCTAGCTGAGCTAAAGCGATGTGAACAATGAAATGGCAATGAAATGATTTCCTTGTCATTTTATCATTCACAAAGCGACCCGCAGCGGTCAGCCTGCCCAGGAGCTGGGATGAAAGAGGGGCGCGTCCTCTGCTATTGGAGACTGGGGACGTGGCTGCCCTGACACTGCAAAAGTACTAGGGTCAGTTTGGCCGGCTGTCGTGAGCCAGCCAAAGTGACATGCACACTTCACAGGCCCTGTAGGCTCCAATCACAGGCCTACAGGGCCTAAAGGCGTGCAGTCAGGACGCTCCATCCACTTCAGGTGCTGCTCTACTGCAGCATGAGAGCAGCGCCGGGATTGGTTAGGGAAGATTTGGCTTCCACTGGAGCGCGTCAGAGCTACAGACTGCAAGGTCACAGATGCAGCAGCACAGGTGAGTGGATTTATTTCATTTTGAATGTAATTTTAATGTATCCGAATCTTATTATTTTGTATTCTTTTTTTATGTAAATGTGTTTTGTGATGCGGTGGGCACTTCTCTCAGCCCACCGCTAATATATGTTACCAGCCGCTCCTGCAAGCGATCTGCATCACCGAAGCAGGATGTACTTTGTTTCCGTTCCCTTCAGACTAAAAGAACAGCAGATGCCATTTGAAGAACATGGTGCTGAGGTGAAAGCGGTCCCTGAAGCCATGATATTAGGATCTGAACCAGATCACAGAGCCAGCATCTAACACCCCGCTCCCAACGGCCAGCATCTAACACACCGCTCCCAAGGGCCAGCCTTTAACACACAGCTCCCAAGGGCCAGCATCTAACACACCGCTCCCAGGGGCCAGCATCTAACACGCCGCTCCAAAGGGCCAGCATCTAACACACCGCTCCCAAGAGCCAGCATCTAACACACCGCTCCCGGGGTCCAGCATCTAACACCCCGCTCCCAAGGGCCAGCATCTAACACACCGCTCCCAAGAGCCGGCATCTAACACACCGCTCCCAAGAGCCGGCATCTAACACACCGCTCCCGGGGCCAGCATCTAACACCCCGCTCCCAAGGGCCAGCATCTAACACACCGCTCCCAAGGGCCAGCATCTAACACACCGCTCCCAGGGGCCAGCATCTAACACCCCGCTCCCAAGGGTCAGCATCTAACACACATCTCCCAAGGGCCAGCATCTAACACACCACTCCCAAGGGCCAGCATCTAACACACCGCTCCCAAGGGCCAGCATCTAACACACCACTCCCAAGGGCCAGCATCTAACACCCCGCTCCCAAGGGCCAGCATCTAACACACCGCTCCCAAGGGCCAGCATCTAACACACCGCTCCCAGGGGCCAGCATCTAACACACCGCTCCCAAGGGCCAGCATCTAACACCCCGCTCCCAAGGGCCAGCATCTAACACACCGCTCCCAAGGGCCAGCATCTAACACACCGCTCCCAGGGGCCAGCATCTAACACACCGCTCCCAGGGGCCAGCATCTAACACCCCGCTCCCAGGGCCAGCATCTAACACCCCGCTCCCAAGGGCCAGCATCTAACACCCCGCTCCCAGGGCCAGCATCTAACACCCCACTCCCAAGGGCCAGCATCTAACACACCTCTCCCAAGGGCCAGCATCTAACACACCTCTCCCAAGGGCCAGCATCTAACACACCTCTCCCAAGGGCCAGCATCTAACACACCGCTCCCAGGGGCCAGCATCTAACACACCGCTCCCAGGGGCCAGCATCTAACACCCCGCTCCCAGGGCCAGCATCTAACACCCCGTTCCCAAGGGCCAGCATCTAACACACCGCTCCCAAGGGCCAGCATCTAACACACCGCTCCCAGGGGCCAGCATCTAACACACCGCTCCCAAGGGCCAGCATCTAACACCCCGCTCTCAAGGGCCAACATCTAACACCCCGCTCCCAAGGGCCAGCATCTAACACACCGCTCCCAGGGGCCAGCATCTAACACACCGCTCCCGGGGCCAGCATCTAACACACCGCTCCCAAGGGCCAGCATCTAACACACCTCTCCCAAGGGCCAGCATCTAACACACCGCTCCCAGGGGTCAGCATCTAACACACCGCTCCAAAGGGCCAGCATCTAACACACCGCTCTCAGGGGCCAGCATCTAACACACCGCTCTCAGGGGCCAGCATCTAACACACCGCTCCCAAGGGCCAGCATCTAACACACCGCTCCCGGGGCCAGCATCTAACACACCGCTCCCGGGGCCAGCATCTAACACCTCGCTCCTAGGGGCCAGCATCTAACACACCGCTCCCAAGGGCCAGCATCTAACACACCGCTCCCAGGGGCCAGCATCTAACACACCGCTCCCGGGGCCAGCATCTAACACCTTGCTCCTAGGGGCCAGCATCTAACACACCGCTCCCGGGGCCAGCATCTAACACCTCGCTCCTAGGGGCCAGAATCTAACACACCGCTCTCAAGGGCCAGCATCTAACACACCGCTCCCAAGGGCCAGCATCTAACACACTGCTCCCAAGGGCCAGCATCTAACAAACCGCTCCCAAGGGCCAGCATCGAACACACTGCTCCCAAGGGCCAGCATCTAACACACCGCTCCCAAGGGCCAGCATCTAACACACAGCTCTCAAGGACCAGCATCTAACACACCGCTCCCAAGGGCCAGCATCTAACACACCGCTCCCAAGGGCCAGCATCTAACACCCCGCTCCCAAGGGCCAGCATCTAACACACCGCTCCCAGGGCCAGCATCTAACACACAGCTCTCAAGGGCCAGCATCTAACACACCGCTCCCAGGGGCCAGCATCTAACACCCCGCTCCCAAGGGCCAGCATCTAACACACCGCTCTCAAGGGCCAGCATCTAACACACCGCTCCCGGGGCCAGCATCTAACACCCCGCTCCCAGGGGCCAGCATCTAACACACCGCTCCCAGGGGCCAGCATCTAACACCTCGCTCCCAGGGGCCAGAATCTAACACACCGCTCCCAAGGGCCAGCATCTAACACACCGCTCCCAGGGGCCAGCATCTAACACACCGCTCCCGGGGCCAGCATCTAACACCCCGCTCTCAAGGGCCAACATCTAACACACCTCTCCCAAGGGCCAGCATCTAACACACCGCTCCCGGGGCCAGCATCTAACACACCGCTCCCAGGGGCCAGCATCTAACACACCGCTCCCAAGGGCCAGCATCTAACACACCTCTCCCAAGGGCCAGCATCTAACACACTGCTCCCAGGGGCCAGCATCTAACACACCGCTCCCAGGGGCCAGCATCTAACACCCCGCTCCCAAGGGCCAGCATCTAACACACCGCTCCCAAGGGCCAGCATCTAACACCGCTCCCAGGGGCCAGCATCTAACACACCGCTCCCAAGGGCCAGCATCTAACACCCCGCTCTCAAGGGCCAACATCTAACACCCCGCTCCCAAGGGCCAGCATCTAACACACCGCTCCCAAGGGCCAGCATCTAACACACCGCTCCCGGGGCCAGCATCTAACACCCCGCTCCCAGGGGCCAGCATCTAACACACCGCTCCCAGGGGCCAGCATCTAACACCTCGCTCCCAGGGGCCAGAATCTAACACACCGCTCCCAAGGGCCAGCATCTAACACACCGCTCCCAGGGGCCAGCATCTAACACACCGCTCCCGGGGCCAGCATCTAACACCTCGCTCCTAGGGGCCAGAATCTAACACACCGCTCTCAAGGGCCAGCATCTAACACACTGCTCCCAAGGGCCAGCATCTAACACACCGCTCCCAAGGGCCAGCATCTAACACCCCGCTCCCAGGGCCAGCATCTAACACCCCGCTCCCAAGGGCCAGCATCTAACACACCTCTCCCAAGGGCCAGCATCTAACACACCTCTCCCAAGGGCCAGCATCTAACACACCTCTCCCAAGGGCCAGCATCTAACACACCGCTCCCAGGGGCCAGCATCTAACACACCGCTCCCAGGGGCCAGCATCTAACACCCCGCTCCCAGGGCCAGCATCTAACACCCCGTTCCCAGGGCCAGCATCTAACACACAGCTCTCAAGGGCCAGCATCTAACACACCGCTCCCAGGGGCCAGCATCTAACACCCCGCTCCCAAGGGCCAGCATCTAACACACCGCTCTCAAGGGCCAGCATCTAACACACCGCTCCCGGGGCCAGCATCTAACACCCCGCTCCCAGGGGCCAGCATCTAACACACCGCTCCCAGGGGCCAGCATCTAACACCTCGCTCCCAGGGGCCAGAATCTAACACACCGCTCCCAAGGGCCAGCATCTAACACATCGCTCCCAGGGGCCAGCATCTAACACACCGCTCCCGGGGCCAGCATCTAACACCCCGCTCTCAAGGGCCAACATCTAACACACCTCTCCCAAGGGCCAGCATCTAACACACCGCTCCCGGGGCCAGCATCTAACACACCGCTCCCAGGGGCCAGCATCTAACACACCGCTCCCAAGGGCCAGCATCTAACACCCCGCTCCCAAGGGCCAGCATCTAACACACCGCTCCCAAGGGCCAGCATCTAACACCGCTCCCAGGGGCCAGCATCTAACACACCGCTCCCAAGGGCCAGCATCTAACACCCCGCTCTCAAGGGCCAACATCTAACACCCCGCTCCCAAGGGCCAGCATCTAACACACCGCTCCCAAGGGCCAGCATCTAACACACCGCTCCCGGGGCCAGCATCTAACACCCCGCCCCCAGGGGCCAGCATCTAACACACCGCTCCCAGGGGCCAGCATCTAACACCTCGCTCCCAGGGGCCAGAATCTAACACACCGCTCCCAAGGGCCAGCATCTAACACACCGCTCCCAGGGGCCAGCATCTAACACACCGCTCCCGGGGCCAGCATCTAACACCTCGCTCCTAGGGGCCAGCATCTAACACACCGCTCCCGGGGCCAGCATCTAACACCTCGCTCCTAGGGGCCAGAATCTAACACACCGCTCTCAAGGGCCAGCATCTAACACACCGCTCCCAAGGGCCAGCATCTAACACACTGCTCCCAAGGGCCAGCATCTAACAAACCGCTCCCAAGGGCCAGCATCTAACACACTGCTCCCAAGGGCCAGCATCTAACACACCGCTCCCAAGGGCCAGCATCTAACACACAGCTCTCAAGGGCCAGCATCTAACACACCGCTCCCAAGGGCCAGCATCTAACACACCGCTCCCAAGGGCCAGCATCTAACACCCCGCTCCCAAGGGCCAGCATCTAACACACCGCTCCCAGGGCCAGCATCTAACACACAGCTCTCAAGGGCCACCATCTAACACACCGCTCCCAGGGGCCAGCATCTAACACCCCGCTCCCAAGGGCCAGCATCTAACACACCGCTCCCAGGGGCCAGCATCTAACACACCGCTCCCAGGGGCCAGCATCTAACACCCCGCTCCCAAGGGCCAGCATCTAACACACAGCTCTCAAGGGCCAGCATCTAACACACCGCTCCCAGGGGCCAGCATCTAACACCCCGCTCTCAAGGGCCAGCATCTAACACACCGCTCCCAAGGGCCAGCATCTAACACACCGCTCCCAAGGGCCAGCATCTAACACCCCGCTCCCAAGGGCCAGCATCTAACACACCGCTCCCAGGGCCAGCATCTAACACACAGCTCTCAAGGGCCAGCATCTAACACACCGCTCCCAGGGGCCAGCATCTAACACCCCGCTCCCAAGGGCCAGCATCTAACACACCGCTCCCAGGGGCCAGCATCTAACACACCGCTCCCAGGGCCAGCATCTAACACACAGCTCTCAAGGGCCAGCATCTAACACACCGCTCCCAGGGGCCAGCATCTAACACCCCGCTCCCAAGGGCCAGCATCTAACACACAGCTCTCAAGGGCCAGCATCTAACACACCGCTCACAGGGGCCAGCATCTAACACACCGCTCCCAAGGGCCAGCATCTAACACACCGCTCCCAAGGGCCAGCATCTAACACACCGCTCCCAGGGGCCAGCATCTAACACAGCGCTCCCAGGGGCCAGCATCTAACACACCGCTCCCAAGGGCCAGCATCTAACACACAGCTCTCAAGGGCCAGAATCTAACACCCCGCTCCCAAGGGCCAGCATCTAACACACCACTCCCAAGGGCCAGCATCTAACACACCGCTCCCAGGGGTCAGCATCTAACACCCGCTCCCAAGGGCCAGCATCTAACACACCGCTCCCAAGGGCCAGCACCTAACACCCCGCTCCCAAGGGCCAGCACCTAACACCCCGCTCCCAAGGGCCAGCATCCAACACCCCGCTCCCAAGGGCCAGCATCTAACACAGAGCTCCCAAGGGCCAGCATCTAACACACCGCTCCCAGGGGCCAGCATCTAACATCCTGCTCCTAAGGGCCAGCATCTAACACACCGCTCCCAGGGGCCAGCATCTAACACACCGCTCCCAGGGGCCAGCATCTAACACCCCTCTCCCAAGGGCCAGCATCTAACACACTGCTCCCAAGGGCCAGCATCTAACACCCCGCTACCAAGGGCCAGCATCTAATACACCGCTCCCAAGGGCCAGCATCTAACACCCCGCTCCCAAGGGCCAGCATCTAACACACCGCTCCCAAGGGCCAGCATCTAACACACCGCTCCCAAGGGCCAGCATCTAACACCCCGCTCCCAAGGGCCAGCATCTAACACACCGCTTCCAAGGGCCAGCATCTAGCATCTAACACACAGCTCCCAAGAGCCAGCATCTAACACCCCGCTCCCAGGGGCCAGCATCTAACACACAGCTCCCAAGGGCCAGCATCTAACACACCGCTCCCAGGGGCCAGCATCTAACACACAGCTCTCAAGGGCCAGCATCTAACACCCCGCTCCCAAGGGCCAGCATCTAACACCCCGCTCCCAAGGGCCAGCATCTAACACACCGCTCCCAGGGGCCAGCATCTAACACACCGCTCCCAGGGGCCAGCATCTAACACACTGCTCCCAAGGGCCAGCATCTAACACACAGCTCCCAAGAGCCAGCATCTAACACCCCGCTCCCAGGGGCCATCATCTAACACACAGCTCCCAAGGGCCAGCATCTAACACACCGCTCCCAGGGGCCAGCATCTAACACACAGCTCTCAAGGGCCAGCATCTAACACCCCGCTCCCAAGGGCCAGCATCTAACACACCGCTCCCAGGGGCCAGCATCTAACACACAGCTCCCAAGGGCCAGCATCTAACACACCGCTCCCAAGGGCCAGCATCTAACACACCGCTTCCAAGGGCCAGCATATAGCACACCACTCCCAAGGGCCAGCATCTAACACACCGCTTCCAAAAGCCAGCATCTAACACACCGCTCCCAAGGGCCAGCATCTAACACACCGCTCCCAGGGGCCAGCATCTAACACACAGCTCTCAAGGGCCAGCATCTAACACCCCGCTCCCAAGGGCCAGCATCTAACACACCGCTCCCAAGGGCCAGCATCTAACACACCGCTTCCAAGGGCCAGCATATAGCACACCACTCCCAAGGGCCAGCATCTAACACACCGCTTCCAAGGGCCAGCATCTAACACACCGCTCCCAAGGGCCAGCATCTAACACACCGCTCCCAGGGGCCAGCATCTAACACACAGCTCTCAAGGGCCAGCATCTAACACCCCGCTCCCAAGGGCCAGCATCTAACACACCGCTCCCAGGGGCCAGCATCTAACACACCGCTCCCAAGGGCCAGCATCTAACACCCCGCTCCCAAGGGCCAGCATCTAACACACCGCTCCCAGGGCCAGCATCTAACACACAGCTCTCAAGGGCCAGCATCTAACACACCGCTCCCAGGGGCCAGCATCTAACACCCCGCTCCCAAGGGCCAGCATCTAACACACCGCTCCCAGGGGCCAGCATCTAACACACCGCTCCCAGGGGCCAGCATCTAACACCCCGCTCCCAAGGGCCAGCATCTAACACACAGCTCTCAAGGGCCAGCATCTAACACACCGCTCCCAGGGGCCAGCATCTAACACCCCGCTCTCAAGGGCCAGCATCTAACACACCGCTCCCAAGGGCCAGCATCTAACACACCGCTCCCAAGGGCCAGCATCTAACACCCCGCTCCCAAGGGCCAGCATCTAACACACCGCTCCCAGGGCCAGCATCTAACACACAGCTCTCAAGGGCCAGCATCTAACACACCGCTCCCAGGGGCCAGCATCTAACACCCCGCTCCCAAGGGCCAGCATCTAACACACCGCTCCCAGGGGCCAGCATCTAACACACCGCTCCCAGGGCCAGCATCTAACACACAGCTCTCAAGGGCCAGCATCTAACACACCGCTCCCAGGGGCCAGCATCTAACACCCCGCTCCCAAGGGCCAGCATCTAACACACAGCTCTCAAGGGCCAGCATCTAACACACCGCTCACAGGGGCCAGCATCTAACACACCGCTCCCAAGGGCCAGCATCTAACACACCGCTCCCAAGGGCCAGCATCTAACACACCGCTCCCAGGGGCCAGCATCTAACACAGCGCTCCAGGGGCCAGCATCTAACACACCGCTCCCAAGGGCCAGCATCTAACACACAGCTCTCAAGGGCCAGAATCTAACACCCCGCTCCCAAGGGCCAGCATCTAACACACCACTCCCAAGGGCCAGCATCTAACACACCGCTCCCAGGGGTCAGCATCTAACACCCCGCTCCCAAGGGCCAGCATCTAACACACCACTCCCAAGGGCCAGCACCTAACACCCCGCTCCCAAGGGCCAGCACCTAACACCCCGCTCCCAAGGGCCAGCATCGAACACCCCGCTCCCAAGGGCCAGCATCCAACACCCCGCTCCCAAGGGCCAGCATCTAACACAGAGCTCCCAAGGGCCAGCATCTAACACACCGCTCCCAGGGGCCAGCATCTAACATCCTGCTCCCAAGGGCCAGCATCTAACACACCGCTCCCAGGGGCCAGCATCTAACACACCGCTCCCAGGGGCCAGCATCTAACACCCCTCTCCCAAGGGCCAGCATCTAACACACTGCTCCCAAGGGCCAGCATCTAACACCCCGCTACCAAGGGCCAGCATCTAATACACCGCTCCCAGGGGCCAGCATCTAACACCCCGCTCCCAAGGGCCAGCATCTAACACACCGCTCCCAAGGGCCAGCATCTAACACACCGCTCCCAAGGGCCAGCATCTAACACCCCGCTCCCAAGGGCCAGCATCTAACACACCGCTTCCAAGGGCCAGCATCTAACACACAGCTCCCAAGAGCCAGCATCTAACACCCCGCTCCCAGGGGCCAGCATCTAACACACAGCTCCCAAGGGCCAGCATCTAACACACCGCTCCCAGGGGCCAGCATCTAACTCACAGCTCTCAAGGGCCAGCATCTAACACCCCGCTCCCAAGGGCCAGCATCTAACACCCCGCTCCCAAGGGCCAGCATCTAACACACCGCTCCCAGGGGCCAGCATCTAACACACCGCTCCCAGGGGCCAGCATCTAACACACTGCTCCCAAGGGCCAGCATCTAACACACAGCTCCCAAGAGCCAGCATCTAACACCCCGCTCCCAGGGGCCATCATCTAACACACAGCTCCCAAGGGCCAGCATCTAACACACCGCTCCCAGGGGCCAGCATCTAACACAGAGCTCTCAAGGGCCAGCATCTAACACCCCGCTCCCAAGGGCCAGCATCTAACACACCGCTCCCAGGGGCCAGCATCTAACACCCCGCTCCCAAGGGCCAGCATCTAACACACCGCTCCCAGGGGCCAGCATCTAACACACCGCTCCCAGGGCCAGCATCTAACACACAGCTCTCAAGGGCCAGCATCTAACACACCGCTCCCAGGGGCCAGCATCTAACACACCGCTCCCAGGGGCCAGCATCTAACACCCCTCTCCCAAGGGCCAGCATCTAACACACTGCTCCCAAGGGCCAGCATCTAACACCCCGCTACCAAGGGCCAGCATCTAATACACCGCTCCCAGGGGCCAGCATCTAACACCCCGCTCCCAAGGGCCAGCATCTAACACACCGCTCCCAAGGGCCAGCATCTAACACACCGCTCCCAAGGGCCAGCATCTAACACCCCGCTCCCAAGGGCCAGCATCTAACACACCGCTTCCAAGGGCCAGCATCTAACACACAGCTCCCAAGAGCCAGCATCTAACACCCCGCTCCCAGGGGCCAGCATCTAACACACAGCTCCCAAGGGCCAGCATCTAACACACCGCTCCCAGGGGCCAGCATCTAACTCACAGCTCTCAAGGGCCAGCATCTAACACCCCGCTCCCAAGGGCCAGCATCTAACACCCCGCTCCCAAGGGCCAGCATCTAACACACCGCTCCCAGGGGCCAGCATCTAACACACCGCTCCCAGGGGCCAGCATCTAACACACTGCTCCCAAGGGCCAGCATCTAACACACAGCTCCCAAGAGCCAGCATCTAACACCCCGCTCCCAGGGGCCATCATCTAACACACAGCTCCCAAGGGCCAGCATCTAACACACCGCTCCCAGGGGCCAGCATCTAACACACAGCTCTCAAGGGCCAGCATCTAACACCCCGCTCCCAAGGGCCAGCATCTAACACACCGCTCCCAGGGGCCAGCATCTAACACCCCGCTCCCAAGGGCCAGCATCTAACACACCGCTCCCAGGGGCCAGCATCTAACACACCGCTCCCAGGGCCAGCATCTAACACACAGCTCTCAAGGGCCAGCATCTAACACACCGCTCCCAGGGGCCAGCATCTAACACCCCGCTCCCAAGGGCCAGCATCTAACACACAGCTCTCAAGGGCCAGCATCTAACACACCGCTCACAGGGGCCAGCATCTTAGACACCGCTCCCAAGGGCCAGCATCTAACACACCGCTCCCAAGGGCCAGCATCTAACACACCGCTCCCAGGGGCCAGCATCTAACACAGCGCTCCCAGGGGCCAGCATCTAACACACCGCTCCCAAGGGCCAGCATCTAACACACAGCTCTCAAGGGCCAGAATCTAACACCCCGCTCCCAAGGGCCAGCATCTAACACACCACTCCCAAGGGCCAGCATCTAACACACCGCTCCCAGGGGTCAGCATCTAACACCCCGCTCCCAAGGGCCAGCATCTAACACACCGCTCCCAAGGGCCAGCACCTAACACCCCGCTCCCAAGGGCCAGCATCCAACACCCCGCTCCCAAGGGCCAGCATCTAACACAGAGCTCCCAAGGGCCAGCATCTAACACACCGCTCCCAGGGGCCAGCATCTAACATCCTGCTCCTAAGGGCCAGCATCTAACACACCGCTCCCAGGGGCCAGCATCTAACACACCGCTCCCAGGGGCCAGCATCTAACACCCCTCTCCCAAGGGCCAGCATCTAACACACTGCTCCCAAGGGCCAGCATCTAACACCCCGCTACCAAGGGCCAGCATCTAATACACCGCTCCCAAGGGCCAGCATCTAACACCCCGCTCCCAAGGGCCAGCATCTAACACACCGCTCCCAAGGGCCAGCATCTAACACACCGCTCCCAAGGGCCAGCATCTAACACCCCGCTCCCAAGGGCCAGCATCTAACACACCGCTTCCAAGGGCCAGCATCTAGCATCTAACACACAGCTCCCAAGAGCCAGCATCTAACACCCCGCTCCCAGGGGCCAGCATCTAACACACAGCTCCCAAGGGCCAGCATCTAACACACCGCTCCCAGGGGCCAGCATCTAACACACAGCTCTCAAGGGCCAGCATCTAACACCCCGCTCCCAAGGGCCAGCATCTAACACCCCGCTCCCAAGGGCCAGCATCTAACACACCGCTCCCAGGGGCCAGCATCTAACACACCGCTCCCAGGGGCCAGCATCTAACACACTGCTCCCAAGGGCCAGCATCTAACACACAGCTCCCAAGAGCCAGCATCTAACACCCCGCTCCCAGGGGCCATCATCTAACACACAGCTCCCAAGGGCCAGCATCTAACACACCGCTCCCAGGGGCCAGCATCTAACACACAGCTCTCAAGGGCCAGCATCTAACACCCCGCTCCCAAGGGCCAGCATCTAACACACCGCTCCCAGGGGCCAGCATCTAACACACAGCTCCCAAGGGCCAGCATCTAACACACCGCTCCCAAGGGCCAGCATCTAACACACCGCTTCCAAGGGCCAGCATATAGCACACCACTCCCAAGGGCCAGCATCTAACACACCGCTTCCAAAAGCCAGCATCTAACACACCGCTCCCAAGGGCCAGCATCTAACACACCGCTCCCAGGGGCCAGCATCTAACACACAGCTCTCAAGGGCCAGCATCTAACACCCCGCTCCCAAGGGCCAGCATCTAACACACCGCTCCCAAGGGCCAGCATCTAACACACCGCTTCCAAGGGCCAGCATATAGCACACCACTCCCAAGGGCCAGCATCTAACACACCGCTTCCAAGGGCCAGCATCTAACACACCGCTCCCAAGGGCCAGCATCTAACACACCGCTCCCAGGGGCCAGCATCTAACACACAGCTCTCAAGGGCCAGCATCTAACACCCCGCTCCCAAGGGCCAGCATCTAACACACCGCTCCCAGGGGCCAGCATCTAACACACCGCTCCCAAGGGCCAGCATCTAACACCCCGCTCCCAAGGGCCAGCATCTAACACACCGCTCCCAGGGCCAGCATCTAACACACAGCTCTCAAGGGCCAGCATCTAACACACCGCTCCCAGGGGCCAGCATCTAACACCCCGCTCCCAAGGGCCAGCATCTAACACACCGCTCCCAGGGGCCAGCATCTAACACACCGCTCCCAGGGGCCAGCATCTAACACCCCGCTCCCAAGGGCCAGCATCTAACACACAGCTCTCAAGGGCCAGCATCTAACACACCGCTCCCAGGGGCCAGCATCTAACACCCCGCTCTCAAGGGCCAGCATCTAACACACCGCTCCCAAGGGCCAGCATCTAACACACCGCTCCCAAGGGCCAGCATCTAACACCCCGCTCCCAAGGGCCAGCATCTAACACACCGCTCCCAGGGCCAGCATCTAACACACAGCTCTCAAGGGCCAGCATCTAACACACCGCTCCCAGGGGCCAGCATCTAACACCCCGCTCCCAAGGGCCAGCATCTAACACACCGCTCCCAGGGGCCAGCATCTAACACACCGCTCCCAGGGCCAGCATCTAACACACAGCTCTCAAGGGCCAGCATCTAACACACCGCTCCCAGGGGCCAGCATCTAACACCCCGCTCCCAAGGGCCAGCATCTAACACACAGCTCTCAAGGGCCAGCATCTAACACACCGCTCACAGGGGCCAGCATCTAACACACCGCTCCCAAGGGCCAGCATCTAACACACCGCTCCCAAGGGCCAGCATCTAACACACCGCTCCCAGGGGCCAGCATCTAACACAGCGCTCCAGGGGCCAGCATCTAACACACCGCTCCCAAGGGCCAGCATCTAACACACAGCTCTCAAGGGCCAGAATCTAACACCCCGCTCCCAAGGGCCAGCATCTAACACACCACTCCCAAGGGCCAGCATCTAACACACCGCTCCCAGGGGTCAGCATCTAACACCCCGCTCCCAAGGGCCAGCACCTAACACCCCGCTCCCAAGGGCCAGCACCTAACACCCCGCTCCCAAGGGCCAGCATCGAACACCCCGCTCCCAAGGGCCAGCATCCAACACCCCGCTCCCAAGGGCCAGCATCTAACACAGAGCTCCCAAGGGCCAGCATCTAACACACCGCTCCCAGGGGCCAGCATCTAACATCCTGCTCCCAAGGGCCAGCATCTAACACACCGCTCCCAGGGGCCAGCATCTAACACACCGCTCCCAGGGGCCAGCATCTAACACCCCTCTCCCAAGGGCCAGCATCTAACACACTGCTCCCAAGGGCCAGCATCTAACACCCCGCTACCAAGGGCCAGCATCTAATACACCGCTCCCAGGGGCCAGCATCTAACACCCCGCTCCCAAGGGCCAGCATCTAACACACCGCTCCCAAGGGCCAGCATCTAACACACCGCTCCCAAGGGCCAGCATCTAACACCCCGCTCCCAAGGGCCAGCATCTAACACACCGCTTCCAAGGGCCAGCATCTAACACACAGCTCCCAAGAGCCAGCATCTAACACCCCGCTCCCAGGGGCCAGCATCTAACACACAGCTCCCAAGGGCCAGCATCTAACACACCGCTCCCAGGGGCCAGCATCTAACTCACAGCTCTCAAGGGCCAGCATCTAACACCCCGCTCCCAAGGGCCAGCATCTAACACCCCGCTCCCAAGGGCCAGCATCTAACACACCGCTCCCAGGGGCCAGCATCTAACACACCGCTCCCAGGGGCCAGCATCTAACACACTGCTCCCAAGGGCCAGCATCTAACACACAGCTCCCAAGAGCCAGCATCTAACACCCCGCTCCCAGGGGCCATCATCTAACACACAGCTCCCAAGGGCCAGCATCTAACACACCGCTCCCAGGGGCCAGCATCTAACACACAGCTCTCAAGGGCCAGCATCTAACACCCCGCTCCCAAGGGCCAGCATCTAACACACCGCTCCCAGGGGCCAGCATCTAACACCCCGCTCCCAAGGGCCAGCATCTAACACACCGCTCCCAGGGGCCAGCATCTAACACACCGCTCCCAGGGCCAGCATCTAACACACAGCTCTCAAGGGCCAGCATCTAACACACCGCTCCCAGGGGCCAGCATCTAACACCCCGCTCCCAAGGGCCAGCATCTAACACACAGCTCTCAAGGGCCAGCATCTAACACACCGCTCACAGGGGCCAGCATCTAACACACCGCTCCCAAGGGCCAGCATCTAACACACCGCTCCCAAGGGCCAGCATCTAACACACCGCTCCCAGGGGCCAGCATCTAACACAGCGCTCCCAGGGGCCAGCATCTAACACACCGCTCCCAAGGGCCAGCATCTAACACACAGCTCTCAAGGGCCAGAATCTAACACCCCGCTCCCAAGGGCCAGCATCTAACACACCACTCCCAAGGGCCAGCATCTAACACACCGCTCCCAGGGGTCAGCATCTAACACCCCGCTCCCAAGGGCCAGCATCTAACACACCGCTCCCAAGGGCCAGCACCTAACACCCCGCTCCCAAGGGCCAGCACCTAACACCCCGCTCCCAAGGGCCAGCATCCAACACCCCGCTCCCAAGGGCCAGCATCTAACACAGAGCTCCCAAGGGCCAGCATCTAACACACCGCTCCCAGGGGCCAGCATCTAACATCCTGCTCCCAAGGGCCAGCATCTAACACACCGCTCCCAGGGGCCAGCATCTAACACACCGCTCCCAGGGGCCAGCATCTAACACCCCTCTCCCAAGGGCCAGCATCTAACACACTGCTCCCAAGGGCCAGCATCTAACACCCCGCTACCAAGGGCCAGCATCTAATACACCGCTCCCAGGGGCCAGCATCTAACACCCCGCTCCCAAGGGCCAGCATCTAACACACCGCTCCCAAGGGCCAGCATCTAACACACCGCTCCCAAGGGCCAGCATCTAACACCCCTCTCCCAAGGGCCAGCATCTAACACACCGCTTCCAAGGGCCAGCATCTAACACACAGCTCCCAAGAGCCAGCATCTAACACCCTGCTCCCAGGGGCCAGCATCTAACACACAGCTCCCAAGGGCCAGCATCTAACACACCGCTCCCAGGGGCCAGCATCTAACTCACAGCTCTCAAGGGCCAGCATCTAACACCCCGCTCCCAAGGGCCAGCATCTAACACCCCGCTCCCAAGGGCCAGCATCTAACACACCGCTCCCAGGGGCCAGCATCTAACACACCGCTCCCAGGGGCCAGCATCTAACACACCGCTCCCAGGGGCCAGCATCTAACACACTGCTCCCAAGGGCCAGCATCTAACACACAGCTCCCAAGAGCCAGCATCTAACACCCCGCTCCCAGGGGCCATCATCTAACACACAGCTCCCAAGGGCCAGCATCTAACACACCGCTCCCAGGGGCCAGCATCTAACACACAGCTCTCAAGGGCCAGCATCTAACACCCCGCTCCCAAGGGCCAGCATCTAACACACCGCTCCCAGGGGCCAGCATCTAACACACAGCTCCCAAGGGCCAGCATCTAACACACCGCTCCCAAGGGCCAGCATCTAACACACCGCTTCCAAGGGCCAGCATATAGCACACCACTCCCAAGGGCCAGCATCTAACACACCGCTTCCAAGGGCCAGCATCTAACACACCGCTCCCAAGGGCCAGCATCTAACACACCGCTCCCAGGGGCCAGCATCTAACACACAGCTCTCAAGGGCCAGCATCTAACACCCCGCTCCCAAGGGCCAGCATCTAACACACAGCTCTCAAGGGCCAGCATCTAACACCCCGCTCCCAAGGGCCAGCATCTAACACACCGCTCCCAGGGGCCAGCATCTAACACACAGCTCCCAAGGGCCAGCATCTAACACACCGCTCCCAAGGGCCAGCATCTAACACACCGCTTCCAAGGGCCAGCATATAGCACACCACTCCCAAGGGCCAGCATCTAACACACCGCTTCCAAGGGCCAGCATCTAACACACCGCTCCCAAGGGCCAGCATCTAACACACCGCTCCCAGGGGCCAGCATCTAACACACAGCTCTCAAGGGCCAGCATCTAACACCCCGCTCCCAAGGGCCAGCATCTAACACACCGCTCCCAGGGGCCAGCATCTAACACACCGCTCCCAAGGGCCAGCATCTAACACACCGCTCCCAAGGGCCAGCATCTAACACACAGCTCCCAAGGGCCAGCATCTAACACCCCGCTCCCAAGGGCCAGCATCTAACACACCGCTCCCAGGGGCCAGCATCTAACACACAGCTCCCAAGGGCCAGCATCTAACACACCGCACCCAAGGGCCAGCATCTAACACACAGCTCCCAAGATCCAGCATCTAACACAAAGCTCCCAAGAGCCAGCATCTAACACCCCGCTCCCAGGGGCCAGCATCTAACACACCGCTCCCAGGAGCCAGCATCTAACTCCCCGCTCCCAAGAGCCAGCATCTAACACCCCGCTCCCAGGGGCCAGCATCTAACACCCCGCTCCCAAGGGCCAGCATCTAACACACCGCTCCCAGGGGCCAGCATCTAACACCCCGCTCCCAAGGGCCAGCATCTAACACACCGCTCCCAAGGGCCAGCATCTAACACACCGCTCCCAGGGGCCAGAATCTAACACCCCGCTCCCAAGGGCCAGCATCTAACACCCCGCTCCCAAGGGCCAGCATCTAACACACCGCTTCCAAGGGCCAGCATCTAACACACTGCTCCCAAGGGCCAGCATCTAACACACTGCTCCCAGGGGCCAGCATCTAACACCCCGCTCCCAAGGGCCAGCATCTAACACCCTGCTCCCAAGGGCCAGCATCTAACACCCCGCTCCCAAGGGCCAGCATCTAACACACTGCTCCCAGGGGCCAGCAACTAACACCCCGCTCCCAAGGGCCAGCATCTAACACACCGCTCCCAGGGGCCAGCATCTAACACCCCGCTCCCAAGGGCCAGCATCTAACACACCGCTCCCAGGGGCCAGCATCTAACACCCCGCTCCCAAGGGCCAGCATCTAACACACTGCTCCCAGGGGCCAGCATCTAACACCCCGCTCCCAAGGGCCAACATATAACACACCACTCCCAAGGCGGCAGAGAAATGTATGTTCTAGAGAAAAGGACAGAAACGTGGTGATGATAAACCCACTTCAGCCAGGCTGAGGGTAATCCAACGCTGACAGAAAACCGACAGCAGGCACAGAGCGAAAGGTCACACAGAGCCAGCGGATGTGCTGTTGGCAAGGAAACCCAACAAGAGATGACCCTTCCTGCAGTCAGCTTCCATGCATCTGGGCCTTTTGTGGAAGGTGTTCTTTCCTTCTTGCAAATGCTTTCTTTTGTAGAAAGAAATCTCTAGCTGCAGGAATAGCGAATTTTTATGTTCTTTTCTTTCACTCAGGGTGTTTTCAAAAACCTTATCTCAAGAGGTATTTGGGAAAAGCCCTTGAATGTATGTATTGGTACCTTGACCTATCTGCGGCGTTTGTTTGCTTGTACCTGCTTTGTTCTCTTGTGCGGCTACAGTAGCTACCACCCTTACTGAGAGGAGTAGGCTACACCAATCTGAAAAGATTAAATACCAGAATCTGAAAGTCAAGCACCGTGACTCTAGAATCCCATTTGCTTTCATATGTGTCTCTAAATAACAAATACAAAATAATGACCACCGAGCCCAAGAAAAAAAACAGCTCATATTTTCAATCCATTTTCCTTGTCCCTATTTTAGATAACTCACAGGACATGAACTCGGCTCTAACTCAGTTTCGTGACACTTTCTTCCAAAGCCTTAAGCAACTTCCTGTCAAATTATGTAGAGCTAATGCTCCATGGATACCGCCGAATTGAAAATCGGCAAAGCAAGTTGAAAAAGATAAGAACGCAAATGGAGGGCTTTAAAAACAAACACAGAAAACAAATTAAACAAATATACAAATCAGCAATACGTGCCTACCACTGTAAAATAAAATCAGCACGTAGTCATTTTGTTGTCGACAAGATAGAGCAAGCAGGAAAGTCCTTAAAGGAATGATTTAAAATCCTAAATAACTGCCAATCCCCAGGCTGCTCATCAGTCATTCCTGCCTCGCAATTACTTTGTGACACTTTAGCTGCCCTCTTTCAAACTAAAATAGAGAATATGTACCATCGTTTTCATTCCGTGGCTAATTCTTTAGCTCACCTCCACACCATTGAATTATCAGGTCCGTGGAATTTTGAGCCCAAGACCCGCCGAGGCGGGGAATTGAACTCTGGTCCCGGGCTAGTCCTCTGCATCAGGGTCTGCCGCTCTAACCATTGAGCCACACTTCTCCACACTTTAGTTTATCAAAAGTGCAAAAATGTCAACATGTGCATTGCATTGTAAAAAGCGCTTAAAATGTTAGGGGGCAAGTGTACCGAAGTCATCATACAAGTTATGTAATAAGGACTGTGATAGAGGCAAGCTGGAAATATGTGGATGCAAAAAAAATGTAAACAGCTTAAATAGAGACAGATGCAAACAAAAAAACAACGAGCTAGAATGAAATGAAATGAAACAGTTTCGGGAATGCTGTTTGTTACTCAGAGCAGAGAAGTGTCTAAGGGGAGAAGTGGACCACAGATGTAACTTGTTCTGCATCTGAAGTGAAACTGTGGCCCGGAGCGAGGGACACATTAAGGATAAGAACTGAATATGCAAATGCTTCTCAAGTAGATTATATTATGGAAATTTACATGATGTCTATACCTTTCACATCTGGGATGGCCACGGACCCCATGGCTCAGTTCTGGACAGCTCTGGTAAAGTATAAGAAATCAGCGCCTTGACACAGCCAGGTTGAGGGGTGTGTGTGCTATGCTCTCGAATCTCACCTGTGCTTGAGTCAACCAGGCTGTGTGAGCTGGGCCTCTGCAGAGGTGCTGAAAAGGTAATGTGTGAAAAGACCAATGCTTGCCATCCCTGTCCTCAGCTCTCCAAGCAAAGCAGCTGCAGCAGGCCTTAAGGCCACGTGCTCGCACACGCACACGGGCACACACTCGTGCAAATACTCGCCAAGACGCAGCAGTCTACGGATGCTTGAAGCCAGTCCATTAAAACGCACATTGACTAAAGCTTTTACCTGCATAAAGCCAGTCACAGACAGCAAAAATTCAAACACCAATCCAGATACAGACTGCAAACGTACAGGTGCCCTGCACACAAGAGTGCACACATGTACGGGTGCCATGCACACGAAGGTACACTAACATACAGGTGCCATGCACGAGGGTACACACACATACAGGTGCCATGCACACAAGAGTAATTCAAAAAGAACAATTTATGGACAGAATGCAGAACAATGTCATACATGTACCCCAGTACAGAGATCTGGGCCTAAATCCATTGTTTTTTGCTCCCCATGCCATTCCAGTTGGGACCCAGCCATATGCAACTCAGTCTTGACCGTGCACCCAATGGGAACAGTCCAGCCTGAACTGCCAGGCCAGCTCCTCCCTGGACTGGAAACAAGCATCATTGGACCGGTTTCGGGCTTTCAGCCCTCATCAGCCAGGATAGCTTGACTCCAGAGGCATGGAGCGCATGGGACCCACGTGTGGACATACCCGTCCCACTCGGGGTGACAAATGCAAAAAGAACAATTGATGGACAGAAAGCAGAACAATGTAGAACATTCACCCCAGTACAGAGATCTGGGCCTAAATCCATCCATCCTGAAAGCCCGAAGGAGATTTTGAACATCACTATAAAAATGTATAAAAATGCAAATATTTATCTGGATCGGGGGTATTTCCCTGGGAGGTCCTAAGTTTAAGACCGATGGCTCCCTATTAAGGTTGAAGTACCTGCAGCTGTCTTCCTGGCTAGCAAGCACCACTCGGGATATGGGAAGTGCCTGGGAATGACCCAAAAGTAAGGAGGTCTCCATTTGGTATTGGAAGTTTTTTGAAGACATGGATAGGAAAATGAAGGCACCGTACTCCTTTTGGGAAGGAACTATGCAGGAGAAGGAAATCCAACTTATCCGGTATACTTTGAAGTTATTGTACTCTGTGAGTCTGTGGTCAAACCAGCAAATCTCAAACAAAAACATTTCTTTACCATTAATAGACTATATTGGACCCCTCAAAAGATTGCAAAGTTTGCACAGGAGCCGACCCCAAGATGTAAAAGGTGTGGCCTTTTAAGCGCTAATGACCAACATTTTTTTTCACCTGTTCTGAGATCATGGGTTTTTGGCAGGATGTTGAGAACATTGGTACGGACATCTTGGATGTTAACCCCTTCGCTGCGGCGGCTATTCCGCCGCAGCGCTAAGGGGGCGGGGCGGCAGCGCGGTGGGTCCATGCTGGTGACGGAACCGCTCCGTCACCAGCCGCGGTTGAGCTGTGCTGATGACGGAGCGGTTCAGTCATGGCCCCGACGGCTCAATAGAACGCCCAGCGCAGGCGCGGAATCCGCGCCGCACATTCACGTCGGGCGGGCCATGACGGAACCTCTCCGTCATCAGCACAGCGCCACCGCGGCTGATGACGGAGCGGTTACGTCATCAGCACGGAAAAGGTTAATATCACTTTAAGGCTCGAGTTGGTCTTAGTGGGGGTGGAAATGACCTAATGTAGTCAGTCATTTGAGCCAAACGCAGAAATATCTTTTGTTCTATCCCGTGCTCTTAGCCAGGAGGTAGATCGGTAGGGATTGGACTTATCCAACTCCTCCCAGTCCAACAGACTGGCTTAAAGCAGTACATTGGTTTTGCTGCATGGATACTGATGGTAAATCTGATGGGGCGAATGCAAGTAAGATATGGGATGGTTGTTTTCAGGTCGAGCCGTATGATGGTTTAGGAATCGATAGAAGGAGAGGTCCTATGATTACACCGAGGTGCAGCTCGGAGGCCAGGCCTATTGGGTCGGCTGGTGCGGTGAGGGCCAGTGTAAAAGCGGCGGCTGAGAGTTGGATAGTTATCGTCAAAAGGCCAGAGCTTGCAGAAGCCATGGTGTTATGAGGACAACAATATAAAAAAAGATTCAGGATCACTTAGTGCCGAGTAGAGACCCCTACTGAAGGAAGTTCTAATGTTCATCAAAACCTGCCCTCAGAATGAACATTGCTTCCTCTCCTAGCTGAACCAGTGGCGTAACGAAACTTAAGCCCCCCCCCTGTAAAGTATATGGAGGCGCCCCCGTCATCCTCGACCCACCACCTTGCTGAGGGGGCCCTGGAGCTTGGGGGGCCCCATCACTGTGGGAGCTTGTGTTACACCACTGAGCTGAACCAAGATGATGGCCTCTGCTTCTTCTGGGCTGAATTGTATGTCGGCACACAGAGAAGCCCCCTCCCCCCCTGACCAAAAAAAGAACTGGTGATGCCAGAGAGGAGCAATACACAAGGGTAGGGCACCTCCCTATTTCCTTTTAGTTAGGGATGACGGGCAGTAAGGGTTTCCGATATCGCTTTAAAGCCATCGAAGAAGGTACTAGGCACCTGGCCCAGTAAACCTTAAACACAGGAGGCAGGGCTTTACGTCGATTGAAAGAAATGTGTGAAGGTGGGGGGAGGGTTCTCTAACAGGGGTGTGGCCAATGTAGCATATCTGGGCATCCTTTCCATCTATACTACTATTATAAAGAGAGAACTGTGTCCTTTGAGCCAGGTAAACTCGAAAAGTACACCACCAATCACAACACCCAATACAGCGTTGGAAAGGGGAGGTCCAGGAGATGGACATAGGCTATAGAAAACCACACTATATACATTAGGGGGGGGGACGTTAGGGGAAAAGTAGTCCATATAGGCGTATGGATACAGTGATTGCGCGTGGCGTTCGGCGTCGTCACAACGCTTGGGAGAGGCGTAATGGCGTGTGGGCGTGAAGTCACCTCAACACGACGTTCGCTGTCGGACCGTAGCGCAGGAAGGAGCAAGGGAACAGTGGTGTGAGAGGGGAGAGAGTGGTGTGAGAGGAGAGAGATGAGAGTGGTGTGAGAGGGGCGCCGTCTCCTGAGCCCGCTCATTAATTCATGGCCTTAGTGGCTCAGTACAGTGCCTCGAGGCCACGACAGGGTCATTCCAAGTGTTTACTCATGTTTTTAAAGTGCTTGGGTTTGTTTAGCTCAACTGTTAATCGTGACAGGAGGCGAGGAAGTGTGTACCCCGAGGCCAGCAACATTCTTAAAGGCTTGGTTTTGTGAACATTGGAATGTGCGGCCTCATGAGACACAATAAATGCGGAGCCCGGGTCCTCGAGAGACACACGTGAAATGCGGAGCCTCGGGACCTCGAGAGACACACGTGGTAAGCGCAGCTTTGGAGTCTCCTCTGCCATTACAAGACTGCGCTCATCTCAGCTCAAGGGGTTTAGTGCCTGCTGCTGAGGTCTGTTTTCTGCCTGCTGAATGCTATGTCCGCTCAGACTTTCATCATTGTGTGGTCGATAAGATGCGCGCTGCTGGGGTCTGTCTCTTTGCTGATCAAGGTTATGCCCGCTCAGCCTTTCATCATTCTGCGGTCGATAAGATGCGCGCTGTTGGGGTTGGTGACGGTAGCCTGTGGCACGCACACACTGTAACCAATGACGTAGGCGGCCCGTACAGCCCCTGAGCATAGCTGGCACGACGGGTCCCGTGCTTGCTGAAGGCGTGCACTCAAGTGTTTGCTTTTGGAGTTTTGGGATTTTTGACACACCTGATGGATGTTTATTTATTTATTGGCTTCTTTGCGGCGCTGCTGCCTCCCCATGCCAAAAGAGCCCACGTCAGACAAGATGAAAGGCGTGCCACAGGTAGCGCCTCGGGTGTGTGGAGGGGGGAGGCGCCATCGCAGAGGTTCCAAAGTATTCACACTGTTCCCCTACAGTGCCCCACCCTGCCAAATTGCCCTCCCGGTGCCAAAAGCCTGAGCTGAGAGCCCACGTCAGACAAGATGAAATAGGTGCCCGAGGGTAGCGCCTCAGGTGTCTGAAAGGGGGAGTCGCCCTCACAGAGGCTCTAAGGTATTCACACTGCTCCCCCCCCCCCCCACACTGCCCTCCTCCCTGCTGGGGTCACCTCTGCCAGGTGGTGCTTGCACGTGGTAACTGGACATCCCCACCCCCTGCCCAGATAATCCCCACTCAGCCCCACCGGGGGCTCACGGTCCCGTCTGCTGGGTGGGGGAGGAGGGGGCGTCAGTAACCCAACAATGAACGCCTCCTCTGATCCGAGGATGGGGTGTTTGAGGAAGGCACGGCAGGAGGGCTACTAAAAGGCCTTTATGGGTTGTTAATGTCTGGGCGGGCAGGATACAGCTGAGCACACCTTTTATCCAATCCCTCTCTCCTCTCTACACCTTAAATATCCCATATTCTCATTGCGGTTACCTAGATTCACAATAGGCCTGGGTGAGAGTTGCGTATTTTGCTTTGCGGAAATTACACAAAATGACCAACGAGTTACACAAAATTACATGGAATGCCAGTCGACATTTTGCAATATTTTTTAGTGGGAATGTGTCCCTATGATAGGTGTGAAATTAGTTTTTGCATCTATTTGGGCATGAGGTTGCATTTTGCGCAAGAATAATGCTGCACAATCGTGCATCAACTCGTGTTCTGTTAATTTGTGTTGGGCCACACTCCTGCATTGGTATTTTTACCCGTACATTTCAGTTGTGCAACGTTGAGGAATCTCAGGCATTTTGCCTAACAAGCATAACGCAACATGCCAGCAATGACACGAGATTACGCCAGGGTAAACATTTCGCCTGGGCCTCATTTACATGCGTTTTGGCCAGAATGTTTGGATTATTATGGTTTAGGGAAAAAACGCACAGTGGCACCAATTTTCTAAGGCATGCAGGGTGAGGAATGGAGAAGGGGATGAAGTATCACAACAGCCGCAAAGAGCTTTGTGCACCATGCCAGTCACAGTTTTGCAGGGACCCACACAGCCATTATAAAATGGATGCAACAGAGGTATGTTCTGAGTAACGCACACTATGCAATTACCAGTCAGAAGTTCACTTTTTGTTGTTCGCTTTACGACCTGTCAATGTTATTAAGAAGTTGGCTAAAGTTGTATTGCATTGAAGAGTCTTCGGGGTCCAACAGACGTGTGGAGAGCGAGAGAGACAGGTGTGTCTAGAGAGAGAGAGAGGTGTGTGTAGAGAGAGGTGTGTAGAGAGAGAGAGATGTGTGTAGGGAGAGAGGTGTGTGTAGAGTGAGAGAGAGAGATGTGTGTGTAGAGAGAGATGTGTGTGTAGAGAGAGAGAGATGTGTGTGTAGGGAGAGAGAGAGAGAGAGAGGTGGGTAGAGAGAGAGGTGGGTAGAGAGAGAGGTGGGTAGAGAGAGAGGTGGGTAGAGAGGGAGGCGGGTAGAGAGAGAGAGAGAGGCGGGTAGAGAGAGGCGGGTAGAGAGAGGGGTATAGAGAGAGGGGTGTAGGGAGAGGGGTGTAGAGAGAGGGGTGTAGAGAGAGGGGTGTAGAGAGGTGTGTAGGGTTTAGAGAGGTGTGTAGGGAGGAGAGAGGTGTAGAGAAGAGTGGAGAGAGGTGTAGAGGAGTGTAGAGAGGAGAGAGGTGTGGAGAGAGGTGTAGAGAGGAGAGGTGTAGAGAGGTATAGAGAGAGAGGTATAGAGAGAGGTATAGAGAGAGGTATAGAGAGAGAGGTATAGAGAGAGAGGTATGGAGAGAGAGGTATAGAGAGAGGTATAGAGAGAGGTATAGAGAGAGGTATAGAGAGAGGTAGAGAGGGAGGGAGAGAGCGGGAGGTAGAGAGAGAGACAGAGAGCGATGGGGAGAGAGCTAGAGAGGTTGGAGAGAGAGTGAGAGAGAGAGAGAGCTAGAGAGGGTGGAGGGAGGGAGAAAGGGAGAGAGAAAGATAGGGTGGAGGAAGCACGTGTGTGTATGGGTCCAGGGAATAGCGTAGGGTCTCACCCAGAGGTAGGAAGTACGCAAAAATTAAGGGTACCAGGGGTGAGCCACCCAGGTAGTTGCTTGGAGCCCTTAAAGGCAGATGCAAATAAGAGGAAAATTGGACAGTACAACTTTTGCAACTGATTGTGGGGGTCCTAGGCCAATGAAACCAAACAAACTAAACAGAAAAAAAGACACCCAAGGTCAAAGAAATGCCGATCCTTACAAACCAAAAATGGTAAATTGCACCCTGCAGAAGTGTGCGCATTTTTTAGGCATGCATATCAGCCCACTTAGAATGATACAGCTATACTACTATTATAAAGAGAGAACTGTGTCCTTTGAGCCAGGTAAACTCGAAAAGTACCCCACCAATCCAAACACCCAATACAGCGTTGGAAAGGGGAGGTCCAGGAGATGGACAAAGGCTATAGAGAACCACACTATATACATTAGGGGGGGACGTTAGGGGAAAAGTAGTCCATAAAGGCGTATGGATACAGTGATTGCGCGCGGCGTTCGGCGGCATCACAACGCTTGGGAGAGGCGTAATGGCGTGTGGGCTTGAAGTCATGTCAACGCGACGTTCGCAGTCCGGACCGGAGCGCAGGAAGGAGCAAGAGAACAAAACACGACATGCGGGGAGGAGCGGCGGCGCGGGACCGACACACAACATTGGAGTGCCCAGCGTGGGGAGGAGCGGCGATGCTCGTGGGAGCGCAGGAAAGAGCAAGGGACACACACCCGACATGCGGGGAGGAGCGGCGGCGCGGGAGCTGGTATGTACGCTCTGCTGCTCCCGCTGATGGCCGCTCTGCTGCACGTCTCCTGCAGCGGTGCTGCCCCCAGCCCCCTTCTGCCACGGACAACGTCGGGGCGGGCTGATAGTATATAATAAAGGGTGTGGCGTAATCCTGTGCTTATTCAAGAGGAGTGGATCTCGCACAGCTCAGGTGATCTCAAAATGAGGATTTGTAATGAGCTTTCGTGTGCCGCAGGGTGATAAACACTGTCTAGCCCAACAGTGTGTAAAGAAGAATCCAAAAGAAGGTCTCCCGCCTAGGGAGAGGAAAACCCAGCGCACTACTTTAAAGAGACCAGTGGTCTAGTCCATATTCCATTTAAACAATGAATGGTAGTCTGATATAAGTTTATCGATTATCCAGATTTATTCAAATAGATGTGACGATGTTGAAGCAGGTATAGCACATCAGTAAATAACATTCCACATATATGTAATTTCGGGTGTGTTAACCCATCACACGACCCAATGCATTTCGGGCGTAGCCCGTCGTCAGGGGAATTACTCTACAAACAAAAGACAAAAGTCAACTGTAGTATCCGGATAATATGCAAGATCAAACAGAACTAATAATAACTGGATATGGTGCCAGATTATAACCCAATAAAAGAAAAGCCGAGATGAAAAAGAACGACGTGAACCAGGTGCATAGATGTAGAAACGGATATGCAAGCATAGTGACAGGAACAAAAAGTCGTGAGCTAGAAGTACCCGGTAACCGCGATCGATATACAGTAATTAACTCAAATGCTGTAGCGAGAATAGGAAACATACCAAGAGACAGCGTAGTTCGTAACCGCCACCAATATAGCGGAATTAGCAACGAGCTCAAGACAAGCGTACTCACCGGTGTGAAGCTAACACGGACTCCGCTGAGTTCCGAGAAGGTGAACGCTCGGAGAGTGAGCGGGGAAGTAAATAATGATAGGGGTAAACATAGAGGTAGGACTGCGTGGTGCAGGAAGGATAGGCGCCATCTTAGAGTGTGTGAAAGTAGTAAAGTGCAAAACATGTAAAAGGGTGCCATCTATGAATGTGCACAGCGGTAAACAAATGAAAAACATGGCAGTATAAACAGGAGAAACGAGAGTGATAATACAAAATGCAACAAATAACCAGAAATTATAAATAACATAGAAATTCCATTCGATCGTTAAGACCCGAGGGGGCCATCGTGGTTAAGTAACGAATCCAAAAGTTCTCTCTTTTAAGGAGGTAGTTCTTGTTGTTCACTGTGATGGGAACTTGTTCTAGTACTTGGAATTTAAGTTGAACAACTGAATGTCTGTTCTCCATGAAATGGATGGCCACACTAGATTTCTGATTTTCAGTCCGAATATTACTCTTGTGTTCCAAGATTCTCGTGCGAATCTTCCTCTCTGTGTGGCCCACGTAGCACTTGCCACATGGGCATTTAAGAGCATAGATTACATTCTTGCTGTTGCATGTAGCGTTCACTTTCAATTTGATAGGAAAACCTTTCATGGGATGGTTCACTATATTACCCTGTAAATCCTGTGCTTCCCATAGTATTTTGACACAGCTATGTGAACTTTCTGGTACTTCATCTAGACATATCACATAGTAACGGATATGCGCCTAAAACAAGCCAAACCTATTGGCTCTGCTAGTCCTAGTTAGTTGTATAAAATGAAGGAGTAACAACAGTGATTTGTTTTTTGTATAATTAGAATTCAAATTGCTTTGATTCTGAAAATAGGAGACAGAATGATTTATTACTTAAGTCTATGGAAGGGGTGGTGATATTCAGAATGTCTCAATCATCCGCGTTCTTCTCTTCACATCAGTGTCCTCTGTAGTTCTCTCCGAGACAAGCATCCTTTTTCTCCCCACGTCTTTCTGAAATAGTAGCGTCTACTACCAATCTGGAGTGGTAGGGAGGAGGTAAAAGGCAGCGGGGTTGGGAAGGAAGTTAAAAAAAAACACTTACCTGGGCCAGCAGGCGGCTGCCTCTTCTCCATCCTCTTCTTTTTGTCCCCGCAGACAGCAGGAAGTACCCGGGATGCTAGGCTCCCCAAAGCCAATCACAAAGCTGTAATGTGGTTCAGCGCTCAGACAGGGACTGGGAGGCTTAGTGTGTTCCTCACCAGGCTGCGTAAAACAAGCCTGGTGGGGCGGTTGCAAAGCGCGCAAGACATCATTTTATTTTAACTTGTGAGCAGTGGGAGGACGCTCCTCCGCCTTAGCGCAGGAGCCGCCACTTTTCTAAAATCCTCCTTCTGCATATCTACCTTCTCATCTCCTTCCCCTTCGGCACCCTCTTCTCTCTAGCATGTACTTCCCTGCATCTCCTTCACTTCACCATCCCCCCAAACCCAAGGTTCTCCAACCTTTTTAGTAATAAGAGCTACTTATATTCAATGAAAGTCATCCCGAGCTACTAACATTATTAGCGTTGTATTAGTGACCACGTCAGACATGATTACATTACTGGCACCATATACAAGATTACCAGCCGTAATCGTCCTGACGCATCGGCCAGGGTTGCCAGCAGTAATGTAAAAGAGGCTAGGTTAATTTGGAATGTCGCTATTTGAGTAATACAGCTGTGCCTGCAATGTCCCTGGCACCAAGGCAATAAAGGTAATTACAAGTCTCCCCAATGCAATATGATTTATCCCTCAAATATCAGCTTTTAATACATGTCAGAATTTTACCCATTTTTCTCCAAACTTCACTCGTGAGTTCTGAAAATACACACAATTGTGTCTTGAATACACTCACTCAAAAATAACTTTATACGGCCAAGGGCCATAAAAGACAAGTAATGCAATAATCAGGATAACAAACAGTTATGAATCACATCCTATAGAGAGATTTGCATAAAAAACAGTATTCCAATATGACAGAAGCTATAAAAGTGTCAAAGTGTTGTGTGCATGGTGTAGAAAAAGATGTCAGCATGTCACATTAAATAATAATCAGGAAAAGGACACATTCAGAAATAGACACATTCGGAATGCAAAAAACATTGAAACACCCTTCGTGTCAGCATAAGACATGTCCATTACTTTGCAGATACATTTCCTTTGCTTGAAAACGTGCGTTATATAACTCACTATAGTCAAACAGACCCTTAGGGATGGAAGGGATTGTAAATAATGAAAAGCTGTCTTACAGGCTCTAATATTAATATCCTTTAAAAATGGAAGTAAAATAGTTTCCGAAAACTACAGTAAAATGTGCAGAAGAGCATTAGATGCGGCTTGGTTTGTGCTGAGGGGTTATCGCATGGGCACGGGTCGCGAGTCGAGGGTTGCCCAACAGGATCAGGAAAAGGCACCATTTAATGCAGGGCACTGAATCTCAGCCTGGTTTACAGGACTCGCTGGCAGTTGTTAAGTGTCCATGTGACATATGTTTCCATAGCGTGTCCAGATTTCGAGGCGCTGTACAGGGGCACCGCGAGTTTTTACCATCTCAGTGCGATCTCTGTAACTCTCAGCTCAGCTCCAGGGATGACCTTTAATAGTCTGGCTAGGAGATGAATTAAAGGCCTCAGGGCTGCAATAAAAATCAGGGAAAACCAGAATATTACACATAATTTAAATATAGATTAGCCAAGGGATGCAGGTAACTTTATCTAATTTCATTCAATCCTTAATCACATTACGGCTGAAGTTGGCTTCCGCTTTGTCCAGATTGCTAGCCACAGTAAAAGCGGTTGAATGCTAATGAGATCGATGACCTAGTCAAGGCCAAGTTCTGCATGGGTAATGCAAGTGATCTACCGGCAACAGACTCACCTCAAATCGCAGGTACCAATGAGAAAAGGTAGAGCCTCAGGTACTAGTGGGAAAAGGCTGAATTTCAGGTACCGGTGGGAAAAGGCAGAGTCTCAAGTACCAATGAGAAAAGGCGGAGTCTCAGGTACCAGTGGGAAAAGGCAGAGTCTCAGGTACCAGTGGGAAAAGGCAGAGTCTCAGGTATCAGTGAGAAAAGGCAGAGTCTCAGGTACCAGTAGGAAAAGGCAGAGTCTCAGGTACCAGTGGGAAAAGGCGGACCCAAGGGACACCTCTTCTTGCTTTGACATGGACTGAGTTTCATCCACACTTGCTGTGTCATCCGAGGGTGTTCTGCCACTACTTTATTGGACAACAATCTCCTTGTGCGGGTCCTCCAGACACAGTTAATATACCTGGCAGGTCAGCAGACTGCTTCATCCTCTCAAACCTGAGACAGGTCGCCTGGACTCTGGCATGTTACAGTCGTGGCTGAGCCCCCCGTGATACATATGCTGAACATCATTCGAATTATGTTAAATCAGTCGGGTGATGACATCTCCAGCAATGAAGCATTTCTGGGGAGAGACTTTTTGTCCTTGTTCCAACTAGTTAAATGAACCGTGTTAATCGTATAGGTTAGCAGGTTCTGAATGCCTCATAACAGATGGAGTCGTCTCTATACCTCTCTATATTACAGTTCACAGCTTGTCAGTATCTCAGCAGTGCCTCCATCCGAGCAGAGTAACATCCAGGGCTGTCAGATAGAGGACACAGCCCCCCATTTAAGTGACAGGATGTAATCTGGCATGTGAAAATAGCGCCTCCAAGGATGCTGAGGCGCGCAGGGGTTGGATGGTTACTGTGGTGATGGTTGCAGTGGACAGGCTGCAGGATCTTAGCGGTAGATTGGCTGCTGATGGATAAAGGACTGTTATAGCCTGGATCTTTGATGCAATTAATTAAAGTAATTAGTAACTGAGATTAACACAATGCCAGCGCTAATGATATACTGTCTACTACACAATGAATTCATTGTAACAATAATGTACAAGGTGAAGCCTGAGGAAAGAAAAACAGAACGAAATGTAAAATCACAAGTCACTAAAAGAAACAAAAATGAAGTGTTTGAAGGATAATGGAACCAGACTTTGCAGAATTCCCATTTCACGAAGGTGACTGGTGCCACATGGTCTGTAGCACAGCGGGGGCTCCGCGGACACCGAAAGCAGCCAGGTCTCGCGTGGGCGTCCTGGGACCGCATGAGTGGGCAGTGATGGGTTCATGGATTTACAGGCCAATGGGAGCATTGATGACTGAAACAAGATCAGCAACAACAGAGCTTCCAGAAGTGGATTGTCTAATGGGCTGAAGAAGGCAATCTTGGAGCACAGATGAAGCAGCAGGGACTCTGCGCCCAGACATTAAAGGGCTAATGTCACCTTCAGCTTACCTCCATTTCGGATAACCACCACCGTGGCAAAAGAACTAAAGGGGACTTGCGAGACTGAGGAGGATAAACATCACTTGCGGATTAGAAACAGACACCTGTGAGGTCTCTCAAAGTCAGCGATGGGTCGCGGATCAAGAAGGTTCACCAAATCTGCAGGCCAGGAATGCGCTCATCCCACAAGATGCTCTTTGGCCAATCACTGCAGTCTGGGCTGCAAGGTCCTTGTCCTTACTGATTGGCTTTCGCCCTTGAGATGACCTCCACGCAGACTTCAGCCAGCTGGGATTTGCTCTCCAGCCCACAAGGACCAGGATATTCTCATGCAGTTCCCCCTCTTCTTCCAAGGCATGTCACAGCGGCGGGGCTTCTCTAGGTCTTAGGCGTGCTTCTGGCCTTGAGGGGGAACGGCAGCACCTGGAGCCTTACCCCAGGTGCGTCTGTCTTTGGGCTGGAGCACGCAGTTTCCATCCGAAATCTATTTAAGGTGCAACTCCAGCCTAGATGGTGCTAGCATTTATCCCGCTCTGAAGACCCTAGTAGGATGTCAGAGCCAGCCAAAGCATGGCTCTTCCTAGCATTTCAAGACAGTGTGCATATCCTCCTGCAATGTTTACCTGTTTCACAGGCTTTCTGCATAGGCCAGCAAGGGGGAGTGGGGGGTGGGTGGGTGGGAGGCAACTGGTTATGCTTTGACCAAAAGTACAGGGTACTATAACGCCTCACTAACGTGTGGTTCAAGAGTTTTATACTTCACTAAAGTACTACAACGCCTCACTGATGTGTGGTTCAAGAGTTTCATACTTCACTAAAATGCTGCAACGCCTCACTGATGTGTGGTTCATGAGTTACATACTTCACTAAAGTACTGCAGCGCCTCACTGACGTGTGGTTCATGAGTTACATACTTCACTAAAATGCTACAACGCCTCACTGACGTGTGGTTCAAGAGTTACATACTTCACTAAAGTACTACAACGCCTCACTGACGTGTGGATCAAGAGTTTCATACTTCACTAAAATGCTGCAACGCCTAACTGACGTGTGGTTCATGAGTTACATACTTCACTAAAGTACTGCAGCGCCTCACTGACGTGTGGTTCATGAGTTACATACTTCACTAAAATGCTACAACGCCTCACTGACGTGTGGTTCAAGAGTTACATACTTCACTAAAGTACTACAACGCCTCACTGACGTGTGGTTCAAGAGTTTCATACTTCACTAAAATGCTGCAACGCCTAACTGACGTGTGGTTCATGAGTTACATACTTCACTAAAGTACTGCAGCGCCTCACTGACGTGTGGTTCATGAGTTACATACTTCACTAAAATGCTACAACGCCTCACTGACGTGTGGTTCAAGAGTTACATACTTCACTAAAGTACTGCAATGCCTCACTGACGTGTGGTTCAAGAGTTTCATACTTCACTAAAATGCTGCAACGCCTAACTGACGTGTGGTTCATGAGTTACATACTTCACTAAAGTACTGCAGCGCCTCACTGACGTGTGGTTCATGAGTTACATACTTCACTAAAATGCTACAACGCCTCACTGACGTGTGGTTCAAGAGTTACATACTTCACTAAAGTACTGCAATGCCTCACTGACGTGTGGTTCAAGAGTTTCATACTTCACTAAAATGCTGCAACGCCTAACTGACGTGTGGTTCATGAGTTACATACTTCACTAAAGTACTGCAACGCCTCACTGACGTGTGGTTCATGAGCTACATACTTCACTAAAGTACTACAACGCCTCACTGACGTGTGGTTCATGAGCTACATACTTCACTAAAGTACTACAACGCCTCACTGACGTGTGGATCAAGAGTTTTATACTTCATTAAAGTACTACAACGCCTCACAGACGTGTGGCTCATGAGCTACATACTTCACTAAAGTACTACAACGCCTCACTGACGTGTGGATCAAGAGTTTTATACTTCTCTAAAGTACTACAACACCTCACTGACGTGTGGTTCATGAGTTACATACTTCACTAAAGTACTACAACGCCTCACTGACGTGTGGATCAAGAGTTTTATACTTCACTAAAGTACTACAACGCCTCACTAACGTGTGGTTCAAGAGTTTTATACTTCACTAAAGTACTACAACGCCTCACTGACGTGTGGTTCATGAGTTACATACTTCACTAAAGTACAACAACGCCTCACTGACGTGTGGTTCATGAGTTACATACTTCACTAAAGTACTGCAGCGCCTCACTGACGTGTGGTTCATGAGTTACATACTTCACTAAAATGCTACAACGCCTCACTGACGTGTGGTTCATGAGTTACATACTTCACTAAAGTACTGCAACGCCTCACTGACGCGTGGTTCAAGAGTTACATACTTCACTAAAGTACTGCAACGCCTCACTGATGTGTGGTTCAAGAGTTACATACTTCACTAAAATGCTGCAACGCCTAACTGACGTGTGGTTCATGAGTTACATACTTCACTAAAATGCTGCAACGCCTCACTGACGTGTGGTTCATGAGTTACATACTTCACTAAAGTACTGCAATGCCTCACTGACGAGTGGTTCATGAGTTACATACTTTACTAAAATGCTGCAACGCCTCACTGACGTGTGGTTCATGAGTTACATACTTCACTAAAATGCTGCAACGCCTCACTGACGTGTGGTTCATGAGTTACATACTTCACTAAAGTACTGCAACGCCTCAATGACGTGTGGTTCATGAGTTGCATACTTCACTAACGTACTTCAACGCCTCACTGACGTGTTGTTCAAGAGTTACATACTTCACTAAAGTACTACAACGCCTCACTGACGTGTGGATCATGAGTTACATACTTCACTAAAATGCTGCAACCCCTCACTGACGTGTGGTTTGTGAGTTACATACTTCACTAAAGTACTGCAACGCCTCACTGACGTGTGGTTCATGAGCTACATACTTCACTAAAGTACTACAACGCCTCACTGACGTGTGGTTCATGAGTTACATACTTCACTAAAATGCTGCAACGCCTCACTGACGTGTGGTTCATGAGTTACATACTTCACTAAAGTGCTGCAACGCCATGAAAACACATCCTACTTGCTCAAAATATGCAAAAATAAGTGCATGGTGTGCACTGCAAAGTCCCTGCAAGATGTCTGGCCAGGTCTTCAAGAGCTACTTTGTAAGGGAGCAAACCTCCAATAATTACCTGAACCCCAGAATTTGATCACCCCAATATTTACCAAGCTATTTCAGCTCCCGAACCTCCAGTTGAGCTAGAGACTACATTTCTCATCAGGAAACAAAAACAATTTAGCAAAGTTGACCAGAATAAAAATATATGCATAAAGGACAGAGTTCTAGATCAAAAATAGAGCTAAAAGAGGTTTTCATAAAAAAATTATCAAAGGGCAGTACAAAGGGGGAAATGCATGAACTGCTATGAAGCCCAATACAGAAGTACAGAATAAATGAAAAAACCATAAAACCCTCGCTAGGCATGTTCTAAGCAAACATTTTAAGTGTCCGATTCATGAAGAGCACCAACAGCATAACACCTACGAGGACAATGATGCCATCCTACGTAACACAGAATCCCAGAGGTGTTACAGGCAATTCAGACAAGCTATTAATAGATTCTGCAAATTCAGCACAGTATGATCATGGTTAGGGTCGCATTTGGCAAATCAGGAACAACAACATAATAATTAAAACGACTTAATTATTTAGCACTAACCCATTTCTTACAGTAAGATAAATCTACCACTTGCTGCCACAGCAACTGCACTCCGGAGATGTATAATATAAATTAAACATTTACTTAACATTGGCTCATAGAACTAACCGCATCAGCGGAACATCCAGCAGAAGTTCTTAAAAGTATTACTTTTGGTATATCTTGGAAGCTTCATTTACAATACATACTTTCTAACAAGATGTTGTACACTTGATGCTCCAGGAAATAAGGGGAGAGATGGCTTTTCAGCAGGACACTGATTGGGAGCGGGGATGAGCAGGAGGAACTGAATAGAACACAAGAAAACTGCATCCATTTTATAATAAACTAGCAGCCCGTCCCGACGTTGTCCGGGTATGAATTGCTGCCGGCCAGTAGTATATTGTTTCGTAGGATTTCGTTTTAATAGCATTTCTTATTTGTGACAGGCCTGTGAAAGCTCCGATTCACAGTGCACTGCTGATGCACTTAAGAGTGCGCGTTCAGTAGTGTGTGAATTAGAGTTTCCCTACTTTATTTTTCCTTGCAATATTGTATAGCGCGAACTCGACAACGTGGCATGAGCACAATTTACATTACAGAAGAACACATTCATTTGTGGTAGGCACGGGGAGACAAAACGATTTGCCTGGAATCACAGGATGTTGAGCTGATGCCGAGTTTCGAACGTAGCTTCCCAGCTCTAAAGTTCGCAATTCTAGAACTTGGGCGGGAGGTGTGTCTAAAAGTGTATGTCGGTGCTGGCCATCAATGAGAGAGACCTGTGCATTTTTCAAATGGGTGGTGAAAAAATATGAGTATGTTGCTGGAGATGTGGGCCGCCGTGCCACCAATGTACTTACCGGGGAGGGTAAACACCCATTATTCCACAACTTTCTTTCCGCATACCATCACTCCGCATACTTTCATTACGAAAGTACCATGACTCCGCAATGCCATTATAACGCATGGCATTACATTTTATATGCTTTTACCACGCATACATTTACAACGAAATTCGTTGTAAATGCATGAATGGTAAAAGCATATTTTTTTTTTAATGTTTGGATAAGGTAAGTATGGGTATAGGGGTATATGTTTTCGGGTACTGAGGTATATGTTTTGGGGTGTTTGGGTATTTTAAGGGTTCAGATATAGTTTTGGGTTATGGGGTACAGGGGTATTTTAGGGTTCAGGGATAGGTTTGGGTTTTGGGGTACAGGGTTATTTTTAGGGTTCAGGGCTAGGTTTGGGTTTTGGGGTACTGGGGTATTTTTAGGGTTCAGGGGTAGGTTTGGGTTTTGGGGTACAGGGGTATTTTAAGGGTTCAGGGCTAGGTTTGGGTTTTGGGGTACAGGGGTATTTTAGGGTTCAGGGCTAGGTTTGGGTTTTGGGGTACAGGGGTATTTTTATGGTTCAGGGGTAGGTTTGGGGTTTGAGATACAGGGGTATTTATAGGGTTTAGGGCTAGGTTTGGGTTTTGGGATACAGGGGTATTTTTAGGGTTTAGAGCTAGGTTTGGGTTTTGGGGTACAGGGTATATTTATAGGGTTAAGATGAGTTAGTGTTTAAGGGTGTTGGGGTATTTTAAGGAGTAAGGGTGGGTTATGATTATGGGTGCAGGGGTATTTAAAGGGAGCAGGGTGGGATTAGCACACGATATGAGACATGGCATGAAGGGCGGAACGTACCACACGCCCCCAGCGTTTGTCACGCCCCCAGCACACGCCCACAGCACAACGCAGACACGCCTACAAGGGACTACTTTGCTGGCACAGTTCTTTTACCTTTTAAATGTATATGGTGGGCGTCTGCATAGCCTATGCCCGTCTGCTGCAACTGCCCTTTCCAACGCTGTATTGGGTGTTGTGATTGGTGTTGTGGTTCCTGAGATTACCTGCCTCAAAGGTTTGGGTTCTTTCTTTATTATATTAGTATGGATGACGTACTGCACAGAATTGTCCTGTGCTCTCCATGTCAAGCTATCCTGGCTGATGAGGGCTGAAAGCCCGAAACCGGTCCTAGGATGCTAGTTTCCAGTCCAGGGAGGACCTCCCTGGACTGTTCCCATGGCACAGGGTCAAGACTGATTTGCATATGGCTGGGTCAAACTGGAATGGCATGGTGAGCAAAAAAACGAGGGATTTAGGCCCAGATCCCTGTACTGGGGTGAATGTATGACATTGTTCTGCATTCTGTCCATCACTGTTAATTTTGCATTTAACACTCCGAGTGGGACGGGTATGCTCAGACGTGAATCCGGTGCGCTCCATGCCACTGGAATCAAGCTATCCTGGCTGATGAGGGCTGAAAACCTGAAACCGGTCCTAGGATGCTTGTTTCCAGTCCAGAGAGGACCTGGCGTGGCAGTTCGGGCTGGACTGTTCCCATGGCACAGGGGCAAGACTGATTTGCATATGGCTGGGTCAAACTGGAATGGCATGGTGAGCAAAAAAACGATGGTTTAGGCCCAGATCTCTGTACTGGGGTGAATGTATGACATTGTTCTGCATTCTGTCCATCAACTGTTGTTTTTGCATACTGCACAGAATTGTGGCATAACTATTCATAACCTTATTACATTTCTAAATGACGTAGATAACTCAATTCAGGTGCAAGTTCATTGGTTACAGCACCAGTGAAACTAAACGTTTCAAAAATAATTTTCACACGATATTTGCAGTTTAAATATTTTGAAAAAGACTATAGCATTTATATAGAATAGATGAAGCCCAAATAAATCATATTTTATTTCAGAGCTTCAGTAATGAACCTCATGCTATAGTGTTTTCGGTTTCGTATAAACAACATATCAGCAGACAGTTTAATGGCATGTTCAATTCAATTCTCAAGTTACCTGGTTGAGCAGCACCACTTACTTGTGATGCTCCACCTCCCAAGGAAATAAATGTGATAATGTGTGAAATGATACATACCTTATACTACAAAGACATATCTATAAATTGCAGAGTTATAGGTCAGATAAGACTTTTTTGTTTCAGATTTTACTTTCAAACTATTTAACGGAATCAGTAAAAATCCGGAAGATACTTGGTCTATCTATCTCTGGTTCTCCATGTCCAATTTGGCCCAAGGGCTTTTGAAGAAAATCCCTTATGCGGCATGCATATGAAATCCCAATTTTAATTCTTGCTTTCTCCACTACAACTAAAACTATCCGGATCGCAGACAGAGCTCATGCCAGAACAGGACATTTGATGTACATCTGTACAGTGAGTTTTGAGACATTTGCATTAAAAAAGTAAACATTCTTTAACAGGTTGATATTAAGTATATCTGTACAGGTAGGTTCATGAGCCAGTTCATAAAAGTGTGTGGGGAAAACAGTTTGACAGAAATGGTTTAGAAAGTTTCTGGTTCATGAACAATTAGACCTCATCTGATAGGATAAAGAGGAACTACATTTTGTCTCTGTCCGCCGTCCCCGGTTGGTGTTCAAGAACGTGCTGTTTACAAATCTTGCTCTACCAAAAGCCAGTGCTACAAACACTTTTCAAAACTCTCTCTAGGTAGGGGCAAGCTGGTCACCCACTGACCCCAGGAAGGAGGAGGACACTTACGATAGTTGTAGGAAAAGTCCCTCGTTTTCCAGGAGTAGCAAGGTAAGTAGCAGGGCAGCGTTCATGAATCAGAGCCGATGATGTCCTAGGGCAGACTTCGCCAACGAGTAGCTTATGAGCTAATGGTAGCTCTACAGCTACCTGTTTAGTAGCTCTCCTCTGTGCAGCCCATCATACTAAATTTGATTTGCTAGATTGAATTAACATGCTTATACCAAAACTGATAATGTATCACAATTCCAGCAGTGTGGAGAAGACTGCTTCGGGAGATGCAATGAGATACGAGACTCCCCCCCCCCCCCCCCCCGCCCCCCCCCCTCTGGGAAGGCACAACACTGAGACAAGCCCTCAAGGGCTTTCAGGGCTGGGATACAATAGGTATCTTCTCACTCGCTGACATGTGGGATGCTAATGTGGTTCCCTTTGAACACCTCCAAGGGGAATATCAAATGCCGACTACTCAGTGGCTGAAGTACAGACAATTAAGGCATGCGCTTATCGGGGGCTTAGATAAAGACGGGGAAACACAGGAGGACTCTCCGTTAGAGAGGAGGCTGCTAGATGTGCGAGTCCGACACAAACTGATATCTCTACCAAATGGCACGTTACTGTGGAACAAACAGGGGGCATTAACACAGCTGAAAGATAGGTGATAACAGGACATAGGGGAGATTGATGATGAGGAGTGGAAGGAGGCATTGAGTTTCCGAACGGTAGTTGCAATTAAGACCAACTACCAGCTAATTCAGCTAAAATTCCTCCACAGGACACCCAAACATTGCTTCACAAAATTGGGAGGGCGAAGGACGCCCATGGTCTTAGGAAGTGTGGTATAGACGGTACATTTATTCATACCTGGTGGCAATGCCCTCGAGTCTGCTTTTTTTGGGAGCAGGTGGCAAGATCCCTGAAGGGGGAAGCTGGAGCTGCCATTGAGTTGATACCTAAAAAGGCTCTACTGGGAGTGTGGGAATCCTCAGACCTCATTCGATACCAGAATATTCTGGTGAATGTGGGATTTATGGTGGCAAAAAGCGACATTGGCCAGAAATGGGGATGCAAGACCCCATAATCCCCAACACCCCCTCCTCCTGTCACTCAGAGAATGGGAAGCAGGATGGAATGCTGTAAAATACTAGCGTTAGAGCTATAAAAGGGCAGAAGTTGCGAAAAAAAGTTTGACCTGGCTAGCTGCTTTGGGGTCACGGGATGAGGATTACAAGAGGGTTGGGACTCCATAAACAAGAAAGACCACACTTATTTAGTCTGTCTTAGACATTTGCATCTGTGGTTTAATGGATTATAGTGGGTTGAAGGAGGGAAGGTGAGGGTAGAGACTTATACGATTGCCACTGTGTCGCAGTGTCAGAATGGTGTGCATGTACAAATGTTAAAAAATTATTAAAAAATAACCTGATAATGTATGCAAGATAAACATTTATGTATTTTCAAACTCATAAGATGTTTGGAGAAAGCAGATGAATTTCCAAACTCTATTTAAGGCCAACATTTGTGTAATAAATCGTATGGCAGTGGGGAGACTTAACACTAGTATCAATATCTAGAAGCCATAGACAATACAAATGGATCTGTTAAATATTACCCATATGGAGGGCATTCAAAATTGACCAAAGCATTGTTAAATTACTGCTGGCAGCAGTGCCCGAAGCACAGAGGTGGTCACTGCTGCTGATCTTGCATGGATGGTCACAAATGTAATCTTTTCTGAAGTGGTCACTATTACGACACCAATAATGTTAGTAGCCCTGGGTGATTTTCATTGAACATAAGTAGTTCTTATTCCTGAAAAGGTTGGAGACCAATGTCCTAGTGAGTCAAAAACAATTTATGAACAACGGCCCAAAGAAGATGTGGTTCAAGAAGTTTATGAACGGCATTTTTATCGCACTCACCAAGAATTAGGCCTTGCTCATGAATAGCAATGGTGCTGGAAATGCTTCTGCATTACGAATCAGAATTTTGCCGATGCAATCCAAACACTACATTTTTGCATTTTGTTCCAAATAAGGTATCAGCATTCAAACTAGAATTACCCTTTTCTGACAGTAGAAGCTGCATTATTATCCAGGATATGAATAGCAGGCGTAGCACAATGATACACAACTAAATATCAAAGGCATGGCCATAAGCAATTAGACTGCTCTCCCAAGATAGTTTCAAAATTAGTCAAAGTGACGTTCACTATTCTAGGACTGCATAATATTACAATAGTAAATACAACTGCTTAAAACATTATTGAGTATGTATGCGTTATCAAGGCTAAGATGCAGAAAAATGGCTACAAAAAAAGTTTCTATTTTGAAATGATATTTGGGCAGATAAACATTGTCATCACTTTGAGATATCGAAAATTGTTTCATATATTGCTTATCTAACCCTCAATGTAAATGTAGGGGTTTCTACTAGAGAACTGAGGTTTTAGTATCAACTTGCCAAAATATTGACTACCAAAAAATTGTGAAGGTCAATATTTATAAGTTTGCTATACTCAAGGTACATATATGTGGAGTTAAGAATAGTTAATCTATACTTATCTAAAAACTGACTTTCATAATTGAGTGGTAGAGAATATTTTAGCAATTATATTTCAGTAGGTCATTCATTCTTGAGATCTCAAAGCTTTAATTCAGCTTGCATGAGAATACTTTACAACAATGGCGTCTTACAAATGTATTATTTGTGATATTATCATAGCCATAGTCCTGATAAGGACTATTTACATGCAATGTGGTTGGTGTTGCTCAAAGCTGGTTTTCAACAAGCCGTACTGCCCAAAGTTCTATTTTTTACTTATACTTTCATGTTTAGGAAACCAATATGTTCTCTGTACAAATGAATGTTAAAGATTTGTTCTACTTGTTTGTATTAAAGAAGTAAATGTAAAGATGTGGATCCTTTTCCGAGTGGTAATTATATTGTCTATAAATCTAGTTCACAAAACAATTTCATTTTATAGTTCCCTCAGAAAGCACTGACTAGGTAAGCATAAAAGAAAGCAAACAGAGTACCCATTATAGTACAACATTTCTACATACGAAGATAATACTCACAATTCAAAAGACGGTTAACAAGTAACAAATATATTATGCCTATCAATATTTCAGTCGGCTTCGTCTAGCTTACTTAGCATGTACTAAGCTTTTTGCCCTAGAGTCACAATGCTTCTCCATAAGATCAAAGCATCAAAAACAGTTATTGTGACGAAGTTGATGGCAAATAAAATTGGCCCCGTTGGAAGCAAGCTGTCCAGTTTGTGGATTTTCAAGGGCAGATATATTTTGGATATAGTGTGGTACCGTGCTTGAGTTTGTCTGTGTGTATCAATCCATTTTAATGTCACTTATACAAATGCTAATTAGCAATACCATTAACATAAAAGGCGATTCCATCTGTTATGATCGCATTTTGGGTCATCTACGTATTTGGTGATTTAATTAAATAATATTGCATATTCATCACTACAGCCCAGTTCCTTGTTTGACACTTTCATAAAATATTCATCGAGTGGTGCTTTTTGTATGGAAGGCCTCATGTCATAACCACCAGGGATTTTGGTAAGATTTATGCTCGCTCTCTTTTGTATCAAGTATTTGAAAGCCTTTTTAATTGTTTCATAACATAAGTAAATGGCATCACATTTTGATATATCAGGCGTAAACTGATTTAGGTATAATGTCAAATTCCTGGCCTAACTACAAAAGAGAACAATCATCAGTTAAAGTCCCTGAGTGTTTAAAGTGGCTTATACAGATAGCTCTGATAGTGTCTGCCCCAGGACACAGTGCTATATCTTCATATATATTTTTAAAGATCTCAGTTTTCATTAATGCAGATCAACACAAAGATCAAATAATGAACATTTGCCTAGAAGTTTATTTACTTAATTTATCAGATCATAGTTTGAAGGATTTGTTTGCAGTCCTACTATCTGTAACTCAGAGGTTGTTATTTAAAGGGCAAGAAGGTGGTTAGTCAAATCGCTGGGTTTGTTCTCTATGCTTCTTCAAAAAAGTTCACGCATTACCCTATAACGACAGGAGTTCTTGTTCTAGCTCCTAGTCGTTTTTTCAAACGCATTTCTTTGTATACGTACAAAAGTATTAGAGATAGCTTTCTATGTTGTTGTGGTCTAATTGAAAATGGTCGAAGAAGGTGCGACGGCTGGGATAGTTGGCGCATTCTACCACATAAGTCTAATAAAGTCTCAAAGTCTTATCCATTCTGTGTCCAAGTATTTTCTGGTTCTCAGGAGTAGGAAGAGCCATCCATTCTTCCTCAACTGGAGAAGTCCAGGAATCAACAACAAAGATTAAAATTAAAATTAAAATTAAAATTGAGGTTGTGGTTTCAATAGTTATTTTCTTTTCTTGTAGTTATGTAAACCCCTTGCCAACACATGTTTCGTCTCAGGCTGTTCCTGTTACAGCAGACTTCATCAGGGCTTAATATCCAGTCTCTTATGCCTATTCCTGAGTTGTATAGGTGAAACATTAGCAAATATATTCTATTGATCATCTTATGTCATCCCAATTCTGTGCTGCGGCAGTGGAGAAGATAGAAGATAACATACCTTAGAAATGAGTGACTAAATATACTACCCACAGTGTCAGACTAGAGCCACATATACAGAATTGGGACATCATAAGATGATCAATAGAATATATTTGCAAATGCTTCATCTGTACAACTCAGGAATAGGCATAAGAGACTGAATGTTAAGCCCTGATGAAGTCTGTCTTAACTGGAACAGCCTGAGACGAAACACGTGTTGGCAAGGGGAATACATAACTACAAGAAAATAAAAGAACTATTGAAACCACAACCTCAGTTTTAATCTGTGTGCATGAAGAACTTTGTTGTTAATTGAAAATGGTGGTGTAATACTTTGTTACATTAAGGTGCTGCCTCCTCATTGCAATGAAATTTAGACAGAATATTAGTTTACAAATCCTTATGTTCAACAAAGCATTTCTTTGTGAGCTTTTTAGAGAAAGTAAAATACACTACTTAGAATTCCATACATAGGATATGAAATTGGTTTAGCATTTCATTGTCCTAAAGTTGTTAATCTGCACACACATCATCATTTCATACCAGTTCCTTGTATCTTTACCCATGAAAAATCACACATGATCTAGCATGCAAAAAATGTTGGTAAATGGTATATGGAAAATTCACAAACAAATTGTCAACTTTATTCATTATTTAAACATGAAATGAAATGAAATGAATGAAATGAAATGAAAAGGCGTTTTATAAAGCGCAAATTGCTGCCCTGAGGCGTCCAAGCGCTGAAAAAAAGAAAAAGAAGGACAGCGCTAGCTAAAGGGGATCCTAAGTCGAGGGGAGTGGGGTTCTATCTGTTAAACGGGAAGGTTTTTAATTGTTTCCGAAAGGAAGACAAATCCGGGTTAGCCCTCAGATGCAGAGGGAGGGAATTCCACATCTTGGCTACGTTATAGGAGAATAGCCGGCCTCCTGCTCTGGATTTCCTTATTTTAGGGACTGTGGCAAGAAAGGAGTTAGACGAGCGCAACTGTTTAGTCGGATGGTATGTGGTAATTAAAGAATAATTAATCGCTGGGCCTGTTTTCCAAAAGGCCTGTTGCGCAATACACAGAGATTTCAAAGTAACTCTCTCTCTGACAGGAAGCCAGTGGAGGCTCCTCAGTCCAGGCTTGGCTGAGAGTCTGCGGGGAAGCTGGAGCAATGTGCGCGCAGCGCACTTTTGAATTATCTGGAGTTTCTGGAGGATATAGTCTGGGGCTCCTAAGTACAGGGCATTGCCAAAGTCAAGGCGGGATTGAATCAAGCCTTGAATCACAATTTGTTTGGCTTCAAAAGGCAAGAGAGGCAGAATCTTTTTAAGGAGTCTAAGAAGGCCAAAACAGATGGCAGACAGCTTGGTAGCCTGACTGTCAAATGTCAGGGACTTATCCAGCCATACCCCAAGACTTTTTAGTGTCTTTGGGGGTAGGTGGCTGACCTAGACAGGAGGGCCATATGGAGTCAATTGTGCCTGGAGCAGAGTGGCCGAGGAGCATCAGCTCAGTTTTTTCTCCATTGAGCTTAAGGCATGACATAGTCATCCAGTTCTTTACTTCCTGTAAACATCCTAGTAGATCAGTCATTGCTTGAGTGTCACTTCCCTGAGCAAGAGAGACTACCAGCTGAGTATCGTTCGCATAGGTGATGATCTTAATACCATAATGACGGACGATCTCAGCCAGTGGTCTCATATAAACGTCAAACAACGTCGGGCTTAACGATGAGCCCTGTGGGACTCCACATCCCAAAGATTTGCTAGAGGAGATTGTATCTCCCTCAAAGACTTGAAAGGATCTATCGCTCAAGAAGGTGTGGGCCCAAATTGGTTTTGTATAATTAGCAAAATTTAAGTTTTCAACTGTTTTCCAGATTCATATTTCTGTACGGCTGTAAAAAAGAGTCCTTAAAGTTTTCTAAATTCACTCAATGAGAACAATAAAGAATATAAACTTAGGAAATCAACAAAATGATAGTCCAAAAATCAACTCAAGCGTAAACTAGAGGTCTGAAGGTGCAATCAGGCTCCGAACTCCAAAGCTCACTAATCTCTAAAAAACGGTCAGTTCTACCTACACTTACTGACTATATGCTGTCACTATATGTTTGTGAAGGTGATGTATTTGTGAAGGTGAGAGTTTACTTTTCAGTCATAGCCTGAGAATTAACCTCTGCTTCTTTTCACTGGTGCCCTGTCTCTAAGGCCAGTCCAGTTTTCTGCAAGAATCAAGAGAGAAGCAATTCTTCCTTCTATTGCTAACAAGAGTATCCATCAGAAAACCCAATGAATCATCCAAATTCTCAAGTGAGGGCAGAGTTCCCAGAAGGACAGTTTTGTACACAGGAAGAGGGCACATGATAAAGGGGACTTACCATTTAAATCAATGGAAAAAGAATAGAGAAGCAATTTATAAGAAAAAGAAGCACAGCTTGGGTCAAGAAGACAGATGCTGAAGGAGGCCAAGAAAGAGGCAATTGCGTTTGAGGAAGGCTTTTGATTGTATTGCTGATTTATCTGGGACAGGTTGCCCGAAGGGAAGAGAGATGAGTCTCCTACCTCTTTGACTTGATGGAGTCGGTCAGGATACGGGCTCTTGGTTCTCCGGGCGGCAGCGGGTGATTTATGGTGGGTGATGGTGACAACGGTCGCCCCGCTGGGAGCCTGCTGTCTCTGGCTACCGGGAGATGCAGATATGGGCGTCCCGGGTGGAAGCAAAGAGACACTTCTGGGTCTTGAAGACGTCGAGCTCTAGAACAAGCAACAAAGTATTACCGTCTACCCCTGGGCTACATGGCTATGATTAACACGTCTTCTTCTAATAGGGGCCTAATCTCCCTCACCCAAAAACCTGCAGCCATGCTTAGTGCAAATGCTGCTGCATTTTATACTACAGGCTACAGCTTGCTGCTGCTAAAAACACCTATATTAACTGTAGTGCCCATCATTTCTTCTGCTTTCATATTTAGTACTTTGTAGCCTGCATTAGAACATATAAGCATCTAAGAGACAGAGCAGAGTCTGGAAGAGATAAACACACATGGGGCACTGGCTAGTCTGTTTCTAGAAGTAGTTATGATAGAGAAATCTAATTAGTCCGGCAGGAGTCCTATGGGAGACGACCCAGAAGGATCAGAGCCAGAGACTTGTATGGATGTATGGTTGCAAGAATAGTGTAAGGTTGACTGCCTATTGAGTCACATATCACAGAATTTTAAGTAGTAAGATTGGTGATATGGTTCAGTATCATGAACATGAAGTCCTGGTACACAAAAGAACATATTTACTGCCACCTCCATGGAATCCTTTTGCAAAGAAAAACTGAGGGTAGAGAGAGTGTATTACCATTCAGTCCTCTCACAGTTCCCTTCTTTCTTGGAGTTGAGGGAGCACCTAGCACTTTGGGAAGTCTACCTTCACTACTACCACTCCAACCTACCCGCACTGCCCAATATCCATTAGCCTATGTTAGTCTGTAACTCGATAGAGCACTTAACAAAAAGATACAAAAGTAGACAAAAAGAAGATTAAGCAAACAGGTGCTCCTCAAAGTGAGTTTGGGAGCAGTTGGAAATGTACCCTCTCCACAGGGTCACCCCAAATGTTTTATCTCATTGCTGAACCCTATTTTTGCTAGTAACAGAACGGTGTGCTTTACCACTGCTAAGCGGAGGTAAAGTGCTTGTGCTCCCCCTTCAACTTAATGAAACTGGTATACACCCGATTGGCATATTTAACTTACCTATAAGTCCCTAGTGGTACCAAGGTGTACCTTGGACCTGTAAGTTAAATGGCACAAGTAGACCGAAGCAACCATTGTGCCATCCAGTACAATGACAATGTAAACATGACTGTAGGCCTGCCACCATTAGCCTGGATGTGAAGGTTTTAACTGAAAGGTTTGACTTGTCAAAATAACCTCTTTTGACAGGTCTAAACTTTCCTTTTAAATATTTGTAAGTCCCTTCTAACTAGCCCTTATTGCCCAAGTTGCAGGATTCATGATATTTAAAAGAAGGACTTGTAAAAGTTTTATGTTAAACATTTCCCTTTAGTGACTAACACCATAAAGCTGTTCCAAATGAAATCATTGAGATATAATATTAGGTTTTAAAAATGTTATATCTGCCTAGGGAACAGCTACAAATTTAATTTTTGGAGTTTTTGAAATATTTTTTACAACCCCAATCCAATGGTGAAGTTAGATTTGTAATAAATATTTTGGAAACATGATTTTTTTGCCCTGCTTGAAGTCCCTAGAAGCAAACTCTGCTTGTTGCTCCCTCTCTCTGCCAGCCAGTAAAATAGCAAATCAAATATGTGAATGAGGTGTAAGCTCACTTGCAGGACAGGGACAAAAGGCTTTAGGAGTGGGCCATGTTATTGTGCCCTTGACAGGATGGACCGCGGTTTGGGCGCAAGGACTTGATTAACTTCAAAGAGACCTACTCTGCCAATGTAGCTGGCACTCAGGCCTGCATCTTTTTTTTATCCCCTTTGCGAGACTGGATTCCGTCATAGTGGGCTTCTTATTCACATTTCAGCTTCAGACTCTTCTGGAGTATCAAGACCTGTGTGACAGATCAGCTTGGGTTTTTCATATCACACTTGGGGTGTACTTCAATTGAGGAAACCAGACCGGCAAAATAATTTGTGTGTATCCACTGAAAGTTCATCTTTTGTTTAACCAAACATCTGTCTTTGAGTTTGTTGGGGGTGAATTGACTGCCTAAAATTGGATTTTAGTGTTAGATGTGGGAAGACACTGGGATTACCATAATACACTCACTGCACACAACCTCAGCTCTCAGAGCACAAGTGGAATGTGGCTGAAGCCTTTAACCAGCTTGAAAATGACCAAAGTGGGTAAGGTTAGCCCCACTAGGATGCCCCAGGCATTCCCAGGGGTCATTCCTACCAACTAGTTCATGCCAGGCATAAATATGGCATCTCGAGTCATCCAATGCAGAACACTCCTGGACCTGTGGAAGATCAGAAGAGGACTGAACCTGCTGTCTGAGACCTGAGAAGAGCCTAGAAGACTGGACCTGCTCACCCTCTTCTACCCAGGGCAAAGTAGATTCCAAGGGTCATAAGGCTGACCTCTGGTTCAAGCTACAATGACACAACAAAATACAAGAGGCCTTTCCTCCAACTGCCCAATGGACTAGTGGCAACTTGACGTGGACTTGACTCTGCTTGCTACCCTGTGGGTTTCTAAGTGCCTCCACTGAGGACCTGGGGGACTTTTGAAGTGAACTTATGTGGTGGATTGGGACTTAGTAAACGAAAGTTACATGGTAAAATCTTTGACCAGGCTGAACCTGGTTAGTGTATTCGACCCGCACATCACGGTCAGAGTCAAACTGCCCTTATGTCCCCATCTACTGTGATCATTGACTGTCATTGGCACTTCGTGCTTCTTGGCGTCCTTCCTATTTAAAACTTTCAAAATGAATATCTCCGGTTCTCCTTATTGGGTTTTTGGTATTTTGTCTATTAATTTGTACTCTATTGTTCCAAGTCATGTGGAATTTTTACAGTTTTCCATTTTAACTTTATTGTAGTCATGCAGAAATACTTTACCAATTGCCACTAAGTAAAGCCTGTCGGCTCTGTACCAAGCTACCAGGGTTTTATTAAGTGACTTTAATGGCTCACCCTGATAAGGATTGTGATTATTACTTAAGGTGGGTACTTTGACCCCTCAACTAATTATCCAAATTCTTACAGGATCCCATGGTCCGAAGCAGATTATGCAAATGAGTCAGTGAGGTCAAAGTTAAGTGGCTGGTGTTTTCTAGGAGAAAAGAACGTTTTTTTAATTTCTATTTAGGTTACGTCAAGTTCTGCTAAGCTCCAGAATCTGTCCGTCAAAATATATATATATATATTTTTTTTTGAGAGGAGGCAACCTCTAATGTTATCATCCATCTCACAAACCACAGGCAGTTAGCACAAACGCTGTAGAAATGTCTGAAGATGTCTCTTTAAGCCTTACTAGTCCCAACAAACACACTGGCCATCTTTCAGTTACCGTCTGTGAGTAAAGTGTGCTCTTCATGAAACAGGGAGGAGTCAGTTTGTCTGGACTCAACCACCAAACACACATGCCTAGAATGCAATGGGATTGCTGTATGATCTGTAGAACTGGCGCCTCCAGAACTTACATGGTTTGAGGTTTGTTATGTCCAGTCAAGAACACCATATGAAGCGAATAAGCTCTTCCCCCTCTATGGCATTATGGAGAACCTAAACAGTGATGGGTAACCCCGCAGCCCACCAAATTAGGATTCTTACAGGGCTGCTTCACGGCTAGGCCTCAGAAAGGCCTTGCTGTACAGCAGTGCAACTTTAATGTTTACGAACAGAGTACATGTACTTGGGTCCCACTGGTTTCCATGGCCATATGATGAAGGTGACATCACTGACAGTCCAGGGAAGAAGATGGTATCCCTGGGGTAGGTACACTGTGCATTAGATGGAGCATTCCTGCCCTTCGGGGATTGGCTAGGGAGGAATGGAATACACAAGCCTTCTAACAGGGGTCTGGGATTTTCTGAGAAGACATGCTGAGATGGAAGACTTGCTGCTGGTGTTTTTCTAGACAGACATGATTTCTACTGAGGTGCGGCTACATTGCTGGAGGGCATAAGTAAACGACAAGACCCTTACCAGCCTGAAGTGACACTTCTGCCACTGTAGACTCTAGCTCGGGGTCATGGACTGGGCTGCCTCCCTTCTCCTAGATGCTGGACCTCTGCCTGCTGGTCCAGTAATTACCAACTTCACACCAATTTCAGCTTAGACAAACTGTGTGCTTATAAAACCCATGTTTACCTCTACAAGTGAGATCCTGTCTGCTGGAAGGATACTGGGTGTGCTACGTCAGGGCTATTGGGCTTTCTGGGACTACAGAAGGTGTTAGTGCGCAGTATGAATCATTACGTTGATTATTTTCAATGGGTTCCGCTCTGAATGATCGCCGTTTGTTGCTGTTTGAACTGTTAAACATCCTGGTTTGGCCAATAGTAATATGCTATTGCTATGGGTCTATCATTAATAACTTCAATCCAACCAGGCAGCCCCTGATGCAACTTTTAGTGACACCACCAAGTGTGTCCCATCCGTGATCTAATTCATCTATACTAGAACACAGTCCTTGTAAATCGCTCTGCACTGACAGTAACTGAAATCAAGAGACAACAAGACATCAAGGGCCAGATGTAGGACTCCTTTTGCATGCGCAAGCGGGTTTGCAACCCCGTTTACGCATGCAAAAACCAATATTGGTATGTACCATACCAAAATAGCAAGTCGCAATTTATTTGCGACTCGCTATTTTGGAATTGTGAGTCGCTATTAGGTAGGGGCGCTCCCTTCCTAATAGCGAGCGCAACCCCATGTAGAAATGTTTTGTGACCGAAAGTGCGGTTGTAAAAAAACTCGCAAATTACCACCCTCTTCAAGAGGGTGGTAATGGGATCACAAAAGGGAATCTTTGCAAACGCAGGGGAAACTATTTTTCTTATCCCTGGGACCACTGCCTGCCCTTAATTAAACGAAAACATTAAATTTTTTAAAAATGCATCCCATTTTCCTTTAAGGAAAACGGCCTGCATTTAAAAAATAAACTGCGTTATTTAAAAGCAGTCCCAGACATGGTGGTCTGCTGAGCCCAGCAGACCACCATACCTGGGAGGGCCTGCCACTTCCAATGCGGTCGCAAATTGTGAGAGGCTCACGAATATTCATGAGCCTTTCAATTTGCGACCCCATTGGGAATCGCTTACAGTGTGCTACACACTGTTGTACATCCAAAATAGCGCCTAGCAAATTGCGAGTCGCAAAAGACTCACAATTTGCGAGGGTCTATTTTGGGCGTTGTACATCTGGCCCCAAGTTTCTTTTTCACTGCAGATCATTAACTTCTGTGGACTTACTACCCGTCAGGCCAGCCGTCGAGAGATCAGCTCGCCTTGTGGTCCCATATGGTACAGAGACCACGCTCTCTGCCACTTCAGTGTTGCACCCTTACACTTCTAGTCTCAATTATCTTCATTACCAGCCTGCGCGTGCTGCACCATCAAACAATATGATGCTTCCGAACAGGACTCCGCATTTTTTGTATTTCCACATCACTCTCTATCCGTTGGCATGCGTAAAACTTAATAGCAATAGCGATTCATGGCCCACGCTCCATGTTGACTGGCAGACAAGGTACATCTATAAATTTGTATGTATGCTACCTAACTCAGTCCTCCAACCGGAGTAATGCATGGTGGCTTTTTATAATTACTGCTGGGATAGTGTTATATGTTCTTCCATGCATAATTATTTATGTTTATTTGTAGTACTAGGTTACAAGAGCTGCAGATTCCCTGTTCAGAGCTCTACCCAACTGTTTTATCCCCTCTAAGGGTGACCTATGGGTGGGGCAAACACACTCACTTAGAAACATTAGAGGTGGGCAATCCCTATTCTAACCCCTCCCCCCCCCATGTAGCCCCTTAACTGTATGCACAGGTTTTATAACCAGAACTCAGGACACTTTGGTAGTAATTTAGAGTTTGGCAGAGCTCCCGCCTCACTAAACTTGTAGTTCTCCTGCCAATTTAGAAATGGGAATCACTGGGTTTCCAGTGGGAAGACTCGGCTGCTTCTTCCCTCAGAAACTCTTTACACAATTGTTCATCCATCGCAGGACCATCAAGCAATGGTAAATGATTTTCCCTGCCCAGTCCACCACTCAAAGCAAAGAGAACAAAGGCAGAGAATACAAGCAATGGTGCGACACCCTCTTGAAGTAAATCTCCTGGGCATCTTGGCCATTGTTATTTTGTTTTACAGACACAAACCCTCATTTTGGGGATAGTTTTGAAAAAGCTAAATTAAATGTTGACCAGGTAGAAAAACATGGTGCTGGCTTGGTGTTCGAGTTGTGCATATGGTTCATTAACCCCACCCGCGGATCCACTCTAGGCACAAAGGTCTCGAAATCTAGCGGGCGGTCCTTCAACAGGGAGTTCAAGCCTGGACCTCTGCTGAAGTGGAAGGATGAGGTCTACAACCAGAAGATAAATGAGCCAATTAGTCCTTTCTTGGCTAATTACCGTTAAAGTGGTTGGGACACGTGGGCGCCCGTCACTTCTGGAACCACCTATCATCCCACAGCAGATCCTTTATAAGAGGAGCAGTCTAAGTAAAGAAGGACTTGACCTAACCCACGTACAGTACAATCCTGGGCTTGATAAAGTCCTAAGCATATCCTCCCTTTTAGAGAAAATCACAAAAACCAGAGGACAACAAGATACTGATGTAAAAGTTACATTACTGAATTCTAAAAACTACCATCCTCCTGTCATGCCTCATAGCTGCTCATTTAAAAAATCTAGATAATATTTTAGGAGACAAGGCAGGACAGTATCAGACTTCTATTTTAATTTATTTATTTGTGGGTTTGTAAAGCGCTTGAATAAACTCCCGAAGGAGTATCTCCGCGCTGAGAGACAGCAGAAGCAAGAACCAGGACGATACAACAGTACAGGACCAAAAAATCACAAAGTGGCAGATCTTTGAGTGCCACTTGACTTAACTGGTTAAACCTGAAACAAAAAGGTTTTCAATTGTTTTCTGAAAACAGAATGGTCGTGACACTGTCTTAGTTGGAGAGGAAGGCTATTCCACAAAATAGGACCTACCACTGACAGAGCCTTGCCACCCAGTCTGGTCCTGCTAACCTTAGGTACCCTTAGCAGCAGCTGCTCACTTGACCTAAGGGTGCGTGTGGGAACATATGGAACAAATTTATTAGCTAAATAGACAGGGCCTAGATCATGTAGTCCTTTATGTACAATACAGCAAGTCTTGAATTTCACTCTTTGGCGGATGGATAACCAGAGAAGTCTCTCCAACAGAGGTTTAGAGGAGGATCTGGGGGGAGCATTGAGGACTAGCCTGGCTGCTGTGTTTTGTACCACTTGTAGTCGGTCCAACACCTCTTCGTTTGCAGACACCAGAAGACCATTACAGTAATCAAGTCGGCTGATCACTAGAGCCTGAACCAGAGTCTTTCTAATGGAGTCAGGAAGGAGCGGGAATATCCTGCGGAGGAGTCCTATCACATGGAAACAGGACCCCACCGTATTATTTCCATGTTGTTTCATAGTCAGCTCCGGCTCCAGATGTACCCCAAGGTTCTTGATTACTAGTTTTGGTTCGGGGACTGGTCCTAAATCTAAAGGCCACCAGTCAGGGGACCATAGTATGTTGGCCTCACCGAAAAGCATCACCTCAGTCTACCAACGTTACACTGAAGAAAGTTGGAAGACATCCACTGGGATACTGCTTTCATCCCCTCGGAGAAAGATTGTATTACCTCCGGGGTCAGTGATTTAAAAGGAAAAAGCAGCTGGGTATCATCAGCATAAGACACTGGACAGAAACCAAAGGCTCTAGTTATATCTGCCAGGGGTGCCACATAGGTGTTAAAGAGAGTTGGGCTCAAACATGAGCCCTGTGGCACCCCCTTGGTGATCTTAACCTCATCCGACCGAAATTCACCCATGGTGACACATTGGGTGCGGTCGGAGAGTTCATTCACAGTCAGTCGTTCGATCAAGATCTTATGAGAAATAGTATTGAACGCTGCTGATAAGTCTAGTAGCACCAGGACAACGGAAATACCTCTGTCCTGGTACATACGAGATCGTCAGTTATCGACAGCAAGGCCGATTCAGTACTATATTTCGGCCTGAAACCAGACTGTGAAGGATCAAGGCTTCCCGATAGTTCCAGGAAGTTAGACAAATGCTTATTAGTATGCTTTTCAATGATTTTACCCAAAAAAGGTAGCAGGGGGATGGGTCTGAGATTGGACAGGTTAGTCCAAGGGATGGCGCTGTTCTTCCGAATAGGTCTAACTAGATCCTTTTTCCACTCCCGTGGGACACGTCCCGTTTTTAACGAGAGGTTCACCAGGCTCTGAATATCCGGACCAAGCACTTTCCCCACCTCTCCCATTGATCTTGCTGGTAATAGATCAGAAGGGCTCCCACTTTTGATGTTATTGATCAACATCTCTACCTCTGGCAGAGTGATATTCGGAAAGTTAAGGAACAAATCAGAGTTAGCAGCAACTGCTTGCCCCGGTGTGTGACTGTCAAGATTATTATTTATAGATGGAATAGATGCCTCAATTTTTTCATAGATAACGTCAATCTTATCGGTGAAAAAACTTGAGATGTCGTCACATAATTGTTGGGACGACATATCTGCACTTTCACATGCCACTAGCTTTAGAAAGATGTTTATGATTTGATATACCACTTTCGGGTCGTTACCTGCCGCCTCCAATTGTGAGGTAACATGGCTCTTCCGTGTAGCTCGGATGGTTTTATGGTAAGTGCTTATTGCCTTCTGATAATTGTTTTTATCGATCTCCAGGTGCGACTTTCTCCAAACTTTCTCAAATTTCCTGGCAGTACGCTTAAGGCACCGCAGCTCTTCTGAAAACCAGACTTCCTGTTTTCTTGCAGGACGGCTTTTAAATATTTTAAGTGGGGCGATCTGCTCCACTGCAGAGCGAGTGGCAAAATCATATTTAAGTAGGGCAGAATCAATGTCTTCAGTGGGTAGAATTTTCGGAGCAACATACACCTTTTTAAAAGTTACCTCAGATATTTTATGCCATTGCCTTTGTCGAGTCGGAATCTGTACAGGACGGTTAGAGGCCAGTCAATCACCCCAGTGTCAAGGCACTTGTTCATCCTTCCTCCCACCGTTTCCTCTCCCTAGTTCCTTTCACTGTTCCACCTGGCCCCAACTGAGCAGATGCTTTTGAGGTCACTGCGTTCTTGCTTTACTTCCACTTGGTACCTCTGCTTGAGGGTGGGCAACTCTATAGCACACAAAGTTAAGATCCTGCTTGGACCAAGCTCATTACCTCCGCTTGATCTACTTGTGGGGGGCTTTGGTTTGGACCACTTATGTTCATTCCTATCATATGGCCGAGATACCCGCCACCCCCTCTCAACACAATCCCCAAGGATGGGAAACCGGAAACGGTTCTGAACTTTTGGAAGGCGGGAGGGAGTGACCCTCCCGGCCGTATTTATTAAAATATGAAACAAAATCAAAAACATTAAAATAACAGTTTCATATTATGTACAATTTCATTTCCACATTCCGATGTTTGGCTAACCTTAACAGATCTCTAATACAAAGGTTCTCCTAGCCGAACTAACATCCTACAAAACATTTGACTTGAAATTGTACATCCTAACGTTAAGGGCCAACGGCAAGGTCGTAACCGGTGTCAGATCCCTAAACCAGAAATACCCCCCTCACTTGTGAGGGGAGCGACCGCACAGAGGCGTACCTCAAGTGCATCTACCAATTTCCCTTGGACTTGACGGGGGCCCCAATGAACTCGACGCCATTTAACGGTCGTCCGAGGACTCGTGTGAGGTGTCTAAAAGGTAGCGTAAACCCCCTCCCGAACCCCACACAAATTACCCCATCTGCCGTCGCAGATGTCCTGGCCCCGGGAAATTCCCCAGGAGGGCCCGTAGCCCCTCCTATCCAGGAAGGGGCCTTGACCACCTTTCCTTTCCTTCCGGCGGCCTATCCTTAGAAGGGACCGCCTCCCCGTTGAGGGGCCAATGGCCACCTCCCCCGAGCGCTCCCATCCGTAATGGGTGACGCCCCCCCATAGGGATCTTCCAATTACTGCTCACCGATCATGACCTTACCGCCCGACCAAAATAAATACGACAATTTACCTAAATTACTAAATTACAAAACAACCATAACTATTACAAGCATGATTACTGATCAACACTAGTGCAGAATTACTTTATTTGAAAAAACATACTGAAAATGACCATTCTTTATTGCATACTCAAAATATCACGACAATCATCACCACCTGCAAGAAATAGAGTTACCACATCAAAACTTTATTCAAAACACCTAGCTGTCCTCAGGGGCTGGTGGGTGGGTCAAAATTGGCTCTTCGTTCCGTCTCGAGCTCACGTGCAGCGGGGAGGTGCAGCTTCAGAGCACGGGAACAAGAGGATGCTTTCTTGGCTTGTTGCTCCTTTTATCCGTCTTCGGGCGGGCGTAAACCCGCCCCCGCCTGCCTCCGAGGGCGTGGCCGGCCGCGTCAGTGTCTAGGACAACCCACTCCAGGGCGGGAAAAGGCGCGCCCCGGCTACACCGCTTCGGGCATACCAGCCGAGACTCGCCTCCCGCCCAAGATGGCTTCCCGGGGGGATCGGGGTACTCCACCATACGTTCGGGGGGACCGAATGGTCGCCCCTTTCCATATGGCTGAGATACCCGCCACCCCCTCTCAACACAATCCCCAAGGATGGGAAACCGGAAACGGTTCTGAACTTTTGGAAGGCGGGAGGGAGTGACCCTCCCGGCCGTATTTATTAAAATATGAAACAAAATCAAAAACATTAAAATAACAGTTTCATATTATGTACAATTTCATTTCCACATTACGATGTTTGGCTAACCTTAACAGATCTCTAATACAAAGGTTCTCCTAGCCGAACTAACATCCTACAAAACATTTGACTTGAAATTGTACATCCTAACGTTAAGGGCCAACGGCAAGGTCGTAACCGGTGTCAGATCCCTAAACCAGAAATACCCCCCTCACTTGTGAGGGGAGCGACCGCACAGAGGCGTACCTCAAGTGCATCTACCAATTTCCCTTGGACTTGACTGGGACCCCAATGAACTCGACGCCATTTAACGGTCGTCCGAGGACTCGTGTGAGGTGTCTAAAAGGTAGCGTAAACCCCCTCCCGAACCCCACACAACTTACCCCATCTGCCGTCGCAGATGTCCTGGCCCCGGGAAATTCCCCAGGAGGGCCCGTAGCCCCTCCTATCCAGGAAGGGGCCTTGACCACCTTTCCTTTCCTTCCGGCGGCCTATCCTTAGAAGGGACCGCCTCCCCGTTGAGGGGCCAATGGCCACCTCCCCCGAGCGCTCCCATCCGTAATGGGTGACGCCCCCCCATAGGGATCTTCCAATTACTGCTCACCGATCATGACCTTACCGCCACAGGCCGGATAGTTGACCGGCTATCCGGACCCCCCACAACAACTCCTGCCTAAAGGTCATATTTTACACTCCTTAGCCAAGCTATGAGGTCTCCTATGAGTAACTCATTCCCCACCCGGGACAAATGAACCCCATCCCCCAAATACATACTGTCCCCTTTGATACAACCATGCGAAACAGAATGCAGTGTACTTGAACGAAACAATCTACTCAATTTGTTATTTATTTTCTTTACTGAATGATTCAGAGCAGAAACCGAAATAGCCCCCTGCCACACTTTCCGTGGGATCATATGGGACCATGCAATTGTGCACCCTGGAACTCTTCTTGCCAACCAACTTACTGTGGAAAGCATTGCCTCATGAAGAAGTCGTCTACCAGTGGCCACCAAATCGTTGCCCCCAAGATGGACTATGATTATAGACGGCGGTGACCTTGTCCGCCCTAACAAACCCTCGAAAAAGGATTGAAACTGGTCAATACAGAGCCCGCCCCTTCCGTAGAAGGACACCCTGTACCCGTATTCCCCAGCCACGTGAATCAGGTCACCTGCTTTGAATACGTCCGCGGCACGCCTCACGTATGAGTGGCCCACGACCCACACCTCCTTTTTCGCAGCCGGTGATGTCTGACCGCTGGTCCCCAGGTGTCGGGTCGACTGCACAGTCCGCCCCGCCTCGTAAGCTTGCGCAACTGAAACCAAACAAAAACAAGAAGCGTGGGTACATTATTACAGCTTCACAACATGTGCAACCGCACATACCTTTTATAACAGTTCGAGGACCAACGCCCCAAACGTTTTACTTCTTCTACACTCAGACCCCTGGCTGTAGCCTCAGTAGCAGCCCCTATCCGAAAGGAATGGGTCCCGAACTCGCCGGGGTTCAAGCCCGCGGCCGAAATCGACATCGCAAGCACCCGCTGGAACTGAAACCTCGTCAGTGGGGTGGCGTCAGCGTGTCTCAACAAGGTCCCCCCCATGATGCCACCCTCTGCGCTAAATATTCCTCTACGCACACCACAGGGCACATGGAAGACCCGGGGATCCTCTGAATGATTATGCAGTCCCCAATTGCACCCTGGTCGGTTTTGGACCTAACAAACGAGACCGTCATCGTCTCCCCCCTGACCTGAATGTGCTCCCGGCACAGTCCCCCCATCGTATCCTGCTTGTTCTTTGCCACTAATTCGCTTACCCGCATAGCCCCATGGAATGCTAGCGCAAATGCAGCTCGGAATAACACTGCTTCGTACTGGGATGAACACGTTGCCGGGAGTACGGACAATAACAGGGTCAACCTATCCAGACCTATCGGGTGCCTCTCATCTACTCTGCGACCCTCAAGGCGTTGCCACCCACGTAGCGCTTTCTGCACCACAAAAGACGCTGTCGGGTCCTGGATCCCATGAACCCTTGCCATAAAGGAAATGGCGGCCCGATGCCTCTGGGCCGTAGCTACTGATTTGCCTGCCTGATGTAAAGACAGCAGAAATTTTACGACAAGCTCTTCCTGTCCCCAAAGCTCCCCCCCAGCAGAACCCAAAAAGGACAAATAGGAACGGAACGCCCCTTCGTATGCCTTCCTTGTCCTGGGTGCTAAACTCTCTCCCACGAGGTTTTGTAGTTCGGGGCACCGAGAGACCAGAGAGCTTCGGGAAAGGGTGCTGCCACCAGGCCCGCTGTGGGCAGAAAACCCCAGAAGGCCTGCATACGGAAACGAGAAAGCGCATCAGCCGCTTGGTTCAGTACCCCCGGGACATGTCTTGCCCTAAAGAGCACATTCAACTGCATACACAATAACACAATTTCTTTGAGCAGTCTCAGAATCCATTTACAACGTGCTGCCTGACTATTGATACACTCAACCACAGTCATGTTATCAGACCAGAACACCACAGAATGATCCCGAAACCCCTCCGGCCATGTTTTCAAGGCCACCAAAATAGGGAAGAGTTCAAGGAAAGCAATGTTACTCGTCAGCCCGCACTCGTGCCACCATGACGGCCATTTTTGAGCAAACCATTGTGTACCAAATATGGCACCAAAACCTACACTCCCCGCCGAGTCTGTCCAAAGCCCCAGCTCCTCGGAGGACACCGCCGGTTTGTTCCAGACAATTCGACCATTGAAATCCGCCAAAAATGCCAACCAAATGCGCATGTCCTGGCGAACCTCTGCCGAGAGCCTCGTGCGGTGATGTCCTTCCTTCAGGCCGACCATGGCTTGTGCAATCGAGCGGGAAAAGGGGCGTGCCATTGGCATCACTCTCAGGGCAAAATTCAACTGACCCACCACCTGTTGCAATTGATGCAGGTTTACTTTCGTGGCACGAATACATGTTTCAAGGGATGTCCTGAATTTTAACACCTTTTCCCTGGGTAATCTAAAACAACCTTCTTCCGAGTCGAGCTCGATCCCCAGAAACTCGAGCAAAGTTGAGGGACCCACAGTCTTACCTGGCGCCAATGGCACACCGAATTGATTCATTAAGACACAAAATTCATGTAAGGCCTGTCCACACTCAGGATCCCCGGCTGCCCCCAAAAACAGAAAGTCATCAAGATAATGCATAACATGCTGAAAACCCGTCTTCCTTGTGAATACCCATTGCAGAAAACAACTGAACTTTTCAAAATAGGCACAGGATATCGAGCACCCCATTGGCATACATCTATCCATGTAATAGCGACCCTGAAACATAAAACCAAGGAGACGCTGATCGTCTGGGTGCACCGGGAGCAACCGGAACGCTGACTCGATGTCTGATTTTGCCATCAGCGCCCCGGGCCCCAGGCGATTCAACATGGCAACGGCCTCATCGAAAGATGCGTACCGCACCGAACACACTTCCGGGTCTATCGCTTCATTCACGGAAAGACCACGTGGGGCTGACAAGTTATGTATCAGCCGAAACTCACCCGGGTCCTTCTTGGGGACCACCCCTAGAGGGGAACAAACAAAGTTAGCAACCGGTAGCAAATCAAATGGACCGGCGACACGACCTCGAGTCACCTACTTCCCAATCTTTACCTGTACCACCGCCGTATGCTGCAAGACCGAAAGTTGATTCTTACAGTTTGCTACACCCTGAAAATCCCCCACTGGGATGCGGAAACCATATGAAAACCCGTCTCGCAACACCCCAGCGGAAGCATGATCCGGGTATTCGTTGAGCCAAGGAATCATTGCCATGGTATCAATCGGAGTAGGTAAAGGCGCCCCTCGGACTATTTCAGACCTGTTTGGCACTTCCCTTACCCCCGTTATCACCCGTTTTGGCTCTGCACATGGACTCAGGATGGGATGGCTGCCCACACCCCCCACATTCATGTCTGAACTTGCATGACCCCTGGGGCCTCGTACATTTTCCCCTGCTAAAATTCCAACAAATCCCCCTTTTACCTGCGTTGCCACTCGACTTCGAGTGGTGCTCGTTACCTGCACCCGTCCGAAAGGGTGTCCCAGAGGATTGGCGGGAAGATTCACCCCCGTTACTCCCTGACAACGGCACTTTTAACATTCCTGAACTCTCCATTTTTTGCCATGAAACAGAGTCGAAACAATCCCAAGTCAGATCTGGGTCGTGCTCCTTAGCTTTTCTAAAAATATTGTCATAACAGAACCACTGATTGCCCCCGTACGATACGGAATACTCCATGATACGTGACTGATAAATAGGCAACTCGGTCAGCAACTCGGGCCTGCGCTCGCCCACGATGGAGGTAGAAAATGCCCCACGCTCTGCCCCAAGTACCTATGTTTTCATCAACCTTAAAGGCGGCCATTTTTGCGCGCCAAACACTCGGATGCATTAGCTCCTTTTGGCTCTTAACATGCTCCATCTCGTAATGGTCGGTAAGCAAAGAAAAAATGTTCACATACTTATTCGCCCAAATCTTTTCCTTAATTTCCAGTGGAACATGCTGAGCCACCTTCTCCCTTCGTGAAGGTACAGACCCCTCCCCCGCGATCGGCAATGGCCGCTTACCTGAACCAGATGCTGCATTTGCCGCCGAACTTGGGCCTGTTGCATTTTCCGCCGCCGGAACTGGCGGGGTAACAGAAGATGGTGCCTTCGCAGACTCTCTAGATTCCCGCAGTTGTCTCATTACTGCCCGGGCGTCGTCAGCCGTGGTGCCCTCACTATCTTTTCCCAACCACGCTGCTAATTGTGCCGCTAACTCGGGAGGCATATCTTCCCCGGTCACGGGGGTGACCACCACGGGGATCGGATGCCCCTCCTTCGGAACCGGGGTTGGCTCCTCAAGTGGGGTATCGGGAACCGGGGTTTCCCCCCCAAGTGCCCCCCTTTTGGACCTCTTGCCTCTCCCACCAGGGACTACTCCTGGCAAAGCTGGTCCGATGACTCGCTTCGGTCCTCCCTCCCCGTTCTTAGCCGCCATCTGCTTCTTCAAATCGGCCACCTCCTTTATGAGCATGCGGAGCATCTGATCGGTACCGACCCGCTTTCCGACCTTCTTGCCTGGCATTCTCAAACGAAGATATCTGTAAAACAAAAGAAAGATTATAACGCTCAAAATTGGCTCTTCGTTCCGTCTCGAGCTCACGTGCAGCGGGGAGGTGCAGCTTCAGAGCACGGGAACAAGAGGATGCTTTCTTGGCTTGTTGCTCCTTTTATCCGTCTTCGGGCGGGCGTAAACCCGCCCCCGCCTGCCTCCGAGGGCGTGGCCGGCTGCGTCAGTGTCTAGGACAACCCACTCCAGGGCGGGAAAAGGCGCGCCTTGGCTACACCGCTTCGGGCATACCAGCCGAGACTCGCCTCCCGCCCAAGATGGCTTCCCGGGGGGATCGGGGTACTCCACCATACGTTCGGGGGGACCGAATGGTCGCCCCTTTCCATCATTGTGATACCAATCTTGCCTTTGGGTGTCTTTTATGCCGATCATCCGTTAGGTTGCTTAAAATCATTGGTGTTCTATAAAACCAAGTAAATACAGTTATTGAATGTACAATTTACGCTTTAAAGTGCCGACTAAAATTGTACAAAGAGATGCAGAAAACGTCTTCCTGCATCCATGGATGGCTTAGTGGGCCAACAAAGTGAAGCAAATGACCAGTTGTGCAATCTTCACCTAAAAAGTATGTTTCTGGAAGGGCCTGGAAACAACAAGTCTATATCAGGAGGAGTCTCCCGCCCTCTGTTTATCCATGAAATACATTTCCTGCTACAATTCTGGGAATAGATTAAAATGATTAGGTCAATCACATCATCAACAGGCTGACTGCAGGAGGTTCAGGAGGAGCCTTTCTCCACAGGGGTGTTTGTGGGGGGTCACTTCCCCTAAGAAAGGCATTCCTCATTATTAGTTGCATCAAAGTGTTCAGGTTGAAGTGTTGCAGTGCCCATGTTTGGGGTTCATCCAGGGGGAGCTGAAGGTGTCTGTGCATGTCCCACTCGACCACTGAAGTGCTTGTTTGAACCTTCACCCCCTCTCACACTCGTAGGGGAAGGGGAAAGGAAGACATTGATTAGATCTATTCAAGCTGGGTGGTTCTGTCATTAGCTGTTGTGGAGAAACCCTATGTTTATCATCAAGTCTGCTGAAAGAGAACTTTTCACTTGTTTATTTTTTGATCCGCTATTTTGAAGCTCGCAGACACAAAATGTCAAAATATCTTTGCTGAGACAGGAACAGGAGAGTTGGATAAATACCAGCATTGCAGTGCTTGCCAACTCATCTGCTCCTTGGGAAGGAGGCGGCGTGGGAGAACAGGACAGAAGTACACAACATCTTTCCTTACATTTTCATGTTTTGATAAGAGGGGATAAGGAATCAACTAAGAGATTCCTAATAATCTGTGCATATTCATATTCAAATGCCCATCTTTGGCAAAAAAAACAATCTTCTATATTTGGCTACGGCTTTTTACCTCACAGCTCGAGAAACAGATTTCATTGCTGCCATTATTTAAATGTGCTAATTTTGAACTTGGAAGCTCGTATCTTGGTTCCAATTATAGGGTCACGTGGCCAAAAAATCATGCGATTTTGAGCAAATCAATATATCGCCTTGTGAATCAAATTGTTAACAAGTACAATGAAAACAACTTGCATTATGCAAACACTAAGGGGGCTTTCCATTCCTACTAGGACATTCCCAGCTGCCCGGTGGGGATATCAGTGATCAAAGCCCATCCATCCGTTGGCTCAGATGAACCCCGAGCTGGAAACCATGTTTACGCGGCTCACTCATGCTTCTCTTGGTGGGATCATTGCTTCCGTGGCATGTGATGAACTTACATAGCTACTTCCATCTTTTGGCAAGTGTCTTTGATGCAACCCACAGATACCTCAATGCTTGGAAAGATCTGAAGGTCTTCAACAATAATACTTTTCAGAATCTCAATTTCCCTTCATTGTGACGGTCAACCTCAAAAATAACCCACCATTGCAGTTACAGCATCTTCTGTCCACCTGCTATGTATATGCAAGGAACTTTTGCACAAACGGAGAGCATTGCTGGCGCCACTCTAACTTCAAAAGAATACGGACATGTAGGCATGCGGTAACGGCGTGCTTCTCTGGTGAGGATGTGCAACTGAGCTACCGCATGGTAAAGATCCTGAGAATAGTCGAACAAAGACTAAAAACTAGAGGTATAGTGGAAGGATTTAGCAATTGTCAGATTGAACTACCAGGGGCCACACAGGAATAAACCACAACCATCCAGCAACCGCTGATAACCACCAGCTCTACAGAACTCAAACGCCCACTAATTGATTGTGCTGCAGACTCAATGTCATCCATAACCCTTAGGAGTGTTTTAATCTGTATTTGAATTGTTTACATTTGCACTGACATCAAGTAATTCAGAATTTTAATTGCAGCAGCTTTGCACAGTCTTAATAATCTCAGCTGACCGGGCGAGGCAGTTGGTTGGGGCACAGTTAATTTATACTACTGTACCATAAAACAAAGGCTGGAGTTCAACCTCTGCATAGGGGGGAAGGAAATTATTCCTTGTAGATGACCAAACTCCCTTTTTAGTTGTCAATTTCAATATGTAACATATACAAGGAAACATGAGTTATGAACTATCGCGGATTGTACAATCTCTAACCTGGACTTTATATTTTGTATGTGCATCACTGCAATGGGTTTAATTAACCAAGCAAATAAAGTGACTTACTTACTCACTTTATAACACCATCTCTTTTAAAGTCTGGCCAGGAAACCTCATGTCCACCCCATCCTCTCCAATAACAGACCTGATATCTTTGACATGGTTACCACGTGGTGATTGAGGAGGCGGGGTTTCCGAGGCGATGGGGTCTTAAATAGGACAGGGCGTGTGGATAGTCACAGCTATAGAGTGACATTGAAGGAGGCGGGACCTGGTGTGGGGGGTGGGGTTTCATGTCTATCCTCATCCAAGCAAACACTCATATCCTGCCCAAACAACAAACAAAATGTATCTGAAGCAGTCTGCCATGTCTCAGGGATGTTGCAAGAATGCCTGATCAGTTAATTTTCACCTGTATAGCTCCAAGGCTACTGTGTGTAGAGGATTCCAGTTTACACTGTGCTCACTGTGTGATATTGGCTCTTCGCTATCCAAATTGTGTGAAGAGAGTCGACATTGTGAGACACATAGTGACACTCCGCGAGTTGGCAGGTCGGCAATAATATTACTAGAACAAGCCCCTTCTATTCATGTGTCACCTGGGTTCTAGTTCACAAGAAACATGATGTGAACAAATTACAAGTAAAACCATGATAAATCAACAGAGGAAAGCTTATGTGCTTGGCCAGTTGTGTCCAATCCCACCCTCCTGTCTTCTCCGACACAAGGAGACCAGCCGAAAGCATCACCATGCTCATTGCAATCTTCAGCCCAACATCTGCCAATAAAACTCCTCAGGGGAAGGCAGCGGTTTCGTATATGTATCCTATCTGTCTTCAATGAACTAACACCTCTACTGAGCACATATTGCATGCATGCTAAGGTACTCATATTTTTACTCTGGAGTTAAAATAATAAATAACCTAATCGTCGAATATTAAAGTGTTTTGTTTTTTTAACTCCACCCACCCCCTCTGTTCAAAGGAGGGAAGGCGTGATAAGCTGAGATGGGCAGAACAGTGGTCTTCAAACTTTGTAATGCCGCATCTCCACCCTCGTCTAAAGGAAAACATGCAGCCCTCCTTCCCGAATGACTTTGTTTTTCACAATTATTCTACACAATTGACAGCTCTAAAAATAAAAAATGCAATCAAATACCATATTAATAAAGTGCTATACAGAGCCTGGTCTCCATAAAATGTGAACGCATCCATAGTGTGATCATTATTCAGAAATATGGGGGGTGGAGGGTTTGAGGATGATTTGGATATCCCCCTCCCCCTCCCCCCCCCCAAACCCCTCCCCACCCTGACCCCCACTGCCAGCCAGAACCTGAGTGCCAAAAGTTGCTTCGGATAGCCCATTACAAAATGGCTTACAGCCATTCTATTTTTTCACCAAAACACAGCATTGCTTTCAGTATGATGCTCTGCTAGGGGAGTGCCTGGCGCTCCCACAGTCACCCCTCGAGATCAATTCTGCCCCCCCAACCCCACCCAGGGTGGCCCACTTCTCTAGTTTGAAGATCTCTGGGCTAGACCACCTGCAAACCATGAAAGGGATAAAAAAAAAAAAGTTAATATTATATGTCTTAAAGATCATAATGGAACGGTTCCTAACACAACCCGCATTCCTTCTACTGAAAAAGGGAGAGGCACGTAAAACGGAGCACTGTGTCAGATCAGAGCTTCATATACTGGAATGCAGGCCGGTGACAGCTCGAGGCATGCCTGCAGGCCTGCTGTCTGTGAACACACTAGTGTATTGGTCTCCCAGTCAGCAGGTCCCGAGGGGCAGCCTCCGCGCATGCGCGCGCTCTTCCGGGTCTGATCAATGCCACGCTCTGCAATCACTGAGTAATGGCTGTCACTTTAATTAAAGGGCAGCCCGTCCCAGGCTGGCAATTGTAATTTACAATTAGCAAAGAGGACTCACATAATTAAAGGCTGGCAAGGGAACCAGAAATATATGTTGCTGTCAAGTTACTTTAACTCGTACCCTTCCAGTAAACCAACTGCGGTGAACATCTTTGGATTACAGTGTGGAAGGGAACCTCGGCCTTCTCTTTAGACCAAATCGTGCTTCAGTATTGTATTGTACTATTTGTCTAGTGTTTACCACCCCAGTGCGGGTCACTTACGAGTATGTTCATATGGATAGGAAATTGCACCGTGGAGGGTTGGGGTGGTAGGGTGTTTCGGAGACTATGTGAGAAGTATTTTCAAGACTGGGTCACCACGCCTGGGTGGTGTGAGAGGCATTTAGTATGGGAGAGAAAGACACACAAATTGAATTTGTAGTGAGGTCTGAAACATATAGTGAGCTGTACGACGCCACACTATCAGGATGAGAGAGCTAGAGCAACTTGCATACTAACAAACATTCTCCAAGACCACAACAATCCATACCAAACTTATGGCAGTAGAAATAGCACTGAATCAACTAGAATTCATGCCAACAAGACCATTTTGAGAAACATGGATGGAAAAATCTCACATATTATTGTGTCATTCTTCATCATAAGCGATTCCGTTCCACCTTGGTAGGATGTTACCACCAAGATGGTCTTGACCTCAAGATGACCAAACAATCCGTGTTGGATAGGTGAAGGATCCAGACAGTGCAATAAAACTACCTTGCTGTAGACCCAAAAGATATTTTTTTATTAAAAGTGTACACTGGGCAGGATTAAATCCTTAAGTGGATGGATCTGAAGAGATCCTATCTTGCTCATCCTTCCTACCACGTACCCTCTAAATAAGGAGATACTTTTGGGTCTACACCGTAGTAATGTTGTTGCACTGTCTGGATCGCTCCTCGCCTATCCAGCCTGGATTATTTCGTCTGGTCTGCTTTTATTTGTAAAGTTTTAAAAGTGCATACTTTTAAAAACCTATTTTTTGTTTCTTAAAATGCTTATCAAACTTGACAGGGAAGCCCCTCGGGCCAGTTACCTTTCCGTGCACTGAGAAGTCTGGCGGGAGGCAGGTTCATTACTTCACATCATGAAAGGGGAAGAGAATTACATGGCCAGAGGTTGGGTAGCAGGATTGTTTGTTTAGTCCCTCTTGGGAGTGTTTTCTCTTTGAAAATGTTGTCTAAAACAGGGTCAGGCCATTGAAAAATAAAACTACATACAAGGGTCATGCATTTCCAAACAGTACTGAAAGCCAGACTTCTTCGGTCACTACCAACAGCGTGCTTATTGTCTGAGCGCGTAACTAAGGGCCTTATTTAGAGTTTGAAGGATGGTAAACTCGGTCACAGTCGACACATCTGCCATATTACAAGTGCATTAAAGCCCATGGCACTTGTAAGACAGTGGACGGGATATCTAGCACACTTTGATGGAGTATACCTTCCTAAAAACTAAAAAAAAAACATAAGCAATCTTAACACCGTGCTGCACGTGCTTCAAAGGCAGCAAATTCACTGGCTCTGGTCTATGGAGATATATAGTCCTAATAATGTTTCAAGAAGCAATTTGCTTGGAGATACACTAGCAACAAATAAATCCAAATCACAGACAGAACAATTACATGACAATGTCAAAGAAAAGGAAAGAAAAGCAATTTTAGGAGAAACCCATATGCAAGAGAACAGTTGTTATGAAAATAGTACACATTTATTTACATATTATATCTGATCTATGGAGAGCCTGGTCAGCTGAGTGGTCCTGATGTCCAGTAAATGCACGGAATTGATAATGTATGGTTAATCCCAATAACAAACAATCACCACTAACCTTGGGTTCCGGAGTAGCGTGGCACTCACCATAAGGCATTTAAATGCCTCGCTAAGGGTGGTAAGCACTATAGAGATACAATTACAATATAATACAGGGGATGAAAGTCAACCGCAGTGCAAGTAGTGATGGGCGAGTGCTGCAATGATCTGTAGTAAGGCCCATTTTAAGCTACAATATCTTGAAGGCTCTGGAAATGAAGGTATTTATTGAGAAACACTGTGATCTGTTGTGTGTCTAGGGTAACAAGGCATCCTCGATAATCCTGATTTTCCCCATCTGGCTCAGTACATTTCAGTAAAATTAGCACACATCCCTGTTTTCAGACAGTCGACAATACAGAAGCATTAAGGTTTTCATGTGTTGCAGTGCAGAATTAGTTAAGAGCCCTAACAGAAAGCAATTTAGTTGACACAGATTCTCTTACTTGTAAATTTAAGGAATTCTTGAACTAATCTATTATTTAAAAGGGGCAGTCTTCATTAGTTAAGTAAATTGATTAGGAAGACATTAAAATGTGCTATTGTTATGTACAACTGGAAATGGTTAAAGCAGAATCTATTTTAAAGTGAAATAGGTATGATTGTGCGCAGAAATTTGTACTTGTTATACAAATAAAATAAACTGCTCAGATTTTAATACTTAATGAGCATTCTCCTGCACTACATTGCATGAGGATTTAACATGCAGTGAGAAGCTTTCTAAAAATGGCCCAGTTAAATTATGATAGAAGTCTGTTCTCGAAAGCCTTGACGGGGAGTGCAACCTACCACCCGGTAAGAAGCTCAAAATATTGTGGGTGGTCTGGGCTGGCTCAACCTGGTGTATGGTGCCTGCTGAGTAACACTTTTCATCAGGGACTAATAAAGTATGGCCAGTCCTGTTGTCAACTTGAGTGTCCGTTTGTCGATGGCCATCGCTCTTACCGGTGCTCCACGACCAACCATTTTGTCCTGCTGTCTGTACACCAGGGCTTTTCTTGTTTCAACTTTTCCTCATTTCGCATATCAACATCCAAAATTAGGTATAAAGCAGAGTAAGCTTTTTGAAAGGATGTACTTTCTGGGTTTTGACCCCAAATCTTCCCCTAGTTCCTCCACTGCTGTGTGTCAGCCTTAACTAGGCACGCGGATCTGCCCAGTTTTTGACGGTTTCTGCTGTGTGACTATTTCTTATGATCATCAGCGAAACATGGTTGGCGATTTATATAAAACCAGTAAATACACAAAATAAATGGAGAGAGAGCAAGAGAATAGCTGTGAGCTCAAGCAGTAATGACAGCAGAGAACTGCAGTGATCAGTCTGTTCCCAGGTGATCCACACAGGAGCAGAGTACTCTTGGGTGTATTAGGGTCAAGATGCCCTATTGGGTGATAAAAGTGCTCTATACTTCCTTTCATTTATTTATTCATCCACCCCATAACGGTGCCGGCGACATTTGGACCCTCATCCACTATGCAAACTGCAATACGAGGGTGTGCGCATAAATATGGAATCCACAGTATGGATGGGACACAATATCAAGAACAGAATATCCCCAGCCCGCAGCTCGAGCCCACGTCACTTCCTTGTTATCATCTGCGATGGGACGGGTGCGCTGTAATAGGACAGGGTGCAGTCAGTGACAACTGACATGTGGCCAGTAGGTCCCTCATATGTTACACTATCAAATCAGCTAGAATTCTGACTCCGAGGTCATTGACCTCAATTGAAGTCAATTGGATGCAAATTGATCAGAAATATGCAGCAAGTAAAAACCTTTATCATGTTGTTTTGTGTCAAAAAACAACACTAAGGAGAGGTTCATTAAAAAAAAGTGAGTTTTAAGTCAAAAGAAAGCAGGATGAATGAAATATAGAGCGCAAATCTCATCATTCTCACTATTGTTTTCATTTGTCATCTTTTCCTTCTTATTATTATAATTGTTATTAGCAGTAGTAGTACCACTAGTAGTAATAATGCTAATAGTAATAACGAAAACAACAATGTAATAAAGATGAAGAAAACTCTCCAGGAGACAAATTGAGTAGATCCGGTAAGAAGAGCCTTTAATGAAGCACCTACAGTCACAGCGTACAGTCTTGAATGCCGTTCAACCGCACGGCAACTCTATTTAACTAAAGCATCTTCATTCAAGTAACAACACACACACACGCGACACACACACGCGACTCAGACTTGCATCCACGCCTCAACATTCAAAGAACAAGATACAGACACGCGGCACAAAACTACATACACACCTCACGCGAACACAACACGCGACAATAACACATTCAAACCATAACGCGATGCTTATTGTTGTGAATGACGCGCGTGCGTTCACGCGCGTCATTTCTAACAATAACCATACACTACACACCTCCCTCTTTTTTTTTTTTAAGAAAGAACAAAGTCATTGAATCTTGAAGGAATCTTGCGACATCTTGAACTCCTCAACAACTCTTGTGAATCACAATCAGTGGAGACAGTAGGTAATTCACTGTCAGTGGAAGCAGTAGGTAACTCAGGTGACTTTGAGTCATTAGCGTCAACATCCAAAAATACATTGAATGAGTCATCTTCATTCAAAACAGCATTTGATAAAACATCTTCAGGAAATTCCTTGCTAATATTATATTTTGAAACCCTGCTGAAATGCCACACACTTCCATCAGTCACCCTTACAGCATTCTTAAATACTTCAACAACTTTAACAGGGTCAGACCACTTCGCTAGTCCTTAATGTACGTAACTGCCTTTTTTCAACCTCACCAAATCGCCAACATGAACAGGCACACAACTCCTTGTTCCATCTCTTGACAAATCCTTCCTCATCTTTTCCTTATAAATATCAACTTTCCTGCGAATTTCTTCAAAGTCCACTTCTGCAAAATCAACACGATTACTGTCCTTATTCTTTAACCACCAAGGAACTAAATTAGTACTGGGTTTACGCCCTCTTAACATCTCAAAAGGAGATAGCAAAGTAATTGCATTGGGAGCAGTCCTATAAGATAATAACATGGACTGTAAAGCCTTGTTCCAGCACAATCCACCTTTGACAGCTAGTTGGATAGCTTCCTTGACAACTCTATTGAATCTTTCTATTTGACCATTGGCCTCAGGATGGAATACTGCTATTCTTCTGTGAAAGATGCCACATCTACTGAAATACTTTTCCATTTGCCTACTAACAAACTGCGGACCATTATCTGTCACTACCTCCTGAGGAATACCCTCCCTGCAGAAAACTTCATCCATAAACTGTATAATAGCCTCGCTAGTAACTTCCTTGACTGTTTTTATCTCCGGCCATTTTGAGAAATAATCTATAAGTACTATACCAAAGGAATGTTGTTGTGGTAAAACACCGAATGGTCCAATAATATCAATGCCAATCTTATTCCATGGTGATGCTGGTAAACCAACCGGTTGTGGTACACTGGGCAAAGCCTTAGCTGTTTTATCACTGTTAGCACATAACCCACACAATTTCACCTGTTGCTCAACAAAATAATCAATACCTGGCCACCAGAAATTATTCTTTAAACGTCTTCTAGTGACTGATATTCCAAAATGCCCAACATGAGCCAAATCCAAAAATCTTTTCCTGAGACCAAAAGGTGGGATAAATTTATCATTCCTTAATAATATCCCATTTTCTATGGCTAATTCATCCTTAATCTTGTGATAACTCATTAAACCACCTGTAAAGTTCCTTCCTTCAGGCCAGCCTCCCAACACATATTCCTTAACTTTTTTGAGTTCTAAGTCTTTGTTCATTTCTTCATTCCATGTCTCCTCTTCTACTATTGAATTTTCTCCAAACACCAAATTAACATCATTATAAACATGTGCTACTTCGCATTCATCTTTGTCAACCACATCAGAATCTCTACATGCCAATGGAAGCCTTGACATACAATCTGCATGAACATTCGATTTCCCAGGAATATATTCCAAGGAATACTGAAAATTTTGTAACCTTGATGATAATCTGGCCAATCTTGAAGAAAGAATACGTCCTCCACCTGGTGATAGTATATGTACCAAGGGCTTGTGATCGGTTTTAATGGTGAATTTCGTTCCCCATAAGAAAGGTCGGAAATGTTCGGCACCCCAAACACACGCCAAAAGTTCTCTTTCAATCACTGAATAATGACGTTCAGCCTCTCTCAACGTTCTTGAGGCATACGATACAATCCATTCTTTACCCCATTCCTCTTGAATCAGTACGGCACCCAACCCACAACTACTTGCATCTACTGTCACAATACATTTTTTGCCAATTACAAATGGTTTAAGACAGGGTGCCTTGGTAATCATTGACTTCACAGCATTGAAAGTTTCAGTCATAGTTTCTGTCCATTCAAATTTTGCATTCTTCTTCAAGAGCATCCTGAAAGGTTCAATCACACTTGCATAGTTCTGGATAAATTTTGCATAGAATTCAACAAGGCCTAAAAATGCAACCAACTGTTCCTTGTTCTGAGGAATAGGAGCTTTGCTGATGTTTTCCAAATGTGAATTTTTAGGTCTAATGCCATTAGCACTAATGCAATGTCCAAGATATTCTACTTCATCTCTCCTGAATTTGCACTTGGACGCACGTAGAGTTAAACCCTTCTCAGATAAGGCGTTCAATACTTTAAATAAATGCTTGTCATGTTCAATTATGTCTTTTCCAAAGACTAAAATATCATCCTGGAATGCAATTGCCTCAGTTAATCCATCCAGTGTCTCTTTCATCAGCCTCTGAAAAACCGCAGCTGCACTTGCTAACCCAAAAGGCATCCTGCAAAATCTATATAGCCCTTCAGGTGTAATAAAAGCAGTCAAATCTTTTGAATCCTCATGCAAAACCACTTGATGATACGCACTTGCTAGGTCTAAACATGAGAAAACCTTGGCATTATTCAATGTAGAAACCATTTCGTGTAGATTGGGCAAGGGATGTGAGTCCACACAAATTGCATTGTTTAAGCTGCGTAAATCTATGCATACACGAAGATCTCCCCCAGATTTGATCGAAATTACAATGGGAGAAACCCATGGAGATGATTCGATGGGTTCTATAATATTCTTTTTACACATGTCATCTAGAATTTCTTTTAATTTTTCTCTGTAAGAAAGAGGCACATTCCTCACTTTATGGCGGACAGGTAAAGCATTTGCATGCACTTTTATCCGATGTTCGAATCCTTTATATTTGCCTAGAACATCACAAAATAATTTCGGAAATTCTTCTTTGATTTTTGAAATTAAATCTTCTCCAGTTTTACTTTGTACAGATTTGCTAGGTTCAGAATCAATAGAATAAACAGGTGGATCAGCATTAGGATCAAGTTCCATTCCTAATTGTTCTGCATGTGGCCAACCTAATAATGAATCACCAGATTCCGTCATATATACCTTCCCATGTGTGGAGTAACTTTTAAATTTAAGTTCAGCAATGAAATATCCAATGAGTTGCAATTTATGCCCTGTATATCCACTTGGTGTGATATCTGGTAGTATCAATTTAATATTAGGCCAGTTGGATTTAAACAAGACATTAGGCAGAATTGTGTACCATGAGCAAGAGTCAACAAATACTTTGGTAGAGACTCCATTAATAGTGATAAAACATGAAGGAAATTTCCTTACTTTTGGTTCTTTAGTTATACACATTATGGTATTCACATCAAATTCGCAATCACTTGAGTTTTCTTGTTCTTGATCTTGAATTAAACTGACTTTCCTTGGTGCTGATCTGCACACTTTTGAAAAATGCCCCTTTTTTTCACATCTTGAACAAACTTTGTCCAGAGCTGGACACAAATTTGAATTTCCTAAATGATAACTACTACCACATCTGAAACAGTACATATTATAAGTTCTTGAATCAGCTCTTTGCCACGTATTCATCCTTTGATCAGATCTTTGCCATGTATTTGTTCTCTGATCAGGTTTTTGCCATCTATTCTTGTATTCATTTTTATACTGGTTATCATTCCTTGTCATAGCATATTTCCCATATTTCCCTGAATCTTTAAATTTCTCATTTTCTTTATTTATAATTAGAATATCAGATTTACTGTTGTTTTGCGAACGTATTTCATCTACAAATTTTTCTGAATGTTCTATTGATTTTGCAATTTCAATTGCTGTATTTAAGGTCATATCTGAAGTTGTCCATAGTCTTTGTTGTATCTTCTTGTTATTGGTACACATAAGCATCTGATCTCTTAAGACTTGGTCATAATTAATGTGTTCAAAATCGCAAGTGACTGCTAATGCTCTCAATGAAGATACGTAGTTGTCAATGGACTCATCTGCTTGTTGTTTTCTTGAGTAAAATTTCAATCTTTCCATAACCATATTAATCTTTTTTCCATATCTAATAGCTAATTGCCTGGTAGCAATTTGATATACATCTAAATTAGAAGTGTCACTTAACGGAGGAAGACTTTTGAATTCTTTAAGTGCTATTCCACCAAGACAGTGCTTTAATAGAGCTAGTTTCCTTTCTGCTCCACATTCTTCTTCCTCTAAAACTTCAACATATGCCAAAAACATAGGTTCCCAAATGTCCCACTCAATAGGAGGATCACCTTTACTAGCTAAGAATGAAGGAGGGGGCTGAATCCCAGTCATGGTTAATAAAAGACAAAAGATTTAAACAATGGAGAGAAATAATATTTAACAATCCAAATATTTGTGACTCACAACAGTGTGTGCGAATCACAGATGTCACTTACGGTTAATTTCTTCCTTGTAAATACCCTCGAAGGCAGAAAAGTTCCAGTTGTTGGTAATCCACAATGAACTGAATAAATAAAGTGTTCCCCTCTTTTTTTTTGTTGTTGTTTTGGTGATGATGCGAAGAAATAACCAATGAAAAGAGCTCTTATTGATCCAATAAGTATTATCCAATGAAAGACGTTGAAGAGCATCCAATAGAAAGTGCTAGTGTAAAACTTCCCAAGTGTAACAGCCAATTAGAGCGATTTGTTGAAAAAATAGAAAAACCCTTGAAAAATGTACTCGTTGCACGCATGGAAACGTGTTTCCGATCGTCGCCAGTGTAATAAAGATGAAGAAAACTCTCCAGGAGACAAATTGAGTAGATCCGGTAAGAAGAGCCTTTAATGAAGCACCTGCAGTCACAGCGTACAGTCTTGAATGCCGTTCAACCGCACGGCAACTCTATTTAACTAAAGCATCTTCATTCAAGTAACAACACACACACACGCGACACACACACGCGACTCAGACTTGCATCCACGCCTCAACATTCAAAGAACAACATACAGACACGCGGCACAAAACTACATACACACCTCACGCGAACACAACACGCGACAATAACACATTCAAACCATAACGCGATGCTTATTGTTGTGAATGACGCGCGTGCGTTCACGCGCGTCATTTCTAACAATAACCATACACTACAAACAACACTTATTTTTTCTTTTAAATATTGCTTAATGCTATTGTTTGTCCCATTTCTAAGCATCGTGAATAGCATGTGTTACTATTAACCATTTTTTAAAACATGTTTTTAACAGTACAAGCCCAAGGTGACTGCGCATATGAGAAAATATAGTATAACACATATAGATGCCTCAAATGGGTCTAGGTTACTGCCATCCCAGTGTCTATATCAGACACATGACATGAGACCTAGGAATGCCAAATACAATACGCTCAATGGGCTTTTGTAAGATATATATATACATACACCAGCACCATGAAACATTTCGGCTGGCAAGTGGATATATATGTATATATTTCATGGTGCTGAAGTAAACTTCTTCACAACAACGATATTCTGCATGAATGTCATCCTTTGTTGCACTTTCTGCATTTTGCAGTTGCCCTCTGCCAGCTTGGTGCTCCACCCCTGAAGGGTTCCATAGCAGGAACTGTGTTACGTTCGAAGAAATATAGATAGATACACTCCCGCTCATATGTACATGTGTGTGTGTTTTCCGGCGTGAGGTGAAAGCAATTGGTGAATCTTGAAGATATATATATATATATATATCCATCCACACAGGGTTCCTCTCGATTGCACATGCTATATGTGAACTATATAAATAAATAAATCTGCATTTGTAGAGCACAGCACTTTCCCCCCTGGGCGTATATCGGTGCTGGGACCTGGGGTGTGAGGTCTCAGTTGAAAAGCCAGGTCTTGATGAAACGGCAAGAAGAAACAAGTAGAAAAATGCAAAACAGAGGGCAGACAAATGAGCAGAAAAAGGCAAACAAAGGGCAGAGAGATGAGCAACAAAGGCAAAACCAAGCAAGAAATGAGCAGAGGAGGCACAAACAGAGGGCGGCCGGTAAACAGGCAGCAGAGGGTGGCAGAGTGAGGGCAAGCTGCACCGGGGAACTGTCGCAGGAGGAGCTGGCAAGAGGACCTGTTCAGTTCATCAATGAACACCATCCAGTTAAATCCTCCTCCAGCTAATCGTCCCTCCTAGTTATACTTATGCAACTGGGCTCGGCCTCCGACCGCTCCATGACAGCCCTTAGCAATGCATCTAACCCCAGCGTGTCCATGAGCAGCCATCTGATAGCAACGCAGCACTTAGAAACCACTGGCCCAATGTCATCACCTTTTTGCTAGTTTTCCCCTTTCCAACAAGGGACGATCTCAGATAATCAGGATTTCGGGTCAAGTGAGCGTTCCACTTTCAGTGTCTTCCTCAGCGTATCCGCAAATGATTCCCAACATCCAGAAACTTTCGGCTATTTCCACAGTAAGCACAAGAAGTACTTCTTTACTAGTAGGAATGCTTTTCACAATTCTGCTTCCATAAGCCTAGTGCCACAGTTGGTTTTCCAAAGTGGCTTGGCCTCCATAGTTGTTGTATCTATTTCAAAGAAAAGCACCTGTAAGGTGGGTATGGGTTTGCCCACCCACTACTAGATCTAGTATGCTTTTTTATTTTTCTGGACATAATGGACTCCTTTGGAAACTAATCCTACTTATACCTGCTATGTTGCAGAAACTAGAGCCTCTCTAACTGTTATTGTTTTGTCATCACATTTATGTAGTGCTTACTACCTCTAACAGGGCATTGACATGCTTTACACCAGGCAGCAAACTGCAGGCAGCCCAAGGTTAATGGTTAATCCAGTGGTTATTGGCTATTGCGATTAGTTTGTGCTTTCAACATAACTATCCCATGCATTTCCTTCAGTTGTTTGTCGTTGATTAAATTAATAGGAGTTAGGTGTAATAATTAGTAAGGGGGTATGTGTGTTCATGCAGATGCTTGGTGGGATTAACAAATGAGACGAAGGTACTGATTTGTTGCAGGTATGGCTTTCAGTGGAAAGGTTGTGTTTTTTTTAAACAAAAATTAGAATACAATGAGGACAATTTACAGAAATCCAATTACTAAGATCAACATGCATGTAACAAAGTGGGCTGTGGTCAGAGAGAGGAGACATGCGGAGGATGGAAAATAAGGAGCGGGTCAGTCAAATGAAAGGGAAGGGGAGTTTTTCATGCAAGGTTTTGGAAATGCAGAGCAGAAAGTTTGCAATCACATGGAATCTGGGGGTGCAAAACATTAGACGGAGGCAACATTATTGGCATGTGAGATAAAGCTATATTAGGGACTTCAAAAAGACCTAGAAAAGTCAAACAGCCCATCCGCTGTTATGGTATTGCTAGACCATTACTTCAGCAAGGACAGCTAATCAGCTCAGAAGTTGGAAATCATGAAGTAATTGCCAGACACATATATAGGAAAATATTGAGAGATGTCGGCTGTGCTCAAAGGAATCAGTATCCTCATGATCAAAGCAACATGAGAGAATATTTATAATAAATAATGCAACCACCGAAAATAAGATTCTGCAAATGCTGGAGTGCATGTCTTCTGATGTTCACCCTTAAAGTTTGACTCAGATTATTAATAAGAAGAGCAAATCAGAATTCCTACACATGTCACTGGGTTAGCATGCCAAAAAATGTGATTAACCCCTTGCGTGCTCGTGACGGAACCAAACCGGTACGAGCCACGGGCGCACTGTGCTAGTGACGGAGTGGTTCCGTCACGGCACGCCGCCCCGCCCACGCTGCAGTGATTCCGTGCCTGAGCGGCCGTTTTACTGAGCGGGCGGGGCCGTGACGGAACCACTCCGTCACAAGCACAGCGCGCCCGTGGCTTGTGACGGAGTGGTTCCGTCACGAGCATGGCGGCGCCGCGCGGCCCCCCTCCCCCCCACGGCCCGGCGGAATTACCGCAGCTGCCAAGGGGTTAAAGACAGCTTCCCTAGTCAGAGGAAGTGTATTACCTGCATTCCTGTTGCTAGAAAGTGAAGATCCAGACACATAAGTGAGGAGCTTGGAGGAAGGGCCCCCTTTAGAGATTTAAGGAGCTGATCATGAGTTCTTCCTGTGCACTGCTATTTATTGGTTGCTGGAGTATTCCATTCATAAAGAAGTCTAAAATTACTGAGCAGTTCCTATTTTCCATCTAGTGATGTCTATATTGTTAGCTGCAGCTTTTAATTCGGACAGTTCTCAGAGAAAGGGCAGCCATAGCAGGAGGTGTGTCAGCATCATTTTTTTGTCTCCAATTTCCATAGTGGAGTCGCTAGTATGTTCAATCGCGAAATTGGGGGCGTCATTAAAACAAGAGAGCACTGCAGTATTAAGTCAACATCAATATGGCATCAAAAGATTTATTTGACCGGAGAAAGGAAATTATTTAAACCTTTTATTTTTTTATTTTACAAATTAATGAGACAAATGGGTTCATTGTTGATTACTATTTGTTTTGGGAGAGTCACTATATCTTTGTTCATTTTTGTCTGCAAACACGCCATATTTCATGAGACTACCTGAAATAAATTAAAAATTAATTTTTAAAATAGCCAGTTATTACCAAACATCCTGATGAAGGCAAGAAAATCAATCCGACAAAACTTTACAAAGTTGATGTACTAGATAAAAAAAATTTACATGATGTTTAGTTATATAATTACAGCTACCTCAATCAATTTTTGGGTGAATTCTTGATGAATAGCATTGGGACCCAAGGCAATGTCTCTCCTCTCGTGTTTATAATGAATTATACGGATTAGATGAATGAATATTTAATAGTTAGGACCATTTTTACATAGGAAAAGTAATTTTAGACTTACCTAGATCTTTGACCCGGTTTGACAAATCTTCACAAAATGTTCACAAAAAGTGTCAAACTGGATCTTGTTGTGCATGGAAAGTTTCGATCCAACAAGCGGGGGCCGAGAAAAAGGGGGGGCGGGGTCAATAAAAGGTGCATTTCCCATTTTTATTCCCATAGGACCTTTAGTCGAATCTGCAGCCCAAAGTACTGGACGGAATTACACCAAATTTGGCAGAAAGGAAGATTTGGTTATGCAGATCACGCTTTCAGTTATTTGGTGTGAATTCGTTTAGTAATTGTTGAGACATTTTAAAAAATACAGTTAGTAATATCTGTGGCTGCGATGGCTTTGTGAAAAATAATGAGGTTGTGCAGGGAAATGCAGAGCTGGCAACACTTCAACCTTAGAAATTCACAGAAAAAAGCAAAGGCTAGAGGGACATTTTGATTAGGAATCTACATTAAAAAACCTTAGCAATTCAGTAAAAAAAAACAAAGGTTACAGGGGCACTAAAGTTAGGAAATAGCATTAAAAAAACCTTAACATTTCTCTGAAAACACCAAAGGTTACATAGTCGTTATAGATAGGAAACAGAATACAACAGCCTTGGGAATTCAATGAAAAAACAAAGGTTACACAGACGTAATAGTTAGGCTCAGATTTCACTCGTACAAAACCATAGAAAATAAGCAGTTATAGGTACCTGAGCAAACTATAACATACGCCTCCACAATGTACTGCTTATGACCTGTCATATTACATCACTCAAGACATAGTCAGTGACATCACTGATGACATCTCAAGTCACATCACTGAAGACTATAGTTTTGTATGAGTGAAAACTGAGCCTAAATATAAAGTCCCAGTAACCTTTGATTTTTCCACTGAAAGCATGTTTTTTCTTATGTAGTGTAAATCTATCCAGCATCGAGGAATATGAAGAGGTGGTTGGGGTGGGAGTGAAGGGATTAAAAATAGGTATATCTGGACTGTCTGTGTGCTGATATGCTCTGATTGGTCAGTTTAAAGGGGATAGTCAATCCTGACTTGCTGACCACAACATTCACAATATGAGCATGTTGTGGCAGCCATTAGAGGTCATGGGTCCCTGCATTCGGAAAATGAAAGGAAAAAAAGCATATTCCACATTCTCTTGTTTCTACAGATGGTTCCTTTGACTTCACTTGCGACTGTAGCATGCATTCGGGCTGGGAATGCACCTATTCTTTAACCAAACACTCTGCTTATCACTCAAACAAAAACACCCCCAGAAATTCTGTAGTCAAACGTATTTATTGTGATCTTGGAGGCCCCCAACAGCCAAGATCACAATGAATCACTTTTGCTGCTGAATGTTTGGAGAAAACAGAGCATATAGAGGGAGATTTTTCACTTTCCATCACCGTAGCACTCATTTCCGCCTGAGCGCACACTTTTAATTTTGATTCTGGTATTGATGATACGGTCACAACTAGCGCTTACTCAGTGGAGTACTTTGCACTTTATTTATTATTTTCATTTTTTCCATTAGTTTGAAACCACTTTTGTAAATACAAGCACCGTTTGGTTATTGTTCCTAGTATTACGTTTGAAGACTAGGTTAAGATGGCGCCTAACGCCAGTTCCGATAGTCCGTTTTTAGTTTCTACCCGGAATAGATAGCGAGCTTCACAGGCGAGGGTTAGAGGAGGCGTCTTTTCGAACGCATGGCGGCGATTCTCAGTCAAGGCTCGAGATAGCGAGGTAAGCAGCAACACGCGTGGGACCTTGGGTGGGACAGGAACCCTCGGGTTAGTGTGGCACTAAAACGGGATGTGCATTTATTGCAGAGTTAGAACATAAGAAGGAGGACTACTAGATGCTTTTCACCTTGGGGAACAAGAGCAACTCGAAGAGGTAGGCGGTGCCTGATTTTAGCTTTATACAGTTGTGCACATTTTTGTTTAGAATGACATGGTCTGGTGTGTCCTTTACCTCATTAGTTACCTTAGCGTTTTGTTATTCAGGAACATCTCATGAAACGCAATGCAGTAGTTTACGACATTCAGACAGGTACAGTTCTGGTCACATTTTTGAATTTGTGTGCAGTGTCACACGTGGTGACTTTTAGTTATAAAGCACAGTGGTGGAGGTCACACTTAGTTGGTACTTGTTCTGACAAACTTGCAAACAATGAAAATTGTTTTTTGGTGGAATGTGGGGTTCCCACATTGACGGTTCTGATTACCATTGTTGTATTTGTTTAGAGCATCCCCTGACGAAGGTATTGCTATACCGAAATGCATTGGGAGCTACTGACAAGATGTATGTACATGAAGTAATGTACCAAGATTGAAGGATCAATTACAAGACAAGAAAACTTCGATTAAACAAAAGATGTCTTGCATCCGACTGGTCACATGTTATTGTTTGAAATACTAAAACTGTTTTATTTAAAATTTGTTTGAAATTATTGTCACAACAGTTGAAACTACCGACAAGTGTGGTTGATAAAATACCCTGCGGGGATGTGTGTATAGTGCATCGTTTACAAGCAGTTTTCTGTTTGAATTACATGTTATGTCACTGACTTGAGCCAGTCAGAGCAAACGATAGCACCTATAAACAAGGATTACTAGATTCATTTATAAAAAAGGAGTGCAGGGTGTCAAATCTCACATATAGATTGATGATACGGTACCAGTTTGTGTACTTTGATGTCGACTAGTCATTCGACATTCCCACGAGCTAAAAACGATAGCTTCAGTGCACTATTGTGTACTCAACAACACAGATGTATACAAACATAACCACTTTATTGTACCAGCCTTAGGCTAACTCACCAATGTGCACAGGCACCCGTTTGACCACTCTAGTCTCGATCACTCACTGGCATGAATATCTTTATGGCACTTTTTTACATCGATGAGACAGATTGGCGATGCATGGTTGCTAAGAGTCACCACCAGCACACAATTTTAAGACCCCTCAGTTTTGTACTGCAGTGTGGGAGAGCAGACAGACCTGGTTACAGTTTAGTTTCCCTTTTACACTTTCTAGATCTAATGCAATTCCCCTGATGAAGGGCACGGTCCCGAAATGCATAGGGATGCACATTTCTCAATTTGGTTATAGCACAAGAAGAAAATATAATTTGTGCAAAGCAAGAATGATATGAAGAATTTACCAGCATTGTGAAGGAACAATGTAAAGAACATAATTTTTTTTTTTTTTTTTTTTTTTTTAAAGACGTTTATTAGAGATTCCAGTTGTACACAGCGTCTTGCACACAACCCTGAGGCTGGCCGCTATTAATCATATGTAATTATCACGACAGTAATACAATGTTAACGACCATCCCCGCCAAGTCGTAGATCGTTGATACATCATCTGGATACATTCGGACAGTAATATTCACAGACCTAGTCCGTCTTATTTTATAATAAACAGCCATAACTTTGTCTCTATCAAAAGTATGATTAAAGCATTCAATGTCACCATCCTAAAGGGTCATACATCACAAGCATTTTCAAATGGGTCCCAAGTACATCTATCATACTATGGAAACATTTCCTATCCCAAGCTATACCACCCGCCTTAATTGGCCTTCTCTGCGCCTCCTCCCGTCCAGCACGACATACCTCATAATTCCAACCACGACCCCCCCCTAGGTGCATTCCAAGTCACATACGCTATATCGCATTTTCCTTAACCACTTCTCAGCATACGCATTCCCAAAGAACCTCCCCTCCGTGCCCCAAAACACATAGAAGGCCATAACAGAGCAAAGTCACTGTATCATCCCCTCTACGGGCCATCATCAGGTTCCAGCAGTTCCTACGGGGGTTCACATAAGTTCCCTCGATATTCGTTCCAATTATTCCATATTCTCGACCATTTCTTAGGGCACCCTCTACGCACATATACTGCCTTTTCTGCCACCATTGCAGAATCCATATCGTTACACCACCGATTACATGAGGGTTTCACACCAGATCCCCATCTCCTAGCAATGTTACGCTTTGCAATGGCCATACCCAGTGTCGCCCAGAGTTGTAATCCCCTGTTCATATCAGTAGTTGACCAGATATTCAGTATACAACACTTAGGTTCATTCTGCAACACAACCCCCGTCGCCTCCGATATCTCAAACAAAACCTCCTCCCAATATGATTGTATTTTGGGGCAATCCCATAGTGTATGAAAGAAGGTCCCTGGGGATCCACAACCTCTGAGGCAAGTAGGTTCCAGGGTGCGCCCCAGCTTGTGTAGTAGAGTACGCGAATAATACACTCTATGTAGTATTTTTAATTGTACCAGTTTCAGTCGCGAAGGTATGGTGGTCTCTCTGGGCGATGCCAATGCATGTAACCAGTCCTCATCCTCTATGTCTCCCAGATCCACCTCCCAACGACAGGATTACCGTGGGGTCAGGAAGATTATTGACGAGCTTCCGATATGTAAGGGAGATCGCCTTCTTATCCAAGTGGTCAGTAAGGAGTCTATCCTCCAGGGGGGAGGATGCGGGAAGAATTGTACCAGACGGGATGGCCCCCTGCAAGGCATGTTTGATTTGTGCATATCGAAAGCGTTCATTTTCTCCCATTCCATACTGCTCTTGGAGGGCTGGGAATGAAATAATCTCCCCTCTCATCCATAGGTCTCCAATTGTCGAGATGCCAATTAGATCCCACTGCTTGAAGCCTTTCGAATTTGACAGCGTGCCAAGTTTGCGGGTATCCCAGAGTGGTGTGGCTAGCGTAAGGACTCCCTCCCACCCTAGAGCTCTCTGTGCAGTGTGCCAGATCTTGATTGTGTGAGCCGTAGGGCCCGTGAGTGTGCGCCGGCGTTTGTCAGAGTATAGCGCCTTCATTAGTTTGTCTGGGGGTAGGACGTTCCTGTCAAGAGCGTAGGCCGGATCTTGTTGCGGGGCATGTATCCACTGATTCACCACCATAAGCTGTGCTGCCCAGTAATATAATTTGACGTTCGGCAAGGCAATGCCCCCATCGTACCAACTACGTGTCAATTTAGCCTGTGCTATGCGGGCCGGTTTACCGTCCCATAAGAGCGCGGTGATCTCTGCATCGATCGATTTGAGGTAAGTGAGAGGGACCGGAAATGGGGTGTTTTGTAAGACATAGAGGAGTCTAGGAAGTGAGAGCATTTTAAAGATGGCCGCCCTGCCCAGTAAAGTCAAAGGAAGGGAGCGCCAGTGCTTCACATCCGACTTTAGCCTCTGTAGAGGTTTCAGTAGGTTTTCTTCCATAAAGACTGTGTCCTGTGGGGTGACGTATATACCGAGATATTTAAACCCTCTGGTCACCGTTTGCAAGGTGCAACCATGGGGTAGCATGGGCGTTGAACCGCGCAGGACATACAAGAGCGACTTGGCCCAGTTAATTGTATAACCCGAGACTTCTCCATAGGTCTTAAGTATGGCCATTAGCGTCGTTAGGGACGGGGTTGGAGACATTAAATACAGCAGCACGTCATCAGCATAAAGGGAGATGCGGTCTTCCCAGCCCTCTCCCCACGAGATGCCCCGGATCCGTGGATCCATACGGATTTTCACCGCCAGTGGCTCTAGTATGAGGGCGAATAATAGCGGGGACAGGGGGCATCCCTGTCGGGTGCCGCGACCCAAAGTGATCACTCGTGACGTGTGCCCATTCGCAATGATCTGTGCCAGGGGTGCTGTATAAAGGAGCCTAACCCAGCCACAGAATTTAGGGCCAAAGCCCATTTTCCTGAGCACCGCAAAGAGGAACGGCCACTCCACAAGATCGAATGCCATGGTTGTGTCTAATGAGAGAATTGCGGCATCTTCCCTGAGTGAGGGAATGCGGTGTAGTATCCCATTTAGACGTCGCAAATTAAGGGAGGTGTTTCGCCCTGGCATAAAGCCTGATTGGTCTGGGTGGACAAGTGTTGTGAGGTGAGGTTGCAGACGCTGAGCCAGGAGTTTCGCTAGCACTTTAGCATCTGCGTTCATCAGCGAGATCGGCCGGTATGAGGATGTCTGGTCAGGTGGTTTACCAGGCTTGTGTATAGTGACAATAGTGGCTAACCTCTGATCCGGCGAGAGGGAGCCCCGTTCCAAGCAGTCTGCATACATGGGAAGCATATGTTGGGTAAGGGTTGACGACATCGTCTTATATAGTTCGATTGGTAGGCCGTTAGGTCCCAATGCCTTTCCAGTGTTTAGGGCTGCCAGGGCCAGCCCCAGCTCCTCCCCCGTTAGGTCATCTTCTAGTGACTGTGCGTCTTCCTGCGAGAGTGTGGAGAGAGGAATGTCATGTAGGAAGTGTGTGCATTCGTCTTCTGAAACTTCTGCACGTGGTGTGTACACTGATTCATAGTAAGAAGCGAGTTCCTCCACTATTTCAGGGGGAGAGGTTGTGTGTGTGCCATCTGAAAGTGTTAAGGCGGCTATCCATCTACTCGCCCTTTCCTTCCTCTCAATCCATGCCAGCATTTTCCCCGTCTTATCCCCTAATTCATAGACCCTGTGTAACGTATCAGTTAACCTCAACTTTGTCATGTCCTCTGCATACGCTCTGAATTCCTGAGATGCTAACGTCAGTGTGTGTGCTGTGTCCTCCGTGGGGTCGGAGGCGTGCGCCAACTCCGCGGTCTGGACCGCTGTTTCGAGTGACTCAATGGTTGCCCTCTGTGATATTTTATGCCTAGTGATGGTGGAGATAGCTTGTCCCCTGATCACTGTTTTGTATGCCTCCCATAATACCGACGGTGAGTCGACCGAGCCCACATTGTCTTCGAAGTAATTCGCGGTAGCCGTTTATAGCGCTTTAGCAATGGTACGATTTTTAAGATACCCAGGATAGATCGGATAGATCCGTTGTCGTCTAGTGGGATGTACTGAGTAGGTGAGTAGCACAGGGGAGTGGTCAGATATCCCCCGCGGTAAGTGTTCAATGGATGCAATCTTTTCTGGGGGAACGGCTAGTGTCAGTAAGTAGTCTAACCGGGAAAGACTATAATGTACTCCCGAAAGAAATGTGTAATGTTGATCCTGGGGATGTTTGAGTCTCCATACATCTAACAGTCCCAATGCATCCAAGAATTCTCGGAACAGGTGGTCCGCTCCGGTAGCCTCTCGAGGAGGCTGTCGATCCATGGCAGCGTCTAGCACCGCATTGAAGTCGCCTCCAATAATTAATTCCCCTTCCGGGAGTCTAAGCAGTAAGTTACCTAGGTCTCGGAAGGCCCCTTGATGCAACGCCGGGGGGATGTATACCGTCAGTATATTATATGGCCGCCCCTCCCATTGGCAACTGATCGCAGCAAAGCGTCCCTGGTCGTCAGCCCATGTGTGCTTGATTAGTAGGGGTGCATTTTTGGAAACCAGGATACCAACCCCACGTGAACCAGAGGAGAATTCTGCGTGAGTGACCATTTTAAACCCCCAGCGGTTAAGGGCCTTACAGGCTGTACCCACCAGATGTGTCTCCTGGAGCAATACTATTGTCGGTGCCTTTCTCTTAAGAAATTGGAGGACCAAACCCCGCTTAATTTTGTGGCCCAGCCCATTGACATTCCAGGAGATGATAGTAAGTGGGGGAGTAACCAGTGATTGTGAGTGGGGGTGAGGCGTTAAAAGGTTTTGGTCAGCCATGACTGTAGGTGCTCCTGTGTGTCGGTGGCGCTGAATATAGCATTCGGACCGGGGTCCAACAACAGTGCGTATGGGAAGTTTTGTCCGTGGCTATGAAGAGTGCTTGGCCTTGTGTAGAGGCAATACAGAGAGTGTTCTGCGCTTGTGTGTAGAGCTGGCTTAGATAGGAACCTGAGACTATTGGAACAGTGGGACCCAATTACTGAACAATCATTTTTAACTAAGTGCCGGGGCGTCAATGCCCCCGAATAAGACACTCGGGCCGGGGTCCCACACCACCTATCGTATCGTATATTGCACAGAGAGGTTCCAAACCCCACCCCCTGTCTAGCTAGATGGTCCATGGAGAATACTAGGCTCACTAGAAAGCCTCGTCTGTGTCGGCGTTGAAGACCCAGCAGTTTGCACTGGTGCCAGAGTAAGTGCTCTGTGGTCGTGTATAAATATAACCCTAGGAAAAACATGAGACTCAAAAGGGAACAAGAGAACTTTGCAAACAATCCCCCCTGCCCACCCCCCCTCCCTGCCTCCCTGCTATACGGACACATAACCGCCCGCTTCCCCAACTTAGCAGAGTGCCTACTCCCATTTCTCCCCAATGTACTTGCTTGCGGGGTAAGTGGTCCGTGGTACGAGTGACCCCATCATTCACAGTCTGCTCTTCTCGTTCATAGTCCAACGGCAGCCCTTTCACCTCTTGTTGCCACCGATGGATCTTACTGTGCCAGTAAGGAACTCATATTTCAGGACATTGTTCGTCGGCTTCCGGTCCCTCTTCCAGCTCCTTGTCACGATTGTCCCCACCCGATGCTGGTGAAGTTCCTGCATTTTCGAATCGTTGGTTTCGTTGGCCTCTGCCCGTGCGTCTAGTTTCCTCCACCCGACGCCAACCGTCCAGCCAATCCCACGCCGCCTCCGGGGTATCAAAAAACCAAGCTTTATGATTATCCACGACCCTCAGTTTCGCCGGGAACAGCATCGAATAGGGCAATTCCTTTGCTCGCAAGGCCTTTTTTACCTCCATGAAGGTTTTGCGTCGTCGGGCCACCTCGGCAGTATAGTCAGGAAAGAAGGCCAACGTGGAGTTTTGTATTTTGATGGGTGGGGTATTCCGAGCCGCTTGGAGTATGACATCCCTGTCCCGGAAATTAAATAGCCTGGCCAGGACAGGCCTTGGCGCTGCTCCCGGTTTCGGTGTTCCACCTGGGACCCTGTGTGCCCTCTCCACCGAGAAGAAGTTCGATAGACCTTTCGGTCTCAGTTCGGTCTTGATAAGGTCTTCTATGTAAAGGTCCATCGCCTGTTTGCCTTCCGATTCCGGTATTCCAAGGATTCGGACATTGTTACGCCTAGCCCGCCCTCCTGATCGTCCAGCTTGTCCTGCAGTTTCTTAGTGACCGCCTCCATCCGTTCCATGGCCAGCTGTAGTTCGGAGGTGTCCTCAACCAGGGATTTCGCGACCACCTCAACCTGCGCCACCCTCTCGGTCATCTTGTGAAGGTCCGCCCTCAGTAAGCCGACATCCGAGGAGATGGCCCCCACTGTAGTTTGGACATTAGTGAGAGTCCTCATTAAGTCCTCGAGTGTCACCTTTTTTCCTCCGTCACCTTCGGGGCTCTTGCCTGTGGACGGGCGTCCTTCTGGGTGTTGCGAGGGGGTCTTCTCGAACGCGAATTTTTCCAGTCTCGACTGAGCAGCATTGTGTCGCGTTCCTTTTCCCGCCATTCTACCGTCCCCTCGTGGGCCGTCAGGCGTGTCAGCTCCGGCTAGTGTCCTGATAGTGTCTTGGCCCCCTGAGGTTCGGGCGTGCAATTAGGACGGTCCGCCGAGGAGGCAGGCCCGGTCAGGCGTCAGGGGTAGGCTCTGAGAATGGCTCAGCGGGCGGGATCTCCCAATTCCGAGGTCGGCCAAAGTAGCGAACAGCGACAAAACGGGGCGAGACGAGCCTCGGATAGATGGGAACCCCAATGCAGAGCGTTTCGTGATTTGCAGGCCTCTACGCCACAGCGTTCATACCGTCACCCCGGGCGATCAATGTCTCTAGGGGATGAGGGTGCACACAATGGTCAGTACTTGCTCTCCACGTGGTGGGACATTCTCTCTTGTCCAATGCATCCCCTCAAAGCTGTTTCAAGTCCGCAGTATGGGCTGGTGCCCGTGCTACAGAGCCTACACGTCGGTGGCCCCCGTCTGGGGCGTATCGTTACCTGCACGTCCCCAGGCACAAGTCCGGTAAGCCGTCACCTCACCAGCGCGGTCCCTGGAGCAGCAGCAGCACAGGCGAGGTCGGCGCCGCAGGAGGGACGGCACGCCAGGCAGCAAATGGTCGGGTTCGCCCCGGCACCGTGGCAATGTATTTCTCACCTCCCGCCGGTAGTATAGACGGTGGCAGGGGTGGCGAGGGGTGGATCGGGTGCAGGCTCCAAGCCACAGCGGCAGCCTCACCCGCCGTCAATGATGTCGTCGATCCCCCCGCCTCAGGATGTTCTCCACTGGCCCCCTCGATCACACCCAAGTCAAGGGAGGGGGGGTGTGGGGGAGCCGCCGACCCACCTCAGGAGCGCTCCGCCACCGGTGTACTTGTCCGCCGTCCGAAGCAGGATGTTTCCTCCGGGCGATGGTCGGAGACGCGATGCGGGAGCTTCCGGTCCGGTCTCCCGGCGGCCTTTCACTTCCAGCTGGACAGGGCTTCAGGACAGGCCGGTGCAGCCACGATGCGAGCAGGCCGCAGGCAGGCACTTCACCGCGGGGCAGATGCCGGTGTCGGATCAACACCGGGGTTTCGGCGGGGGAAGCCGCTTGAAGTCCTTTCGCGGAAGCAATCGCCTGAGCAGCAGAGATCACGGATTAATGTGAGGATACAGAGATGGGGTCTCGTTTACCACGGAGCTTCTCTGCTAGGCAGCCATTCCAGTCGGCTGCTAGCCACGCCCCCTCGTAAAGAACATAATTAAAGATGAACATTTGAACACATGAATGACAAACGGAGTTTTGTGTATCATTGTTATGTCCACAAGCGGAACTAACTTTGTGTACCCAGCGTGAGACTACGTCACAGGAGGAGTGCCAACTGTGCACAGTGTCATTTAATTGACATTGCATCTTTGTTATTTCAAGGTTCAACTCCCCAGGGTCAGAGGGAGTTCACCCACTGGCACCCAAAAGAACTTTCAACTTATAACAAATTGCTGAAGAAGAAGCAAAATAAACACAGAGAAACAGAAAGTGTGCCGCACAATACACATTATGTCCTACTGGGGGAAACAGGGAACCTTACAAATGATGAATCAGTGACTGGAATGGTAGAAAGTATGTAAAAATAAAAATAAAATATTCTGCAATGATCAAAGCTTTTGAGAAAAGCAGAATAATGTTTAACTGAATGTGTTGTGGGTGACTCAGAAGTTGGAGTATGCAGTCTTTGTCCCACTGTTAAAACAGATGGGCAAAATAGGTTGCACCAGTTTGAACAACAGTGTAAAATTGCAGTATCGGCGTTTAGGTGAAACCGTGTTGTTTAAAATGGTTTTAAATATATTTTCAATTTGCCTCAAACAATAAAAACAGTTCACATTTTTAATATCTCTAAATACAAAGTAAAATATCCTATAAATACTTTTCCTTTAAGAATTGAATATAATTATCAAATAGGCGCAGAGTCTCATCCTGTCATCTGACCTCTCTAACATGACATATGAAAGCTCTGTTAAGAGGGGTGAAACAAGGGAAGAGGGATTTGTGGGGTTATATTTTTTGTGGGGTCTTCTAAAGGCCAATTACATGAAAAGAGTTTGGAATCTTAAAATTAGATGATCAAAAGTATAGTCACAGAATACTACAGGATGGTACGTAAAATGACATTTACACCCAATTCAGAGTTAATGGGGGAGATTGCATGTCCTTTGGAAGTACATATTGTTATCAAACTACAGTTATTACACACCTACAAAGGTTTCCTAAATATGAAGGAATCTTTGTTTTTCAGATTTCAGTGTTTTTGAATCCTTAATAATAACGTGCATTTTAGATATCATTATAGTGAATGTCTTAGCTTCCTCATTAATTTATAACCCAAGGCTCAAGAACTAAATCCTATATCCTAGATCAATAGGTTGATTTGTTCTGGTGAAAGACATGGCTGACAGTTCTTGTTCATTTGACTAGCTTATATACTTAAATACGCAGCTGCCCAGATGTGTCATTTGTGTATAATTCCAGGGCTTCATATGACTCTTTAACGTATGCATTTGATTTTCTGTGTTTTTATGGATTTCTTGCTAAAATCAAAATAAAGTTTGATTTGATTTGACTCTTCCCAGAGTTGGATTGCTAGTCTTTTGAGTTTATTGTACAGTGAGGGGTGTTGTCAGGGACTATCCGGGACTATGTCAGGAACACAGTCCGGGACTTGGGCAAGGACTGGGAACTGGGTAGAAAACGTACAGTGCACAGAAAGAGCAGTACAGCGCTGCCCAGTATCACACAGCGAGTCAGAGGAGAAAAGGGATCAAAAGGGGAAGCCTGTACAAATGAACAAGATGAGTAAGGCTCAGAAAGGAAGGGCACTGACAAGGCAATTTAGCATTCAGAATAACTACACCCAGGACGAATGTGCAAGACATATATATGAAACAACATTAACAATAAAGGGGTGTGTGGGGTAAGGCACTCAGGAGCTCCACAGGTAAGACTGAAACTCAATAAGTTCCTCACCTCACGTTACAGATACTGACTGCAAATACCCACATATAGGCTACGCATGCAAAGGCAGGGTCTGTGGAGCGTATAGCTATGGTGATGTTATAAATGTAACTCAAAGATAATACTCACAGCGAATAAGAAACCTCACCTAGGTAGTCAGCTGTGCCCACGGATCCTGGTGATCAAACAGGAACACACAAGGCAGTAACAGCAAGGGGGTGGAACTAAACACAAGCACAATAGACAAGGAGCTAACAAAGAGGAGTGCTTAACAGGAAAGGAAGGAAATCACAGGGCACACTTGGCAGAAAGCAGATAACAAGCATACAAGGCAATAGAAGCAAGACAGCAGAATAGAAAGACAGCAAACTAGGAACTGGAACCAAGGAAATGGGAAGAAAGGCAGGGACTGGAAAAGGATATACAGAAGGGGAGGCTAGAAGGGTATACTAGAATAGTGCAGGTTAAGGAATAAAGAAAACAAACTAGCATAGAAGGCAGTGCTGGGGCAGGAACAAGAATTGAGCTGAGGCTCAGGAGTTAAGGTAGCACTGCAGGCAGTGATGGTTCAGCAACAGGGAATTACTAAAGCTTCAGGAGTCAAGGTAGCACTGGAGGCAGTACTGGTTCAAGGAAACAGGATATAGCTACAGCTCAGGAAACAAGGAGTCACGAGAGCACTGCAAGCAGTGCAAATCAGGAACAAGAAATAGCTGAAGCCCAGGAATAAAGAATAACTATAGATCAGGAGCTCTGGAAACAAGGTAGCACTGCAGGCAGTGCTAATTCAGGCACAAGGAATAGCTATAGCTCAGGAACTCAAGAAACAAGGTAGCACTGCAAGCAGTGCAAATCAGGAACAAGAAATAGCTGAAGCCCAGGAATAAAGAATAACTATAGATCAGGAACTCAGGAAACAAGGTAGCACTGCAGGCAGTGCTAATTCAGGCACAAGGAATAGCTATAGCTCAGGAACTCAGGAAACAAGGATTAACTATATAGCTCAGGAATCAAGGAAGATCAAAAGCTCAGGAAACAAGGATTGGTCTCACCGGAAAACAGCTACAATGACCAATTCGGCCTAAAGGGAGCTGGGCTTAAAAGAGCTCAGAGTAATCACATGCAGCAGGTGTGAGCAGGCAAGCAGCAGCCAGCCATAGGTGAGCTGAATTCCTAAATAGTGTCTTAATGGCTGGAAGTCAGGATATGCATGCAGGGGAGGGTCTGGAAGCTTATTAGAACTCTGCAAAGTCCCACTATACGGTCCACCGGTGGTGGGTACGAGAGCACAGGGAGTGAATCGTGACAGGTGTATTTTATTTATTCATTTTGAAAAGTATTGCTGAAATGAAGGTAGTAGGGACAACATTTCCTTCTATAATAACCCAATCAAAATTCGCTCGCTGCTGACAAGCAAGTATGTTGACTGAGTCACAGCAAGTGCAGCATTGTGATATTTAAAGTCTGGAATGTCTAATGCTCACTCCTGAGATCATTGTCAGAGCTTCTCTGGTGCTAATTAGATTTTGCTGCTTCTACCCCACAGGAATATCCTCATTCTTTGTTTGAAGTTGGAAAGAAAGCATCTTCAATCCAAGGACAGATACAGGGGGAAAAGTACCACATACCGTGGAATATTGAGAGTAATTAGGGAATTTGTATAATCTTACTTCATTAAAATGTAAGAACAGTAAAAGAAGGTTTTACATGGCTCATGCTCTGCTCACATCATCTGAATTTCACAAATTAGCCTGTCTGGAGAAGCTGAAACAAGAGCTTCACCTAGGAAGTACCTGCACCCAAATGGACTTACATGAATACAGATGCACAATTTCTGAACGAGTAAATAATCCCAGGTAACAGAAAAGCAAGTGACGTGCATAATGGGGTTCTGATGTGCACTATAAATACATAACGTGTCACACTTTAACAAAGTGTGGTCGTAGAAATGTTCTTCTACTACCAGGGGTGCCCATGAATGATCAGTGAACGCTGAAAACAGAACAACCACTCATTATGCTAACAATTCATATATAGATGAATTGTATGTAAATAGATCTCAGATGGGGGACCTCACTAACTCGCTAGTTTGAGCTATCACACATCAATGTTTGAAATCCCTCGCCTCCCTCGTCCAGTCTACATCCTCAATAGAGTAAACCAACATAAAAAAGAAGTACATGATTAACTCATTTTTATTTTCACCAAACTTAGTAATGATCTGATTTCATTTTGATCAGAACCTCAAGATCCAGAGTGGTTGGTCGAAGCCGCTAAACCTGTCCTCACTGAGTTTGCACACTGGGCCCTTTTGAGCTCTGCAGTAACTACCCTGAGTTGTGGGTAAATCAGCCCCAAAAAGCACTAATCCTTGTGTTTTATAAGAGGGTGGAAGCTGGAGCTCACTCACAGGTTTGTCTATCAAATGAGGTACAAAAGGGGGTGGTAATGGACGGAGCATCTGAATAAATCAAACACTCACACCCAGTCAAAAGATCTGGGTTTAATCCATCACCGTTCTTTAGCCCACTTTACAACCCCAGTTCAGACATGGCTATATGCAAATCAGTCTGAACTGGGGTGGTGTGGAGTGCAAAAAAACGATGGATTCAGGCCCAGATCTCTGTACTGGGGTGAATGTATAACATTGTTCTGCATTCTGTCCATCAACTGTAGTTTTTGCATTTGTCACCCCGAGTGGGATGGGTATGCTCAGACGTGAGTCCCATGCTCTCCACACCACTGGATTCAAGCAAGCCGGGCTGAAGACGGCTGGAATACCAGAAACCGGTCCTCGGAAGCTTGTTTCCGGTCCAGGGAAGGCATGGCTTGGCAGTTCGGGCTGGACTGTTCCCATGATGCACAGGGTCAGACCGATTTGCATATGGCCATGTCTGAACTGGGGTGGTGTGGAGTGCAAAAAAACGATGGATTTAGGCCCAGATCTCTGTACTGGGGTGAATGTATGACATTGTTCTGCATTCTGTCCATCAACTGTGGTTTTTGCATTTGTCACCCCGAGTGGGATGGGTATGCTCAGACGTGAGTCCCATGCTCTCCACACCACTGGATTCAAGCAAGCCGGGCTGAAGACGGCTGGAATGCTAGAATCCGGTCCTTGGAAGCTTGTTTCTGGTCCAGGGAAGGCATGGCTTGGCAGTTCGGGCTGGACTGTTCGCATGAGGCACAGGGTCAGACTGATTTGCATATGGCCATGTCTGAACTGGGGTGGTGTGGAGTGCAAAAAAACGATGGATTTAGGCCCAGATCTCTGTACTGGGGTGAATGTATGATATTGTTCTGCATTCTGTCCATCAACTGTGGTTTTTGCATTTGTCACCCCGAGTGGGATGGGTATGCTCAGACGTGAGTCCCATGCTCTCCACTGGATTCAAGCAAGCCGGGCTGAAGACGGCTGGAATGCCAGAAACCGGTCCTCGGAAGCTTGTTTCCGGTCCAGGGAAGGCATCGCTTGGCAGTTCGGGCTGGACTGTTCCCATGAGGCACAGGGTCAGACTGATTTGCATATGGCCATGTCTGAACTGGGGTGGTGTGGAGTGCAAACAAACGATGGATTTAGGCCCAGATCTCTGTACTGGGGTGAATGTATGACATTGTTCTGCATTCTGTCCATCCACTGTGGTTTTTGCATTTGTCTATCAAATGAGGCACCTCCCTCTTCGCCTACGAGTGCAAAACCTATTCACACTGGTTCCCTTCCTTTGATACCCTCTTTCAAAGGAGCCACAGTGGCTGGGAAAGAGTCAGATTCAAAGACACACCCACACTACCTCTGCATGTCCTTTGCGTGTGCCAGTGTGACTCAACTTCCCTCTCTTCGTGTTACAGACAAGAGCAATCAGGTATTTCTTGGGTGCAGAAAGACCAGTAATGCTCTTTGCCTTGTTCTGCTGATCGGTATTGCCCAGCAGGACAGGGATCCCAGAACTCCCTTTTTAGGTCGAGCTATTTATAGCTCTGACATATTATAGGGGAAACAACACTTTTGAACAAGCGGATTCCTCCCAATGCATGTGATCTATTGAAGCGTGACGCTACGCCAGCATGCGCTTATCCTCACTCACACCCCATATGCTCGTTCCCTCCCACTCGCTCGCTCCCCCGCCCCCTCCACCTCCATCCGACTTGCAAGTAAGCCTCGCACACCACCAGGCTCTTGAAGCGCAACGCTTCGCCAGCGCGCGCTTGGCCTCACTCACACCCCATATGCTCGTTCCCTCCCACCCGCTCACTCCCCTGCTCCCCCGCACCCCCATCCGACTTCTTTCGCTCTTATGGTTACCTCTTGCCTGTATCACATCACCTCATTATATATTTTACTTTTCTTTCACCTGCCCCTGTAACTTCTGACATTCATTTCTCCATCTTTGCCTTTCCATGTTTTCCATATTTCCCTTCCTACCAACACTTTCCCCTCTAACTTGGGACTCTCATCTGCCTTTCGCCATTTGTTTCTTGCGGTGTCTCTCCCTTTTGCTTCTCTTACCTGTGTTTTTTGTTTGTTTCATTTTTTTGCTAAATCACTCTTTTTTCCTTCTTGTCAGAGGCGTAGCTAGAGCTTGTGGCGCCCGGGGATATCCCTCAGATTGCCGCCCCTTGGGGGGAGGGGTTGCTGGGGAAAAAGGATGGCGAGCACTTAAAAGATGTCCGAGAGACACGTAGTATTGCCGCTAATAGTTACCTCGATCATGCAAGTTACATGCACATACCTGACACAGTCAAAGGCTAGACAGTTGAATATACCGGTGACTGGCAGTACAAAAGAGAACACACAGACTGCATGACCTATCTGGGGACTCAGATAAACCGCATGTGACATCCATCAGAGAGCACAATGCAAACATGCACATACATGACACTGTTATGCGAACCATCTTCTCTAATGTATAATTTAGTCATAATGTGTGGTATTATTTTGGCAATATATTTAAATAGACACACCTAAAGCATCTCGTGTAAGTTTAGCTGCATAATGCAGCCTACCTGGTTTGCTCAAGACTCATCTATGTACATCTACTTCCTTTAATATAGATGTATTTCACATGTATTTTAGCAGCTGACAATCACACTTAACGTGCTTCATGTCAGTGAAGTGTGTTGTAAGTGCATCTGTGATATATAAGGAGAAAAGGAGTAGGTTTAATATACACCTTTGCCTTAAGTTATTTGGTTTGTGTATTTTTCTTGATAAAGCTCAATTCCTGCCCAATTTAATTCTCATCCATGACCCTCATGAAGTTGAATGATCAATTTTAACAACTGATATATATATATATATATATATATATATATATATGAAATCCAACGCGTTGCCGGCGGCAGCCGTCAGCCAGCATACAGGTACACAGACTCCTTAAATAATCACCGCAAGCCAGACTTCAATTCAAAAGATTTATTTCCAACAAATGGTGATGGTGGCGCCAGTCATCAGACGCGTTTCGGACTTGCGTCCTTGCTCACTGATGAGCGAGTGAAATGGAGGTCACGTATATATACAAAGTAGGTACACATTCGAATTTCGCGCCTTAACAAAAGCTAGACATCGATGGTGGACTAACGTAATGTGTCACATCCCAAACCCAATATACGGGCGCCATTTTGTAATGGTGAAAGGTGGAATACAAATGTGTGCCATAACCATCTCATATATAAGTCAAATACATTGCATCAAGTTAAATCAGATTAAATCACATCAAAAAGTAAATCATAATGCCATGTTATAAAATAAATGGGGTTATATACCAAATATTTAAACATTAATGTGGTGTTTGTAGCATTATGCATATGTATACAAATGTCATCGGTACGAACTTTAGAAATGTATACACGATGTACTGATTCAATGCATAAATGCAAAGCACAGTAAAGTGTTATGATACATAATGATGTGAATGCGAGAGGTGGAACAAATTCATTATCCGACATCCTGTCGCCAAAGAGCTTGATGCAACCTGTGTATAGAATACGATGTTTTTAATTGTTGTGTTTTGGTAAGTGGGCAAATGTCCGTACAAATACGTTTGACAACACGATGCAAGTTTAAATTCCCCTATCGGAAACATGTTAAGTTTATTGTATAGGGAATATCAAAACACAATGTGTGAATGATCATAGTTCGGGTTAATTCCATAGATATACTGTACCCCATGGTACCTGGTATGGAATTTTATTTAAAATAACTCGAACCTGATCATATTATGTAGGGTAGTCATGGTGATATGGCCAAGGGTGTCAAGACCTGTCAACCATTTCACCCCGCAATACCTAAGCAATCATGTGTTAACCAAAAACAAGGCCCAACTAAACCTGATTAGGACAATGGATGGTTAAGTATTAATAGTTGGACACTCCTAATAAAAAGTGAAGGCTTAAAAACGGAATCTCTCATAAAAATACCATGAGAGCCGTAAAGATGCGATGTGTGAAAAATAAAGTGCTAAAGTGTGAATATATAATGTATGTACATGAAGAACTCTATATGCCCAAATAATTTCATTCATCATCTGATTTTCAGGATCTTATTATAATTTGAGCTAGACAATACTGTTGCAACTAATAAAAGGGAAGGGGAATCACGTAGACAGTTCAATTAGAAAACCATACGATCTAGTTATGCATATCAATTGGCACGGACCTAGAGTGCAAAATCTAAAATGAACACTCCAGCTTGCAAATACTGCTTATACAGAAGCCATAACTCTTATGGATACCCAAAATAAGCAATAAACATAATTGTAATTACAAAAAATTGGAAGGTCCTCCCCTATATTCAATCCCCCCGGATGTTTACTATTAAGCATGACAATATACCTCGATTCTAGTTGACGTAGACGTTTTTCATTATCCCCTCCTTTCTTATTAGGGATAATAGCATCGATCACAAAATATTTTAGATGGTTTAAATTCTGGTTGTGAACAGATTGAAAATGTCTGGCGACCGGGTAAGCGGAATCCGCATTAACTATGGCCCGTAAGTGCTGCAGAATACGTAGGTATACCGCCCCTTTTGTACTCCCCACGTACATAAGGTTACAGCTGCATTGTAATACGTAAACCGCTAATTCTGTGCGGCAAGTGTAATGGAATTTGAGCATGATAGGTTGAGTGTCAAAAGGTGTCGGGCAAGATCTAGTATTAACACCGAATTTACATGCTCTACAACTAAAGCAGCGGAAAAATCCTTTACGTGGAGATAGCCAATATATATATATATATATATATATATATATATATATATATATCCACCGCTTGGCTCCCTTTCCCTTCGCTAGGCGCTCCTTGGTTCTCGGTCGCGTTACTCCTGCGGTTGAGCCAACCGCTGTAAATTATCACAGGATTTCCCCGGTCCCGGGGAAGAATGGAGTCGCAGAAAGACGGCTCTGACACGCTTGTTTCAATGAAGAATCACAGTTTATTTCCAATCCATGTGGGGGGATTTAAACAACAAAAAGCTTTTCACCGGTCCTCCTCGCGCTCCTGGACGCCGCTCCTCCCTGCGCTCCTCACGTCGGGCATGCACATCGCGGCCGGCGCTTCTTCCAAGGGACTACTTTTTTTCGGTAAATTTTTTACATAACGTATATTTATTACGTTTATATAGCCTATGTCCATCTGCACACCCTGACGATTACAACGATGTATCGGGTGTGTGGATTGGCACTGTGGTTCCCGAGTTTACCCGCCTCAAAGGTTCAAAGTTCTTCCTTTATAATAGTGGTATAGATATATACACTCCTATTTGTATTTTTCCCCAAAGGAGGGCACCGTTAATGGTGTTGTATGCTGTAGGTAAGTCTATATATGAGACATAGAGGGTCTGTTTTCATCTAAAGGCTTATTCTTTGGCCAGCAATTTCAATATCAGGAAACCTTCCACCGTTGAATATCCTCTCCTAAAGCCTAACTGTGCCTTCCTTCGGGCACACTCCCTCCTCGACAGCCCATGTATCCAGTGATTGTAATAGGTATCAAACTTAGATTTTGCTTGGTATTTCCAACAGGGTGCTCATGCGGTAGCTCTTTGTAACTCTTGAGGGCCTTTTTTGTTTATTCAGGACCTGTATGCTTCCATTTCAGTATTCTGGAATTTCTTGACCTCTTATTTCAGCTTCAAACACTAGGGTCAACACTTCGGCCCACAGGTTTGGGTTGCGCTTTTGTATATCAGCAGATAATCCAACTATGCCTTGTGCCTGCAAACTATTTAAGTTCTATCACCATTGGATTCAGGGAGAGATACTCCAAATCCATTCTATATTGTCCATTTGAATTATGGGGATCTCCATGAGGGCTACATTCTATTGGACTCTGTTTCCTTACATAGCTCTCTTTTGACCCATTATTCCTCAGTCACAAGAGTTGTTACTGGTTTACTCATTGATCCCAAAAGTTTGCGCACAGTGTCCCAGAAACACTTTGATCTTCCTTTACGTAAATCTGTTATAACCTTGGACCAGGCTGTGTCTTTCTCTGTCCAGGTAGTCTTACTTATCTACTTTCTAAACCCCTTCCTGTATAGTTTGATTAGGGCTTTTCTGTTGGCTACACTCAATTTAAAAGCCTCCCTTATCTGTTTATTTATCTCTGTCTGTGCCTTGTCCCTAGCTGACCATTGTTTACCCTTGAGCCTCTTTCCATAATGTAAGGCCTTAGATGCAGTATCTCTCACTGAGTAAATTAATCTTTTGTATTGCTCTAATATTGCCCTTGGGGTTTTACCTTGATATGTTCTCAGTTGGTCGCAGATTTTTTTTTATCCTTTGGGTTTTTAGGCTTTCTGCTCATATGATCTGCCATTTCTTCTTCCACTGTATTGAATAGCTATTCTGCCAACACCCTCCTTTTTTTTTGAAGAAACGTTCAGTGATGGGGCTTATGGTCACTTCCTCGTAACTTTCCAATTTCATGATCTTTTACAGTGTCAAGATCTGAAGATAAAATGATGGTGCAGTCAATAAGTGAACATGACTTCCCATTATCAAAGGCTTATTTTGTCAGCTGGTCTCCTTTGATTCTCCCATTTATCACGGTCATACGCAGACTTTCCAGGTTTGTGCCCAGTTTTCTACCTTTACCATATCCCAGGTTTGATGTTAGGATCTGGAAAAGAATACCCAGGGAATTTCTAGTTTCTGATTGGAAGTTGTCTCACAAGGGTTGGCTGGAAATGTTTGCATCAAAGTCTCCTAACAGGAGAATTGTTACCTTTGGAAATTTCAGGATAATTTTCTCTTCCAGATCTATCATGTTTATTAATTATTTGTCCTGGCCTAGGGAGGGAAATATGCATTTTTGACCATCGCGCGCTGAAGTACCTGTTGCTGCATTGTTCGTTTTTACTATTTTTTAAAATTACTTGTTCTACTGCGCGCTCGCGCTGACGATCTTGGCGCTAGGCGCAACCTTTCTTAGCTTGTCATTGGGGGGTGCAATACTTAGATTAGATCTCACCTGCACCATAATTGGACTTCACCCCGCATTTTGCGGGAATTAGAGCCCTTCAGGGCACCTTGGGCTCTTGGGGACATCGCGTCGCGGTGATTGTAGCCACCATCTTAGGTGAGGGAACCAGGGAGTGCCGAATAGCAGGCGCCATCTTGGTTGGGGGGCTAGTGATCTCATTGCAGGACTCCCGTGTCTGAGAAGGGTTTAAAAGCGGAGCCTTCTTATCGACAGGTCAGACTAATTTGGCCATCGCGCGCTGAAGTACCTGTTGCTGCATTGTTCGTTTTTACTATTTTTAAAAATTACTTGTTCTACTGCGCGCTCGCGCTGACGATCTTGGCGCTAGGCGCAACCTTTCTTAGCTTGTCATTGGGGGGCAATACTTACATTAGATCTCACCTGCACCATAATTGGACCTCACCCCGCATTTTGCGGGAATTAGAGCGCTTCAGGGCACCTTGGGCTCTTGGGGACATCGCGTCGCGGTGATTGTAGCCGCCATCTTAGGTGAGGGAACCAGGGAGTGCCGAATAGCAGGCGCCATCTTGGTTGGGGGGCTAGTGATCTCATTGCAGGACTCCCATGTGTACGGCTATATTAGATGGCTGATTCTAAAGCGCGCAGCGGGCGCGCCGGAGGTGCGCCAGAGGTAAGCCTGTTTGCGCCCGTTCGCGCACAGGATGCGTCGGGTGCCGGAAACTCTGCCTCTCTGCATCGAGCCGCATTATCATACTCCCGTGACGAACTTGTAAGCCTCAATCTCGGCACTCTCCCTAGCTGTAAGCCTAATACCATCGGTAGGCACCCAGATTCCTTGTCCTGTGGCTTGCTGAACGTGAGATCTCTTATCAAGCACTGTGAAGAAATTGCGTTACTCATTGAGTCTTACGAACTAGACGTACTCTTCAAGACAGAGACTTGGACCACAGCGAACAGTTCGGTGGAACTGGGGATAGCCTGCCCCCCCGGCTTTAAAATAATACATAATCCTCGAGTGGGGACCAGAGGAGGTGGAGTCGGGCTAATCTTTAGGGAGACATTAGATTTCTCCCAGCTCAACATCAAGGCCATTTCTGGATGTGAACTGCTGGGTTTTTCTCTTAAGGGTCAGGGAGGTGTGTTACACACTGGGCTGCTATGCTACAGACCCCCGGCTGGCACGCTATCTGCTGTGCCTGAGCTCATAGATTTAATCTATGATTTTTCTCATTCTCACACAAGGCTGATGGTGCTAGGGGATTTCAATCTTTGGCCGGACGGACCGACGAACTCGGCTTTCGTAGAGCTGGTCCAGGCCTATCGTAGCATCGAGTTACAGCAGCTCGTACTCTCCCAAACCCACTCAAAGGGTCACACCCTTGATTTGCTCTTCGCCGACGTACGTCAAACGACTCTGCGGGATGTCCTAACCAGTGCTGGATGGACCATGCTCTCGTCCTTTTTTCTCTCTCATGTACAGCCGCTATAGCAAAGAAAAGTAGTGCGGGCGGTACAAGGATGGGTAGACAATGGTCTAAACTCCTTAAACAATCTACCCTACCTACTTTGCTTCTGGACGGCTTCATACTGGGAGACAGTGTGGACGTGAGCTACGAGACTCTTTGTCAGCGAATTTTGGCTTCTCTGGACTCCTTGGCCCCAATGCGTAAAATTAGAGCTAGGACTAATCTTGCTATGCCATGGTACTCAGAAGAACCTCAGCAGCTCAAGCTTCAGTGCAAACAGGCTGAGCGCGCCTGGAGAAAGCAGTATCTGGAATCAGATAGAGTCCTCTTTAAACAGGCATTGGCGACCTATAAAGTCCAGATTAAGCTTGCTAAAGCTAGATTCCTAGAAGAATCGCTGAAGGCAGCTGCAAATAAGTCTCAGGCCCTATTTAAGATCGTTAAAGACCTGGCCCACCCAGCCTGCACTATAAATGACATCCCGGCCTCCCAAGCTCTTTGCGACTCGCTGGCACAAGCCTTTGAGGACAAGATTGCCACCATCTTAAACAATCTTGCCTCGTCATCTGGCCATGCCGTGCACAATCCCATTCCGATTGAGAATACGAAGGATGGTGCCAAGTTAGCTGGATTGAACAATTTCCCCCTACCGTCCTTTGAGGACTTCTGTGCACTGGCTGACGGTGTGTCTTCGGGCTCACCGCTTGATCCTCTTCCACCTAAATTTTGGAAACTGTTCCGGGAAGAGCTCTTTCCCCCACTTTTTTCCATTTGCTGTCGGTCCCTCATTTCGGCACGGGTCCTAGACTGCTGGAAACTGGCTGTGGTCTCCCCACTGCTAAAGAAGGAAAACCTGGATCCTGCCTGTCCAGCTAACTATAGGCCTATTTCCCTGTTGCCATTTCCAATTAAAATTCTTGAGAAACTGGCCACAAAACATCTTTCCAACTTCCTTGAGACCACCGATTGTTTGGATGTGGCCCAGTTTGGCTTTAGGCCAGCACATGGGACTGAATCGGCACTGGTGACTGTTCTTGATGACCTTCGGACGCGTGCCGACCAGGGTCGAGCAGCCTTTCTAGTGCTGCTCGATATGTCGGCCGCGTACGATGCGGTCAGCCACGTGATCCTGATCAGGAGACTGGCGGAGGTTGGGGTATCTGGCCTGGCCCTTGAGTGGCTGGTGTCGTATCTCGATCACAGGCACCAGGTAGTAGCCCTGCCACCCTTTAAATCTAACATCAGGAGGGTTGGACAGGGCGTACCTCAGGGGTCGGCCATCAGCCCCATCCTATTTAATCTTTACCTCCGCCCCCTGATCACGTTGATAAAATCCTTTGGCATAGCAGTCACCAATTACGCCGACGACACCCAACTTATCTTCTCGTTTGAGGGTAAGGAGGCTGTGTCACAGGAGGTCTTCCATCGTTGCATGAGCACCACGGCAGAATGGTTGGGCCATAATTCCCTGCCATTTAACAGCTCCAAAACCGAGGTGCTGCATTGCTCCATGGATCGTACCCCTAGGCCTCTTCCACAGGATTTTTGGCCTCCTGATTTTCAAGGTACCAGCTTGCCTGCTGAATCCGTTCGAAACCTGGGGGTGATGTTTGGCTCCAATCTGCAGCTAGACGTATCAGTAAATAAAACGGTGGCCACTTGTATGGCACTGCTCTGCTCGCTGCGGAAGATCTTACCTATGCTCCCTGTAAAGGCTAGACCAGAGGTAGTGCGGAGCATAATTTTAAGTCGGCTTGACTACTGTAACGCACTACTTCTGGGGGCGCCTGCTACTTTGGTGGGAAAATTGCAGCGCGTACAGAATTTCGCCGCCAAACTAGCACTTTCGTGCCGACGCCTGGACTCTTCTGCCACGGCACTTAGGGACCTTCACTGGTTGCCAGTCCCTCAACGGATTGACTTTGAAGCTTTGTGCTTGGTATTTAGGGCTCTTCACGGACAAGGTCCGTCCCCTCTGCAGGACCTCTTCTATTGGTACACCCCGTCTAGATCACTCCGGTCAGCCTCGGCCTACTTGGTAGTAGTGCCCAAGATTCTGAGGTCCCGGATGGGTGGTCGGTCCTTCAAGTTCACCGCAGCGAGACTGTGGAATTCCCTTCCGTTGGGCCTGAGGGGTTTGGAAGACCTCCCTTCTTTTAAGAAAGCCTTAAAAACATACTTGTTCCCTAGAATATTGTAAATGGATCGGATGCTGGAAACATCATGTATGTGTCATAACAGTCTAAGCGCCAGGATGCCCGTCGGGTGACAGTTATTGCGCTATACAAGAATGCCAATACATACATACATACATACATTTACTATTACTGAAACTATACCACTGGAAGTCAAACATCCCCCTTTAGGTTATTCAAACCTGAAATTATGATTTCAAATGTGTAAATTCACTGAATATTCTTGCACCCTTTACTTCATGTTTCACTCCAATTAGAAGTGTCAAACAGGGCAACCATGTTTTCCCTTTACTTCGTTTAGATTATAAACTAATAGGGCTTTAAGTGGAATGAAATAATTGGAGGGTCTCTCAAAGGGCGTAGTCAATGTAATTAAGTGCGTGGCTTAAAAACACGATGAGCTAAAAATCTGTGTTTCGGATAGTGTGCCGCCCGACTTGTATTTTGCTGTTTCTGTCATTGCATCCAGATATATGATACAACAAGTAACATCATACATACAAGCCAGAACTATTGCCTTTGTGAACACTGCATCTTTGCTCAGTTATCAGTCTGAATGCACACTTCAAAAAACGAAAGGCCACATTCAAGAAATTTGAAATGTGGAAAATAAGGGTTCTCAGTGCTGGATGCACACTTCAAAGAATAAATAAAAAACCACGTTCGAGTCCCCCTGGTGTCACCAGTAACCTTTCATTTTTTTCACTGAAAGCATGTTTTTTCTTATGTAGTGTAAATCTATTCATCCAGCATCGAGGAATTTGAAGAGGTGGTTGGGGTGGGAGTGAAGGGATTAAAAATAGGTATATCTGGACTGTCAGTGTGCTGATATGCTCTGATTGGTCAGTTTAAAGGGGGATAGTCAATCCTGACTTGCTGACCACAACATGCACAATATGAGCATGTTGTGGCAGCCATTAGAGGTCATGGGTCCCTGCATTCGGAAAATGAAAGAAAAAAAGCATATTCCACATTCTCTTGTTTCTACAGATGGTTCCTTTGACTTCACTTGCGACTGTAGCATGCATTCGGGCTGGGAATGCACCTATTCTTTTACCAAACACTCTGCATATCACTCAAACAAAAACAGCACCAGAAATTCTGTAGTCAAACGTATTTATTGTGATCTTGGTGGCCCCCAACAGCCAAGATCACAATGAATCACTTTTGCTGCAGAATGTTTGGAGAAAACAGAACATATAGAGGGAAATGTTTTCACTTTCCATCACCGTAGCACTCATTTCCACCTGAGCGCACACTTTTAATTTTGATTCTGGTATTGATGATACCGTACCAGTTTGTGTACTTTGATGTCGACTAGTCATTACGACATTCCCACGAGATAACAAGCATTTGCAATGCAATAGGTCTCGCATTAGGAAAGTTTGAGCTATTGGTATTGTAAATGACAATTTTTTTATTTATATTTTGTTTTTGAAAATAACTAAATTAATAGCTTTGTCATTTACAATGCCAATAGTTATAACTTTCGCAAATGTGACACCTATAGCATTTGTAATGCAATATGTGTTGTATTTACGTGACTTACATGTATTAATATTACAAATAACAATGGCTTTTCATTTTTTTTCAATAGTTAATAATTAAATAAAAGTTATTGTAATTTATAATGGCAATAGCTTAAAGTTTTGTAAATAACTTTTGTGAAGATTATGTTCAGTGTATTTTATTGTGACGAAATTCCAAGAACAGAAGTGAAATATTAACATGTTTTTGTTACATTTGTAATAAAGCTTCAAACATTGAGAGAGCATATTTGAACCAGGTGTTGTTGAATGGTCGCAGAGATTGATGATGTGGTGGCGCTGAGTGATGTTGTGATGGCAAACGAGTGATGCTGTGGCGTTCAGTGATGCTGTGGTAGCACATAGTGATTTTGTGAGGGTGAGGGGGTGTGAGGGTGAGGGGGTGTGAGGGGGAGGGGGAGTGAGGGGGAGGGGGAGTGAGGGGGATGTGAAGGTGAGAGGGGGTGAGGGTGTGTGTGAGGGTGAGGGGGTGTGAGGGTGAGGGGGTGAGAGGGTGAGGGGGTGTGAGGGTGAGAGGGGGTGAGGGGGTGTGAGGGTGAGGGGGTGTGAGGGTGAGTGAGGGGGTGTGAGGGTGTGTGAGGGTGAGGGTGAGGGTGGGGGGTGAGGGTGGGGGGTGAGGGTGTGTGAGGGTGTGTGAGGGTGAGGTTGTGTGAGGGTGAAGGGGTGTGAGGGTGAGGGGGTGTGAGGGTGAGAGGGGGTGAGGGGGTGTGAGGGTGAGGGGGTGAGAGGGGGTGAGGGTGTGTGAGGGTGAGGGTGTGTGAGGGTGAGGGTGTGTGAGGGTGAGGGGTGTGAGTGTGAGAGTGTGGGTGAGGGGTGCAAGGGTTTGAGGGGGAGGGTGTGGGGTTGTGAGGGTATGGGGTGTTGAGGGTGTGGGGTTGTGAGGGTGAGAGGGTGAGAGGGTGAGGGAGGGTGAGGGGGTGACAGGGGTGACGGGGGTGAGGCTGAGTGAGGATGCGGGTGTGTGAGGGTGAGGGTGTGTGAGGGTGAGGTGGGTGCGGGTATATGAGGGTGAGAGGGTGTGTGAGGATGAGGGTGAGGGTGAGAGGGTGTGTGCGGATGTGTGTGAGGGTGAGGGGGTGAGGGTGTGTGAGGGTGAGTGAGGGTGAGAAGGTGAGTGAGGGTTTGTGAGGGTGAGGGGGTGTGAGGGTGAGGGTGTGTGAGGGTGTGTTGGGGTGAGGGTGTGTGAGGGTGAGGGTGTGTGAGGGTGAGGGTGTGTGAGGGTGAGGGTGTGTGAGGGTGAGGGCGTGTGAGGGTGAGGGGGTGTGAGGGTGAGGGGGTGTGCGGGTGAGGGGGTGTGAGAGTGAGGGGGTGTGAGAGTGAGGGGGTGTGAGAGTGAGGGTGTGTGAGAGTGAGGGGGTTGTGAGGGGGTGAGGGTGTGTGAGGGTAAGGGGGTGTGAGGGTGGGTGGGTGAGAGGGAGGGTGAGGGTGAGAGGGTGTGTGAGGGTGAAAGGGTGTGTGAGGGTGGGGGTGAGGGTGAGTGTGTGAGTGAGGGTGAGGGGGTGTGAGGGTATGTGAGGGTGAGGGGGTGGCGACTAGGGAGGAATGGACAGCAACATCCAATCTATATATACTGAAAGGTCTTCCCATACACTGTTACCTATTTGAAGATCCTTAACCCACTCACAAATTGCAATTTCTGGAATTGCTCTGAAAGCAGGCTTAATAAGGTATGTAGAACCAGAGCGGTAGACACACATTGCTCCACGATAGGGTAACTTGCCTTGAAGCAGAATTAATAAAATTAAGCCATGAATGTTTTATATGCTAAAACAAATTAGCTACGTTATCTGCATCAACATTAGTTGAGAGGCCAAAGAACAGTGTAAGAAAAATAGGCCCCAGAGGTTTTATTTGTGTGACTTCACTGCATAACAAGATAAGACCCCTGTTATAACCTATTTTAAGGCACTGTGGGAGGAAGCGGGCCGTATATATAATTATACTTCAAAACGAATACAGATTATGTAAAAAGCGTTTTCATATGAAGAGTTATGAATAGTAAAAAAAAAAGTATAACTACGTGAGTTAATGGATGCCCAACGCTTCAGCAATTTAATTAGCAGGCTTGAAATCCAAAAATAAATCCACGGGCTGCTTCATAGTTCAATAAGAGCACAGACCCTGCTCTTGTAGTGATAGGGAGGGTGCCGCCGCGCTGCCCGCGGCGACCCGGAAGCTCTGGGCCGGCCGGCCAATCCGCTCGCGGCCGACCGGAAGTCCCGCCTCCCGAGGTCCGTAAAGAGGCATGCCGGCGCATGGAGCGCCCTGCCGGTCCGGGGTAGCCCGGGTCCCCAGAAGGGGGCCGGGGAGAAGGAGGAGTGTGGCGCCTGTTGCGGGGCTCCTCTGACCTGAGGGAGCCCCGATTCAGAAGAGGAGACGAGACGCGCCGCGCCGTGAGGAGCGGAGCGCGAGAGGAGCCCCGCCGGAAGAGCGCAGTCGTGAGTGGGGCCCAGGGCAGATGTGAAGTGCGTGCGTGCCTGTGTGTATGCCTGGGTGCCTGGGGGGGACGGGGGGGGGGGGAGGGGCAGGGGGCGAGTGTGTGCGCGAGTGTGTGCGCGAGTGTGTGCGCGTGTGTGTGCGTGTGTGCGCGAGGGAATGTGTGTGCGCATGCGTGAATTGAGAGAGAATGCGAGGTAGGGGATAGTGTGCCGTGTGCCTGTATGTGTGCCGTATGCCTGCTTGTGCATGCCCGCGCCTGTGTGTGTGTGTGTGCGTGCGTGCGTGCGTGCATGCAGAGGGGTGGGGGCTGCCTGTGGCTGTGTGTGAGCAAGGGCTTTGCTCCGCGCAAGCGCAGCTCAGATGCGCGCTCCCGAGGTGAAATCTGACATCGTCAAAGCGCGCGTCTGGTAGCTGTCCACATTCCTAAATATGGGACACAATAGGTCTGAAGCAGACACCTTCAATGCTCACGCATTGAGGGTAGGTCTGCTCGACCTAAAAAAGAGGGAAAGCGAAGGAAACAGAGAGAGATATTTCATAAGTGAAACGCACAGATTACCTATTCTTAAGTATGATCTTAACAATGCTAACTCAATAATTTTACATTGGCTAACAGACAACAATAAAAATTAAAGTATTACGATTTTAGATGCTAATACTTGAGATCAAAGTACTGCACATAATAACCAATGAAAATGATCTCACCAGCTTCATGTTAGCCTCTTGAATTCTTAAACATGATAATTGACGTAATGTAACTGTAAAATGATTTTTAATTTATGAAATGTAAAGTTCTGAAAACATTATTAATGTGGGTATCCAATGGGAGGGCGTGTCTAATGGTGGTTGGTGGGACAAGAAGTGGCAGAGAAAACAGACAAGTTTTGATTGTGAGCCCCTTTTGGCAGATTTAAGGGGGTGCTCACTCTCGGTGCTTGACGAAGTAGTGTTGGAACTGTGACGACCCTAGTCAATAGACGACGCCTGTAATAGGCTCCCCCTGGCCTGCAGCAGCAGGGAAAAGGCTTTACCTCGGATGACAAGGTCAGCTCCTGCTTCTGAAATAGGAGCCATTAGGAAGGATCCTGCATACACCCCATTATTCTTCTTAACAGAAGCATCTATTTCAAGGTGCAGCAGCATTGGATCAGGGATCTGAGGAATAGGAAAGAATACAAGTTAAAGTTAAGTGCATTTTTTATTTGAATGGGCCATGCTTCCTTTTTTGCTTGAATAGGAAAAGAACGACGACCTTGCTCCTCTTTTAAAAACCATGATGTATTGCTTTACCAAGGAACACAGGTGAATTCTCTTTTTAGTGACACCATGGTAGAGGATAGACTCATTCATCTTAATCTAGTCTATAAGTGCCATACAAAATTGGTTTCCGATTACAGGGAAGTATGTACCTTTTATAGAAGCTTCAAAAAGTTTATTTTCTTGAACAGCATCGCAACAGTATAAATGCTACTGGTAGTATTATGATAATGGTTAAGTGAGGTAAACCCACCTAAAAAATTAAAACTGCAACATTCTGCTGGTTGCATATGGAAGGAAAGCATATTTTGTGGACTTTTAAAATATTGTCTTTCGAAACGGGAAACCTTGAATAGGATGTTGGCCTCTTTTCCTCTTTTAAAACCTTTTATTCAAGCGTTTATACAGAACACGGATCACGAATGTTGTCACAATTGTTTATCACCAGACAAAACATAAGAATAAGTAAATAAAACAAATCTGTCTTTAGCAGGCCAGTGCAACAGACAGACAGAAACAAGCCAGCAACAAAACAAAAATATTATAGGGCGCCGCCGCGCTGCCCGCGGCGACCCGGAAGCTCTTGGCCGGCCGGCCAATCCGCTCGCGGCCGACCTGAAGTCCCGCCTCCCGAGGTCCGCGAGCTGCCGGCGCATAGAGCGCCCTGCCGTCCGGGGTAGCCCGGGTCCCCGGGAGGGGGCCGGGGAGAAGGAGGAGTGTGGCGCCTGTTGCGGGGCTCCTCTGACCTGAGGGAGCCCCGATTTAGATGAGGAGCCGCGCCGCGCCGTGAGGAGCCCCGCCTGAAGAGCGCAGTCGGTGAGTGGGGCCCAGGGCTGATGTGAAGTGCGTGCGTGCCTGTTTGTATGCCTGGGGGGGTTGGGGGGGGGAGGGGGGGAGTGTGTGCGCACGTGTGTGCGTGTGTGCGCGAGGGAATGTGTGTGCGCATGCGTGACTGTGTGTGATTGAGAGAGAATGCGAGGTAGGGGATAGTGTGCTTGTATGTGTGCCTGTATGTGTGCCGTATGCCTGCGTGTGCATGCGCGCGCCTGTGTGTGTGTGTGTGCGTGCGTGAATGCAGAGGGGTGGGGGCTGCCTGTGTCTGTGTGTGAGCAAGGGCTTTGCACCGCACATGCGCAGCTATCAGACGCTCGCTCCCGAGGTGAAATCTGATCTCGTCAAAGCGCGTCTGATAGCTGTCCACATTCCTAAATACGGGCCACAATAGGTCTGAAGCAGACACCTTGAATGCTCACGCATTGAGGGTAGGTCTGCTCGACCTAAAAACGGGGCACGGTCCCGAAATGCATAGGGATGTACATTTCTCAATTTGGTTATAGCACAAGAAGAAAATATAATTTGTGTAAAGCAAGAATTATATGAAGAATTTAACAGCATTGTGAAGGAACAATGTAACGAACATAATTAAAGATGAACATTTGAACACATGAATGACAAACGGAGTTTTGTGTATCATTGTTATGTCCACAAGCGGAACTAACTTTGTGTACCCAGGGTGAGACTAGTCACAGGAGAAGTGCCAACTGTGCACAGTGTCATTTAATTGACTTTGCATCTTTGTTATTTCAAGGTTCAACTCCCCAGGGTCAGAGGGAGTTCACCCACTGGCACCCAAAAGAACTTTCAACTTATAACAAATTGCTGAAGAAGAAGCAAAATAAACACAGAAAAACAGAAAGTGTGCCGCACAATACACATTACGTCCTACTGGAGGAAACAGGGAACCTTACAAATGATGAATCAGAAACTGGAATGGTAGAAAGTATGTAAAAATAAAAACAAAAATATTCTGCAATGACCAAAGCTTTTGAGAAAAGCAGAATAATGTTTAACTGAATGTGGTGTGGGTGACTCAGAAGTTGGAGTATGCAGTCTTTGTCACACTGTTAAAACAGATGAGCAAAATAGGTTGCACAAGTTTGAACAACAGGGTAAAATTGCAGTATTGGCGTTTAGGTTAAACCGTGTTGTTTAAAATGGTTTTAAATATATTTTCAATTTGCCTGAAACAATAAAAACAGTTCACATTTTTAATATCTCTAAATACTAAGTAAAATATCCTATAAGTACTTTTCCTTTAAGAATTGAATATAATTATCAAATAGGCGCATAGTCTCATCCTGTCATCTGACCTCTCTAACATGACATATGAAAGATCTGTTAAGAGGGATGAAACAAGGGAAGAGGGATTTGTGGGGTTATATTTTTTGTGGGGTCTTCTAAAGGCCAATTACATGAAAAGAGTTTGAAATCTTAAAATCAGATGATCAAAAGGTCAGGCCCTTGCTGTTGTCCCCAGATTCAGGCTCAGCAGGATGGGGGGCCGCTCCTTTAGGGTGAGAGCCGCGTTGATCTGGAACACCCTTCCAGTTGAAATTCGGCTGCTTGAGGACTTGCTGTCTTTTCGTAGAGCCATAAAAACCTTCCTGTTTTAGCCTCCCCGTCTAAATACTTTTCTGTGGCATTATCTCCATGTTGTGTTATGATTGCTCCGTGTCTCTGCGCCGGGATGCTCCTTCGCTGGAGTCGCTGTTCGCATAATAAATTGTTATAACATAACATAACATAACATAACATAAAAGTATAGTCACAGAATACTACAAGATGGTACGTAAAATGACATTTACACCCAAGAGTTAATGGGGGAGATTGCATGTCCTTTGGCAGTACATATTGTTATCAAACTACAGTTATTACACACCTACAAAGGTTTCCTAAATATGAAGGAATCTTTGTTTTTCAGTGTTTTTGAATCCTTAATAATAACGTGCAGTTTAGATATCATTGTAGTGAATGTCTTCGCTTCCTCATTTATTTATAACCCAAGGCTCAAGAACTAAATCCTATATCCTAGATCAATAGGTTGATTTGTTCTGGTGAAAGACATGGCTGACAGTTCTTGTTCATTTGACTAGCTTATATACTTAAATACGCAGCTGCCCAGATGTGTCATTTGTGTATAATTCCAGGGCTTCATATGACTCTCACGTATGCATTTGATTTTCTGTGTTTTTATGGATTTCTTGCTAAAATCAAAATAAAGTTTGATTTGATTTGACTCTTCCCAGAGTTGGATTGCTAGTCTTTTGAGTTTATTGTACAGTGAGGGGTGTTGTCAGGGACTATCCGGTACTATGTCAGGAACACAGTCCGGGACTTGGGCAAGGACTGGGAACTGGGTAGAAAACGTACAGTGCACAGAAAGAGCAGTACAGCGCTGCCCAGTATCACACAGCGAGTCAGAGGAGAAAAGGGATCAAAAGGGGAAGCCTGTACAAATGAACAAGATGAGTAAGGCTCAGAAAGGAAGGGCACTGACAAGGCAATTTAGCATTCAGAATAACTACACCCAGGACGAATGTGCAAGACATATATATGAAACAACATTAACAATAAAGGGGTGTGTGGGGTAAGGCACTCAGGAGCTCCACAGGTAAGACTGAAACTCAATAAGTTCCTCATCTCACGTTACAGATACTGACTGCAAATACCCACATATAGGCTACGCATGCAAAGGCAGGGTCTGTGGAGCGTATACCTATAGTGATGTTATAAATGTAACTCAAAGATAATACTCACAGCGAATAAGAAACCTCACCTAGGTAGTCAGCTGTGCCCACGGATCCTGGTGATCAAACAGGAACACACAAGGCAGTAACAGCAAGGGGGTGGAACTAAACACAAGCACAATAGACAAGGAGCTAACAAAGAGGAGTGCTTAACAGGAAAGGAAGGAAATCACAGGGCACACTTGGCAGAAAGCAGATAACAAGCATACAAGGCAATAGAAGCAAGACAGCAGAATAGAAAGACAGCAAACTAGGAACTGGAACCAAGGAAATGGGAAGAAAGGCAGGGACTGGAAAAGGATATACAGAAGGGGAGGCTACAAGGGTATACTAGAATAGTGCAGGTTAAGGAATAAAGAAAACAAACTAGCATAGAAGGCAGTGCTGGGGCAGGAACAAGAATTGAGCTGAGGCTCAGGAGTTAAGGTAGCACTGCAGGCAGTGATGGTTCAGCAACAGGGAATTACTAAAGCTTCAGGAGTCAAGGTAGCACTGGAGGCAGTACTGGTTCAAGGAAACAGGATATAGCTACAGCTCAGGAAACAAGGAGTCACGAGAGCACTGCAAGCAGTGCAAACCAGGGACAAGAAATAGCTGAAGCCCAGGAATAAAGAATAACTATAGATCAGGAGCTCTGGAAACAAGGTAGCACTGCAGGCAGTGCTAATTCAGGCACAAGGAATAGCTATAGCTCAGGAACTCAAGAAACAAGGTAGCACTGCAGGCAGTGCTAATTCAGGCACAAGGAATAGCTATAGCTCAGGAACTCAGGAAACAAGGTAGCACTGTAGGCAGTGCTAATTCAGGCACAAGGAATAGCTATAGCTCAGGAACTCAAGAAACAAGGTAGCACTGCAAGCAGTGCAAATCAGGAACAAGAAATAGCTGAAGCCCAGGAATAAAGAATAACTATAGATCAGGAACTCAGGAAACAAGGTAGCACTGCAGGCAGTGCTAATTCAGGCACAAGGAATAGCTATAGCTCAGGAATCAAGGAGCAAGGATTAACTATAGCTCAGGAATCAAGGAAGATCAAAAGCTCAGGAAACAAGGATTGGTCTCACCGGAAAACAGCTACAATGACCAACTTCGGCCTAAAGGGAGCTGGGCTTAAAAGAGCTCAGAGTAATCACATGCAGCAGGTGTGAGCAGGCAAGCAGCAGCCAGCCACAGGTGAGCTGAATTCCTAAATAGTGTCTTAATGGCTGGAAGTCAGGATATGCATGCAGGGGAGGGTCTGGAAGCTTATTAGAACTCTGCAAAGTCCCACTATACGGTCCACCGGTGGTGGGTACGAGAGCAGAGGGAGTGAATCGTGACAGGTGTATTTTATTTATTCATTTTGAAAAGTATTGCTGCAATGAAGGTAGTAGGGACAACATTTTCTTCTATAATAACCCAATCAAGATTCGCTCGCTGCTGACAAGCAAGCATGCTGACTGAGTCACAGCAAGTGCAGCATTGTGATATTTAAAGTCTGGAATGTCTAATGCTCACTCCTGAGATCATTGTCAGATCTTCTCTGGTGCTAATTAGATTTTGCTGCTACCCCCACAGGAATATCCTCATTCTTTGTTTGAAGTTGGAAAGAAAGCATCTTCAATCCAAGGACAGATATAGGGGGAAAAGTACCACATACCGTGGAATATTGAGAGTAATTAGGGAATTTGTATAATCTTACTTCATTAAAATGTAAGAACAGTAAAAGAAGGTTTTACATGGCTCATGCTCTGCTCACATCATCTGAATTTCACAAATTAGCCTGTCTGGAGAAGCTGAAACAAGAGCTTCACCTAGGAAGTACCTGCACCCAAATGGACTTACATGAATACAGATGCACAATTTCTGAACGAGTAAATAATCCCAGGTAACAGAAAAGCAAGTGACGTGCATAATGGGGTTCTGATGTGCACTATAAATACATAACGTGTCACACTTAAACAAAATGTGGTCGTAGAAATGTTCTTCTACTACCAGGGGTGCCCATGAATGATCAGTGAACGCTGAAAACAGAACAACCACTCATTATGCTAACAATTCATATATAGATGAATTGTATGTAAATAGATCTCAGATGGGGGACCTCACTAACTCGCTAGTTTGAGCTATCACGCATCAATGTTTGAAATCCCTCGCCTCCCTCGTCCAGTCTACATCCTCAATAGAGTAAACCAACATAAAAAAGAAGTACATGATTAACTCATTTTTATTTTCACCAAATGTAGTAATATTCTGATTTCATTGTGATCAGAACCTCAAGATCCACAGTGGTTGGTCGAGGTCCCTAAACCTGTCCTCACCGAGTTTGCAGACTGGCCCCTTCTGAGCTCTGCTGTAACTAGCCTGAGTTGTGGGTAAACCAGCCCCAAAAAGCACTAATCCTTGTGTTTTATAAGAGGGTGGAAGCTGGAGCTCTCCGACAGGTTTGTCTATTAATTAAGGCACCTCCCTCTGCCTACGAGTGGAAAACCTATTCACACTGGATCCCTTCCTTTGATACCCTCTTTCAAAGGTGCCACAGTGGCTGGGAAAGAGTCAGATTCAAAGACACACCCGCACTACCTCTGCCTGTCCTTTACGTGTGCCAGTGTGACTCAACTTCCCTCTCTTCGTGTTACAGACAAGAGCAATCGGGTATTTCTTGGGTGCAGGAGGACCAGTAATGCCCTTTGCCTTGTTCTGCTGATAGGTATTGCCCAGCAGGACAGGGATTCCAGAAGTCCCAGAAGTCCCTTTTTTGTCCAGAGACAGCCTAAAAAGAGCTGTGCACATATTTTTCTTAAGTGTGAGAATCATACTTACAGTCACTGCAGTCAAAGCTTGGCAAATCCATGGGATTTTGCCAGGGTTTAGACACTGATAAACAAAACTCATATTTTGGTGAATTTATAGTATAGTCATCAATCAATTTGATAATATCTAAAACATTCTAGGTTGATAAATGTATTAGCTTATCTCAAGTCAAAAAAAACGACGGCTTTTATACACAAAAATGCCTTTGGAAATGGAAAAGCTCCTTCAGCCTGTGCAGTAAGTAACACTCTTGAATTATGTTACTGTAGAGGTATGCCAGCTCCAAACTCATTTCTAAACGTTATACTGCAAGGTCTCGTTGGCTCAACGGCACCTGTTAAAGGTGATTTAATTAATATTACAACTAATAGGCTCTTAAACATATCAAAAGAATTACACACGCTTGCCACTGCTTGGCGTACAGCAGTGCAGAGCTCCTAGGGCAGCCCTGATTCCATGATTTCTAATCTCAGGTGTTGGTGATGCAAAACAACACTGCATCCCATGGGCAACATTTGGCTTTTATGGCCTTTGTACAGCTTTGTGCATTTTTACTGTGGCCTTAGCAAACCTCATGTTAACTACTTGAGGTTTACCAATTACTCTGTGCTTTAGGGATCAGATTCACTGGAGTGTGTTTAGCAGCATCACAGGGCTCAAAATTCCAAATAGGGTGGCAAATCTGTTCAGAAATGAAATAAATATTCTGTGAAGAACAAGAGAAAAGGTGAATTTTCCTACATTTATGCAGTGGCTAAAATATCAAAATATGCGTAGAATAAGTGAGCTCAAGGTTGCATGAACCTTTATCACTTGATTCCTAAGTCTTTATCATATACCAATGATTGATAAAAAAAAAAAAGACAAAATATGAAGGGATAGGCATTAGGGCTTTCAGAATGTAATTATGCAACCAAAAACTGGGTGCGTAAAGAAAGATCTGCAGGGTTGTTTAATACAAAGGTGATGGGGAAAAGCATGCCAGGCTGTGCTTGTATTGTAGGTGTGAATATGGACAAGGATTCTGGACGGAGACCCTGGATGGCCTTAATATGGAAAAGTAACCTTTTAAGAGGAGGCCCATTAATGATATGAAGATTTATGCAGAAACAGCTGTACAAACAAAACACACAGGAGGAAAGAAAGAGAAACTATTAAGTAATCATTGGGATCTTCTGTCTGGAGCACACGTTTAAATTTTTGAAAATTATGGAATTGGTAGAGAGTTTCATGATGGCGAGAAGGGTTGGGGTTACCGAGGTAAGGCAGGAAACTATAGCCAGAGGGGGGGTTTTCATGTGTGCATGAACATTCCTTAAATAGGTTGTTAGAGGTTTCTTGTAAATGGATATTGTTTTGGGTACAAAAGGGTTAGCCTTGTTTCAGGACAGGTGGGATAGCTGAAGGAGTGTAGCCGTGGTGAGCCCTTAGGTTGTGGAGGACAGATAATCCTGAATTCATCACCGGCACTGCCGTAGAAGCTCAGTATTAAGTACACAAATAAGGCAAATCTGTTTCTGTCCCATCCCGCCCAATGCCAACATTTGTCAACACAGGTACTCCCCGGATTCGAACATTGCAACAGCCTGCTTGTTGGCCTTCCTCAATGACCTCTCCATTGGAGAAGGCTATCAATGTCACCACTTGAGCTTTACTCAGCCTTCCACACAAACTGAAGACACTTGCATTTAAAGAGACCTGGCTCACATTTTGACACAGCAGCTCCTCGCCAAGAATCTTCGATCTCCCAGTCTGAGTCCCCCAGCAACATCCAACCCTCCCTAGGCATCAACCTGGTTCGGATCCCTCCATCTCCTGGGTCCCCTTCATTGGCGCCCCATGTCTCCCGTCACGTACGCCTGCTCCCCGCTGAGCGAGTTTAAGTGGGTCCTGACGGGGCACCTAATGTGGTTTGAAAAGAACAACAGCTAATTCCATAATGGCATGCAGACTGTTCATCGTCTGTGCTTCTGTGCACTGTTTTGTAATTTGCTGTCCGCTTATCACAATATAGCTCATTTGTCCAATACACTTGTTTTCCATTCTGGTTTTAGGTCACTAATCGCATTTGACTCTCATGCTTTCTGCTTTTATTGCTTTCATGCACAACATGTCTGCTCAAAAGGTTCACCTTGACCCCATCAATAAAAAAAAATAAAAAAGAATCGGTAGGTGCAGGACTGAATGAGGACCGATGCGTCCAGGATGATGAACTAGCAGCAAGGAGGGGGCTGGGAGAGAAAAGATGGGCAGAAGGTCATGGTAAATGGGATAGGTAGCCATGGACGTCATTGAGGGGTTGCCAGGGGTCCCTGCTAAGACCCTGGGCTTCCCCCTTGCGACATCTGTCACTGCCTTTGGTACCCCCGCCCCCAAAGGTGGTAAAAACAGTGCAAGTTACATTGGGGCAACTCGCCCGTACGGGCGTTGGTTGGAGACCTACTTTTTTTGTTTTCAGTCAATTTTTTATTGCACTAATAGTGAATAATAATATACTATTCACTATTAATGTAACATAAAATGAACAATTAGCTGGAATAAGACCGTCCATGGCAACGGAGGTAAGTATAAATTATTTTAAATATATACTGCGTGTGTGCTTGCGGGCGAGAGCGCGTTTATGTGAGAAAGCGCGTGTGTTTGAGTGAATGTATGCGTAAGTGACTGAGTGAGTGAAAGTAAAGGTCAAATGGTGCGTGATGTCGCTTGTGATGTCGTTATCCCTACCTCTAGCATTTTGGTGAAATGACGTCCATGTGGTTAGCCCGAATGGAGAACCTGGAATCCCTCCTAGGTGGCGGCATAAGATTTTTGATGCTTTCGCATTTTGGTTGGTTCAGATTTGCAAGGGTAGGCAGTCTGGTGGCAGCATTTGAGTGAGCTCAGACCTGTCACATTAAAGCAGCCTTTTACCTACCACCCTTGCATCTGTTATCAGACCTATTTGTCCATTGAAGGCGCGCGGTGAGTGGGGAAAGTTGTGTCTCCCCTCGAGAAACTGGAATGTCTTTTCATTGCAAAATATGTTTTCCTTAACAGTTGTGTGAGGCATCCGCAGGGAATGTTACCTAAGGAGACACTTGAACAATGTGTTAGTTTTGGTTGATACAGGAGGGCTGGGCCGGGGACAGTGGGAGCAGCAAGTAGATAGGTCTGGAAGGAGTAGACGGTCCATTGGGTCCAGCATGGCAAGGCCGTCCAGTAGGCACAAGATGTTATGGTTGACCGGTAGATCTAGGATGTGGACTAAAGGGTGTGAGGTCCACGGAGCGAGATCGCTTTCCTAAACATGACCCATATGGACCACAGGGATGGGCACAGATGCTTTCCGATTAGGGTCAACTTACGGAGAGAGCGCCTGTGCGAGAACACTGGAGAGTGACCACCAGTGCATACATGTACCGAGCACTGGGAGTGTGTGCTGGAGCAGTGCAGAGTGCCCTCTTGTAGGTCCTGGTTCTCTAGATAATTTTTTTGTCTTAATCAATGCTGTTGCGAATATGTCAGTGCATCCACCTTCTTTAGAGAAGAACAAGTAACGAAGGAGCCAGTAAAGCTCAGACTGCTGTCTACAAGAGCGCCAAGAAGACTCGCAACAGGCATGACACTCCTTCCCAGGCAAATGAGGCCCAGTCAAGATCCTATGGGCAGGTCATAGCTTCCTACTGGGGAACACAGTGCCCCTCAAAATCACATAGGGTGTATCTGTAACAGAACTCACTCACGACCCAAACACACCTTTTATTAAGCGCAATATAGAAGGGGCATATAGCACATATAGGGATACGTGGAGCTCTCTCTGCCATCAGGCTCCGAGACCAGCATATCACAAACCCTAGGAATGTAACTTAGAGGACTTGGCCACCCTAGGGACTGTGAGACAGCAGCAGAAGCCAAGCGACAAGAACTTCCAAACACCTTGGAACTTTACCTCACTCATTCCTGTCTGGGTGAATGGGTTTGCATTGCCATGACGACCAGCATTCCTAGGAACGTAACAAATTAGGAAGGGAAGCTAACTAACACTATAAGGTTAGCTCCTGCCACACCTGGCGCCCACGGTAAAGTCATATGGTGGAGTGCACACGGCACACAGATGCAGCATCGCCAGACTTGAACCCAGACAATGCTGGAAAGAGACAACAAACCAGGCATTCCCCTAAAATACTCCCATGGTCTGGAGCAGGGTTGTTCAATGTCAGTCCTGGAAGGCCGGATCCATGCCATATTTTTAGCATATCAACACTTAGATAAATGTAGTTATCCTAAAACTCTAGCATGAATTCGGCCCTCCAGGACCGACATCGCAGAACCCTGGCCTACAGTACCACATATAACAGATTGGGCAGTATTTATATTTTCTCCCCTTCTTCAAGGAACTGAAAACCCATCTCTTCAGCAACATATCATCAGTGTAACCATTTGGTATCCAGAACTCCCATGAGCACCTCTTTGCGATCCTCCCTGTAAGTCACCCTCAGAAAGGGGCCAATCCTCCCCTTTCTGCGACAGACAAACACCCTTCATAGTGTTACACACTTCCCCTTAGTTGTTGGTGGGTATGCCAATGTGTAACTGGCTGTACTTTGCAGACGTCACATACATACACATACATACACTGAGTAGAAGTATGTGCATGATTGTATTTACCCAGGCGAGTACAAATGCGAGCATGCAAGCAGGTATGACTGGAACCTTATTGGTGTGTTATGTCAACAAGCACAACATTCAGCAACCCTAGCCATCAACATGTTTTTAATATATCATCCACCCTCAGCACCTAGTCACAGTAATAGAAGATATGGGGCCAGATGTACAATGCTTTTTTACGTTCGCAAATGGTCTGATTGACATAATCAGGTCTTTTGGGAACTCAAAAAGGCATTCTTAAATGTGCAAAGGCCCAATTTCGATTCGGTAACCTATTGCTGAATCACAACTTGAGTTTGCGATTCAGTATGAGGAAGTTGCGTGTTTAGGGCATCCCTGTCTAATACATAATCACAGTGGTATGAGTGAATATTTGACGACCAAATTGGGGTTACAAAACATTTGTATTTTATTGCCTAATTTAAGTATGTGGTAACCATTCACAAATGGGAAGGGGTCCTTAAGGACCCCTTACCCTTTGTAAATGCTTGTTAAAACATGTTTTAAAAGTAGGCAGTGGTCCCACGGACCACTTCCTACTCTTAAAAAATGGAATGAAAACTGTTAATTTTTCTTTTTTTATAACGGGCTGTATTAAAAAAAAAAAGAGATTGGTTTATTTGAAAGCAATCACAGACATGTTGGTCTCGTGACCTAGCAGGCCACCATCCCTTTGAATTTTGCGATTTCCAATGGGTCGCAAACCGAGACCTACCTCATTAATATTCATGAGGTAGGTCTATTTGCATCCCACTGGGAAATGCAGAATGTGTCAACCACACATTTGTACATGGGTGTTTGAGATTACCAAATATCAAATTGCAAAACTTTGCTATTTGGTAATCGCAATCGATTACCTACGTATATTTGCCCTTAGCACCGAAAGCATGAATCATCCTTGGGCAACGGGAATCAAAGATGGACTGCTTTGCAGTGGTGGCTCCTTCGCTAAGGCGAGGAGTGTCGCCCCAAAGGAAAAATATAATGATAACAACACTATGTAATTATCTTTTCATTTTTCAGTACTGGCTCTGTTGTGTAGGGTGTGTCAGGGCTAACATGCTCACCTGGCAAGGAGAGGAGTGGCGGGCACTTCCTAAGTGCCCAAGACAAGTTTGGCCTGCCGTCTTGGGGCGACCAATCAGACATGCGCACTTAGCATGCACAAACTCCTACTACTTGTCTGGGTACTGAACCAGGCCACTCAGACCAATCATGACGCTGCTGTCATGCTGAAGACCGCAGCGTCATAATTGGCTCAGAGGAGTCTGGGAGCCTGTTTGCTTCCTCCATCGACGGAAGAGGATGGGGTAGGGGCGGTGGCTGGCCCGTAAATTTCCTTTTTTTCCTTTTTTCTTTTTTAGGCCCCAGTCCTCCCTGCCCTACCACCACTGTCCCTTAGCAGCCGCTCCTGCTGGTCTGCCTGTGGGACACTCCATCATCATTTGATTATATCAGGAAAGTAAGCAGTAGCGGCCTGCCATTGCACTGGTGTCACTCTCCATCATAATATTAATTATCAAAGCAGAAACGAAGGAGCGCGCGGAACCTTATCCCCGAGTCCATTCAGCTGACTGTATACTTTAGTCTGCCTTCACATTAGGACTTGCATTCCTAGATGCCACTTTAATAAATAAATCAAAAAACATCTCTTTGACATGGCCTATCTCAAAGACAAAGGTTTGTGTGAGAACAGTAATGCCGCAAGGGCGCCATGGGCCTTAATACAAGCGAGAGAAATATGTTGCCCTGCCCCCAATATGTTGTAAGCACCTGCAGCCCTAAACTGAAGCAAGGCACTGTACAAGGAGGTGTGTCTGCTAAATATCGATTAGGGAACATGGTGGGTCCATAATATCGTAGACAGACTCTTGAGGGACAAAATATTGAAAGGTAAATATGAATAGATTTTCTATACTTAACTTCACATATGTGTTCCTTGACTATATATAAATATCATATCTTCAAAGTACGTAAATTTGGAGTTAAGACTAGTAAATCTAAATTTCCTCTATATGCACTCATCTTCGATACTTTCCCTTGATATTGTTTACGGTATTAGGATACCACAATATTCCTAACCTTGATATTACGGAGTGCAATCGTACAATGGCAGACATATGCCAGAGGTAGAAAGGCCACCTCACTCTCAGACTGTTTTCCTACAGACAGCTATATGGATCCTCCTGTGCTGTCCTCTCTAGTCTTCCATGCTTGACTGTGGAAAGGAGTTTTGGAGAAATTATAGGATTGAGTTAGTTAGTTAGTTAGTCAGTTAGTCAGGTAGTTAGGAAGACAGGTAGTTAGGTAGACAGGTAGTTAGGTAGTCAGGTAGTTAGGTAGTCAGGTAGTTAGGTAGTCAGGTAGTCAGGTAGTGAGGTAGTTAGGTAGTGAGGTAGTTAGGTAGACAGGTAGTTAGGTAGTCAGGTAGTTAGGTAGTCAGGTAGTTAGGTAGACGGGTAGTTAGGTAGACAGGTAGTTAGGTAGACAGGTAGTTAGGTAGACAGGTAGTTAGGTAGACAGGTAGTTAGGTAGTCAGGTAGTTAGGTACTCAGGTAGTTAGGTAGTCAGGTAGTTAGGTAGTCAGGTAGTTAGGTAGACAGGTAGTTAGGTAGTCAGGTAGTTAGGTAGTCAGGTAGTTAGGTAGTCAGGTAGTTAGGTAGTCAGGTACTTAGGTAGACATTTAGTTATGTAGTCAGGTAGTTAGGTAGTCAGGTAGTTAGTAGGAGCAGTTGACTCCACAGGGGCTACAGGCATGTCTTGCATCACCCCTGGTGGCTTCTATTGAGGGCGAGTCTGCTTCTTCCTACCGTGGTGGCTGCTCTCACGGAGTGATGACACAAGCAGGGCCCAAGCGTTGATATCATATCATTCACTTTCAGCAGATGTGGTGAGAGCGGATGAGGACCAACAGCCTGAGGACACATGTATGTAATGCACCCACTGCCTCTTAGTTCGCTACAGGTGATTGACAGCTACAGAAGCCTCTGTGTGGCTCAGATTCCACCAGTCCTTCAGTGATAGCTGAAAAACCACCACTGGGTCTGGGCTCCCAACAGCACAGCTTGCCACAAGCTAATAATAAACAAAAGAGAAGTGCACGTGCTGCTACCTAGTTAAATGCCTTCGTTTTTGCAAAACATCTGAAATCAAACCAATGTTTTTGGATCGAAAAGTATCGTATTTGTATTTTTGCTTTAGTCAAATGTTCAATATTCAGCTTTTTTTGAAAAAAATAAATTTTTACAAGTTTATATTTTTAAGACCTTATGTACAACATACAAGAAAAACAACTTTTAGTGATCTTTGTATTTACAAACAGCATTCTATATACATTTCAAAGTATCTCATCCCACATTCAAACACACCACTTTCATACTACACAAAAATGTACATACAACAGAGAATGCGAAGAAACATATAAATTATTTTCTAGTTGGAAGAACCAATATTCACAACAAAGCCATAAATTTTTTCTATAATCAACAAAACATTGTTTGTGTTTCTTAGAATCTTTTACTTATTTCAGGCTTTAACAGTCTACGCGTTTCGAACTCAATCAATCTTGAGTTCTCATCAGGACCATAGTCTCTCACTCAGAGAAACCAGAGTACGTGAAGTTATCCCCGTCGCCAGCATAAAACCGCTTCCGGGTCCGCAAAGGATCAAGGGACGTCCCTTGATCCTTTGCGGACCCGGAAGCGGTTTCAATCCAGACGCAGTTCTTCAAAACAAACTGTGAAAGGAAAACACGGCCTCGTCTGACAAAGATTCGCAGGCGAAGGCTCAGAACCCACAGTCCACACAGCCTGAACCTCCATTGAAGAAATGGGAATTCCAGGCTTCACTAAACAACACACGTGGATATGGACAATCGATAAAAAATGTATGCTGGCGACGGGGATAACTTCATGTACTCTGGTTTCTCTGAGTGAGAGACTATGAGATAAGATTGATTGAGTTCGAAACGCGTAGACTGTTAAAGCCTGAAATAAGTAAAAGATTCTAAGAAACACAAACAATGTTTTGTTGAATATAGAAAAAATGTATGGCTTTGTTGTGAATATTGGGTCTTCCAACTAGAAAATAATGTATATGTTTCTTCGCATTGTCTGTTGTATGTACATTTTTGTGTAGTATGAAAGTGGTGTGATTGAATGTGGGATGAGATACTTTGAAATGTATATAGAATGCTGTTTGTAAATACAAAGATCACTTAAAGTTGTTTTTCTTGTATGTTGTACATAAGGTCTTAAAAATATAAACTTGTAAAAATGTCATTTTTTCAAAAAAAGCTGAATATTTGACTAAAGCAAAAATAAAAATACGATACTTTTCGATCCAAAAACATTGGTTTGATTTCAGATGTTTTGCAAAAACTAAGGCTTTTAACTAGGTAGCAGCACGTGCACTTTTCTTTTGTTTATCTTCAGTGATAGCAGCCAACAGGTCAGCAGGTGAGGACACAACATCCTTGTAGGGACCCTCTCGGCTGGCTCCATTAGCATTAGAGACCTGTGCAGCTGTAATTAACGTGCAGATAATTGCCTATTAGCCATGACAAATGTTGGGCAAATATCCCATGATAATACTGGCTGGACTGTATCCATTAATAATATATCCAAAGACTGCAGCCTTCGCTTGTTAAATACTATGACACATTGAAGAAAGCGAGCCAGTGAACAAGAGTAAGCAAAGAGGGTGTGATAATACATAATCTTTGGGAAAGCACAGTGCCTGGGCTGTGTTGTGGAACCTCTGACCCGCCCTTACTGAATTATTGACTTCAGGAGGGTTACTGCTCAGAGCATCCACCACAGTGTCATGAGCAACAGAAGCAAAAAGCATCCATGGCTATCCCTTGAAGCAAGTAAAGTTAAGGCTGGTATTATTACACCAAGAACCATCAAAATCCATCGATGTGCAGACGACACACAACCAACAACATTCAATGACTAAAACCTAGAGGAGGGTGATAAATTCTGCTTCACCTGAGGATTTGGTGGAGTTTTGACCACTCCTTGTTATGCATGTGACACAGAGTTCTGGACAAAATCCGTCAAAAGCTGCATATCAGAATTTTTCCTTGGGCGCAGCACACGCCAATGGTAAGTTGGCGAGCATGAGAGAGAATTGGCATCCCCATCGCAATTTTCGGGTGCAAGGAAAGCACCCAGCAAGATTTTCTCAACATGGGTGGTCGTGACGGTTTGGAGTGAGAGAAGTGCCACTTGAGTAGACAATCTACTTGAGTGGCAGCAAAAAAGCAGTGACCTGTGGCATGCAACATGGTGCCGTACGCACTGATTTTGTAGCGTGGAGAAAGCTCCTGGCACTAAAAAACAGTGCCAGCAGCGCGACATACTGATTTCCGCCTGTTGGCGCAACTCTGCAGAATTTCACTGAGTTTTCTCATATAACTCCGCAGAGTGAAACTCCACAAGTTCCGCCCAACTTTACTCAAAACCTTACTCACGCCAATTAAGAATTGGATGTCATGTACCAAACTTGCATTTCTGCAAATACCACTTCTGCAAATAAAGCTAGTGCCGGTATTACATCAAGAACCATCAACATCAATCAATATGCATACGACACATGACTAACAACAATCAATTACGCAAAACCTTCCTCATTCTATTCCAGAAAAATTACCAAACACTCAACCACACAAAGTATGAATTCCTCTACTTTGCCAAAAGCTTCAAGGAACCACAGATTCAAACCAGGCTCCCCATCATAAACCTCCATGACCGTGCCCTGCCCAGCTGACAGACCATGCAAACTTCCTCAGATTTACTCCCGAAAGAGGCAACACTGCTTAATGGCCAGTAGGACCTTGTCACCACCGAAATGAGTAACGATGGCCCTGCATATTTTGCATGATTTTGCACTGAAAGAGCACTAGACTCACGCTCCCATGGGATAATGGACCCTGCACATTGTTATGTGCTTCCTAATCTTAACTTTAGAACCCATTGAGTCGCACATATAAACCAGAGGGGTACAACCATTTCTCTTCACTTATGTTTGTATGTTTTTATACTCTATACCATGTGCACTTTATCCAATTTGCGCATGTATATACATTTCTCATTGTTTACAGGTTACTCACTGGGAGTAAGCTACTCTACCACTAGACCTGAGCATTTACTCAGAGTATGACTACGTTCTACTCCCCAAGTAAGTAGGTAGGGATAGTTTCTAAGGGATCTGTCATAGTCCTGATGAAAGCCGGGTATTTCATGTTAGCCGGCTGAAACATGTCGACATTTTGCAGAGTGGAGGGGTAGATGGTTCATATATTTCCACCAGACCACCATCCACTGGTCCTGGAATGACCTTTTAACTAGACCAGGGAATGCATCATGAAAGGGATTGCTTTGGAGATCCTGTGGTCTATTTTTAACATTGTTTTGCACTTCTCACTTGATCCTGCACACTGTCTTTTTGTGTTGTGTCTTCCCCCCCCCTATTGCTCCACCTCTAGAGTTGGCTTGCGCAGAGTTGTGCCAGCGGCCCTATGATGAAGCATGCCACAGATTTCTGTGGGTGAGGGCAGTATTAAAACACATGTAGGTTTGTCCCCCCTTTTTTCTTCTCAGCAACAGTACTTACGAAGCCCTATTTCTATGTGTGTGTAGCGGTATACCTAGGAGGGCGGAGTCGGGCACTTCCTCCAACTCCTTAACCATTGTGTGTTTAATTAACTACTGAAATGCACCCAGAATACTGTGGACTATCTGGTCAATGGCTTGAAGAAGTTCAACATTATCACCCTGCAATGCAGGAACAGCACTGACTTCCCCTCCAGGCCTGTATCACCTTCAAGAACAGGAATATCACTTACGAGACTATCAGAAAGGATACCGGGAGGTGCCTGGTCAAAAAAACAATCTACCTCCAGTCGACAATGCACACCTGGAGCCCTGACAGCACCAACAGGAGACAAAGGGGGGCAAAGCAGAAAAAAACCATAATCCAGACCTCCTCCATCAAAGAACCCAGCATCTGGAACAATAAGCTGATTAACTTCAAAACTGGTCCAAACTTCTAGTAATTGAGAAAGAAAATGGAGACACGTGTCTTGAAGTGGTATCTCCCTTGCCTGTTGCCTACATCAGCGCGAGCTCTGGTTCTGCACTCTGTTCTTGCCCAGCTTGGCTCCAAAGCACCACTTCACACACACACAATAAGGCCAATGTAATCCCCACTACAGGAACCCACCAGACTACAACATATGGCTAAATAAAAGGCTGGACAAATGGCCACCCATCCTCTGGCGTAGTCTCCAAAAATAATTGCACTGGGACCAGCTAGTGCAGAACCACTAGACCGATAAAACAGAACAAACACGCAGCTTGAAGCAAGGCTAGAAAGGATGGGGTGGCTCAGCGAGCTAAGCAGCTCACTGCTGACACACGGTGTGACCCTCAGGTCACAAGCTCACATCATGGGTACCGCAGTTTTTTGGTCTCCCGAGATTGTTTTAAGTAATATCTGCACTGAGAAGCGGTAATAACCGCCGCTCTAAGCACTAAATATAAACAGTTTATTTTACAATCGCTCTCTCCCAAATATTAGGGCAGAATATGCTCTTCGGCGGAAAGAGGAACAGGAAAAAATAGTGTTCTTCCGTATTGATAGGATACCGTGGGATTTAGATGTGGCGCCAATTTACTCATCATTTTGAACAACACGGACGTCTGTCTCCAGCTGCCTGCGTCACAGGCGCACGTGAGTCAGTGGCAGGCCCCCTGAAAGATCTATCTCTCCCCAAGTGTTTCCTCGGTTTGTTTTCTTTCGTGTTGTATCTTGTCCTGGTTTGTCATTAATATTCATGCAAAGATCAAGAAGTCCCCCGGCGCGCGCTGTCGCGCTCAGGCCCCCTCTGAGCCCTGGCACCAGAGGCTGTGTGACCCCGAACAAACGCTTTCCTGAGGGAAACACAACACGCCCAATCACTGCATCAACATCCCGAAAGTAGCGTCCAAGTGACCTATCATCTGTCCCCAAGCTAGAACATGGCCTTAGCTGTCAACGGGTTCCATGTGATGATGTAAGACCCTTCCAGCCAGTCCTTGGTTTTAAAACATAATTTTGCATTCTGATTCTAGTGGCTCCTATTTTAAAATTCAAAGTATAAATTCAAAAATCTCAGCATTCAAAGCCCAGTTGACTAAAAATGCCAGGGCCAAGGTGGCAGATATGACACAGGGCAATTGGCAACCAATCACAGCCACAGCAGTCTTCCCCATGTTACTCTGATACAGTGGTGTGCCAGACATATGGCTACCTGTCAACACCTGAAGGTCAAACTGGTCTTTAAGCCTCCCACACTATACCTCCAGGGACTTGCAGTTTTACTTTTCCCTTTTTAAAGTTACCAGATGACACTTAAATCTAGTTGTGTATTATCTTTTAACACCCGTTGCATTTTGGAACTTGTAGTCCTGGTTTACACCAAATGATCCAAAGAACAAACACCTGTAAATAAATGTTTTTTTTTTTTTAAAAAAAGCTAAGGATTAGCGCATTGTGGCCTGTGGCACGGATTCATCGGGTGACCTTAACCATATTAGCGAGGTCATTTAGACTTTAGACACTTGGGCTAAATCTGCCCAAAAATGCACAGGGCACTAACACCTGCACAGGGAGTCCTCTGAGTATTTTTTCCCATTTTAAGGAGTTTTGTAAAAAAAAAAAGGGACTAAAAAGCGCAGATGGTTGTTGCACCTGCTGTAAGTCCATGGCCGCACACTCTAACCAGAAAGAGAACACTTTGCAGCTCATGTCCCGTGCCATGCCAGGATGGGCAACTTTCCCGCCCTGGCTGGCTGCCCTGGCATTGTCCAGAGTGCTAGATCCCGTGATATCACCCTTGATACTCATCTAAACTTCCACAGCCACATCACAGCCATGGCCAAAAGCTCACAACACCAACTCAGGCAGCTGTGGGGCGCCAGAAAATTGATCTCAGAACAAGACCTCAAAACAGTGGTGCAGTCTCTTGTCCTCTCCTGACTCGATTACGGTATTGTCCTCTCTTAAGCATGCCCAAAGTTCTTCTAGGCCCACTGAGAGCAACTCTACATGCAGCAGCGCACTTCATGTTAGGTCTCAAGAAAGGTGACCACATTTCCCCGGCCCTTCTAAACCTCCAATGGCTTCCCATTGAAGTGCGGGCCCAATTCTAAACCGCCTGCATTACCCACAGAGCACTGCACTCGTGCTCACTTTCCTATCTAAGTGAGAAACTGAAAATCTCTACAGCAAATAGAGGTTCCAGAAATGCCCACTCCCTGCTCCTCAAACCCCCACCTTCAGTCGAGAATGGTACACGAGCCAGTCATTCTCTGGTAATGCCACAAGAATCTGGAACTCCTTACCTCCCTTCCATCACCTAAGAACCTTCATAGCCACCTTCAAAAAGGACCTCAAGCTCCTCCTATTTGACAGACACCTGGGTTAATCACCCTCAACTATACCTAAGTACTCTATCCTGGAGACGAACTACCTTCATTGTGTGTCTCCACCATCCTCATGAATGCTTGAACGGTGTATGGCCCTTGGCCAACGGCTGCATTTGTCCAGGTCGCAGCTGCTGAGTCATTATTGTAACTGTAACTCGCATACCCTTGTAACATGCTACTGTTGTAAAGCACACTGATTCCTTCGGGCCATGTCTGTGCTGTATAAAATTGCAAACATAAAATAAATAAATAAAATAAAGAATTTGCTCATGACCAGGATTACTAAGGACCACCACAGGCTGCACAGCCTCCTTCTCGAGGCAAAGGGCAGCAAAGTATGTCTCGGCGTGTCCCCAGAAGAGACAGGGCATGGGAAAAAGCAGTATTTCACAGGAGACACCTTGGAATGCCAATGCATAATACTGTACTTTTTTGGGATCTTGGCACAAAGGAGCATCGTATGCAGCCAATGTGTTTTACGTCATTTCAAACGAGGTGCATTTATGCCACACCACCGTTACTCACCTCCACTGCACCTCCCGCAATGCCCCCGCTTCTTTCCTGGCCAGAGCCGGGCTGGGAAGAACAAGCAGCAGTGGCAGAAATGATTAGACTAGCTGTTCTCCTAGCTTCTCTTTTTCTTTCCATGAATTCACCCCAGCTGTGGCTGTTGCCATGCATCCAGAGGTGGAAGAGACAGAAAATAACAGGGAGAACCGAGTCAGAGCCGAGCCAAGTCTTGGCTCTAAGAGCCTGGGCATGAGCTGAGCCAAGCCAAGAGAAAATTGGGTATGTAAACCATGCAACAAACATGTAAAAATATGATAAAGTCTTATCAACTAAAAAAAAAAGTATTTCTTTAAAACACAGAAGAGTTTCACCTTCGTGCATCAGATTATATTACTGCATTGAGAGGCCTTTCTTAAAAGTGATAGTTTTAAGCTTGAACTTAGAAACATTCACCCCCCCCCACCTTCACCCCGCATTGAGGACAAGATCATTAGCAAACTAAGAGGCAACTTAGAGTGTCCCGAGTACCCTTTATGTGGCCTAGGTTATTATCACAGATAGTGCAACCTTACAGTTTGTTCAATCAAACACAAGAGGTTTGTGTACAGTGCACATCCTGAACTCGGATATTTTAAGGTGATTTCATTGTGTTATTTTTTCTAACATTTTTTATAGTAATTTATCATAAACATATATGCATAATACATTCAAGCACAAGTCAACCAATACTCTTGCATACAGTTTTAGTAAGCAACCACTTGGTTACAGAAAGATCAAGCGGCTTAGGTGTAGTATCAGAAAAGCCATGAGACAAATACAAAGAAACTAAAAAATGAACGAAAACCAAACATGCAACAGCTGTCCCGAGAATAGGATATTCCCATGATACGAATAAAGATAGAGGCCGAGTTGTGTGTCTGTGGGGGGGTCGCTGATGCTACAGTCCCCAAATGGGGAGAAGATCTGAGAGGAAATGGGGGGGGGGGGACAAGGTCCTGTCTATATAGGGGGAGCCGAGGGCACAGCATGGCCCCAACTGCCCATGGCACCACAGGCCCAACAGGCTCTGTGTCCCCATCGGTCTCCATTGCCGGACAGTGATTCCGATGGGTGCTTACTATTCATCCACCACTTCAGACCGGAGGTCAGATATGGGTCTCCTGAAAATACCCAGAGCCTGCTCCTCTGCCCTGGCCCACAGTGCAACATACCTGACCCACATCTCAACATTAAGCCCCACATTTGCTTCACATGCCATGGCTATGGGCCATTTAGCCAGGATAAGGTTGAGGTCGAGAAATATATTCCCAACTTTCTTGGGCACTGGTCTCGGAAACGCCCCCATCAAGCACACCTCAATGGCATGGCCAAGTGTCCTGTTCCAAGTGGAGTTTAATTTCAGTAGAACTGATCTCCAGAAGGGCTGTAAGCGGGGGCAGTCCCAGGTCATGTGTATGAAATCCGCATCTAAGAGATGGCAACCGAGGATCTTCCCAGGGTCTCCCTCATATATATCTCCTTTTTTATGTGGTGTTAGGTAAGTTCTATGCGTGTAATTGAACTGTATGCATTTGAGATGTGTGCTAAGGGAGACCTTATGTGGGTATGCTAACACTCAGCCCCATTCATAGTCATTACCGCCGCCTTGGTCCACTCAGTCAGTTGACCAGCTGAAAATACAGTCAGCGGTTCCCGATGTGGTAACCCCACTAAAGGGAGTTCTGGGGCATAAAGAATGTTGGCCAGCTACGCAGGGCCGCTGAGAGGAGAACCCCAGGTCGTGGGAAATGTGTATGCCCAGATATTCAAAGGTATAACATGTCCACACAATACCTAGTGGGCACCCAGCTGATCTGGGGGTGTCTCAGACAAGCGGGTTATGGCATAATTAAGTTGAAGGCCACATTATGACCCCAAACCCTCAAGGAGACGTAACGTAGCAGCAGTATCCTCCTCCCCGTTATGCATATACACGAGCAGATGGTCAGCACAGAGCGATATGATGTATTCCCTCTCTTCCACCATAATTCCTTTGCCCTGGCCCGCATCAGGATGACTCTGCCAGCAGTTCTATTGTGAGCGGAAAAAGAGCGGTGACAGCAGGCACCCCGGTCTCGTTTCCCGATAAATGTCATAGTGGTCTGATATTGTGCATCATGTCTTGATGCGAGCCTTGGGCCTCGTGTATAGCAATCTCACCCAACGGACCCAGCCCACTCCCAACCACATATGAAGCATAACTGCTTCCAGGAAGTCCCACCATACATTGTCGAAGGCCTTCTCCAAGTCCATCGACATGACCATGGCTCACGGGTTGGTCTGCACCATACAGTGGGAAATGCTGTTATAAAGTCACCAGAGATTTATGGAGGTGTCCCATGGTGGGATAAACCCATTTCGATCCGTATTGATCAATTCTTGCATATGCGGTTGGAGCCTGGTATCCAGTGCTTTGCTAAGAATTTTGCAGTCCATATTGAGCATTGACAATGGGGGGAAGGGTGCAGCTGACGTAGCTAGAGGGAACGATTTAGGTAACAGGACAACCAGAGCCTCCCTAGTGGAGTCCGGGAGCAGCCCCATTGACAGCACCTCCACATAGAGCGCCTCAAGTCTAGACGCTAATATTCCAGCGTACGTAGAATAGAACTCTTCTGGGAGCATGTACCAGTGGCCATACTTTTGATTGCACTAGCAATTTCCTGGGCTGCAATAGGTCCTCCAAGTCCTTCTAACACATCCGAAGGGAGGTGCCGAAGGTCAAGGCTATCCAGCAGGTCATCAGGTGTACAGGAGGGGGCCACCTCCAGGGGGACCATACAGGGAGACATAATAGTCCTGAAACACCACATAAATGTCCGCAGGCATAACTAGAGAGGTACCATCCTGAGACATCAGCCTTGTGATGGGAGTCCCTCTACCTTTCGGTCGGACTTGTCGTGCCAACAATCTCTCCGGTCTACCCTCTTCTTCATGGGCTAGTCTGACATACTCCGTGTAGCTATGGCAGCAGAGACACGCCAGAGCAACATTATATTGCTCCTGATCTTCAAGCAAACTCTGAGTAGCGGTAGGATCAGCCCCCAGTGCATTATCCAATGCATGGAGTATACCATCAAGGCGCGTGATTTCGCTTCAAGGTGCATCAAATTCCTACCATCTGGGTTAAACAGTACCCCCTGGACAACCACCTTCAATGCCTCCCACTCTGCCCATTGGCACGAGGCTGTACCCTGGTTTGTAGCCCGATATTGCTTCCCGCAGGGTCTCCCGAAAGGGGACATCAGAGAGAGCAGATGTGTGTAAGTACCACATAGGTATTGAGGCATGCACATCAAACGGGCGGAAGAATAACAAAAGTGCACTATGGTCAGAAAGAGTCCGTACATGATATTATGAATGAGTGACATATTGGCACAATACTCGGGAGCAGACAAAGATACAACCTCGTATGCACTTGGTATACGTTTGAATAGAAGGAGCAGTCCCTAACTGCATGTGTTGGGTGTGACAAACTTCTTCCAATTCCCAATAGGGTCATCGCTGGGCACCACTACACAGGGGTCCTCCTCTGGCCCAAGTCTCAGTCATGCAGCATGGGTGAGCACATGACAACCGCTTCTGGGTCTCCAGGCAGCTCCGGCACTTGACGTGTGAGGAGCTCAGCAGCAGGCCACTCAGCAGCTCTGGGCGGTGTTGAGCGCCAGTGTTTACTCCTCAGGGGCACTGCAGCCCACATTGAAGCACCTGGGGGTGTCAGCAATCTTCCCCCAGGAATCTCTGATACCAATGGTGCCCCTAGGTGGGCAATGGACACAGGATCACCCTAGTCTGGCACGGAGCTCGAAAATTACGCGGCCACCATGTTGGTCAGTGAATTACTATATTTACCTAGGATCAAACAGTCTGGACAAGCGATGGTTACCAGGTTTCTCTTTGTGCAATCCAGCCACCAGATGGTATCACTCTCTCGGTTTACATCAAAGGTTAATGCTATGGTCTTCAATTCTTGGTGCATAAAGTTAGAGCATTGGTGTCAGGCAGCAGCAAAGATCAATTTATTTTGGGTTCAAGGGTCTCAGAGGACCTCTAGCTGAGCCAGAAAACAGGCATCTGGCGTGAGCATTCAGAGACTCACCTACCTCTACATAAGCTCCAGGGAGCTAGGGACCGGTGCAGGAGCCATAGGCACTCAAAACAAGACTCCAGAGGTTCTACCTCCAATGGGGTAAATTACTAGTCTGGCCCTGTGTCTGGGTCATATTATACTGGTTCAACTGCTCAAACAAGTTCTGAACACTGGTTACACCACTATATTCAATCAACAAACACATATGAGGTGAGGAGGAAACTAGATTTGGCAAGCAAAGATGTGTGAAAGAGACACAGAGTTTACAGAAGAAAACGTGTCTACCTTTTATTCAATGATGCATGCTGCAGCACAGATCTTGCAAACTAAAAACATTGTCACCAATTGAGGAGGGGGCAGGTCTTGGAAGGAGGGAGGGCTGCATGCCGATAAGTCCCCAAGAAGCACTTTTAGCCCCTCGTCTCCCACAAAACCCTTCCTACAAAAAAAGAAAATCTTGCTGAGGCAGCTGCCATTGTGCTGGGTGTTTTCAAACCCCAAATGGCAGGAGCTTTTCAATGTCTTAAAAGGTGAGCTGGGAATCCAGTCTAAACAGTGGTTCCCAGCTCGTTCTCTCTCCCACCATGTGATATTTCCTCCGCACCGAGTGACCATGTGAAGGGAGCTGATACCGTGTGACACATAGTGACACTGTGTGAGCTAGCAGTGCCCTATAGGAAATCAACTTTAACATCAACTGATGCCTACAAACCAACCACTCCATATTTTGAAAGTGCTTTTAGAGCTAAGTGATTGGATGAATAGAATACTGTGCACCCCCACAAGGTGCCCCTCACCACCCACTAAGGTACAGCATCCTTGGCTTCCCCAGGGCACTTACCTTGGAGTTCTCTGTGTGAAACTTGGCACAGGCCTGCAGCTGGGCCATCCAGAACTGCCTCTCCTTGGCATCAGCAGCTGAAAGAGAGATACGCGCCCATTTAAAAAGCCATCATTTTATGTCACCAGGGGACAGGGAATCACTTTCCTGCTCTCAGTCTGATATCAGGTTGAAATGGAGCACAAAGGCAATTTACAGCAATAATAGCAGGCACATCACTCAGCGCTGCCAGCCACGAGGGACTGGCATGCAAGTTCATGTTCCAGCAATATTGTGGATAAATGTCTCCGTGTCCTGTAAATGGAGGCAACAACGACAGTACAAAGTGCAGGTTGTGCAGAGATTTAAAAAAAAAACATAATCAATATTGCAAGTCACCCAGGTGGATATTCCAGTTGACCAGTTACAAATGTCAATGAAGCGTTTTCAGGCGTATGGGATTTTAAACACTGGACTATAGATTAAAAAAAGAAAAACAGAAACAAATAAACAGTTGACCAGTTACAAAAGGTTTCTACTGGCCAAAAAAGCCATGTAGGAAGCTGGCTCTGTATATACTATACCAAAGTAAGGTATTGCGTGCACAGATTCCAGTGGATCCCCAGAGGCCTTACAGAGGCTAAAGTAGTTAATACTAATGTTCTGTTTTGTGGTAGTGTGGGCGAGCAGTAAGGCTTTATCAGAGGGCAGTGCTAAGCATTTGTTGTACACACACAGGCAAGGAATGATTACACACACTCAAAGACTAAATTTCAGACCAATGGTTTGTAAAAAAAGATTACTTTTGTGTGTTTATTACTTAGAACCAAAGATACTTAGTTTCAGTAAAATATGTTTTGCAATATCACAATTTTTCAGTATTAAAAGTGGACACTGCATTTTTCAAACAGTTCAATGTTAACATATGGAAGGAAAACAATAATGCAATTTCACAGGTAAGTATACAACTTTCAATTTCAGTCTTCGGGTTTTGGGATCAACACTTGGCAAGGGTCAAGTAAGGACAGAGATTGAACCACTGGCACTGGGGAAGCTGGGTGCGGAGGTTAAATTCAGTATTGGCGGTCCAATGTTAATCAATGGGGACTGGGGAACACAAAATGTGCTGGTTGGAGGTAGGTTAAATCGGAGTTAGGGGTCAGTCTCCAGGGGTTTCACTAGCACCGGGAGGGGGGGGGGGGTGTGGGGGGGGCATGACACAGCACCAAAACATACACTCAGGGGCCCACAGAGGCAATCGGTTCACAGTGGAAACACAGCATTGAGCACCCAATACAAATCAATTGAGAACAACTGTTTCAAACAAAGGCTGCAGGTTTGGACCTGGAAGCTGGACGGAGGGAACTGGTTGCCCAGGGGGTAAGTTGGGATGCTGAAGGACTCAGGGACACCATCGGTTTAGCTCCACACGGCCTGGGGGCTGCAGGTGCAGGGGTGTCTTTGGACATCGGAAACGTCTTACCGGAGCCGGTTGCGTAGTTGGGGGACCCTTCATGTTGAGGCTGCAGGCGTTGTCGAGGACTCCAGCAGTGGTCAGTCTGGGCTGAACAAGAGGTCACGACAGCTGGAGAACCTTCTTGGGACCGGTGGGGCTCATTGACTCGGGTCGAAGGTATCGGGTGCACAGGTGGGTCTGGAGGTCAGGGTGTGCGGTTCAGCAGGGCATTAGAGTTCTTGACTGTTGGTTTCTTTGTGGACAGGACCACTGCCCTCTGGAGTTCTTGACCTTTAGGGAAGGCAGGCAGCCCTCTGTGGGTTCTGGAGGGCAGGTCCCGCAGGACGAGTTGCTTTTTGGAGCAGGTTTCTTCAAGGGCTGTAGACAGGCCGGTAGGGCTGGGGCCAAGTCAGTTGTCGTCTAGTGTCTTCACCAGTGGTATGGCTCTTCGGTCTTTCTTCTTCTTTAGGTTGCCAGGATTTTGAAAATTAGGGTTGGGGGGGGCCAAAATACTCAATTTAGGGGTGTTACAGGGACTAGAAGGTAGTAGCAAATGGGCTACTTACCTTTATGGTGACTACACCGTTTTAATGTCCACTACCTTAGGACAGGGGGTTTACCCTTAATTCTATTGGGTAGAATCCTCCAAACCAATATAGAGGACTCTCAAAGGAGGGGTCACTTTGGCCCAAATCAACTTAGAGGTGGTCCTGGCTGAGAGGGAACATACATTTCCTGCTTACTAATTTTATAGCCACCCTGCCGCCAAAACGTGAGGCTTGGCAGGAAGCCTTTGAGGCTCATTGCCCTTCAATGCTGTTCCTGCTTGGGGGTAGGTGTGAAGCACCTCCGTCCAGAGCAGGCTTTGTTTCTGACCCATGAGAGCACAAGGTTCCAACCTCAGGGGCTCAGAAATATATCTAGAAGTGGCAGGCTGGAGCAGACCAGTCAGGCACATAGTAGGCGATCGGTAGGTTTTCAAGGGATACCTTTGAGGTGCCCTCTGAGTACATTTATTAATTAATCAAACACTGGCAACAGTGTGATCTCATTCATCTGAGATGTTTGATACCGAACATCTTAGAATTCAGTGAAGCCATCTTGAAGCTGTGGAACTCGCATTGACAAGCTCCCAGCCCATATATGGAGTATGGCTTCATTGTGCACTTATAATGTCCAAGAATGGACTTAAGAAACTGTAGATGCAGTTTTACCCTCACAAGAGATATAGTGAACCCTGCCTTAGGGCCATAAGGCCTGCTGTAGGGGTGTATGACCTATGCCTCTTGCACTGATGGTAGGCCTGGCACACAGGGATGTGTGTGAGGTCGACTCAACTTTTATCTGCACCAAAATATGCAGGCTGCTGTGGCAGTGTGCACGTATATCTTATGAGGTCTCTTAAGGTGGCATAATATATGCTGCAGCCCTTAGAGACCCTCCCTGGTCAAAAAGCCCTGGGTACCCCTGGTACCTTTTACATGCGGCTTACATGCGGGCCAGAGAAGTGCCAGTTGTGGAAACAAAGGTGCAGTTGTGGGAAAGAACGCTGGCCCTGATTAGCAGGAATCCACTGCACATTCAGTCAAAGTAGCATTCCGAGTCAAGCATAAAGTGGAGGGTAGCCGTGCCAAAAGGAGTACTTTCCTACAAGCCATTTAAAAATGTGTGCAGGGGCGGCTTCACCGATAAAGCGGAGGAGCGCCCCCCACTGCTTTTCAGCACCGCAAAAAAGGAAAAATAACATGATAATAAAGCGATGTTATTATCATTTTATTTTTCCGTGCTGAGGCAGTTTTGTGGGGCGGGTGGAGCTGGGCTGGGCAGAGCGGGGGGAGTAGTGGTGGCACTCTCTAAGTGCATATGGCTGTTTGGCCAGTCGTCTTTGCCGGCCAAACAACAATGCGCACTTTGCATGTTCTCCATCTGCTGTATTGTACAGCCTGGGTGGAGAACATGCCCAGGCTCCCACTCCCTGTCTGAGCACCAAACCACAGCTCTCAGACCAATCACAACGCTGCTTTGTAGCATTATGATTGGCTATGGGGAGCCTGGGTGCTTCCTGCTTCCGTTCACCCAGAAGGAAGAGGACGTAGGAGAAGCGCCGTCTGGCAAATTATTATTATTTTTTTTAAACCCCTCCCGCCCCACTACTGGGAGAAGTGTGGCTCACTGATTAGAGCGGCAGACCCTGATGCAGAGGTCTGGCCCGGGACCAGGGTTCAATTCCCGACGCGGCAGGGTCCTGAACCCAAAAATGTCTTTCGCCACAGCATCAAATCATAGGCGCACTCAAGAGAAAATGATGTGCCTGAAAAGAACAGCAGCATCGGGTATGAGACACTTTCTTCTCATTCACCCATTTCTCAGACCCTGGATTGGACAACTAACTAACCAAGTGATGCGGTCACCTTATTTTACAGAGCATTGCTCTGCAATCGCAATGCAAAAAATGCAATACTAAAAAAAGCAGTCCTTTTACTTCAAAAGAAGACCCCTAAAAAGAGATGCTAAAATCTTTGAAGCCTAAGATGGCACAGAGGCTGGATTGACAGAGGCTACAAATCTAGAACGACGACGTTGGATAAATATGTGGCAATCTATCAATTACTTTCATTTTTTAAAAAATATATAGGGCAATGTTTCAGGGTTAAAATAAACCTGCATTACAGTACATAATGTGTAAAATATTAGGTGCCACTGCCCAGAGTTTTCTCAGTAAAGCCGCAGCAGATGTACCGCCTTGTTGGGGTTGCCAAATACTAAGGTTGTCTAGTCTTGCTTCTATCTCAAGCCTCTTTCGATCACCCCCAGACACCCCTGCCTATTTTCTAACTCTAGCAAGTTATTTGTATCCCTTTCTCCCTTTCCCACTGCTTTTCTCTTTCTCTTCCCCCCCTTTCACCCTTTTCTGCCATTGATCTTGGTCAAACTGTGATGAATGAAAAATAAGTACCTGTCCCCAAGAATGAGTCCCGGTGGGCCCCACCGGCTCAATTTAAGTACTGCCTACATTGCAAAGCGTTTACGCAAACCATATATCTAGTAAGCGATCTGACAAGGCTGGAGGTTTGCCATGGAATATATTTAAATAGGACTACATCAAACCTTTGCACAACCCTGCCTACTGGAACAGGCCATTGCCCAAGAGGAGGTGGCACATAAAAACAGGAAAATTATTCTAGAGCCATGTTTCAATTCAATTTATTGCACTGGGCTAAGAAAATTTAAAAAAGCTTACAGCACAAGAATGAAAAGGGGCCCAAAGATGTGGCAAAAGCTATGATTGATCGATTTTATTGTCACCACAGTGGCTTGCCTAAGGATAACAATCTGGGGCAACATGTCTACCTTGAACATGAGGTTCAGCCTTGTGATAGAAGGTGAAAGCTCCCTGCTTGGTACTTGGGAAGTCCGCTGTGAAGTCCTCAGAGTTTTCTAGGTGTGGGGCCAATACAGAAGCAGAGGATTAGGAGGAAGGTTAGCAGATGACTCCATCCTACCAACAATGCACTTTTCCAGTCTGGGCCTTTCCTTTCACAGACCATCTTAGGTTATCTATTGACTCCATGTCATCGGTGACTCCATGTTCCAGTCCTGGGCTTACATTTTACAAACCATTGCGTTTAGGTGTGTTAATACAATTGTTTCAGCTCGAATTCCCCAACACTACAATTATGTTGTTAAACACAAGAAGGTAAAACAGTGTGTCCTTGATACCTGGGTGTAATGTAATGTGGCATCTTACTTACTGACTCTTCATTCTAATTGGTTTGTTTGAAAATAAAACTGCAACTACCAGAATGCATTAGGTTAAATAAAAGCCCAGAATCGCGTTCTTGGTTACAAGGAGTCATCTGATAACCATATTTCAGCCCAATGCTCATTAACAGCCATATAACCTTTTTGAGAGTTCCAAATGTCTTGCATTGACATTTCACATGAATTTTGCACCAGCGGCGGTTCCTCCATTAGGGCAGAGGAGCGTGGCCTTCCTCTGCGAGTGCAGCAAACATGAAAAACAAAATGGTAATCAAACATATTTATCACCATTTTATTCTTCATGCTGGCAGTCAAGCCTGGTGCGGGGCCATTGAGCTGATCGGCAGCAGGGAGGATTGGTGTGCACTTCAATTTAAAGTGTGCATGTCACTTAGGCTGTCTGTCTTGTGAAGACCAAAGTGGCATGCACACTTGAAACCTCTACAACCTGAGCTGTCAGACACAGTGGCAGCCGGCATGACTCGTGGGGAGGGGCGAGGTTGCGCAAATGTAAAACAAAAAAAACAAAATATTATACACCTACCTCGCCACGGGGTCCAGCGTCTCTGCTCCTTTCTCCTGCTCTCGTGGGGCAGGAAGCCAGGAAAAACAGCCAGGTTACCCGACTAATCACAACACTGCAATGCAGCGTTGTGGTTGTTTTTGAGCGTCCCGGTTCGACGCTCAACCAGGGAATGGGGACCTGGGCTTGTTCTCCATAGAGGCTGTAATGCAGCCTGCATGGAGAACGGGGAAAATGCGCATGACTGATTTGGGCAGCCAGAGAGGATCGACCAAACAGCCATTGCGCACTTAGGAGTGGGCAAAGCACTCCTCCCCTGCCCTGCTCCGTAAGCAGAGCAGACCCGCCTACCCGCCCGCAAAGGAAACATAAAATGATGACTCTAAGTTATTATCATTTTATATTTCCTTTCCTTTCCACTGCTCAAAAGTAGTTAGGCGACGCTCCTCTGCCACAGCGGAGGAGCCGCCACTGCTTAGACAGCTGGGTGGAGAGAAGGCACAGGCCCCCAGTGCCTGAGTGAGCGTCGAGCAAGCCTGCTCCTGCCAGTCCTGATCCTTCTCTCACGCTGTCTACCATTGTCAGCAGTATGCAAGCAGCGTTTGGATTGGTGGAGTGGAGTTGGCTGAGGCTCTGGGGGCCTGTGCTGGAGCCATGCACTGTCGAGACGGAGATGAGCACCATAACCGTGGGTAAGTAAACTCTTTATTTTTTATTTAAAGTTAATTTAATTCACTGACAGGCACTGTGAGAAACTCACACCGCGCCTTCAGCCTCAACGCCAGAGCTCTCAATCATAGCCCATTATAAGTACTGTTTAAAACAAACCACAATGGAGAGCATTGACTTTGAGCCGAATGGCACTGCTGTTTTTTTTTATCAGTGCCTGTCAGTGGGTGAAATATTTGCCCCACCAGTTTACTTTTGTTAGCAGCCGCCACTGTTTTGCGCTAATAATTCTGAAGTAAATATTGTGGTGTTTACCTAAAAACAAACTGCAATGAATATACAAGGCAACCAGCATAACAATCTATAGTAGATGCAAAAATGTACAGAAGATATGAGAAGGGATTCACCAACTGCATTTTGTAGAATATTAACTGGTACAACACCAGTAATACCCAATTAATACAAAGTGAAATCCACAAGTCTACAGTTTGATACCATTTTGTCGAGTGTACTTACACGGCATGGTTTAATCTTTGAAACAAGCATATGCTCCTGGCAAGCTCACCCAGGTACACACAGTCAAACTATAAATGGCTCATTAAATCAGCTATTGTTCCTTTGATCACTCCGGTTTCTTTATTCTTGACAAAGTCATTTTGGCTATGGAAATCATTGGAAGTTTATTAGCCTGCAATTTTTATCCAAGGATAATTTATGGTAAAATGTAATGATGCCAAGAATAAAAACAGGGTGTTTTTACACTTAAAAAGGACTAATTCACTTTACTGTTTGACCCCTTCTCAGTCTTTTAAAATTTCTACTAAGCTGGGTTAGGCAAGGGAAACTGCAGGTGGAATTCTGAGTCTGTTACGTAGAGCCACACTGCTATTTTGCGTATTGTGAATTTAGAATTAGCGGTACACCTGCCTCCTAACGGCTCTCCATTTTGTTCTGTTTGTCTGTTTTTCTTCATACCTTTGAACTTGTTGTAAAGCGCTCTGATACCCCCGGGTCCTGCCAGCGCTATATAAAACTCTCTAAAACAAAAAAAAAACTGGAACCTAATGTCATATCTCAACTCTGCGCTCACTGTTTTATTCAGTAAGAAATTAGAATGCTGATTACCAGATTTGAAAGTGATAGAACTGTTTAAATTTGGTAAAGCATGAGATAGTGTTAGGAGAGGTGACATCAGGTTAGCAAAATTAAAGGAGTATGTATTTTGAATTTAGCACCTAAGCGACTGTTTGCATTTGTTGCATTGTATCCTCATTGAAAAAGGATTTTACATCATTGGCTGACATCCATCCATCATAAGAAAAGGGCTAAGAAACCTATTTTAAAAGCCACCGACGCTGTAGCCAAGAATTGGAGGAGGCTCATTTGCCTGATTTCGACAGAACCTGAGAGGCAACTAGAAGTTCAGAGGGGAAATGTAGGATATTTGTGTAACATAATCTATAGCCATCACCAGACAGCACCTAGGCTGAGGCAGAGAGCTTAAGAACGCGCCTTTCTATACCCTGGGGCTTTACATTACTCGACTAATGACTGTCCATTACCTGTAACACGTGAGAGAGGAGAAAGGGACTGGTTCAGTGGTCATCTGCTGGCCCAGGGGTCCTTTCAAGGTGGGGACAGGAGGGCTGCATCACACAGAAAGATTGTAACCCAGTGGGTCATTTCCCACACAGCCCCATCATAAGTAAACACTTAATTTAATTAAAAGAATGAGCATATGCGTAGGCTCTCATTTTCACAGCAATTAAGTCTAGTCCAGGACTTACCATCTGTGGGGTGAGTAACATGTCAATTTGAGATTAAATTAGCATTCAGAGTGTCAGAGGTGCAATGTAGGGTCAGACCTCTCACTATGGAAACACCACATAATTTTAATTAAAAGTTCTCACTGGGTAATGGGTGCTACTTTTCAATACCCATACATTTGAACTATATACAATGATCTCCCATCTTAATTGCCTAATACGGTTTTAGAGAGATTAATGGGTATTTATTTGTGTGCAACACATTTTTTTCAAGACACATTTATCTGGTCACACGTAGGTTGTTTTTAAAGTAACATCACTGAGCTCTTTTATCCAACGTATTCTCAATGGTCTTGGTTTCTGACATGATTCTACACTGGGTCCTGCTTCCCGGCATACACCTAGGATGCTGCAGTGTAAGATGACCATCCGTATGTCGACCAGCACCGACAACACCCCTCCCCGCTCCCGCCTCCCAGCTGCTCCGCCCCCCCGCGCACTTCGCCATATATGGCGACCGTGCGAACGCGCAGCGGTCACGCTCAGCGGGCGCGCCGATTGTGCGCCGAAGGCGCGCCAAAGGTAAGCCCGTCTACGCCCGTCCGCGCCTGGACCGCGCCCAGTGCCAGGACCCCTGGCCTACGACGCCGCAACACTCATCGCACTCAACACCGGCCGAATCCCAGGATGCTACCGAGCCACCCCACGACGCACCCACGGACCCTTCAGCTGCCACGCCTGCAAGTTCACCTGCATCCGGACCTGCCCGGCACCAGCACCCGCCAAGCCGAACACCAGCAGCAACCACCTCAAGTGCATCCTGCTCAACACCCGCTCCGTCCACAGACACGCCATCGAACTCTGGAACCTCCTCGACACCACAGCACCTGACGTTGCCTTCCTCACGGAGACCTGGATGAACGCCTCCTCAGCGCCCGACATCGCCATCGCCATCCCAGAGGGCTACAAGATCACCCGGAGAGACCGCAACGCCAACCAGGTGGGAGGAGGCATCGCCATCATCCACAGGAACACCATCCGTATCTCAACCAGCACCGACAACACCCCACCCTCCGCCGAACACCTGCATTTCCAGATCCACACCGACCCGAAGACCACCCTCAGAGGCACCCTGATCTACCGAGCTCCGGGACCACGCACTCAATTCAGCGAGGACATCGCCGACTTCGTCAGCCCGCATGCCCTCCCCTCCGCTGACTACATCCTCCTGGGGGACTTCAACTTCCACCTGGAGAACAACAACGACTGCAACACCAGCACCCTGCTCGACAACCTCGCCAACCTTGGACTCAAGCAACTGGTGAGCACCCCCACCCACCTCGCCGGACACACACTCGACGCCATCTTCTCATCCAGCAAAGACATCGCTTTCAGCCATGCCACAGAACTCCACTGGACGGACCACAGATGCGTCCACTTCACCTTCAGAAGAACGACGATCCACCACCACCAGCAACAGGTTGCTCGAAGAAGCTGGAACAAGATCACAGCCGACCAGCTCGCCGCTTCCCTGAGCCAGCACCCTCCGGCCAGCTCAGCGAACCCCAGCCAGGCCGCCGACAACCTCACGAAGTGGATCAGCAACTGCGCGGACGAACTCGCCCCTCTGAAGACCCCGCCCAGCAGACCCGGCAGTAAGAAAGCCCCATGGTTCACCGACGAACTCAAGAGCTCCAAGAAGAACTGCCGAGCCCTCGAGAATGTCTGGAGAAAGGAACCCACACCGGACAACAGGACCACCCTCAAGCTCGCCACCCGGAAACACCACCAACTGATCCGCACCGCCAAGAAAACAGCTTTCAAGAACCGACTGGACAACAACGCACACAACTGCAAGGAACTCTTCAACATCGTGAAAGAGCTCTCCAACCCCAACGCCGGAAACAACGACATCACCCCATCGCAAGACCTCTGCAACTCCCTCGCCTCCTACTTCCACAACAAGATCGCGGACATACACAACAGCTTCAGCACCCATCCGACCCACGCCAAGACCACAGCAACGCCGCCCACCACCACCCTCCGAGCCTGGACCCCGATCAGCACCGACGACACCGTCCGCATGATGAACTCCGTCCACTCCGGATCTCCGACCGACCCCTGCCCCCACCACGTCTTCAACAAAGCCGACGCTGTCATCGCACCCCACCTGCGGGACATTATCAACACCTCATTCGACACCGCCACCTTCCCCGAGAGCTGGAAGCACGCCGAACTCAGCGCTCTACTCAAGAAACCTACGGCAGACCCCACCGAACTCAAGAATTACCGCCCCATCTCACTACTCCCGTTTCCAGCCAAAGTCATCGAGAAGACCGTCAACAAACAGCTGGCCGCCTTCCTCGAGACGAATGGATCCCTCGACCCATCGCAGTCCGGCTTCCGTGCCAACCACAGCACCGAGACCGCCCTCATCGCCGCCACCGACGACATCCGAGCCCTGATGGACAACGGAGAAACAGCGGCCCTCATCCTCCTAGACCTCTCCGCGGCTTTCGACACGGTCTGCCACCGCACCTTAGTGCAGCGCCTCAGCAACGTCGGAATCCAGGAGAAGGCACTGGAATGGATCATCTCCTTCCTCGACGGAAGAACACAGAGAGTCCGCCTACCACCGTACAAGTCAGAGGCCACCGAAGTCATCTGCGGCGTCCCTCAACGATCCTCGCTGAGCCCTACCCTCTTCAACGTCTACATGAGCCCCCTCGCGGCCATCGCACGCCAACACAACCTCAACATAATCTCCTACGCCGACGACACCCAGCTGATCCTCTCCCTGACCAACGACCCAGCCGCCGCCAGAGCCAACCTGCACGAAGGGATGAAAGAGGTAGCCGAGTGGATGACGACGAGCCGCCTGAAACTGAACTCAGACAAGACGGAGGTCCTCATCCTGGGCTCCTCGCCCTCCGCCTGGGACGACTCCTGGTGGCCCCCCGCCCTGGGCACCGCACCCAAACTGACGAACCACGCACGCAACCTGGGCTTCATCCTGGACTCCTCCCTCTCCATGACCAGGCAAGTCAACGCCGTCTCCTCGTCGTGCTTCAACATCCTGCGCATGCTTCGGAAGATCTTCTGGTGGATCCCCACGGAGACCAGGAAGACCGTCACCCAGGCCCTCGTCACCAGCCGACTGGACTACGGCAACGCACTCTACGCCGGAACCACCGCCAAGCTCCAGAAGAGACTCCAGCGGATCCAGAACGCCTCAGCCAGACTCATCCTTGACATCCCACGGAACAGCCACATCTCCGGACACCTGAGAGACCTGCACTGGCTCCCCGTCAACAAAAGAATCACCTTCCGGCTCCTCACCCACGCACACAAAGCCCTACACGATCAAGGCCCGAGCTACCTCAACAACCGAATCAACTTCTACGCTCCCAAACGCCACCTCCGATCTGCCAGCCACGCCCTCGCGGCCGTTCCACGCATCCGCAGAGCCACAACAGGAGGAAGGTCCTTCTCCTACCTGGCTGCCAAGACCTGGAACTCCCTCCCGGCCGACCTGCGCCTGACCCAAGACCACCTCTCCTTCAGGAAGAAGCTCAAGACCTGGCTGTTCGAGCAGTAACGGCACCCCCCTCCCCCAAGCACCTTGAGACCCTACGGGTAGGTAGTGCGCTCTATAAATGTCATTGATTGATTGATTGACGTCATTGAGAGATGAGGAGCGGGTGATTTCAAACAAGTATGATGACAATTGGCCTCACCCAGTGTCAAAGTTGTGCACTAACATATCTTCTGTACAAAGCACATGTCCCAACTGAAATTTGCTGCTGGTCATGACTCCATTTCATTAGCATTTCGTTTTTGGGGTAAGCGGTGCGACTCATTTCCTATAGTGAACAGCATTATTCCAGATAGGACCAATGGTGTAAGAATTAAGTGGGCGGGCATTGATCCTAGTGACATTTTATGGTAACTAGTAGCAACTAATTTCATGGAAATTAATTATTGTTTCAAGAAAGTTGTTATACCAAATATGTTGGTCACAAATTTGAATCACATTATCAGTTCCATAAAATCACTTCTGACCAATTACCCAACTACAATAAAGAACAACAAAAAAACTACTCCCTAATATTGCTTTTTAAACAAGGTAATAAATCCAAAAATATACACATCCCATAGACCAATTAATTATCAAAATGTATTCTCAAAAAGATACATTTCATATAAATCACTTCATTTTCAGACACGTGCATTTCTGTCTTCTTTGTAGTTTGTATTAATCAGTGTGTATTATATATGTGTATGTAGGTCATATTGTGTTCATATGATGTTTTGTGCAGTTCTTACCATTTTTTTGTTTGTATTGCTAACTTTTTTTCTCCTCTGTCGCTGTGTATAATGTAGTTCATTGTTCCTCATTTATACTTTTGTGGGACTCTTCATGTTGAAATATTTATCATATTTTTATAAACATTTGTGATATCTGAAAATGAAGTGATTTATATGAAATGTATCTTTTTGTTAACACATTTTGACAATTAATTGGTCTATGGGATGTGTATATTTTTGGATGTATTACCTTGTTTAAAAAGGATGATTATGGAGTAGTTTTTGTTGTTCTCTATTGTGGTTTACCCTGCTTTCTTCTACTTATTATTTTATAAACCAGGGACCCCTTCTTGTGTTTTTTTGAAGCCATTACCCAACTACACCACGGAAAAACAGAATGGGATGGTTTGATAATGACTGCACTAAAACTTTTTGGCCCCTCAAATATGCTCCATGTAGTTCCCCATGGGACACCTTGGTTATTCAGTTCCAGTGCATTCATTATAAACAGGCCCGGCCACAAGAAAAAAACACTCCAGACCGAAGCATGGGAAAATCTTGCTTTTGCCGCAGAAAACAAAAGCACCAAGTTGTTCAGGGGCACAGGGAACGCACCATTTTTGAAAAATGACGATAGTCCTGAGCTCTGTTCTTTTGTTCCGTGACAGATGGGTGACACATTTTTCTGGAATTTTTAAACAGAGTGGTGGGGATGTCACAGGGTTTTTTGGGGAGTTGTATGAATTTGGACCCATTCCGTAGGATATCACTAAGGAAGAAGTCACGCTGGCTCTACAGGACAGTGCTAGGGGACCGGCCCCTGGACCAGATGGGGTACCCGTTAAAGTTTTTAAATCTGCTCCGGAACTCTGTGGGCCTATCCTAACGAGGTTATTTAATGCAGGTGCGGTAGATACGATTCCACCTTCTTGGGGAACATCTACTATCATACCCATATATAAAAAGGGGGATAAAGCAGATCCTAAAAACTATTGCCCTTGTTCTCTCCCGGACTCGTCAATGAAAGTAAAGAGTACAGTTGTATTGACAAGGTTGGAGGAATGTGCACACAAGCAATCTATTCTGTCCCCAGTACAGTTTGGTTTTAGGAAACAGCTGGGACTGTCAGACAATGTGTTCATTTGGAGCTCTTCATCTGGAAATACACTAGGGCTAAAGGGGACGCCCTATATCCTTGTTCTGATAATTTAATTAGCGCCTTTGATTTATTGACCATAATTTACTTTGGTCAACATTGATCTCCCTAGGCGAACCCAGGCCAATTATTGGGTTTCTTTCCCACCTCTATGAGAATTTATCTAGCCAAGTTCGCTTTGGCTCCCAAGGCGAATGTACAACCAAATTTAAAGTGGTGCATTGAATTTCGGAAGGCTGAGTGCTAGCCCCATTGTTATTTTCTCTTTATATGAATGGAGTGCATAGCCACCTACAGTCTCTGCAAGTCGACGTTCCTCAGGTCACAGGATGCCTTATACCACTAGCGTTATAAGCTGATGATGCTGTACTTCTATCGAGAACACAGGTGGGCCTGCAGAGATTGATTAGCGCCTTTGGAGAATTCATGGCCTCTAAGAAAATGGTAATTAATAAACCTAAAGCATTCACCATGGTCTGTGGCCTAAAGTGGAAGCCATGCAGAATTTTTTGATTGAACCCAATTGTTTGGTGAATTCTTTTTTTATCTGGGTATTTTATTTGCTGGTAATGGTTCCTGGACACAACACATATTGAATATCAGTGCCAAAATGAGTAGGGTCTCATCTGGGATTTTTATGTTTTCCTCCAAATTGGGTAAGGAAATGGTTGCAATATACAAAGCAAAAGGAGTGACTACTGCCTCATATGGGGCAGGCTTTTGGGGTTTGCTAATGGTACTGCTCTACAAATAGAAGAAAATAGTTTTTAGGATGGCTTTTATGTTAACCTTCTTCTGTTTCAAATACGATTGTCCATCAGGAGTGTGGCCTGCAGTTTCTAGTTGATTTCCTTCTGGTTAGACCTTTGATAATATGGGTTTCTTTATGGGCAAAAGAAGAACTATTATTTCAGACTGGCTAGCCTTGGATAATGTCTTAAGCATTCCTTGGCTTTCTTACATTAATTCTTCCTTGGTAGGCTGTTTAATCTATCTATTTGGTCAGATCCCACCCAGGTAATATCATTAACCAGAGCAGGATAAAGGACACCTTTTTTACAGGATAGACTGGATAAGCAAGTGTAGTCTTTTATAAGTCCTTGGAACTAGAGAGGGGAGAGAATAAATACTTACTACATGTGACAAACATGCAGCATCGTTTTGTGCTGGTAAGACTGAGATGTTGCATTGTGCATAATCTAGTTGCCTCTCTAAACATGAAGTCTTGCCCTTCAGACATGGTTTTCTGCGATGGCCAAAGTAAGCAAAGCACATTGCGCTTTTTATTGTTCTATAAATTTTACCAGAATCTCAGTTCTTTTATATTCTTAAATCTATGTTTATTGCTCAGATTATTACATTACATAAAGCAGCTATGAAATTTATTTTGACATTAAGTGAACCTTCTGTGATTTATAATGTTGCCCTTTTCATTTTGAATGTGATTAATGTGAGAAAAAGCATCATGCAGTAGCCAAAGCAAAGTAAGCACAATGCACTTTTTACTGTTCCGTTAATTTTACCTGACTCTCAAGTGGTGGGTGGAGGGAGGCTGTAGGAGTTGAGGCACGCGAGTCAAAACTATTTTTTTTTAATTACCTTCCGAACGGGACCCGCGCGTCTCTGCTCCTGCTCTTCTCTTCCAGGAACAGGAAGCACCCGGCACACAGGCTCCCCTAACCAATCACAAAGTTGCAATGTAGCATTGCATTTGGTCTGCACGCTGTGACAAAGCACCAGGGGCTGTAGGGGTGGGCATGTTCTCCATGCAGGCTGTAATGCAGTCTGCATGGAGAACAGGGAAAGTGTGCATGTTTTAAGCAGCCCGAGAGGGCTGACAAAAGTCATTGCGGACTTAGGAGAGTTGTACCCTCCTACCCTGCTGTTCAGCCCTGCCCCGCCCCTCAAACAAGCTGTTGCAGCAGAAGGAAAAAATGAAATTATAACATTACGCTATCATTTTATTTTTTCCTTTCTTTTCCTGCCTGAAGGCAGTGGGACGTCGCTCCTCCGCCTTATTGGAGAACCCGCCACTGCTCCTAACTATGGGCCTCATTAGGATGGCGGACGGACCTGCGTCCGTCCGCCACCCCCGGGGTGGAGGGACCATCCGCAGGGGCAGCGGCGGTCCCTCCTTCCAAATTAGGATGTGACCGCTACCCTGGCGGTCACATCCCGTATCTGTAACCTTGCGGCGGGTGCTGCTTTAAGCAGCGCCTGCCGCAAGGTTAAAATTGCGTGCTTTGCATATGCATGCACAAAGCGGCAGGCACAGCGCGGTGCCTGCCACTTTGTGCATGCATATGCAGGGGGGTACCATAGGTACCCCCCATGTGCACCCTCCCACCCCCAACACCCTGGGGGCACGCAATGGGCCCCCAGAAGCAAAGGTCCACATGCTTTTCCACGGCAGAAAATCCGCCGCGGAAAAGCATGTTTCCTCACCCTTCGTAATTTCACCGCCATCCTAATTCGACCCCTTAGCCTGGTGTCACTGTAGATGACATGGGCAGGCAGGCCCAGGCTGCGCATGATTGAATTGTGTAGATCCTCTTATCAGGGCACATGTCAAGACCCAGTTTCCAGGGTTGGACCGGTCTAAAGGGTAATCAGGTAGTACCAGTAAGGCCTCTGACAGGTCAGTGTGACAGCCATTTTATTTTCTGCTTTCGGGCCTATTTTATAGTCTGGTTGGTCGATTTTTACTTTAGATTTCCTTGATATTACCAGAAAGAGTGCATGCAGTCCCCCATACCTTGCAAAACATCTAAACAGCGTGTCTTTACAAATTCAGAACGGTCCTGATTTACAAATGTGGGGAACTTTTTTGGTGCCCAGGCCAATTTTCTGTCTTAGTCCAATCCCATTCACATGCGCGGCCAATTCAAACTTCTCATGCACACATACAAAGCCCTACACAACACAGGACCAGAATACCTGAACAGAAACATACACTTTTACCAACCCACCAGACACCTACGCTCTGCCTCACTCTCACTCACACACATTCCCTGCATCCGCAAAAGCAAAACTGGAGGTTGCTCTTTCTCCTACATTGCAGCCAAGAATTGGAACAACCTCCCTCAACACATCAGAGCCTCCTCCTCGCTTCTTGAGGTCTGCAAGAAGCTAACGACCTGGCTCTTTGAATAAGCACCTAGGGAACCGCACACCTACACTCCTGCCCAAGCGGCTAGATACCCTCTCGGGTGATTAGTGTGCTATACAAATCAAAACAACAGAATATCCTGCCAGCCTTCATCACTGTCTGACCATTGTGTGAAAATGTCCATCTGTCTCTCCAAACGCCAGAACAAGAGATCACTTTTGGGTAGCAGAGACACTCTGAACTGATGGCAAGAGGACAAGGGCAAGATTGAGACCCCATCTGATGATTAAAAAGAGTAGACATCATTGGACCCTCAGTAGGTTCAAGAAGTACTTTCATGCAGAGGTTACATGAAGAGTGTAGATTGGGGTGTTAGTGTGATGTCTAAGCTGTGTGATGAGGAGTGTCACTGGGAGAACGCGGACTACAGGACTTTCCAAGTCACATTTGAGCATGATGCATACCCTGATGACGATGGAATTCAATATCTCCATTCCAGGAGATCAGACTCAAGGGAATATAGGTGCGGAGTGCCACGAGGCGAGACCATCGTACCAGTGTGTGATGAGAGCTGGCAGCCATGACAGCGTACAAAAGTGAGCAGAGCTGAATGTTAGTTCTTAATATTTTCACTCTTAAAGATTGTGCATAGGGCCAGAGTTACCTCTGCCAAAAATGATACAAAATATGAATCATGACACTGTAGGTGGGGTGGAATTTCCCACACAATCTTTAACAGGCCCATGCAGCATCACAGAGAACCCAATGGCAGAGGAAGGGGTGCCTCCACTAGGTGAAAGTACATCATTAATTCTACTCACAATATGGCTGTTAGACATTTTTTGACAGATACTTTGCGACGGTCTACTCCAAATCCTGCCATTGGCCTCTGTTTTCATTTGGCATTTACTAAGTGATCAACTCCTCAATGTATGTTTACTTGATTTTATCTGCGCCTATTATAGACGGCTGTTCTTGTTTTATCCTGTAGTTTGCACCTGGTTATTTTGCAATTCCCCCCTGTTTTCCTCGATGTGGGCTCTTCTCAAATGGGGACAGATACATAGGTCAGTCTGGGGGATACAATCTAGTCCCATGAGCTGGAGCCTTCCAGGACCTGAGCACAGCAAAGTCCGCCCCCAAGGGGCGGCCTTAGGCATGTGCAAGCTGTGCACCTGCACAGGGCCACCAAACCCCAGGGGCCACCACGCCAATATACATCCTTAATATAATAATCCTCTGAGAATGGATACATATGGGTGTGGTGGCCCCTGTAGGGATTTGGCAGTCTCCGGCTCTGTTCCACTTTCAAACACCCTGACCCCCCCACTCTCACCCTCTTCACTTCACAACAGGAGGGTATATGGAGGAATAGCCTGGTACATCCTTTCGTGGAATAAAAAAAAGACAAGTAGTCTATAAAGTAATGTTTACTTAGAATCAGGCCAATTGGAATTTTGTGATTCTGTGGCTGCAGAGTTTTATGCATAAATATGGATTTGCTAGATTTGCCACTAATTCTACTACTCCACAATCTGCTGCTTAATTTGCACATTTTAATAAAAATAAATTGTTCCTAGCCAAATGGATCCAAAGTTACAAAACATTCAGTGACGTGTTCTGCGCAGTAGAAGGCCCTTGGTTGACTGATCACCCTCCAGCCATTTATTACTGCATGACGGTGTTTAGCTAGAACCAAAGAGCTGAAACCTTTGCTCAGACAGTGTTAACATGTGTAAAAATGTCAAAATGATGAAGTAATACTGTTGTAAAATGTGGCACATTCTGCTGCATAATTTGCCTTTTCTAGCCACATGATTTAGTCAACTCTGCCACATAGTGTGGTCGATCACTGTCACATAATTTCAGTGGCCCTGCTTATTGGTTAATAAGCAAACTGTCAGATGAAGTTCACATTAAAGGAATGCGAGAAGGAAATACAGTTATTACATTTTAAAACATCCATGACTAAAGTTTTTCAGGGAAGTGTTAATTCTCATCACACCTTCTTCAGCTGTCCGAAGTAAAGTGACATCAGAGGCAGCCGGATGCATGTTATTACTGGCTAGTATTTCATAATAATGAACCTGCATGCGATACCATTGGGCGGTTCTACTGTCCAAAGCAGCGTCGGCTCCTCAACTAAGGCGGAGGAGCGTCGCCCCACTGCTCTCTGAGCAATGTAAAAAAGGGATAATAAAATGATAACACAACGTTATCATCATTTTATGTTTAGTAAGGGTTATGGAGCCAGGTTAGGGTGGGTGGGGCCACAGCAAGGAGGAGTGGTTGATGCACATGAGAGTTTGGCCGGCCATCTTGGGCCGGCCAAACAGACACACGCACTTAGCATTCTAGCCCGCCCCCCACCCACCCCCGCCTGTGTTGCATAGCCGGGTGGAGAACTGTCCCAGGCACTGCCTGAACAGCCAAACAGGCTGCTCAGACCAATCACGACGTTGCTATCATTCTGGTGACACCAGCATTGTGATTGGCTTAGGGGAGTCTGGGAGCCTGTGTCTTACCATGCTGCTGGAAATCATAAAGAGAAGACAACGGAGGAGAGGCGGTGGCCATTCACAGGTAAGTGATTTTGTAAAAAAATGTAACCGCCATGCCCCACCACTCCCATTTCGTAGCAGCCACCACAGGTCCCAAGTAGCTCAATAGCAGTTGCTTGACATTAGAACCAGAGTATAATAAAAGTATAATAAAGTATTTGGTGGTAGACCCTACCTCTGAGCTTGTACATCTCTCCATTGGGAGACGACACCACCAGCATGTTTGGTACTTCATCGCCAGTGGCGATTAAAGATCCGGCTAGGGGCAGGGTTCCGCGCGGCTTCTGGCTTTTACTTGCTTCCGTTACAAAGTACTGCAGCACCCCAGATTCGAAATCCAGCAAAAAGTACCTGCCAAGAGAGACCAGACGTTAAAATCAGCAAATCAAAATATCAACAATATAAAATGTATAACTTGGGTCATAACTATCGCAGCAAAATATATATGATCCAGATCTTCTACTTAGAATTTAGGGAAACATAGGGGCTTCCGCAAAGCGCCTTTCAAGAACATACATTGTCTTCTCATATTTTTTAGGGCATCATCCACAGTTTGATGTGATCAAAATAACGTTCCCTTTGGAGAATAATGAATTTTGGCAACATTTAGGGCCTGATTCCTATGCCGTTAGGAAAGCATTCCCACCTAGGGCCCGATTACGATGCGGTTAGTAAGGCCTCCCTACGACGTTTGCTCATTCCAAATCGGATCGGGAACGTGTCTTCCCGACGAGGGCCAGATTACGATGTGGTTAAGAACATAGGCTCCCATAGAAGTCAATGGGAGTCCAACCAAATCGTATCTGGAAGCATCCGGATGTATCATACTCGGTCGGTCGGACACTCCACATCCGAGTTGGTCGGAAACCATTTCCAAACCGATTCAATCGGGAAGATTTCCTAACCGCATCAGAATCGGGCCCTTAGTTGTGAACATTGTTGCACATTGGTGTGTGCAGGCATTTTAGGTCAGTGGCTCACTTGGTTCATAAAAACTAGAGCCCTTACTTTTAGATTGTCTTCAGTCACCACCACTTACATCTCAGAATCTCATTTCCAGGGCATGGCACGAGTAAAAACACTCCATATTGGTTGAGTTTTAACATACTGTGAATTAAATCCCGAGGACATTGTGTTAGGTTCAATTTCATGACTACTCATACTTTTTGCCATTTCTGCTCTCCAACCCCGTCATCCTCCCCAAATTTGAGACTAGGTCTCTGATATCAATTTATGAGATTGCACAGACTGCAGTGGAGTGAAAGATTCTATCAGCTCAATGTCATCACTGTGCCACATTTATAATACAGAGGCCAAGACCTGTTCAGGAGGCCCAGCCACCTCAATCACGGATTGTGTGCAGCGTTGAGGCATCGTTTCACCCTACTGCTCCACATAATTATCCACACTGGAGAAGGTCGCCAGTGCTTCCAGCATTTCACTTAACGCCACATAGAATACTTGTGCGCTGACGTCAGTACATGGACATAGGCGCACCAGCCTCCCCGGGATGAACGTGAAACGTGTGGCTTCCAGCACTCTTGGGACTACATATAAGCCCCGGTGTTGGTGTGTCTTGGAAGTGAAACATGAGAGGCTTGGGTGACACCTTCCTTGTCCCGCAAGACCTTCCTTTCCCTTCACTTTGTCACTCTGTCCACTTTGTGCTCCTCCCCACCCCAAAAGCACCCCGCAAGGAGGCCGCAACCCTAAGTCCCCATTGTGTATAAGCCAGCATTGACTGGTCTGGCCCTTCTGGTATAAATTAGCCTAAACAGCTAAACTGTCCCTTCCATCCTTAAGAGTGGGTTGTTTATCACTGACTCGTGGAGTGGAGAAGGGGAGGGGCGGCTTTATGTCAGACCCTCGCCCTCCAGGACCTGTGTTTTACCCATGGGCTCTTTCCTCTAACTTAAGATGTACAATATTCTGTTTAGCCTGGGAGAAGTTTAAACTTGGCTGTTTAATCAGGACACATCACAGGAGAAGAACGTCAAGGGAACAGGGTCATTGTTAAGTTATTAGCACCCCAGGCAAGATTACCTTTTGACACTCCATTGCAGGCAAATTCTGGTCCCCCCCCAAGGCTCAGTCTTGGGTGCTTCTCTTTCTTACTTCACACCATCTCCATCAGTAGCAACCACTCTCCTGTAGGCTTTTTCAATCACCTCTCCATCATCAACACCCACATTGTGTTCTCTTTCACAACTTTCTCTTCACATGTCCAGTCTGTCCAGTGACTGCTTGACTGCCATTGGACGACTCTGAGATCCATCATGAGTGACTGCTTCATACCAGGCCTTCTTCCTGCTTTAGACGCCCACACCTCCCTGCCTGGTCCCATCATCTCTCCTCCAGGCCTTCCCCATCCCCACAGACTTCCGCTTCAGGGCCACCACTGCGGGCAAGTGTCAGCGACTGACAGCTAGAGTGTAGTGGTCCAAGATGGCCCTGGTGAGCTGTGAGTGATGGGTCCACATAAGCAAGTGTTCAGGACTCTGAGGAACCGGTGGTGGTTATCGATGACGGGGAGTTGTGACGCAATAGAAGAAGTGGGCCACTTCCGAACAGGTTTCGTTATGGCCCTATGTTTGTTTGGCTTTAGTTCCTGGATATATTTTTTAGCTTCCTTTGCTTTTTTTTAAAAATAATTAAGGGGAGGGTTGTAAAGGTTATTTGATGTGCGCGCTGCCCATGCTTGTTTTTACTGTTGTTTTTTTCTTTTTATTTGTAAGTTTGCGTGAAACAGGGACGATCAGTGAGATTCTCACTTGTGGATGTTATTCTCACAGTTCTTGTAGCCTTGGAAACAGATGCTAGGATTGAGGACTTTTCTGGAATGTGTTCTGTTTTTGGCAGGCGAAAGTTCTCATGGGTTCATTTGAGCTCCTGCTGCTGGACAGTGGGTTGTCAAAGTTGTAACGATTTCCATCCGACCATATTCAGTCTTCTACAACAACAACACCCTTGCGCTTCTCTAAATTGCTTAACCCATGGGGAGAGGATGTAGCCTTGCAGTTAGAGCTGTCGACATCGAAGCTAGGGAACCGGGTTGGAGGCTCGGCAAGGACGCTCAACATCCTGTGATTCTGAACAAATTAATGTGTCTGTCTCAGGGTATAAGTCCTAAAAAAAGAAGTGGGGGTGGGATGCTGACGTCACGACAGGAAGTGATGTCACAAAAGGGGGCTTGCACCATCAGACTCATTGCCTCCCCTCGCTCACCACTTAGATGCCATTGCATCAAAGAAGCGAGCGGTGACATACAGCTGAGACACTTCATGTGTACTGTATTTTAGTGGGGGGGGACACCATCCACCCACGTGGTACCCCGACTCGAGCCCTGGTCCGTCTGTAAGGAAACTGGTACTCATGTAAAGCGCTCTGATACCCGATGTCTCGGGTTTAGTTTGTAGTTTGCGCTATATAAAACTCTTATTAAAAAAAAAATGCAAGTGTACGAAAAATGCAGTCAGAAAATGACCCCCTCCAAACAGCTCCTAAACCACCGTTTTCTGACCCTTCCTCCTACTGGTCCCTTACACTGGTATCTCCCTCCTGCCGAGCTGCAAGTCACGTGTGCCCTCCCAGCATGCAGTACTGCACTCAAAGCCCCTCCCCTCCTGTTTATTTGTCCCTCTTCTTGAAAACCACCAGCAACTCAGAAATACTGTGAAGAGATTGCAGCTCTCCAAGCAAAAGAGCACACCCCATATACTGAATAAAAGCTATTTTACAGCCTCTGTGCGGCAGTGTTGTGCCAGCGCCATGAAAAGGCCCACTGGAATATTATTCAAGCAAGCCGGGCCGACGACGGCTGAAATGCCAGAAACCGGTCCCCGGAAGCTTGTTTCCTTCCCAGTATAAGAATTGGCTTGGTAGTTTGGTTTGCCCAGTTCCCATCATGCACTGGGACAGGAACAGACTAATTTGCATGTAGCCAGGTTCTGAGCTGGGATGGTGCAGTGAGCTAAAAAACGGTGATGGATCAAGCCCTGATCTTTGGACTGGGTAAGAGTGGTCTGCTTAATTCAGACACTCTGTTCATCACCACCCCCTTTTCTGAATCATTTTGTCCACCATAAGCGTGGAAGGGTATACTCAGATGTGAGTCCCTTGCTCATTGCACCATCAGGATTCAAGCAAGCCGGGCCGACGACGGCTGAAATGCCAGAAACCGGTCCCCGGAAGCTTGTTTCCTTCCCAGTATAAGAATTGGCTTGGTAGTTTGGTTTGCCCTGTTCACATCATGCACTGGGACAGGAACAGACTAATTTGCATGTAGCCAGGTTCTGAGCTGGGATGGTGCAGTGAGCTAAAAAACGGTGATGGATCAAGCCCTGATCTTTGGACTGGGTAAGAGTGGTCTGCTTAATTCAGACACTCTGTTCATCACCACCCCCCTTTTTTGAATCACTGGAATTATACGGCAGGTTTGGAGCAAATTATGCTGCATAGTTGATCAAATTATGCGTCAAGAAGAGGAAAATTGTGTGGCGTAATGCTGCACATTTTGTGATAGTATTACTTCACTATTTTGTCACTTTGACACGTTAACACCGTTTGTGCCAAGGTTTAACTAAATTAATGCTAATCAGTACACAAATACAGCAAGAAGTGACCTTTGCAAAGAGCCTTTCTTTGCGCTGCAACACGTGTCGCAGCGGTTTTAGCAACTTTCGATCGGTTTGAACTGGAAACAATGTTTTATGTAAAAAGCAGAAGGTAATCCATTGGATGATGGATTATGTGGCAAATGAGGCACATCTATACCTATGCCGAATACGCAGAGGCCGCCAAATCAGATAATTCTAGTGGCCTTGACTTTGAAGCACCCTAAAGCTTCCTGAGGTTGTTTCCTTGCCTTGCAACATGAGGGGCGTTGCCTATATCATAGCTAGGCTTCTGCACACTTTTTGTTACAATACTGCCATACTCCCTCGTAATTCATCAAATGTATATTACACGAAAAGAGGAAACTGTTTGGTACTTCGTACGAGTCAAAATTGTACCTGGGGAGACTGGTTTGAGTAGAAAATGTCTGCAGAAAGAAATGTTCAATGCTTGACAAGGGTATCCACCTCATGTACCGAAGATTGTGCGCTCTACACTCGGCAACCAGAGTGGCCAATATTAGTCACAAAGCTTCTTTCTGAGTATTTGTGTAGATTCTCCGAGTACCATACTAGGGTCTGACTTACACCTGAATTTCCAGGAGTCAGGCACACTTACTCACTGAAATAGAACGTAGCCAGTGGAATCTATAGGTCCTTTCAGACAGGTTTCTGTTCAAAAAGTTATTTTGACAGCCCAACAATAAATAAATAAATATCTGGAGCCTTACTACTGGTGCACCATAGGCGGCAGCCTGGCAGTGTGGCCCTCTGTTGGAAGCAGCACAGTCATCGAGACTGGAATCAACTTGTGAGACTGCCTCGAGTTTAGGAAAACTCAGACATCCTTATGTTGACAGGTAGTGAGGTAGATGAAGGAGGGTCAGTACTTTCATAAGGGGTGGTAAGGCTTGGGGCACCACCTACTGGTGGTATGAAATTACAGTACAAGAGGCCAAAAACAACTTTTATGTCACATATGGAGAGGGCTCCAAGAGGCAAAATTATACTTTGCCTGTACTACACAAAGGCTTTCCGCATTCTAGGGGGAGGATGATGAGAGAAACGAGAGAGACATATAAATACCTCAAGATTAAAATACTATGGAGCCGAGCCTGGATATAAAGGTGTTGCTCTAAAACAAAAGGTCAAGAGAAAAGAGGGCGGCTCAGGAGTAACGCATAGACGTTCTGCATTAAAAAAAAGTCCTTCCAGGTGGAGGCAAACTAAGTAAAAGACGTCAAAAGGGCATGGAACAGTCAGAGAAGTTTGAAGACAGTACTGATTCTGTTGGACCTGTCGGCGGCGTTCGACACCCTATCGCCCGATATCCTGGGAGACAGATTAGAATGCAGCGGAATAAAAGACAAGGCTTTGGCCTGGGTTACATCTTTCCTAGATAAAAGGCATCATATCGTCACACTGGGCAGTTACAAATCAGTAGAGAAATGGTTGTCATCAGGGGTCCCCCAGGGTTCTTTCCTGAGCCCTACCCTGTTTAACCTTTATATGACACCACTTCTCTCTCTGATAGCCACCTTTGATATTCAGCCAATTGCATACGCCGATGACACCCAGCTGATCCTCACTCTGGACAAAAACTCCTCAGCGGCAGAGGAGAGGTTCCATTACTGCCTCACGGCAGTAATGAATTGGATGAAACAAAATCACCGTAAATGTAATAGCTCCAAAACCGAAATTATGCTGTTTGGAAAATCAAATGTCTTTAGAGCCCATCAATGGTGGCCCTCGGACTCTATGCCCCACCCACAACGGCTGATACAGTCAAAAACCCAAGAATACAATTCAACCCCACACTTTCCTTTAACAAGCATGCGCTCGCAACTGCAGGCATGAGTTTCCAAATCATCAAAACCCTCCGGAATATTTTTGACCTACTTCCACTGCCTGCTAGGAAGAATGTTGCAGTGGCCCTAATTCTATCTCGCTTGGACTACTGCAACAGTCTCTAGGCAGGAACAAAAAAGATGGTTGGGAAAAGTTTACAAGTGGTCCAAAATTCTGCTGCGAGACTGGTACCCAAGATCCCTAGGGACTCCTCCTCATCTGCAGCACCCAAAAAGCTTCACTGACTACCGGTTCACAAAAGGATTCTCTGTAAGATCCTAACCGTCACATACAGGGCCATAAGCGAAACTGGGCCAGAATATCTAAGACCCAACATCGAGCCATATAGACCCAAACACACTCTGCAGTCCACATCAAAAAATCTGCTAACTGTCCCCAACTTCAAATTGGCCACACGGGGGGAAGACCATGGCGGTACTAGGGACAAATGCGTGGAACGCCCTACCCACTCAGATGAGGCACACACAAACAGAACTAACTTTTAGGAGCCTTCTCAAAACATGGATCTTTGCTACCCCAGATCACTTAGCGCTATCTCTGATTTAAAGTTTCTCCCTCTGTCACCCTTTCCTCTGTAATACATCACCAGTTGTCTCTTTTTCTTTCCACTAAGCGCCAAGATGCTCATTGGAGTGAACGTTGCGCTATACAAAAAACCCTTTCATTGATTCATTCATTCATTCATTCCCAGAGCAGAATGAAAGACAGAGCTGGAAACTAAGAGCCTGCTTTAGATCTTGGTGGTACGACTGCCAACCCGTTGTGGCGGGCTTCAGTACTCCGTTGGGTTGACGGAGTCCCGCCCGCCGTATTTAGGTGGATGTGCAATACACTTCTGTGCTGGCAACCTGCCCTCCATCACCATTCTGACGGCGGGGTCCAGCTGAGACAATTTGGATGTTCCCGTAGGTCTGGTGGTGTTTTGTTGGCGGAGTGAAGATGGAGGGCAAGATTGGTGGTGGGGAGACAGGAAAGTGACATTTTATTTTTTACCTATAACACATATGTTTTCATTTATCTATGCAGGTTATGTGGAGTGACCTCTATGTTGTACATTCTGCACTGCACTGCACCCTGCCAACATACACACAGCCTTCAAGTCCATCAAAACAGGGTGCCAGTCCATCGTGTTCAAGGTGCACCTGGGCAAGGGGACCTGGGCGAAGGTGAAGAGGAGGAAACAGGAGCCTGCATCCCGAAAAAAGGGTGGGTTTTAACCCTTTTTTGTCTCTTTACAACGACTCAAAGTAGGAGGGATTCACATCGGAATTCCCTTTGAAATAAGCCAGTATTAAATACCGATTTCGGGAATGCTGGCTGGAATCCCGTTGCCAGGTGCTGCAGCCCACCCCGCCGAAGGGGCGGGGAGCGAAGCCCTGGTGGAGTCTACGGGACCGGGCGGTCTTTTCACCCATTGCACTCCAGCATCTAAATCAGGCGGACAGACTGACTAGGTAGGCAGCCGGGAAGACGGCCAAGAAAGCCCACTCTGTTGGGAAATGAGCACGTTGATGGGTGCGGATCCAGTATCTGCCTTTGTTTCTCTCTAGCTATTCAGAGAGAGTTTTGGGGAACCAAAACTCTTAGCGGCAAACGCTTTCTGATCACTAGAACTTGGTGTTTTTCAGCTGGTCTGAGCTTAGCAGCATGCTGTGTGCATGATTATGTGGTAGGTCCAGAGCACTAGGCATTGACAGACGAGCTCCCATATCGGTGCATATTTTGTAAAAATATAAGTGCCAAGGTCCAAGGTATTTCTCAGGAGGACACTGTGGTTGGCACTACCCACTGTCCCTGCCAGCACTGTCAAATACTAAGAATCAGATACAATTATGATGTTTTGGACTATCACAGGTCTTGATAAGCTGGAAAGATGGCCTGGACCCAATGATTTTATTATTTTATTGTTGTGCATTACACTATTTATTGATGAGCACTTTTCGAAAGTAGAAAAACAGCACCACCATGTGGTAGAATGTCTTAAATAAGTGCCAGTATTTAGAAGTAAGTGCTAGTGTCTTCACCGGCAAACACCAGCACATATTAAGCGCTGCCCTATATTCCTCCACTGCTGACCGCATGATTCACTTTAATCACTCGAGATATTCTGCAGAGATCAACTCTCCCGAACTCTCATTAATAAGACAAATCAGCTCTTTCTGTAGCCGCAGAGGCACAGCCCGGAGAAAGGACACGGCAAGTGCATCTGCAGTCCCTGGTCGAGTGTGCGTCACTTTTCATATCTTAATATAAGGTGCTGTATGTGCTCTCAAGGATGCCTTTTTCTAGCATTCTATAATAAAGATAACTACAGTGCACTAAGTAATTAGAGTGACTAATACTAGGGTTTTGCAAAGTTTTTAATCACACTAATTACCTATAATTCTCTTCTTAGTCTGTCCAACTGCATTTATAACGTGCATTGGCAAAGTCAATAGGTCTCGCCTTTAGGACCTACTGTCAATTGTTTTTAGCCATGAAGCAAAGCATCCCTGATACTGTGCATCACGGCTTAAGAATTTACGAGAAAAGCTTTTGATGTGGCCAGTCGCGTCATTTTGTAGGCGCAAGCACTATGTACACACACGCCTACAAAATGACATAGCCACTTTAGTTTCATCTTAGTTACTGATTCAAGATGGGTGTAAGCAAGGGGGTCAGAAGCAACATGAGGGGCGTTAGTAGGAGGGGTGAAGCCACACGGGCACAGGGGCGAAAGCGCCATGAAGGGCGTAGGTTGGAGGAAAGCACACAACACAGAGACAGCAAAGGTACGCACTGGAAGGGGGCCAAACAATGTAAGACCAATCGGAAGCTGGTGGGAAGAAATACAAGAGTAAGAAAGCAACCAAGCAGGAGAGACCATGGATGTGGCAGAAGGCGTGGAAGAGAACTGCCCAAGGTAGGTAGCTGGAAAATACATGCACTCTTGAAGAGTGCTTAAACAAAAAGAAGAAAGTAGCACCTGAAAAAGTGAGCAGTGAAAGCACACAGTGAATCATCCATGCTCCCTGGTTGGGGGGGTGGGTGGTGGGGGGGTGGACAAACAAAAGTAGGAGGAAAGGCCAAACAGGGAATGAATAAGAAGCAAGCAAATGAGAGTGACAATGAAGCCAACCAATGGTAAGCAAGGGGGAGGATTTAAGCCCACTGTAAGCTAACAATACGTCTCGTGAAAAACAGAGCATGCACTATCTTAGGTGAGGGCTAGAAATCATTGAACTCTCCAGATGCATAAACGGCTTTCATGAATGATGTGCTAATTACATAAATCAATATTTCAAAAACTCGACAGTATGATGATCACTCTGATATGGGCCAGTACCCTTCATAGAATCAAGCTTAATGCTGTAAAGCTACCATATAAGCTAGGGGGTTCACCCTAAAAAAACCTAAATGCTGCTGCCTGGCATCCCAGCTGCAGCATATACTAAGATGGCCACAGGAAATACTTTACTGGGCACAATTACAATTTGCAGTTTGCCACCCAGACATTGATTTTGATCTTTTGTTTATGCTTGTAAAACTAAAAGCAGAAGGTGTCCCCGCTTTATTGAATAAACTAGGCCTGGGCGGTAAATTCCGTTCCGCTCGTGGAATTTGGGTAATTTTGCATTCGGTGGAGAACGCAGAATTGGCAAAAATTCACAGAAGTTTTTTTCTTGTTTGCACTTTCAAAATGCGTGTTTGTGAGATATTTCTCCCTGAGCACGCAAACCGCATTCGTGAACAGGAAAAAAGCATTGCAAACGGGCGGAACAAGCAATTCCGCCTGTTCGCTGAACTTTTGCGTGCTCGCTGAGATTTTTTACTGTTTCGCTGAGCTTTGTGTAGTGAGAGTACGCAAATTCCGCCCACCCCGAATATAAACATCTTGCCTGAACCACTGATGAAAATACACATCATGAAAGGGTGTCCCTAGGACGCCCTTATGACGCATACATCAGGGGCAGTCAAAAGGAGTCCCCACCATAAACAGCTGTTTTTTTGTGTGTTTTAAATTTACCACCACCCACTACCCCGTGGGGGCCAAACTCCTGCTGGTTCTAGGTTTGTGCAAAATGACTTTGCTGGTGTATGATCCTTTCTGGGTGCCAGCAATCTCCCAATGCACAGGGCTAAGGGTAGCTATCAATGCCCTTTACTGCAGCTTTACTGCCCTCAGGACCCTAGCCATGCCACCAGCACAAGTCACTTTTCCCTGAGCGTAAAAGGGAGGCAGGTGGAACAGCGGATGGGAGGAGCATTACAGCACCTCCCGCTCTCCCTACCGGGACCACTACAATCCCACCCACAGGCGGCCAGGAGGTGAGGATTAGAAGGGAATGGACTTGGGTTGTCCCTCGCTCCTTCCTTTCCAATTGCCACTCCCCAATTCAGTTCCAGACAGTTCCTTCATCTCCCAGTGCTTCTCTATCCAAGAGCAGCCTTGGGATAGGAGTGAGCCGCATGTCTGGGCCCCGGGAAGGCGTCAGACTCTGTTTGGACCCTCTTTGCGTTTAAAGAGCTTTATTGAACTAATTAGAAACATAGGTACAGTATACAACGATAGTCATAACAGGTAGCCAAGGATTTGCAAACTAAATAGATCATTGAAATGAATAAATGACCCAGGAATTCAGTCATTAATAAAGAAATGCTCCAAAAAGGGAAAGGCAATAAGAAAAAAGTTGTACCTAATAACCAAGTAGCATTTTACATTTTTGTTTGGATCGTCTATAACCTAATAAAAATCCAAGCACACAAACAGGATCTGACTACATTCTGGGGCACAGCCATCCAGGTGTGTACCCCAGAAAGGAGTCAGAGGCTGTTTGGAAATGTTCTCATCCTAAGAAAAGAAAAAACAGCGCCTGGCTCATTGAGGCTGATGCAGACACACTTGTGGCCCAGAGATAAGCCGAGTAGCTATGTTGTTTTTTCCCTAACCTCAGAAAAAATCCAAATGTCATCTTGTTTCTTGCTGGGGTGCAAACACATGTAAGAGCCTCAGTGAGGAGCCTAGATGCGACTTGGATTTTTTTTAACCTCAGAATAAATCCAAACAGCGCCTTGCTGGAGTGCAGACTCTGTGCACCGGTGAAGCGGCGAGATGCAGTTTCCATTTTTCTTAAGCTAAAAAAATCCTAACAGCACCCCGCATCTTGCTGGCTTGCAGATACATGCATATCTGTGTCCCAATGAGGAGCCTAAATGCTGTTTGGGTTTTTCCTTAGACCGCAAAAAAATCCAAACAGCACTCAGCTCCATGGTGGGGCAGAGAAACACACATATGTGGTCATCAGGCGCCCAGGGAACTCATCAACCCCAGACAATTGTGCATACTAGACACCTTAAGGTATCTTAAGCGTCTGGATACTCTCACGGGTGATTAGCCGCGCTCTACATATTCACATGCAGAAAGAACAATTGATGGACGGAATGCTGAACAGTGTCAAACATTCACCCCTACTACAGAGATATGGACCTAAATCCTTCATTTTTTAGCTCATCAAAACATTCCAGTTTGGACATATTCAAATCAGTCTAGACCTTGCTCCTCATGGGAACAGCCCAGCCCAAACTCTTAGGTCAGGTCCTCCCTGGACCAGAAATAAGCATCCTGGGACCTGTTTCGAGGTTTCACCTCTCATTAGCTAGGCTAGCTTGACTCCAGTGGCATGGTGGGCATGGGACCCACATCTAGGCATACCCATCCCACTTTGGGTGACAAATGCAAAAAGAACAATTAATGGACCGAATTCTGAACAATGTCAAACATTCACCCCAGTACAGCGATCTGGGCCTAAATCCATCAGCCTAGCAGTTTGGGCTGGACTGTTCCCATGGAGAGCAGGGTAAAGACTGATTTGCATATAGCGGAGTCCAAACTGGGGTGGTGTGGCGAGCAAAAGAATCATGGATTAAACCCAGATCTGTGACTGTGGGTGAATGCTTGACAATGTTCAGCATTCCGTCCATCATCTTTTTGTGTTGCTATAAGTCGCGTTAATGGGAAGGGTATGCCCATACATGGGTCCTTTGCTCACCATGCCACTGGATATAAGCTGGCTTGGCTGATATGGAGTGATACACTAAAGCTGGTCCCAGGATGCTTGTTTTTATGGTCCAGGGAGGACCTGGCCTGGCAGTTCGGGCTGGATGGTTCCCATGGGGAGCAGGGTTACGACTGATTTGATATATGGTTGGATCCAAACTGGGATGGCATGGTGAGCAAAAGAACGATGGATTTAACTCCTTCCATGCTCGCGTCGACCAACCGCCATCCCAAGCACTACCTCGCTAGTGCTGCGCACGTCTGTTGGCTGACGCAGCCCCGCCCACTCATTAGAACTCCTGCACCCCGGCGGAATTTGCGCCGTGGTTAAGGAGTTAACCCAGATCTATTGACGGTCGGAGAATGTTTGACAATGGTCAGCATTCCGTCCATCATTGTTTAGTGTTGCTATATACTCACATAACATAACGTCCTGGGTGGTGTGCTTTGCTTTTTCATAACCAGAATTCACTGTAGAGGTCTAGCTTTTTGTTACAAATAGGATTTTCTCAAATTTCTATGATGGAAAGGTCCAAAATGTGTGGGTCACTAAAAACCTTCCAATGCTGAGTGTTCCCACACATGTGCCTAAAAAAACAGTAACTCATGTGTGTGTGGGCCTAGTGTAACTGACAAACACAGCTCAAATATGGGACAGTGTGAAGCCAATAAAGTGTCAGCATGATCTTCACTTGGTCGTAATTTTGACGTATTCCTGTGCCACGCGATAGGACCTGTCGCACATTTGGAGCATTGTTTTAACTGGGCGAAGTGGGAACACTGGATGGTAGGATATTTACTGTTTGCCTGAAGGTCTGCAATTTCCTGTCACAGGAATGAAATAATTTGTGATTCTTTTACCTACTTTTACAAGGGAGTCTGGGTAATAAAACCGCTTGAGATTCATGAAACCCCATCACCATTGAATCCCCTAAGACTCTAGTTTTCAGAAATGTCTGGGGTCGGGAGCCGATTGACCCTGCACCCAATTTTTAGACATCCCCAATGTACTCTTCCCCCTTAAAAAACATTCCCTGGTGTCTAGTGTGGTTCTCCTCGCTCAAACCCACTGAAAACCTGCTTAAATCTGATACCCCATATAATCGGAAGACCTAGACTTGGACACAGATTTGGTCAAGCCTTTGGAGGGATATGTTCCTGTGAGAGGGAGAATGAAGGAAACAATCCTATGTAATAAATGTAGACAATTCAACAAACATCTTGTTCAGCTCATTGTCCGAGCTCGCTAATTATGGCGAGGGTGGCCTGGCCCCAACAATAGAAACATTAAGAAGTGTCAAAGTTAAAATATAGGGTGTGGTTTGTTTCCTTGCAGCCCAGGGGAGATACCTGTGGCCAAAAGAGTGGTACCCTAAACCGGCATTTTGCCTGTAGATGCTTTATAAAGTACCAAAATGCATGCCAATGGCAAACAGTTAATCTTCTGGGGACCCTAAGCAGATAGAAACCCCTTCATGCCTGGCACCTGGATGCTCAGGAGACTCAGAGGAACAAGGCTGGGGGTAAGTCTTGGGAGCAAAATGTTCCTCGAGGGAAACTACAGGAAAATATCTTGTTTTATAAATAAGTGTGATCGCCTGGCCAGCCAATTAAGGAGGTATATAACTGAGCAATAGAAACCATAGGCTGTGTAGGTGTAAAGAATATATGGGTGTGGGGTATTTCCTCACAACCGGGGGGGATATTTGTGACCAAAAGTCTGAGACTCTAAACCGGGACTTCCATTGAGCTTCTTTCAGAAAAAATGCACTACACCTTTAACCCACAGAAAATCAATACATGTCTGGTACTGCTATGGTCACACAGACACAGTGGAACAAAGTTTAAGGCAGTTTTGGAGAAAGACAAATACAAAAGCTGACAAACATGTTCAGCACAATTCCGCATCCAAGCACTCAGTGAGAGGGAGATCTGACAACAGCGATTGAAACCTTAGGATGTACAGATGTTAAAAGTACACAGTTGAAGCCAGGTGTAATATCCGTGACCATTGTCATATTCCTTCAAGTTGAGTGCATGTTAGCACCCTGAACACTCCAAAAACACACATTGCACTACTGCTGAGCAGGCCCAGAGGAGCAAAGCTTTTTGACAAGTCTTGGCAAGAATATATTCATGTGTGAGGAAGACTTGATGGGATTATGTTTTGGAAAACAAATTGCTACATATCTAACAAATATCATGTTCAGAGTGTTCTATTGGCCAGCAGTCAAGGCAAGGGAGGTCTGGCTCGTATCCGTGGATTCCCTAAAGCATAATAAAGAATTAGGAAATATATAGTTGTTATGCTTTCCTGGAAGTTCTGAGTTTTATAATTGTCATCAAATGAACAGTACACCATAAACCAGATATCTTCAAACCGGGGGCGGGTCCCACCTGGGGTGGGGGCGGGGTCCTTAAGTGATCTCAAGGGGGTGCCTGTCTCTGGCCACGAGAAGAACCAGGCTTTGTTTTTAGTGTTAAAAATATAAACAGCAGTAAGCCACTTTGTAATGGGCCATCACTAACAACTTTTGTCATTTATATCCTGACTGGGAGTACGTTTGAAAAGGGTTAACCTTAAAATCAATCAAATATGTTTTAAAAAAAACCTAGCTGAACTGCAATGTTTAAATATGTTCAGACATATTTCAACATTGCCAATTTAGCAGAATAATTGTGAAAAAATTCAGGGGTGGCCCGAGGGATTTTTTTTTTTTTTACAGGGGGGCTCAGTATTAAGAAGTTTGAAGACCACTGCCATAAAAAGTGATTTTGCCTCAATTTTTTGTGAACAGTGGTAATGCTGCATAAATGATTATGCCGACATCTTTCACTAGGAAACTCTCACACATCTGGTATTTGCAGACTCCGGGACACCATGCATTGGTTAGCATTTCAGGATTGTGCATTTAAGAGATGCAACAAAATACTGAGAAAATCTGTTTAGAAATTAAACTAATGAAACTATCTCCACATACTTCATTATATCTTCAGGCTGCAGTGAGATATTGATGCAGGTTTTGCACCAATACATAACCCTGAATGTGCCAAAATAGTAATTTGTTGGATGCAGATAGGCACCAAAGAGTTACATTAGACAAAACAACTTAATGCCCAATTTTTGCTAAAAAAGCTCCAGCACACAGCTGTGCAAACACCCTGGAAGAGAAAGGTTTAATGTTCTTAATAAGGATGGGCACTTAAGCCAGTCCTGAATACAGACCCTGTTCCTGGCAGGTGCTAGGGTCCAGGGTCGCCACCACTACCACATGTCCTCATGAAGCAGGTGCAGCTGGATGAATAGAAGGGATGTCGTGTAATGAGAGACCAGATCCTCACATTTGAGGAAGCTAGACATCAGTTTGGGATAAAAAAGGTTCAGTTCTTGACCTCCGAGAGAATTACAGAGGCCGCCACCTAGCTTTGGAAGGATTCCTGTCTAGACTGCCTGCTGCTCACACTGGCAGTCATGAGTGTACCTACACTGGGTGGTAAACCTACATCTACACTCGAGCAATCAATCATTTAAGACTGCCCAATGGCATCGCTATGCACCTGCCAACAGCATCGCTATCCACCAGCCAATGGCATGGTTATCCACCAGCATCCACCAGCCAACAGCATCGCTATCCACCAGCCAACAGCATCGCTATCCACCAGCCAACAGCATCGCTATCCACCAGCCAACAACATCGCTATCCACCAAACAACAGCATTGCTATCCACCTGCCAACGGTATCGCTATCCACCTGCCAACGGTATCGCTATCCACCTGCCAACGGTATCGCTATCCACCAGCCAACAGCATCGCTTTCCACCAGCCAACAGCATCGCTATCCACCAGCCAACAGCATCGCTATCCACCAGCCAACAGCATTGCTATCCACCTGCCAACGGTATCGCTATCCACTAGCCAACAGCATTGCTATCCACCTGCCTACGGTATCGCTATCCACTAGCCAACAGCATTGCTATCCACCTGCCAGCCCATCGCGATCCATCTGTGCGAAATTGTAAAACTAATGAAAAGCCCACTTGTTTGCCACAAAATGGCAACCGATAATGCAAAGTTTCATTTCACCCAAGTCAAGAAAATCAATACCCAATACCTGACCTCAGTAATTCTAGGTAATAATACTATCCAGCAAGGTTGCAGAACTGCCCCAGATGCCAATGGGAGAGGGCTGACTCTCCCCAGGTGATATAGGAACATCCAACACTCGCAGTAAATTGGAAACAGGTACTGAATCCCCTGAGAAGCGCAGTAGGAACCATCGCTACTTAGGATCGTAAGCATTGCATCTTGCAGCTCCACTCCGAGTCCAAAATATCCGATTCAAATGTGTTGCCCTTTCGTTGCCGCTGTTTAGGAGGTTAATGGTAAGGTTCATGTCCTAGACTCATGGAAACAGGAGAGAAGAGACAATGGACTCCAGGAACACCTTTCAGCAAGGACAACATTTCATGGCAGAGACAGAGCTGGTACTGGAATCCACTGGACAGATTGGTGAACCAAAAGGGAAAAGCTGTGTGGGAATTTGGATATCTTAAAAATGTGTAATGCTATGTATTATCCCTGCTCCATGTACTTGCTGTACCTGAGAACTGATTGCTAAAATATGCTGACTGTGTATATGTAATTTTGATTCTCCTTTCATCCTACAAATGTGCACAGGCTTTGTAGAGTTATTCAAAGTGAAGGGAGCCAATGGGTGAAGTGTGTTTCTCCATATCCCCATGCTGAATGCTGCGGTGGGTAGAAGTAAAATGTGAATGACAGTTTGATCAACCAATGGATGCATTCCGCTGACCAAAAGCCACTCTCTGTATGTATATTATGAATGAATTTGTTTGGAAAAACAAGAGTCTACCTGGACCGCTTATGTAACGTTGTCTCAAAGGTCAGACTAAAAAATGGATGTAAAGAAATAAATTGAGTTATAATAAAAATAGTGAAAAGTGTATTAATCAGATGCCACAAAAAAATATTAGAAAATGTAAGTGTGGCTGATACCATGATGAGTCCAGCTGTGCCACAGAAACACAAAGAAAGGCATTATCAGAGTAGGTCTCCCACCTTGCCATATCCAGCTAGCTTAACAAGACAACGCTTCCTTTAATCACGCCACCCTCCCAGGCTCTCCCCCGCGTGGTGCGAAGCTTTAGTGAGCAGTGAAGCAAAGTCTTACCAACCATGGGAATTCATTTGCATTTTATAATTAGATTTTCCTTTCAGACTCTGACCTGACAATTGTGACTGGATTAAGTGTAAAACTTTTAGCCTCCTAAAACTCAATTTCCAATATAATTATTATAATTCGGAGTTCATGTTTTATTTAATCCCAAACCAATATTGCCTCCAACAATGACGTTTGCTGCTGCCTTGTTTCAAAAATTAGAATTTAGTAAGAGTATGTCTTCAGGAGGCATTCAGATGTGAGCTCCACAGAACCACGACTGGAAAAAAAGTCATATGCAAAGGCAATATAAGGACATGAGGAAAACTGGGGCAATTGGTCTCCAGTTTCATAACACAAATGTTCCCTAGGAAAGGGTGACTTTACACATGGACATTAAATTCACACTGTACACATGAGGCATGCTTGGTGGGCATTTGGCTCTCCCGAAACTCTAAATCCAGTGGGTCAAAAAGAAGAAATATGGATATGTACCTCGGGCAGAGGAGATTGCTCACATCAGGAAAGGAATATGCTACTTACCAGTATGCATCTGTTCTTGGCATGGAGGGCTGCAGAGTGGTACATTATGAATAGTTCGCCATCTGGTGTTGGGCTCGGATGATTGCACTTTGTTTTTCTCTTGGAGAGTCTTTTGTCTCTTGGTGACTCCTCCCTTGGTTGGTAGTGCGCATGGGCATCGGCTCCATCCTTAGATTGTTTTGCCATAGTAGGGTTAGATGGAGTAGTATAGTAGAATACAGATAAGAGTGCCCATGTAAGTGTATCTAAATAAGATAATGTTGGAACAGACACAGGTTTCCGGGGAGGCTGGGAGGGCATGTACCACTCTGCAGCCCTCTATGCCAAGAACAGATGCATACTGGTAAGTAGCATATTCCGTTCGAGGCATATGGGCTGCAGATGGTACATTATGAATAGACTATATAGCAGTTCTCTCCCTAGCGGTGGTCGCCCGTGTCTGTTGCAACTGTCTGAAACAATGTTTTTAATACTGCTTGTCCCACTCTAGCTTGTTGTGTTGTGTGCACATCTACACAATAGTTTTTTGTGAAGGTGTGCGGTGTAACCCAGGTAGCCGCTTTGCATATGTCATCTAGAGGAATGTTTCCCAGAAATGCCATAGATGCTCCTAGTTTACGTGTAGAGTGAGCTCTAGGAGGATAAGTTAATGTTCTCTTTGCCTTTAAGTAGCATATTTGAATGCATTTTACAATCCATCTGGCAATGCCCGCTTTGGAGATGGGATTGCCTTTATGTGTGGGAGAAAACGCAACAAATAGCTGTTTTGTCTTTCTGAAAGTTTGTGTTCTTTCTATATAGTACAATATGGCCCTTCTAATATCCAGTGTATGTAGGGCTCTTTCAGCTACTGTTTGTGGTTTTGGAAAGAAAACCGGTAATTCCACTGACTGATTGATGTGGAATGCTGAAATAACCTTCGGTAAGAATTTTGGGTTTGTTCTAAGAACCACTTTATTTTGGTGTAGCTGCATAAATGGTTCTTGAATCGTAAAAGCCTGCAGTTCACTTACTCTTCTAAGTGACGTGATAGCTATGAGGAAGGCTACCTTCCATGTGAGGAATTGTATTTCACACCTATGCATAGGTTCAAATGGTGGCCCCATTAGTCTGGTAAGCACTATGTTGAGATTCCAGACTGGGGAAGGTGGTCTTCTTGGTGGAATGACTCTTTTGAGTCCTTCCATGAAAGCTTTAATTGCTGGTACTTTGAACAGTGACAGATGTTGTCTGTTTTGTAGGTATGCCGCTATGGCTGCTAGATGAACTCTGATAGAGGTATATGCTAGGTTACATTGCTGTAAGTGTAACAAATAGCAAATGATTTGTTTAGTGGATGCGTCCAGAGGGTTGATGTGCTTACTGTTACAGTGTATAGCAAACCTCTTCCATTTTGCTGCATAGCATGCTCTGGTGGTAGGACGTCTTGCTTGTTTAATGATTTCCATGCATTCTGGTGGTAAATCTAAATACCCAAACTCTATGACCTCAGGAGCCAGATCGCTAGGTTCAGTTGTTTGGGATCTGGGTGCATTATTTCTCCATGGTTCTGTGTAAGATGCATGGGTAATAACCTTAGCTTTTGATGTGGTACTTGTGAGAGTTGTAGCAGCGTGGTGAACCACGGCTGTCTTGCCCACGTGGGTGCCACTAGTATCATTGTCATTGAATGTTGCTGTAGTTTCCGAACCAGTAATGGAATTAGTGGTAGAGGAGGGAACGCGTAAGCAAATCTGTTGGACCAATTTATCCACAGTGCATTGCCCTGGGACCTTTGGTGTGGGTACCTGGATGCGAATTCTTTGCATTTTGCGTTCTGATGATTGGCAAACAGATCTATCTCTGGTTGCCCCCATTTTTGGAAGAATGGCTGTAGTATTTGGTCGTGCAGCTCCCATTCGTGTACTTGTTCTGACTGTCTGCTTAGGATGTCTGCTATTTGGTTTTGAACTCCTGGTAGGTGTTCCGCTAACAGGTAGATCTTTTGAGGAATTGCCCATCTCCATATGTCCTGTGCTAGTCTGGACAGTTGGAGAGAGTGTGTCCCCCCCTGTTTTTGAATATAATACATTGCAGTCATGTTGTCTGTTCTGATCAGGACTGCTTTGCCTGTTATTTGCATTTGGAAAGTTTTTAGTGCTAGAAATATTGCTAATAGCTCTAGGTAGTTGATGTGCAGTTTCTTTTGCTGCACACTCCACTTCCCCTGTACTGTGTATCTGTCCATATGCGCTCCCCATCCGGAGAGCGATGCGTCTGCTGTTATTATCACTTGTGGAATTGGCTCTAGGAACGACCGTCCCTTGGAAATGTTTTCTGTGTTCCACCACTTCAGAGAGCGATACGTCCGGTCGTCTACCAACACCAGATCTGTAATCTGACCTTGAGCCTGATTCCACTGTGTCGCTAGACACTCTTGTAGTGGGCGCATTTGTAGTCTGGCATGTGGTATTAGCAGTATGCAGGAGGACATCATGCCTAATAGTTGCATAAACACTCGTGCTGGTAGTGAGTGTTGTGGTTGAAATTTTTGTATTAACCCGACCATTGTCTGTACTCTGATTGGGTTGGGGTATGCTATTGCCTTTTCTGTGTCTACTGTAGCCCCCAGGTATTGCTGAATCTGGTTTGGTTGCAGGTGTGATTTTTTGTAGTTCACCGTGAACCCTAGGTGGTGCAGCAATTGAATTGTCTTCTGTGTGTTGTGAAGACATTCTTCCTCTGACTTGGCCTTTATTAGCCAATCGTCCAAGTATGGGAAGACATGTATTTGTTGTCTTCTCAGGTGTGCTGCCACCACAGCTAGGCATTTTGTGAAAACTCTTGGTGCTGTTGTGACACCGAATGGAAGGACTTTGAACTGATAGTGTTGTCCTTCTAACACAAACCTTAGGTATTTTCTGTGGGCTTTGTGAATTGGGATATGAAAGTAAGCGTCTTTTAGATCCAGTGTAGAAAGAAAGTCCCCTTTCTTCAGTAAAGGTAGTACCTGTTGGAGCGTGACCATGTAGAAGTGCTCCGAATTTATGTAAGCATTGAGAGGTCTGAAGTCTAATATTGGTCGTAGGGACCCGTCCTTTTTGGGGATCAGGAAGTATAGAGAGTATACTCCTGTGCCCTGTTGATCTTTTGGGACCTTCTCTATTGCATGCTTTTGTAGAAGTGCTGTATGAAAACAACAGGAGAAAACCCATAAACCACGTTGGGATGGGTGCAATATGTAGATAAGAACAGTTCCCAACAGGTATTATGTAGAGACAGTTTGAAAGATGTATGCAATAAGCATTACAAAGAAAGGAAGAGCCAAGGAGTCAAAAAAGTTTTTCATAGACAGTGGTATTATTTCCAAAGTGGTTGAGGGTCAATACAGTTAAAGCAGCACTGTACAGAGTGGATCGTGTGACAACCCGGTGACACTTGGTGCAGGTGCTATATACAATCAGTGACATGTGAGTGTGCAAGTGTTTTAAAATGACAGCAGTTGCGACGCATTAAGACAGAATTCACAACATCAAATGATGGCCCCAGTAGAGACAAGTAATCGTTACTCGAAACAAAGTTATTAGGATGGGAGCACAAGATGTGGAATGCGTCGTTAAATTCGAGCTGTCTAGTCGACGGCGTTTCGATCCCTGTTGTTCGGGATCCTCATCAGGACGGGGTTGTCGATGAGAACAGTGCTGTGGGTATAAAGGGGAGTTTGAGCGCGTGGACTGGGAAAGAAAAACGCGCAGGGGAGGAGGTGCAAGTTTGTGAAGTTCGGACTGATTTGCGAACTAAGGCGTGTTTTGAAGTGGGGAGTGGAGGGCCGGACCGTGACAGGGAAAGGTGATTTTAGGGGGTGTCTAGGGTATAGTACACTATGGAGTATCCTATCCGTTTTGCATAGGTTGAGTCATGGTCGCGCCATGCGGATGACTGTAAAAACTTACGTAGTAGCTTTCCTAGGATGGCAAGGTCCAACTCCTGGGCTAAAACTCAGTTTTTCAAGGTTACTAGGGGTTGAAAAGTGATACGTCAGAGATTTAGAGGGAGACTGCCTCCATTAGTGACGATCAGTTACCTAGGTAGAAGTAATTACCTGGATGATTCTTCCGTCTGGGCAGCGAGCAGCGTTGGCGAGTCCTGAAAGGGCCAAGGGAAAAAGGGGGGAGGTTGTTTAACGGATAGCCCAAGTCGCCAAAATTAAGTCAAGCAGACTTCTAAGTTCTCCGAGCGTGCTCAGGGCATGCTTCAGAGAGTCCATTACCTGAATGAATCAAGGAGGATGGCCGTAACCGGGGTCTGCTGTCACAGCGGGTTGCAGGCAATGAATGCACTAGCTATCCGCGGTAGTGAGCCTGCTTAAAAAGTCAGGAGAGGAGCGGCCAATGAGGTGGAGTCACGTGGTATTCGAAGGTGGGGCAGGGCCGTGTCCCGGCGAGCCATAGGCTGTTTCGGGGCCGAGCCTCTGGTGGGAGTGAGGGAGGATTCTGGGTAGTTTATTAGGTTACCTAGGAGATGCTCGAGAGGAATGAATAAGCAGTTTTGGAGCGAGCGCGCATGATGCGGTGGGCGGGCCGGATGGGACTGATTACGTACAGGTATGGGCGTGATTGGGGCTGGATTACGTAGTAATCAACAGACAACATACTCTGTAATACATTTGTGACATTATACAATATACATCTGTGAATTTAGTGAAGGAGTATTTCATAAAAACAATTTCACATACGTTCACATAGTCACGAAAGCATTTGTGGGAGAAAGGAACGGACATATAGTTAGAGACAGAGTTAAGAGGGATTAGATGGAGATGGTACTTGTCCATTCATCAAGGGTATTGAGCCCTCGGTTAACAGAGTCCGTCTTTGCTATCCATTTGCATTCCGCCCTGTTGAGAAGGGTGGCCATGTTGCCGCCCCTGATGGGCAGGGTAGGTTTTTCAATGACCAACCATTTAAGGTCAGTGTCTGAATGTGATTTCTCCAGGAAATGTTGGACCAAAGGAGCTGTAAGAACTTTGCAATTAATTCTACTTTTATGTTGAATTATTCTTTGCTTGACCATTTGTGTGGTCTGGCCAATGTAGATTAATTCACATGGGCAACGGATGGCATATATGACGTTTTGAGTCTTACAGTTCGAATGGTGAGTGAGTTGGTGGGTCTGTCCATTGTAGACAAACTCCTTGGTATTGTGGGTAAGTTCACAAACGCTGCATGATTGGCATTTGAAGTGTCCTTTCACAGGTGGCATTCCCCAGGCTGCAGTAATGCTTTGTTGGTCCGTGGAAGTAATGGGCCATGTGATAGCCCGGACCAGATGGTTCGCGATGTTGTTACCTCTCTGGTATGAGAACAGTGGTGGTTCGCGGAATTGTTCATCAGACCTCAGTATTGTCCAGTTTTTTTTGATTATTTTTGCAATCCTGTTGCTTTCCGGGTTGAAGACAGAGACAAATGGGATTCTGTTCATGGTTTTACGGTTTTCATTTGGGACCAGTAGATTTTCGCGATGGTAGTACCATGCGCGTTTCTTAGCTTGGTTGATTAGGCGGCGTGGATAGCCTCTGTTGATGAGTTTGGTGGCCAGGATGTCAGCTTCTCTGAAGTAATCTTTTCTCCATTTGCAATTGCGCCGGATTCGGAGGAATTGGCCAAATGGGAGACCATCTCATAGGCCTCTTGGGTGGTTGCTCGTGTAGTGCAGCAAGGTGTTGCGTTCTGTCGGTTTTCGGAAGAGCGAGGTTCCTAGTTTTCCATCTTCTGCATGTATAATCACATCAAGAAATGGAAGGTCATTTGTTTTGGTTTCACTGGTGAATTTAAGGTGTTCCTGTGATGAATTAAGCCAGGTCATGAATGGTTGTAAGGATTCAGCAGTTCCATTCCAAATCAAGAGAATGTCGTCAATATAACGACGCCACAGATGGATTTGTGGCTGGTACGGATTGATAGGGTTCAGGATCAATGTTTTCTCTAGGTTATGGACATACAGGATGGCAAAGTTCGGGGCAAAGCAAGCGCCCATGGATACTCCCTTGGTTTGGAGGTAGTATGTGTTCTTATATAAGAAGTAGTTGTTTTGTAGTGCCACCCTCAGTAGGTTCATGATGAATTCGGTAGGAATTTTAGCTGTTTGGGGTCTAGAGTTTAACAGGTTTTTGATTACCTCTAGACCTTCATCATGAGGTATGTTCGTATAAAGGGACTCGATGTCCAGACTGGCCATGATTTGGGTGTCTAGCTCGAAAGGTTTGTCCTCTATGGTGTTGATGAGGTCCATTGTGTCTCGTATGTAAGTGTCCGTTGTTGGTACAAACTCCTTAATCACAGCATCCAGATATTTGCCAAGGGGTTCCAAAATGGAGCCACACCCTGATACGATGGGGCGTCCAGGTGGGTTGTTGGCGTCCTTGTGGATCTTGGGTAGGATGTACAGGACCGGTGTTCGGGGGTGGGGATTGTTCAGGAATTCAAATTCCTTTTTCGTAATGATGTTCATATCTTTGGCTGAGGTGGTGATGTCAAGGATCTTTTGTCTGATATCGGCCAAAGGGTCTTTGGAAAGAGCCCGATAGTGTTCACGGTTGGTGAGCTGTCGCTCCACTTCTTTGTCATATTGTGTGTTATTCAAGATAACGATTCCGCCGCCTTTGTCTGCAGGCTTGATGACAATTTGTGAGTTGTTTTGTAAGGTCGTTAGGGCTTCTTTTTCTGCCAAGGGAAGGTTGTACGGGATAAATCGGGGGGAAGATTTTAAATCCATTACTTCTTTCATGACCAGGCGTTCGAAAGTGAGGATTTCGGGCGTCATCTGGTTGGAAGGTGGATTGAAGGTAGAAGGGAGCCTAAAGGGGGAGATTTGATATTGTTCGATGCTGGGTTTATCAGAGAAAAAGTATTTTAGTCGTATTCTTCTGAAGAACTTGAGTAGGCTAGATTGTAGTTCCAAGAAATTGGTTCTTACAGTAGGCACAAATGAAAGGCCACGTGAGAGGACTTCGATTTCTTTTTGGGTCAGAATGTGGTCCGATAGGTTGAAAATCGGGATGGTCATGGCAGTATCAATCGTCTCCTGATTGTTGATTACTGCGGTTGTCCCCATTGGTAATATCTGTTGCGGGTCTGCCGGAATCCTGGGGTTGGCGGTTGGTATGTTTTGGTTTTGGTTTGTCGGTTCTGTGGCGGTTGTGGATATTGTCCGCGTCCGCGGCCTCGTCCTAAAAAACCGGGGGTAGCAGTGGTTGTGGTCCGGAATTGGATGGCCCCGCGTCCTCTGCAGAGCTGTTTGAGGAGACAGAAAAAGTAACTCGTTGGTTGTTCCTATATCTTCCCCAGTTTTGTGTTCTGGGAGGGTTTTGTTGGGTGTTATAGAACTCCTCGTTCAAATAGGGGTATGTATTTTCAACCTTGTAATTTTTGATGTCTTTCTCCACTTTGTTGACCTTTTTGTTAAGTTCGAATGTGTTAAAGGTGGCGATGGTGTTGTTGATTTTATCCAACAAGCTTTTTGCGTCCGTGAGAGTAGTATCTTCTTGAATTAGTTTTTCAAGTTCTTCAATTTCTTTAAGTTCCAAGCGACTATGTTCAATAGCCGTGTCTATCCCCAAGACCATCCAATGGCGGGAACATGTAGTTGCAAGATGGCTGAAACTGGTCCTAAATTTAACGTCTTGGATGAAGATCGCCGGGGTGTTATGAATTTGGAGCCCCAAGGGAATAACACCTGAACGTAGGTAATCCGTTAGCATCCGTGCATGCAAGTCAGTTCTGATCTGCTTTTTCTTCAATTTCTCGAGTTTATCCAGAAGTACACGGGAAGAGTTAGGGGTGGTAGTGGATGTAGACGCTGACTGGGGGGTGCCCGACAGTAATGAAGGGCCAGTCAGACGTGATTGGATATAATCCTCTGTGTAAGTGAGTGACTCCTTGGACATCGTGTGTAGGCCAAGAGGTAGTACACAGATAGATACCTAATTAAATGAGGTATATAGATTGTGGTATACAAAGATACCGCTCTCGCAGCGATAGCTGCTCCTAGTATGTATGAAAACAACAGGAGAAAACCCATAAACCACGTTGGGATGGGTGCAATATGTAGATAAGAACAGTTCCCAACAGGTATTATGTAGAGACAGTTTGAAAGATGTATGCAATAAGCATTACAAAGAAAGGAAGAGCCAAGGAGTCAAAAAAGTTTTTCATAGACAGTGGTATTATTTCCAAAGTGGTTGAGGGTCAATACAGTTAAAGCAGCACTGTACAGAGTGGATCGTGTGACAACCCGGTGACACTTGGTGCAGGTGCTATATACAATCAGTGACATGTGAGTGTGCAAGTGTTTTAAAATGACAGCAGTTGCGACGCATTAAAACAGAATTCACAACATCAAATGATGGCCCCAGTAGAGACAAGTAATCGTTACTCGAAACAAAGTTATTAGGATGGGAGCACAAGATGTGGAATGCGTCGTTAAATTCGAGCTGTCTAGTCGACGGCGTTTCGATCACTGTTGTTCGGGATCCTCATCAGGACGGGGTTGTCGATGAGAACAGTGCTGTGGGTATAAAGGGGAGTTTGAGCGCGTGGACTGGGAAAGAAAAACGCGCAGGGGAGGAGGTGCAAGTTTGTGAAGTTCGGACTGATTTGCGAACTAAGGCGTGTTTTGAAGTGGGGAGTGGAGGGCCGGACCGTGACAGGGAAAGGTGATTTTAGGGGGTGTCTAGGGTATAGTACACTATGGAGTATCCTATCCGTTTTGCATAGGTTGAGTCATGGTCGCGCCATGCGGATGACTGTAAAAACTTACGTAGTAGCTTTCCTAGGATGGCAAGGTCCAACTCCTGGGCTAAAACTCCGTTTTTCAAGGTTACTAGGGGTTGAAAAGTGATACGTCAGAGATTTAGAGGGAGACTGCCTCCATTAGTGACGATCAGTTACCTAGGTAGAAGTAATTACCTGGATGATTCTTCCGTCTGGGCAGCGAGCGGCGTTGGCGAGTCCTGAAAGGGCCAAGGGAAAAGGGGGGGAGGTTGTTTAACGGATAGCCCAAGTCGCCAAAATTAAGTCAAGCAGACTTCTAAGTTCTCCGAGCGTGCTCAGGGCATGCTTCAGAGAGTCCATTACCTGAATGAATCAAGGAGGATGGCCGTAACCGGGGTCTGCTGTCACAGCAGGTTGCAGGCAATGAATGCACTAGCTATCCGCGGTAGTGAGCCTGCTTAAAAAGTCAGGAGAGGAGCGGCCAATGGGGTGGAGTCACGTGGTATTCGAAGGTGGGGCAGGGCCGTGTCCCGGCGAGCCATAGGCTGTTTCGGGGCCGAGCCTCTGGTGGGAGTGAGGGAGGATTCTGGGTAGTTTATTAGGTTACCTAGGAGATGCTCGAGAGGAATGAATAAGCAGTTTTGGAGCGAGCGCGCATGATGCGGTGGGCGGGCCGGATGGGACTGATTACGTACAGGTATGGGCGTGATTGGGGCCGGATTACGTAGTAATCAACAGACAACATACTCTGTAATACATTTGTGACATTATACAATATACATCTGTGAATTTAGTGAAGGAGTATTTCATAAAAACAATTTCACATACGTTCACATAGTCACGAAAGCATTTGTGGGAGAAAGGAACGGACATATAGTTAGAGACAGAGTTAAGAGGGATTAGATGGAGATGGTACTTGTCCATTCATCAAGGGTATTGAGCCCTCGGTTAACAGAGTCCGTCTTTGCTATCCATTTGCATTCCGCCCTGTTGAGAAGGGTGGCCATGTTGCCGCCCCTGATGGGCAGGGTAGGTTTTTCAATGACCAACCATTTAAGGTCAGTGTCTGAATGTGATTTCTCCAGGAAATGTTGGACCAAAGGAGCTGTAAGAACTTTGCAATTAATTCTACTTTTATGTTGAATTATTCTTTGCTTGACCATTTGTGTGGTCTGGCCAATGTAGATTAATTCACATGGGCAACGGATGGCATATATGACGTTTTGAGTCTTACAGTTCAAATGGTGAGTGAGTTGGTGGGTCTGTCCATTGTAGACAAACTCCTTGGTATTGTAGGTAAGTTCACAAACGCTGCATGATTGGCATTTGAAGTGTCCTTTCACAGGTGGCATTCCCCAGGCTGCAGTAATGCTTTGTTGGTCCGTGGAAGTAATGGGCCATGTGATAGCCCGGACCAGATGGTTCGCGATGTTGTTACCTCTCTGGTATGAGAACAGTGGTGGTTCGCGGAATTGTTCATCAGACCTCAGTATTGTCCAGTTTTTTTTGATTATTTTTGCAATCCTGTTGCATTCCGGGTTGAAGACAGAGACAAATGGGATTCTGTTCATGGTTTTACGGTTTTCATTTGGGACCAGTAGATTTTCGCGATGGTAGTACCATGCGCGTTTCTTAGCTTGGTTGATTAGGCGGCGTGGATAGCCTCTGTTGATGAGTTTGGTGGCCAGGATGTCAGCTTCTCTGAAGTAATCTTTTCTCCATTTGCAATTGCGCCGGATTCGGAGGAATTGGCCAAATGGGAGACCATCTCGTAGGCCTCTTGGGTGGTTGCTCGTGTAGTGCAGCAAGGTGTTGCGTTCTGTCGGTTTTCGGAAGAGCGAGGTTCCTAGTTTTCCTTCTTCTGCATGTATAATCACATCAAGAAATGGAAGGTCATTTGTTTTGGTTTCACTGGTGAATTTAAGGTGTTCCTGTGATGATTAAGCCAGGTCATGAATGGTTGTAAGGATTCAGCAGTTCCATTCCAAATCAAGAGAATGTCGTCAATATAACGACGCCACAGATGGATTTGTGGCTGGTACGGATTGATAGGGTTCAGGATCAATGTTTTCTCTAGGTTATGGACATACAGGATGGCAAAGTTCGGGGCAAAGCAAGCGCCCATGGATACTCCCTTGGTTTGGAGGTAGTATGTGTTCTTATATAAGAAGTAGTTGTTTTGTAGTGCCACCCTCAGTAGGTTCATGATGAATTCGGTAGGAATTTTAGCTGGTTGGGGTCTAGAGTTTAACAGGTTTTTGATTACCTCTAGACCTTCATCATGAGGTATGTTCGTATAAAGGGACTCGATGTCCAGACTGTCCAACGTGGTTTATGGGTTTTCTCCTGTTGTTTTCATACATACTAGGAGCAGCTATCGCTGCGAGAGCGGTATCTTTGTATACCACAATCTATATACCTCATTTAATTAGGTATCTATCTGTGTACTACCTCTTGGCCTACACACGATGTCCAAGGAGTCACTCACTTACACAGAGGATTATATCCAATCACGTCTGACTGGCCCTTCATTACTGTCGGGCACCCCCCAGTCAGCGTCTACATCCACTACCACCCCTAACTCTTCCCGTGTACTTCTGGATAAACTCGAGAAATTGAAGAAAAAGCAGATCAGAACTGACTTGCATGCACGGATGCTAACGGATTACCTAAGTTCAGGTGTTATTCCCTTGGGGCTCCAAATTCGTAACACCCCGGCGATCTTCATCCAAGACGTTAAATTTAGGACCAGTTTCAGCCATCTTGCAACTACATGTTCCCGCCATTGGATGGTCTTGGGGATAGACACGGCTATTGAACATAGTCGCTTGGAACTTAAAGAAATTGAAGAACTTGAAAAACTAATTCAAGAAGATACTACTCTCACGGACGCAAAAAGCTTGTTGGAAAAAATCAACAACACCATCGCCACCTTTAACACATTCGAACTTAACAAAAAGGTCAACAAAGTGGAGAAAGACATCAAAAATTACAAGGTTGAAAATACATACCCCTATTTGAACGAGGAGTTCTATAACACCCAACAAAACCCTCCCAGAACACAAAACTGGGGAAGATATAGGAACAACCAACGAGTTACTTTTTCTGTCTCCTCAAACAGCTCTGCAGAGGACGCGGGGCCATCCAATTCTGGACCACAACCACTGCTACCCCCCGGTTTTTTAGGACGAGGCCGCGGACGCGGACAATATCCACAACCGCCACAGAACCGACAAACCAAAACCAAAACATACCAACCGCCAACCCCAGGATTCCGGCAGACCCGCAACAGATATTACCAATGGGGACAACCGCAGTAATCAACAATCAGGAGACGATTGATACTGCCATGACCATCCCGATTTTCAACCTATCGGACCACATTCTGACCCAAAAAGAAATCGAAGTCCTCTCACATGGCCTTTCATTTGTGCCTACTGTAAGAACCAATTTCTTGGAACTACAATCTAGCCTACTCAAGTTCTTCAGAAGAATACGACTAAAATACTTTTTCTCTGATAAACCCAGCATCGAACAATATCAAATCTCCCCCTTTAGGCTCCCTTCTACCTTCAATCCACCTTCCAACCAGATGACGCCCGAAATCCTCACTTTCGAACGCCTGGTCATGAAAGAAGTAATGGATTTAAAATCTTCCCCCCGATTTATCCCGTACAACCTTCCCTTGGCAGAAAAAGAAGCCCTAACGACCTTACAAAACAACTCACAAATTGTCATCAAGCCTGCAGACAAAGGCGGCGGAATCGTTATCTTGAATAACACACAATATGACAAAGAAGTGGAGCGACAGCTCACCAACCGTGAACACTATCGGGCTCTTTCCAAAGACCCTTTGGCCGATATCAGACAAAAGATCCTTGACATCACCACCTCAGCCAAAGATATGAACATCATTACGAAAAAGGAATTTGAATTCCTGAACAATCCCCACCCCCGAACACCGGTCCTGTACATCCTACCCAAGATCCACAAGGACGCCAACAACCCACCTGGACGCCCCATCGTATCAGGGTGTGGCTCCATTTTGGAACCCCTTGGCAAATATCTGGATGCTGTGATTAAGGAGTTTGTACCAACAACGGACACTTACATACGAGACACAATGGACCTCATCAACACCATAGAGGACAAACCTTTCGAGCTAGACACCCAAATCATGGCCAGTCTGGACATCGAGTCCCTTTATACGAACATACCTCATGATGAAGGTCTAGAGGTAATCAAAAACCTGTTAAACTCTAGACCCCAACCAGCTAAAATTCCTACCGAATTCATCATGAACCTACTGAGGGTGGCACTACAAAACAACTACTTCTTATATAAGAACACATACTACCTCCAAACCAAGGGAGTATCCATGGGCGCTTGCTTTGCCCCGAACTTTGCCATCCTGTATGTCCATAACCTAGAGAAAACATTGATCCTGAACCCTATCAATCCGTACCAGCCACAAATCCATCTGTGGCGTCGTTATATTGACGACATTCTCTTGATTTGGAATGGAACTGCTGAATCCTTACAACCATTCATGACCTGGCTTAATTCATCACAGGAACACCTTAAATTCACCAGTGAAACCAAAACAAATGACCTTCCATTTCTTGATGTGATTATACATGCAGAAGAAGGAAAACTAGGAACCTCGCTCTTCCGAAAACCGACAGAACGCAACACCTTGCTGCACTACACGAGCAACCACCCAAGAGGCCTACGAGATGGTCTCCCATTTGGCCAATTCCTCCGAATCCGGCGCAATTGCAAATGAAGAAAAGATTACTTCAGAGAAGCTGACATCCTGGCCACCAAACTCATCAACAGAGGCTATCCACGCCGCCTAATCAACCAAGCTAAGAAACGCGCATGGTACTACCATCGCGAAAATCTACTGGTCCCAAATGAAAACTGTAAAACCATGAACAGAATCCCATTTGTCTCTGTCTTCAACCCGGAAAGCAACAGGATTGCAAAAATAATCAAAAAAAACTGGACAATACTGAGGTCTGATGAACAATTCCGCGAACCACCACTGTTCTCATACCAGAGAGGTAACAACATCGCGAACCATCTGGTCCGGGCTTTCACATGGCCCATTACTTCCACGGACCAACAAAGCATTACTGCAGCCTGGGGAATGCCACCTGTGAAAGGACACTTCAAATGCCAATCATGCAGCGTTTGTGAACTTACCTACAATACCAAGGAGTTTGTCTACAATGGACAGACCCACCAACTCACTCACCATTCGAACTGTAAGACTCAAAACGTCATATATGCCATCCGTTGCCCATGTGAATTAATCTACATTGGCCAGACCACACAAATGGTCAAGCAAAGAATAATTCAACATAAAAGTAGAATTAATTGCAAAGTTCTTACAGCTCCTTTGGTCCAACATTTGCTGGAGAAATCACATTCAGACACTGTCCTTAAATGGTTGGTCATTGAAAAACCTACCCTGCCCATCAGGGGCGGCAACATGGCCACCCTTCTCAACAGGGCGGAATGCAAATGGATAGCAAAGACGGACTCTGTTAACCGAGGGCTCAATACCCTTGATGAATGGACAAGTACCATCTCCATCTAATCCCTCTTAACTCTGTCTCTAACTATATGTCCGTTCCTTTCTCCCACAAATGCTTTCGTGACTATGTGAACGTATGTGAAATTGTTTTTATGAAATACTCCTTCACTAAATTCACAGATGTATATTGTATAATGTCACAAATGTATTACAGAGTATGTTGTCTGTTGATTACTACGTAATCCAGCCCCAATCACGCCCATACCTGTACGTAATCAGTCCCATCCGGCCCGCCCACCGCATCATGCGCGCTCGCTCCAAAACTGCTTATTCATTCCTCTCGAGCATCTCCTAGGTAACCTAATAAACTACCCAGAATCCTCCCTCACTCCCACCAGAGGCTCGGCCCCGAAACAGCCTATGGCTCGCCGGGACACGGCCCTGCCCCACCTTCGAATACCACGTGACTCCACCCCATTGGCCGCTCCTCTCCTGACTTTTTAAGCAGGCTCACTACCGCGGATAGCTAGTGCATTCATTGCCTGCAACCCGCTGTGACAGCAGACCCCGGTTACGGCCATCCTCCTTGATTCATTCAGGTAATGGACTCTCTGAAGCATGCCCTGAGCACGCTCGGAGAACTTAGAAGTCTGCTTGACTTAATTTTGGCGACTTGGGCTATCCGTTAAACAACCTCCCCCCCTTTTCCCTTGGCCCTTTCAGGACTCGCCAACGCCGCTCGCTGCCCAGACGGAAGAATCATCCAGGTAATTACTTCTACCTAGGTAACTGATCGTCACTAATGGAGGCAGTCTCCCTCTAAATCTCTGACGTATCACTTTTCAACCCCTAGTAACCTTGAAAAACTGAGTTTTAGCCCAGGAGTTGGACCTTGCCATCCTAGGAAAGCTACTACGTAAGTTTTTACAGTCATCCGCATGGCGCGACCATGACTCAACCTATGCAAAACGGATAGGATACTCCATAGTGTACTATACCCTAGACACCCCCTAAAATCACCTTTCCCTGTCACGGTCCGGCCCTCCACTCCCCACTTCAAAACACGCCTTAGTTCGCAAATCAGTCCGAACTTCACAAACTTGCACCTCCTCCCCTGCGCGTTTTTCTATCCCAGTCCACGCGCTCAAACTCCCCTTCATACCCACAGCACTGTTCTCATCGACAACCCCGTCCTGATGAGGATCCCGAACAACAGGGATCGAAACGCCGTCGACTAGACAGCTCGAATTTAACGACGCATTCCACATCTTGTGCTCCCATCCTAATAACTTTGTATCGAGTAACGATTACTTGTCTCTACTGGGGCCATCATTTGATGTTGTGAATTCTGTTTTAATGCGTCGCAACTGCTGTCATTTTAAAACACTTGCACACTCACATGTCACTGATTGTATATAGCACCTGCACCAAGTGTCACCGGGTTGTCACACGATCCACTCTGTACAGTGCTGCTTTAACTGTATTGACCCTCAACCACTTTGGAAATAATACCACTGTCTATGAAAAACTTTTTTGACTCCTTGGCTCTTCCTTTCTTTGTAATGCTTATTGCATACATCTTTCAAACTGTCTCTACATAATACCTGTTGGGAACTGTTCTTATCTACATATTGCACCCATCCCAACGTGGTTTATGGGTTTTCTCCTGTTGTTTTCATACATACTAGGAGCAGCTATCGCTGCGAGAGCGGTATCTTTGTATACCACAATCTATATACCTCATTTAATTAGGTATCTATCTGTGTACTACCTCTTGGCCTACACACGATGTCCAAGGAGTCACTCACTTACACAGAGGATTATATCCAATCACGTCTGACTGGCCCTTCATTACTGTCGGGCACCCCCCAGTCAGCGTCTACATCCACTACCACCCCTAACTCTTCCCGTGTACTTCTGGATAAACTCGAGAAATTGAAGAAAAAGCAGATCAGAACTGACTTGCATGCACGGATGCTAACGGATTACCTACGTTCAGGTGTTATTCCCTTGGGGCTCCAAATTCGTAACACCCCGGCGATCTTCATCCAAGACGTTAAATTTAGGACCAGTTTCAGCCATCTTGCAACTACATGTTCCCGCCATTGGATGGTCTTGGGGATAGACACGGCTATTGAACATAGTCGCTTGGAACTTAAAGAAATTGAAGAACTTGAAAAACTAATTCAAGAAGATACTACTCTCACGGACGCAAAAAGCTTGTTGGATAAAATCAACAACACCATCGCCACCTTTAACACATTCGAACTTAACAAAAAGGTCAACAAAGTGGAGAAAGACATCAAAAATTACAAGGTTGAAAATACATACCCCTATTTGAACGAGGAGTTCTATAACACCCAACAAAACCCTCCCAGAACACAAAACTGGGGAAGATATAGGAACAACCAACGAGTTACTTTTTCTGTCTCCTCAAACAGCTCTGCAGAGGACGCGGGGCCATCCAATTCCGGACCACAACCACTGCTACCCCCCGGTTTTTTAGGACGAGGCCGCGGACGCGGACAATATCCACAACCGCCACAGAACCGACAAACCAAAACCAAAACATACCAACCGCCAACCCCAGGATTCCGGCAGACCCGCAACAGATATTACCAATGGGGACAACCGCAGTAATCAACAATCAGGAGACGATTGATACTGCCATGACCATCCCGATTTTCAACCTATCGGACCACATTCTGACCCAAAAAGAAATCGAAGTCCTCTCACGTGGCCTTTCATTTGTGCCTACTGTAAGAACCAATTTCTTGGAACTACAATCTAGCCTACTCAAGTTCTTCAGAAGAATACGACTAAAATACTTTTTCTCTGATAAACCCAGCATCGAACAATATCAAATCTCCCCCTTTAGGCTCCCTTCTACCTTCAATCCACCTTCCAACCAGATGTCGCCCGAAATCCTCACTTTCGAACGCCTGGTCATGAAAGAAGTAATGGATTTAAAATCTTCCCCCCGACTTATCCCGTACAACCTTCCCTTGGCAGAAAAAGAAGCCCTAACGACCTTACAAAACAACTCACAAATTGTCATCAAGCCTGCAGACAAAGGCGGCGGAATCGTTATCTTGAATAACACACAATATGACAAAGAAGTGGAGCGACAGCTCACCAACCGTGAACACTATCGGGCTCTTTCCAAAGACCCTTTGGCCAATATCAGACAAAAGATCCTTGACATCACCACCTCAGCCAAAGATATGAACATCATTACGAAAAAGGAATTTGAATTCCTGAACAATCCCCACCCCCGAACACCGGTCCTGTACATCCTACCCAAGATCCACAAGGACGCCAACAACCCACCTGGACGCCCCATCGTATCAGGGTGTGGCTCCATTTTGGAACCCCTTGGCAAATATCTGGATGCTGTGATTAAGGAGTTTGTACCAACAACGGACACTTACATACGAGACACAATGGACCTCATCAACACCATAGAGGACAAACCTTTCGAGCTAGACACCCAAATCATGGCCAGTCTGGACATCGAGTCCCTTTATACGAACATACCTCATGATGAAGGTCTAGAGGTAATCAAAAACCTGTTAAACTCTAGACCCCAACCAGCTAAAATTCCTACCGAATTCATCATGAACCTACTGAGGGTGGCACTACAAAACAACTACTTCTTATATAAGAACACATACTACCTCCAAACCAAGGGAGTATCCATGGGCGCTTGCTTTGCCCCGAACTTTGCCATCCTGTATGTCCATAACCTAGAGAAAACATTGATCCTGAACCCTATCAATCCGTACCAGCCACAAATCCATCTGTGGCGTCGTTATATTGACGACATTCTCTTGATTTGGAATGGAACTGCTGAATCCTTACAACCATTCATGACCTGGCTTAATTCATCACAGGAACACCTTAAATTCACCAGTGAAACCAAAACAAATGACCTTCCATTTCTTGATGTGATTATACATGCAGAAGAAGGAAAACTAGGAACCTCGCTCTTCCGAAAACCGACAGAACGCAACACCTTGCTGCACTACACGAGCAACCACCCAAGAGGCCCACGAGATGGTCTCCCATTTGGCCAATTCCTCCGAATCCGGCGCAATTGCAAATGGAGAAAAGATTACTTCAGAGAAGCTGACATCCTGGCCACCAAACTCATCAACAGAGGCTATCCACGCCGCCTAATCAACCAAGCTAAGAAACGCGCATGGTACTACCATCGCGAAAATCTACTGGTCCCAAATGAAAACCGTAAAACCATGAACAGAATCCCATTTGTCTCTGTCTTCAACCCGGAAAGCAACAGGATTGCAAAAATAATCAAAAAAAACTGGACAATACTGAGGTCTGATGAACAATTCCGCGAACCACCACTGTTCTCATACCAGAGAGGTAACAACATCGCGAACCATCTGGTCCGGGCTATCACATGGCCCATTACTTCCACGGACCAACAAAGCATTACTGCAGCCTGGGGAATGCCACCTGTGAAAGGACACTTCAAATGCCAATCATGCAGCGTTTGTGAACTTACCTACAATACCAAGGAGTTTGTCTACAATGGACAGACCCACCAACTCACTCACCATTCGAACTGTAAGACTCAAAACGTCATATATGCCATCCGTTGCCCATGTGAATTAATCTACATTGGCCAGACCACACAAATGGTCAAGCAAAGAATAATTCAACATAAAAGTAGAATTAATTGCAAAGTTCTTACAGCTCCTTTGGTCCAACATTTCCTGGAGAAATCACATTCAGACACTGACCTTAAATGGTTGGTCATTGAAAAACCTACCCTGCCCATCAGGGGCGGCAACATGGCCACCCTTCTCAACAGGGCGGAATGCAAATGGATAGCAAAGACGGACTCTGTTAACCGAGGGCTCAATACCCTTGATGAATGGACAAGTACCATCTCCATCTAATCCCTCTTAACTCTGTCTCTAACTATATGTCCGTTCCTTTCTCCCACAAATGCTTTCGTGACTATGTGAACGTATGTGAAATTGTTTTTATGAAATACTCCTTCACTAAATTCACAGATGTATATTGTATAATGTCACAAATGTATTACAGAGTATGTTGTCTGTTGATTACTACGTAATCCAGCCCCAATCACGCCCATACCTGTACGTAATCAGTCCCATCCGGCCCGCCCACCGCATCATGCGCGCTTGCTCCAAAACTGCTTATTCATTCCTCTCGAGCATCTCCTAGGTAACCTAATAAACTACCCAGAATCCTCCCTCACTCCCACCAGAGGCTCGGCCCCGAACAGCCTATGGCTCGCCGGGACACGGCCCTGCCCCACCTTCGAATACCACGTGACTCCACCCCATTGGCCGCTCCTCTCCTGACTTTTTAAGCAGGCTCACTACCGCGGATAGCTAGTGCATTCATTGCTTGCAACCCGCTGTGACAGCAGACCCCGGTTACGGCCATCCTCCTTGATTCATTCAGGTAATGGACTCTCTGAAGCATGCCCTGAGCACGCTCGGAGAACTTAGAAGTCTGCTTGACTTAATTTTGGCGACTTGGGCTATCCGTTAAACAACCTCCCCCCCTTTTCCCTTGGCCCTTTCAGGACTCGCCAACGCCGCTCGCTGCCCAGACGGAAGAATCATCCAGGTAATTACCTCTACCTAGGTAACTGATCGTCACTAATGGAGGCAGTCTCCCTCTAAATCTCTGACGTATCACTTTTCAACCCCTAGTAACCTTGAAAAACTGAGTTTTAGCCCAGGAGTTGGACCTTGCCATCCTAGGAAAGCTACTACGTAAGTTTTTACAGTCATCCGCATGGCGCGACCATGACTCAACCTATGCAAAACGGATAGGATACTCCATAGTGTACTATACCCTAGACACCCCCTAAAATCACCTTTCCCTGTCACGGTCCGGCCCTCCACTCCCCACTTCAAAACACGCCTTAGTTCGCAAATCAGTCCGAACTTCACAAACTTGCACCTCCTCCCCTGCGCGTTTTTCTTTCCCAGTCCACGCGCTCAAACTCCCCTTTATACCCACAGCACTGTTCTCATCGACAACCCCGTCCTGATGAGGATCCCGAACAACAGGGATCGAAACGGGGGGAGGAGCCAAGATGGCGACCTGAGCGGACGTGCAGCTTTCGGCTCCGCCGGCTCCGGATTCCCGCACCACGATCCTGACTGCCTTGCCTTCCAGTTCTTGTCCTGAAAGGTGCGGGCGACGTAGCTGAAGCTACCGGTGTTCCGCCGGCCCCTCCACCCGCCCGGGATCCGCAGCAGTGGACGGATGAGCCCCGGCCCGGGACCCAGCCTGCATCGCAACGAGTCGCGGACCTCACGTCCCCTTCCGTGATTGCTCTGCTGCGGGGGTGGTGCGACAGAACAGCTCTTCCCTGTGGTGCCGCGGTCTGTGCGTTGCCTGCCGACAGCCACCACTGCGCACGTCCTGGGCTGACACGGTGACGGAGGACGGAGGTGCCGGACCAGCGGGTCCTTTGTTCTCGGCCGCCATGCACCGTTCCCCAAGTCACTCTGGCTGATGATGGTACGCCCTGCCCGGCTCCGAGCACCTCGCCACGCAATTGCAGACCTCCCAGCACTGTTTTCGACTGAACTGCGGAACGCTAGCCAGGGGACGCGCCCCGCTGCCTCACTGGATCTCCCCCCGCACTATCTCACTGGGAAGCGGACAAGATGGCGGTTTGCTGCTAAAAGTAAACCTACGCATCCCCCTTGCAGCAGCTAGCTCCCCGACGGGAGAGGGGTCGGTGTATAACTTTCCAACAGAACTGCCGACATGGGTGCTCCACAGCCTGAACCCACCCTCGCAGACGTGATGGCGGCCCTGGGTGAGTTACGAGCAGCGATGAATAATGGCTATGGCGCGCTGAGGTCACGACTCGATGTATGCACTCAAACTTCCAGCCAGAAGCGAGGGGACTGTCTCCTTCAAAACTCCGGCCAGGAGCTCTCGCAGCATACTACCGCAACATTGTCTCAGAGAGAAGCAGTGGCTGATACAGTAACTATTGCAGCGGCTGGTGGCGGAGTGTTTCCACTTCCTAGTACTGTCACCGATACAGTGTTTCCCCCCTGCCCAGTGCTTGACTGTGTGAGATCCTTCGAGATGTCGGGGAATTGGCTGCTAATGTCCTGTCCTCCTGCTTCAGTACCAGCATACTTGTTCTGGATTTTGACCGCCTTGCCTCGTGACTTTCACGGAGGGACTATGCTAGATACGACTGAGACCGAGGGGGATTTCTTTCCTGGGACCGGACGCCATTCTTTCTTCGTGTATGCACCTCCCCCCTCCTTCGAGCGGCCATTTTCTCCTGTTCTCCAGAGTTCCAGATCTGGCCAGGGCTAGGTGACTCTCTTTGTTTGGTGGCCGGGCGGGTGGGTGGAGGTGGGGTGGACCTCGGATTTGGCCTGTTTTGCCGCGAACTGTACATTGACTCTCCCCAGTTGCTTGCTTATTGATGTTCAATCTAATGTTGCTAATGGGGCGGGGAATGTTTATTGGACCGGCGGAGTTCGTAAGTGTGTATAATGTATCCTCCTCCCAGATCTTCCCTTATGGGAGTTCAGGGACGGATTTCTGTTCCTACTCCCTAAATCAGTGGATTGTACTTTTATTTTTATTTTTTCTTTCGCTTTCTCTTCTACCCTTTCTTTCTCTCACTATATTTCGGGTTTATGGGGCGACAGACACTCTGCTGGGGGGGGGTAGGCCATAGCCTCTGCATGTGTGCAGGGTGGGGGGTTAACTTTTAGTTCGAGGTTCTTTTCTATGGTGCCTTTTTTTGCTCTTTTATGATTTTTCCCTTCTTCTTTGGCCCGTGCTAGGCGTGCTGGGGGATGGGTGGCGGTGTGTATACAGATGGGTTGTTGAGGCAGCTTCCTGTGGACTGACTATTTTGTTGCCATCCTCTGGTCGGGACTTGCATGTTATGAATCGAATTGCCTGATGATGATGTTTCTTGTCAAGTCCCACCTGCATGGACCTTGCTCTCCTTTTCTCATTGATTAAGTACGGAATATTATGACCTGACCTTAATGCTCGCACAAAATTTAAAATTAACCTACATTGCTCCTGTGCCTGGGTACCGCGGCGTTTTCCAGTTTGCTCTAATACCGTAATAATTGCCAAGCCGCAGTGCCTTATCGCCGTATTGCATGCACTGGTGCTACACGAGAGTTTGTGGCCGGCCGGATGGTTGTGGGCCCGTATTTGTACTGTTTCTGTGCACAATAAAGGTTTTCAAAAATTTAAAAAAAAAAAAACAGGGATCGAAACGCCGTCGACTAGACAGCTCAAATTTAACGACGCATTCCACATCTTGTGCTCCCATCCTAATAACTTTGTTTCGAGTAACGATTACTTGTCTCTACTGGGGCCATCATTTGATGTTGTGAATTCTGTTTTAATGCGTCGCAACTGCTGTCATTTTAAAACACTTGCACACTCACATGTCACTGATTGTATATAGCACCTGCACCAAGTGTCACCGGGTTGTCACACGATCCACTCTGTACAGTGCTGCTTTAACTGTATTGACCCTCAACCACTTTGGAAATAATACCACTGTCTATGAAAAACTTTTTTGACTCCTTGGCTCTTCCTTTCTTTGTAATGCTTATTGCATACATCTTTCAAACTGTCTCTACATAATACCTGTTGGGAACTGTTTGTAGAAGTGCTAGCACTTCTTCTCTTAACAATGTCAGATGATCCTGACTCATTGGACGCTGTTTGGGGGGGATGTTTGGTGGGGTATCTGTGAGTTCTAGGCAATAACCATGTTGGATAATTTGTCTCACCCAATTGTCTGACGTGATGTTTTCCCAGACAGGTAGGAACTGTGATAGACGTCCCCCGACCGGTGTTATGTGGTCTGGGGGGAGTTCTATGAAGTCACTGTTTTGGTGTTGAGGCGTTGCGGTTATTATTATTTCCGCGGCCTCTTCCCTTATTGTTGTTACCTCTGTAACTGCCTCTTGAATTACCTCTGGGTGATGTTGGTGTGAAAGATGTGGATTGCTGATTCGTTCCTGTGTTCTTTGAGCCCCCTCTATAGGTGGATCTACGAAAGGAACCTCTGTGTGTTGGCTGTTGCAATGCTCCCATTGACTTAGCCGTTTCCGTATCTTTCTTCATTTTCTCTAATGTCTCGTCTGTACTTGAACCAAACAATGTCTTCTGATCAAATGGTTTGTTCAGTAGGGCTGTCTGTACCTCTTGTTTGAATCCTGAGATTCTAAGCCATGCGTGCCTTCTTAGCATGACACTAGTGTTAATCGATCTTGCTGCAGTGTCTGCTGCGTCTAATGCACATTTAATGGAAGTATTTGTTATTATTTTACCTTCCTGTATTAATTGGTCTGCCCTCTTCTGATGTTCTTTTGGGAGATGTGTAAGAAGTTTTTCTAACTCATCGTAATGTGCCCTGTCGTAACGTGCGAGTAGTGCTTGTGTATTGGCTATACGCCAGCTATTCGCTGCCTGTGATGCTACTCTTTTACCTGATGCATCTATTAACTTTGACTCTTTATCTGGTGGAGGAGCCTCTCCTGTAGATAATGAGTTTGCTCTTTTACGAGCGTTTGAGACCACCAGCGAGTCTAGCGGTACATGCCCTCTAATAAATATTGGGTCTTTTGGAGCCGCTTTGTATTTTTTATCAATTCTTGGGTTTAACACCCTGGCTCTCACTGGGTTTTCGAATATCTCATCTGTGTGAGTAAGAAGACCTTTCAACATAGGAAGAGTACCTGATGTTCTCTGTGCATTAGGTAGAGTCTCTAACAAGAAATCCTCTATTTGAGGTTCTGTATGTATATCTACCTTGTGGTATTTTGCTGCCCTATTAATGAGCTGCACAAAACCTGTGTTATCATCAAGTGGTGAAGGCTTTGAGGGATATAGCTCTAGGTCGTTGTCCTTATCTGACCCTACATCATAATTTTCCCATGGATCCTCCTCATCTGGGATAGTTTTGTCATCCCCTTGAGGTTCTCCCTCCCCTAGATCACTGTCTACATCTGACTGAGGTGTAGCTGGTCTTGGTGTGGAAGGTGTAGGAATATTTGGCCTATTGTGAGGAATAGGAGAAGAGGGTGTTACTCTAGGACGAGGAGAAGCAGGAGGAGTTATATTCGTCCCCATTGTTCTCTTTTTTGAAGGAAGAGGTTTATCTTCTGACTGTTCACTCTTTCTCTTCTTCGTGACCACTTTCCCAGTTTGTGGATCAATAAACAAGATCTTTTGTTTGGGATCTGTCTGTTGCTCCTGAATCGGTACCGAGGGTCCTGGTTCCGAGAGGTGCTTTTGTTTTCGATCGTCAGATCTTGTTGTTTTCGACACCGAATGTTTGCTCGATTCCGACTTTCTTGGTATCGAGTGTCTCTTGGGCGATAAGTCATATTTATGTTTCGACATGGAATGTTTCGATCCCGAGCTCTCCTTTGTATGTAGCCTCGGTGCCGAAGTCGATGTCGCCCTTTTCTCGGATCCGACATGGTGGGAGTCCGAGTGTTTCGGTTTCAGTTTCGGTTTCGTTGCCGGGCCCGAGGGCGGGGCGACGGAAACTTTTTTCAGTGGTTTGACCGGGCCCGAGGGCGGGGTCGTTACCGCACGGGGTCGGTTTTTCGGTAAGGGGACGTCGTCACTCATGGTTTGTTGCTCGATGAGTTCTTCAACCTCCGACTGGTCCCCTTCCGACCCCGACTGGTCCTCTTCTTCCTCGATTTGTTCGTCTCCGAACAGCTCCAGGATCGCTTCCGCCTGCATTCTGGAAACCTCGTGTCTTCGAGCTCGACGATTTCTAATCGTTAGCTTGGAGGAGAATGCTGCGCAGGCTTCGCAGTCCCTGGATTCGTGTTCAGGCGATAGACAGAGGTTGCACACCTCGTGTAGGTCCTTGTGTGGGAACTTAGCACCACACGTTGGACATTTTTTGAATGGAGTCCTTTCCATGGACTCCGGGCTTGACTGCGTCGAGAAAGGCCTCCTGTTCTTCGACGTAGATCCAAGTTTTTCTCTTCTATTTTGAATTTGTAACGCGTCGGAATGGAAATGAACGCGTTCGAATAACAATACCGTCGAATTGGAAAGGGAATACGCGCCGAAAATCGCTTTCTTGTGAAGTTGATCTGGAGCGTCTCGATCTTCATCCGAACCCGATGGCGGAAAAAAACAATCTAAGGATGGAGCCGATGCCCATGCGCACTACCAACCAAGGGAGGAGTCACCAAGAGACAAAAGACTCTCCAAGAGAAAAACAAAGTGCAATCATCCAAGCCCAACACCAGATGGCGATCTATTCATAATGTACCATCTGCAGCCCATATGCCTCGAACATTATGTTATAATACATAGAAATCTTTAATCCCTGTATCAAAACTCGTCTTTAATTTCCTTATTCCATTAGACTTGTGGCGTCTCTAGAATGAAGCAGCTGCTCAACAGTAATAACTTATTACAGTTGAATTGCAACGTCATAATGCCTTCTGACACATCCAGCATCCAAGTTGCAAGATCTGGCATGGAGTATCATTACAGCTGCAGTTTAAACAATGAAAACGAGAACTAGCTTTTAATTTTTATGCTCTCTTTTTCTAAAATGAACAGTGATCAGCAGAAAGGAGATATTTATGACAACATGATCATATTTGTTGATCACTATAGTTGATGTTATGAAATAAATATTGTCATTCATGTATCTCCTCATTCAGAGCTATAGCCTTTTTTTTTTAAATCTGGGATTAAACATCCCTGTTCCTCATTGCCAGACGTTGATAGACCGAAACAAGCATTTGCAATGCAATCGACCTCGCCTTTGGGACCTTATATGTATTTAGCTATGCAGCACATTAGCCTGGGTGCTGAAACATCTACAGTTCTTGAACATGGAGGGAAAATAAGCACCAAACTGCGAGACACACCAGGTATGGGAACACTTGGAGAGAAATATTGACTTTCAGCTGGAAATGGTATAGTCCAAAGCTATGTTTTTAATATAAAAGCAGGGCCTCGGTGGTCATATCACTGAAAAAACAAGATTTGAAAAATATATTATTGTCGATTGGTGCTTGTGGAAGACAATTTCTATGGACTGGAAACCAGAGAATGCTAAAGTGATTCTGGTATTTTACTGACCTCTGCTGGTCGTTTTCTATCAATAAAGTTAAATAGAGGTAGTTGCGGGAACATTTAAAAAAAAGTCCCTCAGCAGAAAGCAATTCTGGTATTTTACTGACCTCTGCTGGTCGTGTTCTATAAAGACAGTTAAATAGAGGCAGTTGAACAGAAAAAAAGTGCCTAAGCGGAAGCAGACAAGTCCTAGGGCTGATCTCCAGACCCCACAAAGTACATACAAATATATATACTCGCCTTCAGGAGAGCTGTTAAACCTTTCTCTTTCCTTTAGTTTAGTTTAGTTTACGGTGTTATGGCAGCTGAAACGGTTTCAGGGTGTGTGTTATACTTCGTAGCTGGAAGCGCCGAGACGCCCCTTTGCTGGGGCAGCTGTGCGCTATATAAGAATCAATTACATAACATAACATAAGTATACACTAAAGTATATACAAGAGGTCTCGAATGCTCGACCTAAAAAAGGACATTACACTGTCCACCCAGTGTAATGTCGTTCTTCTGAGAGCATCAGTGGAAACTTTCCGTCGATGGAGACGACATCTCCAGTTTAATGGACGGCTCCAACAACAGAACGCTGGTGGTCCTCCGAAACTAAATTGGGCAGGCAGAATTACTTTGATGGACAGGGTAATCAATTGCGTTTGCAATGAAGTGCCTTGTCCGCCAAGCTCTAAATCACCCCCTTATTTTTCATCATCAGACTCTGGCCCAGATAAAAAGAAAAAAAAAGACAGAAATCAGAGAAAGGAGGAAACGAAAGAAAGAAAATCAGACACAAAATGAGAAAATAGGGATGGAAAAGAACCTGCACGTGTAGTATAAAGAGACGGCAACTGTTTAGAGGCGGAAGAGAGAGCCATGAGATGGAATCAAGACTTGGCAGCTTTATAACTTTGCATCCCCGGCATCTGGTTGCAGCAGTGGCTGAACATTAGCCCCCACAGCCCCTGCGGTGCGGTGGGCCCCCTGAGCTCCAGTGGGCACTCTTCGGCACTCTGCAGGGGCGTGGCTGAGAGCTTCTGATTGGGTCTAGAGCATGGGGGGCTCTTTCTATGTACTCTGCAGGGGGGCCCACTCAAGTTTCCTTACACCCCTGGGTTGCAGGTTCCTAATCTTTGGAATCCTGCACTTATTTTGTTTTACAGATTAAGCAACAGCCTTCGTATCAAATAAAAATTAAAAAGTGGTCAAACTCCAGATCTCCTTGGCCGAAGCTCTTCTGCCAGGAATCTCACTCAAAAGGGACCATGTCTTCTAAATGAGGCCATTTCAATAAGTACTTACTTAGCTTCTTGTTTTGTAACCTCGCAAGGATGAAAGTCTGAGCTGGCCCGAGTACACTCATTCTGTGCAGTGGGGGTGCAAAGCAAAAGCTGCCTCACCAGCGGGCAGGTGACATGCAGGCGCAAATGCTCATCACAGCAAGGAAAACATAAATACTTGGAAAGAAATATAATTCTCTTTTCTCCCTGTGCCGAGATGACTCATCTTCAATCATATCTCGGCTATGTTTATGAGGCTCCTCTCGCCTATAAAATTGTAATTTATTTTTTATCTCGGTGACTGATTCTGATCTTTGTTTTACAGTACGGGTTTGGTGCTGTATATTTATTATAAAGTAATAACGGGATACCGGAAATGAGGAATACAAATAAGGCGGCTGCCAGGATTCTGCACGCAGGTGACGCACGGAGCGTGACTCGCGCGCTGGCAGACATTTTGAGTTTTGCTGATAAAGAGCTTAACTTCCTGGGGAAGAGGAGCAGCTCCTTGGACCCGCACAACAACAATTAAGTCAGTGCTGGTGATGCGAACATGGGGCTGTTTGCTGCTGGTGCAGACATGATCCACGCTGAGCTCAGCAAAAAGGAGCACAAATAAGTAATGTGAGCGGGCTGGATGCTGTGCTAATAATCTATCCAGCAATTCCCTGCCAGGCTCTTGACACAAAGATGGCTTGACGGAAGTGAGAGCTTAGACCCAGCAAGAAAGTACAGCTGGGTGTAATGTTGCGACCGCACAGTTGCGGTCTAGTTGATCAGCGCACGTAGACGTGCGCATACGCGGTGGCGCACGGCGCCGCGTACGTTACATAAAATAAAGGTGGGCGTGTCCCCGAGTTAGTCGGGACCACGCGACGAACCAAGCAAGGTGTCCGTGTGAGTCCTTCATGGCGCGCCCTTAGCCCGCGCGCCCCTCAGGTTTCACGGACCTGACAATGGCGACGAGGGGTGTCTGACCCCACGCTGTGCCCCCCGCACAGCCCGTACTACATTGACGATCCGGCCCAGGGTCCATGTACTGCCCTGCCTGGCCCGGCGAGGCCCTGGCCGTGACCCGCGTGAGGCATATGACTGAAGCCGCCTCATGATCACCCTGCCACGCAACCACGTGGCGCCTCATGGTCACAGCGCCTGCCGATGATGTCTAGCGGCAGCGGCGCACATCCACGCTGATCCGCAACACGTGCCCAGCAGCTGCTGCCCTGCCGGTGGCGCCCGTCCCCACGTGGTGGAGCCTCGCCTCACGACCCGGAGCGCAGCGCCCCTAGTGGAGCAACCGGTGCCCGCGCCACGATGACGACCATCCCTCCAATCGAACCCTTCGTGATCGACGGCGCACCCGCCTCTTTGGCGCCAAGATGGAAGGACTGGACGGAGCGCCTCAACTTCTACTTTGAAGGTGCGGGGACAGCGAGGGACCGCCGCCGAGCACTCCTCCTGCACCTAGGGGGTAAGGACATTCACCGCATCTACAAGACGCTGACAGAGGCCACGCCACACACCTACATCACTCTACTGCAAGCGCTCAACGCCTACTTCGAGCCCATGGTCAGCAAAGATTACAATCGCTTCCTTTTTCGCCAAGCCCGGCAGGAGGCGGATGAGTCTCTAGACGCCTTCCATGGGAGACTGATGGAACTCGCTAGCACCTGTGGATTCAGAGAAGAGCAAGAAGAGATACGCGGTCAGATAATCCAGAACTGTTATTCATCCGATCTCAGGGTCAAAATTCTCCAAGAAGATGGAAAACCCCTTGCAGAAATCCTGAAACTAGGCCGCTCCAAGGAACTATCGAAAGCGAGAGCCTCTCACATGGAGGCAGCGCTGCACAGGCCAGCTAAAAGGGAACAAGTCAACGTTGCAGAACAAGTGCATGTCGTCCGCCCCAAACAACGGTCACTCGGAGGGAAGAAGCCACCGGAAAGGCGGAAGGAATGTGGATACTGTGGAGGCACACCTCACAGAGCAAAAGACTGCCCGGCGAACGGCAAGAAATGCAGCGCGTGTGGGCGGTGGAACCATTTCGCCTCGGTATGCAGGTCCTCGAAACAGAGGACGGAGGCAGCGCACGCCATCAGAGACAGCCCAGATAGCGAAGACATGGACGACGATGTCCATGACTACCCCGTACACTATGTGTTTGCCATCGATCAGCCAGCCAGGAAGAAAAAGCGCCTCCCGAAGTGCCGCATAAGGGTGAACCAGCAAGAGGTGAGAGCCACTATAGATACAGGGGCATCCATCGAGTTAATGGCAGCAGACGTGTATAACCAACTGCGTGACAAGCCAACCCTGAGCAAGGCAAAGATCCGAGTGTTCGCCTATGGACAGAAAACCCCAATACCACTCATCGGGTGTTTCAAGACGAACATTTGTCATCTGGACAGGACAGTCCCCTCCACCATCTATGTGACAAAAGAAGGGAGTGGCATGCTACTCAGCGGAAAAGCCGCCGAGGAACTCCAACTCATCTTCTACGCCATGGCCGTCCTAGAAGATGAACTCGATACTATCATCGAAGAATTTGACGACATGTTCAGAGGCATCGGGTGCCTCAAAGGGAAAGAGGTTTCGCTGCACATCGATCCATCCATACAACCCGTGGCACTCCGGCACCGGAGAATTGCCTTCCACCTCCGAAAGAAGGTCGAAGAAGAACTCGAGAGCCTAGAGAGGCAAGGAATAATCGAGAAGGTGGATGGGCCCACGCCTTGGGTGTCACCGATCGTAGTAGCGAGGAAGCCCAAACAGCCAGGGCAAGTGCGCATATGCGTGGACATGCGCCTGCCCAACGCCGCAGTCAAGCGAGAGCGTCACCTGACACCCACTATTGACGACATATTGAGCGAACTCAATGGAGCCCAATGGTTTTCCAAAGTCGATCTCCGCTCGGGCTACCACCAGCTTCCACTCCACCCTGACTCCAGGTACATCACTACCTTTTCAACTCATGTGGGCCTACGCCGATATCGCCGGCTCAACTTCGGCATCTCGAGTGCTGCAGAAGTTTTCCAAAATACTATCCGTGAAGTGCTCAGCGGACTCCCAGGCGTACTCAACGTCAGCGACGACTTGCTGATATATGCCCAGTCTGTGGAAGAACACCACCAGCGGCTGAGGGGAGTTCTACAAAGACTCAAGGATTCAGGCCTCACCCTGCACCGCGAAAAGTGCCAATTCCTCCGCAACACCATCAGTTTCTTCGGGTACACATTCTCAGACAAAGGCATTGCCCCCGATCCAGAGAAGGTCAAGGACGTGCAGATGGCTCCCGCCCCGACAAACATCTCCGAGGTGCGGAGCTTTCTAGGCATGGTCAATTTCTGTGGTCGCTTTATCCCTGACCTCTCCAACATCACCCGACCTCTCCGCGAGCTCACGAAGACATCCACCCCCTGGCAGTGGGGCAAAGAGCAAGAGGAAGCGTTCCAAAACACGAAAGCAGCCCTATCGGCAGAGAAGACGCTCTCCTACTTTGACCCCTCCAAGCAGACCAATATCGCTGTCGACGCCAGTCCCTTCGGTCTGGGTGCTGTCCTTACACAACGTCAAGGAGAAGATAACTGGGCGCCGATTGCATACGCCAGCAGATCGCTGACAGAGACGGAACAGAGATACTCTCAGATAGAACGTGAGGCCATAGCCATCCACTGGGCGTGCAGACATTTCCACATGTACGTGTATGGACACCCGTTCACCGTCTCAACAGACCACAAGCCCCTAATTCCACTATTCAGGGGAACGGTATCAAAACCACCGCCCAGGATTGAAAAGTGGATTCTGCAGCTGCAAGAATATGACTACCTGCTAGAGTTCAAACCAGGAGCCACCAACCCAGCGGACTTTCTATCCCGCCATCCGAGGGCGGCCACCCCGGGAGAGAGGGATGATGCTGAAGACACTGAGTCATTTGTGAATGCAGTGGTTGAAAGGTCCAGGCCGCTCCCCATGAGCATGGAAATGATCATCGAAGCCACCCAAAATGACGAAATCTTCCAGATTGTCTCGAATGCCATACGCACGAACGAGTGGAAAACGCTCCAAGCGTCATTGGGCCAGAGAACGCCGCAAGCGAAAACAGCCTTAGAAGCATTCTTGAGGGTCAAGGAGGAGCTGTCAGTCGATAGCCAGGGTTGCGTGCTAAGAGGGCCCAGAATCGTGATGCCAACTACTCTCACACAGCAAGCCATTGCCCTCGCTCACCGAGGACACCAGGGAGTGGTGAAAACAAAAAGCAGACTCCGTGCCAAACTATGGTTTCCAGACATGGACTCGCAAGTGGAACGGGCCGTCAAAGAGTGCCAGTGGTGCCAAGCAGCGGGACTCCCAGAAAACCCACCACCAGTCATCACAGAAGTTGGCCCGGAAAGACCATGGGAACACGTCAGCGCCGATTTCGGCCACCTGCCCGACGGAAGACACATGCTCGTCATCATGGATGACTACACGAAATATCCGGAAGTGGAGATCGTCGCGTCCCTCACGGCAAAAGAGGTGATCGCCAAATTCGAGAAGACCATCGCAACCCATGGCATCTTCGTGAGAGTCAAGACCGACAACGGTCCCCCCTTTCAGAGCCAAGAGTTTGCGGAGTATCTAGCGGAGTGGGGGATTCTACACCGGAAAATAACACCCAGGTGGCCGCAATCAAACGGAGAAGTGGAAAGATTCATGCGCACATTGAACAAGACCATCCGGATTGCCCATGCTGAGGGGACATCGGTAGAAAGGGGAATCTACTCTTTCCTCCGAGAGTACAGGCTCACCCCACACCGCACCACTGAGGCCGCCCCAGGCCCGTCCACGATGGGACGTATAATCCGAGACACCCTCCCAAATCACCCCACCTGGAGCCCCACCAGTGCGGAATCATGGAGGACTGTGCACAACAGGAAAAAGTCTAATGACTATGCAAGCTTCCGGCGGAAGTCCAAAGAGTCATCCATTGCCGAAAATGACCGGGTGTACGTCCGAGACAGGTATCCAGGAAGCAAATTCAGACTCCCGTTTGAGCCACAACCATGGACTGTCACTGCCCGGAACGGGACCATGGTCACCGCCCAGCGAGAGGGAGAAACAGTCACCAGGAATGTTTCATTCTTCAAAAAGGCGGCCGACCCCCGGAGTGATCCAGCCAGCTCCGAGAGGAATGGGGGATCTACAACATCACCAACCCGGCCAGGAAGCAACCAAAACACCCCCGAAGCCGCCGTCCAGGAATGGGACGTGGACTCTGCAGAGGAACCGCGAGCCTCCGGTACCCCAAGTGCCACTCTCCCTGAGAACCCCCAGAGCCCCCTGGGCACAAGCACTCCCTCCAGTGAATCACCCCGGAGAGTGCTGTTCCGTGGCCAAGCTGCAGGCTATGGACTGAGAAGAAACCCGGTGCCCTCCTCCCGGATGGCCGACTACGCAGTGGGCTGAGAGATCATGGAGAGACTGGTAACAGGCCGGACGGCCATGTTTTATTATTTGGTTGGACATTCAGCGCAATACTTTTGTTAAAAAGGGGGGGGGGATTTTTGTTCATACTAAAGGTGAAAAGGAATGTAATGTTGCGACCGCACAGTTGCGGTCTAGTTGATCAGCGCACGTAGACGTGCGCATACGCGGTGGCGCACGGCGCCGCGTACGTTACATAAAATAAAGGTGGGCGTGTCCCCGAGTTAGTCGGGACCACGCGACGAACCAAGCAAGGTGTCCGTGTGAGTCCTTCATGGCGCGCCCTTAGCCCGCGCGCCCCTCAGGTTTCACGGACCTGACACTGGGGAACCAGGGCCTATGGGTTAAAGTGACCCACTGCAGAGGGCCTATCACAGGCCACTGCAGTGCATGGGGGGGGGGGGACCTTTCAGGCCCCCAAATGCTTCAGAACGTCTTTATTCTGCAAAAACCAAAGAACCTGTGTGATATGGGCCGCCTCAGGGGCCCAACATCACATTCTGCTGGGGGCTGCATCATTTTGCATTACGACCAGGGGTGGCCTTAGGCATGTGCAAGCTGTGCACCTGCACAGGGCCACCAAACCCCAGGGGCCACCAAGCCAATATATATCCTTAATATAATATTCCTCTGAGGATGGATACATATTTGCGTGGCGGCCCCTGGCAGGGATTTGGCGGCCTCCGGCTCTGTTCCTCTTCCAAACACCCTGACCCCCCCTCTTCACTGGCCTCTGTGCTCCGCCCCGCCCGGACCCCCTCTTCTGGGGCCCCCTACCTACACTCCCTGCCCAGGGCCGCCATGAGCCTAGAGCCGCCCCTGATTACGACACTGGCCTTTAGACTCCTTCCCCCAATTCTATCTTTCACTTAGGGTTAAGTGGGCCCATTTTCCTTGATTCCATTAGGGTCCATGTCAGCAGAATCCCATTCATATGGGCTGAGGGGCCAAGCCCCCACCTTTTTCCAGACAAGGGTGTGTTATACTGAACAAAAGTCAACCTGGCAGACACTTTTCTTATTCAGGTCTGGCAGGCAGAAGCAAGACATGCGCTAAAAGTGTAGGCTTCCAGCTGCCTGAGCTTAACTTTGCCAGGCTGAGGATTTCACAGCCCTGTGGGCAGGACCTCCTCAGCCTGTCAAAAGTGCATCAGGGCCCTCCTCCTCTTTGTGATGAGGGGACAGTGGCGTGGCCCTTGTGCCGCCCGGCGGCTGTGTGGAAGAGCGTGGGGGTGCTGGCGGTTTTTGTGTTGCCGCCTGCGGTAGCTGCATGAAAGAGTGGGGGGTGGAGGCTGCAGCCCCCAAACTTGTGTCACTGATTGAATCGGACCTGGGCACTTGAGTTTTAAACCTTGAAGTGCCCAGGGCCGAGTATCAATCAGTGACACCTCGTCTAAGAGTGGGTGGGTTCAGCAGTCTCGCTGACCCCATCCCACTCTGTGATGAGCTTGGAAGTGCTGCCTTCCCTCATTGGCTGACCTAAGGTGAGCCTGTGAGGGAAGACAGCAGTCCCAACCATCTTGGAACCTCCAAGGCTTCAGACCTTAGATCAGCCAATGAGAGAAGGCAGCAGTCCCAGTCCTCCAGCCACGGCTTCACTACTTTTAGGCCCGTTGTGCATGCCTCCGGGATGCCGCTTTCTGGGCCTCGCTGACCCTCCCCACCTTTTCCGAGTTTGTTGCCAGGCGCAGCCCGATGTGGTCCTCAGAGGCCCAGGCCGGGACAGGGCCAGCGGGTGAGCCTGAAGGAGGAGCAGCGCCATGAAGGCCGGATCGCTGCTCCTACACTCCGCGCCATGCTGGTGTGACAGGGAGGGGCGAACGACCTTCAGAGCTGCAGCCTGCCTGGTCCCTGCAGCCCTTGGCCTGGTGAGTGCGTGTCTGCGGCTTGGGTCGGGGTGGACGCTGCCCATCGTGAACTGCAGTGGAAATTGGTTCGCTGTCTGCATGCAGGCCACTCCCGCCTCCATTTGCATTGCATTGGGTGTGGGTGACCTGCATGGGTGCCTTCTCGCCTCTCTCTCTTCACTGCAGCCTACCTCCTAGCCCCAGTGTTTCTGCCAGCCCAGTCCTCGTCTCCCTAGTACAGATCCACTGCTCTCCCATGGAGCTTTGGTAAGGTTTTCTCCTACCCCCATCCACTAGCACTACTTACCTGCAGGAGACGTTCTGGCACTCATTTCTGAGCTGTGAGGCTGACTTTCGGGGCTGGTGCCTGGGGCGAACTCACAGTGTTTTGAGTCCCATTTTGGTGGTGCACGGATCCCTCCCTCATGGCAGTTGATTCTGGCTCCCTTGCCCGAGCTGTTCATTCTGCAACTAACTCTTGCCTGAGGTCACAATCTGCCTTTGACTGCACCTCTCTTCTCTGCTGTCTGGACTGTCCAGCTGTGCCGTGCCCTCCTCCCCTACTGAAGAAGGACTGTGGCAACATCAAACAGAAGCAGCTCAGTTTTCGAACCAAAACCATCAAACCGCCGCAACGCCAGCGTTCACCTTCGGGCTTGGAGGATGCCCCTGACCAGGCAACTGCTTATCCACTTCTGGACGGTATAACGGCCTACATGTCTGAACTGCATGCCGGGTTCAGGGCTATTGACTCCAGATTCTACTCCCCAAGACATCATTTTGATACCATGAATAAGCGACTGGAGAGCCACAGTGCCAGAATAGAGGCTACGGAGCACATAATCTCACAGGTGGAAGAAGACGACGCCACCACAACGAAGCTCCTTGAACTCGTTGAGCGCATCCAGAAAACCATCGCTGCTAAAAATGAGGACTGGGAAGCCAGGCCCCGCCACAACAACATTCGCATAGCGGGAGTTCCTGAGTCCACAGATACCATTTATGTGCAACATTGATAATATGTAGCAACCTGAATGTTACTGTGATATTGGAAGCTTATATTGCGATCATTTAGTATATTGTGATTGATATGCACTTCCGGCCCTCCCTTTCTGCTCTCTTGCACTATTGTTTTGTTTCCTTTGGTGATCCACTGCGCCACCTTGGTCAATAATTGCCGTGCTGACTTAAGTTGATGCTGATGTAAAAAAATTGCAAATAAAGATTATTAAAAACTCTCACCTGTATCCTCCCAATAATGTATCGCAATGGTGTTATAGTTAGGACCACTGGACGTATGAGGTTCAACAGCTGCAGCATTTTCCTCATAATTATGGATTTAGAGCACTTTTGCATTATTCATGATCTGCTGCATACCTTGCAGATGTCCACAAAGAAATTGTTTCTATCTCAAACGCAATAAACGTTACTTAAAAAAGGACAACATGCGGGGCAACATATGCCCTGATGTATTACTTGTTCTGAGCAGGCGATCAATGGAAGCAGGGGTGTCTATAAAGGGTAGGAATAGAGAGAGGGTGACTAAGTGCCCTGGCAGGGAGAATCCCTGCATGCTGCCCCCTCGCCAAGGAAGGAGATTGGGCAGGCTCAGGGGACGAGGGCAAGCTGCATTTGCAGTTGAAGTCTAATTCAATCTTACCAGCCAGTTTTCTGGCTTATATACTTGGGTACGGTGAGCACATGAGAAGACAGTAGGCAAAACACTAGGCCTCTTGTGATCCATACAGGAATTCTGTCAGACTCGTAGTGAAGACCACAGCAGCAGGACCATTGCATAGGTTAACGGCTCCCTTTTTAGCTCCAATATTCAGATGTTAAACTGGTACTAATGAGGTGAAACATTTGCTTAGATGGTAATAATGTGTCAAGATTGTGCAACAATCCTGCACAGAGTGTGCCGCATTGCTATGCATAATTTGTATTTTCTTGCCACATAATTTAGTTAACCCTGTGGGATAATGTGGTCCTCCACTGCCACATAATTGCAGTAACCCTGGTTATATCCTACTCTCCTTCCTGTACGGGGCTAACCACAGGTGCCTTGACAGAAAGAGTTTGCAGGTCCAACAGTTCAAATGATCAACTACTATCTATCTCCCAAAAATTTCTTTACCCAATGGGGTGCCTCCAAATATAAAGCATTTTCGTGAAGGCTGTAGCACAGAGCTCCAAGAAACCGTCTGGTGAAGGTGCACTCAAGAAATATAGTTTAACATAACATAACACAGAGACCACCGGATAGTAAGTGAATATCTGTCAAATGCCCTATGTAATGGGTTCTCTTTGTTTTACTTTAGTAGCTCATGACTTAAAGGCTTGACCATCATTTGGAGTCCTTTCTGTCGTCTATTCTCATTATTTAAATTAAGGCAGGTGGCACAGGGTACCTTAAACTGCACACAAACATCTGAAGTTGCAGTAGAATATGTATCAGAGAGTGAGCGAGCACTAAGAATCTAAGCTTTCAAAAAACTTGAGCTCTACAAGCCAAGTTCCCCAACCTTGGCAAAGTCAGACATCTTCTTTGGGTGCTTAGACACTATTTCTTCGACTCAGCATACAACTGACATTCAAAGAGGTAGGTCTTGGTTTTCCTCTGGCATGGGAGAGAAAGTATCACGGTGAACATCATAAAAGGGAATGAACGACCTAGGATTCACATACCCAAGAAAGCATCAGTCAGTACCTAGAGCAGTCAAGGCTCTAGCAAGAGGTATCAATCCAAAACGTGAGTGTACCCATGAGAGTAGGTCTCTGTGTTTTGCCCAATGCTAGCAGCCCGGATTTTTTCATTTGAAAACAAATGCATTCCAGGATATGAATTCTTGAGCAGTGCTTAATTTATGCAGGTGGGTCCCGCTGACACTCATTTTTGGGGACTGGCATATAGTTTTCCTCATAGGACTTTTCGCAAGAGTTGGAAAAACACACAAAATGCAAGGTAAGAGGAAAAGAAAGATGAAAACACTATCAAGAAGGGTGAATGCAGGAACCTGCAAGAGTGAGCTAAGGGGCAGGGAGTGTCTGGTAGTGGAATAAAGAGGCATGAGGTGGATTTAAGACAACCAGCCTTGGTATTCTGCAAACAGGCATCAGCTTTGGGTAGCGGCACTCATTCCTTTACAAACTAAGCACTAGTCTTTAGACAGATAAACTATCTACCTCAAAGTACGTCAAAATAAGTTCAGTACTGGAAAGCAGGTGCCTCTGGTCACATGGGGTATTATGATCCAAACCAAGCTACTCGAGGACCCATAGTGGTTTCCAGTGCTTACTTTGTGTAAAAATAATAATAATAAGTGCCAGAGCCCTTGTCAAGAACCCAGAGCAGCTTGCACCAACCACTGTCCCTTTCAATGCTGCCAATGACAGTGTCAAACCAACTACTAACCATCCCACTTCTACTGAAGTGAAAATGGTGACTTTTCCAGGGCCCCAAAACTATTGGGATGGTTTGGGCGACAGGCATTTGTAATTTCAATGTATACTGAAGCAATATACAACTGCAGTATTGCTCACGTATAAATTAGACAAACAGTGCCAGCATATGGCAGACTGTCGTAAGTGTGGGTGTTGACAATTAAGTGATGTTTCCGAGCACCAGAAACCACAGGTTCAAATTAAGGACTGGTGGTTTCAGTATTTCTTTTCGATGTCTTGCCTAAAGACACACTCGCTCCTGCCTACATTTACATATCATAATCACATATCATTTATATTGCAAGGGGTGGGCAAAGTCTTGCGAAGGTTTGCAATTTACACAGTTTGCAAAGACTACCGCAGCCCCCAACTTTGCTTGCATGGGAGGATTCCTCTCACCCAATCCTACCCCTAACCGCCCAAAAGATTTGGAAGAGAAGTTTTGTTCAAAACTTGTTTTTCTACCGCAAAGCTAATTTTAGCAGAAGTTTTTTAAACGTATAACTTTTCAGACTTTGTGAGGTATGCAAGGAATATAATGTTTAAAATTGTTGTGGAGGACAAACTTTTGAAACTTCACTCACCTAACTATGCAACAGGGTTAAGGTATTTTAGCTTGATTTTAATTGAAACCGAATTGTGGGCACAAACAGCATACCTGAAAATTATTGTTCCATGGGGTGTATTAATGGATGCACAGTTTATACCCAATTTTTAATAAGACAACTCGAAAAGTGCTAATTACTTACCAGTAATCTTTATTACTCTGATTTCCCAATATTGTCCCAGTACTTACATGAATGTGGCGTTGTCGCCTCCATGCGGCACCTTCTAATTTGGGAAAAGTGGTACCAAAAGCAGTTACAGATTTCAACCAAAGATGTAAAGTTGAAGGGGAAGGCTTATGTCCTTGTTCAAACAAAATGACTGGAGGAAGAAGATTCTTTTTATAGGCCATTGTAGTGGAAGCGGGACATGGGGAAAATTGAGGAGGGGGGGGGGGGGGAGTAGGAGTGGAAAAACAGATTTTCCTTTTATTTTACTAACTTATAAAGGTGCCTCAACTGAGGAGACAATCCTCATTCATGGGATGACTTGAACAAGGTGGAGGAGGTAATGGGTAATTATATGCAAGGTCTATATGAATGTTCCCATGTTACAATTCTACACAATTGCTTTCATACCATGACGCACATTGGCAGTTGTCTTGCAAATTACAGGCTATCACTCACAAAGGAGTTGTCTTCACTCATACCACACGGACTGCCCACACGATCACAGCTAGCCCCTGAAACGTGAATGTGCAGCATTAGTGGGCAGGCAGACCAGATAGCTCAAATGAAACACAAGTTGAAGCCAGTGGTACATTGTTGGTAATTAATAAAGCCTGACTTATGGTTAAGGGACTGTCCCTTCCCCTATGGATCTCCTAGAGATCCTGCACCTGTGTGTGTGTGTGTGCACACCAGTGCTTAAAATGATCTGGTGGTTTCCTCTGGTGCTCTGCACTAGCACTTAATTGTCAGTCTGACACATGGTGGCACTGTTTGTCTAATTTAGAGATGAGAACAACAGTGGGTTATTAATTCAATGTACATTAAAATGACTAAACCTGCCACCCAAGCCATTCTTATAGCTTTGGGGGCCTGGAATAGTCTGAAATGTCACACCTGTATAGAGTGATGGTTAGGATTTGTGTTGGCACTGTCATTGGCTGTGCTGGAAGGGCAAACGGTGGCACTTATATTTTTACAAATTAAGCACTGCCTGGTCTACAAAAAGGAGTGCCTGGTGGCGACCTGCTACTACTGGCACAATTTAAGCACTGTAACACACACGTGTCCTGTCCAAAATGCACTCCAATGAGCCGTATCTAGAATGGACTTTCACAATATAGAGCAGAAAACCAACGTTGTTTTTGCCGGCTCACATACTAAAAATGTTTACAACTAATAAATCACTTCAACAAAGAGAAAGCCACAAGAGAGTTAAAAGCACCTTACACTGCATGTAGCTTACATTCGGTTTTCAAAGAAAATAAATCATAGTTATGCAAGTCTCTTTGGACCTTAAGTTGCTAACATTTATAAACTTTAGGATTACAATGTTGCAACAATCCATGTCCCTGGATTTTTTTTTTCAGGCTTGAACCACTGGGGCACACCAATGAAACCATACTTCTGCGTAATGTGTGCAACCTTGTGCCTCGAAATTAATGTAAACATGTTCACAAATCGTTTGCAAAGCTCTTGTACACGGTGGTACACGTTGTTGTTATTGTGCTTTACAAAACGTTGGCAAACCTTTCAACCCGTGCATTTGTCTCGATGTGATTCACAATGGTGCAAAACATCATGAACACCTGCTTTGGATCGAGCTTCAATCATTGTAAACCTCTTACAAACATAACGTACATCCCATAACATGTGTGGACACCATGTAAACATTACATTTAACAACGTTTGCAACACCTTTATAAACTCTTGCAAATATACGATTTTGCAAGGGCTTACAAGTGTGAAACAATGTGTGAACTATCGCTTCCCGTGTAGTATCGTCACAGTCAGACATGAAACCAGCAGGAGATTGACGTCTGGTACAATGATTTATAGCGCCTTTACAGACCCATTCCTTCCGAAGCTGTCCTGTTTGATGCTTCTTTCTGTAGGATACGACGCCCCTTTGTTTGCCCAGGCGGCCTTCATTCGTGCCACTGAGGCCAGGTGGTGGGCTGGAGCACTCATTTTAATTTAGAGAACTTTTTTATTTTCATCATCCGACTTTGACCCTGAGCAAGAGCGAGAAAGTCAGAAGAATGGAGATAAAGATAGCTAAACAGTAACAAAGAAAGAAAGCAGGGATACAAAAAACTTGCAACAAAAAAGCAGCCTTGGTATTCAGCAATTCTGGCTTTCAGCAGTACCAGCAGTGGCTCTGTAAAAATCCTTTCGGCATGTGCACTTTAAAAAAAAAAAAAACAATTAGTTACTGCCCAAAAATAACAATCCTATAATAGCAGTGCTCTCAAAGTACCACCTGCACAGATGGCTTTCTTTGACCAATAGATGCAGTCCTTTGAGAGGCAGTGCTTGAAAAGGTCCCATATGCCTGGGAACAGTGAAAACCATGTCTGGATCGGGAATAGTGAGACCCATGGCTGGACTGGGAATGAGACCTGTAGCTAGACTGGAAATAGTGAGACCCGTGTCGGGTCTGGGAATAGTGAGACCCGTGTTGGGTCTGGGAATAGTGAGACCCGTGTCTGGACTGGGAATAGTGAGACCCATGTCTGGACTGGGAATAGTGAGACCTGTGTCGGGTCTGGGAGTAGGGAGACCCATGTCTGGACTGGGAATAGTGAGACCTGTGGCTGAACTGGGAATAGTGAGACCCATGGCTGGACTGGGAATGAGGCCTGTAAATAGACTGGAAATAGTGAGACCCGTGTTTGGACTGGGAATACTGAGACCCATGGCTGGACTGGGAATGAGACCTGTAGGTAGACTGGAAATAGTGAGACCCGTGTCGGGTCTGGGAATAGTGAGACCCGTGTCTGGACTGGGAATAGTGAGACCGGTGGCTGAACTGGGAATAGTGAGACCCATGACTGGACTGGGTACCAAAAGCAGCCCAGGCAAAAATGTTCATGCAGTTTGTCTCTTTTCGCCTCCCCACAACCTTTCTCCCTCTGTCCATCGATTCTGTCTCTCATCTACCACTCTCTGCTCTCACACCATCCTCCCTCTCAACTTAACTCCTCTCTTTGCTTCTGTCCTGGCTATCCCATTTACAATAAACTCTGGAGAGCTGCAGAGAGCGACAGATGCTCTAGAACCTTGCTGGGCCGTTAGAACAAGCCACCCATTGGTCCGACCCCCCTTGCGAAAATGCCCAATGAAATAATGGGCCGGTCTAGTCCTGATGAGAACATTCCCAAGAAATGTTAGTTATTCCAACTGGCCCATAAACATGGTAAATTCCTTCTGGCTTTGGAAGGTGGTACTTAACCCTAGATGTCAGTTCACTTAAAATCCAAGGAGTCGCAGAAGTGATAGCATCAGCCACCGCTTGACCCCTCCTCCCTCCCAATGATTCTGCAGGGTTGAGCTGATGTCCCTCCCCTAAGCTCTCAGCAGCTTAAGATAGTTACTGTAGAGGAACCAGGGGAAGGGCAAGAAATGGATGGACAGTATTTTAGGTCCAAGATACTGTGTTTGCTTTTTTTCTTGTTGCTGCCTTCATGAACACTGCAAACTCTGCTAGCAGAGGCAGTATCACATGCACCAAAGGGCAAGCCACTTGGCTACCTTAATCGCTCTTCATGTGTTGGTCTTCTCCTCAGGGCTACCTTCAAGGGAGCCACTTATAAATGGCCTCGCTAGCTGTATGGAAGCCAGCTACAAAGCAGGCTGGCTTCACATGAAAAGATGACACTATGCCAGACAGATGAGGCTTTGAGAAACCATCAAATATGCTGTTATACTGGTGGGAAAATCCAGCACAGGGAGAGTTTCTGAAATGCATTCATCACCTTGAAAGAAGATTAGATATTGTGTATTGCTCTGTGGATATTTTTAATATCCAGAAACACACTGACTCATCATCCCCACCTTCAGGAGGAAGAGCAGCTTCCTTCCCCTGCAGGCATCCAATATCTGCTAAGTGGTATTGACATTGAACCTCTCATCTTCACCCTCCGCAGACACTTATCTCTCATAACGTGAGGTGAATCTCACTTCCTGGAATCATAAGGAGCGTTAATTCTCTACCGCCAGAACACTCCCAGTCTGTACATGTGTTGAGGGATCTGCCAGCTTAACTGCTGAAGAGTATGCCCTTAAAGGGGAATGACACCACTCATTTATAGGTCTGGCTAGAAGGAGTTTTAGCTTCTTTTCAGAAGCTGATAACTTTATGGGCACTGACCAGGAGGGCATTCAGTCACACGTGGCAGAAAGGACACAGTGGTGTCATTTCTCATAACTTGACATCCTTAGATGTGGTACATCCTAGCATCCATAGGTCTGTAGCACAATGCACATGATACAAACAAGACTATTTGAATGTCTAGGACACAAAAGTGGTCACCTAAGGCTGGGGAGGGGTGTGTCAATGATTAACTCCTTGCTCAAAGATGTGCCAAAATCCTCTAGGATGGGCTTGATTCACAGTTGTGATGGCCTACATTAAATGCATTCTGCAAGTAGTGTAGTATTCGATTTATGTGCCTGCTTGCACAAAACCTTTGAATCAAACAGTGCTGGGTTTACTCTGTATCTAGCTCCGGCTATATTAAACATAAACTGAATAACTGTGCTCATAAAACCACATACAAATTCAGCTCTATTGGCTTTGCAAATGCTTATTTGGAAGGGCAGAATTTATCTTTGGGATTGACCAAGGGGTCTTATTTTGTTTAATTCAAAGTCCAGGGAAAGTCTGAATAGGTTTCTGAAACTACTCAGAAGATCTTCCTGGACAATGCAGCATTGCTGGGTGAGAGTAACTGTCTTACATGGGACCAACCTTCTTCCCCTTGACATGAAATATACTGTGTGCAGGGTCACACAGTCAGAATTATAGAGGCATCTTTTGTAAGCTGTGTCCGAAATTATTTCGACCAGAATTTGCTCTTGAGGATTGCAAAATTAATTTTAACATCAGCAACTTTAATAATGTTATGATATGCATTAAAATCGCGTCTTCACCGGCGGTCATTGCCTTCTAGCTTTTCAATATAAAGATGCTAGGGTTTTTTTGATGATACATAAAAAAATTGGAAAATAAAATCTTAACGATAAGTAATCGTAGTAATAAAGATGATTCCTGTACCAAGATTGGTGATAAAACTGTTTTGTGTTATAAATATGTAAAATGTAAAAAATTTATATCCGTATTTGTAAAGCGCGAAGTACTCACCCTTACGGGTCTCAAGGCGCTGGGGGCCGTCGTGGAAATTAAGTGAGCTATTGCCCAGAGTCACATGGTGAGGTGATGAGCTGCCGCCGGAGCCCAGGATCAACCATGAACCCTGTGCTCTGAAGTCAGCTGCCTTGGCCCCTGCACCACACCTCTCCATTTAAATGCTAAATATGTAAGTGATAGTCATTTAGCAGCACCTAGGTCATGCCCTGCAATTGGCAAATATTGAAAAAATTGCAGCAAAAACGACATTTCACTATGGTTTATAGGGATATGAGAAAATGAAAGATTAGCGTGTGTCTGAAGCGGAGGTAGATTGATGGTACAAGAGGGAGTGTTAATTTGTCAATCTAAGGGTGTCATCCCAATAGGGTCATTAAAGGAAATGACAGTAAGTAGTGAAATGACCACCTACGTGTCTAGTATCAATTTTGGGAAAGTACATAACATTAATGTCTGAGTCCCCATAGACTATCACTACTATGACTTGTTTCAGGCGAAATGTGGGAATTTTAAAGGAATAGAAGAAATAAAATAAATCAGACATTGCTGCTGAAATCTTTTGATGATTGCAGCATCCGCATGATTGGTTCCTGTATAGTGAACCTTGCATTCAAGCATAGATATTCCTATATTAAATTGTCAAAGGAGTGAATGTCATGGGTTGGAAGGATCAGTGGAAGATAGCTTCAATACTAAACCCTCCTACTAGAGATAAGTGTTAGTGGAGAGAGTCCGTATGTGTTGAGTGATTTGTAAGTAAATTCCCATTAGATTTTTCAGGAAAATCAGTATTGCTGAAGGCTTTTCCTCATAAGATTAACTTGAGGAAGAGAGACATTCCCGTCAGATGCAAATTGAGTGTGGGGACAATAAATGTGAAGATAAAGTTGAAGAAAATGCTAGAGAGATTGGTTAAAGAGGGTTTCATTAAGAAGCAGAGTCATCAGACAGAGTGTCACCAGTAGTTGTATCCAGGAAGGAATATAACAGTTGAAGACTCTGTATGGATTTGAGGGAACTCAGTTGTAATGTACTGGTGGATAGTCACCTTTTACAGAACGTTAATGAACTTGTGGCCGTTCTGGAGGGTCCTACTGTGTCTACTTCATTAGGTCTGTTGTTGTGTTTCATCGAATTGTGCTATAGATGGACTGCAAATCTCTGGCTGAGTTTGAGCTGGCTTTGGCAACTTAACTATTCCAGCAAGCTATGCATCACATTTTTAAAGATGTGGAAAACTTTGTCAGGTGTTTCCAAGATGGCATCTCAATTTACTCATAGGATGAAGGAGCACATCAATGAAGTCTATAGGATGTTGGTTGAGGCTAGCCTAAAGCTGGGGGAGGAGGAAGTAAGCTTTCCTCTAGTTGACTAGATGGGCCCATCCCATCTCTTGGTCTTGGGTCCAGGACACTCTTCAAGTATATGAAAGGGATGGGAAGATTGTGGTGCAATAGTCCAATCATAAGAAGGTCGCTGCTCCTGCTTGCTTCATTGGTAGCTGGAGTGCAGTAGCAGACCACCACCATGAGCTCATTCAGTTGGTAGTTTGCACCCTTGATTATTGGAATAATGTAGGAACTTCTGAATAATGTTTCCATGCTCTTTTCGACTGGAGAAGACTTCACTAAAGCTCAGTGACCAAGCTGCAGAGACAAAGTTTTTTGTCCACAATTTTTTCTCATAAAAAGCAGTAACAATTACATCTTGGTACTCCTTTTTCTGAAGAAGAAGAATGTGCATCAGGTTTGCACGTTCCTCAGAATTAGCCCGATATTTTTTACTTCAATGGTATAAATAGGGTTTTTTAGATGAAACACATATCGGCATTCATACGGTACAGAAATCGGAGCAAGAAGACGAACCATGCTGTATAGGTTCCTTCAGAAGTTTTCTTTACTTGTTTTGAAAGACGGTAGAACGAACCTAGAAGTAGAAAAAGTGCGGAGGAGATATAAGCCCCTCATAGGTTGTGGAGACATACGCCACAACGGATTAATAAACCATGTCTGATCAAGTGCTACTGGCTTTCTAATAAGCAGTTTTGGACACATTAAAACCCTAATTATACCATTGAAGTAAAAAATAGCTGGCTAATTCTGAGAAAAGTGCAAACCTGACGACTTAACAGCAGATGACCCCGGAAGAACAACAGTGGGGGATTTTTTGGGATTGTACATAGCCCCAGGAAGAACCTCCTTTTGATAGCCTACGTTCTTTTTAATTGTGACTTTATTGAGTCCTGAAGAAGGTGGCTTGAATTGGGGAAGGCCGCCGAAACATATTGACGCCTTTAAAATACGAATGGTGCTACAATTTCTCGATATAGTAGATGTGTATGTGTGCAGTAGATCAAATATCGAGTTCAATGTTTGAAGTAGATTGGTAGTTGTCTAATAGACAATTGTTTGCGGTGTTACCTATCTTTCTCCCTTTATGTTTAAACTGTTTTGTATTATTTATGTGTTTTGCACCTTATTTTAAACTTGTCATTGCTGAATAATGTTTACATTTGGGTGCTGAATTTATGATACACTGATTTTCTGTATGGATTTTAAACTTTGAAACTACAGTGTATATGAAATATTTCATTTAAAACTATGAGTTTTCCCATATTTGTTGTGGTCCGGGTTGTTTGAAGCCTGGTGTGGCTCAGATGACGGTTCTTGACAGGCAGTGATTGATTGGTGACTGATGTATTGCTAGAAAAGTTGTAAATCGATAAAGGGAGATTTAATTTAGCAGTTTGATAACGGTGCCCTGTCCTGCTGGTTGTGGGAGCCTCTCTTTTATTTTACTACCTTCTGCACATGGACTCCAGGCTTTCTTGGATTGGCTCATCAATTATTCCTAAATTAGTACCAAATGCATTTCTTAAATAAGCAACCAAAGTAATTCAACCCAGGTGTGTCTGTCGGCGTCGGGGGGAGGAGAGGGGTAGTTTATGGTCACCTCTTTGACTTGTGGACAAATCCTATTGAATGTGACCATTGAAAGAACCCCAGAGCCTTCTCCTGTAGAGGTAAGGTGTGTCGCACAGCCCTAGGAGTGGAATGCTGAGCTCATATCACGCACAGCACATCTGTCCACCAAGACTTCAACATGGTCAGATTCCCCTAAGGATATCAGATTCTATTTTACACACAGACATATCACAAAAGTATGTCCTTGGCATAACCCGATTTTTTAAACACATTTGCATTTTTATTACATTCCATGCCCTATGACGCCAGGTTGTACTTGTTCCAAAGCACCATTTTATCTACTGAAGTCAAAGTTTAATCAAACTTGCATTACTGTCTTCGCCCACAACAGGAGTTTCTTCTGCCTTGAGGTTGTACATTTCTAAGTTCTGTGCAGGATCATTTGATGCCAGAACACAACAACACTCATATGAAGTGTATGAAAGCTCACGGCCCTGGGGCGAAGAGAGGATTTTGGTTTGCGGACCTTTCCTCCAACCTTTACATGTGAGGGAGAGAGTCAGCGAAGATTGGCTTCTTGATAATGCAATTTAGAGGCTAAAGAAAATACACCATCTGCAGATTTGGTGGTGCTTTTTAGAGGCCCGAAGACATTCTCCGAGTACCTGGAGCTGTTGGAGAGGATCAGTGACATTAAGATCAACCATATTGTGGCTTTGGTACAGATTTTCTCCTACTGGATCCACAGTAAAATGAAAACAGGGACATTACTCCTGAGTTTGGAGTGCATCTCCTAACACGGCCAGACCAAATTTAGTGAAATTCGCGAAAGTGTCAAACTTGTGCATGCAGGATAGGGTGACCAACCATCCGTAAATTTCACGGTCCGTACATTATTTTAGTATGCTGTCCACAAGGGGTTGGTAATTTGGGGTCCCCAAATTACAAATGCCTTACAGACATCATAGTGAAATCTAATTGGGAAATTTCAGTAAGGTATGCTGTTTCCCTGCGAGAGGCCCCACGAGTCTAAAAGTTTTCACTCAGGCCTCTGGCACTTCTCTTTTAAACTGAAGAGGAAGCCTGCAGCGGCCCCTCCCTAACCTCGCACAGACTGTGGACTGGATCATTGCCATTCTGAGACTGCAGCTGATTAGCACTTATTGAATGACAATGGAGGGCCCTATTGTAGTGACATGACAGCATGTGGTGTGCCTTCTCCTGCATCAGACTAGGGCAAGGCATTCTGCTTTTGTCTTGGCGCCATGCTGGAAAAAATAAAAAATAAAATAACCAACAGCTTTTTCACTGTACATTTAAATATTTCAACATACAAATAAAAAAAATACTATTTAATATTTATTGTTACATCAGCACAAATCTTGATTGCAGAAAGGTCCTGATGTCGCTTTGGAAAGCTGCGCACATACTGAAAAACTATGAAGTGGTTGATTGTCTCAACCTTATATAAACTTATTTTGACTTGTACTTATTTAGGTTGTTATTTACTTACTTATATATTATTGTGCGACCTCCTCTCATATTGTGGAGAAGTGTGGCTCACTGGTTAGAGCGGCAGACTCTGAAGCAGAGATCGGGCCCGGGACCAGGGTTCAAGTCCTGACACGGCGGATCTCGGGCTCATTTGTCTGTGGACTCGATAATTCTCGCCTCGGTGCCTACTCTAATCATGGGGTCCCACGCTGCAACTCTGGGCAATAGCTTGCTTAATCTCCACAACGACCCCCACAACACTGGGATGCCTGGCTTTCACCTTGTGGTTGCCCAGGAGGGGCATCTCACAGGGAGAGCCCACAACACTGGGATGCCTGGCTTTCACCTTGTGGTTGCCCAGGAGGGGCATCTCACAGGGAGAGCCAGGAAGGGTTCCACAGCGTTATACAGCGCCGGGACGCCCCGTTGGGGGCAGCTGTGCACTTTACAAAATACACTACTTTTACATATGTCTGTCAAACGTATGTTTTGTCCAAAATTTTTGTCCTGAATTTTCACACTGACCGTCCTGAATTTGCACCCATTCCAGTTGGTCGCCCTAATGCAGGATTTTAAGCAGCAGGAAAATTCTGCATAAGTGAACGCGAAGGAAATGCGCATTTGCATATTCAAGTGTGTATATTATGCGCCAAACTGAACTTAGGCTGGTAATATGTTTTGTAACTACATTCAATAGGGCTGCCTAGGTTTAGCCCCCACCCTGGAAAAAGATAGAAAAGGATGGCTTTTGTTGGTGTTAAAAATTGAAGAGAGGTCTTTGATCATCTTAAGGGATGCGATTCTTGGGAGGAGGAAAAGTCAACAATACAGAACTGTCCCTTCCGAAATCACATGCACATGCAACAAAGAGGATCTTGTTTAAACATCAAGCACACCTCACCAATCGAACATACTATTGCTTTGTAGGATTCTTATGGAGTCGGTAAGTAAATAGGACGCAAACCTCGGCCTGCTGTTTGTGACCAGCACACCATTTCAAACCCAAATTCATAGGACATATTTCTGGATGTTTTTCTAATAGCCCTAGATAGCACATCAGTGATACCTGGACTAGTTGCACTGTCAGTGTTGACCTCAAAAGACATAACTCCAGGTTTAATATGCCCAGGGCAAATCTATGTAACTGGGAGCCTCAATCCACTTTCCAATGCAAAATATACTTTGTGTGAAATGTTAGAGCGATTGCAACTCCCAATGGCTTTATGTCACACTGCACCAACCCTCTGATAATTAATACAAAGGTGGTGTAAAAGGATAGGAACCGAGTCTGCATAGGGTAAGTACTGATGCGAATCCGTAGGCTGTGGTCACATGAGGTCTTGCGTTTCAATGCCCACAACAAAGAATGTAACTGTGCTGTTGTAAGGCAGGCGGGAAACATTGAAGCAGGCTCAGATGGCACTATGCTATCGCAAGGCATCTCACCCACTAATTTACACTTGAGCAGGACAAAATGATATGATCATATATCAATCATCTGGACATATCATCAATTCTTTAGTATTAAAGGGACCACAGGCTAGTCTACAATCTACTCAAATCTGGGGTACTGGGTTCGAGTCTCAGCAATGACGCTGAACATCCTGTGATTCTGGGCATATCACTTAATCTCCCTGTGCCTAACAAAAAATAAAACTAATGTCTCCTCATGTAACGCAACTGGTGCTATGTAAAGCGCTCCGATACCTTCGGGTCACGTTCACGCTGTATAAAACTCTGTACAATAAAAATGTAACCTTAGGGTCTAGGAAAAGGGTAGGGGATTCCTAGAGGGCTAAACCTTGTACAGGGAAGGTCCTTCCACCAAATGTTTTTAACTTTATTTTATGTTCCACCAGGAATTTGTTATTCTAGCTAACAGTAGATTTTGCAGTATTGTCTAGTAGTTTTGTTTTGCTGGTTTTGTATATCAGTCACCTATTGGCCACCTCAAAGTGCCTTCACTCGTTCATCATTGGTTGTTTAATAGCTCCTCCTGCCACCAAGATTCCGGAGCCGGGATGAGGGCTGGAGATCTCGCGAGGGTGTGGTGCCTCAGTCTCTCACCGTGCTTGTGGTGCATGTGCACAAGGGAGGCCGCCTATTTCCTCTTCCGCGGTTTGTTTGCAAGTCCTTCTCTCTGGTGGGCCTTCCCAAGTGCAACCGATACACGTAAAAGGAAAGTGAGACGCTCACCTTGCACTTCCTGGCAATAAATGCTGCTTTCCATGACTTTGCATCTGTTTAAATCCTATTTTCACACAATGACGCACTTGCTCTGTTAATCTCCTGGCTTAATATTAAAGATATGGCTGGTACGTCAATGCTGACGAGATCACAGCGTCTAGCTATCAATGTTGAAAAACAGTGATGTCACCACCAGGTACCGCCTCATCTGAAGCTTTCTTAGCGTATGGGTGATTCAGTGTCGCGAGCTAAGCACCGACTCTAAGCTTCAAACTGCACGTCAAAAAGAGGAAAACAATACTGACATACGCGCAGATGTTCAACTTAATGTGTGTTATATTATTGTAGATATCTCAGCAACACTATATTGACATTAGTGTGGCCTCACTGCGCAGTTAGAGTACCTTCGAATGTCCTTCCAGAAAGATATATTGATTTTCTCTTATAAGGGTGCATCAGGGAAATAGTGATTAAACACTTCTAAGTGGTAAGTGAATAAAACCAAAGGAAATAACTTGATCTACCTCCTGATATTGTACTTAAATTATGTGCTGTACAGCTACGGCAGACAACGTATATTGAAGGCCAGTCACCTATAACTTACCCCGATGCTAGGACAACCCGACTGCCCAATCCAACCATCACCCCCGGATTCCTATGACTGAGATGAATCAACCGATGGCCCTTTTCTACGCTGAGGCTCCTACATATGTGTCCTTCCATCTAATGAATCATTTTGCATTCAGTATCTTCTAGGACTGCATGCTCGTACTGATAGTCAATACGTAGATTCCTGCACCTACTGCCCCAAGTTAGAGAAAAGACCATGGGCTGTATGTATAATTCAAAATTGCGTTCGCAAGTGGCGTAATTCGCAGAATTTCTGCGTTTACAATCGCAATTTAGCTAAGTGGGATGTATGAATGGAAAACAGCCTCGCAAAATAAGGAATCGCAAATTTGCGATTCCCTATTTTGCAATTGCAGTCAAGGAATTGCAAATTGTGATTCCTTAAATGCAATGTAAGAGGCCCAGAAAAAGTGCAATTTGCCCATAAGGAATCGCAAATTACCACCAACTTCAAGTTGGTGGTAATTTGCAATTTCTTTGAAAAATTCACTTTTTTGCATTTTTCAAAGTGCCATGTGGTGCACATACATGCCCTTAGGGCATGTATGTGTGCCACATGTGCACACATGCACATTTCAGGGATGCAACAGGATGTCATTTTGACACCCTGGCACCCTTGAAATTGCATTCTCAATTTGCGATTCTCTAATTGAGAATCGCAAATTGGGAATGTCTCCCCATTCATCCTATGGGCCTTTAGGCCCATAGGATGAATGGGGAGGTATTCCTTAATTGTGAATCACAATTTGAAATTCGCAATTAAGGAATATGTAGGATTCGCAAAATTATTAGCAAATCCTACATACATAGCGTTTTGCGATTCTCAAATAACGATTCGCAAAAAATCACTATTTGAGAATCCCAAAACCAAAGTTTCATACATATGGCCCTATGACTGCCTACAACAGAGCAATCTCCAGTCCTACAAACAGGAGGATATGCTACAAGCCACTTGGCATGTCCAAATATTACTAACATTTAGACATCTAAAAGGGTCTCCTTCCAATACGGAAGCCACTCAGAAAGTTGGTCACCTCAGAGGCAATTATCAGGAATTAGAAATTAAGGAAAACCCGCTGTCATCCTCGGTATTGGATACTTTGTATTTTAATCTGTACACTACTCATAAAGTACACATTTACCTGAGCTAAATATAACTTACACCCCCACAATGCACTACTTATGACCTCATATATTACATCACTCATGACATGGTCAGTGACGTAACTGATGACATCATCCAGTGAGTGAAAGTGTTTCGAAAACATTTCGGAGACATAAAGATATATAGTAAGCTATGTATATGTTACATTACTATTCTTTCTGTACTATTACTGAGTGATAGTATTTCTAACATATGTCATCTGAGCAGCTGTGAGACTGTCTGATTCTGTGTGTGAGTGCCTGTCTGAGTTGTTGTATTGGTGAGTGGGTGGGTGTGTGAGTAGCTGTATGGGTGTGTGAGTAGCTGTATGGGTGTGTGAGTAGCTGTATGGGTGCGTGAGTGGCTGTATGGGTGGATGTGTGCATGTGTAAGTAGCTGTATGGGTGTGTGAGTGGCTGTCTGGGTGTGTGAGTGGCTCTATGTGTGGGTGAGTGTCTGTGTGAGTGGCTGTATTGATGACTGAGGCTGTGTGAGTAGCTCTATGGGTGCAGTAGGTATGTAAGTAGGTGTGTGAGTGAGTGAGTGGTTTGAGTGTGTGTGTAAATAGTTGCATTGTACAGTCGGTGTCTGTATGAGTGGCTGTATAGGTGAGTGATTTCACATGTTAGTGCTTGTTTCGACGTGTAAATGGGTTTTTTAAGTGGTTTTGTTAAAGACAATGCATGTGTGAGTAGCTGTATGGGTTCGTTAGTAGCTTCGTTAGTAGGTGTATGGGTGGAATTATGGATGAGTGAGTGGTTGTGTGAGTCGCTATATGGGTGAGCGAGTGGATGTGTATCAGTCAACAGCCAATGGCACCAACAGAATTACTAATACTACACACTGCAATTCTGCTGTTTCCAAGCGCTGTAAATCACAAGTGTTACTACTACCCTATTTAATGGTACTCAATCTCCCAAGCTCAGAGTGACGGTAGTTCAAAATACTGCATCCTTAACTATTTCATTGGTTTATTGAGAGATTTTCGTCATGTAAATGTTAAACCCGTTGATAAACACACATGTGAAGCTAATTTAATTACATATTACTTGCTCCAGCTCCAAAATTGACTAAGATATAACTCACTCAGGATTTAGGGGATGTGTATGTTGTTGGCATTTTATGGTGTTTTGAGAGCTCACTATCGATGTTCGTCTAGAGATAAAATCCAATTAAACTGAATGTGGGTTTCTTTTGCGGTATATAAATGTGACATTACACTGTAGATAAACTATATTGGGTAGTTATAGGTAGGACCACGTTTCCTTAGAAAACATTTTTGGTTGCTTTTGGTGCTGTTTGAAGAATCTTCAGGAAACTTTTTTATCCACCTCTACTCTTTTCTGGAAATTTATGGAGTGATTTATCAAGAGGGAGCTGAGAAAAAAGGGAGTGCCCCAAAACCATGTAATTTTTCATGGGAACTATAGACACAGCTGCAGCCAAAATTGCACCGAATTTGGCAGAAAGCTAGATCTATACTTGAAAGCGTGTGTTTTGTGATTTGATGTTAATCCATTCAGTAGTTTTTGAGAAATTAAGGTTCAAAGTGTGCATGGCCAAGCAATTTGATTGGCAGGCAGAAACTTGTTTTGCTAATAACTTTGGCACCATTTGATGGATCTTCACAAAACTTTCTGAAAGATTCTTTAGGATCAGCTCCTTCCTGGAAAGTTTTGAGATGATCCATCAATTGGGGATTAAAACAAATTAAGGGGCACCCTCAGTTCCCATTGAACTAAGGTAATGAAAGACATATGAGGAACAGTTCCAGAGGAATTACTTACAGAAAATATTTGATACTACTGTGGGGGCTACTCAACGTAAAGGTCTGATTAACACAAACAATGTGCTATTGACTCATGATTTATGAAATGTAATCCTTTGTTAATGATTGTACATTGGTTGTGCATGTATATCAAGATCGCAGTTTGCGATCGAAATACGTCTTGGTAGGCACTATGCCTTAGCTATATTGGAGTTTCTACACATTGAAAATAATCACTGCACCGGATACCTGGAATTGGAGTTGCCGTATCTTCTTTTGTGTGGCCCGTACCTGGGCAGTCCAGTTGGAAGCAGTGGCGGGCCAGGATATATATATATATATTTTAAACACAAATCCAATTTCAAATATGAAATAAGCGATGCGGCACACCAGTGTTAGCATAATAGTTTATTGTGCAAACAACCTACGCATTTCGGTGGAAAGCCTTGGTCAAGTGGTACAATGCGCTCTAGTGCCTTAAGAAACTAGAAGTAAGAAACTGTTTCTCATGGAAAAATTTTGCAAAACGTGAACTCAACAAATGGAGGGAGGTAACCTCTCTTACTAATTACATCGATGTAGGTCAAATCCCTAAAGGTCTAAGAATATCGATCATACCTACATATGAAAACCCCAATCCCGAATTGCATAAGGAATGGGCAGGTTACATGGCAAAAATATGCAAAGGTATGCTAGAAATTTTTATCAAAAACGCCAAAATTGTTTTTGAAGCAACATCGAAGAATTTGCAACTGGTCAGACAAGACCTGGAGAAACTCAAAGGTGACAGCACAGTTACAGATTTTTTTAAAGCTTTGGAAGGTAGACTAAAAACGTATGAGGAAACAATAAAAGCAAAGAAGCAACGCAAATGTTTGCGTGATAAAAAAGACTATGCTGAAGGTCGAATATTAACATATGCTAGGCGGCTTGATTGGGCACAAAGAGATTACCAAGTCACTCATAAGCAAAGACAACAAGATATCTTGTCAACTTTCTCCAGCTCCCACCTAAGCTCAAACACTGAAGAACTGAATACTGGTGTCCCTTTAGGAGTACGACCTTTAACCTTCTTTCACGAGTTCTAGCTTCTGAAACAAAAGAAGGAGCAGTAGCCTCATGAGAAAGCACCAGCGAAGGCAAGAGGAAGAGGAAAAGGCTACAAAAGAGGAAAAGGCAAAGGAACCAAAAAAGACTCAGATTAACCAGAAGGAGAGGTGGAAGAACAAAACCACATACATCATCCACAACAAGCATCATTGAAGATAGATCAATTGTGAATTTATCATCACGGACACTAACTGCAGATGAGGAATCACTGCTAAAGCTTGGTCTGTCCTTTTGTCCCACAAGTGACATGAACTATGTCGATATGCAAATTGACCTGTTTTTGTACATAAGAAAGTTAAAAATGAGGAAACTGTATAAAATGACAGTCAAAGAAAAGATTCAACTATGAGACTATCGCCAACTGATCCCTCTGATTTTCAGCTTGAGGAGATTGATGCTATTCTTATGTTGCATGATTTAGAACAAAATAAGGAAGTAACTACTCATGAAGATATAGGTTGGAACTTAGCACAATTGGGCTTCATTCTAAACAGATCAAACAGCAGCGGTTTCAAAACAAGTTCTAGGTTTAATCCTAATGCTCCACATGACAACGCTAAAGCCTTTAGTACTGTGATGATTCAGTAACTTGCAAAATTGCGTAAACAATATGATCACAATGGCAGAGATAATCTGACAAGGGAACAAAGAAAGGCACTTACCATTCTGGAGAAAGACCCCCAATATCATTATAAAACTCTCTGATAAAAGGGGAAATATAGTTATAATGGATGTTGACAATTACAGAAGGGAAGCATTGAGGCAGTTGTTTGATATTGATTGCTATGAAGAAATTGGGTGTAAAGTTTATATAACTTCAATTACCAAATACCATGATCTACTGAAAGTGTTGGTGGTTTTTAGGCCTATTGGATGAGTAGGAATATTGTTTCCTCAAAATGGACAATCACTGAAACCCATGCCTGTATTTGTTACCCAAGATTGATAAGCATTTCACTAGACCTCAAGGACGGCCCATTTCATCTTCAAATGGTGGGTTTTTGGAAAATACTTCTATTTTTCTTGATTATTTTCTAGCACCCTTTGTGGCTAATCTGGGATCTTATTGTAGAGACCGTACTGACTTTTTTTAAGGAGAATTTATGATGTTAAATGGGAAGACAATTATATGATGATAGCACCAGATGTCCACTCCCTAAAATTTGTATTGATCAGAGGAAGGGAGTAGAGGCCTGTATGTACTTTTTCCATGACAGACATTTCCTATTAGATCATACCACAATGCTACAATCTATGATGCTATATTGTCTTGAAAAGAACATCTTTCTTTAAAAAAAACTCGATACCAACAGAAATCCAGGACAACTAAGGCCACCTGATTCACTCTCAGCCTAGTCAATGTATTTCTAGGCTGGTGGGAGGAACAAGTGGTATGGATGGAGGACAATGACAGGTAAACCGAATATATACCAATTTGGATCAGATATTGATGATCTCTTTTTGATTTGGGATAAATCGGTGAGTCTGGCATTGGAATTCATCAATATTCTAGGAGTCAATGACTTTAATTTAAGATTTACACATAAAATTAGCAAAACATACTGCGAATTCCTAGATGTGGCAATTTTCATTGATAACAACAAATTGACTACAAGCCTGTTTAGAAAAGAAATTGCTGGTAAAACCATCCTACATGCCCACAGTAACCATGCCATCCTATTAATCCACAGCACCCCTTACGGTGAACTTTTAAGAGCTCGCCGAAACTGCAGTACCAATGCCAATTTTGCCTAAGAAAAGAGTTATATGGAAAATAAATTCAGACAACGAGGCTCTAACATCAAAAATGTTGTTACAGGCTACAAAGGAAATCCAAAACTTAACACAGAATGAAGGCCTATTTGGTAAATATCAAGTTAGAAAAAACAAACATTGGGCTAACACTTCAAGACTGATCACAACATACAATAAGACATCCAACAACTTCAAGAGAATTTTGAAGCGCCTTTGGGGTCTTGTAGAAACTGATCCAGTGATGGGGAAAGACATAGGGAATTCACCCTTGGTTACTTATCGAAAATCAAGATCATTAAGGGACAGGTTAGTCCATAGGTATCAAGAAAAACCCATTACTGCTTCCTCGCTAAGAACACAAAAGGGCTTTTTCAAGAGCAATTCTTGTAAGGCATGTAAAAACAGCAAAAGTCGCAAAAGCTATGTTACTTACAATAGCAAGATCAAACAAATCAGCAAATTCATTACATGCACCACAGATTTTGTCGTATACATATTGGAGTGTCATTGTGGCCCAAGATATGTAGGTAGCACCAAGCTACAATTAAAAATTAGGGAGCTTCAACATCTATGAGCGAAAATTAACCAGGATTTTAGTTATCCTGTGACCTGCCACTTTTACAACAAACACAACAGCAATTGCAATCTGATAAAATGTTTGGGTATCGATAGAGCTATGGCAAACACCAGGGGTGGCATCAGAGAAAAAAACTTTGCACTATCGAATCACTACACATAATTCATCTAAGTAATAGGATCCCCAATGGCATGAACAGTGGATAGGAATTAGCCACACATATTGGGTCTTGAGTGACCATACATAGATTTAGTTCTAACTGTTTCCTTTACCCCCTCTTTTTTTATAAGAAATAATCTTATATTATTATTTTTCTCATTATTTTACTTCACACATTACCACTTTTAGTAAGAAGGAATCACACTACCCAGAGGTAGAAATATCTAGGAATAATAAAAAGGGGTTTCAATTCTCCGTCACCATGAGCATTTGCTCGCTATCAACTGCATTGTTGTCTAATAATATCAATATTAGAAATGTTCTAGGAGTTCACTATAGGGGCATATGTCCCAGTAAGGGATTCCATTTTTATTTTAGGGTGCCTTTTGCTAATATTGATATTAATTGTCTAATGTTACACCCCTTTTTGCCTATGGAGCTAGTCCATCATTCCTATGAGCACTTGCTTGGCATTAGCCATATAGATGCCAAATGGTAGGAATACATTTACCAGGGCACTTGCCCAATTTTGAAGTCTTCGACTCTAATTCAGAGACTTTTTGCGATATAATTATATCTATTTGCAATTACAATACTCCCTATCTGTGAAGCGCATCTATTTAGCTTATTGTATGCATTCTTTATAGATACGGGACCGTGCAATTGGGCAAGTCTGCATCGGTCAATTGGAATTAATTACAGAACGACTAGGACTAATACAGTTGATTGTGGAATCATTGTTATTACTTCAATATTAATTTTCTTCATTTCTCTAAAGCACTAAACTGCACAAATGTGGTAACACTGATGATTTGTGCTCATATGCTGCTGCCGACTGTATCTAGAAATAGAAATAATGCTGATGATTTTGAACAATGAAATCTTTATTGAATGTCAATCTTGAAACATGAATAAGGCTGACTAATTTGAATAATAAAAACTTTATCGATTGTCAATGGATCGTTTTCACAATTACTTTTATTCTTATTAACTCGAATTAATGTGAGGAAAGTATTTACATTCAGAGAAATACCATCAACCAATATTTATGAATATTATGATTGGTGAACAAAAGGTCACTTTTTAATATTACACTATTGACTAGTATTTTGTCAGTGCCTATTAACTCAGAAATTTATTTCTTAGGGCTCTAAAGAGCACTGTCGGTCACCAGTAGGTAGTTATAGTTAGTAACTAGTTTCCATAGAAAAGGCATTTTTTGATTTGCCAATAACTTTGGCCGCGGATGACGAATCTTAGCAAAATGTTCAAAACTAATGGGGCGCTCCGGTCAGCTCCTGTCTTGAAAGTTTCAGGGTGATTCGTCAAGCACGGGCTGAAAAAAAAAGAGGGGTCCCAAAATGCTTTTTCTCCACGTTAATTTCAATAGGAAATTCTCGAGAAGGCTACAGCCTGAACTGCGGAATGGAATTACTCCAAAATTGGCAAACAAGTAGCTCTTGGTTCAGAAAGTTTAAATGGTGTAAATCCATTCAGCAGTTTCTGAGAAATAAAAAAATTACAAAATATCGATATCTGGTGAACACCTTGGTTCCGTGAAATCTCCCAAGCACGAGCTTTATTCTGATTGGCTGCCAACACTCCTAACCAAAAAGTGTTGGCAGCCATCTTGTGACTCGGTTCAACCGAGTCACAAGAAAAAGGTTAAACATGTAGAAATAGGGGCATTGTAGAAACACCCTGACCCCCTTGGCCTGCTCAATGTGGACCCACAGGGTCCCCAAAAAGTTTTTTTTTTCATTCGGTGGGATTCACGTAGTATCGGCCAATCCTGTCAAATTTGTTTTTAAAAAATAAAGCGCTGGCTCCTGAACTTTGTTTTAATAAGCCCTGGGTGGGCCAGGTCCTGGGGGCAATGAGGGAAATATATGCATGGGCCCACAGGGGCCCCCGCAGCCCCGGGGACCACCACCTCCAAGGATTTTATTAATGAGGGAGGGGGCCTCGCAGGCCCCCCAAGCCTCAGGGACCACCACCTCCCTAGAGCTTAATTTAAAAATAATTATTTTACTTCACACATTACCACTTTTAGTAAGAAGGAATCACACTACCCAGAGGTAGTAATATCTAGGAGTAATAAAAAGGGGTTTCAATTCTCCGTCACCATGAGCATTTGCTCGCTATCAACTGCATTGTTGTCTAATAATATCAATATTAGAAATGTTCTAGGAGTTTACTATAGGGGCATAAGTCCCAGTAAGGGATTCCATTTTTATTTTAGGGTGCCTTTTGCTAATATTGATATTAATTGTCTAATGTTACACCCCTTTTTGCCTATGGAGCTAGTCCATCATTCATATGAGCACTTGCTTGGCATTAGCCATATAGATGCCAAATGGTAGGAATACATTTACCAGGGCACTTGCCCAATTTTGAAGTCTTCGACTCTAATTCAGAGACTTTTTGCGATATATTTATATCTATTTGCAATTACAATACTCCCTATCTGTGGAGCGCATCTATTTAGCTTATTGTATGCATTCTTTATAGATACGGGACCGTGCAATTGGGCAAGTCTGCATCGGTCAATTGGAATTAATTACAGAACGACTAGGACTAATACAGTTGATTGTGGAATCATTGTTATTACTTCAATATTAATTTTCTTCATTTCTCTAAAGCACTAAACTGCACAAATGTGGTAACACTGATGATTTGTGCTCATATGCTGCTGCCGACTGTATCTAGAAATAGAAATAATGCTGATGATTTTGAACAATGAAATCTTTATTGAATGTCAATCTTGAAACATGAATAAGGCTGACTAATTTGAATAATAAAAACTTTATCGATTGTCAATGGATCGTTTTCACAATTACTTTTATTCTTATTAACTCGAATTAATGTGAGGAAAGTATTTACATTCAGAGAAATACCATCAACCAATATTTATGAATATTATGATTGGTGAACAAAAGGTCACTTTTTAATATTACACTATTGACTAGTATTTTGTCAGTGCCTATTAACTCAGAAATGTATTTCTTAAGGCACTAAAGAGCACTGTCGGTCACCAGTAGGTAGTTATAGTTAGTAACTAATTTCCATAGAAAAGGCATTTTTTGATTTGCCAATATCTTTGGCCGCGGATGACGAATCTTAGCAAAATGTTCAAAACTAATGGGGCGCTCCGGTCAGCTCCTGTCTTGAAAGTTTCAGGGTGATTCGTCAAGCACGGGCTGAAAAAAAAGAGGGGTCCCAAAATGCTTTTTCTCCACGTTAATTTCAATAGGAAATTCTCGAGAAGGCTACAGCCCGAACTGCGGAATGGAATTACTCCAAAATTGGCAAACAAGTAGCTCTTGGTTCAGAAAGTTTAAATGGTGTAAATCCATTCAGCAGTTTCTCAGAAATAAAAAAATTACAAAATATCGATATCTGGTGAACACCTTGGTTCCGTTATGTTATGTTATGTTACATACATTTGTAATGCGCACTGCTGCCCCAGCTAAGGGGCGTCCAGGCGCATGGCAGGTAAAAATGCAACACCACAGGAAACAGAAAAGGGAGAAAAGTGAATTTATTAAAACAAAACGGTTTTCAAGGCTTTACGAAAGACTAGCAGATCATCTAACAGTCGCAACTCTACAGGAAGGGAGTTCCAGAGCTCGGCTGCTCTGACCCGGAAGGAACGGCCGCCAACCCGACACAGCCTGTATCGGGGAACCACAGTAAGTGCATGACCCAAGGATCTCAGGGGCCGAGTAGGCACATACCATGACAGAAGGTCCGCAAGAATGGGGGGACCTGCTCCCTTCAAAATCTTGAACGCGAAATCTCCCAAGCACGAGCTTTATTCTGATTGGCTGCCAACACTCCAAACCAAAAAGTGTTGGCAGCCATCTTGTGACTCGGTTCAACCGAGTCACAAGAAAAAGGTTAAACATGTAGAAATAGGGGCATTGTAGAAACACCCTGACCCCCTTGGCCTGCTCAATGTGGACCCACAGGGTCCCCAAAAAGTTTTTTTTTTTTCATTCGGTGTGATTCACGTAGTATCGGCCAATTCTGTCAAATTTGTTTTAAAAAAATAAAGCGCTGGCTCCTGAACTTTGTTTTAATAAGCCCTGGGTGGGCCAGGTCCTGGGGACAATGAGGGAAATATATGCATGGGCCCACAGGGGCCCCCGCAGCCCCGGGGACCACCACCTCCAAGGATTTTATTAATGAGGGAGGGGGCCTTGCAGGCCCCCCAAGCCTCAGGGACCACCACCTCCCTAGAGCTTAATTTAAAAATAAAGTGTGAGGGAGCTCACGCCCCCCCACACAGTCACGGAGACCACCACCTCCGCGGGCACTCATTATTCAAATATGGGGGTCCGTTGCTGACCCCCGGGCTCGGGAACCACCACCTCCCGGGGGATGTTCAAGTTGGGAGGGGACCATGTAACCCCCCTCCTGGAGTCTTCAATGGCCCTGGGGACCGCCACCCCCCAGGCCCAGCTCCAGCAATGTCCAGGGGTGCCTACCCCCGGGACTTTGCAGTATGCAACGGCAGGGCGGGAGCATTGCTACCGCCCTGCCATTGCAAACTTCTGGTTTGCTTCATGGAAGCGAGAGCAGAAAACCGGCTCTCGCTTCCATGAAGCAAAGCAGATTTGCTTTTGGGCAAAGGGAGCTGCATGTTTGCAGCTCCCTTTGTCCGAAAGCAATGCCGGCTCCTGCAACAGGCGTGGTGACGGCAGGGACCACAGGGGCATTGGGGCTCCCCCTGTGGTCCTCAACATAAAGCCAGGCCCCGGGGGATGGGGTCCCTGGGGCCAAAACTGGTCAAGGGCATCAAGCTTTAAGAAGTTTGTGGGTAGGGTGCTGCATGACTATGTATTAAAAGGAATGAAACACCCTCTGCTGTACATTAAAATGATATGACAAGCCACCTCAGAATTACGAGACCTTATAAAGAATTTCAGCCTTCTGGCTTGTTCCTTTATATGGTTATCGAACTCCTTGGTGACTGGTAATATCCCTATAAAGTAGAGCACAGGGTTATTTATCCCATATATATGTATAAATAACAAGCCATAATTGAGGAGACGCTACTGCTGCCTCTGTAAAACGCACAAATAACCATAATTACAGTGGTGCGATCACCGTCTCCCTGCCTCCTCAAAGCACAGTTGTCTGTTGGTTACTTGAAAGGTTTATTTATTCATGTGTGTTTGTAGGCATGCAGACAGTTAAACACCCACACATAAATAAATCACTCCGTGATCTCCATTAAGGAAAACACAGACACAACTGTGTACATATAGCAGACCAAGCTATCTGCAGAAGGAAATATATAGGTTTTACTTATTCATGGTATGTCTCTTTATTACTGCTGATCCATCTTTGGTACATCAGAGAATGCAAAGCACTGCCTCCCTGGTGCATAAAAACACACAGAGTGCTGTCATTATACATAGATGCACTCTCATCGCTTTGAAAACATAGATGCCAGACAATGTTAATGGAACGGGTGCTTCCTAGGTGCGCTTGCGTACTTATGAATTTTGCACCTGTTTCAGGAACAGTGATTCTCTAGACAGGCCATTCAAGCTCACTGAAGGTCAGTTTTAAATGTAGCTCTTAATACTGAGAGTTGGCCTGTTTCTAGGCTCTCCAAATCAAGCACATAAACAGGAGGAAACTCAAGAAATAAACCTGGTAATCACTCCTGCTGGAACAGTGGGAAGCCAGGGTTAGAATCATCGTCTTCTGGTTTGAGTTCATCCACTTGGCTATTAGGCCATATATCCTCCAACTTCATGTGGTCTCTTCTTACCACCAACCTTTTCTTCGAAGCTATGGACCGGTTACTGCTGCAGGTTCCATGGCAATGGCCATGAGAAGCGATGGTCACCCAGGAAGCTGTTTTGAACTGCCGCCATCTTAACTCTTCCTAGCCTGCCTCTTCGTACAAACATCGCTTCTGCTGTAGACTTTTCACAGGAGGGTGTGTCTGCAGGGAGTTCTTATTCTACGATCCAATTCTTGGATGCGCTTATTGTGCTAAGCCTCTTTGTTTCAGATGAGAGTAAATGGTTGACCATTAGCATTTTGGTGCCCACATCTGTACCTGAAAGGCCATCCCTGCCTTCTTCCAAGATATTCTAGATCACCATTGATTGCCTCCAAGAATGTGGTCGCTCCTTTTCAATGTAAACTGAAGAAAACCCCAGGTCATGTCCGACACCTTAATCCTTGTATGATTTACTTTTTATATCAGTGTGCATTCTGGGACATGTAGTTTTTTTTGTTACAGTCAGCAAGTGCTTAAATTGAGCCGGTGGTTTACGGTGCTCAGCACTAGCACTTAATTGTCAACACCAGCACGTATAACAGTCTGCCACATGGTGGTGATGTTAGCCCAATTTAGAAATGTGCACAACAACAGTTTCTTCTTAATTCAATATACTTCAAAAATGAATAATACCTGCTACCCAAGCTATTCTTATAGTGTTGGATGCCTGGAATAGCGGAATTGTCACACTAGTAGGAGGGTGATGATTAGTAGTTGTGTTCGTACTATCATTGGCAGCACCGGCAGGGGCAATGGGTGCTGCAAGCTGCAGTGGCCTTCTGATGAGGATTATTTACAAATTAAGCACTGGTTACAGCTATGGGTTGGTTAACACTTTGTCTCATGGCTCTTACTAATCGCGTCATGCTCTGGGACCTCGTCCCTGTTGTCCTCATCCTCCTCACCCCCACAGCTCTGCATCCTACATCGCCGGTCCGAATGTTATTCTGTGCTTGGCCCGGTGGTCCTTGTGCTGCGGGCTGAGCACAAGTTCTCGAGGAGATCTCACTTCCAGCGGACAATTAAATGAGACTAGCTTTGAAAGAGGTCAACCACTAACTACCACTTCAAATCTCAACCAAGAACAAACAATGATGTGGATTACTGACCTTGAGATAATGAATGGAGGGGGTGATAAACAAGGCCTTTCAGTTCTGCTGACACAATAAATCACACAGTGATTGAATCAGGAGTGTCCGCTGAGTGGCCAAAGTCACTGGATCCCGTCTGACCGTGGCACATGGAGAGTGCCAGTCTAGCTTGAGCCTGGCGTTACGTCGACAGGACTCAGCTGGCCCCATGCCTCCTTTCAGACACTGCATGATGATAAAGATGAGAATGAAAAGGGCAGCATGGCGAGATGATTGCTGTTTGATCTGTGAGATGTTTCCATGGGATTCTGTTGTGACTCCAGTGCCTCAAAGTTCAGTTGCAGGTGAGGTTTTTGAAGACTTTTGATCCATCTGTGTTTTGTACCACATGTAGTTCGATTCAGCTCTCATGTCTAGGTTTGAAGAGTTCTGGATTCATCTGACTTCAGAACCACGAATAGTTTGATTCAGATCTCGGATCTGGGTTGAGAGCGGTCCATAGTCGAGGACCCAGGACTCCCGCGGGTCTGTCTCCGAGTCCTTTTGAGATTGCTGGGCAGTACAGTGTGAAGGGTCCTACTTTCTCCGAGGAGGATTTGTGGACAGTACAGATACTCTAGAAAGTAATCCTTGCTCCACCGGGTGCTTTCAGTGCTAATTTTATGTAGTTGTGATTGAAAAGATTCCAGCATATTCTCGCTGCCTAAGTTTGCAGCTGTCGCAGACTCTCATTGACTGTCAATTTTTATGGGCAGATGCCGATGGAGTATTCAACATTTGCCAAGGATACTGCGATCTCGAAGGCTTTAAAGGCCTTATTGACCAAGTAACACATGAGGGTCATAACAGACCCCCGCTCCCCCCCCCCCCAACAAAAAAAAAAAGTGCCCTCTCCATGCCACTGCCTCGCACCATTCTCTGACACGTGTTTCGTCGTACTTTGTACTAAACTCACATTTCTCGTTAATGAGCTTTGCTAATATACCCCTGTGGCTGGTGCAGTGCTAATTTAATATCTTTAATACAGACATTAATTAACGTGAAGCGTGAAATGTACTTCATAAGAAGGTATTAGACAAGTAACAGATTGCTGAAAAACAATGGGTAACGCGTGCCCTCTGACTCCAGGAACGGTGTTTCGCGAGTTTCATGCATGGATTTGCTTCCATTGCTTTGATTCAGCCTAATGCACCCCAAAGCCAGCACTACATAACCCACCTAAATAAATAAAGCCATTTGCCATTTTATTAGACCTGAAATCAGCAGCAGGCGAATCAGAGGCCATTATGCGCATCACAAGCCAAGTGAAAATAACAAATCGAGTCCATTGTCGACTCAAAGACACAGCCTGTCAGTATCAGGCAATGAAAAGAGGTGTGCATTTATGTTAAAGAGACCAGCCGGTCAATGACGTCACAAGAAGGCCCAGAACCCCAGCATGCGACATCAAACAAAGTAGCATTCCAGAATACCTATTGTCGGCGAGCGTTTGTGACGCAAGACCGGGTAAAGAGAATTGATTTTTTCCTCTTCAAGTATTGTCCCATTTAATACAAATGTCATCCTGTCTTTTTGATGTGATTTTTCATGAACTTGGTTCCAAAGCGAATGGATAATTTGTCGAGAAGATGTACATTTGTAACCGTGGACCAACCCCCAGTTGCCACATTACATCACATTCCACACATTCACCGGTAGGCTGGCAGCCCCCTTAATTGCCGCCATCGGTCTCCGGAGCGGGCTGACGCAATGAGGCTCGCTCTCAACGTGAATGATTTACAGCCGTGCCACGCGCCGCCTGCACGTGCAGCTTTGCATAAATGTCACGGCGCCGTAGGACGCGCATCATCCGGGCTCTTTGGGCAGCTGCATAAATCACGCGATAGAGAGGGAAGCATGAATTCACTTCCAGATGGATGAAGCGCGAAGCGCGTGCAGCGGAGAATGAGCGCGCGCGCGCCGCTAGACGCGGTGGGAATTGAGCCCGCACATAAATATTTTATATGTCCCACTAACTTCTTTCCTGAGACACCACTGTGCTAAAAGTGCCAACCTTTGAATATAGCAAATTGTGTTTATGTCATAGCAGTGGAAATAAATGTGGCCCACTAACAGACGTAACTTAAAGCAAACATACTAAAAACACGCCTTTACTGCTATAGTCAATGGTCAAATTCGAGTTTATGGCCACAGTACAGAAAAAGTGACATGAAAAAAACTTTGTATTGCCTAAGTGATTGCACCTAACACTTATAATCAGTGTTACAGGTAGGGAGGGGCGTCCTGACTCACTCGAGGCTTTACCTCTGGTGAGTAATGGCGGCTCCTCACGTTCAGCAAGAATAGAAAACAGCATATTACACCGTGTGTAGTGATGCTCAAAGCACAGCCTGGGGCCGCTTGCAGCACCAACTTACCTCTAGGAAAGCCTTTATTTTTAAAGGCATCTTACAGTAAATGTGTAAAAATAAAATAAAGCCTTTTCAAAATGAAAAAAGAGCATTTCGTTAACATGGAGAAGTGTTTCACCGTAGAACATCAGATTACGTCAGTGCATTGCGAAGTATTTTTTTTAAGTGATAGTTTTAAAAAATGAAGATAGAAACATCCATCACCCAACCCCCCCCCCCCCCCCCCTCCCGCCTCACCCTAACAACAATGCCAGTGGTGCACTAAGAGGCAAGCCAGTCGTCATGTGGCCCCTATGGGTGGCCTGGGTTGGTATTATACACATACTTTCTTTTTGCATGCCCAGCATATTGCGCACCACGACGGAAATGGCTCAAACCCATTTGCAGAAGGGTCAATACACGTGCGCTGTTAATCCTAAGATTTAATACAGCAGAATGGTTGTCCATAGGTATGGCAAAATATCTTGGATGGACAAGGACCATCAGAGCCAGGTATCTACAAGGTGATATATGAGAGAATTGTAACAGTAGTAATATACTAATACTTATGACCTATTGAATGAACTATTATATTTTTATCAACTGGAAAAAACGTCTTTCTATGTTATTTAATTGACTTTTTTAAACGGATATGTGATTGTCTATATTGTATTTTTTAAGATCTGCACTTATTTGTGTTGTATTTTTTGTATACATTTTATCTGTTGTCTTTTATGAAGAAAACTTCGAAATAAAGACGTTAAAAACTGAACTGAAACTGATTATACACAGACAAAATCATGGTTTACTTCAAAATCAAAACACAGGAGCGCAGATCCCGAGCTAATGTATTTCAGGGTGCTCTTATATGCGATACTGAAGAAAAAGGAGAGGATTTATATAGACCCAGATAAACTGTGCAGATGTCCGTATGGAATTCCCAATTCCATGGGATTTACTGCATACATTTACCAACTGTTCCATAAGCAGGTGGTAAATGGAAGGGGTGGGAAGAATGAATGAGGAAAGGGGGGTCAGGCAGGGAGCACTGCAGTCCTTTCCCAAAGAAATTTTACTGTCTGGAATTTCAGGACGGTAAACCGGTCCCATTTATAATTGAGCAGAAGTCGTAATCAGGGCCTTAGTGAGATCGACACTTGGATTTCACTTCAGTGGGATTTCTATTAGAGACACTACAGACAGCATTCAATGTATAAATGTATGTGTTTGTATTTGTATGAGGGCAAATCTAGCTTGAGAGAAGCGAAGAACTGTTGATCAACCGGGGGCATGGGAGATGGCTTGAGATTGCATTCATCAAATGCGACTTTACTTTATTGCATTACACTGCTTTTATATTACACTAACACATTATTTTACACATATTTATAGTTTTAAATATCGATAATTTAAGTGGTTTACCTAGAATCATTCATTTTTAGGTCGAGCAGACCTACTCTCAATGCGTGAGCATTGAGAGTGTCTGCTTCAGACCTTTTGTGGCCCGTATTTAGGAATGAGGACAGCTACCAGACGCGCGCTTTGACGAGGTCAGATTTCACCTCGGGAGCGAGCGTCTTGTAGCTGCGCATGCGCGAATCAAATCCCTTGCTCACACACACACACACAGGCAGCCCCGACCCCTCTGCATGCACGCACACACACACACACACACAGGCGCACGCATGCACACGCAGGCATACGACACACATACAGGCACACATACAGGCACACTATCCCCTACCTCGCATTCTCTCTCAATCACACAGTCACACATGCGCACACACATTCCCACACGCACACACGCGCGCACACACACTCCCCCTCCCCCACCCCTCCCAGGCATACACACAGGCACGCACGCACTTCACTTCAGCCCTGGGCCCCACTCACCGAGTGCGCTCTTCCGGCGGGCTCCTCTCGCGCTCCGCGACAGGCGCCACACTCCTTCTCCCCGGCCCCCTCCTGGGGACCCGGGCTGATTCGGACAGGCAGGGCGCTCCATGCGCCGGCAGCTCGCGGACCTCGGGAGGCGGGACTTCCGGTCGGCCGCGACCGGATTGGCCGGCCGGCCAAGAGCTTCCGGGTCGCCGCGGGACTTGTTTATAATGGAAGGTCGGTTGAAATATCACTCATAATTACACAAAGCAATCTCAAACCTTGTTTTAAAAGGTGTGGAGGTACTTGCCACCGTTTGTGACAGCGCCCGTGTTTTACATAGGTTGTACGTGTACGGTATAGTTTGTTCATTTTTATGCAATGTTGCGCTATTCCGATGTTTAAGAGCCGAGTTCAATGTGTTACACAAAGACTTCGAGAAACGTGGTTCAAAATATGAAATCCTTGCCAAGTGCTCGCCAGATTCCACATGCTGAAGGAACCCGCTGGAACCTTTCGAAATTCGGTGCCATTTGTTTGAGAATGAACTGTTATCGGCAAAAAGCGATTGCTTTATTTCCGGATAGAAGGTTCAAAGCAATCTTAACTATAATTGAATTACAACAGACCTAGATTTGTGTCTATCTAGATATATATTTAGTTATAACTTATTTATAAGGGCAGGTGTTCTTCTCCGCATCTCCATATACACCACGCCATGTATTTAAATATCTGTAATTATAACATCGTTTTATAAATAACCAGAAGCAATACTGTAGCTGATAAAGGTTGTAAGGCGTTTGCAACATCTCACGCTGCCATCCAAAGTGAGTCCATAGTGTGAACCGTGCGGCAGCCGGTGCGCCAGAGGCATCCGGGCACCTGTGGACGGGGCACGGTGCTGCCTCCTTGGCGTGTGCAATAGAGGGCGTCGGTGCTTGGAAGCTGCAGCCAGCATCTGCCGGGGAACGACCTCTTTAAACCAAGGAGGAATTCACCCCTGCCTGTACTCGTCCACCGTAAGCCCCCTAGATCCCAGCCAAGCAGTGCAGCCGAGCTCACCATGTGATTCCCGGCTGATTCATCCCAGCTCAGCTCTTCACACCGGCGCCCTCCTGACTTCCCAGGAATAAAGCCCCGCCATCTCTTTAAACCCCTTTCATCTTGAAATGATTTATGGGAAGGCCGGGCTTGCGGTGCCTGTGCCAGAGGCGGCGCTCATGGAAACAATAATATAAGCGAGAAGCAAAATACGGGGTATTTAAGATTTAAGCGGGGGAGCGCGAGATATGCGCCCTCCCCATCTTGCTTTTACATCTCTACCATCCTCCTGTTGCTTTGGTGTCCCTCTGCCTTTCCCCGTTTTGCTACTGTGTTCGCCTGCCCTCCCCATGTTGCTTCACCCCTTGTTTCTTTTTCCCCGATTGCTTTAAAAAGTATTTAAAAACGCTTTTGCATGTTTTTTTTTTTGATTACCGATCTTACTTGGATCAGTATCTCAAAAACAGAAAGTGTCCATGTAATTTTGTCAACGAACATGCATGATGCTTACACAATGAGGCTGGCAGCCAGGCTACGTTTTTTACATTTGACTTTAGCTATGCTGCACAGCATTGCGGACGCTGTGTAGCGTGCCTACAAACCATTGGGCAGACCTATTGGCTTTGCCAATGCTTGTTAAACATGGAAGTGACACCCGATGTGGAAGGGCGGGAGGCAGAGGAGGGGCTGGTTGTGCAGAAGGTCAGTAGCGAAACCTCTCTGTTTGAGTTAAAAACATACAACTGGCTCATGATAAACACATTTTCTTAGCGGTTCCTGCGCTACGTGCGGCCACTTTTATGACGAGCGATCCCTGCTGACTGACTCGCCTATTACAAGCGCTCACTGCGGCTTTTGTGTGAAAACCAAAGCGCTCGCTGATGGGAATGCGGCCAGAGATAAAATGAGATAAACAGACGTGGTTTTCACGTCCTGCTTTGTGCATTTCTCGCTCTACTCCGAGCCAATTGCCAATACACCAGCACCATCCGATACATCTGCAGCTCCACTTTTCACTCGCTTACATTACCTGCAGCCCCACATCTGGGCGGCACAGATGTTTTCATTTATGGTACGAAGGGGTATTTATTCACTAGGCAACCGGTGCCTTGAAAATAAATTAACTCCAGAGGACACCCAGGGATTTCTCTCTAGGTTCCAAGGCGTGCGTAGGGCCATCCTGCGTTAAAAGCACAAATGCAGACAGTGATCACTCATCACTCAGCACCACTCAACGCGACAGCACCACTCAACGCCACATCACCACTCAACGCCACAGCACCACGCAAGACCACAGCACCACAGCACCACTCAGCACCACAGCACCACTCAACGCCACAGCACCACTCAACGCCACAGCACCACTCAATGCCACAGCACCACAACGCCACAGCATCACTCAGCGCCACAGCATCACTCAGCATCACTGAATGCCACTGCACCCCTCAATGCCACAGCACCACTCAACGCCACAGCACCACTCAACGCCACAGCACCACTCAATGCCACAGCATCACTCAGCGCCACTGATTGCCACAGCACCCCTCAACGCCAAAGCACCCCTCAACGCCACGGCACCACTCAACTCCACAGCACCACGCAACACCACAGCACCACGCAACACCACAGCACCACGCAACACCACAGCACCACGCAACCGCACAGCACCACTCAACACCACAGCACCACTCAGCACCACTGAATGCCACTGCACCCCTCTATGCCACAGCACCACTCAATGCCACAGCACCACTCAATGCCACAGCACCACTCAATGCCACAGCACCACTCAATGCCACAGCACCACTCAATGCCACAGCACCACTCAATGCCACAGCACCACTCAATGCCACAGCAACACTCAATGCCACAGCAACACTCAATGCCACAGCAACACTCAATGCCACAGCAACACTCAATGCCACAGCAACACTCAATGCCACAGCAACACTCAATGCCTCAGCACCACTCAACGCCTCAGCACCACTCAACGCCTCAGCACCACTCAACGCCTCAGCACCACTCAACGCCTCAGCACCACTCAACGCCTCAGCACCACTCAGCGTAACAGCATTACTCAACGCCACAGCATTACTCAACGCCACATCACCACTCAATGCCACAGCATCACTCAGCGCCACTGATTGCCACAGCACCCCTCAACGCCAAAGCACCCCTCAACGCCACGGCACCACTCAACTCCACAGCACCACGCAACACCACAGCACCACGCAACACCACAGCACCACGCAACCGCACAGCACCACTCAACACCACAGCACCACTCAGCACCACTGAATGCCACTGCACCCCTCTATGCCACAGCACCACTCAATGCCACAGCACCACTCAATGCCACAGCACCACTCAATGCCACAGCACCACTCAATGCCACAGCACCACTCAATGCCACAGCAACACTCAATGCCACAGCAACACTCAATGCCACAGCAACACTCAATGCCACAGCAACACTCAATGCCTCAGCACCACTCAACGCCTCAGCACCACTCAACGCCTCAGCACCACTCAACGCCTCAGCACCACTCAACGCCTCAGCACCACTCAACGCCTCAGCACCACTCAGCGTAACAGCATTACTCAACGCCACAGCATTACTCAACGCCACATCACCACTCAATGCCACAGCATCACTCAGCGCCACTGATTGCCACAGCACCCCTCAATGCCAAAGCACCCCTCAACGCCACGGCACCACTCAACTCCACAGCACCACGCAACACCACAGCACCACGCAACACCACAGCACCACGCAACCGCACAGCACCACTCAACACCACAGCACCACTCAGCACCACTGAATGCCACTGCACCCCTCTATGCCACAGCACCACTCAATGCCACAGCACCACTCAATGCCACAGCACCACTCAATGCCACAGCACCACTCAATGCCACAGCACCACTCAATGCCACAGCACCACTCAATGCCACAGCAACACTCAATGCCACAGCAACACTCAATGCCACAGCACCACTCAATGCCACAGCAACACTCAATGCCACAGCAACACTCAATGCCTCAGCACCACTCAATGCCTCAGCACCACTCAACGCCTCAGCACCACTCAACGCCTCAGCACCACTCAACGCCTCAGCACCACTCAACGCCTCAGCACCACTCAACGCCTCAGCACCACTCAACGCCTCAGCACCACTCAGCGTAACAGCATTACTCAACGCCACAGCATTACTCAACGCCACATCACCACTCAATGCCACAGCATCACTCAGCGCCACTGATTGCCACAGCACCCCTCAACGCCACAGCACCACTCAACGCTACAGCACCACTCAACGCTACAGCACCACTCAACGCTACAGCACCACTCAACGCCACAGCACCACTCAACGCCACAGCACCACTCAACGCCACAGCACCACTCAACGCCACAGCACCACTCAACACCACAGCATCACTCAGCACTACTGATTGCCACAGCACCCCTCAACGCCAGAGCACCACTCAACGCCACAGCACCACTCAACGACACAGCACCACTCAACACCACAGCATCACTCAGCACCACTGAATGCCACAGCACCACTTAATGCCGCAGCATCCCTCAATGCCACAGCATCCCTCAATGTCGCAGCATCCCTCAACATCGCAGCATCCCTCAACGTCGCAGCATCACTCAATGCCACAGCATCACTCAACGCCACAGCATCACTCAACGCCACAGCATCACTTGGCACCACTCAATGCCACAGCACCACTGAATGCCACAGCATCACTCAGCACCACTGAATGCCACAGCATCACTCAGCACCACTGAATGCCACAGCATCACTCAGCACCACTGAAGGCTACATCATCACTCAGCACCACTCAACACCACAGCACCACTGAATGCCACAGCATTACTCAGCACCACTGAATGCCACATCATCACTCAGCACCACTGAATGCCACAGCATCACTCAGCACCATTGAATGCCACAGCATCACTCAGCACCACTGAAGGCCACAGCATCATTCAGCACCACTGAACGCCACAGCATCACTCAGCACCACTGAAGGCCACAGCATCACTCTGTCCAACCATTCAATAACAACTGGTTCTAATATGTTCTCTCAATGTTTCAAGCTTTATTACAAATGTCACAAAAAGGTGTTAATATTTCACTGCTGTTCTTGGATTTTCATCACGATAAAATACAATGAACATGACCTTCCCAAAAGTTATTAACAAAAGATTAAGCTATTGCCATTATAAATTACAATAACCTTTATTTAAGTATTAATTATTAAAAAAATTAAAAGCCATTTTCAATTGTAATATTAAAACTTCTAAGTCATGTAAATACAACACATATTGCATTACAAATGCTATAGGTGTCACGTTTGCGAAAGTTAAAACTATTGGCATTGTAAATGACAAAGCTATTAATTTCGCTATTTTCAAAACCAACACATAAATAAAATATTTGTCATTTACAATACCAATAGCTCAAACTTTCCTAATGCGAGACCTATTGCATTGCAAATGCTTGTTTGTCAAGTGCCTAAACTAGGACTAGAACCAAGGTCTTAGGTTCAACAACTAGCAACCTAGAACCTTAACCAAAAATAGTAACATCTTCTTACATCTGAGCTTGAATAAAAACCGAGTTATAAACATAAATACCACTGTAAGGGAACAAGTCTTGAAGACAAATTAGACCCCCCTACTTAAACAATGCATTTCCGATCAAACTGACACTTCTGGGACCTTGGCTGCCTATAGGATACGCACACTCGCTTTACCACTTTTACTGATGCCATCATGAAGTGGCTTCCTTGAAGATGGTAATGCAGAGAAAGAGGTCCCATGGAGCCCCACTGCAAAGGAATGTGTATTTGTTATGTGTATTTCTAATGTGCACTATGACTAGCGAGGGTATCAAGTCGCTGAGCAGGTGTGTGCATGGCCCTGCCTAGGATAGGTTGGTTAACTGAGAAGCCCGGTCTTCAGCTTCTTGTGGAATTCAAGAAGAGAGAATGCGACTCTGATGTGGAGCAGGGCATTGTTCCATGCTTTAGGAGTGATGTAAGAGAACACCCGTCCCTCTGATCTGGTTCTAAGTATGCATGGGATCTTTGCAAGTATGAGTCCTGCGGATCGGAGATGTATGGGTGGTTGCTGGAAGGAGATGAGACTTTTCAAGACTATGGGGCCCTATTTATTTAGTGCCTTGAATGTGTGTGTGAGGAACTTGAAATGGGCTACCTTGTGTATTGGAAGCTAGTGGTGCTCCCTTATGTGTGGTGTGATGTGATTTCTGTGTGGGAGTTTGAGGGTGAGTCTTGTTGCCAAGTTCTGGAAGGTTTGTAGCTTTCTAGTGGGTTGCTTGGTGATCACAACGTAAATGGTGTTCCCGTGGTCCAACTTGCTTGTGACTAGGGTGTGAGTGACAGTTTTTCTTTTTTCATTTCAAAAGAATTTTATTGTTATAAAGAAGCAAATGAAGATACAGATTATAAGTAAAAGTGATACAATTGATAACAGATATGTAGCAATCAGAAGCTGACATACAAAAATGAGTCATAGCAAATACATCCAGAGATAGAAGCAATCTGCCAAAAACAGAAAAATGAATCAATTAATAGAAATTAAATATCTGAGGCAGACTCCACAACCAAGAGTATCACTATCAGTTGGTATAATCAGGGGAAGAGAGTAAAGGAAAGAAGAAAGAAGAAAGAATGAGAAAGAAGAGGGAAAGAGTGGAAAAAAGAGATAGAAGACAGAGAAGGAGGAGAAGAAAGAAAGATATAAGGATTTCCAACAAACACACCCGACAGACAAGACGCCATTCATCCAGACGAATCGAAGGGATATTGGTCAACCAACCCCTTGGATGACAACTCCATATAGTTATCCAGAGCATTCCAAACCTCACTAGCAATAGATGGAGAAAGGTGAGCACGATCGACCGAGGTATGAGCACTTCGTAAAAAGGAAACCCAAGCCCACCAAGTATGGTAAGAAACAGAGGAAAAGGATTTCCAGTCCATAAGAATCACTTTCACGGCAATAGTCAATAGGAGATCCAACAACTGTATTTCCATGGGTTCCAAGGGGAGTGACAGTTTTTCTTGAATTCATCTTCAGGGTGTGGAAGTAATATCCAGTGACAATGATGACTTGTGCGGTCATGCCCAGTTTGCTGTCAATGATGATTCCGATCTTCTTGGAGTGAGTGCTGGGTGTGGGTCCGAGTACAGCTGGCCACCAGTTAGAGTCTCATGGCGAGGTGTTCTTGTTGAAGATCACTTATTCTGTCTTATGTCCCCTAGATACCAAATAAACAGATCAAGGCACCTACGATAGTAACTCCATAGGAAGGGCACCCTGGTTGGTACTGGAGTGAAAAGATGGCTGCCACTACTAGACTGGGTTGAGCAGCAGCTGAATTAAAAGGCTTTTGCAGGATGTTAAACCTAAGTCTTGGCGGAGTTTGCAGAGTTTTACTCCATGGAACTCCGCTAAGTGCCGAAAAAAACTCTGCCACGCTCCATGGAGTTCCGCCAGCGTGGAGTCTGTTAAGTCGTGCTGCTCTCACTGATTTTTAGCGCCAGGTGTTTGTCTTGTGCTGTAAAATCAGGGCAAACGGCACTACGCATCGTGCCAGAGGGTGCAGCTGCTTTCTGCCACTTGAGTAGACATTCTACACGAGAGGCAGCTTCCTCAACGCGAATAGCAGATTTCTCAATGCGAACAGTCGTGACCTGCCACGACCATCCCCAATAAGAAATCTCACCAGGAGGAGGTCTAGCATGTTATTTTTTCTGTCAAGCGCTCCCCAACTTACCGTTGGCGAGCCGCTCGAGAAACAAAACTCTGCTCCACATCGTTTCGTGGAGTTTTTCAGAACTCCGCACAGGGCGCGGAGTGGGCAAAACCCCATGAACTCCGCCTGCGGAGCAGAATTCTTCACCTACCCCTACTTTAAAACTGGTACACCTGCTGCCTAGGGCAACTGAATATCCTCTCCCCAAAAGGAGACAGACAAATGTTGTGGAGGTGGGCTACTATGCCAAAGAACGCACAGACTGTGAAGTATATTTAAGCAAGATCATCATAAGCCTGGCCCATCCAGGGGGGCGTGGCTTGGACGCCGATGGCGGTGGTCGCCTGAGAGCTCGGCTCCGAGACTGAGCCCGCATTTATCCTGAATCTCGAGGGTTTTAGGCGCCCCGATCCCCGCAAATTGAAGATCGAGATGGGGCCGATCTGGTGAGGCGCCTGAGGAAACCCGAAAATCGACTGATCTTGTCGAAAAGCGAAGTTGCGGAGGGAGCGGAGCGGAGCTCAAGATGGCGCTTGGTCCGGCTCGATAGAACTGGCGAGAAACCCGGCCCGGAAGAGGCCGCCGGCTCTGTACTTGCCTTCTCTACATCTCCCCTCTCGGAGAGACGGCAACCCATCCGACGACCCGGGAGTTTCCGGACACCGAAGACCTCCCCGGAGGATTGCTAGTCGATTATTCGGCATTGAGTAGGCCCTAGCGACCGGGGGGGCGTGGCTGGAGACGCCGAGCCGCCCGAGACGGCCGACTTTACTCCGCTGAGATCCTGTAACTATCGGTGAGGGGGCCCGACGCCGTGAATCCGGCCCCCTCGGGTCCCGAGGAACTTTACAAGCGACAATACAACACTTGGTTGCCCTGTCGGAGACCCGGCTTTATCGGTGGCGGAAGACCGAGGCCTCACTCGGTCCGGCGAGACTACGTCGTCTGGCGGTGATCGCCCCTACTTCCCCCCTAGTTGCTTCCGGGGGCTCGGCTGTGGCTCATCCCGAGAGATCTGGTTAATGGAAGACCCTGCACCGCTACGCTGGGAACGGTAGAAGGCCCGTATCACCACGGCTGCTCACCGGAGGATCAGCAGCTGAAGCCCCTTCCTAGCGGGTCGTCTGTCGAGCCTCCTATCACAGAGCACGACCGCCATGGGGAAACCAAGGGGCCAAGGGGACCTAAAGGGACCACTCCAGCCGCCTCGGACACGGAGGCTCCGGATAAAGATGATCCACATGACCCGGAGAGATCTGGAAACCCTCACCTACAGCAGCAATTTGATAGGATCCTTGAGGCGATCGCAGATACACGATCGGCCCTACAGCAAGACATCGCCCAAGTTTCAGCGAGTTTGGGCCTCCTCAGAGCGGACCACGGTAAGCTCACGGACATAGTCAAAGAGGTAAAGAGCTCGGTGAAGGTCCTAGAACCAGCGCAAAAGACCCTGGCCGCTACGATGAAAGATGCCCTGACCCGGATCGGTGAATTGGAGAGACGGGCGGAGGACGCTGAAGGGCGTAATAGGAGAAACAATATTCGTGTGGTGGGCCTACCGGAGAAGATTGAAAATGGCGACATGGTGACCTATCTAGAGACTTGGCTCCGGACTGTAGTGGCACCGGAAGGTCTCTCCTCCTTCTATACCCTGGAGCGAGCACACAGGGTACCGGCCAGACCTCCTCAACAAGGCCGTTCCCCACGCCCGGTGGTGGCGCGACTATTACATTTCCGGGACAGAGATCTTCTCCTCAATGCCGCCAGACACAACGGCCCGTACCAGGTGGAGAACAGTCAAGTGAACTCCTGACTATACTTATGAGACCCAGCGTAAACGGACCTCTTTCCTAGCGGTCAAACGAGAACTGCGGAGCGAAGGTATATAGTACTCCCTGCTCTTTCCAGCGAAGCTCCGCATCATCCTTGATGATACGACCAAATTCTTTGAATCTCCGGAGGATGTTTGCAACTGGCTTGAACTGTACAGAGCTGGTAAAGATGGCTTCGGTTCCTCCTTCCAAGCGACGTCGGAGACTGGACAGCAACGGAGATCCAAAAGACTTCGGAGCCGCCGCAGTAAACCGGGCAAACCCTCGAAGATAGAGACTATGGCCGAGTGGCGAGGAGTGTTGGAAATGGTTTCCAACTTATCTGACTCCCAAGGCGGACCCATCGTCGAAGATTCGGAACCCGGCGGAGAAGGGGTCCAATCGGACACTGAGGATTCGGAAACTGATAGTGTGAATTTACCTGTGATTACTCTGGACTCGGCAGAGGGCCTGCTAGATGGGCAGGGATGAACTCGGGTGAGCTGACTCCATTTGGGCGGGGGAATGTGGCGGGGGGTGAAGGGACTATGGAAGTCGCTGCTGGGCCACGGATCACCGGAGGGGTTGGGGCGGCTTGCTATGCCTGATACTCATGATCTGGAGCTCGGTCTAGTCTCGGTAGCCTGAGACTCGGTGACCCATTGCTGGCGCCCGACCCCCACTCGGCCCTTAAGGCATACCTGAGGTGGCTACCGTTGGGTTAGTTGGGAAAGGGGGGTTTACTGAGGGTACGGTTTGGATGGGAACTAGATGGCACTATTTGGGACCTATTCTGGGGTGGGTGGAGGGGAGTTTGTTTCAGGGGGAAGTTCTGTTGTTCTTGGTGGGGGAGGCCGCCATTGGTGCTGAATTGACTGTTACACGATCCATAACTGAGCATTGTTGGGGGAACCTGGATGAGACAATTTGGGACAATGGCTGAGATCACTAATCTGAAATGCGTCACTTGGAATGTGCGAGGCCTTCACACCATGTCCAGACGGCACAAAATTCACGCTTATCTGGTGCGTAGAGGGGTGCAGATAGCGCTGCTACAGGAGACACATCTTACTAAAGCGGAAGGGGTGGCGCTACAGCGTAGATGGAGAGGGCAGGTATACTACACCACATATTCAGCTTATGCGAGAGGGGTGTTGATCTGGATACGGGCTGGGGTGCCCCTACAGGTTTCCAAATCTGTGGTGGAGCCGGAGGGACGATACGTGGCAGTCTCTGGCACATTGGGGGGTAGGGCTCTGAATATTTGTTGCATTTATGCGCCTAACGTGGATCAACTCGCCTTCCTGACCGCGTTATCGGGCTCCTTGGCCCATTTCCTATCGGGAACCCTCCTGATGGGAGGAGATTTTAACTCGGTGGTGGATGTTGACATCGATCGTTCACACCCCCCTCTTCCAGATTCCCCAGTCCGACGGGTGGCTAAAGGCAGGAAGGAATGGCAGACTCAATGGGGGGCTGACAGACATTTGGCGAGCGCAGCACCCCTGTGCTAGGGATTACTCATACTTTTCTGGTATGCATGAACTGCATGTGAGACTAGATGGGTTTCTGGGGTCGACGGAACTAGTGTCCGCGACTGTGCGGTCTGAATACTTGACTAGGACCATCTCTGACCACAACCCCCTGTTAGTGGATTTCAGATGGTTACCAGGGGTCCCTAGTGTACCCACTTGGAAATTGCGCCCCGAGATATTGGAAGATATAGTCTTCAAGGCGGACCTAGAGGATAAAATTACTGACTATTTTACGACAAATGAGGGCACAGCTGGGTCGAGGGCCTCAGAGTGGGATGCTTTTAAAGTGGTGGTCAGAGGCTATTGCATAGCCAAGAAGGTGGGAATGCGAAGAGTCATCCTCGATGACCTGGCCAACGCAGACCAGAAGCTCCGCGAGATGGAGCTTCGCCGCCCCGGCCGCCCAGAACTTCAGGAACGAACTTCCGCAGCGAGGGAGGCGGTGGCGGTGGTGGTCGAACGATTGCGGTGTTTCGACTATAAGGCCTATGTCACCAGATCACTCACAGAAGGGGATAAATCGGGCGCACTCCTAGCCTGGCTAGCCAACCCCATGAGACGAACCATCCCGACGGTGTCCATGCGCACCGCGGAGAGAACTGAGGTACACACCCAACCGGAGATACTCGACTGCTATTTGAGGTATTACGAAAGGCTATATCGTAGTAGACTGACTCATGATCCTGCCCTGATTGATGACTACTTACAGTCCTTACAGATCCCCACACTGGAACCTGAAACAGCGAAGGACTTGGGCAAAGACATAGAGATTGGAGAAATCCGTAGCGCCATAAAGGGGATGGCGAGAAACAAGACCCCGGGCCTTGACGGGCTCCCGTGGAATTCTACTCCGCCTATGTGGACCTCTTGGCTCCCCGACTGTTAGTGGTGTATAGGGAAGCGAAACGCCTGGGACGCCTCCCCGGCTCGATGTGTGAAGCCTTGATAGTCCCCCTTCTCAAACCTGGTAGGGAGTCCGAGGACCCAGCGTCCTATCGACCGTTATCGATGCTAATGGTTGATTATCAAATTCTGAGCAGCATATTGGCGTCGAGACTGTTGGGTCACATGAGTTACTTAGTACATGAAGATCAGGCAGGATTCATCCCTAAACGCAATACGACTATAAAAATTCGGCACTTATTCGGTTTACTGGAGGAATCCCACACAGAGGCCCCGTGCCCCTTAATCCTTTCGATTGACCTGGAAAAGGCCTTCGACAGCCGGGAATGGGAATATTTACGTAGAGTGTTCGTGCGCTTCGGTCTGGGAGAGGGATTTGTTAGATGGACCATGGTACTATATGCCTCGGCGACGGCCAGAGTGAGAACGGGCCCGATGGTCTCCCAACAATACCCAGTGGAACGAGGCACGAGACAAGGTTGCTCGTTATCCCCCCTGCTCTTTGCGCTCGCGGTAGAACCGCTAGCGTTATCGATCCGGAATGGAACCTACTTCGGCGGGCTGCAGACTTTATCGTGACAACAATACATCTCTCTTTATGCCGATGATCTGCTGCTCTTTCTCGAGGACTCGAGCAATGCCCTGGTTGGGGCTGATACGGCCCTCACGACATTCGGAGAGATCTCGGGCCTCAAGGTAAATTGGGCCAAAACTTGCCTATTTCCGGTTCGAAAAGGGGAGTCCAGACCTGACACCGCTATAGAGATCAGATGGGAACCTAGCTGCCTCAAGTACCTGGGAGTATATGTGTACCATGACCCTGCCGATCTCCTAGACGGCAATATAGCCCGCTGTATTCGCGCGCTACGAGGCAGTATGGACTTCTGGGCCACCTTGCCGCTATCAGTGGCTGGGCGTATAGCACTGCTGAAAATGGTGGCACTCCCTCGACTGTTATATTATTTCCGAGCGCTCCCGATTTGGATTCCGCCGGCCACCTTCCGGCTCTTGAGATCCATGTTGGTGGGGTTCCTCTGGGGATCGGGCCGCCGAAGGGTGGCGCTCAAGACCCTGATGAGACCAAAATCGGAGGGCGGCCTAGCGGTGCCGGATTTCGAAAAGTACTATCTAGCGGCTCAATTGCAAACCTTTACTCAGGAGATAGTGAGAGAGTTCTGAGGCCCGGAAGAGAGGAGGGGCAGGGGTATGCCCAGACACATTATCTCCTACATTGCATTAAGCCAGCGTTTAGCCCTGAAAGACCTTACGCTCGAGGAACGTACTATACGACTGTGCTGGAATCGTGCACATGGCCGGGGGAGCTGAAACTCCCGTACGCTCCGGAGATTCCGTTGGGGATGATCACTGCCTTGCCGCACGGTGGAGACTGGTCGCGCTTAAGGCACTGGGAAGATGCAGGGTTGCAATTAGTGGGAGACCTCTATGAAGATGGAGTGTTACTGCCCTTCCAGGAGATTCTGGACCGCTTTGACGTTCCCCGAGGCGACTTCCTTCTTCACACAGCAGTTACTCGAGCAATTCAGACGCACTGGAAGAAGGGTATAGAGCAGGGGTACTCATAGTACGGCCCGCGGGCCGGTGGCGGCCCGGCAAGCCTTCCTTGGCGGCCCGCCGGACCTTGCAGACATGTACCAGTTTAAAAAAAAAAAATTCAAGAGTTTTAGTAAACACCGCCGTTGATGCAGCCTGACTCGGAGATGCTCTGCTCTAGGGAGACCGGGAAATTCCAGCCATAGAGTGGAGCTGCAGGGGCCTCAGAAGAGGTGAAACAGAACAAAGCCTCATTAACGATTTAATGGTCTTTTAAAGACCTGTGAAGTGCTCCGGCTGTGTGCGTGCGCGCCAGGCAAGCTGACTCATCTCGGACTGCCACAGAGGAGGAGGGGGGGGGGGGGCAGGGGGGGAGGGGGGGATTGTTGGACAATTACAGTGATCAGGACAAACCCCGTGACTGATTGAACCGAGCCACTTGGAGATCACTCTGCGCAGCCTCGAGTAGCATTTGTTTTATCGACACTGAAGGGATGAAAGTCTGAATCAGCCCAGCCTTATTTGGAATCTCTGCCCTCCGGATTACACCTGATCTCTACTGCAGTGGTCCAGCCAGCTCTCGTGCACCCTCTACATTAGGGAGTCACTAATAATGTGCTGCAGATTTTGGGAAGGCTTGGGAAGGTGGTTCGATGTGTGCAGCAAATAGCTCTTGCTTTTCGTGATATTTCTAATATAATTAATACACCTTGCCTAGACAGAGATAGGGAGACAGAGATGGAGAGAGAGGGCGAGGGAGGGAGGAACAGAGGGAGGGAGAGTCAGGGGAGGTTGAGGGAGTGAGAGAGTCAGGGGAGGGCGAGGGAGGGAGTGAGAGAGGGAGGGGGAGTCAGGGGAGGGTGAGACAGAGGGAGGGAGAGACAGGGGAGGTTGAGGAAGGGAGAGTGAGGGCGAGAGAGGGAGGGTCAGGGAAGGGAGACAGAGGGAGAGCCAGGGGGGTGAGGGAGGTAGAGAGAGGGAGAGTCAGGGGAGGGAGAGAGAGGGAGAGTCAGGGGAGAGGGAGGGAGGGAGGGAGAGCCAGGGCAGGGTGAGGGAGAGGGAGAGTGAGAGTCAGGGGAGGGCGAGGGCGAGGGAGGGAGAGACAGAGGGAGGGAGTGTGAGGGGAGGGAGGGAGGGAGAGTGAGGGGAGGGAGGTAGAGCAAGGGAGAGTCAGGGGAGGGAGAGAGAGGGAGAGTCAGGGGAGAGGGAGGGAGGGAGAGCCAGGGCAGGGTGAGGGAGAGGGAGAGTGAGAGTCAGAGGAGGGCGAGGGAGGGAGAGACAGAGGGAGGGAGAGTGAGGGGAGGGCGAGGGAGGGAGAGACAGAGGGAGGGAGAGACAGAGGGAGGGAGAGTGAGTGAGGGGAGGGCAAGGGAGGGAGGGGAGGGCGAGGGAGGGAGAGAGAGAGGGAGGGAGTGTGAGGGGAGGGAGAGTGAGGGGAGGGAGGTAGAGAGAGGGAGAGTCAGGGGAGGGAGAGAGAGGGAGACTCAGGGGAGAGGGAGGGAGGGAGAGCCAGGGCAGGGCGAGGGAGAGGGAGAGGGAGAGTGAGAGTCAGGGGAGGGCGAGGGAGGGAGAGACAGGGAGAGACAGAAGGAGGGAGAGTGAGGGGAGGGTGAGGGAGGGAGAGACAGAGGGAGGGAGTGTGAGGGGAGGGCGAGGGAGGGAGAGACAGAGGGAGGGAGTGTGAGGGGAGGGAAGGACTGTGAGGGGAGGGACGAAGAGAGAGTCAGGGGAGGGAGAGGGAGAGAGAGAGAGTCAGGTGAGGGCGAGGGAGAGAGAGAGAGAGGGAGAGAGGGTGAGTCAGGGGAAGGCGAGGGAGGGAAAGAGAGTCGGGGAGGGAGGGAGAGAGAGGGAGGGAGACTCAGGGGAGGGGAGGGAGGCAGAGGCATAAGGAGGGAGGGAGACAAAGGGAGGGAGGGAGAAAGAGGGTGAGAGGGAGAGAGAGAGGAAGACAGGGAGAGAGAGGGAGGGAGACAGTTAGAGAAAGGGAGGGAGACAGTTAGAGAAAGGGAGAGAAAGGGAGACGGAGAGAGGGAGGGATACAGAGAGAGGGAGGGAGACTAGAGAGAGGGAGGGAGATGGAGGGAGGGAGGGAGGGAGGAAGTGGGAGGGAGTGAGGGAGACAGAGAGGGAGAGAAAAAGAGAGGGAGGGAGAAAAAGAGAGGGATGGAGAGAAAGAGAGGGATGGAGACAGAGAGGGGAGGTAGAGAAAGAGAGAGGGAGGAAGACAGAGAGGGAGGGAGGGAGATAGGGAGGGAGGGAGGGAGACATAGGGAGGGAGGGAGACAGAGGGAGGAAGACAGAGAGAGGGAAGGAGACAGAGAGAAGGAGGGAGAGAGGGAGGGAGACAGGGAGGGAGGGAGACAGAGAGGGAGGGAGGGAGACAGAGAGAGTGAGGGAGACAGAGAGAGTGAGGGAGACAGAGGGAGTGAGGGAGACAGAGGGAGTGAGGGAGACAGAGGGAGTGAGGGAGACAGAGGGAGTGAGGGAGACGAGAGAGGGAGGGACGGAGAGAGAGAGGGAGGTAGAGAAATGGAGAGAGGGAGGGAGGGAGACAGAGAGAGAGATATGTGTGTATGCTCGGTCTGGTGGCTCAGTGGACAAAGACATCCGCTGCCAGGGCCTGTGTTCAACCTCATGGTCACTGGTTTTTTTTTGTCTCTAGCCCCGCCCCCTCTCTCACTGACCACGCCCCCACCGGTGCGGCCCTCGGCCACAAACTACACTGTAAATTTGGCCCCTTAGAGAAAGTTTGTGAGTACCCATGGTATAGAGGAACCACCAACATCACCGGTGTGCCAATATGTCATGATGTCCTCGGGGACGGTCAAAGCGGTCACGTGTTTATATACTAGATTAATCAATGAGGGACTGCACCCGCTCGACATACTACGGAACCGGTGGGAGGCCGACATTGGGAAAGATATACCGGAAACGGCGTGGGCACAACGAATGCGTCGTGCCTGGAAAGGCACGCGCCACGCCCGGTTTCAATTGGTTCACTTTTACGTACTCCACAGGGCCTACCTGACTCCGGCGAAAATTCAACAATACTTCACCTCAGACACAGCGGCTTGCCCCAGATGCCGATGACCTGCGGCGGACCTTATACATATGCTGTGTTCCTGCCCAGCGCTGTCCTCATACTGGCTCCTGATAGGGGACACCCTCAATGGGGTCACTGGGAGATCCTTGACCTTTGACGCGGCGGTGGGGATCCTACATTGGTTCCCTCATACCCCTAAAAACAAAATCTCTAGTAAGTTTATTGACCTAGGGCTCATTCTGGCAAAGAGAGAGATTACCAGGCATTGGAAGGCACGAGTTGGTCCAACAGGCACTAAATGGCACAATGAACTTCTGAAGTGGGCCACGGGGGAGAGCACCCTGCGGTACCAACTGGCGAGGCGACAGCAGAATGAGAGGGCGCTAGAAGCTGCACAGGAATGGGAGACACTAGTGCAGGCCTTGCGAGATTACAGCGCTTCCAGCGATTCCGAGAGTGATGACGCAGCACAACCTGAGTCCCGTTAGACATACATAACACTGGTTTCTATGCAGTAGATAAAGGTTTCTTTCCACAAGCTATTCTCACACACACAACACACTGATGGCGGGGCTAGGCGAGGGGAGGGGGGTGGATGGAGGTAGAGGGGAGCGTAGGTTGCTTTCATTTCATTTCACTACCATCCTGGGTCTTTTGATACTACGTGATTAGTCCCCGTTCCTCCGGGGGACGTTGGGTCGGGTGGGTATTAGGGGGAGTTTTTAGGATGATTTAGAAAAGCAGACGAAGATCGATCGTTTATTTAGATCGACCCCAGCAAACTACCAGATCCCCGTATGCGACCTTATCGCAGGCGCCGCCCGACCCTCGGGTTGTGGGCTGAATGGCTGTGTACGAGAAGTATTCCCTCACGGGGGATCTGATGTTTTTCTTTTCCTTTGAAGTTATGTCTCTGATCTATTATGTAATATTGGCTAATTCCTGCAATAAAAATATATTTAAAAAATAAAAATAAAAAAAATAAGCCTGGCCCATCCATGGAGAAACAGGCAGCCTGATGCTTCCATACAATAGAGCACCCACAGTGTCATATACCATGTTGAGCCCTTGTCTTAGTATTCCTGGCTGAGCCTCATCACAGTAAAGTTCTTAAATTCTTGTTGGGCTGTGCCAGCAAGGAGTGGTTGGGTGCAACCAACCAGCATATATGAAGGTTGTCAAGCTGAGCAGGTGGTGTTGTTTCTGTAGAGGATAAAAATAGCTAAGGCCAACAGCGTCAAAGTGAGCGCATGTGGAGTTGAGTTGGCACACCAGTCCAAAGGAAACACGGTCACTGCACCTCTGATCTGCAGCCCCAACCTATGGTTGTCTATGAAGTTGGTAGTTTGGCAGTACACTAGCAGTCCTGCACGACAGAACTACCAGGAGGCATGCTCTGATGGGGTTTAAGGGAGTCTCATTCCTTCCCTTCTAGGGAGCAACTGACAGGCGCTGCCTGTGCTACCATTCAAGAAGGTTGTCTGTGGGCATTCCAGACCCTCTAACCCAAGAGCTGCCAGTGGGTCCCCCCGTGGGATCTAAGGGTCTATCAACTGAAGGTAGGTTTGGTCAATCATCTTTTCTACGCCTATGGGTAGGTCAGGCCAAAAGGTCCCTGTTACAGCCCCTGCCATGCTGGTGTGATTTAAACAATTTGGGGATACACAACACATGTACTGTAAACAATGATAAGGCAAGAGAAACACAAAATGGGGGCTAGAAGAGGTTTAGGGACCAGCGAGGGTATACTCCCCTTACTCAATCGAAAACACAAGAGCCCTCAGGTCTAGATAGAGAGGTAAGGCTACAAGAGACAATAACAAGACCTCAAGAGGCATCCCTGTAAAGGAGGGTTTCCCTCACCCACCAAAGGTGGCATGCTTCATCACTGTGGAACCTCCTTGCACCATGAAGCCTAGCCATGGTGCGGCCTACAACCCCCTTACTGAGAGGAAGGAGCGCAGGGATGTTTTATTTGCCAGGAGGGTATCTACTTAGTACCCAAGGCTAGCTGGAGGGCATGGTGAGAGGTGCAGTGCAGCAACTGAGTGAGTATGAAACTAGCTACAGGGTTCGCCTTATATATTTGTTAAGGCGAGACTGTGCTAGGATTAAAAACAAAGGCAGACAACCCGCTTGTGTTGCTTAGAGATCAGAATGTTTCGGCCCTTAACTCTATTGGTGTCATAGCCTTCATCAGGATCTAATTAATGCTACTGCAAATTAAAATGAAGTGTGAACCAGAAGATGTAAAGAAAATGTATTAAAAAGAGTCATAGATACAAAACAAGTGATCCAATTGTTTATGAGTGGTGCATTCACTGGTAGTACCTGTTGGAAAACATGAAAAAAAATGCTTAGAATCTGGCAGCTACCATTATCCACCTTATGCCTCTTTAATCCACCTCCACACACTTATTTCCCATTTATCTCGCTCCTGTTGGTTCTTTTTCATGCCTGCCTTCTCCCTACGTCACTGTTTTTCATTCTCTCTCTTCCTTCTTTCCCATTTTGTGTTTTTCTCTCTTTTGGTCAAAGATTTTACATTTTGTTTTCTAAAACGAGAGATTTTCTTAGATTGACAGCCTGTGGCTAACTGCCCATTATCAGTACGCCATAGTACAGCCTAATGTATGGAGTGTTAGCCAGGCAGCAAGTGATGGGAAGGTGTACAACTGAAATGGAAAACCTGCAGGAGTTTTTTTTCTGGCTAGTGAATTTCACAATGTACTAAAATTTCACTAACCAGAATGTAATAGCAATAAACCCAAGTTTCAAAACACAAACTAAAACATCAAGGCCAAGTATTAAAAGTGTGTACCTTGAATATGGGTACAAATAAAGACGGGACACATTTTCAAAGACAAAACATTGAAAAATTACATTGACATGTTTTCTTTACCTAACTCTTCATGGTTGTAGATGTGTAGTTAAGAATAGTAAACCTATACTTTCCTATATTCACCTAGCTTTGATATTTTCTCCCTCGATTTTCTGTCCTCAATTTTCTTGCACCACAATATTCTGGGGACGATATTCAGTGGTGCAAACAGTCTTAAAACTCAATCCTATGGCATTCTAACAGTAGTAAATAGTATCTCAAAAGTAGAACAACACAGAACTCAGAGAGACCTGTCAATATAGGACAGAATTCACTCCCTGGTTTGGATGCGGACTCACTTCAGTCCCTGGTTCATTTATCCGCACCCCTTGTTTGGAAGCCATCTTCGAGACACCTGTGAATGCTTCTTCAAAGTGCATTGTTTCTCCATAGTCCGCTTTCTCCATTAAAACATTATTCACATTTCCAATGACTATCAATATTAAAACAATTCATTTGCTATCGATCAGCGTTGTTTTGTGGTAACTCCACTACGTTATTTCCCTATAGATCTCGTTAAAAGCACCAAACGTGTAGCTCTCTGTGCCATAATTAACATCTTTGTCTTTTGCGGACAGAACAAAGTAAAGAGCTTCCAGTATTGTCGTCGCTCTAGTTCAATGCTTAATTTGAGCATGTGGTTTCCAGTGCTCTGCGCCAGCACTTAATCATCAACACCGGCGCTTTTCATGAGCACCAGTGAGCAACAGTTTAATGTTAATAATATTTATTTAGCAGGACATTAAGTGATTTGCCCAGAATCACAGGATGTTGAGCCGACGCAAGACTCAAACCTGGTTCCCTAGCTCTGAAGGCGGCAGCTCTGGTAATTATGCCACATCCTCTCCCCATTTTCATGGTTTGTAGTTGGTTCGATTTTAGGCAGTGGTGTAAGCTGCCTCCCGACAAGAGCCATGGCAAATATTTATTTTTCCACAAATTAACCACTGCTCTAGCTTAACACGAAGTGGCTTCAGTGGGTTTCTGACCATGTACTAACTGTAGGTGAACACAAAGGTCCTTGAGGGACCTCATGTCACGTGTACAACTGAGTGTTGCCAAGTGATTCTGTTCTTTCACCCTAAAGCAAGCATTTGGGTTGCTGTTGAGCCAGTGACTTCCAGCTTCTCGGGTTCACACTTCCTATTGGTTACTTTCCCCTTCCACCAGGACTTTCTACCATATGGATTGCATTTTTTTTTTATTGTAGTTGCATGTATATACTGCTTCATACATCTCTTGAGGTTCCGAAGTATGTGGATGGAAGGGCAGCAAGGTACTACGTAGGTCTGTTTGCCTGGAAGGGTTTAGTTCGTCTTCCGGCTGATGCGGGAAGTGTTCTGGTTTCGGAGTGTGATGACCAAAGTGGTGCCTTTACAGTGTCATTTGTCATTGGGCTTGAGCCTGTGGTAGAGTGCAGAAGAGGTGGAGACACAATGCTTCGGTGACATGGTACTAATCATAGACCTATTGACACAGTCATAGTCTGAGCTAAGATCCATGAACGCCCAGGACAGACATATATGTACAAATGACATACAAGGTGGTGTCAGCCATGGCTGTGCAAATATGTCCTTTTGAAAGCACATGTTCAAAGTCAAGAACGTTAGTACAAAAAACATTCACCTCTTGGCCGGTGCAAAGCAAAAATACCAAGAGTCTGTTGCATGCAATTAGCCAATGCTCACAACCGTGTGGAGGCTTCTTTTATTCTGGTTTAAATACCTGGAGACGAGGGCATTGAAAAGCCAAGGAAGTCCTTGCTTCTAAATCTACCAATAACGTTTACAACACAGGGCTTAACAACAAAGAAATAAACCAAAGAAAGTGACCTATTTACAACTACATTAGAGACAGGATTGGAGGCAGACTTGTGCATTGTAAATTGCGGACTCCTCTTGTTTTGATATCTCCCATAAAGCACTATAATTAAAGTACCTTGACGCAGAGACTGGAATAAGATTAAAAACGTGAGCTTCCCAGGCCTCCTTGGAACTGCAAGCAGAGCAGCTCATGAATGCACAGCTGTGCATCCAGGTGCAGCAAGAGGCTGTCAGTGGAGCACTGGGCATACACTCCTCACATGAGAACAGCTGAAGAAAGAAAGCCTTCCCTTGGAAGTCTTGCAAAAAAAGGATCAGAAAAACAGTCCATCAAACACAAGCCTTGTGCAGCCCAATACTAGGAAACACTGCACAGGACAAATGGCATCTCTCACCCTCAGTCAAACTCCAGTGACTGAATGGCTGGCCAGTGGGCTGGCCTACAAGGAGACTGGCACTGCCACCAAAACTCATGTACAAAGGTGACTGACCCAATTCCCAACTCTATGTGTGTTAATCTGTGGAAAAGGATATATGACGCATGTAATTGGCCTCTTAAAAATCAGTAGTGTTCCTTCAGAAGGACTTTGAGTGGAACACACAAGGCCATTCTTAAGAGTGCAGCTAATTGTAACCCACTCTTAAAAGTCCAAATCAATGTACAAGGAATAATTAAAAAGTTTGTTTATAGCAACACCTGACTTCAGGATACTTCTGTGGAACCCAAACTGTTCAGAGAACAATCATTTGGGAAGCAATATGCTTTGGACAGTAAAATCCGATAGGTAGCGCCAGCCCGGCAGCAGAAACACTGTAGTACAATTTCTAAGAATAGGATGACCAGAACCTTATACCTGAAGATCCAAGAATCTCTAGACAAGCGAGAGTTTGTGGGATGCTGCGCACTGCAGTTCAATGCCACACACCACCTCCTGCGGGCACGGGCAGCCTGAATCCAGGCAGCATTGGCACTCCCTGGTGACCGGTAAAAATGAAGGTGTTCCCTGGGTCATTTTATATTTATCTATTGGAGCCATCTAATCAGTTATACTTCTCTCATCAAGATTAACCACTCACTTTTTCAACCACATATAATCTACTTCACTCTTACCCCGCACATGTAAGTAGAACCACAAAGGCATAAACTCAAAATGAATCACTAATTCCAACTGTACATAAGAGTGAAGTAGATTATATGTGGTTGAAAAAGTGAGTGGTTAATCTTGATGAGAGAAGTATAACTGATCAGATTGCTCCAATAGATAAATATAAAATTACCCAGGGAACACCTTCATTTTTACTGTATGACACCCAGTTCCTGTGGGTTCAAGGGTTACTCTCTCTCTCTCTCTTAAATCTGTACTCTGTGGTGACCACCGGCTGTACTTCACCAAAGAGCACCCAGTCGGCCGCGGTGGCTTCAATTCATGTATCCCTCCGCGTGGACCGTACAAGCAGTAACTCCAGTCCCACTTCCTGACATTTCCATTGGGACGGTCTGATCTTTTGAACCAGTGCTTCCCCACGTTTCTCCAGTTTACTGGTCTCCTGGCCAGGACAAGAAACTTTTCAGGATGAACATACACAACATATAGGTCCCTGAGATCAACATGAATCGATAAGATAGCAAAACATAATGATGTAAACGACATAGAAAGAAAGGGAAGAACCAATTCACATATGCCGACATGGCAAGATGTATAACTATACGGCTAACACTGGGATTTGGCAATTAGGATACCCGTTTTTTCTTCGCACATATATATGAATTGGTTCTTCCCTTTCTTGCTATGTAGTTTATATCATTATGTTTTACTATCTTATCGATTCATATGTTGTGTATGTCGATGTACTTTAGATATACTTACGTGTTGGTTACCCACGCACTTCTCTTTGCCATAGGTGCTGACCCAAGGGTTGACATGCCCTTGGTCTCCTCAATTTAGGAATCATTTACGAAACTGACTATTCCGGATAGAGCTTATTGAAATTAGACCTTTTGTTTGATTATTTTTTCCTATGATTTGTGAGTATTAATAAGTTTTATTCCCAAGTTTGTATATTTCTTGGGGATATGCCAGAGTTAATTAGGATTTGGATTTACTATATGAAGACACAATAAAGGTTTTCTCCCCGCAATTGGATGGGAGGATCGATGGCCTTGCAACTTCTCATATAACACTAAGTGCATGATGGGTATGGTCAAGCTTCCCTTATAGTCAACCCCATTCAGTTCTATAAGGGAAACATCCTTTACAATGCAACTTTTACAACGCACTACCATTACGATGCAACTTTTACAACGCAAGTCATTACAACGAATTGCGCTGGAGGGCGCTCTAGGATAGGGAATAGTTTAATTACTATCCAACACCTTCCCTACTATCCACGGGGACTGGAGTTGGAATAGTAAAGTAAACTATTCACCATCCAGCGCCCCCCAACGCAAGTCGTTGTAACGACTTGCGTTGTAAAAGTTGTCTCGTAATGGCATTAGTTGTAAAAGCATGCGTTGTAATGCCATACATCCGTTCTATAATGATGTAGTCTTTATTGCACTGGGATAGTCTATCTTATACTCCAGCTTCATCACTGCTCTTCCTTTCTATTCCTTTTCTCCCGCTTTATTGCTTAGGGTTTTTTACTGTTTATAATTTTCTAATCTTTTATCACCGCTCTCCCTTTCCACTCTTTTTCTCACGTTTTACTACGTAGGGTTTCAACTTTCCACAGTTTTCTAATAGTCATTATAATTTCTTTTATATTTTGCAACCTTTCGAATTGTTCTATATGTACACATTGCACTGTGTTGAATGTGTCTAATATATATGATGTACTGTCACTATGGTATAGTAATAACCGTGTATGTTAATACTTACAGAAATGTGTTTGAATATATAGTATGTCTCAAATTGTTCTTTGTATCCTTGTCTTGGTGGTTTGTTCATGTTTAAAGTGGAACAGATTTGCCCCTGTATTTAACACTGCTTTTAGTCTAAATTGTGGATGTAAATGTGTCATGGTGATACATGACGATAGGTTATGTTTTAAGTCATGTCTTTTATATATATGTATCTACATTTATGCATGTGTATATATGTCACTTTACAGCCCTGAAGAAGTCCAATGTATTGGACGTAACACAGCTGTTTTACCCTGCACAAGCATATCACGCCTGAATCTATTGTGAATAAAAAAGAAGATTTGGAAATACAGCTCTGAAATTGTATCTGAGTTTTTTGACTACCGTTTAGTGTTTAAGTACTATTGGTGCATCGTTTATTCTTTGTTTAGAATTGTATAGTCCTGGCAGGACCACACCTTGACAGTGGGTGCTTTAACTGTATGCACATTGATACATATAGGGCAATTGCTAGGGAGACCAGAATTTTAAAGCCAGAAACCGTGACATTTCCCTAAAATAGACGAACTACATTTTTACTTCAACCCAGCGCACAGAATGACAGTGCTCCTTAGCACAGAATTACAGAAGAGGCAGTAAGAACATACATAAAATGCCATTAACGCAAGTAACATGCCTGTAAATTAAATTGCTTGCTTCTAACAGCTGCTTACAATCCCTGCTTTGCAAAACATAAAACGATTTATTAAGCGCAACAAATACCCTTGGGTGTCTCGGCGCTGAGGACAGAAGAGGATAGGACAACTACAGATTAGTGGATTATTGGTTGAATACCAGGTTTTGAGTTGTTTGCGGAAGGACAGGAGAGAGGGGGCATTTTTGATGTGGAGGGGAAGTGTGTTCCATAGTTTGGTGGAGGCAACTGTGAATCTTCTGTTGCCCCAAGAGGATTTTTTAGTTCTGGGGACATTTATCAGATTTTCTGCTGATGATCAAGTGAGGTGACAAACCCTGCCCTGACCCTGGCCATTCCTGATGGCTATAGTATATTATGTGCCAATCGCCAAAATGGCAAACACGGAGGAGGGGTAGCCATTATTTATAAATCTAAATGGACGATTATCTCGCCCCATTATGAACAAATTGGCTGCATTGAGGGTCTTCCCTTCTGCATCAAAGTGTCTGCGTCGCTTTCCTGTTCTGGCCTTTTGATCTATCGACCCCCTAATTCTAGTCCCTCACATCTACCAACTCTAACAGACTACATCAGAGGTATTCAAACTTTTCCAGGTTGAGCCCCCCCAGCTGAATTCCCCCAGATGTTGGGCCCCCCCGCCACCCGACCGAAACCTCGGGAATCCGGCACACCACATGATCGACTGCAACGCGCACACCACGGGCCATATCCGGCAAACAATGCTCAACACAACAAGAGTGCCTAGCAAACTGCAGGCCTGTGAGTGGGTGTGGCGAAACGACAGAGGCGTACCACACAGCTCAAAACACAATCCTCCAAGGCAAAGGAAGTCATCACAACCCTCCCCATCCATGTACACCTTGTCATCCACCAACTCCCCCACCATTCATTCCGTCCCTCCATCTGTGCCCCATCCACATCCAAACCCCTTCAACCACTTGCAAACCCATCCACCATCCATCCCTCCATCCATCATCTCACCCATCCATCCCTCCATCCACCCCCTCACCCATCCATCCATCATCCATCCCTTCACCCAATCCATCCACTCTTCCACCCATCCATCCACCCACTCATCCATCCAACCACTCACCCCTTCACCCAAGCTATCCTCCCACTCATCCATTGACTCCTCCATTCATCCATCCACTCTTCCAACCATCCATCCACTCCTCCACCCATCCATCCTTCCACTCACTCATCCATTCAACCACCCACCCTCTCACCCATCCAGCCATCCCCCCACCCACTCATCCATCCACCCAGTCACTCATCCGTCCACCCACTCAACCCCCACTCATCCATCCACCCACCCATCCATCCCTCCCGCTCTCCACCCTCCCCCCACTCATGCATGCACTCTCTGACCCATCCATCTCCATGCCCCTCTCCTCACCCATCCTTGCACACACCTGCCCATCCACTCTGCCAATCATTCATCCATGTCCTCACTCATCCATGTACAATTGCCGCACATCCAGTCACCTTTGCTAAGTAAGTTGTGCCTTACTGAGGTATCGCTCTCTTCTTAAACAATTAGCTTTAAATGTTATCAATAGCGCTAGCGCGCCGCCTGTACTGCCATTCTAATGACTTGTGTTATTTCAAGTTAAGAAAGCCTCATCAGTGGACATACAATACAGAAATCGCCAAAAGGGATCCGTCTAGTTAGGGGCCGACAGTTCAATATAGCAGCAACTGAGCCCAGTGGGGAGAGGGCAGTGCAGGGCGTAGTCGGAGTCATGACCCTCCTTACTAAAGGTAAGGGCCATCCGATTCATTGCAGCGGCTGCCTGGAGAGGACTCGGGACACGCTGCCTGAACTAACTAAGTACTGGCGGCATTAAACCAAGAATGATTGCTGTGGAGGGTGGTTCAAGGCATCCTAAGTGCAGAGTCACGCGAAGATCTGAATACCAAAATATTTTTAAAGTAAACTAGTTACCAGTTGCCACCCCCACCCGAGTAGTGTACCAGGTTAGTGGTGTACTTTCATTTCCAGTGCTGTGCAGTTATTTGAAGACCCTTTTAAAGTTTCTCGTTGTCGAAATGAGTGTATATTAAATGTCACTCATAATTGCACTAATATTGTGAAAATGTCACACGCACTGATCTGAAACCTTTGCAGCTATGGAGGGGGCCAATTCACGAAGTCGACAGCTTCAGCTGCAATGGCAGGCAAGGGGTCTCCTCTGCTAAAGCTGAAAGCGTCTGTTTGTTTGCTTTCGTTTTTAGCAGAGGAGACTCCTTGCCTGCACTGCAGCCGAAGCTGTTGACTCCATGAATTGGCCCCCTCCTGGGAGAATCACCCAGACAAAGGAACGGGCATAAAGGGAAGATCGGAGTGGAGCGCGCGCCCCACCTGGGATGGTGCCGCGCCCCCCCAGGGGGGCGCGCCCCACAGTTTGAAGAACCCTGGACTACATCATTCAAGCCAGCATGCGGTATTCTAATTTTACGTTGTTAGGGGACTTGAATCTTCATGTGGAAGATGCTACCTGCTCTCTTAGCTCGAATTTTATCTCCACACTGGCAGGCTGTGATCTCATTCAACTAGTAACTCTCCCTACTCACAAAGCCGGCCACTTGCTAGATCTTATCTGCTCTAACCTTTCCGACATTTCGGTCAAGGAACCCAGACCAGTCATATGGTCTGATCATTATTTTATCCCATTTGTCGTTCACTTGACCCATCATGATAGACCCTTTATAACCCCTAAGGAATTCGGTAGAAACTGGAGTAAAATCAACCCGGAACTCCTACATGATTATTTTAAAGATTCTAATCCTCTCTTGGCTTCTGACCTCGACTCATGCATCTCTAACCTTAACGAGTGGGTGACCAAAGCTATTGATTCATTAGCACCTCTCAGACCAATTAAAACCTTTAGATCTGCTCCAGCAGCCCCCTGGTACTCGGAGGAACTCAGACAAAAAAAGTCTGCTTGCAAAACACTGGAACGCTGCTGGAGACTGAATTTCTCAGCAGAAAGTAAACTTAAGTACCGGACAGCTCTCCGAGAATATCGTAAACTGATTATAACACACAAAAGAAGCTTTTTATCTGATAGAATTGATAAAGCTAGTAATTCCTCCAGAGAGATATTCAATATTGTCAAATCTTTTACTGATCCGCAGGCCTTGAACCGTCGCCCGCCTGTGTCTCAGTCCCTCTGTACCCAACTCTCTGATTTCTTTGAAGAGAAAATTGCTCTTATCTATGCCTCCTTCCCCAAAATGGACTGTTTTGATATCGGGGAAGAACAGCCAGCTAATCTTGACACGGCACCAGTTTTCGCGGAATTCTCTGAAATACCAGAAGATCTCTCCCTTCAGGAACTACTTAAATGTAAATCCGGATCTCCTAATGATCCGTGGCCAGCAAAACCATATAAAATTCTAGCAGCACTTCTAAATCCTCATCTTAATTCCATATGGAACGCCTCCCTGAGCTCGGGCATTCATCCAGAGGCGTGGAAACATGCATTTCCAGTCCCGATACTGAAAAAAGCTAATACGGATTCAGAGATCCCGGGAAACTATAGACCTATTTCTCTACTCCCTGCCCCGGCCAAGATCCTGGAAAAGGTTGCCCATCAGCAATTGCCAACTTTATAGAATCCAAGGGCCTCCTTCACGATTCTCAGCATGGATTTCGTTCTGGCTACAGCACAGAGTCGGCCCTGACTGAAATGGCCGATTCTGTGCGGTGGACACTTGACCGGGGATCGAGGGCGGTGTTAGTGCTGCTGGACCTTTCGGCAGCATTTGACACCGTCTCTCACCCGATCCTCCTGAAATGACTGAGATCTATTGGAATCCAGGGTACGGTCCTTAACTGGATTGCATCATTTCTTTCTGACCGTAAGCAACAAGTTTACACTCCTCCTTACACCTCCTTAATTAGCACACTCAAGTGGGGTGTCCCGCAGGGCTCCTCATTGAGTCCGCTCCTTTTCAATGTTTATTTTACTCCTCTGGCCGAAATGTTATTTCAGTCGGGAATCAAAATGACATCATATGCTGATGATATCCAGCTTCTTTTCTCCTATAATGAGCCATCCCCTACAACTTTCGACCCCCAAAAAACTTGTCTCAGGAATATTGCGAAGTGGATGGATCTCAATTTTCTGAGACTCAACGCTGGTAAGACCGAGGTGCTCTTTTTTAACCAACCTTCCCCTCTAGCCTCTAATCTTTGGTGGCTGGAAGACTTGAGTCTTGCCCCTTCCCCCCAAGGACTCGGTCAGAAACCTGGGTGTCAGATGGGACAATTGCTTGTCCTTCCCCAATCAAGTCTACACAGTCTCTGCTGCTTGCTTCTGCAAAATTAAAATGATTTAAAAAAATCATCAATTATCTGCCCAGCAACTCCCGAAAAACCATAGTCCATGTGCTCATAACATCACATTTGGACTACGCCAACGGACTCTATCTGTGCCTGACAGCAGGACTGTGCCACAGACTCCAGATAGTTCAAAATGTTGCGGCCCGTCTGGTTTGCGGCATTCCACTTAGACAACACATCTCCCCGTATCTGCGTAAACTACATTGGCTTCCCATCCTTAAAAGGATTGAGTTCAAAGCCATGACCCTGGCTTTCCGGACTACTAAAGGCCTAGGACCAGCCTACCTTACCTCGAGTCTCCGCCTATATAGTCACTCCAGAGCTCTCTGCTTTAATACCAAACAGTTACTAGTCATTCCCAGATTAAAAAAAACCCGATCTGGAGGCAAAACCTTCCAAGTGTGCGCTACCAATCGCTGGAATAAACTTCCGCTTTCCCTCCGCATGATTCAGTCGGAACCTGAATTTCGCAGATCCCTCAAAACTTTTCTTTTCTGCTAGGATCCTCTCTCTTGTATCCACAGCTATCTGCTCATCAGCGCCGGGACACCCCTTTGGGGTAGTGGTGCGCTTTATTAAATACACAAATAAATAAATAAATAAAATAAATGATCGTACAGGTCTATTTGGCTTGTAGGAGCATAGTGTATTTTTTAGGTATTCAGGTCCGGTGTTATTTACTGCTTTGTAGGCGATACACATGGCCTTGAACTTTGTTCACCTTCTGATGGGCAGCCAGTGGAGCTGATGTATTATCTTAGATGTTGGTTTGAATTTGGGAGTGTTGGTCAGGAACCTTGTTGCTGCGTTTTGCCCATTTGCAGTTTGTTTAGGACTCTTTCCTGGGCATTGAGGAAAAGGGCATTGCAATAGTCAACCTTGGACACGACTAGAGTGCTCATGAGGGTTTTTCCAGCATTTAAAGGTAGGTACGGGAGGAGTTTCTTTATCATTTTGATGGTATAAAATAAGGAGGAGACGACGTTGTTGGCTAGATGGAAAAAGGATAATTTGTCGTGAAAGATGATACCTAAGTTTCTGACTTTTGTGACGGGGATTGGAAAGGGGCCCAGCTCTGTTGGCCACCATGATGGAGACCAGCTGGGGGAGAGGTTTCCGAAGATCATTACCTCCGTTTTCTCGGAGTTCAGTTTGAGGTAGTTGTTTGCCATCCATGTGCTTATTGCGATCATTCTGGTTTGGAAATTTGCAGCAGCTTTTTCTCCGTCGTTGTGGGTCTCTATTACTAGTTGTGTGTCGTCTGCGTATGTAGTCAGACGCATGCCCTGAGACTTAATGACCCTCGCCAAGTCGGACACATATATGTTAAATAAGGTCGGACTGAGCGAGGATGCCTATGGTTCCACACTCTAGGGTTTTTGTTTTTTGCACTCTGATGTTGTCTTAAACAGAAGGGTTGGCATTCTACCAATACGTTGGACTTGCAACTGACTGCCCTCAAATGCCTACAGTTGAATTTCAAAAAATGCCTTTTGTTATACAATCATGCACACAGAATTGATTATGACGTCAGGATGTGGGTTGGGAGACGGCTTGCGCGCGATACAGTAAAGTGAATGGCCCTGGATGACACAGAGTGTGGCAGAGCCAATATCCTACACTCGTGACCTTTGTTCTCAAGGTCAGTAGTTGCTTCCCGTCCACCAGTCCTTGCCGTCTCCTCAGACCGCGCCCCTCTCTCGGATATCTGATTCCCTACATCAGGTGACCTCCGAGGGCATCTGAATTGGCACAATGCGTGTGGTTCAGTCAATCAGTTTATAATTCTGTACCAGATAAGGTGTTACCTCACTAGACAGATGTCCCAGCAGACCTCTGCATGAAGGACAATTAATTCCATACAGTGGCCTCGCAGAGAAAACGAGTGAGCCCCTCAGGCGGTCGTGCTGGCGAACTCTGCTCATAAACAGACGGGACGATGAGGCCTTTGCTGGTTGCATGCGTCAGGCCCCCCTGGTATCTGGCTACAGTATGGATCATTTCCCACTTTGAACAGGAAGTGAAGTACTTTGAGCGGACAGGTGCCGTGCTGGGAGCTACAATGCAGCGCTTCCCGTGGCGAAAGCGGAGCAGGGCATTAATGCCTCACCATAATGGACCCGAGCCGGAGACATCCCTGATACGGCAGCTTATCAACACAAGACATTTATTTCCCTGGCGAGCCTCACGCCTTTCAATTCCTGTCTTTGCGGACATCATTTCATCCCTTAAAATTGAAAACATTCGTCCTGTGCTGACAGGTCTGGCTGCAGGTCAGGCCTGTAATGGCCCCTGTCATCCGACCTCTTTATCCCATTGTGGTATATTGATAACAGGGCCCACGTCATAATGGTACGTCACTGCGTCTGGTGCAGCGGACGTGACTCAGCAACAGGTGAGTGCTAAAAACCTGAGGGCTAGGTTTACCTTGGGACTGCTGCGAAAGGCCTGCGCGTGCGCATTCTGCTGTTTCACTAACCTTCACAAACCGCATCTAAACTGAGAACTGAACAAACTCTACGGACTTCAAAGGGCAACAAACAGGCACGATTGCCAATGGCTTGACAGCGCACCCAGACTGAGAATGCGCTGGGAAGACCAAATCATTGTACCAAGCGCTATACAAACGGCCATAACGTCTCTCTCACGCTGAAAATGTCAACACGTTCCGCTTCTGTACCAGAAAAGACAAGGAAAACAAGCATGACGTGGCAGTAAAGTAAACAACCGGAAATGCATGCAGATAGGTCCGTATTTTGCGCGGGTAGTTTGGCGAGGAGCAGCTGGCGGGCTGCCTGATTTATGCCAGACAGGCCCAGAGCGCAGGTGTATGTATAGAGATGTGTCAAAACAAACGCAACGAAAAAATGTACTTGAAGGATAATTATATACTATGAATTATTAATTACTGCCGAGATGGTAGAACAATATCAAAAACAGTACGGTGGTAAGCCGATCAGCCAACTCTTTTTTATAGAACTACTGACATGTTCACTTTGCCGCATCTCAGGAGTTATTCGTATTTTTTTTTAAACTTTTAATACACGTGTACCTGTAAACCCTGTATAAAAGCAAGAATCTGCATTCCTTATTACTGTCGGTAGTGATGTCTTTTGGTGCCCGTAATAAAATAATTTAGCTGCTCAACTGTAATAAATTATTACAGTTGACCTGTAATATCATAATGCCTCCTGCCAGAGTCAGAGGCCAAGGTGAAAGGTAGGTCATACAGTATAATTACAGCTGCAGTTTAAACAATGAAAATAAGAACTGACTTTTCCTTTTTCTGATCTGGTTTTCCTAAACTGAACAGTGATCAGCAGAAATAACATAATAATTGTAGCATGAATATATATATATATATATATGTTTTGCACACAATAGGTACTTATAGGAAAGATAGAATCTCCCTGCATGTGTCTACATATTCTGACCATCAGCATTTTTAATCCGATTTACATTAAGCTGATTCTAATGTCTTTTAATCAGGTTACTAAATGTTTTTTTAGTGTGCTTAGTTTCGCATTCCAATTCTGTTTTTATTCTTCATATGTCGCTATACTGCCTGTTTCATATGAAGGGCAAGGTACCAAGAATTTAAGCAGCTGTTGGAAAGGGGATGGTGTGACCATGAATTATAGCCTTATAGCCTGCCGTAGCGGGCTATACCGGCTATTAAAGGCCCGCTCCAGCGTCGGCTTGGGCCTTTAACAATGGAGCGGGACTTTAATAGCCAGTACAGCCCAGCTAAGAAGGGCTATAAGGCTATTAGATACAGTGGTCTGGATACCCTAATACGTATCTATCAAAACCACGCCCTGCACTTTCGTTTTAATAATACCAGCCGGGGATTTAATAAAGTATTTTTTTCCCACGTGCCAGGTATTTTTTAACCACTCACTTTTTTCACCTCACCTCACTCACACTTTTGTAACAAACACACACCCCCACACATAGTTCACTTCAAGTGCTCCTGCGTATCCGCGAGTCGTAGCACGCCGCATCCCGTAGAGGGGTGCGAAGGCCCCGATGATGAAGCATGACACCAAGGGGCCTGTTGGTGTGTGAGGGGCATTTAAACAACACTGTGTGTTCCCCATCACTCTAGGGATCACTATCACTTTGAGTGGATTCCACTTTGTTTATTCGTATAAGGCTATTAGAACATTCTGCCACTGGAGTGCAGAATGTTCTAACTCCGAGAGGCCTTTGTTTAAACAACATTGGAATGTTGCTCTGTGGGCCTTTACTGGCCCTATAAGCACGGAACACTCCATTGTGTGCAATGGAGTGCTCCACATTCCAATGTTCTAATATGACTGAACAAACTCTACGGACTTAAAAGGGCAACAAACAGGCACGATTGCCTAATGGTTTGACAGTGCACCCAGACTAAGAATGCGCTGGGAATACCAAATCATTGTACCAAGCTCTATACAAATGGCCATAACTTCTCTCTCATGCTGAAAATGTCAACACGTTCCGCTTCTGTACCAGAAAAGACAAGGAAAACAAGCAGGACATGGCAGTAAAGTAAACAACAGGAACTGCATGCAGATAGGTCCGTATTTTCCGCGGATAGTCTGGCGAGGAGCAGCTGCCGATCTGCCTGATTTATGCCAGACAGGTACAGAGCACAGGTGTATGTATTGAGATTTGTCAAAACAAACGCAACGAAAAAATGTACTTGAAGGATAATTATATACTATGAATTATTAAGGACTGCGAGACGGTAGAACAGTATCAACAACAGTATGGTGGGAAGCAGACTATTGTGTGCAATGGAGTGCTCCACATTTGAATGATCTAATATAAGGAATAAAATACCATATGATAAAAGGATACAAGTCACCTCAGAGTTCCATGACCTTATAAAGGAACTCAGCCGTGGGCCTCATTCCTCTACATGATCACAGAGCTCCTCAGTGACTTACAATATCCTTATAATATACAGCAGGGGGTACTTGTTCCCACATATAACGAAGATTAAAACGTCAAGTTCCTGGAGGGCCGTCACAATGCTGCCGGAGGTTGGGGGGGGGGGGAGGGGGGCAGAGCCCATTATGCTCAGGCCTCGTGCTTTCCAGGGTCCTGATATAGTTCAGAAACATTTATTTATGCAATCTGTATTACAAGCAAAGCTGCCATCTTCATTGATAATTAGGCTGCTTGTGTGGCCACACCAATGGGTGGTGCCAAATGCCATATTTTCATCTTTTCTTGAACTTCACCTGCCACAGCAAAAGAGGCATCCAAAGGGCCCAAGATTAAGCTGTGGCCCAGGCCTCAACGTAACTTCTGAAAAGTCTGGGTCCAGTCCTAATGTGCTTCCATGTATTCTGCAACTTGTAGTCTGCTTCCACATTATACATACAGGGCTACTAACCCTGAATAAAAGGAAAAACAGGTCTCAGTGAGCTACTTGCTCCTGACCTGGGCAGTTTGATATCTGGATGTGCTTTGAGATTCTGCGCTAAATGCATGTTCATAGTTTAAGCTTGATCAGCAGCACACCACCTCACAAGCCACACCAAACCATGCTCTCTACCCGGCCAAAGATCTGGAGAAAACCATCAACCAGCAGTTCATCCAATTCCTGGAACGAAACTACTTACTGGATGCCTCTCAATCAGGATTCCGTGCCAACCACAGCACCAAAACCATGCTGATCGCCGCTACTGATGACATCAGAACACTCCTTAACTGCAGAGAAACCGTGGCCCTGAACACCCCCATCAACAGACTCCACAACATAGGCATACAGAAAGACACCCTCAAGGGGATTGCCTCCTTCCTTAGAGGATGCACCCAGAGCATCTGACTGCCTCTCTTCCCGCGGTACCCAAAGACATCATATGCGGGGTACTACAAGAATCATCCCTCAGCCCCACCCTGTTTAACATCTACATGACCCCCCCTAGCAGACGTCATCCAATCCCACAGGCTCAATATAATCTCCTACGCAGATGGCACTCAAATGATCATCTCACTCACAGAGGAACCCTCCGACACCAAAACCAACTTCTGCAACGCCATGACCAACGTAGCCAAATGGATGAGCGACAACTGCCTCTAACTCAACTCCAACAAAACTGAAGTACTGATTTTCGGGACGAACACTTCACATGGGACCACAGCTGGTGGCCTGCAGAATTTAGACCCACACCAACCGACCACGCATGGAACTTCAACATCAGCTGTGACAGCCAACTGACCATAAAACAACAACTTAACACAGTCGCCTTCTCCTGCTTCCACTGAATCTTCAGATGGATTCCAACCAACACCAGAAAGACCGTCACTCAGGCCCTCATCACCAGCAGACAGGTCTACAGCAACGGCCCCTATGCCAGCATCTCCACCCAACTCCCCAGAAGACTCCACCCACCTCTAGCCCTCGTGTCCACCTGTTGTACTCGCAGGCCTCAATTGAGACCCAGTGAGGACTTGTTCTATGCTCAAGCTTACCCCTGGGTCCTAGTGCTTAGACAGGGCATACTGTGGGTGTGCCCCAGCGGCCAGAGTGGCTGGCTCTGGAGCGCAGGCCCACAGACTGATCCCCAGAGCTAGCTGCGGCTCAGCTCAGTACCATGTAACTCTGGGCAATAGCCCACTTAATCTCCCAGATGGACCCCAGTGCCTTGAAACCCTTGAGGGGTGATATGTTCGCACTTTACAAATACCAATATTATTATTTATTATTATGAGTTGTGGCATGCAAAGATCTTTACACCATTAAAGATTTTCAAAGTTCCTGTTTACTGCCATTTCAGCATTTCCAACGCGTCCCAATTTGACATGTAAGATTTTTTTGCACACTCTGAGGCAGTTTTCAATGCAAAGAACACTGCATCACCACAGAGGAACAGTTCACTTTCACTCTCTGAAACCACCACTCTAATAAAATACTTATTTATCTAGGACTTTGCCCTCTGCGCAGTGCAAATTTGAAAAAGCATCGGTGCTGCGGCCCAACACTGTGCTTAGAAGCCCACGGTTGGTGCTACAGAGTGTCGAAGGTGCCAACTACCACCACGTCATGCCTTTTTAATCCACCACTAGACTCACCCTGCCCCTCTCTGTCACTCTTGCAGTTTTGCTTTCATACCTTCTTTCGCCCATCATCACTGGCTTCTTTCTTTTCCCTGTTTTGTGTTTTTCTCTCTCTTGCTCCGGACTCGGCCTGCCTATATTTGCAATGATTTCTGATACACCACCCAAAAGGGCAGAGGAGTTCTAGAATGCTTTTCACCAGAAGGCTTCTACCGCCCTTGGATTCCCACCTCATGTCCTAGACATGGGCTGAATATTATCAGGGTCATTTGGTTCAATGGAAGCAAAACAAGTCTACAACACCCAGAATGATTGCAGGAAACATACTCACTTTGTTCTGTGTTATTTCAGAGCAAGCATTGGCAAAGCCAATAGGTATAGTTTTATTTTTGCAGCTTTATATAGCGCAAACTCGACCAGAAAGTATCAGAGCACTTCACATGAGCACGAGTTGCATTACAAACGGACACATTCACTTATATGCAGGGGGAGATTAAGTGATTTGCCCAGAATCACAAGATGTTTGAGCCTCCCACCAGACGCGAACCTGGTTCCCCACCTTCAAAGTTGTCTGCCTTAACCGTTAAGCCACATCCTCTCATAGGTATTGAATTTGCAACACATTAGCTTTGCCAATGTTTTTTATCTATGCTGGCCAGCATCTGCAAAGCCTAAAGTTAAGAAAGAAGTACTTGACGGGACTGCAGCATCACTTTTTAGGCACTCGCACCATGCAGTTGCATCAGTAACAAAACAGGTAAGGGGTAATATAACAACATGGAAGGGTTTGCAAAATCCACAGGGTAGAGAGCTAAGGTGGACACGAAAGCAATAGGGGGAGGGAGGAGCAAGCAACACTGGAGTTGGGAGAAAGTAACACGGAGGGCACAGGTGGGGGAAGCAATGAGGAGAAGCACACAAGCAAATGCAAGAGGGAAGGAGGTTGGGTGAAGCAGTCAGCCACAGAAAGCAACACAAGGTACAGGGGGAGAGAAGTACATGAGGGAGACGGTGCGAATAGACTCTAATGGAATGCGGCACACAAATGAAAAAAGTAGTGCTTGAAAATCAAGATGTGGAAGCAGAAATGCCAGCCAATCAAAAGAATGTAAAGAGGCAATGCTTCACGGGATAGACACTGGATTAACAAACTGGGACACCAATAAGGAACAGGCAAATGAAAGTGACAAGGACAGCTAACCAATAGTAAGCGTGGAGGGGCTCCATGCCCCACTATGATCTTGGTAAGTCACAATATGCCCTGCAACAGACCGTGCATGTGCTCTTTAGCAGGCTTGACCTAAAAACCAGCCCCCGATTCAGAATAAAAAGATACTTTACTAAACAGTATATCTGCATGCACCGTCTGGACTAAATCATCAAATTGACAATTGCCCATGGTGATTTTGATACTTATCTCTATGCTTCAAGCCTGCGACCTTCAAGTAACATGCAGCCCTCTGCAACTGTACAGAAGTACCGTAAGTAAATCGTAAATCAAACGTTCTTATATAGCGCCTTTCACCGTAAGGTCTCAAGGCGCTTGCTTTGGGAACCCGTCCTGGCCTTTCCCTGCGAGATTACCCCTACTGGTCATTCCCAAGGTGAAGACCAGGCATCCCATCACGGTGGGGCCGTAGTGGAGATTAAGCAAGCTATTGCCCAGAGTTGCAGAGTGTAAACCCACGATTCGAGTAGGCACCGAGGCGAGAATTATCGAGTCCGTGGACATTTTGAGCTCAAGGCCCTGCCGCGTCGGGGATTGAACCCTGGTCCCGGGTCTGACCTCTGCATCAGGGACTGCCTCCTCTAACCGGTGAGCCACATGTCTACACGGTTCTGTACTCTATGTTGTCTGCACCAGTGTCGGTAGCAAAAACTTAATCAATGAATCAAAATGCATTCACACACTTGTGAAATAAGTGTTCTGGACCACATTTTAATGCCTTAGCGTCGGACTACCCCTTTGGTAACCAGTAGATTTCATGCACTGAGATAGCGTTTAAAAGGACATTCAGAGAATTTAAGCCAGGCCAGTCTCTGAAGGATGTGTGGAGCATACCCAATGCACTAGCAGTCTAGCACCCCCTGCTGGCGCGGCCTAGCCGAAGGCGTTGCCTTGCCTAGTACCTGCCTTGTGGGGACAATTAGAGGGTCACAGCCGCCCACACTCTGGCTCTTTGTCCACGAGCGGTCAGAGCTGCCCACCTTCTTGTTCCTTTTCATTAAATACATGTATTTATGCTTCCCTGCTGCCATTTTGCCTGTTTCAGAGTGCTTTGAAGTACCCTATGCCTGCAGAGAGGCAAGCGGCAACAGAGTGGCTTAAAAGCCAGAGAATTGTCGCAAGAAGACTGTGTCCTTTCTTCTGTAGGACTGCAGCCAAGGTCTACTGTGCTGCCACATATAGTTAAGTTGTTATATACCTGCATGTATTTATTATCGCACTTTATTTGCACACCAGAGACAAGGGCATTGGCAACAAAGCAGACTAATCAGCAGTGGCTCCTCTGCTAAGGCAGGAGAGTGCCCCCGACGCTTTTCAGCAGTGCAAAAAAGGAAAATAAAATGATAACACCATATTATTATTTTATTTTTCCATGCTGAAGCCAGTTTTGGAGCAGGCTTGGCTGAAGCAGGGGGAGGAGGGGTTGCAGCAGCAAAACAGACACGTATAGCCTGGGTGGAAAACATGCACAGGCTCCCACTCCCTGTCTGAGCGCAGAACGCGGCTGCTCAGACCAATCACGACACTGCTGTCATGCTGGTGTCATGCTGGTGACAGCAGTGTCAAAATTGGCTAGGGGAGTCTGGGAGCCTGTGTGCTTCCGGTTGACATAAGAGGATGGAGGAGAGCGGCAGATAAGTGATATTGTCTTTTCTTTTTTTTTGTAGCCCCCCCACTCACCACTACTGACCCGGAGCAGCCGCCACTGAGACTAAGTTTGTCATGTATAACAGATGGTAACTATGGTCCTTATGGGTGTCTGTCAGGGTGGTGGAGGCCATTACCTCCACCACCCCAACAGACTACCACCCGCCATATTTAGGGCCAGATGTACAAAGCTTTTGTTTGTTTACAAATGGCCCGATTTGCAGAATTGGGGCGTTTGGGAACATAAAGGCATTTTTTAATGTCCCAAGGCCCAATTTGCGATTCGGTAACCTATTACCAAATCGCAAATTGGGTTTGAGATTTGGTATTAGGAAGAGGCGTGTTTAGGGCGTCCCTTCCTAATACCGAATGTGTAAATGTTTTTCGACCGAAATGCGGTAGCAAAACATTCAAATTTTACCACCTATTTCAAGTAGGTGGTGACCCATCTGCAAATGGGAAGGGGTTCCTAGGGGACCCCTTCCCCTTTGTGAATGTTTGTAAAAACATTTTGTAGGAGCAGGGAGTGGTCCCACGGACCACTGCATACTCTTAAAAAATGAAAAATTTTAATTTAAGGAAAACGAGATGAGTTTCAAAAAGATACAATTGCTTTATTGAAAAGCAATCACAGACAAGGTAATATGCTGACCCCAGCAGGCCACCATCCCTATGATTTTTTGCGATTCCCAATGGATCGCAAACCGAGAACTACCTGATGAATATTAATGAAGAGGGTCTATTTCCATCCCACGGGGAATTGCTTTGTGTTAAACATGCATTTGTACATTGCTGTTTGCGATTACCAAATAGCGAATCGCAAAAGTTCGCTAGTTGGTAATCGCAACCACTTACCTTCGTACATGTGGTCCTTAGAGGTCTCCACTGGCCTGGTGAAGATCCCTGTAACTTCAGGGGCGCTGCAGCCACACCGGCTCCGCTGAAAGTGCTAAAATTTGTCTGAGCGGCTTGTATGTTTCGCACAGCTGCTCAACCAGCTTTTATGTTCTACAAACACGAACTCCCAGAGCTCGTTTGTTTTAGTAAAATAAAATGCTAATGAACCTGACGCCCTAGGAATTCTCAACCACAGTGTTGGGTGATTTTCTTTTTTTCTCTTCAGGATGGTCAGGGTTTTTCAGGCAACCCAGAGGAGAAAAAAGGTACATTGACCATACGCTCCAAATAAGATAGGTAGTCTGATGTACTTACACGAACGACCCCAAGTCCGTTGGGCCATTGGCGTAAGGTTTCCACTAGTAGAGCCAATGGAAGCATTGACAGCAGAAACATGGCAGTCTGTCTGACTCTAAATACTAAAGGGGGGGGCTTCAATTTAGAGGACAGGGTACTCCACCGCTTTTCTGGCAGAGTATATAGTTTGTCACACTTTTTAAAGGTGTAGATTGCACTCACTTGCCCATGTCTCACCACTGTCAGGCAGGAGTGTGCACCCTACAGCCCATACCAGGGAGCTCAGATAAATCCCTCCATTTCAAGCCATTCACACATTGGGACCTATTCACAAAGGCATTTTGGTGTAAAAGGTAGTACTGCTGTAGTACTATTTCAAATACCCTTACAGGCCTTTGTGAATCAGCCCTAAAACATCTAAAATTGGAATATGTAGGAAATATTTATATAGACTTAGTATAAGTAGAACAAGCACTTGCAATATAATAGGTCTTGCATTTGTGAAATTTAGAGCTCTTGGTGTTGAAAATGCTGAAAAGCCACTGCGGTATGTGCTTTGGGTGGTGTTTGCAGCAGGATGTAAGTTAGGAATATTTAATGGCGCAGGCAGTGGCCAATTGGAGGAGTCGCCCGGGAGGACAGCATGCATGTTACAGGGACACCTGGCTGAGGAGCCATAAACAGGACAAAATCGGTCCAGGGTTGCTTGTGTTATGGTACAGGGAAGACCCAACATTGCATTTGGGGCTGGACTGTTCCCATTGGAGCAAGGGCTAGACTGATTTGCATAGGACTGTGCCTTAACTGAGGTGGCACGGTGTGCAAAATAATGATGAACTGAGATGCAGCATCAAGTAATTACCAGCGGCTTAGATTAATTCAAGCAATCCATCCGTTTATGGTATTCTTCATATAAGCCCAGCAGCTGCAGCTGCTTGCATTGATTCAGTAAATAACATATTTTTTGCATTCTGATTTGGGTTTTTTGAAGGAGTGCTAATGTTATCCCATTAGCAAGTATATGCTCTCATCTGCATTTGAAAGGGACCTCTATGCTCTCTCACACTGATCTGTTTAATTTTTGAGTGCCTACTGGAAAATTAGCCAAAGGTCAAGAGTTTCATTTTAATTTGCATGTTTGCCAGTCTTCCAGTGGCACTATGACACAACACCATCAGCCAATACTGGTATTTCAGCCAGCAGCATGTTACATTGTGGGGTTTTGCTTTTAACGCCGCTATTATAAGCTAAAAAGGCATGCAAAGTGCAGTTGGACAAAGGTGCTTTACACAACACAGAGTCACTTGTAACAAATTGGCCAGCAATAGCGCAAGCTTTGCTCCTCACAGAACATGTACAGCTTGGCTGCAGGAAAGCAAGATTCACATTATCACAGAACGCATTAAGTGTAATTTATTTTCCGTGCACAACAGTTCACTCATATTGAAGTAGGTTGTACCACTGATGAGGTCTAACCAGGACTTTGAGAGCATCCCTCTCGAACCCTGACTTGTTGTGAATCAGTTGACTACACAATGAACTTACTACTGAAAAAGGACCTGCGAGTCCTGGCCCGCTACTTGTGTCGCATTTTTCAGAATAGCGTCGTCCATGGGTGCTAGTGCCCAGCCTGACACGCACACGGGTCTCTTCCACTCCCACTGCCGGATCTCACGGTGCAGCCTACCTCAAGGGGTGACAGGAAGCTGCCGCCAATGGAAGCCAGGTATAAACGGCAGACCAATCACGACCCACACACATTACGCCACCCGCCCTCCCTGCGAGCCGGGAAAGCTTGTATGGATAACACAAGATATAGGGCAACATAGTAGAGTTTTTCCTCTGGTACAGGCAAAAATAACTAATAATCAAAAATAAATACGTCATTTAATGTTTGTATATATTCATTTTGTGTAAGAAATATGTACGACCATTGTGATTTGCAACTCGCAATTTGTGAGTCGCAAATCACAATGTAATACAGTGTCTCAGTCACTGTTTGCGATTCCCAATGGGGTAGCAAACTGCATCCCTCATGAATATTAACGAGGAACTCGCAATTTGCGACCCCATTTGGAATGACTGGCCCTCCCAGGTATGGTGGCGTGCTGGGCTCAGCAGACCTCCATGTCTGGGACTGCTTATAAATAAAGCAGTTTTTTTTATTTAAGTGCAGCCTGTTTCCCTAAAGGTAAACGGGATGCATTCAAAAAAAAGAAAAATTAAACATTTTTGTTTCATTTTTTTTAAGGGCAGGTAGTGGTCCCTGGGACCACTGCCTGCCCCTAAAAAAAATTCCCCCTGCATTGACAAAGGGGAAGGGGTCCCCGTGGGACCCCTTCCCTTTTGCGAGTGCTTTACTACCCTTCTAAGAAGGGTAGTAAACAGTCATACATAGTGCTCAGACTCGCTATTAGGAAGGGACACCCCCGGAACGCCCCTTCCTAACAGCGAGTCGCTAATCCTATTTAGCGAGTCACAAATAAATTACGACTCGCTAAATAGGGTTAGTGCATGGCACTATTGTAGTTTGCATGTGCAAACGGGTCGCAAACCCATTCGCACTTGCAAAATTGGGTCGTACATTTGGCCCATGATCTTTTAAATTGTTAAAAGTTATTCCGTTCCGTATTAAAGCAGGTACTCTTGGAGATTCCCGACATTTTGTTACAAAGCTGCTTGAAGAACTAGAGATATTTCTCTTTAGAACAAAAGGTAGTCCATTTTCTAACGCTAAAAGAATATGGAGTACAAAAAAACAGGGACCATGGTGATGCTGTTCCATTCTCTGCATAGTGTGGAGGGGTGAGTGTCTGTAGGTAGGAGGAAGGGCTGAGTGCTGGGAGTTCAGCGGGCTACAACACAGCATTTAGGCGGGTGGAAGGAGCGATGGCGGAAAGCAACCACAGAAGCCTGCGTTTGTCTGGGAGGGCAACATTGAAAACAAGCAGTAACGGCCCAAAAGACAACTGCTGCAGGGGCTGTGTGCCCTCAGAGGAGGCGGGAGGGGTTTATAACAGTGAAGAAAAAGGGGAATAAAAACTGGCAGAACAAGCAATGGCATCAATAAAGATAAAAAAAGTTCTCACAAATAGGAGATAAAGGCAGGAGCCAGCAAAGAAGACCAATGCGGGAATGAGCCAATAGTAAGCAGGGAATGGTGGTTTTATCGAATACAGCAGGTCTTGCAGACTGCGCATGCGCACTGCCAAGACTTGACCTAAAACACAGGGCCTCCTTTGCGCTTTTGTCTAATTGGGGGTTGGACGTTTCGGGGGCCGAGTCACAAAGGCGTCTAGGATCTGATGGCCCAGTGTACCAGTGTATCAGCAGATCTACTGCAGGAACCTGCTTTGGCCACATGTTTGCACTTCTAAATGTCCTTGAATCCACTCAGCCTTTTATTCCCCAGAGGGTAATAAAAATAAGTAACAATGAACTAGATTATAATAAATGTCTGTTACATAGATAGTCCTTGGGGTGAGTGTGTTCTTTAGAAATACATGTTATGTTATGCACAGGATTATAGTTCGCAGTTCCTACAGGCCCTTGCTTGCTAATTTTCCTGCGGGGTTTTAGATCGGGTCTAGGTCTGGTGTAAATCTAGTTTAGCCATGTGCAAGAGCTCATGTTATGAACATAAAAATTAAGACATAGAGAGGGGGTTTGGGTTCAGTCCCCTACAGCCATTGGTTGCTTCTGGTCAGCTCCCTTTAGCTCTGGGTCAGACTCCTTCCCGCCATTGCTTGTTCTGAAATCAGGCAAAATGTTCTGGAACTCAGTTGGTAAATTATAGTCATATTAGTATTGTGGATTCTATGGCAGGGCTGGAGGCTTCAGATTATGCTTTCTCTATTTCTTTACTGACTCACAGCAGCCAATGAGAATAAAGTAAACATTGTTTCCCATGAGGCTTTGAACCACGCCTCCTCAAACAACCAATAGTAACATATAACATACAAAACAGTGAGGCACCATCTTGGCTTCCTCTTTCTTTGCTGCTCAGCAGTCAAGATAAGTGTCTCTCTACTTTGTTCAGCTTTATCTAATTTATTAACTTTTTGATACCTTAATTGGTTTTATATGCATTTTATGTCATAATATAGATCGATGAGTGTATTTATTCATGTTTGTGCAGCGAGCTAGCGCTGCGCCGTGTTCACTGCGCGCGATCTTGTCTTTCTAATGTGATTATCCCAGCGCATGTTGTGAAGTAGTTTTTTCCACGTATTTTTTGCCCGTTTCCTCCAATTTTCCATGCTGCCAACTCGCGCTAATAGCGCATTGCTCGTCTCGCGCTTCGGGCTTGGGATGCGATGCCCCCAAACCCCCCCGCCCCCCCCCCCCCCCCCCCCCGGAGCGAGACGCATGCCGGAGCCCACCTGCGTGCGTCTCAGGAGCTTGCACGTGTACGTGAGCAGCTCCCTGTACAAGCCGGACAGACGCCTCGCCCCGGGCTGGTTCGTGGGTAATCGCAGCTGGCAGTCAGAGCAGATACTGGGCCTTAATGATATCTGGCAGCTTTTTTCAGGCATCGCTTGGGGAGAGCTTAACCCCTGCAGTACCAGTAATATTGGGAACTAATTTTTGGCAACCCTTCTCTGCACAGGCAGGTAGGGGTTTCTTCCCCTCCATTAGTCCTAGCGCCTAGAGCTTCTTAGATATCTGTGTGGCTCCACCACCCCGGCTTTGCTCCCGACCGACTCCCAGGTTCTGGAAGACTTGATGGCAGAAATAATTGAGCTTCCCCCTGGGGGGAACTTTGAGACATATATATTTCTATATATTTCACTGAGACATGTCAGACTGCGAGGTCTACGAGGAGGAGGTGGCTGCGTGTGATGTCCCTGATGAAGAAGGGTATTATTATGATGAATCTATGGAGGATATTATTGACAAGAGGTTAGATGACAAACTTGATAAGGTACTCTCCTCTGCCTTATGACCTATTTCCCAGCGTTTAGAACAACTGGTGGCAAGTAACCCTATCCCCTCGGGTACTCATACTCCTGCTTCTACCCCCGAACCAGCTGGGCTTCCCTGGCCTCACGTTCAAGCTTATTCAGCTCTATACAAGTCCAAAGTACAGGCCCAGGAGGATGCCTCTGCCCCCTCTCCTGCTCTTCTGATCCCTATCCCGGATACTACCACTGATACAGGCACAGACCCCGACTCTTCCCAAGAGTCTAGGCCACGTAAATGCGTCAAGAAGCGCAAACACTCTTCCTCTCCCGTCCATCCCTACCCCTTTTCATTTGACCCTTCAGACATTGTCCATCCCCGCTCTGCTGACCGGGCCTCCTCCCCAGCGGTAGCAGAGTTTAAGTAAACACATCTGAGGAAAAGTTTTATTAAGTTGGTTAGAGCCCGCCTAAAATCGGAATGTCCCCATCCAGACCTAGCGCATAAAGTGGCAGTTACCCCCGATATTGACTCTTCGATGACCACCTTTTTGAAAAAATACAAGAAAGACACCAAGGTGTTGGATGTTGCTGGCACTCTAGCCAACATTTTTGAACTAGCCCTGCAGGCGCAAGAGACGGGAACTGTTATTCATCCGGAGATCCAGGCTGGGTGGACCCAGAGGGCGAATTGCCTCCTTGGCAAGGCCAACTGCGCCCTCTCCTCAGAACGCCGCAAATCCGTTCTTTTGAGAATCGACTCGCAGCTTGTGGAATTGGCTGCTGCCGAACCAGGCCCTCTGGCTGAGGGGCAGTTATTTGGCGAACAATTCGTCAAGGACATAGCACAATTTGTCACTACCTTTGCTTCCTTAGACAATTCCCAGTCTTCACTAAAAAGACTGGGAGACACCAGGTCTCTGGTAGGGCCGGTTGTGGCAGGGGACGCTAGACCGTCCGCTACATCAACTCCAGTCCTCAGCAAGGTTTCACCCCTTGGCGCAGGGGGAACACCCAAGAGCCAGACCAGGCAGGCTTCTAACCATCCAGGTCTCGCAGCTTCCGTGGCCGCTTCAACAGAGGCGTCAAAAAGGGTTACAAAAACCTCTATGCCCAGTCATCTGGTAAGTCCTCTTCTGTTTCCAATGATCCCCCTCGGGGGCAGACTGTTACATTTTGTAGTGAACTGGACACGTCTAACCACAGATGAGTAGATTCTCCACACGGTCCAGGGGTATCATATAGAACTAGTAGATTCCAAGTGTCAGGTGGCCCCTCTTCGTCCTCTCCTTTTTTCCCTACAAGAACAAACTTTTATAGATTCCGAGCTTCAAGAGCTTTTGGCCAAGCAAGCTATTGCCGTAGGATCCTTTATTCCCGAAGGGGTTTGCAGCAATGTTTTCTTGGTGCAAAAGAAGGGAGTAGGCCAGAGACTGGTTCTAAATCTCAGGGAGTTCAACCCTTTTGTGGTGTACAGGCATTTTAAGAAGGAAGGGATCCATCTATTGTGAGTTCTTCTGTTAGAACAGGACTGGACGGACGGATTGGATCTGAAGAATGCCTACCTCATGGTCCCCATTTGCCCTTCTCATCAGAAGTTCCTTTAATTCTACTGGAAAGGGCAATGGTACCGGTATCGGTATCGCACACTACCCTTCGACCTGCCTCAGCGCCTTGGGTGTTTACCAAACTGTTAAAACCAGTGATAACTCGCCTATGAGAAATGGGAGTGTGCATGATCGTCGAGATGCTTCTTCTGGCACAAGATAGGAACCTTCTCCTCACTCACTTACGGTGGACAATGTCACTGTTACAGGAATTAGGTTTTGTCATAAATAGCAAGAAATCCACGATCATCCCGAATCAACAGGTAGAGTTCTTGGGGTTTCAGATAAATTCAATATCTGCCCATTTGCTTCTGCCCGCGACCAAACTCAGATCCATCAGGAGAGAGATCAGCTCCACCCTGTCGAAACAGATGATCTTGTTGCGAGTCTTAGCGAGGATTGTGGGCCTTCTTGTGTCCTCTATTCAGGGCATCTTTCAAGGTCCCCTCCATTACAAGGCCTTGCAATGCCTCAAGATTTACTATCTACAAAAAAGGTTTTCGTACAACCATCTGATTACCCTGTGCCCAGATGCTCGAGAGGAGTTTCTGTGGTGGTTAGAGCACATGACAGCTTGGAACGGAAGAGCGATTTTTGGTGCCTCCCCAGACGTTATAATAGAGTCCAATGCCAGCCGACGGGGTTGGGGCACTCCATGTGGAGACTTTGACACCAGCGGGTGTTGGTCAGCCGACGAGTTAAAGTTGCACATCAATTGCCTGAAACTGCTAGCAGGCTCCTTTGCCATAAAATCAATCTCTCCATTGAAGAGCAATTGTTGCATGCTTCTCAGGATGGACAATGTGTCAGCGGTGAGATACATCAATTGCCTAGGAGGGACGAGATCTCAAATGCTGGCAAACATTGTGAAGGAATTTTGGCATTTTTGTCTGGACCACAAGATCAGTGTGATAGCGGAATACCTGCCGGGCAAGCTCAATCAGGTAGTGGATTGGAACTCCAGGTTCCTGAGGGATCTCAGTGACTGGAAGCTTCACCCTTCCTTGTTTGTAGAGAACATTAGTATGCAAGGTCCCTGCATGATAGACCTCTTTGCTTATCACCTTACGGGATGCGTTCCTTCAACATTGGGGACCACATGGGAACTATGCCTTTCCCCCCATTGCTCTAATCCAGAGAGTGGCGGCCCAGACCAGTCTACAGATGGCATCAGTAGTGTTGGTCACACCCTTGTGGAAGGCTCATTCTTGGTTTCCGACATTATGGAGTTATCAGTGGACTTACCCTTTCAGCTTCCTGTGTTTTGGATGCTTCTCCAGGACCCAGTGGGGGCTCCTCATCCGCTGGTTCTGCAGAACCAACTATCCCTCATGGTTTGGACGCTCTCAGGAGACATGAGCGAATTGAGGGCCTTTCACCGGCGGCTGCCGAATTTTTACAACAAGCTGGGGGTCCATCCACTCGCAAACAGTATTCAGCTTCATGGATGTGATGGATGGGTTGGTGCCTTCCACGGCAGGTGGATCCCACGGGATCAGATGTAAAAGAAGTCTTAAATTTTTTATCAGAATATGCTGAATCTGGTCGTTCATATAGGTCTGTTAACTTCAGATCAGCGCTTTCGGCGGAATACAATCTTAGTGATGGTAAGCTGGTGGGGATGCATCCCCTGGTGTGTAAGTTGCTCAAGGGAATAAGGGTGGCTAGGCCGCCATGGCCCAGGTATACTACGTTATGGGATGTTTCTAAAGTTTTATTCTTATTGGAATCTTTGCCAGATAACAAGGATTTATCATTAAAGCAATTATCTGCCAAACTTACAATGTTATTGTGTTTGATCTCCTGTCGCAGAGTTTCTGAGGTGCGTGCTTTAGACTTGGCAGGAAGGATGTTCTCTCCACAGGGTGTCTCTTTCATCATTACGAGACGGACCAAGACTATGTCACGTTCGGTTGAGTATCCTGCTTTTCCACACCATGATAAATTATGTGTTTTGCAATGTTTGAACGTTTATGAAGAACATACACTGGTGCATATGACTGAACCCTTGGGTCAATTATTGTTAGCAATCCAAAAGCCCTTCAGACCTGTTTCAGCAGCCACCTTGGCAAGGTGGTCAGATGGGTTATGTCTGAATCAGTGTATGGTGCTGATTCTGCCAGAGGCGCTATCGCCTCTAAAGCATATATGTTGGGATCTCGATTGGAAAACATCCTGAAAGCTGCTGATTGGTCTTTGGATTCAATGTTTAAGGTATTTTATTACAAACCTATTACGCATGTTTCATCTGTTGTTGTTGATGAGCTTCGAACCAGCATAATCTGAAGCCGCCGGTCCTGGCATAGAATACAACATTTTCCAGCTATTGCAACAAGAATTTTAGATTCTATTAAGGACACGAAGGCAAGGATTATCCCACCCGTTGGGACAGGTAAAAGGTCAACTGTTACGTTGTAAGAGATGCATTTATGCAATGTTATACCCACCCTGAGACATCAAACCTTTCGGGTTCAGTATTTCAAACTTGTTTCTGTTTACAGGGACCGATTCTAAACAGAATTAATGTTCTGCTGTTCCTTGTGATGGATTGGCTCGTTGTTGGAGGATGGATATTGTACCCAGGATTCTTGGATCGTGTTCTCCGTTGAGAATTGGATCTGCTGTTATTACTCTCCGTTGAGAGTCAGGACTGTTACTTGTTTATTGGACACTTAAGGACTAGTTTGAAAAGAAAGAGAAAGCCAACATGGTGCCTATTAATTGTTTGAGGAGGTGTGGTTCAAAGCCTCATGGGAAATGAAGTTTTTTACAATGTTTACTTTATTCTCATTGGCTGCTGTGAGTCAGTAAAGAAATTTAGAAAGTATAATCCTTGCCGCCGTGTCCTTAATAGAATCTAAAATTCTTGTTGCGAAAGCCGGAAAATGTTGTATTCTTTTTTCCACTCTGGTTCTTTGGGAGTTGGGTGATTTGTTGAAGTCAATGGCTATACACAATATATTTTTGATTTTTATGCTTCGAAACAAACTGATGATGTATTTTCTTGTTCATTTATTTATAATAATTATTTTAACATTATTGTTGTACACACTTATTTAAAGCATCCATGGGCGTATTTTTGTATTTACTGTTATTGATACTGGTCTGTTTGAAAAGCTGCACGTTTTATTGTGGTTTTATGAATTTGCATCAATCCTTTTTGACTCACTGACTTTGTGAACCTAAATGGTACTTAGCTTCGCCTTTGCAGAAGTAATTTTTTTTGTCCTCATTTGCCTCATCCCCACTAACAAAAAAAAGGAGTAACCGCCATCTTTCATTTCGTGTCCTGGTGTTCTCGTTGTTTGCTGCCCTCAACCAAAGACACTAGATTACTCAAAGGAGGCTCGTGGGAAAAAGATTTATACTCCATCTAGGTTATTGCAAAACCTGTCGGACAATACAATATGGCTGGGAGGACCCTTTAGGAAGTCCGAGGAGCATTACAGGCATAATCATAGGACCCGGGGGGAAAAAAAAAACCTGACTCCTACTTCCAATTTCTCAACAGGTCCCAAAATGCCAAGTTGTTCTTATTACAGGACCTGGCCAAGTCAACCTTGGAGACTTCATACAGTGAGGACAGCCATTCTGAATGATTTGGTGCTGTTAGTTCCACCCAATGCTTGCATATTTGTCTCCTTGCCAGAAGCATTGCGTAGAAAAGCAAAGATTTTGCTGGGCCCACAATACTATCATCCAGGCCGAAGATAATTAGATGTAAGCTGATGGTCAAAGGGATTCCCAAGATGGATTCCATAGATGGCCTTTGCAGACGTTTGTTGGGATTCCTTTCTGCTACCCTGTATTTAGGATTTCTCAGTCAGTCAGGGATTTGAGACCTAGATTGGGATTGGGGCCTTGTGGACTTTCTGAGATGCTCTCACACTTCACTTTATAGTCTTAGCCTTTTTCTATTTTTTTAGAGTTCTTGGGCAGTCAAAAGATATTTATTTAACAACTGCTTACAAATATTTGTCTAAGGTTAATAGCTTGGAATTCATTACCCCACACTTTCTGGCACCCCAATTCTATACGTTTTTTTAGTGTGGTAGTGTGCTTACTAAATATTGTTGGTGTCAGGTCTGCAAACCACAAACCTCAAACACAACTTGGCCTGACAAGACCTAATACCCTGCATGTCACCCCACTTCAGGATCCTGGAAAGACCTACTTCTGCTCCTCATGGGTGACCGTCGACAGATTGCTTCTTGTGGCTCGACAATCCACCCTGCCATCACTGCACTCTGTCGTTGCATACTCTGCTGTCGCAGTTCGTGTCCACCACCATCACTTATGCATGGGTATATCTGGGTGAGCTGTCTTCCCACTATCAGTCACTCCACCACGGGTGATTATTCTGCATACTTTCTATAAATATTCTTGTACACTGTACTAATGTCTGTGGGGAAATGTTTTCAACTACTACAAAAGGAGATGTGTTTATAAAATAATTTTGCACATTATCTTCTTCACTTAGACATGTACATGGATAAAATTGCAAAAATGACTCTGGAAGATTGGTCGTACTGTCCCCGGGTTGGATCAATAGTCCTAATGACCACAACACCACCTCTGTCGATTTACAGTACTGTATGCAACTTATCAGCCAGAGAGACCTGCCAGGTTCTTGTCTATAGCCTCCCGAGCCACCACTTCCTGGTTTAGTCGATGAGAAAACGGAGGCAAATGGAGGTAAATTATTGTCCCAGGACGGTACAATTTGGGTCAAGCGTGGAATCCAGAACTTAAAGTTAGGTCTCATGGTTCTGTAGCCAACAACTTACTAATTGGACAGCGTCCTCTCACCACGTACCTGTTGGTGGAAAGAAGCCTGTGGTAAACTACTTCTCTATTATTCCTCACAGTACTGCCCTGTTGGAATGTTCACGACATCATAGAATGCCTGAGTGCCCATCTGTGGCTAGAGTGTCAGTTGGTCATCTCAGGCTGAGCTGCTGGGAGCTTGCTCCTGGTGGGGCTGCATCTATACCTTCCATCGTATCCTACTCACCTATCCTAGAACCAAGCTACAATAAATGATTTCTAAACTATACAGCTGGACTCTGTATCTTCCTTTACCACAAAGCCCTTGCATAAAACACTGAATTACCACTGGTGGTAATGATGGGGGTGATTTGCAAGACAAACCCAAACAAAGGTACCATCTCAAAAGCCTCTAAGTTAAATGTTCTGCTGTCATAGAAACGAACAACATAGCAGCAAATGGATGTTGTTCCCCCTCTCCATTTCTGCCATTATCTCTTTCAGCTATCAAGTGGTTTCTTTTTCTACTAATTGTCCTCGCTCAATACGTATTGTCCTGGTTAGTTAGAGCTCTGCTGTCCTTATTTGCTTGTTTTTTTATGCACGGTTCCATTTTAACTAAAATCCTCATTTATTTTTTATTGTCCCCTTTCACTCTCTACTATAATAGTTTGCTTTCAAATGTCCTTTTTGCTATCAAGTGCATTTTTATTTTACCTTGCCTTCTTTTGCAACATGTCCTCTTCTGCTACATTTTAGCCTCTATTGCTTTCCATTGTTCGCGTTTGTCTTTAGTGTCCTTGCTTTCTATTGGTCGGTTTTGCGGTCTATTGTCCTATTTTGTTATATGATGTTTATTATCCTCTTTTGCTCTCTGTTTTCTTTTTCTTCCTTTGTACATGTGCCTTATAGTCCTCTTGTGCTCTTTGCTGTCCTCTTTTGATATCTATGAATCTTTTGTGCATTCTGTTGGCCTTTAGGTTCTTTTTCTATTCCTCCCACCCATCTTTACCCCAACTCATTACTCTCCCTTGTCGCGCCACATAAAATGCATGGAGTAATCCATCCCCCATTACTTTTTTCCCTCTCTTCCCGCATATTAATTAGTATTAATGTATCCCTTCTTCTCCAGTCTCTACAAAATGGAAATCCATATAGTGATCAGTGTTCCTGCATATGCCTTATGGTTGCGCGGTTATAAATTGAGCGGTACTGCTTCGGTCTGATGGTGACGATACCATTAGCCTCGGCCACACAATGTTGTGCAGAAGTCGTTTGTCCTTTCCCAACATTATTGAAATTCTGTGGAGCTGGATGGATGGAGTTACACATTTGGGTTATGATTTATTGGTTCCTATATTGGTCTATAATGCAGATTTATATATTACTGGTCTCCTTTATTTAGCATATTTTGAATCTAACTGTATTAGTAAATCTCTGGGACTTGAGCACATTATGTCCCAATATTCCTTTATATGGTAAACTCAATTTTTTTTTATGCACTATGGTGTAATACAGATTAGTTGCTGACGGCAAGTTGTGCTCCCTTTTTGCACTCACTCTTACTTACCACTAGCTTAGGGTGAACACCTCAGGTGCTGAAATGTTCACCTACAAATCACTGATTTCAGGTGTGTTAGTCTAAATAGTTCAAAGGAAGCAATTCAAAACAACAACCCCCAGAATCCATTTGGCTATCGCACAAAACTGTAGTCAGGATTGGAAATACTGTCCATTCTGACCTGGGGGGAGGTGGGCACCCTGCACTAGGGTGGAGTTCTAACATTGTTCAATTACTTGCATACTTAAATAGATGGGTTTTGACTGCTTTTTTTAAATTCCTTCATGTTACATTTAACCACTTTGATGCATATACTCAACATTTATACTTCACACTAGTAACTGGATTCCTCTTGGCGTGTAAATGAAATCAACTCAATGGAACTCATTTAAAGAACCTTCAAAGGCTGAAAGGCTGCGTCAAGTTTTTCGGGACTGGAACCGTAGGCTGTAGGCTTTACTCATACCTCCATAACAGATGCTCTACATACTGAGATGTTTTAGCAGCAAGCAAGAAAGAATGGCCTATAAGGGACCTGTAAACATCTGACTGTGCAGATCTCACATGCACAAGGGCAGCTTCACAATACTTCCTCCTAGGAAAACTTGAAGGGTGGATGAGGAAGAGAGAAAAAAATCTTCATAGGTTTTTGGGACGTTGTTTTCCCACATAATGGCAACCCACACACCTTATTTTGCCAGGATGGCAGGGCTCTGAGTTTTCCCAGGTCCATACTTGAGTAGCTCGTCCAGTCCAGGTTTTTATTTCGCATTCTGTAACTTGCAGCAATGTTTTCCCATTATAAAATCAGGACTACAAGTCCCGGGCTTATGTCCTCCATTTTTAGGTCGAACCTGCAAGAGCATGCAAATTTGCTTGCGAGACTCTTGTCTCTAATATTGGGCTAGGAACCCGCCCATAGCTTACCATTCGGTGGCATCATTGTCGCTCTTCTATGCTGCCTTCTCATTAGTCAACGTTTCCCATGCGTCACTTCTATTTCTAACCGTGGCACACGCAAGGTGTACAGATTAATTAGTTTGATTAGTGTTCCTCCAGTGGCTATCCGCTGCTCGCGCTGTGATTGAGGTACTATTTCTCCTTTTGCTTATAATTCTGATTTCTTGTTAGTACCCTGCATGTGCCCCTGTTACTTCCACCATGTGACAGTTATTCTTAAGAAAGGCAGAAAGTTTTGTGTACAAAATAAACAGAGGAGAAACCGGGGAGAGGAGGTGGCGTAACACTCAGAGCTGCCGACTTTGGTGCTGGCAAACAAGGTTTGAGTCTCGGCATTGACTCAACATACTGTGATTCTGGGCAAATCACCTAACTCCCCGTGGCACAGAAAAAGAATGTGTCCTTGTGTAATGCAACTGGTGCTCATGTAAAGCGCTCCAATACCATGGGGCTAAGTTTGGGCTCTATAAAACTACAATAAAAAAATAAACCGGTGTAACTTGATCCTGTTTGTCAGGGTGTTACTTGTCAGAATGAAGGCCCAGATTAATACCCATAAATGCAGTACTAAACCGCTTCAATAATGTCCTAGTATCTCATGTGTAAGGTTACTTAATGTACAGGAAACATTCAAATCTTCTAATTATTGTTTTCTAGGTGTGCCCAGAATAGGTTTCTAACATTATCTAAATGCCCATTTCTCTCGGTAATATATGATTAAAAGAATGTTGGGGTTGGGCAGGGTAGTAAATGAAAGCTATAGCATACCTTACCTTACATACATCGTATGGTTGAAGTTGTTTCAAGCTGCAAAAATTATAGTGGTCATTGTGTTGTAATATTGCTTTACATTATAACGCAGTTACTGGGTCTGTGTATATGATGTAGAACTATCTTTCCTCCGAGGGGTGGGGGTGCTATAAAAGGGAAAGGCCAGACTCTAAATAGGTTCATCTTTGTAGAAACGCTGACTCAACCATGCTTAAGGAATATAAAAAGGTGCCACTAATAAACAAATTGTGTTTATATAGCACTATAACTAATTAGTATATGCAATATATAAACCTGAAAGAATGAAAAGATGAGTTGGTCCAGTCGAGATTAAATTATTGAGCAGCAGATCATACCAAATGCCCCCAATAAAGGATTATTGTGAATAGCCATTTTATCTTGTGTTTAAGTGTTAAAGTCCCAAAATAAAGTGAAATAAGATTTCACTGTGAAATCCCAAAACCGTCAAAAGTGGAAAAAAAGTAACCACTAATATGAGAATAAAAATTGCTTTCTGTATTTTTTAGATATGTAAGCTTCCAGATACCGTTTCCTTTCCCCACATTAGCACCTATCAGCTTTTACTTTCACAATAAGTTGTCCCTTTTAAACTAGATCCTATGGCAAGATGTAGTAGCAGTTTATTTGTGGCATCTGCTCTAGGGGCTTTAGTCACCGTATTCCTGCTGTCAGAACTGTGCAGTGCTTTATTAGGTTGAGCTTAGGCAGCACACATGCGCTGACTTTGAGACATATGGTAATCAGTCTATGTGCTCCAAGCACGCCGAGTGCTTACATTGGTTCTTTCCTCTGCTTTTAATAATTCCTTTGCTTTTGTTGGTGAATAGTATACATTTGTCCCACCTTTTGGCTGTTTTGTTCCGCCCTGGAGACTGCCCCTGCTACATGGGTCCTTTCACCATTCGCCATATGCTTAATTTTGGTGCAGTACTCCTTTACGTTCTCTCCTGGCTGCTACACATTTTGTTCCTCGGCACGCTTTCACTGGGAGGGAGTTCAACCATTGCCGTAGTACGATTGCCATTTGTAAGGCATTTGCAATTTTATTCGGTTTTGCTTTTGTTTAATTCCATTTGTTCCGAACAGCATATTTTTTGTAGGCATGGGAAGAGCCGATGACAAGAGTCAAACCCAGTTCCCCAATCCCATAGTCGATATCTCTATATGTTACGCCATGTTGCCCAATATTTTGAAACAAATTAGTTATGTTGGATTCATTTTATGAATGATTGCTTTTTATTAGGCACACACAGGATTGCAGAGGGCACTTCGTATTGCAGGATTCATATAACGCTTCATACCCCATTACGGAGTATCCTCAGAGCGGTTGCACAAGATACCGTGGTGGTGTGCCTGGTTATCTGGAAAACACACCAGAGGATTATTTCTTTAAGCAACTTTAATGTTATTTTTGAGCAAATTAACAAATACTCTCGTCAATTTGCTAGGCTTAGAATGTTTAAACTAACTGCAGGCACAGCATTTTAAGAAACTTTAAAGTGTTTGCATTTTAAAGTAACTCTTATCAACATGAAACGTGTTGAGATCGTTTTTGAGCAGGAAAGTCCGATTGACTGAGAGAGCGATGGATTACAGTCTCATTGGGCTGCGCCCACCGGTCCCCAGAGGGTTTGTGGGAGGCGGCACTGTCAAAGTGGCCTACACTGAGCAAACTGCTTCAGTGTGAGCACTAGAAAAAAAATTCTGCATGAAAACAAAACAGGTTTCAAGAACAACCAACAATAGTGCACATTTTCGGTGCTCTTGTATGTGCTCTCGGTGACGGGGGATTAGAAGGTTTGGGTTGCAAACGTGCACACCCCTTCTCTGTCCACAACCTTACTGGTGCATTGAGGCACTCTCTATGGAACCACTTGGAAAAATCTTCCTAGCCATATTTCAACGGCAATGTCCTCTTGTGATGCAGAGCATTTTTAAGTTTAAAACGTAAAGGAAGTGTGTGTGTCTACACAGCCTCCAAATAAGTAACTCACTGTTGCCACCATCTATTTATGATGGAGCTTTGGGGCACTGGATGCCTGTCAGCAAGATGTAAACATTAAACAATAAGGCAATGAGTCAAAATGGTGCCGTATTGTTTAACTTTTACCTGTAACACGTGGTGCTATTTCAAATCCTAAAAAGAAATGTCCTGTGAAGTTGGTAGTGGTTTGTTCTTTTTAAGGTAAGCAAGCCAACAAAGGAACATGGAGAGCCGAGCCGAGGGTTGGCTCTAGGTCTAAGAGCCCACATATGAGCCGAGCCGTGACACTATTTGGTATGTCTTCAAAATTTAGAAAAGGACATTTATTTCGCAGTGAACAAGTTTTACCTTAAGACATGGGATTAGATCTCTGCTTAGAGAAGGATTTATTAACAGTGATAGATTTTAAACATGAACTGAGAAACATTCCTGCCCCCACCCTTATGACAATTCTAGTAGTGAACTAAGAGGCAAGGCAGTTGTTATGTGCACCCTCCATCTAGCCTAGATTCTTATAGATGGATAAACATTAAAGGCTCAATTCCTTGGTTGGCATATGTAAAAGATTCACTCAATGGGGTCGATCTTTCGCATGCATTTTCTGACACAGTCTCATGCAGGGCAGGACTGAGAACCAAAACCGGCCCTGGCAAAGTGCTCGGACGGCCTCCCTCCCCCCAAACACCCACCCCGGGGTTGGGGGTGCCGCCGAGCTCTTTGCCGGGCCGGTTTTCAGCCGATTTTGTTACAGGGCCGATATTGGCCCTGTAACAAAACCAGCCCCACCCTTGCGGCGCACCGGGGGATGCCCATGCAATAATGGAGCTAATCAATCAATGGTTCATTTTCTTTTCTTTTGTACATTGTATGAATTGTATACTAAAAGTTTTCTGGTTCCTTTTATGAGACTAAGGAATTTAAGATATTGACTTCCTGCTTACCATTTTCTCCAGCGACTCAGACCAAGAAACTTGTATTGCTGTAAGCTGATTTCTTCATGCTGCTGTACGATCACAGGCACTAGGCACTTTATTTAAATGTGATAATTGTTTCATCCGGATTTTATTGTGTGTGTTAATTTTTTAATCTGTGTCAATTGGCGGCGTATTTTATCACTCTGCATTTTATATCTTGTACTTATATGTATGCATATTATTATAGTTGTATTATCAGCCCAATAATGTTATTCAAAATAAAAACTAATCATTGAAGGCTATTAAATCAAACAAAATTAGACATTATTGTATAGTGTACATCCTGAACTTTCATATTTTATGTTTTTCACATATATGATAATGAACAAAATGGAGGCTTGGTGAAATTTTTTTCGGCCGAGAATCATACAATTCGGTCAAGCAAGGAAGCTAGGATTGTTCCCAGCTTTTCCATTTTACACTATCTACTTCAGCCACTGACGAGTATCTTTTTCTGACATTAAAGGTTAATGATTTGGCCTTCATACCCATTGAGACTTGTACTAGCTAAATAACCGCATTACCCTGTTAAAAAGGTGTCTGTCTGTACCCCCAGATGTTTTGTCGAGAGGCAGGAATGTGTGCTGTCTGATCCCACCCACCCCAGATTTGGAGTGCTGCTTTTCTCTATCCAGGATGTGGCATTACAGTGATAACTTCTAACTGTGAAACCGGGTTCGAGTCTCCGTGTCGGCTCAGCATTCGGTGATTCTGGCCCCTGAGATAAAAAAAAACTTTAGCATAAAGAAAGACTCATTGACACTCATTTATTGGCTGATTCGTACAAAGTGAAACCAGAAAACCTGGAAGTATTGTGGCTTCCTCGCTTAAATTGTGATATCAGGCAATATTTCACGTAAACTTTTTTTTTCTTCATTATCGCGTACCAAAGCACTTCCAGATATTTGAGTTAAGACTACCAGTTGTAGAAAAATAACACTTTAAATAACTGCTTCTCATTGTCATGCTATAACATGCCTACTGGTGTCGAAGCTTCCACGTTAATGAACAGTAGATATTGTAGCATCCAGGATAATGTGCTGCATGACTAAATACTTAAAAGGTCCCAAAGGCGATACCTATTGACTATGCCAATGCTTGTTTCCATTGTTTGTCTTTCTGTAAAGGATACAAGGTCTGCGCAAGTAAAGAGCGGTTTCCACCCATCTACCCTGTTTTGCTTCTGCATCCATCCTCAGCATATTTTGTTTTTTAGTCAATGAAAATTACACGACCGTCCAATTCAATAAAAAAAAATTTTTTTTAACCATGTTGGACAGCATCAGAGATACTATACAGCATGGCTATAATACATTGGCACAGCCAATAGGTCCTATATGTGAAACCTACTGTATTTGCCAATGCTTGTTGGCATTTGTCTGGATAAAGTAGATCCAGGGAGTATACGCTTGCTTGCCACAGATTTTGTCCGGCTCAGCAATTCCTGTTGATGTAAAGGGATGGGAGAGTGAGTCATCAGCAGTCTATCAGGGGCACCAATGCACGCCTGTTGGTGCAATCCCCTCTTTAGCTCAGCTGTGGCGGCTACGCCGCAACATCCATTAGCCCACGCCATTCCCACGGGTAGTGTTGGTTAATAAATAATGCCTTTTACAGTTTAACTGCAACCTGGCGGAGAGGGAGGCTAGCAGAGAGCAAGTCTTTTATAAAAGAGTGATTTCAAACGCAGGCCTGTGTTCATCAATTGTGTTATGTGGTTTCTGATATAGCGCCTTACAAAGCCTAGACCACCTGAAAGCGCACAGAGGCCACTATGTTTACATACATACCAACATTTTTAAATAGAAAAGTCTGAGATTTCATAAAAAAATCTGGGGAAATCCATTTTCCCCCATTGACTTCTATTGAGGCAGAGGCAATTTTATACAGGAGACGGCTCAAACAAAGTAATTTATGGTTTTAAAAATCATGTTCCTCCGGCCTGAATTGGGTCAGTTGGCATGTATGTGTTTACAGCCGGCATTGATTACGAATTACATTCATCAGCCAGCCATTACTACCTATTCTTCAGTTTTCTTCTGGGAACCTTTAGCATGGGCTACCTCTTGGGGGCTAGTCGGCAGCATGAACACGACAGAAGCTAGAGCTTTAGACAGTTGTCCTTCATCCGGTCGGCGACGTTCATCATACATCCGTGGAAGCTGCCTTTGGTGGTGGAGGGGTCTTCTCACAGCAAGAGGCTGAGCTGTGTGTCATCGGCAAAGGAGATGATACTGAGTCTGTGTGATCTGACTGTGTCGGCCAGGGGAGGTCATGTAATTGTTGAAGAGGGTGGGCTGAGGGACAATCCTTGGTGGGCACTTACACTTCCCTGAAGATAATCTTTTCCACAACTTTACTGTACTGGGGCCCTACTGCATCTCAATCATATCTCGATTGTCATGTTATGATCTCATATTGTTTGAAACTTGAAAACTCATACTTTTTATTAACAAAAAAAAAAGACACAGGGAAAGGTGGTTAAAACCGGAAGCCTCAACAATTCACCTCTGCACATTCTGCACCCACTTTGCATTTTCAACACTTCCTCAAGGGACCTACTTTGCACACCATAAAAGCACATAAACAAACAGGTCTCACAAGGTGAGTATAACTCTACCGAGCTTATGTGGTCTTCAGCTGTGGGTTTAGATACAAGGGAATGTTCCTGGAAGGAAGAGGATGGTGAACTCTCCCTGGTGAAGGGGGGCAACGCCAAAAATATTGGTGGCGAAGGCAGCAGTGGTGACGCTTCCAGTGACAACAGAGAGGAAAGGCGTGCAGATGAGCAAGTGACAAGCTTTGCACGGTTGATGATGTGCTCAATTCATAATTTACTAGGAGTCACCAGCTGCAGACAGGGGGGAGGATGCTCAGCTGGTGGAGTGGAAGCGCATAAAGTTCTCCAACTGCTTCCTCCATCTTTGACTCCACTTTGGAAAGTGTGAATAAGACTCGAGTGAGGAAAAGGTCCTGATGAGTTTAATGGACTACGAGAACCATCAGGTCAATGAGAAGGTAAGAGCTGGGTCTGGGGAGACATGGGGCGATGGTTGACACATTTCATAACCAGAAGGAAAATTTGACCAAGGTGTGACGTCCCCGGGAGCTAGACCCCCTCTTTCATGTCTAGCCAGGTGAAGGCAATGAGAGGCACATCCTATTACTACGCTGAACATGGATGGAAATCATGTAGTCAACACTGTGTCCGAAGCGGTTTATGCAAGGCAGGTAAAAAAGAAATAGGATGCTTTGGTACCACTGATTAAAACCCACCTCACCAACCCCCACCCGTAACAGCCAGGGAGACCCACTACTTTCGCACATTGTCTTAATTTATTTATTCACCAAGCTGCAAGTGGCTGAATCAACCAAAGGTTACCAAATGACCACAGGAGTGCTTCAGGCAAAGAACCTACTTTTAAAGGGCTTGTTTCTTTTACCAGGAATAAAACCCATAGAAAACGTAAGCAGACCACGTCATTGAGGTTCTAAGGTAGCAGCTCACAAACATATAAGGCTCTTAGTTCCATAAGCTTTGTTTTCATTTCGCCGCAGGGTGGCATCACACAGGTAAGGCCTTTCATCCTTTTTAAAAATGAATGTAGGAGATTTCACTTTGAGGTGTAGGTTAAGATAGCTGCTATCTTTGCAATAATGGCTATATATAAAATATAGAAGGATGCCATCCAGGAACTAACCTCACCATGACACATCGTCAGACGACTATGCCAAGTCAAGGAAAGTACAAGCAGTTCAACCGGGCAGGAGCAGTCAAAATGGCCTGTTGGGCTTCCGGCCAACAATTGTAGGGCCCTTCGGGATGTTAATGGACTGGGCATCAAGAAAAGTCAATAGCTACTCAGAATGGAAGCTATAATTTGAAACAATAAGAACCAGAGCCAAGGAGGTGGAGGGATTGCTTCCCCGTGATGTTGGTTTCGGGAAGCCTCGCCTAGGTTGGAGGAGCACACTGGCCATTTGTGGAGACGGTGGTCTCTAGGGGGTACCAGCCCTGAACAAGTACTGGCCTGTTTATGATAACAGTAGGACAGCTAAGGATGACCTCGCCAGGGTTGAAAGGTGCTTTACTGAACTGAGGAGACTTTAGAATTCTTGAGTCGTCCAAACAGAGCACTCCCCGGAGGCCAGCCTGGGATATCTAAGGTGAATACATTGGAAGGAACACCTGCCACAGAGTAACAAGTGAGAAAGTGTCAGAAGAGAGCAAGAGGGCATAGAAACTATCTTGATATATCATAAATTTGCAATCCTTTAAAAATTATAGAATATACTTGGCGGTTCGGTTTGGCTTTTAGCGATTTTCAAAGGAAATCTGTGCACGCGCCAATTCCAAGCCTGCGGGTGCTTATTAATAAAATAAACATGAGTCAGAGAATCACAGAGTCAGGCGACAAGGGGTTCCCCAGCAACCCATGGGAATAAAGCGGAGATAAGACATCCATTTATATGTTTACATACATAGGGCCGCAATGGAGATCATGGGATGAGAATGGAACAAAGATGGTACATTCCTACAAGATCTGAAACTCAAGGAAGAGTGCAAAAAAGAACCTTGAAATGATACAGAAATGTACACTTTAGGCGCAGGGCTAGCTATTACATCATTTCACACATACACCGCCAGGCACAGGAGCCAGGCTTTACATGTCAGGGAGGGAAACACAGTTGGCAGCATTGAGCATTAAGATGACTGCCATGGATACAGTAATATTTTTAATTAAACACTGAATTAGTGGCATGGAGTGGCACCACGTAAATGTAAATGTATTTGAGCTTATATAGCGCACAGCTACCCGCAGTGGGTTTCCCGGCGCTTGCTTAGGGAACCCGTCCTGGTATTCCCCTGTGAGATAACCCCAGCAGGGTATCCACAAGGTGAAAGCCAGGCATCCCGCCGCGAGGGGCCGTTGTGGAGATTAAGCAAGCTATTGCCCAGAGTCGCAGAGTGTGAACCCGTGAGTCGAGGAGGCACCGGGACGAGAATTATCGAGTCCGTGGAATTTTTGAGCCCAAGAGCCGCCAAGGCGGGGAATTGAACCCTGGTCCAGGGCCGATCTCAGATTCCGGGTCTGTCGCCTCTAACCCCTGAGCCACACTTCTCCACGTAGGAATGACGGTTTTGTGTGATATGTAATAAACCATGAAAACCTTTTGCATGCAGCATTTCATGAATTATTGATGTATTTTAGAAGGATCCAGAGAATCGTAAAATCACAAAACAACTACAAAACAAAATACAACATTTCAAAGTCATCCTGTGCAATCAACAATAAAAGATGTGTCATGTGAAGTTCACTGTACAAACTGTATTTTTCTAAAAATCCTGGGTAAAGATGGAGTAGGAATATTCAATTGATTGAAAATTGATCGCCTGTAAATTTGATTCGCAAAGAAGTAGCTTTTTGGTTGTTTAACCAATTCCTGCTAAACTAACAAGGATGAACTGTACCGACGCACTACTTTTAATTCATTTATTTGGCCAATTCTACAAAATTTTATCAGATTCAGTGCCTAATTCCAGTACATATATTGTTTAATGTTAGAGATTTAAGTTCACCAGATCGGGTGAGTTAGGGGATTAATGCATCTACTCCAGGGAGTGTATTTGGCCTAATGGTTTTAATCCTGGCATGCCCGTTTAGACTTTTATCCTTCCCGGGTCAATAATAGTACCATTGAGTTGGGTACCAATAAAGTTATTCACCACCAAAATTCCCCAAGCTGAGAGAGTGCGTGTCACAATGACAGATGCTATTTTATGGTGCAGTCATGTGCCCCATCAGTGCCAGCCAGCTAACATCTATCTCTGTAAGTATCAGGAAGGCCAAAGGTTGCTGAGATACTGTACTGCTGTGCCTCTGCACGTGGGCAAAGGTCCATGCAGTGCATTATGGGTAGTTGACCTTTGAAGAGTCCTCTTGGGGGAGGGGAAGGATTACTTAATCTGGACGGCTGATTATCTCATATTGTGGACACACCGATTAGTAGCTGGACCTATGCCTAGCTGCTTGCATTGAGTAATAAAGCTGGAGCTGCCCTCCAGGTCTCTGACCATCTTCTGGGCTGTGACCCTTTAAGGACACCGTTGATGTGTGGTGCATCCTCCCTCCCTCCCAGAACCAAGCTTGAAGGTTCTGCCGGCCTGCCCTGCTAGCATCTCATGAGGACATTGGAGGAGGACTCCTTAAGAAAGGAGCAGGACGACAACTGATTTTCGCGAACCCCTGGAGAACCCCGCCAACTCCTTACCCGAGACAGAGGTGGACTGCTGGACAGATGAATGGCCATAAGTGCAGGTCAGACAGATGGTGGCTCTCCCTGGTGAACATTCCCTTCACCCTAGTTCCGTGGTCCAGGACCTGTTTGGATATCCCCCTAGTAGGATCTAGAGAGCATCGTACTCTACCGCGAGCCCCCGTGTGCTTGTTACTCACACTGATCACTATGGGTCAGTTTGTGCCCGCCTGCACGGACAATGTATCTTTCCTTCGCAGGTCGTCCTGAAGGAACAGCCTTTCTCAAACATGGAAAGGGAAAGAACTAATACACTTAAAACAGCAGCAAAACATCTCCATAAAAGACGTATTGGATATCCTTAGTGCATTAACACTCAAAGTAGCCTCCCTGCTTCATTTGCTGTGTTCAAGAGAAGCATGTCCAATAAATTAATTAACATACAAATGTAAATGAACCAGTAGTCTACAGGGGCTCATTTGCAAAGTTGCATGCATAATAACCTTCGTGATTCAGAGTAGGCTTTGGTGGTAATAGAAACCACTAATCCTCCTCATCAATGGATTTTTTTCAATGATTATATACTTCAGATTAACCATTATGACTCCCAAAAAAGTTTATAATGCACTTAGCAGGTGGCTTTCCCAAAACAAATCCTTCTATCTTTTCCTACACATATTTCATACTTTCTTGGCATGTGTGGCCACTGTATATTGCACTGCTGGAATGCCTGTGGAGTGCTAAAATAGATTGTCAAGCCGCCTCAAACAAACACAGAAGAAACACAAAAATAATGAAGAGAATGAGAACGAAAAAAGGATCCCAGCTATAGATCTCAAGTAAAGTGTGGGATATGAAGACTAATCCCGGCTCCCAAAACTGTGTGATCCTCGCCAACCTCTGCTCCCTTATTTGCTAAAAAGGGGGAGTTGGATTCGAAAATACATTATTAAAATAATAACTGGCCTTGACTGTTCCTACCATCCCAAGATCCAGTGGTCTAATCAATCAATCATAGAATTTGTAAAGCGCACTACTTACCCGTGAGGGTCTCTAGATGCTGAGGTGCGGGGGCTGCTGCTCCTGCTCGAAGAGCCAGGTCTTGAGGAGCCTCCTGAAAGTGAGCAGATCCTGGGTCTGCCGCAGGTGGGTGGGGAGGGTGTTCCAGGTCTTGGCGACGAGGAAGGAGAAGGATCTGCGGCCGGACTTTGTACGTTGGATTCGCGGGACGGCGGAGAGGACGAGGCTGGCGGAGCGAAGCTGGCGGGCGAGGGTGTAGAAGTTGAGTCTGTTGTTCAGGTAGTCTGGTCCGGTGTTGTGGAGTGCTTTGTGTGGTTAAAACTTATGCTCTTGGAATACAAATTGCCCTTAATACAGAGCCCCTTTGACCTTCCTCATGGCTCCTAACCTGGGTTTATGGAAGTTGGAAGATTGCAACACCTACTCAAGGAGTCCAAAACATCTTAGAAATTTAAATAATATTGGCAGATTAATAAAGAATTCAGACAGACAGACAGACAGACAGACAGACAGACAGACAGACAGACAGACAGACAGACAGACAGACAGATAGATAGATAGATAGATAGATAGATAGATAGATAGATGAAATGCAAAATTGAACAGTTTAAAACATTGTATAAATGGGAAGGTATTTGAAATTGGAGTGTAAAAATTAACTTGGTCTCATTAGCTTAGTTTCTGGGAGTAGTTCAAGCACAACAAACAGAATCCAATATGGAAAATTGGTGGCCCCAATTGAAGTACTGTATACTACTGTCCAGCGTATCACTTCATCTTTTAGAAATAAACCAAATTTTGAAAAGCTCCAACATTCCCATTAAAATAAAAATGTCTTTATTTGTATCTTTTTTTTGTTTGTGAATTAAAATATTCCATAATACGAGTATTTGTTTGATGTGTATTTTTTATCTGCAATTTTTTTATTGACTGATAATAGATATTGCATAGGCCAGGGTCCTTGACTGGTAGAGATTCAGTGGAGCCCCACAGATATCAAAAGGTTAAGACCCACTGCATTAGAGCCTTCATGAATATGTTGTCTTTAGCATCATTTTCAACAAGGAAAGCTGAATCCTGGTGATATTTTGATCACTTGCGCATGATCAGTCTCAGAATCACTAGAGGATCAGACCTGAAGGTCTCCTTCCTTCTATCCCCAGTGTTACACCAACAGACCACATCCTTGGCGCACTACGGAAGAGTTCGGCGAGGACTTGCATCCGTGGCCAACCACAACCAACCGCCTCCACTCAGGACATGTGCCAACAAGCGGTGAGCACATTAGCCAAGTCATGCTGCTTTTCAGGACAGAAACAGAAGAAACCATATTTGCACCTTCAGCGCGTGCAGAGAGTACATCGAAGGCAGAAGGCCACGCGCTCAGAAGATGTAGGGTTCTCCAAACCAGTACCTTTGAGGGGGTCGCTTTTTTCTGTATGAGTTTTCTAGAGTTTCAAGCGCATGCTTGTGCAAAGGTTTGCAGTCAGGGACGGACTGGCCGTAGCGGGCACCGGGTGTTTCCCCGGTAGGCTGCCAGGACTGGTTTTGGGCCCCTGGGGGCTGTTCTTGTTACAGGGCCATTTTTGCAGCATAGCTGCAATGTCGGCCCCTGTAACAAATTCGGCCGACATTGGCCTTGGCAAACAGTACAGCCGCACCCCCAACACAGCGGGGGGTGGCCAAGCACTTTGCCAGGGCCAGTTTTGGTTCCCAGTCCGGCCCTGTTTGCAGTGGTAGTGGAGGGGGGAGTCATCACTGCTGCGGGAGTTTGCCTGATGTTTGCACACAACTGGTCCAGTCCTTCCCAGGCACAGGACTGACTGTTGGCCTGTCTCAGTCCTGGAAGCGAGGATGTGAGACTGACAGGAGAGGCCAAAGGACAGAAAGGCTGGTCTCAGCTCTTAAACTTTCTAGGTTGTTCCTAAACAACATAAAGGTAGTTAACAGGTTTGAGTTGAGGCGTTCGCAAATGCTTTGATTTTAGAGACATTAGAGAGCAGAAACAACACAATCTAAACAAGCATTGGCAAAGCCAATAGGTCTTACTTATGCAAGAGCTATTGGCTTTGCCAATATGTTTTAGCCATCTTGTATAGCAGAGTGGCAGCTGTTCAGAATAGCTATAAGTTAGTAGGGTAATGGAGAGTGGTGTGGAGTTTCATAAAGTGGAATAGAGTGGAGTGCTATAGAGTGGCACAGAGTGGCCTACAGTAGAGTTGAGTGGAGCGGGGAGGAGTGAAACGGAGCGTCATGGAGAAGCACACATTGTTGCAGAGTGTTGTGGAGGGAGCACAGTTTTATACAGTGGAAGGGCATAGAGTTGAGTGGCGTAGAGTGGAACACATTGTCAGAGTTGGGTAAAGTGTTGGAGTGAAGTCGCATAGACTTCATGGAATAGTGTAGAGCAGAGTGGCGTGGCATAGAGGGCGTGGCATAGAGGGCGATGCATAGAGTCGAGTAGAGTGTTGTAGAGTAGAGCAGTGTACAAATCCGTAGATTGTCAGAGTGCAGTGGAGTGGAGAAGCGCATCACAGAAGATAGTCACGCAAAGTGGCACAGAGAAAGTTGCGTAAAGTGTTGTAGAGTGGAGTAGTGGAGTAAAATGGCATAAAGTGGAGCAGAGTACTGTAGATTGGAGTGGCATAGAGTGTCAGTGGAGCAGAGTTTAATGGCGTAGAGCATCATAGACTGGAGTATTGTGGAGTGGAGTGATGTAAAGTGGAGTAGAGCGGCCTAGAGTGAAGTGGCATAAAATACAGTGGTGCAGAGTAAATTGGCGTTGAGCGCAGTGGTGTAGGATGCCTTGATTTTGAGTAAAGTGGTGTTGAATGTATTGGCATAGAGAGCAGTGGCATAGAGTAGAGTGATGCAGAGTAAACTGCAGTGTTGTAGAGTGGCGTAGAGGGTGGAGTGCAGAGGTGTAGAGCAGAGTGGCATAGATTGCAGTGGAATAGAGTGCAGTAGAGTGCAGCGGTGTAGAGTAGAGGCCAGTGGTACAGAGTTCTGTCATGCAGAGTAGAGTACCAGAGTGCAGGGTCGTAGAGTATTGCAGAGTAGTGGTGCAGAGTAAAGTGGCCCAGAGAGCAGTGACAGAGTGCAGTGGCGTAGAGTGACATTGCGTGCAGTGGCATAGAGTAGAATGCTGTAGAGCATAGTGGCGTAAAGTGCACTGGTGGAAAATAGTTGGTGTAGATGTAGGGTGCATTGGTTTTGAGTCAAGTGGTGTAAAGTGCATTGGCATAGAGTGCAGTGGTTTAGAGTACAGCGGCATAGAGTACACTGCAGTGATGTGGACTAGAGTGGTGGAGAGTGCAGTGGTATAGAGTAATTTGTTTCAGAGTAGAGTGGAGTGGTGCAGGGTAGAGTATAGTGGTTCCGGGTAGAGGGCATCAGCATAGAGTAGAGTGGCGTAGAGTAGAGTAGAGCGGCACAGCATTGATTGCAGCGGCAGAGTAGAGTGGTGCAGAATGGAGCAGAGTGGCGTAGAGCGTAATGCCATTGAGTGCTGTGGCGTAGAGTAAATTGTTTCAGAGCTGAGTGAAGTGGTGTTGAATGGAGTGGTGCAGCGTAGGGTGGAGTGGTATAGAGTAGTGTCATAGAGTGCATTTGCATAGAGTGCTGTGTTGCAGAGTGGAGTGTCGTGGAGTGGAGTGGAACAGAGTGGAGTGGCCTAGATTGGAGTGGTGTTGAGTTTAACATCAGAGTGCAGTAGTGCACAGTAGATTAGAGTGGCGCAGAGTGCATTGGCATAGAGTGCAGTAAAGTGGTGTAGAATGGTGCAACGTAGAGTGCAGTGGCATAGAGTTGGGTGGCATATGATTTAGTGGCAGAGAGTGCAGTGCTGCAGAGTGGGGTAAAGTGCGGTGGGGTAGAGTAGAGTGGCATAAAGTGCATTGGTGTAGAGTTCAGTGACAGAGTGCAATGGCGTAGAGTGTAGTGTCAGACTATAGTGGCATACAGTGCAGTGATGCACAGTAGATTGGTATAGAGTGCAGTGGCATAGAGTGTATTGGTTTTGACTAAAGTGGTGTAGAGTGTGCAGTGGCATAGAGTGCAGCAGTATAACATTGAGTGGAGTGGCGTAGAGTGGAATAGAGTGGGGTAGACTGCAATGGCATAGAGTAGATTGTTTCAGAGTAGAGTGAAGTGGGGTAGAGTGCAGTGGTAGAGTGTCAGAGTGCAGTGGAGCAGAGTAGGTTGGAGTGGCTAAGAGTGATTGACGTGAAGTAGAGTGGTGTAGAGTTTAATGGCAGAGAGTGGAGTGGTGCAGAGTAGAGTGGTGTGGTGCAGGGTAGAGTGCATTGGCATAAGAGTGGAGTGATTCAGTCTATAGTGGTGTAGAGTGAATTGGCATAGAGTAAAGTGGTGCAGTGGTGTAGAGTACAGTGGCATAGAGTGCAGTAGTGTGGTGTAGAGTGCATTGGGTATGAGTGCAGTAGTGGGGCAAAGAATGCAGTGGCATATAGTATAGTAGTGTAGAGTGCAGTCATGCAGAGTAGAGTGTCGTAGAGGGCAGTGACGTTGGCTGGTGCACATTAGAATAGATTGGTGCAGAGTGCAGTGTCAGAGCCCAGTGGTGTAGAGTGATGTAGAGTGCAGTGCAGTGCAGTGGTGTAGAGTGACGTAGCATGCAGTGGTGTAGCATGTAGTGACAGAGTAGAATGTTGTAGAGTATAGTTGCGTAAAGTGAGTTGGTGCCAAGTAGTTGGCATAGGTACAGTGGCGTAGGGTGCATTGGTTTTGAGTAAAGTGGTGTAGAGTGAATTGGCTGAGAGAGTGCAGTGATGCCTAGTAGTGTGGGGTAGAGTGCATTTCCATAGAGTAGAGCAGTGTACAGTGGAGAAGCATAGAGTGGAGCGGTGCAGATAAGATTGGTGTAGTATAAAACGCAGTGGGGAAGAGTGCAGTTGCACATAGTAGTGTGGGGTAGAGTGCATTGGCATAGTGTAGAATGGTGTAGAATGGAGAAGCATTGAGTAGAGTGGTGCAGAGAAGAATGCAGTGATGGATGTGGATTGGCACAGTGTGGAGTGGTGCCGAGTAGAGTGCAGTTGCATAGAGTGGTGCTGAATAGAGTGAAGCGGGGTAAAGTGGAGTATGCATGGGTTGGTAGCGTACTGCCATTACAGACAACACATCTTCAATTGAAATGACCAATCGATTTTTGAACACACATACAGCTCTACTGATAAAAGTATATAGCGTACAAGCAAAAAATATGTGGAAATGTATTCACCCAATATATTTATAAATGATGTTGTCTGCTAGAAAAAAATAATAACATGTGTGCAGCCTTCCTCAAGCAGGCCCCTACTAGCCAGCATGATTGTCACATAAAACCTCTCACTTTGAAGTCAGAGAAAGAAAAATAAATAAACACCAAGCTCCCGGGAAGACACAGCCTGACATTTGACCTCTGTCTTTGAATGCACAGCAAATGTGACAGGATATGATATAAAGGCCTGTTTGCAGAAAGCAAGTCGTGGAAGAATACAGTAAACAAAGTTTAGGGCAACGGGAGGGACGAACTTGAGCTGGACAGTGTAAAGCACATAAAGCCAGCAAATAGAAATCCAGTAAATGTGAGTAACAAACCACGAAGCCAATGGTAAGCAATGGGTGGAATGCATTCCTAGGTCAACATTCTGAATATCTCCAAGATATCTTTAGCATACAGGCTACGACCTAAAGTGGTTCAGCCTGTCTTTCTGCAAATGCACATTCCGCTGAGAAAGCCATGCCCTCCAGCAAGCAGATTCATTTGGTAAAAAGATTTGCAGATGCTCAAATTTGTTTGAAGGGGCCCACCTCGTGCCTCCTCCTTTCACTGTCCTACACTTCCGGATTCTGTACCTCATTCTCCTAGGTTTCTTTTCAACCCTTCTTTCTCCATTTGTTACTATTTTCCTTTCACCTTCTCCCCCCCCCCTTTTCCCCGTTTACTGACTATATCTCTCTTGCAGAGTCAAAGCCTGAGTATAAGAAACAGTTCTTGACCCTAAAAAGTAAGTGGTATGTGCTGCACTACCTGCAACCACCGACCCAAATTAAGCAGTTTTGTTCTGTAGCTTGTTAATCGCAGAAACAACACAAAGTTGCTCCCACCAAACTCCACCTGAATAGAGGCAACAGGATAATGTGGCACTAATGGTACAAAAGTAGAAACGAAAAGAGGTCAGATGTGCCAGACTGATTTAAACATTAAAATCAAAGCTCAACATTCCACCTACCCCCTCCCCCATTAACAAAAGTAATTGAAATCAAAATAACACCACTAATGTCAAGCACTTCGATATTTGTCACATCGGGATCATGACACAAAACCTATCCTGTCTGATTGTGAGGTAGCTCCAGAGGCCGTAGACGAGCCACCTCCCTCACTATCAGCTCATGCAGGAAGTCCTACCACTCAAAGATGGCGGCACCCACATCAGTGATCACCAGAGGCTGTGGACGAGCCATCTCACTCACTATCGTATCCTGCAGGAAGTCCTACCACTCAAAGATGGCGGCGCCCACATCAGTGATCACCAGAGGCCGTAGACGAGCCATCTCACTCACTATCAGCTCATGCAGTAAGTCCTACCACTCAAAGATGGCGGCGCGCACATCAGTGATCACCAGAGGCTGTAGACGAGCCATTTCACTCACTATCGTATCCTCCAGAAAGTCCTCCCACTCAAAGATGGCGGCACCCACATCAGTGATCACCGGAGGCCGTAGACGAGCCATTTCACTCACTATCGTATCCTCCAGGAAGTCCTCCCACTCAAAGATTGCGGCACCCACATCAGTGATCACCGGAGGCCGTAGACCAGCCATCTCACTCACTAGCTTATCCTGCAGGAAGTGAACAAAAGAAGCTGCAAACCTCTCCAGAAGAATGGTCATTGTCTGGCAATTCCGGTGGACTACTTCCACATACACAGGAGGACAAAAGTTGATTTGCATATGGTTGGTCTATATTGATACTGCAAGCAAAATATAGATGGACAGAAATGTTGCCCAGAGTAAATACCAGTGGCTGAAATTAATTCAATCAATCCACCAATCACCCATGTGTTTTCCTCTGTGAGACAATATATGTGTGAAGGTTATACCAATGCATGGGTTCCTACACCTGATCAGGCTGCACCTCACCGGTTACACCCAAAGCCGGGACCAATATGGGGTTACTTATGGTCCTCTGTATTTGTGTAGGATTTTGTCTAGCAGAGCACGGCTATTCCTATTGGAGCAGGGCCAAAGCTGATTTGCATATATTTATACCTGCTCTTTAATGGGACAGGGTGCAGAAAATATAAATGAACTGGAAAACAGCACAGAATGCCCCAGAGTAAATCAAGCCAACAACCCCTGTCACTTTTTCTAAAAGATGTGGTTATTAGTCATGTCTTTTTGACCTGGTGTAAGTCTGTATTACACTAAAAATTAAAACAATCTGCAGAAACAATTTATGCCACAAAAATCAACCGCTACACGCAAACATGATTGCGTTAAGTTAATTGGTTAAACTATTACTCAATACTTTGAAACTCATGTTTTACATCAAGAATGACAAATATCTGTGGCATTGTACTTTGGCTGTTGAGCAAGAACTACCCGTTTGAATAAAAACAGATGCGGAACTCTTGTTTCAAAGCTAAAAGTATATATATATATATATATCCAGCAACACAAAGCAACAAGAAATTGCTGGCGCACTCCCCTCCATTTCTCCATAGTCACACGCATGGTAACACGAGCTGGATGTAAAAAGGGTTTTACATCCAGCTCGTGTTACCATGCGTGTGACTATGGAGAAATAAACCCGTTTTATTTTGCAAACTGGAAATGGAGTGGTAGCGTTTTTTGTCTGGAGGGGAGTGCGCCAGCAATTTCTTGTTGCTTTGTGTTGCTGGATAAACGGAAAGGGTGACCTTCGACCCTTGGGCGCACCGCTGTCCTGGTGTCCCGGCTACTTCGAAGGAAGTGTGGAACCGTATATATATATATATATATATATATATATATATACATATATATATATTCCTGCTCCTTGCAGACAAAAGACGCTGTTCGCCTAATCCAAGTGCCATAATGAAAGTTCTTTATTTTTAGATTTCCAGTAATGCGGCAGGCCACCACAGACCAATGCGTTTCGGCTCTGACAAACAAGCCTTTATCATAGCTGGGCAGAGCCATCCCCATCATATATTTAACCCCTTCACTGCGGTGGCTATTCCGCCGCAGTGCTAAGGGGGCGTGGGGGCGCGCGGCGGGCGCATGCTGGTGACGGAACCGCTCCTTTACCAGCCGCGGTTGCGCTGTGCTCATGACGGAGCGGTTCCGTCACGACCCCGCCCGCTCAATGGAATGTTCAGCGCAGGCGCGGAATTAGCGCCGCGCAGGCGTTCTGAGCGGGCCGTGACGGAACTGCTCCGTCATCAGCACAGCGCGACCGCGGCTGATGACGGAGTGGTTCTGTCACCAGCAGGGGAGGGGTTAAAGTGACCACGTGCATTTCTACCAAACAATACAAAAAAAGACTCTTAACATCATGTAGTCTTTCTTTATCTGATACTTCACTCTTATCCATTAATTCATTTTGGACATATACAGTTTCAAAAATCAAATCAAACAAAGGGAAACTCTCTTCTCATTAAAATAATACATACATACATTCTGGTAACATGTTGTGACACAAATCAGTGCCGTTTGAAGAATGGCTAAAACTACATACTTGTTCCTCGAATAAAAAAAGATCCTCGCTCATGTTGAGCCCATTCGGTTCTATTGTTTCCAAATTGACAATATATTTGAACTCTTGCCTCCATGGTGCTAAACCCATATCTCCCCCTCTCTGCTGTTTCTTCAGCATGTCTAGTCCAAAGAAACTCAACAACGTCCAATCACTCCCATGAGTGGTTTGAAAATGGCGTGCCACTGGATATTTTTGATCTTGGTTGGTTATCGTTTTTACAGGAAGCGCTGTTACCAAAGCTTGCTCATTTTTTCCCGCCGGGTGGGCCAAGTCCCGATTGAAATTTATTGATTTATTAGGAGGAGGGGGGCACATGTTACCCCTTCCCCATGTCAATTTCGAACCCCTAGAACCCCACCCCCACGGCCTTGTCAAAATTGGAAGGTGGGAGGGGGGCCTCACGACCCCCTTATTGGTCCGATATTAGCACCGGAGTCCACTACACCCCAGGGCCAGGCCATCTAGAAGAAAAAAAAGAGGAAGGGGGGCCATGCACTGCTAATTACCCCACATATTACGTAACTTATATCTTCCATGACATCATAGATAATATCAGTGCAGCATTTGATATCAAATTATCGATGAGAAAGCTACGGCTGGCAGGGCGCGAGTTATAGTTACCCTATAGCACAAGTTATAGTTACTTGAGATAACTAACTAGAACTTCCTGAATTTCTGTGATTTTGTGTGTATAAAATCTGAATCTAACTAGAATGTCCCTGTAACCTTTAGACAGACAGACAGACAGACAGACAGACAGACAGACAGACAGACAGACAGACAGACAGACAGATAGATAGACAGATAGATAGATAGATAGATAGATAGTGGTGGGGCAACTGTGGGAACCTGGCTGTAAGGAAACTTCTCCAGTACAAGGTGCCTTAGACAAAATATTTGTCATTTGAGTGGTCTCTCTCCACTAGCAAAATGGCCATTTATTGCGTTCTGCCACCCTCTAGTGGTGATTTGTGGGTTATGGTTTAAGGAAGCTGTCTGTACTTGCCTTAATGCAGCAATGGATCTCAACAATTTTGCAGTTTCGGTTCTATGGTAGAAGGAAGGGAATACGAGTAACCTTCAAATAATCAAATGTACTTCCAGAACTAGTGAGGACCAGAAAAATGAGGGGAGCAACCATCTCTGCACGTGTCCTGTGGCACAGCTAAAAGAAACTCTCCCAGCACCTGTAGCTTGGAGATGCTGCTGCAGGAAACTCAGAAAGTTCTTTTTTTTACTTTAAAGGATGGATTTGGGGAGTTAAAATCCAGATGTAAAGTGGAGATTATCAACGTCGGCAGAATGAAAGGTAACAAAGTATCAGTGAGCATGTTTTGGGGGAGAAAAGGCCCAGGGGCACAGCTATCATTAGGGTAGAAAATACAGTGTCCTGGAATCACTGCATTCCAAATATGGTTGTCTTTTACTACTCAACAAGGCCTATTTCAAAGTTCACATTAGGGTCCATAGCCCCAGTGCTGCACCAGTGAGAGGAGCAGTATAACCTAGACAACATGGGCAAAAGCAGGGAAGCGGAGAGACCATGCCAGTGGACGCAGATGTGGAGGTACGCTGGTGCAGGCGAGCGGTGGCCCCGCGGGGAAGCTACAGAGCTGCCAGAATAGGTAGGGCATAAACAAAATCTGCTTTGAGGTCTGGTATTATCCTGCAGGGTAAAAACTTTCATTAACACAAGGATCCTGTTTCCAGTGCAGTTGTGTCAATGTTATGAACAAACACTGGCAAAGCCAATGCTTCTGGCTTGGACTGTGTCTGTGTGATGAGTACATTCAGCTGGAGTGGGTTAGTTGAGTAGTCAGAGCTGGGGAAGGTGCTTCTGCTGCTGACAGACACGCGCTGGCTGAGTTTGCGATAGGGAACTACTTTTTCACATCACCAAAGCCATAATGTAAAGTCAATGGCAGAGTGTAACCATTCGCAAAATGCCAGGACACTCTGTTGATCACATTAGCGCTCACAAAAAAAGCTGTCTGTAGCCAGGAGTAAATAGCAGAACTCTGGCTCCAGTTCCAACAAGGCGGCGTATCAGCCAGAGGAGCCCTATGCTGCGGCATAATGCACAACAATGGGACAATTATTTGCAGGGGACAGCCAAGTGTGTTTGTCTGCTTGGGATGAGATGTGTGTGGTCTGCCGCTTGTTGTTCAGAGCTCATTGGCTTGTATGCCAAGGCTACAGTAGCTCTATGCATCACTATGCCAAAACTGAACAGATGGCTGTAGTATTCAGCTCCTGGCAACTTCAGTCCTCTGCTGTTCGACACACTTTCCCAAGGAACCAGAAATTTGGTGGAGGATGCAGTAACAACAATACAAGAACAGACATTTTATGCAACGTTTGCAGTTTCGTAGCGCTGCAAATGACAGGTGGGGCTTACCCCGAACTCCATGGCTTCATTTTATCAGCTTCAGACGCATGAAAGGCTGTGTTAATGAGCTGAGGCTCAAACATGTGACTACATGGTGCAAACAGGTGCAGGAATCTTAAGCCATCAAGATATCCCTGGATACTGATTTAGCACTGGAAAGTTGCAAGGGGCTGATGTGGAGGTAGATCCAGATTTTGGGAATGCTTATTATTAGGTTTGGTGTTAGCCAAGACATTTTGATTTCACTAAAAGTATGTGAATAACGTACATACTTGTAGGGGCTTTCGGGCAGCTCACTTCATCTATTGGTCTGTTATTATGTCATTCACATTGTGGCAGTGGGGCTGTGGGTCAGCCCACTTTAACCATTTTCTAATCTCTCTGTGAGTGACGGCAGTCTTCCCTTTTACAATCAGCATATCCATCCACAAAATAGTTCCCTTAAGTGCCAGGGACTATAATGACAATGTGTGCTTTTTGAGACAAAAAAAATATTTTTGCTTTTAACCAATCATTTTTTTAGATCGATAAGGACCCAGAAGCTTCCCCAACAATCATGTTTTGCAAAAACTATGACTAAACAAAACAATCATTGACAAAGTCTAAAGGCCGGGGGCCAACCACGGACCTATCGGCTTTGCCAGTGCATGTTGATCTAGACTCTGAAAGGATGGATGTGCTCTATGACAGGCGGCTCTAGTATTGTTTAAGGACTGTCATCCACTGCTTGGGAGATGAGAGCGAGGTTGATTACGTGCCACCAGGTTCCTTAAGTCATTATTGATCATAGAGTTCTTTGTGGTGAAAATAAGAGACAAGTGAATAAACAATATTTGCACCCTAGCAGTACAGTGTTCAACTCTTAGGAATGAGGGTGACTGACTTAGAATCCCACTCTCACACACATGCATGTATCTGTCAGTGGTGCAGCAGGTGCAATGGCACTAAGGCCCAGCAGCCTGGGGGTCCAGTACACCCCTAGTGTGTCTGTCTTTTACTACCTAGTAGATGGGCAGGGTCTCCTATCAGCCTTGATCACACTAGGGAACCTTGTTACCCTAGCTGTGCCACAGGTCATGCACAGGGGCGTAGATGTCAAGTGTGCAGCAGGTACAGTGCCACCTGAGCCTAATGGTCTGAAGGGCCCACTCTAGAGTGTCTGTCTTTTACTACCAGGAAGGTGGGCAGGGGCTCCTATAAGCCTTGATCACACTAGGGCCCTTGGCACCCTAGCTGTGACACAGGTCAAGCAACGGCGGCGAAGTAAAACAGGAAAAAACACTAACATTCACAAGTTATGGTTAGCCACGCAATACAAAACTCACACAACAGCCATGCAAGCCATTACTGAAACACCAAATGTAATGGTTAACGTTTGGTGGTCATGCATTGCCTTTTGTGCTGCTGTGTCGTTGCATTACTTTATTGTGTTAGTGTTCTGCTGTACTGTGGTTGCTGCGTTGTATTCCCTTTTGTGATACTGTGTCGTTGCATTACTTTATTGTGTTAGTGTACTGTGGTTGATGTGTTGTGTTCCATTCTGACTGTTTAGTTGTGCTGTGCCATTTTATTAGGTCGAGCCTAGACGAAAGCAAAAGCGAAGCTTTTGCTGTCTAGGGCTCGACAACTTATGTTATCACTCTGGTTAGGTCGAGCCTAGACGAAAGCAAAAGCGAAGCTTTTGCTGTCTAGGGCTCGACAACTTATGTTATCACTCTGGGGGAATGTGGACAGCAGACTGACACGCGCTTCTCCTGCCGGAGATTTGACCTCGTGGGCGCGCTTTGGCGCCATGGCTACTTGTTGCGCTTTCATTCATGTGTAACGTGCGCATGTCAGTTTCGCTTTCATTTATGTGTCATCAAAGGGGCTGGCGTCAACATTGCGGAAAAGGCTTGAAGAAAACGTGCTCGCACTCTACAGCCCCCGACGCCACAATGCATGTGAGGATTCCAAGTGTGGCTCGTTATTTTTAATTCACGCATTTTGGGAGGGGGGGAAGAGGGTTGACAGCTAAGCTTTTCGGGTTGAGAAGTTCGCTGGACGAGGGTATATGAGAGTCTTAAATACTCTTACTCGCCCCTCGGTGGGTGCAATTTCGGTGTGTACCGAAAGAAGATACATTCGTTTTTTCCGAACCTCATTCTAAAAGGTGAATTTATTTAGAGATTGCTTGACTGTGCTGAATTACAACAGGGAAGGAATGAGGGGTTGGTTTAGGGGGCGTAATGTAACTGTGCACATCTCCTAGGGAACCTCCCAACGTGATTTTTTAGCAGTCGCTTACCAAATGCCCTTCCTTCTGTGCATCACATGCATGATTTTTTAGGTCGAGTTTACTCGTTTAGGTCGAGTTTACTCGAACCTATTGTTGTCAACCCAAAAGCTGACTTTTTACGAGCGGATTTTCGAAAGTTCACGTGAAATCACGTGACCACAAGCTCCTTCGTGCACGAGCTTCCACCTGCCAGCAGCATTTGCCACCGCTGCCCCGCCCCCCGCCGTCACTTATTCACGGCCGCAGGTCGTGACTTCAAAGGGTTCCGCTGCCCCGCCCCCTGCTTCACGGCCATCTGTTCCCCAGCACCTTCCCTCTCTCTCCCCTAATTATTCACTGCTGGCCGCCTGGCCGGCCGGCCGGCACATCTAGTTTTCCACGGGTGCTCTGCGAGGGCCGGGGCTTTGAGCGCCTAGGCGTTTTTTTTCCTTGTATTATTTTTAAGTTGCTTACAGACTAAATTCTCTGGATTTAAAATGTGCTTTCCTCGTCACCACTCTCTCCCCTCGTAACTATCCCTTTTCCCTAATCTCGTTTCCCAACCCCTCTTTTCTCTTTATCCCCTCGCCACAGCTTCATCCTTCTTTCGCGCACTCAGAATATTTTCTGTCACCCCTTTCTCTACAGATCATTTCACTGCACCCTCGCCCTTCATTAGTGCACCTCTCCCTCCCTTTATTTCCTCTGCCCGCCGTTTCGTGTCTCCTCAGCTACCCCAGGGCCTTGATGATGCACAGTGCCTACTGACGCCTCTACAACGGGGTGTATCTCCATATTCCCTCTTTCTACCCGTGTCTCCTTTCACTCTCTCCCCTCGTAACTATCCCTTTTCCTGGTTCTCGTTTCCCTTCCCCTCTTTTCTCTTTATTCCCTCGCCGCCACTTCATCCTTCTTTCTCGCACTCTGAATATTTTCTGTCACCCCTTCCTCTACAGATCATTTCACTGCACCCTCGCTCTTCATTAGTGCACCTCTCCCTTCCTTTATATCCTCTGCCCGCCATTTTGTGTCTCCTCACCTACCCCAGTGCCTTGCTGATGCACAGTGACTACTGACGCCTCTACGACGGGGAGTGATTTACGTTTTTGGTTGGGTGGGGGGTTGCTTGCATAGGTGGTGATCATCACATGTAGGGTTGACTCTTATTTTCTTCTGTTCCTCATTCTCACTGCACCTCACGTTCCGCCCTTTCCCTGTTTCTATAAACACCTCTTCATTTTCTCCCGCCCGACACCCACTGACCTGCCTCTCCCGCAACCCTCATTCGAAGTGTCTGCCACGTCTTTCTCTCTCATTCAACCAGTCCCCACCTCTTTCATTCTCTCATTTACGTGTATCTCCATATTCCCTCTTTCAACCCGTGTCTCCTTCCACTATCTCCCCTCGTAACTATTCCTTTTCCCTGTTCTCGTTTCCCTTCCCCTCTTTTCTCTTCATCCCCTCGCCGCCGCTTCATCCTTCTTTCCCGCACTCTGAATATTTTTTGACACCCCTTCCTCTACAGATCATGCTCCCGTCATGGTGTGTTAATGTACACAACACCGTGTTTCATGAGACACAGCCTTTATTGGCCTTTTTACTAATACACATTTCCTAGCAGACATAGGATTATGGAGTTGGCCTAATGGCTAGGGAGCTCGACCTCGGGCCTGGGGAACCCGGTTCGAGTCTCATTAATGTCGCTAAACTTCCTGTGATTCGGGGCAAATCACTTAATATCCTCGTGCCTAACAAAATGACTGTGTGTCCTTGTGTAACGTAACAGGTGCTATGTAAAGCGCTCTGATAACCAGTTCGGTTCAATTTCGCGCTATATTAAAGTTTGCAACAAAAAAAATATGGAGCGCTACGAATCCATAGACATGATAGCTATGTGCTACACTGATGACCTTACTGCATAGCTCCTAGTGCGTCCTGACATGGGGATAGCGCTGCAAGGTCTCAGCAGTGGCATCGGAGCACTATGCAAGTGACACACTTTCATGTATACAACACTGTTGTTTTTATTATCCTTTTAGGCTGTTTTTTGCATTTGCTAAAAAAAGCATTCTCTGTGGAACTTTTTCTTGTGTTATAGTGATTTAAACGTGATTGTAGATTTTTGTTTTGCATCTCATTGATGCTGGGATCGAGATTACTATCTTTAGTGGCGATCGTCAAACACTTAATTATCTTGCCTGTTTCGTTTCTCAGCTGACATTTCACACTCTACCAGACTTTTTTTCTTCATTCCTTTTAACATCCTATGCCCAATTGAAGCGTTATGCAAAGTGGCTGCGTGCGCGTTGTATGTACCCGGTCAAAAAAAACACTTATGTTATGGTGTACATCTGTGGTAAATAAAATTACCGGGACTATTTTTCTATACATTAAATGACAATAAGGATAGCTCAATAAAATGAGAGGCAGAGTCCGTGGTATCTGAGTCATACAGGCTTTAATTAAGCATCTCGAGAAGCTGGACATCGAGTTCCATCACCACTAAGGTTCAGGAAGGGATATTCAACATTTTATTAACATCACACATTATATATAGTAAAACTGTACAGTTGAAATGAATACAGTAGGCGTAACAAGTGAAAAGAGAAAGATAATTACATATGGGCGTAAAAGAAGGCGTGCACAGGGGCGTACACGGAGGTGTGTGCTAGAAACGTCACAAAAGTGTCATAGGTGGGTGGATGCATAGAAAGATTCTGCAGGGTCAGCAGAAATCTTTACCCTGAGTGCGTGCGCAGCTGGGCATGACGTGGTAAAGACGTGTAACTGGGGAGAACTGGAAGACTTGACTTTAGCTCTAGTAGAAGAGTCTTGGTGTCTGGGATGTCAGAACGACCTGTACCTATAGCATATCTGGTATCTCATGTTTGGAGGATGTATTATCTGGAGTAAAAGGTCTCTCGGGCAGGGGCCGTTCAATACTGAATGCTAGTGGGTGCATACGTGTCTTGGTGCAATGCGCAATGCGCATGGGCCTACCATGGTAACGGGTGCTGTAAATTACTTGCAAGGAGACAGGAAGGCAAGGCCCTTTGCTCTGCAGCCGGAAACATGTTTACCTATTTCACTAGACTGGAATGTATTTTCGAGGGGGCTGAGCAGATAACTGTAGGCAAAATACTGTCCTGGCAGGCAGGCCAGGCCGAGCCGGGCACCGCTTCGCTGGGCAGGAAGTAAGGCAGAGGTCAGGGATGCATACCTAAACTGCAGCTTCAGAGACAGAAGAGACTCTGAGCCTCAATTAAGGGCCTGGCTCGACTGAGCCAGAAAAACGTGGAAAAACGTGTGCTTCGCGTTATTTAATAGTGCACCATGTAAAGACGTTGGCAACATGGGTCTAAGAACCAAATTAATGTTGCTTTCATGAAGGACGTGGTAGATGACATGTTAACGTTGGACGCAAATGCAAATGCGTCTTCATTTTCGGCCATGGAGGGAAAATGCATGGAGGTCATGCACATACATTGAACGTTGGGGTACACGATAGGGGACATACTTGACCATAAAAATTCAATTTTCCTCACATCAGTGCAGCGCATTATGCAGTCTTACAGTTCTTCCCTGTCCTTCTATGAAATCATCTAAAATGGCACGTCATGTACTGACTTTGTTAGGCTACTAGGGTGAATTAAGTGTTGTAAATATTTTAACAAATTAGAATAATTAGCGAGCGTGAAATGTGTTCACATGTCTCATGGCAGTGCATTTTCACAAAACTAAACGTTTGTATTTACAAGCCTGTTTCTTTTTATAGACAATACATGTTTATGCTTTGATGCACTTTCATTCCCAATAAATAACAAGCTGTGAATGCCATGTACCAAATGCCATTTGCGTGCGTGAACTTTGCTTATGTTTTCCAATTCACATTCACTTACTCTCAATGTTATGCTATGTACCCAGTGTCTAAGGATAGAATGGTAAGTTCTTTTTGGAAATGAGTTCAATACATATGTTATCTTAGTTGATGTTAGCAGCGAGCGTGAATATTTGTTAGCTTCTGAATTGCATGTTTACGTGCTCTTAATGGTATGCTATGTACTAAGTGCGTAAGAATAGCATAGCGACTTTTTGTTCTTATTTCTTTTTGTAAATATACTATCTTACTTGATGTCAGCAGTGAGCCACTATGTACTGACTTTGTTAGGCTAGTAGAGTAAATTACGTCATGTAAATATCTAAACAAATCAGAATAATTTTCCAGCGTCAAATGTATTCACATGTAGCATGGCTATACATTTGCACAACGGTTTTTGTGTAAAACAATGTTTCTTTTTAATGCCTTATTTAAAGTGATGGGAAAAACAGCTCTAGTCAAAATGGACATATTGACGCACTTCCTGTACCTTATGTAAAGTTCGTTATATGAAATCCTTTGTCATGTTTTCGAGTGCTGTACAGTTTTATGTGGCATGATTATGGTCTGAAAAACGAAAGACAATTAGCCTAGAAACGCTATAAACAATAGTACAGCACAAGCAACAGCAGTGCAAGCTTCCATCATATGAAAATAGTACAGCACAGGCAGCAGCACTGCAAAAGCAGCACTGAAAACTTGAATTATATAAAAAATAGTACCACAGGCACAGCACCACTCAATGCCACAGCACCACTCAACAGCACCCCTCAATGCCACAGCACCCCCTCAACGCCACAGCACCCCTAAATGCCACAGCACCCCTCAATGCCACAGCACCCCTCAATGCCACAGCACCACTCAATGCCACAGCACCACTCAATGTCACAGCATCACTCAACGTCACAGCATTACTCAACGCCACAGCATCACTCAACGCCACAGCATCACTCAGCACCACTGAATGCCACAGCATCACTCAGCACCACTGAATGCCACAGCATCACTCAGCACCACTGAACGCCACAGCATCACTCAGCACCACTGAAGGCCACAGCATCACTCAGTACCACTGAACACCACAGCATCACTCAGTACCACTGAACGCCACAGCATCACTCTGTGCAACCATTAAACAACAAATGATTCTAATATGTTCTCTCAATGTTTCAAGCTTTATTACAAATGTCACAAAAAGATGTTAATATTTCACTGCTGTTCTTGGGTTTTCATCACAATAAAATACACTGAACATAATCTTCCCAAAAGTTATTTACAAAAATGTAAGCTATAGCCATTACAATTTACAAAAAGTTTTAATTAAGTATTAATTATTAAAAAGGATAAAACCCATTGTTATTTGTAATATTAATACATCAAAGTCATGTAAATACAACACATATTGCATTACAAATGCTATAGGTGTCACGTTTGCGAAAAGTTAAAACTATTGGCATTGTAAATGACAAAGCTATTCATTTAGCTATTTTCAAAACCAACACATAAATAAAATATTTGTCATTTACAATACCAATAGCTCAAACTTTCTTAATGCGAGACCTATTGCAGTGCAAATGCTTGTTCTATCTTTAATTCGACACACGGCACGGCAACACATCATGGCGCACCTTTTCGAATCTACACAATTTTCAATGAAAGACGCCACTTTCCTCAGACTGGTACCCGCACCCTTCTCACGTTATATAGATATTTCTGCATCACTTCAGCCAGCGGCGTTTGTTACAGAATTCTCCTGCGACGAGAAGAGAACCGAAAGTATGTTTAATTCAAGTACCCTCTTCTGCCTGCAATAATTTCGCCACTTGTCCCAAATTGACGTGCACAAAGGGAAGGGGCAGGGCAAAGTGTTGATTACTTTGTGGAACGCTGATGATAAATAGTCGAAATGTTTTGTAACAAAGTCTGTCCTAATTAAGCGTGTACTCACCCAGGCGTGAGTACATTGTTGGGGGTAATGGCCCAATTGAGGTAACGTTTCTTCGGACGCAGTTTGAGGAAGGGACCTGTGGCAATACATTCAGATACAGGCTTACCAGAAACTACAAAGAAGAAAAAGAGTGAGGCAATAGAAGCAGCAGGGGTTTGCTGACACAAGACACGCCTGTCTGTGGGCAGGAGTCAGCCCTCCGGTGGGGGCAGGTCTGCCCACTCCCCTGACCCCCTCACTGCCTTTTCGCATGCGTTTTCCTGGTCCACTTGAATTATGAGGGACTGAAGGTCCTGGTTACATGGCAGAGTTGGATAAATTATGCGGCAAGAAAAGTCACATCATCCGACATAAAGTAGTACATTGTTTTCGTCATTTAACAATTATTAATAACGTGTGGACGAAGTTCCTGTTTAACACCTGAATGAAGCAATCAGCAAATGAAAAGTAACCAGTAAACATTTGCAAAGAATCAGCCACTGTCATTCTTAAAAATCGTATAATCAGTTGAACCAGAAACTTTTCTTGGTGAAGTCTGCAATGTGTGCTACAGATGGTAGATTATGTGGCAAAACCATAATTCTGCTGAAAACGCCACCGAATAACATAATTGCAGTGGCCCGGATCATGCTTCAGAGCATCAAGGTGCGCCATGTCAGTTCTTAATCCTGTTCTCCCCCTTGCATTTTGGTACCTAACCATCGACACAAAAGTGGTGCGAGCTAAAAAGGCTGCACCAACTGTACATCTGACTCAGGAGATTTGCATTGCTGTTGCTCTGCTAAGCATGCCATGTCCTTAATATACATATCACTCATAAGCGAATGTAGCCCTGCAGTTAGAGCTGTCGACCTCGAAGCTGGGGAGCTGGGTTCGAGTCTCGGCAACGACGCTCAACATACTGTGATTCTGGCCAAAACACGTAATCTTCCTGTGCCTAACAAAAAAAAGCATTTGCAATGCAATAGGTCTTAAGTTTAAGCTACTGGAATTGTAAATAACAATGTGTTTTATTTATGTTTCAAAAACCAAAACAAGGCCTATTATTTTTGATTTTTTAAAGCATACATAAAAGGCATTGTCATTTACAATGCCAATAGTTTAAACTCGCCTAACCGCTAGACCTATTGCATTGCAAATGCTTGTGTTTTACTTTCTTGTTAATTTGCTGTATTGTGCTATGATGTGTTCTGTGATTACTTTAGAGATTAAATAAATGTTCCATCACTCAGAGCCCATTCTTGCCCTTTCCTGTCATTACTCCTATTACGAGGGTTCGCCCCCTCAGACAGATACTACTTTGTCCAGGTTTTCTTGCATTACCTGTCTTTTTGTGTGTGGCCTCTTTGAGAAAGCTGGGTTCGTGGTTTCTAAACTTTGGTCTAGCCAGAACAATGCTTAAGCCTCCCAGCACCACTTTGTGTCTGTGGATACTTCCACTGTTACAACAGCTTAAGCGGAGACCCACACTCCTGGCCCTGGTGGGCTTCAGGGAAGTTGCCTGGGAGCAGGTCTGCTTCTTTGTCAGAGGGGGCATCTATTGCAGAGATCCGCCAGGCAGCCTCTTGGGCATCCTCTCCCACTTTTGTTAAACCATGATGGTATTCTGTGACGATAAAGGTGAAGAATTCTTTTAGTTCTGTCACGTCTATGCACATTGCTGGGTTACACTCTGTAGCAGGTGTTGCATCATTAATTTTCATATGTGTGTGTTTTTTGCCATAAGATATGATTTATTTGGCACAGATTATTCTGCATTGGCATTCATCGTGAGAGTGATGACTGGCACGAGGAGGTGGACGAGGAAGTACAGTTTTAATCACTTACCTGTCCCAGTTTTTAGGAACCACCTGGTCTCGCTTTAGATTTGCAAGTGTTGGCCATTATGAGGAGGGACGCTCGGGGACAGTACAGTATATCTCCGGCTTGGAGGTTCTTTGGTTAACTTATGGTTTGTTAGGGAGGAGTCATATTTTTTCAGCAAAAGGAAAGTAGGACAATGGTTTGTCTGTTTGAGGCCGGGACCCCACTCGTGAGGGTGACAACTTGAACTAGGAAGTGGAGGAGGGGGGAATGCTGCTGCATTTGGTGTCAAATGCACCACAAACCCTTAAAGTTCAAGTGACAATAATTTACCACTCACTATCCAAGGCGATAAATAAGGCACTGCTCCAGTTCTGAACCCTTTAAGACATGAGTCAGCCCAAAACGGCGACACAGATCTTTCTAAAATTAGGCCTGGCAGTGCCCGGTTTACAATATACCACAATATACCACCTCCTGGGATCCCTTACCCTTTCAGAATCGAGTTGGCAGCATCAAAAAAGGCCTCCTGTTGTTTTTCAAACAAAAATGTTTTTTTGCTTTTAAAAAGGAGCACCAGTCCCTTTGAGGAACATCAGTTGCTTAAAAAAACATTTTCTGTTTGGATATGAAAACAAAGAATAGAGATCTGCTGTCCCTTCCAGGCCACCATCCCTGTGTTTGTAGCCAATCACAGCTGGTCATAAACTGTAACTTTCCTAATGAATATTCATTATGCAGGTCGTCCTGAGAACCCTTGCAAACGGTGATTTTGTGAACCGACCTAATACTCTACATAGATCTTTTTGAAAACTCAGAATCGGTTATAAAAAATTGATGTGCAATTTGCTGCCACTTTTAGCAAACAAACTTTGTACATCTAGGTGCACATGCATCAAGCTAGGCAAATGAGATTTCTTAATAGCGATTATTAAGGAATCACTATTACGGATTCACAATTACCTATGCATGTACCTATCACTAAAATATTAGCGATTCCTACACATTCCTTAATTGCGAATCGCAAATTGAAATTCGCAATTAAGGAATGGCTTTCCATTCATTCCTATGGGCCTAGCGGGCCATGGGAATGAATGAGATTGCATGCGCAATTTGCGAGTACCAAATAGGTACTCGCAAATTGCGCATGCAATTTGAAAGGTGCAAGGGGGCCAAAAGGACACCCTGATGACCCCCAAAAAAGGTAAGTATGCACTTGTGATGCACACACATGTCCTAAGGACATGTGTGTACCACAATGTACTTTGAAAAATGCATTTATTTGCATTTTTCAAAGGAATTGCAAATTAATATTAACTTGAAGTTGATAGTAATTTGTGATTCCAAATTGCAAAAACACAATTTGCGAATGCATAGTGCATCACAATTAGGGAATCCCAATTTGCGTTTCCCTAAGTACATTCACAATTCTGGTAATCCCAAAAAATTGCGTTTACCTAATTTGCTAATGAATTTTGTTTGATGCATCGCAAATTACATTTTACCAGTCGCAAATGGGGCGATTCTCAGAATCTGCCTGTTTGCGACCGGTAAAATGCTTGGTGCATGTGCCCCTTAGCGCCTTCTCCTTCAATAGCCTGACTGTTGCTTCAGATGTTAGAGACAAGCCAAACTGCTGGCACTGCTCTCCCTATGAATTTATCAGCTCGCCCATCTCCAAGTGTGGTACAGTTCATGCTCTTTTTAGTATTAATCAGTGCATGATATCAGAAGAGAAACAATAGGAGTTTTTTGCTAAAACAGATGCTTGTTGGCCATCTGGCACAATCTTAGAAACCATTAGATGAGAAACAGATCCAAGGTTGACGCTCTTTTCCTGCACCTGCGCTGTTTGCGTAACCCCGCTTTGCCTCTCTGAACCAGTGACTTACAGATTTATTAAGATTTTATTGGTAATACAGCTAGAAAACAGTACCAGGATAGAAAAAGAGATAGCTAGCATTCAACATGGGTACAGCAAGCGTGGGTGGCTGAGCAAGCACTACAGCTGGACTCAAGCGGCAACAAGCTCGATGAAAGTGCATTAATTACGTATTAATTGCCTGAAGACACAGATATAACAGATTTTTCGCTTTGCTTTTGCCTTTCTATATTCCCACCTGTCCCACCAACGCAGTATATTAATGTTTTTATTTCTGGGAAATAGATACACATTTCTATATGTAGATGGCATTTACGTAGGGTTAATTTTTGTAAACGCGATTACAAGAGGTGTACATTGATCTTAAAGCCACTGTTTGCTTCTTGAGGGAATTTAAATAAGGTTACCAGATGACTACATGTCATCAGAGACTCCGGGCCCGATTCACAGAATTAACTTAAGACTCAATCCTAAATTTACTACTGTTTTGGTATTCACAGATTGCACTTGCTACTTTTGGCATTCACAGAATGCACTTACTCATTTCGGTATTCACAGAAGTGCCTCTGCTTCTGCACCTCAATTTAGTAGTAGTAAAGTTAGCACTCCTAACTTTACTACTACTAAATTGAGAAAAATCCTAATTTTAAGACTTTCGGTATTCACAGAAGGCATTTAGGAGTCCTAAAGTTAGTAGTCCTAACTTTGCTACTACTAAATTGAGAAAAATCCTAATTTTAAGACTTTCGGTATTCACAGAAGGCAATTAGGAGTCCTAAAGTTAGGAATCCTAACTTCTGTGAATACCGAAATGAGTAAGTTCATTCTGTGAATACCAAAAGTAGTAAGTGCATTCTGTGAATGCCAAAAGTAGTAAATTCATTCTGTGAATACCAAAAGTAGTAAATGCAATCTGTGAATACCAAAACAGTAGTAAGTTTAGGATTGAGTCTTAAGTTCATTCTGTGAATCGGGCCCTCCATGTTCCAGTCATTTACCAATCCAATGCTTTTTGGGAATTGTAGTTCAAGTTCGCCCCAATTATACTACAGTCCCCAATCACAATGAGCCCTAGGTAGAGCAGTTGGTTATAATTCTTCCCCCGTGTTCCCCCATGCTGTGGTGATCTCAGGAGCCAGTGAGTAGACCCTACTGGAGGGGCAGATGGAGATAACCGTGACATCACCAATGAAAGGCGGAGCCCCGACAATGAAGGGATCCAAGAGGTGATCGATAAAATTTAAAGTGGAGCTCAAAAGAGGCAGCCCTTCCATGGGCTACAATGGGTCAACTGGACTTTCTGTGTCGACTGCAGGCTTTAACAATTGTGCCCGTGTGAACAGGCACCACTGCTGTTGCCCAAAATGTGAGGCTTCTTTAAAATAATATAATGAAAAACGTATTGAATTCTGTGAGTAGATTGTGACTGTGGAATATTGCCCACGTGGAGATGGGCAGGAAAATCCTGATTCTCCCAGCAATGGTGCAGATGTGTTTAACCCATGCTGCACTTGTCGTAAAACAAGCTCCTGTGGATCTTCTGAGAAATCAGAAAATACTCTCAATGAGGAGCCATCCATCAGGAGAAAACCCCTTATGTGTGCAACAAAATATTAATAATCAGGAGGACAAGATGACCTGTGTGCAAGTAAAACTGGATCCAGGGATTAAAGGTCACAAACTTGGGGGTGGGGGGAAAGATGATGACTTTGGAGAAGAAGAACAAGGTGACGAATGGCATAATCAGTAGAAAAGCCCCACTCAGTCCATGAGAAAAGAGGTCGAAAAATATAAATGGGCGACCAGTATTCAGGTCTCGGGCATGACCTTTATGGAAAGAGAAGATGTACAAACAGACGTGAGATCCTCCAATCACAAATCCTTAAGTCAAGTCAACATTGACAGCATTAGACTTAAATTTCCCAACACTAGAGAAAGGGGATGGAACCTTCAGGAAGGAAGTGTCCTGATGATGCTTGGAGATCCCATGAAGAGAAGGAAACTTACAGCGCAGCAGACACGAATAACCGCAAGATGTGGCAAGCAAGTGAAGCTTTTCCCAATCGTGTTCCCAGACTTGTAGATTCAATGTACAGGCAAACTGGGTGTGTTCCTCATAAGTGGACACTGCCATTAACTTCATAGCGAGCATTAGGATTCAGAGAAAACCAGAGTCATTTTAATTTTTAGGCTGGTCAATATTCGCCAATCACATGAGTAGTCCTGCTCGGTTTGCTTATGTTTGTAGGCGCTCTAAGTTGAGCATTGATAGGGTCACGTGATGCAATCTAATGTCTTTTGAGGTTGAGCGAGTGTGTAACACGAGGTCAATGGCTGACTCCAGTATTATGCGGATGATGAAGGTCTGTGTTAAATGTAATGTTGATGAAGAGTTGCACCTCCTTAATGTTGTCTTATTCGTCCACCTCCATTACACCATGAGACAGAATGTGTGGGGTTTGGACACATGCTGATGGTGAATTACTATTAAAGCAAACCTCACTGTACAGAAGAAAGTGCAAAGTGAGTAAAAGAGAATCTGTGATGAGTACATTTGTGTAATATTGAAATTCACAGTACAAACACCTGTGAAATCGATGCTCCTTCCTTGCACTGAGGACATTTATAACTTCCTATGGTCTGTAGGAGTGTAAATTGCTCACATCTTCTCTCACTCTCTCCCCCATTCATCCCTCCTTGAACGTCTGCCCATAAATGCCAAGATACCCCCCAAATTATCTCCCACCCTCTGTTCCTCTCTAGCTGTCTAGCGTAAACCAGTGAAAATGTAGTAAATGTAGATGGTAAACACAAACAAAGGTACACTTGTTGTGAGCTGCATTAGAACATGAAGCTTTTCTAGCTGCTAAAGAGCTCAGCATGTCGGGCCACTGTTCTGATAGAGGAATGCAAAACATTTTTAACCCCTTGCGCGTGTTATACATTTCATAATCAGTTCAGGAAGGACCTCAAGGCATGGATGTTCAACCAACAGGAGAACCAGCGGATCGATCTCCCAGCGCCTCGAGACACTCACAGGTGATGCAGTTGCGCTCTACAAATCCGATTGATTGATTGATTGATATAGAAGGCGTGGATTGGCAGACTGCAAACAATGACATCATTTCCCTTCTGAACATGCCACGGGTGGAGTACCAGAGAAGAGAAAAAATGGAATCCGCCATTTTAACAATTGGAGACCAAGAGCTCATGTACTGAAGCACAGTATTGATTAATTGGGGGAATGTTCACAAACACATTTTCTATTTAAATACCCCAGGGATATTTTGGAAGTGTTTTGGAGACACTGAACTTTTATGAACCATTTGCGAAGCCAGCAGTTCTTCCCTTTTGGCTTTACCAATGGAGACCTACTGACTTTGTCAATGTTTTTTTTACTGCTGTTGTCCAGCATTGGCAGAAAAAGTATGGTAATTGCGGGTGTTGAACAGCACTGGCAAAAAAAAAACATGATGATGTGTATGTGTGCAAGGGATTGGTGGTATAGGTCATAGTAGAATTAGTGTACTTGGCATCCGTGGCGGCATTAGTAGTAGTGCAGTATTAATGGCGGTGGTTGTCGTAATTATATGGTGTTTCTGGTGTCATGATATTGGTGGTGGTGCGGTATTGGTAGCTGTTGTATTGGTGGTGGAATAAACAATACCAAACAATTGGGAGGCCATTTTAGGGTCAGGCTTGCTCTCACGTGGAAGAGGTGTAGAGCAGCGGCCAGGGTGCCTGACTCCGGACTATGGGGTTCTCGGTTCGATCGCCGGCGGCAGGTTAGCCCAGCACCATGTGACTCTGGGCAATAGCTCGCTTAATCTTCCTGAGGGCCCCCAGCACCGGGACACCACTTCGGAAGGAGCTGTGCGCTTTACAAATACTGATATTTCAAGTCCTGACTAAAACATTAAAATATTATACCTGGTGCAGGAAAAAATGATTTCTTTCTGCGTACAATATATGTATGTGATAATGCAGTGAATGTGAGAAAAGGTCTGATGGTTTAGTGTACCTTTTATATGTGAAATGGTTGCTTGTGCATTCCAATGCAGCCCACTCCATGTTAATGATACTAAAAATAGTCAATAGCATGATGGTGAAAGCAAAGTATTCCTATGGGCTGTCCTAACGTGATTGACAATGCTTCAAGCCAATGGCTGAAAGAGGCTGATGCACGTAAGCCAACGATTGAAGGGGCGGACCCAAAGCCCACTCTGTGTAATGTAAGCAAAAGGTCTTGCAGATGCCTGGTCTACTCCCTCACACCTAATGGTGTACCAGTCGTTAGTTTAGTAGGGCTTGCAGTCCGAGTTTGACTGCAACACAAGGTCTCCCAGTGACACTGTGCTTGCAAACATATGAAGACCAGAAACAACTCTTTTCTTTTTTCTTAATTTGTCTTCAAAAACACCCAAACCTTCACGAAGCCGCTCAAAAAAGGAATAACTGCTAAAAAATGGCTAAGACTGAATATTCCCAGCATCTGTCGCTGTCTGTTCAATCACAATAACAGTGCATCTGCATTGCAGATGAAAGCTGCTTTGGGAAACTACTGAAAAGCTGGTTGTTTGTGTAATTGGGACTTAATGAGCACTGAATCTACACTGAGCCCAGGGGGAGGGGGCCTTCTGGGGAGCCCTGCACCACACAAGAACCAATGAATTGAACTGGGGGAGCCCTGCACCATACAAGAACCAATGAATTGAACTGGGGGAGCCCTGCACCATACAAGAACCAATGCATTGAACTGGGGGAGCCCTGCACCACACAAGAACCAATGAATTGAACTGGGGGAGCCCTGCACCATACAAGAACCAATGAATTGAACTGGGGGAGCCCTGCACCATACAAGAACCAATGAATTGAACTGGGGGAGCCCTGCACCATACAAGAACCAATGAATTGAACTGGGGGAGCCCTGCACCATACAAGAACCAATGCATTGAACTGGGGGAGCCCTGCACCACACAAGAACCAATGAATTGAACTGGGGGAGCCCTGCACCATACAAGAACCAATGAATTGAACTGGGGGAGCCCTGCACCATACAAGAACCAATGAATTGAACTGGGGGAGCCCTGCACCACACAAGAACCAATGAATTGAACTGGGGGAGCCCTGCACCACACAAGAACCAATGAATTGAACTGGGGGAGCCCTGCACCACACAAGAACCAATGAATTGAACTGGGGGAGCCCTGCACCACACAAGAACCAATGAATTGAACTGGGGGAGCCCTGCACCACACAAGAACCAATGAATTGAACTGGGGGAGCCCTGCACCATACAAGAACCAATGAATTGAACTGGGGGAGCCCTGCACCATACAAGAACCAATGAATTGAACTGGGGGAGCCCTGCACCACACAAGAACCAATGAATTGAACTGGGGGAGCCCTGCACCACACAAGAACCAATGAATTGAACTGGGGGAGCCCTGCACCACACAAGAACCAATGCATTGAACTGGGGGAGCCCTGCACCACACAAGAACCAATGAATTGAACTGGGGAGCCCTGCACCACACAAGAACCAATGAATTGAACTGGGGGAGCCCTGCACCACACAAGAACCAATGAATTGAACTGGGGGAGCCCTGCACCACACAAGAACCAATGAATTGAACTGGGGGAGCCCTGCACCACACAAGAACCAATGAATTGAACTGGGGGAGCCCTGCACCATACAAGAACCAATGAATTGAACTGGGGGAGCCCTGCACCATACAAGAACCAATGAATTGAACTGGGGGAGCCCTGCACCACACAAGAACCAATGAATTGAACTGGGGGAGCCCTGCACCACACAAGAACCAATGAATTGAACTGGGGGAGCCCTGCACCACACAAGAACCAATGAATTGAACTGGGGGAGCCCTGCACCACACAAGAACCAATGAATTGAACTGGGGGAGCCCTGCACCACACAAGAACTAATGAATTGAACTGGGGGAGCCCTGCACCATACAAGAGCCAATGAATTGAACTGGGGGAGCCCTGCACCATACAAGAACCAATGAATTGAACTGGGGGAGCCCTGCACCACACAAGAACCAATGAATTGAACTGGGGGAGCCCTGCACCACACAAGAACCAATGAATTGAACTGGGGGAGCCCTGCACCACACAAGAGCCAATGAATTGAACTGGGGGAGCCCTGCACCACACAAGAACCAATGAATTGAACTGGGGGAGCCCTGCACCATACAAGAACCAATGAATTGAACTGGGGGAGCCCTGCACCACACAAGAACCAATGAATTGAACTGAATTGCAACTCCTTCTGGTAAAGGGTGCCTCAGAAGTTAACATCTTTACACTTATCACCAAAAATGACATTAATCCTAGCAGGAGTTCAGCTGTTCCACATGCAGAAGAAGAGAAACAATATCAGGTCCTCAGAATTCATGGGCTGTGAGCTTCCTCCATCGCTTGGACTGAATTTTTGGCCCCATCAGTTCATGTTCTTCCAACCTACCAGGCAATATCAGTCTAAGTGGATCAAATCTTTGCCCCAAGAGGCTGTAATTGCAGAGCTGGCAGTAGGGCTGTTTCAGTGCTGGCTGCTCACCTCTGGAATAGTCTCCACATATCAGTGAAAACACATTAAGACAATTTGTCCTTCAAACACAGCCTGAAAACATTTGAGATATGCATAAACTTAATAGCTACAATCAGGATGTCATGGATGAATTAGGGCTCTAGGTTTAGATGTACAGAGCTGTGTCTATATATCACCACCCCCTTTTCTGAATCGTTTTTGGCCACTATAGGTGTGGCAGGGTATACTCAGACATGAGTCCCTTTCTCACTGCACCACGCCACAGAACTCCACTGGACGGACCACAGATGCGTCCACTTCACCTTCAGAAGAACGACTATCCACCACCACCAGCATCAGGTTGCTCGAAGAAGCTGGAACAAGATCACAGCCGACCAGCTCGCCGCTTCCCTGAGCCAGCACCCTCCGGCCAGCTCAGCGAACCCCAGCCAGGCCGCCGACAACCTCACGAAGTGGATCAGCAACTGCGCGGATGAACTCGCCCCTCTGAGGACCCCGCCCAGCAGACCCGGCAGTAAGAAAGCCCCATGGTTCACCGACGAACTCAAGAGCTCCAAGAAGAACTGCCGAGCCCTCAAGAATGTCTGGAGAAAGGAACCCACACCGGACAACAGGACCACCCTCAAGCTCGCCACCCGGAAACACCACCAACTGATCCGCACCGCCAAGAAAACGGCTTTCAAGAACCGACTGGACAACAACGCACACAACTGCAAGGAACTCTTCAACATCGTGAAAGAGCTCTCCAACCCCAACGCCGGAAACAACGACATCACCCCATCGCAAGACCTCTGCAACTCCCTCGCCTCCTACTTCCACAACAAGATCGCGGACATACACAACAGCTTCAGCACCCATCCGACCCACGCCACGACCACAGCAACGCCGCCCACCACCACCCTCCGAGCCTGGACCCCGATCAGCACCGAAGACACCGTCCGCATGATGAACTCCGTCCACTCCGGATCTCCGACCGACCCCTGCCCTCACCACGTCTTCAACAAAGCCGACGCTGTCATCGCACCCCACCTGCGGGACATTATCAACACCTCATTCGACACCGCCACCTTCCCCGAGAGCTGGAAGCACGCCGAACTCAGCGCTCTACTCAAGAAACCTACGGCAGACCCCACCGAACTCAAGAATTACCGCCCCATCTCACTACTCCCGTTTCCAGCCAAAGTCATCGAGAAGACCGTCAACAAACAGCTGGCCGCCTTCCTCGAGACGAATGGATCCCTTGACCCCTCGCAGTCCGGCTTCCGTGCCAACCACAGCACCGAGACCGCCCTCATCGCCGCCACCGACGACATCCGAGCCCTGATGGACAACGGAGAAACAGCGGCCCTCATCTTCCTAGACCTCTCCGCGGCTTTCGACACGGTCTGCCACCGCACCCTAGTGCAGCGCCTCAGCAACGTCGGAATCCAGGAGAAGGCACTGGAATGGATCGTCTCCTTCCTCGACGGAAGAACACAGAGAGTCCACCTACCACCGTACAAGTCAGAGGCCACCGAAGTCATCTGCGGCGTCCCTCAAGGATCCTCGCTGAGCCCTACCCTCTTCAACGTCTACATGAGCCCCCTCGCGGCCATCGCACGCCAACACAACCTCACCATAATCTCCTACGCCGACGACACCCAGCTGATCCTCTCCCTGACCAACGACCCCGCCGTCGCCAGAGCCAACCTGCACGAAGGGATGAAAGAGGTAGCCGAGTGGATGACGACGAGCCGCCTGAAACTGAACTCAGACAAGACGGAGGTTCTCATCCTGGGCTCCTCGCCCTCCGCCTGGGATGACTCCTGGTGGCCCCCCGCCCTGGGCACCGCACCCAAACCGACGAACCACGCACGCAACCTGGGCTTCATCCTGGACTCCTCCCTCTCCATGACCAGGCAAGTCAACGCCGTCTCCTCGTCGTGCTTCAACATCCTGCGCATGCTTCGGAAGATCTTCTGGTGGATCCCCACGGAGACCAGGAAGACCGTCACCCAGGCCCTCGTCACCAGCCGACTGGACTACAGCAACGCACTCTACGCCGGAACCACCGCCAAGCTCCAGAAGAGACTCCAGCGGATCCAGAACGCCTCAGCCAGACTCATCCTCGACATCCCACGGAACAGCCACATCTCCGGACACCTGAGAGACCTGCACTGGCTCCCCGTCAACAAAAGAATCACCTTCCGGCTCCTCACCCACGCACACAAAGCCCTACACGACCAAGGCCCGAGCTACCTCAACAACCGAATCAACTTCTACGCTCCCAAACGCCACCTCCGATCTGCCAGCCACGCCCTCGCCGCTGTTCCACGCATCCGTAGAGCCACAACAGGAGGAAGGTCCTTCTCCTACCTGGCCGCCAAGACCTGGAACTCCCTCCCGGCCGACCTGCGCCTGACCCAAAACCACCTCTCCTTCAGGAAGAAGCTCAAGACCTGGCTGTTCGAGCAGTAACGGCACCCCCCTCCCCCTAAGCGCCTCGAGACCCTACGGGTAGGTAGTGCACTCTATAAATGTCACTGATTGATTGATTGATTGATTGACTGTTTTGTAGAACGAAAAAAACACCTCCCACCATTTTTAGTCGACTCTCTTTAAAAAACAGGACATGTGCTACATTTCTTGAAATTTGCTGGGACAGCTGGTTAAAAACTGGGACCGTCCTGGCAAAACGGGGATGTCTGGTCACCCTAGGCTGAAGGGGAGTTAAAAACTGCACCTGCAGCACTGGGGCCAGGTGACAGGGACTCTGCTGCCCGCATGGCCTTAATACAGGCAGCTCCTTAGGCCCCTCTGAAAATTGCCGCCCGGGGCCTGGGCCCCGTTCGCCCGCACCAAAAGTCGGCCCTGGTTCTGAGGTAGAGTGGTACTCGTCGTAAAGCGCTTTAACGCCTTGTTGAGAGCAGTAAGCGCTGTGTAAATGCAATCAGAATAGCGTTTTGTCTAAAAGCAGCATCAGCCAGAAAGGCGGTGGGCGGAGGAGACGAGGCCGCATCGGCGATTTAACAACGTGGTCTCGTCTTGTTATTTCAATTCCAATCTTCTGTAATCATGAAAGGCATTAAATCTGTTTATCTCATTTCAGGCTTGGAAGAACGACAGCTCTTTATGAGCCCACATCTCGGTTGTGGGAGTGCGTTCCAGGGTGCTCCCTGCTGCAGGACCTGCTGGGTTTGGGCCCAAGTTTTATTTTTATGTTATTTGGGACTCACTGCTCTAGGGAAGCTCCGTGTGAGAGTCTGGAAAAGCAAGCCCCTATACCCCGCCAAAATGACATGGGTTGCTGAAGTGGCAACACTCGCCCTTTGACCCCTGATGACTTCACAGGGTTGTCCCCTTGTGCCACCCTTTGCCCCTAGTGGCTGCTGAGAGGTCAAGCGGATGACAAGAAATGGAAACTACTGCCTGTTCTTGTCACTTCTTTCAAGACGCCCAAGGCCACAAGTACAGTTGAGCAAGCCAAGGTTGTCTATCTGCTACCCCCCACTTCACGCCATGGTGTGCACGTGTCAGCTCCCTCGCACTGCCTACAATATCCCCTTAACCGTCTTGTGGTAGAACTGCCACTGCCCAATCTATGCCCATTCCATCATTGACCTCTCTGCTGATTAGTACGTGTTCGGTATTGTAACAGTGCTTGTCACCATCTGCACTCTAAGGCACATCGATTTGATTTTGTGCAGGTGCTCCAGAAGCCGCATATGTTAAGGTTTTTATTTTGCGACATAGATGTGTAGTGCAGACTGAGTTGCCCCACAGTAGATTCCAGCCTCGACATTCAGGCTAACGTACCAGTCCCGTGTCCCACACCGCAGACTCTTCCATTTTAAAATGTAAACCTTGATTTCAGCGTGAGCTCCGCTGAGCTGACAGATCACACCTTAACGTCACGCCGAAGGCGTCCATGCAACACACCAAAGGGCCTCTGGGTGTTGTAGTCCTTCATGTGAACTAATGCACCTGATAGGGAAAGCCTGGGACTGAATTTGTGCTGTGCTGAAATTGACCCCTGTGGGAAATGTAATGATGAGAGATGTGTAACTGGGAGCTGAAAAGGTCTCAAGTTTAACGGATTCCGGAACCCTATTCCCGGCTCCTCCGCTGGCAATCTATGTTGCCTCGTGAGTCTCCATTCACTGCTGGAATCGGCCAATCATTGCACGCCGCACCCGAGAATTGCCGCACAAAGTCCATGCAGCTCTTCCGGTTTGTGCACGCGACAGTCCCTAGCGGAAGTAAACGAACGGCGTGACACTGAACAAACAACCTGTACTCACGAGCAAGGAGGGTCCTGGCAGGCGCAGATAGTGCACGGTAACATGGAAGGCTTTCAGCCCAGTGAACCCGGGCCTAGCACGAGCTCTTGTCAGTTCTGTGTACAAAGCACTCCATTTGGTCACTTTCATAAAATAATGCAACTCAAAATAAACTAGATGCACTACAACATTTTTAATGGAGAAAAGCGGCTATTTTTACCTTCATATTTACTCTTTTTGAAGTGTAGGTGCAGAGGCTCCAGTGAATGCATGCAGTCTACTGCGCTACGCAGAGTTCCGCAAGTTGTCGAGTGCTTTAGATCGCGCCGGTTATGCTGCTTTTTTGTGCTGGGTGTTTGCTCTGTGCCGGAAAATCAGTAAGAACGCCCCCATGCGCAGGGCAAGAGGGCGCTGTTTCTTTCTGCCGTTCAAGAAGATGTTCTATTCGAGCAGCAGCTTCCTCAACGTGAACAGAAGGTTTCTCAACGCGAGCAGTCGTGGCCATCGCACTGGCCCACGTTGAAAAATCTGGGCTGGAGATGCTCGCGCTCGCCAACTTAATGTTGGTGCGCACGAGCGAGGAAAAAACTTTTCTGATCTCAGCGCGCTGCACGGAGTGGGATAAACTCTGCAAACTCTGCGAGCGGATCTGAATTTCACACCCAGGCCTAATAATAAACACTTAGTACCGAACACTGACAAGTGATTGGTTAAATGGAAAGCTCACATTTACTATCGACTGGTTTCAGAGAAGGAAGGAAAGCGTGCTGTGACAATGGATCTCTGCATGATTCCCTGTGCCTCAGAGACTGAGTAATGCTATTCTTGCTTACCTGCCTGTGACCTTAACAAGTTTAAAAGGCATCCCCTCAATGTTACTTTGTGCTAACTTATGTGATCAGCATTTGTACTCACTGACACCATAATGCCATTGGAATGGCCTCTTAGAACTTTATGCAGAACAATAACTTAGTTCTAATGTAGAAATGTTGATGGCGTCCCCTCGTAGTTATTGGTGCTGAGATTATTCAATAAGCACAGTCGAAGTCAGAGTGAATCTGGCGTCTCGTCCGCTCGCGTCTGCCATTGGACGGTGCTTCGATGGTGCTTATTGAATAATCTCAGCACCAATAACTACGAGGGGACGCCACCAACATTTCTCCACCTTTCGGATTCGTCTCCGGATCTCCATTGCCCAACGTCCCCCGGGCCTTTAACTCGATTCCTGCCTAAACGCTGATCTTTAAATTTAAATGATTCTAGGCTCCCATTAATGAGGTAATCCGTCCACTTCACCATCACAGTGATGTTGAGCAACGACTAATTAGGTTGCCTGCCCCCCGCCCTGTCCTGATGAAGACCCCCAGCAAGGGCACAATTAATTCCTGCACAACCCGAGGGTCGAAACGTCGACAACTATTCTTTCTTCTATCAGCTTCACGCCAAAACTGCTACATTTATGCATTAGGTGGAGCATGTTTTTGATCAAGTGATGAATTGATGTTCTTTTGTCTGTTCAAATTCACATACAAATGCGTCTACATCACTGTCTGTTTTTATTGTCACAATTCCCTATTCACACTATCCTCACCGTATCACCTTTCCCTTGTTCCTTGGGGCACTGTACAACCTTTGGAATGTTTATTGCTGGATACTATATCGAATTAACATCTACATTGTGAATAAAAACAGTGTAGATTAATTCAGTGTATTACTATTTTTTTGACTATGCGTTGCGGTAATTGCTAATTTCACACTGGGACCCCTCTTCTCTCAGTACTGCTATGACCCAGGTTCCAGTGACTTTGTTCGGGTGAACCCCCTAGTTATACTCTGTTCTCCACGCAGGCTGTAATGCAGCCTCCATGGAGAACAGGGAAAGTGCGCATGACTGTTTTGCGCGGCCCGAGAGGGCCGACAAAACAGTCATTGCTCACTTAGGAGGGTTGTACCCTCCTCCCCTGCTCTTCAGCCCCACCCCACCCCCTCGCACAAGATGCCGCAGCAGGAGGACAAAATAAAATGATAATAACATTAGTTATTATCATTTTATTTTTTCCTTTCTTTTGCTGCTTCAAGGCAGTGGGGTGACGTTCCTCCACCTTAGAGCAGGAGCCGCCACTGATAAAACTGCTCCAATTTGCAAACATGGGCCACTTTTTAAGGTTGGTACTTCACTAATGGGCACCACTTACATTTTGGTGCCCAGGCCTATTTTCCATCCCAGCTTGACCCTGGTCTGCATCACTGCAACCTAGCGCCTTGAGACCCTCCGGGTGAGTAGTGCGCTATATAAATGCTTTGATTGATTGATTGATTGATTGCAACAACTACTCTAGTGCTCCTCGATTACTTATCAGCAGTTGTGCGAAGAAAGAAGGAGCAAGCCCCTGATCTGTGCAGGTCCCACCATTGATTATGTGTGAAGGAACTGATCGCATTTATGAACATTTATAGGTCAGACAGAGCATCATCAAGAAATCAAACACTCCTTACGACGGCTGACCTAAGGTTCAGCACATCAATCCCTATCTATACAAATTTGGAGTCCCGTGCATCTGCTTCCGGCACTCGCCGCCATTAAGTGTCGCTGGTATCCAAAGTAAACAAATTCTTTAGAAGTAGAAGGTGCACCAAGAATGGAGTCAGAATCGTATGCTTTAGTCCATTGGTTCGCTTTATTAGCGATAGGAGTAAAAATGGCCATTTTTGCTCCTATCACTAATAAAGCGACCTAACCGGCCTTTTTCAGCTCCCCCCCGTCAATAAACCACAGGAGTAGCTATCAGCGCCAGGATACCTGCCAGGTGACAGTCGCGCTTTATAAATATTTTAAATAATAATAATAATAATGGACTATGTCTCACTTACTCACTGTAAAAATTATCCACCATCGGGCTGGGAAATTTGAGGTTACAAACTCCGCTCCTCCGGGACCATCTTGTGCTTCCCCCTCGGTCGCCAATCTAATATCCTGAAACTCAGGCAGAAGCTTATTTTCCAAATGCCTCTTCTCTGCTGGGTTTCAATTTTTCTTGGTGGCATCTCCACGTCTTCTTGAGGACGGCGACCAGCACCTTAAGATATTTTAGTCTGAAAGAAAGAGCTTCATGAACCTTCTCCACTTGCTCACAACCATCTGACTTTGGACAACCAAGGGGATGTTAATAAAAATAGAAAGCAGGAATTGTCCACAAGAAAAAATAATAATAACAAGAGCATAGGGCTATGTGTGAATCATCCCCCTGTTGTCATGCATGTGGCTGGTTGCTGAGTGCTTGCGTCACCATCTTGATTTTCTGTCACAGTGAGACAGGTCTTTTTGTTAAAAAGCAGCTTCACTTAATGCATTGATTCTTAATTTAACCTACAAAAAGAAGGCTTTTCCATCCATGGCGTTTAGTGACTAATAATTGAATTTGTGATAATGAAGTAATGGAAAGGGCGCCTTAATGTTTTCTGAGACAGGGAAAATGAGACAGGAAATAAAAAAAGAACGACACCCTCAGAATATGTTCTGCCTATTTTAAAAGGGAAAATATTCATTTATACTCTGTTGGCCAGGTCTTTCATACGTTCTCTAGAATATTTAAACATATACTTCTCGAAAGGTCATTTTATACCGTTTGTTAAACGTTACAGAACGTGCAAGTGAGATTTGCACCCTCTTTCAATAAAAAAAAGAGCAAACCACGTTTTATTATTATTATCATTATTGTTGTCGGGTCAGACACCCAAACATGAGCCTGGCCCACCCAAACATGAGCCTTGGCCCTGGCAGTAATTCTGCCACTGATGTACAACAATAAAAAATGTTCAGATAACTGGTGATTTATGATCCTGCTGGAGAGAAATCATTTGTCTTTTGGTAGTTTTTAAATGTAGATTAACTTTATTTTATGTGGATAGCTTAGTGGGTTACTGACTTTGTAACAGAGATCATTGTGTTACTTACAGTTCAGAAGTTACTATCCTAACATAGAACAGTGACCGATGAACTGTCATTAAAGAGCTGCATACAAACTTCGCTTTCTTGTGTTGTGATATAGTTAGAACTTCCCCAGTCTTTCATTATTCTAATGTTGCTAAAAAGAGTTTGTTTGGGCAGTTATACATTTTTATCAGTAAAGCCAACCCCCAACCACTGGAACACTCTTTAAATCCTGAGTTTGTGCTTCTCCGGACTAAACCCTTGTAAAATATATTGCGAACCAGTATGGATGACGCGATTTCTACACCCTGTAATCCTCATCGGCTCATGGGACATTCCCTGTAGACTGATTTATTGTCTCTGTATAATGTGTATATGATGTAAAGTACTGTGACACCCTACACTGATAGGAGTAGCGCTATACAACAAATGAAATGCATATGAGAGATGGGCAACGGAGAGAGGAGGGGCACTGGTGGCGGGTGGTAGTGAGGGTATCCGACGAGGAGGTATCAACAACAAGAGAGTGAGGATAAACAAGAGGTCACTCCTATATCCCCAATGATAAATGCAAAAAAACAACTAAAGAGTGACTTGTCTCCTGACCACAGCGCCGACAAGTCACTCTTTAGTTGTTTTTTTGTATTTGTTTTTTTGCATATCCGAGGAGGAGGTCATGAGGGGGAGGGGCTACGTAGAGACGAAGGACACTTCTTTAGGGTGGTAGTAAAGACATTAATAGATAAAGAGGTCATTGGTGGTGTGCCAAAAAAGGATTTCGCACCCGCACTAAAGCCGTCCCGGTCATGGACTTTCCCATTTTCGTTTATTTAATTAACAGTTGGGTGATTAAGAAAACTGTGGAGCATACTTTAAAGTGCATGCTAATTACATTTACTGCTATATTCAATGTTTCAAGTTTGAAGGTGATTTAACTAATGTTTTTTACCAGGAATAATGAAAGTGGAACCGGATGGTGGCTGGTATGGGGCTGGGGACCACGATCAGCTGTGAGATAAGGTGCACGGGAGAGGGATGGTAGAAAAGTGGATATTCAAGCCTGTAAGGGAGTGCGCTGCAGAGTCAGGGGTGAGGTGGAGGTAGTAATGAAGAGGGAATCTCCCTGAAGGCTCGGACAGAGGGAGCCCGAGTAGTATCACTTGGCTGATACTCTCAACTTAGAAACCTCCTCTTCCCATCAAAGAGGCATTACATGGAACAAAACAGCTTTTGAGAGTGATAACATTTAGAAAGATTTGGAAAAGAGTGTGTTTTCCTGGGCCCAGTAAGACTAAGGAGAGATAAAGGAGGGCCCAGAAGCAGTCCTGGCTAGACATAAGCGACAAATCGGGCCCGCAGTGGCCCACCCGAATGTATCCTTGGCCCACCCAAATAAAACTTCCTGGAGCCGGGCTAGGTTCTCCACCCCACCCCACCCCACCCCACCTTGAGATGAGTGAGAGGCGTGCATGCGCGTTCATTAACGCTGCTTGCAGCCACTGCGTGGATAATGAAGGGTCAGCACTTGATGAGGAAGCGGGCGCGAGCGGCTCTCCTCTCATCAGGCTAATTGAATGCTTGAGGTGCACGAGCGCACTCAGAGCTAATCAGCGCTAATAAACGCTGCCCCAGGTGGGTGGGGCGTGGAAATCCCGCCTCGAGCCTTAAACTGGCTTCGAAGCACACTGACAGGATAGAATTGCGCCCCCCTCTGCTCATAATTTGTGTCCACCACACTCTAGCCGAACCAACTAGAGAAATGGTTACATGCAAATTCTAACAAGCAACGACAAAGCCAATAGGTTTCGGCTATAATAGGCTGAGTTATTAGCCCTATCAATGGATTGTTAATTTCCTATAAAATGCGTCATGACGCATGCGCATATATCGGCAGTGATCAGCAAATGGTTTTACTCAGTGTTAGAAGTGGGCGGGGACGGAAGGGCACGGCGTGCCCCTACTTCTAAAAATTATGCTAGTCCGTTCCCCTACTTCTTGGTTTTGAAAGGGCGTACCTGGACTGTAGGAATAGCCACTTTAAAATGACACCTTTTGTTTGTTTGAGTGGTTCAACGTGAATATTGACGAAGGTCGGGCGCGTGATGCAACGTGAATATTGACAAGGGCCTCTGCACTGCACCCGACCTCCTCCCCTTCCCTGTTGTGTCTCGGGGCCTACAAAGTGAGACTGAAAGGGCCATCAGTGTAGCATAGCGCGAAAGCGGCTACCTCTGATGGCCCTGCTGCTGCCACGAGACCGTGATTCACACCTCATTTGTGAGGACACTGCCTGACTGCCCGCCCCCCTGTGACCTGTGACAAAGGATTCTTTGGTGTCAAGCAGACTGACAGACCCCACCTGGGGGACTTTGTGACTTGCTGTAAATCTGCTCTTTCAATGTGTAGTGCCCTACTCAGAAGCCAGTGCAGTTGGTGGCACCACCCATGCCAGGCTCACTGCGGGCATTTAAAATTCCTGGAGAGCACTATATGTAAAACAGTGCACTGGTGCCATTATATATAGAAGCGTGTACTGAAATCACTATTATGTATAGCGGTGCACGGGAGAGAACTGCATATAAACAAGGCACGGGACTGAGTGTTTTTACATCAGTTCAACGGAGATCGTTATATGTAAAGCAGTGCACCGGTATTATTATATATAGAACTGTGATTGGTGCACTGGAGAACACTGTATATAAACAGGGCTCAGGAGCGAGTACCTATAAATCTGCTCACCAGAGGACGTCATATGTAAAGCAGTGTACTGGGATGATTGTATATAAAAGCAGTGTAGGAGAGGTACTGTATGTAAAGTGGTGTGCTGCCTGATTATATGTAAAACACTATTTTAGGGCCCGTCCTTCTGTTTATCTTTGCCGTTTTGCACTAGCATCGCACTGCCTTTTCTTGATCCAGATGTATCTATTACTTATTTCGTGGTTCATTATATCGTAATATATACTGTATATATTTCTACTTGTCATGTAAAGCGCTCTGGTACTCGCAAGAGTCTTGTTCGTGCTATATAAAACCTTCAAAATAAATCAAATAAATACATGTCAATAGGCCCGATTTGGGCGGGAGACGCCCAACCTTTAAAGCCAAAACCAGCTTTATTTCTGCAGCCTGCGGCTTCTGCAGAAGTCATTGGGGGAAATTAATTCTTCCGTTTATTTTAAACAAATCTCCCTCTTTACTCTTCTAAAAGGTTGGCATTTTGCTCCACCGAAGGGCATCTATCCCGATCTGCCAATGCTCTCTGTGCTGCTGGTAGGGGCCAGACACTTCTGTCCCTGCCTATCTCAATCCAGACGTGCAGTTTAACCTATAATTACAGTAGAGAGGCTCTGCTGATGCCCTTGAAGTATTTTTCATGCCCTCGCCCTATGTGCCCCATGGGCAGTTTGCAGTCTATGGATGAAATGCCAGGAAGTGAGTGTGGTGAGGGATGGCTGGATCTGGGTATACTAGAAGCAGGGTAATAAGAAATACCAGGGAGTGAGGGGGAGCTAGGGGAGGGCAGGATGTGGGTATGCTAGAAGCAGGGTAATATGTGATGCCAGGAAGTGAGGGGGAGCGAGGGGAGGCCAGGATGTAGGTATGCTAGAAACAGGGTAATGAGCATTGCCAAGAAGTGAGGGTGGCGAGGGAGGGCTGGGTCTGGGTATGCTAGTAGCAGGGTAATGATATGCTAGGAAGTGAGGGGTGGCGAGGGGAGTGCTGGGTGTAGGTATGCTAGAAGCAGGGTAATGAGTGATGCCAGGAAGTGAGGGGGAGCGAGGGGAGGCCAGGATGTGGGTATGCTAGAAACAGGGTAATGAGCATTGCCAAGAAGTGAGGGTGGCGAGGGAGGGCTGGGTCTGGGTATGCTAGTAGCAGGGTAATGATATGCTAGGAAGTGAGGGGTGGCGAGGGGAGTGCTGGGTGTAGGTATGCTAGAAGCAGGGTAATTCCAGAGAGCATGGGAGGCGTGGAAGGGTTCAATGTGTGGAAGCTAGAAGCAGAGTAAGGAGCGATGTGAGGGTGAACAATTGGGTATTCTAGAAGCAAGGTAATGGGTGATACCAGGAAGTTTGGGTGGGGAGGGTGGGCTGGAGTTGGGTACTCTAAATATAGGGTAATGAGCGATGCCGGGAGGTAAGGTTGAGGGGGATTGCAGGATCTGGGTATGCTAGAAATTGGGTAATGAGGGATGCCAGGATACAGAGGGATGAAGAAAGGGCTGAATCTGGGTATGATGAAGCTGTGAAATGAGTGGTGCTAGGAAGCAAGGGTGGAAAGAGGAGAAATGAACCATGTAAGCTAGAAGCTGGGGGAAATGAATGATTCTAGGAAGTGGGGGTTCCGAAGGGAGGTCGAGATCCAACTATGGCTAGACCTAGGGTAATGAACGATCCCGGGCAGTAAGGGCGGCGAGAGGAGGGTGGGACGTGGGTGTTCTAGAGTAGGGCAATAATAAGCGGTGCAAGGAGGTAGAGGACGAGGGAAGGGCTGAACCTGTCTATGCTAGAAGCAGGGTAATTATGTCTAAAAAGTAAGGGTAGTGAGGGGATGGTTGGATCTGGGTATGCTAGAAGTAAGGTAAGTTGGGATACTTTTAAGTAAGGTTAGCAAATAGGGTTTAACTCTAGTAATGCTATAAGCAAGGTAACTAGCAATGCCAGGAAGTAGCGATGGCACCGGAAGGGCTGAATCACTCCTAGAACTAAGGTAAAGAGCAATGCCAGGAAGTAAGGGTGGTCAGAGGAAGGCTGAACCTGGGTATCCTCCAAGTTTTGTAGTGAGTGATTTCAGAAACTAAGCAGGACGAGATGAAGGCTAGATCTAAGTTTGGTAGAAGCATGGCAATAAACTAGAACATGAAGTAAAGGCGGTAAGGGAAGAGCTGAAGCTGGGTATGCTAGAAGCAAGGTAATGAGTGCCAGGAAGTAAGGGTGGTGATGGGAGGGCTGTATTTGGGTATGCTAGATGCATGGTAATGAGCAGTGCTAGAAAGTGAGGAGGGTGAGGGGAGAGCTGGCTCCTGACATCCAAAAAGTAAAGTAATTACCGTTGCCTTCAATAAGGGTGGCAACAGAATGGTTTGATCCTGGGGTGCTAGAAGTAGGGTAAAGGACAATGCCAGGAAGTAAGGTGACAGGAGGGATATACCCTGTATGCAAGGAGTTGGGTAGTTAGTGAAGCCAGAACCTAAGGGTGACGAGATGAGGGTTGGATCTAAGTATGGTAGAAGCATACTAACGACTATGCCAGGGGCTAAGGGTGCAAGGGTAGGGCTGAACCTGGCTATGCCAGAAGCAGGATTTTGTTCAATGCCAGGAAGTGAGAGTGGGAGAAAGCAAAGCTAGATCTGGGTATGTTAGAAGCAGAGTAATGTGCGATGGCAGGAATTAAAATTGGGGAGGGCTAGATCTGGGTTTGCTGGAATCAGGGTTAAGAGTGAGGCCAAGATGTAGGTTGGCAAGAGGCGGGCTCAACCCTGCTATGCCAGAAGTACGGTAATGAGCGATGCCAGGAAGTAATGGTGGCAAAGAGAAGACAGAACATGGGTATGTAAAAAGCAGGGTATTGATTGATGCCAGAATGACGGTGGGAAGGGGAGGCTCGATCTGGGGATGATACACAGGACCCTTGAGGCCAGTCCACCTCACCCATTGGTGCCTCCATTTTGCATTGCAAACTCACCAGGGATTTGCAATGCAGGAAGTGCCAATGAAAGAAACTGCATGGCTCGGAGACAAATGGCTTATGATTCCACTTATAAGCGTATTTGGAATATTCTGTGATTGGAAACATGTCCCACATTGTAAATGAATTAAATATAAACAACTTCTATATTAAACCTCAAATGAACATGTTTATCGATTGTTTGAATTAAATAACGTTATAAGCATGTAACTGGTCAGTGAAATGCCAAATGCAATAAAAATTGGTATGTTTTGCTATTTTTAGCCACACCTCTGACTCCGCCCACTAATTCAATCCTCTGCTTATTCCCGCCCCCTGAGTCTCCGCCCACAGTTCCCCTACTTTTTTGTCCCCACTTCGACCACTGGTTTTACTACTAAACAAATCCACAGTCCAAGAGGCCCTCAGGATTGTGCACACTAGTGCAACATGGCGCGCACAGAGAACGTATTTCATTGTATGTTCAAGCTTGCCCTACTGCCTTATTATTATAATAGTAGTTGAAAAGTAAAATAAAGTGAAGACAACTGTGCACACCAGTGGGAAAAAAATAGAAACAGGCATCTTGGTAGCACTTTGCAGCTGCTGGGCCATAGCAAATATAATTTTAAAAAGCTGCAAGTGGCATAGGGAGTGAGTGAGTACAAACAAAGTACATGGACGTGGTAGTAGTTTGCAACTGCCAGGCCCTTGTTTACAATTAAAAAAATTAAAATCCAAAGTTTGAAATAGGGAGTGGGCGACCTAAAGGAAATCGCACAAAGGCATGAACTCCCACGAACTGCTGATGAATATAGAAAGTAAGTGGGGAAGAGAACAAAGAAACAAGTGCGCTGCAATGCAGTGCTGCTACTTAAAGAAAAACAAAACTGTTCCCTCAAAGCAGCAGTGGAACAACTAGTCCATTCAGAACACTTGGAGACTGAACCCCTTCTAGGTGGGACAAGCACGTGATTATAGTGGAAGGCCATCGAATCAAGAGCAGGCATCTGAGATAGACAGCAAGGCCATCCAATCATGAGCAGCGGCCTGAGTCACAGCCTACTCTCGTTTTCTTACGCATTAAACACACTATAGTTCCTACAAAAGACAGATGAAACTGCCTGCCGTGGCGTAACTTAGGCCCCCAGCAGCCCCTGCGGAGCAGGGGGGCCCAAGCTCCCCTCCCCTTAACACAGTACCCTGGTCGGAGAGCTCCAGGTTGATTCCAGAGGGGGGCCCCTCCATGCACCCGGCAGAGGGACCCCCCTCAAGTTTTGCTAGCCCTTGACTGCCCGTAGCCAAGACCTAAAAGGGAGCCTATCAGGACTCAGTTCCCCATGGCGGACACTGCTTAGGAACCTCCCAGAACCTGGCAACAGCCTTAAACTCTTGTTGGAAAATCAACATTTACACGGATTTCTGTTGGCAAACCTTCCTGTCCACTTTGGTATCAGACACACTCCTTGCACCCTTTCTGTGATTTTATCATTTTAACAAAGTGTTTATCAAGCTGAACGACCCAAACATTTGCCTCATCAATGATCAATCAATCAATCAAAGCAATTATATAGCACACTACTCACCCGGAGGGTCTCAAGGCGCTAGGGGAGGGGGGGGTCCGCTACTCCTCGAACAGCCAGGTCTTGAGCTGCTTCCTGAAGGCGAGGTGGTCCTGGGTCAGGCGGAGGTGGGTCGGGAGGGAGTTCCAAGTCTTGGCGGCCAGGTAGGAGAAGGACCTTCCCCCTGTGGTGGCTCTTCGGATGCGGGGGACGGAGGCGAGGGCGTGGCCGGTCGATCGAAGCTGGCGTGTGGGGCGTAGAAGTTGAGGCGGCTGTTGAGGTATCCTGGGCCTTGGTTGTGTAGGGCTTTGTGTGCGTGGGTGAGGAGATGTGGTCCTTCCATTACCTCAGCACTGGCTGAAGAGTAACTAACTTAAGACATCTGAACACCAGCAAAGCTCCGAGGCTGGGCTTTGGGAAAGAACACTCCAGCTATCACTGTGCATAAGGCCTCTGCTCTTACAACTACCTTTATGACGTGTTCCTGGACCATATTCATTTGCTGAATTCCTATCTGGGCAAACCCATTTGTATATAACCAGGCAACGCCACATTCTGAAAGAAGATTATGTTAAAAGAAAGCTGTTGAGATTAAGAGGTGATTCACGAGATTTACAGATTTTTTGATACATTTTAACAAGAAGTCCAAGGGATGCTGGCACAGAGGTCCAATGCTTCACAGAAGAGACAAGAAAAGCCTCCCTCCATGGCGGGCAATCTGAAATCGGAGATGGAAATCTAAGCTTAAATTGTTGAACGCTGATTAAAGCCGGAGGCATCGCGCTGAAGTTCTCCCGCTATGACATCAGGAGACTCTTAATAAAGGGCTTTATGCTTTTTGACCTCTCACACCACACCTTCCCTTTAGGACCATTGCATCCGACTAGGGGCGTTCTGCTTTTAGTTAGGTTAGTGCACCCATAGAATAAAATTTAGACTATAGGGCAGCCCTAACCTATTTTAACATCACCTTTACACTTGCAGCACTACCTAGTCCACACACCCACATGCACCTTACGGCTTTATAAAAAAAAATTATCCGCTAAAGAGCCCCTTCACAGGTGCCAGTCAGGTATTGCAGCGCCGGCCCGACGAGGAGCTAAGCCCAATGATGAAGCATGACATCCCTCGGGTGTATGAGGGCACTTTACCAAAGACCTGAATATCCCCACCCTCACTTAGGAACTGCACACTCATTTGCTTTACCAGTCTACGTTTGGGAGTACGTGTGCAGGACCTGGCTAAAAATACTCCTGGTTCCTCTTATTTGAAGAACTTTATGCGTAGTAGTCATGGTGTAAAGATGGCTCCTGGGCAGATGTTTGCATAACCCTTTTCAGAGCAGCCAGCTGCTGACGGAAGCATATGTCAGTCACCTCTCCTGATTGGCTTTCAAGGAACACATTGCTCTCTCTGTAGATTCCAAGGTTCTGATAGATGTCGCTCGGGTGAGTGGCCAGAGATACCTCACCCAGGGCATCTTAACGGCATTATAGGCCCCCGGGCAAAGCAGTGCAGTGGGCCATGCCTACACCAACACTCACAGGAATAAAAATGTTTAACGGAAAATTAGTGTTAAATTATGGTCTGCATGGGGCTCCTCTGCTCGGGTGGCCCCCGGGCCACTGACCAGCGTGTCCAAGTGTTAAGACTGCACGGACTTCACCCGATTGAGTAGATCATAAAGCCATATAAGAAAAGCACCACCATCTTGGACGAGTTCAGTTCAAGAAAGTCAGTGAATATCCTCCAACATGTGAGTGCCATTCTGTCGAAGGCGGGGGAAGCAGAAGTTGGTATTACTTTTCGTGCACATGCTGAAGCAGATTGAGAAAGTACAAAGATGAACTGGGTGCCATCCGCATACAGGTAATAGAGAACCCCTGACTGCTGCAGCAGTTCAGCTGGGGATGCATAGAGCTATGAGATATGAATGGCAGTAAGATGGCACCTTTACAAGTGTCAATAGGTAAAGCCTGATACCTACCTCAGAAACTGTCTTGTTTTTATTCCGGCACTGAGGGTATCTAGTAGCCTGTTGTTTCTCTTCTTAGCCAGTCTTATTTATGACAGCACACCTGATCTATTCTGACCTGTGCTGGCAGTTTCCTTACTAGCTCCATATTCTAGTTTTTTGTAATTTCCATAAGCCGTCTATTTGCATGTCATTGAAAGCAGTACTGTTTCTGTGATGGCAAGGCATAAGCGACTCTTGCATGCGGGGACCTGTCTGTTTTTGCCAATTCTCTTGGCTATGATTTTGCTATTTTGGCTGCAGTCTCTGTGTGAAGGCTGCTCCCGCGAAGCAGTGGTGGGGCGGGGAGAGGGGGAAGCGGAGTGGGATGGGGGGGGAGAAAAAAAGAAATGAAAAAAGATCACTTACTAGCAGGCCGGATGTCGCCTCTCTTCCGTACTCTTCCTGGCTTCTGTTCGAACAAGAAGCAGGTTAGGCTCCCCTAAGCCAATCACATCTCTGGAATGCAGCACTGGGATTGGCCTGAGCGCTGTGAGTGCTGTGGTTCGTCGCTCAGATGGGGAATGAGAGCCTCAGCATATTCTCCACCCAGGCTGTAATGCAGGCTGGGTGGGGAACATTGAAAATGCGAATGAATATTTGGTTGGTCCCAGATGGCCAGCCAAACATTCATGCGCACTTAGGAGGGTGCCAACGCTCCTTCCCCCTGAGCGGTCTAGCCCCGCCCACAAAACTGCCCCAACACAGAAAAATAGAATGATAATAACACTGTTATTATTATTTTATTTTTATTTTTTTGCCATGCAGAAAGGCAGTGCGACAACGCTCCCCTGCCTTTGCGGAGGAGCCGCCCTTACCTGTGTAGTTCCTATGCTGGGGCTGATTTATTTATTTATTATTTATTTATTAATACAATTTGTAAAGCGCATACGTTTGCCCGTGGGCGTCTTGGCGCTATAAATACAAAATAGGATTTCTGAGGGGGCAGCGTCTAAACATTGAACCCATCAGTGGTTAAACAACCAAGTCTTCACCAGTTTCCGGAATTGAAGGAGCGATTGAGCTGCTCGGATTGTCAGTGGGAGCGAGTTCCAGAGTCTGGCCGCAGATACCGTGAAACGCCTGTCTCCCCATGTGACCGTCCTGGTGCGTGGTACCACTATTTGGGGGGGGGGTGCAGGGTGTATTGTGAGAAAGCCCTAAGACCAGATGAGAGACAAAACCAGCCTGCAAGATATTAAAGTGAGAATGCTCCGGAAGAAAAGGAACGACCCTTTTCAGAAAGAAACTAGACAAATAGATCTTGCAACTGACAAGGCAATAATGATTTACGTATAAAATGACCAGACCCTTTGCCAAGGCTTGCCTAGTTGGTGAGTAGGGGGCGGGGATTCTGTCGGAGCAGCCAGGGAGCAAAATTGGATACAAGGGTGAATGCAAGGTCAGATAAACAGCTTTTCAAGAGCAACGAACAGACCAACCCTGATGCGAATGTCAAAGCATAGTAAAATAAAAAGTCAAAAACAACCAGGATGTCTGTAAAATACAAACAAAAAAGAGCAAGGAAGTAAACACAGAAAGCAATTATAAAGAAATAAAAGGCGTGCTTTATGATGCTGTCAGATTTCGCGGACTGTCATCCAGCTGTTAGCAGCTGTGGCGGCAGCGGGCCCAGAGCATCCTAGAAAGGGGGCAGCTGTCAGCACCTGCAGTGGGGACCAAAATCAGCTCTGATAAAATTGTGTAAACCCACCCCAGGGCCAGGAGGAGTGGTTAGGCATGCTCTGCTGCTTTGGTAGTGGTCCCCCTAGCCCAACAAGCATTTGCAAAGCCAATACTTCACCCCTAGCCCAACAAGCATTTGCAAAGCCAATACTTCACCCCTGTGCGAGAGCTATTGACTTTGTCAATGTCTTTTAGCCATGTTGTACAGCATCACCACTGCTGCGCAGCATGGCAGAAAGAAAAACAAGCACTGGCAAAGGCAATAGGTCTTGGCGATGCGAGAGCTATTTGCTTTGTTAATGTCTTTTAGCCATGTAGCCCAAAAGCACACAATTTAAGCAGGGAAGCTGTGATTTATCCTCGTTTTCTGGGTTTGCCCCTTTATTTTTGCTTAATTTCTGGTTTGTACAAACCGCGTTAAGGCAGTTGTAAAGGAAAAAGTCGCTGTCCAAATTTCTTTTGATGTTTAAATGTATTGCCCAACTAACCTGCAGTGACTCTGTGTAAGGACTGCTGGTGTGTGAGTGGTGGCTCTACCCTACGCCGCTGTGAGTGCGCAATCTGTATTCTGGAACCCGGGCAGTGCAACAAATGCTGATGCTACACTGCCTCGGAGCAACATTACCTTTGTATCATGAGACACAACATAGCTTGGTGGGTTGATGCACCTGCTGGAGAAAAATATATGCAGCCTGAAAGACGCCATGGGGACGGTTCTGTTACTTGTTCCTGCTCTGCACAATATCTTTAAGCGCGAATAAAAGGTTGAGTACGTGGGATGTGTGACATATCTATTTCTATTCCGGTGTCTTCCCTCAAACACATTGTGATTCTGGCCTAATTACATAATCTCAATATCTTCAGTTTCCTGCTTCTTCTAAAAACTGAGAGCAGGAACAGAGATGTTTAATGAACCAGTTTAGCTGCCTGATTGCTTAAATCCGAATGTAATTTTGTGTTGATTGTCCCATGCGGTTTGCGGCTGCTGCAGAGACCCGCTTTTGAGAATCGTCACTGTTCTGCCTCGGTCGACATTCATACCCTAGTTGTGTTCGACCCTAATAAACCTTGTTGTAAGCTCGGTGTAACTGCATGATATCGCAGATGTTCTCTGCGGTGATTGGGAGAGCGGTCTGCCACCCACTCCCGATCCCCCCCACACACACACACACACCATCAGCTGGTCCAAAATGCAGAGCGAGTTTTTTGCTACAATTGCCCAGATCTTCTGTCTCTGGACACCAGAGAGAGCTGCTGAAATTATCACACTGCCCAACCCCACCCACCGAGTGTCTATAGGGGGCGGGGCCAACATGTGAATGACACATCAACTGAGCACAGACTGAAGGGGGCGACCATAAAGCCCCTCCTGTTAGGAAGGTAATTATTATATAATATCTTAGAACTGTAGGAGGCTGCCCGATAACTAAAGCTACATCTAGACCAGATGTAGGAACTGCGGTGCACGACCACTGCATAAATTCCATACTTCCATCTTCCACTACATCGGAGGTACTACATCAAAAACACGACTACTGGGAATGCTACTTCATCAATTGGGGTGGGGGGCCAAGGGATGGATGGAGTGCTTACATTAATCTCAGCCATTGGTCAGGACTCAGGACAGTTTTTACTTCCACTAAACACTTATCTTGACATAGCATACTACGGTAACAGAAAAGTATTGTTACCTGAGTTAGTGAAGAGGTTTTGTTCACCTCTAGGGCTCCCAAAATGGCGCCCAAATTGGACACACTAACCATCAGTGCAAGCTCCTGGTGATGACAGGGAGAGGAGAAGCTTTTGGCACAGTGAGAAATAGGGGCTCCAACACGCTGCAGGTGCCAGACCCATGGATTATTGTATCACACGCCCATAAATACATAGATTTGATAGAACTTCCAATTCATACCCTTCCAGTTAACCCAGCTCGGCACCCTAGTAGCAGGGCTTAATTTGTAAACAATTAAGTGCAGGGGTAAAGTTTTTATTAGGATCCCACTACTGGTGCTACCAAATGCCGGGGTTGCTGAATACTAGGACTGTGTAGTCTTGATTCCATATCACACTTTATTCATCCACCACCTTTCACATCCTGTCTCTATCTCACTAGTGCACATAATATTTTATCCATGCTTTCCTCCCTTCTCACTGTTTTCCTCTCTTTCTATTTCTCCCTTTTTAGGTCTCGCCTAGGCAGCACGCATGCACTACTCTAGGAGAGGGCCTTTAGCAATCGTCATTCTATTTTCAAGCACTCACGCTTGTGGCGGCATCCACCTTGTGGGAGCGAGCTGCGGCGCGGGCACGTTAATTACAAACAGATGTCCCCTGCGCGCCGATATTCGCTCCCGCAAGGTGGATGCCGTCACAAGCACGAGTGCTTGAAAAGTGAAAACCGCTTGTTTACGATAGATGCAGGAGGTAGGGGTCAGCTTTCTGTACTGTATAAAATTAATAAAAGTATGCTACGCATTAGCGCACAAAATAAACATCTTCTGATGACTCTGTATACAGTGTCTCCCATCCAATCCTGTAAAGCGTTTAATGGAAAATTGGCTACTCTACAATTACCCCACTCGTGCACTTACACATGCCAACATTTAGGATTAGGCAGGATCCCCCTGATTTTTTAAAGAGAAAATTGCTGCATTTTAGCTTTTTAACACTTAAAACTTCTGCCACTTTAATAGAGACCAATGAGGAAATAAAATCCCCTTTGTCCAACTCTTCCCCATACTGTCATTTATGCGCTTTAGATTTCTGTGCACGAGGCGAACGATAACAGATGAAAGGCACGGCTACTGTAATGCTAACAGTGTCCCTATTTTCAAAACGCATGCCTTCTCGCTCTCTCGCTCCACGAGCTGATCACTACTGTTCAACCCGGCAGCTCGAGAGACCGACACCGTTCGTACCTGCTTCTCTAGTCGTCCATTGATAACGTTTCGGCAGATCGCTTTACCAGCCCTTCTGGAAAGCCTCAGCATGGACGTCACCATTGCAGATACAAAACAGACATGGTATATCACTCCGCCGGCTGATAAATGCTTCTAAATTGTCTCAGGCGGGACAGCCCTCTCTGCAGTTGCGCTGGCATGGCGGCCATCTTGAAATGTTGTTACTGTCCACTGCAGTAAAGCCACAGTAAAAGCAACTAATGCATTTCTTACTAACCAGTTGCTGCCACAGAGTAAAAAATAACAAGCATTGGCATAGCCAATAGGTCTCGCCTTTGGGACCTTATAAGTATTTAGTTATGCAGCACAAAATCCTTGGTACAACAACATCAACTGTTGCATGGCTAAACACTTATAAGGTCCCAAAGGCGAGAGCTATTGGCTATGCCAATGCTTGTTCATTTTCCTCTCTCTTGCTCTGGGTCAAAGAGCCACTACCAGCAACCACAGGCACAAGGGAGTGCCAGTGCCCACTGCAAGCAACCTCTGGCACAAGGGATGGTTATTGCTCACTAGCAGCAAACCTCAGGCACAAGGGGGGGGGGGCAGTGCCCACTGCCAGCAACCACTGCCACAAGGGGGTGCCATTGCCCACTGCCAGCAACCACCGGCACAAGGGGGTGCCAGCGCCCACTGCCAGCAAACACTGGCACAAGGAGGTGCCAATGCACACTGCCAGCAACTTCCAGTACAAGGGGGTGCCAGGGCCCACTGCCAGCAACCACTGGCACAAGGGGGTGCCAGTGTCCACTGCCAGCAACCACCGGCACAAGTGGGGCCAGCGTCCACTGTCAGCAACCACCGGCGCAAGGGGGTTCCTGTGCCTACTACCAGCAACCACCGGCCCAAGGAGGTGCCATCGCCCAAACCAGCAACTTCCAGTGCAAGGGGGTGCCAGTGTGCCTTGCCAGCAAACACTGACACTAGGAGGTACCAACGCAGACTGCTAGCAACTTCCAGTAAAAGGGGGTGCCAGTGCAAACACCCTCTGGCACAAGGGTGGGCCAGCGCCCACTGCCAGCACCCACTGGCACAATCGGGTGCCAGCGCCTACAGCCAGTAACCACCAGTGCAAGTGGGGGCCAGAGCCCACTCCCAGCAACCACTGGCGGAAAGGGGTTCCAGCACCAACTACCAGCAACAACCGGCACAAGGAGGTGCCCTCAACCACTACCAGCAACCACCAGCACAAGGGGGTGCCAGCACCCACTACCAGCAACCACCAGGACAAGGGGTGCCAGCACCCACTACCAGCAACCACTGGCACAAGGGGGTGCCAGTGCCAATAACCAGCAAACACCAGGGCAAGGGGTGCCATTGCCCACTACCAACAACCTCGGGCACAAGGGTGGGCCTGTGCCCTCTATCAGCAACCACCAGCACAAGGGTGGGCCTGGGCTCTCTATCAGCAACCACCTGCACAAGGGAGTGCCAGCACCCACTGCCAGCAACCTCTGGCACAACAGGGTGCCACTGCCCTATACCCACAACCTCCAGCTCAAGGGATGCCAGTGCCTACTACCAGCATCCTCCAGCTCAGGGGGTGCCAGCACCCACTATCAGCACCCACCGGCACAAATTATGTACTGTGAACCATTTTGAGAGCCTCTGAAGTAGATGTATGCTGTTAAATTGGGCCGCTAACTGCTTAAGAGATGTCACTCCGGATGACGTAATATCCACTATAATGGAGAGAAATATGTGCCAGGGAGAGCAGTTTTTTAGGTCGAGCAGACCTAAAAAGCATGCGAAGCATGCTTTGTCTGCGAAGACATCTTTTGCTGGCGTGTCTGGGGGAATGTGAGACAGCTATCGCCCACGCGCATCGCAGTCTCAGATTCCTCCTCGAGGGCGCGCACGTCGCTGTGCTATCCCCTGCCTCTCATTCTCTCGCAATCACACACAGTCACGCATGCGCACACACATTCCCTCGCGCACACACATTTCCTCGCGCACATACACAGCCCCCCCCGCGCGCCGCACGCGCGTGCACACACACACATGGCTTCCCCCGCCCTCGCAGCTCAGCAACAAGGCGAAGCCCCACTCACCGGCTTCCTTGGTGCGACGGCTCTCCTCTCATCGGCAGCTGCAGGGCCCGGCAGCAGGACTCTTCCTCCCTCCTTCGGCACCGGGGCGCAGGGTAGGCTCCTGCCTGCTCCGGTGCTCAAAAACGCCGCGGCTCTTCCGTGGGAGGCGGGGTAGGCTCCCGCCCTCCTACTTCCTGTTTCCGGTTGTCCCGCCCGGCCTGCCTGACTTCCTGGTCGCAGGCCGGTGGCGCGAGCTCTGGACGGACTGCAGCACGCGCTCTCGCAAACATTTCCCTGCCCTCGCAGTTGTTGTAAGGTAAGAGAAAACTGCAATCCGAGTGCTCGGCCTTTCTCTTTAAGGCCTGCTAAACAAAGTGTCTTGCCTTTGCCGGTTGAGCTGTGAGTTTAGTGACTGATCAAAATGGGTGATTTTCTAAGTGCAGGTCTGTCTTAGACAGGTAAAATAAACATTTCCTTTCAGGCTGGATAGGGAAATCGAGTGTTTTTAAAAGACAAAAGAAAGTTACATTTTGGTCAATGGTTTGAAAAAAAGGGAGCTAGTTCTGTTAATGTTTTGGACAGTTAACCTGCTATAAAGAGCAAAGCGAAGCAAACTAGTTCTGTGCAGACTCAGCCTACCACATCAATGCGTCCTTTTACTTAACACTATTTCATTCTTTGTGAGCACTGAGATGTGAGTACACCTCCCAACATAGCAGACCGCAATGAATTTAGGGTTGTACCAAAGGTAGTGTGTGTGTTAGGTGTGGAAAACTCACCTGGGCTCGGGTTAATATAGGCTTTTTTTATTTTAAGTGGCCAAGGCTTGTTGCATTTGTACGTGTCACTGCGTCGGGATCTGGCGAGTCCCCTCCCTGTATTTTCCGGGTAATTATCTGCAGCGCTAGGAGTGCGTTACTAAGGTAGAATGTGTAAATACAAAACTGTCTGTTCGTACAAGTGCATATGCTATACATGTGTGGTCACATGCGTGTAGGTGAAGTTGAATTTATGTAGGGGTTTCTGATCAGACCAACTAACATAGCTTCATTCTGTACTTTGCGTACAACAGTTTTACATGCATGCTAGTACACGGCACAACTAACAATGTGGAGTTTTCTGTACAATACAAAATTATAAAGTTGTGTGTGCATGCTAGTAGCTCCTACAGTATGGAGACCTTGTTTGTGTGCGCGAGGGTATATGTTTACTAAAAAAACTTTGTACACATTTGCGGTCATGCTTTTGTTACACAGTTTGTGCGTCTTGGTGCATACTTAAAAGGAAATACTTGTTTTGAGTGTGCGAACTGTGTGTGTATAACCATCAGAGTGCATTTGTTTGTTTCGGGGTATATTTTCTTGTAAGTGGCTTACGTTTCAAACTAGTGTGCAATTAGGCGTTACGGGCACTTTGAAGATTGACTTTGGAGTCTGTGAAAGGCACTGGAACGACCGCACTAGACGATCAGGATGGACATGTTTTACCTCCGGAGTTTTGATGTTCGTTTCCACCTTTTGAGTGCTGTGTTGCTGCTAGTGTCTTGATGTAGTAGCTCTCCATTGGTGGTGATCCCTGTGATGCAGTGAGTTGTTAGGTCGAGCGACCTATCTCAATGGGACATCCACCACCACATCCACTATAACCACCACCCCATCCACCACTACCACCACCACCGCATCCACCACAGCCACGCATCCACCACATCCACCGCATCCACCACCACATCCACTGCATCCACCACCACATCCACCATCACCACCACATCCACCATCACCACCACATCCACCATCACATCCACCACCACCATCACATCCACCACCACCACCACATCCACCACCACATCCACCATCACCACCACATCCACCACCACATCCACCATGACATCCACCGCCACATCCACCACCATCACATCCACCACCGCCACATCCACCAGCACCACCACATCCACAACCACTTCCACCACCACCGCATCCACCACTACCACATCTACCACCACCGCATCCACCACCACCGCATCCACCACCACTACATCCACCACCACCACCACTACATCCACCACCCCATCCACCACCACCACCACAGCATCCACCACCACCACAGCATCCACCACCACCACCACCGCATCCACCATCACCACATCCAGCACCACCGCATCCACCACCACATCCACCATCACCACCACATCCACCACCACCACCACATCCACCATTACCTCCACATCCACCATGATATCCACCGCCACATCCACCACCACCACATCCATCACCACCACCGCATCCATCACCACCACCGCATGCACCACCACCACTACATCCACCACCACATCCACCACAACTAACACCCCATCCACCACCACCACCACATCCACCACCACATCCACATCCACCATGACATCCACCGCCACATCCACCACCACATTCACCACATCCACCACCATCACATCCACCATCGCCACATCCACCACCACCCCCACTTCCACCACCACCGCATCCACAACCATCGCATCCACAACCACCACCACCACTACATCCACCACCACATCTACCACAACCACCACCCCATCCACCACCACCACCACCGCATCCACCACCACCACCGCATCCACCACCACATCCACCGCATCCACCACCACTGCATCCACCACCACATCCACCATCACCACCACATCCACCATCACATCCACCACCACCACCACCACATCCACCATCACCTCCACCACATCCACCATCACCTCCACATCCACCATGACATCCACCACCACCACATCCACCACATCCACCACCACCGCATCCACCACCACACCCACCACCACTACATCCACCACCACATCCAATACAACCACCACCCCATCCACCACTACCACCACCACCGCATCCACCACCACCACCGCATCCACCACCACCTCCGCATCCACCACCACCTCCGCATCCACCACCACCTCCGCATCCACCACCACCACCACCTCCGCATCCACCACCACCACATCCACCGCATCCACCACCACATCCACCATCACATCCACCACCACCACATCCACCATCACATCCACCACCACCACATCCACCATCACCTCCACATCCACCATGACATCCACCACATCCGCATCCACCACCACCACCACTACATCCACCACCACATCCACTACAACCACCACCCCATCCACCACTACCACCACCACCGCATCCACCACCGCATCCACCACAGCCACCGCATCCACAACATCCACCGCATCCACCACCACATCCACCGCATCCACCACCACATCCACCATCACCACCACATCCACCATCACCACCACATCCACCATCACCACCACATCCACCATCACATCCACCACCACCATCACATCCACCACCACCACATCTGCCACCACATCCACCATCACCTCCACATCCACCATGACATCCACCGCCACATCCACCACCACATCCACCATCACCACCACATCCACCATCACCACCACATCCACCATCACTTCCACCACCATCACATCCACCACCACCACCACATCCGCCACCACATCCACCATCACCTCCACATCCACCATGACATCCACCGCCACATCCACCACCATCACATCCACCACCGCCACATCCACCAGCACCACCACATCCACCATCACCTCCACATCCACCATGACATCCACCACCACATCCACCATCACCACCACATCCACCATCACCACCACATCCACCATCACATCCACCACCACCATCACATCCACCACCACCACCACATCCGCCACCACATCCACCATCACCTCCACATCCACCATGACATCCTCCGCCACATCCACCATCACATCCACCACCGCCACATCCACCAGCACCACCACATCCACCACCACTTCCACCACCACCGCATCCACCACCACCGCATATACCACCACTTCCACCACCACCACTTCCACCACCACCGCATCCACCACCACCACATCCACCACCACCACCACCACATCCACCACCCCATCCACCATCACCACATCCACCACCACTGCATCCACCACCACATCCACCATCACCACCACATCCACCACCACCACCACCACCACATCCACCATTACCTCCACATCCACCATGACATCCACCGCCACATCCACCACCACCACATCCAACACCACCGCATCCATCACCACCACCGCATCCACCACCACCCCCACCACCACTACATCCACCACCAAATCCACCAGAACCAACACACCATCCACCACCACCACCACATCCACCACCACATCCACCATCACCTCCACATCCACCATGACATCCACCACCACCTTCACCACATCCACCACCATCACATCCACCACCGCCACATCCACCACCACCACATCCACCACCACCACCACCACATCCACCACAACCACCACCCCATCCCCACCACCACCGCATCCACCACCACCACCGCATCCACCACCACAACCACCGCATCCACCACCGCCACATCCACCACCACATCCACCACCACCACATCCACCACCGCCACATCCACCACCACTTCCACCACCACCGCATCCACCACCACTTCCACCACCACTGCATCCACCACCACCACATACACCGCATCCACCACCACATCCACCACCGCATCCACATCCACCACTTCCACCGCATCCACCACTTCCACCACATCCACCACTTCCACCGCATCCACCACCACCCCATCCACCACCACATCCACCACCTCATCCACCATCTCATCCACCACCTCATCCACCACCTCATCCACCACCACCACATCCACCATACTCACCACCATCACTTCCACCACCACATCCACCACCACTTTCACCACATCCACAACCACCACCACCACATCCACCACCACTTTCACCACATCCACAACCACCACCACATCACCACATCCACCACATCACCACCACTTCCACCACATCCACCACTTCCACCGCATCCACCACCACCCCATCCACCACCACCACCACATCCACCACCACATCCACCACCTCATCCACCACCTCATCCACCACCACCACATCCACCATACTCACCACCATCACTTCCACCACCACATCCACCACCACTTTCACCACATCCACAACCACCACCACCACATCCACCACCACTTTCACCACATCCACAACCACCACCACATCACCACATCCACCACATCACCACCACCTCCACCACATCCACCACCACATCCACCCCCACATCCACCATCACCACCACCACCACATCCACCACCACATCCACCAGCACCATATCCCCCAGATCCACCACCACCACATCTATATGTGTGTGGCTCTGTGTGTGTTTAGGTGCAAATGCAATGCTCTTGGATTTTCGTCACAATAAAATACACTGGACATAATCTTCACAAAAGTTATTTACAAACGTTTAAGCTATTGACATTATAAATTACAATAACTTTTATTTAAGTATTAATTATTTACAAAATTAAAAGCCATTGTTATTTGTAATATCAATACATCTAAGTCACGTAAATACAACACACATTGCATTACAAATGCTATAGGTGTCACATTTGCAAAAGTTAAAACTATTGACATTGTAACTGATAAAGGTATTAATTTTGCTACTTTCAAAACCAACACATAAATAAAAAAAAAGTGCCATTTACAATACCAATAGCTCAACCTTTCCTAATGCGAGACCTATTGCATTTCCAATGCTTGTCTTCCAGTGAGGTTCTATAGCAAGGAGTTGAGGTGCTTATGGGACTTTCCCTTGAGTGGATTCTAGGAGCCCACACAAAATCAAAATGGGCTGTAGGCTACGGGGACTTGTCGCCAATAACTCCTTTTCTAGCGCTGTCGCTGATTGAAGTGGATACATTGAGGACCTTTACAACAGGGCCTGTACCACACGTATATAAAAGGAGAGAAGGGATGACAAATAGGCAAGACCTTCATGACCACAACATGATCTTTAAGGAGCACTTGAACACCTCAAAGTTCAAGTGCTATTAAAAACAACAGCACCAATATAAAAGGTTCACTGAACTGAATGCTCAACTCTGTGTTAAATGGGAATCACATCATTTTGGCTTGTATTGCAAACTTCATTCCTTTATTTTTTAGGAGCAGTGGAACATTAAATTAATTGACTTATTTGATGATTATTCTGCTGTTAGGTGTTACTGCGTGGTTTGATGACATCAAATGTAATGTATTAATCTTTTTAGATTTTTTACTAGCATTGTTAACAAGTAGCTGAATTTCTATGTTGTTTCTTAGAACTGTGGGCCCTTTTTTCGGAAGGCGGAATAACCCTTTGTTCCCGCTGGCTTCTATAGGTTTCGCATACAGACAACTCTAGTGGTCTGTTATCGAAGACCTATTGTCTACAGTACGATAAAATGTATGCATATAGTGAGCTTTGGGTCAGCCTACTGCTTATTAAATGTTGGTCAACTTCATTTGGCTGCTTCGGCAGTATTCCGTCCTCTACTTTTCTCTTTTTCTTTTAGCACTCAATGAGAGTGCATGTGTTTTCCTGCTCTCTCCCTCATGTGCTGCATCCTCCATGAAACTCCTCCTGCTCACCATGATGCTCCCCTAACCCCCAGCTGTTCCACTGCTTTCCCCGCCATTCGACATCTGGCTATTTTTTTATTTTTATTTTCAATCCACCTTCTCCTCTGTTGCTCTTCTGGCCCTTCCCCTGCTCCCGCCATTTAGTGGTGTTGACTTGCTCATCCCCTTCCCCACTCCCCCCTCTGTTGTGCCCCCTCCCCTCCTAGTTTCATTCTTTTTAAAAAAAATATAGGTTTTTTATTTTTCGAGGGCCTGGCAGCTGCAATTTCCTCCCGACCCACTCCTTTCTCTTTCTTGCGCTTTCACACATTTTTATGAATTTACTGCTTATAATACAAGAAGAGTTAGGCTAGAAATCTGAAACGCAGGAGTTAGTCCTAAAGAAAACAAAATATGAATAAACAAATGACTATATAATTATCTTCAAGACTTCGTCCATGTTATGATTGATATTCTCGAAACTCTTTGTGATATCAGAAGAAAGCGTGTAGCACAATGATGACTGGCCCCTGCTGGTAGCTCTGGGTACCACTCACTTCAGTTGCATTTTAGCAGGTTGAGTGAGCAAAGCACAAACCCCAGAAGGAGCGCGATTCGCCTCCACACAGCTCCGGCTACCAATGTCTAAGCAATGGCCCTAGAATCCTCCACCCACGGAAGGTGGTTGAAGATTTGTTTTACTTTTCATCATCAGACTTTGACCCAGAGCAAGAGCTAGAACTGTAGAAAAGGGAGAAAGTTGGGACAACAGTGAATAGAGAGAAAGGGATGAAAATTACCAGCATGAGTGAAATAAAGAGACTAAAGTCTAGTTTGAAGGAAAAAAGACAAAAAGGTGGAATCAAGATTAGGCATCCTTGGTTTTCAGTAGTCCCAGCGGCGCCTCCTAACAAACCTTGGACCCCTACAATTTTATTTTTTAATGAGGCACTGCCTTCTACCCCTCAGGGCACGTACAACATTACAGCTACACACTGAGGCATATAGATAACAAACTTACATAGCACTCAAACATATACACAGCAACATGCCCTCTTAATAATAGAATTCAGATTGTGAGTTTTGCTCAAGCACTACTATAGCCTTCGAGCCGGACGTTGCGAGCTTTACCAACCACTAAAGGCCCGCTCCAGCGTTAAAGGCCCATGCCAAATGCGAGACTCAACAAGGGAGCAGGCCTTGAATGGCCAGTAGAGCCTGCTATGGAGTGTTTTTAAATTATTAGAACATTCCGCTCCTAAAGGGCAGTGTGTTCTAATTTGTAAAAACAAAGGCCTCACGGAGCCCAAGAAGGTTGAAATCCCTTGGGCTTCATCTGGCCTTTGTTCACAGCAACAGCTGTGAGCAAACATTGGAATGTTGATGCTCCGGGCTTCTATCGGCCATTAGAAGCCAGGAGCACTCCACTATCATCAATAGAGTGCTTACCATTCCAATGTTCTAATCTGCAAGGGACTTCTCAGTGTGAAGAGCCAGATACTTGCGTCATCGTTCATTGTTCGTTCAATAGTGGTCTGCTCTGTGACAACATCTCCTGTTCAATTTATCTTCCAACATCTTTCACTAGATACAGATAAAGCGCCTTTACTATCTATACTACTATTATAAAGAGAGAACTTGCACCTTTTGGCCAGGTAAACTCGGGAACCACAGCGCCAATCTACACACCCGATACATCTATGAAAATGTCAGGGTGTGTAGATGGACATGGGCTATATAAATTTTTTTTTAAAAGTAAATTAAAAAAATTAAGTTTGTAAACAAAGTAGTCCCCTGAAAGTAGCGCCGGCCGGGACCTAGCGCTGGCCGCTACGTGACGTGCGTGATGACGAAGGAGGAGGGCAGTGCAGTGACGAGCGGCTGTGCAGTGAGGAGCGGCGGCACAGGTAAGGAAAGGGAAAGTGAGACTGTGTGATGCAGGGGGAGGCAAGAAGGAGGCAGCAGTAAATGAAAATGTCGGAGCGCGAGTGAGTTGGGGCGGGAGGGGGGCGCGAGTGAGCCCGGGAGGGGGGCGCGAGTGAGTTGGGGCGGGAGGGGGGCACGAGTGAGTCGGGCGGGAGGGAGTCGGTGTGGGAGGGGGTCGGGGCGGGAGCGGGTGTACTGCCCCCAGCCCTTTCTGCCCCAGGCAACGCTGGGGCGGGCTGCTAGTTTTATATAAATGTACTGTTTATGTGTTCCTGTGCTTTGAAAAGTTAAATAAAACTCATCCATGCAGGAAGAGTCTGCCTGCGGTCACTGCAGAGCAGATGTCATCATAACAGGTCTGATGATACATCATCCCAGAACATCTTCCCATGCTGGTGTCGCAAAGCTGTCAATAGAAACAGATTTCAGACCTTAAGCAAAAACTAAGCTGAAAGTCTATTTCCATTCATTGGAACTGCTGTCCCTTTGGGTAGGTCTGCAGTGCACATTTGTTGAGATCAAAATTACACAATATGAAATTTCAAGCAAGTATTTTTATTATTACTGAATCAGGTTAAACATCAATAAATAGGTAGAACCTCCTGGAAGTAATGGACTCCACCTCCATTCTGGATGCTCACTGTCTGTCTATTCACGTGCCACAGTGTGACCTACAGACAGAAACTCATGGCCTCTTAAAAATATCCAGGTCATGGCTACCTACTCGTGACAGACCCATGTCGTTCACGTCCAATCATGACACTTCATGATCTAACTACTCGTGGCCAAAATACAGTACCCCATTAACCGCTATTGGCACATTGTTTGCTTCGGGCAGGATCCCAATATGTTGCACTCTGAGTCTCCCTGTTACTGTGATGTGTCTATATTCTGTCGTGTATTGTAAATGTTTCATAATTCCTTGCGGACCCTGGCTATTAGTCTCCTGGTGGTCTTGCATAAAATGAGATGGTTGTGCCAGGAAGGGGCAAAATATGGCATATGTCATGAGCTGGTAGAAAACCAGAAGTGTGTCACTGGTGGCCAAAAAAAAGGATGTGTGTAAGTCCCAGGTAGCCATAAAATGATGTGAGAAGCTGATTGTATGTTTTAGGATCCCGGCCCCTCCAACTAGGCTACCTAGATCACAATCCACAAGGTAAATCCCTGCTTCTAGCTTCACAGAAACCATGAAATGCAGCACGCGTCCGCAGGGCAAAATTATAGCCTCCCCCAAATGCCCCCCAACAGTTTTCCATATATGTCAATGGAATTGATAACCATGACTTGTTTTACGATAAAAGGGCTCAACCTTATACATATAGATGCTGCCTGGGTTGCCAATGGCCCAGACCATTCTGATGTATATATTGATGGGCCATCACAAGGGCACCAACCTGTACTTGGCTAGTGATTAAAAGTCAGCGGATCTCCGTAGTACAAGTTTGACATGTTCACCACAGGATCTGTTTACAACCACCCGTGCAAACATAGCTTTAGATTTTTCAGCAAACCACCAGAAAGGTTTTGAGGGGTTCTCACAAATGGAAGTAAAGAATCAGGAGCCCTCTATGGCCTCTGCTACGGTGGCCCCGTTTCCCTCAGACAAGAAAGGTTTGAGCTTTGTCAGGTGACAAACATAATACCCACAGGTCGTAGGCAGCTTGTGTGGTCTCCACAGTCAGCTGACCATCGAAAAATGCGACCCACCAAAGTGGAAGCACGGCCTGGGTAACATCCGTGTAGATGTGAAAATCTACCCCTTCATGGAACCCGAAGATCATGGTGTTTTTAGTACACGTTGAACAGGGGATGGAGGAAGCCCCGCAGCACACTTGAAATGAATACCTAAGCCATCCCTAACACCTGAAAGGTCCTTGAAAATGTTTCAACTGTTTGTGTGAGCAATGGCATCAATGCAGCTGGGAGGTCAAACCAGAAGATGAGTGTTTTAGTTTCAGGAAAGCAATTAGGGGTGGACTTAGACGCTTCAAGCAGTTCAAGCTGGGTGTCCCTATAATCACTCCGCACAAAGTCTTGCAGACAGCCCTGCACACTGTATGCATTTGCTGTGCAGAGGTGCAGGCAAGTGGGTTGTCCTCTTTTTTTGAATTATGGTCTGGCTTGATAGCACAGCTGTCTCCAGACAATGATGTGAGCATCCCTAGAGGGGAGCTTTAGCTCTGCCCACAAGTTGGGAGCCAGTGGTCTATGTTTTGATTGGGCAGAAGTTGTGTAGTTCCACCAAAAGTGCTTCCCCTCCATGCAACTGTGATCATTTCATTTATACAGCTGCCTAAGCTTGAACTTTCAGGGGCATACGTATGAAACTGGAATGCTACTGAAGTGTCTTAGATAATTAGATAATTTATGCTGTTCTTCTCTGTAATTGTTTCGCACTTTATTGTCACCTTATTTTTTCACTTTCACTGCGCCATCACATGTAGCACCTTTTGTCTGACTGGAATTGTCTTTTTACCGATGTGATTTATCTTAACATTAAACAGAAGCAATTTAAATACTGTTTGATGTGATAGCAGGGTCTTTCATATTGCCTATCCCTGCTAACTTGAAAAACTCTCTCGGAAGGATTGCCTCTGGAACATATGTTGCATTTATGCTCTGTGCAGCATTCTGTCCATCAACAGTTTTTTTTTCATTTGTCACCTCGAGTGGGACCGGTATGCCCAGACGTGAGTCCCGTGCTCTCTATGCCACTGGAGTCAAGCTATCCTGGCAGAAGAGGGGTGAAGCCCCGAAACCGGTCCCAGGATGCTTATTTGCAGTCCAGGGAGGACCTGGCCTGGCAGTTCGGTCTGGAATGTTGAATGAATGAATGAGTACAGATTTGTATAGCGCTGGCTACCCGGGGACATCCCAGCGCTCATGTTCCCATGAGGCACAGGGTCAAGACTGATTTGCATATGGCTGGGTGTGAACTGGAAAGGCATGGGGAGTATAAAAACGATGGGGTGAATGTTTACCATTGTGCAGCATTCTTTCCATCAATTGTTCTTGTTGCATCGGAATCTCAGAGGAAATTAATTCATCCACTTCCCGATCTTGCTGATTTTGCTCACACTTTTTGGATACAGACCTAACCAAGTGCTTTTGTTTAATGATCAAAAATTCCTATGTAACGAATCAAAGGGATCCCCTGCTTCCTCTGCATTAGTAATACTTTCAAGGAATGCAGGGTGAGAATCCTATTTTTTAGGAGAAGGTGTTGACAGCACGGCTGGTAATCAGACCTATTGCTATCAATATACAATGGGTGGGCTCTAGGTCTTTTTTTAAACTGCTGCCTTTCTTTGACCAACCTCTTTCAGCCTTTGGCTTGAGACTCTGTTAATCATGTCTTAGCTCAGCCCAGTGGAGTATTCATGGTACTGGATATTTGGGTGTCTCCTGCTGCTTGCACTCAAGTGTTTGTACTCAACTGCATGAGGGGCTACTTTTCAACCATTTCCCTCTATATGAGCTTGTGTGGCTCTTCTGTATGTCTCAGTCTATTATGCTAGTGCAGATGGTGTTAGCACATTAAACCCAGACCTACTGGCTTTGCTGATGCTTTTTACCTACAAGGTATTAATTCAAGCATTGCTTCCATTCACATTCCGTTCCCCTTACTCTCGTAGTAGTTGCATTCACTGCCCTCTTTCTCCACATCTTCACACCTGGCTATTCTAATTGTCATCCTCTCAATGCCATCTTTCGCTCTTGGTTGGTCGATTCTGTTATCCATGGCTTCCTCAGGAAGCCTCTATTATTTACACCAGATTCTAAAACTGCTAATTCACTGTTATGATGCAGCAGCAGTTGATAACCAAACTCGTTACCCATAGTTGCTCCATCGTGAATGCCTTCCAGGCCAGGTGACATGGCTCTCATGGGGCCTGTCAGTGCAGCTCTGCCTGTCTGCAGGGCCGGCCTTAGGCATGTGCAAGCTGTGCATCTGCACAGGGCCACCAAACCCCAGGAGCCACCACACCAATATATATCCTTAATATATTTATCCTCTGAGAATGGATACATATTTGCCTGGTGGCCCCTGGCAGGGATTTGGTGGCCTCCGGCTCTGTTCCACTTCCAAACACTCTTACCCCCCCACCCCCCTCTTCACTGGCCTCCGCGCTCCCCCCCGCCCAGACCCCCTCTTCCGGGGCCCCCTAACTACGCTCCCTGCCCAGGGCCACCATGAGCCTAGAGCCGCCCCTGCTGTCTGCATTGACTGAAAGCAGAAAACACTTCTACAGGGAGGGGGGAAGGGAAACATGGAAGGTGATGGAGGTTAAGGATGGCAGGTACGGTGTTTTTTCACATATGGGACAGTGAGGAGAGGCCATGTTTGGTATGGCTTCCCCATCACTCCTTAGCCTCAGCCTAGCAGTTACAAGCAAGGGGCCATACAGAACACAAAATTATAGATGGGTAACTGTGAGCGGACAGGGATGTTTTTCACCTCAAGGTTCCGAGTGACATCACAGTCAAGTAAAGACTTGTAGCATTTACATGTGTCAGAATTAATAAAGGATTAATCTTTCTAAATTTAGATTAAATGCACTGCAGGAAGGAAAGAATAAAGAGCAAGGATAAGGTATTTGTGCTGAGTAATGGGGGAGGCACAGGGAGAAACATAATAAAGTTATGCTCGCATCTCCCATTTACCAGGGCAACTGCAAACTGGTCCCACCCCTTCTTAGCCAGACAAAGTGGTAACACGGTCAGCTTCTCCACATAATAATGAAGTAATGTGCCCCATAAAGGAACCAAGCTGTGGCAAAAAAAGGTGTGGTTCTGGCCAACAACAGCATCTGCAGGGTTTGTCTAGTTGCAAAACAGAGTGGTGAACTAAATATAATCCCTGGTGTTCAATGTCATCGACAAAACACTAGATTGATTGATTGCAAATGCTGGTTCTCATTGCATAAGCATTCTCAGAAAGTGCAGCTCTCGAGAGCATCCGGGCACTTACGTTTGGCAGCGACCCAGTGGAGGAACATCATTAATGCCCTCCGGGTCCTAGTGCCAGCCGCGCATTAGTGTTCTAACGGCAGGAAGCCCAGCAGCCGTAGTGAAGGTTGTAGAAGGTTTATTAAGACTCAGTTACAGTCAGATCCATGGGCCTATACATGGAGTGAAGCTACACTGATACAAACTGAACTGTGCAAATTACACCAAAAAGGCACACTTTGAGGCATAAAGCTGCTTATTCTGTGGCTGTGTTATTCTTCTATTTTGTCACTTTAACACATGAACACTCTATGTGCAAGTTCCATTTCATTACTACCAGTTGAACCCTGGAATACCGCAGCCAGCAACTGGACAGTGACCGGTTCACCATTGCAAAGGGTCTGCCGCTGAGCTGCACCACCTGTGGGCTTTTGTTTCAATAACATTTCATCCATTTCAGCTAGAAACATTTGTTTTGTTGAACTCTACAAATTATGCGGCAAGTGTGGGAAACTCATAACTAGCTGAAAAATCAGCAGCCGTATAATGTACAATTCAGTGGCTGTGATCATGACCCAACAAAGTATATACATTCAAAAGTAGCAGTTAACCCAGTTTAGTAGGTTTCTCATTTTTACCATCAAATCATTTTTAAAGAAATAAAGCTGTTAGAAATAATTGGTATCATACAGGAAATAACTTTTGAATGGTTTCCCCAATGTCACACTCTGTAGAGCTATGATGCGGCAAGTTGCTCCAACAAGTCAGTGACCAAGATCCACGCGACGGCGCATCTGACCCAAATGGAGTCTCCGCGGGAAGACGGATTACGTCGGGATTACCATTTTTGGAGAAAAATGCACAGCACCTGGGTTCACATATACTTGTCATACTCCTTTGCAGGTGGCGTTACACTGACGTTCAGCCACCTCACCTGGCTGCTACTTTGTCAGAGTAAAAGTGCCAGCCATATTTTCATGTTTTGGGATTCTAGAAGGGCCAGGAGGGGGTATTGAAATGAGAATGTTTGGAAAATCATTTGGATTCTATTTTCACAATGGCAATGCTGCACCTGCTTGCTTTAAAATCATTTAGGAATGAGACAGCTCTAAAAACCTTTGAACTGATTTCTTTTTTTATATACTGTTTTATTTTTCAAAGAGGATGAAAATCGGATTTTGCAGGTTTTCAAATATGTGTACCACTTTTGACATAAAACTATTGGACGTATTGGTAAAATACAAACCAGGTGGGAATCCTGTTCAGAGAATGTCCCCGTCTGAATAAGTTATCTTTGTGCTGCAATCTGTGCGTAATGCCCCGGCACTATTTAGGAGGATGGGGGGGTTCCGCCTGTGGAGTTCACTGTGATTCAGTAATGGTTTGAATTGCACTTCAGGTCTTTGCACCTCATCCATTGGCATTGCTGCCAAGTTGTCCCACGGCTTGACTCCTTCAGGCGGTCCTGCCTTCTTATCCAACCTCACAGTACATGAGTGTTTTTTTGAGTCCACACTTACGGCTCTAAATAACACTTTGTTCAGATACTCGTGTTTATACCAAAATTGGTATTACGAAGCATGAAAATTTCGAGCATCAGATCTTGCCAGGTCTGGTAATCTTGCATTTTTACTTTTAACAAATTCTCTAGGACATAAGATTTCTTTCACTTTTTTTTTTAGATTTTCTTTATTTGATTTTCTTTATTATTTATGTTAATCTCAAGCCAAATACATGATATATTTTTTATTATACAGAGTTTACATAGCGCGCACCTGACCAATCGGATATCAGAGTGCTTTACGTAGCACCAGTTGCATTACATAAGGACACAGTCATTTTTTTTTAGGCACGGGGAGATTAAGTGATTTTCCCAGAATCACAGGATGCTCAGCGTATTGCCGAGACTCGAACTCAGTTCCCCAGATTCAAAGTCGACCGCCCCAGCCGTTAGGCCAACTTCTCTCCCCTATATGACTTAGGTTCGATATATATGGCCTGTCAGTCGGGCAGAAATTCCATAATGTGGCATTCATTGCATCTGTACCCCTCTGCTTGTGTTTGCCAATATTCTGCGTATTGACCATCACCGTTAGTACGTTCGGTTATGCCGCGGGCAGATGTTCGGCCCGCGAAACCTCCAGCTACCCCGTTGTGCTCCACGGTTCTGCCCGCAGCGGCTCCCTCCTCCTCTCGGACATGCCGCGGTTCCTCACGGTGGCCTGCTCTAGTTTTCAAAGCATCTCTGGTGCACCCTGTGACGCCCACTTCTACACCACAGCGGTTCAACCCAAGACACCTCCCTCCACTCAGGCACGCCACGGGTCCATGCAATGGCCCGCTAATATTTCTGTAGCGTCTCAGGTACGCCGGGGTTCCTGTTTTGTAGCCGCAGCTCCCTGCACGACCCTCTGTTTGGGCCCCAATATTCTTACCTCGTGCCTGGGGGGCAGATATAATGACCCCTCCAGCAACCATTTGCCTGCCCAGGGCCCTTTTCCGGAGGTCTTCTTCCCATGATTCCATAGCCTTATTTCCAGAATGCCTTGAGAAGGTTTTTCTTGCACCATTCTAAGATAATGGCCTTTCTTTTCTTTTGCAATACTACTTCCCTATACAAGATGGTGACGGCTTCCTGTCGGATCACTTCCCGTCTATGAGTGTATAAGCTGCTGAATCTTTCAATTCCTTGCATTGCAACACTCATTGCTCCTGCTGGTGTATCCTCACTCTGTTGGTGTATGTTCGTTCCTGTTGGCTCTTCTAGTTCCTATTTTCGATTTCCTTTTGGACCTTTGTTCCTGTTGGACTCTTCTCTGTTTCCTGATCTAACCTCTCCTTGCTGGTTATTTTTCCTTGCCCGATTCCGCTCCCTGTTTTTTTTCTGTTGGCTTCTTTCCGTTCCTGAAGTCTTCCCTTCAGCCCAAGGTTTTTTCCCTTGGGGTTTTTCCTCTTGGGCACTCCTTCTAGAAGGCACAGTCTGCCCTGATGGTACATTGTCAGCAGCACCGTGGCTACCAGAAAGGGCGCCTGACCTTGAACAGATCACAACCTTCAAGACCCAGGACGGGGAAACATCTCTGCGCACTGGAGTCAGAAAGAGAAGTTACGAACCTGACAACGTTCATATGTCCACTATTTCAGCATAAATCTATATTGCCATATAATGCTCCATGTTGACAAGTCTCACCAAGTAAAGAGAAGCAAACATGTTGTATAACTAGTAACACAAAAGATTGCTCAGTAGATATCAACATGGAGTTGATTGCCTTAGTTAGCGGAAGGTTCATCGGATCTCCCCTTAACCCGTCCGCCGCGGTGCGGCGGGTTTAATGAGTGGCCGGGGCCGCTTCGGCCAACGGACGTGCGCAGCACTACAGAGGTAGTGCGCGCAACGGCCGTGGCCAACAGGAGCACGCAACGTGTTAATAGTATGCCGAGGAAGAAAGGGATGGAGATAAGGTGGGGCAGGATTTATTTTACTCAATACAAAGTTTAAGTGATCAAAAATTCTAAAATAAAATGTATCTATTCTTAGTCCTCTGGAGATCATATTAAAATATCTTAGTTGCACTGAAAGGAGATACAAAATAGTGACATAAGATGCAGCAATTTAGTCCTAAAACAGATAAACTATTGTAAAGGTTTCTACATCTCCCTAGGTGGACTTCTGAGAAGGGACCTTTTTCTATCTAAGCAGATATTGAAACAATCTGAAATAGAGATCTTCAATAAAAGATCTGGAGTAATTAGAGAAGAAACCTTCCATCACCCTTAAAATACACCAATTGTGTGATGAGGGGGTTCCACCCCACATCACTTGGCTGTGTGACCATGGAGTGTTTTTTATTCAGACTTGGTCTGAGTCCCTTGCTTTCAGTTCTATATGTGGTGGCAAATGTTTCTGTACTTTAAATAATGCATGTGCAGGTTCTCACATTATGTTGGATTGTTTTATGTTCCTATCGCATCGTTTGATTTTAAAACCCTTCTCCATAGCATATGGTGTAACGTCGCAGTCCGCTGAAATGATGCATTTAGTCGGCGTGCTATAAAGGATGGGGCGATTGGAAGTCCAGGGTTTTTAACATCTGTGAAAAACGTTTTCTTATGTGATTTTATATGTTGCTTGTGATTATGCATGATATACATTTATGGAAATAATTGTATAATGAACTTAAACTGAATTGAAGATTGATATTCAAGTGCTATACCCTGGTGTTCAACCATAAATGCAGGGCTGTCGGTCCCCTTTACGCAATGTTCTCTCAGCTTGAATAAAATAAATGTAAGGCTGGGAGCTATATAAGACACAGCTCTGTACATCATGGTTCTCAATGAGTTCTCTCTACCGGCCAGGCAGAGATGTGAGGTAATTGGAATTTTTATGGTCAATTGTGTCCCCTAACGTAGACCCCAACGGCTCCATGTACGTGCTTCAAGTACATGTAATTTCCCTCCATGACCAGATATGAAGACGCAAATACATTTGCGTCCAACGTTAACATGTCCTCTTTCAGATCCACCATGAATGGGTCGATAATTCTGTTCCTAAGTATGCCGTGCCACCGTCTTTACATGGTGCACTTTCACGTTTTCCTGGCTCTGTTGAGTTAGGCCCTGATTTCTGCCATCGAGCCCTTTCTGCCTTCTGCCTCAGAAAGCTACAGCCTGGATCTGCATCCATGACCCTTACCTTACTCCCTGCGCGGCGAGCGGTGCCCGGCTCTGCCTGCTTGCCTGCCAAGACAATTTAGCCTTCAAGTTATCTACTCCGCTCCTCGAAAATACATTCCTGTCTAGTGATTTAGGTAAACATCTCCCCAGCTGCAGAGCAAAGGGCCCGGCCTTTCTGTCTCCGTGCGAGAAATTCATTGCTCCCGTTACCATGGTAGGCCCATGGCCCCTCGCATTACACATAGACACGTAGACACATATGTACGCACTAGCAGTCAGTATAGAATAGCCTCTACCCGACAGACCTTTCCTTCTAGATAAAACAGTTCTCCAAACACAAGATATCAGATATGATTTGGGTTTAGGTTGTTCTGACACGCCAGACTTCTGTCTCCCCTTATAGTGCTAAATGTCAAGTCCCCTTCACCCTCCAGTTCCACGTCAAGCACACGTCATGTTGCCTGCGCGCGCATCCAGCCATATATTTCTGCTGACACTGCAGGATTCCTCTATGAATCCACCCACTTGTGACACTTTCATGTGACGTTTCTAGCACACACCTCCGTGTACGCCCTTGTGCACGCCTTTTGTTACGCACATGTGTTCTTATCTCGTTTCTATCAGCTGTTACGCCTTCTGTATCCTTTACCATTGTATGCATTTACTATATATATTGTGCACTGTTAATAAAGCATTGTCTATCCCTTCCTGAACCTTCGTGGTAAAGGAACACGATACCATGGTTCGAACCATTCCATTACATGGAATAAAACCCTTATAAACTCAGATTCCACGGACTCTGCCTCTCATTTGATTGAGCTATTTTATTGAACTTATACCGCATAGAAATTCAGTATACGGTAAATCTTTATTTACCACATAATTTGGCGCCCGAACAGGAACCCCTCCCCCACCTTACGCGCCGGCGATGCGTCGCAGGCTTTGCCCCCTGCCACAGCCGTGACGGACAACTACGCGTACCCGCAGGATTTCCTGTATCTCCCTCAGGCCTACGGAGGTGACGGAGACTGCGATCGACATCCAGACGAGGCGGTAAGGAGTGCGGAGGATCCAGACCAGAGCCCAGCCGAGAGAGCAAGGTCCGAGGTGTCTAGAGGCCCACCAGTTCCGAAGTACCTACGTCACGTGTCGAGTCGAGTCCAGTCCGGTCCAGTCCAGTCGAGTTTCCGAGGCCTTCCGTTCTGTGCTTCCCGGTGAGTACCGTTGCTGGGGACGCATCTAGACGGGTGCATTAATTTGTGTCCGGTCAAGACGGGTTTGGGTACACAGACCCGGTCTGCACTGTTTTAGCAGTGTATCTGTACTGTTTAGCAGTATATCCAGTATCCAGTTATCCAGTTATCTAGTAAATGTTTTAATGTGTGTTAATGTCGTGGTATGAGTGATTGTTTGCATTCTTCTTACTGTGTTTATTGTGTATAGAGGTAGCAATGCCTTTATTCTCGAAATTGAGACAGATAGGAACTAGAAAAGGGATACTTGAGGAAGCTGTTCCCATCCCACCCAGGGACACTCCTGGCTATTTTATGTACCACAAGCACGGCTTAGATGCCATATTATTTCTCGACTTGTGGGTGGAATATACGAAAGACTTGGCAGAGAATCAAAGATGGCCCGTTACAGGGACATGGGATGCCGAGTGCATCATGAGAGTAGAAGAAGCGTTATGGAAAAAGAAAGCCAGACAGTCACAGAAAGATGCCATCGAACTATGGCGTAAAGAATCACATAGACGGACAGAGAAAGCACTCAGAAAGACAGAGAAAAGCAGAGAGGATTCTGAAAAAGCCAAAGAAAAGGAACTACTAGAAGAAGGAGAACGAGTTAGAATGGAACAACACGACAGACAGAGTAATGCCATTATGACAGGACTGTATCCGGTCCTGGCCGAGGGCCTGCCCAAGGCGACCCCGGAAACCCCGAAAAATCTGCCCCCTCCATTGGTTCCGACTAAATTACGTCACAAGACCGCAGCCGATATTTTCCTTTCTTCCTACTTAGACGACGTAGCTCCCGCATATACCAATGTACCTGCCCGTGTACCTGTACCACCTGCTGACCTTAACCTACCCCATGATCATCTGCCCCCGGGTCCGCAACAGCAGACCCCTCCTGCACCGCTTCCTATTCATCCGCTTAATCCTTTTGGGGCTGGCGCTGCTCAGGCCCCAACCCCTTTACAGCAGATACCGACCATACAGCCAGGTTATGCCCAAGCCTCCGCATCAGGAGGTGCAACAGGAGGTTATCGCACCCCGCCACAGTTACATCGAGTGACAATGAGAGAGTTAGCAATGTCGCGAACACCTAAAGGTGCCCCAGCCGAAAAGCTCAGAGAACAGCTTACAGATTGCAGATATGACACAGTGCCTGGAAAAACAGGACCCATGTTGTTAGCATCTCTACGTTTAAGACGTGTTACAGATTATTTGCAATTGCTACCAGAAATGCCAGACCATCTAGACAATTTGTATCATTTTATTAGAACAGGAGAAAGATCAGAGTGTGTTGGTGAAGCCATGTCACGTCAGAAAGTTGAGAACAAAGGTTTAATTATGCGATTTTTGGTTAATTGTTTGATAAGGGAACAAGATCAGACAGGTTTTCCACAAGATGAGATGGATAGATTGAACAGATGGAGCCAGAATATTGCTGATGGTAAACATGATAAAGAGAAATGTGTACATGCTATGGTTAGAAAGATCCGTAAAGAAATAATAGCAATACATGCCCGTCGAGAGTCTGAAGAGCCACTCGAATCAGGCGATCAGGACTCCTCGCAGGAGGATGAACCAGAGAAGACAGCAGAAACATCGCAACTAGCAAATAGAGACATGATGGCATATGTAGGTAGAGAGAAACTCCCTAGACCGTATCCTATTGAGAGGCCCTTCGATAGACCCATTCGTTTAGAAAACAAGAAACGATATCTTTGTCCGATACCAGAGCGATGTACCCTTGAACATGTATTCCAGGTTACTGATAAAGTCCTGAAAGAGAGAGTAGGTTATCACGAACTCAATACTTTACGTGATCAGGAACTAGCCCGGTCCGCAGTACAGTGGGCCGGGGATGACAGCATATATAAAGACGATTCAGTAGTGCAAACATTTTTAAGTCTTACTCCAGAAGAACAGCGACTAGCTGGTATATACATGACCCAACACCTCATTATACAGTACGAAAACCAAGCATCTGATCCAGGTCCGTTATATAGTTTATTGCAAGACTTACTCCTGAGAAGATGGAGAGGTCTGGGTACTGATCTAATTGAAACGATTTTAGAACAACGCCATAAATATAGAACTTTCCTGACTCCTCATCTTGTTTCCGTCCCACCTCTAGTCAGGCAACCATATCACCTTGACAAACAGAATCCTTTACGAGAAGTACACCCAATCCGGAACCCTGATGATACCTTTGCACGTGTGTATGTATACACGCCCATAACTAAAATGGAATTATTGGAAATGAAGAAAATAGTGCCCAGTCATGATAAAGACCCTGCAGGTTTCCACCGTGAAATAAAAGACATGTTACTCATGGGAGATTACACCTATCCCGATATTATGAAAATATTGAAAGTGTTATTGCCTGCCGGTATTTACGAGAAACTCAAAGAAAAAGAATGGGAGGTGGGAGATAAAAAGATTGATTGGGCTGCATTAGAAACCGAAGAAACGACTCGAACCCCAGGTTTAGGGCTTGGGGATAAAACTAAAGCATTACCAGGATTGTTAGTACAGGTTTTGCCAAGATTGTTAGCAACTAAAAAGGAGGACTGGGATGCAATCTCAGCCTGCAAACAGAAACCCGACGAAGACACTAGTGATTTTTATTCCCGATTTGAGAAATGTTTTATTATTAATAGTGGCCTGAAAACAAGTAGCGAGTCATACCCACACCTTTTTGTATCCAAATTAGTCGAGAATTCCCTGCCCCAGGTTAAGAACCGTGTACTGAAAGTCGAGAGCACATGGCAAGCTAATTCGCCTTCCCAAATGTTACAAATGTTACAGTATCACCAGAACAGAATTAGAGAAGAACATGATCACGAACAGAGACGTATGAAAGACACGAAAATGAAAGTACTAGTTGCTCAGTCAGTTCCAGCCGACGGTCATAAAAGGGGTACTACACAATCCAATAATTCAAATTCAGCAGCTCCTGTTAAAGGGATATGCAACTATTGTAAACAGCCAGGTCACTATGTAAACGATTGTGCAGTTTTGAAACATAACATATCCACAGGTAAAACTAAGGAGAGACCGCGTCCTCCTAGACAGGACCAGGCCCAACAACACGTTCCACAGAATGTTCAGCCTATGCAGATTCCACAACAGACTGTAGCGGTACCACAGCCACAACCCATTGCCGCAACACAACATGCAACCCAGCAGATGTACCAATATGCACAATCCGACTATCCCGATTATCAGCGATATACATGAAACAGCCTAGAGAGGGAGGTTGGCTTGCCTCTTATTGAGGTTCCTGTAGATCAAGAGGGTCCTTACGTACATAGTCAGGTATTAGGAAAGGATAGAAAGTTTTTGATTGACACAGGGGCAAGCAGGACGACAATCAGTCACGACGAGGTTCCAGGGGCACCCCTCTCAGGCTCACAGAATGTTTCTCTTGGATTTTCAGGAAAGCCTATTGTTAATGAAGTTTCAAAACCAGTTCCCCTTGCAGTTGGTCCATTGTCACGTACTACAGATTTGTTGCTCACGAAATCATGTCCAGAAAACTTGCTTGGTATACAGACCTTGAAAGCTCTAGGGGCTGTAATTTGTTGTTCTCCGGAAGGAGTAAGGTTGTTTCTTCGTGACTTTAAGGGTCACTATGTGTTGAGAGATATTGATTCCAGATTACAGAATGTTCCTGCACATTTATGGGCACAAGGCCCCACTGATGTAGGTTGTATGCACATTACACCATATCGAGTTACACTCAAACAAGGAGTGGTACTACCACGCATCCGACAATACAAGTTACCGCCAGATGCTGTAGTGGCTTTACTGAAAATCATTGACGAGCTCATTGCACAAGGAGTGGTTGTAGAAACTGACTCCAACGTTTGTAATTCCCCTATCATTCCGATTCTTAAACGCACTGATCCGAATGCACCTCCAGTTTATCGATTAGTGATCGATTTACGAGAATTGAATAAATGTATTGTACCACAGTACCCTGTGGTTCCAGACATTTCCTCATTATTGACAGCTATTGATTCAGAGGCGACGTTCTTTACTGTAATTGACCTCAAGAACGCCTTCTTTAGTGTCCCCATTGATCCGGAAAGCCAATACCTTTTCGGATTCTGTTTAAATGGCCGAAGCTTCAAATTTGCACGCGCACCTCAAGGATTCACAGAAAGCCCCAGTATCTACAGCCAAGCATTGAAAAGACAACTTGACAGTATCCACATGCCTGACAACACTGCCCTACTCCAGTACGTCGATGATCTATTGATCACTGCCCGTAGTGAACCAGAATGTGAACAAGCGTCACTGACAGTTTTGCTTTTCCTGGCGGACAAGGGACACAAGGTGTCTCCTTCGAAGCTACAATTCTGTGCCCAGCAAGTGGTGTACCTTGGGCCCTTGCTGTCCAAGTGGGGTAGGCAGCTGACACCTGAACGAATTCAGTTAATTGCACATCTTCCGCAAGCCAAGACACAGAAAGAAGTACGAGCCTTCATTGGACTCACTTCCTATTGCAGACAATGGATTCCACAATATGCATTCCTAGCTAAGCCACTTATACAGTTGACAACACAGGAGGCAGCGTCTTCGTCTGTACTTCCATGGTCTCAGGAACATACACAAGCCTTTGACGAATTAAAGAAAGCCTTATGTCAAGCACCAGTTTTAGCAACACCATGTTACAGCAAGCCTTTTACACTTTTTGTCACGGAACGCGAAGGTACTGCATTGTCAGTACTCACCCAGGATCAAGCAGGTTCACACAAACCGTGTGCTTATTTTTCTAGTACATTAGATCCAGTAGCCCAGGCTCTGCCTGCGTGCTTGAAATCTGTAGCAGCAACAGCTCTAGCAATCCGACAAAGTGATTCCATAGTGTTAGGACATCAATTGACAGTACAAGTTCCACATTCCGTGGAAGTCCTTTTGAACAGAACACAGACTCAGCACTTGACTATAGCACGACTGACAGGTTATGAATTGACATTGTTTCAGCCACACATAGAAATCAGGCGCTGCAATACATTGAATCCTGCTACACTTCTACCATTAAGTATGACAGACCCTATGGCACATGATTGTGTAGAAGTCATTACCACTACGACGAAACCCAGACAAGACTTAACAGACATCGCATTACCAGATCCAGACCTGACACTTTATGTGGATGGCTCATGTATGAGAACAAGTACAGGAGAGTTGGTGGCCGCATACGCTGTGACCACCGAAACAGAAGTCATAGAAACACATCGCATTGACACACTGTCAGCCCAAGCAGCAGAGCTCATTGCTCTGACTCAAGCCTGTATACAAGCAAAGAACAAGAGAGTTAACATATACACGGATTCACGTTATGCATTCTGAGTCGTACACGACTTCGGTGTCCTCTGGCAAGAAAGAGGTTTCTTGACCTCTCACGGAGCCAAGATTCAGCACGGTCCCCTCATTCAAGGTCTGTTAGAAGCAATACATTTGCCTACAGCCATAGCCATCATGAAGTGCAAAGCACATACGAAAGTTACAGATACCATTTCCCAGGGTAATGACCTGGCAGATCGAACAGCCAAGCATACAGCTCAGACCCATACGCACACAACTGATATGACAAAGACAGTAGTCCCGACACCGACACATTGCATGACAGTTAGGGATCCCGCCCTAGATGTAATTGACATACAGACACATGCTACACCAGACGAAATCAAGAAATGGACTGAACTAGGAGGGATACAGACAGAACAGGGATGGATGACAAAGGGAAAAGCCACATGGTTTCTCCCCGACTCTATGGTTCAAGTTATCATTAACACAGCACATAGTCCTGCACATTTAGTAGAAAAAGCCATGTTAGACAGTATTCAAAACCTTTGGTTCAATAAGCATTTACGAGCAGCAGCAAAACAGAAAGTGCGTACTTGCATGATCTGTTGTCAGTTCAACCCAGGTAAAGGCATTCCCGTAGAGCAAGGTGGATTTCATCCTCCCGATCACCCTTTTGAAGTCCTCCAGATGGATTATATCCAGATGGAACGTTGTCGAGGATTCAAGTATGTCCTCGTAGTTATATGTGCACTTTCCCGATGGACCGAAGCATATCCAGTCCCAGATTACACTGCTCCGACCACTGCCAAGCAGCTGGTACGTGAATTCTTCCCACGGTATGGTTTGCCCCGTATCGTGTACTCAGATAATGGTCAGCCATTCTCGTCCGAGCTTATGAAGCAGGTATCACTCCTGCTAGGATATCAGTGGAAGTTCCACTGTGTCCGACATCCCGAGGCAGCAGGTCTCGTAGAGAGACACAATCAGACCCTGAAAACACGTCTCGCCAAAGTGTGTAAAGAGAAAGGCGTAGATTGGATAGTTGCTTTACCAGTTGCCCTTTTTTATATGAGAATGGTAGCTCACTCTAGGACAGGGCTATCCCCGTACGAGGTGGTCTTTGGCAGGCCACCGAATATGTGGGGGACGCCTCTGCCTCGTAAGATCACAGATGTTGACTGTAATATGCTGACAGATTACCTTGCCTCCTTGATGTCTGCACTACAATCATGTCGTTCACAGGTAGCTGCAGCCTTTCCCGACAACACCGAGGTGAAGCCACACGAGATCGTCCCTGGAGACCTAGTGTTTATCCGGAATTTCGATAGGAGGAGTCCGCTGGAGCCCCGCTGGCAGGAGCCGAAGCTTGTTCTGTTAACAACAAGGACTGCCGTTAAGGTGGAGGGCCGCAAAGGCTGGCTCCACTCGAGTCACATCAAGAAATACCATGGACTTCCGCCAAAAACAGACTCCCAGCCCTGCCCCATTTCAGAGACTGATACTAAACTCCCCCTGGTAGAAAATACTCCTCAGCAGGAGTTCCGAATGAAATTGAGGTCTAGCAAGTCAGACAGTTTAATTGTTTAAGTCCTCCCCTAGGTGAAGCGGTTAGACAGGTTCCTGACATGTACAAGTTAGACCCCAATAGAGAGAGAGATAGACAGAAACAGATCAAGAAACGAAAATATTGTAAATCTCTCCGCAGCCACTGCATTGTGACATTATTGATTATGTTTTTTCTGAGTCTTACGATTATTATTACAAGTTTATTGTTACACATGTACTTTCCTATTTCCATACGTGCACATTCTTCCTCAAATGACACTGTCGAGCATACTTTCAGTGAATTGCCCCCTCACGAGTTATCATACCGACTTGCGCTGCGCAACAATACTTTCATCAGTATGTTACATCATTCCCATCAGACCAGTAATGCTACAAATTGTTGGATATGTGGCCGACTCCCTCCCTATCAGAAATACAAGGGAGTTCTGCCCCTCTTTCCGTACCCGTTCACACACAACGGTTCCTGTGGTGCATGGTTTAGTTTAATGAATTCATTAGACTCTGATTTCATAGTTTACCAGGGCAATTGGGTATGGGGAAATCTGAACACAGTTATGAATAGAGCATGTTTCCCTGACAAGGAGGGTCTTCCACGAAGGACAGGGACCGATCTAGAAAACGAAGTGTATGGATTAGATAATTTTTCACTTAACCTCATGATTCTGAATGTCCAGTCCGATACAAAACCAGACTTACCCGCTATGTCAGTATTACCAGTCAAAGGTGAATTATGTGTCAGAAAGAATGGTTCAGTACACCTAGGTCATAGTGAATGTACTACTGTGATTGAATTCAGTGATAAAGGCAAGTCTACATTCAAAGCTTCCCGTCATTCCTATTTCATTTGTGGTCAGACAGCTTATATACGCTTACCTCTAGATTGGGATGGTACCTGTTACATTGCATTCCTTCTGCCACCTGTTTTCCTAGCCCCACCTGATTATCATAGGAACTCCCATCTAGTACACAATAGACCCAAGAGAGATCTCCCGATTGTCGACTTTACTGAAACGGCATGGGAGCAGTATACAGACTTCAATAAAGGTTTCTTTCCTTATTAGGTACTGTCTCGAATAGTAAACTGATACGTAGATTAACCAGAACCCTTGAAGCAGTAGTAGATGAAACTACTTCCGCCTTAGGCAACCTAACAGAGGAACAGTCTGCTACGAGACTTGTTGTTCTTCAGAATCGTCTCGTTCTTGACGTCATCCTGGCCGATAGGGGCGGAGCTTGTAGAGTCATCGGATCGAGTTGCTGTGTTTTCATTCCAGAAAACACACCATCAGTATATAGAGCCATAACCCGTCTCCACAAGATTGCAAGTCAGATACACCAGAATCCAGGCACCTGGACTTGGTCCGGTTGGCTCTGGAGTGTGTTATCAGCCTGGGGATGGAAAGTCCTATCCTTCCTCGGAATAGCCCTTCTCATAGTATTCAGTTGTTGTCTATGTTTACAGTGTGGGCCAGCGATTTGCGGCTTGTGCGCCACATCATGTATTCCCCATCCAAGTCCACGTTCTAAATCCAGCCTGAAAAAGGAAGAGCAAATGATGTTATATGAACAAATAGATGGACTAATGAAGATTGATATATCATGAAGGGTCCGTAGGGGACAAGGAGGGAATGAGGTAATTGGAATTTTTATGGTCAATTGTGTCCCCTAACGTAGACCCCAACGGCTCCATGTACGTGCTTCAAGTACATGTAATTTCCCTCCATGACCAGATATGAAGACGCAAATACATTTGCGTCCAACGTTAACATGTCCTCTTTCAGATCCACCATGAATGGGTCGATAATTCCGTTCCTAAGTATGCCGTGCCACCGTCTTTACATGGTGCACTTTCACGTTTTCCTGGCTCTGTTGAGTTAGGCCCTGATTTCTGCCATCGAGCCCTTTCTGCCTTCTGCCTCAGAAAGCTACAGCCTGGATCTGCATCCATGACCCTTACCTTACTCCCTGCGCGGCGAGCGGTGCCCGGCTCGGACTGCTTGCCTGCCAAGACAATTTAGCCTTCAAGTTATCTACTCGAAAATACATTCCTGTCTAGTGATTTAGGTAAACATCTCCCCAGCTGCAGAGCAAAGGGCCCGGCCTTTCTGTCTCCGTGCGAGAAATTCATTGCTCCCGTTACCATGGTAGGCCCATGGCCCCTCGCATTACACATAGACACGTAGACACATATGTACGCACTAGCAGTCAGTATAGAATAGCCTCTACCCGACAGACCTTTCCTTCTAGATAAAACAGTTCTCCAAACACAAGATATCAGATATGATTTGGGTTTAGGTTGTTCTGACACGCCAGACTTCTGTCTCCCCTTATAGTGCTAAATGTCAAGTCCCCTTCACCCTCCAGTTCCACGTCAAGCACACGTCATGTTGCCTGCGCGCGCATCCAGCCATATATTTCTGCTGACACTGCAGGATTCCTCTATGAATCCACCCACTTGTGACACTTTCATGTGACGTTTCTAGCACACACCTCCGTGTACGCCCTTGTGCACGCCTTTTGTTACGCACATGTGTTCTTATCTCGTTTCTATCAGCTGTTACGCCTTCTGTATCCTTTACCATTGTATGCATTTACTATATATATTGTGCACTGTTAATAAAGCATTGTCTATCCCTTCCTGAACCTTCGTGGTAAAGGAACACGATACCATGGTTCGAACCATTCCATTACATGGAATAAAACCCTTATAAACTCAGATTCCACGGACTCTGCCTCTCATTTGATTGAGCTATTTTATTGAACTTATACCGCATAGAAATTCAGTATACAGTAAATCTTTATTTACCACATGAAGGCAGATAATTCGAGTGGGAATTGAGAAATCAGTGGGTTAAAGTGAGGAAAGTGAAACGGGAGGAAGCTGCCAGGGAAGGACAGGCTGACTTTGAGCGAATCCGCTTGAGGGGAGGGGGGGTGGGGGGGGGGGAGAGACCATCTGGAAATTGAAGGCGTGCTGAGAGATGGCTGAGTCTATTTCTGTACCTGGGCCCAGTTTATTGGAGGGGGTTGATGTGTGATATGGTAAAGAACACGGATCGTAGGTCTGGCTGGTCTGTAGGTGTTACTACATGCCGAAACCGAGTACTAGAGCAGCGCCACTATGCTGCCCAGACCAACAATGCAATGCCACTGTGTTGCACAGACCAACAATGCAATGCCACTGGGCTGCACAGATCACACATGAAGTAATACTATGTGGCACAGATCAATGGCATATTGTCACTGTGTTGCACAGGCCAACCATTCAATGCCACTGTATTGCACAGACCAACAATGCAGTAATACTATGTAGCACAGATCAATGACAACAGGTCACTGTGTTGCACAGAGCAGTGAGGTAATGGTACTATGTAGCACAGACCATCAGTAAAATACCTCTGTGTTCCAGGGACCAATGACACACCACCACTGCAGTGCACAAAACAACAACATAATGCTTCTTTGTTGCACGGACAACACAATACCGAAATATTGCACAGATCAAATGTCGCCTTGCTACAAAGGCCAACAGCACAATGCCACTGGGTGACACAGACCAACAACACAAAGCTGCCAAGTTGCACAGAAAGATGACACATCCTGGAAGGCGTGGCCAAGAAGGAAATCTTAAACTCTTCACCTCACATCCTTAAGTGATAATTGACAGGTCCGAGTGGAGGCTTGCTTTAGTGGCGAGACTGCAAACCATGGCAGAAGGACACCCTCCTCCCATTCAAAGCTCTGTAGTCAGCCCAGATTGTGTCCTGGCGAAAAGTTGATTCAACCCCCCGAACATCATTCACTTTTTATCAAAATCAGAACTGCTTTGAAGCAAGTACAGATTAAGTACTATAGAAAACACAGTGGGGCTGATTCCAAAGAGGCGTTTTCATTTGTAATTTATTCTTACCTCCATTTGCACCGGTCAGGGATTCGCAAACAGATTCCTGGAGGGAGCCACTGGATTCTCCGCTGCTGTTTTCGTCGCATTAGTAAATTCCACTCAAGTTTGTGAATGTCCAGAAACGCATATATTTGTGGGTATCAACTAATTGAAATCCCACCCTTTGCCTCTTTGAAAATGGCTGAAGATTTACTCCAGCCAAACCAGGGACAAAACCCTAAAACTCTCTACTCCCCTTCCAGGGAGGGAAGGTGAACGGATCACTCCCTGATGTGGAGGAAGGGGGTCTAGCCTAGGGGTAGGGCTCTCTGAAGGGGCCTTAAAAAAGACACCTCACTGACGCAACTGTGTCAGGAAACCTACACCTGGTGCAGTTTGTCATTCATATTATTAGACCTGTTTTGTGAATTGCAGCGTGAGAGTAACAGCACATTCATGTGGGTCACAGAACTCTGCCCTCGCTTTTACAGTTTTCTTCGTGAATCGGCTCCTATATGTGCAGGCTTAAATATGTATGGTCCTGAGAAGCCATCTTGTTATCAGTGCTGATAACCCTGGGTCTGTCCTTTGTCGCTATTACCCGTATTATTCGTATTATTCGCTCACTGGATTGCAAAGCTTCATAGTGACAACTCCTCAGATGTGATGAGCAAGGTCGGACTGGCTGTATCGGGCACCGGGCATTTCCCTGGTGGGCCGCCAGGGTGGGGGCCAGTTTTGGACCCGTGGGGGGCCGTTTATGTTACTGAGGGCCAGCTTTACCGCATAACTGCAATATCGGCGCCCTGCAGCAAAGGCAGCTGCAGTATTTTCCACCACGTGCGCACCCAATCCCCCCACCCTCCCCCTCTTGCAACCGTGACGACTCATTTGCCAGGGCCGTTTTGCGTTCCCAGTCCGGCCGTAGTGGTGATATAACTCTATTGCACTGGTTGTCTGGAGCAAGATCCGGCCTAAAGAGGATGTAGGAAGCAGCAGCACCTCCAATGCCTGGACATGGTGCTCTTCTGCTTGCCTTGGGTTCCACACCAACGAGGAGGAGGTTTGGCCACTTCTAACTCCCCCTTTTTAACCCTAATGGGAAGAAACTCTGCAATGCCCCTTTTTCTTTTCTCTTTTCTTTTTCGCCAACTTTACTAGTTTTCTTCAGGTTGTTTTTGCTGCTTTTTCTTCTACTCTCGTTCTCTATTCCTATTATTTTCTACTTTCCTGATCCATTCCTCTAGTATTTTTTTATTTTTAGAATGTTGAATGCATCTATTTAATTTGATGAAAAGAAAAACCTTAGAAGGTTAAAATTGCGAAGTACTAATTTCAAAGCCGTGAAGTAATAGTCTTACAGCGCTTTACTGCATGCAGATTAAGCACTTTGTTGAGCCAATGGCATGGATAAGATGAAGGAAATTGAATGCTGATGGGAGGAAACAAAGCTGATATCTGTTTTGGATCCACCAGGGTAACATTTGTAGGCTCAACGAAGTTCAATGCAACTTCTGTTCTTTGTCAAGTCTATCAAAGGGTGATTCGTATTTCAAGGCATGACGATGCTACCTGTGGTACACAAGAACTGAAGCTTCATCCCTCCAGCGACAACCGCTTCAATGCCTCATTAGGGTATAGTAAGCACCAAGTCAATACAATGTACGATTATAAGTACAATCAGCTATTCAGAAAAGGGTCCTAGGTTGCTAACTATCCTGTGCAGGGCAAGTGTGGCCTTACTATTTAGGGTGGGCTGTTCTGCCTAAAATTAGCCCACCATAAGAATATATATGCCGCCCGTACCGCCACTCACACCCCTTTATTTGAGAAGGTAGCACCAATCCAGAGAAAGTTGTCTGCAAGCCATCGTGAACCCGGGGATATATGGCAGCTGGTTTAGATTAATCAACGAGAGCAAGTCAGTGAGAGTTGGGCACCTTAAAAAAATGTGCATGCCTAAGCTCTGGCCCACCAACGTGGATGCACATGCAGACTTGTGGATTTAGTTATGAATCTATATGTTTAAGTGTTTTGTTGAGCACCACACGTTACCGTGTGTACGTGTCCTTCAAGGAGATATTGCGGTGATGCAGTGTGGGTCACTACGTTGCTCCAATGTGAAGTTTCTGTTGGTCAGTCGATGACTATGTAGTCTAAACACAGGATAAGGATAAGGAAGCATCAGCTGCCCCTACTCTCCTTACGGGGCCTGGTCCCTCGATCTATAATCCATGGTTCCTTAACAAAGGTTTGGGGAATGTTCCCAGTCTAAAGTGGATGGAGGGCACAGGCTTTCTTGATCAGCTCCTTGTTGAGAGTCTTCCTAAAGATGAGGAGGTTTGGGAGAGATCCGAGGTGGCGGCTCGGGGAGTATTACAAGTGGCTGCACCGTGCCTTGGTGTCCATAAAGATGGAACAAGAACCTGAACCCACTGTTTATTTCCGTGGTCCGTTTTCCCATCTGACTCTCCTTCATGGGATCTTCCTCTTACTGATACTCACAAGAATCATGCCTTCCATGCTGGATGATGGAATAGTTTACAGGGGTCCCTAAAATGTCCTGATGAGCCATTTACAAGTGAGTTCAGAACCCAAGGGCTCCCATCATAATGAGGGTCAGCCAGTAAGAGAATCTATATAATGCTATGTTGGACTAACAATGGCTCCAGCTGCTAAGCGATTCAGTCTGAATTCCTTGTGAATCATCCATAGGGATTACCACCTTTAAGACCCCTCTTTTCTGGGTCTCGCCGACTAGATAGTGCATGCCCTGTCTGTTGCAAGACATATTGTTCAAAACTGTGTGCAAGATAAACCCTCTAGACCTATAGCTAATGGCTTCTCAAAGCTCTAAAATTGGGGCATACAAAACATGATTTTCCACACGGACCAGAGGATCCTTCTAACAGTTTTTATTTCATTTATTACTTTTTTGACTTTACTTTTTTATCTAGTATTTCACATTATGGAAAATATATAACTTATTGCATTTGAAATCACAATATTTTGTCTTCATTGTTCAGATATTGTCATCACTATAACAACATCTTAGAAATCCAAGCTATGTACAAAGACACCCCCACACATTCTCACCACTTGCTACTACTACAAATATTGTGATATCAAGTGTAATAAGTTATATATTTTCTATAATGTGAAATACTAGATAAAAAAGTAAAAATCAAAAAAGTAATAAATGAAATAACCCCCACCCCCAACTCCCCCATTGTTACTTCTGGACCCCTGTGTTGCTTCAGCCCCTACTTTCCACCTGTGATACATACATGCCCCACGCACGTTGCCTGCATTGTCCACCACCCGCTTTGCCCACATGTTGCTCCAAAGACCCTTGCCCCTGCTGCTTTTCCCCCATCCGCTTTGCAAAAGAAAACACTTTCATAGGTTTCTGCTACTCTAATTTGAATCAGCGACAAAAAAGAATTTGGCTGCGTCATCTTGTAGGCACATGCAAGATGGTGGATGCGCCTTACTTCCAGATTCTCTTCCTAATAAATCTCCAACAAAGATCCCTGCTATTTCCCCTCCTCTTCGATATTTGATTAGGGCCGTTTGTGAACCTCCAATGAGACGGCTTTCCAAGGTTTGGTCTTTGGGAGGTGATCCATGCAATAATTTCCAGATATTCGAATTAGATGCATCTGGATGCAATTAATGTAAATTGAAGTCATTTACATAGTGTTATCATGTAAAGCTGGTTCATTTTGGCCCAATGTTGACCAAGCCCATCCCTATTCAACATCACCTACTCTTCCGCTCCAGCACAGATGGTATGCAGCCCTACTTGTGGGTCTCCACCACCAGCAACCATCGACACATTGGTCCTTCAAGGCATGGAAGCCATCATCAAGACATAGATGGGCCAGAATACCCCAAGTGCAACAATTTGAGCGTTGTCTAAATGTTTTCAAAATTATTATAAAAAGGAAAGGGAGGCATAACTACCATTGCGAGCATGATAGGTCTGGCTTGCAGAAATAACACAATACAAAAACTTGCAACAGTAAAAAAAACAAAAAAAAAAACAGTTGTTTTTAACAAATGCAGTTATGAGATGACGAATTGAATGTGTGATCATTCAGTGTACGTTTGGGATGTAAAATAGTGAGTCCGTGTATCTTTGAGATGTAAAATAATGCCCCGGCTTTACAAAGCGAGCATTCCCTAGGAGGTGAAAAGGCTAATCAAATGGCCAATAGCAGGTGGTGTGAGAGAGACGTTGCTATGCAGAGCCAAAGCCCACTCTATGTACATATTTAGACTGAGAATAGGTAACAATAAACATGTAGACAGCTGCGTAGACAGGCCAGACCTAAACAAGACTGTGGAAGGTTTTATCCAACTCTCATTCACCTAACCAGCTCTTGGCCCTTCCAGAAAAGCAAACCGTGTACAAATGGCTGGTATTTTATTCAGGGAAAGTTGGCAAATCTATCACCAGGTGACTGTGCTTACAAACCTGAGCTGTGGTGGGCCCTCTTGCCCCATTATAGTTATTAAGTACACCTGGGGTCCATATGTTGTTTGCCGGCAGCTACCTGACATAATGGGTATCGGAAACAGCGCCTTTTGTATGATAAATTGTACTAGGATTGTTGATGTTCAAATTTACTTGGCCATTTTCATTTTTGGGAGTGGTACTGACACTTTTTGTGCATATAAAATATAAGTCCCTATTTTGAGAACAAGCGTAGGGGAACCTGTGCATTAATACACCAAATGACCAGAATGGAGCAGGAAGGGTGTAACCCAGTTTAGAGCAAGACATGTAAAAAGCTGTAAGCTTGAGAGGCCTTGACGCAGAAAACCTGTGTGAAGGTCAGATAAGTGTCCAGTGCGCCCTAGGCTATTACATGCAACATATGACTAGACTGAAGCAATGAGGGTGTATCCCATCTTAGAGCTGTGCCTCTGCAAAACTGTAAGGCAGAGTTTCTTGACGCAGGAAACCCTTGCAATGGTCAGATAAGTATGGCCAGCACTGAACTTTATATACATAGTATCGATCAATAAAGCATTGTAAGAGCTTGGAACTCAGTACTGCTTTTAGTGCACAGTGCACAGTTCCCATGCCTTCATGATTGGCGTTCACTCTGCCCATGAGCTACGGAGAGAAAGATTCTGTTTGCGCATAGTAAATATACAGTTTACCTGATGTTTGTACAGTCACTGCTTCTGTGATTGCCCTTTACTTAGTGCAGTAGAAAAAAGGGTATTTATAACACAATGTTTCTTTCTTTTTCAACAAATAGAATCCTAGGAAGCCGAGTCAGACCTGCTGGAATTCACAGGCATCAATCCCCCTCTGGTTCCACATAAATTCTGCAGGACAGGAAGTTTTCGCAAATATATTCAATGTGGATACTAGTGGTATGAACCTTCAGTAAAACAAGAATTAGAAATGCAATAGGTCTTGCATTTTTTTGAGTTAGAGCTCTTGGCATAGCTCAACAGCTACTGGACAGAAATTGCCACTTTGCAGGTGCCGGACAGAGCATTGCTCAGTGAAACGGCCTGAAAGCCGTACAGGATGTCGATAGCCTACAAAATAAAAAGGCAGATCAGGAGGACCCAGCAACCCTCTTTGCACACCTCTACAGACATGTATTGAATGTGCCTTGAAATACTATAATAAATCTTGTTTTCAACTGGACTCTCTTATTAAAACTGTTGATGCGTTTCAGCTCCCATTCCTTCCAGGCCTCATCTGGACAAGGTTGAAACCTTGTGTGCAAAGAGGATTTCTTCACAGTGTATTGCCTAGATTAAGTGTGCGAACACTGATTCATTGTAAAAATAAGTGGGTATGGACAACAAAGACTTTGTTTATGTTCATGTTTATATATGTTTGTGAGGTAAATGTCTATATATGTGTATTTTCATGTTTTTGCTATTTAAACAGAAACAAAAATAACGATTGGTTTTTTTCAAAGAAAGTCATCGTGGTGTGTGTATTGTTTGAATTGGTCCTTCATAAATTGAAATGTGACAGTGTACCATTGATAGGGTAATTTGATTTTCCCTATGATGAAGTAAATGAATAGATATTTGTTCCTCTATACCAGTTTTTCTGCGTAATATGTAGTTTCTTTGCCCAGGTATAGGAGGGTGATATGGGCAAACCCCGCTGTTTTTATATCAATACAATAAAACATAACAATACAAATAAATAAAATTAAACTTCTAACAAATAAATTGAAACAGTGGCGAATCTGAAACAAGCCGGCCACAAAGTTAACATAGAACAGTAGGGGGAAGTGCACGAACACACGCCCTTGGAACCCATCCGATGAGTAGAAACCAAGAAATAAAAATGCCAAGTCTGTTAAACGGAATCGGCCTGCCATTGCTGAAGCTGGCGTCCTGTGAGAGTTGTGTACATTAATTAAGTAAATAGTTCTCCGAACTGCTTATGAAAGCTCTCAAGTAAAGACACATGTAAGAATGCCAGTCCTCATGGGAGGTAACAACAGAGTAAAGGGAGGTCCTAAAGAGGTACTAATAAGCCTATTAACAAATCAGAAGCCAAAATTTACAAAGGATGTTGACACAAGCCAATGAAAAATATGGGCATAGAGTGGGCGGGACTTGAAGTGCATAACTAAATACAGCATGTCTCGATAAAACAGCGCAAGCGCTGCCTAGGTGAGACCTAAATAAAGCCATCCGTTCTCGTTGTGTGCAGTGTTCAAAAAGAAGTTCAAATCAAGTATTTGTGGCTTCTCTGATGTGAAAGTAAAAAAGCAACTGATGAAAATATGCCAGTGGGGGGAAGAAAGTTAAATAGCCAAAAGCTAAAAGTAACCTAGATATTCTAAACAGAACTGTGCCAGCTACCGGTCTCTTTATCTGCTGTCAAAGAGGGAGGGAAAGGGATAAAGTGGGAGGAAGGAAAGTGGGAGGAAGGAAAGGAGGAGGAAGAGCGAAAGAGGGAGCAGGAAAGCAGATAAGATTCACCTTATGCAGGAACTTACAGCGAGCACGATGGCTGCCACCTCAGCAGAGAGAGCAAGGACTGCCTGTACGTTGAAGCTAAACTCTGCCATCAGCATGTAGAGCAGATATGGTGTACATAGGAGGGTAGCGTGATTACTGTACACTGGTGGGTAGCATGAGCTGCAAATGGTGGGCAGTATGAGGAATCGCAATACTGGTGCTGGGCAGTGCGACGTGACGTTGGAGAAATAGGCACTCATGGTTTCAATAAGGCTATGCCTCTGGATGGCAGAGGGAGCGCTGGCAGTTGTGGTTAGTGTGTTGAAACTGGCACAGGTGGACAAAGAGCAGTCTGCAGAGGGGAGCAGTATGGGGCAGGCACTACAGAGCAGCGTGAGGAGCTGGCAGTTGCTGACAAGTGTACGTGTGTGGAGCTGGCACTGGGGTAGTGTGAGAAGCCGTCACTAAAGTACAGAGTGTGTAGTTGGCACCGGGGTAGTGTGAGAAGCGGTCACTAATGGACAGTGTGTGAAGCTGGCACTGGTGGTAGTGTGAGATGCTGTCACTAATAGACAGTGTGTGGAGCTGGCATTGGGGTAGTGTGAGACGCGGTCACTAATGCACAGTGTGTTGGGCTGGCACTGGAGTAGTCTGAGAAGTGATCACTAATGGACAGTGTGTTGGGCGCGCACTAGGGTAGTGTGAGAAGCGGTCACTATTGGACAGAGTGTGTAGTTGGCACTGGGGTAGTGTGAGAAGCGGTCACTAATGGACAGTGTGTTGAGCTGGCACTGGTGGTTGTGTGAGAAGCGGTCACTAATGGAGAGTGTGTGAAGCTGGCACTGGTGGTTGTGTGAGAAGCGGTCACTAATGGACAGTGTACGGAGCCGGCACAGTTGGTACTGTGAGATGCTGTCACTAATAGACAGTGTGTGGAGCTGGCACTGGGGTATTGTGAGACGCGGTCACTAATGGACAGTGTGTTGGGCTGGCACTGGAGTAGTCTGAGAAGCGATCACTAATGGACAGTGTGTTGGGCTGGCACTGGGGTAGTGTGAGAAGCAGCCACTAATGGACTGTGTGTGTAGCTAGCACAGGTGGTAGTGTGAGAAGCGGTCACTAATGAACAGTGTATGGAGCCGGCACTGTTGGTACTGTGAGATGCGGTCACTAATGGACAGTGTGTTGAGCTGGCACTGGTGGTAGTGTGAGAAGTGGTCTCTAATGGACAGTGTGTGTAGCTGGCACTGGTGGTAGTGTGAGAAGCGGCCACTAATTGACAGTGTGTGAAGCTGGCACAGGTGGTAGCGTGAGAAGCGGCCATTAATTGACAGTGCGTGGAGCTGGCCCAGGTGGTTGTGTGAGCAGCGGTCACTAAAGGACAGAGTGTGTAGTTGGCACGGGGGTAGTGTGAGAAGCGGTCACTAATGGACAGTGTGTTTAGCTGGCACTGGTGGTATTGTGAGAAGTGGTCACTAATGGACAGTGTGTGTAGCTGGCACTGGTGGTAGTGTGAGAAGCGGTCAATAATGGACAGTGTGTGTAGCTGGCACTGGTGGTAGTGTAAGAAGCGGTCACTAATGGACAGTGTGTGTAGCTGGCACTGGTGGTAGTGTGAGATGCGGTCACTAATGGACAGTGTGTGTAGCTGGCACTGGTGGTAGTGTGAGAAGCAGTCACTAATTGACAGTGTGTGGAGCTGGCACAGGTGATAGTGTGAGAAGCGGTCACTAATGGACAGTGTGTGTAGCTGGCACTGGTGGTAGTGTGAGAAGCGGTCAGTAATGGACAGTGTGTGAAGCTGGCACTGGTGGTAGTGTTGGAAGCGGTCACTAATGGACAGTGTGTGTAGTAAGGGTGGGCGTAAAATCCATTTCGCGGGCGGATTTTTCACGATTTTGCGATCCGCGAATCTCGCGAAATCGCGGTAAAATCCGCGATTCAGCGGGGACGAATTTTCAGCCAAGCAAGGGTTACAGCAGCAGGTGCAAAAGTTGAACCTAATTTCTTTGTAACCTTTTACAAAAGGGTTACAAACAAATTAACTTCAACTTGGACACCTGCTGCTAATTGCTTCCTGGCGCCTCGTTGCCTACTTGCAACTATTCTCTGACCCTGCTCTGACCCTTGAAGCAGGGTCAGAGAATAGTTACAAGTAGGCAACGAGGCACCTGTCCAAGGAATTAAACCTCATCAGGAAGCACTTACAGATACAAAAAACAGGAAGAAGGGAGAGGATGGCAAATACACCCATTTTGAGTTTTCAGGAGGGGTTAAACTAAAAGAGACCTTTACAGCACAATTTTCATATGCATTTTGCTAAAAATAAAAAGCTGTATGTTCTGTAGGGGCAACTCAGGAATCTGGCCCTTCAGAGATCCGGCCTCTCTTTCTTTCTCTCGTTCTCTCTCTCCCTCTCTCTTTCCCTCTCTTTATCTATCTATCTATCTATCTATCTATCTATCTATCTATCTATCTATCTATCTATCTATCTATCTCTCTCCCTCTCCCATAAACGACTGCATGGGTAACTTCGCTATGCAAGCGACTCGCGAAGACGCAAAAATCCCCGCGAACACGCAAAAAACCCCGCGAACACGCAAAAAACCCCGCGACCACGCAAAAACCAAAAATCATCAAATTTGCGAATTTTGCGGATCGCGAATTTGCAAATCCGCAAATTCGCGGATCGCGAATTCGCAAACTTCGCCCATGCTTAGTGTGTAGCTGGCACTGGTGGTAGTGTGAGAAGCGGTCACTAATGGACAGTGTGTGTAGCTGGCACTGGGGTAGTGTGAAAAGCGGTCACTAATTGACAGTGTGTGTAGCTGGCACTGGGGTAGTGTGAGAAGCAGCCACTAATGGACTGTGTGTGTAGCTAGCACTGGTGGTAGTGTGAGAAGCGGTCACTAATTGACAGTGTGTCGAGCTGGCACAGGTGGTAGTGTGAGAAGCGGTCACTAAAGGACAGAGTGTGGAGTTGGCACTGGGGTAGTGTGAGAGGCGGTCACTAATGGACAGTGTGTGAAGCTGGCACTGGTGGTAGTGTGAGAAGCGGTCACTAATTGACAGTGTGTGGAGCTGGCACAGGTGGTAGTGTGAGAAGCAGTCACTAATGGACAGTGTGTGAAGCTGGCACAGGTGGTAGTGTGAGAAGGGGTCACTAATGGACAGTGCTATGAACTGACAATGGTGGTAGTGTTAGATGCGGTCACTAATGGACAGTGTATGGAGCCAGCACTGTTGGTACTGTGAGATGCGGTCACTAATGGACAGTGTGTGGAGCTGACACTGGCGGTAGTGTGAGACGTGGTCACTAATGGACAGTGTGATGAACTGACAATGGTGGTAGTGTGAGAAGGGGTCACTAATGGACAGTGTGATAAACTGACAATGGTGGTAGTGTGAGAATGGGTCACTAATGGACAGTGTGATGAACTGACAATGGTGGTAGTGTGAGAAGGGGTCACTAATGGACAGTGTGATAAACTGACAATGGTGGTAGTGTAAGAAGCGGTCACTAATGGACAGTGTTTGGAGCTGGCACTGGTGGTAGTGTGATATGTGGTCACTAATGGACCGTGCTATGAACTGACAATGGTGGTAGTGTGAGACGTGGTCACTAATGGACCGTGCTATGAACTGACAATGGTGGTACTGTGAGATGCGGTCACTAATGGACAGTATGTGGAGCTGACACTGGCAGTAGTGTGAGATGCAGTCACTAATGGACAGTATGTGGAGCTGACACTGGCAGTAGTGTGAGATGCGGTCACTAATGGACAGTGTGTGGAGCTGGCACTGGTGGTAGTGTGATATGTGGTCACTAATGGACCGTGCTATGAACTGACAATGGTGGTACTGTGAGATGCGGTCACTAATGGACAGTATGTGGAGCCGACACTGGCGGTAGTGTGAGAAGCGGTCACTAATGGACTGTGTGTGTAGCTGGCACTGGGGTAGTGTGAGAAGCGGTCACTAATGGACAGTGTGTGGAGCTGGCACTGGTGGTAGTGTGAGAAGGGGTCACTAACGGACAGTGCTATGAACTGACAATGGTGGTAGTGTGAGACGTGGTTACTAATGGACAGTGTGATGAACTGACAATGGTGGTAGTGTGAAAAGCGGTCACTAATGGACATTGTGTGATGAACTGACCCTGGAGTGGAGTGAGGAAATGGCCCCCGTGGACTGTAAGAAGTTTTTACTGGTGGGACAAAGTGTGAGCTTCTAGTGATGGCCGGCGAACAGTAGGTACTGGGAGGCAGTGAGTAACGAGCACAGGTGGCCAGTGTGAGGTGTTCACACCTTTGACAGTTCGTCCACGGACAAAGAATTATGGTAAAGCAACATTGTTATCCCTGGTAACTGAACCTACAAATTAATTGCAAGAATGGACATTTCCCAGCCTGGATGGATTAACAATACAATTGTAGTAGCTTTTCAAATTGGAAATAGATACTTCACTTGTTTTCTTCAGTGATTGCAAAAACAACAACAAAATCAAAAAAGCAGCAAGTTACCAGACTTCTATCAGCAAGAAATATTAGAAGACATAAACAAGCAAAACTAAAAAAGAGTAAGGAAAACTGAACCAGTTAAAAGCCTGTGTAATAAAGAAACCTCAAGGCCGACTCTTTAACCAGGATTTGGGCCAGTACACTAAACACAATAATGACTAACTTAACTGGCGTAGACGAGGCTGGTTTCATACAAAGAGGCTTTGGCTGCAACGACGCTGGACAGGTAGGAGACGCAGGTGAACGCCTCCATCAGATGCGGATGAGTTTAGACACGGCAAGAGCTTTGGGCGAAAGTAATTTTGGAAAAGTATAAAGGGATGAAAGCAATATATGAAGAATCTAAGGCCTTTTACCAAAATGTCCACCGCTATCCAGGGTAAACACACTACACAAAGGAACCCAACGCGGCTGCCCACTACCACCGCAATTATTGAATTTTGCATTTACAACCCTTAGCAATCAAACCCTTGCCCTAAGCATCATTAGCACAAGTGATATCCGGGTGCGCTTATACACTAGGACGGACATTAGAAATCCACATCTAAACTACATTGAAGAAGTATTACCATCCTTTAAATCAGTTTCGAAACAATGACACAAACAGGTTTTGTGGTAAAATCAACAATATGAAAATAAATGTTCTTTAAATGATTCTCATGATATTTCAAAATATTTTTGCATTACAATAACCATTTTGTTCCTTATAGTCGAAATTCTAATGACTCATTTGGTTGGGAATCTAATAAGTATTTCTTCAATTTTTTTTACCCAGGGTCGAATTCATTTAAAAAGAATACTTCGATTTTTCCCAGGAAAGATAGGACCATTTCGCCTTTTCATTTTTTCAAACGAGACATTGGTTTAAACTTAATACATATGAATGTGTTCAAATTGAATAATGGGCTACTAAATACCTCTCTATTAGGAACTTAGATTTTACAAACCCAGACAGTTACAATAGGTTTTACACAAGGATAATGCTTTCTGTGTGCATGGAGGATTGACACCACTTGGAGACTGGCTTTTGTGCCTTCATTGGACGCGCTACATGAGAAGCCAAAAGAAGTATATGTCTCATGAAGCTCTGGGGACTGCCATAAGATTTTAAGGGCTGGCAACCATTTTGCGACGACATAGAATAAGTTCCTCATTGTCCAGACCATCTTTGAAAGGCAAACAAGATAGAAAGTTGCAGCAGAGCTAAGTACACCTTGACAACTGTTTGTATTAATCTTAGATTCAATGGACGTTTGAACAGGATACAGAGAAGTATTCTTAAGAATTCATTTGTGTTTGTGATGTTAATGTGTATTGTTGGAAGAAGTATCCTTTAAAGATTAGGAAGCTTGTTATTGATCATACCTTTTAAGAGTGTCTATCAACTGCTGAATTTCACAGGGATCATTGCGATCACCGCTGCTTGTCAATAGCTATGTGCGCTCCTTTACGAAGAAAATATAAGATAATTCGGACTGAAGACACTATTATATGCCAACGATACACAAATAACCATCAGACTCAACGACTAGGCCCCCAACGTGTACGGTATGGATTGCTGACCATCCAGAAGTTGACAGACATCAACTTTTTAAACTAAATGCAAACAATACCAAATTATCTCTAATATAGGGCTGCATCCCTCAGCCAGCGAACACTATCTACTGATCCGAAGGAAGCCAGAGTTCCTTGTAGTTACGATCTAATCTGACTCTTCACTTTCTGCACAAATTAATAGGGTTAGCTATTTCTGTTTTCTGATATTGAGAATTTTCAGTGTTTTACCTGGTAAGAAACACTCAACAATTGCCTTTATATATCATGTTTAGACTATCATAATAGTGTATTTCTGGTTCACCAGGGTTATCACCTAGCAAAACTGTACGTATCCAAAAATTTGGTGGTTTGTACAGATTGTAAGCTCTGTAAATTTGATCACATCTAAGTATCATAATCTATGGGGTTCCAGAGTAGTGTGCCACCCAGGAAAAAGCACTTATACCCAATCATGGTTAGCAAGTTCTATATTAATGCAAACCTCTATCCCTCCACTATCCTTCTCAATCCAAATAACTGACTAACATATCCAAATTTCCACTACACTAATTCACCATTAATCCTTTATGGGTTCTAAAGAAGCGTGCTACCCACTAAAAAAGCGATTCAAAGCCTCGTCAGGGGTAGTAAACACTATATAAATGCAATTACAATACAATATATAGAGAGCCATATACAATTTCAGACCCTCTATATTATCCATAGGGTATTTTAAGTCCTCAGAAAATTGCTAATCCTATCCAGCGCCCTTTGTGCTCATGGTTTTAGTTCCTAAGCAGCAGGAAACTTCCAGGTGTCAGTCTGCGCTTTTTAAATAAATTCATGATAAAAACATGATCCTCATTCCTTCAAAGACTCGGATATATTTTTTCTTTAGATAAATGGATGGATAGATGGAAAGATAAAGTGATTTATTGTTACCAGGTGAACCTTATGATTCTACTGTGTTATTAAGTTGCAATATATAAAACCATCACCATTGTATTTTGAATTACAGAGTGTGCTATTAAAAGACAGAAGATAGTTGCCTGTAGTGATAGAAACATAACAGTACTGCATACTCTAGGCACCAGTTTCATACATAATATTTTAGTTTGAGCCCTAGGAAACTCAGAGGTTTATGATTCAGAAACACAGAGATATTGTGAAGGTGCAGTATGTGCAAAATAAGATATATATATATATATATATATATATATATATATATATATATATATATATATATATATATATGCACAATTACCACTCCAATGCTAAATCCACCCAAAGGAGAAAGACACGGACTCCAGAAATCACTTGCTCACTGCTGGCTGCAGTGACTTTTTATTATGCCAGGTGCGAAATGCTCTCAGCCAGGATGACGCGTTTCGGCTAACCTGTAGCCTTGCTCACATACCTGAGCTGCTCAAGCAATAACGTTTAAATACATTGGTGCATAAAATCACGTGATTGGAAAACTACACAAATAATGAAAAGTGAAGACATACTGCATGCACGGAAACTAGAAAAACGCCGTTATTTTTGGGTTTAGTAGGATCGAACTTTTTTCAACAATTCAAGTTCAATTGTCTTTGTATATTTCATGTTGGTCGTAAGACGAACAGAAAAATTTATACAAGAAATATATATTGTCATTTAGCTTCTATGTACAAATACATTTGCATAATTTCGTGCTCGATGTTTGATTGTTACACCCATTGATAAATTGCTTACATGTACAAATACATTTCTAGATAGAAATAGGGGGTACAACTAAAATTCATTTCATTGCGGTTAAATTTTAAAAGTGTGTTGTTGTAGATACACCTGGCCCAATGGTGGGGATAATTAAACAGCCTTTTTTTTCCCTCTCACAACGGTATACAGTATTTTTCTTGCACAAATGCATTGTATATAACCGCAAAGAGTAGTACTAAGTGGGCCTCATATTCGCTATCAAGTTATGTTAGATGTCACCCCCTGTACCTAATTCAATGGTGTTTAGGCCCCCTATCTCGTCCGAGTGGAAAGACCTTTTGCAATCTTAATGCAGTGAGTGAAAAAATTATAAAGTGAAACTCCTGTGCGTTAGTGTAACTAAACCCAGTAGTGTAGTTAAGAAAAAAACAATGTGTCATTACACATTAAACTATTCTTAGGGAAAAGCTGGGGTGAGGCCTGTTATACACTCTATTCTCATATGCTACTCCACATATTACTCTAGGCTTCCCCTCTATCTAAGGGTAAAAAACATTGTCCTAGGGAGAATACTCGTGTAAATGCTCAAACTCTAAGGAATGTCAGGACGATAAATAACAATTGTGTTTCATACAATCAATATATTGTCTCAACGGACAGCTGCGCCGCCCCTAGTCATAGGTGTATGTTTTCAATCAAACCCCATATCATATTCAACCATAGAAATTTAGGTGTGGGTTGATGTGCCACATGATAAAATTTCTCAATTTCAAACACAAAAAAAAATAAGAAAAAAACACAATACAAAATGCAAGTATAAAAATTGCAAGTATAAAGACTTTCTACCGGTTCAGTTCATCATCTGCCTAAAATATAGAGGACATCACTGTAAAGGGGAACTCAAAGCTGTTACACTCAAACCCATTGGTCTTCTTGCATACTCTCTTGGAGGAAATGGTGTATATCTTCAAAAATATTTAATCCCCTTGGGGTCTTAGTGTCGAGTTTGAGTATGTATTTAGTTTCCAGTTGTCTTAATCTCTTTTCGCGGTCACCTCCCTGCTTACTAGGTGGTACATTGTCAATTACGAAATATTTTAGCATGTCCAGATTACTGGCATGCTCTTCATTAATATGGCGAGCCACCGGATATGTGCTGTCTGAATTTACAGTAGCCCGCAGGTGCTGTAAAATTCGTTGGTGGACAGGCAGCTTGGTGCTGCCTACATAACGTAGGCCGCAATCACATTGTAGCACATAAACCGTGTATTCTGTGCGGCAAGTATAGTGTCCTTTCAGCTTGATAGGAATGTCAGAAAAGCCTGTTGTGTATGTTTTGGTGTTAATTCCAAATTTGCATGCACGACAGGTGCTGCATTTATGGAATCCTGCACTGGCGGTCAGCCAATCCTTCCTTATGTCTAGTTCTGGACTGGTTCTTACAAGGTCATTTCTCATGGAACGTGCCTTTCTATAGGTATAGTTAGGTCTATTGGGTAGTGTCTGAGCTAGTACATTGTCAGTGAGTACAATAGGCCATTGGGCATTGATGATACCCTTAATTGCTTTTGCCTGTCTATTGTAAGTAGATATAAATCTACACAGTACTTTGCCTCTGACACTATCCTCTGGTTCGTGTCCGTCCCCCGTCCCTAGAATGTGACAACGACTCTGTCTCTTCTATAGCCAGGGTTGTTTTTAATAGTTCTTTTCTGTCCCTGGAATTGGCCTTTGTTAATGCTGAATCTAGCAACTTGGCTTGGTAGCCGCGTTGTAGAAGTCTATTTCTTGTGGCTTTTTGTGCAGACTCCATAACTGAAGATGTACTACAGGCTCTCCTTATTCTAAGAAACTCGCCGTAGGGCAAGCTGGTGATGGTGTGCTGTGGGTGGAAGCTCGTCGCATGTAACAGGGAGTTACCTGCGGTCGGTTTACGGTACAGCTGGGTTGTAATCTTGTTGTTCTCAATGTTAACTGTGATATCAAAAAAATTGGCCTGATTCTGATCAATATGTGCGGTGAACTGCAGGTTGAGATTGTTGTCATTGATAGTATTGACAAAAGTCTGTGCCTCTGATTTACTCCCTTTCCAAACAATAAATATGTCGTCGATATATCTCCATATATGCATCAGGTGTTTATCTGCCAGGTCTCTGTGCTGTCCCCTAAGTACATGCTCCTCCCACCAGTCCACGTGTAAACACGCGTAGCTGGGGGAGAAGCATGCACCCATGGCGACTCCCTGTCGCTGCCTAAACACCTTCCCATCAAACAAGAAAAGATTGTTGAACAGACACCAACGCATCATAGTAAGTAACATTTTGTTATGATTATACAAGGAAATATTCCTCTTTTGCAAAAAATGCTCAGTTGCTGTTAATCCATCCTGGTGTCTAGTACTTGTATACAGGGAACAAATATCCAGAATGGTTTTGAATTGCCCTCCTGGAACTCCATCCCTCCCTCTGCTCAGACAACTGCAAAGGTTGCCGATTCAAAAGCGCTCTATGTTCAAGATCTGCTGCTTGTCCTTCAAAGCTCTTAGAGGTGAGGGCCCAGTCTATCTTAGGGATAAACTTTCTAAGCACTCTAGCGAATGCAATCTAAGATCTATCGCCCTGGCCCTCCTGAACATCCCTCGGATTCGGCTAACCCGCACAGGCGGCAGAGCTTTCTCATTTCTCATTCTCATTTCTCACCGGTTAGAGGCGGCAGACCCGAGAGCAGAGGACGGCCCGGGACCAGGGTTCGATTCCCGGCGCGGCAAGTTTCTGGACCAGGGTCAGCGGACTCGATAATTCTCTCGCCTCGGTGCCCACTCTGATCAGCGATCACACTCGGCAACTCTGGGCATTAGCTTGCCTCATCTTCACTAACGGCCCCACCAGACCGCCGGGGATGCCTGGTCTCACCCTGGAGATACCCATTAAGGGACCATCTCTCAGGGAAGCCAGGAAGAGTTTCGCAGCGGTCGAAGCGCCTTGGGACCCTCCGGGTAAGTAGTGCGCTATATAAATGCCTATACATTACATTACATACATTACATTACATTACATTTGTAGCACCCAAATACTGGAACTCACTTCTAGTGATGCTGCGAAAATCTACCACCTACTTGTCCTTTAGGAAAGAATTAAAAACTTGGTTGTTCTGAAAACTTCTGACCTGCAGTATTCCCCCCTCCGGTAAGCGCTGAGATGCCCCTGGGTGAGTCATGTGCGATACAAAAGCCATTAACATAACATAACCTTAGATGGTTATGGTGCACAACCAGGTGATATGGGGAACAGGTAGATGGTGGGAGGAAGGTTAGAGGATGATTCAAAAGACCCACTAACAAGTATGTCTTCATATCCTTCTGTTCTCTTTGCTCCTCCAAATCAACATTACTTTTGTGCATTGAGGTCCCACCTCAACATTGACACTGGAACCATTAACAGTCACATCGCTAACAGCGTCTGTTTGGTCGCTCCACTGTGTATCAAACTGAGCCGGAAAGGTCTTAAAGTTGCTGGCAGGCATTTTCATACCAGTGAGCAGCCTCTGCAAAGTTTGAGGACTGGAATTACAGTAGGATGCATTCACTGCTTTTGGCCGGCAAATAAGCCACAGCACCTGAGAATATCATTATTTTGTTACAATTCTAGTTATGACTCAGGTGAGTTTGAAAGTCTTTTTATAGAGCTGCAGGAGCCACAGGAATTGCCTCAGGAGAATCTTTAGTAGAGCACAAAATGCCTCAGGGCTTCTGTAGGATGTGAGGGGAGAGACTGATTTTTAGCCCCAGCGCCTGAAACCACAGATGTATCATGCTGAGTTTCCATTTATAAACAGAGCATCGCCTGCTATTCCACACCAAAGAGACTGTGAATTTAAAACGACTGGTACAAACAAGAATTGACAATACCAATAGATCTTGCATTGTTGATTTTTCAAAATCATGGTCAGACATTCTCAGTGCAATCATCTGCAAATGAGTGAAAATGTATAACACACTAAACCCTAAAATTACCCTTGGCACCCCAAAACCCATACCCACCCTGAACCCTAAAATTACCCTTGGCACCCCAAAACCCATACCCACCCTGAACCCTAAAATTACCCTTGGCACCCCAACACCCATACCCACCCAGAACCCTAAAATTACCCTTGGCACCCCAAAACCCATACCCACCCTGAACCCTAAAATTACCCTTGGCACCCCAAAACCCATACCCACCCTGAACCCTAAAATTACCCTTGGCACCCCAACACCCATACCCACCCTGAACCCTAAAATTACCCTTGGCACCCCAACACCCATACCCACCCTGAACCCTAAAATTACCCAATATATACACACCTTATACTTACATGTAAAACACATATACCTTTACCATTCATACCTTTACAACAAAACTCATTGTAAAGGCATGTGGGGTAAAGGTATATGCTTTGTAATGACATGCGTTGTGATGGCAGGGCGTTGTGATGGCACTTGTATTGTAATTACATGCTATCTAATAGCATGTGTTGTAATAGATTCGGTATAATGGATGTTTCCAGTTTTCCAGTGGAGACCAGGCCTAGGTGGAGATCACAGAACTCTGTGAAGTGACCAAAACACTCCACTGCGCTACACAGAGTAACATAAGTGGCAGAGTGTGTTACGTTGTGCCATTTACACTGATATTTAGCACTGGGTGTTTGTTCTGCGCTGTAAAATCAGTGAAATCACCACCACGCCCAGCACAAGAGGGCGCCGCTTCTTTCTGCCACTCAAGTAGATGTTCTACTCGAGCGGCAACTTCCTCAGCGTCAGAGGAAGGTTTCTCAATGTGAACAGTAGGGGCCAACAGTGAACGCCCACGTTGAGTAATCCAGCTGGGAGGTGGTCTGGAGTAAGATTAACGTTGGCAAGCCACGGGAGTGAAAAAACTCCACTATGCGGAATTTTTCGGAACTCTACGCTCTACGTGGAGTGGGAAAAATTCCATGAGCGCAGCAGAAGTTCACACCCAGGCCTAGTGGGGACCTTGCATCATCTCCATATCTGGTCAATGACTCCAGCAGTGGTCCTCAGAACTTGATACAATACAACAGATTCGTGTTTTAACAGCCAGCAAGCCAATTAGATTGCTGGATAATGGTGCACACATATTAATCAATCAATCAATCAAAGACATTTATATCGCGCACTACTCACCCGGAGGGTCTCAAGGCGCTTGGGGAGGGGGGGTCTGCTACTGCTCGAACAGCCAGGTCTTGAGCTGCTTCCTGAAGGCGAGGTGGTCTTGGGTCAGGCGGAGGGGGGTCGGGAGGGAGTTCCAGGTCTTGGCGGCCAGGTAGGAGAAGGACCTTCCTCCTGTTGTGGGTCTTCGGATGCGGGGGACGGCGGTGAGGGCGTGGCTGGTCGATCGGAGCTGGCGTGTGGGAGTGTAGAAGTTGATGCGGCTGTTGAGGTATTTCGGGCCTTGGTTGTGTAGGGCTTTGTGTGCGTGGGTGAGGAGACGGAAGGTGATTCTCTTGTTGACCGGGAGCCAGTGCAAATCTCTCAGGTGTCCGAAGATGTGGCTGCGTCGGGGGATGTCGAGGATGAGTCTCGCTGAGGCGTTCTGGATTCGCTGGAGTCTCTTCTGGAGCTTGGCGGTGGTTCCGGCGTAGAGGGCGTTGCCGTAGTCCAGTCGGCTGGTGACGAGGGCCTGGGTGACCGTCTTCCTGGTCTCGGTGGGGATCCACCGGAAGATCTTACGTAGCATGCGCAGGATATTGAAGCAGGACGAGGAGACGGCGTTGACTTGTCTGGTCATGGAGAGGGAGGAGTCCAGGATGAAGCCCAGGTTGCGTGCGTGGTCTGTCGGTTTAGGTGCGGTGCCCAGGGCGGGGGGCCACCAGGAGTCGTCCCAGGCGGAAGGCGAGGAGCCCAGGATGAGAACTTCCGTCTTGTCTGAGTTCAGTTTCAGTCGGCTGGTCATCATCCACTCGGCTACGTCTTGCATCCCTTCGTGAAGGTTGGATCTGGCGGTGGCGGGGTCGTTGGTGTGGGAGAGGATCAGCTGTGTGTCGTCGGCGTAGGAGATGATGTTGAGGTTGTGTTGGCGTGCGATGGCCGCAAGGGGGCTCATGTAGACATTGAAGAGGGTGGGGCTGAGCGAGGAGCCCTGAGGAACGCTGCAGATGACTTTGTTGGCCTCTGACCTGAACGGGGGTAGGCGGACTCTCTGTGTCCTTCCAGCGAGGAAGGAGATGATCCACTCCAGTGCCTTCTCCTGGATTTCGACGTTGCTGAGGCGCTGCACTAGGGTGCGGTGGCAGACAGTGTCGAATGCTGCGGAGAGGTCTAGGAGGATGAGGGCCGCTGTTTCTCCGTTGTCGAGCAGGGCTCGGATGTCATCGGTGGCGGCGATGAGGGCGGTCTCGGTGCTGTGGTTGGCCCTGAAGCCCGACTGTGAGGGGTCGAGGGATCCATTTGTCTCGAGGAAGGCGGCCAATTGCTTGTTGACTGTCTTCTCGATGACTTTGGCTGGAAACGGGAGGAGCGAGATGGGGCGGTAGTTTTTGAGTTCGGTGGGGTCCGCTGTTGGTTTCTTTAGTAGAGCGCTGAGTTCGGCGTGCTTCCAGCTCTCAGGGAAGGTGGCGGTGTCGAAGGAGGTGTTGATGATGTCCCGCAGATGGGGTGCGATGACAGCGTCAGCCTTGTTGAAGACGTGGTGAGGGCAGGGGTCGGTAGGAGATCCGGAGTGGATGGAGTTCATCGTGCGGATGGTGTCTTCGGTGCTGATCGGGGTCCAGGCGCTGAGGGTGGTTGTGGGGGGCGTTGGTGCGGTCGTGGGGAGCGTTGTTTGTGTGCTGAAGCTGTTGTGTATGTCAGCGATCTTGTTGTGGAAGTAGGAGGCGAGGGAGTTGCAGAGGTCTTGCGATGGGGTGATGTCGTTGTTTGCGGCGTGGGGTTGGAGAGCTCTCTCACGATGTTGAAGAGTTCCTTGCTGTTGTGTGCGTTGTTATCCAGCCGCTCCTTGAATGCTGTTTTCTTGGTGGCGTGGATCAGTATTACACTATTACAAAGCTTCCAATGCGTTCCGTTTTGTACTATGGTTCCTGCTGGAAGCTCTAATTCCGAGTCTATGGAAGACCTTTTCGAAAGTATGCTCACAGAATGAAATGAGAAATGCAAAGATGAATATCTGAGCGGCACCCTTTACTTATGGGTGTTAATTCACCAAATTGTCAGGGATTGCAGAAATTAGTGCCCATGCCTTCTGACCTCCCAGTGGCACCACATTGTAACCCACAGCAGGCGCTGCCAAATGCCAGGTCTGCCACACACCAAAGGTACCCCGTCTTGATTTTATTTCATCCCCTGCCACTTTCTTTCACCACCCTATGCTTCCTGTTTGCTTACCTTACTCTTGCTGGTTGTTTTTAACTGCTTTCCTTGCTTTGCTGTTTTCCAACCTTTCTCTTCCTTCTTTCTCTTTTCTGCCTTTCTCCCTCTTGCTCTGGGTCTAAGTCTGATGAAGAAAACTTAGAGCCGCTTCCCAAAATGAGCACCAAAGACCAGCATCCGCAAACACCACTACAAATTAAGCAAAGTATTTGAGGTGTGCAGCCACTCTGACTTCAGTCCCCACTTTTCAATAAATCCTTCAAACGCTACTAGTGAACTCTTTTTTTGGGGCAAAAATAAATATCAGTGGTTTTAATCACAGGCTACAGACAACCTCGTGGCAGCACTTAGACACCTCACATGTTAAGAAGGTAGTGGGTAAAGGGGCACGATTACATCCACTGCAGTACAGGTAAAACAAACAGACTGCAGCCGAGTCAGAGATTCAAGCTTCTTGTTTAAAAAGCACCTGTTTAAAACAAATCATTTTAAAATTGCTTAGAAATGTTAGCTTTGACTACATCTTAGACCCTTATGCAGTTCCCTTGATGATGAGGTCGCACGAGAACCATATGTATAGCGACTGTGACCAAACATTTGTCCCGTGTGATCAATAAATCAACAGCCACAATTAAAATGCATCAAAAAAGGTTCTGCTTTAGTTTAAGTTTCTACCTCAATGTATTGGCTTTTAAGTCTGTGGACAAGGTGACTCGAACAAAATGAAAAATACAAAGAGTTAAACTTTTCGCATGTGCTACCATCTACTTCCCAGATTCTGACTCATGTTGAGTACATTGTCACTTTGCAAAGGTGTTCTCTGTGTCTGACCTTGCCTCAGGCCTGGAGTAAGACACAACTTCTCACAGGAGGGCTTTGTGTATTAGGCTTGGATATCCAGGTCTAATTCACATACAAGACTCAAGTAGGTAACAACTGCTCAGAGAAAGTCATTCTGAATCAGGAAGGGAGAGGTACTGCTGACTGAGACATTATACATATTCTTGCTTTTATAGATGTCATTACCGTGATGAAGCACAACTGTTACATTTATAACTCTGGTTTTGCACCAGGGCCTTGCCTGTAAAAGGTGAAATGTGCTGTTATCTTCTGTATGGAATTGGTTTGTTTGCTAATGTTTGCATTCTGCATGAATACATTAAGGATTGCATTATTTATTACGTTGCACTAGATTCGAGGTTTAATACGAGGGAGTTGAGTCATATCAATAAGTGGGTCAAACAACAGAGCTTACTGGGTCCTCCTGAGCAGAGGGAAATAAATTAAAGAGATGCAGGAAAAACGAAAAGTAAGAGATTTCAAACAACTGAGGATGCTTTGTTGTGGGAAAATGGCGATGTAAATGTCGAAACGAACAAAGACTGGATGTTTGTAGTGCCAGGAGCACTTGAGTTGATCTTGTACTTGTTTGATGTTTAGATGGGACCGCTCCCATGCGCATGACGAACTCAGCTCGTCATAATGGCCAAAACGCTCGCACACGGGGCTAATTCCCATGCCCTGCTGAACGTCCTACAGAAACTGGTGTGGCGGTTACGAGCTCAGCTCGTCATGAGCACACGGCCACCGTGGCTCATGACGAGCTGAGCTCGTCACGAGCAACGGGGCACTGTGCGCGCACCCCCGCCCCGCAGCACAGCGGGGGAATTACCCCCGCAGCCAACGGGTTAAGGAGGCAAATGAGAAACATACTTGTTCTGAGTGTGATTATTGGTTGGTTTTGCTATGCATCAATTTGGAGGAAGTTGGTTTTTGTATTTTTTAGATGTTTTTGTGAATCAATTCTGATTTTAGTCAACATGAGTTACATTACCTTTGATTGCCCAATGTGTAGAATAGTTTGTCCATTTTCCAGAGATGCCTTGGGAGGTAACATCATGGGAGTGTTTCTTCCATTTCATTTGCATGTGACCAACTTGTGCCCCTGAACAGATGTTTTTATTGAACCCGTTCTAATAAAAGCATTAGATGGACTATGTCTATCTGATTCTTGGATACTTGGTTCCTCTTGAATATGGCGAGTATATAGAAATACTGAAACAGCTTTCCTTTTCATAAAATATTGTACAACTTTTGTATGTTTTAAGTGGGGTCACCAACTGGAAAAAGAAAATAGGATGTCAAAATCCTGTTTATGCCTGCCACATGAGTGGGTGAGGCTAAGAGCGACTGTAACTTTCTTTTCTTTTGTCTTATTTCCACAATAATACGGGGCAGATTATGTTTTGCTATGGGATCTTGTGTTGACTTAATTTATTTGTGAAATTTATTCTATTTTTGATCAATATATACTGATTTTGAATCTATGAAATAGTTATTTTACCCTCTTGTCCACATATGTTCATTCTGAGACTTTCAGGGGAATTATTCCTCTCTGTCATATGACAAATATGAGGTTTTCAAATGATTTGAATATTTTAAAACCATATGGTAAATAAATACAAATGCCCAGATCTCTGTACTTGACATTGAGTTATTGCCGTTGTTGCCTTTTAACACAGCTTCTCTAACTTTACGTAATATAATCAAAGTGTGGGCGCGAGCACAGGCTTGTAGACTTAGGAAAGTCCAATCTATATGATCAACCAGGGGAATGTGCTAATTAAATGTGCCTGGACTTTTCAATCAGTCTTACTTAGGTTTCCACACATATACAAAAGCTAGCCTGCAAGAAGATCAAAACTTTTAAGCTAGAATAGTTAATAATCTTCAAATATGTGATCTCATTTCTGGTGCTTGGTGAGCTCTGCAATGACTACTAATCACACAAAAAGTACAGTTTAGGGCCCTGTGCATTAGCCATACAATCTTTATGACACGCAGAAATCTCCAAAGTATTAAAACCCTACAGCCCAACCCATTACTTGCATTCTAAACACATAGCCCTGTTGATGGTTAACTGGGTAAAAAAGCAAAGCACAGCAGACCACTCTTCCTACTTTCTGGATCCCAGCCTCTGGAACACTCATCCTTTGGAGCTAAGAACACAGAAAAGGCAGCTACTGTTCCCTTAGGGGCCTAACATCTAATGGTTTCTACTAGAAAGATCATACACAGGTGGGTGTGACTATATCATGTTTAAAATTGTGTGGCATCCCTGTGTTGTCCTTCAATGTCTCGTCTTTCCTTAGTGGCTGGAAGCCGTATAGTGTCAGTGTGCTGCATAAACAAACAAACTAATAAATAAAATGTTGCAAAATGACAATAGCATGAATCGTGTGAGAGGCAGAGGGGGTGAGTAACATAAACCTTGGTTACTTATTTAGGTATTGTACAAACATACTATTTTGTGATAACTACACATGGAAACATCAAAACAATTAGATAAGTTAGATGGTAGTTTCAAGATAAACGTATTGTACTTCATTAGTTTTTCTTACGTTCTGGTCTCATAAAATAGTTGTTTGTGTAATCTTAAATTCACTGAGTGAGGGGCAAGCCTGCAAGTCAAGAAGTAGTGTGTCCTGTAATGAGAGACTAAGAAGTACGGAAAACGGAACTTGGACACAGCACAAGGTGATTTAAATTAAGTCTGGGCGGTGTACGCTGTTTGCAGAGTTTCTGCACTCCGTGTTATGTGGCGCTCACAGAGTTCCGAAAAGGAGTTTTTTCCTCACTCGCGCTCGTCAACATCAAGTTTGCTAGTACGATGGAGGGAAAACCACCTCCCAGCGAGATTTCTCGACATGGGTGGTCGGATTTCTCATTGTGAATGGCCGCGTATGCTCGTGACCTCTTGCGTTGAGAAACCGTCCATTCGAGTCGAGAAAGCTGCTGCTCGAGTAGAAAATCTACTCGAGCAGCAGAAAGGAAGTAGCGCCCCTTGCGCTGTGCATTGTGCCGTTCGTGATAATTTCACCGCGCGGACAAACACCCGGTGCTGAAAAGTACTGCTAACTGATTTTTTCTAGCACACTCCGCCGCTAGTGGAGCTCTGTGTAGTGTGCAGTTTTTTTGCACTTCAAAGGGTTCCACGTAGCAGAACTCTGCAAACTCCGCCCAGGCTTAATTTAAATGTGACAGGCACGCTAAGGTTGGTGGCTTGCAAATTCCTTGCAGGTGTGAAATGGCTCAGAATGTTGGTAAAGTAGAGCAGGGAGATGATGTGAACCACATTGAACACAACTGTCAACAGCTGGTAGACAACTGTGGGCTTGATTTAGGGTTTTGCGCACAGATACTCTGTCACAAATGTAAAAGCTACCCCTGTCCTCCTTAATCAAAGTGCACTGGGATATAACTGACGTTATAAGGTGGGTGAAAAGGCTGTCATATTTATGAAGGCGTATCCCTCCACCAAACTCTGAACCAGGCGCCTGTTTTTAGCTGAGACCCACAAGCTTGTTGAAGAAGTGGAGTGAGATGGGTGTGGGCACAGGTATGATGAATATAGTTCTTATAGCAAAGATCAAACCCTTGTCCAATGGAGAGAAGGGAAATTGAGGACGGTATAGGGCAGTCCAATTTATTAAGTAATATTGAAGTAAATCGGGCACTAGAGCTATGCAATGGGAAACATTAGTTGTTTTATCTTGGGAAACATCCTTTACATCGCGGTGATTACACCGCAATGCATTTAGAACGCTGCAATTACAACACAAGTGTTACATCGACTTGCACTGGAAGGCGCTATAACCTAAGGAATAGTATTTATTTATTTAAGGATTTGTAGAGCGCCTGGTGACCCGAAGGCATCCCCGCGCTAAAGAAGTAAGTAAGATTTACTATTCCAACACCTTCCCTACTACCCGTAGACTGGTGTTGGAATAGTAAATCTTACTACTCCTAAGTCCAACGACTTGCATTGTAAAAACTGCGATGTTACATACCGCAATAATTTTGATTGCGTTATAACATCACATATTCTTTTTCTCACTGTTAGAAATGGGATCCCTGGCTGGCCAGGGCTTGCGCCAAAGTCAGTCAGAGACCACCACTCCTAAGTCAGGGCAAAGGAGTTACACGCCAAGATAACCCCTGCTCACCCTCTAGGTAACATGGCACGAGCAGCAAGGCTAAACTTGGAGGCTATGTAGGTTAAGTGTTTGCGCGCGCACCAAGCAACAACACCCAAGGCCCACCACAAAGGAAACTCCACACAAGCTTATATATAAAAATAGCCTTTGTATTATACCAAAACACATTAGATAAGAACACACACTTTACAATGTGCCAACAGGCACGGGCAGAATTTACAGGGGATATGTGCAAGACAGGGCCACATGGACCACTGTCAGGAATAGGCACTTTTAGAACGTAGTACTGGGTAGAATTAGCACTTAGAACATAGAATATAAATCACTGTAGCACAAAATAGAACATAAAGCACACACCCAGTAATCACTGGTAACAGGTAAGTACCACCTACGCCACACTAACCACCTTAGGAGAATATTACGCAGGGAACCAGGACCTCACTAGCACCACCTGTACTAGCAAGAACAACCACCTAAGTATCACAATACCTGTAGGGGTATAGGCACATTACACATGATGCATCACAACACATTCAGAGGTGTAGGGAAGGAAAACACATGATGCATAAACATACATTCCGCGGTGTAAGAACAAGGTACATGACGCATAATCAACACATTCAGAGGTGCAGCACAGGAGAACACATGATGTATACCCAACACATTCCGAGGTGTAGAAAGAACAATTGCGCCAAACTCACATAAGTCACCACCTGTGACTGTCCCGAGGCCCTCTGGCCTTGTTGGGGCTAGGACACCCTTTGTCCCAATGTCAGGGGGGCCTAAACGTGGCAGCTGCCCACTAAGTGCTGGGCAGCTGTGTAGAGGACGTGGCCAACACACTGGAGCCTCGCAGGCTCTGGCCAAATCACCTGTCCCCTTGGAGCCTCACTGGGCTCTACAGCAAGGCAATGCCCCTGAGCCTCTCGGGGCTCTTAAACAACAACTATGGCCCCCTTAGAACTTCGTGGCTCTAACACGATGTGGGGCGAGGTGGGAGCGGCCCGCTGCCTGCTGGGGCCGCTCTACCACCGAGAAACGAATGCCCCCTGAGCCTCTCTGGGCTCGCAAAACAAATATGGGCGGGGAGCCTCGCAGGGCTCAACAAATATGCCCCCAGGAGCCTTGGGGCTCCAAAACAAAGCAACGCACCAGTAGGGGGGGGGGGGCACCGGCAATGTGCCCCGACGCCTCCCCCTCTTCCCAAAGTAGCACGGGGCCCTTCACTCACCGGGTCAGTGGCGGGGCTCTACTCTGGTGCTCCGGCTGCTCCCTCTGTGCTGCGGCCGGTCTCCTGGGGGGGCTCTCCTCCGTGCACGGGAGCCTCGCTCCCTACAGCACTCCTCCGCCGGTCGCTCTGGGGCAGGTTACCACGGGGCTCTCCCTTACTCCTGGGAGCCCCATGGAAGGCGCCGGCTGCGGGGGGGGGGGGGGGGGGGGGGGAATGTGCAGGACTTCCGGTCCTTCTCCCGGGGCCGCGCTGTGATTGGCCGGCCGGCTAACCACTTCCGGGTCGTCGCAGGCAGTGCGGCAGCCCGTCCAGGCACTGTAGGTGGGGGCTAAATTAACCGAGGGGTGGGCTCCCTCGAGTTGAATGATAAACGGGGTGAGCTCCCGTCCAGGGCGCGGCAATCTCTGGGGCAATGCCGGGTGGCGGCCGTGAAAAGTGCGGCAATGAGCAAGGGTGGCACCCGCGCCGTTTGGCACAGACCAACTTGCTGGGAGAAATGCCGGGTGGGCACCGGCTGCGAGGGGAAAGCGCCCCCAGGCGCTTAGACAATGCAGTGCTTCCAGGCGCTATAGGTGCAAAGAAAAGCGCTCCCAGGTGCTAAAATAGCAAATAAAGCGCTCCCAGGCGCTTAGAGGCCCACAAGTACAGCAAAAGTCCTCCAAGAGGTGGGGGGGCAAGGCTGGGCCCAGAGCCAGCTCACTGGGCCTCCAGGCAGGGAGGCAGTCCAAGTGGTGGTCCTCCTGGCGCCCAGCCACAGCAGCAGCCCCCCTCTAGATAGGATCAAGATGAGAACAAATTGTAAGGGGACACAGCCCCTTCTTATACTAGAAAATCCTTTGTCTTTGCTCAGGGTGAGGGGAAAAACCAGTCGCAGCTGGTTTGTGAGCACCCTTGATGTGCTCAGCCCCTCACTCTATTCACTGGCAGGGCTAGGGTCATTAGACACACCACAGGGGGCGGAGCCAGCATTGTGTGGGGAAAGCCCAGCCCTATTCAGGACCCAGGTGCACTCCTCCCCAGTCATCAGCATTCTAATCTCCACACTCACCACCGGGCAGGCCCATCCAGACTCCTGGAGCCAGGCTCACCAGCCAGCTCCAGCCAATCACGTGCCAGCACACTCACTGCACACGCACACCCATGTCTAGAAGTGGCACTTCCACACAAGATACATACACGCTGCACATATCATTGCGCAGCATTCAATCTCACGAGTCCACACATACCAAACTCGAGCCTGCACACCTCACGCATCAGGAACTACCAGGGACACAGACATTCCCCATGCATTCCTATGGGAGGGCAGGCCAACCTTCCTCCACGCACGCAGAGTGTGCATGCACTTTCCACTGGGACACAGTGAAAGTGCGCAGAAACCAAAATCACTACCACCAGGTCACCATTTCAAGCAAAAAGTTTAGGAGTGAACCTGCCAGAAGGGCCAAGTCCAACACTCACGTCTAGTACCCCACCCTTCGTCAAGCGCCTTGAGACCCTCTGGGTATGTAGCGCGCTATATAAATCCTTTGACTTTGACTTTCCATGCTGCAGAGGCTGTGGTAGCAGTAAACATTTCCAAAGACATCAACACTTTCTACCCAAAAAGCTGAAAGTCAAAATATGAGGTGGTAAGCTGGTAGACCTATGTGGGAGAATAGATGCAGAAGAGGAGGAAACCCAGAGTTATGACACAGTACAACATAAGAGACCCGAGAGCCACGCAATGTTAATTATCAGCAAGGTGGTCAAAGGAGTGAAGGTATGGTAGGAGAAGATTTGCGTCTCATCAGATGGTAGGAGAAACCTCAACTGGTAGGGAGATCAGGGTGGGTATTTTAGAATCCCAAGCACCTGAGAAGTAATGGCCAGGTGGACATGAGGGGAAGCATTACAGAACAAGTTTGGAGGTGTTACATCTGTGCTGAGAGCTTACCAAAAGGGTGCAAAGGTTCAGGAGAATAGGATGTGCCCCTCACATAACCAGGCAGCATGTTGTTGGATGTCGCCCTCACTGCACAAGTCGGTGCCCTTGCTGCCAAGCCTGCACTACCATTTCTGCACTCGCGTTCATCCGATGGGCTGTTCCGCAAATCATAGAGAGCGTCGGGTGTGAAAAGTGGCACGGTGACCGGAATTCAGCGTTGGGCAAAGAATGTCTTGGGCTGCTTCTTTATGTGCCAAACTGATGCCATGAGTTTCTGGAAAGGAAAGTGCACAGGTGTTAGAAATGGCGATTTCCGGTTGGCTAAGACTTGTGCCAAAGCCAGGCAGAAACCGCCATTCTATGTCCGGGCAAGGGAGTTAGACGCCAAAGACCCCCTGCTCACCCTCTAGGTAACGTGACGCGAGCACTAAGGCTTATCACGTAGGCAATGTAGGTTAAGTATTTGCGCACGCACCCAGCAACAACACCCAAGGCCCACCACAAAGGAAACTCCACACAAGGTTATATATAAAAATAGCCTTTGTAGTATACCAAACACATTAGATAAGAAACATACACTTTACAATGTACCATAGGCACGGGCAGAATTGACAGTGGATTAAGTACACGGGACAGGGCCACATGGACCACTGTCAGGAATAAGCACTTGGTAGAACTAGCACTTAGAACATAGCACATATAATAACTGTAGCACCAAATAGCAACTGTAGCACACAACCAGTAACCACTGGTAAAAGGTAAGTACCACCTACGCAACCCTAACCACCGTAGGAAAATATCACACAGGGAACCATGAACTCACTGGTATAACTATACTAGGAAAAACAACCACCTAAGCATAAAGGTACATTTAGGGGTATAGGCAAGAAGCTTCACACATGATGCATAAAAACACATTCAGAGGTGTCAGAACACAGGGTGCGCAAAACATACTACACACAGTACATTTCCCAAGACCCAAAGCATTAGCGCATAAATCACATTTAGCACAAAATGTCACATATGGCATAAACATATGAAAATGTCCCTAGGCCAACTCGGCCTCTCAGGGGCTAGGACGCCCTGTGTCCACAATGTCAGAAGATTGCGCAAAGGGGCAAGCCTAAACAAAGCAGCTGCCCACTAAGTGCTGGGCATCTGGAGATCTCCTCTGGGCTCTAGATAAACAATATGGAAGCCTCCTGGGCTCTGTACAATTACTGGGGCCTTAGGAGCCTCGGGGGCTCTGCATACAGTAGCCTCCCTGGGGGGAGCGGCCCGCTGCCAGCCGGGCCGCTCCACCACCCAAAAATGCCCCCAAGAGCCTCTCGGGCTCGAATTCAAAATGCCCGCTTCATTGGAGCCCTCCTTCTGGGTTTCGAAATAGCCAAAATGCCCCCCGAGCCTCGTGGGCTCTAAAAAACAAAAATGTTCCCTTCGTTGGAGCCTCTCCGGCTCGAAGAAGGAATGCCCCCAAGAACTTGGTTTGAAGGGGGAGCGGGCTTGGGGCGTTGAAGTCCCTTGTGGACTCTGAGGAAATGATGCAATGCTGTGGGCAACAGGGGAGCGGCCCGCTGCCAACCGGGGCCGCTCTACCCCAACAGACACTGCCCAAGAATGAAAATAGCACCACTGTGGGGGGGGCAGGCACCAGCAATGTGCTCCGACGCCCCCCTCTATCCCCACCTGAACACCACGGGCCCCCACTCACCCGGACCTGTGGCGGGGCTCCTCCCCCGGTGCTACTGCTTGGGGCGGCTCTCCTCCTGGGCTGCGGGGCTCTTCCTTCTTCACAGGAGCCCCGCCAGCCACTCCAGCATGCCTTCTCTCTCGCGGTGGTCCTCAGGAGCTTCTCCTCTCCCGGGGAAGCTCCGGCCGCCCTGCTCTTCCTGTTTCCTTGTCAGGACCCGCCTCTGTCTCGAGGAGGGCTGCCTGACTTCTGGTCTCTGCTCCTCACCGGGTCGCTGCGGTGATTTCTCGGGGTGGGCTCCCTACTTGGAAATACGGTCCCTGGAGGGGTGGGCACCCGTCAGGGTAATCACAAGGTGCAATCTCCTGGCGGGGTGGGCACCCATCAGGGGTTAAACTACTGGGCAAAATACAGGGTAGGCACCCGTGCCGGTTTTAGAATAACGCAGACGCAGGGTGGGCACCTGCGCTCTGAAATAAAGAAACAAAGGGGGGGTCCCCCAGCAGCATCTCTGCGCTGCCGGCCCCCAGCAGTCCTCCTAGAATGACAAGCAAAGCGCTCCCAGGCGCTATAGGCAAAAGGAAGTCCAGGGAAGTTCAGCAAAAAGTCCTTAGGAAGGAGCAGGGGGGCAAAACTGGGCCCAGGGTCCAGCTCACAGGGCCCTCCAGGCAGGGAGGCAGTCCCCAGTGGTGGTTCCTCCTGATGCCCAGCAGCAGCAGGCCCCCCTCAAGACAGGATCAGGAAAGAGAACATTTTGTATGGGGTCACAGCCCCTTCTTATACCCAGAAATCCTTTGTCTACATGGGTGCAGGCAAGGGGCGAACCAGATACAACTGGTTCCTGAGCACTTTGTTTTGCTCAGCCCCTCTGCCTATTCACAGGATGGGTAGGGTCATCAGTCGCACCACAGGGGGCGGAGCCAGCATTGTGTGGGGCAAAGCCCAGCCCTATTCATTGTCCCAGGTGCACCCCTCCCTCACATCACTCATGCAGATCTTCCATTCACCACCGGGGCAGACCCATCCGGACTCCTGGAGCCTGGCACACCAGATTGCTCCAGCCAATCACAAGCCAGTCAGTCATTTCAACTTTATTACACAGACAGGCCAACTTCTAGAAGTGGCACTTCCACACTTGTCACATTCACGCCGCACACATCATCGCACAGCATTTAATCACACGAGTCCACACATTCCAAACTCGAGCCTGCACTCCCCACATATCAGGAACTAACATGGGCACATACATTCCCCATGCATTCCTATGGGAGGGCAGGCCAACCTGACCAAATGCACGCACTTTACCCTGGGACACAGTGGTAAAGTCTGCAGAAACCAAAAATCACTAACACCAGGTCACAATTAAAATGCTAAAAGTTCAGGGGTGAACCTGCCAGAAGGGCCAGGTCCAACAACAGGCCGTATAAACTGCTTTTTCCAAGACAGTGGTCCATCTAGATAATTCAAGATGAAGTTGAGTATTTTGCTGTGAGGTCAGTTCCTGAATCATGTACAAGAAGGCATTTAGAAGTGATGGATGCAGTTCAATGCATTTGTTCCTTTATTTTTTGTTGCATTCTTCACTCGCTTGCTACCATTTTTTCCCCTCATGTTTGCTTCTTGAAGTTGCAACTTCAAGAAGCATCATGTGTTCATTCTACCAACTGCTCAGAGAAAGCTGTTAATATCTCTGCACTGCAGGACAGGGATGCCTCTGGAATGTTCACTGATCAGGACTTTTCCACTAAGAAGAATATCAGTTGCAAGTCTCTCTTGGACATCATATTGAAATGTGTTTTTTTAAACATTTCTGCCTCTCGCAATTATGCTGTGATTTTTGGATTTCTTTGGATATAGAGTTATAATCCATATGTCATTTGGTCTACTCGAAGGAAAATATTTGTCATCACAGTTTTGTTGCGGTTATTGTGATACCTCAGGAAATTATTGGTTACCTATTGTGAAGCTAAATATTTCTCTATGTAGATCACCCCCTTCTAAACCCTTAAGGGCATTTTACTCTACCATCCACCAGGATCTAGGACTCTACACTAAGCACAGAGTTTCTCTCTACCTAGAACCTATGGCAGCCGAACCCACCCTCACAATTTTAGGTGATTTGAACTTTCACCTTGAAAATCATCTCGACAAGGACACAAACACACTACTTTCAGACCAGGAATTAGTGGGTCTATCACAGCGAGTTCCAAACGCCACGCTTGTAGCTAGCCACACTTTAGATGGCCTTTTCTCCAATTCCCAAGCAATTTTCCTAAAGAGTATTCTCCCATTGGTCTGGACTGACCATCATGAGATTATATTTAATATTCGTATTGCTAACAAGTCCTCTCCTAACACTCTGTTAAATACGCCTGTTGTAATCAAAGCCTGGAAGAGTATAGACCATCAGCTTCTTAAGACACACCTATCTTTAACCCAACCAGATGTCTCCTTAGACCCCAACCTTGCTTCAGCAAACTACTCCAACTGGCTGCACAATGCACTCAATTGGCTGGTGCCAAACAAAAATTTCTCAAACAAACTGTGTTCTCCTTCAGCCCCTTGGTTCTCTGAACTTCTCAGAGAACAAAAGAAACTGTGTAGAAACCGTGAAAGACAATGGCGGAAATCTTACAATAGTCAGGAGAAACTCCTTTATAAAGAAGCACTCACTAAATATAAACTACTGATTGTGCAGGAAAAAGTAAATATTATATTGCACAGATTGAATCCGCGTAAGACTCTAATAAGCAGCTCTATCAAGTAGTCGCTAAATTATCAGGTCAAACATCCTCCTGCAATCCAGACCCTTCACAGAAACTGTGTGACTCTCTAGAAAACTACTTTTTTGAAAAAGTGAATGACATCTATTCTAAATTTGCATACCAGACCAACATTGCTGACCAGTCTTTAATAAGTGGTACTACTGAATATTCCTTATTACAATTTGATAACACCACACCTGACCAGATTGCCAATCTAATCTCCTCTGTTCTATCAGGCTCCGCTATCGACCCTTGTCCTCCGGCTGTACTCATACCAGTCGCTGGACTGGTTGCACCTGTTTTATCTAGCATCTGTAATGCTATGTTTACTTCAGGCATACACCCCACAACCTGGAAGAAAACTATTATTAAACCGCTACTAAAAAAAGCAAACCTGGACCCGACTGACACAAAGAATTACAGGCCAATTGCCAGTTTGCCTTTCCCGTCCAAAATCTTTGAAAAGGTGATGAATACTCAACTCTCGAAGTATACTGAAGACCATCATCTGTTAGATGATACTCAATTTGGCTTCCGTAGGGGCCATGGAATGGAGACCACGCTTATTAAAGCGTCTGAAGATATCAGAATCATTCTGGATCAGGGAGGGACAGCCGTTCTTATACTGCTGGATCTCTCAGCAGCTTTTGACACAGTCGATCATACCATCTTGATCGACCGTGTCACAAAAATGAGTGTCCAACATAAAGCTAGAGCCCAGCTAACCTCTTTCCTCACCAACCACACACAGTTTTGGCACTTTTCACTCTGCCCAACTGGCCCAGGCCCTCCTGTGTGGTGTTCCTCAATCTTCATCCCTAAGTCCGACACTTTTTAACATATATGTGTCGGAGTTAGCTAGAGTCATCAAAGCACACAGGATGGGCCTTACACCGTATGCCGACGATACGCAATTAGTGCTGACTATACATAATGATGGTGAAAAGGTAGCAGCTAATTTTCAAAAGGGCATGCTGGACATCAGTAGCTGGATGACCAGCAATTGCCTTAAGCTGAACTCTGATAAAACAGAGGTTATGACATTCAGCAAGCTATCCCCCATCTGGTCCCCCTCTTGGTGGCCTTCCTCATTAGGTACCCCCCACTTCCAGTGACCAAGGTTAGGAATCTGGGCATCATATATGATGACAGACTGACCTTTGTTCCTCATGCCAACTCTGTGGTCATAGCTTCATTCCATAAACTGCGAATGATAAAAAAGATTCTACCATTTCTTCCCCTGACTGCGGGAAAAACTTTGGTCATTACATTAGTCATGTCCACCATTGACTATTGTAATGGGCTTCTTATGAATGCCCAAAACAAGGTCATTCATAAACTACAATCAGTCCAGAACGCAGCAACCAGAATGCTATCAGGAACCCCCAAATACAAGCCTATCTCTCATGTCATTCAGAGGTATCATTGGCTCCCTGTGAAAAACTGCATAAAGTTCAGGGCCCTGTGCATTGCTTACCAGGCTTCCCGCAATTTTGGACCTCGGTTTCTAATCAAGGAGCTAGCAACTTATATTCCGACTTGGGCCCTTAGCTCATCTACTACACTTCTGCTTAGGGTTCCACGTACTAAAACCGCCTCATGGGGCGACAAGCGTTTCATTGTTGCCACAGCAAAACTCTGGAACTCCCTTACATTTAAGATCAGATCCAGCCAGTCTCTACTAACTTTCAGGAAAATGACAAAAACCTGGTTGTTTAAACAATAAATCCCTCTGTTGTTTGGTATAAGCCCGCTGTCCTTAGCGCCGAGACACCCACGGGTATTTGAGCGCTTTATAAATCTCATCAACATAAACCTACTGACGAGACAAAGAACTTCACCTCCAACTTAATAGCGGGTAATCCTTCCTCAGTGCCACTAGAGTACCATGCTTTGCTCAAATTAAGTCGTGTTCACTTCCCGCTCATTGGGAATATGATTGCACTTTGACAATCAATCCTGGCACTATTGTTCATTTTGGACATATTTAATCCTTCACTGAGAAAGGAAAGGTGACATTGAAGATTCACTTGCAGAAGAGTTTGCAAAACAGATTAATTGTAACATCTTGATATTCTGCTGGGGCACCATTAATTTTTATTCCCAAAAAAAAAGATCAAGACATTTTACTTCCTTTATAACAGATTACGATAAAGACAGATATGACCTTAGAGTAGGACAGATTGTATACCTCTAATTAATGACATCTTGGAGTCTATCCCTGGAGCACATGTCTTACTTAACTACATTTCATATATAGATGGTGTATGATCTGCTATGTATATAGGAAGGTGGCATGGGTAAAACAGTGTTCTGCCCCCATGAAAGGGCACTTGATTTGTGCAAGCAAAGATCATGCTATATTTCAGAGTCTCATGGATTCAATATTTTCTGTGGTCTTGAATCACCTTACACTGCTCTGTCTACACGAAATTCTATTATATTCAAAGACAACTGTGGAACATCCATAACATGTGGGCTTGGTGGTAACAAGACTTCAGCAACATCACTTGTCTTGCAACTCCAAAAGTGTGAGATTGAGAAGGAAGAAGGTGAGTATGTTGGATTTAGATGTCCCTGGCCTGTCTATGGACCCACAGAAGGTGTCAGCTAATTTTGATTGATGGTCACCTACTAATGTTTTAACGTTTCCTTGGATCTACACATTTTTATTGTCAAATTATCACACATTTTGAAGAGATAAACAGCAGCATCACCCATTTTGACAAAATGAAATCTAAAAAGAGGCTTTTGATGGGATGATCAAGCTGAAAGAATTCCTCATCGACTCAATTAGATGTTTACTCAAGCACCACTTTTATGTCAACCAAAGTCGTAAATTGGCTGACGATAGAGGGTATAGCCCTCTGAATAACAGTAGTTACATGTTAATGAAAATTTCATTGGATTCTCCTTTGTTTTGATGTTGCTGACTAAGACTATATTGTCAGGCATAGTGGACTGGAATACTAGTTGTCTTATTTTATCCCATTTTAACGGGAACATAAGCGAGAGCATGGCTTGCTGTGATGCAAGTCAAGAACGTGGGCTTACCATTAACCAACTGCAGAACTTTCTAATGGTAATGCACTCATATTGCTTCAAAGTTTCACCATGGTTCTATATGCAGGAAAACATCCAGGAGTTTTTCCTACTTCTTCTGACTGTGATCCTTTGGCTCCAACAGTTAATGTTTATTTGAATCCGTTACAGAAGAATAATCCACTTGTTTTGAAAGTTTACACTGTTCTATAGTAATAATGTAGTCATATGCTGATAAATCTAGATAAAGTTATTTTCCTTTGGCTCTCGGAGGGAAAGGTTGAATGTCTTCCTGTACGCTCCCTGTTAATACACTGCCGGTTACATTTCAACCACAGATTTCTGTCCTTCGTTCATCAAAACTGAATCCATATGTTTCTGATCATCTGTATCATCGGCTTAGGCCTGAACCTGCCAAAGTTACAGTAAATGAGCAACCAGAATAGGAGGTTCAAGAGATGTAGGATTTGAGGTCATCTTCAATTTCTGATCCACTGGAAAGTGTATCCTTCTAGTGAGCATTTGTCAGTAGATGTTTTTTTTGTCAGCGGGTGAGTGTGAGGCCTATGTGCATGCCTAGCTGAGCGCAGGGTGGCATCTATTTGACGCCACCAGATGTTTCCATTCAGATTGGTGATGGCTTTGAGTGAGAGCGGCCCAAGTCCCTGCTCGCTTGAGAGACCACACTTGTACAGTCCTTTCCCGCATGCCCCTAGTACTACTGAAGGAGTGAAATATCGACAGTGCGTCTGTCAGTGGGTTGTTACCACTCAGCCTACCTGAACCCCCTCTTCCTGCCAGGATTTGTATATCTCTGGTGAATCTGGACCCATCTTTCCCTTTATTAGCTACTTTCAAGAATTGGGTCTGTATTCCCCTGGAGAGGCAAATCTATTCAAGGAATGACTGAGTAGAAAATTTGAGACTAATGAAACACCCCCATAAATGAAATACACATAAGTCAGATGGAGTAGGAAACTGTGGTTGGGGGGGTTGAGGTTGAGGTGAAGGTGGGAGGTGGAGCGGTAAGTAACGTTGTGAAAGTTTTCCAGCTAGTAATGATCTTGGAGGACAAATATGATGCAAAATCCTTGGATGAGAGTGAAGGATGAGTGATGGCTGCTCATGACGGGGAGATTGCGTGACTGACGTCTCACACAAGACATGGAGTATGGGGTTGTAGTGAGGAGAGGATGTCTGAAAGTAGGGAAAGTGTTGTCATGCCTTCCATGATAGCAAGAATCAATCAACCATGTGGAAACAACACAACCACACTAGCCTTGAAAAAGCTGTAGGCAGGACTATTAGAGGGAAAGATGTCAACTGCTTATTAACAGGTCATTCAAAAGCCTTATTTACAAGAGTATTCTGGACTTGGATATTAATTAAAAATGTGCCTAGACACCTCATTGGAGCGCTATGATTTCCTAAAATCCCTACCCGTTTTTGTACACTGTACGCACAATGAAAGACATTTCAGCCTGGATTCAATTTTAATCTGTCTTTCAATTATGAAAGCATAAGACCGCTACACTAGTCAGTCAAGGGTTAGACCAATATTTAGAGCCACGGATAATATTTAGAAAACATCTTTGGAGTGCACCTGTGTCATCTCATTTTATCAGCGATAAATAAGTGACATATATTAAGATAGTGAGTTTATCCAGTCCCTCAGATGGGTATGCAACAGCGCTCTACAGACACCAACATTACACAAAGGCAGGAGGTTAACATTTGATCCTTACTTCCATGGAGTCAGTGTCTGTGATGTGTCTTTTTTTAACCACATATTTTTATGCATTTCGTTGACTTAACTAGCTGTAAAAAGTAAGGTCTACACAGGATACATACTTTTTTGCTCTTAATGCCCACCTGATCGAAATAATTTAATGCTACATGCCAGTGTTTTTGTTTTCTTGTATACGTTTTTGCAAAGCACATGCTACCTTTCTGCAACATGTGGATTTTGGTGAAGAGCTCTGGAATTTGTTTTTTTTAATTATTCCTTGAAGTCCACACCCAAAAATATAAAGGGTAAAAAGGGTTCTGGAATTTTATTAAAACAATAAACTAACTTAATATTTAATTCTTAAAACAAACAGAAAAAGAACCAAAAAGCTATATAAAGTGTCAAAAAAACCTAAATAAATGTAGACGAAATAATTGCATAGGTACTTGCCTGGTCAAAAAATTAAAGTATTCCAAAATTAGAGATCGGATAAGAGATAATCCGAAATTATGGGGGTCGAAGTTGTAACACAGCCACTAAAATACTATGTGCGTGCAAAGACACGTGTAGGCACCGACTCCCTATGTTTTACCGACAAACCACACACTTTACATATTGTACACCTGCTTCTTGCGAGGCCTCGGGCAGGAGTTTGGCGGTTCATGTAAAGTGGCTCAAAAATGAAGTCACACCAGAAATACTTGGGATGGGTCAAAGTGTTGCTTGTGTTTCCTGTTGGCTGAATTGCTGCCTCTGGCAAATAACCGGGCATAATGAAATCACGACAGCTGTTCCTTTCTCCTCCCCGCGCCTCTATGAATGGATTAATACTAAACATCTACATAATGCGCTGGCCAATTGGAATTTGAGGTTACTCGTCGTTTCATCCTGTGATTGGGCATGTTTTAGACAATTTCAAATATTGACAAATGAAGCAAAGAAGCTGCAGAGTAATGGATCGGGGAGGCCAGGGTGACACGATCAGAGCTAATTGTAGCGCCGGGATTCAATGTCATACTCAAGCGACCCGGTTCCGCAGTGACAATGTTACTCCTGGACCAGGATTTCCTTTTGATGTTCTGATGTTTTGTCGTTAAAGCGCCTCGACTGTTCCTCAGTACGTGCTACTCTTCCTACTGTCTAACCCCGCCCAAAAACAAGACCGGCACTTGGGGCCTTCAGATGAAAATCCAAGTTTAAAGTGGGTCTCTGCAACAGATGCATTCGCCCACCGAGCAATCTCTTCAGAATTCTAACATGCCACATACAAGTTCCACAAAGATTTTTGCAGCAGGTGCAAGAACTGATTGAGCTTTAGGGCATATTTTGCTGTCATCTGTATTGTTCCCGCTATAGGAAGGATGAAACAGAACGTTTCAACAGCAACAGAATAGACGTTATTTACATAATAACCGTTAGGTGATAGTGCACTGGGTTCTGAAACACAGAATCTTTGTGGGTGTAGGGGGGGAAGGCCATACAGTGTATTTACCCACCTAGATAACTCACGCGCACTCTGTACCCGGAAACAGAGAGAGCATATCTCTCTGCATCTAAGAGACAAAGAGGGGCAGGAGGTGACGTGGCACAAATGTTGCAACCACTGCTCAGTTCTTCAATATAGAAAGTGGCTGATCAGGCGGAGGGCACCGCACCGCCACTAATCTGTAGTTCAGTGGGTTGAGCTCCTGCTGCTGAGATTTGTGCAAAGTCAGCAGGTTACATATTCCAACCCAGACAAGGCGCAGGTTGATGGGTTGTGGAGGGCGAAATGTATGCAAGGTCAACATTTAGCAATCTATACTTTGGAGTATATGGGGTCGATTCAAAAAGGTAAATTTACACCAGTAAATCTACAAAGGCTAATTTACTCTGATGCTTTGTAGTAAATTCCCTACTCTTGGTTATTCAGCATTTCAGAGTGTTAAGTTATTGCAAAGTGTAAATTACATGTTCCTGCCCCGTGAAACAGGGAGTGGAGCAACAATGACCAGTGCAGAGTTACTGGTAGTAACTTTTCATATGTGTGCCCAAGTCTCTCCCACCACGGCAGGGATCTTCCCACGGTAAAGTATGGGGGATTTTAAAAAGTTCATTAGATAAAAGAAAATCTGTTAAAACATTTTCATGTTAAATATTAATATAAATGAATTGTTTATGTGTATTTTAAATGTGGAAACGATAAAAACAAGCATTGTCAAAGCAAATAGGTTTCGTCTATGCAGGTGCCATTCGTTTTGCTAATGCTTTTTAACCATGTTGTACACTGGAGTGGCTGCTCTTCAGCATGGCTAAAAGTGTGTGGCATAGAGGAAGTGGCATAGTGTGGTATATTGGAGTGTCGTAGAGTCGAGTGTTGCAATGTTGTAGAATGCAGTGGCGCAGATTAGAGTAGTGCAGAGCAGACTACAGTGCAGTGGCCTAGAGTGCAGTGGCGTAGAGTAGACGGGCATAAAGTGCAGTACTTTAAAGTACAGTTGTGTATAGTACAGTGGCATTGGGTAGAGTGGTGCAGAGTGGAGAGCAGTGCGTACCGTGGATTGGAGCAGAGCGACAGAGCGCAGTGCATAGAGTGGATTGTTTCAGAGCAGAGTGAAGTCGCATAGAGTGGAGGGGTGGAGGGTAGGGTACGCTGCACCACTGCAGATTAGAGTGGCATAGAGTGGGCTGGTGTAGAGTACAGTGGCGTGGAGTGGTGCAGAGTAGAGTGTTTTGCCTTGGAGTGCATTGTCACAGAGTTTATTGGCGTAGGGTGCAGTGGCATAGCGTGCAGTGTTGGAGGCAGTGAGAGTAGTGTGGAGTGGCGGAGAGTAGAGTGGTGCAGAGTGGCATGGCGTGGTTCACAGAGGGGTGGCCTAGACCCAAGTTGTGTGGAGTGGAGTGGCCAAGAGTGCAGTGGTGCAGAGCGGCAAAGAATGCATTGGCATAAAGAAGAATGGTGCTTAGTAGAGTAGAGAGACGTAGAGTGACGTGGCATAGAGTGGAGTAGTACAGAGTAGAAAGCAGTGATGTGGAGTGGCGTAGGTTGGAGTAGTGCAGAGCAGAGTGGGGTATGCATGGTGTGGTAGTGAACTGCCATTACAGTCAACACATTTTCAATTTGAACGAGCGTTACATTTGCACAGACATATAACTTTATTGATAAAAGTATCTGGCACACAAATGATAATGTGTGAAAATGTCCTCAGCTAGTGTATCGATTTGTTTTGATCGTATTAAAATATTTGTTTCCACCCAGGCGCGCACCGTCGTGTCTCCCAGCCCGGCCTGCTGCAGCTTGAGCAGCTGTGGCAACGGCTGGGCAGTGTCTGGAGTCTTATCTCAGCCACACCAGAGTTTTTCACAGGTCTTTAAAGACATTTAAATGCCTTTTGTGAACTTGTTAATGAGGCTTTGTTTCTTTCACTCCTTCCAGTACCCCTGGGTCCCCTCTATGCCTATTCCTTACATTTGTAAGTGGGCGAATGCATTTAGTGAAAAGGCCTCTCTTGAGTAGGATGCCACCTTTCCAAAAGAAAAATATTGCCAATTTGTTGTTTAAAGAGTCTGCAAAGGCCTCGCCTCACAATAAATTGGGCTGTAAATAAAATAGTATGTATTCATTTGCAACATGCCTTTTATGTCTTTGTTTCAGTTAATTATTAGTCATGGATCATTAATGCAGCCCTGGGACACATTTGAAAGTGCTTTCTATTTAGATTTGCTGTTTGATGTATGCACAGATAAGTGCTTAAAAAACAGCTTTAGGTGATTTTGCTTATTTTTATACTGGCTGGGAAATCAAAATACCGGTGGTGCCTGTAGTAATCCGATCAGCTGGAATCCTAATCAGGAGATAGAAAGTTTGTTGCAGAATCAGCACATTATTTATTTCCTCCACCCTCCATCCTGAATGATGCCATAAAAGCAAGTTTGGCTTATATCTGAAACCCTACAACTCACTCCCAAAGCTGAACTGGGAACCGAAGTCGGCCCTGGCAAACCGCTCGGCCAACCCCCCTTCCTCCGGGGAGCTAATTGTAAGGGCCAGTTTCGACCGATTTTGTTACAGCGGGAGATATTGCTAGCCCCCAGTAATAAAAACGGCCCCTATTGGTCCAAAACCGCCCCCACCCTGGCGGCCCACCGGGGAAACTCCTGGTGCCCGCTACGGCCAGTCCGGCCCTGCTCACTCTTCATTCTCACTGCTCACCCTTCACTTTCACGCTCACCCTGCACTCACAGCGATCACACTGCACTCCTGCTGCTCACCATGCACTCATGCCATTCGCTCTTCTCCTACCCTGCACTCACACAACCACACCGCTGACCATGCAGGCCCATTACACTCCATTCACTTGTCACTTTCACCACTCACCCTACACTCACAGCGATCACTGTGAATTCACACAGTTACCCTGCACTCACACTGTTCATCCTATTCTTACCCTGCACTCATATGAATACACCGATCACACTGCACTCAAAGCGACCACATTCCACTTATCCTCCTTTGCCATGAACTCATGCCGTTCTCCCTCCACTTACCCTGGGGTCACATGAGAACACCGCTCACCCTGTACTCACAGTGATCACACTGCACTCACACCACTCACCAATGACTCGTGCTTATTTTAACCCTGCACTTACACGAGCACAGTACTCACCACGCGATCATACAACACTTTATTCATCTGTCACTCTCACCCGTCACTCTGCAATCTCCCTCAAACAAGCACATCCCTCACCATGCATTCATTCCTCCCTAACACAAAAGAGGCAGATTGACTAATGGAAGTGTGAGTGGCTGTGTGTCTGTGTGTGGGTGTGACATAGTACAAATGTACATACGAGTTCCAGAGATATAGTGATGCCCAGACATGAGTGAATTTGCCATTTGTATATATTTATAACTCTGACCACTAGTATATGTAGTAGACCTTTATATTTACTAGCATTCCTATGTGATTTTAGAGTTTATCTAATTGCATCTCTTCCTTGTGTGACTTTACAACTTTTACATTTGCAATTTGTTCCCTCCTCTCACTCCACTTGTATATATAACTCTAACCACTAGTATATGTAGTACACCTTTGTACTTACTACCATTCCTATGTGATTTTAGAGTTTATCTGTTTGTATCTCCTTCTTGAGTGACTCTCTACTTGTACATTTGCAATTTTTCCCTCCTTTCGCTCCACTTGTACATTTGCAATTTTTTTTCCTGTTTATATCTCGTATGTAACTCTTGTAATCCAAAGTCCTTATGCAACGCAACTGGTTCTCATGTACAGCGCTCTGACACCTTTGTGTAATGTTCGCGCTATATAAAATCGCATTAAATAAATAAATTAAATAAAAATCCATAGCAAAATGTTGGAACTCATATTTGAGGTAACTCTTGTCATAAGAGTTCCTGTAATCATTTTAAAGGTGGTGTCAATATCAAAATGCTGACCTTTATATCCTGGAGAGTATATCTAGAGGTACCCATGACTGTGGCTAAAGTATCCATGTTCAATTTCTGGCGCGGTCATACTGAATGTACTCCTTGGCATAAGGGGCTCACCCATGAAAAAATGATGAACTTGGTATAGTGGAAGTCGGACTTGAATCATTTGAAAAAAATGAGATCTACTTCTAGGAAAGGGCAGGCTTCCCTGGTGCACCATGAAAGTACTGTAATATTTCATGAATGCCCTACACGGGTCTGCAGTGTTTTAGCAAATTTGAATCCGAAAGGTTTCAAAAAAGTGCTGTTGCATTCTCCCATTTCCCAATGGGAGCTTCTCTTATGGCCGTAAACCAGCCGTAACACAAGCTCCCATTGAGAAATTGGAGTCTGTGTTCTTCCCGGCACCCCGTGGCAGGCACCTCGAGGTGTCTGCTACAAGGTGCAAGGATCAACAGGGGGGCACCCAACCGAAGGCCAAATACAGAAGGGTGTCCTACAAGGGGTCCTCAGACATGCTTTCCAACAGGGTTTCCATGTATCATAATCAGCCAGTAGGAATTAAAACCGACGATGTTGGTCGTAAGGCCTCCGACCTAATGTCGGAGGCCTTACAACCGACATCGTAATCGGGCCCTAAATGTAGAATTCATTTGAATATACTTAACAATTTTTTAAAAGAACGTTACATTCATGTTTACCATAAAAAGGTCACTAAAATATTTTACAATAAAATATTTCTTTTTTATTTAATTGTTAAGTTGAAATTAAATGTATATATTTTTTTAAAAGTTTAAATACATGTATTTCTTTTAACATTATTTCCTATGAGGATTTATTTTAAATTCCTGCCTCCATTATTTTCCAAGGGAGTGTGATGTAGTATCTGTGAATGGCCATGTGGGTTGCTGTACTTACTCCAAGGCTGGCTTTTTGAGCTGTTGTAACTTCGGAAGCAGATTGTGTGACTAGCAATGGGTTTACTAATCCACCTAGAATTTGACTTCACCCAACAAAATCTGGAAGGGCTGGCTACTTTGGCCAAATATTCCTACCTGGCAACAGCAGCCCCAGATAACTCCATGAAGGCTCTCATAAAAATAATTTTCAACAGACCAAATAATCCCTGGTCTTCACAACTCAATGCAGCAAAGTAATCCCAACATATGGCCACGGAGAACTGGGACCCAAACATCATTGATTATACAATGGGCAAAACAACAAGAAAAAACACAACTACGCCTTCTGTCTCGTTCTCTAGATTTTGAATCTCTCTAGGCAAGGGATTACCATGAAACCATGACATTTCCACAAATATTTTCCACAACAAAGCATCACCTCAACCAGACCGTGAGGAAACAAAGCCTCAATCGGATCTTAGCAGCAAGGCTGCACACGCTTCCCCTACGAAAACTATATCCAACTTGGAAGCCACTTGGTCACTTCAATCAATCAATCAATCATAACATTTGTATAGCGCGCTACTCACCCGGAAGGGTCTCAAGGCGCTTGGGGGAGGGGTTCATAGAGTGCAGGCTGTGCAACTTCAGAAGGGAATCACCGGTACACATCTTCTTATGCTTCCCGGCACTGCGACAGGCCCGTCAAGTCCATCTAAGGCCGATCTTCCTCAAATGGGGCACTCGCACAGCCAATGAGGACGTTTGTCAGCTCTACACCTTGGACACTGTCGTCAACGACATGGCCAGCCTTTGCAAACTTGTTCAACATGCGTGGTGCCTTCTGAAAGACACAACGGCTGTAGCAGGGAGCGACCAACAGCCAGATGAGGGTCAGGCCATTGGGGGTTCTCGTCCTACATGATTAGCTCACTACCGGCAGGGCCCAAAGCCACTATGGGCGCTTCAGCTCCCACACTATCAATGCACGGTAGACTTGACACGAGGCACATGGGGGCAAAGAGCACTGGAACTTTATTCGAAGACCTCTTAACGACAACAGCCACTGCTCCGTTTCAATCCCATCACAAGAAACTTGACTAAGCACCAACATACCACGCGTGAAATTATGGACAAGATTTTATAAGGAACTCTCTTATTCCAAATTGATTTTAAATTTGATTGTCTTCCAGTTTTGAATGCCTTTTTGTAATGATTTTAAGTAATCACACTAAAAAATGTATTCACTAATTCATTCATTCAGCTTACTCTTTTGTGGGCAGGTGTTTGTATTAGCATGTCCCCCCAAACTCCTTCTTACCCCACTCTAAAGCCCTCATGACTCCTTACTAAACTCCTCCCATTTTGTAATAGATATTCCCCATTTAACCAGCACTCCCCAGGCCACGCCCACATTTACACTAAGTTACAAACTTACATGTGTAGAAAAGATCGGAGAAGTGGAGACACACACATCTGAGTTTGTGAATTGCATGTTGTAGTTAGTAAGCTTTACTACTGCAGCACTGACAAAGGCTGTTTGTGAACCGGGCCCTATGTTTTTGCAAAAGCAGTGTATGTTTTCAGGTGGAACAGAGCTATTAAAGTGCAATGACATAATTTAGTTTGTGGTGCGCACTATTTGCTTCAACGAGCGAGCAATCCCAGGATTTAAAACACCCTCTCAATGAGAAAGTGGGCAAAATGGTAATTTTTCTGCAGAGGTGGAAGCGGAACAAGATGTCGAAGGCTGCTTGCTGGCTTTTAGTGGCGGATAAAGGTTTCCGGAGAGACAATCCCCTCTGACAAACAACTGCATTAGTGTATGCAATTGTCGACATGAATATCCGTCAAGCTGGGCAGAGAGAGGCTGGGGGCGCGCGCGCCGCCTGCCGCGTGCACGCGCTGCTTCACTCAGAACTGCACATCTCTCCCTGGGAGTGATGCACGCGCAGCAGCTGGGCTCTTCCGCAAACGCGCGTGGCTTGTCGTCGTCCACGTGCAGCGCGGTGTACGAATACAACACAAGACAGCGCAGGCATTGCACAAAACGCACAATAACCAACGGAAACAACATCATCATTTCAGGGGTTGTGCGCTGAGAGCAACACTGACGGAAGCAACTTCCATATTTCTCTATGAACCAACCCTCCATTGCTTCACAGGTCCATATTCCCGCCATCAAGCAATGATGAAAGGTGCAAAAGAGCATTGTGCATAGTTCAACACAAAACAGAATATAACGAACATACTACATGACAACATGATAAACTATGCCAACACAATAACAAAGTGTAGCACGCTGTCCATGACACAAAATGGCTGCATAGCACAACACATCACATACCAGCAGGACACAATGCACTACTTTACATGTATCACACAATGTAATAGAACACAGTGCAGCATCAGAACATTGCGCATCAGAACACAACACTGAACAATATTGTACATCACAACACAAATCACGAAATAGCGCAATTTAACACATCATTGCACAAAACAATACATTGCAATATATTGTGTACCATAATGCAAGACAATACACAACATAACAAACCATAGCATGGCACAGCACAATATAACACAACAAAGTGCAACAGAACACAACTGTAGGGAATGGAATGGTTGCCACAGAAGTGAGCTCATTTCCATGCGCTCTGTCTCACCCAGGTCTAGAGCCTACAATGATCTGAGTCATGGGACTCTTAGGGGTGTCCTTCATCATATTCTGCAGGGGGGACGTGGGGGGGGGGGATCATGCTGAGTTAAGTCTCTGGTGAGATGAGTTATAGGACTCCCAGGGGCCCTTCACCACCTTCTGCAGGGGGCATTATCTGGTGACACGAGAAGAAAGCCTGGGCCCCCAATAAAAATTCATCAAGTGTAGTGTTTGACCAAAGCAAAGGGCAGTAAGAGTGAAAGTGAAGAACCCGCCCGTCCTAACGACTAACAGAATATGTTTATGATGTTTGGAAATGGTGCTTTGTAACTCAGCATCCAATTCTCTATTCAGTTGTTTCTAAATGTCTCATCTGAGTTAATAATAGACAATCTGCACCGAATGAAGGCCATGATATTTATGTCGGATATTGTTATGGATCGTCTGAGGTGCAGCCCCCGTGGACAGAGACTGGGTCTCCCATCCATTGGTCTTTCAGAGGACATGGATGGCTGCTGATCCGTCTGGGCGCTGGGGTTCAGTTGAAGAGCCAGGTCTGGAGATCCTCCCTGAATTGGGTCAGCGAGCTTGCTCGATTGTGGGGGATTCCTCTTTAACGGGGGAAAGGCAAATGGCTTGAGGGGACCATCTGTATACAATAATTAACTTCTGCTCTCAAGTGCATAGATGGAAACACAACCTAGAAACTTCCTGGCTGCATCTGAAAAGAATAGTCCCTTATCTCTCAATGTTCTGCTCTTCTTCGTATTTAAATAAAGGTTTAGGTGTATGATTTGGGCTTAGATCTGCCCAACCACACCAAACAGACATATTTGTCTCCCCCTCAATATAATTCTAAGTTTATGGTAACATATTACAAGTGTATGAGTCAATTCCAGAGTGGTGCAGACCCCAGGGAATGCCAAGGGGGCAAGAGTCCACGCCAGTGCTTCGAAGCATAACACAGGGTTGTGACCCTGTGGTCTCATGTCAGCCCACAGCCAACCCATACTATACGTAGGTACAAACTGAGGTGCTGCTGTGTCAGCTTTAGTGGCTTGACTAGAGGCCTGGCGAGAAGCGCAGGAACCTCTTATGCTTTTCACAGAAGGCATAGGACCGAGGCCTGCATTTGGGCCACAGATTCCGGAAGCATCAAACTCCACAAGGCTTTAGAAAACCTCACCCAGTGCTCATAATTGTAAGAAACTAGGGAAGGGAAAAATGACCAAAAGAGATTTCACTGGATGGGAGGTGTCTAGATCAATCAAAAGTATCAGTTTTGGCAGGATAGAGGATGTGGTCCTGCACACATCAAGAAGAAACTGGAACATCTCAAGTTAAGGGCCTCGGTTAACCTCCCTCTTGACCCATTTGCAGTAAATCTAGCAAAGGTTTAGGGAGAAGGCTGCATGATAATGGAATTCATCACAACACAGCATAGCAAACCAAAGCAAACATAGCATAATGTAACATGTCAGAAAACATTACAGGATTACACATCATAAAACAAATTAAAATACCATGCCAGAAGCCACCTCACACCATACCAACACATCACAGCGTACTATACCATAACAGAAACACAAAATAACATAACCAAACTTTGCACATAATTTATTAGTATGGAGCGCCAAACCCTCTCAGCCTGGCCCTATATCGCTGTCTCCCCTCCAGCCCTTCACTCCCCTCTGCAGAGTCCCCTCTGTTCCAAAGATACAACACATCCTCCTTTTCTCCAGAAAATGTATATCATTCAATGCAGATTCTAAAACCCACACAATAAAAACAAAGTATATTAAATGACCATAGTTAATATTTCCAGAACTTGCACAAGGACTGCACATTCAATTGCTACTTTATTTTACCATTTAAAAAGTGCCCTTAAAGACTCAGTTTTTTGGCATAAAGTGTGCAGTCAATGGGTCGCTCACTACTGACCTCACCAGCGGGTGTAACCCAAGAGCATCCCGGTAGATGCAGTCCTTCTAGGCGTGTGCGCCTTTCGTAGCTCTGGAAGTGTAGAAAGCAAAGTTGCAGCACCAACTCTGTACACCAGTGTTTCGGAATTATTGTTCCTCATCAGCAGAGTGTAGGTTTCTTCAGGGTTTGCTGGGCAGGCTGCCAAAGTATTCACAGGTATGGTACCACTCATGGCACGTAGGAGGCTAGCAGAGTCGCGCCCATTGCTGTTTTCTTTTGGCATAAAGTGTTCCAATTGCAACAAATGATTCCGCCTGAATCACCCTACTTTACCAACTCACAAGTCAGGGTTTTGCCAAGGCTTGTAGACACTTTCAATGCTATACAAACTTTACCTAGATTGCTGTATGGTTATAACATTTGCTTGCTCTGTATAGGTAGCACTATGTTTCTCTATTTACTTAAATTTACTTTTGAATAATGTCATAATATGTCATAAATCCCCAGTGACATCATCAAACAAAGCAGCAGTCTAATACGCCCCTCGCTGGCGATTGTTAGCAAAGCAAGACTAGGTACAGAGATCTGTTTTTTTTCTGTACGCTGGATGACGCTTCAAAGGAGCCACCAAGATGAATGATGTGACAATTGGTCACAAAGCTTAAGCTGACGTCATCAAATAAAGGAACATTCTAGAACACCAATTGTTGGTGATTGTTAGCCATGCAGGATGGGTAAAGAGAAACGTTTTTTGTCTCTGCGCTAGGTGACCCTTGCAAAAGTAATGCCCTCCAAATGACATGCTCTCCACCTAAATTAAGAGACCCCCCAGAACTCTTCAGGTGCCCCTGTCTGTTCTGCATATTGTATGCAGTGTGTCACCTAAGCGACTAAGCATGGTGGCCTCAACGCTGAATGCACTGGTCATGTCAATTTGCTGAGCTCTAATGGCATCACAACGCGCCAGGAGTTGATTTACTTACCCAGGGATTGCTTGGATGGTATTTTACTACCCGAAAAGCTGCAGTACTTTACTTTGAATGGTTTACACGTCATGGTCTTGCTTGACGTACAATGTACAATACAATCCATTACCTTAAAAGACATAGGGCATTCAATGAATAACAGGGTGCTGGCTGACTAGGGGGGGGGGGGGGGGTCCCCTTTGAATGTACACATTCCAAAACAGCACTCTCCAACCTCTCAAAGTATCTTTTTCAGTTTAGTATATTTTTAGGTCTCGCCTGTCGATGCGCATGCGCATCGAGCTTGCGAGTCTATGGTGGCTTATCCACTCTTTATCCCCAACTTGCAAGGAATCGTGGCGATTCCTTGCAGTGCACGAGAAATTTAAGCTCAATGCGCATGCGCATTGAGCTTAAATGCGCGTGCACATGCCCCCAGCCGCCTGCCTTGCCTACTCTCCCAGCTGGTGCCGCTCCACCCCCTGCGACATCAAAGGCTTTCACGGCCGGCCGGCCATGCTTTCAGTTTCACGACCGGCCGGCCGTGTGAAGCCCGCTCTCCCTGCTCCGCCCCCTGCTCCGGCCGAGACGCATTTCTCCTCCCTCCTCCAGTTAAAGGAGCCTAACCCCAAACCAATCATGCATCGTGGTCGCACCATAATCTGCATTTGTTTTATTTTACCTATAAAATGTAAACCATTAACGAGTCTGAGCATTCTTACAATTAAACGCTCTGATGTGTTCACATCCCCTGCTAAAGCCCTTGGACTTGCTCTTCCTATGGGCTACTTCAAACATGACTCGTTATTTTGCCTTACTTGGTTGCAGTGTTACTAAAGCCATTGAATGCAGCCCAATCTGTAGACTAGTGTAAAAGCATGCACCGTGATGTTGAAAAAAGCGATGTCCTGGCGAATGCTTTCCAGTGCCTTATTTATTTCCGTTGTGTTTTCTCTTTGTCCTGAACTTTGACCCGCCTCCTTGCCTGGAGGCTCAGAAAAGAGACAGCGCGCGGGAGCCTCTGTCAGGCACGCAGCATGTCGCGCACGGTTGAGTTCACCGTGAGAGCGCCTACCCCCCTCGCCTCACCACTCGGTTCTTAAGGTTTGTTGTCCAAATGCGGCAATGCCCGGGGCTGGGACCAATTACCATCTGCTGTTGTCATTAACATTAATACCAAGATACAGTTGCACATTTGTGATTGAATTGACGGGAAAATATGACAGGATATTGTGGTATTCCAGTCTCTTAATTTAACGTTCGTTTTCATTGTGTAACGTAGCTTGGACCTAACCATGACGCGTTTCTTCTAGCATGTTCCCAAATCATGTCTCTTTGTTGCTTTAGGTGCGGTACGCTAATGAGAAATGATGATCGTTGTCTGAGAGAAAGCAATTGTTAAATTGTTGTAGACTCTAATGGCTTACAGCTGGGTATGTTTTCGAATTTGTTCTCGCTAGCCCAGGCTCATTTTTAGCCACCGTTACCAATCACAGTCAGACGGATGTGTTCTCTTTGTGCAGCCCAGTTACATACATAACAATAAATAATAGAAGGGTGTTGTTTTACATACATTCAGATCTGTGGCGCTCACCCTCAACCCCTCACCCTCACCCTCACTCACCCTCAACCCCTCACCCTCACTCACCCTCACTCACCCTCAACCCCTCACCCACCCTCACCCTCACTCACCCTCACCCACCCTCAACCCCTCAAACTCACCCTCACTCACCCTCAACCCCTCACCCACCCTCACCCACCCTGACCATCACTCACCCTCAACCCCTCACTCACCCTCAACCCCTCACTCACCCTCACTCACCCTCACCCTCACTCACCCTCAACACCTCACTCACCCTCACTCACCCTCACCCTCACTCACCCTCACCCTCACCCTCACTCACCCTCACCCTCACTCACCCTCAACACCTCAACCTCAACCCCTCACCCTCACTCACCCTCACTCACCCTCACTCACCCTCACTCTCACTCTCACTCTCACTCTCACTCACCCTCAACCCCTCACCCTCACTCACCCTCACCCTCACTCACCCTCACTCTCACTCACCCTCAACCCCTCACCCTCACTCACCCTCACTCACCCTCACTCACCCTCACCCTCACACAGTGCAATAGTTCTCAGACCATTTCAGTTAGAGCTTTTAGAAATGTTTATGGCTTTTTTTATTTGTAATACTTTAGCATTGGCTACAGGAAACAAAAATGCTAAACATTTACAAAAAAACCCATAAACAATTCTAAAAGCACTAACTCTAATGGTGCGAGACCTATTGCATTTCCAATGCTTGTTTGCAGTGCAGCTGTTTAGTGATTGTTTTTCAGAATATTGTATGGCTAAACACTCAAAACCATATTTATCATGGTCTATTTTGAAAGTTTCTCCAAAATCCTTCTCTGAGGGCTCCTGAACCTCTTCCAACAGTCTAGTGTCACTCTCCGCTCTAACTCCACCCCCAAGCTCACATCCGTCCACCCTGGCAGCGCTCTACCACAATCCTCTTTAACCAATGTCTCCTTTCCTCGGTTGCACAGCCACTCATTTGCATGTCATGCCAATTCATCCTGCAAACCACAGGCGTTTCCTTCCCAGCCAAAAGTGTCCAGCTGTATTGGTCATTTACAGTGGGCATCATTTCTTGCAGAGCCGGCTGCTATTGCGTCGCCAAAAATAAAAATACAACTTCTTTAACTGTAATAGATTGGTCAAATTTGGACGTGTCCCTCCTGCACCTTTCAGAAACAACATTCTTGACACACGCAACACTGTACAGATAGAAACATCATAAAAACTGGTGTCCGCTGACTTTTACTTTGCACTGGAATATCAAGTAGCTACCCTATAGAAATCACATTAATGTTCAGCTTGAAGCCTTGTGACATCTTTCTGCGAGTATCTTCGTACTCTTTAACCAGCTCCCCAAGGAACTTTTATCACATGCAACAATTCCCACAAAATTTGCAAACTGCCCGCATAACTAGAACAAGCATTTGCAATGCAATAGGTCTCGCATTAGGAAAGTTTGAGGTATTGGTATTGCAAATGGCAAATATTTTATTTATGTGTTGGTATTGAATGCCAATATTTTTAACTTTTGCAAACGTGACACCTATAGCATTCTAATGCAATATGTGTTGTATTTACATGAATTTGAAGTATTAATATTACAAATAACAATGGCTTTTATTTGTTTTAATAATTAATACTTAAATAAAAGTTATTGTAATGTATAATGGCAATAGCTTAAACTTTTGTAAATAACTTATGGGAAGATTATGTTCAGTGTATTTTACTGTGATGAAAATCCAAGAACAGAAGTGAAATATTAACATTATTTTGTAACATTTCTAATAAAGCTTAAAACATTGAGAGAGCATATTAGAACCAGTTGTTGTTGATTGGTTGCAAAGAGTGATGCTGTGGCGTTCAGTGATGCTGTGGCCTTCAGTGGTGCCGAGTGATGCTGTGGCCTTCAGTGGTGCTGAGTGATGCTGTGGCATTAAGTGGTGCTGTTGCGTTGAGTGGTGCTGTGGCGTTGAGTGTTGCTGTGGCGTTGAGTGTTGCTGTGGCGTTGAGTGGCGTTGAGTGATGCGGTGGTGTTGAGTGGTGCTGTGGTGTTGAGTGGAGCTGTGGCGTTGAGTGGAGCTGTGGCATTGAGTGGTGGTGTGGTGCTGTGGCGTTGAGTGGTGCTGTGGCATTGAGTGGTGGTGTGGCATTGAGGGGTGGATTTGGAGGTTGGAGTTTGAAGATGAGTTGGAGCGTGGAGTTGGAGCGTGGAGTTGGAGCGTGGAGTTGGAGCGTGGAGTTGGAGCGTGGAGTTGGAGCGTGGAGTTGGAGCGTGGAGTTGGAGCGTGGAGTTGGAGCGTGGAGTTGGAGCGTGGAGTTGGAGCGTGGAGTTGGAGCGTGGAGTTGGAGCGTGGAGTTGTATGTTGGAGTTGTAGGGTGGAGTTTGATTTTGAGGGTGGACTTGGGTTCTGTAGTTGTCTTGCGTGTGGATTTGGAGGCTGGAGTTGTAGTTGGAGGTTGGATTTGTAGGGTGGATTTGGATGTTGTAGTTGGAGGGTGTATTTGGATGTTGTATTTGGAGGGTGGAGTTGTAGGGTGGAGTTTGAGTATTGTGAGGGTGAGGGTGTGAGGGAGGGCGTGTAAGGATGAGGGTGTGACGGTGTGTGAGGGTATGGGGATGTGTGGGTGAGGGGGTGTGAGGGTGAGGGTGTGTGAGGGTGACTGAGGGTGAGGGTGTGAGGGTGATTGAGGGTGTGAGTGTTGTGAGAGGGGTAAGGGTGTGAGGGTGAGTGAGGGGGTGTGAGGGTGTGATGGTGAGTGATAGTGTGTGAGGGTGAGGGGGTGAGGTGTGAGGGTGAGTGAGGATGTGTGAAGGTGATAGGGTGAGGTGAGGGGGTGAGAGGGTGTGTGATGGTGTGTGATGGTGTGTGAGGGTAAGTGAGGGTGTGTGAGGGTACGTGAGGGTGTGTGAGGGTGAGGGGGTGATAGTGCGTGAGGGTGTGTGAGGGTGAGGGGGTGTGAGGGTGAGAGGGTGTGTGAGGGTGAAAGGGTGTGTGAGGGTGAGAGGGTGAGAGGGTGAGTGAGGGTGAGACGTGAGTGAGGGTGAGGGGGTGTGAGGTTGAGGGGGTGTGAGGTTAAGGGGGTGTGAGGGTGTGTGAGAGTGGGATTTGTGAGGGTGGGTGAGGGTGTGAGGGTGAGTGAGGGTGTGTGGGTGAGTGAGGGTGTCTGAGGGTGGGTGAGGGTTGTGCACAGAGGAGACGAGTAGGGTGAAAAACGGAGCCATTGCTGGGACTTTTCTGGTAAAATACTTGATGAGAACCCAGGCCAGTATAATGCTGTCTTCTGCCTGCAAGTCTGGGCGCCCCCCTCCAATCGGGGGGTGGGGGCGAGTTGGCAAGCAGCTGGGGAGGGTTTACATAAGGGCACAAAGCCCTGAGTTACCACAACCCCCCCCCTTGCAATGAGAAGAAGGAATGAGGAATCTCCGGGAAGAGGAACAACTGACCTGAGGACAAGACCTGAAACCTGACCGTGAGCAGCGAGTTGGAGCAGAGCAAGTGCGATTCGCAAGGACCGGAGGTGCGAGGGCAGCGATTCACAAAAACCACGGGGGGACAAGCTGAAGAGTTTTCAGGACTTACGGGGCACTTGAAGTCAATACAGCAGTGCCTTGGGTTGAGGCAGGAGGCCCAGCTTGGAGTTACGAGGACCAGCGATGCAGTCATGCATCGCAAGGCGGGTATAGGTGTGGGCGGCGGTGCCCCCGATACGGCGGATGTGTGAGAATAGAGCTGACCTCGGGTCGGGATCCAGAAGGGTGCTGGTAGCATAGGCGGACAAAGGGGGGGGGGGGGGTGCAATGTAGCTTAATCAAATATGGCTTTACATGGAAGGGGATTTAATTACAAGCACCCCCATTTGCAAAGGGATCAATCGGCGCACCACGTCTGGAAGTGTCTTCATTGCGAAAGTCTCTTTGTGGATAGTTGATCATAAAGGCCACGCTGCTATGTTAATTTTCGCGACACCGCGGGGGTAAGAGTGGAGTTGAGTCAAAAACAGCTGAAAGTTCCCCCCTCCCCCAATAAAACGGCCCCCATAGGAGGCGGGAACCCCTTGTCTAGTAAGGGCAATGTAGCATGTTGCATAGTGCCACAAGAGAATTGTAGCTAAGCTTTTATTGTTGTAACCAGAACACGATGAGCACGGTTCCAGCAGCGCGCAGGGTTTGCTGCGAGGTGTTCGAGGCAGCAGTGAAACAGGGGGCGGTTCAACTCACAGGGAGCACGGTACTCGGTAATTTAGCAGATAACGTTTGTTCAAGTGGGTTTAAGTACGTTCTCAGTTGGAGCAGACAGCAGCTAATTCTTGCTATGGCAGCATACGGTGATAATAAAAAAGTGTTTTCCGTTTCTAAGGTGCTTTTAGAAGCGCAGGTTGTTTATAATGTATCACAAATTATTGTTTTTTGTATACTGATAGGCATGCAAGCACAACAGAAGCAAGTTTAAATTGGGGCAAGATGCTCTTAACAGTAATAACCACAGTGACTGATAAGTATGCAAGCAGAATGGAAGCAAGTTTTAAGGGGGGCAAGAGAGGTTCTTCACGGGGCCAGCATCACAGCGGGTTATGAATCCAGCGCAAAGCAGAGAGCGGCCGTGAAAGAAGTGAAAACAATGGAGGAAGGGTGACGAGACGCATGGGGAGCAGCAGCCTTTGATGTGCCGGCCGGCCATGCAGTGAATAATTAGGGGAGGAGAAATGCCGGCCTGAGGCCGAGCGCAAAGCAACAGATGGCTTTGATGTGGAGGCAGGCGGCAAGCTCGTGCACGAGGTGTGCACTTCTCAAAATCCGTTGGAGAGCCCCTTGGCAGAAAGTATGGTTTGGCTGCATTAGGGCTCTTTTCCTATTCCTGCGGAATAGAAAAGGGGCGAGCCCTAAAAAAGACCTCAGTTCACTTTTCTTTTTGGAACGGCGAGCTTGTTCTATCGCTTCTACTGAGTCGCTATATGGTTTTTTTATAATTTAGAAAACTCCTACAGCTGAAATACTCCACTTCATCATATGGAAATTTGCATTTTTCTCTCCTCTACATTAAACCCCTCCAAAACACAACACCAATTCCACAATATGATTTAGGTTATTCCTTTCTTGCCCGTGAACCAAAATGTCATCGTAAAAAAAACCACAGCTTGGGTCCTGCTTTTTAACATGGCACAGATCAACCTTTGGGAGATATACTTGCCAGGGTCAAATCTAAGTCTTGCCTCATAAGCAAAGGCTCCTTGTGGTATAACAAAAGCAGTCAGTCAGTTGCCTGCAATCAGCATGTAGTCCACCTGGTGGCACTCAATTTTAAATTCAACTCAGTGAACCACTTCGCCTTCTTCACTGTATATACAACATAAACATGTTGAGAGCATCAACAATCCACATTGGTGTTACTATTCATGTTGCACAAATCAACGCGTAATCATACTCCCTTTTGTTTTGCTCAGGACTTTCAGAGACAGCCTCTGCAGGGAATAAATGGATTCAATCATTTTATTTTCTTTATTTCCTTTGACATCCTCCTCGCATTTTCCGGCAGGGCTGTTGGCACATGTTTTACCATTATGCATAACCTGAATAGCCTCATTCTTCTGCTTAAATGCCGGAGGAAGGCCATCAAATTAACTTAAGGATTCCTTACAAAAGCTTGTATTTCTCCAAACCCCTGTTCCAACTTTGTTCGCCAACTTTCAAAATGTGCTCTGTTCCTCAGTAATCCAATGAATTGATTCTGCTGTGCTTGCCCCAAATAAAGCACACACACAAGTAACTCTGGCGCATAATTTCTTTCAAAAGTATCTTTGCGCAGAAATATTCTCGTAGCTATTTTCAATGCTCCGTATGGCTCTCTCACTGGCAACAGTGCTCACCAGATTATTGTTCTCGACAATTAATAGACCCTCTTTCAGACACTCTGGAATAATTGAGTATTGTGACATTCAGCCTTGAGACATCTCCAAGGCGAGGCCATTTCCTGAAACACATTAACGAACACTTCTCTTTATTCATCAAACAACAAAAGGAAATTCTAACCCGCCTCTTATCAGTCTTCACATTATGTGTCCTACTGGTCGATGTATCCCTTGCAGCATTTGATAAATGGGTCTCTTTTTGTCGATTCCATTCTATTTGTTAATATACATTTTAACTTCACAGTAAACAATGTACAATACAACACAATTTATTTTAACAAGCACAGTTATGCTATGAAAATATCCAAGGAAGGAGGGCACAATGGCACGGTCTCTTTGTGCCTTAAGGGGAGGTAATTCACCACACATTACTTTAAAGTTAGGCCTCTTTGATATAGGTTACCATATAGTATAAGCCGCCCTAGTTTTGCTGTTTGCAGGACTTGGGTGTCTTAAAGTGTGGATAATGTACTGCATAAGGGGTCAAGAGGAAGGTTAGCTGAGGTTGTTAACTTGAGAAGTTCTAGTTTCATCTTGATGTGTGCAGGACCACACACCCTATCCTGTCAAAATTGATAATTTTGATAAACATTGGCTCCTCCCATCCAGTGAAATCTCTTTTGCTAATTTTTTCCTTCCCTAGTTTGTTACAATTGGGTTCACTGGATGTGGTTTTGCCAGTTTCCACATGATTTGCCTGCTCTTTCAACCCCTCCCTAGCGTATGTGATTCTCTGGTCCCAACCTTGGTTAAGTTCCTGAATTAGCAATTTTTACTCCCTGCCATCTCTCAAGTGAGAGATAGTTTTTTTACCTAATTTCCAATCAATGTCACACATGTGGACATCCTTAAAAAAATGGTCACTACTAGCTTGGAACTCCCTGCATTCTTTGACCAGACCTTAACATCTGCTTCCAGTTTATTTGGTGTATCAATTATTTTAGTCTAACATTAATAAATGACAGCAAACAGAGTGACATGAAAGTCCAGCTTATACCCAACTAGAAATACAAATTTTGATTGTGATTCATAATTAGCAAACAACACTTAAATACAATATTTAAAAGAGGTGAAAAAGGAAGAGAGGGGTGAGAGAATAAGCTATAGAAGGAAGAAAGTAAAGAGAGGAAGGGAAGAAGGACAGAGACAAAAAGGAGGGAAAAAAGACAAACTACAAAGTAGGGAAGAAAGAGAGGGGAGGCTTTCCGTTTTGAATTGAAACCCATTGTCTCCCCTTTATTTCTTTGCTTTAATCCTTTTTTACACCCAGCGCACTCTCCTCAATAATGCTTTTTTAGAATCTCCAGACTGTTGCCTACCTATACTTCAAAGTGTTGAATGCTATGATAGACTGGGGCGCCAGAGGTTTTGCAGGTTCTGAGTTCTCAACTGCACCAGAGCCTCTGATTGGACAAGCACTTGTTTCAGAGTTTAACAAAACGGAATTTGCGTAGTCGCGCTATGCAAAGCTCCGCAAAATGGTAAAAAACTCCATGAGCACGCAAAAGTTCTGCAAACACGCAGAATTGCTTGTTCCGCCCATTCGCAATGCTTTTTTCCTCTTCACGAACGTTGCTTGCGTGCTCGGGGAGAAATATCTCACAAACACGCATTTTGAAAGCGCAAACAAGCAAAAAATTCCGCGAAGCTGCGGATCGCAGAATTTTCTGCAATTCTGCGTTCTCAGTGGAGTGCGAAATTACCCAAATTCTGCGAGCGGAATGGAATTTTTACCGCCCAGGCCTAGTCCTGCAGGGAAAGAGAAGGCTCAGCTGACTCAGCATTTGGTACCAACTAGTGATATTAGCTGTCATTATCAAACAGGACAGTCTTGATTTACCATCTATGAATAAATGTTTCAGCTTGAGAGCAGGCCCTGAAAAGTGTGAGGCTTTGGGAATAATGCCCCCACGTCCTCCCGCATCGCCTTATGATGGCCCAGGCAACATTCCCTGAAATAGGTGATCTGCGAGCTATTCACAGTATCTCCTAGATATTTTTGTTGCTATATCTTGCAGTTAGTGTATCCCTGAACCACTGTCCACAAAGGTGCTAAATATTTTTCTATTCCACGAGTTGCTTAATATTGTGTATAAAATCAGGCTGAATTACCAGCAGAAAAACAACCCAGTAGACAGTTTCGAGAACTCACCCGTTATGGTGAGCCTTCCGGGAAGCTGAAACACAAGGCACCCAAAAGTGAGAATAGGAAGTCACCAAACAGCCGCAGAGTGCAGAACTCACCTACTAGGGTGCACCTGAAGCGGTCCAAAAATGTGGATCCAGAAGTGAACATGATCAACAGTGACAGCAGGAGATTTGTGGTAAGAATAAAGTCCCCAGATTTGTGGTAAGCATAAAGTCTCTAAATTTGTGGTAAGCATGACGTCTCTAGATTTGTGGTAAGCATGACGTCTCTAGATTTGTGGTAAGCATGACATCTCTAGATTTGTGGTAAGCATGAAGTCTCTAGATTCGTGGTAAGCATTAAGTCCCCAGATTTGTGGAAAGCATGAAGTCTCTAGATTTGTGGTAAGTATGAATTCTCTTGATCTGTGGTAAGCATGACATCTCTAGATTTGTGGTAAGCATGAAGTCTCTAGATTCGTGGTAAGCATGAAGTCCCCAGATTTGTGGTAAGCACGAAGTCTCTAGATTTGTGGTAAGTATGAATTCTCTTGATTTGTGGTAAGCATGAAGTCTCTAGATTTGTGGTAAGCATTAGATCTCCAGATGTGTCGTAAGCATGAAGTCTCTAGATTTGTGGTAAGCATGAAGTCTCTAGATTTGTGGTAAGCATTAAGTCTCCAGATGTGTGGTAAGCATGAAGACTCTAGATTTGTGGTAAGCATGAAGACTCTAGATTTGTGGTAAGTATGAATTCTCTTGATCTGTGGTAAGCATGACATCTCTAGATTTGTGGTAAGCATGAAGTCTCTAGATTCGTGGTAAGCATTAAGTCCCCAGATTTGTGGTAAGCACGAAGTCTCTAGATTTGTGGTAAGTATGAATTCTCTTGATTTGTGGTAAGCATGAAGTCTCTAGATTTGTGGTAAGCATGAAGTCTCTAGATTTGTGGTAAGCATTAGATCTCCAGATGTGTGGTAAGCATGAAGTCTCTAGATTTGTGGTAAGCATGAAGTCTCTAGATTTGTGGTAAGCATTAAGTCTCCAGATGTGTGGTAAGCATGAAGACTCTAGATTTGTGGTAAGTATGAATTCTCTTGATCTGTGGTAAGCATGACATCTCTAGATTTGTGGTAAGCATTAAGCTCCCAGGTTTGTGGTAAGCTTGAAGTCTCCAGGTGTGTGGTAAGAACGAAGTCTCTAGATTTGTGGTAAGCATTAATTCTGCAGATATGTGGTAAGCATCTAGAATTGTGGTAAGCATTAAGTGTCCAGATGTGTGGAGAGCATGACGTCTCTAAATTTATGGTAAGCCTTAAATTCCCAGATTTGTGTTAAGCATGAAGCCTCCAGATGGATTTTCCCAGTAAGAAGAGTGGAAAGTCATCACATATCAACAAGGAGGAAGTCGTCCGACATACTGAGAATACAGATGAAACTGGGGGATGCATGTAGGTGGATATAGTTTCGGTAAAGGACTCCATACAAGAGACCGGCTTCAATCTGAGCGATCATTAACCAGATCCTATTGGTGTTGGTTGGAAGTGAACCAATCCAAGACAAGACAGGGTTTACGTGCTCTGCCAACCGCCTCTGGCTGGTGCCATATCACAATCCTGAGATTAAAAAGAAAGCAAAACGTTCCACAGGTTTGCAACTGTCACAGGAGACTGCCAGGCTGCCACTGTAAATGTAAATGTAAATTGATACTTGTATAGCGAACTACTCACCCGCAAGGGTCTCAAGGCGCTTGTACGAATACCGCTGTGGAACCCATCCTGGCTTTCCCTGTGAGGTGTCCACTCCTGGGCACCCCCAGGGTGGAGGCTAGGCATCCTTAGCGTCGTGGGGGCCGTTGTGGAGATTAAGCAAGCTATTGCCCAGAGTTGCAGAGTGGGACTCCATGATTGGAATAGGCACCGAGGCGAGAATTATCAGGTCCGTGGAATTTTGAGCACAAGACCCGCCGAGGCGGGGAATCGAACCCTGGTCCCGGGCCAGACCTCTGCATCAGGGTCTGCCGCTCTAACCATTGAGCCACACTTCTCCACTGGAATATTATTGACCAGCAGTGAACTCCCAATGACAGTTCAACACAAGAACCACTGCTGCAGGACCACAAAAGCCCCCGGGTACATGGCTCTGAGACGCCAATAGACCATCGCTGAGGCATAAACTACCAAAGGGTCAGAAACAACCTGATATTGCCTTTTCAAACAATCCTTCAGCCTTCGCCATGAGAAGTAACATCCACCCCCGTCTAAAGGAACGGCGCCAAGAGACGCTCCAATAGGGCCAATGATGCCTCGTTGGTGCACCTGAGGACCAATTCAGCTCACACGCATCGCCAATGTCAGACGTCCCTTGCAAAAGCTCACATTTTCCATTAATTTTAATGGTGGTCCTTCTGAATGAGGGCTTTAATGCCCTGTTGATTTTGAAGTGCATCATAAAAGTGCTGCTAATGATGTTGACAGGCAGAGTTCTCTGTTGCATGAAAGGATCACATACTATGAAAAACATTCCCCTTGGCAGGGTCACTGAGGAGCGGTGAACTCTTTGGGAGAAGGACCACGCTGGACCACTCTGGACGTTTTTGCTTTTGTGCAAAAGGCTTTAATGGAAGCAAGCAGAGCTCACAATTACAGACAATCCATCAGCTTAGCCACACACACTAAATAATGGTCTAACAATAAATGTAAACCTATCCCCCACCCCTAAACATTACCAACCCATTAAGTCTCAAACACCCACTACCCCCTTTAATGCCCAACCCTTTCAACACGTTTATTTATCAATTTCTTAAGCTCCTGCTCCCTACTTCTGAATCCCCATCGCCTTCCTTTCTAGCCTACCCGTGCTAGCCCCCAGGCTGCTTCCCGTTTCATCCATGTTAATTTAGTTTCCCATACATCTCTTCTCTTAACCTACACAGGACTCCCCCTGCCTTACCCCCAGCTGTCTTTCCAATACCAGAAAAACCCTTCCCTGAGGTATTCTTGTTGCCCCCCAACATCTCAATATCTCTCTCCCCATCAACCATCCAAATCTCCATCACCTTCACTAAGCACCCCTATTTCCAGCAAGCAGAAACAAACCTATTCATGCCTGAAATGCATGTTGGGCTGCAGGGCATAACCCACGTCAACTTGCCCCAGTAGCCCCCCCACCCCCCCGTCACCCATGAAGCCAAACCAGGCATCTCCCCAATACCAAGCATACACACCCTTATAACAGCTTGCAGCGTGCGCAGTCATCTCCAAAACCACTTGGGCTGATCCCATCTCAGTTGCATCACCCTAAACCATTCTACCACGATTATCACCACTCTAATCCGGTAAACCTTCACAGGATCGTAATCCCCAAGTGAACATACCCATCAATTACTAAAAGATGCACCACAACTAAACATACCCCATAACTACTAGAAGATGAACCATGACTGCTTTGACACGCATCACGACTAAACATACCCACCAACTACGAGAAGCAGCGCCACGACCACTAGGACATGCACCATGAGTAAACATACCTCACAACTACGAGTAGCAGCGCCACGACCGCTAGGACACTCACCACGACTAAACATACCCCACAACTACTAGAAGATGCATCATGACTGCTCTGACCCGCACCATGACTAAACATACCACACAACTACAAGAGGGTGCACCATGACTGCTCTGACATGCACCTTGACTAAACATACCACACAACAACTAGAAGATGCACCATGACTGCTCTGACACGCACCATGACTAAGCATACCCCAAAATTACTAGAGGATGCACTATGACCGCTCTGACACGCACCATGACTAAGCATACCCCAAAATTACTAGAGGATGCACTATGACCGCTCTGACATGCACCATGACTAAGCATACCCCACAAGTACTAGAGGATGCACTATGACCACTCTGACACGCACCACGACTAAACATACCCCACATCCACTAGACGATGCACCACGACCGCTTTTGACACGCACCATGACTAAACATACCCCACAATTAAGAGAAGATGCACCATGATCGTTCTGACATGCACCATGACTAAACATACCAAACAACTACTAGAAGATACATCATGACTGCTCGGACACGCACCATGACTAATCATACCACACAACTACTAGAACATGCACCGCGACAGGTCTGACGCGCACCATGACTAAACATACCACACAACTACTAGAGGGTGCACCATGACTTCTCTGACATGCACAACGACTAAACATAACACGCAACTACTAGAAGATGCACCATGACAGCTCTGACATGCACCATGAGTAAACATACCCCACAACTACTATAATCAGCGGCACGACCACTCTGACATGCACCACGAGTAAACATACCCCACAACAACTAGAAGCAATGCCATGACCACTCCGACACACACCACGACTAAGCATACTCCACAAGTACTAGAGGATGCACTATGACCGCTCTGACACACACCACGACTAAGCATACCCCACAAGTATTAGAGGATGCACTACGACCGCTCTGACACGCACCACGACTAAACATACCACACAACTACTAGAACATGCACCGTGACAGGTCTGACGCGCACCATGACTAAACATACCACACAACTACTAGAGGGTGCACCATGACTGCTCGGACACGCACCACGACTAAACATACCACACAATTACTAGAAGATGCACCATGACAGCTCTGACATGCACCATGAGCAAACATACCCCACAACTACTAGAGGGTGCATCATGACTGCTCTGACATGCACCACGACTAAACATACCACACAATTACTACAAGATACACCATGACAACTCTGATGCGCACCATGACTAAACATACCACACAACTACTAGAGGGTGCACCATGACTGCTCTGACACGCACAATGACTAAACATAACACACAACTACTAGAGGGTGCACCTTGACTGCTCTGACACGCACAATGACTAAACATAACACACAACTGCTAGAAGATGCACCATGACAGCTCTGACATGCACCACGAGTAAACATACCCCACAACTACTAGAATCAGTGCCACAACCACTCTGACATTCACCATGAGTAAACATACCCCATAACTACTAGAACAATGCCATGACCGCTCTGACACACACCACGACTAAGCATACCCCACAAGTACTAGAGGATGACTGCTCTGACACACACCACGACTAAGCATACCCCACAAGTATTAGAGGATGCACTATGACCGCTCTGACATGCACCACGACTAAACATACCCCACAACAACTAGAAGATGCACTATGACCGCTCTGATACGCACCATGACTAGACATACCCCACAGCTACTAGAAGATGCACCACGACCGCTCTGACACACACCATGGCTAAACATACCCCACAACGACTAGAAGATGCACCACAGCCACTCTGACAAGCACCATGACTAAACATACCCCACAATTACTAGAAAATGCACCATGATCGTTCTGACATGCACTACGAATAAACATACCAAACAACTACCAGAAGATACACCATGACTGCTCTGACACGCACCACAACTAAACATACACCACAACTACTAGAGGATGCACTATGACCGCTCTGACAGGCACCGTGACTAAACATACCACACAACTACTAGAAGATGCACCATGACTGCTCTGACACGCACCACGACTAACATACCCCACAACTACTAGAAGATGCACCACTCCGGCTCTGACATGCACCATGACTAAACATACCTCAAAACTACTAGAAGATGCACCATGACCGCTCTGACACGCACCATGACCAAACATACCCAACAGCTACTGGAAGATGCACCACAACCGCTCTGACACACACCACGACTAAACATACCCCACAACTATGAGAAGCTAGGCCACGACCGCTGGGACATGCACCATGAGTAAAAATACCCCACAACTACTAGAGGATGCACAATGACTGCTTTGACATGCACCATGACTAAATACACCCCACAACTACTAGAACAGTGCTACAACCCCTCTGACACGCATTACGACTAAACATACCCCACAACTACTAGAAGATGCACCACAACTGCTCTGACAGGCACCACGACCAAACATACCCTATAACTACGAGAAGCAGCGCCACGACGGGTGGGACATTCACCACGAGTAAACATACCCCACAACTACTAGAATTAGCGCCACAACTGCTTTGATATGCACCACGAGTAAACATACCCCACAATTACTAGAAGATGCACAACAACTATTATGAGATGCACCACGACTAAAACATACCACACAATTACTAGAAGATGCAGCATGACCGTTCGGACACGCACCACGACTAAACATACCCCACAACTACGAGAAGATGCACCATGACTGTTCTGACAGGCACCATGACTAAACATACCCTACAACTACTAGAAGATGCACCACGAACGCTGACAGGCACCATGACTAAACGTTCCTCACAACTACTAGAAGATGCACCATGACCGCTCCGACACGCACCAGGACTAAACATACCCCAAAATTACTAGAAGATGCACCATGACCGTTCTGAGACGCACTACGACTAAACATACCCCACAACTACGAGAAGATGCACCATGACTGTTCTGACAGGCACCATGACTAAACATACCTCACAACTACTAGAAGATGCACCATGTCTGCTCTGACACGCACCACGACTTAATATACCCCATAACTATTAAAAGATGCATCATGACCGCTCTAACATGCACCACCTACACGAGGTGTAAAATAACATCATGGAAAGTGGGGCTTTCCAGAAGAAGGTCATTTATATCCACATAAAAAGGAGAAATTATGGAGAGATGCTGTCGGTGAGTTTAGGAGTGGGTGATACATGCATGGGCGATGAAAGCAATATGATTCACAGAATTCAGAAAACAAGGTCCGGGAAGGACACCACGGGATAGTCACAGACTAAGAGCAAAGACAGAGCTGGAGACTTGTCTATGGGCGTGCAACAGACATGAAGACCGAGTTGGGGTCATTTTACATTCTGACATCAACATAGAGTGACCAGATTTTCAGAATGAAAAACCGGCACACAGCCATCGAAATAGGACTATGTTTTGGCTATGGCCGGATTATGGTCATGGAAGGATATATCTATCTATATATATATATATATATATATATATATATATATATATATATATATATTCACTGAAAAAACCATAGGTTATAGACCATATATAGTTAGGAATTAGCATTTACAAAACCTTATTTTACTCACACAAAACCATTGAAATTCGCATATATAGTTAGTTGCACTAACTATATATCGCGCACCCGCAATCCACTGCTGATCATGTCACATATTACATCATTCATGACATGATCAGTGACATCACTGATGACATCACTGATTGGTTTTGTGTGAGTAAAATAAGGTTTTGTAAATGCTAATTCCTAACTATATATGGTCTATAACCTATGGGTTTTTCAGTGAATTTTCAAGGTTTTGTAAATGCTAATTCCTAACTATATATGGTCTATAACCTATGGTTTTTTCAGTGAATTTCAATGGTTTTTTAATAGCAAATATCAAAAGCTGTAAAATGTATTCTTCTTTTAAAGGAAAAATATATTTTATATGTATTTAATATAATTTTTTTTATGTATATCCATTTTTTGAGGAAACAAATTTATCAACTATCATGCTGAAGAAGAGTGTGGGGGAAAAAAAACAAAGAGGAGGACTAAGAGGAAAGAACAATCAGTTCAAAAATACAATTGCTTTAAAGCATGAAGTGCTTTTCCACACATTTACATTTAAATAACCCATATTAGAACATACAAAATATCTACAGAGGAGACGGTGTACATTGAATTTTAGACTCTTCATTGGTACCTACATGTTGGTACTTACATCACCCACACAACACAACAGCTCTATTCAGAGCTACCCTACCTCAAAGCACTCTAAAATATTATTTTACTATTTCCCTTGGTTTTCCCCTTGTTACGCTTTCCGGAACGCTACCCGGTGCGCAGACCGGGCGCTAACCGTGCGAAAATTTGGAAAAAAAGGTGTTTTTTTTTTTACATATATGGGCCTCCTCAGCCACCCTCAGAAAACCTAGGGGGTCAGGATATGTCTCCCATGCCCCCTTATACCCATTCCTAAACTTTGTTAAATCCCCAATCTTGTGACTAAATTCGTCCGAAACACAAGATGGCGGACTCCCGTTACGCTACCGGTGAGCTACCCGGTTCGCGTACCGGGTAGCGCTTCCACCGCGAAAAATCGAAATTATTTTATTTTTTTGCCCCGCGGGCCTTTTATTAGCCACCACATCAATCCTAGGGGGTCAGGAGGGGTCTACCTTGCCCCTTTCATTCATTTCCCCCTTCGTTTATTTCCACCTCTTTTCTCTCGATCCTACCGAGAGACAAGATGGAGGCCGCTCCGGACTGTTTAGAATGTTGAGAGTCACCGGAGAGCCAATCCGCTTCTCCTCGCGAAGTTCCGTTACGCGTCTGGTACACGAACCGGGGCGCTAACAGGGACGCTGTCACAGATATATATATTTTTTTTAATGTTAATTCCCCAAAATCCACTGGAGCACATATCTTGAGACCTAGCAAAGGCACATCGGGCAAACAGTCTCTACAATATTGCCAAGTTTCATAGAAATCCATTCAGCCGTTCGAGCTAAAAGTGAGTCCAACCGCCCTATGGAAAACTCAATGTTAAAAACATGTTTTGGGACCCCCCTTTTTTCTCGGCCCCCGCTTGACGAAATCCCCCCCAAACTTTCAGGGGACGCTCAGAAACAAAATGTGCCATTTTCCTGAAAATTTCAGCCAATTCAGTCCATAAACGCCAAAGTTATTCAACATAGAATTTTGTGTATCAGAGCATCAAAGAATATGACATTCTTATCAAAAAATGGTACGATCTTCAGATGCTGGGAAAAGATGAACACCTATTCCTACGTAACAACTGTCCTATGATTCCCACCTTTTACCACCTCCCAAAGCTGCACAAAAGTAGAGATAGTCCCCCAGGATGTCCGATTATCTCCTCTATTGGCAGCCTTACAGAGAACATGTAGATAACATCCTTTTCCCTCTGGTGCTGAATCTGAAATCTTACATCAGGGACACCAAGGATTTCTTGATGAAAATACAAGATCTACAATGGAACACAGGGTATCTGCTTTTGGTGCTGGACATTACAAGCTTATACACGTGTATCGAACATCAGCATGACCTGAAAGCAATAAGACATGCTCCCGAACAGCGTCAAATGCGATTCGCTAGACACAATACGATGATTCTAGAATTTGTTGAGTTCTGTCTAACTCATAATATATTCCTGTTTGAAGAGCAAATGTATTTACAGAAGTCAGGAACGGCGATGGGCACCTGCTTTGCCCCCAGCTATGCGAACCTATTCGTGGGCCGTTGGGAGGAGCAGGTGCCCAGGAGCTGTATGGTTGGACAGGAGATGGGCACTACCGTATGTATGTATGTATGTATGTATGTATGTGTGTTCTTATATAGCGCTCGACTTACCCTTGGGCATCTCGGCGCTTGCATTGGGAGCCCGTCCTGGCTTTTCCCTGTGAGATAACCCGTACTGGGCATCCCCAAGGTGAAAGCCAGGCATCCCGCCGCGGGGGGGCTGCAGTGGAGATTAAGCAAGCTATTGCCCAGAGTTGCAGAGTGTGAACCCGTGATTCGAGTAGGCACCGAAGTGAGAATTATCGAGTCCGTGGACACTTGGGCTCAGACCCTGCCGCGTCAGGAATTGAACCCTGGTCCCGGGTCTGACCTCTGCTTCAGGGTATGCCTGCTCTAACCAGTGAGCCACACTTCTGTCTTGGCATCGTTACATCGATGATCTCTTCATTGTTTGGAACGGTAGCATTGAAACAGCTTTAGAGTACATTAAGGTACTAAACAAAAATAGCCTCAACTTGCACTTCTCAGGCTCGATTAGTCCGGTGGCAGCGGAGTATCTAGACCTGAAAGTGTTTGTTGAGGGAGAAAATTTACACACGAGTCTATTTAGAAAGGAGACTGCTGGCAATTCCACACTCTTTGCCAGCAGCAGCCATCCACCACAACTCATCAATAACATTCCTTACGGAGAGCTCTTGAGACTCCGAAGGAATTGTTCTAGAGACTCGGTTTCGAGGCGGCTGCCTTGGAATGCATTTCCCATTTCAAGATCAGGGGATATGGCGAAGATCTACTGCAAAGAACACTTAAAAGAGTCAAAAAGATCCCAAGAGGTACTTTGTTCACTGCCAAACCCATGGTGGCTGGCTGTGAGAAGGACACAAACACTAATAAAAATTAAATTTAGAATGATCACCCCCTACTCTGCCGGGGCTAATGATCTGAGAAGAATGTTAAAAAAAAAACGGGCACATTCTACAAACTGATACTGTACTCAAAGAGGATCTACCTACCAATCCACTGCTAACATTTAGTAAAGCCAGGTTGGTAGGAGACATGCTCGTCACTAGCCACCTAGAAAAACCCCTACCCAGAATGAACACCCTAAGGGACCAGAAAGGATTTTACCCTTGCGGCAGGTGCAAAGCTGTGCGGGCAGTAAGAGGGTTCTCTCATATACAATATCAGATACAGGAAAGAACATACGTATCAAAAAAGTCATCACTTGCAGTACGCAATATGCGGTTTACTGTTTGCACTGCCCATGTGGCCTTCGCTACATCGGCAGTACAATCAAAGAGTTAAAACTAAGGATATTGGAGCACCTCAGGGCCATCGATAAAGCCGACCCCAGTTATCCAGTGGCCCGTCACTTCGCTGAAGCACATGGACGGGACCGCCAACTATTACAATACTTTGTCCTTGACACCGTACCGCCAAATGTAAGGGGCGGAGACCGCCTGAGACGGCTTCATAGATTAGAATCTAGATTCATCATAGATCTTTCTACGAAATATCCAAGGGGCATGAACAGCGGGGAGGAGATGGCGTTCCATCTGGGTAAATAAAGATCATATCACTAGGGTAGTACAGTATAAAGGTAGCCCACGTTGATTATAAGAACTAATTTATCTATTTACCTTTCTGTAGGTAATGGTGATCATGTAGTCTGCAAATGATTCTTTAGATGTGCAATTTGTTTGAGTTATAGACATTTCTTTTCACTGAATTGATGAACTTGACCCGTGTACCGATACAAGTATTTTGTCTTGTTGTATTTGCTTTATGAGCAACACATTGAAGAATATGGTATACGAGCGAGAATTATTTCTGCGGTGTTATCTGGTTGCTGCTAATTGTTACTTTCAAAGTACCACCAATACTGTTTTGAAAGCATTTTTGTACATAGAATCAAATATGCAAGGGAATATAAAAATGAATTTTTAAAGTAATTTTGAATTATTACCCAGATATGCACTTTTGATGGACCAATCTTGAAAATTGGGTTGTACAGTCCGGTACAAAAAATGATATGTATGGTTGTATGTATGTATACCAGGCCGCTCGCTTGGTGTTCCACCAACCTAAACACCAGCATGTCTTCCCCCTTCTGAGGAGCCTCCACTGGCTCCCAGTGGCTAAACGGTGCTCCTTCAAACTCGGATGCACCATATTCAAATCCCTTCATAACCGCTCCCCTGAGTTAATCTCCTCCAAGCTAAAGCGATACCTCCCAACCCGCAATTTACGATCTTCTGCTGACAATCTTCTATGCATCCCATCTAACCGCCGCAAAAAACACGGCGGATTGCGCTTTTCTTTTTTAGGCCCTTCCTTCTGGAACTCCCTCCCTTCCTCCTTTCGTCACTGCCCCTCTTATGAGTTGTTCTGGAAAAACTTTAAAAACCTACCTTTTCAAAGCGGCCTTTGAGTAAAACCTTCTGCCCTGGCTCGATATGTCTGTTATGAGCGCCAAGAAACCGTCTCGGTGTACGTGCGCGGTATAAACTCTTTAACATAACATAACATATGTATTTGCACACAGATTGATTATCACATGATGAATTGAGATAGAGGACCTTAGCCGATCCACGGCTTGATTTTTCTGTTTGTTTATATCTTAAACAATTTAGATGCCATTTATACCCACTGTTTATATGAATTTGCCCATCTATGGGCTCAATTGCACACCCTGTCAATATCTTATGGGTGCATTTGTACCATTCTAAGATGGCGCCTAGAGCGACCACAGTGGGGTTGTCCTCTGTCTGTTTTCATGATTAGAAAAAATGCTTTATTAAATCACTGTGATGTATGCACTGATGTTATCCACCCTGACGAAGGCAGCACGCCGAAACGCGTCTGTGTAGAGCGCCTGCAAAATAAATCTTGCATGGTTGAAAGGACTCCTCGAGTGCTGTTGTTTTCTTCCTATGTGAAGAGAAATTGGAGCGTTATATATATATATATATATATATATATATATATAAATAACATTTCTTTGGCAAAATGAAACCCCTCATTTTGATCCTTTGCAAATTAAATGTTTTAAGTGTTAACACTTTATTCCAATCAAGATGACTTCAGGTGTGCCATACTTTTGTCATAAGTAAGACTGTTAGCGCTCTAGTTGTTCTTTAGAACACTCTGGGACATTCTGTCACTGGGCTATAGTTGGGCTACATCTGGCTGATATTTGGGCTACATTTGCTTTTTTTGTCTCTGGTGGCCATCTTTGGGCTACATTGGGCTACATTTGGGCTCTAACATATATATATAGCCCAATGTAGCCCAATATATATTTTTCAAAGTTAATTTTCGTAAAAACCACTGGAGCATATATCTTGAGACATAGCAAAGGCACATCGGGCTACCAGTCCCTAAAATTTTGCCAGGTTTTGTGGAAATCCATTCAGCCGTTCGAGCTAAAAGTGAGTCCAACCGCCCTATAGAAAACTCAATGTTAAAAACACGTTTTGGAACCCCTCTTTTTTCTCGGCCCCCGCTTGACGAAACCCCTCCAAACTTTCAGGGGACGCTCAGAAACAAAATGTGCCATTTTCCTGATAATTTCAGCCAATTCCGTCCCTCAACGCCAAAGTTATTCAACATAGAATTTTCAGAAATCCCTATTCAAAAAAAATCCTAACTATATATACCTACTGGCGACCGCCAGTAGGTAATATATAACATTTCTATGGCAAAATGAAACCCCTCATTTTGTTCCTTTGCAAATTAAATGTTTTAAGTGTTAACACTTTATTCCAATCAAGATGACTTCAGGTGTGCCATACTTTTGTCATAAGTAAGACTGGGCTATAGTTGGGCTACATCTGGCTGATATTTGGGCTACATTTGTTTTTTTTTGTCTCTGGTGGCCATCTTTGGGCTACATTGGGCTACATTTGGGCTCTAACATATATATAGCCCAATGTAGCCCAATATATATTTTTCAAAGTTAATTTTCGTAAAAAACACTGGAGCATATATCTTGAGACATAGCAAAGGCACATCGGGCTACCAGTCCCTACAATTTTGCCAGGTTTTGTGGAAATCCATTCAGCCGTTCGAGCTAAAAGTGAGTCCAACCGCCCTATGGAAAACTCAATGTTAAAAACACGTTTTGGGACCCCCCTTTTTTCTCGGCCCCCGCTTGACGAACCCCCCCAAACTTTCAGGGGACGCTCAGAAACAAAATGTGCCATTTTCCTGAAAACTTCAGCCAATTACGTCCATCAACGCCAAAGTTATTCAACATAGAATTTTCAGAAATCCCTATTAAAAAAAATCCTAACTATATATACCTACTGGCGACCGCCAGTAGGTAATATATATATATATATATTCTCCTTCCTTCTTGTGATGAGACCCAGGAGCATACTGCTAATGAGGCGATTGGAAACCTATTCACCCCTCATTAAATCCTGCTGTGCTGCACGGAGTGAGGTGAGGCAGCACAGCAGGTGGCTTTTTAAACTACTAAACTTCTTTAGTGGTGTGAAGAGAGAGCTCTTTAAACCACTCAGCTTCACTGAATGAGTACATTTCTAAAGCGCACAGCTACCACGAGAGTGCCAAGTGCTAGGCAAAAGGAGAACATCCCCACCCTACAGTTTGAACAAATGTGTTTTCACTACAACAACTTGAAAAGGAGCGTTTACTGTATTATTCTGTTTCCAGCCACAATTCAGGCAGTCCACAGTCTGGAAAAAGAAATATACAGTAAACGCTCCTTTTCAAATTGTTGTAGTTTATGTTGGTAAGTTGTGGCTGCTAGGCAGTGGGGGCCTTGAAAAGTAGAGCGTAGGATTGCCCATTATATTCAGTACAATACACTTGTGCAACTTTAGGGCCTACACTGCTGGTGCTTATTTTTTGCAAATGTGTTTTCAGTGGTTTTTTCAAAATGTACTTTTTTCTGGGATGCATCTATGTCTATGTAGGGATATTTATAAAGTGCAACGCTACTCCAAAGAGTGTCCTGGCACTAACAGATGAAGGATAGCAGTGGGAAAAGGAAGGGTTACTCCCCTGCTTATCTCGCACAGAAACGTGTGGTATCCTGCGGAACCAGAAACTCCTGGTCCGCCAGAGACCTTTTTCTCCAACCTGCACGGTTCCGGAAAAAAAAACGTTTAACCAGGCTTTCTCTGGAGCCGCTGCAAGTATATGGAACACTCTCCCGCCCGCCATCAGAAGCATCCCAGGGAAGCAAGCACAGCGAGGGGGCAGGGAAGCAAGCACAGCGAGGGGGCAGGGAAGCAAGCACAGCGAGGGGGCAGGGAAGCAAGCACGGCCAGGTGGCAGGGAAGCAAGCACAGCCAGGTTGCAGGGGAGCAAGCACAGCCAGGGGAATGGGAACCAGGGGGCGGGGGAGCAAGCACAGCCAGGGGGCGGGGAAGCAAGCACAGCCAGGGGGCGGGGAAGCAAGCAATGGCAGGGTAGCAAGCACAGCCAGGGGGCAGGGAAGCAAGCACAGCCATGTTTCCAGTGCTTGGCTATTCTGAACAAACCATTGGTATCCTGCCTGCCACTCAAACGAAAAGAACTCCCAGAATACCTTAAATAGCTAAATGAAACCTCAGAAGTAGAAACATTATGTCCTGATTACACGAGAGAGGCTGCAATTGTAACTCCGAGGGACAAATACCACTGAACTGGGAAGAAGACGGCGTACAACTATAGTGGAGGAATAACAACCTCGTACACTACTGCATACCACTGTGCTTTGGATCCAGGAACACCACAGGCCCAGGTTTGGACGCTACTTCAGAAATGCCACAGCACAGAAAGAATAACATTACCTAATGTACTTGTGTAATGTAGTTGGTGCTCACGTAAAGCACTCCAATACCTACTTTCGCCTTCTTTAAAACTGCCCAAAAATAGAAGCGGGGTTGAAGTCCTGGCAATGTGTTACAAATGCAGTTAATTAAAAAATGTTTTTTCTTGTTATTGAGGCCACAGAAACAGCCAGCCTCGAGGAGCAGCTTCAAGCATGGGGAGTAACAGTGACGGTGAGTAAGCGGTTTTCTGGGCTAGTTCTTTAGATGCTTACCGTGCAGCGGGGACGGGGCTTCGTGATAGGAGAATAAAGACTCTGCAATGGACAGAGGCTGGTAATCTATAAGAGCGGCATACGTGGCATTGTGTGAGGAGTTGGACACGAGGTGACTGACTCTGTGAAGGGAGCAGGACTTTGTGGCCATTTGAGGATCGGAAAAGCGAACGCCATAAGTGGACTGACTGGGGTTGTAATAGAAGGTTTTCGGCGCTACAAAGGGGAACCTACTCAACTGGGCATTGGGTTAAGGAGAAGTGGACTGCTCTATGAAGAAAGCGGGGTTGGGGAGTAGGTGAGACTAGGTTTTCAGGCTGTGGGCTCCCTGGGGCAATTGTTTGACGTTATCGTTAGCGAGAGCGGGACGGAGAAGAGCTGCGGGGAGGAGAGCTGCAGGCAGAGGGAAGGGGGGCCACGCACGACAACAAACCGAGACCACAGGACACCCAGATGACCAAAACAAAGACAAAAGACACGAAGAACAGCACACAGGGATGACAGGACACGGACAAGACCTACAAAGTAAACAACCAGAAAACAAAGACAAGCCACGGACGTACAAAATGCCGCTTACCTGCTAGCAAATCAAGGAAACTGAAATCGCGCAACCCACCCCTGCAAAACACACGTCCAAAATGGCCAAAACATGCCGAGAAAAAAAACAAAAAAAACATCCGCCCACCGCCGCATGACGTTCTAAAAGGGGCGGAATGAGAAAAAAATCTACGGAACGCCCACAAATCTGCTCGGAGAATAACGGACAGATCTCTCTTTCAATGCTTAGCCTCCACTTATAGAGCTAGCCAATGGAAGAGACAGGCGGGACTAAGCCCCGTACTGCTAAACAAAAGATTTCGCCTGTGCGAACACTGCTGCGCAGTGGACGCCAGGCGAAACCTAAAAAGGAGGCCAAAACATTCCTTATGGGTAAATTCCTCTCCTGAATGCTGCCTCCTACGAACACAGAGACCCTGACAAACTACCGACTAGCACCTCCCTTCGGAGTACCGAGCTACCTCATCAAGAAATCTGGGGCCTTATCTTGAGTAACTTAAATGTAAATGGTACATACGTGTCATCTACCCTTAATGTGATTCCTTGACTATTGTACACTGCTATGATCCAACGCAAAGTGCTCTGATACCCTAAGGGGTCAGGTTTGCGCTCTATAAAACAATAAACAAAACAAAACACATGAATAGAGCCAAGTTTTCAGTGTTTTCCAGAACCTGAATCTGAGTCAATGGTACCACAAATATTTTCCCAAGAGCCAAATTGTTTGGTTTGTGATGAGACTGAGGGGCGCATTGATGCCAGCAGGGTGGTGGTCAGAGGAGGAGAGTTGGTGGGTGGTGTTTGTGATACGATGGGTATAGGGAAAGTGAAGCATATATCCTCAGAGCATCTCCCCACTGATTTAAAAGCCCCCATTCCCCAGATATGAGAAATGAAAAATAAAACGGTAATAAAGTTAATTTGTTACCATTTTATCTTTGAACAGCCCCATCCTAAGGCAAGTGTCCGGATGGTGGCGGGCCGCTGTAGACTGGCAGCAGCAGAGCACAGTGATGGGCAGGGCACTTTAAGCTTAAAGTGCGCATGTCTCTTTGGCCAGCTGTCTTACGTCGGCCAGCCACACAAGCGCACTTTACACCTCTACAAGCAGGCCTTCTGTGCTCTTTGGAACGCTGCGAGGGCCCGCTCTATCCAAACCTGGCGCTGCTCTCCTGCTGATTAACTGTATGGGAGCATCGCCAGGATTGGTTAGTGGAATTGGCTGAAGGAGAGAAGTACCCCGGAGCAAAGACGTGCAGCAAGTGAGTGAGCTTTCTTTTTTTTATGTTTTAAATGTATTTTATGTGTGTGGTAATGTGCACTAAATCGCTGACATGCATTACATTACCGTTTTAATGTTACGATAATGTAATGCATGTCAACAATTTTGTTAGTGTAATTTTGGGCAGCATTCACCCACCACCCATTTGCCCACCCCACCACTCTCCGTGGGTGGCAGCTGCCACTGATATCTATCTAGTGACTGAAATGCACAATGTGTAACCAGAAAACCTGGGATTAATCCCGGCTTCCCCACTTTACTAAATTGTCTGATCCTAGTCAACTGTTTTGACTTTCCCTTCTGTTTCTTCATTACCACATAGAAAAAGACCTTGAAATGTATATGTCTTCAGGATGTGCGCTTTACAAAATCCTCTCCAGTGTTTGATTTAATAAATTATAATGTTATTCATGTATAATAATAGGAACCCAGGCCACACAGAGGATGCACAGAACAACTGACTTAACCCTTAGCTCAATATTGGCATTGTTGTCGGGGGAGGGGGATGAATGTTTTTATATTCATGTTTGAAAACTATCACTTTAAACAAATAAATACTTCTCACTGCACTGATATAATCTGATGTACTAAAGAGAAAAGGTTCTGAATGTTAATGTAATACACTTTTTGATTTTTGAAGGGATGTTATAACCTTTTTACACTTTTACTGCAAGATGTGTTTAAAATTAGTGTTCCTAAAGTTCAGAGGTGCAGGACACCCTAGTTTCTTCCTTTCTGTAACTTCTCTTAACATTTAAATTAATCGGGTTGGGGTAGTCTCTCCCTTCCTCCTCAGGGGTTCTTTGTGTAGATTCAGATGGGGCGACAGGCACACTGCAGTTTGGGGTGGCTTCTTAGTCAGCAGGGGTGCAGGGTGGGGGGTGTTGTAACGGGTTCTTGGTTGGGGGGTGGGAGGTGTGGACTCGGTTATGTTTTGTGTTCTATGTTTTCTTTTTCGCATGGTACTGTATCGCTTGTATGCATCCTTGCTCTGAGGTTCCGGGAGGGGGTGGTTTGGGAATCTTTCTGGGATGGGGGGGGGGGGTGACGTGAAAGTTCTATCCTGGAACGTTAATGGTTTGGGAGACAGGATCAAACGTGGTATTGTGCTGCAATTTATAAGACGCCATTCCCCTGATGTTGTATTACTCCAGGAAACCCATTTAATTGGCAATGCCTGTAAAGCTCTTGATCGCCGAGGTTATCGACTTGTTGCTCACGCTGGTTTTACATCTGGCTCCCGAGGGGTTGGTATAATGGTGAAATCCTCCTTAGCCCTTGAAATAGACGATGTCACACTCGACGATCGAGGTCGCTATGCTGCTGTCTCGGGGAGATGGGAAGGGAAACTGATTGTAATTGTTGCTGTCTATGTTCCCCCGGGACTGCAGGCTACCACTTATGCTGACCATGGTAAGACTCTTCTAGGGCTTCCAGATGGACTCCTGATCATAGGTGGGGATTTCAATTCGGTAATGTCGGGCGAGTGTGACCGGCTGCCCCCTAGAGTTCTGCCGTTGTCACAGATGTGGCTCACTGACTTGACGGAAACCTTCGGGTTGGTGGATGTTTGGCGGATGCTGCACCCCTCACAAACTCAGTACACTTTTCACTCTGGAGCTCATGGCAGCCTCTCAAGGATCGATTATTTCTTTATGCTAACTGCTAATTTATCCTTGGTGCGTGAAATCCGTCATCTCCCCAGGGGTATTTCTGACCATTCCCCCTTGTTACTCCAGGTTTCGGTGGGAGGTCTTTCCGGAAGCAGAGTTCCCCCTGTTCCACCCTGGCACTTTAGGAACCCTCAGCTCCGCTCGGATTTGGTTAAGGCGATCGATTGTTACTTTGATGAGAATGTGGGTTCGGTTGCTTCCCCTACGGTTTTGTGGGAGGCATTTAAAACTGTTATACGGGGTTCCGCGCTGTCCCTTATTGCAGCTGATAGGAAAGCTAGGAGGGAGGCTGTGTCGGCCCTTGAGACCGAAATAACTACGCTCGAAAGTGAGTTGGGTGGAGATGATACGCCTGCACTTTTACACTCCTTAGAACTGAAGCAGGCAGATTATAGAGCCCTTGTGACTGATGCTGCTAAGGTGATGCGTATGAATCAGCTAGGCCGTCTGTATGATGTGGGTGATAAGGCTAGCAAACTCCTGGCGTGGCTGGACAAGGCTGAAAGAATGAACCGCGTGGTGCCCGTTGTCACCAGTGAGAATGGTGAATGTGTGACTGATCCCAGGGAGATTGTTGAATGTTTCGTGGATCATTTCAGAACGGTGTACAGTTCAGTGAGTGACCGTGATGAGGCCGACTCCCGTTTACTTTTGCTCAACATTGCACTACCCTGTGTCTCAGAGGAGGACAGATTGGCTCTGGAGGCTCCTATTACAGTGGATGAGATCGCTCTTGCCATTAGGTCCTTGCGATCGGGCAAAGCGATGGGGCCCAATGGTTTGCCGATCGAGCTCTATAAACTCCGACCAGACAAAATGGCTGCTCATTTGCGCACTATGTTTCTTGATGCATTTGAGGCGGGCGTCCTTCCGTCTGAACAGCGCTTGGCTACCATAGTGGTCATTTATAAGGATGGCAAGCCCCGTGACTGCTGCACCTCTTATCGCCCCATCTCATTGCTCAACGCCGAGCCTAAAATTCTGGCCAAAGTCCTGGCTAATCCTCTATTGTCTGTAATCTGCGACCTGATCCATCCGGATCAGTCCGGTTTCATTCCCCATCGAAACACAGCTCTTAATCTTCGTAGACTCCACAGCGTTCTCGCGAGAGCTGGGACTCTCACTGAGCCTGCAGTGGTGGCCTCCCTGGATGCTACAATGGCCTTCGACACCATAGAGTGGCCATATTTGTGGGCGGCCCTTTCCAAGTTCGGGTTTGGCCCTAATTTCATTGCATGGGTGCGGCTCCTATATGAACAACCGTTAGCCCAAGTCGTGGTAAATGGCAGAGGCTCTGATCCGTTTCCATTGGGACGTGGCACCCGTCAGGGGTGCCCGCTCTCCCCACTTCTTTTTGCATTGGCATTGGAACCCCTTGCAGCATGGCTTCGATGGGAGCCCTCGATTAAAGGGATCCGGTGGGCACCGGATCTGGAGGATCGCGTCTCACTTTACGCGGACGATATCCTTCTCTATTTCACCTCACCCCAGAAGTCTTTAAACGTGCTCTTTGACGTTCTCACCTCCTTTGGTAAGAACTCCGGGCTTGTTATCAACTGGACCAAGTCATGTGTCTAGGTTATAGCAGGGGTGTTGCCTCCGCTGCCTAGTAGGTTTCCTATCCAGGTGGCAGGAGATGGTTTCAAATATTTAGGGATTTTTATTTCCATGGACTCTTCAGTGCGATACGATCGTAATCTTTACGCTCCCCTTCATCGCCTCAAGCAGGATGTACGGCGGTGGCGTGAATTACCCTTGTCTCCATTGGGTCGAGCGGCACTTTTTAAAATGATGTCGCTTCCCCGGTTTTTATATGCCTTGCAGAACTTTTTCGATCCTGTCCCCGCTCGCTATTTCCGTGATATTGAAGGCCTACAGAAGCAATTGATTTGGGACGGGCGAGCCCGTATCGCCCTATCAAAACTTACGCTTCCCTGGTATGATGGCGGTATTGCTCTGCCTGACATCAGACGATATTACTGGGCCTCACAATTAAGTGCAATTAACCATGTGACGTATTCCCCGGGACCCGCTCCCGCTTTCGCTATGGATAAATTCCTGTTGCCGGGCGGCAACTTCAATAGAGCTCTATACTCGAAGTCATCACTCCGTCTCTTGACTGGTCCCACGAAATGTGCCGTGCGTGCCTTTAAGGATGCGAATGTGGCTACAGGTTGGGGCGATAGATTGACGCGTGTGACCCCGCTGTATGATTCTGAACGGCTGGGTAACCTGTGGCGGACAAAAGGGTTTGATAAATGGGATATGATTGGGATTAGCAAGGTGGAGGATCTTTGGGCCAGAGGAACAGTGAAATCCTTTGAGGCTCTAAAGGTAGAATATCAATTGGATGACAAGGGGTATTTTCGTTATCTTCAGGTGCGGCATGCCCTGTTCTCTGCCTTTCCCCCCGGGACTGACATCCCCCAGTCGTCCCCGTTGGAAGATCGTATTCTTGACGGCCATGTCCCGGACAGTACGATTTCCTTAATTTATAAAAAACGTATTAACAATAGGGCTGACCTTCTGGTGAAGCTTCGGGCCTCCTGGGTGGCGGATGGGCTCGAACTGGATGACGAAGACTGGCAAATGGCTATTTCTTCCCCTAAGGAGGTGGCTATTCCGGCTCGGCTCCGTTTTGTGCAACTAAAGATCCTCCATTGTGTCTATGTGACTGGTATGCATCTGGTACGAATGGGACTCGCGACAGATGGATTGTGTAGGCGTGGCTGTGGTATGAACGGTACCTTTTTTCATATTTTGTGGGAATGCCTGGTTGTTTCTGCTTTCTGGTCTAGGATCCACGATGTAATGGGACGTGTTACTGGGGTCCCCCTCCTTCCTGAGGCGAGGCGCTGCCTGCTTAATGTGTGGGAGACTACGGACTGTACGGCCGCTCAGACCTTCTGGATCACCCTGGGCAATATGGTTGCCAAAAGGGACATAGCGCAACTTTGGGGCTCCCACAGGCCGCCTGGACTCAGTGCTTGGAAAGATAACATGGATTGGTGCATGTTTCGAGAGAAGACGGTGTATGAGGCTCGGGGTCGTCCTAGGAAGTGGAGTAGAATCTGGGCGCAATGGAATGAGTACCGGGGTGACATTTGTACCCCGCCACTTGATTACGCCGACGCCATTCCCTCCTCCCCATAGTTGACGTTCCTTTCATTAGCTTCCATTCTTGATCCCCTTTCATCGTTCCCCTCCCCTAGTGGACTTGCCTCCATTCTTATATATTGTTTCCCGCTTTTCCTCCCCTCCCGTGAACTTGCCATTGCTTTACCATGTGTTTGTTTTTGTTGTTTGTTTAACTCCGACAAAAGTACAAAATTGAACCTCAGTATCCTCTGATTGTTGCTTTATGCACTACACCATAATAGTGCGCGAAGCGGCCTTCTCCGCAGTATAATGTGATGTACTCTTTGCTCTTTTGTCATAGCGGCCGGCCCGAAGGGGTTGTAGGCAGACACTGTGTACTGTGCATTTGATAAATAAAGGTTTTAAAAAAAAAAAAACACATTTAAATTAATGATTGCCTGTTTGTTTAACATCTTGTTAATATTAGTGCTGAGTCGAGTAAACAGCAGCCCAGCACTGCTGTTAATTGGGGAACGGAGGGGGGGCTCTTATAAAGATCAGGAGAGCCAAATACGCCCCCGGGCAGTACTTTGAGTATCAGTGTTCTAAACCCACAGTGGTTACTTGCACTTTCATCCTCGCGAGATCAAGAAAATGAGTATGATCGACTTGGCCAATAATAAACATGAATGAATGAGTACATTTCTAAAGCACGCAGCTACCACAAGAATGTCAGGAGCTAGGCAAATGGCTGAAAGGAGAACATCAACCACCCTACCGTCTGAACAAATGTGTTTTCTTTTTTTTTTTTTTTTAAATATATTTTTTTATTTCCACACTTTGCACATTGCACATTATACAATTAAACATTTCATATTAATCGTATGTAAAATGAAAACAAAGAAATAAATCATTCTATTATATATACAGTACATCTTTTAACTCTTCATTACAATAAGAAAAAATGTAAGTCTTACTGCGAACCCATATTCTCTTTCCATCTAGATATAGGTTCCCAGATTCTCAAACCTCTAATTTTACCCCTTACCCCTTTCCGAGCATATATAGATTTTTCCAGATTATAAGCCGCTAATAAATTAGCCAACCAATTTTGCATGACAGGTGGATTTTTATCGAGCCATGCTCTAGCTATAGTCAATCTGTAGACTGCGGCAGCCACAAAGATAAATTCTCTCTGTGCAGTTCCCCTGTCAGGGTCTATCCCCAGCAATAACAATGGGGGGGTAAGGGTTATTTGTATATCCAGTGATCCATTTAAGAAGTGTTCTATATTTCCAATCAGGGTATACAGTTGTGGACAGGTATCAAAGACATGAACTATATCTGCCTCGAGGAAGTTGCACCTCGGGCAGGTGATACCAGTAGTGCCTCCCCATTTAGCTATTCTTGCTGGGGTAAAATATAATAAGTACAAAGTTTTGTAGTGCTGGGATTGAAGGGGAGCAGAACACAGTATCATACGAGCAAGTTCAAGTGACTCCTGAAATATTTCATTCGGTATGCTCAATTTATCTACCCATTTGTTACAGTACTTTTCCATATCATCTACTTTCCCTTTCACCAAACATGCATACAAACTCCTAATTGTACAGTCTGCAGAGACTTGTATTTTCTCCATAATTTCGTTTTTTTGGTACCCTGCGGGTCCTCCTTGTTTATTACTCAAAAAGCTCCTAACCTGGAGACATTTGAAAAACGACCTCCTATCAATATCGTATTTCGCCGTAAGGTCTGTAAACTGTACTCTCTCTTCCGTATCCCTCAAATCCCCAATCTGTACTATTCCTCGTTCAGCCCAACTAGCCATTGTACTGTCAGCGAAGACTGCCGCAGGAAATGACCTATTCTTATATAACCTAGTATATCTATTGAACCTTCCAAGCCCTGTCTTTTTTAAAAAAGCATTCCAAATTCTGACTGCTGCATTAAGTGTTTTAAATCTGGTCCTTTTGTAATACCCATAATCCGTGCATTTTAAGAAGCAATTTTCTGCTTCCTCCCCTAGAACAGCCGCATAAATTTCTGTAGACATGGTTGTCACTTTTTGCTCATTACCACCCCCTCTTATTAACCCCTGCATATATTGTAGGGCAGCCGCAAATAATACATCCTAAAATCAGGTACTCCCCAACCCCCTCTCTCTCTCGGTAAAGCCATAAATCTGTAAGCCCTTCTGGTCTTGCCCTGTGCCCAAATAAATCTATTCAAAATAATCTCTAATGAATTGAACCATTTAGTTTAAAAAAAAAGGGGGATAGCTCTAAACAGGTAGAGGAACTTGGGGAGGATTAGCATTTGAATAACATTAGTAGTACCTACCAAGGATAAATGCAGATTGTTTAGCCTTTCCAAATCAGTTTTAACCTTTGATAATAGGGGGCAATATTGTTTTCAACAATGTTATCTAAGTCTGATGAGATAGCCACCCCTAAATAAATTGCTGAGGTAACCACCCGTGGGTCATTGCAGCTAGAGTGTGCATTTTCTACAATCTGCGTCTTTGATTTGTTAAGACTATATCCAGAAATTTGTCCAAACAACTCAGCTTCACCTTCGACTTCACTAATTGACAAATGAGGATCTGGAGTAAGTATTGCCACATCATCGGCATAGGCCAGTGATTTGACCACACAACCATTCACCCTCACAGGCGGGATCAGTGGGTTAACTTCGAGCCTACGGAGCAGTGGTTCTAAATAAAGTGCAAACAACAAAGGAGATGAGGGGCACCCTTGTCTCGTCCCCCTGCTGATTTTAACATCTGCCGAGTACCCTCTATTAACTCTTATTTTAGCCGCGGGCTCCTTATACAACGCCTGTATAGCCCTAATGAATCCTTCTCCTATCCCAGTCCACCTCATAGTTTGCCATAAGTACTCCTAGGAGACCCTATCGAATGCCTTTTCAGCATCTAAGAAAAGCGCTGCCATAGGGTCTCCCAGGTTACCTGCCGCGCCGAACATAGTTACTACCGTCCTAATATGCTGCGTTGTCCCTTTACCGGGGATAAATCCATGTTGGGTAGGATTTACCAAGCTCTCAATGATCCCTGACAACCTTGTGGCTAAGATTTTAGAGTATACTTTAACATCAGCGTTCATCAGTGGATTTCAGCATCTCAAAATCATGCTTCTTAGTCTTTAAGGCTGGAGAGGGGAAAGGTGCGACTGCTCACAGCAATCCAGCGTCGGCCATCTTGCCTCAAAATTGACTTTTCTATAAGAACAAATGTGTTTTCAGTTGTTTTCGAAATATGTGTTTTTGGACGGCATCTGAGTGGAAGAGGGAGCTTGTGCCAGTACTTGACACACGTTCAAGAAGGACCTCAAGACTGGGCTCTTCGACTGATCCCAGGGCCGGCTCTAGGCATGTGCAAGCTGTGCACCTGCACAGGGCCACCAAACCCCAGGGGCCACCACGCCAATATATATTAATCCTCTGAGGATGGATACATATTTGCGTGGTGGCCCCTGGCAGGGATTTGGTGGTCTCCGGCTCTATTCCACTTCTAAACTCCCTGACCCCCTCCCCTCTTTACTGGCCTGCGCGCTCCGCCCCGCCCGGACCCCCTCTTCCGGGCCCCCTACCTACGCTCCCTGCCCAGGGCCACCATGAGCCTAGAGCCGGCCCTGCTGATCCGGAGCTGCCCCTCTCACCTTCCCCCCCAGTGCCTTGAGACCATCACGGGTGAGTAGCATGCTTTACAAACCCCTGATTGAATAATTGACTGCCAGAACAGAGTAGGCGGTCATCAGTTATTTTGCGCCAAGATACCCGAGGGTGAAAGTGTACTTTATAATTGTGTTATGTTGTGTCATGCCATGTATTTGTAGAATGTGCGATCACCCAGGAGGGTATCTTGGCACCGATGCAGGATCAGCCGGTACTCAGCTGGGCCTGGCCCACCTGGAAAGCTGCATCTTCTGTTATTTCGCGAAGTAGGTAAAGGCACAACCGCTGGTTCTGCGTATGCGGGAGATGCGCTCAAGTAAGAGTCTGGCGGAGCGGGGGTGTCTGGTAGGTCTGTGGAAGCTGATGTGGTTGTTGAGGTACGTGGGGCCAATGTCCAGTGACTGAACACAAAATGATGCCCCCTCCCCCTGCAGAATGTGATGAGGCGCCTCGAGTCTTGAATATCTTACAGATATACATTGGTCTTGGGCTGAACGGGGGCCGCTGAAGGATAGGGGGCCCACCTGCCCCGCAGGGGCTGAGCTGCACCCTTGCCAATGTTGTGTAAGGCTTTAAAGTGTGCGTGAGGAGTTAGAAGAGTGCTGGTCATACACACAAAAATGCCTACAATCCCGATAATAGTAAAACAGCCCAACAAGAGAGCCCAATGCAGGAGAATCTGGAACTCACTGCCGCCTCAGCTCCGGACCACCTCCTCCTCCCAGGCCTTCAAAACTGACCTCAAAGTTCTCCTCCTTCAAAGAGACGTCCAAATGTAATTCATGCCCTCTCTATTATCTGAAGGAAGACCTTTTATTATAGAAAATTCTATTTTCCATGACTATGGAAGTGCCTTCCCAGTGTGTTCTTCTGGTTGGAGTGTCTGACATGTATTGCAGTATTATCCTTCTAACTGTGTTTGGTACTCTTTTGTAACATGCACACGTCACTTTTCTCTTGTAACACACTGTTTGCTACCTCTTACATTTTGTTTGCTTTTGATACTTGCACAAGTGCCACCATTGCCTACGTAACGTTTGTTCTTGTATTTGAATTTCTGTCATGTATTGCAGTATTTTACCTCCACTTGTACTTTGGACGCTTTTGTAACCTGCACATATGTCACTTTTTTCTCCTGTAATGCACCGTTTGCTACCTCTTGCATTTGTTGGCTCACGATTGTCACTTTTGCCTCATCTAACTTACCGTTTGCTTTTGTAATTTGTTCACTTGTAATGTTCTCATGTATCAATTCTGTTCCTATTGGGAAGCGCTCTGACACCTTCGGGTAAAGTCCGCGCTATATAAAAACGCATAAATAAATAAATAAATAAATTAATTAATACATAAATACTGTAATGGCCTGAGTTTGTCTCTGTGTGCAGAAGAGGGGGTCTCTAGTCAGGTGCCCCCGCCCCCCTCCGCTTTGTGGGTACCACTGTATTTAGATGACTTTGAGCCTCGCGTTATCTTGAATCTGTGTGCACAGACAGCGACCCCCCAGAGCAGCCTTCCAGATGTGGTCGAGGCCCGGCCCCTGCTGCAGCGGTGCATGTCCGCGATGCAGCATCCAGCTTCATAAACACCCCTCTCACCACTACGGGCTCTGACGCCTGCCCTGCCTTGAGCCAGCTGAAGGTGGCGCTGCTGCAAGTTCAAACGTGCTGGTGAGACGCGAAATGGAAAGACAACACCGAGGGTTAATGCGCCTCCTGCAGAGTGCTGCGTGCAAACGCATTCCAGGGAGAAACTCAGCATTTCATCCTTTTGATCTCGTTAAAATAAGTATTGCTGCCCAGAGTGACTGCTACTGTTACTGCAAAGCTTACACATCGTACTGAGTTTTAATATATGAATAAGGATTTTTAAATTCAAATTCTTTATTAAATTTTTTTCAAAAAATATAACAAAATAAACGAACGAGTGACACGTTTAGGGTACTGAGCAAAATGAAAATGGGTGGCAACAATATAACCTAGAAACCTATAACCAATGCAAATGACCAAAATTATAATTCCATAACCTGTAACCCCAAGATGAAAAATGTATATAAAACCAATCGAAAAAGAAATAAAGAGGAAAGGGCAGAACGGAAAAGAGAGAAAAAGAAGTGAAAGAAGAAAAAGAAGTACAAGAGGGAAAAGAAGTAAAAGAGGGAAAAGGAGGAAAGAGAAAGCCTATACAGAGAACAACAGGAGCATCCTATAATGAAAAAACCTATAGGGATTTAATAGGCCTACACAAGTTCTAAAAATCACAATAATGTGCCAGTTTATGGGATTGATAAGGCGGTGGCCATTTCATAGGGAAGTACTTCGGGCTCTTGCATCACCTGAGCAGCCCTGCGGGGTACCTGCAATGGAAGGCCCTGGGGTCAGCTTCTTACTCCCCCCGCAGGTGTCGGGGGCGGAGCCTCCTCTTACCTGTTCTGCCAGCCCTGCAGGAGGTTGGTGTACTTGCTGAGCACTCCCTCCAGCGCCTGCTGGTGCTCCTTGGCCCCGGTGCTGCCACCCCCGGGCCCCAGGGCGCCGTCTCCGGTGCCGGCTCCGTTCAGCCTCCCCACCACGGCCTGCAGCCGGCCGGCCCCGGACACCCTGCGGCTCCCGCCGCCGCCGGAGGAGGAGGGCGACGAGCCGGCCGATGTGGCCCGGCTGCTGCTCCGGCTGCTGCTGCCGCTGCCCGGGCTGGACTGGGGCTTCTCCATGGGGGGCTCCCGGCCTCCTCCTAGGGAGGGGGCAGCTGCAGGGGGCTCTCTGTGGCTGAAGAACGCATAGATGGGGGCCGTGGAGACCAAGGCTCCCTCGCTGTCGGCCCTGGGGCTTTTAAATGAGAAATGCCCCTCTCCGCCCCCCGGGAGGCTTCAGAGCAGGTCCTGCTTCAATACAACAACTCCCAGCTCTTCCGTTCCTGCAGCATTCACTCCCTCCACGCTGCAAGAAACATTCAAAGTGAGTTCCTGCAGCTCTGCCCTGGAAACTTCCTGCGAATATTTGAGCCGCACAGCAGTTCCTTTGGCTATGCTCGGACCCTTGACAGCAGTCCCTGCAGGTGTGCTCGGATCCCTGACAGCAGTCCCTGCAGGTGTGCTCGGATCCCTGACAGCAGTCCCTGCAGGTGTGCCTGGATCCCTGACTGCAGTTCCTGCAACAATACACCTCAACTGCTTGGGATATTCAGAGTCAGCTGCGGACGCTCTGCGTTGGTCTGTTCCTGCGTGTCTGCTTCTGTCCCCTCGGGCAGGTCTCCGTGTTGAACAGCACTCGCAGCAGCGGCTGTCCCTGCAGCACTCCCTTCCTGCCACTAGATATATTCAGGTTCAGGCGTGCAGCTCTGCCGCGGCTCGCCCCTGCAGGTCTGTGAGCTGGACAGTAGTTCCTGCAGTTCCGCTTTCACCTGTTCCTGCCGATCCACTGACATCCGTTCCTGCAGCTCAGTTCTCTGCGGCACGTCCCTGCTGCTTGGAAGCCCCAACGTCTCCCCTGAAACTTATCCGGGTTGACAGTCGCCAAGTCAGGCACAGTTCCTGCCGCCTCGCCCCTGCGCGGGGCACTCTGGAGCGTCAGGTCCTGCAGCGCCCAGAGGCGGTTCCTGCGGGTCTTCTGATCTGCAGCCCATCAGAGAGACAGCCCCCGCTGCCCCTCGTGTGTGCGGTGCGTCTGCACCATCTCCCGTGTCCTGCGGCACTCCTGTGACTTTACACACCCTCTCATGTGCCGCGGGCACCCCGAGTCTTCCGGGCACCCCTGGGGCGCTTTAATGATACCTCAAAGCTCATGAGTGATGGGATCACCCTAGGACCTGCCCCTGCAGCCCCCTTCTGGCCGCTGCGGGGATTCCCAGGCTGTGGTGCCCGATGCAGAACACTCCCAACTTAGCTTCTAGTTCTGTTCAGTTCCCAGGTTTGGCTCATAGCGCCTCTACACTTACAGGCTACTAGCGCCTCTCCAGTCCCAGGCTTGGCTCCTAGCGCCTCTTCTCTCATAGGCTTGGTTCCTAGCGCCTCTTCTCTCACAGGCTCCTAGCGCCTTTCAGTCCCAGGCTTGGCTCCTAGCGCCTCTTATCTCACAGGCTTGATCCCCAGCTCCTTTGCAGCCCTTGACTCGACTCCCAGCTCCGGCCTCCCCACCGGTTCACTCCCCGCCTCCGCTGCGTGCAGTTGCACTCTCCCTGCGGTGGGAGTGTTTGTGTGTCTGATGACTCTTCCTGTAGTGCCGAGGGAGGCAGCTCCTGGGGCCGTCCCTCGCCTGAGCACGCACACCCACTCACCCCGAGACGCACTCTCACTCTCTGGCGCCTGTGAGTGGCTGAGCGCCGAGGCATGCCGCTGGAGGCTCCCGGGGAGGGCGCTCTCCGCAGCCCTCCCCTTCGCGTCCTCATGCCTGCCTCTTCCCAGCCCACTCGGCGTGAGGAGGGAATCTCCGTGCTGTCACTCACGCACCGGTCCTCCCCCTGGTCTGCACATCAGGTGCCTCGCCGTCACCACCCACGCAGCCTCTCCCTCCCCTCTCCAGGGCGAGAATCCCAGCGCGCCCTCATCCAAACCCTTCCCACACCTCTCACGCCTGCCTGCCCCCGTGACCTCCCCCTCCGGTGCCAATCGATGCCCATGCAAATATAATATCACTGCTTGCTTTCCTACCTCATCTCCCCCCCGTGACCCCTCACTGTCCCCACCCAAGCCCCCCTCCCCCTGTACCTCGGTGTCACCTCCTCTACCCATGCCACCAGCCAGCTCGCCCCTGCATCTACCCTGCGCCTCCATCTTCCATCCTTTGTCGCCCCCCATGTGCACCATCACCCACCGCTCTCTTCCTGTGTCTATCTGGAATGGTAACTTTAGCCTACCCTCACCCACCCCCTCCTAGTTCCCCAGGCTTTCTTTCCCATGGCTGCCTCTCGTCCTGGTGATATCCAAGATTTATCGTTTATCACCCCTCGGTCGATTTCCCCCTATTTCATCTCTTTATTCTGTTTCTGTAAGATTTTCTGCAAGAAACTGATTATTATTGCGGGTGGGTGACTACCCACCTCAATGAATAATGAGTACCCCTGTCTGGGTGAACCCTCAAAGTCACTAAATTACCATGAGCTCGACCCCCCCCCCCCCCACCCCCTTAGCTATGGCACCCAGCAGGCTGGACTAACAGTAGAGCAATCTGTTGAGTGTGTATGCAGCGCCCAAACAGTATTAAAGCCAAAGTACAAAACAATAAAAGTCCAGAACTGAATTATAACAGTAGAATAAATTCTATAAAAGCATTAGAACATTTCAATAAGGGGAATCAGAGATATGATTTTTAAAAGTTTTATGCATAAATACTGCCAAAAAGCACTAAGTGAAAATGATAATGGTTTGAGTTTGACCACAACATAGGTGCAATTAGAGGGTTACTTCGATTTAGCACAGGTCGGATACACCAACCAGGCTAGCGCTGGTCATTGATTGTACCTAGTAGCTTTGGGCCAGATGTAGGTGGCCAAATACGATCACTAACGCTGAAATTCGCAGTCTTTCAGCGTTTGCGATCAGTATTTGGCTGTGAGCAATGTAGGTGAGTTTGAACCTACTACCAAAATAATGAATTGCAAAATTGCGATCCCTTATTTTGCTATTGCATTTAAGGAATCGTAAATTGCGATTCCTTAAATGCAATGTAAGTGGCACATAAGAAAGGGCACTTTAACCTTAAGGAATCGCTAATTACCACTAACTTAAAGTTGGCGGTATTTAGCGATTTCCTTTAAAAAAACACTTTTTTACTTTTTTAAAGTGACATGTGGCACAGATTCATGCCCTCAGGGCATGTATTGTTGTGAATGTATCTAGGACCCTAATTAAATATTCCTGATTCATGCCTTCATGTGGTTATGATAAATCGTGTCCTAATGAAGACATACGAATCTTGCCCATATTCAGTCATAGCCCACACAGCCCAAATACGGCAAGGCTACTTCCTTAGATTGCTAGAGAGCACAACGAGTTCTTTCGACACACCAAACCTTCAGCAACCTGGGAATTCCCCATAACTTTGTTTTGATTTGTCACTGAACTCCTGCGAGCACTAAAGGAACAGTCAGTTCTTAGTGACATCTTTTATTGACGTCTTATGTCCAACTTTACGTCAAACACGGCACCTTCCAGGTATAAATATACCAACACTTGCCTTAAGCAACACACGGTGGTGTGGAGCAGAGCGGCTATCTACTTATCCGAAGCCCAGCTGATGCGAGAGCCGAAGGAAGTCGCCCCTTCCCTTTGACACACTGGAGAAGCTGCCTTTTCTCATGCTGACAAATCCAGCTCCGGTGTTTCCAGTCACCTTTGCGGGTTACTGGGAGATCGAGTCCTAAGAAACGAGATACAAGACCTCCTTCATTCTGTAACGAAGGTACAGAGCTGATTCAAACCTTAAAGAGAATTCTTGATTCAGATTCTTGGCAAAAACCCAACTTAACTTAAAACTGCAACTTACTTACTCCTTCCCACATATTAGGCTTAGGTCAGGTACACCGGGGTAGGCGTATCTTAGAAGCACCAGTTGAGTTTGTTAGTCAATGTTTTTATGTATGTAAATATTTTATCCATTTTAAAGTATCATATGGCTAAGAAACCATATCAATGCTTTTACAGTATTATTTTATAATACTCCTTTTACTGTACGCACTTTACTTTATGATAAGTATTGCAATTGTGGCAATTCATTTCTCTTGCATGAGAAAGAAGACTGCTCAATAAAATAACACCTTTTATTGAAAACGCCCGTCTTTCTATTTCTCTGCACACTGGTGAAATTAAGCATGCACGATTGACTGAGTGAAATAGCTGTCTATTGTTTTCACACGACTCTGGAGATACACTCCTTATTCTGGGGGAGCAAAGTTGTCATGTTATATGGTTGTCAGAAGCTAATCCCTTCTTGTCTAAATCAGGGAAGTTAACCCCTCCCTATTCATTCAAGAAAGTTTCTAGTGACCTCTGAGCTAGCTGGCAAACACTAATTAAGTCTAACATAGTCAGTAGAGACCTAGATGACCTCAGTCCTACGTCTACACTGCTGTTTATGTTATTCCAATGCGCAGAGCCTATTGGGAATATAGGAACTACACTACATGGCGCCCAACGTTTGATAAGGCGATAATCTAACGCAAGATACTAGAGTAACTCAGTCGTGCTTTTCACACAGACCCCTTTCTCCCGTAAAAACTCCAATAGACGTCTGGAGTGGGTGAAAGGTTAATATCCGCCGAAACTTAGTAGGATGAGAATCCTATGTATTAGTTTACGGTATAGTCAATGTTGAAGGATACAGTGTTCCAAAATATTGTGCACCTAATCTTTGTTTCCTTGAAACTTGATCTGCAACAAAAAACCTTTCTGTCAGTAAAAATGTCAGACAGTGAGGATGAAAGGGAAAGAGTTAGACTATCAGCTCAACTCATAGCGGAGGACACAGTCGTCCAAAATACAGAACCGGATGCAATACTCATCCCGGTCAATATAAGAAAAACCATAACTATAAAACTTATAGAAAATGGGGTATCACCGAGAGGTGGTACAGTTGTATTTGTGGTAGGGGCACATGAGTATCGGCAGACAGAGGTATTCTATTCCTGGATAACTTTTCCAGCAGCACATACTGTGACACGTGAGTTCCACTATTATAAAGTAGCGGAATCTCCAGCGGAATACTCTCCTTTCGAGGAAATTAAAATTCCACTAACATACCAAGAGCACCTGCTCTTATTTAATGGCGCCCTAAAACATCAAAATCACATTACCAGGCTCGGTCCACTAGGTAGACCAGGAGCCATGTGGCCGGTTCTAGCCAGCTACACACCACACCCGGACATTGAAACAATGTCAAACGAAGAACTCTTAGTTAAAATAAAAGAATTAACAAAAGCATATAGAGATTTAGTTCAAATTACACTTGACAGTACAAACTACCGATTAGACCAACTAATTGAAAATCCTGAAAAAACCTTTATTAAAAACAATCTCAATTATCAGAAGAAGAAATGGGAGGGTAATAAACAAACTACTCCCAGAGAAAAACAATTTCTGTCCAGAGGAAGGTCTCCCCAACGGAGAAATAAATCTCCAGGAGGAGGGGACAAGTCTCCCCAAAGGGAGCCCTCTGAAAAAAGATATAACCTTAGAGATAGGCATAAATTAAGAAAACCTGACAGATATCAATATATTGATACACGTCCCTCTCGATCTTTTCAGACTTCCTCCCAGAAATCGGAAAGAAGAGGATGGTCAGAACATAAGGAAGAGCACTCAAGTCCAAAGACAAAGAACCTGCTCATCAAAGAAAAAAAATCACAATTTCCCAGAAAGAAGGTAGCAAGTATTAAAATTAAACATGCCGAGAATCCTGAGGACACAACTGAAAAACGGAGAGTGGGCCCAGACAATGTTAGACAGCGCAGCAGAAGTGACCATAGCTCGCAAGATCCTGATGAATCTTCTGAAGACAGTGGACACGAATGAATACATTCAGGTGGAAACTGCAGACAAGCGAGTTAGCGTGACCCATAAACTATATGAAATAACATTACGTATAGTGAAGAACTGGGATGTCAAATACCCAGCGGCGCCAGGGACATGCCTAAAGTCCTCTGGGTTCCATTGCCTTGGTATACAGAGACACGGAATACTTCTAGGTGGCGTCAGAGATCAAATTTATTAGCTGCAGCTAGTAGCAGAAATCCCAGCAATACAACACGGTGTACAACTCAAGAAACTGCTCAATTTTACTAAGGCGAGACATCCCTATTTATACACAAAAAGGTACATTTAAAATGCACGCCCCTGCACCAAAATTCAACCAATAGAAAATACATGACATCACACAGCATCATATAGTAAAGCTAATTTTACAGTGTCCCAACCCACAAGTTAATATTTAGGCATATCTAAATAATAACCTGGAAGGCCCGGACAAACCCTTAATTGAAAGCGTAACCCATGAAATGAAGAAACAGTAAAGAAAAGTAGTTGCATATAATGTGCAAGATAACAGAAACGTAAAGAAACTTAAAAGTTAACAAATGTCTTGAATGGTGATTGGGAACGTGGATAACGATCTTGCAGGGTAATTGGCTTGGCAGGGTCAATTCCAGGTGAAAGGCCAGCTTCTGAAATTAACTCCAGCGCACGAAGAAAACCTTAGTTAATGTATACATGACCCACAAAAGGTCAGACTGCTTTGCTCGCAGACTAACTCCTGAGGCCTACCTAAAAGGCAACACCAGATGGCAGTCACGACGCATGGCAAAAACCCATGTTTAGAAAAGAAAGTCGTAAGGAAAGAAACAATTTAGATATTGTTTAGGATAAGATATGTGCAAGGAAACGAAAGGTTAACAAGCTCCTGAACAGTGATTTAAAAACTCAGACAACGATCAGCTAGTGAAACTGGTTTTGCAAAAGGTCAGTTTCAGGTGAAAAGGGTCACTCTCTCTGCAGTTCATTCAGAGTCAGAAAAACCCAAGTTCATATATGCACAGACTCAGAAGGCCAGGCCACTTGTTCGTTGGGCCTACTTCACAAGCCTACGTGAGGGCAAGACTAAAATGGAGTCAAGTTTGAGAATTACAGAACCACAATAGAGGGAGATAAAACTAGGAAAATAAAAGGTCTCTTTTGGGAAAATCTTTCTAAAGGCTATGACATCCTGTTAGCTGAAAAAGACTGGCCACCAGAGTTTGTCAGGGAGTGCCCTCATGGCGAAGAAATGATTATGCCTGCCTTCTCAAATCATGTCCCGATTCATAAAAAATACACATTTGCAAGAAAATGGGCAGTGGCCCAAGTTCCTGCTTTATATAAAAATCATGTAGGATGGGATGAGGACTCTCCTCACCACAAAAAACAGTTAAAAAATCAACCTACTGCACAAAGGCAATACCCAGTTAAACAAGAAGCTAAAAAGCATGTCAGGGAGATCTTAGATCAACTTGAATATCAAGAGGTGATTGAAGCATGCACCTCACAAATGAATAATCCTTTGTTTCCTGTCTCCAAGCCAGACGATTCATATTGTCTACTTTTGGACTACAGACATTTAAACTCCTGCTGTAAAACTTTTGCAGTCCAAAACTCTCACAGTGTAGCACTAATGAATAACATTGTGCGCAAAAAATATAAAACGACATTAGATATCTCTAATGGATTCTTCTGTCAAAACATTGCACTGAAAGCAGGTATTTGACCGCTTTCTCAATAATGGGGTCGCAAAAACAATTTTGCCGACTCCCACAGGGATTCAAGAATAGCCCAGGATTATTATCAGCAAGGGTAACAGAATTACTACAAATGTATGATGATGAGGCATTATCCTATGTCGATGACATCTATCTTACAGACGATGACCTGGAGACTCACTTGAAAAGAGTGAACACCATAATACTTGGGTTCGCACCGGAAGGTTACAAATTCAACTTTAAAAAGTCAAGAATAGCCCATCTAACTGTCTTATTTTTAGAATATGAATGATCAAGTGAAGGCAAAAGCCTAGCAGACAATTTCTTAGAGAAATGTGCAGTACTCCAAGCACCTAAAACGCTGAAGAATTTACAATCAATACTAAGTTTCCTGAATTTCGGAAGAACATACATTCTAAATTATGCAGAGAGGGTTAAACCTCTCTACGAATTAATAAAAGCTGATTTCAAACCAAATAATTGGACTCAAAAACACACAGAAATTTTGAGATCATTACATACAGACATGTTAACTAAAACAAAACTGCAAACACGCGCAAACGAACACAATCTGGTAATCCGAGTCATCCCAGGAAGATGCGGATTCACATACCTGACCTCTAATGAGGGAGAAACGGTACCTATAGCTCAAAAATCACATTTGTACACACAGGCTGAAATGAAATTCAGTTCAACAGAAAAAATTCTGACAGCGGTTCAAACTGCTGTAGCAAGAGAAAGAGCCCTAGCACAAGGCAAGAGGATAACTGTTTTTACAGCAGAATCAGCCATTGAGGCATTGAGAGGCCCACGCAATCTAAATGCTGTGGCATTAGATCCGAAATGGATACAATGAGAAAATTCTCTTGCTGCAGAAACGTAAAACACTATTTTGATCCGAATATGAAAAAGCTAGAAAATCTGGAATATGAATATGAATGTCCTCTGCCGACCGAAATCCTGCCTCTAGAACTATACACCTGTGTAATCTACACAGACAGATATGCACAACATTTTGTTGTGGAAAAGCAAATTTACAACAACGCATGCGCGATTGTTAAAGGTCGTTGGTGCTTAGGTAAATTTAGACCAATGGTCACTAAAACAGAATCATTCAGAAACTATACAGCTCAGTGAGCTGAAATAAGATCCCTAAAGATGGCGCTTGAAAATGCCGATCGCGAATTCCCCACACTAATAGTGTGCGATTCATATTACTGCGTCCAATCTTACAATAAGAACCTGCAGACTTGGATTCAAAACAGTTACAAAGATGACACAGGTGCCACAAAAAAGCATAAAAAACTTTGGGAACAAGTAGTTCTTTTGCAGAAAGAACTACAAAAGACTCATGTGATACATACACTGAGTCATCGACGTGATGGCGTTCACGTTGCAGGGAATTCATTAGCTAATAGAGCCACAACGGCAGCTGGTCAACCGGCTTCCGTAGCCACTAAAAAGCGTTCAGAAAAACAAATAGATGGAGAAACCATGCTAGCAGTAAAAGCCTCATTAAAAGGCGACTATGCGGCATTACCTCTCAACTATCCACTCAATATACATACATAATTGATGCGAACTCCGTTCCGTTTGCTCGAATCCCTGGAGTGGGGGATAGAGTAATTTCAAACAAGAACCGGAGAATCTTCTTGATAAAAGAAGCACAAATGGGATTGGGTCTGAGACACCAAGAGATCCTGAAATCTCTGATAGAATTACAATCACAATACTGGTGGCCGGGGATGAGCGTAGAAATTTACAATTTTGCAATAAATTGTGAGGACTGCAACAGAGATCGCAGTTGTGAACCGGACCAGGCACCAGCCTAGACACCACTATTAGACAGCATCAGGCTATCTATGCGCAGACGTCCCACCGGACAAATGCGGTATCATAATTATTAAGACTAGATTCACTAAAGATGTGGCCACAGCACTCGGCTGACGCCAGAACTGTTATAAAAGATTTGCGAGTCTTTATCGGCACATACGCAATTGGCATGCTACATTCTGACCAGGGTCCTGCGTTTAGCTCTCGAGCTTACAAAGAGGCCATGAGCAGCATGGGCATTGAATTGCGGTACTCTTCTCCCTTCCATCCTGAGGGAAATGCGGTTGTGGAAAGAGAAAACCGTGACATAAAGCAATCTATAACAGCGAGGGTATTAGGTTCGGGTAATGGGTGGGTCAAACATCTAACAAGTGTCCAACGTAGTCTTAACAATCTGCCAAGAAATTCTCTAAAAGGTTTCACTCCATACGAACTATTGTTCGGCACTAGAATGAGAATCCAGGACTTAGACTGTCATACTTCAGTGGTAGAAGGAAAAACCTTTGATATCAAAGATCGTTTGACTGTTTTACAGGACTTGAATGAAACAAGTAAAAGTCTAATTAACATAATGTCTAACCCATCAACCAGTCAAGAACCACCTGTCCCAGCAAGACCTGTCTGGATTCCAAAGATTGGGGATCTGGTCAGAGAAAAGATCGCGGTGAAGAAGGAATTTGGGCCTTCTTACAGAAAAGCAGTACCCGTCTTAGCTGTCAGCGGAACAAGATCAGTAGTACTACTGCCACTTGCTAGTAAAAAGGAAAACAGAGTTGTTTCCATCGACCTGGTGAAACCACAATCATGTGGCCAATAATAAGTAGTAGGCCCAGTGGACTCCCAAGAAATAGCAGAAGACCAAATCTTGCTACAATCCAAGAGGTTCAAACTGAAAGACTAATCACTTTCGATAAACCATAAGTTACTAAAAAAGAACTATGCAACAAAGCGATGGAACTTGTGCCTCTTGAAATCCAAATTGCAACAGTTCTAGAAACACCAGTCTACAACGATGTAGCCTCGGACTATACAAATGTAACAAAAGAGAATGCAAAGATCAATGGAAATCCGGAAGCAATCCCACCAATTGACAGAACTGCATCTGGCTACTTTATCAACTTTGATGACTTTTCTGATGATCCGAGTGAACATGGAGACAAGCCAGCAACAAAAACTTTCAAAATGAAAATGAAAGAATTTTTTCATCAACTCAAAGAAACATATCTGATTTCCCCTTGGATTGAACTATGGATTGTGTTAGGTGTACTTATCCTTCTACTGTGGCTAATCCTAGTTTTAATTTTGGGTAGATTTATTACAGTACAATGGACACAGCATGTCAGAACATCAACTTGGTCCTGAAACCACACAGATCCTCTCACATAGAGAAAAGAGAACTATCATCAGTGAACATCACAGCAAACCCTATACCTGGTGGTATAGCATGGGAGAGAAGTGACTATGAAATCTATGGCCCTGTAGAGCTCCTGAAGTATCCACACCAATTCAAGATTTCATTAAGTGACTTTGTGACACCAAGTTCTTTCTCTGATGATTGGGACTTTGAGAATATTAATAATATGATGTCAGATTTAGAAATGTCAGCAACATTTACAGAACATGATTATTTACAGGGCTCATCGAATTATGAAGAGATGTACTGTTATAACCACTATGGTCATCATTATCTGCATAAGTCGGCGAATCCTAGAAATGTTTTTGCTTATAATCAGTGGGAACATTGTCCAACTCCGCCAATAGGCAGTTCGAAAATGTTTTTTGAAAAATTCCCATACTTTTCAGGGTTTAATCACACTGATCCAGAAATTTTTTATTTCAAGATGTTAAATATGACAGGAATGAAAAACATGCTGACAAATACTAAATTGATTTATTCTGAAAAATTTTATGACAAAATGTCAACATTTGGTTTTGAGTTTTGGAAAAACAACATTGAAACAAAAATCATCTGGGAACAAAAGAATGGCAGGTACAAGGTCTAGAAGCATTATTCAGATCGTGCATGATCCCAGAACAAATAATGTTCCTGGATGACACAATTCAGCAAACAACCTGTCTTGGCTTAGCTAAGATAAAAGATTTAAATAACCCGCCTATACCAAATCCTATGCCTGATAGAAACACCACTACAGATGAGAGGGTTAGACGTGTCATATATTTTAAAACAAAACAGAACAAATCCTGATTGGAAAAAATGGTTGATCTGGCCCATAGACACAAACAACTGTCAAAATAGATTCCTGAACAAAATACAGGGGTTCAAACAGAACAGGCCAGACCCTAGATATTCCTAGAGACAACATCCAGGGATAGTAACAACATATAGTGTAGGAAAACTATGCCTTGACTGGCTACAGAAATCCACACTTCCCGAAATAAAGCAACACTTACCTTTACTTAAAGAAGGTGCTGACTTGCGAGATTTCATAATGGGACCTCGCAAACAGCGTCAAAAACATTTCATATACGCCGGTATATACGCTGCTTACAATGAAGCTTGGAAATTGAAACTGCAGAAAAAATACGAGAAATTGACCGTATCAATTTGGAGAAATCACTTTCTGTAGTGGACAATGGACTCTGTCCTCCAGAATCTATTCACTGGACAGCATCGTATCATCTGCTATTGATATAATAGAGCAGGACATGCTAATGTTACAACATGGCCAGTCCCAATTACGTTCTGTGGTACAGCTAGGTTGGAAGTTGCAAAACCTGCGTTCAGGCTATGTGCCATGGCGTTTAATCAACACAACGTCATTGTTTTCTATCTTTAACCTTACGGATAAACAAATCAGTTTGGCACAAAAAGGAGCGACTATACGATACTGAGCATTGAAAAACATGAGAGATTTCCATTGACAATGTCAGAAAGACCTGTCATTGAATGTATAATACATGGTACCATTACAATCCCGATTACGACTTTTCAGTTTCAATACTGCCAAAAATATATACCAGCAGGCCTGTATGAAAGGTTGGGTAAAGGATACATCAAATCGACCTGGAATTTACCTTATACACACAAATGGTACAGTGAAGGAAAAAAAGAGGTATTTCTTAGTGGTAATGATTGTAAAAAATCACTAAGCAGTACACTCCTGTGTCAAGGTATTAACTTGCATGGGGCCTGTGAAGGTTCTTCGAACAACCTTTCATGTCATCTTCAGGGCACCCCTACTACACAGATAGAGCCATTTTTCAGACAGCTTTCCAACGGTAGCTACGTTTTAATAAGTGATCACAGCTGCTGTGGCATGGTGCCAGGAAAAGCCTATCTCGTAACTGTGACGGCCAGGGTCATTTGCTGTATGCAAGTATTGTATCCAAACAGCAATCCAGACATGGAGGCGGCAATATGGCCTTATGTGAATATCTCTTCTATTCGAATTGATACTTTAAGCAGAATGAAGTCTATTCTTTTACAGACAAATGTGCCTTTAACCTCGTCCAAAGAGACATATGACCTGCATGTTGCAAGGACAGCGGCAGAGATACATACCCTATTATTGACAAATTGCCCGGTGCATTTCGTAGAAATGTTAAGTCAAATCTTAAACATGTCAGATACCAGTAGCATCGCACATGTATTTAAGACAATTTTTTCGGGACTGCTAACACCCTTCGAAGCAGTTCTTGGCATCTTCCCGAATTTTGTGCATTCACTCTTCGGTGGCCTGCCTCTTATTTTGGGACTCGTAGCAGGAATTTTATTTTTGTTCCTCCTGCTCCGATATGGCAAGCCAAGTCACAGACAAACCTCTGGCAACGATGGAAGAAACGATCCTAGCAATACGATATCGAGACCGTATCACTAAGGTCCTCGGATTGGCCCGGCTAAGAGATCTGAATACTACCTGGTTTCTTTCATTCAGACCAATTTGGCAAAATTGCATCTTACCTGTGCTTCGATGTCTGTTATGCGAAGAAGAATGCGTGTTGGACATCTGTCTTACACTACCATCAGCAGTACCAATGGATATCGACGCTTTGCTTTGTCCTGTAACGACTCATGCAACGTGTTGTCCCCAGCGGCTACCTATTCTGATGACGGCATTCGTTGAGACTTCACCATTACGATTAAGTGGCGGTGAGGTACGAGATGAAAGCGGCACCACACAGGTACAACCTTCTGTGAACATTGCTGATCCTGACATCGATGATGGCAATGCATCGCACATATGCACTATTTCCACATTTTCGGAGTTGGCCCAACTTTCACCTACTGTGTTGGCAAATTTTTTACCGGCCTATCAGAAGTAATGTTCTCCCCTAACAACGAGAATAATATTTGAAAAAACAAGCTCACAGCGTTCCCTGAACTCTGAATTCGGCCTTCAGTTTTTGATAAACAGAACTCCAAAAAGACAGTGACACTATTTTATTTCTCCCTTCCCGAGAACGAAATTATTTTCCCCTAATTTCCAAAATATTTACCATTTTTTGGCACATGGTACTATGCTTAAAGTAGAACTATTCTTAGAGAACAGAAGTTCTATTTTTAGAGACTCTAGAGACAATATTTTGAATCAGCCTCTAGTATATGTACAATATTATATAACTTTGTGATGAAATGGTCTCGATTTTTTTCTGTATTCAGAGCCATTTCATAAATTTACTTTTTGCAAATTCATTCAGCCTATATTCATATTTGCATTTCCTGAATGATAACTCTGCTTGAAAGCGTACAGTATAATACTCATTTCGTGTATCTATACCATTTCAAATGCATTTCATTGTATTTTGGGGTGGGTTGGAAAACACATGCATATCTATATGTTTATATATTGCTTAGTATTTAGTAATGATGGACATTATACGTGGAGTGGGTGTTGTGAATGTATCTAGGACCCTAATTAAATATTCCTGATTCATGCCTTCATGCGGTTATGATAAATCATGTCCTAATGAAGACATACGAATCTTGCCCATATTCAGTCATAGCCCACGCAGCCCAAATACGGCAAGGCTACTTCCTTAGATTCCTAGAGAGCACAACGAGTTCTTTCGACACACCAAACCTTCAGCAACCTGGGAATTCCCCATAACTTTGTTTTGATTTGTCATTGAACTCCTGCAAGCACTAAAGGAACAGTCAGTTCTTAGTGACATCTTTTATTGACGTCTTATGTCCAACCTTACGTCAAACACGGCACCTTCCAGGTATAAATATACCAACACTTGCCTTAAGCAACACACGGTGGTGTGGAGCAGAGCGACTATCTACTTATCCGAAGCCCAGCTGATGCAAGAGCCGAAGGAAGCCGCCCCTCCCCTTTGACACACTGGAGAGGCTGCCTTTTCTCACGCCGAGAAATCCAGCTCTGGTGTTTCCAGTCACCTTTGCGGGTTACTGGGAGATCGAGTCCTGAGAAACGAGATACAAGACCTCCTTCATTCTGTAACCAAGGTACGGAGCTGATTCAAACCTTAGAGAGAATTCTTGATTCAGATTCTTGGCAAAAAACCCAACTTAACTTAAAACTGCAACTTACTTACTCCTTCCCACGTATTAGGCTTAGGTCAGGTACACCGGGGTAGGCGTATCTTAGAAGCACCAGTTGAGTTTGTTAGTCAATGTTTTTATATATGCAAATATTTTATCCATTTTAAAGTATCATTTGGCTAAGAAACCATATCAATGCTTTTACAGTATTATTTTATAATACTCCTTTTACTGTACGCACTTTACTTCATGATAAGTATTGCAATTGTGGGAATTCATTTCTCTTGCATGAGAAAGAAGACTGCTCAGTAAAATAACACCTTTTATTGAAAACGCCCGTCTTTCTATTTCTCTGCACCCTGGTGAAATTAAGCATGCACGATTGACTGAGTGAAATAGCTGTCTGTTGTTTTCACACGACTCTGGAGATACACTCCTTATTCTGGGGGAGCAAAGTTGTCATGTTATATGGTTGTCAGAAGCTAATCCCTTCTTGTCTAAATCAGGGAAGTAACCCCTCCCTATTCATTCGAGAAAGTTTCTAGTGACCTCTGAGCTAGCTGGCAAACACTAATTAAGTCTAACATAGTCAGTAGAGACCTAGATGACCTCAGTCCTACGTCTACACTGCTGTTTATGTTATTCCAAAGCGCAGAGCCTATTGGGAATATAGGAACTACACTACAGTATGTGCGCCACATGTGCACACGTACATTTCAGGGGTGCAACAGGGTGTCCTTTTGACACACTGGCACCCTTGAAATAGCTCCCGCTATTTGCGATTCTTTAATAGCGAATCGCAAATAGTGAATATCTTCTCATTCATTCCTATGTGCCTCCTAGCCCATAGGAATGAATAGCTAGGTATTCCTTATTAACAAATCTCAATTAGCTATTCGTTAATAACTAATATTAAGGAATCGCTAATATTTTAGCGATTCCTACCTACATTCAATTTTGCGAGTCCTTAATAGCGAATCGGTAAAATTCGCTATTAAGGACTCGCAAATTTGAATTTGCCAACATCTGGCTCTTAGTCGTTTATATCTCAATCCACCACTGGAGAACACTTCTACAGCCCCCACAACTTCAGTAGAGGAATTCACAGGTTGTCAGGCTGGGGCTAAATGCAAGGTTCAGTCTAGTTGCCAATGGTCAGCTGGCTACTCACAGGAGTTTTCAAAAAACCCAACACTAACCCTAATTCTTCAGAGGAAAGTCTAGTGACAGATCAAGATCTCACTATACAACGCCCTAAACCGGCCTTAGTACAAACACACAAAGAAACATCCTCTGAAAATCTCGCCACAACATCGACATCGCAGTCTTTTTTAGCGGAGGGTCCAGCTCCCAAAGTACCACCCGACAAGAACGTAACCGTCCAAGAAGTCGCACCAGAAGGGGAAAAGCAGCAAAAAAAGCCAAAGGGCAGACCAGCAAGGAACGTGAAGAAATAGGATCCTTGGTGACGAACATCTCAAGAAGAAACATGACTACAGATGAAATACATGTGTTAAATAAAAGCATTTCTTTCGTGCCCACGTATTCATCCAATGATTTAGAGACTGAGGTCTCTTTATTTAAATTCACACATAAATTACGTCTCAAATGGTTTTTCTCCACTTTACCAACCAGTGAAGCGATGAGTGAGACATCGAGCAAGTTTCGTCCAAAAAGCTGATTCACTTACTTGAAAGATACCACAGACTGTCTACTGAAATTAGACAATATACGAACAGTTTTTCTTGAAGATGTCTTAGTATGCACAATTGATGTAGCAGCTCTTTACACGTCCATAGCCCATAACGAGGGTATTGAGGCGGTCGAATGGAGACTATTGGATTCGAATTTGAGTACAGATCACTCTATTTTTTTACTGGAACTTTTACATTTTGCTTTATTTCACAGTTACTTCGTTTGAAAGGAGCAGTTTTATTTACAGCGCACTGGTACATCCATGGGCTTTCCCGGAGCCCCTTCCTATGCAAACATTTTCATTGCCTATTTTGAACCCAGACACATTTTGACAAATCCTAGTTGGCAATCAAAAACAGGAGCGTTTCTCAGATATATAGATGACATTCTAGTCATCTGGAGAGGTTCTCAACCAGAACTAGAAGAATGTATTGCTAATCTCAATTTACAGAACCCCAGAATTCAATTCACCTATGATATACAGAGAGAAAGAATTCATTTCTTGGACATAGAGATCACAAAAACCAATGAAGGGTTAACCACTTCGGTTTATAGAAAACCCACAGACGTAAATAATGCCCTGCATTTTGCCAGTGCACATCCCATGTCACTGAAAGAATATCTTCCTTTATCACAATTCATGAGAATTAAGAGAATAACTTCGGACAACACCACCTGTAACAATGAGATTCAAACACAATGTCTCAGATTCAAGGAAAGGGGATATCCTCCAGAGACATTAGAAAAAGCAGTCAAACTGTTACAGTCACGCAAAAAAGTAGCCTAAAAAACCCCAAGTGTTTGTACTTAAGCACTCCATTGAAGCAACACAAATCAAAAGGATCATAAGAAGCAGATGGGATATCATAGATCAAGAACCGGATTTCAAAGGCTTGTTTCAGGGTCCTCCCCTATTTGCTCACACAAGACCAAGAAATTTACGGGAGTTGTTAAAACCTAAAGACATACATACAGGCAGTTATAAAGGCATGCGCAAATGCTATAATTGTGGGCAATGCAGCAACGTAATGTTGGGAGACGTGTTCACTCATCCACACACGGGCAAACAGTTCAAATTACGCCATACATCAGATTGCAATACAGAACAAGTGACAGAACAGTGAAGTAGTGTGGCTCACTGGTTAGAGGCGGCAGACCCGAGAGCAGAGGACGGCCCGGGACCAGGGTTCGATTCCCGGCACGGCAGGTTTCTGGGCCAGGGTCAGCGGACTCGATAATTCTCTCGCCTCGGTGCCCACTCTGATCAGCGATCACACTCGGCAACTCTGGGCATTAGCTTGCCTCATCTTCACTAACGGCCCCACCAGACCGCCGGGGATGCCTGGTCTCACCCTGGAGATACCCATTAAGGGACCATCTCTCAGGGAAGCCAGGAAGGGTTTCGCAGCGGTCGAAGCGCCTTGGGACCCTACGGGTAAGTAGTGCGCTATATAAATGCCTATATATACAACAAGTGATATATGCCATTAAATGCCCTTGTGGCTTGGTTTACGTTGGGAGAACCAGCGGAAGATAAAAACCAGAATAGTGGAGCACAAAAGTAGAATTTGCAACCAAACTACTACATCACCATTAGCTGCACATTGGTTGCAAACATCGCACACAATACCACAATTACGTTTCACAGTACTTGAACATATCATTCCACAATCAGGGATTAATATTCACACAGTGCTAGTGATAGAGCATGCAGGTCGCCCGACTCTTTATTTCACCAAATTGTACGCTCTTGGGCCCATAACGTATTTAGCACTATACTCTTGTGAGTCGGACGAGCTTACACATCCCCATCAGTAATTCTTGTGTTTTCTTACTATTGATTCCAGTGTACCTGACTTACCAATCCTTGTTGCCGGTACCTATGTTCCTGATGAATCAGGAGCTAGCAGGGGTAGGAGATAAGGCTAACCAAAAATACCTTGTACATTTGAATAACGATTTATACTATTGTAATAACCACAGACACCTGAAGGGTTTTCAAGACTTTATATAGTAAAATAATTATATTCCAGATGCCATGAGAATAAAGTTTACACAAATTAGAACATCTATAACTAGGATCAGGACTATAATGTAACTATGAATGAGAGTGAGCACCATTGAATGTCAGAAAACTAAAGGAGTAGGGTAACAGGGAACATGCTATTCCATTTCAGGCTTATACTAAGGCGGGTATAGTGGAAAAGACCTACTATAAAAGCAGAACTCTAGAATTCATCAGTGATTTATATGAGATGGAACTTATGCTCTTTTCTAAATATGAAGGCTTAGATTCTAAAGGAAGGGTAAAAATGGAACACACTGAATAAACAGAAAATTTATTAATATTCCTACAGGTGAGGGTAAAAGTGGAACATAACTAATAAACAGTTTTTAATGTAAAAATCCTTTAGAGAAAGACAGGGAAAATAACATAGGCAATGATGCTTTATTAAAGGAGGAGAGGAAAAAGTATACAAAGATGAACACCCACAGATATATATTTACCTAGGACGGGAATGAGGACTAACCCTGGCCACGGGTCAGTCTGGGAAAACGAGGAGAAGGACCCTCAAGGATTTAGGATGCCAGTAGGCGAGCAGGTACAGCTCATGGACAGTCAGGACAGGATACCCCTCAGGATTTGGATCAGGACTGGGCTCATCAAAGGGTACGACCAACACCTGCAGCTTCGGATGCAACGCCTGCGCTACTCCCTCTCTCTGCACGGAATCTGCCAATAACCCCGATTGGGTTTTCGAATCTCCCAGCAAAATGCTTCGCCAGCACTTAAAACTATTCCACCCCTTGGAGCTTGTGGAAATTACGGACAGAGTGCTCCGCAGCTCTCTGTATCAATCACCTATAGAGTTCGTAGGGTCGGTGACAGGTCAGCTACTCGGACAAGTCGGACAATTTCTCTATCTAAAACTAGGCTAGTTATACTGTTTTCGGGTCAGTGGACCACCCACAAATGTTGCAAGTGACAGGATCCCCAACTTTGGATTGGACAAAAGAGGTGGTTAGGTCATTGTCACCACCTCGAATTTAGGGTTCCCACAATTAATATTTATATTTCAGTATCCACCCCTTACAATCTAGTTCCCATGGTAGAGGCAGCAAGGAATACAATAGGACACACAGTGGAGTATCAATTTGTTTCGAGTTCAGGTGCAGCTTGGCTCCTCTCGCTGGGTCATAGTTCAGTTTCTCATGAACATCTCAGCTTCGGCAGCCAGCTGGCTTTGTTCCACTGCTGTAAGGCTTGGTTCTCTCATCACGTGGTCAGTTCCACACAGACTTCTAAGATGGAGAGGCTCCCCACTCCCAGGCCCACAAATACGCGGTACATGAAAAGTAAGCGAAAACAAATTAGAAACACAGAAGAAATGATTACACTGTATACCCTGATTGGCTATACTATATCCCTTACTTCATAATATCTATAGCATTAGGATTTAGGCAGAAATAGACAGCTGTGCCAAAGCAGCGGCAGCAAGCAAGATGCATGTTAAAAACAAAGCGGCCATATTTGCAATAATGCGCATGTGCGAAAAATCCCTCCAGAACTACGAGTGCGTCACATCACATGGGTATGACCGACGCATGCGCAGACTGAAATCCCGCATAGCAGCGACCAGTCAGTGTGCAAGCGTTGTTAGGATTAGAAAACACATAAGCAAGCGTCTCTGGGACACCCGCGTGCAGTTTGAAAGTGCAATATTAATACACGAAACGTGTTGGTTACTTTTTTTAAAGGTTAGGCGAGGGGTTTGAATCCAAGCAAGTCGCATAACGTGCGAATCCTTGCTCCATCAATCCCCTCTTTGATGATATTTACTATCATCACTATTAATGGAAACAGATGCCAACTTTCTCTTTCAGATCTCATTCATTTCAATCTCCACGAACTTGTTATTGAGCCTTTTTCCTGCATCCTTATTAGGATGGGAATTCTTGGCTCTTTTGTAGATCTGATTTCTCAGCTCTTCTAATTCCAGTTCATCAACATTCCTTTTCACTCCTCTCTTATTCACAGTATACTTCTTTCTGCATTTTTGACATTTGCAGCAAATTATTATGATCAGCACAATCAAACTTATTCCGGCTATTGGCATCAGTATTTTACTCATAAGATTTTTACCTATGTTAGAAAACCAACTACCTATAGAGGAGAAACCATCAGTTAGTCTCTTCCAGGCACTGTCAACCTCCAGTGGTTTGAGTTCCTTTTCTAAATTAGTTATGTTTCTCACATATTTCTTAATTTCAATGCTCTTATTCGGAATGTAAGTGCAATAATGTTGCGCTTTCAACATTCTACAGACTCCGCCCTCTTTTGCCAATAAGGTATCAAGAGCGAGGCGATTTTGTAAAACCATTGATCTGATCGCAACCAATTCGGTATTGACCAGCAGGAATCCAGCAGCAGTGTCAGTTGATAACTGATCCACTACTGTAGACAATTTGCAAATTCGGTGTGTATTCAGAACCACTCCCATTCCAGGTATCAATGCACTAAATATATCACCTATTATTTCTCCTACACTTTCTCTTCTACTACGTACTAAACCATTAGTATTTTCATTGCTTCCAGCAGCGTTGTTCACATGGTATATTTTCGGGAAGACAATACCAAAATAGCAGCTTCCATACCAGTGATCCGGCAATTTGAAATAAGCCTTGTTTCCACATATATAATATATTCCAGGAAACACAGGTTCTGACCCATTTTTGAACCCCAACCTCCAATTACCTTATACTTGTGTTCGCATTCACTGGAACCGATGAATACATTGTTATAATAACTAGTCTTTTCTCTATGAAGGCAAAGTTTTCCCTTTCTTTCGAAGTCCAACAACAGTGCAGGATTAGCTTCACCATTTGAGGTGTTTTCCATGTTTTCTGCCCACTTAGGAGTTTTCTGTCTTTTGTCATTGGCTTTTCTTTGGTAACTTTCCCTCCTTTTCTCTGCCGTATTCAGGAACATTTTCTCTTGTTCATGTAATGAACAGGTCAAGTTATCCCTGTGTGCATCACCTAAATCTATAACACCTACAGTCAGAAAATACTCTCCCATATAACGGGTCACATCACTCTTCACATGTACAATATTCAGGTTTCCCCGAATAGGAAGTTCAGAAAAAATTACGTCAGAGTTTGAATAGTAATACTGTAAGGTGCTTCTGTAAAATAAACTTGCTAATATACTACAGGAAATTCCATAGGTTAGGGGTAAATGGTGATAGGTCACACCTTCAGCTACAGAAGTGGGTAGCTTCATGCAAACATAACAGTCTTCTATTTCCATAACTTCTACATAGTGTACTAAAAGATTTGCAAATACATTTAAATGTGTTCTGTTTTTGATTCTGTGATAATGTAGTCCTCCCTCATCTGATGCATCTATGTCTGGTTTTGTCTGCTTAAGGCTAAATGTATTTTCCCGTCTTTCTACACTTCGTGGTGTTTCTTCTGTTGGTTGAATGCCTGAGTCTTCCATCACTTGTTTAGTAGGGTACAGGTTAGAGTCTTTACTTAACATGAACAGGATACTAATTGTTAGTCCTATCCATAATATCAGTACTATTGTTGTACTACATGAGCATACTTTACAGCATGTTTTACAGCAATTCTCTCTAGGCCTTCCATTCACATTTGAATCAGACATTGTGGCTTAAAGAAGTTTTCCAACCCCTCTTTGTGTCTCTACACAAGTGGCTTACACAGGCAAAATTTTCAGGTTGGGTCTTCTTCTTCAGAAACCTGATCAGCAATCAAATCTTCCTCACTTTCGTCACTTATTTCGAGGTCTTCAAATTCCTCTAACACCAGGTAAGTCCATTCAGGGCTTCGATAATTTTTGTTTTGTCTCTTTATCCTGGTACTTCTTCTGTTCGGCTGGGCTCCTGTTTTTACCTTTTCACTGGCAGCCCTTTTTCGGTCTTCTAGTTTTACTTCTACTGTTTTCAGTCTTAGTTTCAGTCTTTTTATGAATCTTGGTTCACTTTTCTTCTTCTTGAGTCTTTTAGCTGTCACTGTAGTTTGGCTCTCCTCACGAGCCCTTTTATTTTCGTTTATTTGTGGTACCTTTCCTTTGACGATATTTTCGTCCCTTCCTTCCAATACTAGTTCCAGGTCTTACTTTAGTGTCTTCCGCCTGGTCTCTAAGCTGGCCTTGTTCAGGTGTACTTTGGATTTGACTTTGACTTTCAACTGTTTCAGACTCTGTTTCCTGAACACGTTTGTCTATTTCTATCTGTTCCTGTTCATGCACTTCGAACCCTTGATTTTCTTCCGCATGAACTTCAGCCCTAATCACTATCTGTCCCTTTTCAGTTTCTGGAGTCTTTGGAGGTGTGTCGATGACTTGGTCTGTCCCTATCTGACCTTGTTCTTCAGCAGGTCTGACATGGATTTCGATGACCTGATTATCTCCGTCTTTTCCTGTCTCGTCCTCACTATCCCACTCTCTATCAAGGTAGGAGTACTTTCTGGTTCTTATTGGATCAAGAATCAGATCGTCTGCTGGGTACCATTCGTCTTGACTGGTGCTCGGTTGTTCGACATCAGCTAGTTCCGGACCCTCATCTGGAGACCCCTCAGCTGCACAACCTTCAGCCTCAGTCGCTTCTTCTCTGGTTACCTGCTTGGTATGACTGGCATGGATCCACTTTGGCACTCCTGCACACTTTACTGCAGTTGTGGTGACAAGAATCACTTGTCTGCGTTTTCCCCACTTTGGTGCAAGGCAACTCTTCCGGGTGTGCTTCTTTAACACAACCCAATCACCTGGTTTAAGATTATGGACTGGAGTTGTGGGCCAGGCGACGGTGTCCTCCCCAATCTGGTGAGAGATAGAACGCACTTGGTCACCCAGCTGCTTGCAGTATTCTAGTACCAAATCATCAGAAATACTTAGCAGTTTGTGTCCTGGTACCCATGCCTGTCGCATCACTCTTCCCATTAGTATCTCATGGGTACTCAGGCCTGTCTTTCGGTCTGGAATGCTTCTCAATCCCATCGGAACAAGGGGTAAAGCGTCTATCCAGTTCAATCCTGTATAGTTACACATTTTTCCCAATCTTGATTTTATAGTGCCATTCACCTGTTCGAATACTCCAGAAGCCTCTGGATGGTATGCACAGTGCAGTTTTTGGGTAATTTTGAATGCTTTATAAAGTTCATCAATATTTCATTGGGAAAATGCCCACCACTGTCCGATTCAATCATGACTGGAAAACCGTACCTAGGTATCAGTTCCCCTAGTAACAATTTGGCTACAGTAATAGCATCATTTTTCTTTGCTGGGTAGGCCTCCACCCACCTTGAGAATAGGCAGACTATAACCAAAACATACCGGTATCCTTTGCACATGGGTAACTGAATAAAGTCAGCCTGTAATCTGAAAAATGGACCTTCTGCCTTTCCAATCGTACTTTGTCCCACTACTGTTCTCTTCCCAGGGTTAAACTGCTGACAAGTTAAACACCTCTGGCAAAGTGCATCTGCAATGTTCCTGAACTTCGAATTGTACCATACTTCTTTGAAAACACGGACCATCGCATCCCTCCCTATGTGCGAGTCTCCGTGTATCAGTCTGGCCATTGGAGCAACCATACTATCTGGCAACACAGGCGTACCATCTCTACAAGCAATGACACCATCTCTATTCCTGGGTATACAGCCATCTTTCTCCCATCTTTCCTGTTCTTCTGGTTCTGCTAGTTCAACCAAAAAGGGGGGTGCTGCACTGTTCCTCAAAGGAGAGAAAGATTAGGAAAAGCTGACGTGACCGAAGGTGTGGGTAATACACCTTTGGGCATCCATTTTGTTGGATGTATTTGCCTCACACACCCAAAAGGGTGTCATGCTTCATCATTGGCCGTTGCTCCTCGTCGGGGGGGGGGGGCGGTGCAATCCCCAACGGGCTCACCTCGAGGAGGGGCTCTTTAGCGGAGATCTTTTTTATCCAACAGCCCTATGGTGAAGTGGGGGTGTGTGGGCAGAGTAGCAGGTAGGCTCGGTGTAGTGATTAAAATGCAGCAGGGGATGCCGGAAACAACTTTATTCTGGGGGTCCCCCTACTACAATTAAAACCAGTGAAGAAGGGCAGCTCGCTAGGGGTAACCACGTTAGGTAGAGTAATCCTAGAGAGGCCTTAGAAAACAATGGGTCAACATGTTTCTCGCATTTAGGTTAGTCACCTGCGATTCATCAGGACCTTTTTAAAAGTGAAACGAAAAAAGGAAAAGAACTCATCAACATGCGAGTGTCATGTATGTGGTGTAGGTGTATTTTACCTTAGTGGAAAGTCCTATGCCTAGATAATGAGAAAAAACAGATCGTTATTAATAGTATATTTCTCATCAGAAGCGCAGACTGGGTCAGCGTCAGCATGTAAAAAACAGTGAGGCATGCTCCGGGTGGTGTTGGGGGAAGTACCCAACCTATACATGCCAGGTGAATACAGCGTGCAGTGCAAGGCTCACACACTCACACTGTGTTTGTGAATGTAAAACATTATGGTAAAAACCAGTGGTTAAAAGCAGCAGTATTATCTAAAAACACCATCCATGTTGTTCAGTGGCAAGTAGTTCCATAATTATATGAGTGACATCACATATTTATCTAAGCGGTCAGGTAAAACAAGAATATGCAGGCTAATGGCTCACCTAAAGGTCAAGGTCTAAGAGCCACATGAATGCTCGGCGGGTCAGTTCTACGAGGTTAAGCCTTCAGGTGTGGCTGAAATGCGAAATGAATGTTACACCATGGGGCGAAAAATACAAGGTAAAGTACTAGCTAACAAAGACTGAGGGGTCCAAGTCTTGTCGAGTGGTCCCATCTTACCTTAATCGGCCCGTGACCGCGTGGATGCACCTACCCATCTCCGCCGAGTTCGGATAGATGGGTAGGTCTGGCGGTGTTTGTTATTAGAAGGGCACCGGCGGGGAGGAGCCTCGTCAATGGCGCCCTTCCGTGTGGGTCACATGACCAAAGTAGTTTCTGTAGCGGCCATGACGGAAAGGTGAGGCGTGTATTATGGAAGCTCCAGCATAGGTGGCTCAGTGTTTAGAGTATCAGGTAAAGAGCGGACAGAAAATTAATACAACAAATGCCCATGTTGTTCAATTCGTACTTAATTTTGCGGCCGCTCGGAGTATCTGGTCATACACTTAATTTGAAATGGCTCAATCACTAGAATGAGCGGGCAAAAATTTCTACCAATACCCATTTCGTTCCGTTGGTAAATTAAATGCCACAGCTCGGAGTTTCTAATCTTACATTTCATTTGCAAGGTAGTTCCAACCTCTGAAAAAGTCACGTGGTGTATTCTGTGAACGGGTCGGCCATGATGGGACGGGGAGAAGGTGAAGTGGCCCTGAATGAAACACAGCCAGTGGGGGTCTGTCACGTCATGACCACGAGATTGTGAGCTGCACCCCTGCCAAGGCATGTGTCGAAACTTATTATGTTTATTATTATTTTAATTCATTAGCCCACATAATATGCCCGGTGATGCACCATATTAAATATATTAACAGTGTAAAAATCGGCACACAACTAGTCATAATTGGGTCATATTCCGTCATATTCGGGGGGGGGGGGCAAGAGTTATATGTCACAACTCCCAAGGGTCTAGACAGGTTGACATGGAGGTGCATCCCACACGATTTGGAGCTTCCACTCGAGTTGGTTTATCTATTGTTATGCAGAAAGATGTCAGCAAAGATCTAGTGAATGTATCTGGAATCTTGTCATATAAATAGAGAGTGTCACTGTTATATGTAATCCAAGCCTAACCGAATTGAAGGTGAACCAATATTAGTGTAGGAAAGTTGATAAAGGTTGACTTATAGCGAATGTCAGGGAATATCTTCATTCAATCCATGGCTGTCAGAGGATAAGCGATGGACCCATCTCTGCTCCTTCATAAAGAGTGCATTCTTTGGGGAATTTGGGCTGGATTCCAAGATAACCCATTTCAAGGACTCTTCATTATGGTTGCATTCCACGTAATGTTTACACATTTTTGTATTGGTTTTTTTACAGCGAAAATTGCTGCGATGTTCAATGATGCGGGTTTTAATGGGGCGGGTGGTCATCCCAATGTATTGCAAGTTGCATGGGCAAGTCAGTAAGTAAATGCAATGTGTAGTATTGCAATTAGTGTGTTGCCTGAGTTCCCAATTGAAGGTCTCTGAAAGTTTGATGGTTTTCACTATTGAGGTGTATTTGCAGACACCACAGGAACCACATGGGTAGTGGCCCCTGACAGGAGGTAGATGCCAAAGGGTCTGTTGTGTCTCTTTTATGACCTTCTTTGGCCTGGTACTGATCAGAATATCCTTCAGGTTCTGTGATCTCCTGAAAGCAAACCTAGGTTGTTCCATATCCAGGTCACCAGTGTTAAGGATCCCCCAGTGACGTTTAATAGTCTGTTTGATTTTGTTGGACAGTGGGGTAAAGGTGGTGACACAGGTGATCGGTTGGTTCTCTATCGGTGTACTCTCCCGTCTCTCTAGTAGAGCTTCTCGTTGTTATTCCGAGCCCGTTTTCTAGCTTTGTAGACATCACTTTTTGGATATCCTCTGTCCAGGAGGTTCCTAGAGAGTATTAAGGATTCCTTCTTGTAATCAGTCACATCGCTACAATTGCGCCTTATCCGGAGAAAGTGGTTCCTGTGGTGTCTGCAAATATACCTCAATAGTGAAAACCATCAAACTTTCAGAGACCTTCAATTGGGAACTCAGGCAACACACTAATTGCAATACTACACATTGCATTTACTTACTGACTTGCCCATGCAACTTGCAATACATTGGGATGACCACCCGCCCCATTAAAACCCGCATCATTGAACATCGCAGCAATTTTCGCTGTAAAAAAACCAATACAAAAATGTGTAAACATTACGTGGAATGCAACCATAATGAAGAGTCCTTGAAATGGGTTATCTTGGAATCCAGCCCAAATTCCCCAAAGAATGCATTCTTTATGAAGGAGCAGAGATGGGTCCATCGCTTATCCTCTGACAGCCATGGATTGAATGAAGATATTCCCTGGCATTCGCTATAAGTCAACCTTTATCAACTTTCCTACACTAATATTGGTTCACCTTCAATTCGGTTAGGCTTGGATTACATATAACAGTGACACTCTCTATTTATATGACAAGATTCCAGATACATTCACTAGATCTTTGCTGACATCTTTCTGCATAACAATAGATAAACCAACTCGAGTGGAAGCTCCAAATCGTGTGGGACGCACCTCCATGTCAACCTGTCTAGACCCTTGGGAGTTGTGACATATCACTCTTGCCCCCCCCCGAATATGACGGAATATGACCCAATTATGACTAGTTGTGTGCCGATTTTTACACTGTTAATATATTTAATATGGTGCATCACCGGGCATATTATGTGGGCTAATGAATTAAAATAATAATAAACATAATAAGTTTCGACACATGCCTTGGCAGGGGTGCAGCTCACAATCTCGTGGTCATGACGTGACAGACCCCCACTGGCTGTGTTCCATTCAGGTTCCACTTCACCTTCTCCCCGTCCCATCATGGCCGACCCGTTCACAGAATACACCACGTGACTTTTTCCGAGGTCGGAACTACCTTGCAAATGAAATGTAAGATTAGAAACTCCGAGCTGTGGCATTTAATTTACCAACGGAACGAAATGGGTATTGGTAGAAATTTTTGCCCGCTCATTCTAGTGATTGAGCCATTTCAAATTAAGTGTATGACCAGATACTCCGAGCGGCCGCAAAATTAAGTACGAATTGAACAACATGGGCATTTGTTGTATTAATTTTCTGTCCGCTCTTTACCTGATACTCTAAACACTGAGCCACCTATGCTGGAGCTTCCATAATACACGCCTCACCTTTCCGTCATGGCCGCTACAGAAACTACTTTGGTCATGTGACCCACACGGAAGGGCGCCATTGACGAGGCTCCTCCCCGCCGGTGCCCTTCTAATAACAAACACCGCCAGACCTACCCATCTATCCGAACTCGGCGGAGATGGGTAGGTGCATCCACGCGGTCACGGGCCGATTAAGGTAAGATGGGACCACTCGACAAGACTTGGACCCCTCAGTCTTTGTTAGCTAGTACTTTACCTTGTATTTTTCGCCCCATGGTGTAACATTCATTTCGCATTTCAGCCACACCTGAAGGCTTAACCTCGTAGAACTGACCCGCCGAGCATTCATGTGGCTCTTAGACCTTGACCTTTAGGTGAGCCATTAGCCTGCATATTCTTGTTTTACCTGACCGCTTAGATAAATATGTGATGTCACTCATATAATTATGGAACGACTTGCCACTGAACAACATGGATGGTGTTTTTAGATAATACTGCTGCTTTTAACCACTGGTTTTTACCATAATGTTTTACATTCACAAACACAGTGTGAGTGTGTGAGCCTTGCACTGCACGCTGTATTCACCTGGCATGTATAGGTTGGGTACTTCCCCCAACACCACCAGCATGCCTCACTGTTTTTTACATGCTGACGCTGACCCAGTCTGCGCTTCTGATGAGAAATATACTATTAATAACGATCTGTTTTTTCTCATTATCTAGGCATAGGACTTTCCACTAAGGTAAAATACACCTACACCACATACATGACACTCGCATGTTGATGAGTTCTTTTCCTTTTTTCGTTTCACTTTTAAAAAGGTCCTGATGAATCGCAGGTGACTAACCTAAATGCGAGAAACATGTTGACCCATTGTTTTCTAAGGCCTCTCTAGGATTACTCTACCTAACGTGGTTACCCCTAGCGAGCTGCCCTTCTTCACTGGTTTTAATTGTAGTAGGGGGACCCCCAGAATAAAGTTGTTTCCGGCATCCCCTGCTGCATTTTAATCACTACACGAGCCTACCTGCTACTCTGCCCACACACCCCCACTTCACCATAGGGCTGTTGGATAAAAAAGATCTCCGCTAAAGAGCCCCTCCTCGAGGTGAACCCGTTGGGGATTGCACCGCCCCCCCCCCCGACGAGGAGCAACCGCCAATGATGAAGCATGACACCCTTTTGGGTGTGTGAGGCAAATACATCCAACAAAATGGATGCCCAAAGGTGTATTACCCACACCTTCGGTCACGTCAGCTTTTCCTAATCTTTCTCTCCTTTGAGGAACAGTGCAGCACCCCCCTTTTTGGTTGAACTACTAGTACCTTATACGGGCACATGCTGTGACTGGACCTTTCACTTGCTCAAGTGATAATTAGTGTCCGTTGATCCATTGATCACTCTCCCTCTGCTTGACAAATACTTCTGATTCTGCTGCCATTTGCAACCCTTTCAGTTCCTCCCAAGTAGATACACTCTCAAACACCATAAGTTGGCAGCTGTTTCTGCCTCCCCACAATTTGATGTTTAATGACATTTTGTGTCGTGCACAATATTGGGCTATTTGGTCAGCATATCTATTTCCAGCAGTCACATCGTCATTTCCAGATTTGTGAGCAGCACATTTGACCACTGCCAATTCTTTGGGTAACTGGATTGCTTCCAGTAAGTTCTGTACCACTTTTCCATTTCTGATAGGGGTACCTGAGGAAGTCATGAATTCTCTTTGCAGCCATAACTGGCCGAAGTCATGCACAACCCCGTAACCATACTGGCTGTCAGTATATATGGTTACTCTTTTGTTTTTCCCTTGTTTACAGGCTCTTGCCAATGCAATCAATTCAGCTACTTGTGCAGATTTTATTTCACTTAAATAGGAGGCTTCTAGTGTCTTTTCCAGAGTGACTACAGCATAGGCAGCACTCAGACCTCCATCCTCATGTCTTAAACAAGAGCCATCCACAAACATCTCAAGATCTTCTATTGGCAAGGCTGTTTCTTTTATATCAGGACGTGGTTTAGTGCTAAATTCAGTTAAGTCAATGCAATTATGCTCAATTTCTCCTTCAATTTCCGCACCCTGTGTATTTGGTAGCAAGGTAGCTGGATTCAGTATGTTACATCGGGAAATTATCACATTTTCTGCACCTACAAGGATTCTCTCATACTTAGTCAGCCGACTGGGTGTGAGATACTGAGTCTTGGTCCTGGTCAGCAGAATCACAACTGAATGTGGAACATATACAGTTACAGGATGTCCCATGACAATGCATTCACTTTGTTCTAGACTAGTGCAAGTTGCAGCTACTGCTTTCAGGCATCCAGGCAATCCAGCAGCCACTGGATTTAAAGTGGCAGAGAAATAGGCCACTGGACGTCAGGTCAGACCATGTTCTTGCGTTAGGACTGAGAGTGCACAATTGTCTCGTGTGTCACAAAACAGGTCAAAGTTTTTAGAATAATCAGGCATTCCTAATGCAGGAGCAGAACACAGACAGTTTCGTAATTTTATCCAGGATGTCATACTTTCATCATCCCACTCAACTGGATCTTTTGCTCCTTTCTTGGTCATCTTTATTAATGGCTTTGCTAGAACCGCAAATCCCAAAATCCACTATCTGCAGTATCCTACAACTCCTAGGAACATTCTAACTTCTTTCTGGGTTCTAGGCAACTCCATGTCTCGAATTATTCTAATTCTTTCTGAAGTGACCTTCCCGATACCTTTTTCTACCTGGTGCCCCAGATATTTCACTGAGTTTTTACAGAACTGTAATTTGTCAGGTGATACTTTATGTCCTCCTTTACCTAAATGATTCAACAATGCAATGGTATCAGTAACACAGTCATTCCGACTTTTAGACGCCACTAGGAGGTCGTCTATGTACTGGACCAAAACTGATTCTTTAGGCAAGATTAGTGATTCAAGGCATCTTTTTAAAATCTGGTTGAAAATCGAAGGACTCTCTGTGTACCCTTGAGGAACACAATTCCAGACATAGATATGACTGTCGAATTCAAATGAGAAAAGAAATTTGCTGTCTGGATGCAATGGGATGGAAAAGAATGCGTGACATAAGTCAATAACAGTAAACCATTCCGCATTCCATGGAATTTGGTACAAGATCACTGCAGGGTTTGGCACAATAGGACAGCAAGGTACAACAATTTGGTTTACCTTTCGCAGGTCCTGCACTACCCTGTACTTTCCACTCGGCTTTTTAATTCCAATTAATGGTGAATTACAAGGACTGCTCATTACTTCCTGTATGATGTTTGCTTCTAGCAATCTTTTTATTTCTAGGGCAACTCCGGCCTTCACTTCTGCGTTCATTTTATACTGTCTGGTATTCGGGTAAACTGCATTTGGTTTTATGGCTATTTGAATTGGGTCTACATTTGCCATTAACCCTACATCTCTCCCAGTGAAATCCCACACATCTGGTATCACTCTCTGTTGGAGCTCTTCAGGTAAGTCCTGTATTGTCAGTTTCTTAATTTCTGAGTCAGGCCTTAGTAACATCAATTTGTATAGTCCATCTTCATCTGGGGTCTGAATTTCAACGCCTTTTGGTGTGCAGAAGATGGTACAGTTCATTTTGCACAGCAAATCACGTCCCAGCAAATTCACAGGACTGGAGTCACAGACGACAAATCTGTGCATCTCTTTAAAGTTCCCTGTAGAAATCTCCATTGGTTCGGTTACAGGAGTTCTAATTATCTGGTTTGACACGCCCACTACTTGGATAGCTTCTCCCGAGAAGGGTTAGTTAGGAACATCTGCTGTTCTCACAGTAGAACGGATAGCACCAGTGTCCAACAGAAAGGTGACATCATTTCCTTCAACCTTTCCTTCAATGTATGGCCCTGTCTGGTCTACCGGTAAGGAGGCGCCAAGCACGCACTCCTCGTCCTCCCCCTCAGGCCCCGTCAGTATGGTTCATCACAGAGGAATGTATCATTCAACAGGAATTGCGAGGTTGCTGCATTTCTATCTTCCCTTCCTTCCCATACCTCGATCTCTTCATTCTGCTGAGCCCTGTGCTTAAAATTTTGCCTAGGTGCACGAGGCAACTGATTCTGTTTTACCTGTTGCTGGGTTTTTCGTGGCCCCTCATTCTGCACCTGTGGATTTAAATCATTATTTTTTCTTGTTACCATTCTGCAACATTGGACACTCGTCTCTCCAGTGCCCTATCTGACCGCACCCGTGACAGGGGAACTTTTTCATAGCCTCTTCTCGACTCATTTTAGTGCGGGGTTTCCCTCCTCCCCCAGTACCTGCATTCGGGGTATTATTATTAATTTTACTTAACTGCTTTTCTTGTTGTTCTGCCAATTTCACTTGAGCCCACATCACTTTCTCCTTTAGGGCCTTTCGCTTATTTTCCATTTCGTCCTCGCAGTACTTGGCGTACCTCAGGACCTCATCTATGGGCTTTCCCTGCCAACAGATTTTGTTGTCTCTAATCCACTGTGAGATTTCAGGCCTCAATCCCAACATGAATCGATAAATGAAATGAGTCATATCCTTCATTTCAATGTTATCAATTCCACTGTAGGTCTTGAATACTTGCAACAGTCGCTCATAATAGGAATGCACAGTCTCATCACGATTTTGGGTAGTTCTATCTATACGGGTCCAATCAGTTTCTTTAGCTGGCACTTTCCCTTTCAAATGCAGTATTACTTTCTCATACTGTCTCATTACGTCAGGAGATGGTGCTCCTGTTCTGGGGTCTCTGGGATATTCCTCACTGTGCCAATCAACAGCAATTTTACAGTCTGTCCACAGATCTTTTAGGAGGCATTTTTGGACTTTAACGAACCTCTCGACCTGTCGGTACCACTCCACAGGTTTTTCTCTTAATTTTGGGAAATCATTTGTGAAAGATACTATGTCTTGTCGGGACCATGGAACATGTACATATTTCCCTCCTGGCACTTCTCTCATAGGGCACAAAGTCTCTGCTTTATCAACTTCCCTTAGGGCATACTCAGAGGATGTTTACTTGGATCTACTGTCTTCCTTTTTCTTTGCCCACCTGGCTTTCCATCTGTCCAAATCTCCCCATTTTTGTAACAGTGTGGTAAATATTTTACCGTATACGAGTTTGCCAGATAATTTCAGTTAAGTAAAGAAAATAGCTCAATCAAATGAGAGGCAGAGTCCGTGGCATCAGAGTCATACGGGCTTTAATCATAAATGATGACTCGAGTCATGGAAATCTATTCCATCAATACAAGGGTTCGGGTATGCAATGATGGCAGGAAAGATGTCAACGATTTATTAACAGTACATGACATATATAGTAAAATGACACAGTAGCAGCGAATACAGTAGGCGTGACAAGTGAAATGTATATGATAAGAACACATGTGCGTAGCAAAAAGGCGTGAATAGGGGTGTGTACAGAGGTGTGTTCTAGAAACGTCACAGAAAAGTGTCATAAGTGGGTGGATGCATAGAGAATTCTTGCAGAGTCAGCTGAAACCTGTAGCCTGAATGCGCGCGCAGCTAATATGACGTGTGATTGACGTACATCTGGAGGAAGCTAAGGGTCTGACATTTAGCACTAGTAGAGGAGACAGAAGTCTGGCATGTCAGATCGACCTGTCCCTATAACATATCTGATATCTAGTATTTGGAGGATGTTTAATCTGGAGAAAAAGGTCACTTGGGCAGAGGCTACTCTATACTGAATGCTAGTGCGTGTATAGGTGCCTGTGTGTCTACGTGCGGGGCCATGGGCCTACTCTGGTAACGGGAACTGTAAATTACTTGCACAGAGACAGGAAGACTTGCTCTTTGCTCTGCAGCCGGGGATATGTTTACCTAAATCACTAGACAGGAATGTGTTTTCGAGGAGCTGAGCTGGCTACGCTGATAACTTGAAGGTAAAATACTGTTTTTGGCAGGCAGACCAGGCCGAGCCGGGCACCGCTCGCTTGGCAGGAAGTAAGGCAGAGGCCAGGGATGCATCTCCATGCTGCAGCTTTCAGAGGCAGAGACAGAAGTGGCTTGAAGACAGAATTCAGGGCCTAGCTCGGCAGAGCCAGGAAAAAACATGAAAGTACACCATATAAAGACGGTGGCACGGCATACTTAGGAACTGAATTATCGATCCATTCATGGTGGATCTGATAGAGGACATGTTAACGTTGGACGCAAATGTATTTGCGTCTTCAGATTCGGTTGTGGAGGGAAATTACATGTACTTGAAACTCGTACATGGAGCCGTTGGGGTACACGTGGGGGACACATTTGACCATAAAAATTTCAATTACCTCATTCCCTCCTTGTCCCCTACGGACCCTTCAAGATATGTCGATGTTCATGAGACCATCAATCTGTTCATATAACATCATTTGCTCTTCTTTCTTTCTTCTGGAATGGGAACGTGAACTTGGATGGGGAACACAAGATGTGGCACACAGGCCGCAAATCGCTGGCCCACATTGCAGACATAGGCAACAACTGAATACTATGGCCAATATGATTCCTAGGAATGACAATAGTTTCCATCCCCAAGCTGTGATTGTATTCCAGAGCCAACCGGACCAAGTCCAGGAGCCTGGATTCTGGTGTATCAGATGGGCAATTTCATGAAGTCGGGTAATGGCCTTATAGACTGATGGCGCGTTATTTGGAATAAACACGCAGCAACTGGATCCGATGACTCTACAAGCCCCGCCCCTATCGGCCAGGATGACGTCAAGGACAAGGCGGTTCTGAAGAACGACAAGTCTCATAGCAGACTGCTCCTCTGTTAAGTTGCCCAAGGCAGAAGTAGTCTCATTCACTACGGCTTCAAGTATTCTGGTTAATTTGCGAATCAGTTTACTATTAGAGACAGTGCCTAAATAGGGAAAGAATCCTTTATTGAAATCTGTGTATTGTTCCCATGTAGTTTCAGTCTGATCAACTATAGGGAGGTCTCTCTTGTGTCTAACAATATTAAGGCGGGAATTCCTGTGATAGTCAGATGGGGCTAGGAATACTGGTGGCAATAAGAATGCAATGAAACAGGTACCATCCCAGTCTGGGGGTAAACGGACATAGGCTGTCTGACCACATATGAAATAGGAATGTCGGGAAGCTTTGAATGTAGACTTGCCTTTATCACTGAATTCGACCACAGTAGTACAGTCACTGTGACCTAGATGTACTGAACCTTTCTTTCTGACACATAATACACCTTTCGCTGGTAGAACTGATATGGATGGCAAATCTGGACTGGTCTCTGACTGAACATTTAGAATCATGAGGTTAAGTGTAAAATTGCCTAATCCATACACTTCATTTTCTAGATCTGTCCCTGTCATTTGTGGAAAACCCTCCTTGTCTGGAAAACATGCTTTGTTCATGACTGTGTTCAGATTTCCCCATATCCAATTGCTTTGGGAAACTCTAGACTCGGTGTTTATAGAGGATATTAAACTAAACCATGCACCACAGGAACCATTATGTGTGAACGGATAAGGAAAGAGGGGCAGAGCTCCCTTGTAGTTCTGGTAGGGAGGGAGTCGGCCACATATCCAACAATTAGTAGCATTGTTGATCTGGTGAGAATGGTGTAACATACGAATGAATGTATTGTTGCGCAGCGCAAGCCTGTAAGACAATTCGTGTGGAGGAAGAGCACTAAACGTGTGCTCGACAGTGTCATTAGAAAAAGAATGTGCAAGAGGAAAATACATGTATAGCATCCAACTCAAAATGATAACCGTAAGACTCAGAAAAAACATAATAAGTAATGTGCAGACGCATCTGCTCCGGAGACTTTTACAATATTTTCGTTCCTTGGTCTCCTGTCTATCTATCTCTCTATTTGGGTCTAACTTGTACATTGTCAGAAACTGCCTAACCGCTTCACCCAGGAGGGGACTTAAACAATTAAACTGTCTGACTTACTAGACCTCAACTTCTGTCTGTACTCCTCTTGGGGAGTTTTCTCTAGAAGGAGGAGTTTAGTATCAGTCACTGGTACGTGGGAGTTCTGGGATTCAGATTTTGGCGGAAGTCCAAAGAATCTCTTGACGTGACTGGAGTGCACCCAGCCCTTGCGCCCCTCCAGTTTGATGGCAGTCCTGGTTGTTAACAAAACGATCTTCGGCTCCTTCCAGCGGGGCTCCAAAGGGCTTGATCTGTCAAAATTCCGAACGACCACAACGTCGCCCGGGACCAGTTCATGTGGCTTCACCTCGGTGTTGTCTGGGAAGGCTGCCGCGACCTGTGAACGACATGATTGTAGTGCAGACATCAAGGAAGCAAGGTAATCTGTCAACATAGTACTATCAACATCAGTTATTTTTCGCGGCAGAGGCGTCCCCCACATATTAGGAGGTCTACCGAAGACCACCTCATACAGGGATAGCCCTGTCCTGGAGTGGGCTACCATTCTCATATAGAAAAGAGCAACTGGCAAAGCTACTATCCAATCTACTCCCTTCTCTTTACACACTTTTGCAAGGCGAGTTTTCAGAGTCTGATTGTGCCGCTCCACGAGACCTGCTGCCTCAGGATGCCGGACACAGTGAAACTTCCACTGGTACCCCAATAGAAGCGAGACCTGCTTCATAAGCTCGGATGAGAATGGCTGACCGTTATCTGAATACACGACATGGGGCAAACCGTATCGAGGGAAAAACTCACGAACCAACTGCTTGGCAGTGGTCGGGGCAGTGTAATCTGGGACGGGATATGCTTCTGTCCATCGGGATAGAGCACAGACAACTACGAGGACATACTTGAATCCTCGGCATCTTTCCATCTGGATATAATCCATCTGGAGGACTTCAAAAGGGTAGTCGGGAGGATGAAATCCACCTTGCGCTACGGGAACACCTTTTCCTGGGTTGAACTGACTACAGATCATGCAGGTACGCACTTTCTGTTTTGCTGCTGCTCTTAAATGTTTGTTGAACCAGAGATTCTGTAAACTGTCTAACATGGCTTTTTCTCCTAAATGTGCTGGACTATGTGCTGTATTGATGATAACCTGAACCATAGAGTCGGGGAGAAACCATGTAGTCTTTTCCTTCGTCATCCATCCTTGGTCTGTCTGGACCCCTCCTTGTTCAGCCCATTTCTTTATTTCATCTGGAGTGGCATGTGTCTGTATGTCGATGACATCTTGTGTGGGGTCCCTAACTGTCATACTGTGTGTCAGTGAGTTTACATCTGTCTTTGTCATGTCCGTCGTTTGAGTATGAGTCAGTGCTGTATGTTTCGCTATTCGATCTGCAAAATCGTTGCCCTGAGAAATCTTGTCTGTGACTTTCGTATGTGCCTTGCACTTCATGATAGCTATAGCTGTAGGCAAATGTATTGCATCTAACAGGGCTTGAATGAGGGGACCATGCTGTATCTTGGCTCCGTGAGAGGTCAAGAAACCTCTTTCTTGCCAGAGTACACCGAAGTCGTGAACGACTCCGAATGCATAACGGGAATCTGTGTATATGTTTACTTTCAAGTCCTTGGCTCGTATACAAGCTTGGGTCAGAGCAATGAGCTCTGCCGCTTGGGCTGACAGGGTGTCAATGCGATGTGTTTCTATGACTTCAGTTTCAGTGGTCACTGCATATGCGGCCACTAACTCTCCTGTACTTGTTCTTAAACATGAACCATCCACATAAAGTGTCAGGTCTGGATCGGATAATGCGACATCTGTCAAGTCTTGTCTGGGTTTCGTAACTGTGTCAACTATATCTACGCAGTCATGTGGAGTAGGGTCTGTTGTGCTCGATGGTAAAAGTGTAGCAGGATTCAGTGTATTGCAACGTCTGATTTCTATGTGTGGTTGGAATAATGTCAATTCATAACCTGTCAGTCGTGCTATAGTCAAGTGTTGAGTCTGTGTTCTGTTTAGGAGAACCTCTACAGAATGTGGAACTTGTACTGTCAATTGATGTCCTAATACAATGGAATCACTTTGTCTGATTGCTAGAGCTGTTGCTGCAACTGATTTTAAGCACGCAGGCAAGGCCTGGGCTACTGGATCCAATGTACTCGAAAAATAAGCACACGGTCTGTGTTTGTCTGCTTGAACCTGAGTGAGGACTGACAACGCTGTGCCATCGCGTTCTGTGACAAAAAGTGTAAAAGGTTTATTGTAACATGGTGTCGCTAAAACTGGTGCTTGACATAAGGCTTTCTTTAATTCGTCAAAAGCTTGTGTATGTTCCTGAGTCCAAGGGAGGACAGTCGAAGACGCTGCCTCCTGTGTTGTCAACTGTATGAGTGGTTTAGCTAGAAATGCATATTGTGGAATCCATTGTCTGCAATAGGAAGTGAGTCCAATAAAGGCTCGTACTTCTTTCTGTGTCTTGGGTTGCGGTAGATGTGCAATTAACTGAATTTGTTCAGGCGTCAGCTGCCTACCCCACTTGGACAGCAAGTGCCCAAGGTACACCACTTGCTGGGCACAGAATTGTAGCTTCGAAGGAGACACCTTGTGTCCCTTGTCCGCCAGGAAATGCAATACTGTCAGTGATGCTTGTTCACATTCTGGTTCACTACGGGCGGTGATCAATAGATCATCGACGTATTGGAGTAGGGCAGTGTTGGCAGGCATGAGAATACTGTCAAGTTGTCTTTTCAATGCTTGGCTGTAGATGCTGGGGCTTTCTGTGAATCCTTGAGGTGCGCGTGCAAATTTGAAGCTTCGGCCATTTAAACAGAATCCGAAAAGATATTGGCTTTCCGGATCAATGGGGACACTAAAGAAGGCGTTCTTGAGGTCGATTACAGTAAAGAACGTCACCTCAGAATCAATAGCAGTCAATAGGGATGAAATGTCTGGGACCACGGGATATTGTGGTATAATACATTTATTCAATTCGCGCAAATCGATGACTAATCGATAAACAGGAGGTGCATTTGGATCAGTACGTTTAAGAATTGGAATGATAGGGGAATTACAAACATTTGAGTCGGTTTCTACAACCACTCCTTGTGCAATGAGCTCGTCAATGATTTTCAGTAAAGCCACTACAGCATCTCGGGGTAACTTGTATTGTCGGATGCGTGGTAGTACTACTCCTGGCTTGAGTGTGACACGGTATGGAGTAATGTGCATACAACCTACATCAGTGGGGCCTTGTGCCCATAAATGTGCAGGGACATTCTGTAACCTGGGGTCAAAATCTCTTAAAACATAATGACCTTTGAAATCACGAAGAAACAACCTTACTCCTTCCGGAGAACAACAAATTACAGCTCCTAGAGCTTTCAGGGTTTTTATACCAAGCAAGTTTTCTGGACATGATTTCGTGAGCAATAAGTCTGTAGTACGAGATAATGGACCAACTGCTAGGGGAACAGGTTTCAATACTTCATTGACTATAGGTTTTCCTGAAAATCCAAGGGAAACATTCTGTGAGCCTGAGAGGGGTGCCCCTGGAACCTCGTCATGACTGATGGTCGTCCTGCTTGCCCCTGTGTCAATCAAAAACTTTCTATCTTTCCCTAATACCTGACTATGTACATAAGGACCTTCTTGATCTACAGGAACCTCAATAAGGGGCAAGCCAACCACCCTCTCTAGGCTGTTTCATGTGTATTGCTGATAATCGGGATAGTCAGATTGTGCATACTGGTACATCTGCTGTGTTACATGTTGTGTTGCGGCAATGGGTTGTGGCTGTGGTACCGCTACAGCCTGTTGTGGAACCTGCATAGGCTGAACATTCTGTGGAACGTGTTGTTGGACCTGGTCCTGTCTAGGAGGACGCGGTCTCTCTTTAGTTTTACCTGTGGCTATATTGTGTTTCAAAACTGCACAATCGTTTACATAGTGACCTGGCTGTTTACAATAGTTGCATGTCCCTTTAACAGGAGCTGCTGAATTTGAATTATTGGATTGCGTCGTACCCCTTTTATGACCATCAGCTGGAACTGACTGAGCCACTAGTACTTTCATTTTCGTGTCTTTCATACGTCTTTGTTCGTGATCATGTTCCTCCCTAATTCTGTTCTGGTGGTACTGTAACATTTGTAACATTTGGGAAGGCGTATTTGCTTGCCACGTGCTCTCGACTTTCAGTACACGGTTCTTAACCTGGAGCAGGGAGTTCTCGACTAACTTTGACACAAAGAGGTGTGGGTATGACTCGCTACTTGTTTTCAGGCCACTATTAATAATAAAACATTTCTCGAATCGGGAATAAAAATCACTAGTGTCTTCATCGTGTTTCTGTTTGCAGGCTGAGATTGCATCCCAGTCCTCCTTTTTAGTTGCCAATAACCGTGGCAAAACCTGTACTAACAATCCTGGTAATGCTTTAGTTTGGTCCCCAAGACCTAAACCTGGGGTTCGACCAGTTTCTTCTGCTTCTAATGCAGCCCAATTAATCTTTTTGTCTCCCACCTCCCATTCTTTTTCCTTGAGTTTCTCGTAAATACCGGCAGGCAATAACACTTTCAATATTTTCATAATGTCGGGATAGGTATAATCACCCATAAGTAACATGTCTTTTATTTCACGGTGGAAACCTGCAGGGTCTTTATCATGACTGGGCACTATTTTCTTCATGTCTAACAATTCCATTTTAGTTATAGGCGTGTATACAAACACGCGTTCTAGGGTATCATCGGCTTTCCTGACTGGGTGTACTTCTCGTAAAGGGTTCTGTTTGTCTAGGTGATATGGTAGCCTGACTGGGGGTGGAACGGAAACAAGATGTGGAGTTAAGAAGGTTCTATACTTGTGACGTTGTTCTAGAATGATTTCAATGAGATCGGTACCTAGACCTCTCCATCTTCTCATGAGTAAGTCTTGCAATATATTATATAACGGACCTGGGTCAGATGCTTGGTTTTCATACTGTAAAATGAGGTGTTGGGTCATGTATATACCAGCTAGTCGCTGCTCTTCTGGAGTAAGACTTAAAAATGTCTGTACTACTGAATCGTCTTTATATATGCTGTCATCCCCGGCCCACTGTACCGCGGACCGGGCTAGTTCCTGATCACGTAAGGTATTGAGTTTGTGATAACCTACTCTTTCTTTCAGTACTTTATCAGTAATCTGGAATATATGTTCAAGGGAACATCTCTCTGGTATCGGACAAAGGTAACGTTTCTTGTTTTCTAAACGAATGGGTCTGTCGAAGGGCCTATCAAGAGGGTACTGTCTAGGGAGTTTCTCTCTACCTACATACGCCACCAAGTCTCCCCTCGCCTGTTGCGAGGTTTCTGCTGGATTCTCTGGTTCTTCCTCGTCTGAGGTTTCTTTATCGTCTGTCTCAGATTGCCTTTCAGATTCTCGTCGGGCATGTATTGCTATTATTTCTTTACGGATCTTTCTAACCATAGCATGTATACTTCTCTCTCTATCGTGTTTGCCCTCGGCAATATTCTGACTCCATCTTGACAATCTATCCATCTCTTCTTGTGGAAAGCTAGGCTGATCTTGTTCCCTTATCAGACAATTAACCAAAAATCGCATTATTAAACCTTGTGTCTCGACTTTCTGGCGGGACATGGCTTCACCAACACACTCGGGCCTTTCTCCTGTTCTAATAAAATGATATATATTGTCTAGATGGTCTGGCATTTCTGGTAATAACACCAAGTAATCTGTAACACGTCTTAAACGTAGGGATGCTAACATCATGGGTCCTGTTTTACCAGGCACTGTATCGTATCTGCAATCTGTAAGCTGTTCTTTAAGCTTTTCGGCTGGAGCAGCTTTAGGTGTCCACTGCATTGCTAAATCTCTCATTGTCATTCGTTGTAACTGTGGCGGGGTGCGATAACCTCCTGTAGCACCTCCTGAGGCGGAGGCTTGAGCATAACCTGGCTGTAGGGTCGGTATTTGTAACGGAGTTGGGACCTGAGCAGCGCCAGCCCCAAAGGGATTAAGCGGATGAATACTAGGGTGAACAATAGGGGAAGTGACAACAGGTGCGGGAAGTGGTGCGGGAGGGGTCCGCTGTTGCGGACCTGGGGGCAGATGATCAACGGGTGGTACAGGTACATTGGTATATGCGGGAGCTACGTCGTCTAAATAGGAAGAAAGAAAAATGTCTGCTGCGGTTTTGTGACGTACTTTAGTCGGAACCAATGGAGGGGGCAGATCTTTCGGTATTTCCGGGGTCGCCTTGGGCAGGCCCTCGGCCAGGACTGGATACAGTCCGGTCATAATGGCATTGCTCTGTCTTTCGTGTTGTTTTATTATGACTCGCTGTCCTTCTTCTAGTAGTTCTTTTTCTTTAGCTTTTTCGGAATCCTCTCTACTTTTCTCTACCTTTCTGAGTGCTTTCTCTGTTCGTCTATGTGATTCTTTACGCCATAATTCAATGGCATCTTTCTGTGATTGTCTGGCTTTCTTTTTCCATAACGCTTCTTCTACTCTCATGATGCACTCGGCATCCCATGTCCCTGTAACGGGCCATTTCTGATTCTCTGCTAAGTCTTTCGTATAATCCACCCACAAGTCTAGATATAATATGGCATCTAAGCCGTGCTTGTGGTACATAAAATGTCCAGGAGTATCCCTGGGTGGGATGGGAACTGCTTCCTCGAGTATCCCTTTCCTAGTTCCTATTTGTCGCAACTTCGAGAATAACGGCATAGCTATCTCGATCTAGACACTATAAACACAAAAAGAAAATGCAAACAATCACTCATACCACGACATTAAAACACATCGAAACATTTCGGAACGAACAACAAATAACTAGATAACTGATACTGGATGCACTGCTAAACAGTACAGATACACTGCTAAAACAGTGCAGACCGGATTTGTGTACCCAAACCCGTCTTGACCGGACACAAATCAATGCACCCGTCTTGATGCGTCCCCAGCAACGGTACTCACCGGGAAGCACGGAACAGAAGGCCTCGGAAACTCGACTGGACTGGACTGCTACGACGTCACTGCTGCTGCTGCGCACTACGCATGCGCCTCGACACTACTGGTGGGCCTCTCGATACCTCGGACACTGCTCTCTCGGCTGGGCTCTGGTCGGGATCCTCCGCACTCCTCACCGCCTCGTCTGGATGTCGACCGCAGTCTCCGTCACCTCCGTAGGCCTGAGGGAGATACAGGAAAACCTGCAGATGCGCATGGGGTCCGTCACAGCTGTAGTCGGGGGCGAAGCCTGCGACGCATCGCCGGCGCGTGGGGTGGGGGAGGGGGTCCCTATTCGGGCGCCAAATTATGTGGTAAATATTTTACTGTATACGAGTTTGCCAGATAATTTCAGTTAAGTAAAGAAAATAGCTCAATCAAATGAGAGGCAGAGTCCGTGGCATCAGAGTCATACGGGCTTTAATCATAAATGATGACTCGAGTCATGGAAATCTATTCCATCAATACAAGGGTTCGGGTATGCAATGATGGCAGGAAAGATGTCAACGATTTATTAACAGTACATGACATATATAGTAAAATGACACAGTAGCAGCGAATACAGTAGGCGTGACAAGTGAAATGTATATGATAAGAACACATGTGCGTAGCAAAAAGGCGTGAATAGGGGTGTGTACAGAGGTGTGTTCTAGAAACGTCACAGAAAAGTGTCATAAGTGGGTGGATGCATAGAGAATTCTTGCAGAGTCAGCTGAAACCTGTAGCCTGAATGCGCGCGCAGCTAATATGACGTGTGATTGACGTACATCTTGAGGAAGCAAAGGGTCTGACATTTAGCACTAGTAGAGAAGACAGAAGTCTGGCATGTCAGATCGACCTGTCCCTATAACATATCTGATATCTAGTATTTGGAGGATGTTTAATCTGGAGAAAAAGGTCACTTGGGCAGAGGCTACTCTATACTGAATGCTAGTGCGTGTATAGGTGCCTGTGTGTCTACGTGCGGGGCCATGGGCCTACTCTGGTAACGGGAACTGTAAATTACTTGCACAGAGACAGGAAGACTTGCTCTTTGCTCTGCAGCCGGGGATATGTTTACCTAAATCACTAGACAGGAATGTGTTTTCGAGGAGCTGAGCTGGCTACGCTGATAACTTGAAGGTAAAATACTGTTTTTGGCAGGCAGACCAGGCCGAGCCGGGCACCGCTCGCTTGGCAGGAAGTAAGGCAGAGGTCAGGGATGCATCTCCATGCTGCAGCTTTCAGAGGCAGAGACAGAAGTGGCTTGAAGACAGAATTCAGGGCCTAGCTCGGCAGAGCCAGGAAAAAACATGAAAGTACACCATATAAAGACGGTGGCACGGCATACTTAGGAACTGAATTATCGATCCATTCATGGTGGATCTGATAGAGGACATGTTAACGTTGGACGCAAATGTATTTGCGTCTTCAGATTCGGTTGTGGAGGGAAATTACATGTACTTGAAACTCGTACATGGAGCCGTTGGGGTACACGTGGGGGACACATTTGACCATAAAAATTTCAATTACCTCAACAGGTTTAACAATTCCCTTATCTGTACCTTTCTCCCAGACACATTCATGTGTTCTAAGTCTTTGACGGAAAATTCTGCTCTGTAGGGCTTCTGTAACACCTTAGATTTACTGATGTCTACTCCCATATTAGCAGCTGTGTCCACTAGTTTTTCATGAAACACTCTGGTATTCTTAGTCAGGCTCTTACAGATGAACAAAAGTTCATCCTCATCAAAGGTATTCAACCGATCTAGTCCCACATTCCCAGCCATTAGTTCTTCTATTTCTATTCTTAGCTTGTAAATATCTAATGGTTTGGGCTGTGGAGTTTCCTTTTCTAATTCTCGGGTCCATCGATCTAGTTCCTCTGGAGTCACTACTGTAGCGCTCCGGGTACCTGAAGCTGTTTCAATCAAGACTTCCTTTGCCCTAGTCTGAGGTCTCGTCCGTGGTATACTGCTTTCTGGTTCCCTTATGGGCAGATCCATTAGGGAAATCACAGATTCACTTTCACTTGCCTGATCATCAATGATGAGAGGCTCCTTCCTAGGCTGCGCTACCGCAGGGGAAATGACTGGAGTTCTTGTACCAGCCTGTCTATCCCCATATAGAGGAACAACGGGACCAATAGTTACTGGAATTGTCAGGGCTTCAGGACTGAGATTTATCTGTGCTATTGTCTGAATGAGTGCATTTCGCTGTTTGATTAATGCTTCCTTTTCCTGTTCGTGCAAAACCCTTTCAATGGATGTGTCATGTAATACCTGCGGAACTAAAGGTGGATACAGACTCGGGGCAGTCGGGACTGTCATAACTGGTCTTTCATCACCGAATGGTTTATAATTTGGGACAGTGGTATCAGGTCTACAAAACCCGTCCCTACTAATTTGTCTATTACCTATACCAGTCGTATCTGTCTCACTGGCCCTTCTACTTCTCGGACGTCTGAAAAATGGGTTTTTGGTACTCAGGGATCTAGACTCCTCATCATATGGTGGTGGATTTTTCATAAATAAATCCTCCAGATACTCATCTTCTGAATCACCTGCAGCCATCAGGTGTCGGGTTTTCTCTGTGCATTTTTCTCCCACGGGTTCCTCTACCCCAAATACTGGAAATAGTCCCTCAACCATCATACTCTGTCTCCACTGTTTCATCTTTTTCTCTTTGGTTTCTCGCTGCAATTTTGGATACCATTTACTCACTCCCTTATCCATCCTGGGTCTATCTCGCTCTAGAGCCTCAATCTCCCACTCCTCTAGAGCCTCATATTGTGTCAATCTGGGTCGGGGATGTAAGTCATTCATTCGGGTCCTCAAATTAAACAAAATTCTACCATTAAAGGTACCATCTAAGGGAAATGCTAGGACTCCATCGTCTTGGGTATATTTTACCCAATTTTCCAACCACACACAGGTATGATACCCTTTGTCAAACATCATAAAGGATGCGGGAGTATTAGGTGGTGGAATGATCACACCCTCCCTAGTTCTGATGGGCTTGTCTTTCTTGAAATAATTCTTGATCTTTTCGGCAAACAACATTTTCCTCTTGCTTCCGTACATATTGTAAGGTCTACCTCTTAGCATCTGCTCCTTATGAAAACCTAGATTTTTCAGATCAGGTAAGAATTCGGGATACCACATACACCTCTCCAAACTATCTTCAAGCTCGGATTGCGAAATTTTTGTTTACAAATGTACTTCCAATACTAGCGCGTCTTTCAATTTTTCAACCAATACCAGCGCGGCACGGAGTGACGTCAGCGCGGCTTCGCGACCGACTCCCTCCTTCACAAGGTAGCGGAAACTTTGAATTTTTCTTAAAGTGCAAGTGCTTAATTTAGTTAACAACGTATAACTTTCGCCACTGTGCTCGAGTGTTTTAAAAAGGAAAAAGGTTTTTGTCTTACTGCAAGTAAACCATTTCTGTCTACTTTTCATTCACTACGGATAGATCCTTCTGCCTACCCTTTCACACAAGCATTAGAGAACCTGCTACTTCTTTGACTCATCCACTCTTTCCGGGATATATATTAAGTCAAAAGTTTCACCAGCGCACTCCTTTGCTATCACTCAAGCTCCGATGACTCTATTACTCCTTCCCTGTGTGACCCTTACTAGGTAATATCACAACCGAAGTTTCTATTAGCAGTCTTGTTGCTGTCAATTATTCAACTATTTATTCGAAAAAAGATCCTAATTAGCGCTTCCGGTTCCACCTAACCATGCACTAATCTTCCTCACTGCCAGTGACCTCACAGCTAAGTGGATTCTGCTCACCACCCGCTATACTATTCCCCGGGGATTCCAGACAACATAAAACAATCACTAACAATTTGTTAATCACATTAAGTAAAATAGCAGCATTTCAAAAAATAATACTTTTATAACATTTCAAAACATTTGCATTCAAAATCGAGCGATAACTGTAAAGAAAAAATTATTTTTAGCAGCACATTTTATTTTTCACGGTTTTATTCACAAAACATCTTATCTGCCTATCTTAACTAGTCCTAACCATCATTCTGCTACCAGAAAATTACTGATAGAGCGCGCAGGTCGCCCGACTCTTTATTTCACCAAATTGTACGCTCTTGGGCCCATAACGTGTTTAGCACTATACTCTTGTGAGTCGGACGAGCTTACACATCCCCATCAGTAATTCTTGTGTTTTCTTACTATTGATTCCAGTGTACCTGACTTACCAATCCTTGTTGCCGGTACCTATGTTCCTGATGAATCAGGAGCTAGCAGGGGTAGGAGATAAGGCTAACCAAAAATACCTTGTACATTTGAATAACGATTTATACTATTGTAATAACCACAGACACCTGAAGGGTTTTCAAGACTTTATATAGTAAAAGAATTATATTCCAGATGCCATGAGAATAAAGTTTACACAAATTAGAACATCTATAACTAGGATCAGGACTATAATGTAACTATGAATGAGAGTGAGCACCATTGAATGTCAGAAAACTAAAGGAGTAGGGTAACAGGGAACATGCTATTCCATTTCAGGCTTATACTAAGGCAGGTATAGTGGAAAAGACCTACTATAAAAGCAGAACTCTAGAATTCATCAGTGATTTATGGGAAACAACCGTTACATCGCAACTTTTACAACGCACTTCTATTACAACGCAACTTTTACAACGCAGGATCCATTACAATGCATGCCTTTACAACGCATGTCATTACATAGCAGATGCTATTACAACGCATGCCATTACAACGTAAGTATAGGTAAGTATATCATTTTTTTAAATTTTATTTAATATTATTTAATTAATTTAATTAATATTAATTATAAATAAATATATTAATTTATGTTTTTTTATATTATAAATTAAATATATTAATTTAAGTAATTTTAAAAATAAGTATGAGTATAGGAGTATATGTTTTGGGGTACTGAGGTATATGTTTTGGGGTTTTTGGGTATTTTTAGGTTTCAGGGCTGGGTTTGGGTTTTGGGGTACAGGGGTATTTTTAGGTTTTAGGGCTGTGTTTGGGTTTTGGGGTACAGAGGTATTTTTAGGTTTCAGGGTTGGGTTTGTTTTTTGGGGTACAGGGGTATTTTGAGGTTTTAGGGCTGGGTTTGGGTTTTGGGGTACAGGGGTATTTTTAGGTTTCGGGCTGGGTTGGGTTTTGGGGTACAGGGGTATTTTTAGGTTTTAGGGCTGGGTTTGGGTTTTGGGGTACAGGGGTATTTTTAGGTTTTAGGGCTGGGTTTGGGTTTTGGGATACAGGGGTATTTTTAGGTTTCAGGGCTGGGTTTGGGTTTTGGGGTACAGGGGTATTTGTAGGTTTCAGGGCTGGGTTTGGGTTTTGGGGTACAGGGGTATTTGTAGGTTTCAGGGCTGGGTTTGGGTTTTGGGGTACAGGGGTATTTTTAGGTTTCAGGGCGGGGTTTGGGTTTTGGGGTACAGCGGTATTTTTAGGGTTCAGGGCTAGGTTTGGGTTTTGGGGTACAGGGGTATTTTTAGGTTTCAGGGCTGGGTTTGGGTTTTGGGGTACAGGGGTATTTTTAGTTTTATGGGCTGGGTTTGGGTTTTGGGGTACAGGGGTATTTTTAGGTTTTAGGGCTGGGTTTGGGTTTTGGGGTACAGGGGTATTTTTAGCGTTCAGTTTTTTTTAAAAAAACGACTTTAAATAAACTAAATTAATTAAATTAATTAAATTAAATTAAGTTAATTAAATTATATTAATTACAATTTTTATTTTAATTAAATTAAATTAATTAAATTAAATTAATTAAAATAAATTAATTACAATTTTAAAATTAATTACATTACATTAATTAAATTAAATTAATGAAATTACATTAATTACAATTTTTATATTAATTAAATTAAATTAATAGTATTAAATTTATTAAATTAAATTAATTTCAATTTTAAAATTAATTAAATTAAATTAATTAAATTAATTAATTAATTAACTTAATTACATTTTTAAAAAAAAGCTATACTTACCTATTCTTACGTTGTAATGGCATGCGTTGTAATAGCATCTGCTATGTAATAACATGCGTTGTAAAGGCATGCATTGTAATGGATCCTGCGTTGTAAAAATCGTGTTGTAATGGAATGCGATGTAAAATTGTGCGTTGTAACGCCATACATCCGTGATTTATATGAGATGGAACTTATGCTCTTTTCTAAATATGAAGGCTTAGATTCTAAAGGAAGGGTAAGAATGGAACACACTGAATAAACAGACAATTTCATTATATTCCTACAGGTGAGGGTAAAAGTGGAACATAACTAATAAACAGTTTTTCATGTAAAAATCCTTTAGAGAAAGACAGGGAAAATAACATAGGCAATGATGCTTTATTAAAGGAGGAGAGGAAAAAGTATAGATAGACGAACACCCACAGATATATATTTACCTAGGACGGGAATGAGGACTAACCCTGGCCACGGGTCAGTCTGGGAAAACGAGGAGAAGGACCCTCAAGGACTTAGGATGCCAGTAGGCGAGCAGGTACAGCTCATGGACAGTCAGGACAGGATACCCCTCAGGATTTGGATCAGGACTGAGCTCATCAAAGGGTACGACCAACACCTGCAGCTTCAAATGCAACGCCTGCGCTACTCCCTCTCTCTGCACGGAATCTGCCAATAACCCCGATTGGGTTTTCGAATCTCCCAGCAAAATGCTTCGCCAGCACTTAAAACTATTCCACCCCTTGGAGCTTGTGGAAATTACGGACAGAGTGCTCCGCAGCTCTCTGTATCAATCACCCATAGAGTTCGTAGGGTCGGTGACAGGTCAGCTACTCGGACAAGTCGGACAATTTCTCTATCTAAAACTAGGCTAGTTATACTGTTTTCGGGTCAATGGACCACCCACAAATGTTGCAAGTGACAGGATCCCCAACTTTGGATTGGACAAAAGAGGTGGTTAGGTCATTGTCACCACCTCGAATTTAGGGTTCCCACAATTAATATTTATATTTCAGTACCCACCCCTTACATTCCAGTTCTCATGGCATAGGCAGCAAGTAATACAATAGGACACACACTGGAGTATCAATTTGTTTCGAGTTCAGGTGCAGCTCGGCTCGTCTCGCTGGGTCATAGTTCAGTTTCTCATGAACATCTCAGCTTCGGCAGCCAGCTGGCTTTGTTCCTGTGCTGTAAGGCTAGGTTCTCTCATCACGTGGTCAGTTCCACACAGACTTCTAAGATGGAGAGGCTCCCCACTCCCAGGCCCACAAATACGCGGTACATGAAAAGTAAGCGAAAACAAATTAGAAACACAGAAGAAATGATTACTCTGTATACCGTGATTGGCTATACTATATCCCTTACTTCATAATGTCTACAGCATTAGGATTTAGGCAGAAATAGACAGCTGTGCCAAAGCAGCGGCAGCAAGCAAGATGCATGTTAAAAACAAAGCGGCCATATTTGCAATAATGCGCATGTGCGAAAAATCCCTCCAGAACTACAAGTGCGTCACATCACATGGGTATGACAGACGCATGCGCAGACTGAAATCCCGCATAGCAGCGACCAGTCAGTGTGCAAGCGTTGTTAGGATTAGAAAACACATAAGCAAGCGTCTCTGGGACACCCGCGTGTAGTGTGAAAGTGCAATATTAATACACGAAACGTGTTGGTTACTTTTTTTATAGGTTAGGCGAGGGGTTTGAATCCAAGCAAGTCGCATAACGTGCGAATCCTTGCTCCATCACTAGCACGCAGAGAAACACACTGGATCAAAACCCTAGGTACGGTAGCACCAGGGGGCTTGAATAACCATTATAAAATGATTTGTTTTCTGTGAAATGACTGTTGATATCTTTAATGTGTTGTTTAGAATTTGCACTCTTCCATATAAAATATCTTCGGAAACTTCTCATAACTCATTTTCTCCACACTGCTTTATGAATCCTCTATCTTACTCCGTGCAGCTTTCTCTATATATTTTTTCGCATTGCACACATAGTAATCGACAACTTAGGCACATTCAGCACGTTGAGACTGTTTTTTGCAATAATGCACCAAGCTTTACTTAACTCAGTCTAGCTGCACATTTATTAGGTTTAACCCCTACATTAAGTGGCTCATCATATACATTTCAAGCCGCTTCATTAGTGTTATAGATAAAGTTTCTAGCACACGGATGCAGCACAGTGTGTGAACAATAAAGTTTTTCATGGAGGCATGCCTAAACCTGTAATACGCCTTCCGTTTACATACGACAATATTTGGTAGAACGTCAGAAGAGCACAATCAGTTTTGTTTATGTTTATGTTTAGTTTCATTTTTATTTTATTTTATTTTCATTTTTGAGAACTAGTGTACTGCACCATCTCTAACTGTACAGGTTCGTAAAGACCAGGTCGGGTTTCGAACCCAGCATTTGAGAAAGTTCTAAATGGCACTCTATGCCTTTAAAAAAGCAAAGCATGCAGGGATAGCTTGTAGCGTATCGCAGCATAGCAATACACGAAGGCTTTCTCCGAACACAGGAACACAGGCGCTCTGGTGAGTTTCTAACGTAAACAGCGGACAACTGAATACTTTTTTAGACCAAGGCGGAAACATAGATTTCTAGCATGTTTCCTATGTTTTGTTGACAGAAGCAAAGTGGATTATACTTGGCGCTCCGCATCTTGTTCAAGACGTGCCCGCTGACAATTCAGACAAGGTTAGCGGTAAGCGGTTTTTTAACATTTCTTAACCATAGATTAGCTTCAAAGCAGCATGATCGAGTGTTTTCTTTTTCACTCGTTACAGTCTACACGCAGAGGCGGTTCCCCTGTTAGCAGGCCAGCATGATGCCAGACTAACAGTTTTCAGTTCCGTAGTTGACTGGCATTCAACCGCTTAGATCTGTGGAAATAAAATTGACAATTGTGCCCCATCATTTCCCTGTTTCTGCCTGACAGCCATTTTTTTTATTCAGACAAGCACCCATTTTGTGTGACATCCATTTTGTCTTCAGACCCACAAGCAAGACACCCTGCCTCTGGCACCCCCGTTCATTGACCACACATTTCTGTGGTTCTGCCAATTCTGGGAACCAGCAGCAGATAGTTCCTGTTTTCTTAACTGTAAGACACCCTGCACCTGACATCTTAGTTCATTGACCACCCCTTCCTGTGCTTCAGCCAATTCCCAGAACCAGCAGACAGTTCCTGTCTTAAGAAATAGTTCCTGTCCTTGACTGCAAGCCAGAGAGCAGATGGTCTCTGTTTTACACAAGATAGTTCCTCTTTTTGACTCCTGTGTGTGTGGTTCAGCCAATTCCCAGAACCAGCAAGATAGTTCCTGTTTTACACAAGATGGTTCCTGTTCTTGACTCTAAGCCAGAGATAAACCCCCGAATGAGTAAGGGCCTTCAACTGAAAGAGAACACATTTCCACACATCAGATGCCCTCTCACGAGACACAAGACACGCCCCTACCTTGACACATCTGTTGGAAATTACTGCTTGTCACTTCCCTTTTTCTTGTCACTTCTCTTTTCTTCTTTTGCCTATTGACTGAAAACTGTATAACATTTTTTTTTTTTTGGGAACCTTTATTATTACTTCAAACAATTACAAGTATGGGCCTACAACCACCCCGGCCGGCCGCTAGTCAAAGCAGAAATACAGCAAAGCAATGTGGAAAGTCATAACAGTTCAAAACCGGGGCCCTACAAATGTCCAGGATATAACTTGTATTCAGGCATACAAGACTGAATTCAGGATTATGAAGGTTCATTTTATAATAAGGAAAAACTAAAAATAAGTGCCACACGGTCATACATGGTCCCACAATAACGAGCATGAATCAGGATATCCGCACATAGCACAATACAGATGAAGTAATGGGGGTAAGGTACACAAGTCAGGATAAATGCAGGCACAAACCCGTTCCGTAGCAAATCTGAACCCCACCCCTCAAAACGAAACATACTGTAGGAGACATGAAGAACGGCGACACTAGAAAAAGGAGAAAAGACTAAAGGGCCATAGAAACAAATAACGGTCAAGTTAATAAACCCCAACCCCCTACCCCCCACCCTGCACCCCTGCAGAAGGCCATGGCCTACCCCCCCCCACCCCCAGCAGCGTGCCTGTTGCCCTAATGGAGACCCGAAATATAGGAAAAGAGGAGAAAAAAGAAGAGAAGATAAAGAGTGGAGGAGGGCCCTCGATCTTGCAACCCGGCCCCACCCCTCACCCCTGCGTCCAAGAGACATCCTAAAAGCAAGATCAGAACAGCCATGGAGAACATCAATCACCGACCACACCAGCAATACAATCCCGGCCAAATGTCCCCCAAGCACCGTAAGCCAACAATAAGTCCACTAGACTCTGGACAGTATCATCCCTGGCCTTGTCTATCAATGGAACCATCATACGTCCACTTATCCATCGGCGTACAGAGCGGCGTGGAGGGTCCAAGTGATACGGGCGGGCCAGGCCGAGCTATCGCGTCATAGGACTTCAGCAACCCAAACCCATCCGAACATGCATGGCGGGAGTCCGTCTGTGTCGACATCGACCCCGAAAGCATCCCCAGGTCCAAATACAGTCTCACCATCCAAAGAGGGAAAGTTACACAATCCGGCAAGCGCCGAGACGTCGCCGGGGCAGCCCAAAGAGTAGATCGACGTTGTCTCCCCAGCTGCCGATTAGACATGTGCCCCAAAGAGACAGTCGCATGTACAACAGGGCTGTCCAGGGCGATCACAGGAGCCGGGTCTTTCAACGGCTCCAGGAACCTAGGCACAGCCGGAGCACCCTTCATGAACTGAGAGGCGGGCACATCAGCACTCCGGTGAGAACGAACTGTGCCCGTGTGGAACTGCGGGGTAACAATGGCGGCCATCCTTCTTCCCAAGTCATGGGCATTACAGAGCAGGGTCTCGTGTAGGGTCGCCAAAGCAGCCAGTATATCCCTGGACGTGGGCTCCCTCCCGTGCCGCCAGTCCCCCGATCTCATCCGCACGGCAGCTGTTTGAACTGGTTGCGGTCCGCAGAGGAGGGCACCAGCCGCCATCTTAGCCGATCCCGCCTCGTCCTTCTTCACCTCACCGCAGGGACCGGGCCCCAAACCAGGGCGCTCCAGGCTTCACAGCCGGGCTCAAAAATGCAAGGCAGGCTCCCCGGAGAAGAGTCACCAAAGGGCTAAACAAAATCTCCGCCGCTCCCCGGGAGCCGCCCGCCAATTCCGGGGGCAATCCTTGATCATGCCCGGACAAAGAAGTGGGAGGGGGGGCCAAATATCGGTCGCTCCCCTCGACCCTGCCGTGCCACGTAGCCCCAGGAGGCACTCCGCTAGGTGGACTGGGTCGTCACTGTCGCCATCGGCCCATCAATTCACCGGTGCCCCCCGGCCGACTCCTCACCTCAACCAGTGGCCGCTGTTGTGGCAGTCGCCGCCGGCTGCTCCTCTCAATCGACGCCCCGGTCCCAGCACCGCGAGGGCCTCAGAGCAGTTGGGGACATTTCTCCGGGTCTGCCGTACGTAGAAGCCTCAGGAGCAGACGGTAAGTGAGAGTTCTCCGTCGCCTACTTAAATATGCCGTTACGGCTCAGGATAAATGCCAGGATGTATGTGCAGGGGTGAGAGGGCTCACGGAGCCGAGCGTCTATGCGGCCATCACGGTCGCTGGCGTGGCTCCTCCCCCGTATAAATATTCTTATGTGTGAATAAAGCTGCAGACCACTCCTGTACCCGCTTGGTGCTGGAGCTCTCCCCTTAACTTGAGTTACTGGACCCTTTTTTTTGTACTCGAGCACCACGGACTCCTCTCCTTGCTTTGACTGCAATTATGATTATTAAGTATAGAAATTCTGAGATGAGGTAATATTGAATTAATTTACCACATTAATTGGCGCCCGAATAGTGACGTTCCCTTTTCCCCACGCGCCAGTGATATTGGACCCGGTACTGTCCCCTCCTGGCCTTTGACGTACTTCAAAGTGCACAACGTGGGGAATTCCCGCTAACTCCCTCGAAGCAAAGAGGGGAACCAACTGCGGCCCGGCATCCACACGAGGCAGTGAGGAAAATTGCGGAACGTCCTGAACCATAGCCCAACCTGTGAAGAGACGAGTCCAAGGTTCTGCGAGCCCCACCTTAGAAGCTGCGCGCATTTCAAGATCTTCAAGAGGCCTTCCAGTTATTTTTTCGGTGAGTACTGCTGAAAAGTATAAAGACGAACCCACAGCTTTTGTGGGTGCGGTAAAGATACATGTTTTTGTTGGTTTCTCACCTATCTTTGGTGAGGACTGCTAAACTAGTATAAAAGACGGACTCACCACTTTGTGGGTGCGGTAAAGATACATGTTTTTGTTGGTTTCTCACTTATTTTGTGAGGACTGCTAAAGTAGTATGTAAAGGTATATGTTCTGTTTGTTTTTCTTTTTCTCTCAATTCTAAATCTTTGAAAAGTCTTGCCATCATGCCTATTTTTTCGAAAATACGTAAGATAGCAACCAAAAGGAGTATTCTTGAGAAGGAAATTCCCCTTCCTCCTCGGGATACTCCAGGACACTTCATGTATGCAAAACATGGTGTTGGTGCAATTATTTATTGTGATTTATGGGTGGATTATACTAAAGACCTAGAACACAGATATATATGGCCTGAAAATGGTACTTTTGACATGGAATGTATTATAAAATTAGAGGAACAGTTGTGGAAGAAAAAGGGAGTCCGCCAGTCACAAAGTGCCTCGGTGGAATTATGGAGAAAAGAAGCCCATAGGAGGCAACAGAAGGAATTGCATAAAGTTGAAAAGGGTAAGAGAATGTCAGAGCAGGCCAAGAAAAAACAGTTACAAGAAATAGGGAAAGAAGTAGTTAGTGAAAGGAATAAAAGGGAACAATCTGCAATTTCTACTGGTTTTTATCCTGTATTGCCATATACACCTGAAAACTTTAACATTGCACCACCTAAGACACAACCTACCGATCCATCACCAGAGGATACTTTCACCAATTTCCTCTTAGATACTCCACCTCCATATGAGGTTCCAGTAATTCAACACCCTCTGCCTCCGCCAACCCTTTTACAACATAACACACCACCTCTCACTCCAGAAGGGGGTGCCGTAGGTCCAGACCCAGGTAAAACAATTCCCGACTGCCCCTATGACCCGACTCCGAGCAACACAGGGGAGGCGGGCTGAATAAGTAAAATACTTCATGACTCCTGGGAAGAAATAAGACATCTACCAGCAATTGACACGTTTCTTCAAGCGGCCTCTGAGTTTCTTCGTATTGGAGAGAACTCACGAGCCATTAACGCTATGACTACAAGAAGATCACACCCTGTAAAAATGCACATGTATAGGTTCCTCCTTTGCTGTTTCATAAAACACATACAAGCAGAGGAAAGAAATGTACCAGTTTCACTTTTTGACTTATTAGATTCCGCATCCGACCACATTAGTCTAGAACTTATAAATGATGCACTAGACAGGTTCACCCGTAAGGTGACCCGTATTCTGCAAAACTTGCAAACAAATGAAGAGAATAAGAAACTTGAGGAGGAAATTACTGAACCTACTGAAAAAGTCCTACCCATTCGTTCTTCCGCCCCTAATTCACGAACACCCCCGCCTACATTCCTCCAAGGTCACTCTGAAAGGTCATCTCCAGATGAGTTATTTGAAAATACATCCAATGCATTAGACTACTGGTTAGACCAGGAACCTCCGCTTACACCGGAGGAGGAGAAAATAGCCAGAACTGCGACCCTATGGGTCTCTCAATATAAGATATATGACAATGATCTCATAGCCCAACTTTTTCTAGCATTACCACGCTCACATCAAAGATTAGCAAGTCTCTACATGGTACAACATCTCATCACACTCAATGACACTCATTTTAAACATGATCCAAGACTCGAAGATTTTCTGTCTGACTGCGCTGATAACATGCTCCTCCACAATAGTTCAGTTTTTCTCAACACATTTATAGATTTTAGACAGAAATACCAGAAAACGACTGAATATAAATCTTTCAATAATACTTGTGGACCAATTATTGGACTTCCTCAAACACGCCAGTTCCCCATGAGAGAGGTCCACCCCAGAGCTGCCCGAATGGCGTGCTAAAACGCGTTTTTATTTATGTACCCTTGACAAAACTTGAGTTACTAAGGATAAAATAGATGGTTCCCTCCCACTCAAAGGATCCTGCTGGATTCTTTAAAGAATTAGGAGATGTATTAATGATGGAAACATATACTCTTTCTGATTTCACAGCAATTCTGAAATTATTGTTGCCATCGGGTATATATGACAAACTAAGAGAAAAAGATTGGGAAGTAGCAGGTGAACACATTAGATGGACCAGAATGATGAAAATACTAGAGTTACAGGTCAAGGTATAGGAGACAGACTAAAAGCACTTCCTGGCACTATTTTAAAGGTGCTACCACAGTTACTGACAGTGAAAAAGGAGGACTGTGATACCATTTCCTCCTGCAAACAGAAACATGGTGAAGACATAGGAGATTATTACACCAGACTTGAAAAATGTTTTGCGGTAAATAGCGGCCTTACGCCGACAAGCGAAGCTTACCCGCATCTGTTTGTTTCCAAATTAGTAGACAACGCCTTGCCAGCTATTAAGGAAAGAGTACTAAAAGTAGAAAGTACCTGGCAAGCACATACACCACCACAGTAGGATGTATGGCAATAACACCTCACAAGGTTACACTGAAAGAGGGAGCCCAACTACCACGTATAAGACAATACAAAATTCCACCTCAAGCTGAACAAGCATTAATGTTAATTATTCAGGACCTAATACAGTCAGGTGTGATTAAAGAAACAACTTCGAACATTTGCAATTCCCCTGTTTTACCAGTTCATACAAAAGTGGAACCAGGAACACCACCTGTCTACAGACTAGTGGTGGATTTGAGAGAGCTCAATAAATGTGTCATTCCACAACACCCTGTGGTCCCAGACATCTCCACTTTACTCACAGCCATAGATGCAGAAGCAACGCATTTTTCTGTCATTGACTTAAAAAACGCATTCTTCAGTATACCCATTCACCCAGACAGTCAATACCTTTTCGGCTTCTCCTTACAAGGACGAAGTTTCCAATTCACAAGAGCTCCTCAAGGTTTCACCGAAAGTCCAAGTGTATATAGCCAAGCGCTGAAAAGACAATTGGGCACTATTCAAATGCCCACGGATACAGCCATACTACAATATGTTGACGATATCCTCATTACGGCCAGATCTGACGCAGCATGTGCTGAAGCATCACTACTAGTACTAGAATTCCTAGCTGCAAATGGCCATAAAGTTTCCCCTGGTAAGCTCCAATTTTGTTTACAGTAAGTGGCATACTTAGGGCACTTGCTCTAAAAGGAGGGTAGGCAGCTTACACAGGAACGCATCCAGCTCATACAACAAATACCACAACCAACAACACAGAAACAAGTTCGAGCTTTTGTTGGTCTCACCTCATATTGTAGACAGTGGATCCCGCAATTTGCACTCATTTCTAAACCATTAGTGCAGCTGACAACACTCGAAGCTGGCGCTACTCCACAATTACCCTGGACAGATGAACACACGCAAGCTTTTCAGTCTCTTAAAAAGGCTATGTGTCAAGCCCCAGTGTTAGCAACACCTGATTACACCAAAGATTTCACCTTGTTTGTAACAGAAAACTCAGGTACAGCACTATCAGTCCTGACCCAACTTCAAGCAGACAGACATACACCATGTGGTTATTTTTCAAGTACATTAGATCCAGTAGCACAAGCATTACCTGCATGTCTAAAATCAGTAGCAGCTACTGCACAAGCTATTAGACAAAGCGATGCTATTGTATTGGCACATCATCTGATAGTCCAGGTCCCACACGCTGTAGAACTTCTGGTAAACAGAACGCAACCACAGCATCTGACAATAGCCAGACTCACCGGATATGAGATGACGCTTTTTCAGCCACATATTGAGATTAGACGATGCAACATTTTAAACCCAGCAACACTGTTGCCACTGACCTCTCCTAATGAACAACTTCACGATTGTATTGACATAATTGATTAAGTGACCAAACCCAGACCAGATTTACAAGATACTCCCCTTTCTAAGGCAGAAATTACACTTTTTGTTGATGGTTCTTGCATGAGACTGCCCACTGGAGAACTAGCAGCAGCCTATGCCGTCACAAATGGTACAAACACCTTTGAAGCACACAAGAGAGAGATACTGTCCGCACAAGCAGCCAAACTCATAGCACTAACACGAGCATGTCACTTAGCAAAAGGAAAATCAGTTAACATTTACACTGATTCACAGTACGCTTTCGGGGTTGTACACAACTTCGGCACATTGTGGAAAGAGAGAGGATTCCTCACATCACATGGGTCTAAAATACAGCATGCTACACTCATCACTGCCCTCTTAGAGGCCAGTCAGTTACCAGCGAAAGTTGCAGTATTAAAGTGTAAAGCACACACAAAAGGAACCAATGAAATATGAAAAGGAAATGATTCTGCAGACAGTGCAGCCAAATTAGCAGCAAACACAGAATTGAATATACTACACCGCCAATACGCAATACGAGACCCCTTTTCTGACATCCAGGATGTCCAAAGTCACACCACACCACAGGAACTGCTAGAATGGAAGGAAAAAGGAGGGGTCCTTACAGATCAGGGTTGGATGACACCTGAAAGAGCAGTATGGTTTCTGCCGGATGCAATGGTACAGGTTATAATAAACACCATACATGGACCAGTGCATCTGGGAGAAAAAGCAATGTTAGACAGCATACAGAACATATGGCACAACAAACATTTGAGAGCAGCAGCCAAATAAAAAGTTAAAATGTGCATGATTTGTAATCAGCTCAACCCAGGTAAAGGCACAAAGGTGGAGCAGGGTGGATTCCAACCCCCTGACCATCCATTTGAAGTTCTCCAAATGGAATATATCCAGATGGAGAGATGTAGAGGTCACAAGTATGTGCTAGTTGTAGTATGTGCTCTGACCAGATGGACAGAAGCCTATCCCGTCCAAGATTACACTGCAACGACAACTGCTAAGCAACTAGTAAGAGAATATTTCCCGAGATATGGGTTGCCCCGCGTCATCTACTCAGACAACGGCCAGCCCTTCTCCTCTGAACTCATGAAGCAAGTGTCTCTTTTGTTAGGGTACACTTGGAAATTTCACTGTGTAAGACATCCTCAAGCAGCAGGTCTAGTAGAGAGACACAACCAGACTTTGAAGACAAAATTGGCCAAGATATGTACAGACAAAGGCGTGGACTGGATGGTAGCCTTACCGGTTGCCCTTTTCTACATGCGTATGGTAGCACATTCCAGAACTGGTCTATCTCCGTATGAGGTGGTCTTTGGCAGACCACCAAATATGTGGGGTACGCCAATGCCTAAAGAATTACTGATGTAGACAGCAGAATATTGACTGATTACCTGGCTTCTTTGATGTCTGCACTCCAATCTTGTCGTTCACAGGTCGCTGCAGCCTTCCCTGACAAAACCGCCCCTAGAGAACACACCATCTAACCCGGCGACTGGGTGATGATAAGAAACTTCGACAGGACCAGTCCTCTTCAGCCCAGGTGGAAGACTACGAAGCTCGTGCTCCTAACCACGCGGACGGTGGTGAAGGTCGAAGGCAGGAAGAGCTGGCTACACGCGAGCCACTGCCGGAAATATTTTGGACAAAGAGACACTGTTGCCGGCGACGCTGCCAACCCTAGTGACATTGTAACAGAACAATCTTTTGTGCCCTTGGAACTGACCCCACAACAAGAATATAAATCAAAGTTGAGGTCTGCCATCCGGACTCTGGCTAATTAAGTCCACTGGGCGCAGGTCCAGTGGTGAAGCGGTTGGAGCATGGGGATGGATTTAAACATCTTGACTATGTGGGAAAAAGATAGAATGAAACACAGAAACAAGAACTTTAAGAACTTGCGTAGTGGTTCTATCATATGTTTAATGCTATTGTTTTTCTTCATAACCATTATGACGTGTCTTGGTTGGATCCTCCACACTGTTTTTCCTCCAACACCACACACCTCTCATACACCCAACAGCACTCAGGAACACACATATCATGACCTACCCCCGCATGAACAAGCCCATAGACTAGCCTTGCAAAACAATACCTTTATGCAGATGTTACACTACACTCATCAGGCCAGCAATAGCACAAATTGCTGGATATGTGGCCGCCTCCCACCTCATCAGAAAAAGGGAGGGATGCCTCTTTTCCCCTTTCCATTTTCCTATAATGGGACTTCTGAAGCCTGGTTCGCCCTAATAACAGCTGACGATACTACCCCCACCTCCTGCCCTGACGGAAATAATTCATGCAAGAATGGGTGGCCTTGGGGGGACTTAAACAAGGTACTTAATGTTGCCTGTTAACCAAATAAGGATGGAAATCCTCAGGCGACAGGTACAGTCCTAGAAAGTGAAGAATACAAGCAAGGGAACATGACCATGTCCTACAAGATGTTAAATACCAAACCTAAACAGAATGCTGGTCCCCCTTCCATCTCGGTCTCACCAGTAAAAGGACACCTGTGCATCCAGAAAAATGGCTCTGTTCCATTAGGGCACAGTGACTGTCATACCACTATAAGTTTTGAAGACAGAGGAAAGTCCTCATTTCTAGCATCTCGTCATACTTATTTCGTCTGTGGCCAAACGGCCTATGTGCAGCTGCCCTTGAACTGGGGGGGAACTTGCTATATAGCATTCCTGTTACCCCCTGTCTTTGTGGCCCCATCCACTTACCACCGAGACCTCCTGGTGCCCCATGTCAGACACAAAAGTACGATCGATACCTCCTTGGTTGACCAAACAGAAACCTCATGGGAACAGTATACCGATTTTAACAAAGGGCTCTTCTTCTTTGTTGGCCCTGTACAGAACAGCAAGCTTATACACAGGTTGACAAGGACCTTAGAGGCTGTTGTAAACCAGACGGCGTCTGCCCTGGGGAGCTTAACCCAGGAGCAGTCCGCCATACGATTGGTTACTCTCCAAAATCGCCTTGTCCTTGACATCATCCTGGCTGACAGAGGCGGAGCCTGTAAAATTATAGGCTCTAGCTGCTGTATATGTATTCCTGATAATTCCCCCATCTGTATATACGGCCATAACAAAATTACACAAGATAGCCGTAAGTTTACATCAAGAACCTGGCACTTGGACGTGGTCTGATTGGTTCTGGAAGATAATATCGTCCTGGGGATGGCAACTGCTGTCAGCAGCAAGTATAATATTCCTGATAATAACTGGATGCTGCCTTTGTATCCAATGTGGTCCTGCCCTGTGCAGTCTATGCGCTGCAAACTGCATTCCTAAACCACTTGTCCAGCAGAGAGAAAGGGAAAGAATTATGCTACAAGAATGTATAGATGATCTCATGCAAATTGAGATATAATGTAGGTACACTCTGGGGCAAGGAGGGAATGTGGAAATAAAATTGACAATTGTGCCCCATCATTTCCCTGTTTCTGCCTGACAGCCATTTTGTTTATTCAGACAAGCACCCATTTTGTGTGACATCCATTTTGTCTTCAGACCCACAAGCAAGACACCCTGACTCTGGCACCCCCGTTCATTGACCACACATTTCTGTGGTTCTGCCAATTCTGGGAACAAGCAGCAGATAGTTCCTGTTTTCTTAACTGTAAGACACCCTGCACCTGGCTTCTTAGTTCATTGACCACCCCTTCCTGTGCTTCAGACAATTCCCAGAACCAGCAGACAGTTCCTGTCTTAAGAAATAGTTCCTGTCCTTGACTGCAAGACAGAGAGCAGATGGTCTCTGTTTTACACAAGATAGTTCCTCTTTTTGACTCTTGTGGTTCAGCCAATTCCCAGAACCAGCAAGATAGTTCCTGTTTTACACAAGATGGTTCCTGTTCTTGACTCTAAGCCAGAGATAAACCCCCGAATGAGCAAGGGCCTTCAACTGAAAGAGAACACATTTCCACACATCACATGCCCTCTCACGAGACACAAGACACGCCCCTACCTTGACACATCTGTTGGAAATTACTGCTTGTCACTTCCCTTTTTCTTGTCACTTCTCTTTTCTTCTTTTGCCTATTGACTGAAAACTGTATAAATATTCTGATGTGTGAATAAAGCTGCAGACCACTCCTGTACCCGCTTGGTGCTGGAGCTCTCCCCTTAACTCGAGTTACTGGACCCTTTTTTTTGTACTCGAGCACCACAGACTCCTCTCCTTGTTTTGACTGAAATTATGATTATTAAGTATAGAAATTCTGAGATGAGGTAATATTGAATTAATTTACCACAGATTAGTAAGGATAGATCCTAAATATCTAAATCTCCACCTAAGGCACATAAAGTTGGGGTCCATCTCACCTCGTGGGAACATTATAGAAAGGCTGGGAGCTTTGGTTTCTAACTACCCCCGACAGTCTTCACGTCGTAATACTCACGCCCTATTTTTTCTTTTTCAATTTCTTCTTTTTTAACTTAATTAATTTTTGAGAGTGCAAATTCAAATGTTATTATTGATCTGTATGCTCATGCATGTATAGTCTCTTGACCATCAATATTTCACTTGTTACCAATTGAAACAAATTGTGTTGTAGGTTCCTGTGGACAGAATTTTTGGAAATTAATCGGATTGGACAAACAATTGATACAACCCCTGAAGAAGGGTTCATTTGTTGGAACCCAAAATGCATTGGGATCTTTCTTGATTTCATTTTGTTTTGAAATTGTATATTCAACAATTATGTGACACTGATTACTATTGTTTTTCAAAATATATTTAGTGACACTGTAATGCAAAGTGTTATGCAACAGATTGTTTAGTATTGCAACATAAATCATGTATCATGTCTCAGGTGAAAATGTTTCGAATATGATATGTATAATGATGCGTTTAAATATAAGAGCCTTTTGAGCTTCTTGAGTCAAGAATATTAATTTCGTAAGAATAATTTCTTTGAGACGATTAGCGTCGTCTTTAATGCTGTGCTCTGTTTTCAGGCTGTGGTGATCCAGAGCCTTCTTTCTATTTAGCACACAGGAAGTGACAGGGGTCTGATCTCTCTCACCATAACGGCAGCACCCGCACAAGCCCAAGATTAAGTAAAACTTGAATTACATTTGGTTTACATTGCGTAAGTGAGGTGTGCAGTTACACTCATCTTTTTAGTACTCACAGGAAATGGCATCTTACTGCTTGTCATATTCCTGTTGCCATACAGCAGGTCAGATTTCAAACCCTTGGAGCCCACGTCTTTGTCCAGGATACAAGAGGGAGAAGGTCTGATCTTTCAGGACTGGGAGGTATGAGTGGGGATGTTAATCCTTGTGTCCTTCAATATCTAACACTAAAATCCAGTTTGCAACAGGCACAGTTCCCACAACAAATTCAGACACAGAAGTCTGGCAGGACAAAAGCAGGGTCCTTCAACAACCAGACATGAAATACACAAGCATTGATTTCTCATCCTTTTCTATCCCTTTCAAGAGCGCTTCCAGTGTTACATGTGACTTAACAGACCTGTCAAGCAGGATTTGACAGCGCTCCCAGTGTTACATGTGGCTTAACAGACCAGTCAAGCAGGATTTGACACTGTGCTGTCAAAAGAAGTCCACAGCCCCCACCCTGCATATTCTGCTGAACTCAAAGGAGTCCTCTCTGCCCATTCAAGTCAGTCTATTATTTGCTCCTGGAAAGCATTTCACACCTTTCTCCACCTATTCAAGGATAATCAGTGCATGGAAATGTTATGTGGTTACCTAGGGCACGGACAAGAACACTGCCATTTTAAATGCACACGTTTAAATTTGTCATCTTTCTTGAACGTTGACACTTGACACACATTTGCTTGCGTTCCCGTATGGGATAATATTCTCTGAAATGGATTTGCTTACATTTACATTTCCTTGTAGGCATATTATCAGAGACTTGAACATTCTGTATGAGGGCCAAGTTCAGTGCACAAAATGCTGATGTCTGTTGTCTGCTCGGTGACAGGTCTATAAGTATCAGTAATGACTTTCTGACTGGAGCTACGACATGGTAATATCGGTGAAGTTTATTATATAAACAACATCACTCCTTTGTTTAGACAGAGGAGCATTTTGCAGACACTGTTGCGGTCACCCAATATCTGATTCCCAGCCCAGCTCAATTTTGTTTACCTACTGAGAAGGATAGTGCCCAGCTCTACACAAAGACGGGCTCCCAAATGAAACATACACATAGGTCAGTGATTCCCAAACCTAGCCAGGGGGCAGTGCACCAAGCCCTTTTTTGCATTTAATGTTGAAGTGTCTGTCGGCTTCAGTTAAACTAATTAGATATAAACGCATGATTTCAATGATTTGTAAGTGACATGCCTAAAGCTGTAAATTTAGTGCTTAATTTATGGCATGTTGAGGGAGATGACCTCCACATTTCACTGGATCCCCATGTTCCAACACTCCCAAAGTAAGCAGAAGATACCTGATTAATTTTGTTAGACTCGTTAATAGTTTTGTTTTTTTCCAAATGCATTTTTCACCAATGCAAGTTATCAGGAAAGCCCAGTTGTACTGTCTATTAAACACATTAAGTAATGACACTTGTACTTGAACCATAGGTACTTTCAGTACATATTTCGTTCACTACACACACATTTCCAGACAAGCCTGCTCTCTCTTTGAGCACAGGGAAGTAAAACACCATCAATGCCAACATTTGGAAGCAAGAAAGTGGGACTTTTAAAAAAAATAAAAAAATCTGAGGAATTTATTTGGCTTGCATTGATTTGGAGGCAATTTTAGGGAGAAAAATAAAGCTGTATGTGGTTTAAAAAATCACGAGTCATCCTGCTGAGACAGGTGTGATGGCACGTAAGACATGGGTAGAAATAGAAGTGCATGCATGTATTTTTCAAGCGCAGAAACACTTTGGCACTGGGGCCTACTTGCATAGGGATGCTATCTAGCACTGTAAGTAGGACAACAACATTTGAGAGGGTACTCTAAAAAAGCCATGGGCAAAGTTTAACTATGAATATTGTAATACGGAACACCTTGCGTTTATGATTATAATACCTTCATCAGCTTCATCCCAATTATTTTCAGGGAGAAAAATGTAAGTACTCCCGAGGCCGGGCTTATATCCCCCCACCCTCCGAAAAAAGTACAAGTGGGGAGCCATGGGTAATGACCAATGTGCCAAGGGAGGCCAGGGTCAAAAAGGTTTGGGAGCCACTGCCATAGGTAACTGGGGAGTTATATCACCATAAGGGACTCTGGTAAATTCACCCACCCTAAGCATACTAGGATAGGGAGTGGTAGGTAGGAGCGTAGCTACAATTACATGCAAACATGTAATCAAAGTAACCACACAATGGTTGAACTGGTAATTTTCTTTACCATTCTCATAATGCTGATTACTCTGTTTTGTTTCCTACTATTAATCATGCAACACATATATTTTACATTGACTCTCCCTTTGGGCATGCATGAGTCACTAAACAAAAGGGTTTAGATACATTTCCACAATTACCTTGGGGAGTCAGGGTTGTCATGTTCTTAGGTTGTACATACCACCTTTTACTTTGCAAGGTTAAGATGGTGCACTGTGAGCTAGCCAGGAATAAGGCCAACATATCCTGATGCTGTGTGTGGATTCAGTCTTGCACAGTTTTGACATTTATGTTGTTCAAAACGCAAAGACTTACTGAGAAAGTATGAACCTTACAACAGGAGAAGCTGCAAAGCCAATACAAATTAGCCCCAAGTAAACTCAGGCAGGAAAAAGGTAACTTTCTAAAGTTTACTTTTCCATAATATTTATCAAAAATCTTATGTTACAATTGAATTACATTTTTTAATAACTATTAAAAATAATTGTTTAATCATTTTTCTAGGTGGTCCCATTTTCGAGATACAGTATTAGAATTTAATATAGCTTCCTAGTGTTTTCTATGGGCCAACCTGCCTTCCTACAATGAAATAACTTTGGGGTGCTAGTCACTTTAAGGACATGTTTACATAAAATGTCCTCATTTCCTACTTTTAAATACCAAGCACCCTTCTTTGAGGGCAACAAGTCCTACACAGGGGTAATTTATTAATATTTAAAAAGGAGGTTTTGACCAATCAAACAAGTTATCTTTGACTTGTCGAACTGCAGTTTTTACGCTGTTGCAGTCAGGCTACAATGGTAGGCCTGAAGCCATGTTTACACTGCCACTGTCGTGGATGGCACAATAGGAGCTGCAGTCCACTAGTGACATTTAACTTACTGGCCCAAGGTATGCCTTGTACCATATATTACGGACTTATAAGCATGTTAAATCTGTGAACTAGAAGTATGCCAATTCAACCATATTTAAAGGGGGAGCAAGGGTGCTTTATTACTAGTTAGCAGGGGCCCATGCACACCATACAACAAGGTATAAACAGGAACAGACACAATCCTCGGTTCTCAGAAACCATTACACTACTCAAATAGCAATGCCGCAAACTACAATCTTCCTGTCGCAGACCACCTTTATAAAGCTCATGTCTGCATTTAAACATGGCAGACCCACCTTCCACAGATCTAATGTTAGTGGCAAAAATGACCACTACTCAGGGTAAGTACTTGAAGCAAGCAACAGCCAATGTGAACTCTTCAATGTGGTCTTAAAATGCACCATGGTCGATTTCCCCAAAGCTTTGTAATGTCACTCTTCATGGAAAAAGCACAACATATTAGGTCTACCTTTGCCTCCAGTGCACCGACACCCACAGTTCCTCTGATATCAAAGAAATAAACAACACCTCAAAGATTCAGCTTCACAGAAACATGTAAGACCTACAACACCTCATTGCCCCAATGTCTCCAACCCAGCCAGAATGCAGGTGACCCTTACCCTTGTGACACTGCCTCCAAACATCCAGAATCACATGCTCCCACCATAACCACATTCATAAACAGATGCCTCTAAGGCAGGGTTCTTCAAACTGTGGGGCGCGCCCCCCTGGGGGGGGGGGCGCGGCACCATCCCAGGGGGGGCACGCGCTCCACTCCGATCTTCCCTTTGTGCCCGTTCCTTTGTCTGGGTGATTCTCCCAGGAGGGGGCCAATTCATGGAGTCAACATGAGGAAAATGAAATTTTACATGGCCAATGTGTCCCCTTCGTGTACCCCACGTTTAGTGTATGTGCATGTCACCCATGCATTTTCCCTCTGTGGCCTGAATAATAATGCCTCTGCATTTCCGTCCCACTTTAGGATGTCAGTTACCAAGCCTTCCATGAAAGAAACGTTAATATTGCACTGAGGCCTATGTTGCCCATGTTTTTGTATTGTGCACGTTTAAATATCGAGATGAACCCATTTTGTGGCTCAGCCTGAGCCAGGACCCGAAATTGAATTTTCATGCCTCCAGACATTCTGAAAGCTGCATCTACGTATCCCTGACCTCGCATACTTTTGGCTCAGCCGAGAGGGGCCCAGCCCGGGGTGCCAAGACAGTATTTTGCACACAGTTATCTGCTTGCTCCACAGAATCACATTCCTGCCTAGTGAAGAAGGTAAACAGAACCCGTCTGCAGAGATAGGGCCTAGCCTTTCTGTCTCCGTTTAAGTGATTTGCAGAGCTCGCATCCATAGAAAGCCCAAAGCCCCCACGCAATGAACGAAGAAATATATGCCCACACTGGCTCTTGGTGATGAGCAACCTTTGCTTGAGCGACCTTTACTTCAGATAATACATCCTCCAAACCTAAGATATCAGATAATACCAGACGTGCAGGTCGCCCTGACATTGAAGTTTTAGAAATACAGGGGGGTTGATTCAGTTAAGGGGATCAGAGGTGGAATCTCTAAACAATATATACCAACAATAGTACCTCTGACACCATAAATGCAAAATCAGTATTTTCACAGAAGTCCCTTTTATTGACTCTGCGTTATTGTTCAATAAATTCTCTTTATATTATTTAACATTGGTATCTGCATTCCTTTCAAAAGCTCTCCTTTTGTACACAGAAAAATTATAAACGGTTGTTACCACGACAGGACGTGTTTATATCACAAAAAACATATATGACTTAACACAAAAACATATATACATTCGCAAAACGATCAAAAGAAAGGGGTTAGACTGTACACTTCAGTATATTATGGTTATTTCTAATCATCCTACTATACTTAAACCAACTGTGAATCTGGGGTAGAAGTATATATCCCTCAGATTTTAGATAGAAACAATAGTCCCAGATAGTGCAGGAGAATGTTACTGTCCGAAATTATGCTCTTCAGGGTGTAAGTCCTTTTTCTTATATATACGTGTGAGTTTAGTGGTTGAGCATAAAGGTCTCCAGTTCACTAGATAATGCCAACGCGTTTCGACCGTCTTGTTGTTGGGACTAGAACTACTGGTGTAGTGCGGTCTTCATCAGGGCTGAGGTAGGGTTGTAGGGCATCACCTGTAGGAGGTAATGATACCATTTCAGTATTAGTGTACAGGTATTCTGAACATGAGTGTTTTTCGGGAGGTTGTGATCACGTACCATTGGTCTTTGCAGTCCATGTATTGGGGTGCTGTTGTTTCTTTTTCTTGGTTCTAGGGTTGTCTAGAATCGGGGTCTTTGTTTTCTCTGTCGAGAGAAACATGGCGTTATTAGTTTTTTCTAGTCTGCTCTTTTATCATGACACATTTTGCATTAGTGCTCTCGGCAGGGCATAAGTCTCGAGGCGCTGGTTTAAAGGGAAGCGTGGGTTGGCAGGTTCTGGATTCCTGTTTTTATTATTTTTTTTATATTATTTTTTTCGTGTGTTGCTCTCGGTGGAGCTAGAGGTTAAGGGAGTTCACTTGGTTGGGCGCGCGAAGCCCTGTTTTAAATATTTGTTTCCCCGGGAGCACTCTTCGCCACATTTTTACTAGCATTAAGCTTAAGAAGGCTCGGGTTAGCGCAGAGTGGTTGGCGCGGGGGATCTCCTTCCGTACCTGTTATTATTTCGCTGGATCCCGTGGGTTCTTCGTCCTTGCTCTTGCGGCTATCGCAGGCAGTGTCTGAAGTTTCTCGCTCGTACCTTAGGTCGCCAGTGATAGGATTGACTTAGCCTTGTTCCTATTGGGCGAGAGTCGCCTTGGTTGTCACGTGGGGTTTGCTTCCAAACGGTTGCTTGGCAACTCGTGTGCGCTTTGTTTTTGTGAATTTCGAGTCTTACTCAGTGTAAATTATTTCGTGCAGACTGTTACATGTGCTCACCACGCTTCGTTTGTGTTGGTTTTAAAACCTAACTATAATGAGGAAGGTTCAATGTTCATTAGTTAGATCTGGTTTTAAAACCTAATTTTAATGAGAGAGGTTCAGTGTTCATTAGTTAGAGCAGACTGTTGAATGTGCTCAACTGGTTTAAGGGGTGTCCATGATTTTTGTTACACATTGGTCACTTCTGACATCTCGTTTAGTCCGTTGTTTGTTGTGCCCAGGTACAAGATTGTCTTTGCTTCCAACTTTGACAGGATGTGATCCCTGTTTTTGCCTTTGATATGTCTTAGGACCGTCCAGCGCATTTCCTCTGGTCTGTGTCTTTTTTCTTTGTTGGAAGCAAAGACAATCTTGTACCTGGGCACAACAAACAACGGACTAAACGAGATGTCAGAAGTGACCAATGTGTAACAAAAATCATGGACACCCCTTAAACCAGTTGAGCACATTCAACAGTCTGCTCTAACTAATGAACACTGAACCTCTCTCATTAAAATTAGGTTTTAAAACCAGATCTAACTAATGAACATTGAACCTTCCTCATTATAGTTAGGTTTTAAAACCAACACAAACGAAGCGTGGTGAGCACATGTAACAGTCTGCACGAAATAATTTACACTGAGTAAGACTCGAAATTCACAAAAACAAAGCGCACACGAGTTGCCAAGCAACCGTTTGGAAGCAAACCCCACGTGACAACCAAGGCGACTCTCGCCCAATAGGAACAAGGCTAAGTCAATCCTATCACTGGCGACCTAAGGTACGAGCGAGAAACTTCAGACACTGCCTGCGATAGCCGCAAGAGCAAGGACGAAGAACCCACGGGATCCAGCGAAATAATAACAGGTACGGAAGGAGATCCCCCGCGCCAACCACTCTGCGCTAACCCGAGCCTTCTTAAGCTTAATGCTAGTAAAAATGTGGCGAAGAGTGCTCCCGGGGAAACAAATATTTAAAACAGGGCTTCGCGCGCCCAACCAAGTGAACTCCCTTAACCTCTAGCTCCACCGAGAGCAACACACGAAAAAAATAATATAAAAAAAATAATAAAAACAGGAATCCAGAACCTGCCAACCCGCGCTTCCCTTTAAACCAGCGCCTCGAGACTTATGCCCTGCCGAGAGCACTAATGCAAAATGTGTCATGATAAAAGAGCAGGCTAGAAAAAACTAATAACGCCATGTTTCTCTCGACAGAGAAAACAAAGACCCCGATTCTAGACAACCCTAGAACCAAGAAAAAGAAACAACAGCACCCCAATACATGGACTGCAAAGACCAATGGTACGTGATCACAACCTCCCGAAAAACACTCATGTTCAGAATACCTGTACACTAATACTGAAATGGTATCATTACCTCCTACAGGTGATGCCCTACAACCCTACCTCAGCCCTGATGAAGACCGCACTACACCAGTAGTTCTAGTCCCAACAACAAGACGGTCGAAACGCGTTGGCATTATCTAGTGAACTGGAGACCTTTATGCTCAACCACTAAACTCACACGTATATATAAGAAAAAGGACTTACACCCTGAAGAGCATAATTTCGGACAGTAACATTCTCCTGCACTATCTGGGACTATTGTTTCTATCTAAAATCTGAGGGATATATACTTCTACCCCAGATTCACAGTTGGTTTAAGTATAGTAGGATGATTAGAAATAACCATAATATACTGAAGTGTACAGTCTAACCCCTTTCTTTTGATCGTTTTGCGAATGTATATATGTTTTTGTGTTAAGTCATATATGTTTTTTGTGATATAAACACGTCCTGTCGTGGTAACAACCGTTTATAATTTTTCTGTGTACAAAAGGAGAGCTTTTGAAAGGAATGCAGATACCAATGTTAAATAATATAAAGAGAATTTAATGAACAATAACGCAGAGTCAATAAAAGGGACTTCTGTGAAAATACTGATTTTGCATTTATGGTGTCAGAGGTACTATTGTTGGTATATATTGCCCTGACACTGAAGGCCTCTCTACTAGATCGAAAGTCAGCTCCCCACAGCTTCCCCCAGTTACACGTCAATTGCACGTCATGACCCAGTTGCGCACACAAGTAGGGTAAAGGTTCCAGCTGGCCATGCAGACCCCCTCCATGTATCCACCCACCTATGACTCACCTATGACTCCCCAAGTGAACGCCCTCATGCACGCCCACAAGCTCTTATCTCTTTCTTCCTCTTGCTCTGCCTGGAGCGCTCCTCCTTCTCTATGCAATTTAATGTATAAATATTGTACTCTGTGAATAAAGTTCAGAAGACCCTTCCTGAACCTTAGTGGTGATGGAACCGATTCTCCCTTAACTCGAGTTACTGAAATAAAGCCCTTTTGAATCGGACACCACGGACTCTGCCTCTCATTATATGCATGACCCTTTGTTTAAGTATAGAAATTATGACAGGGTAATACTTTATTTACCACATAAATCTGGCGCCCGAACAGGTACAAATCCCCTTCCCCACGCCCCCTTCTACAGCCGTGACGGCCTTCAAAGTGTACACGCCAGCGGGACTTCCTGCTTACTCCCTCAGGCCCACGGAGGAGACGGACTGCGACCAGGCATCCACACGAGGCAGTGAGGATCGCGGATCATCCCAACCAGAGCCCAAGCCATGAGAGAGCAAGGTCCGAGGTTTCTGAAGGTCCACCTGTTCCGCGGCGCATGCGCAGTATCAAGTTTGCGCAGTATCAAGTTTGCGCAGTATCAAGTTCACGCAGTATCAAGTTCACGCAGTATCAAGTTTCCGAGGCCTTCAAGTTCTGCTTCCCGGTGAGTACCGCTATTGGGAACGTATAAAGTTCAAGACGGGTTCATTTATTTGAACTCGGTAAAGACGTGTCTCGTTCATACGGGCACGGTAAAGACGGGTCCATTTCGGTGGGTACGGTAAAGACGTGTCTCTTTATGAGACCGGTATGGTTGTACTGTATTCCAGTGCATAAAGTTAACTGTTTTCAAGTACATGTTTAATTCCATGTATCAGTTAGACTGTATCTGTTTAGTGTTTTAGTGCTGTAGTGTGAATGATTGTTTCAGTCAGAGTATTTTTGTGTGTATTGTGTTTTCATTGAGTGGGTTTCAACATGCCACTGTTTTCGAAATTACGTCAGATAGGGACCAGGGAAGGAATATTAGAAGAGCCAGTTAACATCCCGCCTAGAGACACACCTGGTCATTACATGTATAATAAGCACGGGCTAGATGCCGTATTGTATTTAGAGCTATGGGTAGATTACACCAAGGATTTAGAGGAGAAGTGCAGATGGCCTGCCTCAGGAACATGGGATTCTGAATGCATTATGCAAGTAGAGGAAGCGTTATGGAAAAGGAAAGCAAGACCCTCTCAGAAAGATGCCATTGAGTTATGGCGTAAAGAAGCACATAGGAGATCAGAGAAAGAATTCCACCAAGCAGAGAGAAGTAAACAAGCAGCGGAAAAAGCCAAAGAAAAAGAACTGCGGGAGGAGAGGGAACGGGTCAAGGCAGAACAGGCTGATAGAGAAAGAAATGCCATCGTTGCTGGTATCTATCCCGTCCTCTCAGAAGAACTAGCTAGAGTGACCTCCTCAGAAATACCCCGTAGGTCGCGAACTCCACCACCTGTACCCTTTAGAGTACGTAGAATAAAGCCAACAGCATCAGAGGCTTTTATTTCCTCCTATCTAGAAGAGCCCGCACCGGACTACGTAAACGCAGATTTCCCTCCGCCCCCATCAGCGGCTCAGCTCCAACAGCTCCAGCAGACCGTGAAAGACGACGTAGGGCCAGGGGCCGTAGGGGGTGGGGGGCCACCACCAACGCCAACGCAAACGTCAACGCCATATAAGTTTACTGTAGATGTAACAATAGCACGTTGTATTTACGATCCAGTACCAGGAAAGGGTTCAATGCTCGTGTTTTCACTAAGATTAAGAAAAGCCGTCGACTATTTGGCCACACTACCAGACATGAAAGAACACCTAGATAAAATATACCGTTTCAGTAGGACGGGGGAGGGACCCGAGTGTATAGAAGAGGCCATGGACCACAGAAAGGTGGAGGTTAAGAATTACATCCTACGTTTTATGATTAACTGCCTAATCAGGGAACAAGACCAAGGAGAAGGGGATGTAGAGCATGGTTTGATGGAATGGAGTGACAACATAGATGCCGGTCGGCATGATAAACAGGGACAGACAGATAGCACGACGATGAAAATACGAAAGGAAATATTAGCAATACACAGAATGTGGTCTGACGAGAAGGGTGAGTCATCATCGGAAGAGTCAGAAAACGAGGCAAAGGACAAAATGAATTATGTAGGCAAAGCACGACAGTTTGACAGGCCCAAGTGCCTCGACTACCGCAAACAGGGACAGGCTATAAAAGAAAGATATTCCCTTGAAAATCTGTTCCAAGCTACTGAAAAAGCACTGAAACGACGGATAGGAAGCGAACGATCCCACACCCCACACGAAAAGGAATTGGCCCGGTCAGCCGTCCAGTGGGTGTCCAATTCTAATATATATAGCAATGATATAGTGGCCCAGACTTTCTTGAGCCTTCCGCCGAACGAACAGCGTTTGGCTGGTATTTACATGGTCCAACATTTGATAACGTTGTATGAAAGTCAATATTCTGATCCCGGTCCATTGTATAAATTACTGGACGATATACTTCTAGAGAGATGGACAGGCCTGGGTACTGACTTAATTAATGTTATTCTGGATCAACAACATAAGTACCTGAATTCTCTGACCACATGCATGCTTCCCGCCCCACACCATGACAGAAAGCACCTATACATAGACAGACAGAAACCCCTACGAGAGGTACATCCCGTCAAAAATGCAACCGGTGAGCTTCAACGAGTGTATGTTTACACCCCCTTGACGAAATTAGAAATACTAGAAATGAAAAAGATGTTGCCCTGCCATGATAAAGACCCGGGGGGGGTTTCACCGAGAATTAAAAGACATTCTCCGCATCGGAGATTACACGTACGCTGACATTCTGAAACTATTGAAAGTACTGTTGCCTGCTGGTATTTATGAAAAGCTTAAGGAAAAAGACTGGGAGGTGGGAGAGAAAAAGTTACGTTGGGCAGAATTGGAAACAGAGGATAAAGCCAGGCTCCCGGGTGTTGGTCTTGGGGACAAAGCTAGAGAACTGCCTAAACTCCTAATACATGTTTTGCAGAGATTATTGACTACTAAAAAGGAAGACTGGGATGCTATTTCAGCCTGCAAACAGAAACAAGACGAGGATACAAGTGATTTCTATTCTAGATTCGAGAAATGCTTTTCTATTAATAGTGGCCTTAAGCCCAGTAGCGAGTCATATCCTCATCTTTTCGTGAGCAAATTAGTAGAGAATTCCTTACCCCAGATCAAGAATAGAGTACTGAAGGTTGAGAGTACTTGGCAAGCAAATAGCCCTTCACAAATGTTGCAAATGCTACACTATCACCAGAATAGGATTAGAGAAGAGCAGGATCATGAAAAGAGACGCATGAAAGAGGCAAAAATGAAAGTGCTGGTTGCCCAATCGGTACCGGCAAATATGAACAAAAATGGCACAATACCTGTTAAAGGGAACTGTAATTATTGCAAACAACCAGGTCACTTTGTAAAAGATTGTGCTGTCCTGAAACACAATATAGCTACAGGCAAGACAAAAGAACGACCACACCCTCCTAGGCAGAATAGCACCCCACAGAACGCACAACAGACAGTAGCGAATTTTCCACCCCCACCACCACCTGTTCATGCCACACAGCAAATGTATCAGTACACACAGTCAGACTATCCAGAATACCAACAGTTCTCATGAAACAGCCTTGAGAGGGAAGTTGGCTTGCCCCTTATTGAGGTTCCTGTAGATCAAGAGGGTCCCTATGTACATAGTCGTGTATTGGGAAAAGACAGAAAGTTTCTGATTGACACAGGGGCGAGCAGAACTACCATCAGCCATGACGAGGTTCCAGGGGCACCCCTCTCGGGCTCACAGAATGTTTCCCTGGGATTTTCAGGAAAGCCTATTGTTAATGAAGTATCGAAAGCAGTTTCCCTAGGAGTTGGTCCATTGTCACGTACCACAGACTTGCTACTTACTAAATCATGTCCAGAAAACGTACTTGGTATAAAGACATTAAAAGAACTAGGAGCAGTTATCTGTTGTTCTCCGGAAGGAGTATGATTGCTCTTACGTGATTTTAAGGGACATTATGTGTTGAAAGAATTTGACCACAGACTCCAGAATGTACCACAGCATCTATGGGCACAAGGTCCGACTGACGTAGGTTACATGGACATAACATCACACCGTGTCACTCTCAAAGCAGGAGTAGTATTACCACGTATACGACAGTACAAGTTACCACCTGATGCCGTAGTGGCCTTATTGAAAATTGTTGACAAACTCATTGCACAAGGGGTGGTAGTGGAGACTGACTCGAATGTATGTAACTCGCCTGTTATCCCTATCCTTAAACGAACAGACACTAATGCACCACCAGTTTACAGACTAGTTGTTGACCTTCGAGAATTGAATAAATGTGTAGTCCCTCAATACCCAGTGGTCCCAGACATTTCCTCATTACTGACTGCCATTGATTCTGAGGCAACGTTCTTTACTGTCATTGACTTGAAGAATGCTTTGTTTAGTGTTCCAATTCATCCAGACAGCCAGTATCTCTTCGGATTCAGTTTAAATGGACGCAGCTTTAAATTTACGAGAGCTCCCCAAGGTTTTACAGAGAGTCCTAGCATTTACAGTCAAGCATTAAAAAGACAGCTGGACAGTATTAATATGCCTACCAACACTGCACTGCTCCAGTACGTAGACGACATCCTAATTACAGCACGATCAGAACCAGACTGCGAAAATGCATCACTGACAGTTTTACACTTTCTGGCAGACAAGGGGCACAAAGTGTCCCCTTCCAAGTTGCAATTCTGTGCACAGCAAGTGGTGTACCTTGGACACTTGCTGTCCAAGAGGGGTAGACAGCTGACTCAAGAACGTATTCAGTTAATTGCTAACCTTTCACAGCCCAAGACACAAAAGGAAGTACGGGCCATTATTGGCCTCACTTCATACTGCAGACAACGGATTCCCCAGTATGCCTATCTAGCTAAACCACTCATACAGTTGACAACACAGGAGGCAGCGTCTTCGACTGTCCTCCCTTGGACACAAGAACATACCTTGGCATTTGAAGAATTAAAAAGAGCCTTATGTCAAGCGCCAGTTTTAGCGACTCCTTGTTACAGCAAACCTTTTATGCTTTTCGTAACTGAACGAGATGGAACAGCATTATCTGTCCTCATACAAGATCAAGCAGGTAGACACAAGCCATGTGCTTATTTTTCTAGTACACTGGATCCAGTGGCCCAGGCTCTGCCTCCGTGCCTGAAATCTAGGCATGAGCGGGAAATCCGTTACGCCCGCGGATTTTGCGGATTTTTGGGAAATCCGCAATCCGCGAATTTTGCGGATTTCCCGCAAAATCCGCAAAAAAAAATCCGCGGACGTAACGGGTTCAAAAGTTGAACCCCCACTCATGTAACTATTTTACAATGGCGCCAGCAAGCTGCCAGCGCCGTTGTAAAATAGTTACAAAGTTAGCTTGTACAGGAACCACTAGATAAAACGAAGCAGGTGCTGCTTTATTTTATCTAAGTGCTTCCTGTGCAAGCTAACTTTGTAACTATTTTACAACGGCGCTGGCAGCTTGCTGGCGCCATTGTAAAATAGTTACATCATACATGCCAACATTTCAGAAGCCTAAAATATATACCAAGAACGTATTCAGTTAATTGCTAACCTTTCACAGCCCAAGACACAAAAGGAAGTACGGGCCATTATTGGCCTCACTTCATACTGCAGACAACGGATTCCCCAGTATGCCTATCTAGCTAAACCACTCATACAGTTGACAACACAGGAGGCAGCGTCTTCGACTGTCCTCCCTTGGACACAAGAACATACCTTGGCATTTGAAGAATTAAAAAGAGCCTTATGTCAAGCGCCAGTTTTAGCGACTCCTTGTTACAGCAAACCTTTTATGCTTTTCGTAACTGAACGAGATGGAACAGCATTATCTGTCCTAACACAAGATCAAGCAGGTAGACACAAGCCATGTGCTTATTTTTCTAGTACACTGGATCCAGTGGCCCAGGCTCTGCCTCCGTGCCTGAAATCTAGGCATGAGCGGGAAATCCGTTACGCCCGCGGATTTTGCGGATTTTTGGGAAATCCGCAATCCGCGAATTTTGCGGATTTCCCGCAAAATCCGCAAAAAAAAATCCGCGGACGTAACGGGTTCAAAAGTTGAACCCCCACTCATGTAACTATTTTACAATGGCGCCAGCAAGCTGCCAGCGCCGTTGTAAAATAGTTACAAAGTTAGCTTGTACAGGAACCACTAGATAAAACGAAGCAGGTGCTGCTTTATTTTATCTAAGTGCTTCCTGTGCAAGCTAACTTTGTAACTATTTTACAACGGCGCTGGCAGCTTGCTGGCGCCATTGTAAAATAGTTACATCATACATGCCAACATTTCAGAAGCCTAAAATATATATATACAGTTTATATTTCCCTTAATTCTTGATTTATTGAATTTGGCTTGAAAATTAAACAGGTTTAATTTTCAAGCCAAATTCAATAAATCAAGACATTGTGTTCGCACGGGTTTCTGCAAGTTCGCGAGGGTTTTGTACAATTTCGCAATTTGCGAAATTGTACAAAACCCTCGCGAACTTGGAGGGGCGCTAGAGGGCGCACTGCAGCATGGCCGCACTGCCGTGAGGCTCCTGCAGCCCGGAGCTTTCATCCGGTAATTTATCCTTTTTGGCCGTCGCCGATCCCTAGTCTGACACCGGAATTTTCCTTGGAGGGCTACATGCTACACTCGGTCCAACTCCTGGCCCGATCGATGGTTCCTGGCCGGAGATAGGAGGTCCGGAGTGTTCACCGGCAGGCGCTCTGGGGGACAGGCGCTCCGCGACCCGGCGACTCTGAGCACTGTGGGCCGCTGCTTCACACGTGGGTGGAGGCCTGTTCCCCTCCCCCCTCAGGGATTTTGCGGACCTATTCGGCTGCTGTGCCGGAGGCCCGTGCTCGCTGGCGGAGAGAGCACAGCGTCGTTACTGTGACCACCCTGTGCAGCGGTGGCGGAGCTGCGGCGGGGGCGCCGATCTCACCCCCGGGGCTGGGACATTGCTGCTGCACGAAAGGGAGTGGCGGGGCATATCTGCCTGCTCGTGCCCCCGTCGATATTACATCCCTGGACATTTGGGCACTGCGTGCTGCGACCGGAGGCGGATCGTGGCTGAAGGTATGATCTGGAGGAGGTCGCGTTGCTGGAGGGCCCTCTTTTTTCCCTCATTTGGCGCCATAACCGACGCGGAGGCTGCTGTGTGGCAGAGCCTGTTGTGCGAGGGCCTGCGACGGAGCGCTGTGCTGGCCGTTGTGGGGCCGGTCCCATCTACCTGCTCTACACACCAGTACCCCCTGTGGTGATTCATCTGGACCGGCCAGTCTCGGATTGTACAGCACTGATCCTTGTTGACCGGCATAGCTGCTGTGGCCTGCGCATTGATCCTGTTGCACCCGGTAAGCAGCGCTGCCTTCACTTGTCTCTGCTGTGCTGTGACAGACCACGACCATCTCCTCTCAACCCCCCCCTTGCTTGATATTACTGTATTTGCCCCCTGCCTTCCTGGATGCAGCTGCGTGGTGTGACCATTGGAATCTACTGGTGAGACTGCATACCCGCACTACTACTGCGCTCCGCTCCTGATTTTTTGCGCTGCCACCTGCCCCATTGATTTGTATACGGGGACTTGTACCCAGGGGTCCCCTCGTCTGTTCTTATTGAGGTGACCACGATTGACTGTGTGTGGTTGACCATGGGCAAGCCGGACAATAAGCAGCCTAAGCTCTCATTTGACTCTGCGGCCTCTAGGAGAGGCGCTCGCTTAGCGCAGGAGGCTGGGAGCTCCCGCTCCCCCCCCCCACCCACTGCTGATGCCAATACGCAGCCCACTGCCCCGGATTTTCAACAGCTGATGCTAGAGATGCGGCAAGGGTTCGCTACCATTGTGGACAAAGTGGACAAACTATCCTCGCGCATGGACGCAGTGGTGCAAAAACTTGATGTCCATGAGGAACGCCTGACCACGGCGGAACAGCGCATTTCGGATCACGATGACACTGCGGCCACTCATACCACTCAATTGGCGAGGATGGACAATATCCTGCGAGTGATAGCCGCCAAGAATGAGCAGTTGGAGGCGAGAAGTCGGCGCAACAACATTCGCGTAGTGGGCGTGCCGGAGACGACGAATGTTGGAAAGATGGAAACGTATGTGGAAAGGCTCTTGGTTGGGGCAGTTGGAGCGGAGGCCTTTTCTACCCAGTTTATTGTGGAACGGGCACACCGTTCGCTCGGACCGCGACCGGCCCCCGGTGCGCCCCCGCGCCCTATCATTGCTCGTCTCCTGAACTATCGGGATCGTGATGCTGCTCTGCGTGCTGCTCGCACTTCCCGCTCACTCTCCTTCGAGGGGGTGGACTTCACCGTATACCCAGACTTCACTCCGATGGTGCAGGAACAGCGGCGCAAATTTTTGGCAGTTAAGAAGAAGCTTAGGGACCTCCAGGTGGACTACGCCTTGCTCTACCCTGCAAAACTAAGGATCACTCATCAGGCGAAGCAGACTTTTTTCACGAATCCGCAGCAGGCGGAAGACTTTGTGAAGCGGCTGAAGAGGGAACGAGCTGCTGCTGGCCGCCAGGATGGACTGGGACAGAATGATCGCCAATCGGCGGGAGAGGAGGAGGACTCCTGACCAGGTTTTTGATGGCATGATGACGATGTTGAACACTTCATGTTGATATTGCTACACCTGCCGCTGACGGCTGTCTTTCCACAGACATATGCTATTGTGGGCGGATGGATGATCCTCCGGACCTCTCCGAGAGGCTGTATGGTGTGTCTATTGGGATGGCGATGGTTGGTTTTTTCTATTCTTTGCTCCGGGCACCCACCCCAGCACTGTGCCTGCCTCGTATCTTTGCCTACTCGGCTGGAAGGGCGGCAGAGTGTGAGAGGGTGGTGAAGTGCACCTCTGGTGGGCACCCCCAACGGGAATTCCCCTTCTATGTTTACACTTTACTTTGTTGTGCCACTGCTTTTTTGGACGAATGGATGGATGCCTGGGGTGAGGGGAGGGGGGGTGGTAGGGGGTCCTGACTGGTTGGGGTTGGTCAGGTGGGTGGTGAGGGGTGGGGACACTTTGGTATTTTTACTTTCTCTTGCTGGTTGTGCTGCGGTCGGAATGTTCTCGAGTGGCGCTGCATGCCTGTTGCACGGTTGTGCTCTGTTTGGTTCTGGGAGCGGGGGGTTGGTTCTGGGTTTGGAGGACGACATGGATGGTTGTGCTTTTCGTGTTACTAGGTGGAGTGACTGTGTGGCGGTTACGGCCTACTGTTTTGGCTCGTGTGGTGTGCCTGTTACGGGGTTTCGGGGTTCCTTGGCACTTATTCCTTATGAGTAATGTCGGTCGAAATGTTGGATAAGATATCGATTCTCTCTTGGAATGTGCGTGGGCTCAATGATGCCAGGAAATGTCGTAATGTGTTGCAGTATCTTGACCGACATGCCATACAGGTGGCGCTTCTACAGGAAACGCATCTGCGCCGGTCGCCGGCACATGCGTTTGGAGGGAGGTGGGCCACTGTGAGGAAATTCTCATCGTACTCCTCTTATGCAAGGGGGGTTGCAATATTGATTAAAAAATCACTTGCCTTCCAGGAGCTGGGATCACACTTAGACTCTGATGGGAGATATGTACTGTTGTGGGGGAGGATTGGGCAGATCACTGTGCTCTTTGTGAACTGTTATGCACCGAATGTTGATACTCCTGCTTTTTTTCTTGCACTGTGGGGTCATGTTCTTGCTGTGGATGCTTCCCATATTGTGTGGGGAGGGGATTTTAATCTGGCAATGGGGGCTCTTGAGGACAGATCGGAGGGGAGCCATCAGTACAACATGCATGCCAGGGATGTCATGCGGGGCATTGTGGAGGAGGCAGGGTTGGTAGACAGCTGGCGATATGTACACCCCACTGCTCGTGAGGGCACTCATTTCACGACGCAGGCCCGTACCTGGGCGAGGCTGGATTATATCTTCCTTTCCAGAGGACTAGTGGCTGGATTGCATGGGGTGACACACCTCCCCAGGACATACTCTGACCACTGTCCGGTGCGGGTTGTGGTATCGGTGCCTGGATTGCACCGACCGCGCCCACCCTGGAGGCTCTTCCCATCGGCCCTCCTGGACCCCATCTTTAAGGCGGAGCTGGGCGAGGAAATAGAGGCTTTCTTTCCAAGGAATAGGGGGTCTGTGGACAGTGTGGAGGTGATATGGGAGGCATTCAAGGTTACGATCCGGGGGGTCACAATTTCCAAGAGTTGTGGGGTACTCAGGACTATTGTTCGTACACTTGCTTACTTAGAAGCCGACCTACGACGCCTAGAGTGTGGACTACTTGCTGGCTCTGACCCTGATCTCATGCACCAGTTTAGAGGTAAACTTTCGGAATACGAGGAGGAAGCGGCCAGGGAAGCGAAGCATAGAGGAAAATACTGGGTGGCTAGACGGTATTGTGAAGGTGAGAGACCGGGGAAGGTACTGGCTGCTCTCACGAGGCACCAGAGGCATAGCTCGGATGTCTTGGAACTGGTCTTGGCTGATGGTACGCGCTGTACGGACACGACGACTATTAGGGACACGTTTCTGCAACACTACACACACTTGTACACTTCCCAGCACTCAGGAGATGTGAGATATGGGGGATTTTTGGATGAGTTGTCGCTTTGCTGGCTCTCTGACGATCATAGGGCTTTTCTGGGTAGGCCCCTGGAGGTCGATGAGGTCAGGAGCGCCATCATGTCTCTTAATAATGGCAAGGCTACAGGCCTTGATGGTCTCCCTGCCGAATTTTATAAATGTTACATAGATATTATGGCTCCGGTGTTGCGGGAGGACTCCCTTGAGGTGGGGCGCCTGCCAGGGTCTATGAGGGAAGTTGCTATCACCTCTTTGCTCAAACCCGGAAAGGATCCCCTGGACGTGGGTTCCTATAGGCCTCTTTCATTACTCAACTGCGATGTTAAAATTCTGGCCAAGGTGTTGGCAATGCGTCTCTCTGAACTTATGCCCGTCATAGTGCTGCCTGACCAGTCAGGTTTTGTGCCTGGACGGGCGACGTCCCATAATCTTCGCACTTTATTCTCCTTGATTCCAACCATATCCCCGGAGCTCCCAGTGGCTGCTGTTTTTCTAGACGCGACAAAAGCGTTTGACTCGGTGGAATGGGGTTATTTAATAGACGTTTTGTGCAGAATGGGCTTTCCCAGAATATTTATCTCCTGGGTTAAATTACTCTACACGGACCCTATGGCCCGAGTGGTTGTAAATGGTGTGTTGTCTTCCCCCCTCCCGATCACGAGAGGAACCAGGCAGGGGTGTCCACTCTCTCCCCTCTTGTTCGCCATTGCTATAGAGCCTCTTGCATGTAGAATTCGACAATTGCATCAACAGAGCGCATTTAATTGTCTTCAGCGACAGATTGGCATATCCCTGTATGCTGATGATGTTACCCTTTATGTGAAGGACCCGCAGTCGAATCTTAATGCGTTGCTGCGTGAGTTTGTAGTCTTTGGCGGTATATCTGGTGTTCATATCAATTGGCAAAAATCCCAACTCTTTCCACTCACTGCAGCAGTTCATCGTTTCCCACTAGACTATCCCCTTGAGTGGTGTGACACGGAACTGCGGTATCTGGGTATTGTGGTGTCATTGCTCAAGGAGGAGACGCTACGGCTTAATTACGGTGTGGCTATAACTAAGTTGGCAGATAGCATCACGAGGTGGATGTCTTTACCATTGTCTATGGCGGGTAGAGCATCTCTCATTAAAATGGTGGTATTACCCCGCTTCTTATATTTGTTTCAAAACATTCCGTATTACCCTCGGGCTTATTTTTTCTCACGTCTCCGCTCAGAGTTGCTTCGGCTGTTCTGGGGGGGCAAACAGCCACGAGTAGCGTGGACTACACTGACGCTGCCTTATGTTGACGGGGGCTTCGATGTCCCAGAGTTTGAACTGTATTATATCAGCGCACTACGCCTACCACTGGATGCGCCCTACGCCGTTTATGCCTCAGGTGGCCGCTGAACAGTGGGTTGCTCATCCTCTCCCATTGGAGGGCATGGTCCTGGGTAATGCTGGGGACATTGACACACACCAAACGACGGTCACCTGCACTGTTGATGCATGGAAGCGTATCACAAAGGCGCTGGATGTTGTTTTTCTCTACTCGCCTGCGTTGCCTCTGATATATCACCCTGCTCTGTCTCTTCTGCAGGAAACTGGGTTCCAACGCCTGTGCAGTCGCCTAGCGATACATACCTGGGGTGACCTGTTTCGTGAGGGCACCTTCCGTACCCCGGAGCAGTTCTTCGGGGATGGTGCGTACTCCCCGCTAGAAATGTTTTATTATGTCCGGCTGCGACAAGGCCTGAGATCGCTGTTACCTGAGTTCCCTGAGGAGCCGGGTGTGACCCTACCGCTTCATGGGCTGTTACTTTCTGATGGACGTCACTTGGTGTCTAGATTGTATGGTGCCATCAGGAAACAACGTGCTGTCTCGCCTGGACGGGCGCGAGCCCAGTGGGATGCTGAGCTTGGCATTTCCATTTCTGATGACCAATGGAAATATTGTTGTGGTGTGACCGCCAACATCTCCTCTAGCTGCCGCCTAAAGATCATACACTACAAGTTCCTACAGCGTTTTTACTACACCCCGGCTAGGAAGCTCAGGTTCCGGCTAGCGGAGGATGATAGGTGTGCTCGTTGTCATATGCCAGGTGCTGATTTTCTTCATTTGGCGTGGGAGTGTGGGGTAGTTTCGGAGTACTGGGTGCGAGTCCATGATGCTCTCCAGGTTATGACCGACAATGGAGTGTCACTTGACCCTATGGTCCTGTTGTTGGGCTATACCAAGGCCGTGCCGGCGTTGTATCGTAGGTTTGTGGATGTCACTCTGCTGCTGGCTAAAAGGCGCGTGGCCTGTTGCTGGGGAAGGGGCAGGATACCGCAGTTCGAGGACTGGTTGAAAGATGTCGTTTATTGTCAGGACCAATATAATGTTTACGCAGAGATGATGCCTATGCGCTGTAGGCCCAGAGACTTTTGGAGCCCACTGCAGGTGTACCTCCTTACCAGGGCTGTGCAGGATTCTGACTCGGACAGTGCTGACCGGGTTGGGGTGGGTTAATGGGGCATCATTTGCTGGAATTACACGCTTCTCTGCCACTGGTCCAGTCTACACGATCTGAGTGCCCCTCTATTTGCACTTCTGCTTCTTTCAATATAGGGAGTACGCTATGTTCACCGGCGGGGGAGTGGGGGTTTACGGCCCTCTCTCCTGTGGTGCTACTCACGATGCCTTGCCTCAGGAACTACTGCACTGTGACTAGGTACCGGCGGCCCCGCCGCTGTTCTCCTCTTTGGACAGCTATATACTTGTTATTCGTATTATTGATGTGTTTATATGCTCTGTAATGATGTGTTTCGTCCCGAGCCTCTGCTGTTGCCATAACTTCATTTCTACCCACTGTGCTTCCCCATCTGGATATGGCGCCTGGACATTATATGTATGCCGCTGCACTACACTACACCTGAATCTTTTTGTATGCTTTGTATGTACGTCATTGATGATCTCAAGCTTGTCTTCCACTACTTGTTGCGAATAAAGGTTTAAAAAAAAAACCCTCGCGAACTTGCAGAAACCCGTGCGAACACAAAAAAAAAAATCCGCGGAAATTCGCAGATTTTGCGGATTTTCGCAATCCGCAAATTCGCAAATCCGCAAATTCGCGGATTGCCAATCCGCAAAATCCGCCCATGCCTACTGAAATCAGTTGCAGCAACAGCCCTAGCCATAAGACAAAGTGACTCGATAGTGTTGGGACACCCCCTGATAGTACAGGTACCGCACGCAGTGGAAGTTCTCTTGAACAGGACACAGACACAGCACTTGACTGTAGCAAGACTGACAGGATATGAACTGACGTTATTTCAGCCACACATAGAGATCAGACGATGCAATATTCTTAACCCTGCTACACTTTTGCCCTCAAGTACAGTAGACACCGCACCACATGACTGTGTGGAAGTAATGAATACAGTGACGAAACCAAGACAAGACCTGACAGACATTGCACTGCCAGACCCTGACCTGACACTCTATGTAGATGGTTCATGCATGAGAACGAGCACGGGAGAGTTAGTGGCAGCATATGCCGTGACCACTGCTACTGAAGTCATAGAGACACAAAAGATAGACACACTGTCAGCACAAGCAGCAGAGCTCATCGCTCTGACACAAGCCTGCATAAGAGCTAAGAACTTGAAAGTGAACATTTATACAGATTCACAATATGCATTCGGCGTAGTTCATGATTTCTGAGTCCTGTGGAGGGAGAGAGGTTTCTTGACCTCTCATGGGGCTAAAATTCAGCATGGTCCACTTATTCAGGCTCTGTTAGAAGCAATATATTTACCTGCAACCATAGCTATCCTGAAATGCAAAGCACACACCAAAGTTACAGACACCATTTCCCAGGGTAATGACCTGGCAGACCGAACAGCTAAACTGACAGCCCAGACACCAACAGACACGACAAAGACAGAAGTACCATTACTGACAAAAAGTATGACAGTCAGGGATCCTTCACAAGATGTACTCGACATACAGACACATGCCACTTCAGACGAAATAAAGAAATGGACTGAACAAGGAGGGGTCCAGACTGATCAAGGTTGGATGACTAAAGGCAAAGCCACATGGTTTCTCCCTGACTCCATGGTACAAGTGATCATAAACACAGCACATAGTCCAGCACACTTGGGAGAGAAGGCAATGCTAGACAGCTTACAGAATATCTGGTTTAACAAGCACCTGCGTGCAGCAGCGAAACAGAAAGTACGTACATGTATGATCTGTTGCCAGTTCAATCCAGGTAAAGGCATTCCGGTGGAACAAGGCGGATTTCATCCTCCTGACCATCCTTTTGAGGTCCTCCAGATGGATTATATCCAAATGGACAGATGTAGAGGTTACAAGTATGTCTTGGTAGTTGTGTGTGCACTATCTAGATGGACAGAAGCGTATCCAGTCCCAGATTATACTGCTGTAACAACCGCCAGGCAATTGGTGCGTGAGTTCTTCCCGAGATACGGATTGCCCCGTGTCGTGTACTCAGATAATGGTCAGCCTTTTTCTTCTGAATTAATGAAACAAGTGTCCCTTCTGTTAGGATATCAGTGAAAGTTTCATTGTGTACGACACCGTGAAGCAGCAGGACTTGTCGAGCGCCATAATCAGACAATAAAGACGAAACTTGCAAAGATCTGTGCAGAAAAAGGCGTGGATTGGATGGTAGCCTTGCCGGTTGCCCTCTTTTACATGCGTATGGTAGCTCATTCCAGAACTGGCCTATCTCCGTATGAAGTGGTTTTCGGTAGACCACCGAATCTGTGGGGTACGCCTATGCCTAAGAAAATAACTGATGTTGACAGTAACATGCTGACAGATTACCTGGCTTCCTTGATGTCTGCACTACTCTCTTGTCGTTCACAGGTTGCCGCCGCCTTCCCTGACAACACCCAGGTCAAGGAGCATGCCATAGTCCCTGGAGATTTTGTTTTCGTGCGGAATTTTGATCGATCAAGCCCCCTTGAGCCGCGCTGGAAGACACCGAAATTAGTGCTACTGACCACGAGGACAGCCATCAAAGTCGAAGGAAGAAAAGGATGGCTTCATGCCCATCATTGTAAAAAGTACTTTGGAGACTCTGGAACTTTGATAAAGACAAAAGACAGTACAGACTTTGAGCCCCCTTTGCTAGAAAAGACTCTGCAACAAGAATACAGGTCCAAGTTACGATCTAGAAAGTCAGACAGCGTTTAATTGTTTAAGTCCACTAGGTGGTGAATCGGTTAGACAGGTTCCTGACATGTATAAGATCGTAGACCAGAATAGTAAAAAGAGCAAAATGAAAGAGAAATACTGCAAGATATTACGCAGTAGATGTATAGTAACTCTGATTTTTATGTCTCTTCTGTGCATCACTATAATATGTATCAGCTTGACACTACATGTTTTCTTTCCTCCTATTGCCTCTCATATACACATTTCCATTAATGACACCGTAGAGCATACATTTAGTGATCTGCCACCCCATGAACTGTCATATCGACTAGCCCTGCGCAACAATACTTTTATTCGAATGTTGCACCGTTCTCATCAGACCAGCAATGCCACAGATTGCTGGGTATGTGGCCAACTCCCCCCTTTTCAAAAGACGAAGGGAATCCTGCCCTTCTTTCTTTTTCCGTTCTCCCACAATGGTTCGTGCGGAGCATGGTTTGCCTTAATGTCATCACTAGACAGAAAGTCCATAGTTTACCAGGGCGATTGGATATGGGGAAACTTGAATAAAGTAATGAATGAGGCATGTTTTCCAGACGATGACGGTCTCCCTCAAAGGAAGGGGACCGATCTAGAAAATGAAGAGTACGCGCAAGGAAATGCTTCCTTTAGTTTTATGATTCTGAATGTTCATCCCAAGCAAAATACAGGTCCACCGACTATTACAGTCCTACCAGCAAAAGGTGATCTGTGCGTTAGAAAGAAAGGATCAGTACATATGGGACACAGCGAGTGTAATGCTGTAGTCGAGTTTAATGATAAAGGAAAGTCTTCTTTCAAAGCATCACGACATACCTATTTCATTTGCGGTCAGACAGCCTATGTACATCTGCCCTTAGACTGGGGTGGAACATGCTATATAGCGTTCCTGCTGCCATCTGTCTTTCTAGCCCCATCCCATTATCATCGAGATTCACGACTAGAGCATGTTAGACACAGGAGGGAGACCGATTCCCCAGTCATTGATCAGACTGAGACAGCTTGGGAGCAATATACAGATTTCAATAGAGGATTCTTTTTCTTCATAGGTCCCGTCCAAAACAGTAAACTCATACGCAGGTTAACAAGAACTCTGGAAGCAGTTGTAAATGAGACTGCATCTGCCCTGGCTAACTTGACCCAGGAGCAGTCTGCCATGCGACTTGTTGTTCTTCAGAACCGCCTTGTTCTTGACGTCATCCTGGCAGATAGGGGCGGGGCTTGTAGAGTGATCGGCTCCAGTTGCTGCGTGTTTATTCCAAATAACGCGCCATCTGTGTACGCAGCAATAACAAGGCTCCACAAGATTGCTCATGATATACATCAAGACCCAGGCACATGGACTTGGTCCGGTTGGCTCTGGGGTGTAATATCAGCATGGGGATGGAAAGTGTTGTCGTTCCTAGGAATGATACTGCTTATGATATTCAGCTGCTGTCTCTGTCTGCAGTGTGGCCCGGCGATTTGCGGCCTGTGTGCCACTGCCTGTGTTCCACATCCACGTATACAAAAGATAAAAGATGAACAAATGATGCTGTATGATCAGATATACGGTCTCATGTATATAGATATGTCCTGAAGGGTACAGTAGGGGACAAGGAAGGAATGAGGAAAATGAAATTTTACATGGCCAATGTGTCCCCTTCGTGTACCCCACGTTTAGTGTATGTGCATGTCACCCATGCATTTTCCCTCTGTGGCCTGAATAATAATGCCTCTGCATTTCCGTCCCACTTTAGGATGTCAGTTACCAAGCCTTCCATGAAAGAAACGTTAATATTGCACTGAGGCCTATGTTGCCCATGTTTTTGTATTGTGCACGTTTAAATATCGAGATGAACCCATTTTGTGGCTCAGCCTGAGCCAGGACCCGAAATTGAATTTTCATGCCTCCAGACATTCTGAAAGCTGCAGCTACGTATCCCTGACCTCGCATACTTTTGGCTCAGCCGAGAGGGGCCCAGCCCGGGGTGCCAAGACAGTATTTTGCACACAGTTATCTGCTTGCTCCACAGAATCACATTCCTGCCTAGTGAAGAAGGTAAACAGAACCCGTCTGCAGAGATAGGGCCTAGCCTTTCTGTCTCCGTTTAAGTGATTTGCAGAGCTCGCATCCATAGAAAGCCCAAAGCCCCCACGCAATGAACGAAGAAATATATGCCCACACTGGCTCTTGGTGATGAGCAACCTTTGCTTGAGCGACCTTTACTTCAGATAATACATCCTCCAAACCTAAGATATCAGATAATACCAGACGTGCAGGTCGCCCTGACACTGAAGGCCTCTCTACTAGATCGAAAGTCAGCTCCTCCCAGCTTCCCCCAGTTACACGTCAATTGCACATTATGACCAAGTTGCGCACACAAGTAGGGTAAAGGTTCCAGCTGGCCATGCAGACCCCCTCCATGTATCCACCCATCTATGACTCACCTATGACTCCCCAAGTGAACGCCCTCATGCACACCCACAAGCTCTTATCTCTTTCTTCCTCTTGCTCTGCCTGGAGCGCTCCTCCTTCTCTATGCAATTTAATGTATAAATATTGTACTCTGTGAATAAAGTTCAGAAGACCCTTCCTGAACCTTAGTGGTGATGGAACCGATTCTCCCTTAACTCGAGTTACTGAAATAAAGCCCTTTTGAATCGGACACCACGGACTCTGCCTCTCATTATATGCATGACCCTTTGTTTAAGTATAGAAATTATGACAGGGTAATACTTTATTTACCACAAACAGCTGCTGCAGTGCAGGCAAAGAGTATCCTATGCTAAAAACGAAAGCAAACAAACAGACACGCTTTCAGCTTTAGCAGAGGAGACCCCTTGCCTCCCACTGCAGCTGAAGCTGTTGACTCCGTGAATTGGCCCCCTCCTGGGAGAGTTAGCTCTTCCCAGAAGGGAGAGAAGGTTTCCCTAGAGGGTTTGAGGCACGGGCGGGGTGGGCTCTGGCCCAGGGCCCCAGCCTTTCAAGGGGGGTGGGAGTGAGGGAGAGGGGGTGGGGCGGGAGTCCTTGAGTTATTTTGGGAAGGGAGGGAGAGGTTGCAATCCGGGTTTGGGCCATGAATCGGGACGGTGGGCTCTGGTCTGCGGTCATCAACTCATGAGGATCTTTGTGTGGGGCACCGAAGTGTCTGTGTTCAGGGATGTTGGTCTGCAGATTCGAATTTGAATCATCAAATGTGTGAGGGATGTCGGGTGGAGCCGGCCACCAGGCGTCCGTTATGTTGCCATGTGGGTGAATAGATGTATGGGTGGAGTGGTGGATGTATGGGTGGAGTGATGGGTGGAATGGTGGATGTGTGGGTGACATGGTGGATGTATGGGTGGGGGGTGGATGGATGAGTGAGGGGATGGATGGATGGGTGAAGGGGTGGATGGATGGCGGGAGAGAGGATGGATGCATGAGTGGAGGGATGGATGGGAGTGGATGGATGTGTGTATGGTTGGAAGGCTAGATGGATGGGTGGAGGGATGGATGGATCAGTGAAATGTGGATGGATCGATGGGTGGATGGATGAGAGAGGTGATGGATGGATGGATTGATGTATTGATGGGTGAAGGGGTGAATGAATGAATGGATGGATGGATGAGTGAAGGGGTGGATGTGGGGATGGATGGGTGATTGAGGAGGGTGGATGGACGGGTGGATGGATGGAGGAGTGAAGGGGTGGGTGAGAGGTCAATTGATGGATTCATGAGTGGATGAGTGGGTGGATGGGTGAAGGGTGGATGGAGGGATGGGCGGCTGGGTGAGGAGGGAATGGAGAGAGAGGGCGAGGATGGATGGATGGATGGATGAGTGAGGACATGGATGAATGATTGGCAGAGTGGATGGGCAGGTGTGTGCATAGATGGGTGAGGAGAGGAGCATGGAGATGGATGGGTCAGAGAGTGCATGCATGAGTGGGGGGAGGGTGGAGAGCGGGAGGGATGGATGGGTGGGTGGATGGATGAGTGGGGGGTTGAGTGGGTGGACGGATGAGTGACTGGGTGGATGGATGAGTGGGTGGGGGGATGGCTGGATGGGTGAGAGGGTGGGTGGTTGGATGGATGAGTGAGTGGATGGATGGGTGGAGGAGTGGATGGATGGGTGGAAGAGTGGATGGATGAATGGAGGAGTGGATGGATGAATGGAGGAGTGGATGGATGAGTGGAGGATAGCTTGGGTGAAGAGGTGAGTGGTTGGATGGATGAGTGGGTGGATGGATGGGTGGAAGAGTGGATTGATTGGTGAGGGGATGGATTGGGTGAAGGGATGGATGGATGATGGATGGATGGGTGAGGGGGTGGATGGAGGGATGGATGGGTGAGATGATGGATGGAGGGATGGATGGTGGATGGGTTTGCAAGTGGTTGAAGGGGTTTGGATGTGGATGGGGCACAGATGGAGGGAAGGAATGAATGGTGGGGGAGTTGGTGGATGACAAGGTGTACATGATGGATGGGGAGGGTTGTGATGACTTCCTTTGCCTTGGAGGATTGTGTTTTGAGTTGTGTGGTACGCCTCTGACGTTTCGCCACACGCACTCACAGGCCTGCAGTTTGCTAGGCACTCTTGTTGTGTTGAGCATTGTTTGCCGGATATGGCCCGTGGGGTGCGCGTTGCAGTCAATCATGTGGTGTGCCGGATTCCCGAGGTTTCGGTCGGGTGGTGGGGGGCCCAACATCTGGGAGAATTCAGCTGGGGGGACTCAACATGGAAAAGTTTGAATACCTCTGCTCTAAGGCATGAACTCCCCCTATTTCAATATACGTTTGTTGTCACCCCACTCTCAAAAGACAGTCAAATACCTGCTGATCTAAAAACACTACCCCATTGCATACCTCCCATGGATTTTCAAAACTATGGAGTAAGCAGTCACCTCTCAGCTTTAGTCTCACCTCAACACTAACAGCATACTGGACTCCATCCAATCTGGCTTTCACCCAAAAAATGGGGCCCAAGTTCGACTTTTAAATGCCTCGGACAACACAATAGAAGTGAATGACCAAAGATCACTTTGCATACTGATCCTCCATAGCCTGCCCACTGCTTTTGAGCCACATACTGTTCTGCAAAGAGGTCAGTTAGTGACTATTAGTGACAGATTACTTTAATGGTTCAGTTTCTTCCTCAAATTCAGGAAACATGAAATCAGGCTTGGGGAGTTTACCTCCCCTACATTCCCGGTTGTGAGAAGCTGGGTTTCTGTAGCAGTAACCCCCCCACTTTTTGCCTGACTACTGATGCACTTTGACTTGAAGTGCCCTGGGTCCCTGTCCATCCGGTTCCCAGGGCTTGTGTTATTTCCCCAAAACTGTTCCTTGTACACCCAATTGGCACTCTGGCCACAGGCCTGCCCCTGGTAAATGGTGCCACAGGTACCCAGGGCACTGTGACCAGGGAAGGCCTCTAAAAGCTGCAGCACTTATTGTGCCGCCCTTAGAGGTCCTGTACCTTTGCACTCAAACACTGCATTTGCAGGTTGTATGTTTTGGTGCAGAACAAATTGAAGAGTCGACATGGCACACATCCCTGTGTGCCATACCTAAAACCTACTGCCCTGGCATGGATCAGTCACCCCTCTAGCTGGGTGCATTAGACCAGTGATGAGGATACAGGTGCTTGAGCCCTGTACCCCTACAGTGTCTAGGTCCCTGTTTACAGGAAATGCCGCAGTGTAGTATCCAGGTATACTAAAGTGTGTAAGAAAAGTAATCTCAAAAGTAACTTACCTGTAATTTTACTACAAATCCTATACTAAGTATGTGTGCTGAATTCTGAAAAGCATTGCATTATCAGTAACACTACTGTAATCAAATCAAAGTACATGTACATTTGCAATCCAAACTGTGTTACAACTGTAGATTTACTGCAAAGTATATATCACTTACCTTTGCCAGGTTTGCTTGGTTCTAAGAAATGAAATAACTAAAAGAATATGTTTATACCAAAACAATTGGTCTGAAGTTCAGACTTTGAGTGTGTGAGTTCATTTGCTAACTGAGTATGTACAACAAATGCATAACACTGTCCTCTGAAAAAGCCTTTCTGCTCGACCACACTACCGCAAATAGAGACTGAGGTGCTATCTACTTTACCTCTGCCTACCTTTTGGGTTCCACTGGACTCTGTGCACACTATACCTCACTTTGGAATAGTATATACAGAGACAGTTTCTTACACCGGTTATCTGCGGAGTACGCATAGTTCCCCACTGCCACGTTTGCTCTTCAACATTTATGTAAAGCCTCTAATGGAGCTCTTTTGACCCCAGTCGGAGGTTCTGAGATGTCCGAACTGGGCTGGCCACTTGGAACCTGGATGAATCAAAACAGCCTAAAGCTCAATTGGGCTATAGTGAAAATCCTAGCACTAGTTTCTCCTCACCTCAGAAAGATAACAGACCATCTGCTGCCTCATCTGCTGCCTCCAAAACTCTTGATAAAAAATTGTGCCTCTCAAAACTAACACTAAAAAAAATCGAAGAATCACACTGGACATTGACCTAAATCTCAACTCACAAATCAGAGCAGTGATCAAGTCCTCATTTCACCAACTAACAAAGAACACCACACCTTGATAGTTGGAGCTCCAGTAAACTGATGTTCAGACTACTGCAACTCCCTGTCAAAAGCCAAAACTACGTCGTCCCTTACCTTGAGCAGACACTGAAGATCTTGGACGACGTAGAAGTTTTCGCAGAGACGCAAGGGACCAACTTCCCAGAAATCTAACTATAAACTTGCCGTCTACTAAATACACAGCAAAGAATAGAACTAGACCTTTGGGAGGAGGGCCGGTACTGGACGTGATGAGATGAAGGAGGGGTTTTGCTGTCGACCTGCAGAACAACAAGCAAGTGATATTTTACTACGGTTTCTTAATGAGCTACCTAGGCCCCTTGTTACCCCCCCTTTGCCCTGAAGCGCTTAGACCCCTTGAATCCCCAAGTTCTAGAATCCTACCTGCGATCAGTTTTAAACAGTCCTTCGTCCAGTATTTCTTGTCGTGGATGAGAGGGGAAGTCGTGGAGTTGTGACGTGAAGTAGAAGAAGTCCCTTGAAGATACGTTGAAGTCACGCTCCAGGGAACTAGAGAAAACAAGAGGGGAATTTACTAGTGTTCTATTATTGAGTCTCTCCTAAATTCCCTCTCTTCATTCGAACTTACTTGAGTAGTAGAAAGACTGTTGTTGAAGAAGTGGTTCTCTTACTCCCTTGTGTTCAAGCCTGTTGCAACACATTAAAAGATACACCTACTCTCTTCTAAACAACTTTCCCAAAAGATTTTGAGTACATAAAATATGAAATGACTTTTCAATACCACATAGTCTTTACATCTCACATTACAATAAATATGTCTTGCAATGCTTACTGACTTAATCCGGTATTAAGTGAACTAAATAGGCCGTTCAAAGAAAATAAGATTAGTCTCTTACAATGACTGAAAGTCTGAAAGAAAGCGGTCTTAAAAACAAGTATCAAGAAACCATGTGAGCAAAGTCCTTGACCGATCTTTCTTGCGATGGGCGCCTTAACATAGAAGTATCTGAAGTTGCACTTAACTTGTGTCTTTCTTTTCTTTCAGGTTTTGCTCCTTGATCAGATTGCAGATGTCCGATGGCGCAGGGTGTGGCGAGCGTTGAAATTCCTTCAGGCGCGAGGAGAATGCCAGCGCGATCCTTCAGCTACTCCAGCAGAAGGCAAAGCGCTTCGGAAAGCTTGGGTGCGGTTTAAATAGTCAACCGCACCCAAAATTACGTGCGCACGCACGCATCTGCAGCGCTGAAAGCCGAACGCGGCTCTCAGCAAACCAAGCTTCTTCTCTTGTGCGCACTCATGCGTCCGCAACACCGAGAGCCGAACGCGGCTCTCGGAAACCAAAGCTTCCTTCTTCCTCCGCTACAACCGAAAGTGGCTCTATGTAAAACAAGGCTCAAAAGAAGGAAGGTTCATTTAAACAATGTCTCTTACATGATAATTTACACGCAAAACCTTCGTGTCCCAGAAAACATGCTAACTGTTATAACAACATTCAATATGAAACTGTGATCACATAAACACAACACATTACCTATGAGGTGCCGGTGCACGGGACAGGGGTGGGTTTTCTCATAATTATCAACCTCTGACTTTCCTAATCTGGAGGTCGAGGGGAACCATGACAGTACTCCCTCCTCAAGATCCCCCCCAAAACGGGCAGGATGGGTCTTGGTTTATCTGGATGACGAGCATGAAACGATTTTACTAACTTAGGAGCATTCTTTAGGTTCTCCAAAGGTTCCCACGATCTTTCCTCAGGACCGTATCCCCTCCAATCCACCAGATAAAATAATTTCCCTCGACTTCTCTTGGAATCTAAGATAGATTTTACCTCGAATTCGGAGTCTCCATCTATCGTTAAAGAAGACGGGGGCTGGATTATTCGAGTGTTTGGAAGGAAGGGTTTGATCAAGGACACATGAAATACAGGATGGATTCTGTATTTAGAGGGAAGAGCTAATTTGACACATACCGGATTTATAACCTTTTCTATCACAAAAGGGCCAATAAATCTTGGGTTAAATTTGCGATTTCCCTTTATTCTCAGATGTTTGGTGCTTAGCCAAACTTTATCTCCAGAAGAATAAGGTGGTTGCAAAGTCCTATGTTTGTCTGCAGATGTTTTCTGAGATTCCTTCGCTTGTGCTAGTTTGAAGGCAGCTTGTTCCTGGATAGACGATAGATTGGAAACATAACTTGTAATAGCTGGTACAGTATCTAGCTTTTTTATTTCCTCAGGGAAATTTTTTGGATGATAACTGTAATTACAGAAGAATGGAGACATCCCAAGAGAAGTATGATCTACGTTATTGTAAGCAAACTCCAACTGACTGATTAGATCTGACCATTCTTCCTCTGCACTAGTTAACATACAGCGAATAAACTGTTCTATGGTCTGATTAGTGCGTTCGGTTAAACCATCCGTTTGAGGATGGTAACTAGAAGATAGGCGGACTTCCATGTTTAAAAGAGTACTCAAATTCTGCCAAACTCGGGAAACAAACTGAGACCCTCTATCGGAAATGACCACCGAAGGAATACCATGTAATCGAATCACATTTGTCATTACCAGATGAGCTAATTCCAAAGCAGTAGGTAATTTCTTTAAGGGAACAAAATGAGCCATACGTGAAAACTGGTCAACAATGGTCAGGATAGTAGAAAAACCCTTTTTGGTGATAGGAAGTTCCACAATAAAATCCAAAGAAATAGTGTGCCAAGGTTGAGGTGGAATTGGGAGTGGAGTTAACAGACCACTAGGAGCTTGATGTAAGGGTTTGTTTTGAATACAAACACTACAAGTTTCCACAAAATCTTGTACATCCTTAAACATGGAAGGCCACCAAAAGGTTCTTTTGATCAACTCGTATGTTTTCATCGCACTAGGATGAGCAGTCAAAGAAGTATCATGATGAAAATGAAATATCTCTTCCCTGATCTTTACAGTGGGAACAAAAACGAGATCTTGCATAAAAATCAAATCATCTCTTTGCTGAAGAAGAGGGTACTTCTTTTTCCACTCATCAAGTCCTTTAGAAGTTAGTTCTCTTTTGATATCAGAAATCACTGGACAACAGGATATACTAGCTTGAAAGCGAGAGTTTGGAATTACTGGTTGACTTTCATGAGAAGATTCAGTTTGTTCAGTTAAATTGTACCCAATTCTAGATAAGGCATCAGCCTTCAAATTTTCTTTTCCTGGACGATACGTGATCACGAAATCATAATCATTAAAGAACATTGACCACCTCAACTGTCTAGCGGATAAAGCCTTTACAGATCTTAATGCTTGAAGATTCCTATGATCCGTGTATATAGTGACTGGGTGTCGAGCACCGAGCAGGTAATGACGCCATTCTTCAAAAACTGCTTTTATTGCTAAAAGTTCTTTATCGGCTATGGCATAGTTCAATTCAGCTTCAGAGAGCTTCCTGGAGTAGAAGGCTATGGGATGCATTTGGCCTGTGTCAGTATTTCTTTGAGATAGGATCCCCCCAAGCGCCAACTGCGAGGCATCAGCTTCAACAATGAAAGGCTGACTGGGGTCTGGGTGACTTAAGATGGGAGCAGTGGTAAATCTTTTCTTTAATTCTAAGAAGGCCAATTCTGCCTGGTCTGTCCAGACGAATCTTGCTCCTTTACGCAACAATTTGGTGATGGGTGTAATGATCTGGGAGAAATCTTGGATGAAACGGCGGTAGAAATTTGCAAAGCCCAAAAAGCTCTGAACCTGTTTCACTGAAGAAGGGCTAGGCCAAGAATTTACTGCTTCCACCTTCTTGGGGTCCATTTCAATACCGTTAGGGCTGATGATATATCCTAAAAAATCCACTCTAGAAACGTGAAACAGACTTTTCTCCAATTTTACGAATAAAGAGTTGGAAAGCAATTTTTGAAGAATAGCCGGAACCTGCTGCACATGTTCTTCTTCTGAGTTGGAAAAAATCAAGATGTCATCTATGTAGACAACACAACATACATCTAAGAACTCATGTAAGACTTCGTTTATAAAAAATTGGAAGGCAGCAGGGGCATTACAAAGTCCGAAAGGCATCACTTGGTATTCGAAAAGGCCGAATTTGGTTCTGAATGCAGTTTTCCATTCGTCGCCTTTTCTGACTCTAACAAGGTGATAAGCCCCGCGTAAGTCCAATTTAGTATAAATAGTGGCCTTTTTAACTTGATCTAGTAATGTTGGAATCAGAGGTAAAGGGTACCTGTTCTTAATGGTCACGTTATTCAGAGCCCTGTAATCGATGCACGTGCGCAATTCCCCCCCTTTTTTAGGAATAAAAAAGAGAGCTGATGACACAGGCGACTTGGAATGTCGGATGAACCCGTTAGCCAAGAATTCATCTAGGTACTCCCTAAGGTGTAGATTTTCTTTCTCTGTTAACGCGTAAATTCTGCTACAGGGCAAGGTTGCTCCGGGAACTAGGTCTATCCTGCAATAGTGTGTTAGCTTTCTTTTTATCAAAGACGTCGGAGAGGTCAGAATAAACAGAAGGAACCCCTTCCAACATCAAAACACTAGTAGATGCAGTACTAAAGTCAAGTCCTTGAATAACATCCTCTTTTCTTTTTAAAAGAAAGCATTGATCTATGCAACGAGAGGACTTGAAAGTCAAAGTCTTGGACTCCCAATCTATCTGGGGGTTGTGTGAAATCAACCAAGGAATTCCCAAAATTAGTCTGAATTGGGGTGCATCGATTAAATCAAAAGTAATTCTTTCCCTATGAATAGGCGAACTGTCCATTTCTAAACTCTCAGATTGTCTACTGATGGGCCCGGAAGTTAGCTCTTTCCCATCTACTGCTCTCACTATTTCCGGATGATCTTTTAGGATGGATTTAAACCCTAATTGAGAGAAAAAATGTGAGTCAATAAAATTTCCTGTAGCTCCCGAATCAATGACTGCTTCAACTCTTTTTACTGGAGAGGTGGAAAGCAAACTCCTTAACTCTACTATGATACAAAAGTGTTTGCAACTAGACGGTGGAGCAATAGAGGCCAAATTAGAAACAGCACTCGACAAACTGACCTCATCATTAGCCGAGCTTTCTAGTTTTCCGATGGCTGTTGAACAGTCGCAATATCAGAAGCTTTTGTCTTATTTTTAACAGGACGAGTAGGGCAATCCTTAACAAAATGACCTGTCTTCCCGCAGTACAGGCATTGATTCATCTTTCGCCTCTTATCTTTTTCCTCTTTTGATAGAGGACCCCGAACTGTTCCTATTTGCATAGGTTCTACCGCCTCTACTCTAGAAGAGACCTCACGAGGCGTAGTACCTCTTTCCTTTACAAATAACAATTTGTTATCACTCTTACCTTTTTCTCCCTTTCTTTCGTTTAATCGGTTATTCAGTTTTACCACTAAATCAATGAAGTCAGTGATATCATCAGGGGGTTCCAGAATTTGAGTCACCATATCTTTTAAATCGTCTCTCAAACCTCTATAAAAGATGGAAATTCTCTTATCATAGGGCCATCTGGCCTCTAGAACTAAGCGATTAAACTGTGAAATATAGTGGAGTAGATCAGAAGTACCTTGTTTCAGACCTAACAACTCGTTATCAGCAGATTGAACAAAAACATGCTTCGCGAAAATCTTTTTCAAAGCACGTTCAAAGTTAGTCAAATTATAGAGAATCGGGTCATCACTCTCCACAAAAGGAATAGACCAAAGGGCTGCATCACCTGCAAAATACGATAACATAAAGGCTATCTTGGAAGAATCATCAGGAAAGGCAGTTTTCTTGGCCATGAAATGAAGATGACACTGTTGCAAAAATATCGAAAACTTATTACAATCTCCAGAAAACCTTTCTGGTGGCGCTAAAGGAGTGGGGACAGGAGTAACCACCTGAATTTGAGTTGGAACTCCGGACTCAGAAGTTGAGCTCAGAAAGGTTGCAGGTGACAAAACAGGCTTCCGCTGAATGGAATCCTGTAACGCTGACATATCCCTACGTAAAGAAGTATTCTCATCTCTCAGATCCTTCAAAATGGCTGCTATGTCCTGCAAAGTTATTTGGTCCATTGCGTCTGGGCGAAAATGTATTCGTGGGCTTTGCCTTCTGTCAAAAGCCAAAACTACGTCGTCCCTTACCTTGAGCAGACACTGAAGATCTTGGACGACGTAGAAGTTTTCGCAGAGACGCAAGGGACCAACTTCCCAGAAATCTAACTATAAACTTGCCGTCTACTAAATACACAGCAAAGAATAGAACTAGACCTTTGGGAGGAGGGCCGGTACTGGACGTGATGAGATGAAGGAGGGGTTTTGCTGTCGACCTGCAGAACAACAAGCAAGTGATATTTTACTACGGTTTCTTAATGAGCTACCTAGGCCCCTTGTTACCCCCCCTTTGCCCTGAAGCGCTTAGACCCCTTGAACCCCCAAGTTCTAGAATCCTACCTGCGATCAGTTTTAAACAGTCCTTCGTCCAGTATTTCTTGTCGTGGATGAGAGGGGAAGTCGTGGAGTTGTGACGTGAAGTAGAAGAAGTCCCTTGAAGATACGTTGAAGTCACGCTCCAGGGAACTAGAGAAAACAAGAGGGGAATTTACTAGTGTTCTATTATTGAGTCTCTCCTAAATTCCCTCTCTTCATTCGAACTTACTTGAGTAGTAGAAAGACTGTTGTTGAAGAAGTGGTTCTCTTACTCCCTTGTGTTCAAGCCTGTTGCAACACATTAAAAGATACACCTACTCTCTTCTAAACAACTTTCCCAAAAGATTTTGAGTACATAAAATATGAAATGACTTTTCAATACCACATAGTCTTTACATCTCACATTACAATAAATATGTCTTGCAATGCTTACTGACTTAATCCGGTATTAAGTGAACTAAATAGGCCATTCAAAGAAAATAAGATTAGTCTCTTACAATGACTGAAAGTCTGAAAGAAAGCGGTCTTAAAAACAAGTATCAAGAAACCATGTGAGCAAAGTCCTTGACCGATCTTTCTTGCGATGGGCGCCTTAACATAGAAGTATCTGAAGTTGCACTTAACTTGTGTCTTTCTTTTCTTTCAGGTTTTGCTCCTTGATCAGATTGCAGATGTCCGATGGCGCAGGGTGTGGCGAGCGTTGAAATTCCTTCAGGCGCGAGGAGAATGCCAGCGCGATCCTTCAGCTACTCCAGCAGAAGGCAAAGCGCTTCGGAAAGCTTGGGTGCGGTTTAAATAGTCAACCGCACCCAAAATTACGTGCGCACGCACGCATCTGCAGCGCTGAAAGCCGAACGCGGCTCTCAGCAAACCAAGCTTCTTCTCTTGTGCGCACTCATGCGTCCGCAACACCGAGAGCCGAACGCGGCTCTCGGAAACCAAAGCTTCCTTCTTCCTCCGCTACAAGCCGAAAGTGGCTCTATGTAAAACAAGGCTCAAAAGAAGGAAGGTTCATTTAAACAATGTCTCTTACATGATAATTTACACGCAAAACCTTCGTGTCCCAGAAAACATGCTAACTGTTATAACAACATTCAATATGAAACTGTGATCACATAAACACAACACATTACCTATGAGGTGCCGGTGCACGGGACAGGGGTGGGTTTTCTCGTAATTATCAACCTCTGACTTTCCTAATCTGGAGGTCGAGGGGAACCATGACACTCCCTCTTCATTGGCACTAGAATGCCTTTCTACCAAATTATCAGAATTCAAAGGTTCAAAATACTGCTGTATGCTTTATCAATGGCCCGTGCATATCACAAAGCATCACCTAGCATCATAGAAACCTACAATGAGTGGCTGTACAGGACACACCTTCAAAAACACTGGCTCAGCACCTACATGCCTTTAGACCAAAATTAAGATATACACGCAGCCCAGACAACTCCACTCTAACAACCGCAACCTTCTTGTGATCCCTAAAATGAACTGCAATATTTGCAAAGAGAGGTCTCCCTAGTATTTGGCACCACTTGCATTATAGCATTCGGATCAATGACATAATATTGATGCATATAATATGGAAACACAAAAATATTGGAAATTCAATATTGATTACAAAAATATTGACTTCCTATACTTAACTATCAAAGGCACAAATATCGAGAACACAAGTATCATTGTCAAAAATATCGATTTTCACCTATATTGAAAACAAAAATATCAGACACAAAAATATTGTTACCTTTAAATAAACATATGATATATAAAACATATTGATTCAAACAATATCGATTACAATATTATCATCAAGATAATTAATCATTTATAAGTTGAGAAAATAACACTTTTTACATACAACAATTGCAAACAAAATGCTTATCCTTCACCCCAAAAAATTATATATCTAAAATATTAACGATACAACCCCCCAAAAATAGCATTAACTGTAAACATTTAAACAGCAACCTAAATATTAATAAATGAAAGAAAAAAAAAATATATATATATATATATATAAAACCTAAATTAGCATTTACTATAGAAGGACTAAACTTATAAAACTAAATGTAAACTAAACTAAACTAAACCAAACAATAAAATAGAATTATTAACAACTTTAACCAATGCAATTAAACAAGCAATTACATATACATTATCAAAGTCACACTAATTTAAAGAACAAAATACTTCAAAAACGACAAACGCTGCAAGACAAGGAAACTCTACAAGTTTCTCTCACCAGACCATTAAAGAAAAATATATACATCACAACAACTACCTAACTACGTAAGTAAAGCTTATACTTAAACGAAAACGTAACTGTTATTGATCTCAAAAATGTAAATTTGCAAATATATACTAGCACACTCTCCAACTTCTATCTCTTTACATAGACTTCCAAAAAGGAAAAATCTATGATGAAAAAAATGACAAACTGCCAAAATATTACAACTATAAAAAAACAGCAAAAAGATATAAAACAGTAAGTATACATACATTGATTAAAAAGTATAAACTCACCAAAATAACAATAAAAAATAAATATAATAACCACAACCTCTACAAGCTACCAACAAATTTCCATTTAAAATTAAACTTCCATTTCTTTTTCATCCAACAGAAAAGTATGCACCTGCGCCACATTAGAACACCATCAACAAAAAAGCTGCAATCTGTGTAAAATATCTAAACAGGACGTATGCATACGTATACTAAATAGAAGTAGTTGCATTATTTTATATGTTAATAACAAATGTGCTCAAATTAAAATATGATATATATTTATACTATCACACTATTTTCAGATACAATGATTGAAGCCGCCAAATGTATCACTTCAGAGAAAGGAAAGCTTTAACTAAATCACATAGGCTACACCTATAGCCAAGAACATGCATCAGAAACAATGAACTGGAAATGTACTAAATATTATTCTAATGCATGCTAAGAGAGCGCAACTACAAAAGATGATGTAATTCATGTGAGAGAGCACAACCACCCCCCAAATGTGATGGAAATAGAAGTAAGAGAAATATTGCAGGATATATGAGAAGCAAGCACTAGCTCCCAGGAAACCACAAGCAAAATCTTTAAAGGTATACTACTTAAAATCCCCAAACATATAACAGGGCAACTACCACATATACCCACTTTAAAACGTTTAATAGCACAAACTAAAAAAAGGCATTAGTGATATAACACCTGCCCTTAGAAGATACCAAGACATATACATACCTCAAAATTTAACAAAACACATAATGAGGAACATTTCCTTTTACATGACAAAATAAATAATTAGAAACAGATTCCAATATTCTCAACAGCAGACAACTTAATAAACCAATTGTCAAACTTTGATGAAGGATGGAACCTTCAAAATGTATCCCAAACCATTCACTCAGATATACACCAAAAATGGTGAATATCAAAACACAAATATCCCTTTTATGTATGCCCTACTACCAAATAAACAAAGCAGCACTTACTATGGCCTCTTAAACCATATAAAACATTAAAAAAATAACTACGACCCCCCCAAACATAATCATAGACTTTGAGCAAGCCATGATACAAACCATTCTAAAAATGTACCGACACAGCCACACAAGGCTGTTACTATCATTTCAATCAAAGTATATGGGGACACCTCTAAAAATCAATCTGCACTACGAGTAGAATATGCTACAAATGGCCGATTTTCCTTTGGAAATAAAAAATGGTAGCACTAGTCTATCTCCCTGTCACAAAAGTAATCAACCATTACAATTTACTAATAGAAAGCCCTTTCTACCAACAAAATGAAGACACACTTAGTCACCTAATGGACTATTTCGAAGACACTTGGGTTGGCAGACAACATCACTCCTTACACAGACGCCAACCCACATTCCAAATACCAATGTGGAATGTCTATGATGCCATCTTGGCACAGGAAGCCAAAACAAAGAACACAGTGGAAGGATGGCACAACGCCTTCCAATCCACACTAGGCAGAACTCAACCTACACTGTAGAAATTTTAAAAAAGCATCATCAAATCTGTCTTCCTTCAGTTCATGCAACCATAAAAGATATTTACACATTATAAAAACAGTCATAAAATATAAAAATTAAAAAACAGTAAAAACCACATTGTGTTATGTTATATTATCAAATAATGTTGTCAAACGGTACACATTATTTGATAGCTTAACAGTAACCACATGCCCCAATCCTCCATATTAAAATATAAAGTGCGTATTTACATCCTAAAAAGGTGAATTATTTAGGCCCGGGGTGATCACACACATGGACTGACATTCACAGTGTTCCTTTGGATGACCACTTCCTGAGTTTATAATCATAAAATAACATCCTAGGATGACATGTGCTGGTTTTTGCAATTCCAATTGCCAAATAATACTTAATTTTCAGCCACATTATACTCTCAAAGAAAAACATGTTTGAAGCGCATGAAGTGATCAAAATCATATGGAGAAATGCTATAAAGTGCCATTTGCAAGTGATTTAGGCAATCTTTTACTTCACTGTCCCTAAAAATTCAAAGATTACCACGGACTGTGCATGTTACATCTGGCAATTAAACCAATGATTTAGTTAAAAACATAAAATTCCATTCATAAATGTAAACAATTCAATTTAACGTTAAAACACTACTGTGTGGACTGAAATACTCATTTCTCTACTTGATTCCTTAGGCATAGGGCTGCAGAGATAACTTTATAAATCATTAAACAAATGTATTCTGATTGTAAAAACTGAAGATAGTGCAATGCCGGCCTACATGTTCTGATGTTTAAGGTCTTTAATAAGGGTATTATAAATTATTTCCATAGTTCGTAGTATAAACGATTGAAAAAGAAAAAGTGCAGCATGGGTGGAAATTCAGGGGCATATTATCAAGCAGGGCGTTAAAAATTATCGCCGTTTTAGAGGCAGAAAACTGCAGCTAAAGCAGCAATATTGGGCTTGATAATATGGCCTTGTGAATTCCAATAGAAACCCATGTTCTGGTGTGAACATAGGCTTCTATTGGAATTCTTCAGGGCATATTATCAAGCCCATTATCGCCGCTTTAGCAGCAGTTTTCTGCCGCTAAAACGGCGATAATTTTAACGTCCTGCTTGATAATATGGCCCTGAGTCCCCTGGGCAGGGTTCAAGAAGGGAGTCATGTTGTATATTACTGGGATAGGAAACCAGGAAGTGGGCAATACTAAGCCTGTACTTTGTCAGGTAGTACCTTTTGCGAGTGGCATAAGGGGAACAGAAGGTAAAATTCCATGCACTTAGTTGTTACTAGGGAAAGGTATTCTGCCACTCTCTTCTTGCCCGCCTCTACACCTTCTTTGGTCTTTAAATGCAGTTAGAAGATCATGCTTTACTGATGCTTAGGGATGGCGGTAATACGTTGTGGGTCATGAAAGCAGTCAGCGCTCCATAGAAATTCAAGCAGCTTCCTTACATATCTGAACCATGGGATTTTATGTGCGTGGTCAAGGCACAAACAATCATGTATTATTGCTGGGTTAAGTACGATTTTGTCCTCAGCCCAAATAGCACAACATAACATTAAGGGTGCACTTTAATACAATCTTTTATGGTGACCGAGCCTAATTTGGATTGGCATAAAAGTATGGGGAGACCGTTTGGTACTGCCAGGAGTCTTCAAAGAAATAAGATTTCATCTGTTTGTAAAGATGCGACATCGCAAAATTTCCTGACTCCTGCCCCGTATATAATGACAAAGCAACAGCATCCAACATACATGTTAATCATTGCATCTAGTGGTTATAGCCTAGATTCCTTGCAAATCTGAAGAGGGCCTCAATTGTTAGACCAACTCGCAGCTTCCTAACCTTAATGAGGTGGAGCCAGGTACCTTTTTGATCAAATGGTACACCTAGATAGGTGAAGGTTGGGACATGGAGCAACTCATCACTATTGATGTAACAAGGTTTCGGGGAGGGGGGGGGGGAAGTTCCCCACTACCATGATGTGCTCTTTGGGAGTGTTTGTATTTAAATCCAAATCGCTCATAAATGAGGCAACTCTGCTTAGGAGGTTTTGGAGACCGACAGTGGTTCTTGATATCAAAACCCTGTCATCTGCATAAAGCAGAGCTGGTAAGTTTCTGGAACCCACCTTTGGTGTGTCTTCCTCCCCCTGATTGAGGTAGCCCTCAAGATCCTTAATATATAGGCAGAATAAAAACAGGGGCCAATGCACACCCTTGCCTAACTTCACACTTCATTTTAATTGGAGCAGTGATTTCTCTGTCTGCCCAATACCTTATACTCCCTGTCACATCCCCATGCATCTGTGTTTAAAAAGGGACTAAATATGTATCTATACCCATTCCCAGCATTTTTTTTGCCACAATTTCCCTCTGTCCACCCAGTCAAAAGCCAGTGTTAGGTCCATAAATCCTAAGTGGAGCGTACCATTCTTTGTCATTGTGTATTTACTGTCACAAGGTGCCAAACCAAGAAGTAATGGAGCAGGAGACCGATGTAGATTTCATTCCACCGTATTTATCTCCATCTCCTCTCCTCTATTTGGAGTCAGCATCCATGTTACAAAACCTAGACTATGCCTTTAATGACCTTGATCTCTGGGACCCGTCCCCCGCTCACGTGACATGGTCACATGCCCCAATCAGCGCGGAGCCTGACAATCCGGAAGAAGAGAAATGGAGACCTCCCCTCCGAGGGGGCGCAGAAGAGTTCCAGCCGGAGATCAGAGTCGCAGCGAGAGTCCTAACAACCTTCCGCCGGAAGAGAAGAAGGATGGAAACCTGCTACGAGAAGGAGAGACCCAGGAGGAAACGGAGAGACGGACGACTATTACCGGAACCACTGAAGAGAGGGAGCCGGACTTATTCGGCGCTGTGAGCAGGCCAGCCACGTTCCAGGAGGGACGGGGCTATAGGAAGTATGACAGCGTTTGAGAGCTGCCTGGGGAAAGGAAACCCGAGCCTTAATGCCGGGTTGGGAGGAAAAGGGAGGCAAGTGAGGTTCTCGCACTGTGTGTGGCGTGGTAGGCTGCGCGTAATGTAGATCGTGGTAAAAGCAAAGACAACATTGGTGGTGGATCTCGGGTGCAGTCTCCCTACACACCCTTCCCCTTATTATAGTAAGGACCTTTGGACAATGTCCTTATATAGTTATTTTTTGTTCCTTTGTTTCCTTTTATATGAAATCGTCTGGAGCATTGCGGTGACCTATGGGACAGAGTGAAGAAGCTAACCAGATCTCTGAATAGAAGAGACAGAAAGAAGATACTTCTGATGCAGAGGGTCTAACATATTACCCTTGCCTTTTGTCACTAACCCAGGAACAACTCTTATCATTTACTCATCGGCGGGGCCCATAACACCGAAAACACTATCTCATTCAATTTTCTCTGGATCGGTGATAAGTAGACGGGCTACGAGACATGCGGGGTACCTTATTAACCTATACAATAACCATGTACATTATATACATTTAATTTTAATAGTTGTCAGTTCTAAAACATCAAGGTATTCCGCTATTTGGTCGATGGACCAACTAGTAGAAATCAGTTGATGGCGATTAAGTCAAGCTCAATCACAATTTAAAACCTTCAATATTTATTTGTCTCGACTTGTATTTTAATAACCACAGACTCGAGTTTATATTTTCATAAGATTTTATCTAAATTCAGTTAACGAGAAATTGAAATTAAGTACATTTTATTAGGCAAATACATTTAAACATTATTTCAATACATTTAAGCAAAGAAAATAGAGAACGGAAAATACTCATTACCCCTTGGCCATAGGGCGATGATGAGAATTGTTCACCAGAAAATGAACCGCGGATCACAGGATAGGTTCCCAAGCTGACTGTCTGTCCCTCTAACCTCCTCGGACGTATCCCTCCTGAGATAGAATTCTTTGCACCATAAAGAAGAAGAAATCTCAACTGACAGCATGTCGTGCTGAGCAAAGGTGCAAAAAATAAGCCACACCTCATCATAAGCACAGGCTCCTTTTATACCCGTTGCACTAACTTTCTGTACCCAAAATTTGACCTTTTAGGGCCTACATCCACTTTTGATTGGTCTATTGGAGGGGTGGTGATGATCATCTCTTTGTCCTCCTAGCTCAAACTAGTCTGCAAAAGTCCTGATTCATTCCGGGTTCACTTGACTTCATAGAATATTTTCATTTATACTTTGTTAAATTATTTGCAACATTCTTCCACAGTCATGAATTTGCACATCCTCTGGAGCTCAGTTCTCCCATCGTTTCCCAGGCTTTTAGAACAGTCTCTTTGGCATAACTCCTGTTGCAGGTCAGGCTGGCCTTGACATCTCTGACTCCGGGCATAGGCCATACACTTGTGACTGAACTTCCATTCTGCACATGTGCGGAGGCCATCTTAATTTTTCTTTTGCGCCGTCGCACTTCACAGCAGCCATTTTTTCAGACAAGGCCTAGCAGACCTGAATCGGAACAAATACGAAAGCAAACATAACAGAAATTAGATATAGAAATTTAAGCCCTTCTGTTTACCGCCCACCATTCTAATGTCCTGTGTTAGATATTACCTAGCAAAACCGACATTCAAAGCCATTTTACTTACCATCTGCATTCTATGCCATAATATAAATTTACTACAGACAAAAAAATACGTGCAATTTACTCTTATTTTCTACGCAATCTCAAACCTATGCTAAATTAATTCACATTTTATTAATAAATACATTTTTTTCAAGTAGCAGTTAGGTTCCCCTGTGTAGTCTATATCTATCTATACTACTATTATAAAGAGAGAGCTGAAACCTTTGAGGCAGGTAAACTCAAGAAGTACAGCACCAAACACAACACCCGCTACAGCATTGTAAAGGGGAGTTGCAGCAGATGGGCATAGGCTATACAGGTGGCCACCATATACATTAGAAACGTCATAGAACCTTAGGGGTAAAGTAGTCCCTTGTGGGCGTTGGTGTGGGCGTGTCAGGGGCATGGTCGTGGGCGTGTCAAACTACACACTCAGAGGGCCGTGGGTGTGTCGGGGGCGTGGTCGTTGGCGTTTTAAAGTACACACATTAGACTTTGTGGGCGTAAACGTTATCAGAGGGGCGTGGGCGTGTCAAAGTACACACTCAGAGGGGCCTACCACAACAGCGTTCTCAGAGGGGCGTAACAAAAAAATGGCTGCATCATTCAGTAGCGCGCCTTTCTATTCACGAGTTGTAATCACTTCTCACACGTCCGTATAGAAGCCACACGGTACGCCGCATTCACGCACATTGCCATTTAGTCGGCGTTAATAATATATGTTGCGAAGCAACCTTTGTGGGCATAAGCGTTACCGATCTCAACCGGGGATAAAACACATTTACAATAAAAAGGGGCGCGGCTGACGCAAGCAATGTGCGCACACATTCACACTCCACCTTGCCCTTCTCATGATGACACATTACTTATATATAGTGCGCCGATAACTTTGTGCGCCGATAACTTTGTGGCATACTCACAGGGGGATGCGCTACAATTACGAAAAAAAAGGGGTGCGGCTTTCGCCGACGCCGTTGGGATCACTTCTCACACGTACCTCTACAAAGAAACTGCGCCACATTGACTGATCCTTCACATACAAACACCAATTCTTGAATAACTAAATTCACATTCACTTATTTACTTACGTTACATTTGTGACAAGTGGCTGCATGAAGAAATAGAATAAAGGGGCGCAGAAGCGCAACATTCACTGACCGCGACATTCATGCTCCAACAGCTCCAGCGGGAACTAAAGGCAGTCTGACAAAAAGATGATCAAACAGACTTCACAATTTAGTTTTACTCTGGGGCTCACACGGGGCCTCAAAACAGCCCTCGCAACCATGGGATCACGCCGTATACCGTCAAATTTTACAATAATTTGCAATTTACCATTACAAACATTACACACATAACATTTCATCCCCGGACAACGTCGGGACGGGCTGCTAGTGTCTAAATAAAAGGTGCATTTGTTGATTAGTTTACATGCTTCACACAGTTAATATGATTAAAGTTATGAGGTCATTAACTTCGAAGGGGTACAAACATTTTTTGTATTTCCCCTGCTCCATCATTTCCGCTCTTTGGTGATTTTTTAAAATCACCACAAAACCATCTCTACCAATTTATCAGAAACATGTTTCTTGTCTTTTTTCATTTTGTTTAGCTCAAACAATAGTATCTTTAACATTGTGCCTCTTGGATTTGTTGTACATTTTCTCTTTAAGCTCTTCTAGTTCAATTTCTCCTGTTTTTCGTTCTCTTTGTTTGTTTCTCTCCAGTTGCATTTTTGTTTTGTTTTCTGTTTTTCTTTACCTCATACATATACAGGCTAATCTCAGCATCAATGTCATTAATATTACCATTGTTACGGGTATTAGTATCTTTCCCACTAATGAACTATCTATTTCTGCAAACCATTTCCTCACCGCGAAAAAACTCTTACCAAGTTTCTCCAGGACACTATCAACCTCCAGTAAAGTAATTTCTGCATGCAATTCAGTAATATTCTTAATAAATCTTTGTACATTTTGACTTTTGTCAGGAATGTAAGTACAAAAATGCACTTCAACACTCCACAGACTCCTCCTTCTTTTGCCAAAAGAATGGCAAGTGCAAGTCGATTTTGCATCACCATAGCTCTCATGGCAACCATCTCGGTATTTATCATTAAAAACCCTCCTGCAGTATCTGTTGATAAACGATCTACTATTGTTAACAGTTTCTGAATCTTATTTGCATTTAATGATATACCCACTGCTGGTATCAGTGCTCCAAAAATGTCACCTATTATCTCTGAGAAACTTTCTCTTCTTCTACCTGTTAGTGGTTTACCTATCTTGTGAGTTCCTTTAGTCCCTCTATCTACATGAAATATCTTTGGAAAGACCAAGCCTAGGTAGCATGTGCCATACCAATGGTTCGGAAACCTGTAATTAGCTTTGTTCCCACATATAAAATAGACCCCTGGAAATACTGGATCTTTTTCTCCTTTGAATCCACATCCCCCTATATTTCTGTATGTGTCTTTACATTCACTGGCACCCACAAAATAGTTGTCATACATAGTGTTATCTCTATGAATACACAATTTTCCTTGCTGTGGCAAGTCTAATCCTATTGCTGTATTAGTATCACTCTTCTCATAATTTCCTTCCTCAAAAGAGCAAGGTGGTGTTTTTATCTTTTCTCCATTTGCTTTTCTTTGGAATTTAACCCTTCTATCTTCCACTATATCTAGAAATACTTTTTCTTCTTCACTTAATTTACAAGTAAGATTATATCTAAATGCATATTCCCCCAGATTGGCCGTGTGGTGGGGACATGCTTCGGAGTCCTAAGAACTCTGAGAAAGGTCTTGGATTTCCTGCCCACTTCTGCTCGTCGGACGCTGGTGCATGCTTTAGTCACCTCACGCCTGGACTACGGCAATTTGCTGTATCTGGGGGCCACGGGAAAGGCTCTCAATTGCCTACAGGTGCTGCAAAATGCTGCTGCTCGCCTTATCTTGAGGCTTCCCAGAAGATCTTCCTCTAGGGCAGCACTTCAGGCTCTGCACTGGCTGCCTGTCAGGAGCAGGGTGGAATTCATAGCCCTTGCCATGTGTCACCGCATTCTGGGTGGCAAAGCCCCTGCCCCGCTACAGAGCCTGGTGACCAGGTATGAGCCCACAAGGACTCTGCGCTCCTCCTGTACAGGTCTTCTGAAAATTCCTAAAATTAGGAAAGCGCGTATGGGGGGAAGGTCGTTCAGATATTTGGTACCGAAGCAATGGAATGACCTTCCGTCAGAGATCCGCTTGGAGTCATCAGAACTTTTGTTTAGAACAAAACTTAAGACCCACTTATTCAGACTGTAGACGGTTGTGCTAGCTGTTTGACTGCTTACCCCACTTTTATAGCGCGGGGACACGCCTGTAGGCGTACACCAGGCGCTTTACAAATCTCCCTAATAATAATAATAATATTGTAGAGTTAGTTCTTTTGTTTCTAAGAAAAATTCTCCAAAAACTTTACCAGATTTCACTTTGTTTAGTTCAGGAACTATAGAGATTTTTGCAAAAACATCATCTATATCTGAATAATAGTATTCTAATTTGCTTGTTTTATAAAATAAACTAGCCAATACACTGCAAGTTATTCCATACGTCAAGGTAAGGTGATGATATGTTACACCTTCTGACACAGATGCAGGTAACTGCATACATACATAACAATCTCTCACATCCATTGTTTCTACATATTCATACAAAAGCTTTGTAAAAACATTCTTCGAAAAATCGTTAATTTACCTATTCTTGTGAATTTCAGTATTATCTGTTAGTGTTACAATATTCTTCATGTTATGTGCCTTATTACTTTTAGTGTTATTGTTCATTCCAGAGACATTCTCTGCATTTAGTCTAAATGGAATAATTATTGCTAAAATGAACCAAATAGGCATCAGTAAACCTGTACAATAAAAAAACATTCTACACCATTTGCGCAAAAACCTACATCTAGATCTTCTATTTTCATTCTCCGCCATAGTAAACTATTTGATTTAGAAATATATATAGAAAAATATGTATATTTCCGCACTTGAAAGTATGTCCTTTGTGTCAACGGCTCTTAGCTTACTATTTATCCTTCAACATTTCTTTGATTTTTCCAGCTTTTAATCTTATCAAATTATCTTTATTCTGGTTTCTCCAGTCTCTACAGGGGAGGCAAGATGGCCGCGGACCAGTCGCAGGAGTAAGTCGCAACAAGCTCCCTCTCCCGACATGAAGGAAAATTACTACAGCCTGCAGGGACAATGCAGAAAATCGTTTGGATAAGAAATATACTCTTTAAAGCCCTAGCACTGCTGCAACATAAGACTCTTCGCAAGGCCCTACAGACTGCGTGGTCTTCCACAAAAGGCGCTCGGAAGCACAGACACGCCAGAGGTACCAGACCCGAGATGCCTCCACGTGGTGCGAGACAGAAGGATACGAAGGATGCAAAGGATTCAAAGGGGGTAGATGAGCCCCTGAGATCACTTGATACACACGCCATGACCAGAAAACAGACAACAGCGAAAGGCACAGACATAGCCATTGATTCAGCCATTGATTCAGTGTCTAAAAGGAGAGAGCTAAAGAAAAAAGAAAAGGAAAGGGATGCCAAACTGAAAGCTGAACAAAGGGTGGAAAAAAAGGCAATGGCGGCAGCAGCAGCGGAAAGGAGAACCGTAAAAACCACAGCACTTACACCGAGAGATCCAAACCCTAAGGCATCAAGGGGGAACTATATGAGGCAACCCACCTTGACAGAGGTATTCTCAGGGGGGCCCGGCAGTGCCGCAAGTCTTGTCAGCCAAAACGGTAGCTCAAACAGTCTGGAGCAGAATAGCCGCACCTCTGACACACTGGCACTCTCATCTCCGGCAGCTGCACTGCCACCAGCGGTGGAGGCGCGCGCACAGGGCGATCCTCGATGGGCAGACGGCAGACTTGACAGATCCAGGGGATGCACCTGAGAAAGAGCAGTCGATAGTGCAGCAGTATACCGGAGAGGCAGAGCAGCGGCAGCTTCTAATGGGGACACAGATGCGCGCAGCAAGGTAAGCCGGGCGGAAAGCGAAGAGGAAACCAGAAGCCTGGTTAAACATGACGCTTACATAGCGGAAAATTTAGCAGAAGGGCAAGATATGCTTAAAGACATGGCGGGCTTTTCTGATTGCAGCGATAACAGGCAACATGGAGGTGGACAACTCTCCCCACGGCCCAGTACACCTTGAGGGCCTCAGATCATGCTAAGAACTGATTCAAACCAAGAATGTAGGAGAGATCCGGCCCTGGAGGAGAATGGAGAAGGGAGAGGCCCACAAGAGATTTTAAGCACCCAGGAATCGCAGATTATGTCAGAAAAGGATTCAGAAAAGGGGGTGGTGATGGACAGAGTCTCTGAATTAAGCAGAACACTCCTACCCAGTCAACAGACCAGGGCTTGATCCATCACCGTTTTTTAGCTCACTGCACCATCCCAGCTCAGAACCTGGCTACATGCAAATTAGTCTGTCCCTGGCCCAGTACATCATGGGAACAGGGCAGACCAAACTACCAAGCCAATTCTTTTACTGGAAAGGAAACAAGCTTCCGGGGACCGGTTTCTGGCATTACAGCCGTCTTCGGCCCGGCTTGCTTGAATCCTGATGGTGCAGTGAGCAAGGGACTCACATCTGAGCATACCCTTCCATGCTTATGGTGGACAAAACGATTCAGAAAAGGGGGTGGTGATGGACAGAGTCTCTGAATTAAGCAGAACACTCCTACCCAGTCAACAGATCAAGGCTTGATCCATCACCGTTTTTAGCTCACTGCACCATCCCAGCTCAGAACCTGGCTACATGCAAATTAGTCTGTCCCTGGCCCAGTGCATCATGGGAACAGGGCAGACCAAACTACCAAGCCAATTCTTTTACTGGAAAGGAAATAGGCTTCCGGGGACCGGTTTCTGGCATTACAGCCGTCTTCGGCCCGGCTTGCTTGAATCCTGATGGTGCAGTGAGCAAGGGACTCACATCTGAGCATACCCTTCCACGCTTATGGTGGACAAAACGATTCAGAAAAGGGGGTGGTGATGGACAGAGTCTCTGAATTAAGCAGAACACTCCTACCCAGTCAACAGATCAGGGCTTGATCCATCACCGTTTTTTAGCTCACAGCACCATCCCAGCTCAGAACCTGGCTACATGCAAATTAGTCTGTCCCTGGCCCAGTGCATCATGGAACAGGGCAGACCAAACTACCAAGCTAATTCTTTTACTGGAAAGGAAACAAGCTTCCGGGGACCGGTTTCTGGCATTACAGCCGTCTTCGGCCCGGCTTGCTTGAATCCTGATGGTTTTGCATGTAGCCAAGTTCTGAGCTGGGATGGTGCAGTGAGCTAATAAACGGTGATGGATCAAGCCCTGATCTGTTGAATGGGTACGAGTGTTCTGCTTAATTCAGATACTCTGTCCATCACCACCCCCTTTTCTGAATCGTTTTGTCCACCATAAGCGTGGAAGGGTATGCTCAGACATGAGTCCCTTGCTCATTGCACCATCAGGATTCAAGCAAGCCGGGCCGAAGACGGCTGTAATGCCAGAAACCGGTCCCCGGAAGCTTGTTTCCTTCCCAGTAAAAGAATTGGCTTGGTAGTTTGGTCTGCCCTGTTCCCATGATGCACTGGGCCAGGGACAGACTAATTTTCATGTAGCCAGGTTCTGAGCTGGGATGGTGCAGTGAGCTAAAAAACGGTGATGGATCAAGCCCTGATCTGTTGACTGGGTACGAGTGTTCTGCTTAATTCAGATACTCTGTCCATCACCACCCCCTTTTCTGAATCGTTTTGTCCACCATAAGCGTGGAAGGGTATGCTCAGACATGAGTCCCTTGCTCATTGCACCATCAGGATTCAAGCAAGCCGGGCCGAAGACGGCTGTAATTCCAGAAACCGGTCCCCGGAAGCTTGTTTCCTTCCCAGTAAAAGAATTGACTTGGTAGTTTGGTCTGCCCTGTTCCCATGATGCACTGGGCCAGGGACAGACTAATTTGCATGTAGCCAGGTTCTGAGCTGGGATGGTGCAGTGAGCTAAAAAACGGTGATGGATCAAGCCCTTATCTGTTGACTGGGTACGAGTGTTCTGCTTAATTCAGATACTCTGTCCATCACCACCCCCTTTTCTATGTCAGAAAAGGGGCAACCAGTGCCAGGCTCCCCCAATGACGAGCACTTTTTTTCTGTGAATGATGAAACAGGATTATCATCTGGGAGCGGTGGGTCAGATGTGGTTTCTGATGAGAGCTCAATAGAAAGCTACACCTCAGATACAGATCCAGCTCAGTCTACCTCAGAGGATACAATCCAACGGCCCTCCTCAAATCAAACGAGTAAGCAGCAGAGAAGCCTCCAGAGACATAAGCAACATAAGCAGCAAACCCCGGTCAGCCCAACATAATTAGAAACGGCCAAAAAGTTGACATGGGATTACTAAGCCACATCTAATTGATATCAAGAAGAAGGGGCAATGAGAGACCAGCAGGGTTGCTCATATACCGCACAACCTTAAGTTCACGCTCAGGCACAAGCTCCCACAATGGATCTACTCTATACCACTCTGAAACAAATGCAGAGGGAAGCCAGGACAGAGAGTAAAAGAACCAAAGAAGCTAATAAGAAAATTCAAGGGTCACTAAGTAAAATAAACAAGCTGTATGCTGAGATGGCAGGCCGAGTAACAGAAGTCGAAGAGAGAACAGGGAAACTAGAAGACGAGGTGACTCGTTGGCAGGAGTTCAGAACAGCTCAGGAGAAGACCACTGAAGATCTACAGTGGAAACTCGAGGATTTCGAGAACAGGCAGAGGCGCAATAACATCAGGCTATTGGGCATCCCAGAGGGGGTTGAAGAGCAGGACCCCAGATCTTTTGTGGTCACGCTCTTGAAAGAGGCATTTCCGGAGGTTGTGAAATGGAACTGGGAGATAGAGGTCCAACGGGCACATAGGTTCCCCCTGACTCAAAAGAAAACTTATGGTGCCTCCCAAAATGTTAGACCCAGAGCAATGTTGGAGTTTGTGGGAAATTATTTGGCTAGGCAGGAGATCATGGACAAAGCGAAACCTCAGGATCGTCGGACTTTTAAAGGAATATCATTTTTCGCACGCCCGGACTTCTGCCACGTCACCGTTGAGAGGAGGTGGAGGTTAAGACAGTTGATTGACCCTTTCCAGAAGATAGGATGCGAGGCATATCTTTTGTTTCCTGCTAGATTAAAAGTAATACTAAACAGGCATACACAAATGTTCTTTTCAGAGGTTAAGGCGCAGGGCTTCCTGGAAGACCTGAAAGAAAAAAGGAGTCGGGGAAAAACCAGGCTTGGTGTGCAAAGCCCATCCTAAATGCAGAATACGCATTGATGCACAACCAACCTCACGTTAAATCAATATACGTATTGTTGCATAGCCAATGACTTAATATTTATCATTTATCATTTATTGTGTTAAAAGTATTTCTAAATGTATTACTAAATATTGTTTATTCTGCACCAGTAAGATTAAAATGCACAGGCTAGTAGGTTTTTGGTTTAGATAAGGAGGGAGGGGGACAGATGCGACACTCTAGGGGCTAGGAAACAGTCACACATAGGTCACAATTGACCTATTTGCCTGTGAAGGGGGTTGGGGGGGTTGCAGGGGGAGGGAGGGGGGGAAGCACAGGACTGGGAGTAAGGACAAAGATAACACAGGGCGGAGAGATAAAACGGGAAAAGTCGGAGGTTGCAAATAAGGGAAGTAAAAGAGGAAATGAAGTTAACCAGGGTCAGACAAAAATTGGGGACAGGAACAATGATAAACAACTGCAGGGTAGCCAGGAAAAGGTAGGGGTGATCCCGGGGGGCCCAGTTGAGGAAAATAAAAAAGCCCCAGTATGAGTACGAACATTAAGATATTGACGATGAATGTCTGCGGGCTCAATGACATACTGAAAAGACAAAGGGTAGCGCTAGTATTGAAGAACTCGCATGCAGACTTTATATGTCTCCAGGAGACTCACATAGAGGGCAATAAACCCTTTTTGTTAGAACAACTAGGGTTGCGTCTATTAGCATATTCAAAACAAGGGGAAAAAACTAGGGGGGTGGCCATTCTAACGAAAATGTATACCATTAGTACAAGGAAAAAGCTGGTGGACCAGTGGGGGAAATGGGCCCTGATTGAATGTCTGATTGGAGAAGAGTGGATCACACTTGGCTCGGTCTATGGTTCTTCGGGGGACGACCCTGAGCTATTTGATTTTTTAGATATAAAACTGGTCACATGGGCACCAAGGGTTATTTTAGCTGGTGATTTTAATATCAATGGGGCTTCAGGCCTAGGTTTGGAATCTAAGGGCCAATATCAGGGAAGGAAAAAGAGGGTATGCAGAGCAATCCTGAGCATAGCTGGCAACAATACACTGGTGGATGTTTGGGGGGAACTGAAGCCAGATGAGGCTGGTTTTACCTATTACTCAGCCCCACATAAAAAATGTGTTTGGTTAGATTACTTTTTTACATCTAGATCACTGCTAGCTAACCTTAAGGTGGAAAGACTTGCAAGAATTGTGTCAGACCACAACCCTCTGATTTTAACAATTACGGGCAGTGGGCTTAAAAGGCAGACAAGGTCTTGGACGTTTGAAAGGGAGTTGTTGTCGGATGCGGAATATGTTACCCATATGCACTCACGAATAAAGGATTTCTGGGATATTAATAGGGGGAGCACCAGCACAGGGAATGATTGGGACACTTTTAAGGCCGGGGTGCGTTGTGAGACTCTTATTTACAGCCTAGCCAAACAGAAAAAAGAGAAGAGTAGGACTGATCAGCTAAGCACCGCTCTGCTGGATGGGGAGAGGAGGTTAGCCACTCTAGGGGGTGTTGATGTGGAACAGCGACTGTTGGAGCTTATGGTGGCCAAAGCAGATGCAGAGGAAAGTATAGCAACAAAAGCGGCAAAAATCTTTACGGCTCAGAGGGAGAAATGCTATGAATATAATGAAAGGGTGGGTCGCACGTTAGCAGTACGATCAAGACAGAAGGAAGCCAAAGGGGAAATTAAAGAAATACAGGATAGTAACGGAAATTTGATTACAGATAGGGAGGGAATTATGGAAGTCTTCAGGGAGTTTTATTGCAAGCTGTATGAGGAGGAGCAGGATAGAGATCAAGAAGAAATACAGAGGTATTTACAGGATACTCAAAGTAAAGTACTAGAGGAGGAGGATAGAGATTCACTGGATGCCTATCTAGGGGTAGAGGAGATCAAGGAGGCTATGCTAAGTTTACCATCGGGCAAAGCGGCGGGGCCAGATTTGATTCCGGGGGAATTTTATAAAGTCTTCTTCACATCTATTAATCTGGACCTAGTTAGAACAATCAGGGAGGCACAGACAGGGTCATCCATCCCAGCCAGTTGGGCAGGGGCGGACATTATAATAATTCTGAAAAAAGGAAAACCCCCAACGGAGCCAGGATCATATCGCCCAGCGACGAGGACATAAGGCATTCCATCACTCCACTAAACCTGGCCCCCATTAAGAAATGGTCTGCTAGAGCCATACAACTGAATGCCTTAACGTTAGAACATAAATTAGGTGCTCTAAATGGGAGGACACCCTCAGACCCCAATGGGGCAATGACTTATAACAGACTATCTTGCCCGTCGCGCATTGATTATATCATGCTCGACATTAGATCTTGGGGGAACCTAATAGATATGGAGGTTTTGGAAACGCAGGATAGTGACCACAATCCACTTTGTATGAAAATCAAAGGGCTAAGCAGAGTGGTATCGGCGATTGTCCCACCAATGCTCTCTAAAGAAGTAACCGTCACGCACTGTAATCGAAAGCTAAAATGGAATAAAGTACGGTGTAATGAATATACACTCTCAAGCATTAAGGAGTTAGTACAAGCAGGAACAATCGATCTAGCGGCCTCCGAAACTATGATGACAACCGTTCCAGGTTGCAAACCAGTTGACCCCTATAAAAATCTAACAGAGAAGATCGGGGCCTTCTTTATGACGGGTGCGAAGAGAGGGCTCCCCAAGCGCAATTTTGGTAAGAAGGGAACCCCGTGGTACACTGCAGTTTGCAGGGCTAAGAGAAAAGCGATTGCATTTGCAATTAGGAAGAAAGACCCACTAGCTGAAAGAGAAGGCTGAAAAGACTACCAGAACATCATCAAACTGGCAAAAAAGGAGTGGGAGGAAGATTACTGGCAAGAACTTAAAAAAGCGGCATGCTTGAAAGATTCCACCATGTTTTGGAATCTAATAAATAGTTATGAGAAAGGAGGTACAGGACCTATGCCAATCCACATCACTGAAGACCAATGGTACTTGCACTTCGCAAAATTATATTGTGAGGCAGAACCCTTAGGGCAAGGCACAGCGCCAACAAACTCCCTCACATTAGAGCCCTCTGGTATATCTGAACCTTTTCTCGCTAGGGAAGTACAAGAGGCTATCTTAAACATTTCCCGGGCAAAGCAGCTGGCCCGGATGGGCTACCTGGCGACCTACTCCTGCATGCACCCGAATTATGGTCGGACTTCATCGCCCTCCTAATGAATTTGTTACTCCAGGGATACCCTATCCCAGAGTGGTGGAAGGGCGCTGAGGTAGTGACCATATTCAAGAAAGGCAACAGGGAGGACCCTGCCAACTACAGACCAATAAGTCTAATCGACGTCATTCAGAAAGTAGTTGGCAGGGTCATTGTCACCATAATAGGAGCCTGGGCTGAGGAAGGTAGGATACTCTCCCATTTTCAGGCCGGTTTTAGACAGAATATGGGAACAATCAACCAGGTCTTTAGGTTTTGTGCTGTATATTGGAAGACGTTGTCTGTTGCCAAGGGCAGCCTATACCTGGCTTTCATCGATTTAAAAATGGCATTCGACCTAGTCCCACGTGAAAAGCTGTGGAAGGTGCTTGTTGACATGGGGTTCCCCACCTACCTTTTGGAGCTGATTGTAAGGATGCACCAGGGAAATTTTTCCAGGATCAGATGGGGGGACCAAGGGCAATTAACAGGGAGGGTGCCTGTGCAGAAGGGGGTCCGCCAGGGTTGTGTGATGGCTCCGACACTGTTCTCCCTCTTTATTAATGGGGTGGTGGACCATTTGAGGGAGGACCATGCGGATGCCGCAGTCCTGGCGGGGGGGAAAACACCAACCCTACTGTTTGCAGATGACACCCTCTTCTTGTCCAAACCCCCTCGGGATTGCAGAAGCTACTGGATAGATTTACCCTGTTTTGCGATGAGAGGGGGCTCACTGTCAACACATCTAAAACGAAATTGATGGTGTTGTCAGCCCAAAAGAAGGCAAGGAAAGTGCACATAACACTAAATGGGCACCCATTTGAGGTGGTGGAGGAGTTTGAATACTTGGGCGTTAGGATCAACAACCAAATGAAATGGGACTCCCATGTGACCAAGATGCCCCTAAACCTCAAAAGAGCCTCAGGAGCGATCCTAAGAAACCAGCGCCTATCCACCAGCAGACCTGTAGCCCCAGCTCTGGTAGCATATGAGGGCAAGGCTGTTACCTCTGCTGTCTATGGTTCAGAGCTGTGGGGAGGTGAGAACACCACTGACCTGGTATGGGCAGAGAACAAGTTTGTGAGGGATCTGGTCGCTCTCCCCCTCTCCACACCCCTAAAACCTCTCTATTTAGATATGGGGAAACATTCCATTGCCGATGTGTTGCACCTTCGTCCTTTGCTGTTCTGGGTGCGCCTGCGAAGGACGCCAGAACTGGCAAATTATGCGTTGATCTTGGATGAACTGATCACACTGAACAGTGCGAGCAAGATACCGTGGTTGACCAAACTTAAGCAGCTGGTTTTGAAGCTAGGCTTGGAAGAATTCTGGACCACCCAGTCCCCTCCCCACAAGCATATCATCAAAAAAATATATTAGGATTGGGTTCAGGAGGAGGAAATAAAATATGCTAACCGGGGGGCATTAACAACTGCCTTCATGGAATTCAAACCCAGTAAAAAACTTGATCCCTTCCTAAATTTGATCCAAAACCCTAGGGACAGGTCTCTCTTCCTGAAAATGAGATACGGGACCCTACCCCTGAAAAACTTTACTGAGGAATGGAAAGGAAGGGGGGCACATGCCCATTCTCCCAGCTGCCCAGGTTGCCCATGTACAAGCGAAACTCTTCCACACTTTCTATTCGCTTGTAGGGCCTATAAAAGACCTAGAACAAAATGGTTAAAACTGGTATGCAGAGAGCTGGGTGTGAGAGAGACCAGAACTGCCTTGCGTATGCTCGTGTCAGACGTCACATCTATGCTAGTTGTATGCGGGGTCGCTAAATATTTAGCCAGTGCGTGGTTCATCCGCACCAGACTGTTGGCTTAAGACAAGAGAAAGGATGAGCTGTATAACTGATGTATATATCGTCCCCTGCTAATGTTTTATTGAATCCTTTTGTTTTAAATGTAAATATTCTGATTTTATATTTTTAGATCATGGTATGAAATGTATCCTATAGTAGATTTTTAATATATGTTTTTATGTTTGTATTGTTTGTACTTTTATGATATGTAAATATTGAATAAAGTAGTACAACAACAATATCGCCCGATAACTCTTATAAATGCTGACTTAAAAATGTTCTCAAAAGCATTGGCCGCTAGATTCTCCAAGGTAATAGGGAAGTTGGTGAGTGTAAACCAACATGGTTTTATTCCACAAAGAGGTACCACACTACATGTTAGGAAGATGATTACTTTATTTGACGCACAAGGGGTAGAGGGGAAGCCAATGGCAGCAATGTTACTGGACGCCGAAAATGCCTTCAATCGCGTGTCGTGGGAGTTTCTCTTGGCCGTACTAAAGAGAGGAGGCTTTGGGGCAGGATTTGTGAAGGCGATTCAAACATTATATAAAAGTCCTACCGCTTGTGTCAGGGTGAATACAGGGCGTACTGTTGCCTTTGCAATCACGCGTGGTACACGGCAAGGATGTCCTTGTTCCCCCCTACTATTTGCGATGTATATAGACCCACTGATTTATAAACTAGAGCAAAATAATAAAATTCTGCCAATAGACACCAAAATGGGCTTCATAAAGGTTCTTGCGTACGCCGATAACATCGCAGTCATTACACCTTCACCCTCAGAAGCAATTAGAGCAATAGAACAGGAGGCTGAGCAGTTTGGACGGGTGGCAGGTTACGTATTGAACAAAGCAAAGACGCAAACAATAAAGAATACCCATGCAGTATGCACAGATTCACGGGTGGTGTAGTAGTAAAATCAAAGTTTATTTAGACAATAGTCTATAAACCATACACAAGACCATGGATCCACTTAGCAATAGAAATTTTTCATCATAGTTCATTTTAACACTCAGCACACATTTAAAACCATAAAAGCACTAAATTGATATTTTCCATTTTTTTAAATCTTAATATCTTAAAATTTCCCAACTTCCTTGGTTGTCTCCTTTACAGCTTCTCTTATTGCTTTCAAAAATTTCCCCAACGCAATTGTGATATCTAAAAACGACATTTCAGTAAGGAGAACAACAGCCTCTGATCGTGTGTTTACCTTATACTTTAAAAATATTGGACGCAAAAACATTTTACGCACTGTTAAAATCCATGTACAGTCCAGTAATATATGTAAAATATCATTCTTCACACCTAGGCCACATTTACAAATACCATCAGGTTGGATCAGGGCTACTTTTAATTTACTGTCGATCTTCCATGGATTTAAGCCTACCCGAACCTTCATGATTTCGTACCTTAACCATTTACTGGGTAACACATCCAAATAAGGGAACCGGACATCCTTTTCCCATTCATTCCTTACCCAGTTTACTGATTTTTTCAACTTCAGGTACTCCAGATCTTGTGATCTGGAATATTCTTGCCCTCGGTCCCTAAGCATTTTCTTAGTAAAAACTAGGTCCAATAAGGGTTGTTCGAGGGTCAACTTTAATTGCGCAGTTACTAGCTGAAGGGTTTTCCTCACTTCCCGTGCCCAATGTAAACTGCTTGCTTGTATTTCCTTTCTGCACCAAATTGACACCTTCTGATCACCACCGGGCGTCTGGCGGTTCCAAAATCTTAGCAATGACATTTGTGCCTTTACCTCCCATGCCGTCAAGCCTACCTCCAATCTAATAGCTTGCAACATGGATCCGTTAGGTAGGGACAACAGCATTTTAATTATCTTCCCTTCCTCTCGGTCCCAACCTCTTTTACCACTCAGATAGAGCACTTCAGCGCCGTAGAGAACTTGTGGGGGTATCATAGCTTCAAATGCCTTTAGTAACGGTCTGTGAGACATGTCACCATAGTCCTTATTAAATTTTTTCAATCCACAGACCGATGAGGACGCCTTTGAAGTTTGTGCCGCCACATGGGTATTCCACTTTAATGCACTGTCAAACCACAGGCCTAGATATTTGTATTCATTTACTACCTCTAATTTGTCTAAACCTAAAAACCATTTAAAATTTTTTACCCTCTTCCCGAAACATAGGATCTTTGTTTTCTCCATATTCACCGATAGAAACTTTTTGTCACAATATATTTTAAAAGCATTTAATTTCTTTTGGAGGCCCATTTCAGTTTGGTCCACGATCACTAGATCATCAGCATATAAAAGGCATGCAACTTTATTATTATTCATGCGCGGGCTCGCACTCTTTTCAACTTCCAAAACCACGGGAAGGCCTTGCGTATGCTCGTGTCAGACGTCACATCTATGCTAGTTGTATGCGGGGTCGCTAAATATTTAGCCAGTGCGTGGTTCATCCGCACCAGACTGTTGGCTTAAGACAAGAGAAAGGATGAGCTGTATAACTGATGTATATATCGTCCCCTGCTAATGTTTTATTGAATCCTTTTGTTTTAAATGTAAATATTCTGATTTTATATTTTTAGATCATGGTATGAAATGTATCCTATAGTAGATTTTTAATATATGTTTTTATGTTTGTATTGTTTGTACTTTTATGATATGTAAATATTGAATAAAGTAGTACAACAACAATATCGCCCGATAACTCTTATAAATGCTGACTTAAAAATGTTCTCAAAAGCATTGGCCGCTAGATTCTCCAAGGTAATAGGGAAGTTGGTGAGTGTAAACCAACATGGTTTTATTCCACAAAGAGGTACCACACTACATGTTAGGAAGATGATTACTTTATTTGACGCACAAGGGGTAGAGGGGAAGCCAATGGCAGCAATGTTACTGGACGCCGAAAAGGCCTTCAATCGCGTGTCGTGGGAGTTTCTCTTGGCCGTACTAAAGAGAGGAGGCTTTGGGGCAGGATTTGTGAAGGCGATTCAAACATTATATAAAAGTCCTACCGCTTGTGTCAGGGTGAATACAGGGCGTACTGTTGCCTTTGCAATCACGCGTGGTACACGGCAAGGATGTCCTTGTTCCCCCCTACTATTTGCGATGTATATAGACCCACTGATTTATAAACTAGAGCAAAATAATAAAATTCTGCCAATAGACACCAAAATGGGCTTCATAAAGGTTCTTGCGTACGCCGATAACATCGCAGTCATTACACCTTCACCCTCAGAAGCAATTAGAGCAATAGAACAGGAGGCTGAGCAGTTTGTACGGGTGGCAGGTTACGTATTGAACAAAGCAAAGACGCAAACAATAAAGAATACCCATGCAGTATGCACAGATTCACGGGTGGTGCTGGAGGGGGTTTATTTGGGTGTGGTTATTACGCCGGATCTAGATAAGTTGGTCGAAATAAACATAAGCCCAATTATTAGGAAAGTAAAGAAAGATTTGGATAGGGTGCATAACTTGCATATGTCAATAGTAGTTAGGGTAAATATTGTGTTAAAATGAATCTATTGCCAAAATTCCTGTATCTGTTTAGAACGATTCCCCTGTTTTTTAGTTCCACATGGTTTAGCACGATAGAGCACATGATTAATCGTTTTGTTTGGTCACAAGGTAAAACAAGAAGAGCAATAAGATATATGTCATTACCAAGAGATAGGGGGGGGTTGGGCGCTACCTGATCTGAGACTATATTATTTGGCAGCAGCAATACAGCAAATGACAGGTCTCATGGGTGGAGCAGAGATGGAAACAGAATTGCATACAGGTTCAACAGAGATATACGGATTGGTTCTAGGAGTGGAAGCTGAGAATGTATTTTTGAGATATACGGAACCAAGCTACTTCAAGAGAACCAGATTTAAAACAATAGAGGCGGCGTATCGGGTCTGGAAGGCGTTTACAAAAAGCTTCGGCCTGGGAAGATGGAATGCATACACTAGACTAGGTAATAATCCTACAATACCGCATGAGATCTTTGCGGATTCGATATTTAAGGAATGGGGTCGTCTTGGAGTGAAAAAAATGAGAGATTTGATACAATCGACAGGGGTGCGGCAATTCTCGGAAATACAACAGGAATTTGGTATTAGCACAAGGAGCTTCTTCAAGTACCTGCAGACGAGAAGCTTCCTAGTTAGTAAGAAAGAAGGACCACGAGGATTTGAGGATAATGTAATACTTTGAGTTATTGAGGGGGGACACGGGTGTACGGTAAAAAGATTGTATGCAGAGCTCATAGCGAATAGAGGGGATAATTTAGGAAAATTCTAATTAAAATGGATGGATAAACTAGGGGTACCACACGGGGTGTTTACTAAGTCTTTACAGCTAGGGCAGGAGGTTCTTTGTTTGTCAGCTTTACAAGCTCAACACTATAAAACCCTCTATAAGTTATATTATACGCCAGCTAGAATTGCGCAGTGGGGTGGCACACAGGGGATTAACTGCCCAAGGTGTGATAGTACAGAAGGAGATATATCACACATTTTTGCTGAGTGCCCGAACCTGCTCCCCTTGTAGGAGATATTGAAGTTTTCTTTGATAGATCCCTGGGCTGCAAACTAAGACTAACGCCGGATGTGATACTATTAGGATTGGGGCAGGGCATAATACAGCAGCAATTCGAATACTTCGTCTTTGTGGCTATGGCTGTGCTCCGTTTATGTATAGCCTCTGCTTGGCGGGACAGACTCACACCGACTATGCAGCAATGGATGGCAAGGTTGCTATACATTCATAATTTGGAAAAAGCGATATGTGCCAGAAAGGGAAAAAGGGGAAGAACTTTAGGTTTGCGTGTATGGAAACCGATAGCAGAGTGGAAAAATAGGAACGAGAGGACATAAGTTCACTCTTTTATTTTTAGCCTTTTTACCTCTGGCGTGTTGTAAAAGTCCAAATAAATCCAGATAAATCTGTAGAACAGGATTCAGTTTATTGAAGAAAAGCACAGTACATCTGTCCAGGCTGAAATGCAGTTCTGTATGACCATCAGCACATTCTGACCGTGATGTCATACAAACTGCAGAGTCAGTGCCACAGATCAAAAGAATACACATATTAGTTTAAAAAGGGCAACACAATAAAAGGGGAAATGAAAAATAATGTTACAAGATAACACATTTCCTCCCTCAGAAAAATTAAGATAACACATTTCTGCATTTGGAAACACGTCTAACATTCCAAACATGTCCATCTTGTGTTACAATACTATTACGATTTACTTTGACAACTCTAACCGGTTTACCAAATTTACTATTCCCTTTAAGAATAATGCCCAGTTTTTTAATTCTAACCAATTCTCCAACTCTAAAATCAGCAACTTTAACTTTCATGCGGAGATCATACAAATCTTTACTCTTCTGTTGTTTCTTTTCAATATTTCGGGTTAACATTTCATTATTAACATCAGAAGAATAACACTTCACATTTTTCTTTAGCCACCAAGGGCATAGTTTAGAAATTGGATCCCGCCCCTTTAGTAAACGGAAAGGCGAAACTTCTGTTGTTGAATGAGGAGTGATATGGTACATCCATAAACTTTCCCTCAATTTATCTTTCCAATCAGCTCCAAAACCTCTAGCCCACATAATATCTTGCTTTAAGACCCTGTTAAACCTCTCCACCTGGCCATTTCCTTGAGGTTCATAAAGGAGAGTAGTAACATGACTGATATTATGATATTTTAAGAATTCTTCCATCTCATAAGACTTTAGTTGTGCACGATGATCTGAAATAATGACTTCTGGTGTTCCTTCACGAGGAAAAACCTCCTTTAAAAATAAAATGACACTTTTGGTATCCACACGTGGAACCAACTTAACTTCAGGCCATTTAGTATGGTAATCCACCATGACCATAGCAAATCTACAATCCTGTGGCAAAAAATTGAATGGACCAGCAATGTCCAATCCTAATTTTTGCCAAAGGAAACTGGGCCACTTTATAGGAACTAGAGGAGCAGGATGACATTTATGAGATTTCTCACTATTAACACACTCTGTACATTCTCTCACAATTCTATCCACAAATCTATCCATGCCAGGCCACCAAAATGTGGATCTGATAAGTTTTTTCATGGATGGCATACCCAAATGTGTCTCATGACACAAAGATAAAATTGTTTCACGTAAAGAGCTGGGAGGAATACATTTTCCATCCTTATACACCATATTACCTTCCACCATAATCTCTTCAGCAATCTTCCAAAATGGTTGCAGATCTTCCATAAACTCATCCTTTTGTGGCCAACCCACCAAATTTACCTTGGTGGGTTGGCCACAAAAGGATGAGCTTATGGAAGATCTGCAACCATTTTGGAAGATTGCTGAAGAGATTATGGTGGAAGGTAATACGGTGTATAAGTTTGTAAATTTATTCCTAGTTTCCACTGATCACGCCATCCCAACACATTCACACCCTTCCTAGCAACATATAATTTTATAAAGGCTGTCCTTCCCTTAAACTCAATCTCTGAAGCAACATATCCTATAAAGTCAATTTCAGTTCCGTTAAAACTTTTCGCTAAAATATCCGGAGAATTCAAATCACTCAAGGATAAGACATTACCATACTTTTCATTGAAATATACTTCAGTTATAATAGTTCATGGAGAACCTGAATCATTCTAGTTAAAAAAGGGCAACACAATAAAAGGGGAAATGAAAAATAATGTTACAAGATATAACACATGTAGCTCTGGTTGTTTTGTTAGTTCGGGTTGGTTTGTCGAAACTCATTTTTGTTGTGGTTATACACAGTAATTGTATCCATATATCATGTCCAAATATTTGTATACATGTTAAAATGTCCTATGGGGGGGGAGGAAGGGGGGAATAAATCTTGTAAAAAAATTGCTGAATAAAAATATTAAAAAATATATATATATATATGTATATTTCCACACTTGAAAGTATGTTCTTTGTGTCAACGGCTCTTAGCCTACTATTTATCCTTCAAAATATCTTTAATTTTTCCAGCTTTTAATCTTATCAAATTATCTTTATTCTGGTTTCTCCAGTCTCTACAGTATGAGCACAGTTCACAATTAGTCCTTTTGCTCACAGTTTTTCATTTGGTTCTCTTGACTGTTCTCCACTTCCTCAATATCAGGCAGTGCAACATAAGTCCATTCAGGTGATTTGTATTTCAGATTAGATCTTTTTACTCTTTTCGGTCTTTGCAAATGTCCTTTATTCTCTTTTATCTGACTATCTTGGCTTGTTATTTCATTCACTTGTTCCTCCTTATTTTTATTCACATTTATTATTTTAGATTTCAGTCCTTTAATTTTGCTGGCCTTTTTACTTCAGTCTCTGTTATCTCTGGGTCCACTTTCCAAGCTCTCTTTCTTGGACTTCTCCGCTGTTCTATTTCTCCTCCACTCTCTTCTGAATCTGTTTCAGACCTTATTTCACTTCCTTTTACTTTAAACCTTATGATCTCAGATTCTCCATCTGAATTTTGATCCTCTTTTGTTATTTCAGTTCTTTCTGGAGGAATTTCACCAAAGCTTGTACTTGGTTGCGCATCATCACTGTGAGTTAGTTCTGTCTCACCAGTTTCAATATCAATAGTTTGTCTTTCAATATTCTCTGTTTGGTTTGCAAAGTCCTCAAATTGTCCTTCACTAGTTTCAAATTGTTCTTTTCCAGATGCCAAACTGGTGTTCGATTTTTCCAGATGTCGACTTACAGGTCGATCTTCAAGATCTGGAACTCTGATTATTTCAGTCTCTGCTTCAGATGCCGAACTGGTGTCTGATATTTCCAGATGTCGACTTATTAGTCGAGCTTTCGAATCTGGAATTCTGTTTGTTTCATTTTCTGTATCCGATTCTGAACTGGTGTCTGTTATCCCCAGATGTCGACTCACATGTCGATCTTCAGGTTCTGGAACTTGGATCGTATGGCTGGCCCGAACTTCCAAGCCATGTCTTCCCTGGACCGGAATCAAGCTTCCCAGGACCGGTTTCTGGCATTGCAGCCGTCTTCAGCCGGGCTTGCTTGACTCCAGTGACAAAGTGAGCAAGGGACTCACGTCTGAGCATACCCTGCCAACTTTGGGCGAACAAAGAAAAACCAAAGGTGGTGGTGGACGGAGCTATGACAATACAAACACCCACTCCCAGTCAACTGATCTGGGTTTAATCCATCACCGTTCTTTAGCTCACTCCGCCACCCCAGTTCAGACATGGCCATATGCAAATCAGTCTGACCCTGTGCCTCATGGGAACAGTCCTGCCCGAACTGCCAAGCCATGTCTTCCCTGGACTGGAATCAAGCTTCCCAGGACCGGTTTCTAGCATTGCAGCCATCTTCAGCCGGGCTTGCTTGACTCCAGTGGCAAAGTGAGCAAGGGACTCACGTCTGAGCATACCCTGCCAACTTAGGGTGAACAAAGAAAAACCAAAGGTGGTGATGGACTGTCAGGCTCTGCTTTCTGGCCTCTTCAGGGCTGCATTGAAATGCCTATAACCTCCCCTATGAACGACCATAGAGTCTGAAGTTATAACACAGACTACTAAGTGAGTCCAACTGGGGAGGGAAAGGAAGGGAACAGCAGGGAGGGAGATCTGTAACGACAAAGAACACGCGATTTAGAAAACCCTCCCGTGTATGCAATTCTAACCCACCCTCTTCTCTGTATCCCCTTAAATCAAACAGCCTCCTTAAATGCTACATGCATACCTGTAAAAGAAAATACATAAAAGACTGTTTCTTTCGGAGACACGGAGTGAGGCAGTACCAGCGACGCTACCCAGCTGTAGGGAAACAAACAGAGATGCAACTTATGAAAACCCTAACCTAATGAGGGCTACACTATGCTTAAGGAGGACTACACACCTACCTAAAACCAGCAATGAACACACATCAATGGATAATAACAATCCTTCGGTAATGGTGCCCCTCCTGTGTCTCCTGTGTAGGATAAAGGATAAATAATGTTGTGGAAGGGAAATCAAAGAGTATCACAACAAACAGAGTTGACGACTCTTAGTTCAGGCAAAAGTATTAACGGATCTCTTCTTATGGGTGTTAACAACACACCCCTGACCTCCAACACCATCAATGTGACTCCCGGGATAATCACCGAGGTCTGCTACAAGGAGAGAGCAAACGTGGAGGTTCTCTGGGAGTCTCCAAAGTCAATAACACTTCAACCTCCTTGTCCGCTACTATAGCGGCTTACCAAGCTCCCCCTCAGCCGAGAGGAAAATACAATAGTCGAATGAAGAACCACGCTGACTACGTGGCTCGTATTGGTTCCAAAAGTAATTAAACGAGTATCAGGGCTCCGCGGATAAGATCCGCTTTCTTACCGCACTTCTGAAGAAACCAACCGTCACCAACGTACAGGAGGAATTATCGGCACCGCTTGGATCCATCGGAGGCTCTTTGTTTCCGCGAATGCGCGCGCACCATGCGTCACTTGCGTGACGTTTCCTCAGCCTGCTGGGATTTGTAGTTCAATGTCCTTCCTAATGGTTCCGTGTCGCGGTAGCTGGATCCCCGCTCTTGATGCCCTGCAAATCTTGACATGGACGGAGCGTTGACAATACAAACACTCACCCCCAGTCAACTGATCTGGGTTTAATCCATCAACGTTCTTTACCTCACTCCGCCGCCCCAGTTCAGACATGGCCATATGCAAATCAGTCTGACCCTGTGCCTCATGGGAACAGTCCAGCCCGAACTGCCAAGCCATGTCTTCCCTGGACCGGAATCAAGCTTCCCAGGACCGGTTTCTGGCATTGCAGCTGTCTTCAGCCGGGCTTGCTTGACTCCAGTGGCAAAGTGAGCAAGGGACTCACGTCTGAGCATATCCTGCCAACTTAGGGCGAACAAAGAAAAACCAAAGGTGGTGATGGACGGAGCGTTGTTTCAAAGTGTAACATGAAATGGAAAAGAAACAGTTTTAGAACACAGAATAAATGAATACACTGTATACCATAAATTTCTAATCTATACCCATTACTTTATAATAAACTTTAGCATTAGGATTAGGCAGAACGAACAGCTTAGCAAAAGCAGCAGTGCAAGCTTCTCGCATGTGAGAACACAGAGCAGCCATATTAGCACTAGTGCGCAGAAGCGACAGTTTCCCACCAAAGCTGAGAGTACGCCATGTCACGTGAGTATGACAGACGCATGCGCAGTAGAAAATCCCGCATAGCAGCAGCCATATTAATTGCAAGCGTATTATGGTTAGTAAAACACATAAGCAAGCTTCACTCGGACACCCGATGTCAATGTAAAAGGTGTAAAATTAGTAAGACAAACAGGTTGGATACATAATTAGCGTTATTCGAGGTTCATGAATACGAGCAAGTCGCTTCTCGTGCGAATCCTTGCTCCATCAGTACGAATGCTTGTCTCATCACTCGTCCCATTATTATTTTGTGAGGACTCAAACCTGTTTTTCTGTCAGGTACACTCCTTAGGCTCATGAGTACCAGTGGCAAGGCATCTGCCATTTGAGCCCTGTGGCTAAACACATTTTTCCCAGTCTGTTTTTGATTGTGACATTCACTTGTTCAACCACCCCAGAAGCCTCTGGTCTGTAGGCACAATGCAACGTCTGTTGAATGGCCAATGCCTCACAAATCATTTGAATAATTTTATTTTGGAAGTGACTTCCTCTATCTGTTTCTATCGTTACTGGGAAACCATACCTAGGAATGAATTCTCTCAGCAGGAGTTTGGCTACTGTAACTCCATCATTCCTTCTTGTCGGATATGCTTTCACCCAACGAGAGAACAAACAGACAGTCACCAAAACATACCTCAATTTGTTACCCGGTGGCATTTCAATGAAATCAAGTTGCATTCTGGTAAAAGGGCCTCCTTCTCGTCCTATTGTTCCTAGACTCAGAACTGTCTTCCTTCCTGGATTCAACTGTTGACATACAATACATCTTTGACAAAGACTTCCAGCTATGATTCTAAACTTTGGGTTATACTAAGTCGGTTTGAAAAGTCTGATCATTGCATCCCTACCGATGTGTGCCTGTCCATGGTACATCTGCGCCATGTTAGAGATCATGCTATCAGGCATAACTGGTCTTTCATCCCTGTAAACCCAAACGTCATCCTCCTCTCTTTGTCTGCAACCTGATTTTATCCACCTATCTTTTTCCTAATCACTTGCTTCTTCTTGCAATTGTTTCACTTCTTCCCAAGTTTCAACTAACTTAGTAAGCATTAAAGGACATGAAACATGATCTTTTTCCCTTTTCCGATTCATTGAGCTCATATGTCTAGCACAATATTGAGCTATTGCATCCACAAATTTATTTCCCTCTGTGATGTAATCATCTCCATTCTTGTGGGCTGTACACTTCACAACTGCAATCATTTTAGGCAGCTGTATCGCCTCAAGCAACATGGTGAGTTTCTCACAAACTCACCATTCCTGATTTGAGATACCGAAGAGGTCATGAATCCCCATTGGGACCAAATTTGGCCAAAATAATGTACCACTCCAAAGCCATACTGGCTATCTGTGATCACAGTGATTCGGAAATTTCTTCCCAGTTTGCAAGTTCGAATCAGAGCAATCAGCTCAGCAACTTGGGCTGAATGTATTCCTCTCAAACAAGATGCTTCCATTATAGCTGACACTCTACATACAGCATAAGCTGCACTCAAAACTCCTTTGTTTGTCCTCAAACAGGATCCATCCACAAACATCACATAATATGATTCTTCTAGAGGTTCATCTCTAATGTCAGGTTGGGGCTTTATACAAAATTGAAGTACATCCAAACAATTGTGATCAACGTCATCTTTGACTTCTGCATTCAATCGTTACATTGTCTGCACCCAGAATCACCTTCTCATATCTGGTCAATCGACTGTGGGTCATCAATTGGGTCTTTGTTCTAGTTAGAAGGATTTCAACTGAATGTGGGACATATGCCTTTATAGGGTATCCCATCACAATGCCTTCACTCTGTTCCAGACTCATACAAGTAGCTGCTACAGCTTTCAGACATCCAGGCAATGCTTTTGCCACTGGATCCAAAACAGCTGAAAAAATAGGCTATAGGTCGTCTCATTCTTCCATGCCTTTGTACTAGTACTGAAAGTGCACACCCATCTCTTTCACTGCAATACAGTTCGAATTCTTTCTCATAATCAGGCATTCCTAACGCTGGAGCTTCACTCACACTATTTCTCAATTGCTCAAAAGCTTCCATCTCTTTCTCATTCAACAATATTGGGTCCTTTACATCACCTTTTGTTAATCGCGGCAAATGTTTTGCAATCAATGAGAATCCACTGATCCGCTTTTGCAATAACCAACCATTCCATGGAACATTTATTTCTCACCTCCTTCTGTGTCGTTGGGGGTCTCATTCCTTTGATAATCCTGATTCTTTCTATTGTGACTTTTCTCATCCCTTTTTCAATCTTATGACCTAGATACTGTACTTCTTGTTGACAGAACTGTAGTTTTGATGGGGACACCTTATGTCCTCCTTTTGCCAGGTTATTCAATAATGCAATTGTGTCAGAAATGCAAGCTTCTTTTGTTCTTGATGCTACTAATAGGTCATCAATGTATTGAACCAATACAGAGTTCTCAGGCATTTTCAAGCTTTCTAGGGATTTCTTCGGTATCTGATTGAAAATGGAAGGACTTTCAGTATACCCCAGAGGAATTCGGCACCATGCCAAAATACGCTTGCCAAACCTGAAAGCAAATATTGGTTGGCTATCAGGGTGTTATGGAATTGAAAAGAATGCATTGCACAAATCAATGACTGTGCACCATTCTGCATCGTGCGGAATTTGATACAAAATTATAGCAGGATTTGGCCAAATTGGACAACAGGGGACAACAATTTTATTAACCTTTCTCAAGTCTTGCTCTATTCTAAAGGTTCCATTAGGCTTTTTCAGTCCCATTATAGGTGAATTACATGGGCTACTCATTATTTCTTTTAGAATTCCTTGCTCAATAATTTTATCAATTACTGGCGTTATTCCTTCAATAATTTCTGGGGTCAATTTGTATTGTGGGGTATTCGGGTAAACTGCCTGTTCTTTTATAGTAATTTTTACAGGATTTACTCCTTTCATTAAACCTCTATCTTCACTTGTAAAATCACACACCTCATTCTTAACTGTTCCTTTCAATTCAATAGGAATTTTCTCTTTATCAAATACAGGGAACGTGTCACTTTTTCCTGATTCAATTTCTGACATGGTTATTTTCATACAAAACATCATCCTCTGATGTCTGGAAAGCAATGCCATCTGGGGTACAATAAATGGCACAATTCATCTTTCATAATATATTGTGTCCAAGCAGATTTACAGGACTGCTATCACACACCACAAAACGGTGCATCTCTTTAAAGGGACCGATTTCCACCTCTACTGGTTGTGTGAGAGGGGCTTTAATTTGTGTTTGCCACACCTATAACTTGGAGGTATTCTCCTGAGAGAGGAAGGTTTGAATTTTCCACTGATCTAACAGTAGAACGGGTAGCATAAGTGTCCACAAGGAAAGTAACACTTACACCGTTCACTTTTCCATCCACAAAGGGACCTGACCGATCTACCTCTAGAGTTGCGCCAAGCATGCACTCCTCTTCCTCTCCTAGGCACCGTAATAAACTTTCATCCGATTCATTTCCATCCGGTCGTAGCCAATACTGCGAAACAGCAGTTGCGCGTGGCACTTTCTTACCTGCTCTCCGCCATAGAATCCTGTCTCTGCACTGTACCTTTGAGAGTTTACACTCTGTGGGAGAGGTGGCTGTGGCACCTGACTCTTGTGAGTAACTACCTGGTGCTGTGGCGGTGATTGGTAACTCACCTCATTCTGCACCTGTGGATTCAATGATTTATTTTTGGTATTAATTTTTGGAAGTAATTTCGCTCGTTCTTCCAATGCCCTAATTTTCCGCAATTATGACATGGCCATTTCTTTTTAGCTTCCTCTATGTTTATCTGCCCATTTCCTTTACCAATATTAGGTTTCAATTTTATCTGCCCTGCTTCATTAATCTGATTAATGATATGAGCTTCTTGCTGTTCTGCAACTTTCACCTGTGCCCACATTGCTTTTTCTTTGAGCTTAAGTTGCCTAGTGTCAATGTCATCACTGCAATATTTTGCATATCTCAAAACCTCATCTACCGTACTGGATTGCCAACACAAAATATGCTGCTTAATCATTTCACTTATCTGGGGCCTCAGCCCATACACAAATCTATATACAAAATAACTCATATCCTTTTCACTCAAGGTCTCATATCCACTATACTGTTTGGAAACTAGAAGTAGCCTTTCATAATAAGCGTGCACAGATTCTTTGGGTTCCTGAGTCGTTCTATCGATCTTTACCCAATCTGTCTCTTTTGGAGGAATCTTATTTTTCAAAAATGTTATGGCCTGCTCATATTTCCTCATTACTTCCGGACCTGGGGCTCCTGTTTTTACATCTCTAGGGTATTCTTCCTTTGGCCAGTCAATTGTAATTTTACATTCTGTCATAAATCAGCAGGTACGACAATCTCGAACAATCCATCCAAATCGTCCCACAAAACCTTTGAAACCTTTACAAACTTTTCTACTTTTCTGTACCATTCTACAGGTTTTTCTTGCAATCTTGGGAAATCATTTGTAAATGACAATATATTTTGTCTGGACCATGGGACATGTACATAACCTCCTTCCGGACATTCTACTACCACTGGTTCTTTTTCTGTTACAGGGAAAGCTAACGTTGCTTTATCAGTTGTTTCGTCTTTTTTCTTTATCCACCTATTTCTCCATTGGTCCACGTCTCCCCATTTTCTCAAAAATACAATTAATTCTTTTATCTGAGTTAACTGTCCTGATGTGTTCAGATTTTCTATATCTTTCTCGGTGAAGTCCACTCTGTAGGGTTTCTGTAATCCTCTAAGCTTTGCAAAATCTACTCCTAACTCATTTGCTGTTTCTTCCAATTTGTCATGCAAATCTTTGGCTTTCCAAATAATACTTTTGCACATAAAAATTAATTTGTCATCCTGATATGTTTTTAGTCTATCTGTACCAATTGTTCCAATAATCAGTTCTTCCATATCTATTTTTAATCTAACCACATCCAAAAGTTGTGGTTCTTTATCTTTCTTTTGCAAAGTTCTAACCCACTCATTTAATTCTTCTGCCGTTGGACCTACAGGGGTCTTAGTTAAATCTATCCTATCCACACTTTTCTCTGTTGTTTCTATTGCTGATTCTGTTCCCAAAGGAATTCTATTTATTGGACTCTGATTTATCGTTAAATATGTAGGTGGAGTTGATCTAACCAAATCTTTTGTCTCACTAAGCTCAGAATAAATCTTTTCTCGTACTTTCTGCTTACTGGAATTTAAAGGAATCGTTAATGAATGTTCATCTATTTTTTTATTTTCAAATACTGGTCTCACCGGACGTATAGTTACTGGCACAGTTACAGCTTCTACATCCCTGGTCAATTCTTTTATCTTTTCCGCTAATTCTTTAGTTGATCTTGCTAATTCTGAAGTATTAGGTTCTATAGTCTGTGGTATCTTCTGTTTAGTTGAAGTACTATTTATTTCAGAAAATCCTTTTGGGGTTTCATTCATTTCAGTCTCCATTGGCGGTGCATTTGGTCTCACCACTGCAGAAGCCTGTTGATACGGAGGAGATCTTTTATTTAATATGTCTTCCAATACTTCGTCCTCTGTATCACTAACTCCATATACACTCCTTTCTGGCTATACATATTTCTTTTTCTCAGTACACTTTCTTCCCACCATTTCATCAACCGTTCTAACAGGAAACATGCCATCCCACATATCAGCGTATCTCCATCATCTCATCCTATTTTCATGATTTGAAACCCACTCTCTTCCTCGAGTATAACTGTCCTCTTTTATATCTCTGTGGGTCTCTCTCTTTCTCTCTCTCACCCTCTCTCTCTCTCTCTCATGCATCTCATCTTCCCATTCATTTGAAGCTTCAAATTGTGTCGGTCTAGGTCTTGGTTGCAAGTTGCATCATTTTATCTCTTAAATTCCGTAATATAGCTGTGCTAAACTAACCTGTTTCTGGAAATGTCAATACTCCACCATTTTTAGTATATTTCACCCAATTCTCCAACCAAATACAAGTGTGATAACCATATTTCGTTATCATATAAGATGCTGGTGTTTTCGGCGGAGGAAGTACTTTTCCCTCTCCTGTTACAAGATCTGTGTCTTTCTTAAAAAGGTTCTTGACTTTTGTAAACCATGAAGGTTTCTCTTTTTCTTGTCCATAGTAATAAGCCATATTTCACAATTATTTGCTGAAACAAAGTCGTACATTTTTCTCTAATCCGCTCGAGTATTCTGTCCTATCTCAGCGCGGACCATGCTAACGCACCAATCAAATGCTCCTACGTTGCACTCACACTGACCTATCCCAGCGCGAATCACACTAACGCACCAATCAGAACACCTTACGTTCTTCCGCAACTGTCCAATCCCGGCGCGGTTCTTGTTGATATCAGCTCTACTCCTGCCTCTGCTGTGCCCTCCTTTACAAAATTATCTGCACTGGTTTTTATAACTTTTTCTTCGACAAAATCGGTTAGTTACAACACAAAACATATTTCCATTGTCTGTTTCTCTAAATCAAAGAGATAGTTTGTCCAAACATCCAAGTTTACCGTTTGTTCGATAAGTGTAGCACTTCCCTCTACCTTACCCTTATTTTAAGCAAGAAGTAAATCCGTTTCTCTGGGGATAAAACACATGCGGAGACTATACTGCTCCTGAGAATTAAGGCCAGAGTTTCACAAGAATACCTGTTGCTATCTCACTCAACTCCATGCATACATGAATTCCCTATCATAACACAGTCCTGTGTTATCACCAAATTGAAATCAGACAATGCACAATTCCATGTGACTTCTCTTGTCACATATATCCACTTCCTACTTCCCGGAAGCTTCAAAATTCCAACTACATATAACGTAATACAAACTCAACATGTAGTGTTAAACATAGAACATTAATAATCAATAATCTCCGAACTGACCTATAGAAACCATAACTCTGCTACCAAGAAATCTGATGCAGCGAGTCTAACATATTACCCTTACCTTTTGTCACTAACCCAGGAACAACTCTTATCATTTACTGATCGGCGGGGCCCATAACACTGAAAACACTCACTCATTCAATTTTCTCTAGATCAGTGATAAGTAGACGGGCTGCAAGACATGGGGGGTACATTATTAACCTGTACAATAACCATATACATTATATACATTTAATTTTAATAGTTGTCAGTTCTAAAATATCAAGGTACTCTGCTATTTGGTCGATGGACCAACTAGTAGGAATCAGTGGCGATTAAGTCCAGCTCAATAACAATTTAAAACCTTCAATATTTTTTTGTCATGACTTTTATTTTAAAAACCACAGACTCAAGTTTATATTTTCATAAGATTTTATCTAAATTCAGTTAACGAGAAATTGAAATTAAGTAAATGTTATTAGGCACATACATTTAAACGTTATTTAAATACATTTAAGCAAAGAAAATAGAGAACAGAAAATACTCATTACCCCTTGGCCATAAGGCGATGATGAGAATGGTTCACCAGAAAATGAACCGCAGATCACAGGATAGGTTCCCAAGCTGATTGTCTGTCACTCTAACCTCCTCGGATGTATCCCTCCCGAGATAGATTTTCTGCGATGGTCTCGTTCCTTTACCCCATCCAATTTCAAAGTCCAAAATGTTCAAAGTCTTTGCACCATAAAGAAGAAGAAATCCTCTCAACTCACAGCATGTCGTGCTGAGCAAAGGTGCAAAAAATAAGCCACACCTCATCATAAGCACAGGCTTCTTTTATACCCGTTTCACTAACTTTCTATACCCAAAATTGAAACTTTTAGGGGCTACATCCACTTTTGATTGGTCTGTTGGAGGGGTGGTGATGATCACCTCATTGTCCTCCTAGCTCAAACTAGTTCGCAAAAGTCCTGATTCATTCCGGGTTCACATGACTTCATAGAATATTTTCATTTATAAATTATTTGCAACATTCTTGAAACAGTCATGAATTTGCACATCCTCTGGAGCTCAGTTGTCCCATCGTTTCCCAGGCCTTTAGAATAGTCTCTTTGGCATAACTCCTGTTGCAGGTCAGGCTGGCCTTGACATCTCTCACTCCAGGCATAGGCCATACACTCTTTATTTTTATTTATTTTAATGTGTTATAAGGCGCAAACTTGACCCGTGAGGGTATCAGAGCGCTTTACACGGTTACACAGTAAACAAACAAACAGTCTCAAGTACAGAAATATACAAAGTTTGGCGAGGGGTGGGGTTGCTGAGAGCATAGAAACAAAAGGGGACATAAATGTATGGTTACGGTTATAATTAGGATCAGTAAAAATAGAAGCTCCACATTTTCTTGTTGGGTGAGTTGCTGATCTGAGGGACAAGCAATAGGTTTAGATTTGTCAGGCACACTGTGGTGGATGAGGGCAGGCTTTAGACCAGGAATTTACCCATGAGGAGAGATTTGGCCTCCTTCTTGAAACGTGGTAGAGAAGGGATTTTTTTGATGTCAGGTGGGAAAGAGTTCCACATTCTTGGTGCTGCCCTGGAGAACGCGCTATTGTAGGTTCTTTTTTTTCTGAAAACAGGCAGGTTGGAGCAGGAGGTTTCTAGCGGACGGGAGTTCCTGCTTCCTCCAGCTGTATTCTGGCCTCCAGAGGGAGCCAGTTTAGTGCTTTCATATGTGGAAAGATGTGGTCGAATTTCCTGTTGCCTGTGAGTAGTCATTGCACACCGCTCTTACTGGGGAACAGGCCCCCCCATTAACTCTCCCCTTGTGGAGAAGCGTGGCTCAGTGGTTAGAGGCGGCAGACCCGGAAGCTGAGATCGGCCGTGGACCAGGGTATGATTCCCCGCCTTGGCGGGTCTCGGGCTCAAAAATTCCACGGAGTCGACAATTCTCGCTCCGGTGCCTACTCGACTCACGGGGTCACACTCTGCGACTCTGGGCAATGGCTTGCTTAATCTCCACTACGGCCCCTCGCGGCGGGATGCCTGGCTTTCACCTTGTGGATACCCGGCCGGGATATCTCACAGGGGAATAACAGGACGGGCTCCCTAAGCAAGCGCCTTGGGACCCCTGGGTTAAAGTGCGCTACATAAATCGAAACACATTTACATTTACCAGCCCACTCGTTCTCCCAGATCTGCGACCTCCTACCTCGCCTCAGTACCACGCATCAGGAAGGCCAGATGTGGTGGTCGTTCGCTCTCCTACAACCTGGCCAAGATCTGGAACTCCCTCCCTCTCAATCTCAGATCCGAACCCAACCTCCTCACCTTCCGAAAAACTCTCAAAACCTGGTTATTCAGCAAAACCTCTGTTTAAAACCAAAACCTAGCCTCCCTCTTCCTACCCCTCCGGATTAGCTCAAGTTCCCTACAGCGCTGGGACGCCCCTGGGTAGCCATCGCGCTCTACAAATCCTCATTCCATTCCATTCTGCACATGCGCGGGGGCCATCTTAATTTTTCTTTTGCGCCATCGTACTCCACAGCAGCCATTTTTCAGACAAGGCCTAGCAGACCCGAATCAAAACTAATACGAGAGCAAACATAACAGAAATTAGATACAGAAATTTAAGCCATTTTGTTTACCGCCCACCATTATAATGTCCAGTGTTGGATATTACCTAACAAACGCAACATTCAAAGCCATTTTACTTACCATCTGCATTCTATGCCACAACATAAATTTACTACAGACAAAAAATACATACAATTTACTCTTGTTTTCTACGCATTCTCAAACCTATGTTAATTTAATTCACATTTTATTAATACATTTTGTTTTTCAAATAGCAGTTAGGTTCCCTCGTGTAGTGTCTAAATAAAAGGTGCATTTGTTGATTAGTTTACGTGCTTCACACAGTTAATATTATTAAAGTTATGAGGTCATTAACTTCGAAGGGGGTAAAAAAAAAATTGTATTTCCCTTGCTCCGTCACTTCCCTCTGACCCCCTGAAAAAGGTGAAGCCTACTTTGTGTTGTTAAAATAAACCACCTAATTACTAAATACAGTCTCTGTCTTGATTCTCCACCGCGCCACATTTACTTATTACCAGGTGGAGGTTGAGACATTGTACGACAATACCCAGACCTCTTCTGAAGCCGTACTGTACATCAGAGAAATTCCCTCTTTCTGCTACCCCTGCCTCCAATCATTCGAGTAGTATTCTCCCCATAAGTTTACTTGTAGAATCAATTAAGGACATCGTGGGTAGCATTTAGGATTTGCCCTGTCACCCTCTTTAAAGATGGGAAATTTGATTGTGTTAGACCACGATTTTTTGGGCCTGCGATAGCCGCACACCCAGGGCCGGCTCTAGGGCGGTGCGATCGGTGCCACCGCACCGGGCGCTGACTTGAGCTGGGGGGCCATGTTCATCACTTTAAAAACACTTGATGCCGCGTACTTTATCCCCACAATAAAAATGACAGCTGCAGTGATTAATGTTCTTCCTGGAGAGAGTCTGGAGCTTTGTCTTCTGAAAGTTTTGACTAATCATAGGGCAGAGGGTTAACATGCATGCTGTAAAGAACGTGTCCCATTAACATCACAAAGTGCATATAATATAAATAGGTCAATAGGTTACTGATTTTGTCAGAGATCCTTTTCTTACTTGCAGTTTATAAGTTAAAATCTTAATGTAGAGCAATGAAATATTAACTGCCATCAAAGAGTTGCATGCAAACTGCAAGGAAAATATTAGAGCTATATATCTTTTGCCCAGACTTTCATTGTCCTATTGAAAAAGGGGTTCATTTGGGTTGAAATCAATTCTTTTTATTAAAGAAAACCCCTAACAATGGTGTTACGTTTTAAACTCTGAATTTGTGCTTTTCCAGTCCAAGGACTCTTAAACTACACTGCCTGCCAGTGTGGATGAAATGTGACCCCTACCCCTTGTGGGCCTCTATCTTATGTAACATTTCCTATATACAGATTTTCACAGGGATGGTTGTCTCTGCAATGCGTGTCTGATGTAACATTTTCTGATATCTTAAACTGGTATGAGTGGCACTATAAAATGAAATGAATCTAAGAGACAGTGGTTATGGAGACTTGAGGGGCACTGTCAAATGGTGGTAGTGAGGGAATCTATGGTGGAGGTGGTCATTGGGGAGGAGGCGCCGACAAACATTGTCGCACAGGGCACCACCAGTGCTAAAGCCGACCCTGCACACACCTCATGATGGTTGTGAGTAATGGTGCCCATAGATCGGGGTTCTCCAGGAAGAGGTCCGCAGGAACCCCATCAGGGCTAGGGGTTTTGTTCTTAACAGTCTATTGTAATGCTTGTTTGAGCTCCTGGTAAGTGGGCAGTGCTAGCTCCAAACCGCCCCATCTGGGTAACTTTCTGTTATTTCAGAATAGCTGTTAGTCTATGAATTCCTCCCAAATACCCCTGTGAAATGCTCAACCCATTTATCTGGTGGAACTGTGGTATCAATGCACGTATTCTGGCTATCTCCAAAATAAGGGGCATTGACGGTTTCCCAAAACAGATGAGAGTTCTTCCTTGCACTGGCATCATGTAATTTTCCCATGCCTCTTGCCTGATAATCATGGAAAGACTTTCCAAAAGGGACCGAACCATAAAAGTATTCCTAAAGTTGATGACGACAAAGTCTCCGATACCATCTTTTGGTTGCGACCCCACCAAGTATACTCTCTGCAGGTATGTAACTGTTACCACAGATTTTAGCACGCAGTACCGTTACCACGGATCCATTACAACGCAGGATCCATTACCACGGATACCTTTACCACGCATTTTTTTACAACGCAGGTACTATTACAACGCATACCATTACATCGTAAGTTTAGGTAAGTTTATAGGTAAGTATTGGGTTATTGGGTTTTAGGGCTGGGTTTGGGTTTTGGGGTACAGGGGTATTTTTAGGTTTTAGGGCTGGGTATGGGTTTTGGGGTACAGGGGTATTTTTAGGTTTTAGGGCTGGGTATGGGTTTTGGGGTACAGGGGTATTTTTAGGTTTTAGGGCTGAGTATGGGTTTTGGGGTACAGGGGTATTTTTAGGTTTTAGGGCTGGGTTTGGGTTTTGGGGTACAGGGGTATTTTTAGGTTTTAGGGCTGGGTTTGGGTTTTGGGGTACAGGGGTATTTTTAGGTTTTAGGGCTGGGTTTGGGTTTTGGGGTACAGGGGTATTTTTAGGTTTCAGGGCTGGGTTTGGGTTTTGGGGTACAAGGGTATTTTTAGGTTTTAGGGCTGGGTTTGGGTTTTGGGGTACAGGGGTATTTTTAGGTTTCAGGGCTGGGTTTGGTTTTTGGGGTACAGGGGTATTTTTAGGTTTTAGGGCTGAGTTTGGGTTTTGGGGTACAGGGGTATTTTTAGGTTTTAGGGCTGGGTTTGGGGTACAGGGGTATTTTTAGGTTTTAGGGCTGGGTTTGGGTTTTGGGCTACAGGGGTATTTTTAGGTTTTAGGGATGGGTTTGGGTTTTGGGGTACAGGGGTATTTTTAGGTTTTAGGGCTGGGTTTGGGTTTTGGAGTACAGGGGTATTTTTAGGTTTCAGGGCTGTGTTTGGGTTTTGGGGTACAGGGGTATTTTTAGGTTTCAGGGCTGGGTTTGGGTTTTGGGGTACAGGGGTATTTTTAGGTTTCAGGGCTGGGTTTGGGTTTTGGGGTACAGGGGTATTTTTAGGTTTCAGGGCTGGGTTTGGTTTTTGGGGTACAGGGGTATTTTTAGGTTTTAGGGCTGAGTTTGGGTTTTGGGGTACAGGGGTATTTTTAGGTTTTAGGGCTGGGTTTGGGTTTTGGGGTACAGGGGTATTTTTAGGTTTTAGGGCTGGGTTTGGGTTTTGGGGTACAGGGGTATTTTTAGGTTTAAGGGCTGGGTTTGGGTTTTGGGGTACAGGGGTATTTTTAGGTTTTAGGGCTGGGTATGGGTTTTAGGGTACAGGGGTATTTTTAGGTTTTAGGGCTGGGTATGGGTTTTGGGGTACAGGGGTATTTTTAGGTTTTAGGGCAGGGTTTGGGTTTTGGGGTACAGGGGTATTTTTAGGTTTTAGGGCTGGGTTTGGGTTTTGGGGTACAGGGGTATTTTTAATATATATTTAAAAAAATTACAATTAAAAATTATTTCATTAATCTAATTATTTAATGATTAAATAATGCATAATTAAATTAAATATTTAAAAAATAATTATTTAAAATAAATTAATGAATAATTAAATTAAATATTACAAAAATATTTTTTTAAAATACATATATACTTACTTATGCTTACGTTGTAATGGTATGCGTTGTAATAGTATGTGCGTTGTAGTGTATTGCGTTGTAAGGGTATCCGTTGTAACATGACCTGCGTTGTAAAAAATCCGTGCTAATGGTATGCGTGCTAAAAGTACACGTGGTAACGTCATATATCCCTCTCTGCACGTTGTTTATATTCCTGAACCAAACTTCACAATTGTACCAATCTGTGGATTTTGCTAGCCAGTGAACTACTTTATTTTTTAATTTGTGATTGTCCTCACCCTGATCATGATTTAGTGGTGGGACGTTTTCCTAAATTATTACCAGTGGAGTAGCTTCTGGCTGTAGCTGTAGGATTCTATTTTCGGGTTATGGGGCTTGTTTTTGTCTTTCCTGAATGATGATCAGTCTGCATTCAGGAGCCTCCAGCCAATGGTGTTTGAATTGTCAACTGCTTCATGTGGTTGAGCCAAGTTGGGAGGACTAGAGTTCGGTTCGTTGTCCCACTGACTACTCACAGGTGCCAGATGTGACTTATCGTGAGAGAGAGAGACCAGTATTTTGCGTTTGTGTGCCCAAATTAAACCCAATGCTCTAATCAGTCCTGCTAATTATTCCCAGGGCGTTCAGAATTTTCAGCAAGGAATCAATGCTGTTGAGGGTGGCCATCAAAGGTTCAAAAACTTTTCTCAGGGTTTTCTCAAGAGTTTTGGCAAGCGTGGCATATGCGGGCTCCTCCCCCAAGACCTCTTTCCCACAGTCAGCCAAAGGAGAGACCACAAGATTCCTTTTTTGCTGACAGGTGACTTTTCTGAGCACGTGGTAGTGGATCTATTACTACTTTTGGCCTTTTTTGGAGGAGAGGAACTTGTGTTTTCATTACGACCACGCTGAGTGATGTTAGAGTCAATCACCAAACCGCCTTTAAACAAGCACAAGATCGGAGTTTCCAAACTGCCCTTATCATTGCTTGCTAAACATGGTATTTGAGACTCTGCAATAGCACCAGCAGGGAGACTCGTTTGCAAAGCTTTCTTCGTAACCGCCAGCCTCTTGTAAACCCACTCAATCTTGCTATTAAGCGCCCCCCACAGCAATTGCAAGAAAACTGGTGATCGTGGTGGTTAATGGGCACTCTTTCGTGGATGGTGTTATGGATTTCCTTTTCACCATTTGCCTTACCTTGAGGAGAGAATAGAAATTTTCACTGGAGATGGTGGCTCTCCAAACAAGGTCGCAATGCACCTTGGAGATATCACAAAGCCAAGACGGGCAGCCTGAACTGGCCTCGTTCGGTGCAGACGGGCCCGCCCTTGCGCATTGCTTTTCAAACACGATCGCCAGTGACAGTAGAGGCCCCCATTCTCTCAGGGAAATGTTGGGGGACAAACTCCTGCCCAGCAGACCCTAACCAGCTGAGGAAGCTTTTCAAGCATACCTGTCGGTGCCAGTCAGAGGCTCCTCCTTCTCTCAGGGTAATGCTGGGGGACATAGCCTGACCCCAGCAGGGCCTCACCAGCTGCAGGAAATTCGGGCGAATGGATGCCGGCAGAGAAACAGCCAAAGTTTGAATCCCGCGTTGAAGAAGTTGAGCAGCGCCTTTCAAGCGCATCCGTTGGTGACAGTTAGAGGCCCCTCTTTCTCCCAGGGGAATGCTGGGGGCCCAAGTACCACCCCAGCAGGGCCTCACCAACAGCAGGAGATATGGGCAGAATGGATGCGGGCATAGAAAAGCCCCCAAAAGAGCAACGTTACCGACAAATACCAATGGCTCAATCTGTTAGCCAAATTGCCCCAAAACTTAGCAAAAAAACCAAAAGAATGTCTGACATGCTACAATTTAAAGTCAAACTGTTCATAAATATCAAAGAAATAGATTACTTAGAAATCATAGCCAAAAGCAGATTTAAAAAAAATTGTAACCTACCAAACGCCTCAAAAACTATGACAAACTATAAACCAAAGTACCAAACCTTATTTTTGAAATATTTCTATAAGATCAGTCAAAGAGTTACTTAAAATCCCAAGTCTAATATAACAAAACTCCACATAAAGTATCTTCAAAAATATGTAACCATCACCAATCAAGATAGTTAAAAACAAACTCAATCCATCACATAAAATACCTACAATACATAACCCAAACAATTCCACATAAAAATCACATAATTTTGGCATAAACAATATGGGGCCTAAATACAATGTCGGTCGGAAAGCCTCCGACCGCTGTAGTCATAAGAAGGCCCTATATTTTTGCCTTTGATATTCCTGACTAAGCATGGGCGGAAAATCCGTAACGCTCGCGGATTTTGCGGATTTTCTGTAAATTTGCAATCCGCGAAGGCTCGCGAATTTACAGAAAATCCGCAAATTCGCACGCAGCGGATTTTTTTTTCTTGGTGATACAATTTTGCGGCGCGCGGCGTTTACTTACCGTCATTCAGCGTTTGCCAAGTTGTTTTTCTCGATATTTTGCGAGTGCTGCGCCATTTTGGATCTTGCTGCGAGATCCCGCGGGAATTTGGCGAGCGCGATTACGTCATCGCGTCTTGCCAACTTGCACAGCGAGAGTTTGTCAACGCGAGTACGCCGTGATCACGTATCGCGGTACTTCGCAATTGCGAGCTTGTAGATGCGGCGAGCAGCAACAATCTCGCACTCGCGAAAATACAAAATTTGCAATTCCGCACAAGAAATCCACCAGCAAGCAGCATAAACCTTCTGGAAATGATGATTTTAATCTGAATAACTCCTCAGGTTGACATTTGCCTGCACTTTTTTTGCGAGGAGTCCATTTTGGGGAGGGGGGGGTGAGAGGAAGGAAGTGCCCCACAGTCTTCAATTCCCTGTTCCTGTCCAGCAGGCTCCTCCCAGTGCTTTGTCCATCCCCTGGTCACTTTTCATTTGGATCTGGAGCTGGAAGGATTACTTTTTGTGGATGCTGCTGGATATTTGGATTTGAGGCCTTTTTGACTTTCTTTGGATCACTTTAGGATTAGAAATTTCACAAGTAAGTTTGTTTGGGGCATTACAGTTGCTGCAACTACAATTTTGGAATTTTCGATTTTTGGGCTGTTTTGGGGCCTTTTGCCCAGGGGTACTCAGTGGTGGGTGCACTGAGTCTTTCTGTGGGGAGTTTTGAATTTAAACATCATGGAGGGGCTGGATGGCTTGGGATTGTGCTGATTTTTCTGTGATTTTCGTTTTTTTGGCCTGTTGTGGCCTTTTCACCAGGGGTAGTGAGTGGTGCATGGGCCTAGTCTTTCTGTGGGTTGTCTTGAATTTAAACATCATGGAGGGGCTGGATGGCTTGGGATTGTGCTGATTTTTCTGTGATTTTCGTTTTTTTGGCATGTTGTGGCCTTTTCACCAGGGGTAGTGAGTGTTGCATGGGCCTAGTCTTTCTATGGGTTTTCTTGAATTTAAACATCATGGAGGGGCTGGATGGCTTGGGATTGTGCTGATTTTTCTGTGTTTTTCGATTTTTTGGGGTGTTCATGGGGACAGGCCATGTGGGTGGGGGCCATTTTGAATGCTGCTACAGGCCCTGGCCATGTGCTGGGACGGAGGGGCCATTTTGAATGCAGGCAATGTTCTCAGGCCTGCACCCATTTTGCCTAGCTTTCATCCATTATGCCCAGGGGTAGTGAGTGGTGCATGTGCCCAGTCTTTCTGTGGGTTGTCTTGAATTTAAACATCATGGAGGGGCTGGATGGCTTGGGATTGTGCTGATTTTTCTGTGTTTTTCGATTTTTTGGGGTGTTCATGGGGACGGGCCATGTGGGTGGGGGCCATTTTGAATGCTGCTACAGGCCCTGGCCATGTGCTGGGAGGGAGGGGCCATTTTGAATGCAGGCAGTGTTCTCAGGCCTGCACCCATTTTGTCTAGCTTTCATCCATTATGCCCAGGGGTAGTGAGTAGTGCATGTGCCTAGTCTTTCTGTGGGTTGTCTTGAATTTAAACATCATGGAGGGGCTGGATGGCTTGGGATTGTGCTGATTTTTCTGTGATTTTCGTTTTTTTGGCCTGTTGTGGCCTTTTCACCAGGGGTAGTGAGTGGTGCATGTGCCTAGTCTTTCTGTGGGTTGTCTTGAATTTAAACATTATGGAGGGGCTGGATGGCTTGGGATTGTGCTGATTTTTCTGTGTTTTTCCGATTTTTTGGGGTGTTCATGGGGACAGGCCATGTGGGTGGGGGCCATTTTGAGTGCTGCTACAGGCCCTGGCCATGTGCTGGGAGGGAGGGGCCATTTTGAATGCAGGCAGTGTTCTCAGGCCTGCACCCATTTTGCCTAGCTTTCATCCATTATGCCCAGGGGTAGTGAGTAGTGCATGTGCCTAGTCTTTCTGTGGGTTGTCTTGAATTTAAACATCATGGAGGGGCTGGATGGCTTGGAATTGTGCTGATTTTTCTGTGATTTTCGTTTTTTTGGCCTGTTGTGGCCTTTTCACTAGGGGTAGTGAGTGGTGCATGTGCCTAGTCTTTCTGTGGGTTGTCTTGAATTTAAACATCATGGAGGGGCTGGATGGCTTGGGATTGTGCTGATTTTTCTGTGATTTTCGTTTTTTTGGCCTGTTGTGGCCTTTTCACCAGGGGTAGTGAGTGGTGCATGTGCCTAGTCTTTCTGTGGGTTGTCTTGAATTTAAACATCATGGAGGGGCTGGATGGCTTGGGATTGTGCTGATTTTTCTGTGATTTTCGTTTTTTTGGCCTGTTGTGGCCTTTTCACCAGGGGTAGTGAGTGGTGCATGTGCCTAGTCTTTCTGTGGGTTGTCTTGAATTTAAACATCATGGAGGGGCTGGATGGCTTGGGATTGTGCTGATTTTTCTGTGATTTTCGTTTTTTGGGCCTGTTGTGGCCTTTCAACCAGGGGTAGTGAGTGGTGCATGTGCCTAGTCTTTCTGTGGGTTGTCTTGAATTTAAACATCATGAAGGGGCTGGATGGCTTGGGATTGTGCTGATTTTTCTGGTTTTTTTTCGATTTTTTTGGGGTGTATAACTTAACTGATGTTCCTCTGTCTTCCATTGCTTTTAGGTGCACAAGACTCAAGAGAACTACCAGTGCCAGGAAGAAGTTCTGCAGCGGTGTGTGTGTGTGCAGCATAACGTCACGCGACGTCACGTCTGGCCACAGACAACTCTGCAACTCGTGCAACTGCGGCCTGCTGTTCTGACCTGCTCTGAAGAAGATGGCCCCAAGAAAAGTTCTCCGTAGCTCCTCTAGCAAGAAAGTTGCCAGTATGGAGCAGAAGAAGCAAGTTACCAAGGAGGCTGGTGTGCCAGCCGCCGCGTTTTTGGGGAGTAAAAAAAAAAGTACGCCTGCAGCAGCAGCGGGATCTGCTGGGGACCAAGCTGGGAGCAGCACCCCCGCTCCATTGGGCTCAGTGCCTCCACCACCACCACACGCCAACTTAAGTCCAATCCCTTGAGTGCTGCAGAGGCAGTCAGTGTACTTCTTCAATCACCATCGACCAGTGATGTTGGCTCATCGCAAGAAAGTAGCAGCAATGTCCCTGAATCAACACAGCCGCAACAACAACCACATGTGCAAGTACAAGCCCAAGTACATGTGGAAGGAGAGGCAGCGCAAGGAGATGCGCAAGCAGAGGTGCATGGAGGGTCACAACAAGTGCCCACAATAGTTGTTCCTCCCGAAGTAGGGGCACATCAGGAAATCGACAATCAAGCCGAGGTATCATTGGAAGCCACTCCTCCTGATGATCATTCATTGTCTTCCACATCCCTAGCAAGGAAAAGATCAAGGTTGGTGTCTACATCTTCTTCAAGCCCACCTCCTTCTGATGATCTGGATGAAGATTGGGAACCATCACGGCCGTCTGAGAGTGAGGCACACCATGATCTGACAAAGGTACATAAGCGTAAAAGGAAGCGCGTCCCAAGTCTCATACTTATGGAGTGTGATGAGGCTCAACAAGAAGTGGCGGATACTCCTGCTAATGAAGACTTTCACGACGACGACGCAGTCATCATAAAGGTCACTGCAGCTCCAGCGGGCATGCAGCAAAAAGACATTTTGACCCTAGCCCGAGAAGCTGCTGAGCGTGATGATGTTGTCGACGAGGAGGCAATGGAAGAAACACCACAATCATTGGAGTTAACTAGTACACCAACACCTACCGCTTCCATATTTCTTACTCGCCAGAAGGGACCTCCATCCACCTCGACCTCAATTAGTGGTGGTGAAAATGCAAAACGTACTTCAGTTCGGCAATCCACATCCTCCACTTCATCTTGCATTAGCAGCAGGACCCCCACCACCAGTATCGCCGCCTCCTCCGGCCCCCAAAGACATTTCAAGTCCGCAGTTTGGGACTTTTTTAGTGTTTCCACAAAAAAGGAAAACCTCGCCATTTGTAGCATTTGTAAATTGGCAGTTAGTCGTGGTAAGTTTGGTTCCAACTATGGTACCGGAGGCCAGAGAGGTCATCTTGAAAGAAAGCACGCTGTCCAATGGTTTGCGCACCTACAGGCGATCAAGGAAGCCCGAATTGCACGTAATGATGTTTCATCTGATGATGACGAGGAGGAAGAAGACGTGTCAAACACTTCACTTACACCCAGTACCCCTGTCAGCAGCACACCCCATGTGAGCCACACTAAGAGTGTGGGAGAGAGTGAGACACCAGTGCGCAAAAGTTCATCAGCGAGCGTAACTGGGTCGAAGATATCATCATCATCCTAGAAATGCTTGGTCTAGGGCAACATTAAAAAGATGTTGTTTACAGAAGCGCAATATGAACGCAACCACCCACTGACACGTCTGTATAACACTAAGCTGGCTAAAATGCTAGCTCTGGACCTTCTCCCTTTTTCTTTTGTAGAAGGGGTTGGTTTTCTAGAATTAGTGGCAGCGCTCTGCCCTAAATGGAAGGTTCCTAGCTGGTTCTATTTTGCCAGAGTTGCGGTTCCAGCACTGCATGAAGATGTGCTGGAGTGATTGGGGCAGCTTTGCAGAAGAGTGCTGTTCACACTATACATCTGACAACAGACATGTGGACCAGTGGCGCTGGTGCTGATTACATGTGCATCACTGCACACTGGGTCTCTTTTTCAGGGGTTAAAGCAAAGCTAAACGCAGGTGTTGACCCGGACCAAGTTTTCAAAGCTGCTCGGAAACATGCAACACTAGCCATGTTTGGTTTGGAGAAACGTCACACAGCACAAAACATTTTGGATGAGTTTAACACAAAGGTCCTTGACTGGCTGTCCCCAAAAAAACGCCAGATTGGTTATGTTTCCACGGATAATGGCGCCAATGTAGTTAAGGCCATGGAGCTGGGTCAGTATTTCAGAGTGCCGTGTTTGGCACACTGTATAAACCTGGTTGTCAAAAAATTCTTGAGTGATAAAGAGAGTCCAGCGTACGAGGTAGTGAAGACCTGCCGAAAAATGTGCAACCATTTCAGCCATTCTTTTAAGGCCCGGAAGCATCTGAGGAGCCTGCTACATGACCGTCGAATGCCAGTGAAAGCACTCATCCTGGAGGTGGCAACACGTTGGAACTCAACCTTCTACATGCTTGAGCGTCTGTATGAGTAGTATACGGTACTCGATCAATATTTCTTAACACAGGGTACAGCTCAGAAGGACCTGAGGATGGGTGCGGAGCAATGGCACATAGTTAAAAGCCTGATGCGCATGCTTCGTCCTTTTGAGGTCTTCACGCGTGCAGTCAGCAAGGAGGACTGTAATTTGGGAAAAGCTATCCCATTGTTGTACATGCTGGAGCATCAACTGAAGGAGGTGTGTTCTGTGTTTCAAAAAGATGAAAAAAACAAAGACCCTTTTGTTTTGGCGGAGAAATTATTAGAGCGCCTACGTGGTGATGAACGTCTTAAAATGATCCACTCAGAACAGCATTACATTTGTGCTACTATTCTGGATCCACGCTACAAAAAGGCGCTGGCAGGCCAAGCATTCTTTCCTTTTGATGATGAACATGTTCCAAAGTACAAACGTTGGCTAGCCTTGTCAGCCAAGAGGTTTGAAAGAGAACGGCAGAAATTTGAAGGAAAAGGCAGTACATCAGCATCAGCAGGCCATCCCCAGTCAAAACAATCCACTTCTGCACCTGTGGCTGTGGCACAAGTGACCTCTCAGCCGTTAAAGACACCGGCAACCGGATCATCTGCACCAGACACAACAGAAACATTGGAGGCTGAAGAGGATTGGCTAGCTCGGCTTGGGTTTGGTTCTCAAAAGGTCACAGGCACAGCAACAGCTAAGCAAAGTGGAGGAACCTTGGATGAGGACCTTGAGTCGATGGTGAAGGACTATCTGAATGACTCAACATAGGTCTATGTTAATGCTGACCCATTGGCGTATTGGCATGGGAAAAAGAATTGTGGCCACAACTCTCCAACCTGGCTTTAAACTACTTGTCTTGCCCACTCGCAAGCGTGTCTTCTGAACGTGTTTTCAGTGCTGCTGGTGCCATTGTAACTCCCAAACGAAGCCGCCTCTCGCCCAAAAATGTGGAGAGGTTAACAATGATCAAGATGAATCAGCACCTCATACCATCAGATTACAGAGTACGAGAAAGCGCGCCGGATGAAGACGAGGTGGACAGCAACGTAGATGAGGGAATTTCTACTCTGTCAGGTGACACTGAGCTCACCCTGCCTGAATTCGCAGAGTATGAAGACGAAGCCTTATTCTTATTCCTGGACCTTAACACCGAGCCCTGAAAATGAGACAATGAATCAATAACTTTCTTTTTCGTCCTTATTCACTTTCATTTCTGTGTGTCTGTCTTTCTTTGTTATGCACAGTTTATATAATTCAAACTTTAATCACCTAATCACAAAAACAAGCCCATCAGCAGAACTGTCTTCACTTGTTTGCTTATTGATTTGAAGGTGCCGCAGTCTGCATTCCTCAGGTTCACAAGTTCAGAAGAACATGCTCCTCAGAGTGCTGGATTATGCCCAATGAAGAAAGACTCAGCACTTGTGGGGGTGTTCTACTTCTTTGCGGGTGAGTTGACGGCTCTGGGGCCATTGCTGGGAAGCTCCAATACCGGATAAAAGTGGTTTGGACCTAATCGGAGGCGGAATTTTTGTTGTGTTTTTGCTGACTTGCTTGCCTTTGAGGTGCTCTTTGGGGGGGTTCCGGCTGTTTGTGGGTGAGTTTCGGGGTCTGGGAGTACTGCTGGGACAGTCTAATCTTGATTGCATTTGCTTTTCATGAAATCCGTTGTGGTAAACCGGAGTTATGGCTTAGCTACACAGCACGTTTTGGACCTAAGGCCGAGAAATATTGTAAGTATGAGATTTTGCTTTTGGGCTGTTTGGGGGTGTTGTGCTTTTTGGCAGGTCTTGGGGCATTCCTGGGAAGGTCTAATACCGGATAGTAGTGGTTGGGACAAAATCCACACTGATTTTTTTGTTGCTATTTTTGACATTTTGCTCAATGTAGCGTTTTCGGGGGCCTGTTTGGGGGGCTTCCTGGTGTTTGTGGGTGGGTTTCGGGGTCTGGGAGCACTGCTGGGACACTCTAATCTTGATTGCATTTGCTTTTCAGGAAATCCGTGATGGTAAACTGGAGTTATGGCCTAGCTACACAGCGCGTTTGGACCGAAGGCCGAGATATAGTGTAAGTATGAGATTTTCCTTTTGGGCTGTTTGGGGGTGTTGTGCTTTTTGGCGGGTGGGTTGGCGGGTCTTTGGGGCATTCCTGGGAAGGTCTAATACCGGATAGAAGTGGTTGGGACAAAATTCACACTGATTATTTTTTTTTTGCTCTTTCTGACATTTTGCTCAATGTAGCGTTTTCGGAGGCCTGTTTGGGGGGCTTCCTGGTGTTTGTGGGTGGGTTTCGGAGTCTGGGAGCACTGCTGGCTATGGATACTTTACTTTGCAAGAGGTTTGAAGCAAATCCATGGTAGCAGAGGGGAGTTAGGGCCTAGCTGCAGAGCGCGCGCGGAGTGATTTGGGAAATTGGCAAAAAAATGACTAAGTCCCCATTTTTGTACTTTTGCTCTTTGGCTGTTTGGGGGTCTTCTACTCGTTTTCTCCTGGGTTGACGGCTCTGGGGCCATTGCTGGGAAGCTCTAATACGGATGAAAGTGGTTTGGACCAAATCGGAGGCGGAATTTTTTTTGTGTTTTTGCTGACTTGCTTGCCTTTGAGGAGCTCTTTGGGGGGGTTCCGGCTGTTTGTGGGTGAGTTTCGGGGTCTGGGAGCACTGCTGGGACAGTCTAATCTTGATTGCATTTGCTTTTCAGGAAATCCGTGGTTGGTAAACCGGAGTTATGGCCTAGCTACACAGCGCGTTTGGACCGAATGCCGAGAAATATTGTAAGTATGAGATTTTGCTTTTGGGCTGTTTGGGGGTGTTGTGCTTTTTGGCGGGTGGGTTGGCGGATCTTTGGGCATTCCTGGGAAGGTCTAATACCGGATAGAAGTGGTTGGGACAAAATCCACGCTGATTTTTTTTATGCTATTTCTGACATTTTGCTCAATGTAGCGTTTTCGGGGGCCTGTTTGGGGGGCTTCCTGGTGTTTGTGGGTGGGTTTCGGGGTCTGGGAGCACTGCTGGGACAATCTAATATTGATTGCATTTGCTTTTCAGGAAATCCGGGGTGGTAAACTGGAGTTATGGCCTAGCTACACAGCGCGTTTGGACCGAAGGCCGAGAAATATTGTAATATGAGATTTTGCTTTTGGGCTGTTTGGGGGTGTTGTGCTTTTTGGCGGGTGGGTTGGCGGGTCTTGGGGCATTCCTGGGAAGGTCTAATACCGGATAGAAGTGGTTGGGACAAAATCCACGCTGATTGTTTTTTTTGCTATTTCTGACATTTTGCTCAATGTAGCGTTTTCGGGGGCCTGTTTGGGGGACTTCCTGGTGTTTGTGGGTGGGTTTCGGGGTCTGGGAGCACTGCTGGGACACTCTAATCTTGATTGCATTTGCTTTTCAGGAAATCCGTGGTGGTAAACTGGAGTTATGGCCTAGCTACACAGCGCGTTTGGACCGAAGGCCGAGAAATATTGTAAGTATGAGATTTTGCTTTTGGGCTGTTTGGGGGTGTTGTGCTTTTTGGCGGGTGGGTTGGCGGGTCTTGGGGCATTCCTGGGAAGGTCTAATACCGGATAGAAGTGGTTGGGATAACAATCCACGCTGATTTTTTTTGTTGCTATTTCTGACATTTTGCTCAATGTAGCATTTTTGGGGGCCTGTTTGGGCGGCTTCCTGGTGTTTGTGGGTGGGTTTCGGGGTCTGGAGCACTGCTGGCTATGGATACTTTACTTTGCAAGAGGTTTGAAGCAAATCCATGGTGGCAGAGGGGAGTTAGGGCCTAGCTGCAGAGCGCGCGCTGAGTGATTTGGGAAATTGGCAAAAAAATGACTAAGTCCCCATTTTTGTACTTTTGCTCTTTGGCTGTTTGGGGGTCTTCTACTCGTTTTCTCCTGGGTTGACGGCTCTGGGGCCATTGCTGGGAAGCTCTAATACCGGATAAAAGTGGTTTGGACCAAATCGGAGGCAGAATTTTTTTTGTGTTTTTGCTGACTTGCTTGCCTTTGAGGTGCTCTTTGGGGGGCTTCCTGGTGTTTGTGGGTGGGTTTCGGGGTCTGGGAGCACTGCTGGGACACTATAATCTTGATTGCATTTGCTTTTCAGGAAATCCGTGGTGGTAAACTGGAGTTATGGCCTAGCTGCACAGCGCGTTTGGACCGAAGGCCGAGAAATATTGTAAGTATGAGATTTTGCTTTTGGGCTGTTTGGGGGTGTTGTGCTTTTTGGCGGGTCTTGGGGCATTCCTGGGAAGGTCTAATACCGGATAGAAGTGGTTGGGACAAAATCCATAAGGAAAAGCCTTTTGGCACTTTTTGTAACTTAGGGTTCGTTAGGGTTAGCCCTAGCAGCAGGATTGCATGTGTTTTGGGGTGTTCTAGATTTTTGCAACTGAGTTCTGGGGTCTTAGAGCGCTCGTGAGAATGTGTAATTTTGGTTGCAAGTCATTTGAAGAAAATCCATGGTGGGAAAGGGGGGATTTGGCATAGTTAAAGAAAGCCTCTGCCACTATTCTTAACTTATGGCTCGTTAGGGTTAGCAGTATTTCTATTGCATGTGTTTGGGTGGGGGGGTTTTCGAGTCTTGGAGCGATGCTGGCTATGGATACTTTTGCTTGCTTGCAAGTGGTTTGAATACAATCCACGGTGGGTAAGGGGGTATTTGGGCCTACTTTTACTTTCGAAGTACGTTTTGTCACCAGTTTTCTGCTAGGCCTCGTTTTTTGAGATCTGATTGGGGGTCTTCTACATTTTTGCAACTGGCTTTAGTAAGGGTCTGGGTGGAAGCACTGCTGGGAAGGTCTAATTTTGCTCTAAAACACAGTTTACAGTACACCTAGCTTGAGGGGAAAGATCCGCTAAATTAATTCGCCCATACTTATTTATCCTTGAAAAGGTGACTCAGACAGAGTACGCACTTTCAAAAATGTTGTACTGTCTATTAGGAAAATCAAAGTGTGACTTTTTGCACTACAAAGCGTACATACCTTATATTTATTTATCAGTGCTGTTTTTCGTTCAATAATTACAGGCCGGGTTTCAGTCTGCAATGGGGAAAAAAGGATGGAGTCAGGCTTCACATTAGCGAGCCGCAATTCAGCATCCGCCAGGCAGGCAGTGTACAGGGTGTCTTCTGGTCACCAACATTGATGGACGAAGCGTCAGCTGGAATGGAGGAGTGCCGCTAATAAGAGGAATTGTTTGCTGCATGCAACTTACTTACCAAATTCAATAGGGCAACTACAACAATACAGATACAGTATCCATTATTTTATTCAATGAGTGTGTGTGACTGCATTTCTTGGATCTCTCTCTGCTTCTAAATTGATCCCTACAGCCATTCTATAGGTTTTACTTCGGCTATTTTTTAACCTAATTTAATGTAGCCCTGTACTGTCGCATTCTGGCATTCACGGTTGTCGAAAGTACTACTTACTTTTCTGTAACAATGCATTCAGTAGTGCATGCACTTCCTTTATGTCACGTAAAAGATTTATGGTTAGCTTTGTACCCAAAAATTTCTTTATGTTCAATTATTGTTTGTCCATGCTGTGCTTTTTTTTTTTCTCTCAACAAAACCTACCCAAAAAGAAACCCCCATTCCAATCCATTTTACGAACCCTGACCCTCTTCCCCGGGTTGTGTGGTTTTGCTTGATGTGTGACTAACTGACATCAATAATTCCACACACTTGCTGGGGAGGATAAGGTCATAGCAGCAGGCTGGTGAAGGAATCCGAGGATATATTCTAGACTTACTCAGCTTCAGTACTATTTCTTGTAGTATTAGCCAATGTCAAAGAAATCCTACGCAAGTACAAGTTATACTATAAATACTTTACCATTTGTTAGGCTACATTGTGGCACTGTTGTAGTCTAGTGTACTGTCACCTGCTATATTCTCTATCGTACCGTTGTAATGCTACAGTAAGTACAAACCAGGTTTCATTTTCTTTTTTTCCATAGCCATGCAACTGCCATTGTGTCACACCACACCACTAGTACCACCACAAGGAGGAGGAAATTTCAGCCGCCCTGGATTGCAACCTTAATCGCCATTTCCCTTGGAGCCAGCCCTGGGCCTAGCCCTACTTTCAAACAGAAATTACAGGTAAGATAAGCGTTTGGTTGGAGGTAGTATAATGGAGTATTAGGAGAGACGAGAGATTGACGGTAGTACTACTAAAGTCCTAGGACTATTCAGGAAAACAAACTTACTGTTAAACCCCCACCCACCAGACTCCAAAGCAGTAAAAAACAGGTATGGTCAGATAAAGTTTCAAAAAGTATATCTTTATAGCCCTAACAAAATAATCTCCCGCAAGACCTTCCCTAATCCCAACGATTGTCCTTCAAAAGTCCCCAAAAACCCAACTCCCAATTCCCACCCCCCAAAAGTCTCTAAAAAAGGGGCAAGGGACACTATGGCAGGGTGCTGTTGACTTTAGCAGCCAGGGCATCATGCTCCTTGCGGAGGGTGGCATGTTCGAAGCGGAGGCCCTCCACCAAGTTCTTATAGTTCAGGACCTCCTGCTCCAGGTAGGACAGTCTGAGGGATAAGCGGCGCCGGCGTGCCTTGCAAATACTGTGGGGGTCAGCTACTGTCTTTGCTGCTCGGCGGTGGCATTTGGCTTTGGTAGCCCGGCTCCGTACCGCTGGAGCACTGCGCTGGCTGGCAGCCCGCACGGAGGAGGATGCAGCTGTCCCAGTGGACGTTGTTGTATTACCAGACTGCGTCTCCTCCTCCTCCAGGGCCACCAGCCGCCGATATTCAGCGACAGTGGCATCCAGCCTCCGTTGCCGGGCCATTCGAGCCAGCTCCTTCCTCCTTGATGGTCTCTTGGATTTGGAAGGAGCAACTACATGAAGAAAGAAAGACATAGTCTGTAACCAATGCTCCTTAAGATTAACACAAAATGATTGAGCAGAAAGTTGTCACAGTACAAGTAGCAAATTGAAAGCACAGTACATAACTATTTCGGACAGTATCTATGTAACCTCCGACTTCTTCATCCTTGCTCTAACATTAGTGGGAGTTTAAGGAACAAATTCTACGAGCACTATGGACTTCCATTACAGTCGACTATGACAGTACACCAGTCTTTTTCTTCTTCTTCTCTCTTGTTTAGGAAAATTGGTACGTTATCTTATGCAAGCCGGCATAATGCCAGCGCAGTGAACTTGCACCCGAGAAAAACAGACGCACACCATGGTGAGTGAGACAGACTTGCGTTACTGTACCGGTCCAGTACATGCAGGTGGTTAAGCTCTTACTTTTCTATAACGGGTGGCACTGAGAATACTCTGTTAAAAGGGCTACTGCTTAATTAATTTAGCTTTCACCCTACAGTGCAAATGAGTATTAGAAAAGGAAAATGAAGAAGCTAAATAATCTGATTATCTATCACTTCACATGGGATGTATTTGATGACATATGGGATGACTTTAGGTGCTTTGCTTATTATTGAGTGATCAGTGATACACCCACACATGAATGATGTACTACTACTAAACTAAAGTTATTAAGAGAGGTAGGGAGTGTCCACCATAATAACCGGATATATGCTGTGCTTGCAGTTGCAATACAAACTACTGCTACTATTCATGGTAGTATTTGGACAAAATTACAACTTCTTTTCCTTGCCTTTCCTACACTGGAACGGACGTGCGGGTGCGGTGTTACATGCTCTTCAAAGTAACACTTAGTTCATCCAGTGACCGTCTACTCTCTCTAGATACGCATATGCTATCTAAGAGTCAGATAGTACCATGAATGATCCAGGCATCCATCCATTCAAAGTATATGCACACATACAGTTTCTGTTTCTGTTTCACCCACCCAGGCTGTTCTCCTTCCACCCATCCTTGCTTCATCATTCACCCAGCCATGCACCATACCATATTCTTTCCTTCCCAGCCACCTCGGGGACCAAGCAAACACATATCATTCTTCTTTGCCAGTCATCATTACATTTCTCGTCCTTCCACACTTACTTACACCCTTCTTTCGCTTTTCGTTCATCCCATCCATCAAGTTCATCTCAGATCTGATTGGGATTCTTCTCGCCAAAAACTTCGAAGCTAAGTCGAAGTACATTTAGAGGAGGGAGGCTACTACCTGGTTTATTTATAATACACCCGTGCAGAAAGCACACTCTGCAGTCTTCAATCTCAATAAGTAAGGAATATATAGCTTACCTCTGCCCGCCACCACCGTGTCATCCCCCACAGAATTGTCCGGCACTTCCACCGCCTCCTCCCCAGAGTTGTCCTCGTCCAATGCCACCGTCACCTCCGCGCTGGCCCCGCCTCCAGATGTTCCACCTACATAGTACATTTAATAATGTTAGAATACACCACTCACTACTATATAATATTTGGTCTAGGAGGAAGAAAGAAATGTGAAAAAAACAGTATACAATGTAATAATTTGTGACTGTCTACTATAAAGTAAAAATGTCCCTTTTTCCAGGGAAGGCTGTTGTCTTGCTGCACTTTTTGGCACAACTGATGAATGCTTGCTTTTTATTTTTAACACAAACCACTTTTTCTCCTTACAGACAGAAGCTTGACTTCTAAGAACACGAGCAGGATCAAGTTCAAACCAGGTGAAAGCTCGGCTCGACCACAAGAAATGTGTCCAATTAATCGTCAGCACTAAGCACTTTTCCATTTTCAGTTAAACGTTTACTTTTATGACAAACTTGATTTTAATAAATGTGTTTACTTTTAATAAAGCTTTTAAACTTAAATAGACTCTGTGGTTTTTGGTCCTCCAGACTAGAGTGGATGAGCTAAAGGTTTTGCAATTTTTGCAAGCATGAGTCCGTGCCTCTGACATCATTGGGGAATAATCATAATCATCGGTGACTTTGGGAGCTAAATGACTCTGCCACACTATCTAGTCAGTAAGGAGATTGGGGGTTCAACTACAAAGTCTGTTATCACTGAGGTATATGGAAAGTCTAACAGCACCTATTATAATTGATAAGCTAAGCAATGCATTATTTAGTGTCCATAGTTCTGTTTGTGCAGATTTGTCCCTGCAATAGTAGTAGAATGGATTGTCCTCCTATCCAAACCAAAAGTAAAGTAGTATCTTATTCTTTCTTGGTGGTCATTCACCTTTTTATTGTTGGCAATTGTCAAAGCATAAACATTTAGAAGACTTGAAAAGACATTAAGGACAATCCCAGAGGACTGCACTCTGTGCATAGAGCTATTGCTGACTAGAATGGGAGTCCAATGGAATTGCCAAATGTGCAATCTTAGTTAGCTACACAGACAGACTAATAAGAATCTAGTAATACCACACGGAGTCATAGTCGAGGCAGGATAAGAATTTAGATCCAGTCTACAAGAATATCAAAGACGATTTAGAAAAAATCGAATGAGGAACGCTGGGAAAAAATAAGTACTCTATATTAAAATTAAAACTTACTGGGGCCAGCAAAGGAGCCCTCGCCTGCCCGATCCTGGCCTGCATCCTCAACAGCACCCTCCTCCTCCTCCTCCTCCTGTGTCCTCCTCTTGCCCCTGGGGGAAGCTGATGTACAACATGAAAGAAAGAAAAACAGAAAACATGGATGATATTTGTCAACCAAATCAAACATTTCAAAAGAACTAACAAAATATTTTGGTGAAATAGCAAATAGACAACTATTCAACGGGATATATTATTGACCAATCTCATGTGGTCTACTACGTTATTAGTATTGCTTGATTTGCGGACCGTCGAATTGTAAACTTCTTATGTAACTCACTACACAAAGTACTAAAAAGGTTTGCCTAGGATTGGCAGGCAGCAGTCCGCAGCACGCGAAGTGACAGCCAAAGTCCACCGTGATTGCAAATCAGCGACAACACTAAAGTTTCCTACTACATTAACCAGTCATTAAAATACTCAAACTATCAATCCACCACCACTATTTCTTCTTATCGCCATGTGTACAAAGGAAGGACTGGACTTGAGTCTGTAGGGGCTGATTTAGAAGCCCCTTGTGGCTCTTTTGCTCCATTGTTGCGTGACTTTTGTGACGCAGCGGCAGCACAAAAGAGGCGCAATGATGCGGCGTATATTAACAACGTGACGCATATGGGAGATGCATCACGTTGTAAAGCCCTGCGCCATCAGGGGGCGTTCCGGCGCAAGGGAGGGCTTTCCTGCCCAGGAACGCATCCTAAAAGTGGCTGAGGGAAATCTACAAGATTTCAATCACTCACTTTAACGACAATGATGCGTGACTCAAACCCTGCGCCTGCTTGAAGCAGACGTACGGCTTGACGCAGCTTTGGGGAGATAGGGCACCCCAGAGCATTGATGGAGCTGCGCCATCGTTGCGACGCAACTCCAGCAATGTGCCGCCCTTACGGCACAGATGCGTAAGGCTTTGGTGACGTTTTGGGCCCATGGAAAGCCGCATTGTAAATACGGCGCACCACGGGTGATAGTGGAGTGGCGCACAATTACTGGCGCATCCCTGCTACTTTGCAGGGATGCGCCGGTAATTAAACATCTGAACCTTAGTGTGTAGCATTACGCAGTTCTTTAAACTACACTCATACATAATTTCACAGGCCAATGAAATGAACACAAAATCGGAAACAAATAAGCATAGTAGCAACACTACTGAGAAAGAGAGCAGTGCAACTGAAATGCACAGAAGATTTTGAAATATAATATACCTACAATGTAATGAGCAGCATTATTGCTCTTGGTAAAAAAAAAAAATTGCAATATAATAACACAGCAGGAGAAAACAGAGTAGTAAAGAAATAGCTACTACTACTACTCACCAAGCCCGGGGATCTCGAGGCCAAGCAGGTCGAGCAGATCTCGTTCACGGGTCAGGACATCCGTCCAGCGGTGGGTGGCCTGGTTGTAGGTGCGCCGGACCCGAGAGTGGTGGTACATGGCCCGGCACACCTTATCCCACCGCTTCCGGCGATCCCGCATCCCGTACCCGCCTCCGATCTTGCCGCCTGCCATTATGGTCCTGGGGAGGTGGTGCTGTACATAGAACACTAGTGCGCCCACCTCCTCCGGGCTGAAAATCTCCCGGGGTGCGACTGTCTCCCCCCTCAAACGCCCGCACGGGAGCCGGGCACGGGGTGCGGGACCCTTCCCCTTCTCGGGATGCTTCCCGGCTCCTTCACCATGGTCTGGGCGGAAAGGAATAAAGAAAATAGAATAGGGAAGAGAAGAAAAGAAAAGAGTTTAAAAAAGTAGTTTTTAAAATTAACCAAAAGTAGCAGTAAACACAAAAATATAGGGATAGAAAAATAGAGGGATAGATAATAAGTAAAATAGATAAAAAAAAACTTCAAACAAGCAAAGGATGGCACAGATTTAGAGAGGATACAAGAAGCATGCCCAGAGCCATAGCAATGAATGAGAAACAAGATGGCCGCGCCCGTTCACGACCGCGCGGGTAAGTGCGCGCGAGATGTTCCTCGCGAACACTCGCGAAATTGTACTTGCGAGCCGCACACTTTGCGAGATTACACTTCGCGCCCGGAAACGGAAATACGTCATGCAAACAAGATGGCCGCGCCCTTGAACGACCGCGAGGGTAACTTCGCGCCTTGCGCTACAAGCGGCTCGCGAAAACGCACAAAACCTTGCGAACTAACACGCCACAAAAAAAAGGAATCGCATATTCGCACAGATTCGCGGCTTCCGAATCCGATCTCGCGCGTGTTCGCGCCCCACGAATCCCGCGAAATTGCAGAAAAACGAGTTTTGCAAAACTGAAAGCACTCGGCAGGTGCAAGAGTTCAAACTCATCATAAGTAACAATTCACTGTAGTGCTTCCTGACTGGGGCCCCTCCAGAGTTCAGTTGCTAGTTGCAACAATTGTATGACCCTGCTCTGACCCTCACAGCAGGCTCATAGAATAGCTACAAGTAGGCCACAAAGGTCCTGGAAAAAAAAATTGCACTGCAACAGAGAGCAAATTACAGATAAGGAAGCAGGTGCCAGACTGGAATTTTAAAACAGTGACACATTAATAAATCAACCCCAAATTAATTCATGTCAGTTGAAGCAGGGCAGGTGTGCTTGCTTTTCCCCCCCATAATCTACAGTGATGATGAACCAGAGGGTGGCATTGATGTACCAGAGGGTGGCATGGGTGAAACAGAGGGTGGCAGGGGTGAAACAGAGGGTGCTGGGAACCTGTGATGATGAACCAGACATAGAAACAACATAATCGCGACCGTTGCGAGCCGACATGTAAGTTCGCAATTGCGAACTGGTACAAAACCCTCGCGAACTGGCAGAAATCCTTGCGAACACAAAAAAAAAATCCGCAAATTCGTGAGAATTCGCGGATTTTGCGGATTGCGAGTTTGCAAATACGCAAAATTCGCGAACGCCAGATTCGCAAAATTCGCCCATGCTTATTCCTGACACAATATTTTTTTTCAATATTTTGTCGAAACACCACAACATTTTTCAGTGCCTATGTAACTCCACCAACCAAGTGAAACCCTTTATCTTTTATTCTCTGACCACTTTTGGTGTCATTCTCTCGCCATCACCTAAAAGCAATTCAGTTATGCAGTGTGCGCAATACAAAATGAATAAATAAATAAATACATACACTTTCACCTTTTACATATGAAGGATGAGACATTCACATACTTCACCTTACTTGCACAGTGCAAAGGACTTGAACTTCTCATCCTCCACACAGGAGCAGCAATTCTTCTATTGCTTGCACCAGAATAATTTTCTTTGTGTTACATAACACTGGAGTATGAGGGAAAAGCTGCCCTTGCGTCCTCGGGTTATTATTAGTGTTTAATTGAGTGAGGATCACTGCACACACCCCGCTGACGTCACACAATAAAACTGAAAGCAGTCAGCACCTTTTGTCGCAGAATACTTTCAATTTGATCATTCCTCAGGGGCATATCTCAGCCCACCGAGCCCCGACCAATGAGGGAGTGGTAAAATTCAAAGGGAAGAATGTCCTCTTTCAAACAGTACAACTCCCCAGTGGATCCCCGCCACATGGAATTCATCTGCAGGACACCAGGGGGGGTATTCCCCCACCCCAAAATAAATGTTTGCCTTTCAGCCCACTGGAGAGGGTGATTGTGGGATTTAACTCCAATATGCTCCACCCCAGGGGCGCACAAACCCCACCAGCATTAGAGATTGTTTTAAAAAAAAGAATGGGTTGGCTTGTCCACCCATGTCTCAGGGCTTACCCCGTACAGGCCCCTAACAGTATTTCTGACCTCTATTTCCGTTGATTAACAATAGCTCCTGCAGTGCTGGGACCCCCCGAGCACCAGGGGGTCCAGACCGGCACTGTGCACAAGTGGTTGCCCGTGGCTCAAGAGCACCTGACTGGGTCCCCCCATGTACTTTGCAGGGTGGGGCTCAAGTTTCGTTATACCACTGCCCTATTTTGGGCATACTAGTGGGTTTACCTACAATCTGCCCCATCCCAGGGGAAGCTGGGTGTGTCAGTAAGCTAACAAGTACCAGGGATTGTTTAAAAAAATAATGAATGGCCTGTAGGTGGCCTATCCAGGCCTCCGGCCTTAGCCACGCCACTTAAAGGGCCTACAGTCTTTTAGCCTCTCTGGGTTGCAGACTGGTGGCCTTACTCCAATCTGCCCTCTGCAGGGAAAAGAGGGTGTGGAAAAAAGTTCAATAGTGCCAGAATGGTGTGGGAGTACCCCATCCAGCCTTTGGGCATTACCACTACCTCTAACGGGCTCAACAGTCTTTGCCAACCAGGGAGTAGACTGGGTGGCATGCTGCAGATCAACGCAAGGTACACCCCCTGTGAACTCCCATTGGTGTCTAGTTTTCAAAAATGCCTGGGTTTGTTAGGTTTCGCTGGGTAGCCACCAAGCCTGGGTAAAAATACGGCAGCTTCCCACAAGCCTTTTGTTAATGCTATTTTTAGAAAAGAAAATATACACTTTGGGCCTCATTACGATGTTGGTCGGAAAGCACGGAGCCTGTGTCCCGACCAACAACAAAGGCTCCCATTGCAAAAAAGGGTGGTTGCGGAAAACCCTGCACCCTGTGGCAGGCACCTAAAGGTGCCTGTCACACTGTGCATGGTTTGATAGAGGAGCCCCATGGGTACAACCACGGGTCCCAGTCGGAGGCCTCGGGTGAAAGAGGGCCTGCTACGGGCCCCCAAAGTCAGAGTCCGACAGCCTTTTCATATCAGACAGATCGAGTCGGAAAGGCTGTCGGAATCCAACATCTTAATCGGTCGGTCGGAAACATTGTCCTTAGAGCTGTACGAATCGTCTCCGACCGACTTTGATTCTCCGAATGCTGGTCGGAATCGAGTCAGAATAACCGACCAGTTTCCTTCTATCGTAATCGGACGGTCGGAAATGTTTCAGAGCCGGTCGGAAACATGAGTTCCAACATGGGTTAGGAAAATCGGAATGCCATTTGGAGCCTTTCCGACCGACATCGTAATGAGGCCCTTTATTGCACAGCACCTTTTCTCTGGTTTTCTTTTAAAAAAAAACATGATTTTAATATAATTTTGCTACTTCCTCTTTTTCCGTATGCAGACAAAATATCGATATTTAAATATCGATATACAATAATATCAAAGTTTAAATATCGAAGGGACTTAATATAGAAGGTAAGTAATATCGATAGATTTAATATCGATATTAGTAATAGCGAAGTGTTAAATATCGATGTAAGTATTATTGATGTTAATAATTTCGATGTTACTAATATCGATTTTTATATTATTTTTGTGTATATTATTATGTATTTATAATGTTTTTAATTTATTTTAATGTAATTTTGTATTTTAGTACTGTAGCGGGTTGTGGGTTTATAGGGGAATAGGGTGGGAAGTAATTTAATTATGTCAAAATAATGATTAATTAGTAGGAATTATAAATTAATTTTAATTAATTGGTAATTCATTTTAAGTAATTGATTAATTGATAATTATGTTCTGTAGCGGGTTGTGGGTTTATAGGGGAATAGGGTGGGAAGTAATTTAATTATGTTAAATTAATTATTAATTAGTAGGAATTATAAATTAATTTTAATTATTTAGAAATTATTTTTAATTAATTGGTAATTAATTTTAATTAATTGATTAATTGATAATTATGTTCTGTAGTGGGTTGTGGGTTTATAGGTGAATAGTGTGGGAAGTATTTTAATTATGTTAAATTAATTATTAATTAGTAGAAATTATAACTTAATTTAAACTAATTGATAATTATTTTTAATTAATTGGTAATGTATTTTAATTAATTGATTAATTGATAATTATGTTCTGTAGCGGGTTGTGGGTTTTTAGGGGAATAGGGTGGGAAGTAATTTAAATGTAATTAAGGAAAAACAATTTTTAATTAATTGTTCTGTTAATTATATAATTGTTAATGAATTATTAATTGGTAATTAAATATTATAAAATGGTATTTTTAATATTTTATTATTTAAATATATTTTGCTAATCATGTTTTTAATATTTATGTATTGGTATTTGTAAATGGTTTATATTTATTTAATAGTTACGTTTTTTATTATTTAAAAAAGTACATTTATTTATAAGTATGTTATTTTTACCCCTACGCTATCCAATACTTTCCCTACTGTTGCACTCTCTGGAGTTGGAATAGTAATTTTTACCCCCATGCTATCCAACACTTTCCCTACTGTTGCACTCCCTGGAGTGGGGATAGTAATTGTTACCCCTATGCTATCCAACACTTTCCCTACTGTTGCACTCTCTGGAGTGGGAATAATAATTGTTACTCTTACGCTATCCAACACTTTCCCTACTGTTGCACTCTCTGGAGTTGGAATAGTAATGGTTACCCCTACGCTATCCAACACTTTCCCTACTGTTGCACTCTCTGGAGTGGGAATAGTAATTGTTACCCCTACGCTATCCAACACTTTCCCTACTGTTGCACTCTCTGGAGTTGGAATAGTAAATTTTTCCACTACGCTATCCAACACTTTCCCTACTGTGCACACTCTGGAGTTGGAATAGTAATGGTTACCCCTACGCTATCCAACACTTTCCCTACTGTTGCACTCTCTGGAGTTGGAATAGTAATTTTTACCCCTACACTATCCAACACTTTCCCTACTGTTGCACTCACTGGAGTTGGAATAGTAATTTCTACCCCTACGCTCTCCAACACTTTCCCTACTGTTGCACTCTCTGGAGTGGGAATAGTAATTGTTACCCCTACGCTATCCAACACTTTCCCTACTGTTGCACTCTCTGGAGTCGGAATAGTAATTGTTACCCCTACGCTATCCAACACTTTCCCTACTGTTCCACTCTCTGGAGTTGGAATAGTAATTGTTACCCCTACACTATCCAACACTTTCCATACTGTTGCACTCTCTGGAGTGGGAATAGTAAGTTGTACCCGTACGCTATCCTAAATGTATTTTTTTTTACATTTTTTACATTTTTATTAATTGTTATTTATATTATTATTTGATGTATATAAATTTATTTGTAATTTATTATATTTTCATTTATTTATAAGTTATTAAAATAATGTATTAGAAGTATTATTAATGAAGTATATACTATGTATTATATCTTTATTATTAGTTTTTATTACATTATTTATTCATTTTAAATATTATAATATATATTTAACTATGTTTATTAAATTATGAGTATTATTTTGTTACTATTCAATGTTTTTTAATTAAAAAAACAATATTTTTTTTAAACGATATTTTTGACATCAATATTATTTTTTCGATATTTTTGTACTTACCTTATTAGAGATAGGATCTCGATATTAATGTAATCGATATTTTTGTTGTAATATTTTGGTAGGTAGATATTTTTGTAGTCGATATTTTCTCATAGATTCCTCTTTTTCCACTAGGGGACTTCACAAACCCTAGATACCTTTTGAATCCTCAACATGTGGGGGAAAAAAGGATGCCTTTTGTGGAAAAATAAATTCTATAATGACTTAAGAGTGAAGTGTCTGGGAGGAGCTTCGCGGGCAACCAAGATGGCCGCGTGAGCTCGGAGCTCCGAAGACCCTCCGATCCTCCGAATTAATCCTGCTATCTCTCCTGTCCCACACTAGTGGGAATCAGTCGCTGAACTGTTGCTGACGCGGGACCCGTTCTCTGATCGGAGATCCGAGTTTCCTACGCAGAGTTACACCGTGTTGAGGATTGGGGATGGCGACGCCATAATAGTCTGGCATTACGTGGGCGACGGCGGTGCTGCTACATGCTGGTAGCTTGATTTGGTGGAGACTGCCCCGTTCTACAACAGCGGCCGGACCAGACCACTGAGCGGATTGAAGTGCTGAAGGAGCGGTGAAGGCGAGTGTTGACCTCTATCGATGAGGGGCTGCAGGGCCGACCGGGTCCCTCTCCTTACCGAGCGACCCCCTTCACCCAACATGGCGGGCAGGGGAGATCCGGACAAAGGGAAGCCTAGGGTCAGCAAGAAACCCTCACTTTCGCAGCCCACTATCTCCGAGCGCTTCACCCTCCCGAAGGGATCGCCTGGTGCCTCAGGCCGCACTAAAGACACGCAGCGAGATGTGTCTCCAGATGATTCGGAACCCACCCTCCGAGATGTCATGGGAGCCATTGCTGGCATCAAGGCCGAAATGCATAAACAGCATGAAGTGTTAACGCACAAAGTCGACACGCTGGCGATTGAGGTCAATCTCATCAGAGCCGATCTCGGTAAAACTAATGACAGGGTCAAGTCGCTCGACATAAAGGCGTTGAGTCTAACTTCTGACGTGACTGACCTACAGTCGGAGATTCGGGACCTGAAAGCCTCGAACATGTTGTTTGCCCGCAGGCTCGATGACTTCGAAGGACGGGCCAGGCGCCAGAACGTCCGTATCATAGGAGTACCGGAGGGCGCCGAGGAGGATGCTACCGACCTTTTTGTCGAGAACCTAGTACTCAAGCACTTGGCTCCCGGTGGACTGAGCAATTTCTTCTCAGTGGAGCGGGCGCACAGACTGCCTGGAGGCCAGCCGAAACTGGGAGCCTCTCCGCGCCCCATTATTGCCAGGGTCTTCAATTTTAGGGACCGAGACGCTATCCTGCAGGCATCCAGGAGAGGTGGGCCATTGAAGTTTCAGAACGCTGAGATTAACTTTTTCCCGGACTTCACCCAGGCGGTGCAGAAACGCCGGCAAAGTTTCATGGGAGTCAAGCGTAGGTTGAGGGAGTTGGGGATGAGATACTCCATGTTGTTTCCAGCGAAACTTCGGATTGAACATAATGGCCGGGTGATGTTCTTCGACATGCCGGAAGCGGCTGGGGACTGGCTGAACACTTTGCCTCAACGACGGAGTACGCCTGAGGACCAGGCGGAAGGGGCGTCGGGCGGACCTGATCCTCAGGAGTGAGTGAACTTTCTCGGACTGCCTTCGGTGGATGGGCCTGCACATGCAATCAGTCGCTGACTATTGTTTTCTATTATTGTTCTTCTTCAGGATCGGGGGATACGGGGGGGGGATAGGCTGTCTCCTTTCTCCTCTGGGGGCTTTTCGTAGAGTAGTTTTTGGGGCGACAGGCACACTGCTAGTTGGGGGGGCTTTTTAGTCTGATGCAGGGGTGCAGGGTGGAGGGCGGTTGGGTTGATTGCTTCCTTCGTGTTTTTCTTTATTTCTCTTTTTCTAGGCAAGGTGATCACTCTTTTGAACATTATGTAGCAGCGACTGCTCTCTGGGGGGGGGGGCGTGCTTTGATGATGGGGGGTAAGACGTTAAATGTATTGAGTTGGAATGTGAATGGGCTGGGTGATCGCATAAAGCGTGGGGTGGTGTTGCAAATGTTTAAAAGGTGTGTTCCCGATGTCATTTTATTACAAGAAACTCATCTCATTGGCAATACGTGCCACGCACTCAACAGAAAAGGGTTTAAAATGGTGGCACACTCGGGGTTCTCTTCGGGGTCCCGAGGGGTGGGGATTATGGTGCGCATGTCTCTCCCGTTCGAGGTGGAGACTAGTGTAATCGATGATAGAGGAAGATACGTTGCTGTCATGGGTAGATGGGAGGGGCGTCCCCTGGTTTTGGTTTCTGTTTATGTACCCCCTGGCTTGCAATCGTCGACCTTTCGAGATCTCGGGAGCGCCATTTTGGGCCTGCCGGAGGGACGGCTCATAGTTGGTGGAGATTTCAATGCAGTTGTATCTGGGACCCTTGACCGTTTTCCATCCAGAGATCTTCGCGGTGCGCAATCTTAGCTCCCTGATTTCCTGAATACCATGGGACTTATTGATTGCTGGAGGCTTCTCCATCCCGCCCAGCTGCAATATTCCTTTCATTCGGGTGCGCACGGTAGCCTCTCCAGGATTGACTACATCTTGGCTCCAGCTGCCCAGGCCTCGGCTGTTTCCGGGGCCCGCTTGATGGCTAGAGGCATATCGGACCACTCCCCGGTCTGGGTGTCCTTTGACTTTGGTATCGTGGCAGCCTCTAGGGTAGCGCCGGTCAATCCATGGTATTTTCGCAACCCTAAAACTCGTGACCTCCTTGCTAAAGCCATTGACCTGTATTTTTCTGAGAATACGGGTTCGGTGCCGTCGGCCGTGTCTCTATGGGAGGCCTTCAAAACTGTCCTGAGAGGTGAAGCTTTCTCCTTAATAGCCGAGGCGCGCAGACGCAGAGATGAGGATGTGGTGCGGTTGGAATCGGAGATTGAGGATCTTGATTCTCAACTGGAAACTGATCCGACGCCTGCCCTGTTGCATGCTCTCTCTCTAAGCAGGCGGAGTACCGGGCCACTGCTACTGACGCGGCCAAGGTGATGGGCAGAGAACAGCAAGGGAGGATCTACGATGCAGGGGATAAGGCAGGCAAGCTTATCGCTTGGCTGGATAAGAAAGAGATGGCTTCTCGTGTGGTGCCCGAGGTGCTGGGTGACGACGGGGTGGTTGTTACTGACCCCAGCGCTATAGTTACGGCCTTTGCCGACTACTTCGAGTTTGTGTACGCATCGGTTTCTACCATGACGGAGTCAGATTCGACTTCTCTCCTTGACGGGATTGAGCTTCCTTGCCTGTCGGATACCGAGCGTGATGACATGGACAGGGGCATTACGCCGGACGAAATAGCGCTTGCGATACGCTCCTTACGATCTGGTAAAGCTCCCGGCTCCAATGGTCTTCCGGTAGAGCTATATAAGATTAGGGCTGATACCATTGCCGTACCCCTGCGACATATGTTCCTGGAGGCGCGCGAGGCCGGTGAGCTCCCTTTGGCTTTAAACACAATTGGCCCTTTACACAATGAAAGCCTGCTGCATTTATTGTCTGAAATATGGATTTACAATGCCAACCTTTAAAATCACTTCTGGAGGATTTTAAACACTTTCTACTAATCAGGAGTTTTCTCGCAATCCTTAAATGGCTACTTAATGAACAGATGCCAAATCTTCCTCGAAAAACTGCATCTTAAAGTGCAATACAATACATCTATCTTAGCGTAAATTGGAAGATGACAGGATTTAATTTTTTAATTTGATATAATCCACTTTACATCACCAAACATGGTGAATTTCACAGTGACAAATGAATGTAAAAAATAGTTTGCTATGTTTCAAACTGTTCTTTGATGCCACTGAACTCACCCAGTAATATCATATGCCTTAAGCAACACATATATTCAGAAATATTGAGGGACACTTAGCCTTCACTGTTCTTAAGAGCTCGATTCAAAGTTAAAAGTTACAAATGAAACAATTACGATCATTTGTTCACTGTATGATCACTAAGCATTATACGTTGGGGGCAGTCTTTCAGAGAATTAGCTGGTTACTGGAAAACGTGGCTCTGTCAACTCTCTTGCCTTAAAGGCCGGAGGTAAGTTCTCTTTCTTTCTAGTCGATCACATGTCCTAGGCTGTGAAAAAGGCCAGGGATCTCTCTTCAGTATGTGATTACGGTCTATAAATATTAGATATACAATGTTTTTGTTTTGTGTAAAACATTTTCTGAAATGTTCTCTCTTAAGGTCTAGAGCAGGGGTCTTCAAACTTTTGTAGGTGGAGACCCCCCAGCTGAATTTTTTTAGATGTTGGGCCCCCCCACCCCCTGACAGAAATTCCTGGACTCGACCGCCACGCGCACATTCCGGGCATATTCAGAGAATAACATTCAATACAATAAGAGTGTTTAGTAAACTGCAGGTTTGGGAGTGGGTGTGGTGAAATGACAGAGGCTTATTGCACAGCTCAAAACACCACTTTCCAAGATAAAATGTGTGCAAATTGTTTTTACTAGGATGCTTTGTTTTACACATGACATGGATTAATAATGGTGGAGAAGTGTGGCTCAGGGGTTAGAGGCGGCAGACCTGGAGCTTGAGTTCGGCCCTAGACCAGGGTTCAATTCCCCGCCTCGGCGGGTCTTGGGCTCAAAATTCCACGGACTCGTTAATTCTCGCTCCGGTGCCTTCTCGACTCACGGGTTCACACTCTGCGACTCTGGGCAATAGCTTGCTTAATCTCCACAACGGCCCCTCGCGGCGGGATGCCTGGCTTTCACCTTGTGGATACCCTGCCAGGGTTATCTCACAGGGGAATACCAGGACGGGTTCCCTAAGCAAGCGCGGGGATGCCCCAGGGTAAGTCATGCGCTATATAAGCTTCATTCATTTCATTTCATTTCATTTCATAATAACACCACCAACATAAGTGTGACAGGTGTGCCTGTTTTTCAGAGACGGTCAATCTGTGGATGGATTTTTGCTTCTGCCATCCTCAGGTTGTGCTCCACATCCAGTCTTGAACGGTACTTAAGAGGCGATTATGATGGCGGACGGACCTGAGTCCGTCCACCACCCCGGAGTAGGAGGGACCGTCCGCAGGGGCAGCGGCGGTCCCTCCGTGCAAATTAGGAAGTGTAAGCTGTGCATTTGCATGCACAAATCGGCAGGCACCGTGCGGTGCCTGCCGCTTTGTGCACGCAAATGCAGGGGGGTACCATAGGTACCCCCCATGTGCACCCCCTCACCCCCCTTTAACCCCTGGGGGCCCGCAACGGGCCCCCAAACAAAAATCTGTATGCCTTTGCACAGCGGAAATGCCGCTGTGTAAAGGCATAGTAATCCAGACATCCTAATATGGCTGGCCATGTCTGATGGACACCGCCAGCAATGGTAATGCTTTTCCGCCGCGGACGGGAGGCGACCGCGGCGGAAAAGCTGCGGATGGAAAAAAGATCCCCCAGCCATCCTAATCTGGCGGAGGGTCTTTTTTCAGTCCGCAGCGGTTTTCCCGCATCCTCCGGGCCGGCGGTGGCTTCCGCCGGCCCGGAGAATGCGGGAAAACCGATATCATAATCGGCCCCTTAGTCTTTAATACCGCAAGTGCTGAGAACCCAATCTCACATAAATAGGACGAGCTGAAAGGCAAGAGAGTTTTGATAGCAGTTTCTACCAAAGTGAGGGTTGAGCAGTGTGCTCGTGTGACTGCAGGGTGAGGTGCAGGGTGAACAGCGCAAGTGCATTGTGAGTGCAGAGTGATCTTGTGAGTGGAGGGTAAGTAGATGAATGGTGTGAGAACAAGGTGATCAGTGGGAGTGCAGGGTGAGCGGGTGAATGGCATGAGTGCATGGTGATCAGTGTGAGCACATTGTGATTGCTGTGAGTGCAGAGTGATCACCGTGAGTGGAGAGTAAGTGGGTGAATGATGTGAGTGCATCGGGATCAGTGTGAGTGCTGGGTGAGAGTGAAGGGTGAGAATGAGGAGTGAGTGGTCTGAATGCAGGGTGCATTCCCAGACACTTGAAGTAACTCAGCATGTTATTGACAGCAGCATAGGGTTTCAAATGTGTTAAACTATTGCTATTATGGCAGTAACCAGGGATCAGGGTGGAGGAAATAAATAATGTGCTGATCCCTCAACAAACTTCCAGTCTTATAACTAGGGTTTCCAGCCCATTATTTTGATGTCACAGATAGTATAAAAATAAGCAGTTACCTAAAACTGTATTTTCAGCACTTGTCTGAACATACTTTGAGCAGCAAATATAAATAGAAAGAACTTTTAATTGTTTTCTAGAGCTGCATGAATGATCCATGACTGACAATAAAAGGGAACAAAGATAGAAAAATCAGATTACAAATGAATCAACAAAAAGAAGGGGGGACCGGGAGCTCGTTAACATTACAAATGAATACATACTTCTTATTTATAACCATATTTAGCAATTTGCAAGCTGTTTAAACAACACATGGCTGGCTGGCATTTTGCACGCCTCCCTGTGTAATTTTAAAAGAAACTTTCAGGGACTTTTTAAGGATTTTGGGGCCTGTGGGCCAAATGTATTTTTGGGACCCCTGTTCAGACCAGCTTTGATTTTATGATCCAGTCTCAGCTCTTTCATGCCTTCTTTGGTCAAATACTAAATGTGTGTACATTGGATATTCAGGGATAGTGATGTGTGTTTTCAGTATGTAACACAACAGCAGTTCACTAATATTACTGCAAATAATCCGTCACACCCTACTATTTCTCATATGTGAGGTCATGTATTGATCTAAAATATACTTTTTATATGGATGTCGCATGACGCATAAACACCTTTTGTCTGCAAAATGTCTGTAATAGACTTTTACACAATAAAAATGAATGATTGAAAAACGCTATTTACAACATTGTGTTTAAAAATGATTCAAGGTCATGAGGCAAGACTGTAGAACAGAGCTGGCTCTTTCAACCCCCCCCCCCCCCCCCTTTGAAAGGCTGGGGCCCTGAGCCAGACCCCACTTTGCCCATGCCTTAAGCTTCTCTGGAAATGTTGTCTCTGCTCTGAGAAGAGCTAACTCTCCCAGTAGGGGGTTAATTCACAGAGCTGACAGCTTCAGCTGCAGTGTGAGGCAAGGGGTCTTTTCTGCTAAAACCCAAAGCCTGTCTGTTTGTTTTTGTTTTAGCAGAGGAGACTCCTTGCCTCCCACTGCAGCTGAAGCCTTCAGCTCTGTAATTAACCCCTTCCTGCGACAGTTAACAAGACAAAAGTACAGGCACCTTGTGCCTCATCGATCTCCCCTTCCTCCCCCTTCCACACACGGAGTCCTCCAAGAAGAATTGCAGGGAACAAAGGTCAGATTGGCGTGGAGTGCGCGCCCCCCCTGGGATGGCGCGCACCACAGATTGAAGAGCACTGGTCTAGAGTGTGCCCTAAAATGTTCTTTTCAAAGATGTTTGTATCAAAAACAAAATATCTGCATGAACTGAAGTCATGTTATATCATACTATATTGATTTGTGTAGCGCACCAATAACCCAAGTGGGTATCCAGGCACTTGGGCCGGTGTGTAGGTTTGTAGGCCCCTCCAAGATGCTTATATGAAGAGCCAGGTCTACAGCCTCTTGCGGAACTCAAGAAGTGAGGAGGAGGCTCTGATGTGTTGGGAGAGGTCATTCCGTGTATATCCGAGTGAGAGTGAGGCAGAGCATTGGTGTCTGGTGGGATGGTGAAAGTGTATGCGGCTGTTCAGGTATTCTGGTCCTGTGTTGTGTAGGGCTTTGTATGTGCCCATGATACATTTGAATTGGCTGTGCTTGTGAATGAGGAGCCAGTTAAGCTTCCTGAGGTACAATGTGATGTGGGTGCCGCATGAGAGGTTGAGTTTGAGTCTTGCTGCAATGTTTTGGTTGGTCTGGAGTCTGTGTAGGAGTTGTTTGGAGATTCAAGAGTAGAGAGTTTTGCCACAGTCCAGCCTGCGGGTGAGGAGTGCTTGCAGGACTGTCCATCTGGATTTTTGAGGCAACCATTTGAAGATTTTTCACAGTATGTCCAGGATGTGGAATCAGTAGGTGCACACTAAGTTGACTTGAGTCGTCATGTTTAGCTTGTCGTCTAGGATGATCCCTAGAATTCTACCGTGGTCTGTGGGTATTGGTTCTAGCTCTGAAGGCCACCAGGTCAAGTCCCATGGGGAAGTCTTGTTGCCAAAGACCAGCACTTCCGTCTTGTCGGAGTTGAGCTGCAGGCAGTTGGTTCAGATCCATTCTGCTACCATGGAAGTTGGTTCTGGTGGTGGTTGTTGTCTGTCACGGAGAAAATAAGTTGGGTGTCATTGGCATAGGAGAAGGCGGGGATGCCTTGTGATCGGATGATGTTGGTGAGCGGTGTCATATATATATTGAAAAGGGTGGGGCTGAGGGATAATTCCCTGTGGGGCACCGTATATCAATTTCCTGGTCTCTGATGCGAAGCGTGGCAGCCTGGCCCTTTGAGTTCTTCCTGTGAAGACGGAACACATCCATTTGAGAGCAGATAATTCTATGCCAATCTCATGGATTATTTTGATGAAGGTGTTATGGGAGACAGTGTTGAAGGCAGCAGAGAGGTCGAGCATGATGAGGGCTGCTGTTTCTCCTCGGTCCAAGATGATATGAATATTACCGGTAGCAACAATGAGTGCTATTTTGGTGCAGTTTCTTTCTGAATCGTGATTAAGTGTTGTCTAGAAGATACTCAAGTTCAAGGTGGGTTGTGAGTTGCTTGTTGATGCCGTCTCAATCTCTTTGGCTGGATAGGGAAGCAGGGAGATGGGTTGAATGTTGCTCAGTTGCTTCTGGTCGACTCTGGTATTCTTGAGGAGGGCATTGATCTCTGCAAGTTTCTATTCATCCGCGAAAGTGGTGGATGTGATTGTGGTGTTGATGATGTGGGTCAGGGTGGTCCTGATTGGTGATGTTCCCACAATGTAGATATGGTGGGGGCATTGGTCTTTTGGGGCTTCTGAGTGGATGGTCTGCATGACTACCGCTGTGTCATTTCTGGTGAGGCTTGCCCATTTGGTCAGATGGCCGTCTTGGTTGGTGGTAGATAGGTTAGCAATGAATTAATTCTTTGGGCTTGGGTTGGTGTGCAAAGTTGCTGTAGATGTTTGCGGTTTTGCTGTGGAAGAAGTTTGATAGGTTGTCGCAGAGTTGTTGGGAGGCAGCGATGTTGGTGACAGTGGCTTAGGATGAGGTAAAATTCTTAACAATCGAGAACATTTCCTTGCAGTTGTTGGAGCTTCCTTTAATGCGGACCACTAGTGCTTTTTTCTTGGTATCTCTTATTTGCTGGTGATAGCATCTGAGGGCTGCCTTGTAGGTATTTCTGTCTGTGGTGTCATGGCTGGCTCTCTATTTACTTTCTTGCTCCTTACAGTATTGTTCGGTGCATCGGTAGCCTTCTGTGTACCATCCGGCCTGTTTGTATGATCTACTATGCATGTTGGGTTTGATGTGTTTGAGGGAGTCTGCACAGTTCTTGATTCAGTTGTTGAAGTTGTTGATGTCCTTGTCAAGGTTATCTGTGGTGCTAGGTTGATCCATGCTGAGGGTGCTGAGCCAGTCTGCTTCTGTGATTTTTCCCCAGCTGCAGCTTGGAATGCTGAACCTGGTAGGGGTGTTGACTTGAGGTGTGTTGATTTAGAAGTGGATGATGGAGTAGTTGGTCCATGTGAGTGGTGTAGTGTAGTTGTATTTGATGCTGTCCCTTGTGGTGAAGATAAAGTCCAGTGGTGTCCTGTGGTGTGTGTTGGCTCAGGGAAGAGCTGGGTGAGTCCGATGTTGCTCAAGCTTTCAAGGAGGGCTGTAGAGCAGGGGTTGGTTCGGTCTTTCAAGTGAAAGTTGAGTTCTCTGAGGAGAATGCAGGCTCCGGAGTCGATGGTGAGTGGAGCAACAAAGTTGGTGATGAGGTTGGCTCGTGGTCCGTGTGGTCGGTAGGCAAGGGTTCTGTTCAGGGTGAGGTTTTCAGAGATTTGCAGTGCAGGTGTTCCATGAATTGGATAGCGTTCTTGTGGATGTTGTGCATTTGAAAGATTTGTTGTAAATGATAGGGAGTCCTACTCCTGGCTTGTGAAGGTGGTCCTCTTGCACAATCTTTTAACCCACTGGGGTTGCTGTGGAGATGTCAGGAGCTGATAAGGGGTTGAGCTAGGTCTCTGTGATAAAGAAAATATTGGGTGCATCACTACTCAGCATGTCCCATATTTTAGTTGTGTGTATGCTGAGTGATCGTGTGTTAAGAAGCATGCATGCAAGTGGGTGTTGATGAGCGAGTTTGTTGTGGCGTGTGGTGTAGGATGCGGTTGTAGGGCTTTTGTGACGTGTGTTGGGAGGGCATGTTGAGAATGTTATTAGTATTTGAGTGAGGGTGTGGCTGCTGGAAAGCTGGCAATGGGTGCAAGTGAAAGCTTCTACCGTGGTGTGAGGCTTAGCACGGCAGCATTTGAGGGAAGGGCATCAGGGGTCCAGCGACCTAAGGAGTGTTGCAGAGTATCCCTTGGTGATGGTGATCAAACCAGGGTTCCTGTCACAGATGGGCACAGGCGGGATTGCCTTTGGTGCACCAGCAGCGTGTCTGCTGCACATCCATGTTGCTGCTGCCATTAAGTAGATCCTGGGAGGGGGAAGTAGTGCAGGGTGCAGGGATATCATTTCCTGTGATGATGGGTGATGGGAAATGCAGTGAGAACACTTCCTGTGTAGGTGGATGATGTTACATTCAGTGATGTCACTTCCTGTGCTAATGAGTGATGGGAAATGATGTCCTCTTGTTTGACTTCTTCTTTTAAAGATGGTTTTAGCGGAAAAACTAGTAATGTTACTTTCTGTCCACATGGATGGTGGGAAATGCAGTGATGTCACATCTTGTGTAGGTGGATGTTGGGAGATTCAGTGATGTCACTTCCTGTGATGAATGTGCAAGTGTCATTGCCACTGGGTGTCAACAATTCCACGCAATTTCTTTTGCCTTGTGCAACCCCCATTAGATAACAACAGAATTCAATTTTCTCTCCAGTAAATATTTCTAATTGGTTAAAATATACATTAGGAAGTACTACCTTTATGCATTTCACTTTTGCTACAGTCTGTTTTCCACCAGTAATTACCTCTCACCAATATATTGGTAAACTCCAATATGGTAGACGCCAACATAAGGTCTACTGGTATCTGCTACATGGAACCGCAATATTCAGCAAGTTGTTGCTATGCGCAAAAAAGTGAGATACTTAGACATATGCACCAAAAGTTAGGGTTTTAATTTATAGAGATGTTATATGGAAACGGGAGGTATTTTCTCTATTCCTTTAGCTTGCTAATTTTTGCCATAGCTGTCCTTTTCCACAAATGCTTCTCTCTGTTGCTTTTCAGAATGGCTCAAATACAGTATTTCCTCCTAGTATGTAAAATATCCTCACTCATATCATTTACATGTATCAACTCTAGTAGCGTCATACTGATAGGACTGGTGCTTGCTAGTTTTTTCTTTGCCTCTATTTCCCCACTACAATTTGAGCGGATCATAGGATGATTAAGATACATCTATTGCTAGCACAGATCACATCTTGGAGTCTAGATGGCTTTTTAGCTTGGATCATTCATCTCTCCCTTAGAACAACAGTATTTATGTTGGTTACTCTCTTCTTTTGGCACAGAGGCAGGTGGCATCACAGGTTAGTGGTTGACTCCACTTCCTTGGACATCCTTTGAACACCTTTAACAGGAAACAGCCTTTACTATGAAGTTTTTACTTCCTATACCATTTACCATGCATTTTTTAGGTTTAAAGCATTTTATTGAGCATTCACAAAAGGAAAAGAAAAACAAACAGTCGACACAAAGGAGCAAAGCGTCCGATACAATCATATAATAGCGCACCAGCGCGTTAGGGTCCTGTATAGAGTAGTGTATATCCAGATGTGATGGCAGGTGCGTATGCTACTACAAGGCGCTCCAAAGTGAACAAACCCCCCCCAACTTCCCCTCCTCCCCAAACCCAACCAAATCCCCTCCCTCCAGCCCCGTCCAATGCTTCAGAACAACACCTTCCCTCCTCCCCTAAACCGCTCCTCCCTCTCCAGTGCTCTCTTGTCTAGGCTCGTTGGCCATAGGGATCTGCCAATGTAGTCAATCTCAACAGGCGGAGATATCTGGGGCATGTAAGCTCTGTAAATTCCCCTACAAGCAATGAGTGAAATGGTTTCCATAGTTCATTAAATTGCTCCACCTCTCCCGCCACCATGAGCGACAATTTTTCCATTCCCAGGACATGCCATAATCTATGCAACCACCCTGTGGTGGAGGGGAGTGTAGTGGTGCGCCAATGGATAAGTATATTTTGTACAGCAGAACCTAGTGCTATCGCAATTTGCCTCCCTCTACGAGACCTCAGAGGATACATCAGTCAGTTGGGTAAGCCCAGCAGGACATATGCTGGAAAGCGGGGCAATTCAATCTCAAAGTTGGAGTCGATCATGTCTAGGACCTCTTTCCAGTAAAGGGATAGCATCGGCAGTCCCATAAAACATGAGTGAGGGTGCCCAATTGCCCGCATGCTCGCCAGCAGGTGGCGTCGATGTTGCGATTAATCTCATGTAATCTCTGAGGCGTGTAATACCAGTATGTGGACACTTTTGTAAATGTTTCCGTAAGCCCAGTGTGATATGCAGAGTGTCGAGCCCTATAGGCAATGCTGTCCCATTCCTTACGGCTTAAGGATCTCCCCAGTTCTCTTTCCCATCGTTCCCTACCCGGGTTATAGAGGTCAAAAGGGGAGGGCTACAAGAATTTGTACAAGTCCGAAATGAGTTTCTTGTCTGAGGTGCGTGTTATAAGCCATTTCTCATATGGAAGGAGCTTCCGATCTGCCGACTCCCGTGTCTGTGGCTGCAGCGCCCAATGGCGCACCTGCATATAGCGCAACCTTTCCACCTCCGGCAACTGATATTCTTTTCTGAACTCTGGGAACGGAATAATGCCATCCGGGCCATATAGATGAAAAAGTGCTCTACATCCCGCAGCCCGCCAGCGTGCAAAAGCCCCCGGTTCTGTGCCAGGATGAAACTCCGGGTTGTCGATCAATGGCGTGAACGGAGAGGGGAAGGTGGTAAGTGTATGAGTCAAGTTCGTGGCATCCCACACCCTCATGGGAACCCGTGTGATGTAAGATGCATATAAATTGGGAGGGCGATGTGTCCGCCGCAAAAAGGGCACTTCCTGCAAGGTCCGGCCCGCCACTGCCTGGTCCTGAAAAAGCCAGTGTTTGTCAGTTTCCCATTTGCTCCACTCCACCAGATACCTTAGCTGTGCTGCCTGAAAATATTTACGGAGGTCCGGTATTCCTATTCCCCCCGCCTCAGGTGCCAGGGTAGCCAAGGCCCTCTTAAGTCTAGGTTTACGGCCCTGCCATATGAAGCGCGCCATGTCCGCCTGAATCTGCTGCAGCCATTCTTTCGGGGGCTGCAGCGGCAGGGCACGAAACAGGTAGAGCGCCTGCGGTAAGATGGTCATTTTCACCACGGCAATTCTGCCTAGCCAGGACAACGTGCCCTTGCTCCAGCGGCCCAGTTCCTCCTTAATTTTAGAACCTAGTGCAGTGTAGTTCGCAGTCACCATAGCGGGTAGCGTGGGCGCCAGAAGAATGCCCAAGTAGGGCACCAGGTCTTTCGTCCAGTGCATGGGAAACCGCCTCTGCAAGTCAGTTCTGGTGGCCATGGTGAGCGAGACGTCAAGGGCAGCCGATTTCCCCATATTCATCTTGAAGCCCGCTATGGCAGCGAAGGCTTTCATCTCATCGATGCATGCAGGGAGCGCCCTCCCCGGATCCGCTAATGTCAGAATGATATCATCTGCGTACAGACTGATAGTGTGGGTGTACTCCCCATCTTAATTCCCAGCGCATCCGGGTTCTGACAGATTCTCTGGGCCAGGGGTTCCATATAGAGTACGAATAGAAGTTGGGATAATGGACACCCCTGTCTAGTACCCCTTTCTATCGCGAATTGTTGGGAGCTGCAGCCATTAACCCGTACCACTGCTGATGGAAATTTGTAGCAGTTAAACACCAGAGTGCGAAATTTCTCTCCAATACCTACTTTCGCCAGAACTCTCCCTAGATATGGCTAGTGCACCCTGTCAAAGGCTTTCTCCACATCAACTACTAGCAACATCCTTTCCCCGGGTATCCTGGAGGCTTTCTCCAGTACATGGACCACTCTCTTGGTGTTATCCACCGTTTGCCTCCCCGGAACGAACCCGGCTTGATCCGATTCCACTAGTCCCGGAAGGTGAAGCGCCAGACGGGTCGCCAGGATCCCAGAGTACAACTTAAGGTCAATATTCAAGAGAGAGATTGGCCTGTAGGAGCCACATTGCGTCCGGTCCTTCCCCGGTTTAGGAATAACCGAGACCGTTGCCCTAAGCAAATCCGGAGGGATAGCTCCAGGAGCGGAGAAGGAATTAAACAGGCGTGTGAGGATCGGGGCCAACGTAGGACAGAAAGTTTTATAAAAGAGGGAAGTATAACCGTCAGGGCCCGGGGCCTTCCCATGTTTAAGCCTGGAGATGGCCGTAATTACTTCCTCCACTCGAATGTCCCTTTCGAGATATTCTGCTTGCTCCGGAGTGAGGGAGGGAAGGTCAACCGAGGCCAGGTAGCCCTCCTCTGCTTGTGGTGATGGGGCTTCGCCCTTTTAGAGGTCAGCATAAAATTGGCGGAAGCCTTCAGCTATTTGGTCGTCTTCCGTTACTGACCCCCTAGTGGGCGTTGATAGCTCCTTCACTAAGTGCTTCTGATGTGCTTCCCTAAGTTTATGTGCCAGGAGTTTCCCGCACTTGTCCCCACCTGTATAATTTGCATGCTTCAGGCGCAATGCAGCATATTCCGCCCTGTCCATATCTAAGGCTGCCAAAAGCTTCCTCGCAGCCTTAAGCTGCTTCCAGATTCTGGGAGCCCCCGTTCTCTGGTGAACCTGTTCCAATTCTCGCATCTTGCCAGTGAGTTCCTCACGCTTCTGTTGACGCTCCCTATTCTCAGCGGAGGAGATGGCAATAAATTCCCCTCGGAGCACCACTTTCAGTGCCGCCCATTGCGTTGCCAGGGTAGTGTCATCGTTATCATTGTGCTCTTGGTATTACCGAATGGAGTCTTGAATATGCTTTACCACCGTCTGTTTGTGCAGCAAGGTATACCCTGAGGCGCCACACCCCACGCTTCGGTGACATCGATGGCAATTGAAACGTTCCCGTAACCGGGGCTTGGTCCAATAGAGAGAGAACCCCATCGTTGACGCTATGGCCAAGTCGCGGACCGGTTTTGAGACCAAGAGATGGTCGAGGCGTGCGTAGGTCTTGTGGGCGTGTGAATAGTAGGAATAATCCCGGGTGGTGGGGTGTAAGCAACACCAAAGGTCATGGAGATCGAGTCCCCTAGTTGGCGTTTGCCCGTCTGCGAGATCTCCCCAGTCTGCGGGCGCCGTTGCACCGACCTATCGAGGGAAGAATCGAAGACCTTATTCAGATCCCCCCCTATGATTACGTGTCTATCTGGTGTGGGGGTGATATGCACCACAACCGAGTGTAGGAATCGTTCTTGGTGTTCATTGGGGCTATACATCGATCCAATAGTGAAGATCAGTCCCCCGTACTTGACCCTATAAGCCAGGAGTCTACCCTTCTGCTCAGCAAACTTATGGAGGATCTCTCCCTTAAATGTTTTGGATACCAAAATTGCAACCCCAGCGGTCTTAGTGGTATTGCAGAAGAAGAGTTGCGTGGGGAACTTGTGGGAGCGCATCCTCTGGCAGTCTTTGGCTAGGAGATGAGTCTCCTGCAGGAGACAAATGTCTGCGTGGGTATTCTCCAATAAGGAAAGCACCGCCCTTCTCTTGACAGGATTATTTAATCCCTTCACATTAAGGGTAACTACTGTGAAAGCCGTCATCTGTGTGGGTAAAACCAAGGTAGACACAGTGTGTCACGGCCTAAGGGAGGTGGGTGCGGTGTAGACAATGTATAGAAGCACAGCAAGGCTGTGATAAGTGGCATAGTTGCACTGGACGGTCCCCGAGACTCCCCCCCAACCCCCCAAACGTCCCCCAAGCTGCCCATCCTCCCCTTCTCCCTTCCCCAAACACCCTCCACACCCCAACAAACCCTTCATGCAAACAACCAAACTCCCTCCTCCCTCCTCCCCCAACAAACCCCTGAAGTCCAAACAAATGTCAGTCCCAGTCATGCCCTCGGGCAAGCCTGTGGTGAGTTACCAAAGTGGACGTCCGGCCACTTACCCCCTTTCCCTCTTCCCCCCCCACCCTCCCAGACCCAAACCTGCTACTCCAGTAAGGCTGTGGTGTTCTCCCCCCGGAGCGTCATTATGCTGTAAGAGCCACATCACCGTTGGAGGCGTTGCTTCTGGCCGCCTCAGAGACTGCATCCGCCATGTTGGCTCTAATGGTGGGCGAGTCCGGCCTTCTGGGGTTGGCCGACCCTCGTCTCCTGGACACCCTCTGCCATCCGTCTCCGGGGCCGCGCCTCCGGCTCGGCGTGTTCGTGTCTTCCTCCTCCGCCGTGATCCCCAGAACCTCACAGGTTTTCTGAAGCGATCTAAGGTGATGCATCATGCCATTCCATCTAGAGATGAGGCGGAAGGGGTGGCCCCAGGCATAGGGTGTTTCGTGCTCTCTCAGAAAGTCCGTGGCGATCTTGAATGATTTCCGTTTTTGCAAAGTAATGGCGGACAAGTCCTGATACAGTCCCACGGAGTGGCCACGGAAGGTGAACGCAGATTGTTTCCGGGCCTCCGCCATGATGCGTTCCTTTAGTGGGAAGTCCGGAAGGAAAGCCAAAATGTCTGGGGGGGGGGGCGCTGATGCTCGTCGTGGCAGACCCACCCGGTGCGCTCTATCAATCCTGACCTGGAAGTCGGGCGGTTCATCCAGGATAGTTTGGAACAAGTCTCCCAGGTAGCCAGCTATATCTGTGCCTTCATCCGAGGACGGAACCCCCCGGACTCGAATATTGTTTCGCCGAGAGCGGTTCTCAAGGTCCTCATTGTGCATTTGCAGATCTAAGTGCTGTTCTCTGAGGCGCAACACCTCCTGTTGCAATAGGACTAACTCCTCGTCAATACGGTGGTTCGTACCCTCCACCGTGGCCACTCGCTCTCCGATCTCTTCCACCTCCCTGCGCACATCCCAAACCTCGCCCGCCACTTCCTGTTTCAGTGTCTGAAAATCGTCTCTGAGGGTGCCGAACAGCGACTCAAGGAACGATCTGGTGACCGGTGGTTACCCTCCATTCGAACTCTGCGATCCTCCAGCCGGGCTTGCCGATTGCGGCCCCCTATCTCCTCGTTGCTGGGATCTGCTGAGCATGTCGGGGAGAGAACGTTCTCCCCGCTTGGCGCCTCTGCCCGACGCCATCTTGGATTGAGTGCGGGCCAGGTCTCCCGTCCCCCTCTACTCAATGTACCTCGATCCGCTGTAGGTATCCTAGGGCAGACAGGGGACTGGCGATCGTCACCGGCAACTACACCAAGCACCACCTGGGTGCGTCACGCTAGGTTCCAGACTTGGTCGCCATGACGGGGTGCGCCCTCCTCCTATAGGCCTCGCCGGTTCCCGTTTGTCGCGACCTCCACTAGGCCCGGATGGTGTCACCTGCGATTGTCCCCTCTTTCTGCCTCCGATCGCTCCCAAAGGGAGAGACGTTGTGGGTCCCTCCGGGAATGCGCAGGACTCTCCAGCCACCGTAGCCAACAGAGGCCACTCAGGGCGGGTCCGCTATCTTCCACCTCCGGCTAGGTTCGTCGTGCGTCACAGCGCTAATGGCCGAGAATCGCCCCGGGTCCGACCATACAAGCTGTGGGGCCACCAAGGACTCCGGTTTTGCTGTGGGGCTCGGCGTTCACTGAGCTGTGGAGTCTCGCCAACGGAGGAGCTGGGGAGGGAAGGCTCAGCGCGAGGCCCCGGGCCCACACCCTTGCTGCTGCAATGCTCTCCCGGTGGGCGGGTAGATGTGTAGGCTGGGACTCACGCGCCTCACCCTGCTGCTCCCACGGGGCCGATTCGGTGGTTCCCCCAGTTACCCAGGACCTCCCGGTCGAGGCGCTGCAGTATCTCCTCCGGCTGCTCACTCCAAGCGGCAGTGGACGCGACGTGCGTCCGGCCGATGTGCTCTGGGGTCGGCCTCCTCCTCTTCACGCTTCCTGGGCCGGACCTCCAACACCGTCCGACGGGCTATCCTGAGGCTAAACGGAGGCTAGGACTCGACCAGCATCGTCTCTGCAGGTTCCTCCACCTCTCCCCGTGCCGTTAAGCTCCGGAGGGGGGAGAAAAGGCTATATTTCAGGGCTCGGGCCTAGTCGGGTCAGGGAGCTGCGAAAAGAAGCGTCCTCTCACTCCGCCATCTTGGCCACGCCCCCACCATGCATTTTTTAAATTGTAAAAAAAGACGAATGCCGCGCAAGTCTTTACAATGCACGACTTTATCATACATTTAACCAGTAGTCAGGACTTTTTATTTATGGTGAATAGTCTTTGCTTTTTGCTGCCATGCTAATCTTAAGGACACTTCTTTATAACATTACAAATTTCCAGTATAAACATTTTTTATAATGTGACACAAATAAAGTGTATATACTTATACACTCCACTATTAATTTACTTATACACTCCACTATTAAACTATCTAGCAGTGATGCCTGGCTTACAGCACAAGAACAAATGTTGTATGTCAGTAAAAACCTCTACAGATTCCTCTTCAAATCACCATCAAAAACATTGGCAGTGTGTAGGAATGCAGGAAACAAGTTAAAATTTAGAAGCTTTATTCAGCAGCACAGCATCATACATAGAGCTTCAGAGTCCAGATGCAACTGACTCAAAGATGCAGAATGCATCACCAGGAAAGTTCTGAGAACCAGAACATGAAGGACACAGGTCTCATGCAATTAAAGGGGAAGGAATATGAGATAGGAATATAATGCAGGATGTAACACATCTCCCCTTCAAAATGGAACAAAACAAAAGAAAATTAAAATACTTAGTTCTACAATAAAACAAAGGCAACATAGTATAGTCTCGTAAAGACATGGGTCTCCTCCGAATTCGGGAATTTTCTTTGATTCTAGAAGCAACAGTATCAGGAGAAAACTTAGAAAGCTGATCTGGAACAGAATTGGAACAACTCGGAGGATGAGAATAAGTATTGGCACCATGCTGGATAGGACACTTTGCAACCTTGCTTACATTCCAGACCTTTCCATCTTGCGTGATAACAGAGTTATTAAAAACATTCTTAACCTGAATGGGTCTACCATACTTACTCATGCCTTTGCTAATAAAAGAAGGTTTCAGAATCTTGACCCAATCTCCAACAGCCAAACCATGCTCTCTTGCCTTCCACCTCTTGTTATACCACACAGCAGATTTATTCTGTTTGGAAGCAACTCTGTCCGCAATAACCTTAACATCCACAACATCCTCACAAAAACCCTTACACTTCTCCCTGAACCACCAAGGACAAATAACAGAAGCTGGATCTCTTCCCTTAAGTAATTTTAAAGGACTAACTTCCGTGGTAGTGTGAGGAGTTATGCGGTAGTTCCAAAGTTTCTCTCTGAGAGCATTCAACCAATTACCCCTTTCCTTAATGGCATCAACAACAAAGTTCTTTAACACACGGTTGAATCGCTCGACTTGACCGTTCTCATGCGGTCCGTAGAGAGAAGTCCTAACATGTTTGATATTACAAGATTGTAAAAATGACTGCATTTATGATGAGACCAATTGAACTCCGTTGTCTGACACCAAAACAGAAGGACAACCTTCTCTAGAAAATACTTCATGAAAGAACAAAATAATGACCTCAGAAGTGATTTTTGACACAAATTTTACCTCTGGCCATTTTGAATGGTAATCGATAATCACAAGAGCAAAACGTGAAGACTCAGGTAAAATATTAAACAGACCAGAAATGTCAAAGGCAATTTTATTCCAGGGAAATTCAGGCCACACTACCGACTTAAGGGGTGGAACCACAATTTTCAACATCTTGTCTTTGTCACAACACTCACTGCATTCTCTAACCACCCGATCTACAAACCTGTCCAAACCTGGCCACCAAAAGTTCAACCTAATAAGACGCTTCATGGCAGAGATTCCAGGATAGGTTTTATGCGCCAACTTGAGTATTAAATCCTGAACTCCAACCGGTGGAACACACTTGTCACCTTTAAAGACTAAATTACCTTCACAGAACAATTCATCAGCAACATTAAAAAATGGCACAATATCTTCTCTGATATTGGCTTTGCTGGGCCAACCTTCCAACAGGTATTTCCTTAAAGTAATTAACTTATCATCCTCTTCCTGACACTTGAACCAAAATTGTTCGGTAATATCTTGATACTGAGTATCAACAAAATCCTGCAAACTAGAAACAAAATCTACATCTTTACACTCACTAACGCTGTCAACCAAACTAAGACAAGGAAGGCGTGATAGACAATCAGCTGTAACATTTTTCTTTCCAGGTATATATTCCACCGTAAAACTATATTCCTGCAGTTTTGATGTCAAACGTGCAATCCTCGCTGTAGAATTCCATCCTCCTCCCACTGATAGAATATGGACAAGGGGCTTGTGATCAGTTCTCAAAATGAACTTACTCCCCCAAATGTAGATCCTATAATGTTCAATAGCCCACACACATGACAGTAGCTCTCGCTCAATAACTGCATACCTGCGCTCTGTCTCACTCAGCGTCCTGGATAAAAAAGCAACATTCCACTCTGACACACCATCTGTTTGAGACAGCACACACCCCAATCCGTATAAACTCGCATCTGTGGTAATGATACACTTTTTGCCCATCCTAAAGGGTCTTAAAGTTGGTGAATTGACAATGTCCTTTTTGATCTCAGTAAAAGCCTTTTCTTGCTCTGTGTCCCAAACAAACTCATTCTTTTGCCTCAAAAGTTTCCTCAAGGGCTCCATTTTAGTAGCAAAATTAGCAACAAATTTGCTGTAATACTCACACAAGCCTGAAAAGGACAGAAGCTGTTCCTTAGTACTAGGAGCTGGGGCATTAAGAATGGCTTCAACATTAGATTTCTTTGGAACCAAACCTTCCCCTGAAAGGGTATGCCCCAAATACTCCACTGATTTTCTAAACAAATTGCATTTATGTGCTTTAAGAGTGAGACCATAGTTTTGCAATCTAGAACATACTTCATTAAGGTGAGCAGAATGTTCAACATTATTTTTAGAAAAAATCAGAATGTCATCCTGAAAGCACTTAACAAAAGAATCGAGATCTCTAAAAATCTGAAACATTACACGCTGGAAAACAGAAGCGGCAGAAGCCAACCCAAACGGCATTCTTCTGTACTGGAATAGACCCATGGGTGTAATAAAGGCAGTGAATTTTTTAGATTCTTCTGTTAGCTCTATTTGATGGTACGCTAACCTAAGATCCAAGGTAGAAAAGATCTGCGCACCATCAAAAAGAGAAACCAATTCATTGATATTTGGAAGCGGATGACAATCTATAACAATATTTGAATTAAGAGCTCTCAAATCAATACAGACTCTCAACTTTTGATCAGGTTTTCGTACAAGAACTATGGGTGAAACCCATTCAGATGACTCTATGGGTTCGATGATATTATCCTTCAATAGGTCATCCAACATATCCTTTAATTCATATCTAACATTCAGAGGTACACCTCTCAATTTCTGCTTAACAGGAATAGCACCATCTTTTAACACTATTTTGTGTGCAAAACCTTTCAACTTTCCTAGTTGATCGCAAAAAACTTTGTCAAATTTTTTGCTCCAAAAAGAGGTAACATCCTCTTTCCCATCACTAATACTATTAACCATCTCCTCGTCACTACAAAGCTCAATGGGATCCTTAGCTCGTGGATTCAATTTGATACCAAGTTCCCATTGATCTTGCCATCCGAGAACATTTACTCCCTTGAAAGCAATATATAGTTTGATATAAGCCAACCTACCTCTGAAAGTTAAAGGCACATTCAAAAATCCCTCAATAGAAATATTGCTTCCATTAAAACTCTCAGCTAAAATATCAGATGGTTGTAATTTAGAAAAATCACATACGTCAAGTAACTTCTCATCGAAGTATTGTTTAGTAATAATGGTCCACGGGGACCCAGAATCTACCATCAATTCAACATCAATTCCAAAAATATCAAACATGCATTTAGGTGATTTCCTACTGGTCAAAACAATGGTACCACTTTGTATGATGGAAACAACATAGCCTCTAGTAACTTCTTGTGATGTGGTTTCAGAATTGTTAACAGAAGACACTTTAGCAGGAGTAGGATAATTAGAAATAGAACGTGATTGTCCTGCTCGCCCTTGTGTATTAAAACGTTTTTCCCTGCAGACATTGCTAAAGTGTCCCATTCTACCACATACATTGCAAGTTCTATTCAGGGCAGGACAACCTTGAAAAGAGGCGGTGTGCGACTTATTTCCACACCTAAAACAAGAGACTGAGTTGCTGTTAAAATCAAGTTTCTTGTAATTACCACTTGACACATTTTTAGTACCCGGATGTGTAGTAGAAAAAATTTTCCCTTCATTTCTGGGCTTAACTAAGCATACTTCTTACTCAACATTAGTTTTATTGCTATTGGCCCTCTGTTTATCTACAATATTCATCCACTTTTCAGACATCTCTGTAGATTTAGCAATAGCAATACTTTCTTCCAAACTTGGATCACCTAAGCACCATAATTTATCTTGGACCTTCTTATTCTTAACGTGAATAATGATTTGGTCACGTATCATTTCATCAGCCATTGTACCGAAGTTGCAACGTAAAGTTAATGCTCTCAAAGAAGTGAGAAAATCATCGAATGATTCATCCTGTTTCTGCGCCCTGGTATAGAATTTAAAACGATTAAGAGCAATATTGGCAGTAGGTTTAAAACTTTTCTCCAGTCTAGCAAGCGCTTCAGAATAAACATTAAGGTTATCACCACTACCAGAAGGAGCAGAAACTTGAGGCAAAGTTCTAAAAATCTCTTGCCCTTCTGAGCCTAAACAATGCAACAATATACTCTTTTTCCTCTCTGCACCCATTTGTTCTCCATCAATGGCCCTCATATAGTTGAAGAATTCCTCCTTCCATCTTGCCCAAGGCAAAGGAGGATCACCCTTGATTTGTAAAAATTTTGCAGGAGGATCAAATTGCATTTTAAAATAACAATAGAACAAATATACAATTAATATAACCAACTTTTCTAAAATGCACTGTAAAATGTACACCAGCTGTAAGAGGAAATAAAATAAGAGAAATATTGGGATGGTAAACGTGCTGAAATGTGGAAAATCAAAGTATATATATCATTGAAAGGAATAACTGAAGAAGTCACTGTGTTTAATAATTGCGAAATAGAAAGTTCCTTCCTGTAGCTGTAAAAGAATAAAGTACCTTCGTGGATTTGAGTGTCTCAAATGTTATTTTCACAACAAAATATACCTTTTGTTGTGAAAATAGTGTATTTTGGGGCATGTACCTGGTTGGTCGGTAAACTCGCCCTCAGACCCTACTTCCATTGTTTGTTGTGTGTGTGTCTCAAATGTTATACACGGAGAAAATGTGAAAGTGGTGGAGATTAAAGCAAGTTGTTCAATAAATAAGGAAACAAAAACGGCATCTTCGTAATCGTGTGGTCGTTGCCAGGTAACAGGATGCAAAATAAACAAAATGGCGGAACGTTGCACGTAGCGTAAATACGTGTGACGTCATGAGACGCTGCACGTTGCAGTACGCATGAGACGCTTCAGGTAGGTTGCTAGGATACAGCAGGCGATGACGTCTTGAAGCACACGCGTTGATGTTTGACGCGTAGAGTCGAACACTACAGACGGCAGACGGCAACACGTAGAACAGTACCTTCGGTAACCAGGCAGCAGACAGCAACACGTAGAACAGTACCTTCGGTAACCAGGCAACAGAATCTTCGGCAAGATCGGTGGCAGAAGGTACACACTTAAAAGATGCACAATAGAAATCTCACTTAAATTGAAAAAATTAAAAAGCGCAAATTTTCCCAAACAGTGAGATACAAAGAGGAATGAATCCAGAAAGCCACAGCTCGAAAAAAATATTTTCCCAAGGAAAAATAAAGGCAGATAATTCATAAAAAGGTCCAAATAAGTCCCAAATGAAATAAATTTGGGTTCACTCCGCTCCTGTGCTGTAGATGGCTGGAGTCCTCGTCGCCAACATTTGTAGGAATGCAGGAAACAAGTTAAAATTGAGAAGCTTTATTCAGCAGCACAGCATCATACATAGAGCTTCAGAGTCCAGATGCAACTGACTCAAAGATGCAGAATGCATCACCAGGAAAGTTTTGAGAACCAGAACATGAAGGACACAGGTCTCATGCAATTAAAGGGGAAGGAATATAAGATAGGAATATAATGCAGGATGTAACACAGTGCTTCGAATTTGTTTATCAACTGACTTTGAAATGCTGTCAATTATCTTGGTGTCGGACATTAGCTGCTTAGTCACACGACCTATATTTAAATTTAAACTTCAAGGTTAACCTATAAAATGTGTGCCAGGACCCTAGCCATGCACAGCAAGGAAGTTCAGGCCAACATCTCCATCCCTGGGTCAAGTTCTCTCCAAACAACTTTCTTGGTGTTGAGGGTTGGGGTGGTGGGGGGCTAGTTTACTCTTGATAGTACATCAAAACCGATATGGTACTTACCTTATTATATGGCTTTGGTTTTGCAAACTTAAACACTGCCCTGTGTTTCAAATGTTGATATATTTATTTAGACGTGTTGACTCACTTTAAAACGGTGGCTATGGGGATTACATCAATATGCTATTATATCTTGTAATTCGCGACAGCGCCCCAGTTTGTACATGGAAACAGATATGGTGCTTCCTTTATTTTGTGGTTACGTTTCTGGAAACTGAAACTAAAACAGTACCCTGTGTTTCAGATGATAATATAATTGAACAGTCCATCTGTGTTCCATATGGTCCTGTCTCCACCATTGTTGACTTGAGTAAAAAATTCCTTTACAATATTGCACAATTGAACACTTTTTGTGTTGTTATGCCCCCCCCCTTGTCTCCTCACTCCCCATCTTAGAGGGTTTAGTCCCCATGGGTGCTTATGTTATGGCGATTATTCCAGAAGTACTCAGAGTTATGAATTCATGGTTGATTTCAATTCTCACCAGGTGTTGATTACCGTTCATTTTACCATGGATGTGGATAATCTATGAAGTAAATTTTACTAATAATCGTAATGAGCCAGATTTATTAGGATCTGACGCACGCTATTTTGCTTTGGTATGTACTGTGCCCATCTCATGAGGTTGAGGCTGATTATACTGCCACCAGTTTTTGGATATATAGTTGTATGGAGTTAAAAGGAATTTGGTTATATCACGTATTGGGTCCTGAGGCTTTCGTTATCTATAAATCACGATTATGGTATTCTTTAACCATGGTGATATTTCAGATATGTGTGTGGACCAGCCCCGGCTCGTGCAGGTAAGAGCGGGGGGTGCTGGGTAGAGGGCATTTCGAAAGACGACGACAAGGTAAAAGTTAGTATTTATTTCATTTTCCCTTGTGGTCGTCTGTCGAATTTCTCCCCCTCCCCCTCCCCTCCCCCCACCCCCCCGCGCCCCACTGTTCTTACCTGCACAGGCCGCAGCTGGTGTGTAAGATCTGTTTAAGTTTACTATGCACTTGAGGTTGGTTAATAATCTGGCTTTCAGGAATTTGATTTAAATTAAGTTTTACATTGGGATCTATTTAACTGATGGCATGTAGTGTTTTTAAAGGATTTTTTTATGATGAATTGACATTTAATTTGTTATCTTCTTTATAATGAAATTATGCATGCACGTCTTTATGTGTCTACTATTGTCTGCAGCCCTGAAGAAGTCCGCTTGAACGAAACTTGTTGGCTGTATGAGTTCACTATTGGAATGGAATCAAAGGTGTATAACGCTCATTTTTGGAATGGAATTAAAGAGAACTTGCCCACTACATTGAGATGTTTCATCTTTAATTTGAATAATATTGGACTACATCAATTATATTTCTCCAAGATAGGGCTCCCTGATTTAAGTTTTAGAGGAAAAAAGTAATTCAGATTCCTGTGGAGAGTATTTTAAGCTGTTACAATATTAAAATTATAGTGTTAAATAATATAATTTATTGATTAAAAATATCTATTTGTTATCTTACAAACCTCTTCAGATCATCAACAATAATAAAGCACCTTCTTTTGCAAAGGCAAAGATAAAATCTTTCATCTGGACATGAAACTAGCCTTTGTCCAGGAGATGGTGAGGTGGTTAGATTTACCAGGTTATTGCTGACTTAGATCACACTGTCATGTTGTATGAGCCTCTTTCGGTTACAACTACAACTCATACCTGTCAGTCCCTAGTATATGGTACACATGTACCCAGGGCATAGGTACTCCAGAGGTCTCCCATGGCCTGCAGCATGTATTATGCCACCCATAAGAGACCATGCAAAAGAGAACTACAGGCCTGCCATTGCAGCCTGTGAAAGTTGGTGCATGCACCACTTACGAAAGATATAGGTTTACTATATCTAAGGGTCACTGCACTTAAAACCTCTAAGTCACCCCTATAGCAGGCTTTTACAATCCTGAAGGCAGGGTGCTTGGATCTAAGTGTTGTGATTGGTCTGAGCAGCCTGGTTCAGTGCTCAGACAGGTGGTGGGAGCCTGTACATGTTCTCCACCCAGGCTGCGCAATACAGCTGGGTGGAGACCATGCTAAGTGCGCATGGCTTTTGGTCGGCCCAAGACGGCTGGCCAAACCATCATGCGCACTTATGGTGCACCAACTACTCCTTCTTCTGACGAGAACCAAACCCCGCCTCGCCCTAACCTGGCTCCATACTAAAAGTAAAATGATAATACCATTCTCTTATTATCATTTTATTTTTCCTTTGCACTGCACAGAACACAGTGGCTCGACGCTTCTCCACTTTAGCGGAAGAGCCGCTGTTGTCCCGAATGTTACAAGGCTGCATGGGGGTGAAGATGTGCACGCCGAAGGTGGGGTAGAGAGAGGACTGCAGCCTCGGGAGCCAACCATGGAGGCAAGGCAAGTTGGATCAGGGAGAGAGTACTGTACGCCCGAACACTGGCAGAATTGACATGTAAATACAATTAGGCAATGTAAACCTAGCAAATAAATGCAATACATTAATATGGCTATATAAAATCAGAACATCGAGAAAGGATAGTTAGCTTTGGCTGCAGCAGCAAAGACAGACGACGAGACATTCTGAGTTGGCTCTGGTATATGGACTAGCGTGCCCTCATTGGTTAATGGGTTTATGGGAAATGTAGTTTTATGTTTTTACTGTTTCAATTGGTTACTGAAAAAACTTGCAGTAAAGTTAGAGAAGCATAATCTGAGTCTCCGGTCCTGATATAGAATCCAAATGTAGTCCATGAGATGATGACATCTACAGAGGAAGCCTGCCTGTCACTAACAGGATGCACTGTGATGTTTGCATTAGGGCAGCAAAGGTCACTTATGTGACCTAACACTGTCTGCTAGTTACTTATCCACTTCACCTTATATGACAGGATACTCTTTGCAAACTCAGAAATAATAGAAACATTTGTCATGGAAAGATAAATCGACATTAAGTCTTAAAGAGCTGTAATAGAATAATATCTCCAGTATTATTTTAGCATCCATAGAAGGTGAAAACAATTCACAAATCCTCCTCCCCACCCCACACCCATTACATATGAAGCCACTTGGAACTTTAAACTGTCAAGTAAGCAACTGATCCACTTTTAGGTGCTTTATTAAGTATGAGAACTAAGGCACAGGGAGATAGGGTGAATAGTCCAGGTTAACCCAATCAGTCAAATGGTGAAGCTGGTATTGAAATTTGCTAAAGTTTTGCATCATAATCTAGATTTCTAGGCACTGTAGTTCTTACAACAATGTTTATGTCTGCAAAGCTTTTTTAATATGAGCCATTTGTTTTCGAGAGACTTGGTAACATAAATCTCCTTTTTTGTGCACCTATAAAAACTATGTTTTATTTACCTTAGCAGCTGTTAAATGTGCTTATGAATTAGCCATTTGAGTCTGACCCTATATTAAAATAAAGACTTTTGTAGGAGAATCCTTCCCTGTCCCCTTTCACCCCGTGAAAGGGGGAGACTCGCACAGAACCCTGCATTCACTCACTCTGTGACTTGGGGCCAGATGTAGGTGGCCGTTTGAGGCCATTTACCGAGCGGTAACGGCCGATTTTGGCCGTTACCGATCGGTAAATGGGTGACAGGTATGTAGGGGGCATTATTTTACAGAATCTGTAAAATTACCGATTCGGTAATTTTACCAATTCGGTAAAATAAAAATTCGGTAATTTTACCGATTCTGAGGCACCCAGATGTAGATGGGACTCTTCTGAGTCCCAGAGGCCTTACCGAATCGGTATTTTACCATCAAATCCAATTTGATGGTAAAATACCGATTCCAGTGTGCATGCACATGTGTGCATGCACACCTATGCTATGTGACAGGCAGACCTGCCCTTAGGGCATGTATGACTGCTACATGGCACCCAAGCCTGTTTTGGGGGTGCCAGAGGGTGTCAAAGTGACACCCCCTGCACCCTTGTGAAAATCGGTATTTACCGATTCGGTAAATACTGAATCGGTAATGCCCATTCATTCCTATGGGAATGGGCATTACTGATTCAGTATTTACCGAATCGGTAAATACCGAATTCTTCCGAATCGGTATTCCAGCACATCTGGAATACCTACATATCCACCCCTTAGATTTACCGATTTTTAATTACCGAATCGGTAAAATTCGGTAATTAAAAATCGGTAAATCTATTTTACCTACATCCGGCCCTTGGAGCCCCAGAGCGCCCCATAAGTGCCTGATAAAAATAAGGTACCCACAATTCAGTGCTATCGCCATCTGAGATCAGCTTGTGTATGTCTGAGCTGGGTCACGTCAGGGGACGCTGCAGCACGTTGATACACCTGGCTGTGTGCCCGAGTAATGGGGCTCAGCGAGTGCGGCCATGTGTGTTTGTGCCTTATTTTGCCCTCACTGCACTCTTGAACGTGCCTGCTGCTTTGCCAAGGTCACCGCCTGGCCTGTTTATCTGGGACAGTTCGGATGTTTTTGCTTTTTTTTTACCTGTGTAAAGTGGAAAAACAGATTTTGGGTTCTTGGTTGTCAGCGATAAGGAACTTTGTTTATTTTACAGAGCTCGGGTGGATTGAAAACTCAGGACCGTTTCTCAAAAAATGCAAATAAAAAGCAGGAGACGGTGAGCTGCTTGCACATGCAACTGGGAAACTTAGCGGCAGATTTACGACTTCTGGCGCATCTCTGCTAATCAGCAGGGATGCGCTAGAAGAGTTACGACGCATCTGCCCACCCGTGCGCCACCACTGATGTGCCGCATTTACAATGCGGCGCACCGTGGCGCTCGGACGGGCAGATGCATGACGCATCCCCCGTCGGAAAGGTGGCGCATTGCTGAAGTTGCGTCGCAAGCGCGACGCAGCTCCATCAAGGCTCGGGGGGTGCCCTATCCCTAACATGCTGCGTCAATCCTTATGCCTGCTTCAAGCAGGTGCAGCGTGTTGACGCAGCATGGTCGTAAAAGTGACTGAGTGAAATCTTGTAGATTTTACTCAGCTACTTTTAGGAGGCGTTCCTGCGCCAGAAGCCCCACCCCCTGCGCCGGAACGCCTACATGTAGCGCAGGGCTTTACAACATGAAGCATCTCCCAGATGCGTCACATTGTAAATACCCCGCAGAATGGCGCTGGCTTTGCGGTGCCGCTGTGTCACAAAAGTGATGCAAAGGCGGCGTAAAAGAGGCGCAAGGGGCTTGTAAATCTGCCCCAAAATACCTGTCCTTGTGAAGGTGACAAGGAGAGGAAGTTATCTCTCTACCTGTACGTGCTGCCTCACCTGGTGTTTGCAACTGTCTTAATCTGCCCTACCTACGAAACGGACCTGTCTTCTCAGAACCAGGCACGAGTCGTTTATTCATTCCAGGTTTTTTATTTGCATTCTGGGATTGTAGTCCTTATTTTATAATGGCACAAGAGGACTACAAGTCCGAGAATGTTAAGGAAAAACCCCACCCTGTGAGTAGCTCACATGTAGGCCTGGTAAACATGAGGACTTTGATTACATTGGTTTGATCCTGTCCAGTTTATGCTTGAGTCCAGTTTATGCTGGACTTACTGCAGTCACATTCGACAGTTTATAGGGGCACCCTAAAGCCTCACTGGCAATTCTGTGACTCCCTTACTTCAGTTGTGCTTAATGTCTTCTCTCTTGTGCTACATTTGCTTGCAGTTTTTGACCCTGCTCCCATACGTTAGTTTGCTCTTAATGAAGAATTATTGCTTTTAACAAAAGTGACTTCATGAAAAAGTGTCCTAGTTTCAGCTGAGAAAAATATCATTAGGGCGAATAGCCAAATCATTAAACCCAACAAAAGAGTGCTCTGCCTGATGAGACCAGGGACATATTAAGGATGTTAGGGGTCCTGGGCCAAACGTATTTGGGGGCCCCTGTTCGTATCAGCTTTAAACTTCCGATCCAGTATCTGCTCTTTCATGCCCTCTTTGGTCAGGTCGCTGACGGTGCACAGGCACACTCCTCCAAAGTCTAAGTATGTCTACATCTAATATTCAGGGATACTGAAATGTTTTCACTAACATTACTATAAATAATCACGTTGATACCCTCCCATTTCTCATATGTGAGATCCTGTTTGGATCTAAAATAAAAAAAATGATGGATGTTGTATGAAACATAAACACAACATGTGTCTGCAAAATGTATGAAATAGACTCACACATTACTCACATGAAAAATAAATTAAAGGAAAATGCTATTTGCAGCAATCTGTTTAACAATTATCGAATGTCATCAGGGCAAGACACTGCAGAAGAGAGCTGGCTCTATAAGGACCCCCCCCCGAAAGGCTGGGGCCCTGGGCCAGAGGAGCCCACGGTGCCCATGCCTTGGGCTTGTGCACCTGAAGTGTGTTTGTAAAATGAGCTACTTACCATTAACTTTGAGTCTTTGTATAGGGTTGTGAACAATACACGCAATTTATTTATACAAATCTAAAAATGATTATGAAACATTTAATATCTAGCATTCTGTAAACAAAAGGCATAGGAACCAAATTGTTACATGAAAACAAAAGCATGTTCTATTCCTTCTGTCCAGACACTTGTATCTTTAAAATACAAATACACTACACTATGACTTTCTGTGTGGGATTCATTACATACACTTAACTTTCCACCAGAAGGAACATAACAACTCTGAGATATATTTCATGAATTCATTTCTTTGCACAACATTTTCTTGCATGTATTTCAGGCTGGTAGGAAGCATATTATAAAATATAACAATGTGGGAACATTTTCACTTCTGCCAAAATGCGCTGTAGATTTCGTCTTTGTAATGTTACATCTGTTAGTCGTGGAAAGACACAAAAGATCAGCATGCCAGGCACTTTCAACTAATTCACTATATTTTTCTATTCTACAACGAAACGCCTTCACCAGTAGCGGCTGGCAGGGAACGGGGGTGGCAGGGAACAAAAAAAACACTTACCTTCTCACGGCCGCCGTCTCGCCAATTCTCCGGTGAGTCCATGAAGCAGGAAGTACACAGGCTCCCCTGAGCCAATCACAATGCTGCAATGCAGCGTTATGGTCTGAGCACTGTGGTTTGGCGCTCAGATGGGGACTATGGGCCTGTTCATGTTACCCACCAGGCTGTGCATTACAGACGGGTGAGGAACATGCAAAGTGCGCATGACTGGCTGGGCCAAGACAGCCGGCCAAACCATCATGCGCACTTAAGTGCATGAACCACTCCTCCCCATGTGCCACCAGCCCTGCCCCTCCCTGACTCAGCCCCAAACCTACGAAAAATAAAATGATAATAATGATGTTATTATCAATGTTCTTTTCCTTTTTCCCTAGCAAATGAGCCGCCCCTGGCCTTCGCATTTATTTGTCGAGCACACTTAGGGCCCGATGTAGGTAGGGCTTTACCGATCGGTATCGGCCGAAAATACCGATTTTTGGCCCTTACCGATCGGTAAACAGCCATCGAGATGTAGGGAACCAAAAACAGAACGAATCGGATAGAAAACCGATTCGGAATGTGTACCGAATGTGAAAGAATCCGATACGTACATACCGAAAATCGGATATGTAACGAATCGGAAAAACACCGATTCGGTTACAAAGACCGAATCGGTCCATGTACCGAATCGTTAGTGACACCGAATCGGAAAATCACCGATTCGGTCCTACTACCGATTCGTTAGTGACACCGAATCGGAAAATCACCGAATCGGTCCTACTACCGATTCGTTAGTGACACCGAATCGGAAAATCACCGATTCGGTCCTACTACCGATTCGTTAGTGACACCGATTCGGAAAATCACCGATTCGGTCCATGTACCGAATCGGAAAAAATACCGATTCGGACATGATCCGATTCGGAAAACATGCCGATTCGTATGAATCTCCGATCGGGAAATTCCCCGATTCAGACAGTTGGGGAGATGTAGGGAGGCACAGAAACACCGAAATCGGCTCAAAATCGGTAGAATTCACTCGGTATTTACCATGGATTGCAATCAGGTGGTAACCAACTCCAACCCATATAAACAGTCCCAAAATGCATTGCAACTTGCAGGATGGCAGCTTTCTATGTCATTGCGAGGCGGCTACGGCTACAGCAGGAAGGACAGAGGGAATGGCTAAGAAATGAACAGGTCTACAGACAGAGGATAACCCTGTTCATGCTCACTGAGGCTGAGATCCTACAGAGATACAGGCTGGACTCTGACACCATACTTGAGCTCAACAGGGACCTTAAGCCATACTTGGACCACCACACCCCAAGGGCACACGCCATCCCTGCGCACGTCCAGGTGCTATGCAGCCTACACCTGGTAGCGTCTGGCAGCTATCAAAGTGGAGTAGCAGCAGCAGGAGGGGTGAGCCAGAGCAGCCTGTCAAGGTTCTTCCAGATATTCCTTGACGCCATGATAGACAGGATGGACCAATACATCTCATTCCCTGCAACCCACGCAGAACTGCTACAAACCAAAGCGGACTTCTACCAGATGGCACACTTTCCCCAAGTCATCGGTTGCATAGATGGCACGCATATTCCGATTTGCCCACCAGCGGACACCGAATACATATACCGCAATCGGAAATCGACACACACCATCAACGTGCAGGTGATCTGCAATGCCAAGTGCACCATCACAGACCTGGTAGCAAAATTTCCAGGGAGTACCCATGACTCCTATATATTCCAACAGAGCGGCATATATGCACGGCTGATGGCTGGCGATTTTGGAGAAGGATACCTCCTAGGTGAGCCACATCATCAGACCCCCATTACACATAGTAGGTAGGTGTAATACATGTGTGCATGTGTCTAATGTGACCCCTTTCTCTTCCAGGCGACAGTGCATATGCCCTCCGCTCATTCATACTCACCCCCTACCTCAACCCCTCCACACCCAGCCAAAGGAGGTATAACCGGGCCCACATACGCACCAGGAATGTTGTTGAACGGACCTTTGGCATCTGGAAAAGTAGATTCAGATGCCTGCACAAGAGTGGAGGTGCAAGGCAGTATACCCCCATCACCTGCTGCAAGATCATAGCTGTATGTGCAATGTTACACAACCTTGCGGTCAAGAAGGGCACTGAGGTGGAGTTGTCTGACTACGAGGACTATGACGACGACGAAGCTGTGCCACTGACACAGCCAGCTGGGGTGTGTACGCCATGTGATGGCAGATACAGACGTGAGGAGATCACTGAAAACTATTTCTGACTGAGTACAGATGCAAAGACAGCTAAATGTTGCTTGGAAAATAAAATTTTTAATAGTGATGCACCACAGTTACATCACTGAAGTGCATCAAAAAATGGAGTCTGTCAAAACAAATAAAGTCCAGGGTTCTGGTTTGATCATCCCCCCTTGCCAGCCTATTTTTTGGCCCGCTTTCCAGACCCACTGGGGTGTCCCTCGGCCCCCTCCGAATGGCCTGCAGCATCAGCGGATCGCCTGGTGCTCCTCCTTGGCTCTGATGCAGCGCTGGCCGGGCTGCTGCGGCTGCTGCTGTCTCCAGCATCACCCAGGTCCAGGGCAGGATTGGAGGCGGCGTTTGATATTAACATGGCCTCCATGGCCGTGGTGATCCTGGCCATCCCCCTGGTCAGCTCAGCCGTATGCTGACTGAGCACCGACTCCTGATTTGAGCTTCGGTGGCACAGCTGTGCGGTCGCCGCTGCAAGGCGGGCCATGGCCCGGTTGAGCACCCGGGCATCCCTCCTGCGCGCAACCTCATGCTCCTCCTGCCTGGCAGAGGAGTGGGTGATGGCAGTGGTCAGCCTGCCCAACCCTGCTGCCACCTCCTTGTTGCTGTCCACAACAGCCTGGAACCCCTTCACCAACTCCCCCATCTGCAGGTTGTGCTGCAGGAGCTGGCGTTGGCAGGCCATGGTGGATCTGGCCTGTTGGCGCTGGATTTTGACCATCTGGCCCTCCAGGCCCAGGAACACACTGCCCTCCCGTGCTGGTGCAGCAGTGGTGGTGGTGGTGGTGGTGGTGGCACGGCGTCTGGCACTGCTGCCTCCGGCCTGCTGAGTGGGCTGGGGTGCCACTGGTGGTGGTGTGGTGCTGGCCGGTCCCGGAGCCCCTGCTCCCAGGACAGGTAGGACGGGTGGCAAGGCCACGGTTGTGGCAGGAGCTGTTGTCGGCGGAATGGTCTGCCTTGTAGGGGAGTTGTATGGTGAAAATTGCAAGGGGGGTGAGCTGGGCAGTACTGGGGAGTGCACTGCCTGGAAATCAATCACCAGGACTCCCTCCATTCCAAGCCCTGGGGTGTCTCCTTCCTCATCCTCATCCTCCTCCTCCTGGCCAGGCTGGCTGGTGCTCGGCCCTGCCACTGCAGTATGTGATGTCGAAGCTCCCTCTGCTGCCACAGTGGTGCCGCCTGATGGTGCCCCTAGGTACAAAGAAGCATTTGTAAACTGAGTGCCGATGTATTACAGTCAGTACAATTATGGCATTCCACATGTCCTTGCATCTCCTTACACCGTGTCACACTGTTTCCTGTCTTGTGATTCTGCACTGACATATTTGGCTAAATTCTGCTGACTACATGTACCATGATGCTTGTCTCTTGTATGTTGGTGACAGTACAGTGCTGGTGTTTGCCTATGCATTGTGTCTAATGGGGAGGTGTCTGGTAGGGTGTGTCATGATGCGCATGCTTCTTACCTGTAGCTGTGGCCATCGCAGTGCTGTCCAGGGTCCCGATCCCTACGATGCTCTCCCTCTCGATGGTGCTGGAGACAATTTCCTCCAGCTCGGTGAGGGGTGGCGCCGGGTTCTTGCCTCCTCCGGTGTGTCCTGCCTGCCTTTGGAGGTCGGCCAGCTTCCTCTTGGTGAGGCTGCGGAGGTCATAAAACCTTTTCTTAAGTTCCTCAATGGACCTGGGGGTGACTCCAGCAGCATTGACCTTCTGGGCGATGTCTGCCCACAATCTCCTCTTGGTGCTGTCTGGCACGTTGAGGGACAGCTTGCCAAAGAGCTGGCGGTGCACCCTCACCACCTCCTCAACCAGCACCTGAAGTTCTGTGGTGGTGAATTTGGGCTTCCTCTTTTGGGAGGACTTCTGGCTTCCTGCCTGATCTGCCATTTTCTTCTGCTCCTGCTCAGTCTGCAACCTCCTTCTCCCACTGCTGCTAACTGTGTGTTGGGCTCAGGCAGGCTTTCCAGAAACTTCTAGAAACTTCTTAATTGGCTGCACCTGCCAGGGTTGCCACTCCCTGTTTGGGTGGGGGAGGGGGAGCCACCGCATTGGCTGAATCGCCTATTGCCGAGTCGGCTTTTACCGATTCGGTAAAATCCGAATCGGTAAAATCCGAATCGGTAAAATCCGAATCGGTAAAAGCCGAATCGGTTCATGCAATGCATTCCTATGGGCTTTTTCGCCATGGGTCTATGATTGCCGATTCGGTTTTTACCGAATCGGCTTTTACCGAATCGGTATTCGCCGAATCGGAAATATCCGATTCGGTGGTAGCCGATTCGGTGTTTTCCGATTCGTTGTTGGCCGATTCGGTAATTTCCGAATCGGACCGAGCTGAATCGGAACGTACCGAATCTCATTACCGATGCCGACCGAATCGGTTTTCATTCGGTATTTTTTTCCTACATCTCGTTTTCCGATTTCAGAATACCGATTCGGCCCGCCTCGGTATTTTGAAATCGGAAAATCCCGTTTACCTACATCGGGGCCTTAAGCCCTACTATGTAGCAACTGCAAAACTATGTCATATGCATTCCTAATTTGTTAATTAGATTTTTCATTGAAACATAAATCTACCTGTTCAGCTCACAGAAATGTTGACAGACATTAAACCCCACAGTCAGTAATTCTTACTGTTGTAAATGGTTCTTTAAGGAGAATGACAAGACTTATGCCACGTCCTCATTTGTATCAGCCATCCCTCTCATTAACGGTTGTGGTTACGCTTCCTGTACACGGACCCTTTAAAGACCAAAAATGATGCTGCATCCAGTAACTGATGCTGAGGTTTGATTTAAGACTGAGAGCCAGTCTCTAGATGTAGATTTACACGCCTGTGGCCATCACGCCTGTGTTGGCGAATAAACTGACTGAGCCAATGTCAATGTCAGTGTGGTAGATTTGTAAAGCGCATTGTTACCAGTGTCCTGGCGCTAACCAGTGATCGGATAAGAGAACCGGTATCTTACCAAAAGTCTGATAGGCTGAAAAGCCAAGTTATTAGCTCCCGTCTGAGCCAGTGCTCAATTGGTCAAATAAAACATGCCAGGGGTAAACAACGTTTACAATGCATGCCATTACAACGCAAGTCTTTACAATGACTTGCTGTAGGGGGCAGAATGTGTTGGATTTTCAATCCAACACCTTCCGTACTGTTGCACACACTGGAGTTGGAATAGTAAATTATACTATTCCTAACTCCAGCGCGCCCCCACAGCAAGTACTTAGATGTGGCAGCAAGACATTCCATGTGAGACCCCAAGTGGAAGAAGAAGAACAACAAAAGACCTGGAAGTCACTGAAAAAGTGATGGATCTCCGAAGGTAGAGACAAGCAATCAGAAGTAACCCAGGCTCATTTGTGCGTGTATTGATATTTGTCTCCTTAACCCATCCATACAGAGAGAACATCATCTAACCCACTCCACAGTTCACCTACTGGATGAGTTAAATGACACAAAATGGTAACTGAGACTGGATCTTAATGCATACTATCACCAGCTATAACATTCCCAATGCATGTGGAGCTTTGCAGATGCAAGTGTCTCAAATTTGGGATCTAAAAACCAGTATTGGTAAAGCGCGAACAGCTACCCGAAGGCATCCCGGCGCTGGGGGCAGTCGGGAAGATTAAGCAAGCAATTGCCCAGAGTCACATGGTGCTGGGCTGACTTGCCGCCGGGGTATCGAACCGTGGGCCCCAGATTCCAGCGTCAGTCGCCCTGGCCGCTGCGCCACACCTCTTCTCATTGGTGGGTGAAGTGTTTCAGAATGCCAGCCGAGAAACACTTTTGTGTCTGGACGGGGTTATGACTGCTAAAACATCCTGATCCATGCCTAAGCATTACCAATGCATCCATTCCACCCTGGGGTGTATCTCAGGGAGTGGCTTCACCCTACTCTGAAGCAAATGGGAATTCATGAACAGGAACCCTCCACTTTCTGGGCACATCATCTCTTTGAAATCTCCAAGAGGACTGCACCTCCACAGAATTCATGACCATTCCTCTGTATGGAGCACACTAGGAGCAATTCGTTCTCAATGTGACGAATATCACAGAACCCCTCCAAACCCTCCTGCAGACTCTTAATGAGCCTTGAATGAGCGCAACACACAGGCCTTTCAAGCCATAAAAGACATTATGACATAACTTCAGGGCATAGCTATGAAATACTTTGATTCCAAGAATAACTTCAAATTCATTGTAGACATTTGTCTGTATAGCTTTGCAGTCCTTGTGGTCCTTCAGTCAAGCCACCACACTCACCGAGCCAAAATATTCCCAAATTGAGAGTGTAGTCATGATCATTAAGTGGTGCTAATTATCAAAAGGAGGGAGAGTGATCAATTGATCAATCGGACACTATTTCCCACTCAGAAGGGTGGAAGGTCCAGTGTCAGCCTGTGCCCGCGACAATCATAGGTAAACCAAGTGGGTTGCTGAACTGTTCCTTCCTTAGGAAAAGGGGAATTAAGTGTATCTGGCGTGACCGGAGGTGTAGATGAAACACCTTTGGGCATCCATTTTGTTGGATGTATTTGCCTCACACACCCATATGGGTGTCATGCTTCATCATAGGCGTTGCTCCTCGTCGGGGAGGCGGTGCAATCCCCGACGGGCTCACCTCTGAGAGGGGCTCTTTGGCGGAGATCTTTTGTATCCAACTGCCTTATGGTGAAGTGCGGGTGTGTGGGTGGAGTAGCAAGTTGCCTAGGGGAGTGATTTAAAATGTAGTGGGGGGTACCAGAAACTACTTTATTCTGGGGGTCCCCCACTGCAATTAAAAACGTGAATCTAACTCGCTAGGTGCCAATCAGTTAGGTATAGTGGCCCTAGAGGAGATTAGAGAGGGATTTGGTCGACATGTTTCTCGCGTGTGGCCGTTTGCCCGCGATTCATCAGGACCTATAAGTGATAAAAACTACATTCAATCAACAACATGCTAGTGTCATGTGTGTAGTGTGGGTGTAGTTTACCTCTGTGGCTTTATCCTATGCCTAAACGGGGAATAAAAATACAGAATTAATAGCATTTCGTTTCCACCAGAAAGCATACATGGTCAGGGCCAGGCCAAGAACACAGTGTGTCATGCTAGTGGTGGTGAATTTCAACTAGCATCAAAATAACGTGACTGTGTTGTTGCAGCGTGCAGTGTAACCATCACACACACACTGTGTAAGTGAAAAGGGTGCTTCATATTAAAAACAATGGTATAAAGACAGCAGCAGTCTCGCAGGAGACACCATACATTTCTTATTGTGTGGCCAGATGATGTTAAAAAGTGCTCACTTCATGTGTATACTGACACAACAGACTACCACCTGACTCACCTAATGGTCAGGGATTAAATGCCACATGAACGTTCGGCGGGTTGGTACATCGGGGTTGAACCTTCAAGTATGGCTAGAGGGGAAACGTATAGTATGTCAAAAAAAGAGGCTACAGTTAAAGTAATTAGAGCCCTCTGAAGGACCGGGATCAACTATAGCTGGGCGGGGTTGTTGGGGACCCCCGCACTGTGTTACAAGGATGCTCCTTACCTCATACTTCCCGTGTCCTCGCGGATTCACCTACCCATCGTCGCCGAGCTCGGATAGATGGTGGAGCTCGGTGGCGCTCACTATTTGTAGTTGTGAGCGTCAGGGAGCTGCGCCCGTCCCCGCCCCCTGTATTAGGTCAGGTGGTTCGCCTGGTTAAGAAGACGGCCAATACAGAATGGGCTCGTTGGGCGTAAAATGTGGACAATTCAAATGTTTAGTATTGGTCTTAGGTGCGTGATCTGCTGTATCATTAAAAACCAGTAACTAATTGTTGGCAAGTAGAGGGTACATTTATTAGTATTGTATGGAGCAAGCAAAAAAGGGGAAATGGCAACAACGGAGAGCAGGTTTCAGTTCCTTATATAAAATTCCAATGTGGAATATGTGAGACAAGGGTTGGCTGGTCTAAAGAGAGTGCCAAGGAATATCCTCATTGAGGCCTCGACTGTCGGAAGACAAGCGGTGGACCCACCTTTGTTCTTTCCGAAATAAGGCTTGTTTGGGGCAATTAGGGCTGGACTTTAACACAACCCATTTCAGTGAGTCTGCGCTGTGGTTGGACTCCACATAGTGTTTGCACATCTTGGTGTGTGTTTTCTTACAGCGGAAATTGCTGCGATGTTCGATAATGCGGGTTTTGATTGGGCGTGTCGTCATTCCAATATACTGCAATCCGCAAGGGCATATCAACATGTAGATACAGTGGGAGGTGTTACAGTTAGTATGCCCCCTGAGTTCCCAGTTTAAAGTGTCAAAGAGTTGTATCGTTTTGTGTATTGTTGTATATCTACACACCCCACAGGAGCCACATGGATAATGACCCTTGACGGGCGGTAGATGCCACAAAGTTTGTTGAGTACCCTTCTTGGTTGTTTTTGGTCTTGTACTGATCAAGATATCTTTTACATTCTGTGATCTTTTGAACGCAAACCTTGGTTGTTCTAGACTAAGGTTGCCTGTATTCAAGATGCCCCAGTGGCGTTTGATCACATTTTTGATTTTGTTTGACACGGGGGTGAAGGTTGTAACACAGGTAATAGGTTGATTCTCGACTGGTATTACCTCCCGTTGTTCTAGTAAAGCCTCTCGATGGTTGTTTCTGGCTCGTTTTTGTGCTTTTGAGACCTCCCTCCTCGGGTAACCCCTGTCCAGTAGATTTCTGGATAGAATTACTGATTCTTTCTTGTAGTCAGTAAGATCGCTGCAATTTCGCTGGATACGGAGAAATTGTCTGAAGGGCAGGTTGGAGCGTAAGGCCTTTGGGTGATGGCTCGTATAGTGGAGCAAGCTATTCCGGTCGGTAGGCTTTCTATACATGGTGGTGCTGAGTGATCCCTCTTGTAGTTTTATTGTTAGATCAAGGAAAGCAATTTCCGTAGGTGAAGCAGACATTGTGAAGTGTAGATAGGGGTTGAGAGTGTTCACCCATTCGAAAAAGGCCTCATGTGAGGTCGATGGTCCAGTCCACAAGATCAGAATATCGTCTATAAACCGAGGCTTTCCTTGATCTAACAATAAAACTACAAGAGGGATCACTCAGCACCACCATGTATAGAAAGCCTACCGACCGGAATAGCTTGCTCCACTATACGAGCCATCACCCTAAGGCCTTATGCTCCAACCTGCCCTTCGGACAATTTCTCCGTATCCGGCGAAATTGCAGCGATCTTACTGACTACAAGAAAGAATCAGTAATTCTATCCAGAAATCTACTGGACAGGGGTTACCCGAGGAGGGAGGTCTCAAAAGCACAAAAACGAGCCAGAAACAACCATCGAGAGGCTTTACTAGAACAACGGGAGGTAATACCAGTCGAGAATCAACCTATTACCTGTGTTACAACCTTCACCCCTGTGTCAAACAAAATCAAAAATGTGATCAAACGCCACTGGGGCATCTTGAATACAGGCAACCTTAGTCTAGAACAACCAAGGTTTGCGTTCAAAAGATCACAGAATGTAAAAGATATCTTGATCAGTACAAGACCAAAAACAACCAAGAAGGGTACTCAACAAACTTTGTGGCATCTACCGCCCGTCAAGGGTCATTATCCATGTGGCTCCTGTGGGGTGTGTAGATATACAACAATACACAAAACGATACAACTCTCTGACACTTTTAACTGGGAACTCAGGGGGCAAACTAACTGTAACACCTCCCACTGTATCTACATGTTGATATGCCCTTGCGGATTGCAGTATATTGGAATGACGACACGCCCAATCAAAACCCGCATTATCGAACATCGCAGCAATTTCCGCTGTAAGAAAACACACACCAAGATGTGCAAACACTATGTGGAGTCCAACCACAGCGCAGACTCACTGAAATGGGTTGTGTTAAAGTCCAGCCCTAATTGCCCCAAACAAGCCTTATTTCGGAAAGAACAAAGGTGGGTCCACCGCTTGTCTTCCGACAGTCGAGGCCTCAATGAGGATATTCCTTGGCACTCTCTTTAGACCAGCCAACCCTTGTCTCACATATTCCACATTGGAATTTTATATAAGGAACTGAAACCTGCTCTCCGTTGTTGCCATTTCCCCTTTTTTGCTTGCTCCATACAATACTAATAAATGTACCCTCTACTTGCCAACAATTAGTTACTGGTTTTTAATGATACAGCAGATCACGCACCTAAGACCAATACTAAACATTTGAATTGTCCACATTTTACGCCCAACGAACCCATTCTGTAATGGCCGTCTTCTTAACCAGGCGAACCACCTGACCTAATACAGGGGGCGGGGACGGGCGCAGCTCCCTGACGCTCACAACTACAAATAGTGAGCGCCACCGAGCTCCACCATCTATCCGAGCTCGGCGACGATGGGTAGGTGAATCCGCGAGGACACGGGAAGTATGAGGTAAGGAGCATCCTTGTAACACAGTGCGGGGGTCTCCAACAACCCCGCCCAGCTATAGTTGATCCCGGTCCTTCAGAGGGCTCTAATTACTTTAACTGTAGCCTCTTTTTTTAACATACTATACGTCTCCCCTCTAGCCATACTTGAAGGTTCAACCCCGATGTACCAACCCGCCGAACGTTCATGTGGCATTTAATCCCTGACCATTAGGTGAGTCAGGCGGTAGTCTGTAATGTCAGTATACACATGAAGTGAGCACTTTTTAACATCATCTGGCCACACAATAAGAAATGTATGGTGTCTCCTGCGAGACTGCTGCTGTCTTTATATCATTGTTTTTAATATGAAGCACCCTTTTCACTTACACAGTGTGTGTGTGATGGTTACACTGCACGCTGCAACAACACAGTCACGTTATTTTGATGCTAGTTGAAATTCACCACCACTAGCATGACACACTGTGTTCTTGGCCTGGCCCTGACCATGTATGCTTTCTGGTGGAAACGAAATGCTATTAATTCTGTATTTTTATTCCCCGTTTAGGCATAGGATAAAGCCACAGAGGTAAACTACACCCACACTACACACATGACACTAGCATGTTGTTGATTGAATGTAGTTTTTATCACTTATAGGTCCTGATGAATCGCGGGCAAACGGCCACACGTGAGAAACATGTCGACCAAATCCCTCTCTAATCTCATCTAGGGCCACTATACCTAACTGATTGGCACCTAGCGAGTTAGATTCACGTTTTTAATTGCAGTGGGGGACCCCCAGAATAAAGTAGTTTCCGGTACCCCCCACTACATTTTAAATCACTCCCCTAGGCAACTTGCTACTCCACCCACACACCCGCACTTCACCATTAGGCAGTTGGATACAAAAGATCTCCGCCAAAGAGCCCCTCTCAGAGGTGAGCCCGTCGGGGATTGCACCGCCTCCCCGACGAGGAGCAACGCCTATGATGAAGCATGACACCCATATGGGTGTGTGAGGCAAATACATCCAACAAAATGGATGCCCAAAGGTGTTTCATCTACACCTCCGGTCACGCCAGATACACTTAATTCCCCTTTTCATTAAGTGGTGCTGTCATCACTTTCAGCTGTATGCATTTGGCATCTCTTCCATGTGGTCACCGACCATGGAAGCTCCTGGTGCTGTTTCAGCACAAAGTCCCAAAGTACCTCCTCTCGCTGAGAAGTGGGTTCTACAAAGGCGCATCTCTGATCTCCAGCACAGGCCAGTGATAAACAACTCTCCAAATTATATCTCCTGTAATCCTTGACCCATCATCCTTTGAAGACAAAAAGGGCGGTTCTGAATGCAGAGAAACATGCCCACCTTGTGAAGATTTGATCTGTGCCCTCTCCTGGACAAAATCAAAGAAGCTACCTGTTCATACTAGTGTCTGCAGCATGCCTTGCTTGTGGCTCAAGATCACAAGTGCAAGAAGAGCAAAGCTTGGCTGAGACATAAAGGGAGGGTTCCTAATCTGGACACGCTGGCAAAATTATTGGAGCCGGCACCTTGTGTCGAGCTGCTGAAGTACCAGACTCTGAGCCCGTCCTCAGTGAAGAAGAGTACCAAATACCATGGACAAAGATCAGCTGGAGTTTTGTGTATAACCAGATGACCATCACTTGAAAGCAAGAGAAGACTCCTGCACAAGATACTCCATAATGAACAGGTGGCATTGAAGCTAGCAATGATTTTCACACAACATATGAAGTATTACAAGCAACAAAGATATACAATGGTCAATCGTTGAAGGGGTCGAGTTTCACAGCCCTTTGCAAAGCTTGAGACTTGACCACCTGAAGCTCATCCCCTTATAAGAAATATGCAGGAAAACAGTAAGAAAAGTAAGTTAGTCAGCCAAAACATGAGTTTATTGGGAACATATCCAATTAAACTATTGTAAAACATGATAAATAAAAAAGATCCTAACAGTTCATCTACTAGTTACACATAAAATTCTACAAATCTACAGCTATACAAATCTTCATAACCAATCAGTGGTCTACCTGAGTACCATTGAGTTGGGTAACAGTAAGTATCTGTTATTCAGAGTCAATATGTCCACAGGTAAACAAGCGCTTAAAAAATACACGTAATTATGTTATGTTAGCTTACATTATTACATCCAGCTTAAAAGGATCTTGTTCCCTTGCATCATCTGCACACATTTCCGAACCAGCCTCATTACATGCATAAATGCTAATTGTTCTCTGGTGTGAATTGATGTCATATGTAATCAAGTTTGCGTTGTATATCTATAGTGTGTATGCATAATGGGGATGGGACCTAAACCTCTGTATGAGTGAAATCTTGGGGATGGAAGGCGAGAGATGGCATCTTGACGGTTAAAATCGTCCAGGGAACTAGAATGACTTGTTTTATGCCACTAGTTAGTCTTTTAATCAGCTTACTTTGTTTGATGCCGTTTTGTTCACCTCACCACATGATGCAAACCTGCGGCGTTTTTTTGTATGGAATACTGTTGCTTAGCTGGAACATCAGCGTCCTGCCGATTCAGCGTTTCCATTGATTTGCTGTATTGTTAAAGAGTTGCAGTGCATTGAAGAGCTGCCATGCCCTCCGTCGAGCAGTGCGGTCTCACCGATGTAAGCACAATCAAGTGAAGCGTCCCAATGCCTACACAAAACAGGTGACATGCGATGCATGCACGTATTAGAGTGGCCATTTTAAGTCTCAGAGAAGCTTTCCAATTAAGTTCAGCCATTGTTGATTGCCAATCAGCGACACACATTTAGGATTTAGGCACCCATTTTATATTGGGTCAGTTTGAGGCTTGGTAGTCCTTTCCTACATCCTAAGTTCATTTATTGGCGGACATTTTGGATTTGGCATACCAGCTAGACCAGCTATTATTTTTTGTGCTGCAGACTATATTTTCTTTTAGCTTATCGATGGCGGCCATTTTCAATTGGGAAACTTCAGATCAGCAATATTGTTTGACAGCAACTGAAATATTTTATAGGAAAATTCCAGGAGTCTTCAGTTAGATCATAATAATATTGAAATAATTTCAATTTATCTGGTGAAATTTACAGCCCGTCCGCGCCTGTACCGCGCCCAGCGCCACAACCCCTGGCCTCGTAAATGCCACGATGCCAGTCTCAGCTACGATGCCAGCACCTTCCACGCACTGAACGCCGGACGGAATCACACCTGCTTCCTGGCCGCCCCGAAGCGCACCCATGGACCCTTCACCTGCCGGAACTGCAGCTTCACAGGCACCCAACCCGCCATTGCACCCCACAAGACAGGTCGCAACCACCTCAGATGCCTACTGCTGACCACCTGCTCTGCACGCAAACACGCTGTCGAACTCTGGGCCTTGCTCAACACATCCTCCCCGGACGTCACCTTCCTCACTGAGACCTGGATGAACAACTCCTCGGCAGTCGACATCACCATAGCCAACCCGGACGGCTACAAGATCACCCGCAGAGACAGCACCAACGGAGTAGGAGGAGGGATCGCCATCATCCACAAGTCCACCCTCAAGGTCTCGACCAACTCCGATGACACCCTCAGCACCGCCAAACACCTGCACTTTCAGATCCACACCGACCCCAACACCACCCTCAGAGGAACTCTGATCTACAGACCCCCCCCGGACCCCGACCACAGTTTAGCGACTCCATCGCCGACTTCCTCAGCACGCACACCCTCGCCTCCGCGGACTACATCCTCCTCAGAGACCTTAAATTTCACCTCGAGAACAACAACGACGCCAACTCCACCACCTTGATCGCCAACCTCGAACTCACACAGCTTGTGACAATGCTCACCCACATCGCCGGCCACACGCTTGATCCCATCTTCTCCGCAAGCTCCCACGTCTCCTTCAGCCACACCACTGAACTCCATTGGACCGCTGCATCCACTTCACCTTCCAGAAACCCACCACGCACCCCGCACCCAACAGATCCCCCGCCGCAGCTGCAGCAGAATCACTGAAGGACAGCTAAACACGGCCCTTGCCAGAAGCCCACCCCCCGACCCCACCGACCCCTCCGCTGCCGCCAACAACCTCAGATGATGGATCGACGACTGCGCCAACACCCTCGCCCGATCAAGCATCCCTCCAACAGACGCACCAACACGAACGCCAGATGGTTCACCGCGGACCTCCAGACCTCCAAACAAAACTGCCGAAAACTGGAGAGGAAATGGCGACACGACCAGACACCGGAGAACCAACCAGCCCACAGGAACGCCATGCGCCAACACCACCACCTCATAAGATCCACCAAAAATATATCCGTCAAAGACCGCCTAGACCACAACGCACACAACAGTAAATAGCTCTTCAACATTGTGAAGGAACTCTCAAACCCCAGCTCCAACACCAACGACATCCCACCATCACAAGACCTGGGCAACTACCTTGCCTCCTTCTTCCTCCGCAAGATCGCAGACATCCACGACAGCGTCAACGACCAGACCACCACGGCACCCAGCGACACCTCTGACCCCAAGGTAACCTCCCACAGCGACCCCCTGCTCGCCTGGACTAACATCAACAACAACAACACCATCAAAATCATGAGCATCATCCACCCCGCTCCCCGTCAGACCCGAGCCCCCACAACATCTTCAACAAGGCCAGTGCCACCATCGCACACCATCTCCGCAAGGCCATCAACAACTCCTTTGAGACGGCGACCTTCCCGGAGAGCTGGAAGCACGCTGAGATCAAAGCCTTGCTCAAGAAACCCAAGGCAGACCCGCGGGACCTCAAGAACTTCCAGCCTATCAAAGGTCATCGAGAAAACCGTCAACAAACAGCTGACCTACTACCTTGAGGAGAACAACATCCTGGACCCGTCCCAGTCCGGGTTCCACAGCAACTACAGCACCGAACCTGCTCTCATCGCCTCCACCGATGACATCAGAGCCCTGCTGGACAACATCGAGTCCGCGGCCTTCATCCTTTTGGACCTTTCAGCTGCCTTCGATACTGTCTGCCAACGCACCCTACGCACTAGCCTCCACGACGCAGGAGTCCGAGGCAAAGAACTGGATTGGACCACCTCCTTCCTCTCCGGCAGAACACAGAGCGTCCGCCTCCCCTCCTTCCGATCCGAAGCCTCCAAGATCATCTGCAGCGTACCCAAAGGATCATCCCTCAACCCGACATTGTTCAACATCTACATGGCCCCACTCTTCCCCGTTACCAGACTACACGACTGCAACATCCTCTCCTCCGCCGATGGCACACAGCTGATCATCTTCCTCACCAATGACCCCCTCACCACCAAAACTAACCTCCATGAAGGACTGAAAGCCGTTGCCGAATGGATGAAGAACAGCCGTCTGAAGCTGAACTCAGACAAGACGGAGGTCCTCAGCTTCGACTCCACCCCCTCAGCCTGGTACGACTCCTAGTGGCCGACTGCCCTGAGAACCGCACCGACACCCACCGACCACGCTCGCAACCTGGGATTCATACTCGACTCAACACTCTCCATGACCAAGCAAGTCAACGCCATCTGGTCCTCCTGTTTCAACACCCTCCGCATGCTCCGAAAGATCTACAGATGGATCCCCACCGACACAAGTAAAACGGTCACCGAGGCCCTCGTCAGCAGCAGGCTGGACTACGGAAATGCCTTCTACGCAGGAGCCCCAGCCAAACTGCTGAAACGACTGCAACGCATACAGAACGCCTCTGCACACCTGATCCTCGACATCCCTCGCCACAGCCACATCAAACCCCACTTGAGGGACCTGCACTGGCTCCCCATCAACAAGAGGATCACCTTCAAGCTCCTCAACCAAGCTCACAAGGCAGTCCACGACACTGGACCAGCATACCTCAACAGACGACTCACCTTCTACACCCTGAACCACCAGCTCTGCTCCGCCGACCTCGCCCTGGCCACCGTTCCCCGCAGTCTAAGAGCGACCACCGGTGGCAGATCTTTCTCCTACCTCACCACCAAATCCAGGAACACCCTCCCCATACTCAGACCGAAGACCTACTAACCTTCAGGAGGTTACTCAAGACTTGGCTCTTCGAGCAGTAGCAGCACCCCCTCCCCCCTCCCCCCCCCCCAGTGCCTTGAGACCCTCACGGGTGAGTAGCTGTAATGACCGACTTTTTCGACCCTCTTTAGAGGGAGGATGATGGAAGATGACTCCAGCCTATTACCCTTATAGTATAGGGATTAGGACTATAAGTAGGACCTATCCATGAGGCACAGTAGTGCATTTTCGTACCCTTTTCTTTAGATCAGGGCTTATAAACTTAAGCTAGGGGATAGATATATAAGTATTAGTGATGATCCATCCTTTTGCAAGAGCGTTAGTATATCTTCTATGAAGTTATGCTTATTTTGGGCCTTGTAGGACTTAAACGGGACAGACTCCATCTTGCCCTCTGCCTGGTAGCTTGAGAGGCTTTCTAGGTCAAGTGTAATGTTTTTGGTTTCGAGGTGTTGTTCGCTTGGAGAGAACCGGTTCAGGCTGGCCCTTATCGAAAGACTGTATTTTTCTCCACTCCGAAGACACAACTCCAGGCCGGCCGGCTGGGAACGTGTCCTTGGTACGGGGAGGTACAAGAATTTGGTGGGCGGCAGGTTACTGGCCGTAACTTTCCATGAAGGGACAGGTTTTGATATTAGCGAGAGTGTTAGGCAATGAGTCAGTCAGTCTGTAGGCGGCAGCTAGCCGTTAGCATCTATGCCATTAATTATTTTCAAGGCAGACAGTCGCCATTTTGAAGTCCGAGAAAGATTTTGAAACCGAGACTCTCTGAGAAAGACTGAAGGAGAAGTAGCGCGGAGCGCACAGAGACAGAGAGAGAGAGAGACGGTAGTTAATAGCGAGCAAGGTTCCAGTGACTTGGAGGGAAGCAGAGGAGATCGAGCATAGCGGTGCAGACGTGTACCCGTGACTGCTAAGGTGTGATTCAGAGACGAGCCAAGACACAGACGAGAAGGGAACCTAGATGACTGCCGAACCCCGACTTCATATTAACCAGGTGACCTCCGCCCTTTCCCTTGCAAAGCGTGCATTCTAACCTTTACTTTTCTTTGCAGAATATATATTGTGTAGTATTGTGTTCATTTTTATTGTAATAAAACACCCCAGTTCTTAGTGAACCGACATGTGCCTTGTATTCTTGTTCAATCGGGGTAACCTTGTCTTCTAGTCAAACATTGTTTGCATGAACGGATGCGAATCCCGATCAGGTAAGAGATGATTGAGCAATGAGGAAGGAAGGGAACATTTGATGTCAGGAGCAGAAGGTACATATTGCAATTTGGAAAGCCATACTAATTTCTATTATCGTAGTTTTATCCTGAGTAGATAATGAGAGACTTCTTCTCTAAGTGTTCATAGGCAAGTGATCGTCGTTGGTACACGGCGTTAATGAGAGCACCTAAGATAGACGGTGTGTAGGTCTGCCGGATTGCGGATCGTGTGTGAATGAGAACACCGGAGGGATACGGTGTGGAGGTCTGCCGGATTGCGGACCGTGTGTGAATGAGAGCACCGGAAGGATACGGTGTGGAGGTCTGCCGGATTGCGGACCGTGTGTGGATGAGAGCACTGAGACTGCAGGCCCATGTGTGTAGACACGCTGGATTGCGTGTCGAGTGAGCACTGAGGGAGATCAGTGTGTGAGAGTATATAATCAGACCTGCCCCAGGGTAGATTAGTCTGGGCCTAAGTGGCCGCGAGACTAGTTGGTGTGAATAGGATATTGTAGAAAACCTATGCATGTTTATTGCGATTTTCCCCATCCTTAGGTACGAGATGTACATACATATATCCATACCCAGTGTAAATACGTTCTAAGGAGAGAGGTGATTACGTTCCGGCTGGGTTAGAGGGGCTCCTAGGAGCTGATCCCATCTGGTCCGAAAATCCGGTCGGTACATCTGGCGTCACAAACTGTTTACGAAGCCTGTGTGTGCTGTATTGTTTTGATCTTGTTGGATTGCGCTCGGCTTGTACGTTTTTTTTTTTTTATTTTCTTTGTTGATAATTGTGTATATATTTTTTGTGTGTCAAAATGTTTTCGCGTAAGTCGAAATCTACTTTTAAATTGCCTGTTGATATTCCCGGCTGGGAATCAACGCCTTATGAGGCTTTGGCCCGTGAGTGGGCCGATTCTACTGGTTTGAGTGAGAATTGGACTTCTTGTTCGGAGCAGGCGGAGCCCGCTGATGTGGTTTCTTGCTTGCAAAAAGCGCCAGTAGTGAAGGGTGATGAGCTTCCTATTTTAGGACGCAGAGGTTGGATTGTGCTAACTGCATATAGAATTCTTCATGAAAAGTTTGTTAGGTTGCAAAAACGGTTTGTGGATATGGAGGAAAAGTTTGTTGAAGTGCAGAATGCGCATACTCTTTTGCGGTGTCAAAATAAATTGCTTGCCGATAAACTTGAAACTTATCAAACTATAGCCGAAAGGGCTGCAGTTCGCATTGCGAAATATAAATACAGACACCGTCGTGGTCGTGTGTCTACACGGAAAGTGCGTCTGGTCGTGGCGAAAGCCGGACTGGATTGGAACCCCGATGAGTGGGATGGTAATATCTGGGATTCGAATTATTCTGGCTCCTCGGCTGAGGAGAGTGACAAGCGCGAGTCTCCTCGCTCTGGACTTGATTGCAAATCTGCTTCTTGTGATAAAGATGACATTTCTGGCGACCGTGGTCGCTCTACCCATTCTGATGACGTATTACGCCCTGATTGTTCTTCTAAATCTAAGGATCGGGCTTCTTCGGAGGCTCTTCCGGAGGTTTCTGCTCACCCTGTGTTTCGACGCAAATTACAACAGGCTCCTGGTATGCCGAATGGTATTCATTTGGATAGTATTGAAGATTTTACTCAACAGGAGGTTAGTGACATTTTACAACGATTTCGACAACGGCCCGGTGAAACTTTGCTTACATGGATGGTGCGCCTTTATGAACTGGGTGCTGCTGGTATTATGCTTGATGCTGGTGATTGTTTACGTTTTTGCTCTTTGAGTTCCGATTCTACTGTACAAGATCATTTTCGGAATTGTAATGGTGCTGGCCAAATTAGTTTGCTCCAGCTTGCGAATGATGGCTGTAACCATAAATACCCTACTGAATCTGATTGGCCTGTCAATGACAAGCCATGGTACACTTTGCGCGATGCGTCACAACGTTTGAAGGAGGAAGTGATGAAAACTGCCATTTTTCTCAGTACTTCTGACAGATTGTTGGATGGTCTTTTAACATCTTCTGTGCGTAATCGCATTATCCGTTCTTCGCCTGTTGCTTATAAGCAGGTTATGATGACTTTGTTGATTAATCAAACTGGCAATCCTTTGTCTATGGTGCTTGAATCTGTTTGTTAGCTTGGTGAGTTGGGTGAATGGTTTAAACCTGAGAGGCAATCTCGACCTGAAGGTCGTACCGCTGGGGATTATAAATTCTCTAGACGTGATATGTTTCTTGCACTTTTGGCTGATGGTGTGAAAAGGGAGGACATTGGCGGTGAACCTAATAATCGCTTATGGGACATGTTTCGTAAGCGTGGTTTAGATCGAAAGGAAGGTGCCCGTCGTGTACGAAAGAATGATTGTGATCGTGGTTCCGATGGCAGTGGGGAGGAGAGGCGTCGTGTGGATGCTGATCGCCGTGATGACCGGCGCTATGAACGTGATGTCTCCCCCCGCCGTGAAAGCATAAGGGTGAGAGAGGGTGAGAGAGATAGGGGGAGAGATGATCGTGTTTCTAACAGACACAGAGATGAAAGAGGTTATTCCCCTGACATGAGGAGAAGGGAGGATCGTCACAAGCTTTCTGATCGCAATTCTCAATTCTTTGAAAATGACAATAATCCATTTCGTAGTAGGGATGGATACGAGCAGGACATTCTGATTCCGAAGAAAGTTGAGAACATTTATCCTGATTTGTCTTGGTTGACTGACCACGGTAAAAATGACTAGGAAATAGGTCAAACTCCGGTACGCAGGTGGGCTCACAAAGACAATAGACCCTATGTAGATATTGAAATTTTTTGGAAACATCGTAATATCCAAAGGGCCCGAGCATTGGTAGATACTGGAGCGGAGGCCACTTTAATTCATGGTAAATCAAAGAAATTTAAAGGACAGTTTTTTACAATTACTGGTTTAGGTGGAAAAGAGACCCCCGCAGTGCAAACTACACTCGAGATGAAAATTTGCAGGATTCCCCGTAAAGAATATTCTGTGTTGGTTGTACCGCTTTTGGAATATATTATTGGTATTGATATTTTGAAAGGAATGACTTTGCATTTGGATGATGGTTGTTATCAATTTGGAACCAAACATTACATTTCGTCCAAACCCGTTCGGGTTGGCCGTTTACGGATGCCCCCCATTAAAATTCCCCAAGCTACGAAAGTGGTTTCTCAGAAACAATACTGTATTCCAGGTGGTCATGAAGAAATTAGTGCCACAATTCAGGATTTGGTTGACGCAGGGGTTGTAACTCCAATCACTTCTGCTTGGAATAATCCCGTATGGCCTGTGCGCAAGAGTGATAATTCTTGGCGCATGACTGTTGATTATCGAGAATTGAACAAACACACACCCCGTTTAGCTGTTGCAGTGCCAGACATGGTTACTTTGATTCAGAGAATTCAGAAACATCCAGGTACATGGTATGCGTCCATTGATATTGCTAATGCTTTCTTTTCAATCCTGATTGCCCCCGAGTGTCAGGAACAATTCAGTTTTACCTGGAATGGCCGTCAAATGACGTTCAGGAGTCTTCCTCAAGGTTATGTACATAGTCCTACGATCATCTGTCACCGGCTGGTGGCGGAACATTTGTCTGAGGTACCCGTACATCCACAAATTCAGGTGTGTCATTATATTGATGACATTTTGATTCAAGGTGAAACGCAAGATCAGGTCCAGTCCTATTTAGATCAGATCCTTGACTGTTTACGTGCAAAAGGTTGGGAAATTAATCCTGATAAATTACAAGGCCCATCCCAGAATGTTAAATTTTTAGGCATTAATTGGCATGAAGGTCACAGAGAAGTGATCCCACAGGTAAAACGGAAAATTTTGGATTTTGCAGTTCCGAGGAATAGAAAAGAGGCTCAGAGTTTCATTGGCTTATTTGGTTTTTGGCGTCAGCATATTCCCCATTTGAGTCAGATTTTGGCTCCTTTATATCGAGTCACTCGTAAAAAGAATGCGTTTGAATGGGGTGAACCACAACACAATACATTTAATTTGGCGAAAGAAACGATTCAGTACGCCTTGGATTTGTGGCCTGTGGGCGAGGGTGATGTGGATTTGAATGTTTCTGTGGAAGGTCTGTATGCCAATTGGAGTCTGTGGCAAAAGCAGGGCAGACGAAAAGTGCCCTTAGGTTTTTGGACTAAAAAGATACCTGAGGCTGGTGAGCGTTATACACCTTTTGAAAAACAATTGCTTGCATGTTACTGGGCTCTGGTGGATACCGAGCAATTGACTCTAGGTCATGCTGTGATTTTGAGACCTGAAATTCCTATCATGCAGTGGGTTTTGAGTTCGCCGAAATCCCATCGAATTGGACATGCTCAAGAGGCGAGTGTGATTAAATGGAAATGGTACATTCAGGACAGAGCACGTGTGGGTCCGAAGGGTGTGGCTGTGTTACATGAGCGAGTGGAGCAGGCACCATCGAATGAGACTGGAAGTGATTGTTCCGTGCCTGTAGTGCAGGAATCTCCTGTCAAGTGGGGTAAGCCATTTGATGATTTGTCCGCTGAGGACAGACAACATGTATGGTTTACGGATGGTTCAGCGAGGTTCCTTGGTGAGAAACGGCATTGGAAGGCAGTGTCCTATAATCCAATTACACAGAAATTGTTGAGTACAACTGGTGAAGGAAAGAGTAGTCAATATGCTGAATTATATGCAGTTTACCAAGTTTTGAAACAAGAACTACCTGGCACATGTCACATTTTCACTGATTCCTGGTCCACTGCTAATGGACTGGCGGTATGGTTACCAACTTGGCATTCTCATAATTGGGAATTGCATTCGAAAGAACTGTGGGGAAAAGAATTATGGCATAATATTGCAGATGAAAGATCTAAAATTTCTGAGGCAGTGGTGGACATGCAAGATTCTGATTTGGCGGGATTGGCGAAATGGGCCCACCAAAAAGCGGGACATTTTGGAGAAAGAGCCACTAGCAGGTGGGCTGCCGATCGGGGAATTCATATTCCTTTAAATTTGATTAAAGATGTCATTCTGCATTGTCCTATCTGTCAGCATGCTCGAAAGAGAACAGTGCCTTGTTGGACAGGCCACATGAAGGGCCGCTCTCCCCCGGCCCAACCAGGCCTGAGCCCAGTCCCGCAAGTACCACACACCACCATTGCACGTCCTCCGTCCCCTCAGGGACCCCTGCCCTCGAGCATGTCAACCTCGTGGGTCCGATCCACTGCCAGCCTACGCGCCCATCCTGGGGCGCCATCTTGGACACTCCACCACGTGGCCACCTGGCCCCCGGCCGACCTCAACCCTGGGCCTGGCCAGGCCTCAGACATCCCGGCACCACCATCCACCCAGGAGGTGAGCGGGCTACTTGGCAAGTCAATGGGAGAAAGAGGTGTCGATGGCTCTCCCCCGCCAAGTGCCGCTCGCCCATCACCTCCCCGGGCACTGGCTCCACCCCCCTGCTGGGTGGCTGGACCCCCTCATCCCGGACCTCCCGACCTCCAAGTGCGAAGGTCCGGACATCAAAGCACTCCAGCCCTATAACTGGGGCAGCTCCAGAGCAGGAAGGCAGTTGTATCTTGGAGTCGAGAGACGTAAAGAGGAACTCATCCTAGACAGACTACTGGCGCTGCCATAGCTCTGTCTTGTGCACCATCGTCCTGCCTGTTGGCGCTGCCACAGCCTTCGCAACCTTCATTCACCTTCATCGTCGTCGGGACCTGCTGGCGTGGCCGCGGACCGTTGTAACCGTCATCTTCACCGGGACCTGCAGGCTCCGCCGCGGACCGTCGTCCTTCCTTCATCCATCTCGGGACCTGCTTGGCTCCTCCACGGCCCGAACATCTAGAACGCCGAGCTCGAGGATTGAGAGCTATTTCGTACTCATTGGTAACTAAGACTGTCCCGCTACCCCTTTCCTAAACCAGAGACTAGAACCGAGGGGACCCCTGAGTCCAGACCTCCTTGTATCCATCCTCGTAACCTAAGAATTGCATATAAAGTCTCGTTAACCTTCAACCTTGTGTGGTGTCCGTCTGTGGGGGGGAAGTTACTTATCTGTACAGTCGTTGGAGACGGCTCTCCCTGGAGACCTCTCCCCGTAACCTCGGCCGACCCTCCCGGTCCGTCCAACATTGGTGGCCAGCGGCGCGATCCGAATCACCGCGTAAATGTACAGATAAGTAACTTCCCCCCCACAGACGGACACCACACAAGGTTGAAGGTTAACGAGACTTTATATGCAATTCTTAGGTTACGAGGATGGATACAAGGAGGTCTGGACTCAGGGGTCCCCTCGGTTCTAGTCTCTGGTTTAGGAAAGGGGTAGCGGGACAGTCTTAGTTACCAATGAGTACGAAATAGCTCTCAATCCTCGAGCTCGGCGTTCTAGATGTTCGGGCCGTGGAGGAGCCAAGCAGGTCCCGAGATGGATGAAGGAAGGACGACGGTCCGCGGCGGAGCCTGCAGGTCCCGGTGAAGATGACGGTTACAACGGTCCGCGGCCACGCCAGCAGGTCCCGACGACGATGAAGGTGAATGAAGGTTGCGAAGGCTGTGGCAGCGCCAACAGGCAGGACGATGGTGCACAAGACAGAGCTATGGCAGCGCCAGTAGTCTGTCTAGGATGAGTTCCTCTTTACGTCTCTCGACTCCAAGATACAACTGCCTTCCTGCTCTGGAGCTGCCCCAGTTATAGGGCTGGAGTGCTTTGATGTCCGGACCTTCGCACTTGGAGGTCGGGAGGTCCGGGATGAGGGGGTCCAGCCACCCAGCAGGGGGGTGGAGCCAGTGCCCGGGGAGGTGATGGGCGAGCGGCACTTGGCGGGGGAGAGCCATCGACACCTCTTTCTCCCATTGACTTGCCAAGTAGCCCGCTCACCTCCTGGGTGGATGGTGGTGCCGGGATGTCTGAGGCCTGGCCAGGCCCAGGGTTGAGGTCGGCCGGGGGCCAGGTGGCCACGTGGTGGAGTGTCCAAGATGGCGCCCCAGGATGGGCGCGTAGGCTGGCAGTGGATCGGACCCACGAGGTTGACATGCTCGAGGGCAGGGGTCCCTGAGGGGACGGAGGACGTGCAATGGTGGTGTGTGGTACTTGCGGGACTGGGCTCAGGCCTGGTTGGGCCGGGGGAGAGCGGCCCTTCATGTGGCCTGTCCAACATGCCTCATATTGTTAAAGGCCATTTACATCGTGGAAAAATGCCCGCTCAAATGGGGCAAATTGATTATATTGGCCCGCTGCCTATGAGCAAAAATTGTCAGTATGTTTGCACAGCTGTTGATACCTATAGTGGCCTATTGGTTGCTTTCCCTTGCAAACAAGCTACCCAAGTCAATACCATTAAAACTCTGGAATTGCTTATATTATACTATGGTATTCCATTTCAAATTCAATCTGATAATGCATCCCATTTTCGTGGCAGATTGGTGCAGGAATTCTGTGTGGAAAATAACATTGAATGGGTGTTTCATATTCCTTATTATCCGCAGGCCTCGGGCCTTATAGAGAGGATGAATGGTTTACTGAAAGAACAGCTGCGTAAGTTAACTGATGAACATTACAAGAACTGGAGAGATTTCTTACTCCAGGCGTTGTTGATCTTAAATAACCGTCCCTTGTTGCATGCTGAATCTCCTTTAATGCGTTTGTTTCCTCCAACTGTTGATGCAAAGCCCAACACCATGGCTAATTCTGTTATGTACTGGGAAATTACCCCCGGAGCTTTGGCTCCATGTAGAGCAACCCCCGGTTCCGCAGGCTTGGACCTGCATGCCATTAATGACGCTGTCCTGAAAGGTAGAGACCGAATAATTGTTGAAACTGGCGTTGGTGTCTGTATACCTGCCGGTAGCTTTGGACTGATTGCCCCTAGATCGGGCCTTGCCTTGAAAGGTATTCAAGTTCTCGGAGGAGTGATTGACAGCGACTATCAGGGAGAGATTAAGGTTCTCCTGCTTAATAGCAGTGACATTGATTTGTCAATTCAAAAATCTGACCGTGTTGCTCAGTTGCTAATTATGCCTGTTTTCAGTGGTGAGATTAAGAAAGGCACTGCCCCGACTTTGCTAACAGTACGAGGCCAAAAAGGCTTCGGGTCCACGGATAACCCTGGTGCTAAAATATGGGTGCAATCGCCTAAACATCCCCCTGAACAAGCTGAAGTCATTGCGACCGGTCATGATAATACCATTTTGGTGATGAGACCAGGGAAAGATAGCTGGGAAGCTGTCCCGGCTGACAAATGTTATTTACGAGAATGAGTAAGGCCTGTATTTGTTTCTTTCAGATCATTCTCTGGACTGCTGCTGCAGGATGTGCCGGCGTTGGACTCCTTTTGGTCTGCTACGCCGGGAGAGGAGAGAACCCACCGACTTCGGTTGATTGGAGAACCCGAGTTCCGCGTTCCTTCGCTGCGTGGGATTCTTCAGCAAATTTTTGGATTACCTTGGCGAAAAGAGTGACTAACTCTCCACATTTCTGCCTCACTCCCATGAGGTCTGTGACTGATATCCTAGCGACCTGCTTGGTTGCTGTCCCTGCTTCCACTGAAACTTTGCGGCATATTTTCAATATTTCGAATGCCCGGCCCAATATTATTCTGGGCGATTTTGCGGCCCATGAATTTTGCCCTTTGTGTACCATTCTTTTGGACTCCATTCCCCCTATTCATTCCCGAATTACCACCTACAACATTTCGCAGGGTGACTTATGCTTCATTTTAACATGTGATCCTAAGGCTATTTCTGAATGTATTAAATTGAAATTGCAAGCTGCCACTTCTTTTTCAGCTCATCAACGATTGCTGTGCTTACGAAGACTTCCAAGTTCATGTGTTTCCGTTAAAAACAATATGACATGTAAACGTATATTAGTTGCTCCTAGTTATTACCGTGCAATGTTGCTGCCCTCTGGCTGGCTGTTCTCCTGTGGGAATTCCTCCTGGCCCTATATTCCCGCAAATATTTCTGGAGGTCCATGCGCTATCACTAGATTGAGCTTGTTAATGTTTTCCTCGCACCCTGGTTCCCATTCCCGTGTGGTCCGCGACTCTATGACGTTATATGAGGACTGTGACTCTTCCATTCATCTTTATTCTAAGTCTGAGTATCTTAGTTTAGCTTTTTCTATTATTGGTGTCCCGGCTTTGGCCGTTTACAATTCTAAAACAATTGGCAAGATGGCTTGCTGGATGGTTAAATCCATTAATCAGACCTCGACCGTATTATCTGATCTGTTATTAGATGCCCAGGGTGAACGCAGGGCAATTTTGCAAAATCGTGCTGCAATTGACTATCTTCTGTTAAAACATGGACATGACTGTTCTGACTTTGAGGGTCTTTGTTGTTTTAATTTGTCTGACCACTCTAAATCGATTCAGGGCCATATTGACAAACTTCACGACTTGACTGCAGAAGTTAGAAAACATATTGATCAGGGCTGATTTGACTGGCTCTTTAATTGGTTGCCTGACTTACATTCTTTACGACAGATTATAGGGGGTGTTATGATTTCTATTTGTATTTAGATGCGAATCCCGATCAGGTAAGAGATGATTGAGCAATGAGGAAGGAAGGGAACATTTGATGTCAGGAGCAGAAGGTACATATTGCAATTTGGAAAGCCATACTAATTTCTATTATCGTAGTTTTATCCTGAGTAGATAATGAGAGACTTCTTCCCTAAGTGTTCATAGGCAAGTGATCGTCGTTGGTACACGGCGTTAATGAGAGCACCTAAGATAGACGGTGTGTAGGTCTGCCGGATTGCGGATCGTGTGTGAATGAGAACACCGGAGGGATACGGTGTGGAGGTATGCCGGATTGCGGACCGTGTGTGAATGAGAGCACCGGAAGGATACGGTGTGGAGGTCTGCCGGATTGCGGACCGTGTGTGGATGAGAGCACTGGGACTGCAGGCCCATGTGTGTAGGCACGCTGGATTGCGTGTCGAGTGAGCACTGAGGGAGATCAGTGTGTGAGAGTATATAATCAGACCTGCCCCAGGGTAGATTAGTCTGGGCCTAAGTGGCCGCGAGACTAGTTGGTGTGAATAGGATATTGTAGAAAACCTATGCATGTTTATTGCGATTTTTCCCATCCTTAGGTACGAGATGTACATACATATATCCATACCCAGTGTAAATACGTTATAAGGAGGGAGGTGATTACGGTCCGGCTGGGTTAGAGGGGCTCCTAGGAGCTGATCCCATCTGGTCCGAAAATCCGGTCGGTACAGTAGCGTGCTCTACAAATGTATTGATTGATTGATTGATTGATATTTAATTACTTTTTTTATTACAGCTGGACAGTGATGTATCTAATAAGGAGTGCAGAGATCTTGCATATGAGCCTGTCCCTGCTCTCTCTTACATATACAGACAGGGGTGAAATGAGCACCCCGCGACCCCATCGATGCAGTGGGGGTCCAGGCTTCCATACACAGTCAACCGGATAAATGTGCAGTGTGTTCCTGTTTCAGGCAGTTGCAGTTCAGTGCACAGCATGCCCCAAGCTGGTACTGAGAGACCCAAGACTAAAGATAAGCAAACCAACTTATTTGTTTCGTTTTCAGTCACAGGCATGCAAGGCCACTTTATCAGTGTGGACAGAGCCTCTCGGCCTTCCTCCATGAGACAATTACTCTGTTAAACTGGTTTTAAACTGACTACTGGAAAAAAGAACTTCTGGCATTAGTGACTGAATGCAGTCATTTAAAGTGCATTTATTAATCGAACTTCTTCCTCACAAGCTTGTTAATATATGTGAGGCCTTTTATAGCACACAAACCATTGCGTACCCAAGCGCTAGAAAAATAGTTGATGACTGCAGGATCAGGACCAACGTCAAAATGGGCCTAGAGAAGCCTAGTGCGGCCCACTTTGAAATCACCTTAATTTCACAAAAGCTATTCTGCAACTAACTCTGTCATGTGGTAACTGCGAGGAGTGTGTACTTTAATTCTGAAGGTTTTCGAAACTACTTGTCAGAGTGGAAAGCTCATTATTTATTACCAGTAGTAGCGGCCGTGCCCGGGCAAAGTAGCCGAGCGAGTGGGGCGGAAAACTTACCTGACGCATTGCCAGTCTTCCGTCCATCTCTAGCTCCAGTAGCTGCAGGCACCGGCTCCCAGACTCCCCTGCGGCCAATCCGGATGCTGCTCTCATGCTGCAGCACCAGGATTGGCCTGAGCGCCCTCAATTTGCGCCTCCGGTGAGCCTGGGAGCCGGTGCCTGCTGTCTCCAACCCGCAGCTCGGACTGGAGACAGCTTCAGTGTTCTTGTCAGTTTGGCCGTCCTGAGACAGCCGGCCAAACCCACATGCAAACTGAAGGCAGTGTATACAACCACAACCCTCAGTGGCTGTCATCCCCCCCTTGCCCCGCCCACCCAAAAGAATTGAGTTTATTATCGTTCATTTTTCGTTTATAGGCTGCTGGCAATGAAGGGGCGGGGGGGGGCGCCTCCACCATAGCGGAGGAGCTGCCGCTATTTATTATTGCTACTATCGATCCTGTTTTATTTAGTGTTTTTATATGACACAACAGCTTTGACTCTGGGAAATATTTTAAATGAACTGTTTCCAGTGGTCACATTCTAGGCCCTTACACTGCAATACTATTTTGTTTATAATAGGTGGGTAAATACATTTTCCTATAGACAAAGCTCGCACTGACATCACAACTGATGTAATCTATGTTGTGAGTAGCTAGTAACTCAAGATCTGGCTTAGGATGTTTCTCTGCCTTTATACTTTCCTTATGCTACATAGTTTTCGTGTAGCACAGGTTCATCAATTCCTTGAACCTCTGGCGCTGTGGCAAGGACGGCCATTAGCCGGTTGTCGGGTTTTCTAATGAAAGGGGCTCCACGTGAGTATCGGTATAAATACATTTGTTGGATTGTGGGTAGTGGATAGCCTCAAATGAGGGTCCTCCGAAGCAGGTGTCTAAGTTTGTGTCTGTGAGGGTGCGTGTCAGTGTGTGAGAGATATCAGGGACCATGTGGATTGTGGCTGATCACTACATACTTTTTGCCCTAACCTGTGATTTACAAGACAGGGGGCATATGTATCAAGCCAGTTTACGAATGGGAAATAGCCTTTTGGGATGTAGCAACCCAAAAGGCCATCGCAAAATAGGGAATTACAAAATTCGCGATTCCCTATTTTGCGAATGCATTTAAGGAATCGCAAATTGCCATTCCTTAAATGCAATTCTGAAAGCACCCAAGTTGTGCGAATTTGCCTTAAGAAATCACAAATCACCACCAACTTCAAGTTGGTGGTAATTTGCGATTTCCTGGAAAATTCACTTTTTTGCATTTTTCAAAGTGCCATATGGCGCACATACATGCCCCTAGGGCATGTATGTGTGCCACATGTTCACACATGCATGTTTCAGGGGTGCAACAGGTTGTCCTTTTGACACCCTTGCACCCTAGAAATTGCATTCGCAATTTACGAATATCTATGCCTCTGGGCCTCTAGGCCCATAGGAATGAATGGGAAGGTATTCCTTAATTGCGAATCGCAATTGGCTACAATTCGCTATTAAGGACTCGCAAAACGGTTTTGTGATACATATGCCCCCAGCACTCTACCATTTGCAATGAGGAAGAGAAAGGAGCAGCACCAGTTATTATTTTCATCTGAAGTGTTGGGAGAAGCACATTCTCCAGAAAGACATTGTTTGGCTTTCCACGTTCAGTCCTGTGCTCTGGCTCACTGTTAGTATTAGGATGGACAGCAGTCAGCATATGAGCACATGGGTACCTGGACGTGTGGAGTCGGATGCCGGGGTCCAGAGTTACTAATATTTAACATCACACGGTACAGCAACTTTGTTGCTGCACTGCCTTGCATCAAAGGGACAGAGAAACAAATGTGCCATACCCACTATAATATGGTGCATTTTTCCCTCCCTCAGTGCTGGCACACTTTTGGCTGCCACATGCCAACTCAGACAATATTGTGTCATAGTGCCAGGATGTTTGTGTTCTCTAAAGCATAGGTTTTGTACTGGAAGGCAATCATTCCAGTACAATAACTGTCCTTTAAGACTTTTCCCTCTTTGTATGTGTGCTGTACAATACCGCGCACAAGTAAGGTTGGGAAAATAAGGAGAAATGAAAACATTTCCCATTGTTACATCTGCCTCGAGAAGGCATACTTTTTTGGTGCATATCCCCGTCCATGAATGTTAGTAGATAGGATTTACATTAATATCCGTGGGTGGTTGCATAGGAATGCCCATGTACTACCCATTGAATGCCCCTTGCCACAAAGTAAAAAAATCAGATCAACTTTGCATTACTTTAGGGAACTTTCCAATTCACATCTTGGTTTACTTTGGAAAGTAAATCCAATCCCAGCACTTTGTGCCTGATTTGTGTCACTTTTGTGCTGCAAACCTGGAACAAAACATTAGAAAATCTGCGCTAGAATCTCCCTACATGTCGTTAAAGTTTTATTACTATTTTCAGACTTTGCATTTCCAACTGGTTATACATAAGCAACCATTACATTATATTTTACAGTACCTGTGTAATATGGATTTTTATAAAGCTGCATTTTTGTTCAATAAAAGCAGTCACATTTTACCTCATTACCATATTACCGTTATTGGCTGTCCCGATATAATATAGAGATAGAAAATAGTGCTCTCTCATTAGTCGGGTCCTGATTATCCTCCTGTGCCCATTATAGGCCCGTCAAATGGTTGGGCGACCCTGTCATCATTCAGAGGTTAGACCTGTCACTCCATGCTGGGCTGAGTCTGAGGATTAAGGCACCGTCATAGACACTGAAGTAAAATCTCACCCATACCTTTTCCTATTCGCTTGGGTTTGTAGGCCTTCAGTGGTGACCTGCCTGTGTCATCTACTTATCACTCTTAGTGGTTAGAGTTCAAGTGACTCCATTCCTTCACCAGCCTCGACCATGGCTAATTGTACTCTGTCACTAGCATGGCGTATCAAAGGAAAAATGTCTAATGGTGGCTTGAGGCTGCCTAGTGCTATCCAGTACTGGCCTTGAGTCTCTTATTGTTAGACCTGGCATCCTTGCATGGGTTCCCCAGTCTTTTTATCTCTACCTCCTGTATTTGTGACTGTATGCTGGACTTTGTTTTTGCTGTTTTTGGTACTCTGGGCACTTTACAACTGCTGACTTTACCGCTGCTAATGCAGGACTGCAAGTGCTCCCTGTGTACATTTTGATTATGATTGATTCTCCATGATTGGCATATTTGATTTAGTTGTAAGCCACTAATTATGTGCACTGAGTGTGCTCAGGGTCTGTAAATCAAATGCTATTAGTGGCCTTGCACACTGATTGTGCCACCGCATGAGTAGCCCTTCAAACATGTCTGAGGACTGCCACTGCAGTGTCTGTGAGTGCAGTTTTAAACTGCCATGTCGATTTAGCAAGTGCACCCACTTGCCAGGCATTAACCTTCCATTTTACTACATGTGAGGCACCCCTAAGGTAGGCTCAATGTAGCCCCGTGGGCAGTATAAAGTGTATATGAAATGTAGGACATGTACTGATGTGTTTTAGATGTCCTGATAGTGAAATACTGCTAATTTTGTTTTTCACTATTGCAAGGCCTATCTCTCCCATAGGCTATCATTACAGCTGCCTTGTAACATCTTACAAGTGTAACTTTCAATTGGGAAGAGATATAGATCTGGAGTTTGTGTTCCCTGAACTCAGAATCTAAAAATACATCTCTTAGAGAAGTTGGTTTTTAGATTGTGTGTTTGAAAATGCTACTTTTAGAAAGTGGCATTTTCTTGCTTTACCATTCTGTGTCTCTGCCTGGCTGTGGAACCAACGTCTGGTTTAGACTGACAGGGACTGTTTGTACATTCACTCCAGACAGTCACACAAAGGGAGCTGAGGTGTGCCCTGCATATTATGATGGCCTATCAACAGGCTGATGGGCTTACCTGAGCTAGAGAGGTGGGAGAAGTTGTCACTGACACCTGAATAGGGCTGTGCCTGTCCTCTCTCAGTGCCGTCTCCACACCCTTGTAGTGTGTCTGGAGCCAACGCAGGGCAAGGCAGGATCTTGTGGACAACAAAGACTATCTTTTGAAGTATGCCTACTTCAAAGGCCAAGAAGGTGTAAGCATTGGACCTGTAACCCCACAATTTTAGAACACTTGTGGACTAAGAGGGCTTTGCCCATAAGAAGAGCTGGAGAGCTGTCAGGAGTGGTACTGCCCCTTTGCTGTGTGTTTCTGTGCTGGGTTGACCTGTGGCTGCTCCTTCTGTCTGTGGGCAGTGAAAGAACTTGGCTTTGCTTTCTTGTATCCTGCTTATCAAGGTTCTTCAAGGGATTGTGTGTGCTTGCTTCCTGTTGGAAGTCTCAGCGCCATCAAAGACTTTAATTGCAGCTTGGATGATCTCGTATGCTGGGAGTTCTGACTTGCCAAGTAGTGCCAACACCAGTTCTGAGCCCTTGGAGGTTGTTTGCCACGATGCGTCCCAATAAATCGACACAGCGCCTGTTCGCCGCTCGAAGAACCACCACAGCCCGAGTCCAGAGCATTGAGTCTCCGATGTCTGAGTTCCCATATCGGATTCCGAAGCAGACCCTGCTGGGCGGCTGAAGAAATCGACACATCACCTGTCTGCAGCTGTGGAAATCCACGGAGCGCCTGGATTGCTGCCGCATCGACTCGCAGTGCCTGGATTTTCTCACGCATGACATCTGTGTGCCAAGTTTTCTTCAACTGAGCCAGCACCCATAAAGCAAGAAGGTGCATTCGACTCATCACTTCCCCTTGCAGTAAGGATTTGACGCACCACTTCTGCTATTTTGCCAGAAATGCTGCCTCGCCTCCCCTGGGACTGAGTAATCAACGTCTCACCTGTGTTTTTCCAATGCATCCTCCCTTGCGGCTGTTTTTCATGTTGAGATGTGACACATCACAGTAATTTTGTGTAAGATCACTGCATTCACAGAGTTCTAATGACAGAAATGCTTAAACCTTTAAAAACCTATATCTTTACTTCTGTATGTTGGATTTTTGTCATTTTGGTCTTGTAAGGTTAGGATAAAGATTGCTTATTTTCTAAACTGGTGTGGTGTCCATTTGTAGTGTTTTCATTGTGATACTGTCTATGTTCCCTCTAGGCTGCACTCGTGCGTGCGTGCAGCCTTGGCTCTTTTTGCACCCCGACTGTCTCTGGGAGCGCCCTAGCCACTTCCAGGAGGAAAAGGGACAATAAAAGGACATTTTGCCGTTGCCACGCAGCAAGTGTTTTCACACCTGCTGCATGGCATCAAGGAAATGTTCTTTTATTGTCCCTTTTGGCAGGTGTGAAAACTCTTACTTGTTCGGCAGGCTGCACTGCAGGAGGCCCAGGACATGCACTAAAGACAAAGGGCCTACTACTTCAACTCAAAATGGAGCATTTCAGGAGGCCAATCCGGGGCAGTTTGAAATAGATGTATGACATTACAACGCATGCTTTTACCATGCATGCCTTTACAACGGGGTTTTTACAACGAAAACCTTTACAACGCATAGCGCTTTGGGGTGCTGGATAGTGAATAGTTTAATTTACTATTCCAACTCCAGTCCCCGTGGACACTAGGGAAGGTGTTGGATAGTAAATTAAACTTATTCCCTATCCTAGAGCGCCCCTCAGCGCAATGCGTTGTAATGGTTTGCGTTGTAAAAGTTGCGTTGTATAGGCACTGCGTGGTAAAAGTTGCGTTGTAAAGGTTGTTTCCCGTTTGAAATTAATGCTTTGAACTGGATTATTTTGTTTAAAGATTTGGCAAATATTTTTTTGCTGCGCCTCTTGTTCATTCATTATTGCATACGAGAGCTCCTTCAAATACGTGACATAAGGATGCCTTTTGAGCGAGTCTGGTTTTAGGTTTGTGCTGTGTGTGCAGCAGTTTTCAGGCAACAGTAAAAGGTCAAAATGACTCTGGTGATTAATGTTCTTGTTGGAGAGAGATGGATCTTTGTCCAGTGGCAGTTTTGACTTTTCATAAAGTAGTATAGAGGGATACTAAGCCTGCTTCAAAGACAGTGTACCATGCAAATCACAGAACTGTATTTATGTGGATAGCCCAAGTAGTTACTGCTTTTGTCTCAGGGATCCTTTTGTTACTTGCAATTCATAAGTTACAATCCTAACATAGCACAGTGACCTATGAATTGTTATCAAAGAGCTGCTTGCAAACTGCATGGCATAGGTTAGAACTTTATGCCTTTTTCCCAGGCTTTCATTACCCTAATGTTGCTAAAAAGGGTTTGTTTGGGCAGAAAGGAGTTTATGCTTCTCCAGACTAAACACTCTTAAAATATACTGCCTACTACTATCGGTGACATGTGATTCGTATATCCTTTAATCCTCATTGTCTTATGTAACATTTTCTGTAGACTGATTTACACGCATATGATTCATTATCTCTGTATAATGCAAATGTGTGATGTAAGTGCTCTGACACAAAACACTGGTATGAGCAGTGCTGTACAACAAATTAATAGTGCGTGTGAGAGAGGCACTTGAGAGATGAAGTACGCTGTTCGAGGGTGGTAGTGAGGGAATCCATGGAGAAGGAGGTCATTGGGGAGCGCAAAAAAAGATTGCTGCATGCGCACCACCACAGGCGCTATGGAAGTAGTGTGTTGCTCATTGTGTAGACACACCAAATATATACCATTATCTCAATGTTTGATAGTGCTGCTTTTTAAAGATTTGCCTAGTCTCATTCCCATTAATAAGTGAAGTGGCTTTTTTTTTAACAAAATGTACTTAAACACTTCAGTTCAGTTCAATAAACTTTATTCGGTTAAAAACAAATAACCATAAAAGTAACAGACATAAAAACAAATTACAATGATTACAATAATTACAGCTCATAATTGTGAGTTTAGTGAGGGAGATCAATAGGAAATTTAAACCATTTCAGTTACCATTTGTTTCCTTAGTTTAAAAACACTTTTTAAATAATTTAAAACCACAGTAACAGTTAAAACCGTATCCATTTTCTGGACTTCTAAAAAAGCTGGGCGGCATCTGGTTAAATTCATTTCTTTTAAAAAAGGGACAATATTTTTTCTACGGGAGGCACTATAAAATCTGCAGAAGAAAAGGATATGGATATCTGATTGTTGTGACATACCATCACACAAACAAGTGGGCAATAAACGCTTCCATGAGTTCATGCTAGGAAAAGACACTAATCTAAAAAATATACAGAATCTAAAACGAGTTAAAAGAAAGCGATCATAGTTTGTCATGGGCAGGGATAAATATGGCTGTACAGAATTAGTCTCACAGAGAATAAGGAGGTGGGAATGTACTGAATGTTTCAAGATTTCAACTCTCTTCCTCTTATCCACAAGATGATCCAGGCAAAGGGTTTTTAGTGTACTCCTAGAAATGCTATCCATTGAAGATGGATCCGAATAATAGGAATAGCATCCAATCTCGGTCAGGAAACACTTTACATATCCCAGCCATTCTGCTCTGTCCACGTGATCCAAACTGAGGGTGTCCTGTAATAGGGCCCGATTCATAACGCATTCATTTGTAGTCCATACCCTGTGCCACAGTAGGATAGGTTGAATTTTGATAATGTCTGTTATGTAAGGTTGGCCAAGTTCAGCGTGACAGTTAAATGTGGCAGCACACTGTGGAACTGCAAGGACTCCCCTCAAAAATGTATTCTCCACCACCTGGATTTGATCAACATTTGCGTACCCCCACAAACCTGAGCCATACATAGCCACAGACAAGCATGTTGCTTTATATATAGTTAGCATTTCTTTTATCGGCTTCCTGCCCAATTTTCTGACAAAATTCTTTAGGGCCATGATCGCTTTCATAAATAAAAGGGTTCTAGCCTTAATTGCGCTTGTCCAAGAACCTGACTCATGGAATAAAATGCCCAAATAGGAAAAGGTTGGGGTGTTATCCAGTGGCACATTGTTTAAAAACATCCGTTTCATCGGTTTACCTGATTTTGGACCACAGTTCATTGTAAAAGTTTTGCTACAGTTTACTAGTAAGTCTAGATTCAGCATAAATTTCTCAAAACTAACTACTAGTTTTTGCAGAGCCCGAGGAGTGCGTGCCATAAGCACGGCATCATCCGCATACATGAGCGCAGGGATTGCCCTCCTCCCCACCCTGGGCATATCCCTGCACTCCTGCAGCAGGTGATGCTCGAGCCCATTGATGTAAAGAAGAAATACAAAAGGTGCCAATACGCAACCTTGCCGCACTCCACGGCCCACACTGAATTGTCTGGAGCATTCGCCCCCCCTACCGTAGCGAACAGAAGCTGTGGCTTTGCAAAGGGTTTAATTGTGCCCCCTTAATTGATATGTTTTAAACAAAGTAGATAATTTTTTTAAAATTTAAAATTGAATAACTGCTTTTGTCATTAAGGTCCTGCACTTCTGTTGCAGCCGCAGCCAGGGCTGCAAAAGCACAGCTCCAATACCTGTCTGTGCCTCTGTTTGGAAGGGGCTGGGAGGTGTGATCAGTCAATGTTGAAAAATGTGTGTTTTGCCTGGAAACTAAATCCTGTTTCCCAAAGCAGTCGCACAGAGGAACAGGAGCTTAGTCCATGTCAGTCAAGAACTCCAGATTCCTGCCCTAGTCCTGCTTTTAGTTTATATGACAGAAAAGCGAATAAAGACAGAAAAGCAGTATTTAAGGCAGCAAGGCAATGGCTGCGTAGGTCTGATAAGGCAGGCGCAGCTTAGAACACCCCTAATATGTCTAATCCACTGCTGAGGCTCCGTTCCCAACCTCTCTCCTGAGGGTGCCTTGGCTCAGCCCCCCACCCGCCTCACTCTGTTACCCCTTTCTCCCACTGCCAGTAGCATCTCTCTCATGCACATACCTTCCCTCCACTCCTCGGAGTCCGTCATACTCAAAGGCATCATAGAGGGGTAGGTAGAGGATGAATGTGTGTGGTCTTGGGAAGTGTTTCAGCGTCTTGTGGCAGCACCAGACCTGCACAGGGCAGATTGGTGAGAGCTCTATTCTTGGAATAGTGAGCCGAATTAAGGAGAATTTTGTGCTCGGATGTAAGGTGACCCTTTCATCCTTCTGAGGTCGATAGACTGAGCACCAATGAGTTGGGTAACAGTTCCTCAAGGTGCAACTTTCAGCTGCATGCTTTTGTTAGTGTCAAGTGACTGAATAGCCAGACATACCCATGTGAAATAGAGTTCTGAGAATCGGTCTGCTCTCACTAGTGGGCGGGTGTCTGCCCTGGAGGTAGAGTTTGGAAGGCTGAGCCTCAGTGAGATGCATGTCAGCCCAGGGGCAGAGGCAGTGGTATGAAGGACTTATTGATTGGTTTGCAGGGATCGCAGAGAAGAAGCACGTCAATACTGTGGAGAACTCAGAGTGAATGGGGACATCAGCAGTGAACTCTGGAGGGCCCAGTGAAGGATCATTAGCTCAGTTGGATGGAGTTACATTTCTGTGAAGAGGGTACACTCAGCACATGGGTCCTTGTGGGAGGGACGGGCGGAAATAGAAGCTAGGAGGCTTTAATGTTCTGTCAATTGTGCTGTTTATTAAAGAAAATAAGGATGGCTGCGGTGTCTTCGTGGGGTTTAGAGTCCTTGGGCTGGTGTACTCAGAGTCTTCTTCCTCTTCTTGGTGTGGTAGTTTATCCGGTGTCTGCTGACCCCCAGGATGCTCAAAGAGAAAGACAAGGAGGACCACCCGGTGCTGTGTCTTAGGGTCTCAAAGTTGAGGGAGGTTCACTCGAAGTCTGAACTCCTTCCTCAGGTGACGACAACTGTATTGTCCCAATGGACCTGTGACCCTGTTTACCTAGCATGAGAGGTCAAATGGGAAGTATCGGGAGGTAGTGCCCAGGAAGCTTTATGCAGGAAAACAAACGGGTAAAGTAAACTAATGGTGTCGGGAGCACTATTAACAGCGCCCTGTTTGACCCTTCCTCCCTCCTCCTGCAACGTCCCTCCCACTTCCCGCTATTACGCAGCTATGCCCGGTGTGCGGAGTCACTCACTGTCCAAGCCGTAACTCTCCCTAGTTACGGCGGCGGTCGCGCCCTCCTGGGGGGAGAGACGGGATCCACCAGTCTTCAGACCACTCTTCCACGTCTCCTACGTCTTCAGAGGGTTCCTCTGTTGCGGCGTTTCGTCTCTCCGGCTTATCCGTCTGCTCGGCTCCTCGCAGCTCTTCTCGGTGTGTAGTTCCATAGTTTGAGGGTCTGTGGTTCGGTGGTTCCGAACCCGTTCAATAAAGGTCGTCGGAAATAGACGGCTTTGGTATCAGCGGACCGCAAATTACGCGTGCGGTATGTATGAGTGTTTTCGCATTAATCGATCAAAGAGAACACTATGTATTTAGGGATTTCGTTTGAACCTGCGGGTTCCATTATGTGTGCGGCAGACATTTTTGGTGGTTGCCCTCACATAGGCCGATGACTGCGGCCGAACGAGTCCTTGAGACACGTACACCTTAGCTGACTTCTGAATGACCTGGCCGAACTGACTCCTTTGCCCGAGGCTGACCTCGCTGAGCTAGTTCCTTGTTAAGCAACTGGTCAGATAAAGATCAAAGAGCAGGACATGTCGAAGTTTATGGTACACTGCACCCACCTTTCTATCTTGCTTCCAATCTGTTTCTGCTCCTTCCTTTACGACATGATTACTGATTTGGGTTGAGGTTTTATGATGGGTTTGTCCGGCCTGATCGAACAGGATATTGGAATGTGCTTGGTAATTTCTGGTGGGCTGGACAACGGAAAAGGGGATTGTCGTCATGCGCTACTTTTAAAATGTCACATTGTCATTGGCCAGTTTGTGTGTAATCAATGCTAGTTTGGAATGTTGCCTGAGGCCTGATTTTTGGCATAAAAGACCATGCTCCGCTCATTGAAATTGTGCAGTCTCTAACGAACCACCTGTGTGTGCTTCGTAGACCTCTGTTCCTGGTTGCAGCCAATAAACTTGGTCTTTGACGTCATCAAGAAGCGTCCCGTGTCTCTGTTTGCCGAGGCAGGGGAATTCGAAGGCATCGGGCGTTTTCCCTGATGCCACTAAGTTCTAAAACCTGGTCCTTCAGTTGGCGCCCAACGTAAGGCGACTTCAGCGGTACCGGTCCAAGCCCGAAGATCGTGGAGAGCTTCGTGTGAAAATTCTGGAGGAAGGCCAACCACTTCATCGACCCCTGTATGTCGTCGTGGTCCGAAAGTCTTTGCTGCGAGGTTCCCCGCCTTCCGACGGCTACAAAGGACTGCTGCCCTGACTGTCGCCCTGTCTTGGAGCCTTAGACGATTTGTAGAGCGAGACAATTGACGGGTCTTCTGGTGACGCCATCGACATTTCAGTTAAGTATGAGTGGAGCGTCTCCTAGTCCTTCGTTTGTTTTGGTATCCTTTAGTGGTTCGCTTTGATTTGGTACCTGTAGGCCCCAAAGCCAAGGGACTCGTGTATTCACGAGACTATCGTTTTGAGATTTCCCTTGTAGTTTGAAGCTAGACTAGTGAGCAAGATGCCTGGTCTTAGCAGACTTGGAAAGCTATTTAGTTGTGGTTGTTCTAAGGATTCCCGGTTAGAGGATTCGTGTCTGGTTCCTCCAATTGGAACTCCTACATATGATCTCTATGTGAAGCATGGTGTGGGTCCAATTAGCTACAATGACATCTGGGTAAAATACACGAAGAATGACGGTGTCCTACAGTGGCCCCGTTATGGTAGCTTCGAAACTGAGATTTTAGATAATCTCGAAGTGAAACTGTTCAAGAAGAAAGCCTGGCCGGCAATGTTTGACTCTTTCCGCATATGGTGCAAAGAAGCCAAACAGAAAGAAATTAAATTAGCGAAGAAGAATAAAAGAGAACGAGGTTTGTCAATGGTGCAAGCTGCTATAGCTTATAGGGATAATGAGGAAGAGCAAGAGAGCGAACAGATGCTAAGAGTTAGGAAGTTAGCGGTAGATAAGTGCTACCCAGTTTTGCCGCCTAAAGAGCAGGAAGAAAAGAAAGATCTTGCGAAAGATCCTTTAATGTCGCATCTATTGAGTTCGCCACCCCCTTATGCACAAAATGCTACGGCACCGCCACTACCAGTTGTAGATCCACAACCTCCAGTTATAGTGCCACCTGTGATTCCTCCACAGCCAGCTCCTTTTCCGTTGGCTACTGTTCCTTTGGCGCAGCCTCCTCAGGGGCCGCCAACTTTGCTTCCTTCTTCGTCTGCTACTCCTACGCCTACCTATAATACTCCGTCTGTTCCGACTTTGGATTCTTCTATTTTTGTTCCGTCTTCTCTTATTCTTTCACCTTCTCCTTCTGCTAGACAGAGTATGACTGCTGCTTTTTCTGGTTTCCTTTCTCCTTTGTTGGGACAATTGGGTATGTCTCCAGTTAGTGAGCGTAGACAATCACGTAGTCAGTTGCCTGACATAAACGAACGTACAGTTTTGGATCACTTGGCGCGTAAGTGGATTACGTACGCTTCTCAGTATGATCTTGAGGGTGTTATGGATGTTTTCCTTCAATGGGAAGCACCGAAGCAACGGTACGTTTTTGATACGATGTGTGGGTTCCTCCATGAACAATGGGTTGAAGAAGTAGGTAAAGCTCCTGAAGAGTTGTACCGAATACGTTCTGAGTTTGCTAAAGGGACCGTTGTGGGTCAGGGTGATGTTGAAAGAGCAGTTGCGACTATTTTGTCGTTTCGTAGTGACACTCCTCCTGAGCGATTGTTTGAGCCTGATTCGTCAGTTAGGAGAAAAGCGCGTCAATATCTGATGCGTGAGGTTCCTCCAGTTTGGAGACCTGCTGATGCAAATGCTCATCCACCTGTTGTTGCGCATTTCCAGCGAGTATGGGTACATGTTCCTTGGAAGCGTGTTGAAGTTTTGGCAACTAAGCAGTCTTTGCCTGATCCGCGCAAAAATCCAGCAGGATATTATAAAGAGCTCACTCAAACTGTGGGTTTGTGCATCATGAATTTAGCAGACATAGACATGTTTTTTGGAAATGTTGTCCCACAGCCTATTTGGAGTACGATTCAACATACTACTGATCATGATTACGAATTGGGTGATACATGGGTTAATATTAGTGCCGGGAATGATAGACAAGTATGAGGTGCTAAGCCTGAAGATCTCATTACTCAACTTCCTGGTAGGATTATTAATTATATGAAAACTTTAATGCCCGAAGTGCGTGTTAATTGGGACAAGTTGTCTGCTTGTAAGCAGAAGAAAGATGAGACGGTGTCCGACTTTTTCACGCGGTTTGAAGAGACATTTGTAGATCATAGTGGTCAGGATATGGCTACTGAGGGTGGCCAGAGATTGTTCGTCGACAAATTTGTGCATAATCTGCTTCCCGAGTTGTGCACTAGGCTGAAAGATTCCGAGAGTGCTTGGGCTGTTTCCACGTCAGCACAGATTTTAGCTACGGCCCAGTACTATGAAAATAGGCGCAAAGATGAGTTAGAGAAAGCAGATAAGAAGACTAAGGAATTGAAGACTAAAGTTCTTCTACAACAAGCTTATCCACCCCGTACTAATAATCAACGTGATTACCAGCAGAATCAGCAATATTTGAGAAACTCGCAAAGGAACGAGTTTTCTCAACAGCGTTTTCCGTATGGACCTAATCAGTGTGCGTATTGAAAAGAAGAGGGCCATTTTAAGAATAGTTGTCCGGTTTTGTTACAGCGTACGAATGGTGCTTCTGGTGTAAGAGGTCGAGGTGCTCAGCAAGCGCCTAGAGGTAGAGGTCGAGGACAGAACGTGCGTTCTTTGCCTCCACAGAACTCGATGAATAGTTTTGATCAGCAGCAAGGTTCATCTGGTAGGACAGCACAGTATTATATGGATGATTACTATGTTGAATGTGGGGAAGTGGATGGTAATGATTGTTAGGACAGCCATGGACAAAGAGAGGGAGTTGTTTCAGTTCCAGTAGATCAGAGTGGACCTTATGTTGAAATGATTGGATCAGGTGTGTCAGAGCCTTTTCTGTTAGACACTGGTGCTACAAAGAGTTCTATTATGCACTCTAAACTCCCTGGCGTACCTTTGTCTGGCTTTGAGAACGTCTCTGTAGGTTTTTCTGGCGGCCCGGTTACAAATCCGATTTCTGCTCCAATGTCTCTTTCTGTTGGACCTCGTAAGTTTGAAGCACCCCTCATTTTGACTACAGGTTGCGGTGAGAATTTGTTGGGATTGGATTTATTGAAGAGATTGTATGCGACATTGTATTGTTCTCCGTCAGGATTTCATCTTACGTTGGGTGAGAGAGTGATCTCTCCGATGTACATATCGAAAGATAGACTTCCACCTGAATTGTGTTCTTTACCTGATTCATTGTGGGCTATTGGTCCGAACGATGTAGGTCTTTTGGAGATTCCTCCATACGTTGTGACACTGAAGGCGAATGCTAAGTTACCGCGCATTCCACAGTACCGTATCTCGAGTGATGGTGAGAGAGCACTTTTAGCGATTATTTATGATTTGATCGAAAAGGGTGTGATTGAGGAAACGAGAGGTAATGTGTGCAATACTCCCGTTTTGCCTGTTTTGAAGTGAACTGATTCTTCACAACCTCCTGTATATAGGTTTGTGATCGATCTTCGCGAAGTGAACAAGATCGTTGTTCCGCAGTTTCCTGTCATACCTGATATTACTGCTTTGTTGACTCTGATTCCGGCTACAGCCACATGGTTTTCGGTGATTGACTTGAAGAATGCTTTCTTCAGTATCCCGATTGCCATGGAAAGTAGAGATATCTTTGGATTCTATTTAGGAGGACGAAGTTTCCGCTTTAAGCGCGCTCCTCAAGGCTATTGTGAGAGTCCATTGATCTATAGCCAAGCTTTGAAAACACAACTTGATTTCCTGGTTTTACCTGATGGTGCTGCCCTTATTCAATATGTTGACGATTTGCTAATCGCCACTGACAATGAAGAGATTTGTAGAGAAGCCACGTTGTTGTTGTTACGCCACTTGTCTGATTTTCATCACAAAGTTTCTCTCTCCAAGTTGCAATATTGTCGACAAGAAGTAACCTACTTAAGTCACCTCTTATCGAAGGAGGGAAGGAAATTGACCCCAGAGAGAATTCAAGCTATTGCGAAAATGAGTGTTCCTACAACACAGAGAGAAGTACGTGCGTTTTTGGGTATTACGTCGTACTGTAGACAGTGGATCCCTAATTTTTCTTTGTTAGCGAAGCCTTTGATAGCTCTTACTGTTAAGGATACTCCAAATCCTATTCCTAGGACTGACGATTGTCAGAAGAGCTTTTCCAAATTACGCAATGCGTTGTGTTCGGCTCCTGTGTTGGGTACTCCCGACTGCAGTAAGCCTTTCACATTGTATGTTCACGAGAGAGAGGGATGTGCATTATCAGTTTTGACTCAGCAATTTGGCGATAAGCAACGCCCATGTGCGTACTTTTCGTCGACTTTGGATCCGGTAGCGAGAGCGTTGCCGAGTTGCTTGAGAGCAACAGCAGCAGCGGCTGTTTCAATTCGACAGTCTGCTGGTTTGGTTATGGACAATACGTTAGTGGTAATGGTTCCACATGCAATGGATACCTTGTTGAACCGTACCAAGACACAGCACTTAACTAGTGCTTGGTTGTCAGGTTACGAGTTGACCTTGTTAGCGAGTCATGTGCATATTAAGAGATGCAACACGTTGAATCCAGCCACGTTGTTGCCGATTTCAGTTGAGACAGAAGATGATATTGAAGAACAACATGACTGCTTTCTGAGAACTGAAGAAGAAACGAAAGGGAGAATAGACCTTAGGGATACTCCTCTTCCAGAGTGTGATGGTACTTTGTGGGTTGATGGTTCGTGTTTTAAGCTGCCGAATGGTGATACGACTGCGGCATATGCTGTTACGACTTTGCATATGATTGTTGAAGCTGCACGTATCCCATATAATTCAGCGCAGGCAGCAGAGTTGATTGCATTAACCAGAGCATGTGTGTTGGCGAAAGGTAAACGAGTGAATGTGTATACTGACAGCCAATATGCGTTTGGTGTGGCTCATAGCTTTGGACGCTTGTGGCGTGAACGTGGGTTTTTGACTTCGTATGGAACAAAGATCCAGCATGGGCAATTGGTGAATGAACTCCTTGAATCACTTACTTTGCCATTACAAGTAGCGATTGTGAAATGCAGTGCCCATAAGAAAGTTACCGATGATGTTGGTCGCAGGAATGCGTTTGCCGATGAAGTTGCGAAAGAAACTGCGAGAAATGTGATGAGCCGAATGTATGTTGCAGGTCTGGCAAGATGGGTTCCAGAGAAGAGTATGTGTGAAGATACGATTGAGAGTGTGAAATCCATTCAAGCTGAAGCTACAGAGAAAGAGTTGAATGAATGGAGAGAAAGTAAGGGTAGATTGGACTCGAATGGTTGTTGGACTGATTTATCCGAGCATCAAAGATGGTTGTTGCCTGACGCATATGTGCTTCCAGTTGTTACAATGGCTCATGGGATGGCACATATCAGCGTGAAAGGGATTTGTAAGTTGTTGGCTCCGGTTTGGCAGGATGCGGGAATTCCGAAATGTGCAGAGAATTTGGTTAAGAACTGTATGGTGTGTTTGATGTACAATCCTGGTAAGGGAACTCCAAAACCAGCTGGTCATTTTGCTCCTCCTACGTATCCGTTCGAGGCTTTGCAGCTAGATTTCATCCACATGGAGAGGTGCAACAACCTGAAATATGTCTTGGTGGTTGTTTGCTCCTTTTCTAGATGGGTGGAAGTTTATCCTTTGAAGGACAATACTGCCTTGTCCACAGCGAAAGCCCTTATAAAAGAGTTTTTCCCTAGATTCGGATTGCCGAGAATTATCTGGAGTGACAATGGGAGTGAATTTGTGGGTCAAGTAATGAAGAGAGTATGTGAGGGTTTAGGAATCCGGCAGAAGTTTCATGCTGCAAATCACCCCCAATCAGCTGGTTTAGTTGAGTGCTATAACGGCACTCTTAAGTTAAAGTTAGCTAAAATCCAAGCGAGCACTGGTTTACAGTGGCCAGATGCTTTGCCTTTAGCGCTCCTGTCCACAAGAATGACTGTGCATTCGCGAATGGGTTTGAGTCCGTATGAGGTTGTGTTTGGTCGCCCGGCGAATATTTGGGGCGTACCAAGACCAACAAAGTTTAGCGACCTCGAGTATCCTGTGTTGCTTGATTACTTGCACAAACCGACGGCTAAACTGTGTGTTTTACACCAACAGGTGCATGAAAGTCTGCCACGAGCTTCTGAAGATCCAGGCCACGCTATTGAACCTGGATCGTGGGTCCTTGTTAAGAACTTTCAGCGGAGCAAGAACGAGCAGCCTCGCTGGACAGGTCCACACCTGGTCCTCCTGTCTACACGTTCTGCAGTTCGAGTGCAAGGCAAGAAACACTGGATCCACGGCGTACAATGCAAGCGGGTACCATTGCCCTTACCGTACGACCAGTGGGTCCAGGAGGGACTCCCAGACTCTGAATCAGACACTATGCCACGATTTTTGCCATTCAGCGATGCCCGTCTGATTGGTACAAACTCTGAGAAAGAAAGTGACGATATTTTGCAAGAAGCTGGGCCTCCTTTGAATCGATTGAACACTACTGAGCCTGAACTCTTGTTTCGAGATCAAAGATTGCCTGGAAAAGATCGCTATAATTTGCAACCAAGAGTCGTGGGACAAATAAACAAATAAATTAGATTTTTATGATTTTTCTGTTTGCAGGTTAACTCTCCACCGAGGATCTACTCATTTTTGTTTTTCGAACCGCCATCTAGGTTCAGCTGTAGGGTCGCGGTGCCAAGTCTTTGGAGTGCAAGCCTGAGACACTAGGTCGAAGGTTCTGGTTGGCCTAAGGGAGTTGCCCTGGGTTGACAGAGGCATTCCTTAGCATAGAACACCGTACCATTGCGAGCAGCATATTTAGTTAGGATGGATTTCTTCGAGTTGGAGAGACCTGTAAGGACAATGAACTTTAAGAATAAGATATGCAAGTTAATCACACAGAAAAGATGTTTAATACCATGTTTGTTTTTGCTATTGAGTTTAATGACATTTGTAATTGGTTATGTGACATTCTCTTTTAAAGTGACGTTTATTCCCACTTGCAACCTACACCTCCACCCACTTTTTCTTCTCATTCTTTTCACCCTTTGCCTGAACACGGGGTAGTTAGACGACTGGAATTTGCCAATAATTCCTTTATTCAACTTTTGCACCAACACCAGTTAGTGATGAACATAACAAATTGTTGGATTTGTGGTCTAATGCCCCATACGACCGATAAAGGTATTCCGTACTTGGTTTTGCCTTTTAGTTTAAATGGTTCTATTTGGGCTTACAGAACGATGTTTATCTATGCCCATAGTGTCTATCCCCTACGTTCACCGAAAGACAACCCGAAGACAACCTGTAGCAAGAGGCATAGTCGACATGGTTAAAGGGACTAATGCCGTTGAGACTATTCCGAAAGATGAGAAGCAACCATATAGTGGTTGGGACGTTAATGGATATGGAGTTAGTCTGAGTGTTAACCAGCGAGCAAAGAGTTCTCCACCGATTTGGATAGTGCCCCATCAGGGTCGCTATTGTCTGCAGGGTAATGGCAAGAATCCGAGAGCTCAGCTAGGGAATAGCGTTTGTACTGACACCTACGTATTTACGTCCCAGTCTTCCCCAGCATTTCTAGCCGCTAAGGGTACTTATTTTGTTTGCTACGACAAAGCATATACATGGTTGCCCCCTGATTTTTCGGGCACATGTTTTGTCTCCTTCCTGTTGCCTCCCACTTTTACAGCTGCGGCAGATTACCATAAGACGAGAGTTGCCAGAGGTGTTTTCAGTCAGGTAGACACTGCAGGGCAAGAGTTGGAAGATTTCTTTAAGGGTTTTCTGCCGTTCTGGAGACCGATGGCTAACAGCAGAAATATTCGCCAGTTGACGAGAGTGGTTGAGTCCACCATTGTCGAAACTGCCGGTGCCCTTAGTAACTTGACTGCTGAGCTCCAGTCGGATAGACTTATGACACTTCAGAATAGGGTTGCCCTTGATGTCATACTAGCAGACAGAGGTGGAGTATGTAAACTGATTCAATCGAGCTGCTGCGTTTTCATTCCAGACAACGCCCCTTCAGTCTTCCAGGCCATTTCCAAGCTACATAAGATCTCCGATTCTGTCCATTTGGATAAAGGAGATTGGTCATTGATGGGATGGTTATGGGGATTGATATCCACTAGGGGATGGAAGATTCTGATGGTCATTGGGATGGTCTTAGCTATCCTTTTCCTGTTCTGTCTTTGTGTACAGTGTGCTCCTGCTATTTGTGGCCTCTGTGCTACTTCGTGTGCAAGGAGACCTGTCCAGAGAGAGGTACTAAGTACGAGGATAATGCTCCAGCAACATATTGATGATCTGATGAATATAGATCCAGATTCAGACTGACATGAGTTTGGGTTTGTTGCCTATGTAAGGGCAAAAGGAGGGTCTGTAGTTCCGTAGTTTGAGGGTCTGTGGTTCGGTGGTTCCAAACCCGTTCAATAAAGGTCGTCGGAAATAGACGACTTTGGTATCAGCGGACCGCAAATTACGAGTGCGGTATGTACGAGTGTTTTCGCATTAATCGATCAAAGAGAACACTATGTATTTAGGGATTTCGTTTGAACCTGCGGGTTCCATTTTGTGTGCGGCAGCCATTTTTGGTGGTTGCCCTCACATAGGCCGATGACTACGGCCGAACGAGTCCTTGAGACACGTACACCTTAGCTGACTTCTGAATGACCTGGCCGAACTGACTCCCTTGCTCGAGGCTGACCTCGCTGAGCCAGTTCCTTGTTAAGCAGCTGGTCAGATAAAGATCAAGGAGCAGGACATGTCGAAGTTTATGGTACACTGCACCCACCTTTCTATCTTGCTTCCAATCTGTTTCTGCTCCTTCCTTTATGACATGATTACTGATTTGGGTTGAGGTTTTATGATGGGTTTGTCCGGCCTGATCGAACAGGATATTGGAATGTGCTTGGTCATTTCTGGTGGGCTGGACAACGGAAAAGGGGATTGTCGTCATGCGCTACTTTTAAAATCTCACATTTGTATTTGTATTTGTATGTGGATTTGTAGAGCGCGAATTGCTGCCCGGGGGCGTCCAAGCGCTAGGAACCAGCATAGGTGATTGGCGGAAGCAGGAGGGCTAGCTGAGAATTACTGTGGTGTCGCGATCGCTCTCGCCGCCACGGCGAGAAGAAAGAGATGTAAAATAGCGCGATCTCTCCAAACGGACTACATGTCCCAGAAGGCAAACCGGCTATGGAAGGCAGGAAAAAAGGCTGAGCCTACATAAGCTCCTCCCCTGCAGCAGGTAGTTGTTTGACCATTGTTTATTGTGGTTTTGGTATTGGCGGAAGGTGTTGTCCCCGCCGGATGTATACCCTAGAAACCCAGCGCAGACGAAGAGCCTGCGAGGTCAGAGGATTCAAGCCAATGCCGACGAAGAGACTGCGAGGGCAGCGGATTCAAGCCAGCGCAGACGAAGAGCCTGCGAGGTCAGAGGATTCAAGCCAACGCCGATGAAAAGCCTGCGAGGTCAGAGGATTCGAGAAGTTTTCCTGCTGCAGTCGCAAGTACACAAAAGAAGAACGGGCTCGTTCTTCTTTCCAATTCTTTTTTACTTTCTTGATATTATCCCGTGTGTTACGCGTTCTTTGTTCCTTTATCACACCAGAGATTCCCGACTTAGTAAGAAAGGGTTCTTACTTAATATACTTTTCTTTGAACCATTAGACATCTTGTTTGTTCCCAAGAATCATTGAGAGCAAAGCGCCCGCAAATAAAAAGCACTTTTCAGTATCAGAGAGTAGAAGAGTCTCACTGGAATATACTCTATTGAAGAAAGTGACGATAACTTTCTCATCACACATATCCGGTTTTCTCGGATTTAGGAACTGCACGATTACGCTTTACGACGATATAGCGTTACATCTGGTAAGTGTAGTAACCCGGGGCCAGGGGGGGATTGACATTAATCAGACAAGGTACTCATTCCTGCCCTTTGTCTCTCCATGCTGCAGTACGTCCCTCAACCGAGATCTTGTGGATAACTCAGACCAGACCCAGAAGGCAGTACCGCTAACTCCGACTCTTCTACACCTTATCACCTCACGCCTTCTCGCAATACACGCTCAGAAGGTGATTAATACATCACCACTGGGTGTTGTGTTTAGACAAGTCGAGGGGACTTTCATCCCATCGTTCCTGCTGGCCAGATACATAAGGTTAGTGGCGCGCGGCTGTTCTTGCGCTGCTTACAATCCCGACAGATTGTCAAGCCCAAGAATACTAACCAGCCCGGACGATGGATGCCGATGCTACCCTCGCTACCTTGTTGGAAAGTTTCTCGGAACTGCGACAGGAGGTCCTTACCTCTCCGTGCAGAGAACCAAACTTTATACCACGAGGTTTCCAAGATGTGCAAGGAGTTGTCTGACTTGGCACATAAGGAACCAGGGGTGAGACCTATACACAAACCGGCCACGTTGCCCCCACCTGCTTCATCCCGGTCAGGGGGTTATTTTTTGCCTTTGTCTACTCCCTCGGCAACCACGGATGCCTTACCCACTGTTCAGATAATCCAGAACACTGGGATACCTCTTGCTCCACCGGAGAGGTTTTACGGGGATCCTCGAAAATTTGAGACCTTCCTAAATCAGTGCCTTCTTCATTTCTTGTGTAAGCCCGCGGTCTTTCAGGATGAAGCGGCTAAAACGGCATTTATGATGTCCTACATGGGAGGGAATGCGTCAAGTTGGACCATACCCTTATTGGAACGTAACGACCCTGTGTTACATAACTTTCCCGATTTTTGTCTCGAGTTGAGAAAATTATTTGACAGAAAGTCTCACATGTTAACCCTTGACCGTGAAATAATGACATTGAGACAGGGTTCGCAAGATCTTTTGTCTTATATTACCACTTTCAATCGCCTATTAGTGGAAACAGACTGGCCAGTGGAAAAACGGATTTCCCTTTTTTATCAGGGTTTAAGAGGAGAATTGAGGGGCGGAGCTAGCCGGCGTCAATGGCGGACGCGTAAGAGCGAAGCTCCTCGCCGTCGCCCGCAATTATCCTGCTAATATCCTTCTCTGGCAGTGGACTCTGTGCAAGAACGGTGGGAATCGCTGCCCCTAGCCCCGACTGACCTCCGGTTAGACTTTGGGCGCGAACCGACACCGACAACCCTCATTTTGGCCGTCTTTCCTGTAGGCGCCGGACCAGGCCCGAAACCCCGGCCTTTCCTGAACAGAAGGCCGCATTGCGTCACCCAACGTGCGGCCGCGGCGAGCCACGCACTTCGGGGGCTGGCGAAGCCTGGTGGAGACCCGACTTCTTGGAGATCCGGACCCCTAGACCGGACACCGGAGGTACACTACAGGGCACTGGGGGCGACGGGCACCTCGGTGGCAGCGCCAGACCAACTGCAGAGCCGGGAGGGGACTGTGTAGCTGCCGCCATAGCCCCCTGGTTGTACGCTTACCCCCGGCCCCCGGACGACAGTGAATGCCACAACACAGGGGTGCAGAGCGTAGGCTGAGGAGCGTGCGGCCGTCTGAGTGTTGAGGCCCCCCCCACACATTGGTATACGACACCGCCCTAGGCTGTCACAGCCGCGCTGGAGGGTGAAGGGCCTGCTACTGCCATCCTGGCCTGGAGACACATGCGATTGGAACTGTGACCGGGCGGGGCCCTCATAATACCGCGCCTGAGCCACTGAACCCCTGAAAAGTGCCTGCCAACAACGGGGAAGCTCGCAAGGGGCACTGGGATCCAGAAGTGCCTGCATCCACGTGGGGTGCTACCCTCCCCCCGGGCGCCGGCGGTAGCGGCGAGCAGCGCTTTGCCTTGGGAACTGACGCAGACTACAAGAACCCAGTCCCCCCAGAAACAACTATGGGCAAGGGGGATAAAACGCAAACGAAATTGTCGTTCGACCAATTACGTCAAAAGGAGCCGGATCAGCAAGTTACCCAATCTCCAGGTAACGCTGGTGACCCAGGCGCCTCGCTATGTGCGGAGATAAAAGGGATACTCACGACTATGGAAAAGGGCCTGCAGGAAGGCATGTCTGCCATTGGTAACAAGATCGATGCGCTGTCCTAACGGATGGACCGTATGACTGAAAGGATAGACAAGCATGCGGAAAGGCTGGACATGGCGGAGCGCCGATTGACTGAGGCAGAGGAAGCGCAAACGGAGTGGGACGCCGACCGTAAGCAATTCGGACGACTGTTGCAGGTCATCCAAGAGAAATCAGAGGACTTGGAAGCGCATTCTTGGCGCTCCAACATTCGCGTTACAGGAGTGGCAGAGACGACCCAAACAGGCAAAATGGAACTATTCGTCGAGAAGCTCCTGAAAACGCTCCTGGGTGAAGACACCTTTTCGCCAATGTTCATAGTTGAACGTGCCATTCGCACTCTCGGACCACGGCCTCCTCCAGGCGCCAACCCCAGGCCGATCATTGCGAAATTACTAAATTTCAGGGACAGAGACGCAGCCCTCCGAGCAGCCCGTGAAAAAGGGAAACTACAGTTTGAGGGAATGGACATATCGCTGTACCCTGATTTCACGTCGAAAGTGCAGGAGGAGAGACGAAGATTTGTCCCGTACAAACAGCAACTCAGGGACCTTGGCCTGGACTACGCCATGCTATACCCAGCGAAGCTACGTATCAACAGGCAGGGACACTCGCATTTTTTCACCGACCCTAAAGAACTACAAAAATCCCTGAAGGTTTGGGCGAGAGAGCGCCGAGGGAATCCAGAGACCCGAACGGCGGAGCAGACCGGTAATAACGAACTTGAGGAGCAAGAATGAGGAGGAGGGGGGAATCTCCGGGACAATACAGAGACCCTACTTCCTGTGAACCCCCGCGGCCCCCCCTTGGGGTAGCGGACGATGCCCTCACCGAGCAGTCCAATGAAGTCGCTGGACTATTGCACGATGGACTGTGGGTGAGATTGACACACTGTGAGTTTGTACTACTGTGGGGTTGCACTTTCGCTATTGTAACTGCCTTACGTTGGAAATAGAGTCCAGGCGCTAATCTCGAGGGGGAAAAGTGACTCCAGGGGTCCAGGGGGAGGGGGTGGGGACCCTAAACTGTTGGTAGAATACCTTACTTAACAGTCACTGCTGATTTCTACTGGCGGGGCGATGGCGAAGGGGCAGACAATGGACATTGTACAGGAGTCCCGGTAGGAGAGGGGACAGCAAAGAACTAGTCTGGCTACCTCTGCCCCAGCGCTGTCAGCAGTTATGGCTCGGATTGGGCCTGGTTTGGGGAATTGTTGTGCGGTTTTGACAGGGGGAGGGGGGAAGGGACACAGGGAACTCGGTCACACCAGGTTGGGGTTGGTTGGCTGTGGGAGGCGGGGGGAATAGGAAGTTCCGGAATGGGGTATGTTTGGGGGGGGGGGGTTTCAGCGTGCTCCGAAGTGTTACATTCCAAAGGGGTGTTTGGCTGTTGCTGCGTGTACCAAATGACTGTCGCTATGGATAGCTGGTCGCTGTCCAAGGCGGAAGCCTTTTCGGGCTCCAGGGACGGTATGCAGTTGTTTGGGTGGCGAAGTGTCAAAATGGGTCCGCACATGATACATTTCCACACTGAGAATGACTGACCCACCACACGGGGACTTGATAAGTGACACCGAGACTCTTAAGGCTCTAACATGGAACGTGAGAGGGCTGAATGATTATCGTAAGCTCCGCAAGGTCCTGCACTACCTCCAAAGACATCACATAGACTTGGCCCTGCTACAGGAAACGCACCTACCCAACACCAGTAAGATGCTTGCACACAGGGGACTCCAGGGTAACTCCACATATGCGGGCTTCACCACTCATTCTAGGGGTGTTCTCACATGGGTCAACCCTAGATCCAAATTATGCTTCACACCAATAAGGGCTGATCCGGAAGGGAGGTTTGTGCTAAGTAGATGCACGGGCAAGGGGCAGAATTTTCTGGTCATGAACGTATACGGCCCGAATTACGGCTCTCCCGACTTTTACGCGGCAGTGGCAGGACACTGCGCGGAGTGGTCCTCAGATAGGATACTGTGGGGGGGAGACTTTAACTTTGTCTTTAACCCGGAGCTGGATAGATCGGCGGGCCCACCCAGACGCCCGGCGGCAGCGGCGCAGCAAATGCAAGCTGAAATGGTGAGACTGGGGCTGGTGGATGTTTGGAGGGAGAGACACCGGGATAGGGGGGGTTATACACACTACTCTGCGTATCACAATATTCACACCAGAATAGACTATTGGTTGTCCACACTCCCACTCCTGGTGACTGTGAAGGGCTGTAGGGTGCTCCCCCGCACACTGTCAGACCACTCCCCTATATTGTTGGTACTTAACACCCCCAGGCAGAGGATACCCCCATTCACGTGGCGCTTTCCACCATATTCACTACTGGATGAGACATTTAGGGCCGAACTAGGAGAGGAAATAGATATGTTCTTTGCCACTAATGTTGGCTCAGTGGACAGCTTCGGGACGGTGTGGGAGACCTTTAAGGTCTACATCAGGGGGGTGGCCATGGCTAAACATTCCAGCGTCCTGAAGGCCATCAGACACAGACTGACACACCTTGAGGGGCAAATAGCGGAGCGGGAACGGCAACACCTAGCGGGCTCGGCCCCCACAGAGGATGGGACCCTGCAGGAGCTCCTGAAAGAGTTCCACGAGGAGGCAGACAGGGAGGTCCGTCACCTAGGCAAATATGCGACGGCGCGCACATATGGTGAGGGGGAACGACCTGGCTCACTCCTTGCAAGGATAATGAAAGGCGCCAGGAGAAGGCAGGTAGTCATAGAACTGCAATCGGCTAGGGGAGCTTTGCTAACAGCGGAGGAGGACATTCTCACTGAATTCAAGGACTTTTACGCGGAGCTCTACACTAATAAGATTTCCGGGGTGGAGGATCAAATTGATAACAACCTAAGCTATATCAACATGCCGTTCCTCGAGAACTGGCAGAGGGACTTCCTGATGTCCCCCATACTGCGGGAGGAGATCTCAGACGCGCTGGATGGCATGAGGTCCGGGAGTGCCCCCGGGGCGGACAGTTTAACTGTGACCTTCTACAAGGCGTACAAAGATAAGCTATTGCCGTACCTCTCGACCCTCTTTGATGAAATTTGCGAGGAAGGCGCCATGCCGCCCTCTATGAGAGAGGCAATAATTGTCACTATATTGAAACCGGGTAAACCGCATGACCTCCCAGGCTCATACCGCCCGCTGTCCCTTCTAAACGTGGACGCCAAGCTCTACGCTAAGGTGCTGGCGGCCAGGCTGGCACTTGTGGCCCCTGAGTTGGTGGACCCAGAACAGGCAGGTTTTATACCGGCACGTAATCTCACATACAACACACGCACTGTGATGGGGACCATACAGCACACCAGGCAGGACGCCAAAGCCATCGCGGTCTTCTTGAACATGGAGAAGGTGTTCGACTCCGTAGAGTGTCCGTTCATGCGCAGAGTCCTTAAGAAGTTGGGCTTGGGAGACCTCTTCCTCCAACTCTTGGGCGCGCTCTATTATAAACCCACTGCGCGAGTCCGACTGGGCGATACAGTCTCGGACCCGTTTGTCATCAGCAGAGGCACGAGACAGGGATGCCCCCTCTCACCGCTGCTTTATGCTCTGGTGGCGGAACCTTTGGCCTGCGCGATTCGAGAGTACCACTCTTATGAAGATATCAATTACCCCACCTACAATATTGGAATATCCACGTACGCAGACAACACTTTGCTGTATATCAGAGACCCGGTAAATAATCTCTCCTCGGTTTTGAGGGAAGTTGTACGTTTTGGAGCACTCTCAGGGTTGAAAGTCAACTGGCCCAAATCAGTGGCGTTCCCCCTGACCCCGTCACTGAACCTTTCGAGATGGAATACCCACTCCAATGGTCCACAGAACCGATTCGTTATCTGGGCATAATGCTCCATACGGACCCCGAAATTATGCTCAGAGAAAACTACGGAGTTGCCTATAACAAACTGGCAGACGATGTTGAACTCTGGATTAAGCTGCTATTGTCGTTGATGGGACGCATTGCCATGATGAAAATGGTAGTCCTTCCGAGGTTTCTGTTTCTCTTTAATAACATTCCGATTGTCCTCTCTAAGGCCTTCTTCACCACTGTTGAAAAACTTCTCATACGACTGGCCTGGGCCGGAAAGCAACCTAGAGTGCAGTGGAAGGTCCTTAAGCTACCATATGAGCAAGGGGGTCTGGCTGCGCCCGATATGGAGCGCTATTATAGAATCGCGCAGGCCTCCCACCTACACACTTGGATACATGGTAATCAGGACGTCCCGCACGTGATACTGGAGAGGCTGTTTGCGGATCCGACCCCACTCCCAGCGACAATCTGTGGTCCTAGGAACTGTAGAGTGGGAACCTTGGACTCCCTGCTGTCTACTAACCATAGTTAGTATGCGGTCGGGTGAGGAAGCACCAGGTAGTACCGAGCGGGTTCGCCGATAGGAACAATGTTTCCACGAGGCGTTCCTGCCCTTGCCTAAGACCATGGGGTGTAATCATACACTCTTTTATAAATCGAAGTGAAAATACAAAACGTATGTACAACAACACGCATGTTTTATTGACAACAGCGTTCATTGTAAATAAATAGTTTTTAGCAACACTTTTTCATTTGAAAACAGGAGTGGCAATACAGGGCTGGACCCTGTATGGTCCTGAAGAAAAGCTTGGGGGAGCTTGAAACATGTTGACCTTGACACTGATCTAGCTCAGTAAAAGTTGGAATACAGTGTTACCCCTTTTTAATTTTTATACCACACTAGGAGCAAAATAAATTGTTGAGGCCCACTAGCACGGTATTTTTAATTCCACAACCACTCCACCATCACCACACTTGCACCACACATAGTCATCTCACAAAACCAGTGCTCCAGCGTAGTCGCCTTGTCGCAGCACGCCCCTTTTCGTAGAGAACTGGGATGGCCCCAATGATGAAGCATGTCACCGTGGGGCAACCCCGGTGAGTGAGGGGACTCTAGAAAGAAATTTTTCTTTCTTACATACTTTTGGTACACACTGACTGAGTAAGCAGTGACCATACAAACACCTACCAGGTCTCTGAACCCTTGACATAGGGTTCCTGTATTTCGTACTAACCATGCCTGGCACTCCATACTACAGAGACAAGACAAAGAGCTGATGTACTCACCGAATATGCCGGTGCATTGGGCGCTATGGCTCCCCACTTTGGCGGAACCAGGAGTCTGCAGGGCCCTCCGCGAACTGGGCGCCCACACTCTGGGAGATCTGTTCGAACATGGAAAAGTCAAGACGTGGGACCAGTTGACTCGAGGGAGGGAGCGGCCCTCGTTACTTCAGCGTTTCCAGTATCATAGGGTACGGAGTGCACTTCTTGGATTGCTAGGCCCCGACATGGAGGAACCCCCCGGGATACCAGAACTAGCATATGTTATAGCCACCGAGACACCGCAAAAGCTTATATCTAAGCTCTATAAGATAGGACACGAACATACGGCGCTACAATACACGAGGGCGCGTTTGGCCTGGCAGACCGACCTGAATGCCCAGATAGACAACAGTATGTGGGCATACTGCTGTGCGGCCTCCAGACGGATCTCGCTGAACGGGCGACACCGCTTGGTCCATTTAAAATTTTTGCAGCGAGTGTATCACACGCCGTAGAGGCTACACAGGTACGGTCTCCGCCACACGCCGCACTGTGAGAGATGCCAGGCCCCAGTTGCGGATTTCTTGCATTTGGCGTGGACGTGCCCGGGGGTGCAGAGATTCTGGTGCAAGGTGTTCGCTGAAATGAGCATTATCGTGGAAATGGAATTGGCTATGGACCCGGCCCTCGCCCTGCTAGGCTTTGCGAGAAAGGTTCCTGTGCCTGTGAGAAAAATAGTAAGCATGGGCATGCTCCTCGCCAAACGAGTTGTGGCGATGTGTTGGATGAGGGGCCCATTACCCACGCTGAAACGGTGGTCCAACGACTTGCTGTTCTGTAATACACAAGCGGAGCTCTACAGTGAGCTGCTCCCACCCCGAAGTCGACCCAAGAACTTCTGGGGACTATACCAGACCTACTTAACCTCCAGGGAAGTCGATGACGACCTCACAGCAGGGGAGAGGGAGGAACAGGGGAGCATCCCGGACTTGGATACTGGTGGAGTCAGCCAGGGTAGCGACTACACAGCCGCGCGACAGGAACCTGAGGATTCACAGCATGCCTGGGAGTGAGGAAATAGGAGGTGTTCCTTGGGGCTATCGGACGAGTCACGCAGTACAGGCCACATCGCACCAATAGTTTACACACTACCACGCGCAAGGAGCAGCAACCGGGGAGTTGTTGGGGCGGGATGGAAGTTTTGGGGAGGGGGGTGGGGCGGGAGAAAATGTTAAAAATGTACTGATCTGTTCACGCATGCACAGAGCAAAGCGCATCTACCAACAGTGACATTTTGCCTGAGAGGTTCCGTCTCTAGCTGGATATAAGCTTTATGTGATACTTGGTTTTCTCGTTTTGGGCATGATTAACTAACAAGATACTTTGGAATAACGCCGGCCCGAGATGGGATGTAGGCAAGTGGCTATGTGTGCTTTGTAATTTGCTACTTTGAAAAATAAAATAATAAAAAAAATATATAACATTAAAAAAAAGAGGAGAATTGAAGGACGTGTTAGCCCAAGTGGTACAATTACCGACAACGGTATCAGAACTTATTGATCTGACCGTCCAGTTAGATCACCGTTTGCTAGAAAGAAAAGGAGAAAGACCCAGAGGAGAAAATTGAGTCTACCATCCTCTGACCCGACCTAGAACAGGAGGAGATGAAAAAACTAAGGTACCAGAAGAGTCGGAACCTATGCAGATAGGAGGGATTAGAGGCCCCCTTACCCCAGAAGAAAAGGATAAACGGAGACGTCTTAAGCTTTGTCTTTATTGTGGGAAAGGAGGACATTTCATCAAGGAATGCCGAGCCCGGAACTACGTTCCAGGACGCGTTACCCTTCCTCGAGTCCAAGCTACGATGAAGAACGCAGAACAGTCGGAAAACTGAAGATCTCAAATCAGACGGAGGTCTCTGACTTGAGATGCCAGCATTCCATGATCTCCCCCATTCTTGCTAACACCCTTCATCCCGCAGTGGCCCACATGAACGTGAGTGTGTCTCTCTGGATTTCTTCTCGAGGCAAACTACAGATCGATACCCTCCTTGACTCTGGGGCCACTGGTAATTACATCGACCAAGACTTTGCGTTACGGATGGGCATCCCTTGCGAAAAGAAGCTTCGACCCGAAACAGTAAAGGCAGTGGACGGCACAGTCCTTTCATCAGGCCCGGTGGTATATAACACCCTTTCACTGTTGATGGAGTTCGGGGTGGACCATCAAGAACATATACAATTCGACCTGATTGACGCCCCGCAATTTCGTCTCATCCTGGGTATGCCATGGCTTACCCTACACGATCCTTTTGTGAGTTGGTCATCCCGTACAGTCAATATGACCTCTCTCTATTGTAAGGAACATTGTACGAATCATGAACTCCTTCCTTCACTCACTGAACCCTCACCTGCCACCTATTTGGCGAATGCCTGCACCCTTGAGAAGTTCTGTTGTGCCACAGCGCTTCCCGTTGAATACCAGGAGTATAAGGCCTTGTTTGACAAACAAAAGGCAGCCCATTTACCACCCCATAGGGTCTATGACTGCCGTGTTGACCTGGTACCGGGGGCGGATATCCCCTGCAGCAGGGTGTATGCTCTGACGGAAAAGGAAACCCAATATTTGAAAACATATATTGAGGACAACTTGGCAACCGGGTTTATCAGACACTCAACCTCCCCAGCTTCCTCGCCGATGTTTTTCATTGCCAAGAAGGACTGTGATGAGCGAAGCCCCTGCATAGATTACCGCGCCATTAACAAGGTGACGATAAAAAAACGTTATCCCCTGCCCCTGATTCCAGTCCTGATGGATCAATTGAAGGGAGCACGCTATTTCACGAAGCTCGATCTTCGGGGAGCATACCACCTTGTTCGAGTGCAAAGAGGAGACGAGTGGAAGACGGCGTTCAGGACCAAATTTGGTCTATTCGAATATCGGGTAATGCCCTTTGGTCTCTGCAACGCCCCCGCCGCTTTTCAATTCTTCATGGACGAGGTGCTAAGAGGGTGTTTGGAGTCCTACTGCGTGGTCTACATCGACGATATTTTGATTTATTCGTCAACTATGTCAGAGCATATATTCCATTTTAAGACTGTGTTGAGGAAGCTACAACAAAATTTGTTGTACGCTAAGCTGGAAAAGTGCCTTTTCCAAGTTCAGGAAGTCACCTTCTTGGGGTAGATTATAGACGCCCAAGGGTTCAGGATGGACATGAGCAAGGTTGAGGCGATCCTTAACTGGAAGACTCCGCAGAATGTTAAGGCTGTGCAAAGTTTTCTTGGCTTCGCCAACTATTATCGGCGCTTTATTCGGGACTTTTCTAAAACCATCCACCCAATCACAGCCCTCTTACGAAAGAACGGACCGTTTGTATGGGGAACAGAAGCAGAAGTATCCTTTCAACTTCTTAAGGACAGGTTTACCCAGGCCCCGATTCTCAGACATCCAGATCCTCAACTGCCATTTATCCTAGAGACTGACACCTCCCAATTCGCCCTCGGAAGGATCTTATCCCAAAGGCATCCCACCACGGGGCAGCTGCACCCGGTGGCCTACTATTCGAGGAAACTTACACCCTGTGAGACAAACTACACCATCACAGATAAAGAACTCCTTGCCATTAAAAGAGCGTGTGAAGAGTGGCGGCATTATCTCCTAGGTGCTTTGCACACTGTTGAAATTATCACGGATCATCGGAACCTGTTGTTCCTCAAAATGGCTAAAGCCTTGACACCGCGACAGCTTAGATGGATCTTGTTTTTCTCCGACTTTGATTTCATAATCAAATACAGGCCTGGGTCACGAAATGGAAAAGCGGACGCCTTATCCCGTCTAGGAGAAGAAGAGACGGTGGAACCTGAGGAACCCCCCTATATCCTTCAAGAAGCTGAATGTTCCACAACATCGATTGCCCTGGTCACGTCTGACGACTTTTTGGAAGATGTAAAAGTGGCACTAACTGATATTGATATCGCCTCTTGGATACAAGAGGCGCCAGAACACCGACATACGGAAAACGACCTAGCATACCATTTTCATGCGTTGTATATACCCCAGGTTGCGTTGCAACAACAGGTGTTGATGTGGGCGCATGATTCTGTATTAAGCGGACACATGGGCATATACAAAACCACAGCAATCGTGGAACGTTCCTTTTGGTGGAAGGATGTACGAGCTGATGTAAAGGAATATGTAAAGAACTGTGCGATTTGTGCCCAGGGCAAATCTGTCCATACTAAACCAACAGGCTTACTCCATCCATTACCCATTCCTCCTAAACCTTGGCATACATTATCCATGGATTTTATTGTAGAGATGCCTCCCTGCGTCAATCAGACGGTCATCTTGGTGATAGTAGACCATCTCACGAAGATGGGTCATTTTATTTCTTTGCCGGGTCTACCTACGTCTGTGGAGTTAGCTAAGGTATTCCTCCAGCACATTGTGCGGGCGCATGGATTGCCGAGTGTGCTGATAACTGATCGCGGAACGCAATTCACATCCCATTTTTGGAAGGCTCTCTGTGCCATCTTACAAATTGACGCAAGATTATCATCTAGCTACCATCCCCAGACTGATGGTAAAACCGAACGTCTGAATCAGACACTGGAACAATACCTCCGCTGTTTTACCATGCAGAATGCCACGGATTGGACCACCCTTTTGTGGATGGCGGAGTTCGCCTATAACAATGCAGTACATACCACTTTGGGGTGTTCTCCCTTCTTCTGCCTCTACGGTTTCCATCCGAACATGCTTCCGTTCGACTGGCCTGCGGAATCCTTGGTTCCTACCATACATGAACATCATGCTCATTTGAGGGCCATCCTAATCGATGTTCAGAACTGTTTGGAGACTGCACAAGCTGCTCATAAACTTTTTGCTGACAGGAAGAGGTCCGAGGAGCCGGCTTATAAGGTGGGAGACAAGGTGTGGCTTTCCACACGTAACATACATCTGAAAGGGGTAAATAAACTTAAGCCTAAGTTTATCGGTCCTTATGGGATCTGTGAAGTAGTGAATCCTGTGGCCATGAAACTGTCCCTGCCTGTTTCTTGGTCTATCCATCCGGTGTTCCATGTCTCCCTCCTCCGGCCCTGTCCGCCGAGTATGCGGTTGCCGGAGCGTCCCCAAGCTCTGGAGGTGGAAGGCCAGGAGGAATATGAGGTGCAGCGAGTTCTGGATTCTCGTTTGGTGCGTGGCAGGGTCTAGTATCTGGTCGATTGGAAAGGGTACGGGCCCGAGGATAGGACATGGGAACCTGTGGACCATTTGCATTGCCCGGATCTGGTCGCTGAATTCCACGAGCGTTTTCCTGGTAAGCCGGGTCGACCGCCGGGACGGCTGTCCTCGAGAGGGGGTTCTGTCGCGATCGCTCTCGCCGCCACGGCGAGAAGAAAGAGATGTAGAATAGCGCGATCTCTCCAAACGGACTACATGTCCCAGAAGGCAAAGCGGCTATGGAAGGCAGGAAAAAAGGCTGAGCCTATATAAGCTCCTCCCGTGCAGCAGGTAGTTGCTTGACAATTGTTTATTGTGGTTTTGGTATTGGCGGAAGGTGTTGTCCCCGCCGGATGTATACCCTAGAAACCCAGCGCAGACAAAGAGCCTGCGTGGTCAGAGGATTCAAGCCAACGCCGACGAAGAGCCTGCGAGGTCAGCGGATTCAAGCCAGCGCAGACGAAGAGCCTGCGAGGTCAGAGGATTCAAGCCAACGCCGATGAAAAGCCTGCGAGGTCAGAGGATTCGAGAAGTTTTCCTGCTGCAGTCGCAAGTACACAGAAGAAGAACGGGCTCGTTCTTCTTTCCAATTCTTTTTTACTTTCTTAATATTATCCCGCGTGTTACGCGTTCTTTGTTCCTTTATCACACCAGAGATTCCCGACTTAGTAAGAAAGGGTTCTTACTTAATATACTTTTCTTTAAACCATTAGACATCTTGTTTATTCCCAAGAATCATTGAGAGCAAAGCGCCCGCAAATAAAAAGCACTTTTCAGTATCGGAGGGTAGAAGAGTCTCACTGGAATATACTCTATTGAAGAAAGTGACGATAACTTTCTCATCACACATATCCGGTTTTCTCGGATTTAGGAACTGCACGATTACGCTTTACGACAATATAGCGTTACATCTGGTAAGTGTAGTAACCCGGGGCCAGGGGGGGATTGACATTAATCAGACAAGGTACTCATTCCTGCCCTTTGTCTCTCCACGCTGCAGTACGTCCCTCAACCGAGATCTCGTGGATAACTCAGACCAGACCCAGAAGGCAGTACCGCTAACCTCGACTCTTCTACACCTTATCACCTCACGGCTTCTCGCAATACACGCTCAGAAGCCGATTAATACATCACCACTGGGTGTTGTGTTTAGACAAGTCGAGGGGACTTTCATCCCATCGTTCCTGCTGGCCAGATACATAAGGTTAGTGGCGCGCGGCTGTTCTTGCGCTGCTTACAATCCCGACATGTGGGGAGTTGAAGAGGAATGTTTTGAGCTGTTTCCGGAATGAGGAGAGATTGGTGTTGGCTCTCAGATTAAGGGGTAGGGCATTCCACGTCCTGGAAGCATTATTGGTGAAGGTCCTACCACCTGATCTGGCCTTTTTGATTCTGGGTGCTGTGGCCATAAAGGCCTGGTTTGAGCGGAGGTTTCTGCTTGGTTGGTTATGGGAGACTAGGTTGCGGGTGATCAGAGGACCTGTGTCCCAGAAAGTCTGGTGGGCGATACACATGGCTTTGAAGTGGATTCTTTGGCGTACTGGCAACCAGTGTAGGCTGATCAAACCAGCTCTAACTGATTGTCGACGAGGGAGCTGAAGTAGTGTGCGAGCTGCACAATTCTGCACTGTTTAAAGTCTCTGCAGTGTATAATCTGGGGCAGCAAGGTAGAGGGCGTTGTTAAAGTCCAGGCGGGACTGGATCAGACCCTGGATGGCTACCTGCTTAGCTTCCATGGGTAAAAGATGAACATTGTCTGGACATTGTCATTGGCCAGTTTGTGTGTAAGCAATGCTAGTTTGGAATGTTGCCTGAGGCCTGATTTTTGGCATAAAAGAACATGCTCCGCTCATTGAAATTGTGCAGTCTCTAGCGAACTACCTGTGTGTGCTTCGTAGACCTCTGTTCCTGGTTGCAGCCAATAAACTTGGTCTTTGACGTCATCAAGAAACGTCCCGTGTCTCTGTTTGCCGAGGCAGGGGAACTCGAAGGCATCGGGCGTTTTTCCTGACGCCGCTAGGTTCTAAAACCTGGTCCTTCAGGTGTCTTCTTTTGGCTTCGAAGACGTCACCCCATTGTGCGTCCAGTCCGGCCTTTTCCTCCTGATGGGCGCGAGCTGATTGTCTGGTGGTGTAAGGTTCTCCATCGGCGTCCTGTAACAGAGACCAGGACCAAGAGTTACCCGGGTTTCTGATTGCCGGTTCTCTGTCCCACGTGAACCCCTCTATACTCGTGAGTAAAGGATTATCCCTAACAGGTCCATTCTGACAGTCCTGAAGGCTGATTTCCACTCCTACACACGGCCTTTCACATATTCCATCTCTTGAAATGCAGGGTAGGCATTTGTCCGCAGTGAGGCTTGCTCGGGTAGAGGTACCTTCTGCGGCCTGGCACATGCTGAGGGTGCCCGCAGATTCATTGTGGCCAACGAGAGCTGGCTTGCAACCTAGGCCCCATATGCCTACAATGGTTAGAAGCAGATGACCTGGGGTCAGGATTTGCAAGAGCCTGGACCATGCCACATAGGAGCGGCTACTCAGACTGGGGGAGGTCATCAGAAATGTTCACTCACTGGGTTTGTGTAGAAGCTTGTCATGAGGTAGAGAAGAAAACAGGAGACAGTGTGGAAGTTGATAGATGTGGCGAAAAGGCAACAGACGTCAAGAAAAACAGAAGTTTGGAAGGCAGTAGAGCAGGATAGAAAGAGGATGGGAGGAAGAGTGGGAAACTAAGGAGAAGTGATATAGAGGAGGGTAATAAAAGAGGGACATATGTAGGTGAGAATCGGAAATGAAGTAGAGAGAGAAGAAAGGCAGGCAAGTCACAACCTTAGAAAATGGACAAAGGATGTAGGAAAGATAGAATGAAAGTAAAGATGGGAGAGTAGAGAAAAGGAGACACGATAAGAACGGGTCTGAAAAGTAAACAAGCGTTGGAAATGCAATAGGGCTCGCATTAGGAAAGTTTGAGCTATTGGTCTTATGAATTTTTTTATTTTATTTATGTGTTATTTTTTCAAATAGTTAAATTAATAGCTTTGTCATCTACAATGGCAATAGTTATAACTTTTCGCAAATGTGATACCTATAGCATTTGTAATGCAACATGTTTTGTACTTACATGACTTAGATGTATTGATATTACAAATAACAATGCTTTTAATTTTTTTAAATAATTAATACTTAAATAATTTATTTAATTTGTAATGACAATAGCTTACATTTTTGTAAGTAACTTTTGTGAAGATTATGTTCAGTGTTTTTTATTGTGACGAAAATCCAAGAACAGAAGTGAAATATTAACATCTTTTTGTGATTTGTAATAAAGCGTGAAAGCTTGAAAACAGCTTGAAACATTGAAAGAACATATTTGAACCAGTGATGCTGTGGTGGTGCTGAGTGGTGCTGTTGTTGCGCTGAGTGATGCTGTGGTTGCGCTGAGTGATGCTGTGGTTCCGTTGAATGATGCTGTGGTTGCGCTGAGTGATGCTGGGGTGGCACTGAGTGATGCTGGGGTGGCACTGAGTGATGCTGGGGTTGCGCTGAGTGATAATGTGGTGGTACTGAGTGATAATGTGGTGGTGCTGAGTGATGCTGGGGTGATGCTGAGTGATGATGTGTTGATGGTGAGTGGTGCTGAGTGGTGCTGTGGTGGTGCTGAGTGGTGCTGTGGTGGTTCTGTGGTGGCGCTGAGTGGTGCTGTGGTGGTGCTGAGTGGTGCTGTTGTGGTGCTGAGTGGTGCTGTGGTGGTACTGAGTGATGCTGTGGTGGTGCTGAGTGATGCTGTGGTTGTGCTGAGTGGTGCTGTGGTGGTGCTGAGTGGGAGATGGGGAGAGGGAGAAAAGGAGAGGGTAAAGAGAGGGAGAGAGGAGAGAGAGGGGGAGAGAGGAGAGAGAGGAGAGAGAGGAGAGAGAGGGGGAGAGAGGAGAGAGGAGAGAGAGAGGGGGAGAGAGGAGAGAGAGACGGTGACGGGGAGAGAGGAGAGGGAAGAGAGGGAAAGGGAGAGAGGGAGGGGGAAGTGAGGGAAAGGGAGAGAGGGAAAGGGAGAGAGGGTAGAGGGAGAGAGGGAGGGTAAGAAGAGAGGGGGAGGATGAGAGCGTAGGACGGAGGGGAGAGAAAGGGGATGGAGAGAGAGAGGAGAGCAGGCAGAGGGGGAGATGGGGAGAGGGAGAAAAAGGAGAGTAGGGGGAAGGTAAAGAGAGGGAGAGAGGAGAGAGAGGGGGAGAGAGGAGAGAGGAGAGAGGGAGGGGGTGAGAGAGGAGAGAGGAGAGAGGAGAGAGGAGAGAGGAGAGAGTGAGAGGGAAGTGAGGGAAAGGGAGAGAGGTATAGTGGCCTGGCTACGGGTGTACCGAGAGCCACCAGAGATGGTAAGCTTTTCCACGAGTTAACGGGTGATAGTCATGATGATTTTATAAATGATGCAGCTGGTTTTGAATATTGTGTGGGCTGGCAAGGCGAGTTCATGTAGTTCCAGCAGTATAGGGGGGGGGGGGTTCTGCCCTAGTCCCTAGATGAGACATGTTGCAGCACGTAAGGTGCCTTTAAGGGGTGTCGGTGTGGAGTCTTGTAAGCATTACCACCATCCTGGGCTGTATAAGTGTCCGCACTATAAATGTTAGAGTACGAAAATGGTGACTGAACCCAGGTGCGCGGCTGCAGAGGAGAAATGTCCCTGTACTTCAACATAGAGATGGGAAGTAATCAAAGAAACTCGTTTTTCCTCTTAAAATCCTGACAACAACAGGGTGTGATTGAGCAAGACATTTTAAAACGTTGAGAACAATCAAGCAGTTGGCAAAAGAGTCTTGGTCGAAAACAATTTGCAATTTCTGTAGCTATTGAGGAAAAAAATCCGAAAGTCAGGGGACATGTGAAGTCCACACAGAGACATCCAAGGCGCATCAAAACTAAAGCGACAATTTGGAGACCAACTGCCCTGATTGCATATATTAAAAACAAAACGCCCATCCACATATTAAAAAATATGATCTTTAGCACTCCAGAATGATTAGCAAGAAACCATCACACCCACAAACAGAGTTCCCAAATGCAGAAACACAAATGCTCCACAGCCACAAAAACGGACTCTGAAACAATGCAGACACAATACTTCAAAAAGACAAACAAAAAAGGAAACCAGCACGTAACGCTTCCTATAGAACTGAATCGAATCGCACCTGCACAAGCTTTCCAGCACACGCCACGGTAAGGGCAAGCCAGGCTCACAAGCGCCAAGTGCTACGGACTTCCTGTTTGACACATTCAAGACGATTCAAAGCAACATGAATTACTGCATGAAACCTCAACGAAAGACATTATTTGCCGCAAATCACGGATTCAGTCTTGTTCGGCTGAGCCCTTGATCAGAGATTTTTCAGTTTCAAGAGGACAGGATTTCTTTCCCACAGACTGGAATAAATCAAACCTGTTCTTTTTTTTAACTCAGAGCTATTTCTGTTCTTTTTTTTAACTTTGTTTATATCAGATTATCCAAGTAATGTTATTATTTCTTCCGCAAAGTGTTTATAGGCGCAGAATGGAATTTAATAACAAGTTAAAAAAAAAACAGGCATCAGAGAGCATAAAAGGAGACACGGCCTGGCGGCCGTGAAATTGAAAGTAAAGGCCGGCCGTGAATAATTAGGGGATGAGAAACGCGCTGGATAAAAGGAGCCACGGCCTGGCGGCCGTGAAACTGAAAGTACGGCCGGCCGGCCGGCCGTGAATAATTAGGGGATGAGAAATGTGCTGGGAGGAAAAATGCAGAGCGCACGCTGAGAAGCTTGTGGGAGGGAGGCTGGGCTGCCTTTGATGTGGTAATGCGAGGCAGGCAGGCAGGCAGCTGGTGGCATTGTGCACACGCTTTTTAGGGCTTGCGCTTGCGCAATGACCTAAAAAGCGCACATGTACTGCATGGAATCGCCAGTGGTTGAACTCTGGATAAGCCACTATAGAGCTTTGCCAGCTATGCGCAAGCGCATCAGCAGGCGAGCCCTAAAAAGGAAGGAAGGTCGACACAAACAAACTAAAGGTGATAGGTAACAAGAGGGGAGGGAAACGGGTTGAAAAGGACAAATAGAATACTGTCATAGCAACACCAGACACACTAGGTCACTAGGTCAATGGGTTAATCTAGGGAACGAAATGTATTAGTACAGTAGTTAAGTCACTCAATTGACTTGTTGGAGTGTGGTTTTACTCTGTTTAGTTTTATTTTGTCACATAATACACATCACATGCTGGTTGGTCTTTTCCTCCTCTCTCCTCTCCAAGAAGAAGCGCCTTTGGGGGTTCTGGATCAGTCATAAACAATGACTTCTCCTTTAACCTACACTTTCCCACTCAGCACAGAATGTAGTACACAAAGCACCTTTATTGCCGCACATGAAGGAAAGAAATTAAAGGGAACATTGGTTACTGTGTTGGTGGTAAAAATACTTTATATATTGTTTCTGAGATAAGCATGACTGCTCATGCCAGGCCACTAAGGGGGTGAGCAGGGGTTGTCTGGATGTGTAACTCCCTTCCCCCGATTCAAAGGAAGGGTCCCTACTTGGACAGGGGGCAAGCCACTGCCATCTAGAGACCCCCACTTCTAAAACTGATGGTACAGCACCTTCCATTCATAGTTTAAGCTGTCTATTACCTCTTTGTTGAGAAATGCTTTTGGAAAAACAAGTTTCTATTCCTCAGTTTAAAAGAATGCACGCATGCTGCTCTGTGAGTCATAAGTACTAATAGCAAGACTCGATCTGTAATAATCCTAATACAATGTCCTTATTTTTATAAAATGTATTGCATTGCTCTGATCGAACATCAAGCTATTATCATCTGAACCAAACCCCCCATCACTGCAAAGTAGTTCCTTTGTGCATTATTTTCTGTCACTCAATTGACTTGTTGGAGTGTGGTTTTACTCTGTTTAGTTTTATTTTGTCACATAATACACATCACATGCTGGTTGGTCTTTTCCTCCTCTCTCCTCTCAAAGTAGAAGGATCTTTGGGGGTTCTGGATCAGTCATAAACAATGACTTCTCCTTTACCCTATACTTTCCCACTCAGCACAGAATGGGATGTCAGTGACGTTTGCTCAGCCAACAGCAACCGGTGACTCATGGGATAGGTTGGAAAACTGCTAGTGAGTGACATGGGCATCAGACATGGGTCCTGGGAGGCCTACAGCTGGCACCTCTCAGGCTAAATCCCACCGGTGCAGCTGGACTGTTAGACTTCTAAAGCAAATCAGGATCTCTGATAGGCAAAGCCCTATTAGATGGAGAAGTGTGGCTCAATAGTTAGAAAGTGGAGAAGTGTGGCTCAATGGTTAGAAAGGCAGACCCTGATGCAGATGTCTGGCCCGGGACCAGGGTTCAATTCCCCACCTTGGTGGGTCTTGAGCTCAAAATTCCACGGACCTGATAATTCTCGCCTCGGTGCCTATTCCAATCATGGAGTCCCACTCTGCAACTCTGGGCAATAGCTTGCTTAATCTCCACAATGGCCCCCACAACGCTAAGGATGCTTGGCCTCCACCTTGGGGGTGCCGCGGAGTGGACGCCTCACAGGGAAAGCCAGGATGGGTTCCACAGCGGTATTCGTACAAGCGCCTTGAGACCCTTGCGGGTGAGTAGTGCGCTATACAAGTATCAATTTACATTTTACATTTAGATTTGTATACGGATTCAGTTGGCAACCACCAACTGACAAGCTGCTAGATCCTCATTGAGGAGTAACCAAAATATTGATGGGTGGAATGCTTGAATTAATTTCAGCCACTGATAATTACTTGGGCACATCCCCTTCCATTGACTTTTTGCCCACCATGCCACATGCAAACCAGCCTTGGTCCTACTCCAATAAAACAGTCCAGCAAGACCTGCAAAACAAGGTCCTATTCGAACTGAAACATAAGCAAACCAAGAACTGGTGTCAGCCTAGCTGGGGGCCTTCAGTTCTGTGCAGCTTGGTTCCAGTGGCATAATGAGCACAGGACCCATGTCTGGGCATACCCATTGCACTTAGAGCATCGCACTGAAGTAAGTGATGGGTGGGATGCTCGAATTAACGTCAGCCATTGGTGATTGCTCTGAGCCACATTCCACTTCATCTAACTTTTGCCCACTAAGCAACCTCAGAATAGACCAACCCACATGTAAATCAGAGTTGGTCTTTCTTCAATAGGAACAGTTTACCCGAACTGCCAAGCCAGGTCCCCTCCAATCCAGAACACAGCGACCTAACACCCTTGTTCAGAACGAAGGCTACCCTCTGATTTATTTCATGACATTTACTGATCCTGCATGTATACTCGGGTAGCCATTTTGATGGTCTGAAAATTGAATATATACATATAAAGCTCTGCTTGTGATCCCAGCCTTGGGAGATGGGCTCTGCAGAGGCTGATTCACCCCCTCACCCTCAATGAATCCTGCTGGGCTGCTTGAATGAGATCAAGCAACACACCAGGAGACAATTTAAACAATCAAACTGCCATTGATGTGATGAGAGTGTGGTGGAAATGTGACCCTGCACAGCACTGTGATTAATGTGCACACTCACTCGAACCTCTGTCAAAAAATCACTTGCAGGAGGTCTTGCCTACAAGACCTATTGGCTTACCAATGTTTTAGCCTTGCTGTACAGCATTTTAGCTGCTGTGCATCTGGCTAAAATAAATGTTTTAAACGTGCACAAATGGATCAGCTAATAAAAAAGAAGAACAAAAAAGTTGCATGAAGCGCTATTTTAAAATATTACGCGAAAGCCCTCCACAAAAATGTAAGTGATTAGCAGGGAGTGCGATACGGTGGAGGTGGAGCAACAGAGGCGGGGAGGGTGTGAAGCAACATACAGACATTGGGTGAAGCAACATAGCAAGCTGGAGTGAATTAACAAGATGAGGGAGAAGCAACACAAGGGAGATAACACAGTTAAAGACAGTAATGTGGAGCATGAGCGGGAAAAACAGATGGGCGAGAAACGACAACACAAGTGCGGGCAGGGGAGAGAAGCACAACCCATACCATAACATACTGTACTATACCACGCCATTCCATTTTGTGACACATACATGCCAACATTTCAACACAGGAAAGAGGCAGATAGAGAAAAATAAATCAGGGGAATTTAATTTCCTATTGACTAGCATTGAAGCGGAATCAATTTTAGGCGGGCAACAGCTAAAATAAAAAATATATTGGGCTTGAAAACCCGGGAGTGTCCCACCAGAATCAGGTCTGGCCATTCATGCCAATAGACCTGATTCAGGCCGTTGACCATGGCACAAGTCAGGGGACGGCGTCCACCCACTATTTTCACAGGGTAGATGCCATCCACACTGCTAAGAAGTTGGGCTCCACTTAAATATGCTGAACTTGTCCTGTGTAATTTTCCCACACCAGGACACATTCAGCAGCACCTGCACATTGTCCGCTTTCCTTCAGAGCAGTAACCTGCATGCGAGGAGGGGACTTTGTTATTTAAAATTTGAGCTGGGCCCCAAACAAAGAGTGAAGTTAAGGGACCTCCTTTTGTTCAATTATCCTGGCATTGAGCTATTTTACACCTATGTGCAAATGTATTGGAGGGGAACAAAAGCACACAGCGTGTTATTACTTCACAAGTACTTAAGAGGGAGATAGTTTTGACTTTGTTCAGTCCCTAGGTATAAGAGATGTGTATGCACTGTAAGAATGTCCACTGTGTTGTCTATGCCAGTATTTACACAAATAACAATTTAAATACCACTATTTTGTTTTTTATATTTTATAGTGCTACTCATACCAATCCACTGTGCCAGAGCGCTTCACATCACATGTACACATTATACATTAGCAATAAACCATATGTGTGTGAATCAATGTACAGAATGTGTTACAAAAGACAGTGAGGGGTACAAGGTGTACAAGTCACATGACCTTCATAGGTCACTGTGCTATATTAGAATGGTTACAATTTACGAACTGCAAGTAACAAAAGGATCTCTGTGTTAAAAGCAGTAACCCACTTACCTAGCTACATAAAATAAAAATCTGTCATCTGCATGTTAGATAATGTGCTTTGCAGGAGACACATTAGCCCACTTTGATTCGAAACTGAGACTAGACAAAACACAGATCACTCCAGCAAATGTGTTAACCTTCAGAGTTATCTTACCATTGGTATTGCTCCCTGAGATTTACTGGGCAAACAAACATCTCTGCAGCACGTGCCTTAACCCTGTAAGATATTTTAAAACGCAGACTTTGCAACCAGTTACACAAAAAAGATTTACAGCCATATTTCTCCTTATTGCCAATTTCTTCATGGTGCAGTGAGATAAATAACGGTGATGGATCAAGCCCTGATCTTTGGACTGGGCAAGAGTGGTCTGCTTAATTCAGACACTCTGTTCATCACCACCCCCTTTTCTGAGATGTTAAAAAAAAAGCTATTCATTTAAAGGCCAGATTTTGGTTCTGGATTGAGTAACTTTTTTGGCACAACCATGACACACAATCTAGTTTGTTAAAAATCGTAATTCAGGGGGCGTGGCTTGGACGGCAATGTGGACGGTCGTCTGAGTCCACTCGCTCCGCATCCCTGAGGCAAACTAAGGCCATAACTACCCGCCAAACAGGTTTGTGCAGTTCCAGTGAACAAGTTTCATGTAGGGGAAGAGCAAGGCTACAAGCGAGTCGAGGAATTGCCAGACAGAATCGGTGCAAAACGAAGATATCGGACCTCGAAGCTCCCGGGACCCAGCCAAGGTGCAGACCCCAAAATGGCGCCCAGCGAGTAAGGAGGAGGAGAAGCCACTGCAGCCAAAACGGAGAAGTCGCGGGAGAAGGGAAGGAGGTGAGCCGCACACGAACACCCCCAGCCGGCTCCCAGGCAAAGCGACCAGTGTGTGCGGAAGTAGAGAAACCAGAGGTGAACGGGGGAGTGGTGCGATGCGGAGCGGAGCGGCTGCAGGGCATAAAGAGGCCGGGCGCAACAGCAAACAAGCGGAGGGGTCCGCAGAGCGAGTCGGCAAGCAGTAAAGCGGCTAACGGTGGCAAACGGTGGCGGTTTCTGACACTTACCGAAAACGAAGAACGGTAACGAAAACGAAACCATCACCGCTCATGGGGGCCGCCATCACCGGAAGCGGAGCAGGGAGTAAACAACAAACGCCGGAAGTGGTGAACGCCCAGTAGGACGCGCCGACAGCAAACACCGCGACCACGATCAAGAGACACAAGCTACGAGGCTACGAGGCAAAAAAAAAAGCACCAGGTGTGCAGGAAGAGCGAAGCTCACCGCGACAATACCCGAGGGTGGCGGCTGGCCAACGCGGGGGCATAGAGGAGCTGAGGCACGAAGGCGAGGCAAGCTCAAAGGTCTCCACAACTGCCCACGTGAGTGCACAAGTGCCGGAATAGCGGCAAGAACGCAAGGGGAAACGCGCGAGAGCACAAATGCCGCAACCGCGACCCCCCCCCGCAACAGGTGCGCAGGAAGGCAAAGGGGAAAGCAACGAGCGCACGAGCGCACAAGCAGGGGGACAGAAGCGGCCAACCAGCACCTCTCAGCAAACATCAACCCACCAACAGCGAGGGGGAAAGCGGAGGCAAGGTGGAAGCGCATAGCCACACAACACATGGGCGCAAGAGGCAAGCGCTAACTAGCTCAATCTTGAGCCCTCAAGTTTGCGAAGAAGGACCGCTAAGGCAAACTACGTGGGGCCCATTACCTGCAAGCAGTAGGTGTCTAACAAGGATAACAAGGACACCAGAGGGGTCAGAGGACAACACCTAGGGCAACACACGCCGCACACCCACTCACAGCTTCGTAAAGCGGATGGCACAAAAGCCGCGAACGAGACAAAGCACACGCTGGCAGGTCCCAAAGCCAAGACCAGAACAAGGCACATTAGAGAGCCAAGCAGATACAGATCTCAAGGATCTTATGCCTCAACATCAAAAGCAACCCTAGCAGGCAACCCAGCAGCGGCCCAAAAGAGAGGGCGCCTAGGCAACATTCTGTCGCGAAGAGGCATCGGAACTGTGGCAAACAATGAGGGGAAAACGGTAGGAGACCAAAAGAAGCCAAAAATAGACAATCAAGGATCCCCAATGAAAACCAAAGGCGAAACAGCCACCCTAGAGACCATCCTGAGGAGAATCAATGAGGGGAATGAGGTGGCGAAGGAAACAAAACTAAAAGTGGAGAACATGCAACTTGAGCTGGCGGCAATAAGAGCTGATCTCCACAAGACCAACATAAGAATGGAAGCAGCAGAAGGTCGAATCAGCTCTGTGGAGGATGCAACTAAGGAGAATACTAAGGCCATAGCAGAATGTCAGAAGGCCACGAAGGCCATACAGAGACAGCTAGCTGAGCAAGACGACAGGGCCAGGAGAGGCAACGTAAGGATCCTGGGCGTGCCGAAGGGGACAGAGGATAAAGCAGGCTCGTGTGCAGCCATGCTTGAGGAGATGATCCCCAAACTCACAGGCATCAACTTCAAAAGGCGGTTCGAGGTGCAAAAGGCCTACAGAGTGCCGGCAGTGAAACCAGCGACGGGCAAAGGACCAAGACCAATAATATGCAATCCGCTGAGAGCGAGCCAAACTGACGCCATTATTGCTTTCGCCAGAAAAAATCAGAACCTGACATGGGCAGGCTGCAAGATCGTGCTGACCCAAGACTACTCAAAACCAACGGTCGAGACCAGGAAAGGGTTTCTAGCCCTCAGAGAAACCCTGCGGAAAAGAGGCGCCAGCTTCAGCTTCGTTGGCCCGGCTCGCTTCATGGTCACGGACAAATGGAGAACAATGGTGTTTGAAAGCCCAGGAGATTTGAGACGGTACCTGCAGGGACCACCGGCAGAGGAGATGGAGGAAACAAAAACCCCCGGCGCAGCGAAAAGAAGCGCTTCTCCCGACGTGATCGGTCAATCGGAGTAAGGAGCACCACAAGCAACAGGACAACATGTCTACCTCAAATAACCAAGCGACATACGAAAATGTGCCTTGACCACCAGGAGAAAGGACTAGCCTCACATGCTTGGAAAATCTACCTCAGCTCAGAAAAACGAGCAGGTTGGCGGAGTGCAGAACTGAGAAGCAAAGCCACGCTTACGAGCTCATTCAAACCTACCTCAGCACTGTCAAGGACTGGGAAAGGAAAGTCTGAAACCAATCCGGAACAATTGACCTAGCGAGAACGACTGAGACCGACTGTGCCTCTTCTACTTTCAAGGCTCTACCAAATAAAGAACACAAACTCTACCTCATGGACGATGCGGTGCAAAGGAACTTTGTTGTCGCACACCCACTCAGCAAGTAAGGGAGGGAGGGGTGTGGGAGGGGAGGGGAGGGCAGGGGAGGCAGGGGAGGGAGGGGGGAGCGGGGAGCACATACATGGGGTCACTTTCTTTCACTATCTCTTCTACTACTCTTTCTCTCTAACTTCCACACCTACATCTAGGAGCAACAAGCGCAGGCGTAAGCACAGGCACCCACTTATCACCCAAGGACCAGAGAGAGGGGGCCACAGCAATCCACACAGAGCAAGGCCACACAGACCGCAAAATGCTAAGCAACACAAGTGACACACAACACCCAGACAAACCTCTCATCTGACATTAAGATAGTATCCCTGAGCGTCAAAGGTCTCAACAGTCCGGTGAAAAGGAGGAAAGTGCTCGAACACCTCAGGAAACTTAAGGGCGATATATATGTACTTCAAGAGACAAGACTAGAAGCCGAGGAAATAAAGCGCCTCAGAGCCAGCTGGATAGGCGATGTTATAGGGTCACCAGCACAGAACAAGAAAAATGGGGTGGTGACAATAACTAGCAAAAACTCCAAGCTAACAGTGGTGGACTCACAGGCAGACACCGAGGGAAGAACTCTAGTGACTAGCCTAAGAAGAGCCGGGGAAACAATCCACGTGGCCAATATATATGGCCCAAACACTGACGATAGACCCTTCTGGGATGGGGTGGGAGGACAACTGCACACCCTACCACTAGGCGACCTTCTTGTCGTCGCTGACGATATGAACCAGGTTCTAGACCCAACGATTGACAAGCACCCACACAGACCGAGCCATGCGACACACAAAGGCAATATCCTAAAGAACCTGTGCTCCAAACTCAGCCTGAAAGATCCATGGCGCCTAAGTAACCCAGACGCCAGAGAATATATCTTTTACTCAAACCCACACAACTCCTACAGCCGAATAGACTACATCCTCATGTCAGAAACACACACCCACCTCATAGACCACACGGAAAAAGGGCCTCGGACAATCTCAGATCACTCGCATATAAGCCTAACCCTGTCAGGGAAGCACAATGAAAAGTCAACTCGAAGATGGCACTTTGATGACTATCTGCTCACCAACATCTCAGCGAAAGCAGAGATAGAAGCAGCAATAAAAGAGTACATGACAATTAACGACACCCCAGAGACAGACAGGGAACTGCTATGGGATGCCTTAAAAGCCACCATCAGGGGGACCGTTATGACAATCAAGGGCAGGCTAAACAAATAAAGAAACAAAAAAATTGCAGACCTAGAAAAAGAAATTAAAAACCTAGAGAACGGCCACATAGCCAACCTAGAAGATAAGAACAGCCTCACTAGCCTAACTGAACGGAAGTATGAACTCAACAGAATACTGAGTGAGAGAGCAGGGACCTGGATTAATAAATACAAATCTATTAACCTATGCACCGCAAACAAAGCAGGGAAAAACCTAGCATCCTACCTTAAGGGGAAACAGAAACAGCACTCGATAGGGGCCATCAAAGACAGTCATAACAAGTCCCAGACTGCAAACAAAGACATTCTGGAGGTCTTCAGAGACTTCTACGAGGGTCTATATATGAGAGACGAAACACTAAAAGATGATGGGGGCAAAGAACTATTAGGAAGCATATCCACACCGACGCTATCAGACAAGGAACGAGACATCCTCGAACTAACCATAACGGAGGACGAAATAGGGAGAGCCTTGGCAAGCCTGAAAGACAACAAGGCACCAGGGCCAGACGGCTTCACGGCCGGATTCTACAAGCAGTACTTGCACATTCTCAAACCCACCATGAAAGAAGTCTTCACGAAGTGTGTCCAGAATGGACGCATGACACAGTCAATGGAGGAAGCAAACATAATAGTAATACCAAAGGAAGGAAAGGACACAAACCAGGCAAAGAATTTTAGACCAATCTCACTCATGAACGTAGATTGTAAAATCTACGCAAAAATACTAGCAAACAGACTCAATGCATACCTACCTAAGCTTATACACAGCTCCCAAGTAGGCTACCATAAAAACCGTATGTCCCACGACAACACAAGGCTGCTATGCCACATAATTAACCACTCCTCCAAAAGTAGCAACGCAGCAGTCATGATAGCCTTAGACGCTGAGAAAGCGTTTGATAGGGTGTCATGGCCATTCCTAGACCAATGCATGGAAAAATTTGGGCTAGGACCCAACTATAGGAAGATGGTAATGGCCCTCTACAATGACCCTAAAGCACGGGTGGTAGTAAACGGAGGTACATCAGAAACAATTCACCTAGGACGGGGGACCAGACAAGGGTGCCCGCTATCACCAGCCCTATTCCTACTAGCGATAGAACCACTCCTAACCATGATCAGAACCAACAAAGACATAGCAGGAATACCTGTAGAGGGAGAAACTTTCAAGTTAGCGGCATATGCGGACAACGTACTAATAGTCACAGAAGACCCAGAGAGATCCATCAAAGCACTGATGGATACGATAGAACAATATGCCCAAGTCTCGGGGTACAAACTGAACAGGGACAAATCCGAATGCAAATCGCTGAACGTCCACACAACAAAAACGGTGTTAGGCACGTCCGGCCTAACATGGCAACAGAAACCCATAAAATATTTAGGCCTTCTCTTCGAGAGGGACCTAAGAGCCACACTGGACCAGAACGAGCAAGCCACTCTCCAGAAAATTAAGGATAGAGTAGAAGGGTGGTCTCCCAAATTCACAACGTGGTTGGGAGAGTGGAAGCGATTAAAATGATGCTCACACCAATGATTAATTACATGCTGAGCATGCTGCCACTAATAAACACAGAAGACTTCCACAAGAGATTAGACAAAATGCTGAACAACTTTCTGTGGAGGGAGAAAAAGCCCAGTATAAGCCTACACAAGCTTAGACTGTCAAAAGACCTGGGAGGCCTCAACCTAACCAATTTCAAAAGATTCCAGAAGGCATGCATAGCCAGACAAGGGCTCCACTGGCTCGACCCGAGCCCGGAATACACCCCCGCATGGCTGACACTTGAGCGGGGACTACTAAAAGGTATGAACCCCGTCACTCTTCTCACCGCCACCCGACACCCAGCAATCAAGGACAACCCCGTCCTAAAGAACACAAGAACAGCGCTCCTAAGTGTTGACAAACTAATGGGAACAAGCATAAGGAAAAGGCAATTCGAGTCCATTTTGCACAACCCCACAATAAAGTACAGGGATAAGACTCTGAACATGCATTCATGGTAGAGACACGGCATCTCCACTGTCAACGACCTTCAGAAACAAGGCATGCACCTAACTTTTGACACCCTTAAGGAAGAGCACAACCTACAGAGCATAGAACTGTACAACTTTCTGAAGATCAAGGTAGCAATAAAAAGGCAAACCTTAACGGTCTAACACCATCACTCATACAACACGCCGCCAACCTCAACATACTAGGACACCAAGTGGCACACCTTTACAAAGCCCTATGCCCCAAATCCACCAAACTCAACGACAAAGTCACAAATTTTTGGGGAACAATAGCGGGTAGGGTGCTAAGTGAGGACGAGAGAGCCGAGCTATGGAGATTAAGCATGAGCGAATTTTGCGGATCTCGCGTTCGCGAATTTTGCGGATTTGCGGATTCGCAATCCGCAAAATCCGCGAATTCCCGCGAATTTGCGGATTTTTTTTTTTTTTGTGTTTGCGCGGGTTTCTGCGAGTTCGCGAGGGTTTTGTACAATGTCGCAAATTGCGAACTTACCTGTCGGGTCGCAAGTTTCGCGAACTTGTTGTTTCTACTTGTCCAGCCTGTTTGGGACACTCTTCTTTCATCACTGCCACTCTCTGACTACTCATGCCACCCTCTGGCCCACCCATGCCACCCTCTGTTAAATCAATGCCACCCTCTGGTTCATCATCACTGTAGAAGATGGGGGGGAAAAGCAAGCCCACCTGCCCTGCTTGAACTGACATGAATTAATTTGGGGTTAGTTTATTAACAACACCTGCCCTGCCCCAAATGACAATAATGAATTAGGGGCTAATTAATGTGTCACTGAAAGAATTTAAAGTTCCAGCCTGGCACCTGCTTGTCTGCTCCTTTAGCTGTAAATCAGGACCTTTGTGGCATACAGTTAAGGTCAGAGCAGGGTCACACAATAGTTGCAAGCAGGCAACCGAATTCTGGAGGGCCCCCTCAGGAAGCAGTACAAAGAATCGTTACAAATCATGAGGTTGACCTTTTGCACCTGCTCATTGCTTTTGCTTTTGCTGAAATCGTTTTGCGGTTTTTTTCGCGCTATTCGCGGGGCGCGGCGTCGTGCGAAACCGACCGCGGAAGCCGCCAATTCGTGCGAATGAGCATTTTATTTTTTTGCGGCTTGTTGTTTCGCGAGTTTTTTTGCAGTATTCGCGAGCCGCTTGCAGCGCAACACGCGAATTTACCCCAAGGTCGAGTACGGGCGCGGCCATTTTGTTTGCGTGACGTATTTCCGTTTCCGCCCGCTATGTATAATCTCGCGCAGTAAGCGCATTGCGAGTAGAGGTTCGCACGAGATCGCGCGGGAAATCTAGAGGTTCGCACGAGATCGCGAGGAAAATCTCGCGCGAACTGACTTTCGCGCTCGGAAACGGGCGCCGGCCATCTTGTTTTTCATTCATTTCCTGTGTCTGGGCATGGTGTTTAATCCTCTTGATATCTTTCCCATCCTTTGCTTGTTTTCAGTTTTTTTTTTACGATTTTGCTTCTTATCTATCCCTCTCTTTTCCTAGCTGTATATTTTTGTCTTTTCTGCTATTTTTCTTTACTTTTAAACTACTTTTGTAAACTCTTTTCTTTTCTTCTTCCCTATCCTATTCCTTCTTAATTTTCTACTTCTTCCTACCTTACCTGCCCAGACCATGGTCAAGCCAGGCGCCGTGAAGCTGCCCAGGCACTTGAGGGCCGCAGCGGCGGCGGGGAGTAGTGCTGGACCCAGTGGCAGGACAGCAGGCGTGAGATCGAGGGGGGAGCAGGTGACGCGCCGGGAGATATTCAGCCCGGAGGAAGTGGGCGCGCTGGTCTACTTCGTCCAGCGCCGCCTGCCCAGGACCATCGCGGGAGGCGGCAGGATCGCGGCCGGCGGGTACAACATGCGGGAGCGCCGGAAGCGGTGGGAGAAGGTGTGCTGGGCCATATCCCACCTCTACGGGGTCCAGCGCACCTACAGCCAGGTCACCCATCGCTGGACGGACCTCCTGGACCGCGAGCGCGACCTGCTGGACCAGCTCGGCTTGGAGATCCCCGGGCTTGGTGAGTAGTAGTAGCCATTGGCATTTAATCACTCACTACTATGATGTTTTCTCCTGCTCTGTGTTGTTGTATTGCAAATATTTGTTTTTTACATGGAGCAAGCCAATAATGCCGCTGATGACGATTACATTGTAGTTAAATTATATTTCAAAATCTTCTGTGCATTTCAGGTGCACTGCTCTCCTTCTCAGTGGGGTTGCTACTATGCTTATTTGTTTTCTATTTCGTGGTCTCATTGGCCTGAGTAACTATTATGTATGAGTGTACTTAACAGAACTGCGTAATGCTAGACACTAGGGGGCAGATTACATTTACAAGCCCCTTGCGCCACGTTTACGCTGCCTTGCGTGACGCAACAGCGGCGTAAACGTGCCGCATCCCTGCAAGTCATTTACAGCATGACGCATCTAGGGAGATGCGTCACGTTATAAAGCCATGGGCCTGCACCACAATGGGTGCGTTCCTAGTACGCAGGGTGGGCGGTCCAGCGGCTGTGCGCCTCGCAAAATTGCCTGCGTGAAATCTACAAGATTTAACGCAGGCACTTCTGCGACGCTGCTACGTCAATTCAATTCCTTATGTCTGCTCGAAGCAGGCGAAAGGACTGACACAGCATGTAAAGTATTGGGTGGCCCTGAGCATTACTGGAGTTGCATTGCGTTGGCGACGTGACTCCAGCGATGCGCCGCTCTTACGTGACGAGATGCGTCACGCAAGTGCCTACCCTTGCGCCAGGGCGCGCCGCATTGTAAATGAGGCACATCTGCCGTGTCGCAAGGGTAGTTTTGCGTGACGCATTTGATCTGGCGCATCTCTGGAGATGCGCCAGAACGCGTAAGTAAGTATGCCCCTAAGGGGCAGAATTGCAATTACCGTCGCATCCCTGCAAAGTAGCAGGGATGCGCCATTAATTGTGCGGCCCGCTACCACCACCAAACATGGTGCGCCGTATTTGCAATGCGGCGCCCCATGGGCCCAAAACGTCACCGAAGCTTTACTGCTGGAGTTGCGTCGCAACGATGGCGCAGCTCCATCAATGCTCTGGGGTACCCTATCTCCCCAATGCTGGGTCAAGCCGTACGTCTGCTTCAAGCAGGTGCAGGGTTTGTGTGACGCATCATTGTCCTAAAGGTGACTGATTGATATTTTGTAGATTTCCCTCAGCCACTATTAGGATGTGTTCCAGCGCAGGAATGCCCTCCCTTGCGCCGGAACGCCCCCTGATGGCGCAGGGCTTTATAACGGGATGCATCTCCCAAATGCGTCACGTTGTTATAATATTATACGCCGCACCATGGCGCCCTTTTTTGTTTAGCTGCTGCGTCACAAAAGTCACGCAAGAACGGCGCAAAAGAGCCGCAAGGGCTTAAATCTGCCCCTTCCTTTGTAACCCTGACAATAAGAAAAATAGTGGCGGTGGATTGATAGTTTGACTATTTAAATGACTGGTAATGTAGCAGGCAACTGTTAGTGTTGTCACTGATCTGACTGAAATCACAATGGAGTTTGTCTGTCACTTTGCGTCTTGCCTGCGGACTGCTGCCTGCCAGTCCTAGGTGAACGTTTCAGTACTTTGTTTAGTGAGTTACGTGACTTTCGAAGTCACAGGTCCGCATATAAATGAAAAGTAACCATAATCAATATAATTTCGCAGAAATATTTTGTTATTGTTCTTTTGAAATGTTTGATTTGGTTGACATTGACAAGCAACAATCATCCATGTTTTCTGTTCTTTCTTTCATGTTGTACGTCAGCTCCCCCCAGGGGCGAGAGGAGGACACAGGAGCAGCAGGCGGCGGATGCTGTTCATCAACAGGGCCAGGATCGGGCAGGCGAGGGCTCCTCTGCTGGCCCCAGTAAGTTTTCATTTTAGACTAGTACCTATTTTTCCTAGCGTTCCTCATTTGACTTTTTTCAAAATTGTCTTTGCTCTTCTTGTAGACTGTATCTAAATTCTTATCCTGCCTCTACTATGACTCCCTGTGGTATTACTAGATTATTCTTATTAGTCTGTCTGTGTAGCTAACTAAGATTGCACGGTTGGCGAAACTCCCATGATTCTAGTCAGCAATAGCTCTATCAACTTAGTGCAGTCCTCTGGGATTGTCCATAATGTCTTTTGAAGTGTTCTATCTGGACTCATGCTTGCAAAAATTGCAAAACCTTTCGCTCAGTCACTCTAGTCTGGACCAAAAAACACAGATTGTATTTAACTTTAAAAGCTTTATTAAAAGTAAACACATTTATTAAAATGAAGTCATAATAAAACTAAACGTTTAACTGATAATGGAAAAGTGGTTAGTGCTGACGATTAATTGAAGACATTTCTTGTGGTCGAGCCGAGCTCTCACCTGGTTTCAACTTGATCTTGTTGTTAGAAGTCCATCTTCTGTCTGTGTGGAGAAAAATGGTGCGTGTTAAAAAAACAGCCTTCATCAGTTGTGCCAAAAAGTGCAGCAAGACAACCTTCCCTGGAAAAAGGGACATTTTTTTTTAACTTTAACGACAGTCACAAATTACATTGTTTTCACATGTCTTCATTCCTAGACCAAATACTAGTGACTGCTTTATTCTAACATTCTTAAATGTACTTTGTAGGTGGAACATCTGGTGGCGGGGCCAGTGTGGAGGTGGTGGTGCTCGACACCGAGGCGGAGGGCGAATCGGGCGATGCTTCAGGGGAGGAGGCGGCGGCGGCAGCTGTGAGAGTTGAGACGGTGGTGGTGGCGGCCAGAGGTAAGCTCTTATATATTCCTTACTTATTGAGATTGAAGACTAGCTGGGAAGGCAAGAATATGAGATGCATGGCTGGGTGAATGATGAAGCAATGATGGGTGGAAGGACAACAGCCTGGGTGGGTGACACAGAAACTGTATGTGTCCATATACCTGGATCATGCTACTATCTGACTCTTAGATAGCATATGTGTATCTAGAGCAGGGGTACTCCTAGTACGGCCCGCGGGCCGGTGGTGGCCCGGCAAGCCTTCGTTGGCGGTGCGCTGACCTTGCAGACAATCACTGCTCCCCCGGCCCCCACAGAGCAGAGGCTTTTTTGTATTTCACCTGTTAGCGCCCCTGCATCTCCACTCTGACAATCACTGCTCCCCCGGCCCCCACAGAGCAGAGTGGAGATGCAAGGCCACAAAGAGGTGAAATAGAACTAAGCCTCTGCTCTGTGGGGCCGGGCAAGCAGTGATTGTCAGGGTGGAGAAGCAGGGGCGCTAAAACAAACAAAGCCTCAATAATATGTTAATGGTCTTTTAAAGACCTGTTAAGTACTTTGGTGTTGTTGTCTGTGTGTGCGCGTTGAGGAAGCGGTCTCAACCCGGGCTGAAGGCTGACACAGATAGACACACACACAGTGAGATGACAGAGGGAGAGGGAGGGCAGGAGGGAGAGAGAGATGGAGGGAGGGCAGGAGGGACAGCAGGAGGGAGAGAGATGTATGTAAATGCTGGGTCTGGTGGCTCAGTGGATGAGGGCATCTGCTGCAGGGACCTGTGTGCAACCTCATGGTCACAAGTTATCGTTTTGCTTTAGCCCCGCCCCCTCTGACTCCGCCCCCACCAGTGCGGCCCTCGGCCCCAAACTACACTGTAAATGTAGCCCCTGAGAGAAAGTTTGTGGTACCCATGATCTAGAGAGAGTAGACGGTCAGTGGATGAACTAAGTGTAACTTTGAAGAGCATGTAACACTAACACTGCACCCGCACGTCCGTTCCAGTGTAGGAAAGGCAAGGAAAAGAACTTTTAATTTTGTCCAAATACTACCATAAATAGTAGCAGTAGTTTGTATTGCAAGCACTGCATAGATCCGGTTATTATGGTGGCCACTCCCTACCTCTCTTAATAAGTTTAGTAGTACTCAGTCATTCATGTGTGGATGTATCACTGCCTGTCACTCAATAAAAAGCAAAGCACCTAAAGTCATCCCATATATAAGCAAAAACATCCCATGTGAAGTGATAGATAATCAGATTATTTATCTTCTTCAATTTTCCATTTCTAGTACTCATTTCCACTGTAGGGTGAAAGTTAAATTAATTAAGCAGTAGCCCTTGAGTTGTAACAGAGTATTCTCAGTGCCACCCGTAATAGAAAAGTAAGAGATTCACCACCTGCATGTACTGGACGGGTACAGTAACGCAACGGCAACGCAAGTCTAGGTCACTCCTCATGGCGTGCGTCTCTTTTTCTCGGGTGCAAGTTTACCGCGCTGGCATTATGCCGGCTTGCAGAAAATAACGTACCAATTTTCCAAAACAAGAGACAAGAAGAAGAATAAGACTGGTGTACTTTCATAGTCGACTCCAATGGAAGTCCACAGTGCTCATAGAATTTGTTCCTTAAACTCCCACTAATGTTAGAGCAAGGATGAAGAAGTGTGAGGTTAGATAGATACTGGCCTCAATAGTTATGTAATGCGCTTGCAAGTTGCTAGTTGTACTGCAGCACACATTTCTGCTGAATGATTGAGTTAATCTTAAAGAGCATTGGTTACAGACTATGTCTTTCTTTCTTCATATAGGTTCTCCTTCCAAACGAACAAGGAGGAAGGAGCTGGCTAGAGCGGCCCGGCAACGGAGAATCGAGGCCACTGTTGCGGAATATCGGCGGCTGGTGGCCCTGGAGGACGTGGAAAGTGTGCGGTCGACAACAACGACAACGTCGTCCTCCGTGGCCTCACCGGCTGCCACCGTGACCCAGCACAGTGGTCCACCGAGACTGAGCCGGGCTGCCAAAGGCAAACGCCACCGCCGAGCAGCAAGGCCAACAGCTGCTTCTCACAGGCCTTGCACCTGCAAGGCAGTGAAGGCACGCCTGCGCCGCACCACCCTGATGGTGTCCCGCCTTCAGCAGGAGCTCGCCTTGCTCCGCGAGGAGCATGATGCCCTGGCCCAAAAAGTGAACAGCATCCACCCATAGTGTCCCTTGCCCCTTTTTTAGAGACTTTTGGGGGGTGGGAATTGGGAGTTGGGTTTTTGGGGACTTTTGAAGGACAATCGTTGGGGTTAGGGAGGGTCTTGCGGGAGATTATTTTGTTAGGGATATAAATATACTTTTTCAAACTTTATCTGAGCATACCTGTTTTTTACTGCTTGCCTGGTGGGTGGGGGTTTAACGTTGACTGTTTTCCTGAAAGTTTAGTTCCATTTTCTTCCTTTAAGTGTAAATGCCCAAATGTTTTCAACACTAAGTGCCTCTCACAGACTAAGTGAAGTGAATCCAAGAGTCCTAGGACTTTAGTAGTACTACCTTCAGGCTCTCGTCTCTCGTACTAATACTCCATTATACCCCCAAACCACCAAACGCTTATCTTACCTGTAATTTGTGTTTGAAAGTAGGGCTAGGCCCAGGGCTGGCTCCACGGGAAACACCGAATAACGTTGGCAATCTTGGTCGGATAAAATTTCCTCATAGCGGTGGTAGTAGTGGTGTGACACAGTGGCAGTTGCATGCCTATGAAAAAAAAGAAAATGAAATGTGGTTTGTCCTCCTGAGCAATTCAACGGTACAACTGAGAATATAGCAGGTGACAGAAGTACAGTAGAGCAGTGCCACATTGTAGCCTAACAAATGGTAAAGTATAACTACTAATTCGGTTGAAGTTCTTTCACATTAGCAATGGTTCTTTGTCAAGCAGAGTAAGAATATATCATCGACAACTGTGGAAAGAAAGAATGCGACAGTACAGGGCCTGTGTGGAATTATTGATAACTATATTCAACATAAGGTCTCTGTAGCCAGATACCCGAGAGCCTTGCTGGTCACTATAAATCCATTCACAACAACACTCAATGGGGTTGGTCTGGAAGGTGTCACGTTTACTCCCCGTGATCCAGTCGATGCAAATATGGTTCCACCTCCAAATGTCACCAACACCCAGAAGTGTAAACACAGGGTGTTCGAGGCATTAGGCGAGGGAGAAAAATAACAAACTAAAATAAAAAATGTGGGATGGGTAAAGGTAGGGTCAGCAGGGAAAGGATACCTGTAAGAGAAGACAAGACAGGCATCAGTGAAGTGATGTCCTAACATACAAGGGTACTCTCATATAGTCTCACTAAATAGTCTGCAAGTCTCCCGCCTACTCATGGGAAATGTAGTTTCATAGTACGGTAGGCGCTTAGGGGCTGCGTAACCTGACAGAAGGTATAGTAGATAGAAAAGGAGAAATTGCTTTTTTTCTAGGTGTCCCCTCACTCACCAGGGTTGCCCCTTGGTGACATGCTTCATCATTGGGGCCATCCCAGTCCTCTACGGCCTGGGGCGTGCTGCGACTTGCGAATTACGTAGGAGCACTTACAAATGACTATGTGTGGTGCAGATAGTGGAGTGGACTAAGTGATGTGTTAAGGGATCAATGTAGAAGCCGAGAGAGAGCAAAGAAATGCAGTCACAGTCAGAGAAAAAGGCAAGGGATACTGTATCTATGTGGTTGTAGTGGTCCTGTTGGAAGTGGTAAGTAAGTTGCCCGCAGAAAAAAAATCCTCCTATTAGCGGCACTCCTCCATTGCAGCCGACGCTTCGTCCACCGATGTTGGTCACCAGAAGACACCCTGTCCACTGCCTGCCTGATGCTGAATTGTGGCTCGCTACTGTGAAGCCTGACTCCATCCTTTTTTCCCCATTGCAGAGACTGAAACCCGGCCTGTAATTCTGCAACGAAAAACAGGAAGTGATATAATATTACAACACCACTGATAAATAAATATAAGGTATGTAGGCTGTGGAGTGCAAAAAGTCACAATTTGTTTTTCCTAGTAGACAGACAGTACAATGTTTTTGAAAGTGCGTACTCTGAGTCACCTTTTGAAGGATAAATAAGTATGGGCAAATTAATGTAGCGGATCTTGCCCCTCAAGCTAGGTGTACTGTAAACTGTGTTTTAGAACAAAAATAGATCTTCCTAGCAGTGCTCCCACCCAAAAAACGAGGCCTAGCAGAAAACTGGAGACAAAACTTACTTTGAAAGTAAAAGTAGGCCGAAGTACCCTAATTACCCATTACCCCCCGTGGATTGCATTCAAACCACTTGCAAGCAACCAAGCAAAAGTAGCCATAGCCAGCATCGCTCCAAGACTCGAAATCCCCCCCACTCAAACACATGCAATAGAAATACTGCTAACCCTAACGAACCCTAAGTTAAGAATAGTGGCAAAGGCTTTCTTTAACTATGCCAAATCCCCCCTTTCCCACCATGGATTTTCTTCAAATGACTTGCAACCAAAATTACACATTCTCACGAGTGCTCTAAGACCCCAGAACTCAGTTTGAAAAATCTAGAACACCCCGATACACATGCAATCCTGCTGCTAGGGCTAACCCTAACGAACCCTAAGTTACAAAAAGTGCCAAAACTAAAGGCTTTTCCGCGCGGATTTTGTCCCAACCACTTCTACCCGGTATTAGACCTTCCCAGGAATGCCCCAAGACCCGGCAACCCACCCGCCAAGAAGCGTAACACCCCCAAACAGGCCAAAAGCAAAATCTCATACTTGCAATATTTCTGGGCCTTCGGTCCAAACGCGCTGCGTAGCTAGGCCATAAGTCGGGGTTGGCACGACGGATTTCCTGAAAAGCAAATGCAATCAAGATTAGAGTGTCCCAGCAGTGCTCCCAGACCACGAAACTCACCCGCAAACAGACGGAACCCCCCCTAAGAGCACCTCAAAGGCAAGCAAGTCATCAAAAACACAAAAAAAATTCCGCCTGGGATTTGGTCCAAAACACTTTTATCCGGTATTAGAGCTTCCCAGCAATGGCCCCAGAGCCGTCAACCCAGGAGAAAACGAGTAGAAGACCCCCAAACAGCCAAAGAGCAAAAGTACAAAAATGGGGACTTAGTCACTTTTTCACAAATTTCCCAAATCACTCCGCGCGCGCTCTGCAGCTAGGCCCTAAGTCCCCTCAGCCACCATGGATTTGCTTCAAACCTCTTGCAAAGTAAAGTATATATAGCCAGCAGTGCTCCCACACCACGAAACTCACCCGCAAACACCAGGAAGCCCCCCAAACAGGCCCCCGAAAACGCTACATAGAGCAAAATGTCTGAAATAGCCCAAAAAAAATCGGCCTGGATTTAGTCCCAACCACTTCTACCCGGTATTAGACCTTCCCAGGAATGCCCCAAGACCCGGCAACCCACCCGCCAAGAAGCATAACACCCCCAAACAGGCCAAAAGCAAAATCTCATACTTGCAATATTTCTGGGCCTTCGGTCCAAACGCGCTGCGTAGCTGGGCCATAAGTCGGGGTTGGCACGACAGATTTCCTGAAAAGCAAATGCAATCAAGATTAGAGTGTCCCAGCAGTGCTCCCAGACCACGAAACTCACCCAGAAACACCAGGAAGCCCCCCAAACAGGCCCCCGAAAACGCTACATAGAGCAAAATGTCAGAAATAGCCCAAAAAAAAATCGGCCTGGATTTAGTCCCAACCACTTCTACCCGGTATTAGACCTTCCCAGGAATGCCCCAAGACCCGGCAACCCACCCGCCAAGAAGCATAACACCCCCAAACAGGCCAAAAGCAAACTCTCATACTTGCAATATTTCTGGGCCTTCGGTCCAAACGCGCTGCGTAGCTAGGCCATAAGTCGGGGTTGGCACGACGGATTTCCTGAAAAGCAAATGCAATCAAGATTAGAGTGTCCCAGCAGTGCTCCCAGACCACGAAACTCACCCAGAAACACCAGGAAGCCCCCCAAACAGGCCCCCGAAAACGCTACATAGAGCAAAATGTCAGAAATAGCCCAAAAAAAAATCGGCCTGGATTTAGTCCCAACCACTTCTACCCGGTATTAGACCTTCCCAGGAATGCCCCAAGACCCGGCAACCCACCCGCCAAGAAGTATAACACCCCCAAACAGGCCAAAAGCAAACTCTCATACTTGCAATATTTCTGGGCCTTCGGTCCAAACGCGCTGCGTAGCTGGGCCATAAGTCGGGGTTGGCACGACGGATTTCCTGAAAAGCAAATGCAATCAAGATTAGAGTGTCCCAGCAGTGCTCCCAGACCACGAAACTCACCCGCAAACACCAGGAAGCCCCCCAAACAGGCCCCCGAAAACGCTACATAGAGCAAAATGTCAGAAATAGCCCAAAAAAAAATCGGCCTGGATTTAGTCCCAACCACTTCTACCCGGTATTAGACCTTCCCAGGAATGCCCCAAGACCCGGCAACCCACCCGCCAAGAAGTATAACACCCCCAAACAGGCCAAAAGCAAACTCTCATACTTGCAATATTTCTGGGCCTTCGGTCCAAACGCGCTGCGTAGCTGGGCCATAAGTCGGGGTTGGCACGACGGATTTCCTGAAAAGCAAATGCAATCAAGATTAGAGTGTCCCAGCAGTGCTCTCAGACCATGAAACTCACCCACAAACAGACGGAACCCCCCCTAAGAGCACCTCAAAGGCAAGCAAGTCATCAAAAACACAAAAAAATTTCCGCCTCGGATTTGGCACAAACCACTTTTAGTGCTTCCCAGCAATGGCCCCCAGACCCGTCAACTCACCTGCAAAGAGGTAGAACAACACCCCCACAAGTGCTGAGTCTTTCTTCATTGGGCGTAAACCAGCCCTCTGCTTTGATGGAAATAGGAGTCTGGAGGAGGAGGATAGAGGAGCATGTTCTTCTGAACTTGTGAACCTGAGGAATGCAGACTGCGGCACCTTCAAATAAATTAGCAAACAAGTGAAGACAGTTCTGCTGATGGGCTTGTCTTTGTGATTATCTGATTAAAGTTTGAATTATATTAACTGTGCACAACAAAGAAAGACAGACACACAGGAATAAAAGTGAATAAGGATGAAAAAGAAAGTTATTGATTCGTTGTCTCATTTTCAGGGCTCGGAGTCGGAATCACGGTCCAGGAATAAGAATAAGGCTTCGTCATCATACTCTGCGAATTCAGCCCGGGTGAGGTCAGTGCCACCTGACAGAGTAGAAATTCCCTCATCTATGGTGCTGGCCACCTCCTCTTCATCCGGCACGCTCTCTCGTACTCTTATATCTGGTGGTATGAGGTGCTGATTCATCTTGATCATTGTTAACCTCTCCACATTTTTGGGCGAGAGGCGGCTCCGTTTGGGAGTTACAATCCCACCAGCCGCACTGAAAACCCGTTCAGAAGACACACTTGCGAGTGGGCAAGACAAGTAGTTTAAAGCCAGGTTGGTGAGCTGTGGCCACAATTCTTTTTTCCCATGCCAATACGCCAATGGGTCAGAATTAACATAGACCTCTGTGGAGTCATTCAGATAGTCCTTCACCATCGACTCAAGGTCCTCCTCCAAGGTTCCTCCACTTTGCGTAGCTCTTGCTGTGCCTCTGGCCTTTTGAGAACCAAACCCACGCAGAGCTAGCCAATCCTCTTCAGCCTCCAATGTTTCTGCTGCCTTTCGTGCAGATGATGCGGTTGCCGGTGTCTTTAACGGCTGAGAGGTCACTTGTGCCACAGCCACAGGTGCAGAAGTGGATTGTTTTGACTGGGGATGGCCTGCTGATGTACTGCCATTTCCTTCAATTTCCAGCCGTTCTGTTTCAAACTTCTTGGCTGACAAGGCTAGCCAACGTTTGTACTTTGTAACATCTTCATCAGCAAAAGGAAAGAATGCTCTGCCTGCCAGCGCCTTTTTGTAGCGTGGATCCAGAATAGTAGCACAAATGTAATGCTGTTCTGAGTGGATCTTTTGAAGACGTTCATCACCTTGTAGGAGCTCTAATAATGTCTCAGCCAGAAGCAAAGAGTCTTTCTTTTTGTCATCTTTTCGAAACACAGAACACACCTCCTTCAGTTGGTCCTCCAGCATGTACAACAATGGGATAGCTTTTCCCAAATTAGAGTCCTCCTTGCTGACTGCACGTGTGAAGACCTCAAAAGGACGAAGCATGCGTGTTAGGCTTTCAACTATGTTCCATTGCGGCCCACCCATCCTCAGCTCCTCTATACCCTCTTTCAAGAAAAATTGATCGAGTTGCGTATACTGCTCATACAGACGCTCAAGCATGTAGAAGGTTGAGTTCCAACGTGTTACCACCTCCTGGATGAGTGCTTTCACTGGCATTTGACTTTGATATAGCATGCTCCTCAGCTGCTTGCGGGCCTTAAAAGAATGCCTGAAATGCTTGCAAATTTTTCGGCAGTTGTCCAATACACTGTACGCTGCACTGCGTTTATTACCCAAGAATTTTTGGACAACCAGGTTTATACAGTGCGCCAAACACGGCACTCTGAAATAGTAACCGTCCCTCATGGCCTTAACTATATTGGAGCCATTGTCTGTGGAAACATAACCAACCTTGCGTTTTAGTGGGGACAGACAGTTAAGGACCTTTGTGTTAAAGACATCCAAAATGTTTTCTGCTGTGTGACGTTTCTCCAAACCAAACATGGCTAGTGTTGCATGTTTCCGAGCACCTTTAAAAACAATGTTAGTGTCAACACCTGAGTTTAGCTTTGCTTTAGCCCCTGAAAAAGAGACCCAGTGTGCAGTGATGCACATGTAATCAGCGCCTGCGCCACTGGTCCACATGTCTGTTGTCAGATGTATAGTGTGAACAGCACTCTTCTCCAAAGCTGCCCCAATCAACTTCAGAACATCTTCATGTAGTGCTGGAACCGCAACTCGGGCAAAATAGAACCGGCTAGGAACCTTCCATTTAGGGCAGAGCACTGTCACTAATTCTAGAAAACCAACCCCTTCTACAAAAGAAAAAGGGAGAAGGTCCAGAGCTAGCATTTTAGCCAGCTTAGTGTTATACAGACGGGTCATTGGGTGGTTGCGTTCATATTGCGCTTCTGTAAACAACATCTTTTTAATGTTGCCCTGGACCAATGATTTACGGGATGATGATGATCTCTTCGACCCAGTTACGCTCGCTGATGTACTTTTCCGCATTGATGTCTCACTCTCTCCCACACTCTTAGTGTGGCTCCCATGGGGTGTGCTGCTGACATGGGAACTGGGTGTAAGTGAAGTGTTTGAATCGTCTTCTTCTACCTCCTCGTCATCAGCAGATGACAAATCAACGTTTTCATTACGTGCAATTCCGGCTTTCTTGACCGCCTCTAGGTGCGGAAACCATTCGACAGGGTGCCTTCTCTCAAGATGACCTCTCTGGCCTCCGGTACCATAGTTAGAACCAAGCTTACCACGACTATATCGAAGCTTACAAAGGCTACAAATGGCTACGTTTTCCTTTTTTGGGCAAACACTAAAGAAGTCCCAAACTGGAGACTTGAAATGTCTTCGGGGGCCGGAGGAGGCGGCGATACTGGTGGTGGTGGTCCTGCTGCTAATGACAGATGAAGTGGAGGATGTGGATTGCCGAACTTCAGTACGTTTTGCACTTTCACCACCACGAATTGAGGTCGAGGACGAGGTGGGTACCTTCTTGCGAGGAAGAAATATGGAAGCGGTAGGTTTTGGTGTACTACTTAACTCCAAATCTAATGATTCCATTTCCATTGCCTCCTCGCCGACATCATCATCACGCTCAGCAGCTTCTCGGGATAGGGTCAAAATGTCTCTTTGCTGCATGCCCGGTGGGGCTGCAGTGACCTTTGTGATGACTGCCTCGTCGTCATCGTGAGAGGCTTCATCACCAGCAGTATCTGTCACTTCTTGTTGAGCCTCATCACACTCCATAGGTTTGAGTTTTTGGACGACCTTCCTTTTACGCTTAGGTACCGGTGGCAGATCATGGTGTGCCTCTGCCTCACTGTCAGACCGCAGTTGTCGTGGTTCCCAAGACAGATCACTTGCACCAGAACGAGGTGGGCTTGAAGAAGATGTAGACACCCCCCTTGATCTTTTCCTTGCTAGGGATGTGGAAGACAATGAATGATCATCAGGAGGAGTGGCTTCCAATGATACCTCAGCTTCATTGTCGATTTCCAAATGTGCCCCTACTTCGGGAGGAACAACTATTGTGGGCACTTGTGAACGTCCATGCACCTTTGCTTGCGCATCTCCTTTTGCTGCCTCTCCTTCCACATGTACTTGGGCGTGTACTTGCACATGGTGTTGTTGTTGCGGCTGTGGTTGTTCAACACTTGTCAGATGAGTTACAACAACCTGTGTTGATTCAGGGACATTGCTGCTACTTTCTTGCGATGAGCCAACATCACTGGTCGATGGTGATTGGAGAAGTACACTGACTGCCTCTGAAGCACTCAAGGGCTTTGACTTAAGTTGGCGTGGTGGTGGAGGCACTGAACCCAATGGAGCAGGGGTGCTGCTCTCAGGTTGGTCCCCAGCAGATCCTGCTGCTGCAGGCGTACTTTTTTTTTTGCTCCCAAAAAAAGTGGTGGGTGGCACACCAGCCTCCTTGGTAACTTGCTTCTTCTGCTCCTTACTAGCAACTTTCTTGCTAGAGGAGCTACGGAGAAGTTTCTTTGGGGCCATCTTCTTCAGAGCAGGTCAGACAGCAGGCCGCAGTTGCACGAATTGTAGAGTTGTCTGAGGCAAGACGTGACGTCGCGTGACGTTATGCTGCACACACACACCGCTGCAGGACTTCTTCCTGGCACTGGTGGTTCTCTTGAGTCTTGTGCACCTAAAAAAAATGGAAGACAGAGGAACATCAGTTCAGTTATAGAGCACAAAAAAATCGAAAAACACTGCAAAATCAGCACAATCCCAATCCATCCATGCCCTCCATAATGTTTAAATTCAAGACAACCCACAGAAAGACTAGGCCCATGCAAGACTCACTACCCCTGGGCATAAATAAAGGTTGAAAAGTAGGCAAAATGGTTGGAGGCCTAACAACAAAGCCTGCATTCAAAATGGCCACTTGCCTGCCAGCACATGGCCAGTGCCTGTAGCTGCACTCAAAATGGCCACCAGCCACATGGCATGTCCCTCCCCATGAACACCCCCAAAAATCGAAAAACACTGCAAAATCAGCACAATCCCATTCCATCCATGATGTTTAAATTCAAGACAGCCCACAGAAAGACTAGGCCCCATGCACCACTCACTACCCCTGGTCAAGGCCCCAACAACAGGTCAAAAATCGAAAAACACAAAATTTTACAAAAAAAAAAAATTGAAAAACACAGAAAAATCAGCACAATCCCAATTCATCTATGGCCTCCATGATGTTTAAATTCAAGACAACCCACAGAAATACTAGGCCCATGCAAGACTCACTACCCCTGGCATAAATAAAGGTTGAAAAGTAGGGAAAATGGTTGGAGGCCTAACAACAAAGCCTGCATTCAAAATGGCCACTTGCCTGCCAGCACATGGCAAGTGCCTGTAGCTGCACTTAAAATGGCCACCAGCCACATGGCATGTCCCTCCCCATGAACACCCCCAAAAATCGAAAAACACTGCAAAATCAGCACAATCCCATTCCATCCATGATGTTTAAATTCAAGACAGCCCACAGAAAGACTAGGCCCCATGCACCACTCACTACCCCTGGTCAAGGCCCCAACAACAGGTCAAAAATCGAAAAACACAAAATTTTACAAAAAAAAAAATCGAAAAACACAGAAAAATCAGCACAATCCCAATTCATCTATGGCCTCCATGATGTTTAAATTCAAGACAACCCACAGAAATACTAGGCCCATGCAAGACTCACTACCCCTGGCATAAATAAAGGTTGAAAAGTAGGGAAAATGGTTGGAGGCCTAACAACAAAGCCTGCATTCAAAATGGCCACTTGCCTGCCAGCACATGGCAAGTGCCTGTAGCTGCACTCAAAATGGCCACCAGCCACATGGCATGTCCCTCCCCATGAACACCCCCAAAAATCGAAAAACACTGCAAAATCAGCACAATCCCATTCCATCCATGATGTTTAAATTCAAGACAGCCCACAGAAAGACTAGGCCCCATGCACCACTCACTACCCCTGGTCAAGGCCCCAACAACAGGTCAAAAATCGAAAAACACAAAATTTTACAAAAAAAAAAAATCGAAAAACACAGAAAAATCAGCACAATCCCAATTCATCTATGGCCTCCATGATGTTTAAATTCAAGACAACCCACAGAAATACTAGGCCCATGCAAGACTCACTACCCCTGGCATAAATAAAGGTTGAAAAGTAGGGAAAATGGTTGGAGGCCTAACAACAAAGCCTGCATTCAAAATGGCCACTTGCCTGCCAGCACATGGCAAGTGCCTGTAGCTGCACTCAAAATGGCCACCAGCCACATGGCATGTCCCTCCCCATGAACACCCCCAAAAATCGAAAAACACTGCAAAATCAGCACAATCCCATTCCATCCATGATGTTTAAATTCAAGACAGCCCACAGAAAGACTAGGCCCCATGCACCACTCACTACCCCTGGTCAAGGCCCCAACAACAGGTCAAAAATCGAAAAACACAAAATTTTACAAAAAAAAAAAATCGAAAAACACAGAAAAATCAGCACAATCCCAATTCATCTATGGCCTCCATGATGTTTAAATTCAAGACAACCCACAGAAATACTAGGCCCATGCAAGACTCACTACCCCTGGCATAAATAAAGGTTGAAAAGTAGGGAAAATGGTTGGAGGCCTAACAACAAAGCCTGCATTCAAAATGGCCACTTGCCTGCCAGCACATGGCAAGTGCCTGTAGCTGCACTCAAAATGGCCACCAGCCACATGGCATGTCCCTCCCCATGAACACCCCCAAAAATCGAAAAACACTGCAAAATCAGCACAATCCCATTCCATCCATGATGTTTAAATTCAAGACAGCCCACAGAAAGACTAGGCCCCATGCACCACTCACTACCCCTGGTCAAGGCCCCAACAACAGGTCAAAAATCGAAAAACACAAAATTTTACAAAAAAAAAAAATCGAAAAACACAGAAAAATCAGCACAATCCCAATTCATCTATGGCCTCCATGATGTTTAAATTCAAGACAACCCACAGAAATACTAGGCCCATGCAAGACTCACTACCCCTGGCATAAATAAAGGTTGAAAAGTAGGGAAAATGGTTGGAGGCCTAACAACAAAGCCTGCATTCAAAATGGCCACTTGCCTGCCAGCACATGGCAAGTGCCTGTAGCTGCACTCAAAATGGCCACCAGCCACATGGCATGTCCCTCCCCATGAACACCCCCAAAAATCGAAAAACACTGCAAAATCAGCACAATCCCATTCCATCCATGATGTTTAAATTCAAGACAGCCCACAGAAAGACTAGGCCCCATGCACCACTCACTACCCCTGGTCAAGGCCCCAACAACAGGTCAAAAATCGAAAAACACAAAATTTTACAACAAAAAAAATCGAAAAACACAGAAAAATCAGCACAATCCCAATTCATCTATGGCCTCCATGATGTTTAAATTCAAGACAACCCACAGAAAGAATCAGTCCACCCACCACTGAGTACCCCTGGGAAAAGGCCCCAAAACAGCCCAAAAATCGAAAATCCCAAAATTTTAGTTGCAGCAACTGTAATGCCCCAAACAAACTTACTTGTAAAATTTCTAATCCAACAGTGATCCAAAGAAAGTCAAAAAGGCCTCAAATCCAAAGATCCAGCAGCATCCACAAAAGGTAATCCTTCCAGGTCCACATCCGAATGAAAAGTGACCAGGAGATGGACAAAGCACTGGGAGGAGCCTGCTGAACAGGAACAGGAAGTTGAAGACTATGGGGCACTTCCTTCCTCCCACCCCCCTGCCCCCCTCCCCAAAATGGACTCCTCGCTAAAAAAGTGCAGGCAAATGTCAAACTAAGGAGTTATTCACATAAAAATCATCATTTCTAGAAGGTTTATGCTGCTTGCTGGTGGATTTCTTGTGCAGAATTGCAAATTTATATTTTCGCGCGCCGCATCTCAAATCTCGCAATTTGCGAAGTACCGCGAGACGTGATCTCGCCGTACTCGCGTTGACAAACTCTCGCTGGCAAGCCGCGATGACGTAATCGCGCTCGCCAATTCCCGCGGGATCACACAGCAAGATCCAAAATGGCGCAGCACTCGCAAACTATCGAAAAAAACAACTCGGCAAACGATGATAAACGCCGCGCGCCGCAAAAATTGTATCACCAACGCCGCGCGCCGCCAAAAAAATCCGCTGCGTGCGAATTTGCGGATTTTGCGGGAAATCCGCAAATCTCGCGGATTGCGGATTTCCCGAAAATCCGCAAAATCCGCGAGCGGAACGGATTTTCCGCCCACGCTTAATGGAGATCCACCTCCAGGAAAAAGGTAACGGCAACTCTAAACCAGACCAAATTCTGGCTAGTACATAAGGCATACTGGACACCAGCCCGCCTAGCATCCATGGGAATCCGAGAGAGCGATTCCTGCTGGAACTGTGACAAGGGGAAGGGAGACCTGGAACACCTACTCTTCGGCTGTTCTAAGATTAGGAAATTCTGGGACAAAATTGGAACACTAATTAACGATATCACAGGGGTAACCATACACATAGACTTCCACAGCCTGGTCCTGGGTTTCGCATCCCCATCAATCACAACAATAGAAGACCTTGACCTCATCGACCTACTGCTGACTGCGGCAGTCAAAACAGTCCTAAACAACTGGAAAGACACAGCAAAAGCCACGCCTAAAGCATGGCTTAACTGGATCACCTTCCTACGAGGGGCTGACAACATTACAGCGATACACTCACCGAAAACACACAGGCGGTCGAATATGTGGGGTTCCCTAGACAACTACCTATCATCGCATAAACCCCCATAGGCGGCGAAGCTAGGCAATCAGCGAAGCGGTACACCTCGCCGGTCTCTGTGCATACAACAGGAATGTAACCTGCAACGCTCCTTTCTGTTTTCTTCTTCAACCTTTCTCTATCCTCTCTATCCTCCGGGGCGTGGGACCTAGGATGTCAACCAAGCAACACAAAGGGGCGGAGGACGACATCGACAAGCAGAACTTGAAAGACTGGCAATTGGACTAACCCCAATAAGACTGGAAGCTGGCAGCGAAATGACTCCCCCCCTCCCATATCCCCCCCCCCCCCCCGGGTGTTTTTCTTCTGTTCCTCTTCTCTCCCCTTCATTTCTCTTCCCCAACCCATGTATATTCTATGCTCCATGTAAATATATATTTTTCTACAATAAAAAATTACAGAAATTAAAAAAAAATCGTAATTCAATCAAATGCACTCATGGTAGACCTGTTAAACATATGTGTGAGGTGTTAAGATCTGATGTTACGTCTTCTTCTGTCAGTTCCTGTGATTCATGGGTTGTGATGCTACTTCCTGTGATATCACTTCTTGTAATGTCACACTCAAAGACATCATAGTGCCATGATGTCAGTTGCATACTGCCTAACTTGGTTAGTCCCCTCGATTCGTTTTTAGGGCTCGGACTACGCCCCCAAAGGGGCGGAGCTTCGAGATCCTAATGTTAAAGAAAAAAAAGGATATGTAGGGCTATGGCCAGACACATTCCTTAAATTCCATAGTGTTTTATGGCATGTGCCTAGTGATTCGTCTTCGCTGTGCTGTCTATTTAGTAGCCTTGACGTGATAGGCTATATTGACTTTTGGTCCGTCATTGATGTCAGTTTCATGGCATATTCTGTACGTGAACGAGCACAGCAGAGGGATTAATCTTAATTAGGAGCTGTCAGAGTGCCCGTGTAATGCAATCCAGATGATGCGTGCACTTTGACAGCGGTGAGCGCGTTCAGGCAGCAGGCGAGGCTCACAGAAGATGACTCATACATGCTCGTCCACACTGTAGTTCTTGTGTTTCTTGAATACTCTCATTTCCAAAGGTCATTTCCTTCTTTTCCTCGCACACTGCGCTATTTTTGTCTGTGGTTTAAAAAACGGGGTTTAAAGGCGTTTTATTATGAAACATTTGGATTCTGGTTCTGTAAGCTTTGTTTCCGAATTTTAATAAGTGCTGACATGCAGACTACTGGTTGAATAAATGATGAAGGTTAAAAGTGACCTTCGTGACACGTGCTGTCGAGCCTGACTCCCAGAGTTAACATGCAGTCATCATTATTTTAAAGTTTGTGGAAAAAACGTGAATACGCAATAATCATGGAAAACAGAGCCTTCCCGCTGTTACAATGGGAATTCACAAATGTCTTGTGTGTCTCACGTAATGCCAATGGCTATTTCATTAGGAAAAATTAGACTCATTGATACATGCACCACCACCAGCAGTACTACCAGTACTACAGCCACCAGTACTACCACTACCACCACCACCAGTAGTAACAGTACCACGACCACCAGTACTACCACTAACACCACCACCACCAGTACTACCAGTACCACCACCACCAGTACTACCACTACCATTACCACTACCACCACCACCAGTACCACCACCACCAGTACTACCACCACCCCCAGTACTACCAGTACTACAGCCACCAGTACTACAACTACCACCACCACCAGTACTAACAGTACCACGACCACCAGTACTACCACTACCAGTACTACCAATACCAGTACCACTACCACCACCATCACCAGTACCACCACCACCAGTACTACCACTACCAGTACTACGGGCAACAGTACCACCACCACCACTAGCACTACCACTACCGGTACCACCACCAGTACTACCACTACCAGTACCACCACCAGCACCAGTACCACCACCACCAGTACTACCACTACCAGTACCACCAACACCCCCAGTACTACCAGTACTACAGCCACCAGTACTACAACTACCACCACCACCAGTACTAACAGTACCACGACCACCAGTACTACCACTACCAGTACTACCAATACCAGTACCACTACCACCACCAGTACTACCACCACCAGTATCACCACCACCAGTACTACCACTACCAGTACTACGGGCAGCAGTACCACCACCACTAGCACTACCACTACCGGTACCACCACCAGTACTACCACTACCAGTACCACCACCACCAGTACCACCACCACCAGTACCACCACTACCAGTACTACCACCAACAGTACTACCACTACCAGTAACACCACCTCCAGTACTACCACTACTACCAGTACCACCACCACCACCAGTACTACCAGTACCACCACCACCAGTACTACCACTACCAGTACTACCATTACCATTACCACTACCAGTACCACCACCACCAGTAGTACCACCACCCCCAGTACTACCAGTACTACAGCCACCAGTACTACAACTACCACCACCACCAGTACTAACAGTACCACGACCACCAGTACTACCACTACCAGTACTACCAATACCAGTACCACTACCACCACCAGTACTACCAGTACCACCATCACCAGTACCACCACCACCAGTACTACCACTACCAGTACTACGGGCAGCAGTACCACCACCACCACTAGCACTACCACTACCGGTACCACCACCAGTACTACCACTACCAGTACCACCACCAGCACCAGTACCACCACCACCAGTACTACCACTACCAGTACCACCAACACCCCCAGTACTACAGCCACCAGTACTACAACTACCACCACCACCAGTACTAACAGTACCACGACCACCAGTACTACCACTACCAGTACTACCAATCCCAGTACCACTACCACCACCAGTATCACCACCACCAGTACTACCACTACCAGTACTACGGGCAGCAGTACCACCACCACTAGCACTACCACTACCGGTACCACCACCAGTACTACCACTACCAGTACCACCACCACCAGTACCACCACCACCAGTGCCACCACCACCAGTACCACCACTACCAGTAACACCACCTCCAGTACTACCACTACTACCAGTACCACCACCACCACCAGTACTATCAGTAACACCACCACCAGTACTACCACTACCAGTAGCACCACCACCACCAGTACTTCCAGTACTACCACCATCAGTACTACCATTTCCACCACCACCAGTACTACCACTACCACCACCACCAGTACTACCACTACCACCAGTAATACCAGTACTACCACCACCAGTACTACCACCACCAGTACTACCACTACCAGTACTACCCTTACCATTACCACTACCACCACCACCAGTACCACCACCACCAGTACTACCACCACCCCCAGTACTACCAGTACTACAGCCACCAGTACTACAACTACCACCACCACCAGTACTAACAGTACCACGACCACCAGTACTACCAATACCAGTACTACCAATACCAGTACCACTACCACCACCAGTACTACCACCACCAGTACCACCATCACCAGTACCACCACCACCAGTATTACCACTACCAGTACTACGGGCAGCAGTACCACCACCACCACTAGCACTACCACTACCGGTACCACCACCAGTACTACCACTACCAGTACCACCACCAGCACCAGTACTACCACTACCACTACCTGTACTACGGGCAGCAGTACCACCACCACCACTAGCACTACCACTACCGGTACCACCACCAGTACTTCCACTACCAGTACCACCAACACCCCCAGTACTACCAGTACTACAGCCACCACTACTACAACTACCACCACCACCAGTACTAACAGTACCACGACCACCAGTACTACCACTACCAGTACTACCAATACCAGTACCACTACCACCACCAGTACTACCACCACCAGTATCACCACCACCAGTACTACCACTACCAGTACTACGGGCAGCAGTACCACCACCACTAGCACTACCACTACCAGTACCACCACCAGTACCACCAGTACCAGTACCACCACCACCAGTACCACCACTACCAGTACCACCACCACCAGTACCACCACCACCAGTACCACCACCACCAGTACCACCACCACCAGTACCACCACTACCAGTACTACCACCTCCAGTACTACCACTACTACCAGTACCACCACCACCACCAGTACTACCAGTAACACCACCACCAGTACTACCACTACCAGTACCACCACCACCAGTACTTCCAGTACTAACACCATCAGTACTACCATTTCCACCACCACCAGTACTACAACTACCACCGCCACCAGTACTACCACTACCACCACCACCAGTAGTGAGTAGTGAGTAGAAAAGTGAGTAGAGTAGTGAGTAGAGTAGTGAGTAGAGTAGTGAGTAGAGTAGTGAGTAGTGAGTAGAGTAGTGAGTGCAGAGTAGTGAGTAGTGAGTAGAGTAGTGAGTAGTGAGTGCAGAGTAGTGCAGAGTAGTGAGTAGAGTAGTGCAGAGTAGTGAGTAGAGTAGTGCAGAGTAGTGAGTAGAGTAGTGCAGAGTAGTGAGTAGAGTAGTGCAGAGTAGTGAGTAGAGTAGTGCAGAGTAGTGAGTAGAGTAGTGAGTAGAGTAGTGAGTAGAGTAGTGAGTAGGACATCACAGGCAGCAGCTGTGCAAGCTTCTTACACTCACAAGGAGACCACAGGCAGCTGAGGTGCAATCTTCTCCCACTCACAAGAACGACATCACAGGCAGCAGCAGTGCAAGCTTCTTACACTCACAAGGAGACCACAGGCAGCAGAGGTGCAAGCTTCTGACACTCACAAGAAGGACATCACAGGCAGTAACGGTGCTCAGCATTTCATCCTTTTGATGTGGATTAAAGGAGAATACTTTTGGTGGAAATACCAACAACGGCCAGTAAAGCGCCATAAGCACCACACAGTGTCCTCTACATCACTTTTTGAAAAATATTATATTTACTCCTGAGTCCAGGCTCACCACAATCCGACGCAAATACACAAGACATTGACAATGAAAGAACAGAGTTTAAGCAGTAATGCTAATATTGAAAATAGTGCAGACTGCACGAATATTCTCTGTTTTGCCAGAACACCCTAAAGCGCCTCCTTTAATTTCCCGCTCTCCTCGTATAGCTCAGTGGCAGCGTGCGCCTGCTGCAGTCGCGTGTGGCAGGTTGTGAGTGCAGCGTGATAGCTTCACTTCGCCGTTTTGAATGAAAGCGGGGACTAGCTCAGCATTTCATCCTTTTGATGTGGATAAAAGGAGAATACTTTTGGTGGAAATACCAACAATGCTGCTACCTTAAATGCTTATGGGTGTGCCTATATGTCTGTGTGTAGTGTGTGTACTCTTCCATACCTACTGTAGGAGTGAACAAAGGTTGCCTTCATTGTAGATGCATTGTAGAGACACAGTAAAGTAAAGTAGTGAAATGAGGCCCGCATTTTAACAATCCCGCACCATTTTCCCGGACTGATGTGGATAGGGGACTGGCTCAGCATTTCATCCTTTTGATGTGGATAAAAGGAGAATACTTTTGGTGGAAATACCAACAACGGCCAGTAAAGCGCCATAAGCACCGCACAGTGTCCTCTACATTACTTTTTGAAAAATATTATATTTACTCCTGAGTCCAGGCTCACCACAATCCGACGCAAATACACAAGACATTGACAATGAAAGAACCGAGTTTAAGCAGTAATGCTAATATTGAAAATAGTGCAGACTGCACGAATATTCTCTGTTTTGCCAGAACACCCTGAAGCGCCTCCTTTAATTTCCCGCTCTCCTCGTATAGCTCAGTGGCAGCGTGCGCCTGCTGCAGTCGCGTGTGGCAGGTTGTGAGTGCAGCGTGATAGCTTCACTTCGCCGTTTTGAATGAAAGCGGGGACTAGCTCAGCATTTCATCCTTTTGATGTGGATAAAAGGAGAATACTTTTGGTGGAAATACCAACAATGCTGCTACCTTAAATGCATATGGGTGTGCCTATATGTCTGTGTGTAGTGTGTGTACTCTTCCATACCTACTGTAGGAGTGAACAAAGGTTGCCTTCATTGTAGATGTATTGTAGAGACACAGTAAAGTAAAGTAGTGAAATGAGGCCCGCATTTTAACAATCCCGCACCATTTTCCCGGACTGATGTGGATAGGAGACTGGCTCAGCATTTCATCCTTTTGATGTGGATAAAAGGAGAATACTTTTGGTGGACATACCAACAACGGCCAGTAAAGCGCCATAAGCACCGCACAGTGTCCTCTACATTACTTTTTGAAAAATATTATATTTACTCCTGAGTCCAGGCTCACCACAATCCGACGCAAATACACAAGACATTGACAATGAAAGAACCGAGTTTAAGCAGTAATGCTAATATTGAAAATAGTGCAGACTGCACGAATATTCTCTGTTTTGCCAGAACACCCTGAAGCGCCTCCTTTAATTTCCCGCTCTCCTCGTATAGCTCAGTGGCAGCGTGCGCCTGCTGCAGTTGCGTGTGGCAGGTTGTGAGTGCAGCGTGATAGCTTCACTTCGCCGTTTTGAATGAAAGCGGGGACTAGCTCAGCATTTCATCCTTTTGATGTGGATAGGGTACTGGCTCAGCATTTCATCCTTTTGATGTGGATAAAAGGAGAATACTTTTGGTGGAAATACCAACAACGGCCAGTAAAGCGCCATAAGCACCGCACAGTGTCCTCTACATCACTTTTTGAAAAATATTATATTTACTCCTGAGTCCAGGCTCACCACAATCCGACGCAAATACACAAGACATTGACAATGAAAGCACTGAGTTTAAGCAGTAATGCTAATATTGAAAATAGTGCAGACTGCACGAATATTCTCTGTTTTGCCAGAACACCCTAAAGCGCCTCCTTTAATTTCCCGCTCTCCTCGTATAGCTCAGTGGCAGGGTGCGCCTGCTGCAGTCGCGTGTGGCAGGTTGTGAGTGCAGCGTGATAGCTTCACTTCGCCGTTTTGAATGAAAGCGGGGACTAGCTCAGCATTTCATCCTTTTGATGTGGATAAAAGGAGAATACTTTTGGTGGAAATACCAACAATGCTGCTACCTTAAATGCATATGGGTGTGCCTATATGTCTGTGTGTAGTGTGTGTACTCTTCCATACCTACTGTAGGAGTGAACAAAGGTTGCCTTCATTGTAGATGCATTGTAGAGACACAGTAAAGTAAAGTAGTGAAATGAGGCCCGCATTTTAACAATCCCGCACCATTTTCCCGGACTGATGTGGATAGGGGACTGGCTCAGCATTTCATCCTTTTGATGTGGATAAAAGGAGAATACTTTTGGTGGAAATACCAACAACGGCCAGTAAAGCGCCATAAGCACCACACAGTGTCCTCTACATCACTTTTTGAAAAATATTATATTTACTCCTGAGTCCAGGCTCACCACAATCCGACGCAAATACACAAGACATTGACAATGAAAGCACTGAGTTTAAGCAGTAATGCTAATATTGAAAATAGTGCAGACTGCACGAATATTCTCTGTTTTGCCAGAACACCCTGAAGCGCCTCCTTTAATTTCCCGCTCTCCTCGTATAGCTCAGTGGCAGCGTGCGCCTGCTGCAGTCGCGTGTGGCAGGTTGCGAGTGCAGCGTGATAGCTTCACTTCGCCGTTTTGAATGAAAGCGGGGACTAGCTCAGCATTTCATCCTTTTGATGTGGATAAAAGGAGAATACTTTTGGTGGAAATACCAACAATGCTGCTACCTTAAATGCATATGGGTGTGCCTATATGTCTGTGTGTAGTGTGTGTACTCTTCCATACCTACTGTAGGAGTGAACAAAGGTTGCCTTCATTGTAGATGCATTGTAGAGACACAGTAAAGTAAAGTAGTGAAATGAGGCCCGCATTTTAACAATCCCGCACCATTTTCCCGGACTGATGTGGATAGGAGACTGGCTCAGCATTTCATCCTTTTGATGTGGATAAAAGGAGAATACTTTTGGTGGAAATACCAACAACGGCCAGTAAAGCGCCATAAGCACCGCACAGTGTCCTCTACATCACTTTTTGAAAAATATTATATTTACTCCTGAGTCCAGGCTCACCACACTCCGACGCAAATACACAAGACATTGACAATAAAAGCACCGAGTTTAAGCAGTAATGCTAATATTGAAAATAGTGCAGACTGCACGAATATTCTCTGTTTTGCCAGAACACCCTGAAGCGCCTCCTTTAATTTCCCGCTCTCCTCGTATAGCTCAGTGGCAGCGTGCGCCTGCTGCAGTCGCGTGTGGCAGGTTGTGAGTGCAGCGTGATAGCTTCACTTCGCCGTTTTGAATGAAAGCGGGGACTAGCTCAGCATTTCATCCTTTTGATGTGGATAGGGGACTGGCTCAGCATTTCATCCTTTTGATGTGGATAAAAGGAGAATACTTTTGGTGGAAATACCAACAACGGCCAGTAAAGTCCCATAAGCACCGCACAGTGTCCTCTACATCACTTTTTGAAAAATATTATATTTACTCCTGAGTCCAGGCTCAAGGAGAGCCCGGCCAGGGTGAGTGGGGAGAGAGCTGCTGCTGAGTACACCTTTTGAATGAAAGCGGGGACTAGCTCAGCTAGCAGCACAAAAGGTACGAACATCACATAATTGGAACAAATCAATATAGCAAATATGTTGCAGGTCCTCTTACATTTGCTATTAAACGGAAATATAGAACAATCACTAAAAAACCTGGATGTTCTGCAAGCGTGCCTCCTTTGCCGTTCTGTTAATGTAATATTCCTTTTAAGGGGCTTTTTGTTTGGGACAATATGCTGCCTATTTTTTTTTAAATGGATCCTTCTGTTAGTGGGAAAAGAAAGCTCCGACTCTGTTTTCCCCGTCTCCATGAAGCCTGAGGTCAGGGAAGAGGCCAGGAATGTGACACTACTCCGAGAAAACAAGATTAGAAGTAATTAACAGACAACAGATGTCCTCTTAACTTTTATGAGGCCAAGAGTGTTTGAGAGTCTGTTTTTTTCTACTTTCTGTAACTTCACTTTTATTTTTAAAAACAAAACATTTGTTGTGTTCTGCTTTATATCACTGTGTTCTTAGAATCATTTCCTTAGTGCTTGTGAGTTGGCTCTAAACTTTAACGCACAGGACCCATTCGTCAAATCGAACTCCTCCTGTTCTCTTATGGGACTTTACGGGTATTGGGGCCGCCTGATGAGAAAGTCCTCGTCTTTTGGAGCCACTGTGAACATTGGAGAGCCAAAGCAAGGTGGCCGGCCCTTTTCATCACACAAGTGTATGTGTTAGAGAGTATGCTGTTTTTTTTGTAATTTATTTTAATCCTTGCCTTAGTGGGAGAACAAAGCATCCAATTTATTGGGCCCCTCTCGGTCAAGCATGAGGCCACAGGGAAGTGTAGGGATTTAACACTACTGTGACAAGATGAGATAAGAAGTGATTAACAGTAAACAGATGTTCCCTTCAGTATTCAGAGGGCAGGAGGCCTTTTCTTTCTGTCAACATACTTTCCTCTCTGCATTTAAGTTAGTAACGTAAAATTATTGAAAAAGTACACTTTTGTTGTCTTATGATTTATCTACAATGTTAAAGAAACATTACATCGCCTATCCTGCCGTTTATATAAACTTGAAAGCTAGCTCCAAACTGTTCTATAATGGCTTCCTCTGATATACATTAAATATCTTAACCATGTATATATCACACTCTACAGACAGAACTGCTTATTCGTGCTTAAGTAAAAGCTGCTACCCAACAGAATACATTATTTTATTTTAAACATGTGCACCTACACATAGCACCCTTGTGTGCCTTACAAATCACCAAGCAGACTCACATGTGCTATCTTATACCTTTTTTGAAACCTATGCATCCAACTTCTGGCACGTTACTTCACTAAGTCATGTTTGAAATGTGTTATTGCCCCCATCTCATGTGTTTGCACATAGATCACACTTTAAACTTTGTGCACATAGCCAAATCTCATCTGTGTGTACGTAGCCCCTCTGATCTCTTTCCAGATATATTCCTACGCTACTCAGACTTAAATTAGGCAACTCGACATTGTCGAGATGATGTAGCTCCTCTCACCTGTGAGCACATGGAGCCCATTTCTATCATGTGCACTTAACCCCACCCTGGGAACAGTAAATGACTGGGTGTTCACGGCCCTAGATGTATCGGCAGTAAGAGTAGACAGTTATGATGGGAGACTGGGGATATCCGGCAACGCTATATAGGGTAAAATTAAAAGGGACTCTACCGACCCACGCAGAAACAGTGGTGGTGGCCTGAAGAAAGACGACAGCATACCTGCGGTGGAAATGTAATGTAACAGATCACATGCTGCTCTGGTACAGCAACATACTGAGAGCGGTGCGCAACCTATATGTTCAGAAATGGGACCAAATTGTTTTCTCAAATATGGGTGGCTGTGGAAGAGGGGGGGTGCAATCCCTGTGGAGACCCTCAAGAAAGATGATCAATTAGCAAACTCTGAATAATACAGAGACTTACAAGTTAGGCATGCCCTTCTTTCACATATCAAAACAAGAATGGCTGCATGAACAGCTTGAACAACTTCTGCTTTACAAAAAGGCCGTTTCAAGAAAGCCACCCCTCTATACACCGACCTTACTCCTCTCCTTATTAAATCTGTCCATTATAGAAATTACTGTTTAATTTTCTTTCACTAGTTTTTATTAAGAATCTTTTGCAGTTTGCAAAGTTATTTGCGTAGCCTTGGGCAATGTGTCCCACTGTGTGGATTACATCTAAAGTTGAAAACATTGTACGTGAAATGTTATGATCCATGGCTTACTGTTGCAGGTATTGTTACATTTCCTATTACACAAAAACTTTGAAGGAACTTATGTGTTAGAGAGTATGATGTTTTTTTAGTAATTTATTTTAATACTTGCCTTAGTGGGAGAACAAAGCATCTAATCTATTGGGGCTACAGGCAGCAGAGGTGCAAACTTCTCACACTCGCAACAACGAAAAACAGGAATAGCAGAGAGATGCACAATGCTATATTCTCATACTCACAGGCAGCAGCTGTGCAAGCTTCTCACACTCACAAGAAGGACATCACAGCCAGCAGCTGTGCAAGCATCTTACACTCACAAGGAGACCACAGGCAGGTGAGGTGCAACCTTCTCCCACTCACAAGAAGGACATGAGAAACTGTAGTGGTGCAAGCTTCTCACTCACAAGCAGGACATCACAGGCAGCAGATGTAAAAGCTTCTTACACTCACAAGGAGACCGCAGGAAGCAGCAGTGCAAGCTTCTCACATTCACAAAGAAACCACAGGCAGCAGAGGTGCAATCTTCTCACACTCGCAAGAAAGATATCACAAACAGCTGTGGTGCAAGGCAGCGGCTTCTTGCAGAGGCAAGAAGGATAAAGACACAGAGCAGCCCTGCAGATTACATTACCACAGATCAGGCTTCAGTGCCAGGCAGTGGATATTTGCATACTCAAGAAGGATGATGAGACAGAGGAGCCCTGCAGAATAGATCAGGCAGCAGCAGTGCAAACTTCTCACATCCACTAGGAGACCACAGGCAGCTGAGATGCCATCTTCTCCCACTAACAAGAAGCACATCACAAGCAGCAGTGGTGCAAGCTTCTCACACTCACAAGAACGACATCACAAACAGCAGCAGTGCAAGCTTCTCACAATCACAAGGAGACTACAGGCAGCAGAGGTGCAAACTGCTCACACGCGCAACAACGAAAAACAGGAATAGCACAGAGATGCACAATGCTATATTCTCATACTCGCAGGCAGCAGCTCTGCACTCTCAATCTGCACTCTCAATCTGCACTCTCTGCACTACCACTCTGCACTACCACTCTGCACTACCACTCTGCACTACCACTCTGCACTACCACTCTGCACTACCACTCTGCACTACCACTCTGCACTACCACACTCTGCACTACCACTCTGCACTACCACACTCTGCACTACCACTCTGCACTACCACTCTGCACTACCACTCTGCACTACCACTCTGCACTACCACTCTGCACTACCACTCTGCACTCTGCACTACCAAACTGCACTCTGCACTACCAAACTGCACTCTGCACTCACTCTGCACTACCACTCTGCACTACCACTCTGCACTACCACTCTGCACTACCACTCTGCACTACCACTCTGCACTACCAAACTGCACTCTGCACTCTCACTCTGCACTACCACTCTGCACTACCACTCTGCACTACCACTCTGCACTACCAAACTGCACTCTGCACTCTCACTCTGCACTACCACTCTGCACTACCACTCTGCACTACCACTCTGCACTACCACTCTGCACTACCACTCTGCACTACCACTCTGCACTCTGCACTACCACTCTGCACTCTGCACTACCACTCTGCACTCTGCACTCCCACTCTGCACTCTGCACTACCACTCTGCACTCTGCACTCCCACTCTGCACTCTGCACTCCCACTCTGCACTCTGCACTACCACTCTGCACTACCACTCTGCACTACCACTCTGCACTACCACTCTGCACTACCACTCTGCACTACCACTCTGCACTCTGCACTACCACTCTGCACTCTGCACTCCCACTCTGCACTCTGCACTCCCACTCTGCACTCTGCACTCCCACTCTGCACTCTGCACTCCCACTCTGCACTCTGCACTACCACTCTGCACTCTGCACTACCACTCTGCACGGAGTGCTAGAGAGTGCAGAGTGAGTGAGGGCAGAGTAGTGAGTGGAGAGTAGTGAGTGGAGAGTAGTAAGTGCAGAGCTCACAAGGAGACCACAGGCAGCAGAGGTGCAAGCTTCTCACACTCACAAGAAGGACATCACAGGCAGTAACGGTGCAATATTCTCACACTCACAAGGAGATCACTGGCAGTACACACCACATGAACACACTCCATAACACATAGCAACAATACATTGTCATTTACAATGCCATTAGCTCAAACTCAAATAAATCCGAGCCCGATTGCATTTCTAATGCTTGTTTAGGACTTGTGCCCTGCGGGAGACTCCCGAATTTTTAGGGCTAAAATGAGTTTTGGCCGTCTCCTGCCCGAAATTGCCTCTGCTTCAATAGAAGTGAATGGGGGAAATACATTCTCCTGATTCATTTTTTTAATTCTCCTTCTTTCTTCTTCGAAAATGTTTACATGTATGCATGCCTTTAAATGACAGGCTATATCATAGCGTATCATACAATTTATATATTTATGCAATTTGATATAGCGTGATCTTTACCCAAAGGTGTCAGAGCATTTTACAATAGAACCAGTTATATTACATAATGACTTCACAATACATTAATTACACGAAAGATACAAACAGGTAAACTCTAAAGTCAAGTAAGAATGGTAGTAAGTACATAAGTCTACTACAGATACTAGTGGTTAGAGGTACATATATACAAGGTGCAAATTCACTCAAGGTAATTTGAAGCGATTAGGGTTGGACAAATATATAAAACATATTTACACAGCATGATCTTTTCTCCAGCATTGTTTTCAGCCTGGCCTTGCACAGGAGCCGTGCCGTTGTACAACATGGTTAAAATAAACATTGACAAAGTAATAGATCTCATTGCACAGGTGAGACATATTGACTTTGCCGATGTTTGTTTTCCTATTGAGCCGGGCGTCACATTAGCACCAGGACCTTTAATCATAGCTTTAGCTGTACTTTGTGTGAACACTTAGCACTGCTGCTCCGTTCCGTCGTATAGTCTCTCCCAAAGTTAAACATCTACTGTGACTAAATGCTAAATCATAGCCGGTTGTGAAAAATCACCTTACCAAGATGGCCGCTGATTTTTTCGTCACGTTTACTCTGTCGATTAGCGTTCCAGACTCTTTGAGAGTAGCCCGGAAGTAATTTTAGTACAAACTACAATGTCCAGCAGGCCTCCTGAAACAGTGTCAGTGTCGCGTCGTTATGATGACGATGCAGCGTGGGTTACATTGGGTGTGTTATTGCAGCTCAGCAAGTCTCCTTTAGGCGCTCGCCGTTTGAAACAGCAGAGCTGGGACTGACCTTCATTCAATAGATATTCGCTGCAGCTCTGCACCGCTCTCCCCAGACCATGTCTGCTCCTTTGAAGGTCTGCATCGTAGGCTCAGGAAATTGGTAAGTGATGGTGGAGAAAATTAGCTCCAACACTGGGTGCAGTAGTAGTAAATGGAGCCCTGATGACAGCCTTTGGAGCATTAAAATTAATTCCCAATCCCCACTTACGTCTGATGCAGTCTTCAACAATTAAAATTGACCTCCTTACCTTAAATAAACACTAGAGGCTGGATGTCAAAGACTTTTAGCATTTGAGTTTGTTTATAGTTCATTTATTTGATATTATTATTATTTTTTTTTTTTACTTTTTACATTTTTATTAGATAAACTAGGCCTGGTCGAAATTCTAATCCCCTGCATAGTTGGCGTACTTTTGGTAATTTCACGTATTGGAGTTTTTGCTAAATTGCCAAAATTATGCCATTATGCCACTTCTGGAGTTGTTTGCTACCTGCTGCAAAGCGCTTCAACTCTTTGTCCGAGGTAGGAAGCGCTATGTAAATGCTATTTACAAAAATATTGTGTCATTTCGGATGTTTTTTCTTGAGCTGTACCGTTGGAGCAGTTTTTGAACATGAGTGGCATTTCAGGTTTATTTTTTATATTTTTATATTTTTTACCCAAGCAGATCGTTTGGGTAATTTTTGAGTGTGAAACTACAAATCCAAACGTGTGTGGCAGTTTTTTGAACGTTCTCATCAGCTCCTTTAACATGGGGATTCCAGCGACATTTCAAGTAGATTTTTTTACCCAAGTGCACCTTTCTGGTAAATTTTTACCGCAGAACTACAAATCTGAACACGAACGACCGAAGTCAGCTTAACTTTTATTCTAATGAACTGTTCAGGTAATTTTTTGAGGGCAAGATGCAGTTCATGTAATTACGCTATAGCAAATTATGCAAGTTTTGCACACCCTAAGTAAAACTCGCTTACTCAGAGACTTCGAAGGTGATATATCCCCGTAGTGCCCTAACAAGATCTAGATTGAAATAGCAGATTTAAACAATCATGCCTCAGAATCCCAGGGGTCAAAGTAAAAAATAAAACCCCCTACACACCTTTGTTGCTATTCGTAAAACGTGTTGCCACCAACCAGGTTTGCTGCAATGCTTGCTATAGGAGGTTAGATTCTTTGCACTGTCTGGATAGCTGTTTATTATCACATACAACTCGACTTCAGGTTTTTCAGAAATAAATTATTTCATCAGGAACACGTAGACAAGGTAATTCTCCCCTAGCATAAACATTCTAAGTGACCTACCTACATATAACATTGATTCCATCACCTTTTCGAATCTACTACATATTACATTGTACTGGTGTTTGAAGACACTGAGGCATGTATGAAGTAGTAAGTTCCAGTTCCTGTAAACGTTTGTTTTAATGGTGACAAATTTAAAATCCTGGAAGTCAAATATATTTTATACCTCCATTAAGAAAGCAGTGTTGAGTAGAGAAATTGTGGGTCTAGTGACTGTGTTGCCCAACCAATGGGCCTTGAAGCAGATCCTTGAGTTTTGCACGTTCTTTGTTCAACCACCAGTCTTGCTCTGTTGATTGTCTGTAGAGTGCCTCTTTTTAAAATGTTTCCCCATCATGACATGTGGATGTTTTTTCTATGCCTTCTCTAGATGCTTTCTTTTTAAGATTTCAGGATGAGTAAGCCAGGATCTGCCTCTGCTGGCATTACGGTTAACCTTACAGAATATTGCTGGATGTTTTTCTGGATTTCAAAAGCCATAGTTGTCTTGGTCAAACATGACCGTTTGCCATCATGCCATTTGTCGTCTAAGCAAATGTATTGTTAAGCATGAAGTTCATTTTTCTGCCATCCACGAGTGCAAGCATTATGTGTATGAGGCATGGCTTGACTTGTTTGATGTCGATGGCAGACGAGGCTTTCAGAGAAATCTATACCATAGAAGTATTGATGTATCCTTTATATCCCATTCATATTTCCACTAAGGCCACAGAGAGCCCTAGTCAGATTAAGAGGTTGAAGAGTCATGCACAAGCTTAGGTAACAGCTTTTTAGTGATCTGAAGCTGAGCTTCGCTGAGACTTACTTTCATGGTTGTGTATGCGATGAGGATGGTTATTCTCCATGATGTAGATGTTCATCTATTATTGAACTAAGATTAACAGTGTCCTTCTTTTCTAGCTTCTTAAGTAAAAAGCAAAAACTATGAAAGAGTAATTTTACAGCCTTTGTTTGCTTTGTTCTTTTTTGTTTTTTTTGTTTTTTGTAAGACCTTATTGGTTATCAACTAAACATATAGGAGGATTTTGGCACCTTATTTCTGGATTTTGAAAAGTAACTCTTGCTTAACAATACGTTTGGGCATGTTCGTTTTAGAAGTAAAATACGACTTGGACCCCTCTTTTGATGCGTAGACTGGATCACAATAGCAGTTCAATAGTGTTATGACTTGGCATGACTGTTGTCTGGTCACTGTGCGTCTTGAGAGCTGCCTCTTTCCTCCTTGGGAGTTCTACAGGGATCTGACAAACAGTAACTAGGTAACTTAGTTAGTAACATTTGCTCCTGGTGAGGCACATGTTTTATGCAACTTACCTTTGTGTCTGCTGTCTGATGTAAACCTCTTTAGATGAATCTGCCTGCCTCCAGTCATCAATTCAGTTTCAAAGTTTGACAGATCGAAAACCAGTTTAATTTTCAAGAATATTAAAAACCAACATTATAAATCATAACCCATGACCTCATCATAAAAACTGCATAAAAAAGGGCCTGGTATTTTTTTCCCAGCAAGAGAGGGAGCTTCATTTGCACAGCTAGTTAGATAACCTACACAATTCATTAGTATTTAAAAGGAAGAGGGTAGGGTCCAGAACACATCCCTGGTGAACACCCTTAATAACTGTGCAGATCCCAGCGTATTTCCCTTCATGGAGGCAGACTATAATTCTTAATAGATTACACAGGACCCCTATACCCTGGAGACTGGTCAGTAGCTTGTCTCTTGGGACTAAGTCAAAAGCGGCTTGGAGGTCCACAAAGGCCACAAAAAGATCACCGCCCCATGTCAACAGTTTTCCACTTAGTTTGCAGAAAGCGGAAGACTTGATCTAGTGAACTTATCAGAAGTCTAAATCCGGCTTGGAGATTGGAAATGGTATGATTGCCCTCTATCCAGTCCTCTAGTCGATCTACAATATGCTTACCGAAAACTTTCTGGAGGTTGTCCAAGAGGCTGGTGGGGCAGTAGTTAAATTGATGGACCGGATTTCCCTTTCTGACGATTGGGACACTCTCCTCCCCCTCCATGTAGATGGAGTCAAGGCACCAGCAGCAATTATATTAGTAATAGTATTTATACATGGAACCCAGATGCTGTTGTTGGATTTTTAAAGGTAACCTGAGATTTTGTCTAAGATTGGTGCATTTCCAAATTTAAAAGTGTTAGCTGCTAAAGCAGTTCCTTTTAGCAGGAACTCCAGGGGAGCACAGAGCACATCCCCAAAGAAGGGGGACAGATGCTGCTATTGGCTGTTCAGTCAACATAACCAAAAGTAGTATGCAGTTCCTAATATGTGGTGCAGGTAACGGTGTGAGATCAAGGGGAAGACCCAGTGTGTGGATAATCGGATGGACAGGAGAAGTATATCCTCCTTTCGGAAAGAGACCGTCACACACCCAACAGGTAGGTGTCTTGCTTCATCAACGGGTCTGCTCCTTATCGGGTCTGTGCTGAAATACCCGATCAGGCACCCGTGAAGGGGCCTTCTTGGCGGAGATCTTTTTTCCTAATGCCGTTGGGTGCAGTGCGTATGAGGGCCCTAGCGAATATGTGTAGTGTAGGTGGTGAAATTGTGTCTGGGTGTGAAAATAAAACGGGGGTTAGTGCTCCACTCTGAACAGGGCAGCTCTTGATACTAATTTCCTACATGGAGTTTTCAGTTCTGGTCTGCCCCAGAATTGATGCTCTTTCGAGGAGGCATCCTGTGCTGCATTATTGGGCTCAAAGGTGAGATTTAGATCACCCATAATAATCATGTAGTGAGAGCCCAGGAAACCCTCTAGGATTTTGTTCAATGCAGTCAGAATTGGAGATTCAGAGCATTTCCCTACGCCTCAATTGTATATGTTTATTACAATGATGGGAGCGCCCTTATCTCGGGAGAAAACTAGCCTTTGGATGTCCCTCCAACTCAACTGGAGTTGAGTGATGGGGCAGGAGAGTGATACATTTATCTATACAAAGAGGGCGCCCAATGTCTGACCTGCTGTTGAAATGCTAGCTGGGACCCGCAAGCTCTTGTAGCCACACCTGTCAGTTGGATCTTGAGCCCAAGTTTCTCGGCGGAGGCATATTTGGTGTTTATCAATAAAATGCCCCATGTTGGATTATCCACCTACACACGATTCCCTGCAATATTCAAAGTTAAGAAGCTAACCATGTTGTCTACGTTGGGTGAGGGGGCGGTGGAGTAACATTATTGGTTTTTAAAGGGTCAGGCCAATAATAGATCTCTCATTTCCTCTTGAATGCAGTCTCCCAGTGTTTTTTCTCCTACCAAAGAGTCACAGCTAACTATGGTGAGTAAGTGAGTCAAGCAATCTGGCATCTGGGCAGTTTCTAGAAGGAGTAGAATTGGTATGAAATGGAGACATTGGGCTCAGTTGTCTGACAGGCTAGCCTGTTCAAGTGTCAGTGTGGCCATGGGGGTACATTTTAGCGGACTCGATCAATCACAGCCAGAGGAGACTGGTCTCACTCTGTGGGGGAGAAATACTTCCTGTAGTTCGCTCTAGTATCACTCCTACAGTATGCCCTCCTCCTCGCTTGGGTAATTAGCATCTGTATCCCAGGGTGGATAGAAAGAATTCCATGGACTGAGGCATATGCCAGGGTGCATCTTGCCACTTGCATGATAATTAAGACACAATTGTCAGACAATAAGAGTAGAATTGAAATTAACAATCTCACAGTCACCTGGGAAGCGCTTGGGCAAGGCACACAGCCAACCCACCCTGATCACCATTAGTATTCTGGGCGCCATTAGGAACAATAAGTTAGCATACAGGTTTAACCAGTGGAGTACCTTGTTCTTCAATTGGGTGAATGACTCAGTGGCGTTTGTTGGAAGACCAGGCACATTAGAGAACACTGCAACATAAGGGCAAGCCTCAGGGGGAGATCAAGGACTATGATTTTGAGGGTAGCTCTCCCATCGGTTTTATTCTCCCCCCCCCCCCCCCCCCCACCCCCCCTTCTCATTCTCCTTCCTATCCTTCCCTGGAATTGGCTGAATGACATCCTGTGTTTCAGGTTCGCAGTGTGGAGGGTGTTGTACATTGATCCTGTGTAGAGGTGTCGCTCATAGGGCAGTTAGGGGTCATGATTGCTGGTGGTGGTGGTGGTGGGGGGGGGAGGGGACATTCGACCTGCCTGCCAAGGCCGTTGAATCAGCCCTTGAGGGAGGCAAAGGGATAGTGGCGATCGCAGTGGACAACCTGGGCAACCTATTCCTGCGATCAAGTACGACTTCTTTTGCAGTTAAGCGTTCATTTACGGGCCTTAGTTTGGCTTCCAGTTTACCTACAGATCTCTCAAGAATGTACCCCACCATGTGCTCAATATTGTCCTCTGTTCGATCCTTTAGATCCTGCTGCAAGCTTTTAGCCCTTGTCCTTGGACGTTTAACTTTTTGCACACTTCTGGTCTTTTGTTGTTTTCCCTCATGGGGCGTTGCAGTTCTGGGGGACAATTTCAATTTGCGGCTCCAAGGGTATAGGGGCTATCAAGTTTGAAATAGCCGGATGTGGGCTAGTGGGATTAGAATCCAATTGTATACTTGGTGTGACAGCTTCCATGCCTGGGCTTGTGATCGAAGGGGCAAGAGGGAGGGCACAGGAAGGTCGAAAGCAGAGATAAGTGCCTTTCAACTGTTTTGATTTCATTGTTTTTCGCACCCAGTGCACTGTGTAGGAAGCCATCAAGAGTAGGGTTGACAGCAGGTTTAGCCGGTTTGCTGGGGTCCTGCTCTTCCCCATTTTGTGGGCTGCATTCCCTCACTCCCAAAGCCACGCTTAACAGAAGGGACAGTTGAAAGCACAATAAGCAAAGTTTCAAGTGGATCACTCAAGCTGAATTTACCTGTTTGTTCTGCAGATGTCATAGGGGTGGCCCGCCCAGCGTCCTCGGGCAATAGACGGGCGCAAGATGGCCCCGCCCTTGGCCCGGGGACTTCCCGCGCAACACAAGGTGCGCTTTATTAGCACTGTCAAGCCGGCAGGTATGGCTTGTTTCAGGGCTCCTTTACCCTGATGGATAGTGGGACTGGCAGTCTCCCCACTTGCTGTAAACGCGGCTCCCCAATTCTTTTGGCTGCCAAACCACTTCGCAACTTTTAGCCATTTACTGTTTCAACAGTTATTTTTTCAGATGCACAGTAGGCGTGTTGGCAATAGGGTTATGCCCTCCTCTACAAAACTCTTGGGTGGTGGAAGAGGCCTGCTGAGCTTGGTCTCCTTTTCCATGGCTGGCTACTTTTAGGGTGTCTTTGCTGTTTCATAACCATGATTTCAGGTCTTGAGGATGGGACCTCTTGAGAGTTGGTCCATTAGAGTTTACATTTTTGGACTGCCTACTTATCTGAGGTGCCTCCCCAGTGACCCTCCAATTTCCCTCAATGGGATTCATTACAAGTGTTATTGTGATGTCTGGGGAAAGGGCTTGGTATTTACTTATTTGGTGATACCCACCTCTTGTGAGTTTTTAAATCCAGAATGAGGCACATACCCATGAGTCACTGGTTGTATCTCAATGCCAGCACTTTTCAGGTCAAATGGAGTGGAGGGGTGGTGGGGGAGAGGGGAGGTGAGGGGGTGTCTCGGAACGGTGCAGTACATCTGCTAAACTTGTGTTCCCTATTCAGTAGGAGACTCGCATTTCTGCCCAAGTTGGAAATTATAAGTAACATGTAATCCGGGTCAATGTAGATTGAGTGCAGGGATAAGGCAAGGTGCTGTCATCCGTGGACTGATGTATTCCCTGGCTTATTTGCATACGTTTATTTTTGTGCATTTGAGCACTTAAACATTTTCTGGTGATGGAAGTTGGCTAATTAGCCATTTTCATCCGTTCCAGTGTTTATTCTCCTTCAAGGAGCAGCTGTTGGTTGCTCGCCTCTGCCAGTGCAGTCTTTCCCTGGACTTTTTATTGTTAGAAGCGCAGTGCACATATTTTAATGTTGCTTTGGCTACACATTTCTCCCTGTTGTATTTGGTGCCTTAGGTGTTCCTTTGTGACTATCCTGTGTTAATATCATCATGTTCTTGCTGTCATGAGCTATGTGATGTCACAAACATAGTGTAATAGTCTTTATTTTCCCCAACATAAGGCATCTGCAGGTGCCATGCTGTTTGTTTGGGCAGTAATGGTCCCTGCATAGTGTACAGGCATGTTCCTCTGCTGTGTGTTCTCAGCTGATTTTTTTTTTTTTTAGCCCACTTTCCAGTATTTTAATTTTGGCCCTGCCATCACGTCTTCTTAAATGTTTATGCAGAAGTCTGTCCTTGACCATTGTTGACATGGATGGGTGCACCAATGTACTCCAGTGGACTACTGTCTCTGTCATGGTTAATAGTGCATAGAGTGGCAGTGGCAGCATAACGCTGCCACTGCATTGAGATCAGTAGTGTGACCAGACCTCTTTATTTGGGTTAATCTGGTTGAGGCGTGATAGCCTACCTGTGTAAACCTTCACTACTATGTGAGTTCAAAGGCTTTTGCACTGACATCCCCGGTCCATCTATTTGTGTAGCGATTGTAGCACATGCATGGTGCGTGAGCGAGCCAGAGTATGGAAGGCCAGTGGGATCCATTTGGCATTCCCCTGGCTAGGCCTAACACAAGATATAGGGTAAGAACATTGCTTCAAGACCATGGAAGTTTATTGCTTGCATTCCCATAGCTGGAGTGAGGAGCCTCAAACACAAGTGAAGGAATGGAGAAATGGCTCCTTTTAGAAATTGTGTGAGCCTCTTGGTTGCAAGAAGCTGCTGATTAGTCTTCCTGAGCACTGCCAATTGGTGAATAGTAGGGGTGAGAAGTGGAATTGAAGTCTCTCGTGTGACAAGCAAAGAGCTTGCTACGCAAGTCCTCCCCTTTTGCCTGACCACAATTACTCATTCTGTTGAGCTGCTGCTAGCCAGATGCAGAAACCTCACACCTTTATTTGCCTTGGCTGTGCTTGTTACAGCATGGAGACGGCTCCAGTGGTACCTGCATCACACAAAGGCTTTGTTTGGAGAACAGTGTGGAGAGTACACTTGAAAGAAGTACCACCTCAAACCAGTTATACAGTTTGAGACACTGTTTGTGTAAAAAAAAAAAAAGTGGGACCCAAGCTACCCCACATTGTTCTTGATCCAGGTGATTTCTATACAAGGAAGGCAGTGCTCCGCAGAATACTGGAAGCACAACTGTGCCACCAAGGTTGATGTTTGCCTAATAGCCGGTGTCCCTGAGCTGAGGGAACATCTGAAGTCTGGACTTTCTACTGGAGTATTTGTGGAATTGTCCTGAAGCGCCTTGAAGGATGTCTGGCCCTGCGGGAAGAGCAACTCTCCAGGAGGAGCGAGGTCCAGCCAATTCCCAGTGGCAGTGGGACTTGTTAGAAGAAGCCTACTGCTTTAGGGTGATCTAGAGGGGACCCTAGAGCCTGTGCCCCCATGCTCCCTCCCCCAGTCATTCATCATACTTTCTGACTGGAACCGCAACACTGTGTTCCTCCCCTTGACCCTGTGGTTGAGCATCTACCTGAGTGCAAAAGGCCAGTATAATGGCTACATTTGCCAGATTGCTGTGAACCAAAACAAAGGCTGCCTACAGAAGTCGGGAGGCATCTGTCGGCCCACACTTGGACTCAATCTTCCTGAGTGCTGTAGGTCTGGACGGGGGTTGCAACTGCATGTTTACTGGCGGCCCTATGGGGTTACCCCTACCTTCAGTCCACCTGGTACCACAACCATCTTAACACTTCGGCTGGACCCGTGTCCACACCTGCTCATAGCAGAGGGCACAGAGCTGGGTCATAAAGACTGGGTGGGCGTGCTGCCAATCATAACCTGTGCTTGGTTCCCTGTGGATGTTGCTGTGTGGGCTACCTTTGTACAAGACAGCACCTAGAGTACTTGAAAGTATTATCTTCTAACCCAAGGAGAAGACCGAATACATTTGAACTCTGCACATCTAATAACTTCTGATTCTGATTCATGACGTTAGTCAAGTGTGCAAGGGGTGTACCAGGTCCAGTTGGCAGAACCATCGTAGGACAGGCCCCAGATCATCAGTGGCAAACTACCTCCACTCCCACGGTTTTGAGGCCTTTTAGTCTCTGCCTGTCCCTTGCCCCCTAACCCCCTGCCCCCATCCCATCCGGATCTGGCAAAGTTTTTTTTTGTGTGAAAACTTCAAAGACCAGTATTTCGTTTTCTAAGGTATCCTTTCTTAAAAGGTGAATATAGCGGGGGGGGGAGGGGGTGAGACTGGGCTATCTCCTATCCAGATTTTGATTTGATTCGGCAATCTGAAGGTCACTATGCTGTTATCCTCTAGTTTGTTTCCCTCTACACCCCGTCTTGTTGTGCTTTATAACTCATTTTACTTGGGCCTTTCAGGCCCTAATCGGTTTCATTATTTGCCTCTAACCCAATGAAGCATTTTGTTTGTGCCAGTTCAGTCATCAATTATAACCTCTCCATTAGATTCTTTTTCTGTGACTTATTCTAGCTCCACTCTTTAGCCTTCCTGCTCTGAGATAAGTGACCTCGCCACCAATCTTCATAAGGTGTCATCAGCACTTGAGAATCGTGCTTAGGGCTCCGTCACAGGTAAGTTGTAAGCACCTGTTTTGTACGCAAGAATTAATCTCCCTCGAGGTAGCCTCTCATCTACTTCAATCTGGTGGAGTTGAGTCGCCTGCTACCAAGTCCTTTTCTGTATAGTCCGTCTCCTGATCCATACCTTTGTAGCCAGCTGGTATTGTTGCCTTTCATCTCTCATCTACAGGGAGAAGGTGACTACCTGCCACCAGGTCAAATTGTAGGGAAAGCGGCAGTTTTACAGACCAATGTGAACGATGCAAATCATGCGAACTATTAGTGACGGGCTGGCATCAGCGTGCATGTTAATAATGCCTCTATGTTCTATATGTATTTGCTGCTTTTGCAACTGAAGGTAACAATAGTGTCTTTTCGGAAATATAACTTTGTCACCTCATGACCCGTCTGGGCCACATCAGAGAGAGCACAACCCGTTTAATAACTCCAACTAGGAAATGTTTTTTTTTTTAATGTGGCATTTTACAATGTGATTTTATTTTAAGTGAATCAAAAAGCCTTTTTGAAATTTTATTACCTCCTTTTGAGAAGGCGCTAATAAAATATTTGAATACTTTTTTTTAATTGCTTTTTATTTGCTTTTACGTTTTTGCTGTACAAGAGTAAACTGTAGACAGTTAATTGATGAAGCACTCACAAGCTAGTAACAGTACAACAGTAGGGTGTTATTCATTGTAAACTCTCCCCACACGACACAGCGTGGAGTGGGTACTCTCCACATATGGTGCTGGGTTATACACTTGTGCTCTTCCCACAGTAACATCGACATCTTGTTTGGGGAACATGAAAAACGGAGCAGGCAACAAATAATTCAACTACATACTAGTGAAACATACCATAGACCCTGTGACCTTATCACCCCTTGTTGTGCGCCCTCTGTAGTCCACAGCCCGCTAAGATAAACCATCAATTCGGCTCCTTAACCGCCTCCTTATCATTGGGCCTACCTGCCCAGGTATGTCATCAGAGTATGATTCTCCCCCCCCCCCCCCCCTCCCCGCCCCTCGCTCTCCCCTGTGGTGCAGCCTCTAGGGGCATCTAATAGAACCCTTACACAATACGCGGCATTCCTTATTGACAACAGTCAAGCCGGCCAATCGTCCACTTGAACCTCTTGTTTTATGACGTATGCATCCCACGTGGTAATGCTCTGCCTTGCCCCAGACCTTCAACACGTTGAATGTATGGCTGTCTGTTAAACTGAGGCCTACTTGCAATGGTCTATAAGACACCGCGATATATGTGGGTGTTCCGAGGCCTTCCATGCCATTGCAATAAGGCGCTTATATAGCATCAATGTTAGATTGATCATTCAGCACTCTTATTTATTCTCTTTGCTTATACAGCCTTATAGGCAGAAGCCTGGATTAGGATTCAGTTCCCTACCCACTAGGTCCGACACATGGATCAGCACGCTAAGCCAAGATTTCCATAATCTGGACATTCCCATACTATGTGATAAAGGGATACTGATATATATATATATATAGTATTTGTATTGAACAGAAAAAGAAACAGTTCCAGGCAAATACATCATATATCATGTCATCATATGAAATACGGGTTACAGCATGCGGAGGGTACTGCCGATTACAGCGCATTAAGGTTTATACATCCTGTGCGAGTCAACATCTCACCTCCCAGAGTCATTTTGTACATCCTTCTCACCCCCCTTCGGTCCCTTTTAGTCTTAAACTCTATATTTCTCTCAGGGGCTCCATATTTTTAACCTCTGCTCTCATACACCATCCGTTCCGCAAGGCAACACCAGGCCATATCTGCCATCCAATCCGATAATTTGGGAGGGGAGGTATGCATGCACCCAAAGGCGTGCATTGTTGCGTTTAGCCACTCCATCAGCTAGCATTAGCCAGGTTTTTGTGTAAGCTGCCCATCAATCCTCCCCGTGACGCCTAGCAAGAGCCACCGTGCGTCCGATTGAATGTGTATGCCAGCACCCCGGTCATCACATTGGCCACCCTAGACCAAATATCGCTGTATCGCTGGACACTCCCATAAAATGTGCAGAGTGACCCACACCTCCTCTCACTGATCTGATCTGAGTCTGCATGCCCGATCGTATGCAGAAGTGTGCGGGAATAGTATGTTCTATGCAGAATTTGTAAAGGATACTGAGATTGAACCTGGAAATTTTCAGCCAATGCGCCTTGGAGGAAGGTAAGATTGGTGACAGTATTTAAATTGCAGTAATTTAAACCTTCAACTCCACAAGATTATTTTGATGTACATTTTGGCATCTGTCCACTGCTTTTCCGTGATGTCTGTCTGCAAGCACTGAGCCCACCTGCCTCTTACATTGTCACATTGTTTTGCTAGCTGATATTGCAGTGTTGCATACAAAACTGCTACAGCCCGGCAACTTTCCCCTTGTGTTAGTAGGCAGTGTAGTATCGCATTTAGCCGCTACTCCGCCTCATCCCAAGTGTCAGCCAGCTCATGAGCAAACGCTCTATATGTCAGAAAAAGACCCGGTCCGATCCCATGGGTGTCCATCAGTTGTGCATATAGGTCCCCTGCCTTCATGATGCTGGCTGGGGCCCACAGGCATGTCTCAAACGTGCAGCCGATGTTTTTTGTGCAAAAGGGCTCCCACAGTGGGAGCGATGCAGAGTACGGGATAAGGCCACCTCTGGTGTGCAAGAATGTAATCCAACAGGCTTGTGCGGCTACATATATTCTGGGCAGTCGTGCCTAAGTTGGCTTGCTGGTGAAGAGCCATTCCACTAGGCTACTTTCCGACATGTTCTGGTTTTGCAGAGGTGTGGAGTCAGTGCAGCGGCCACTGCAGTTGTGCAGCTGTGTATTACCATTCAGAGTTGAGAGCTCCTAACCCTCCCTCCACGAATGGGAGTTGTGTTATAGAGTGCTACTTATTTCGTTTGCCCCCCAGATTAAGTCTGACTGCATTGTATGCAGGTCTAGAAAGAAGGTGCACAACAGTAGAAGCAAGACCACAGAGAACTTGTACAGTAACCGCAGTAGGATGAGCATTTTGTGGATAGCTATGCAGCCCACTGGTAACAAAGGTAACACACAACAAAGTGGCAAGAAGTGTTTTGAAGTCGTCCGGATCCTGCATAGATTGATCTCCACTATGTCATTGTTATTGTGATGCACTTGGACCCCGAGATATTTAAAGATACCGGGTGCCCACAATAGTCTAGTGTCATGGGGTACGATTACGTCACTTAATGACTGCTTCCTAAGAGGAAAAAATGCAAGACTTGGTCCAATTCGCTCTGAATCCCAATTGTTACCAAAAGTCGTCTAGGTTCACCATTAGCACCGGCAGTGCATCCCCAGGCTTACATAGGTACACCAGCGCATCATCTGCATATCAGATGGTGTTTGCGACCTTGGGCAATACCCCACTCTGGTGCTGTTTGCTGCAATATGAAGGCCAGCAGCTCTATGGCCAGGGTGCATAATAGTGGGCAAAAGAGACATCCCTGTTGAGTGCCGTGCGCTACAGGAAATTCAGTCGATATAATCTGTCCAATGTGCATTCTAGCCAGGTGTCTCTCATATAGCAATCTCACCTATCTTGGGAACACCAGGCCAATGCCATGCAGTCAGCACCAGACCCAGTTAGAGACAACTGAGAGTATTGAAGGCTTTCTCGATGTCCAAGGACACTGCAACATTACTCTCTCCCGGGGATTCCACCACAGCTATAATAGTGAATAGTCTGCACACTTTTATGAACGTGCTGCATGTTGGAATGAACCCATTCTAGTCTGTGTGGATGAGCGTTGTTTATAGTGGCAGTAGCTGATTGGCTAGCACGTGGCTCAATATTTTGTCTTGATTAATAAGAGATAAGGGCGGTAGGAGTGGACATTCAGTGACACCCCACCCCCTTTTATAGTGTCACATTCAGGGCGTCTATTTTTTTATTGACGTGGATCGTTCTGGCATGTCAAAAGACGTTTTATATTCCGATATCAGCTTGTCAAGTAACGGGGTCCTAGACGTAGCGTAAAACTCCATTACCTGGTGGTTTGGTACGTGTCATCTGAAGTAGACTTGTGCATACCTCATCTATGAACAGCAGCTCATCCAACTCCTGCTGCTGGAGGGGATCCAGCACAGAAGTAGGCACAGCGAACATGTTTCGGCACAGCCTGTCTGATGGCGGGCAGTCCCATGGTGAGTAGAGCTTGCAATAATAGTCGCAATAAGTATTACATATGGCTTTTTGTGTATTCACCATGAGCAATTCACAATTAGTTATTTCCCCTGTCTGAAGCCTATCGTAGTAACCGTGCCAGAACTCTACCTGCCCTATCCCCATTTGCATGCTGTGGCCAAGAAGGCAGTATAAGATAAGTGGCATTATCAGGTGCACAAGTCTGCTTGTCGCCTGCACAATTCAGAGTCCAGGGCGATTGCCATTTGCTGCTCTGCCCTTCTAATGGACCTGTCTAAGTCAAATATCTTCCTGCGTAGCAATTGTTGCACTCCCCATGTAGCTTTAATACAATGGCCTCTAATGAGCACTTTGAATGCACCCCATTCTGTAGTTGTGTTTGTGGCCATCCCCTCATCGTCAGCAAAGTATTGTGTTAAGTGTGTATGTATTTGTTCACGGTGAGGAGCATCCTCCAGCACTTCTGGTACAAGCCTCCACGTCGGACCCCTTGCTTTATGTCCTCACCCAAGATGAGCCCAAATTCAGAGGGCTGTGGTCCTATATGGTGCGTCCAAGATATTCAGTTCCTAACGCTTTCGAGTAGAAGTCCCCAGGGCCTCGTCAGTAGCCTGGGCTGGAGTGAAGTTTGGTGCATCAGGGAGTAATAGGAATATTCCCTGTCTATGGGGTGACCATTTCTCCAGGCATCACATAGATGCTTGTATGGCAGCCAGTCCTTGAACCGGCGTGCATGACCGTTCCGGGCAGCGGAGGGGTGGAGCGATTTAGCATTAACGTATTTACACAATAGAAGTCTATCCCCCTCCAGAGCTGGGGAATGCGCGGATCATGAAGCAACATGGGGGACAGGTGGTCAAACAACTCCGTTTGCTGCACATTCGGGCATAGACCGTTTAAAGGACAACGGTTGGCCATCCGGGAGCCACTCTAGCCTAGCACCATGTATCTGCCAGCTGGGTCTGTTTGTGTGCGCTGCATCACAAAAGGGACCCTTGGAACCAGCCCCTTGCCATCCTCCTTACATCCCAGCTGCCACTCTTACTTGCTTTGCTTTTTAAAAGTAAGTATCCCTTATAATACTTAGAAGTTTTTAAGAGCTGTTTTCTGTGCCTTGCTTCAGTCAGTGCGTTCGGAGGTTTTCGATAGTGATTGCTCATGCGCTCTGAACATGCTCACTTGAGACCGTTTTCAAACTGTCCTGCCTATTAAACATTCATCACCCATCCGTTCCCAAGAGTTCTCTCTGTGTTCTCATCTTTAGAGATAACTCTTAATTTGCTGATAGTGCTATGTAGCGCATTTCGTGACACAATGCATCTAAATCTTTACAATTCCCACGAATGCATTCTTATTGGTAATGCCTGCATAAGAGTGTCCAAATTATTAAAATGCCACAAACTTTACATCAACTCTGATGACGCAGGGATAATGAAGCACTCTATTGCCTGAACACTTGGGAAATGATACTGTGAAGTGCAGCACACACAAAGCTTTGTAAAAGATGCTTTATTGCCAGGTTGAAGCACTGATAAAGAGGAGCACAGACATGCACAAGCTTCACTCGCTCCATCCTCTCAACTTCTCTCTGAAAGTTGCCATCCAAAGCAGAATGCGAACCACTAGAGCAGGCGCCCAGAGAACACAGCAACCGATGACATAACCATTACTAGGGCACAATACTAGAACATATGCACAAAAGATGCACATACTAGGGTTGCAATTATTGTAAGCACTATTTTGTCACTCAAACATGTGTAGATTTGACTACTAAAGCCGTCTATCGAGAACATTGTAAATGCTTGACCTCAGTATGAGGTAGGGAAGCTGCGGTCTCTTTAAAGCGAATGTAGATTCTCCAAGTTTGTGTAGAGAGAATCTGGATTTCATTAAAGACACAGAGGCTAGCATTATGCATATTACGTTTATTTCCAGTTCCTTGCAGCACTTCAAAGTATTACATCACAAGCATCAACATTCTGGAACTTTAGAATGTCCAACAACATACATAAACCCTGTCACAGCAGCCATCTTCCTCTTTTGAGCTTCTCCGGATGCAATCATCAACTTATTTGCATGAAGAACAACTTCCTCATGCTCTCCTTTACTGGACATCTGAAACAGACATAAAATCATAAATAAACCATTCTTCAATGAGACTTCGTTAAAATCCAAGACATGCCTCAACAAGTCCACACCCCCTCCAAATTCCAATCTGGGAGTGTGGGGGGGATAATGCTAGCCTCCGTGACTTTAATGAAATCCGGATTCTCTCTACATAAACTTGGAGAATCTACATTTCATGACGAGACCGGAGTCTAGCAGTATGCATGTTCAAAGCTGTGATATAAACCACAGACGATACATGACTCAAAGGCCTCCAATAACATTTTGCAAATACATCGGCATTTGACCAATCTGCTGCACGAAATAATTTCTTCCAGACGACCACCTGACAAGAAAACCTTACTCGCCATCGCTCCTCTCACCCAATAAGCACCATACTCTTGCAAACTTACGCCCCCTTCAAACATACAAAACCTCACCCATCTAGCAATAGTAGCTGTAGTCACCGGTCTAAAAGGCTTCACATATGAAATCAACAACTGACTGTCACCATGCCTTCTGAATTGACTCAACTTATTCTCATATTCTCTCAAGCATCTAATCGCACACAATTTAGGATGCTCCTCAAATTTTGGATAAAAAATTGTAGAACACATGCGTTTCGTTCTCTTAGTAATCGTAAAAATAGCATGTTACTAACATCTAATGCCCTAACATAAGATACTCTCGTGAATGAGACCAGACACAGTAGACTCACTAGCTTACCAGATAACTGCTTCAGACTCGAGTACTAATTTGCAGGCCAGCCTACAAACAAACAACAAAGCTTGTTAACATCCCACAAGCTATTATATCTTGGCCTTGGGGGTCTCCTCAATTTAACACCTTACAAACTAACGACTCCCTACCTATTGAGCAACCCCCTACCAAACCATGCCTTTTTAAAAGCAGTGAATTCTGTATTAGCAGGCAAGATGAATATTCTAGTAAATTACAAACAGGCATATGCATCAAACTAAATACCAAGAGCAAAGGGGCAGATTCTCAGAATCTGCCCCTTTGCTCCCGGTATTTTTGCATTTGGGATGCATCATCCCAAATGCAAAAATGGCAATTTAAGGAATCTCTAAATTGAGATTCCTTAAATTGCGATTGCATTCAAGGAATCCCAAATTGATATTCCTTAAATGCAATGCATGAAAGTAAAAAAAATAGCGAATTCGCTAATAGGAGTAGCAAATTACCATGAAGTTGAACTTCATGGTAATTTGCTAAAACTTTGAAAAAAGCACTTTTGTGCATTTTTCTAAGTTTTATGTTGCACACACATGCCCTCAGGGCATGTGTGTGTGTGCAACATATGTGCAGAGATCAATCTCAGGGGTGCGACAGTGTGTCATTTTGACACCCTTGAACTTGCATGAGCAATTTGCGAGTACCTACTGGTACTCGCAAATTGCTCATGCAATCTCCAATTCATTCCTATGGGCCTGAAGGCCCATAGGAATGAATGGGACAGCATTCCTTAATTGCGACTAGCAATTTGCGAGTAGCAATTAAGGAATGTTTAGGAATCGCTATTTCAATACGATTTCTACATGCATAGGCTTTTCCTATTCCTAAATAGCGATTCCTTAAAAATCGCTATTTAGGAATAGCAAAAGGCTACGTTGCTGCATCTGCCAGAAAAATGTTTAATTCTTCTTCAAACCAGTCATCAACTAGTGTATTCTCATCATACAAAATAGTTCTGGCTTTCCAAGATAAGTTGCTTCTGAAAGCAATGGGTGGAAATAGACCTAACACAACAAATGTATACCTTGAGTTTTTTGTGTGTGCGAACCACTCCATGGACTGAAACCAAACTCTGCTCCAATCCTCTCCCACCGCACATGGAGGACCCGTGTAGAGGGATTTGTTTTCTGAATGGCCTTGGGTGACTGGTGCAGGTCACGTTCATAGGAGGGGGTCCAGGCTTCAGATTGCTCACAGAGTGTCAAACACAGCATATAAGGGCAAAGCATGATTGAGATCACAGGACATGAGGTCACTCAACCTTTGAAACCACAGGTGGTAACATTAGTGGAATGATTAAAACCACTTCATAGATAGACATCAGTACTTCACTAAAGTGCAGAGCTAGCTTACAAAATTATCAGAGTAGCATTGTATGTCTAAAGTGATACCTCCCATCCCCGCATTCGCCTGTGGTGGGAATGTACCGTGAGCCCGTTACCTCTATGGGGATCTGCTGTGCACACAGCCACATATAAAATTAAGGTTCTAATCCTTATAACCTTGTGCAACATGCAGCCCTCTGTTTGTGAGAGTCAACCTCCAGATGTGGGACATTCTTCCAAGGATAAATACGGTGCTGAACAATTGTAAGACGGATGTAACAGTTTAAACCTGCATGTTGTTTACGGGGGGAGTCTGCCGACCCCGGGGTCTGCCTCCTCACTGAGACTACTGGGTCTGTCTGGGAGAGGGGAGTTTGATTACATCTGACAAGATCTGCAAATCACCACTGATGGTGCCCATTACTGAATGGACCAAAACTGAAGAAATACAACTCCATAATGATTCTATTTCCCTCCATTTAGAGTAGGTTAGGTGTAGGCACCTACATCAATGATAAAGGAGCAAGTTGTCCCTTGCCTCTGTTATTCACAGCACTTCTAGTTGGCTAGGTTTGTCCCCACCAAGTATCAAGTTTATTATTTCAGTTAATTAAAACCATAACAATTACACAGCTTATAACTATAAAATATTACAATTGTATAACATCATAAAACAATCGATCCTAAGAAAAAGTGCAGAAAATCATTTTACACTAAGAATTGCAGGTTTACTTTTACGATACATCTTAAAACCAATCAGTAGCTTTAAAATTGGAGCAGTGTTTGTGCAAATACGCAAAAACTATGCAACTTGTATTCTGCCGCATATTCATGTTTTTCCATTCAGCAGTGTTAAGCTTTGCTGACAGAAATTACATCAGTAGAAGAAACAGTTGTTTTCGTTGGCAGTACATAGCATCCATGTGTGGGATAGTGAAGGGGACGTGCAATGAAAGTATGTGGTTTACTTGGAAAATTACCCCGTTTTCTTTTGAGATAGATCCAATGGTGGGGTCAGTGCCTTAGCAAGATTTTTAGGCAGTTGATTACGCCATTGAATTTACAACCAGTGCCCAGTTTAACCTGTTTTTAGGTTGTTGGTTGGAGACTCGGCTATTGTATTTAATTTATTTAAAGTGTAGTGTGGTCTACACTTATAAATATTCATGCACATGTCAAGTAAAGTATCCAGAGCAATCTCATTGCTGTATTGGGAGCAAATATCTTGTTTGGCACCTGTAACCTGTCTGCATGCAAGTTTTGTGTAGTGTCTCTAAAAGATCCATGTGGGATATACCTCTTTGTCGAGTGCCTCACCACTTGGGTGCCCTAATTTTTCTAATTCTTTTCCCATTTTCTTAGGGGCTCCGCTGTTGCCAAAATAATAGGCAACAATGTGCAATCCCTGAACAAGTTTGCCTCTACGGTGAATATGTGGGTCTTCGAGGAACAGGTCAATGGTAGGAAACTTACAGAAATCATCAACAGCGACCATGAGAACGTGAAGTACCTCCCTGGACATAAGCTGCCTGAAAATGTGGTAAGACCTTGTGGAAGCATGTAGGACTGTCTTTGAAGCTGTGCCTTAAGTCAAATCGGCCTATTTAAAGATTCCCCTCAATATACAAGCAGCACTAGTTTTAAATATTATAACAACATTTCAAGGATCTGCAAATACAACTTTTGAAAATAACACCGGAAGATTCAAAGAACCTATTTGATGCAATGGTATCAGATCAGTCGGAGAGTACAGCAGAAAGGATGATGACCTCCAAAGCATAGAGAAATGAGTAGATAAGATCCACCCATCCGATTGGTCAGATCATGCAGCCGCTTCGATAATGATGTCCGAAGGTTGGGGGTAGTGATCAAATAATATGCGTTTGTAATGGCTACATAATGCGGGAGATAGAATGATGAATTTAGAAGGTAAATAGCAGCAGATAAGATGGCGACATCAGTAAGCTCAAAGTATGCAGCAGATATAATAATGACCTCAGAATGTTACGGTAATACAGTAGATATGAGCAGGACACCCAGAGGGAAAGAATGCACACGACTAGATAATGGCAACCGAAGGAAAAGGCAATGAAGCCGGTAACCTTCTGAAGCGATAGGGATGCAAAAGGAGAGGTTATGGTATCAGAAAAGGCCATTGGTTGGTCACACTTTAGCCATCTCCTGTAGGGCCTATTTTGTCACTTCTCCCCCATATCTGCGAGGTTCAGAGGATCAATAGTGCTTCTTAAATTTAGCTAATTTTCTGTCCACCTCTTTTGGTTTTAATATTAAGCGGGATGGTTGTATCTTTGCACACTGACTTCTCCAGCAAATTTTGCATTTATCACTCAAAAACTATGAAAAATATGCAAAGTCCTTTGTGGTTTTGTGGGAAAGTCTTGGTTTTCGCAATACGTTTGTATGCAAATGTTGGGAAACAGCAGTGCAAGGCATGCACTTGTTTAAAGCCTTTGAGACCTACTGACTCAACAGAGTTTAGAGTACTCCCATGAGAAAAGAAATCTGTTTGAGGAAAGCTATGCAGGTGAATGCAAAGGAAAGCAGGAAACTGTAAAGTAAAGACCTTTTCTCCCACAATAATTTTCTTGGTCCTCAAATGCCATATGGCTGTGAGAAATTTACCAATTGAAAAAACAACTGCTCCAATCGTATCTGTAATACATCGGTGCTGTAATATGGTCTTTGAAGCTCATCATTCTGCATAGTGGTATGATCCAGCGTTTTTGTTGCTTTGTGTATACCCTACAAAAGAATAAAACCTGTTCAGTGGACTCTGGGGCCTCACAACTCACTCACTTAAACTCAGATGAGAGGGGAGAGAGAGCAGGCCCAAGTGTAGATGAGCTGTGCTCGGCCTTGGTCACTGTAGAAAGCGATACAAAAGGGGATGATGGACGGAGCGTTTGAGCAAATCAAACACTCACCCCAGTCAACTGATCTGGGTTTAATCCATCACCATTCTTTAGCTCACTCAGCCACCCCAGTTCAGACATGGCCATATGCAAATCTGTCCCTGTGCCTCATGGGAACAGTCCAGCCCGAACTGCCAAGCCATGTCTTCCCTGGACCAGAAACAAGCATCCTGGGACCGGTTTCGGATTCATAATCCTCATCAGCCAGGCTATCTTGAATCCAGTGGCCAAGTGAGCAAGGGACTCACGTCTGAGCATACCCTGCCAACTTAGGGCGAACAAAGCGATACAAAAGGGGATGATGGCCTGAAACCGGTCCTTGGATGCTTGTTTCCAGTCCAGGGAGGACCTGTCTTGGCAGTTTAGGCTGGACTGTTCCCATGGGGCACAGATTCAAGACTGATTTGCATATGGCTGGGTCCAAACTGGAATGGCATGGTGAGCAAATAAAACGATGGATTTAGGCCCAGATCTCTGTAATGGGGTGAATGTAAGACATTGTTCTGCATTCGTCCATCACCTGTTGTTTTTGCATTTGTCACCCGAGTGGGACAGGTATGCTCAGACGTGAGTCCCGTGTTCTCCATGCCACTGGAATCAAGCTATCCAGGCTGATGAGGGCTGAAAGCCTGAAACCGGTCCTTGGATGCTTGTTTCCAGTCCAGGGAGGACCTGTCTTGGCAGTTCGGGCTGGACTGTTCCCATGGGGCACAGGTTCAAGACTGATTTGCAGATGGCTGGGTCCAAACTGGAATGGCATGGTGAGCAAAAAAAACGATGGATTTAGGCCCAGATCTCTGTACTGGGGTGAATGTATGACATTGTTCTGCATTCTGTCCATCACCTGTTTTTGCATTGGTCACTGTAGAAGCATTTTTAGCAATCAGACCAATCTTGTATTGGTTTAAAATTTGGACAAATCCAGAGTTAGCGAGCTATTTGAAACTTGCGTGTAATCTTTGGTAAAGTAGTTAGTCATTCAAATTACCTTGGTTCACACATATTGCAAGCACTTCAGCAGCTATAATCTGCCCAGGGTTTTGGCCAACCCTGAGATGGTCTTTTTCGAGTGCTCAGCTATTCAAAGAGAAATACTGGTCTCCATAACACAGTACAGAAGAAGCGCAAATTAATGTTGCGTTTTCAGAAATTTTAACTTTTCTGCCTCTACGAGCAGGAAATGGACCTGATATACCCAGTAATAAAAAAATTATACATAAAATTCACAGTAGGCACACTGGTTGTAGTTTCCCATTTTAAAAATGGGTCAAACCAAACCAGAGGCTCAGTGGATTGTAATTGTAAACAATGAGGAGATGAATCTATGCCTTTTCCTGAGTTACACCGTGTACAGGTAGCAGGTATATTTGTTCTTTGTTTTACTTGTTTCTTCTTGCCAGATCATTTGTAAGGCACTCTGATATTTTCTATGGTCAAGTTTGCGTTATATAAAACTTTATAAATAAATGATGTCCCCCATCTGTGTCCAGACTTCTTAAAACTGATGAAAATGAAGTGTGCAGTGATCATTTCTGCCTGCCCCTTCCTACGCATAACCCAAGCAGTCACTTCAGATGTTGAGTTGGACCATAAAGAGACTATTGGTTGGTGCTGGCAGGAAGCTGGATGAGTGGAGGGGAAATTGCTTATAGTAGGTGAGAAGCAAAGGACTAATGGTAAAGGAGTGACACTACTCTTTGTCCAGTTATTTTCAATTCCTCCTGGGATTTCGTTTGCTGCCTGTCGCAGCCCTGAACCATGGTCCTTTGCTGGGGGGAAGGGAAACTACCCCCTCAGCATTCTCGACCCGGGCCTAGCAGCAATTATTGATACAAACAAAGCGGTCCCAGATAGACACACAAATAACTGAATCTTAACAACAAATGTGTACATACAAAGATAATTATAACAACATTGTTTTTAATCACAACGTGTATCGTGAAAGATTCATTAATAAAATTAAATACATAATCAATCACATATAATGCCCCTAGAAGAAATGAAATGGGGAAGGGTGGTGCTGGGCTAGTGAAAGTATAGAAACTAGAACATTGGTCACTAAGACCGAGATATACCAGAAATTTAATAAATTGACACAATGGAACAAATAATTCTTCAGTTAATTTAGACAGTCATGCCTCAAATAAAATCACAGATGATAAATGAGGGAGGAGGCTGAGCACAAGAGGAAATGTCGACGTTTCGACCCAAGTGGATGTAGGCGTGGTATAAACCTTGCTAGAGGGTCTTCATCAGGACAGGGGTTGCGGGAAATGGGGCAATAGATCTTAAATAGATACTGAAATGTAGTGGGTCTGGTAGAATCTTGAAGATATGAAAGGTAGATTATATCTGTCAGTAAAATTTGCCGATGACAATCAGGGGTTCAGCTGTAACATTTAGCAAGGACGTACATGGATCACCGCTGGATCATATGTGGCAGTCCTTGTCACTTCGAACAGAACAAAATCTGCCCAAAACAGAGATGCAGCAAAACAAGTGAGGGGTTCAGATGTAGTTTGAAACCAGGAAGTACGTGGGTCACCGTTATTGTGGCGGTCCTCGTCTGCTCCACTCGGCAGAATCTAACAAAGGCAAGATTGTCACGAAGAGTGGGGGTTCAATTAGGGTCGTGGCATACACTGAAAGCCGCCGGTTTGTTCTGCGGTTCGTTATTCAAAAAAGACAAAGGACACGGTCGTGTAAGATGAAAAATCGTAGACTAATTGGGAGATCCTAAACAGCACTGCTCGTCGCTGGGCTCAGACTAGCGACGGGTAGGACATAATTACCTACCTTGGCGTGGGCCAGCGGAGCTGTTCTGGGCAGCGAGACACGACCAGCAGCGGCGATTCCTCGACCCGCCGGAGAGCTGTTGGGAAGACGCCGTCCATTTTGTGCGGCCTGAATGACTGGGCACATCCCTGACCTCGAGTGGACGGGTGTCCGATCCGGAGTGAGGGCAGTCTGGCTTACACTCGCGGCAGGAGTTGGAGCTCCGGTGGTGGCCCCGGGAGATTGGCACCGGAGGTGATGGGGACCTCAGTATGACCGGAGGCCCCGACGGTGCTCTGCTGTGGTTGTAGTGGGTAGGAGAGGCGCAGCATGTCCCTCGGCGGTGGGACTACGCAGAGGAGAACGCGGTGGGGCCTGCTGATTACTCGGCGACTGCTGAAGCCTACACGGACCGGAGGCCCGGGACCCTGGAGTCAGCAGGGCGGTGGGGGTGCTCTGCTGCATCACGGGAGTCTTCCTGGAGGCCTCAGTGGAGCGGAGCTGCACACTGCAGAAGACTGGAGTACCTTGCCTGATCCCTGGGCTGGCCGGCGGGAGAGCTTTGTTAACACTGACCACGCGTGGACGCTGGGGAGGTGCTGGCTGCCCCGGAGGGCCTGCTGGACCTGTGAGCAGGAGTAAGACAGGTGGAGTTTGCCGAGGGATTCCTTCTCTGGCCAAGTGGTGGCAGGACCGCGCCGTACCCCCATATGATGGCCCTATCTGGGTTGCGTGTGCAGTCTGTCCTGTTGCCCAGGTGGTGTTCCGTGGGGCTTGGCTGAGGCAGGAGAGAGACTGCTGGACGACCTTCACACGCTGAGAACGGGCGGCCAAAGCCCCAGAACTGCTGGCGAGATCACCCCTCTTTTCACCGGGTACCATACTGGAAGTGAGTGAGTCCGGTAGACGGACTTGGCGGGCTGGGAGCCGGTGACACAGGGCCCGAGCCCATAAGCGGGGCTCCCCTCCTTCATCTGCAGATCCTGACGGCTGCGGGGACTGCTTCTGGGCTCTCCGGCTGAGCGGACGCTGCCCTGTAGACGTTGGCACCATGACGGTATTGCGCAGGCACACCCATGCCGCTGGAGAGTGGATGCAGGCCCGTCACCACTTCTGAGTAGTGCCATTGCCTCGGTGGTCGTGCGAGGTATCCTCGTTGGTGGGTATTCCTGGTGACACTGCCCTGAGGAAAACTGTGCTGGCACAGAGACTGCCCATGGAGCGACGGCCGGCGCAATGGGAAAATTGCGCCAGAAACCGGGCACACGCCTCTAGACCCTGCGGAGGATTTACCGGGCGCTTGACTTATCAGGAGACTCTGCAGCGGGACTCAAGCAGCGTCAGATGGACCAGATACTGAAGGCCATACCCGGTACCAGAGAAGCCCTACATCATGACATCACCCAGGTGTCCACAAGTCTGGGACTATTGTGGGCAGACCATGGGAAGTTGGTAGACTGAGTGAAACAGACTGAGGATAAGCCGTATTTGCTGGAACCTGCGCAAAAGGCATCGGAGGCCGCCCTGGGAGACCTACAGAGGAGAGTATAGGTGCTGGAAAAGAGGCTGAAGATGCGGACGGACGCAACAGGCGTAACAACATACGCGTGGTGGGTCTGCCGGAAAAAGTTGAGGGGGCTGACATGGTAAGCTATCTGGAGACCTGGTTACGAGAGGTGGTTGTTCCTGAAGGGCTGAAGCAATTCTATACGCTGGAGAGAGCTCACCGCATCCCGGCCCGTCCCCTGGCGCCTGGCCGGCCCCCTGCAGAGAGCACGAACGATGGAGCCTTACCAAGTGGACAATGCACGGGTTTCCATCTACCACGACTATTCTTTTGAGGTCCAACGCCAGCGCTCCTCGTTCCTGGCGGTCAAGAAAGCTCTTCGTGACGAGGGTAACCGCTACTCCCTGTTTCCAGCCCGTCTACGAATTATGCTGGATGGCAACTCCTCATTCTATAATGCCCCTGAGGAAGTATGTAACTGGTTAGAGTCTTATAGGCTGGGACGGACTCCCGCTTGGCGGACGGGGTGAAGCGGGACCTTGCGCTGAAGCCTAGGCAGAGCAGATGGACTAAGAGACAACCAGGGGCTAATCTAGTGCCTTCTGTGTCGCAGACCGAATTGGAACGCAAGGAGGCCCTCAGGGCGGTCTCCACTAGCTCCAGGGCGGTGACGTCTCCATCCGCTGGGGACTCGGGTTCCCGAAGAGGATCCGAGGATGCAACATCTGAGGATTCGGGAGGCGGCGACCAGACGTTGCCACATGTCACTCCAAGGACTGCGGATGGCCTTTTGGACGAGTGATCCCTGTATCTTTCTTATTGCGGTATAGTACAGGAATGTGATTAACCGTGCGGGATGGGGGGGAGGAGTGTGCGCTGATGGTAACAAGGCCTATTGAGTTTTTAAAGGTAGTTGTCTGGGTCTATGGGATATCAGGGGAGTTGTCTGGGAGGTTGGGTCACCTAATCTTCAGAGACTTGTTGTCCACATTGTTGTGGTGCTGAACCCCCTCAAACTCACACTAGCTGTTAGACTCAGGTGGCTACCAGAGACTTTCTTTAATTGGGATTTTGAATTTGGATGGGTTACTGCAGTTTAGAGCCCGTTCTGGGGGTGGGTGGGAAGAGGGTTTGTTGGGTTGTTTTGGGGTTTCTGGGGACTGTCAGTGTGCCAGGGGTTTTGATGCTGCAACGTTTCGCATGTATAATTCTGAATGGGGACCCTACCTGAACTGAAATGTATCACCTGGAATATGAGGGGGCTGAATTCCATGACCATGCGACACAAGGTCCATGCCTATCTGGTTCGCAGGGGGATTCAGGTGGCTTTTGTGCAGGAAACTCATCTTGACCAAACTGAGGGGCGTGCCTTAAAACGCAGATGGCAGGGCCAATTGTTTTATACTACCTTTTCTGCCTAATCGCGGAGAGTTCTGATCTGGGTGAGAGCGGGAGTTCCATTTCAACCCCTAACTACAATGATAGATCCCAAGGGGAGGTTTGTGGCTGTGCAGGGCCGACTAGACGGGAGGGATTTGACACTATGTAGAGTTTATGCCCCGAATATAGAGCAGACGGCCTTTTTTGCACGATTATCTGGGAAACTAGCAACAGTCTTAGCTGGCACGATTTTGCTCGGAGGGGACTTTAACGCTGTTGTAGACGTTGAATTAGATAGGTCACACCCACCTCTGGCTCAGTCTGCAGTCCATAGGGTGGTGAAAGGTAGGAGGGATTGGCAGGACACGTGGGGTCTAGTTGATGCATGGCGGACGCAACCTTCTGCCGAGAGGGATTATTCCTTTTATTCTGCTCCACATGATCTCCATGTCCGACTTAACAGTATTTTATGCTCCCCGGATGTTCAGGGAGACTTGACAGTATTTTATGCTCCCCGGATGTTCAGGGATTGGTCCGTCACAGCGAATACCTGGCGAGAACTATCTCTGACCATAATCCCTGTTTGGTGGTGGCCCAGTGGACCAGGCAGCGGCAACCAATCCCCATTTGGCGTTTGAACCCTCTGGCACTGTAGGATTCTGCTTTTAAGACGTTGGTGCAGGAGGGTATCGAGCGCTACTTTAATGAAAATAAGGGGACGGCGTCGAGTAGGGCCCTCGAATGGGATGGCTTTAAGGTGGTGATCCGAGGGGTTTGCATCTCCTCCACAGCGGGGGCTTGCAAGACTCTACTATGGGATCTTGCACAGAGCGAGGATCGGTTACTCCACGCGGAACAGGCCAGCCACACGGACTCAGTCTCATGGGGCGGTTTCGACCGCACGTGAAGAGGTCGCTACACTAATGGAAAAACTACAATGTTTCGACGATAAAGAATACCTCATTCGGGCTCATGCTGAGCAAGATAAGGTGGGCTCCTACTGGTATGGTTGGCTAATCCTGCGGCCCGAGGCTCCCCGATTCTGACCCTATGTACTGCGGAGGGTCGCTTGATATATGCCCAGAAAGAAATTAACGACCAATTCTTTGCTTACTATGAACGCCTCTACCGAGGTGCGATGCCGTTTATACCTGGGGGAACTTGATGACTTCCTGGCTGCTGCTCATCTACCGCGACTGGCAGTCCCTGATTTTGAATGGTACTACCTGGCAGCACAATTGCAATGGCCTACTCAGGCGGTGGCTCGGGAGTTCAGGGGACCGGAAGGGCCACAGGGCAGACTGTTTCCCAGACATGTAATATCCTTTATAATACTGCACCAGAAGATTGACTTAGATCGACTCACGCTTGAGGAACGTACACTTCGTCTCTGCTGGAATCGCAGTCGCAAACTATCGTGTATCATTCGCCCGTATGCCCAAGAGATACCTCTGGGAGTGTGCACGGCTCTCCCGCATGGCGGCAATTGGTCGGCACTGGCTGGCTGGGAGGATCTCGGGCTACATATGATTTGAGACTTATATGGGGACGGGGCCCTCTTGCCCTTCCAAGAGCTGCAGAATACCTATGAACTCCGAGAGGAGATTACTTATTGCATGCTGCTTTGGTAACTGGTATTCAGAAACAATGGGGTATGGGACTCTCGGAACCGCCGACCTTTCCTGGCTGCCAATACGTGGTTATGGCAGCTGGTACTTTCAAGGCCATTACGTGCCTCTATAGGAGGCTATCGACTGAAAAGTTGCTACCGTTGGATGGCTTGCGAGGAAAATGGGAAGGGGATAACGGAAGACCCATCCCTGGAGACGACGTGGCCCCACTTGGTCCGGTGTTTAGCTGTGATACTCAGTATGCCATTTCATTCGGCCTTAGTAACTGAATGTTCTATACTGATCCAATGGTTACGTTATCGTCAACGTTTCGACCCTGGGATGCCTTGGTTATGGGTCTGACAGGGCTCGAAAAATCCGAAAAATGGTGCTAGTCCTGCAGGTCTAGTACCTTGGAAAATCCCCTCGACCCAACTGCAACCTACTTGACCTCGGTCTCTGGAAAAGGAGCAAAAGTGACAAGTTAACATGATTTAAATGCATCTTTATTGCTCATTCCCTTTGTGAGCAATAAAAATGCCTTTAAATCTTGTTATCTTGCCACGTTTGCTCGGTTTTCAAAGACAGAGGACATAAGTTAGTTTGTCTTCCTACTCGCCAGAATGGGCGAGTAGGACCTAAAAATAGCTTGCCCTCATCAATTCTCCCTCGCAAATGCGAGCGGGCAAGTGGATTTGTCGAGCCCTGGTCTGAGGTCTTCTTCAGGACATTGGAGGGTGTGGTAGGGAATTTTGATACTGTCCTATAAAGTGTTCATGAAAAAATACCTAAACCCTCCCCTTTCACTCACTTGTATATAATTCACTGTCTCACGATTGCACTATGTCACAATGTATGCACTTTATTTATATGCGCCGTTTGTTATTGAGTAATTTGCAATGTATGATCAACTTACTTGCATTTAAAATAATGTACTCTTGAATGAAATTAATTTATGGATTAAAAAGATATTGTTACTTTTTTCTCTCTGGGATTTGCTATTTTTATGTTCTCATTTGATGATCATTCAAAGCATTTGATGATTGATTAAGAAATAACTGTTTGAAATGAATATGTAATTGAAGTAATCAATCTATATACCCGACAGAACCATTGTGTATACTAAACTGTTTTGCCCAGGTTCTGAGGGATACTGGGTTACCCCATAGTGACTTATGGATCCCGAAAGTCAGCAGTACCCCTGCGGGGTCCTGACGGCTCCCTACGGTGGCCGTCAGGACTAACCTCCTGACTGAAGTGCTCTGGCCGGCGTCTTCCTCTACGGAGCAGTCATTGCCCTTTAATGATGCACTTTCGGACGTTCTTTTGGACACATGGTCCAAGCCCAACACAGTGGCTCCTGCGGATAAGAACGTGGCCCGAGGCCATCGGCCGCCCCGGGTGACCCCATTTTCCTCTCCCAACACCCTACCCCCTGAGAGCTTCGTTGTCCAAGCCTCTGCGTCCCCAAGCGCATTCCCTTCCGAAAATGGAACAATTTGGGCCTGTGGTCTCTGAACACTGCATGCCTCTTGGGCCGTTATTCCCATTCTGTGTGGGACACGGTTGCGCAGGTGCTGCCTCGGTGTCCGGAGGAGGCCCGGACGGTGCTCTATCAAGCTGTTGCTGTGTGGGAAGAGACGCTGCCAAATTCAAGATTTGTTGTAGCCTTGACAACGCTGACTTGCTGGGCAGGGCGATTTCCACGACAGTGGCGCTAAGCCGCCGTGCCTGGCTGAGGATGACTGGCTTTTCCGAGGAAGTCCAGAACACTCTGATGAACATGCCCTTTGATGGCAATTGCCTTTTTGGTAACAAGGCAGACAGTGCGTTGGAGCGTTTTAAGGGCTCGCGGGCTACGTCCAAGTCCTTAGACCTTTCGGCCACGCACACACCTTCCACTTCTGCTTTTCGCTCCTTTCGTGGCCAAGGAAGGAGCACACAAACTCGAGTGGGTGGCAGGATTAGCCATCATCTCCCCCACTGACGCACCATCACTTCAGACAGGTGGGTTCTGCAGATAGTCCGACGGGGCTACTCCCTCCCCTTCGAGACTACCACTCCAGCCATGCCACCTCAGTCCCACGGCATGTTGGGGATCTTTTGACACTTCTTCAGCAGGAAGTTACGGCCCTCTTGGCCAAGGGGGCCATCGAGCGCGTTCCGACGCCAGTAGTAGTTTGTGGTTGCTACTCCCACTACTTCCTGGTTCCAAAGAAGGACAAGGGCCTGAGTCCTATCTTAGACCTTCGGACCGTCAATCGCTTCCTCCAGAAGGAGAAGTTCAAGATGCTCACACTTGCCTGCCCTAGACTCGCAAGACTGGATGTTAGCTTTGGACTTGGAGGACGCATATTTTCTTACCCCTGTCCTGCCGGCCCACCGGAGTTACCTGCGGTTCATCGTAGGCCACGAGCAGGGGTTTTAGTCTTCCCTTATCTCGACGACTGGCTGTTGAAGGCGGGCTCGCCCTATGCAGTTGTACCCCACCTCCAGACTACGGCCGACCTCCTGCATTTGCTGGGGCTCTCCATCAACGTGCCAAAGTCGCACCTGATTCCCTCTCAGAAGCTCCTTTTCATCGGAGCATTTCTGGACACGGTGCAGTTTGGGGGTTATCCTCCCGAACAGAGTCCAGGACATTCTGGCTATGATTCCGATCTTTCGGCCCTTGTCCTGGGTTTCAGTCAGGGTGACCTTGAGGCTGCTGGACCTCATGGCCTCCTGCATCCTCCTGACCAATCATGCCAGATGGCATATGTAGGCTCTGCAGTGGGACCTGAAGTTCCAGTGGGCACAGCATCAAAAGGACCTGTCAGAGTACATCCAGATCTCGGAGGGCACTGCGCAACAGTTGGAGTGGTGGCTCACGAACCAACGTTGGGTCAGCGGCAGATCCTTTTCCCTTCCCCAACCGGAGCGCACAGTGATGACTGATGCATTTCTCCTGGGATGGGCGGCCACATGGGAGAGGCGGATATCAGAGGCCTCTGGTCTCCGGCGGAATCCAGACTCCGTATCAACCTTCTGGAGCTCTAACGATCCTACTTGCACTGAAAGCATTCCTTCCCTCTGTCAAAGGCAGAGTAGTGCAGGTGTTCAGACAACACCACCGCCATGTGGTATTGCAACAAACAAGGCGGGGTTGGGTCGTGGACCCTATGTCAGAAGGCTCTGCGTCTCTGCACATGGCTGGATCGTCAAGGCATTTCCTTGACGGTTCAGCACTCGGCAGGTTCTTTGAACGCCAGGGCGGACAAACGCAGGTGCATGATGGATCACAAATGGCCTCTTCACTCTGAGGTGGCGCAAGGTCTCTTTCAACAGTGGGGAGAGCCTTAGTTAGATCTATTAGCCACCGAAGAGAATGTGACTTGTCACTTTTGCGAGTTAGAATTTCCAAGGCCGTACTCGCTAGGTACCACTTTTCTTCATGAGTGGAACTGCTATCTATTGTACGCCTTTTCGCCTATACCACTTCTGCCCAGAGTGCTGAAGAAGATCAGGCGCGACTGGGGCCAAGTCATTCTTGTGTCTCCGGACTGGGCTCGAAGAGTTTGGTATCCCGAGCTACTCAGTATGAGTATGGATCCCCCGATCCGACTGCCTCTTCGGGTGGATCTTCTTTCGCAGCAGCAGGGGACGGTCCTCCACCCAAACCTGCCCAGCCTCCGCCTACATGCGTGGAGATTGAGCGGCGACAGTTGATTCCTTTTGACTTGCCTCCTGAAGTCTGTGACATAATTTTGGCAGCCAGGCATCCCTCCAATAAATCGGCATCCGCCTGCGGGTGAAACAAATTTGTGGCATGGTGCACAGCGAAGGCTGGGGATCCCCTTTCTGCCCCTCTTTCACTAGTCCTTTTTTACCTTACTTCTCTGGCCCAGCAGGGCTCTGCTCTGAGCACTATTAAGGGTTATCTTTCTGCAATTTCAGCCTTTCTCAGGCTCCCTGATCAGCCCTCTCTTTTCAAGTCCCCTTTTGTAAATAGATTTCTGAAAGGCATTACTCACTTTTCCCTCCTGTTCTGTTTGTGATGCCGCAGTAGGACTTGAATCAGGTTCTTACCTATTTGATGTGCGCTCCCTTTGAGCCGCTTCACAACTGTCTTCATTTATTGACTTTGAAGACTGCTTTCCTGGTTGCCATCATCTCCGCTAGGCGCGTGATTTAGCTCCAGGCTCTTTCTTGTAAGCCTCCTTTTCGGTCAGTCTATCCGGACAAGGTTGTGCTTCACTCATCCTTCCTTCTTGCCCAAGGTTGTTACTGCCTTCCACATCAGGCAAGCTATCACCTTGCTCACTTTCTTCCCGCCTCCGCAACCTTCCAGAGAGGAAGAGAGGCTCCACCGTCTGGACCCAAACCGTGCGCTCTCATTTTACCTGAATCACACACAACAGTTCCGGGTGGACGACCAACTCTTTGTTGGCTACGTGGGTGTCCAGAAAGGCCGGGCCGTACAAAAGAGGACTATCTCCCACTGGGTCGTCTTGTGTACCAAGGCCTTTTATTCTCTGGCTAAAAAGGAACCTCTGGGGGTTGCACGTCCATTCTACCAGGGTGACATCTATCAGGCCGCCACGTTGGCCTCGCTGCCCACTCTTACTAAGCACTATTGCCTTGACAGTCCAGTCCAGAGAGACCGCTTCTTTGGCCGTTCTGTTCTCCGTGACTTTCTGGTGTGATCTTTGTTCGCAGACCCACCACCAAGGCTGGTTTTGCTGGGGTATCTATTCTAAGGTAAGGAATCTATCACTAACTTGTTTCTTTCAGATGAACAAGTTACTTACCTTTGGTAACGATAGATCTGTAAGAAACATTACTTGGTGATAGATTCCTTACTGCCCCACACATCCTCCCCGTTCTACAAACTGATTTCTAGATTTAAGGTCATCCCTTTTCAGGGTCCTAGTTTCAATGCACCAGTGGTCAGTATATTGCATGGCTCTGCGTTCCTGGCGCGTAAAGTAGTGTACAGAGCTGAAGTGAGTGCGCGTGGGCGCGTCTAAGTAGCTCCAGCAACATGATCTCGACGCCAACGACGTATGCGGAGCTGCACGACGACGCCTACCGATGCGCAGGGGTACTGCTGACGAAAACTTTCCGGATCCAGTCTTACGCCTGGGGGTAATTCTAAGGTAAGGAATCTATTGCTAACTAATGTTTTTTACAGATATATTGTTACCCAAGGTAAGTAACTTGTTCAACAAGATCATGAAGAGTCTTTCTGCACCAGGGAAGCAGAAGAAATCTGGGTGTTTTGACCACAACTGCAGATTAGCAAATAAGCGGCTAAGAGAGACTTTTAATACTAGGACTAAAATTAAGCCGATGTTATCCAGGCTAGAGCAAGCTGAAAGCTGATCATAAAGTATAGGAATCAAACACTAAAGGAATTCTTGGACAGGTTAATGAAGGCCTGCGCTAAGGGTGACTCCAGGGGCTTTTGGAAGATAGTCAAGGGTAAGCATTCGATGCTAGGTGCCCATGTTGACATAGGGATAAACATCTCACCAGAACAGTGGGCAAGTCACTCTACTGATGTCTACTCCGAGGACCCAGGCAGGTTCAAAGAATAGGACAAGGATCTAAATGTGTTCACCCCTAGCTGTAATATTTGAATTGGAGGAAGTATGGGAAGCTATCAGGATCAGTCTTTCTTGCCAATAAGGCTCCTGGCCCTGATCGGATCCCAATGAACTTATATAAATCAAATATTTCATTTTGGGCCCTGCTATTGACTAATACCCTTGATACAGCCACAGCCAGAGGTATACCCAAGAAGTGGATGTCTGCCACTTTTTTTCCAGTCTTAAAAAAAAAACTGGACTGCCAGAAACTCAGCTCCTATAGGTCCTTTCCTTGTTACGTTCAATTTTAAAGGTGGCTGGAAGAGTTATTTTTAAGAGAATAGAGGAGTGGGTCTAAACCAAAAATTTTCTAAGACCTGTTCAGTATGGCTTTAGGGAGGGCAAGGGAACAATGGAACAATGTCTTAACCTAGAGCTGCTGATCGGGAAATATGTTGTGGCAAAGAAAAGCACCGTCCACTAAGAGTTTATGGACCTAAGCAGCACCTTTGACCGAGTAAATAGGTCAAAGATGTGGTCTTTATGGGCGGATATGGGATTGCCTAAAATCTTGCTGGATTTTTTACGTTCTATGCACGCTGAGGAGTGTACGGACCCCCTTAATTTGTGTTTTTATTGTTGTATATTAATGGATTAAACATGCCTAGGGTTAACTCTGTCTTTGTCTGCCTCTGATGTATGCAGATGACACCGTTTTGTTATCCTGCACAGCTAATGGTTTTAGGGGATTGGTGGATCTGTTTGTAAATGTTATGAATGACATTGACCTGGACACCCGCATCTCTAAAACGGATCTAAAGATTTGTGGTTGGATAACTTCCAAAGTTGGGTCTTTAACTATTACGGGCAGAGTATTTTCGTGGGTCAACTCCTTCCCATATTTGGGAGTTACTTTTGATCAACATTGAAAATGGAGCCCTTGCATGGCTGCTGGAGGCCAACAGTTCAACCAAGGTTGTGGTGCCCTCATTAAGTTTTCTGCGACAATAGGAAATAAGCCCATAGCTCCTCTGCTTCAAATTCACAGGATGAAATGCCGGCCAGTAAATACATACGGTGCAGCAATTTGGGGCTATCAAAATTGTACCAAAATACAGAGGGAAGAGAACCAGTTCTGCCGAAAATACTTGGGGTTTGTCCTACCAGCCCAATTACTTTTATTCATGAACAACTGGGCTTGGCGTTTGTAGAATATTTTGGAAAATTAGCCCCATTTCTTATATGGGTTTCCGTTTGGTGTGGGGACCACACATCTTTTAATAGTGCTGTAATCCAGGATTGTCTTGACTATGATCTGGGGCATAAGATACCATGGTTGGCTTATATCAAGAACTTTGCAATGAAACTGGAACACCCCAAATTGTACTATACTCCCCAGTCTATTGTTAAAGTTGATGCGACAAGCATGAAAGATACATTTTTTTTTTAGTGTAGCTATGCAAATGAGGGAAACTAGGGCTCTGGAGAGACAGATTATGAGAGCCTGCAAGATGATAACATCGAATCCAGGGCTTGAGCCTTATCTTACCTTGGTCAAAAACCCATGGGAGAGATCTTTGCTTACAAGATTTCGATTGGGTTCGATACAGTGCTGCCTTTGTTTCCCTCCTGGACAATATGAACATAATTCCATTTTAACCTGTCCATTGTGATGGAATTACCCCACAAACCTTGGGCCATTTGGTATTATTCTGTCCAACGTATCGCTACCCGCGTAAAAGTCGCTTACTCCCCATTTTAAGGTTATGGGTTTTTATCAGCATAGGCCTGCTTCTTTACATTTACAGATGTTGACTGATCCAACTGTTATGGCAGCTGTTGTGTCCTTCAAAAAAAGTGCTTTACATTTGAATGCTGCTAATTATATGTAAATACTCTGTTAAATATGTGCACTAAAGCATGATTACTTTTTTATCCTAGTTTTAAAGACTATGTATTATATAATCTTTTTAATGTAGATTTATTTATAGCCTTCCTGTTTTATGAGTGTGTTACCGGTGATTGTAACTTTAACTTAAACTTTTATGCTTATTAATTAATCGAATAAAGAATTATATCGATTTCCTATTCCTGTTGAGAACAGATAAGGCATTGAAAAAAGGATAATCCCCGCTGCTTTGGAGTGCTTTATATTTCATCAGTTGTGTGCATTGGAAAATGTGCAATGCAAAAGTAGCCTTTTGTGCACCAGATATGCACAGTGTTTGTGTCCCTGCATTTAAAATGTACACATTGCTGTTCTTAGTCTGCATATCGCTTGGTGTGTGATTCTTTTGTGTCTCATTTGAGGTCTCCATAGTTCCAGAGGTGACCGTTAAACCGTTTACCTTCTATCATTGTGCAGGTCGCTGTTCCAAACCTCTCGGACGCGGTGCAAGGAGCCGACCTCCTGGTCTTCGTCATTCCCCACCAGTTCATTCATAAGATCTGTGATGAGATCCGAGGGAAGGTGGCCCAGAAGGCTCTTGGGATCACCCTGATCAAGGTACAATGGAAGGGGTATTATTTTCAGCCGGGGAAGGAGAGGAAAGTGTGAAAGGCTTGTGCATATGGAATATCCTACAATTAATTGACAAGCTCCGTGCTCTGCAGCTGACAAACCCAATGCTGTCCAGCGGACTCATTGCTTCAATTTCCAGGGGGTTCACTGATTCAGTTTAAAACTCTAGGGCCATTCTGGGGTCCTGCTTTCTAAATATTCTCCAAAAATTCCATACTTGCTCGAGGCATCCTTCACTTTGCCAGAATAGGAGTTCAAACTGGAATATGCAGAGTTGGTTCATGAGGGCCGGATCCATGCCAGACATACATGGTACCCTCTGACTATGTAAATTATTACAATTTAGATTAATTGTTATGCAATTTTCTCCCTTACGGCCTGAAAATCTGGCATGGATCTAGCCTTGATCAACCAACATTGAGCATCCTTGTGTCAGTGTTTGCATGGTCACCTTAAATTGTTTTGAATATAATACAGTGGCACTCAAAGCACGGCCCGGGGTCCGCATGCGGCCCCCTGGTCAACAGCATCACTGAGCTGCAGTTTTTCGACTCAGCACAAATGTTGAGAAGTATGTTAAATAAATTGGCATTTATTCATTTACAGCTTAACTGAAGTTAAGGGAAGTAATTAAGATGTTGTTTACCATTTAAATTTAGGAACATCTTCATTTCTAAAGAGATGCTCCAACTGTAAAAATGACAGTCTCTTTAAAATTCAGAAAGTGTATTTCATTGACATGCAGAAGTGTTTGGTCTTAGTACATTAGATTATATCAGTGAATTGAGACTTTTTATCTTTAAAGTGATCGTTTGCAAAGATGAATTTAGAAACATTCATGCTTCTCCTCCACACTGACAACACCGCAAATAGGGAACTAAGAGGCAAGTCTTTTTGATGTTTACCATATGAGCGGCCAGGGTTCCTACTATACATGGATGGCGGCATAGTTAAGCAAATAAAAATGCATGAGAAGGTTCCATACAGTGCGCATCCTGAAGGCATGTGTTTCGAGGTCCTCTTATATGTGATAATGGAAAAAAAAGAAGTATCACACAATTTGGTCAAATGGAGAAGCCAGGATTGTTCCCAGGTTCTCTGGCTTCATAATATGCAGTTCGGCCTCTATATGTACATGCTTCGCTTCCTCTATGCCCACCTTAGACCATCCACCTGCCATCCATGCGGCCCTCGATCACACTACAGGCAAACTCTTTGACCCCCTGGAAAATGTTTGCAAGTACCCATGCTATAACACATGGTGTCGGAGCATTTTGAAGCAGAATCTTGCTTAGATCACTCAGCTTGTATTATAAAACAGGAGGGCCTGAAGGTGTGTAGATTCTGGTTTTCACCACCCCTTCCAGTGGAGATGTGCAGCATAATATCTTTCTGGATTGAGGTCCTAGGACATTTCCTGCCTAAGATGTGGCAGTCAGGGCAACTCCAGCCCCCAAATTAGCTACCTACCTTGTTATCACTCTTCTCCCACATGACATACATTTTTGAGACCCCTGGGAGCATAGTTCCTTTTTTTAAAGTTTAGTCTTTTCAGGTAGTGAAGGTCTTCTTTGTGTAGTTGGGACCTTCTATTATGACAGTTCATATTGTGATAGGTGAGGTTTGTACATCAGCCGTCCCTTCACATCCATCTTTTGTGGACTGGGCTAAGCGTTTCAACCCTGCACGACCTGATTATATATTGTGAAAACACAGTTGGCCTTAAAATGTACAGTAATTTGCGTTATCGGTCATTTGGTAATGTTTAAATTTGTTCCTTCTACCTTCCCATGCTCTACTTGTGACTCTGTGGTGTTCTTTTCGCCATCATGCTAGTTACCGGAGGAGAATAAACCTAGGATTAATGTGTCATCTACTGAAACTTTTTAGTTAAAAGCGGGGACATCTTAATGGTTTTTGGAGCCCTGGGCCAAACGTGTTTTGGAGCCCTTGTTTGGAACAGCTTTGATTTAATGATCCAGTTTCTGCTCTTTCATGCCCTCTTTGGCCAGTTCACTGACAGTGCACAGGCACACTGGTCCAAATTCTAAATATGCTTACATCTAATATTCAATTATAGTGACGCCTGTTTTTAATATTGCACCACAGCAGCAGCTCACTATTATTACTGCAAATAATTTCTGTGACACCCTCCCATTTCTCATATGAGAGGTTATGTTTTGATATGAAATAATTTTTTTTATGGATGTAGCATAAATACATTTCTCTGCAAACTGTCTGTAATAGACTCTCACATTACCCCATATTAAAAATAAATTAAAGGAAAACGGTACTTAAAACACTCTGTTTAAGAATTATTTAAAGTCATCAGGGAAACACTCTGTAGAACAGGGCTATCTCTATCAGGACGCCCTTGAAAGGCTGGGGCCCTGGGCAAGAGCCCACTTTGCCCATGCCTTAAAACGTCTCCGGTTAAAAGCACTTTCTGCCATGAGAAAGGTCACAGTTGTGCTTTTAGTCCATATCTTGTCCATTTACAAGGAACTGTTTTATGGATTATCGTTGTAATTGTTGGTTAAAAACAGAGTTTTCATGTGTTGTCTGCTCAAACATGGATATTCTTGTTCACTGAAGAATACAAATACACGAGCTCTTCAATGCCGTCGTTTGTTCTGTATATGCTGAAGTGGACATCTACTGTAGAGCCAAGTAGTTGGCTCGGAGTCCCCTTTTTAGGTCTGGCCTACAGGCAGGTTTAGCTGTTGTGGTCAAAGGTCTTAAACCATATAGTGGGCTTTAGCTAAGCCCCTTATTCTTAACCTTCTATTCTACGTTCTCCGGCTCTCTATCTCCTGGCTTCGCTGTCCTATCTCCACCTCTACCCTGCTTCAGTTCATATTTAGTACCTTTAAAAAAAAAAAATCTTTTTGCAACGGACCAGCATCTGAACACTTATCATCAGGCCGCTCACTTTTGGTGATTTACTCCCAATCCTTAGTTTTTTTGTTATTTATTTATTTATTTATTTTTAATTTTTGCGAGGGCCCGGCAATTGTACATTGTTATAGCGTCACTAGCTTCTCCCTATTTGCACAACATACTAAGCATATTTTATTTTTGAATTTATCATTCCAAGATGGCCGCCTGCCATTCTGGAACACTAAATTAAGAATAAAGGATACTAAAAAAATATAATAAAATGGCCTCCCGGCTTGTGTGTGTAAACAGTCACTTGGGGGTTGTGGAAGAGGGTAAACATTGGCTCAGTCAATAGGTTTCACGGGTGAGACCTATTGGCTTTACCAGTGTTTGTTTTTATTATGAACACAGTTTTCATTGGTAGTGTTCTTTAAAAGAAAAAACACTGTTTATTTTCGTAAAAATACCCGGAAATTCCTGCTAGAGGTCTAACTGTTTTATTTTATTTTATTAAAAAATATAAACAGTGTATCTGATTAATGTGTCTATTGTAGCAATGTGTATGTAGGAGAAACCCCTGTTTCCTGGGGACATGCTTCAATTGACAGTGAAGTTATGCACAGGACCAGATGGATGTGTGCAGGACTGTGCTACGACGTCTCTCCTTATAAACCAGGAAGTCCCCTCTCTGTGCCAGGAAGTCTGTTCTTACCTTTATTAATACTTCACCATCCTGCTTGGTGTGCTATAATATTGCTAGGGGTTTTAGTTATACTTCCTTTCTAGCAGCAGAGGAAAATCGTATTCTCCGTCGGTTGTTGTAATTACCACTGACAACTTCTAGCTTTATTACACTCTGAGCTTAACTAGGTATTTATTACAAATAAGGCGCTTTTGGCCCCTCTTTCATTGTGGGGCAGTATTTGGAATAATCCAGCAGCCACTTTATTCAGGGACATATTCCTAGAGTGCCTTAGACTGCAGAAGGCCATCCCATGGCTGAGTTACATTTGGAATACTCTAGCCACTCTGGGGTTGCCTTCTTCCTTTACAGATCCAAGTAGCATCACAAAAAGACAAATCAAAGGTGAAAGGTATTGTTGTAGTCAAAGTCAGGACGCTGAAGATAGGTTCTTCTTAATAGGAGTTTATTGGTCAGAGAAAAACCCCACACATCATCCTTGACATCTGGAGCCAACGGTCAACGGTCCCACTGGCCCATGACATCACATTAGAACCAAAGGTACATCAAAGATGTGCAGTCCCAGCCTAGCTGGAAGACCCGAAGTACAATATAACAGGTATGTTCCTAAAGCACTGTGCAAATGTGCATAGTCCAGAATGATCTTAGATCCTTAGCAACAGCGGAACCAGCTGTGTGGTTATTCCTTGATCTTACCCAATGGGAGCGTTTGCTTCTTTTATGTTTCAGGGCCGGCACAATTTATCGGTCCCTGTATATCAAAGGTGTGCCAGACCTAGAGGGGAACATACGATCTTCATGCCCGTATGCTAACCAATCTGTTCAAACATTACTGCCCTGCACCTTTCTTGCGATTTGCACAGTTTGTCACGTAAGCACTTTTTTATACTCTTGCTAAGAAAGTTAGCGGTCCGACGGTGTAGGGTAACTCTGGTTCACCTGGAGTCACTAAGCTCGCCTGCCTTTCTGAAGTCTGCCATTTGGGCAAGAAAAGCAATGGTTGGGTAAATGTATGATGTTTTTCTCTTTGTCACATATTTTTTTTTGTAAATTCATGACCGAGTATGTTTTAGGTTTTATGAGGTCTTTATATGAGCATGGATTTATTGTATTAGACCCTAATGGTATCTTAGAAATTGTATCCCACTGAGTCAGATTTGTATCTTAATGCTTTTATTTATTTATTTACTTATTTATAGTATGTACTTATTCTGTGGATTCTTTTATGACCTAAATAGGTCGAATAAATAATTTGAAACGTATTACTAGGGTAGACCTTTCCTTCCATGGCTCTTTGGATGTGCCTTAGGTCAAGGAGCAGCTGACTCCCATTAAAAGGAAAAAGGTGCCACTCTATGGTTATGAGCATCGGCTTGTGCCTTGGCAATGTAGGAAACCAAAATGACCTTCTGAGCCCTCCCTCTGAAAATCCAAGGCTTCCTCGGTCTTAAAATGCCTGACATCTACTAAGGGAAAAAGGGTGTTGAGATCCTACTGCACACTGTGCCCGTTTCTACCTCTCCCTGTGCGCAGGAAGCGACAGCAAGCGACTATCCTGACTTGTGCAGTGACTGGACGTACAGGGAGGTAGGTAGGTGGCCTTCTATGCAGATGAAAGCCTGGCTAACGGAGCAAAACCAGAAATGCCAGATTCTGTACAAGGGAAGGCAACGACCCTGTGGCATTCAGATGGGTACCTTTAACCTTGCTAGTAGAGAGCCCTAGATTTTTGCTACTTCCATGTGTATTGGTGCAGTCATTTTGTGCATTATTTTTTCAAATCCTCCAGAAAAGCAGATTTCGTTTCCTCTTTAAAGTTGCTTTTTAGTTATCTGATAGTGTTCGTCGTTTTTCTGTGTTCAGGATACAGTTTTCTTATAAAGTAGTTCGCTCCAGGCGAGCAGCCAGGGGTTTCTCACAGAGAATTGCTTTCTCCCTGGGTGTCTTTGAGCAAAGTTCCCAGGCCAGTTAATTGACTTCACCGCAAATTGCCCGTGGCTCAGAATGACTGATATTAATACCTTGTTTCTGGTGATTTCTGCTTTTTAGTAGTTTTTTCACATCTCCGTTAGACACAGTCTTGAAAGTTATTGCCTTAGGGATCTTTCCCCTCTGAATGGAAATCTGATGTGCAGTTAAACTGGATTCTCGTGTTTTTTTTACTTTTTTACTTTGTTTTTGTTTGTTTTGTCCCCATTAAAAGACTTGCACTAAGAAGTTGTTAATGGCAGTGAATAATTGTTTCTCCTCATGTCTCTTAAATGCTTGCTGCAGGGAATAGACGAAGGACCGGAGGGTCTCAAGCTGATTTCTGACATCATCCGCGAGAAAATGGGAATAGACATCAGCGTCTTGATGGGTGCGAACATCGCCAATGAGGTGGCAGCGGAGAAGTTCTGTGAAACCACCATAGGTAATTTAGTGCTTAATTAACTATAGAAATGCAGGCTGGGAAGGTCTATTGAATTGTCCCCAACCACATCCGTGCCGGAGTGTCCATTTGTGGTGCTGTTTCTCCTGGTGTTGTCCTGGTGTTGTCAGGTCAATGGCCATTCATACCGCAGTCAAACTGAGTTTGTCATAATGTGAGCTTCTGACGCTGCACCAAAGTTGAGGACATCCGTATTCACCAAGCAATCATCTTTTGTCAAGGAGGTTGCTGGCCCAGTCTCCAGTAACCCCTCGACAACATCTCCTGGAGAAACTCCTGCACCAGCAAGAATGCATCTGCTGGAGACCACTGGAAAAAAACCTGTCCCGCTACTGAAGTCCTCTCAAGTGGCTGTGCTGTGTTTGTTTTTTTCATTTGATCATTTTCAAAATGCATGTTCCATGGAAATGAAGGTTGACATGTTGCTGCTGTTTGTGTTATGCATTAGTGTGCACTACTCAAGGCAGAAATGCAATGCTTGACGTTGTACGTTTATTTCTTTTATTGCGCCAATGGATGTTGGGGACATTGTTGGACTGAATAGTTTGCATACTTTGGCTTGTACTGCCTAGTTTTGCAATTTTTACTTTCGATTTATGATCAAAGATCCTAGAAACAGTGCACAGTTTTGTTTTTTTGTAAATATGTGCCTGTTATCCAATAAAGTATAAGCCATATGCTGATAATTTACAATTAGATGACATTGGTTACTAAATTGATTTGACTTCTTCATTGTTGTGTATTTGTGGCCTTGTAGTTGTATTTCACTCTTGGACACCAGCTTACTGCTCCACTTTTGCAGACTTTTTTTGTCAATGCACCCAAAAGTAATTTTGTTTTAAATCCTAATCATGTCCAACATCCTCATTCGCCTTCAGCAACTACATGGTCTTGCTCCCTGCAAACCTTAACAGAACCCTCCCCAGACCCAACCGTTCCCTCCGCTCCTCTAATCAGTTCCTTTCCAATGTACCTCCGTTTCGCAGATCCAAATCTGGAGGCACCAGATTCTCTGTGTTGAGTCCCTCTTTCTGGAATAGCCTCCCTCTGTCGATCAGATCAATCACTGTTTACTCTCAATTCCGCAAGGCCCTAAAAACTCATTTGTTTTCTATTGCGTACTCCTGCTAAACAGTATTGGCTTCCCCCACCTCCCTCAGCCCTTACCTCTAGCGCCAGGAAGCCGTTTGGTCACAGTGCGCTCTATTAAGAATCTTTTTCATTTCATTTCATTTCATTCCATTTTCATTTCATTTCACCCTGATCAAGGGTGAGCCATCTTTGGTAGCCAGTAGGACGACTCCTCAGATATCCGAGGGCTGTGTGTTAACCGGTATATCAAACCATAATGCTGCAATAATACACTTATTGCCACAGCTACAAAATGATCCAATACTTGATTTAAAGGTTCACAAATGTTATTAAAGAACGTTAGTCATTCACATAATAACCCATAGACCATTACTATTTGAAAGTCTATTTTTAAAAGTAAAATGTACTAAAATATGAGTTCTCTTATGTGAGTTTTGCACAAAAGGAGGTTCAAGTTAGGCCAACCCTTGGAGTTACGGAAGCTGCCAAGGATTTTACCTTCGGACTTGGAGGTTATTGCAAAGGAAGAATCTTTTGAGCAGAAGGAGGATAAGATATTTGTAAAATTAAGTACTGCACATAGTCAGAAGGTGGGAGATGGGGTCACTGGAAAGGTTGCATAGATGACCAATGACTGGGACAAAGCGACGAAAGTGCATTACATTTTATATTTAAGTTACATACTCAAACATCTTTTACAGCACACACTTACCAGTTTCAGGAAAGGGGAGCAAACCGTGTTTGGGCAGGTGCCAATGCCAGGATTCAAAACCTTGCCTCCAGGTTTTAGGCTCATCAGCAAAGCCATCAAAACACGTTTGTTTCCCTGCAGAGTCGGCATGCAAATAACCTTCGCCAGGTGTGCAGGAAGCATGGCTGTAGCTGTATTTGTTGCATAAGGTTTCTAGAAATCATCACCGCCCCATCACTTCCTTCGGCGGGTCTAGAGCAACCATTTAGACAGTCCCACCTATTGAGAGTAACAGACTGCCAGGCTAGTGTGACCACAGAAGTACTTATTCACTAAGTGTAACAAAAATGAGGATTCAGCCTTACTACATCTAAAGGTAACCCCTAAAGTGCCACACTGACTGTGCTGCTTCACCAGGAGTACAGAAAGTGTTGGATTTGTGCAGTACTGCTCTTGTGAGGCACGCACCAGCAGTGTGACAGCAGCAGTTTTACTAGCAGTAGGCATAAATACATTACCAATTTGTACAGTAAAAGAAATTAATGAAAGTAACGAGTAACGCCCATTGTGACATTACCAGTGGCCACCCCTTTATTTCTAAAAGAGTAATGATTTTCTTTGGTCTCTCATTCGCCCTTTAGGTCCACACCGGGATACGCATTACGTTTTTTTTAGAAGATGTGTTTTGGAGAGAAAAAAACTTTGTATTTTTTCCGATGATGTGTATTGGAGGAATAAAACCAAGGTGCTGTTTATTCTTCCCACAGCACCATTGTGTAGACGTGCCCTCATCAGATATCCATTGCCAGTTGTTTTTGTGATGTGCTAACATTCTTTGTGTCGAGTTAACAAATGATTGTGCGTTAGTTCTACAAAGAAGTCCAGATGAAGTCCCTAAACTCTCTGTATAACCCAGATAGATCTAGTAATAGTCCTCCTGCTAGTTGTGAACAAACCTCCCACCCTTCTCACATCCCACTAGCAGTCAGAGATTGCACTATAATCATTCCTCTGTTAATGCAAGGAGACCTTCGTTTATTCACCAACTTCTGTTCCACCTCCCAGTGGTTCAGGCTGGGAAGATTTCATGACCATCTTAGTAACTCGATAGAAAAGGTCAGATGTGCACCTCTTGCCTAGACTGATCCCTAAAAAACGTGAGCGCGGAAAACCTCTGTCATCGAATGTTACTCATTGTCTATGGCGGTGTGCAATGTGTGGCTCCTTTGCGACCACAATGACATTTTATGTCCGCACTTTCAACCAAAATTTTGAAAAGAAAAATATTTGCCATTTTTTATAATAACAGGCCTAGATGTCCGTGCACACATTTTCCTGACCCTGCATCGCAAGATTTGTGCATCAGCTCCAGCACCAGCAACGAAACGTTCATAATTGGAGCTGAATCTGCACAGGATTATCAAACTGGGAAAAGTGATGACAAGCTGCATCCTGGGCTCCAATTGTCTACTTAGCAAGGTCTGTTATCAAAGGGGGGACCCCCAGATCATTTGAATTGGGCAGGTTGACTCCTAAATCTTCCCCAGTGATGACTAAAATGCTTAAGAAAGCTTGGAATCCACTGACTCATACTTGTTATATGGAAACGTTTTGGTTGGAGCATGTGTGGCTGTAGATACGTATACTGTGCATACTGCTGCCATGTTGCAAGTGGTCTTCTTTCGAAGAAGTCTTTTGAGACAAGGGGTCTCAGTGGCTGTAAAGTATGAATCCACGAGTTGAAGGGTAAATAAGTTCAGGTTTTATTCAGAAGAAAGATCCCATCCACAGGTGAGCATCCAGCCAGCATCAAGATAAGGCTACAACTGCTTGCTGAACAAAGCATAAAATTCTAAGAGATGTGCAGGAGATTCCAGTGCTTCATGACATCAGCGCAGCTACGTCATGAAGCACAGAAGGACACAGAACCACGATGCCACACATCTCCCTTCTAACAACAAGAACAAAAATATGAAGATAAAAGAGCAATCATAAAAACATAAATCACACAGTCACATAGTCTTTTAAATACTCAGGAGAATGAGAAACTCTAGTGGACTTGCGAGGAAGTGAGGAAGGTTCATCTCTAGTAGTTTGAAAATCACGACCAGAAGAAGCCTCCACAAGTTCATCTCTGACCACCACCACCCTGTTCAAATTCCAAACTCGATGGTCTGCAGTTTTGATGGCGTTCTTAAAAACTTTGATGACACGAATAGGCTTCTTAAAGGTAGCAGAAAGAGCCTTATTGTTTTTACAGGGATTCTTAATAAGCACCCAATCACCCACTTTGACAGGTGTGACTTTTACAGAATTCTTTGCATCAAAAATTCTTTTCCTATTCTCAATTCTAGAGGATTCACGCAACATCCAATCATCATTCAAATCAGGAGAACTTGGTTGCAGATCATTAACCCATGCAGGCACCACAAGGGTATTCGCATTACGCGATCTAAAAAGTTCAAAGGGGGTCTTCCCAGTAACAGCATGGGGAGATAGCCTATAAACTTTAACCTTCTTAAAAACATCTGCCCTCCAGTCTGTGCCAGCAGACTTAGCCATCCTGATAGTTTCTTTAAGGACACGGTTAAATCTCTCCACTATACCGTTGGTTTCTGGGTGGTACAAAGATGATTTTTTGTGTTTAACACCTTGTTTCAACAAGAATTGTTCCATCTCTTTAGACACCAACTGGGGACCATTATCCGTGAGAATGGTGTTAGGAATGCCCTCCCTTGCAAAAAGCTTGGCTAAGAAAGCCACCACATGTCTAGTCTCGATACCACGAGTAATGGCAATTTCTGGCCACCTAGAAAAGAAATCAACAAGGACAAGAACATACTACTCACAACCAGCAGAAACAATAGGCCCCAAAATATCTAAACCTACCTCTTTCCAAGGTGCATTTGGTCTATCCCTAACTACCATAGGCTGGACCTTAGGTTTTGCCACCCTCTCACTAAGAGCACAATCTATGCAATCCCTAATCTTACGCTCCACCTCCAAATCCATATTTGGCCACCAATATGATCTCCTCAAAATCTCCTTGGTTTTTGAGACCCCCAAATGTCCAATATGCGCTAAAGACATAAGCTCATCCCGAAGAGCCAGAGGTGGAACTAGTCTAGTGCCCCTAAAAAGATTTTTCCTTATCTGCCGTCTTCAGCAAGAGAGTCGGTCGCAAGAGCCCTTATTTTATCACGGCTCGACTATGCCAACTCTCTGCTGTGTGGTTCTCCGGCTTTTCTGGTCTCAAAGCTTCAGATCATTCAAAATGCGACTGTTCGCCTACTGTGCAATGTGCCATATAGAGAAAGTACTCGGACCCACATGAAGGAACTACACTGGCTGCCAGTAGCGCAGAGGATAACCTTTAAAATTCTTACTATAGCCTTTAAAGCAGTTCATGACCTTGGCCCCTCTTATTTGAGGGACAGATTTTCCCGCTATGTCCCTACTCGGGCTCTGCGCTCAGCTGATTGTAATTTTTTAAGAGTACCCCGATTTCAGCGAGTTCGCTTGGGAGGCCAATCACTTGCTGTCACCGCGGCTAGGACTTGGAATACCCTCCCCCTTTCCCTGAGATTAACTGAAAATTTTGTGACATTCAAGAAGGCACTTAAAACTTATCTTTTCAGAATGGCTTATTAAATTTTCTCATAGTTGAAAGAAAATTCTGATCTCTTCTTTCTCTCCGGCCACATGCTTGTTTCTTTTTTACGCGCCAGGACACTCTGGTAGTATATGAGCGCGATATAAAACAGCTAAAATAAAATAAAATAAAATAAATAAATAAAAAGTAAACCATCTTGCTCCGAAAGCTGATCCTTAACATGCCAAAATTTCTCAAGCCCTTCGTTTGATTTCGGTTTAGCCTTCCATCCTGTCATCAAGAGCTTGAGCACCTCCACAAGAACCAAATCTTCTTGTACCATCCTCAACCACCTCTCTTTATCAATGACAGCCTCCTCCACAACACAAACCATTTCATCATCCTCATCAATATCCTCCTCACCACTAGTCTCAGAAACAGGAACAAGGCGAGATAAGGCATCCGCCACCTTGTTTTCCACTCCAGGTAGATATTTCACATCAAAATCGTAATCTTGCAACCCAACAACCCATTTCGTGATCCTACCTGATACTGCATCAATTCCCTTTTTCTTCAAAATTTCACAAAGCGGCTTGTGATCCGTCCTAACCTCAAAGGTGGTTCCCCATAGTAAGTTTTTAAGCTTCTTGACGGACCAGTAAACAGCAAGTGCTTCACGCTCAATCACCGAGTAGCGAGTTTCAGCTCCCTTTAAACTCCTCGACAAAAAAAGAATGACATTCTCGGTGCCCTCAAATTTCTGTACAAGCACCGCACCCAAACCTTTCAAGCTTGCATCAGTAATCAAGATAGACTTCTCAGAAGGGTCAAAACTGCTCAACTTCGGGGCAGAGGCCAGTTTTTCCTTGATGACTTCAAATTCGTGCTGACATTTTTCGCCCCAAATGAATTCCACACCTTTCTTCAACAAATATCTCATGTTGGCACACAATGAGGCAAAATCCCTCACAAACTTGCTATAATACTCAGCAAGGCCCAAAAAACTCATCAATTCTTCTTTGTTCCCAGGGGGAGACATCTTAGAAATGGTAGAGATCAAATTCTCTTTAGGTAAAATTCCTCCTTCAGTGATTGTGACCCAAATAGTCTATGGAAGTCTTCCTAAACTTGCATTTCTCTATTTTGACAGTTAGACCTGCACCACAAAGTCTTTCTAACACAGCAAAGAGTCTAATATCATGCTGTGAATTATCCATGCCAAACACGAGAATATCGTCTTGATAGACTCTAACACCTTGCAAACCTTTCAAAACCTTTTCTAACGCCCTCTGAAAAACCGATGAGGCTGATACTAAGCCAAATGGTAGTCTCACGAACCTAAAAGTGCCATAAGGTGTCACAAAAGCCGTCAAATCCTTCGAACCTTCCTCCAACTTAATCTGATGATATGCGGACCTTAGATCAATGGTGCTGAAAATTTTAGCACCCTTAAGTAACATTAGCATGTCCGCAATCTTGGGCAAGGGATAATGATCTGTAACCACACACTTGTTGAGCTCTCTTAAATCAACACAGAGACGAAGAGAGTTGTCCGATTTTTTTAGCTGCAACAATCGGAGCAACCCATTCCGTTCCCTCTACTGTTTCTATAATGCCCCCCTTGACAAGCTTGTCAAGTTCAGCCTTAACCTGTTCCCTGACAGCCACAGGTACACTCCGTACCTTGCAGCAAACAGGCACAGCATCCTTTTTTAAAATGATATGATGACAATAATCATTCAAACACCCCAACTCTTCAGAAAAAACTTTAGGAAATTTCATTTTCAGCTCACTAGTGAAATCCTGAGAGACCAGTGAAACAGTTTGAAAAGTGCAGGGAAAAGGCTCCTTTAAAACAATAGGTGGTGTCGAGTTTGGATCAAGCATTACGCCTAAATCCTTGAGAGCAAACCAGCTTATTATGCTATCTCCTTTTTGAGAAACATAAATCTTTGCTTTGGTCAATCTATTTTTATAATTGATCATCCCTTCAAAAACCCCAAGTAATTTAATGGGCTGCCCACCATATCCAAAAGGTCTTATATCAGGGTGAGACAGTTCAAGCTTTTGTCCCAAATTATTCAAGAAAAAATCTTTTGCTACAATGGTGATTTTTGCTCCAGAATCGAACAAAACTTTTGTGGGAAAACCTTCTACAAGAATTTCATCGGAAGGAGAATTCTTTGCTTCTTCAGCACTTACAGTATGTATACAGATTTGACCACAATCTACGTGCTCATCTGAATTACTTTCATTTCCAAAATCATAAAATATCTCATTCACTTTACTTTTGTCGTTTCCCCCTCTACAGCATGTCGCAAAATGTCCTTTTCTTTTACATTTACCACAATATGCCTTCCAACCTGGACACTGTCTATCAGTAGCAAAATGTCCCATTTTACCACACCTGTAACATTTTACTTGGGAGAAATCAAAACTGTTTTCTTGTTTTTTATAGGGCATTTTGCTTGAAACATTTTCACTCTTAAACTCCTTCTGGTGATTCTCACCCACTTTTGGAGTGGATTTTACAACATTCACTATTTCTTTAGTACCTTTGTTCTCACCATTCTTCTTTATGACTTCCACACACTTTATAGAATGTTCTATCCTCTTTGCAATAGTAAGTACTTCATCTAAAGAAGGTTCGTCCTTTTGCCACAATTCCTCCCTTACTTTTTCAATATGACATCCAAGCATGAAATGATCCCTTATATGCTCATCAAGACCCGCACCAAATTTACATGACGAAGCAAGTTTTCTTAAAGCTGTTATATAATTCTCAATTGTCTCCTCCTCCATTTGTGTTCTCCGACCAAAATGATACCTTTCTAAAATCGTGCTGACTCTAGGAAGATAATGTTCATCTAGCTTCGCAATACATATCTCGTACTCATTCAAACTAGCATCATGAAGATCAGGAAGATGATCAAATACTTCCTGTCCTTCTGCCCCCAGACAGTGTAAAAGTAAGGCTGTCTTTCTTTCCGCACTCAAGCTAGATCCACATACCCTTGCATACCTCTCAAACACTTTTCGCCATTTTTTCCATCTGATAGGTGGATCCCCAGGTGAGGATAAAAAGAAAGGGGGAGCGGTTACATTTTGCATGTTGCTAATAAAAATAAATAATAAAAAAAATAAATAAATTGGGTCTAGTGTGTGTGTGTCACAGTAGTTGCACACACAAAAACAGTCCAGTGAGAGTCTAGTGTGTGTGTGTCACAGTAGCAGGACACACAAAAACAGCTTCCAGTGAGTGTGTCACAGAAGACAGACGAATAATTGAAATCCTCGAGATGAAAACGGGAGACAGTACAGTACCTTTTATATGATTGCAGAATACGTGGCAATCCTGGAATACACAAGAGACTTCAGCGTAACTTTTTCCAAAATATTGAAGATAGTCAGAGTCACGAAACGCAATTAAAGCGTAAGACGTGTACTCCGAAGTAGAAAGCAGCAGAAAGACCAGGACAAGATGGCGCCCACGTCAGCGTCACTCCCAAGATACTTTGCGGCACGCTTACGTCCTTCCCAGCAAGCCTTGCACAAAGACGTAGAGATGAAGGAAGCTGGTGAGCACTTGTTTGTTTCTGAAGCTTCGAAATTCTCCGAAGGCTGCTTGGACGATGGAAGCGTTCTCGTTAAAGAAGTTAGCTCGCGATGACGTGAGGCAGGTAAGACTTGTTTTTCAAAAGATGCAGATCGTAGGCGTTGTCTCCCAACAACGGCAAAGAGCAAAATTTAATGGTCCCAATGGTCTCAAAATAGGAAGTGTCGAGACACTATGTCCAGAAAGTGGTCACGCTGCTAAATGTTCCCAAAAGTGAGAGTCAATAAAAAAAAAATATATTGCCCTCTATTTTTTCTTTCTTACCATAAGGGAAAGATGAAGTTGAAGTCTTCTTCTTAAGTTGAATGTCACCGAAGTACCTCTTGAGAGATTTTCCATGTAAAGTCTTTGGAAACGTTTTAAAAAAATATATATATATATATTAGAGGTAGGTGTTGAGATCTTTTCTTATTTCAATATATCCCATCCTGCGTCGCCAAATGTAAAGTATGAATCCACGAGTTGAAGGGTAAATAAGTTCAGGTTTTATTCAGAAGAAAGATCCCATCCACAGGTGAGCATCCAGCCAGCATCAAGATAAGGCTACAACTGCTTGCTGAACAAAGCATAACATTCTAAGAGATGTGCAGGAGATTCCAGTGCTTCATGACATCAGCGCAGCTACGTCATGAAGCACAGAAGGACACAGAACCACGATGCCACAGTGGCTTCTCCTCAAAGGACATGATCCACTGTGCTCCCAGTCTCGACAGTCTGTCGGTTCCTGTCATGGTCTCTCAAGTTCGCAGACTTCCACCCCGTCGCAAGTACAACCTTTAACACATCACTGTCTACTTGTAAATCCGTATCAACCATCAGTTTGTTCAATGGCAAGCCTCCAGGCCTCAAAGCAATTTGGACCACTGCATGCTCCGGCCTCCCTGGAGGATGCCAAACTCCTTGAGGTGATGGATCAGACACCTTTTAGGAGATGCACCCAGTGTCATTCTGATATGCCTGACAGATCTTCATGTAGTGTGCACCCCACGATCGCACAACACCTGTCTGAAGACTGCATGGATTTCTTACCAGCTGGGAAGAGATCACCACGGACAAGCGCGTTCTTTCTATTATAGAGTATGGTTACTGTCTAGAGCTCATAGCAACCCCCTCTAAACATCCTCCCGTCCCCCCGGCCCTGAACATCTCATGCCTACAAGAGGAAGTTCAGGCTCTTCTGTCCAAAGGAGCCATAGAGCCCATTCACCCGCAACACTGGAGCAAGGGCGTCTGTTGTCTATTCTTCCTAATCCCCATAAGACAGCTCCCTCAGACCAATCCTCCCCCTCCATCCTCTCAACGGGTACATTATGCCAGAGCGGTAATTATACAGGATGTCATCCCTTTACTGCAGCAAGGTGACTACATGTCCACCCTCAACCTGAAGGGTGACTACTTCCACATCCCGAGCCACACTACTCCTTACCGCTATCTCCGATTAGTGATAAGTGATCGTCACGATCAGTTCAAGGTTCTAGCCTTCGGAAGTACCACAGCTCCAAGGGATTTCACAAAATGTCTAGCAGTAGTAGCTGCTCCTTTACCTCAATAACTGGATGATAAAGTGTGCAAGCAGACAAGAATACCTAGTCCACACAGTCTCCCTCATTCAGACACTAGGGTTCACAACAAATGCCACAAAATCCCACTTGGAGCCACTTCAAATCCAACCCTTCCTAGGGTCCGTCCTCGACTCAATAGAGGTAAAAGCCTTACCTCATCATAAAAGGGTACAAGCTTTCCAACAGTTGGTGCCTCTTTTTCAGCCCCTCAATCGCATCCCAGCTTGCACTCTTACAAGGTCTTTAGCCACCTCATCTAAGGGGTCTTCACATCAATCACTTGGAGCTGTTAGCCATTAGCTATCTTTGGAAGCATTTCTCTTACAGATTGAAAGCAAAACAGTATTGGTACACACTGACACCATGACTGCCATTTTCCAATGGTGTCAGTGACCATGTGCATCTACACTGAGAAGAGGAGTTACCGAGACCTCATGACTCGAAAGACTTTTTTGAATAAAACAACTTGCAACATGGCAGGAGTATGCGCAGCACGTGAATCTACAGCACTACGTGAGCAAGAAACAGATGCTTACAAGGTAAGTAACATATTCCTTCTCCTGGTGTCTTCAAACATCTTTTTACTTATTCAGTACCAGACATACTTCAGTAGATAGTCCTTTGGCTGTATTGGTCTATGTTAAAACTAAAGGTATTCTGTTATTACACACGGCCGTAATGGATGATTTATTTGGAAGAATCGGTGTATGCTGTAATACACACCCTCTCCAGCTTCAAGCTTGAATACAATGCAGAAGCAAACACTGTGATGGATGGAATGTCTGGATTAATTTCCACCTCTGGTAATTACTCTGAGCCTTCTTCAAAGACCAGTGTTTATGTTCACTCTACCACTAAAGGCACGGACCAACGATCAGTCTTGGTCCTGCCTGAAAAGGGACAGTCACACCTGAACTGCTAAGCCACGCCCACACAAAGGAGAACCTCAATCCCAGGTGTGCTATTGCATTCTTCAAAAATTGGAGGGTTTGTGAAGGAATCCTTCCGCCCGGTGCCTAAAATTACCCACTCCTCTCATCCAGCCTTTCAGTGGTGTATATTTACAATAATACATGCTCAAATCGGGGAGCACAGCCGAACAATGAAACTCACCATGGTTTTCTTATTTTCATTGCTTTCTTTTTATTTCGTTTCCATAGTTTTAATTACAAACTTTACATTTTATAGGCAATTCAAGTTTCCTAAATACTTTTGAGTCTCCTGCTGTTCATAAAAATTCATCATAATTCACTTATGCTCAGTGTTACTAATATGGAAATTATTCTCAATGATTGATGAATAGTTGCAATAAATATGCAACCTTCATTATATCAGAATATACTGCTCCTATTCTTGTTAACACTTCCTTCATTTAGGTTCCTAGATCTGCTTTCAATATATTTGTTCTAGGTTGAAAATTTAACGTGATATAAAATTCAAAGCGTACATAAACCAATGACCTGGTGTCTGATTTAATTTTAAGTCTCTGCCCCTCAAACTCACCTGTGTATCTATACACACAATTCAAAGTAATTATTTGTGTAATCTAACTCTCTATAGCAGATTAATTTGCCACATGTGCTTGCTCTTTGTATCTTAATTCAGGTTTCAAAAATGAACTTGTGGCTTTCACCCCTCTTATTCTTATTCTCTTTTCTATTTCTGTCTGCCTTCCTGGTCTTTTTGCTTCATCGCCCACATTTGATTGGATCACCTTCCCCGCCTGCCTGGTGCACCCTGTTTAAATCATTTTCTTTGCCAACCTTTAATCCCCTGTCTGCCTGTTGTATGCTCTTACCCCAACCACCCCCCCCCCATCTGATTACCTTTTCTTCTTCGTGAGATGTTTCATGAGAGGTTTGTCCCAACATAACTTGAATGGGACTCCCATCTTTTTTTCTCATTGTGGGATGCACTCTAAAATCATGATACTGTAAAATGAATTAAAATAAATTGGAAACTTAATTTAAGAGGAGTGTTACCAGACATGGTTTAAATTTACACCTCACAGATATTGCACGGTCAGTGAAAATAACTTTAGATGGTGGGTGTCTTGTCTGGAGTATTGTGGGCTTTGGGTCCAAATCATCATACTGATTGCACCCCTCGCCGACACCCAATAACATCTTTGAGACAAACAAGGTGCTTTTACAAGCCCAGGCGCTATATGGAAGAAGGAAGCGCAGCGTGTGAATGTAGACTGAGGACTTCTCAACAGTATGTCACTTACCGGCTGAGCCACAAAGAAGAGGAGGGGTGACGTGAAGTGGCATATAGATAGGGACTACATGTTCAGGCAGTTTTTAAAGTCTTTAAAGCTCACAGGCCTCTCTGTGTTCATGCCTTTCTAAGTCTCTCCATGTAAAAACATTTGAGCATTATTTAACTCAGTGAATCTGAGACAAGAATAACCTCACCTGTCCTGCTCTTTAGTTGCAGGATTTCCCTTGTTATTCCTGATGACTTAGTTAATGTATTGACTCTGTTGAATGATTCCTATCCAATTCTCAGTGGTTGCATCAGTGTAAGAACCGGTTTGGTTAAATTCCACATTCTCCCTGAGTAGCCTCAATGGCTACATTTGAACAATTTTGGGAGATTGAGTTCATGTATGTAATGTGTTGCCTCTGTTCCCAACAGGCAGTAAGAACCTAGAACATGGCCTGCTGTTCAAGGAGCTCCTACAGACACCAAATTTCCGGATCACCGTGGTGGACGATGCAGATACTGTAGAGCTTTGTGGTGCTCTTAAGGTAATGTCCTAATGCGTAGACCGAAGGCAAACACACTGCCACCCTTTCCAGAATGATTCACCATCTTTTTCTGTAGAACAAGGAAAGAAATTGAGTTGTGTTTTGATGCACAGTTATGTTATCTGGTATTTGCATTCTGCACAGCTGCCACAGTCCCGAGCAATTACATGTGGTCCTCAAGATTTGGATGGAGGGGTGTGTGCTTGTGTTATGGCTTCCATGGGAAGTGATCTATTCTCGTTGCAGCACACCTAATGCTGCAGTTTTCTTGCCAGTGTTTATAGAGGTTTGTGAGATGATCGAGGCTTTTCATTCAGCAGGTATGTAACATACTCAATTGAACAGTGGTAAAATGGTGGGTGTGAGCCAAGTGAGCAAAATATATTGTGTTCCACAGTTTAAGGGTCTGTGGGTCCACCAGTAGCAGGGGAGGCTCAAACAAAGAGGATCCACAAACCCCTCTGAAAGAAGTTTGTGGGGGCCACCTATAAAATGGCGTATGCATAATCCACTGGTGTTGGCAAATTGAGGAAATAAACCTGGTGGGCTTTAATTGGTCAACCTGTGGAAGGAATAACATTGGATTACAGAAAAAAGGGAGGTGGAGGAGCTGGGCAAAGGTTTAAATAAAGAATGAGACTACTACAAAAATAGGGGGATGCTAAACCGGATTCCTTTCACGCAGGAATGGAATGAAATTATTTTTTTGATAGTTAATTAAAACCATTCACAATAACACGTTCTGAGTAAAAGTATCAAAGTGTGCAGTGATTTATAAAGTTATGAGTGTAAGGTTACAGTTCTCTCTAATCATTTACAGTTGAGTTTATCTGTGAAATTATCCATCATCCTCACAAAAGCATTCACCATTAGCCCTTTGGTGCTGTGTAACAGTGCTCTGTTGCTTTTCACAGGTGTGAATTGGTAGTCTTCTCCAGTGTGGGAGCAATGCGTTTTTTACGTTCTTTATAAAACACCGGACAGCAGCAGAGCCCTTGTGGAAGTGTTTCCATTTTAAAAATTACAAAAGCGGTTTTAAATGCGATACCACTTGGTTGGTGGAGTAAGCATGGACAACAATGCTGCCAAATAGTCTTTTATTTAATAGTTTCAAGTCCTTAGCTTTTAAAAGAATCTTGCATTTTTTTAATAAGATTTTTTTCAAAATTAAATTTGTCGGGCTCTGTGCCTCGGTCATGTATGGATTGAATTTTTGTGTAGCTTTAACTGAAGCAGAGTTTCATTGTGAGGGTGGATTCCACAAACCCTATTCCTTTTTTAGATTGATTTTTATGGATCATTGGTCAGCCGCACTTACGTGAAGCAAATAGCGTAAGTGAGCAGTCTTCTTAGCTAACCGTTGGTCCTAGCGATTGAATTCCAGTCTAATTTGATGCGGAGTAGTCTCCAATGGCAGGTGAAACTGTCTCCTGTGAAGATTACCTAACAAAATGTTGAGCCAGTTGCCTAACTTTGGTGGAAACATTTCAGACCCATGTGAAAGGGTTGGTAGAAACTTTGCTCTTGTTATTTCCAAGAGAAGGAAAAGGGGTGGAACAGAAAGGTTAAAAGCTAGTCTTTGAAAGCTTATAATATGAGAGGAATTTTGGACGTCTTAGATTCAAGGTGGGCTTCAGGATTGACTCGTTGTTGAATGTTCACTCCTAAATACTGGCTAAACGATAACCTCTTCAAGATTGACTCTATTTAGTCTTCAGATGAATTTCTTTTTAGCTGAGGAGACAAGCAATGTGTTTTTATCTTAGTGTTATTAATTTGCAATCATTTTTAAGTAGTATAATTGTATTTAGTTTATTGAATGTTAAAGACCCCATTTGTGTTTGGTTAAGCAGCACTGTGTCATCAGAAAATTGTATCACCAGAAGAGGATTCTTATTTACCTTTGGTGGACATGGCGGCTGTGTCTCAAGGGCTTGTCCTATGTCAGCTAGATACAGATTAAAAAGCGGAGGAGCGAGAATGGGCCCTTGCTTCCGGCCTTTGTTTATGCAAACCCTGTCAGAAATAGATTCCTCTGTTCCTCGATTTAATTTGAATCCATTTGTCTGTGTATTATGATTGTATGGCTCTGAGCAATTGGTTTGGAATGCCCATTTGTTCGAGCTTTCACCATAGGAGAAGTCTGCTAATCAAACCTAAAGCCTTGATGTAGTCGATGAAACATGCAAAAAAAAGATTGATTCGTTCTGTAGCCTCGTTGAATACTGAAAATGTCACAACATTGTTTCATTGCCTGCCGAAAACCCTGTTTGAAACCATGGGATAAGCTTTTTATTTTACGCATGTCAGTGTTGCTGATTAGTATCTAAGCAAAAAGAACAAATCATGGACGGACTGCTGAACAATGCAAACATTCACTCCCAGTCTGGGTTTAATGCATCGTTGGGCGTTCGGGTTGGACTGTGCCCATTGGGGGCAGGGTCAAGACTGGTTTGCATATGGCTGGGTCCAAACTGGAATGGCGTGGTGAGCAAAACAAATGATGGGTTTGATCCAAATCTGTGACTGGGGGTGAATGTTTTATTTGTTCAGCATCTATTCCTATTGCATTTGCTGAATAGTATTTGGCATTCGCCTCCTTGGCAGCATTTAGTCTGTGGTTGTCTAGGTCCTCTTTTGGGCCATTTTTGTGGACTGGATACAAGATTGAGCCCTTCCAGGATGCTAGAACAATGCTTTTCATGCAGCAACTCTTGAATCAATTCCCCAGTACCTCAGCCCAATACTGGTTGTGCCTGAAATTTGCAGGGGCAAACAGTTAGGTCCTGGAGTGCCATCATTTCTGCTTGTCTTGATGATATGTTCCTTCAGTTTTAATTGCTTGCTGGTTCCGGTATTGTCCTTAATATAGCACAGTGCAGGGGGTGGAGCCTGGTTTGGTTGTGCTGGATCAGTTACAATGTAGGTTGGATCTGTGTATAGTGAGCGTCCCCAGCCCGAGCGAAGTTCCTGAATTGTTGTTGATTTGGATATCACTGCCTGGTGAACAGCCTCCGATTGTTTTGCTCTGTTATATTTTTGCACTCCTTATTGCCTTTCATCATTATAATTTTTCCTGGTCTGTTTTGCATTTTTGACTCCATAACGCTTCTTTTTGCTTGCTTTCTCATGTTTTTTTTTTTTTAATTTATTTATTTAATGTATTTAAGATTTGTTTTGATGTAAGATCCCAGGCTTCAATAAAGGCTGCATTTTTTCAGTTTGCATACTCAATGACGTACTGTAGTATGTTTCACCAATATTGCCACTTCTTTGTGGGGCTACTAGTGACCACTCGACCTACCGAGCTAAACAGTACATCTCTCGTGAAGAAAGAGACGGAGACTGATGGCGTGAAGACCTGTTCTGCTACATTGATCGTGCAAATAAGGCGCAACTCTTCGCCCGCCTTCCCATAACCAAACACTGGGTTGTGGACCCCGCCACATTACAAATTTCACTCCCTTTGAGCCATAGGCTGTGTTGAAAGCGAAGCCTCATTCGAACTCAAAGAAAACGAGCACCTTTGAGCTACGTGGTCCTGATGAGATCTCCCTTAAATTAAGGGTTATCGAAACGCGTAGACCTTCTTCATACAGCATTAGGATTGTTGTGCAAAAACAAAATATTGTAAAAATGTAAACTTGTTCCTATGCTGTGTTGTATTAATTTGAGTTGTAAATAACTTTTGTATCAACTGATGTATAGCTTTTTCATGTCTTGTATAGATTGTATGGTTGAGTGAATGATTGTGTCTTTGTATGAGAGAATTTGGAGTGAAGTAGGCAATGTTTTCTAATTTTATGACATCTTTTCTAAATATGTTCTGTTGAAATTTGAAGGTTAAAAATAATTGATTTATTCTGGACTGAAAAAAGCGTCCTGAGATTTACTGTTTAGCTCGGTAGGTCGAGTGGTCACTAGTAGCCCCACAAAGAAGTAAGTGGCAATATTGGTGCTCATTTTGGTTTTTCAGTTGTTAGTGAGGCTTGTCCTTATTGCCCGTGAGCCCAGACCCAGTTTAGGTTACGGTGGTATGTTTCAGGCTTTGTCAAATGTACATGGATCCAATTTCTTTTGACTAAAGGATGACCATTTAATTCTTAAGTTAGACGTCACATTGACCTGCTGCCCAGCTTCTTCATAGGTTTTTGTTGCATAGTCATTTAGCCTTTGTGTGCAAGCTTGTGGAAAGTGATCGCTTTCAGTCAATAGTATTATTTCAAAGTCTGGAAAGCTATTCATTAATACTATAAATACAAATGTGTAATCCAAAACAGGCAATCCACCAGTTCCTATTTTAGTAGGAGTTACAGGGTTGTCGCTTAGATAATGACCATTCAGGGCTCGTAGCCTTGAGTCGTGAAGAACAGTCCAACAAACTCTACTGGATGCATCATCAGTTTTGGGCAGTGGTCGAGGGCTCCAATATATTCCAGTAATCGTCCTCCTGTTCATGCCAGTTGAATTTTGTACTATGGTTCAGGAGATTTCGATTGGTGTCACCTGCCACGATTAATGTGACTTCTTGAGCAAAGGGCTGTTGAGTCTAGTATGTTGGCTAATTCTTCAATATTAGATTTCTTCACTGTTGTTGAAGGATGAATGTATATGTTGAGTATAAAAGCCTGTGAGAAGTGAGATATTTTTTAATTTTACAGCAATTTCCGTTATCCAGTGGCGATTATTATTCAGTTCTGTGCACCCCAGGTGAAGGTGTGTTGCAGCAAGAATCCTCCTTAGAGTGTTCCTCTTCTCGAACCTTTTGTCTATAATAGTGAAGCTTTTGTAGCCACCAATATCCATGTTCCTGTAGCTCCAGGTCTCCTGGAGGCAGATTATATCAAATTAAGAAAGGAATTCAATAGCCTCTTGCTGCTGGAATACTTCCCAAACCAATAACAGGCACATAGTTTCATTCATTCCTTTAACACGATAATTATCCCATACATGGAAGATGCCATAATCCGATACCCCAAACCTCTCCGCCCTTACCATCGACGGGAGAAGTGGGGGGTGGCCCTTGAGGACAGGGTAAATGGGGCAGCCGAGGTGGGGGCCGGAGCATGTGGTCACATCTGCAGCCATAGGCCCTACGGGCAGGTTAGAGCATGAAACACCGGCAGAGGAAGTGAACTGACCATCAAAAGTATGGTTGTCCAGGGGGCAAAGAAACATGGACACCAAGGGACTGGGTTGCAAAAATCTTGCATTAATTTGTTGCTCACAGTTATCACTATAATGTAAAAACACAGCAAGTGCCCAATAAGTGCATTTTCTGGATGTTAAAGGCAAAACGAAACCGTTAGTGTTATCCACACTTTTCTCACACATAACAGGCTATGCTTGGCACCAATTTCAAAGCTAATCGGACTGACCAATAGGCCGTTCAGGCAGTGCTCAAAGGGCTGGCCATGCAGGTCAGTGTGTGGGCTGATATTTGACTGTTTGTGGTCCTGTTATATGGTCCATTGGGCTGGTTTATACTTTTGATATCCCTGATATTAAAATAAACATTACCTGCAGCAAGCTCAAATCCACGCAGTCTTCCATACCTTGCAAAGCACTTCTATAGCATATCTGTGTAAGTTCAAAACTGTCCTGTTTGCAAACATGGGGTATGTTTTATCTGTCTAATTCGCGAATGGGTGCCACTTTTATTTTGGTGCCTGGACCTATTTTCTGTCCCAGTCGGACCCTTGAACACGATCCCCCATCACAACAAGTCAGATAGTTGTCATGGTCCCTGTTCACAATCATGTCCCCAATGGATGACCCACCCGGCAGTGAAATAGTCGGGCTCCTGTTAATCTGCTGGATCACTTGACATGGTCTGGTTGTGACATAGCAATCTTTATGCCTAATTTGGTTAAAGTTAGGGAATCCCAATTTTCCTCCATGCTTCAGTCAACGTTAGTCTCATTTATCCCCATTGCGCCCTATACACTCCTGTTGCTGGGCCGCCATTTTCTGTTGATCACAATTGAATCCTCAATAGCCACTGCCTATGGCACACCACTTGAATCCTCAATAGCCACAGCCTATGGCACACTGTCGGCTCATTTAATCTACCTAGGACTGTACCCGTGTCAACAGAGAAGAAGCCGACTCTGTACCTTGATATTATGATCTTCAGCGAGCCGAGGTTCCTATAGGTTCACCAATGAGCCAGAGGTGGATCGTAGGCTGCAAAGGAAGTGTGTTAGATCAGTACACGTCATGCATAGCTTGCCCATGCTTCCATGTTGTTGCTTGGAACATTGGGAACTTAGGAGCAATCTTGAAGGGTTGGCCCTCTGAAACGTGTCGGACAGCAAGTTTTTTTTCATCGTTGTTCTTCCAGATTTGCAGTAGTGTCTGTAAAAGCAGGTATGGGGAGTTTTCTTCCAGATATAAGCAGTAGGGGTGTGCTCTTTTCAGCTGCATCAGGGGTTTTTTAATATTGTCAAGCATGGGTGTTCACCGAGAAGACAAAAATGATCCAGCATCATAGTCGCTGCCACTGGATATGTTTTTCCCCGATCACTTATAAGATCCTATCTTGGGCAACAATTTTGTACCATTTTCAAGGCAATATTTTGGTCTGTAACAGAAATTACAGGCAGTAACTTTACTGTCTGTAGCGATTTCCCATTTTCTAATGGATGTTAGTTTATTACCAGGATTAATTACCATTTAGCTTCAGTAGTATTAATAACCTGCTTTCCTTATGGAGGCTTAAGATGTTTGTCTTTTTAGATCCCAACGCTCCAGACTCCACAAACAGACTCAATAACACGGCTGCCAAAATCTCCACCTTGCATGAACAATTTACTGCAAAAATATCAGTCCTGTATTTTTATTTCCTTAATCTGGATAAAGTTTCTTCCACCTACACTGGGACTGGGTTAATTTGCAATTCGGGCTGCCTCCACATATTATTACGAGGCGAATAATTCAATTATAGTATTAAAAGTGACAGTACAAATTTTGGTTCGAAAGCATTTATTTAAGTTTGCTATTTTGTTAGTTTTTGTTTACATTTAATGTTTTTGCGGTCTCTTTTCACCTGCAGCCCGGATTCCAGCTCATTTATGTAGATGTGGGAAAGTTGGATTAGCTGCTTGAGGATGCTTTTAGCAGAGTCCCTAAACCCACAAATGAGAATGTGAGGAGAAACAGTAAATGTTGCCTCGGTTCTTTCAAAGGCGAGATAAAGGTGCTGCACTTTGCATTAACTATAACATTATTTTGATTGTTATTTTCCTGCAGAGTGGCATTATTTGTACAGGTTTGATAACTGTAGTGGTTTTACAGTTAGTGCTAAAGTCCTCTAAAAATGATTTTATTTAAATACATTAATTACATACCTTGTAAAGGTTAGACGTGTAGGGCATAAACTTGGTAATATGTGGCAATAGATGAATGTTCCGTACAAACTGGTATGTTCTCAGTCAGTAAGTGAGTTCATGTGATAATTACTGGAATTAGTTTGATTGCATTTTAACATGTATGTAGCGCTTACCTCACTGATGTGGGGCATTGAAGAGATTGCCTACATGCTTAGCACGCTACACCTTGATGGGTGTCTGGTTGGAAGTGTGTTGTCTTACTTTTCATCCGATCTGGGAAATGTTTCCAAGTTGTGTGGGATGACCCCTGAGGAGCGGGTATCGTGTAGTGGGTTAACATATGAAAGAGAGAGGCGCGCAGTTATAGTTATAAATGAGTTAAATTCGTCAAATAACAAATCCTGTCTGCTGATATGAGCTTGATCTCGGCTAATTCTTTATGCAAGAATATTTTCTTGTGTAGAAGTTTTTAATAAAAAGATGTATACTGTTCACTGAAAAAACACACTGTTAAAAACAGTTATGTTTGCATGAGTTATGATACGACTCAAACGCATAAAACCACAGAAAGTCACCAGTTATGCTGTGAGCACACTCAGAACCCAGCAGCTCACAGTCTTACTCAGGATGCTCTCCAGTTAACTGTTTTTGTTTATCTGGGCTATGGACAAATATGTATTTTGAGTATGGTGGATGACCGTGAGTTATGTTGTACCGCTTTTGGCCGCCATAAGTGTGGCAGGGTATGCTCAGACATGAGTCCCTTGCTCACTTTGCCACTGGATTCAAGCAAGCCGGGCTGAAGACGGCTGGAATGCCAGAAACCGGTCCTTGGAAGCTTGTTTCCGGTCCAGGGAAGACATGGCTTGGCAGTTCGGGCTGGACTGTTCCCATGAGGCACAGGGTCAGACTGATTTGCATATAGCCATGTGTGAACTGGGGTGGCAGAGTGGGCTAAAGAACGGTGATGGATTAAACCCAGATCTTTTGACTGGGTGTGAGTGTTTGATTTCAGATGCTCCGTCCATCACCCCCCCCCCCCCCCCCACCCCCTTTGTACCGCTTTTGGCCGCCATAAGTGTGGCAGGGTATGCTCAGACGTGAGTCCCTTGCTCACTTTGCCACTGGATTCAAGCAAGCTGGGCTGAAGACGGCTGGAATGGCAGAAACCGGTCCTCGGAAGCTTGTTTCCGGTCCAGGGAAGACATGGCTTGGCAGTTTGGGCTGGACTGTTCCCATGAGGCACAGGGTCAGACTGATTTGCATATAGCCGTGTCTGAACTGGGGTGGCAGAGTGGGCTAAAGAACGGTGATGGATTAAACCCAGATCTTTTGACTGGGTGTGAGTGTTTGATTGATTCAGATGCTCCGTCCATCACCACCCCCTTTTGTAGCGTTAATACGTTTGAGGCATGAGCATAACTCAGTTTTTAACTGTTTTTTTAGTGGCGCTTTCATTATTTTTTGAAGACTTTTTTTATGTACTTAATTTTCAACCCCTGGTGCCCACTGCCTTTGACCTTGCCCAGCAGGAGTTGGGCACATGCCCTGCCGGCATCCCTCCTGCCTTCCAATCAGTTCATGGAGATCAAGTAGCTATATTTTTTTGTTTTTACCCTGCATGAATTGTCGGCTCTGACTTGAGAGTCGGGGACGAAATGGTGGTCGAATTACTCACTCAAAGTAGCCACCTGTATGCTGTATGCTAGAAAGTCTGCTTCCAATCGTGTGCTAAAAACGACACTCAATTGTCAGCAGTACCATATTTTTAGGTCTCGCCTTTTCCATTCCGAAGGAATGGGAAATGGCGAGAATTCAAGTGCTCAAAATACTCGTGAAACCACAGGTTTTTTCCTGCGGTTTTCTTCGAGTTCAAGTGAATCACGTGACCAAACAAGCACGCGCATTAGCCTCCCTCCCTCCTAATTGCATTTTTTCACGGCCGCCACCACATTAAAGGGCTTCTCCCAGCGTGTGCTCTGCGGCTTCTCCTCCCCTAATTATTCATGGCTGGCCGGTGGCCGGCCGTACTTTCAGTTTCCCTGCCGCTCTTGTTCTTTGTTCGATTTTTTTCTACATAACAGTTCTTATTATGCGTTACTTGACATCAAAAGGTAAACACATTTTGTTCTAAGAAGGTGGTAATCCTACATGATGTTCACCGAGTAACGGTTTGCATTATTAAAAGCGGTATTTGCATTATAAGCAATATGCTCTCTAACATGCTCTTGCTTGCTGCATGTTCAAGTCCAACCACAGCTCGTGACCATCCCAAACAACAGGGTCTCTTGTGGTTTACGTCTTGCGGGTTTCATTTCCCTGCACTCAGCTCGTGACCATCCCAAACAACAGGGTCTCTTGTGGTTTACATCTTGCGGGTTTCATTTCCCTGCACTCAGCTCGTGACCATCCCAAACAACAGGGTCTCTTGTGGTTCTTACATCTTGCGGGTTTCATTTCCCTGCACTCAGCTCGTGACCATCCCAAACAACAGGGTCTCTTGTGGTTTACATCTTGCGGGTTTCATTTCCCTGCACTCAGCTCGTGACCATCCCAAACAACAGGGTCTCTTGTGGTTCTTACATCTTGCGGGTTTCATTTCCCTGCACTCGACTCCTCCGTGCCATGACCACAGCGACATTTCTGGTGGCCGTGAGACTGCACCTTACGGAGCAAATAAACGTAGCTCGTTGCGAGTCTGATGAGTAGAGGAAAACGGCAACCGCACGAGACTATGAGGAAATGTGCTTCTCACGTGGGAAAAAATCCCCATAACAAGCATCAATTAATGTTACTGTGGGAGGATGTGAGAAAAGAGTGCTTGCTATTCTTCTCAGGACTGTTTAACATAAAAATCAGCTTTCTTAAACCTGCTGATTCAAATATAGTTTGATGTGGGTTTCAATTACGACGCAACGTGTGCAGCACATTCTCCTCTGTTCAATCCAATCAAACTAAAAACAGTTTTGATCCCAGCGTCCTCCAGCACGATTCAACTACAGAGGTGTAATAAACCAGAGGCAAGTTTACATTGATGTCTCTTTACTATGGGTGCTTTGTAGAGCGCTATGATGTTATCTGCCACTTCTGAGCGCATAGCCCGATGATAAACAAGTTGAAGGTCATGGCCGAGTTATAGAGTTGATATAGTCCGAGCGGAATGAAGGCTGTGCCATAACTCTAGATATCTCCACACCGTCGAGTGCTTAGAAGCCAACATGAAGCGCTGTGAATTAAATACCACAAACTACCCACTGACGTGCTAAAAATATTTTCTTTCACATGTTTCTCGAGAGAAGCATGGGTAAAACGTCAGGTGCTGCTTCTGTTTTTTTAAAGCAAAGGGCTGGACCTCTCAGTGCTGCTGCTTTTACAATATAAGGTTCTCCCTCTAAATTGTTGTCAGTGCTACTTCGACCATCCATTCAAACATGCCTGACTTCCACACGGTGCAGCGGTCCGCTTAAAAAACACAAACGGGGACGGGGTGATTACGTGATTTGCTCCTAATCACTGGGTGCCGAGCCAAACATGGTGGATCAAGCCTGGTTCCCCCGCTCCAAATGCATACCGAAGGGGGGGGGGGGCGCGCACGTTGCATCACCAACATCGTCTATCCTGTGCTACCTTATATGGAAGCTGAGTTGAAGTCTTTGAAAGAGGCGACTGGAGCCCAATCTCGGCTCCATCGCCTGACCGATCGTCTGGGAACCTAGGCACATCTCGTATGGCAGTTCCTAAATCTAATTTTCCCTTACTTGCTCATTATCCTGCCAGTATTTCTTGCAGGGGTGGGGACGCTTTCCTCTATTTGCAAATACCGTAAACATATATATCTAACGCTCTACGGTCCATTTCTTATCCTCATTATGTTTAACATATACCAACCATATCTAACTGGTCACACCCTCACCCACCCTCACCCACCCTCACACCCCCTCACCCTCACACCCTCACTCACCCCAACCCCCCTCACAACCCTCTCACCCTCACTCAGCCTCACACCCTCACCCCCACACACTCACCCTCACACCCCTCACTCACCCTCACACACTCACACACCCACACACCCACTCACCCTCACCCTCACACCCCCTCACCCTCACACCCTCACACCACCCAGTGCTACAACACATGTGTGTGTAGGTGCAAATGAAATGTTCTTGGATTTTCGTCACAATAAAATACACTGAACATAATCTTCACAAAATTTATTTACAAACGTTTAAGCTATTGCCATTATAAATTACAATAACTTTTATTTAAGTATTAATTATTTACAAAATTAAAAGCCGTTGTTATTTGTAATATCAATACATCTAAGTCACGTAAATACAACACACATTGCATTACAAATGCTATAGGTGTCACATTTGCGAAAGTTAAAACTATTGACATTGTAACTGACAAAGCTATTAATTTTGCTATTTTCAAAACCAACACATAAATTAAAAAAGTGTCATTTACAATACCAATCGCTCAAACTTTCCTAATGCGTAAAGTTAAAAGTATGGGCATTGTAAATCACAAAACAAAAAAATAAAATGTCATTTAGAAAACCAATAGCTCAAACTTTCCTACTGCGAGACCTATTGGCAACGCCAGTGCTTGTTGTTCTAGGTACCCTTCGCCATCGCCCGGAGGACGGTCATCTTTGGGGTTGGCCCAGCATGGCTCTCAAAAGTTTTTTACACACGGAAAAAAAAGTGACCCTGGGCTCAGTTTTAAGATGGCCCAAACTATAAGTAAAGCCAATCACATTGTGTTAAAAATAAACTTTTTAAATGTGATTGACATGAGTCCACAGTTTAAACGACAGAGATATACAAATGTTTTAACCCTTTAAATCCTACCTGGCACCTTTTTTATTTTTTTAATGAGGACACCTCAAAATACTGAATTGATTTGCCTAAAATCAAAAAAGTACACTTTCTGAGTAAAGGTCTATAATCATGCTAAGTTTGATGGAAATCCAGTGTATAGTTGTTTTTGCTCTGCTTCGGCAAAATTTCATACGGGAGCTAAAGTGGAAAATGTGTTTTTTTCACTCTCTTCCTACTGCCCCTCATGCCTCTCCGCCACCTCACCCCATCTACAGAGGCAAACATTATAGGCAAATCAGTAAATGCCTTTTCAAAATAATTTCAGTCTAACGTAGGTGGCTACCCCCACTTTGTAATGCATACGGGGGCTTTCAGTTGGCCCTCTTCATGCATTTGCCTGCTCTTGTGCTATTCACGTTTTATTTATTTGAAAAGTTTTATAAAGCGGGAACATGACCCATGCTGGTATCGGAGTGCTGTACAAAGTGGTAAAAGCACGAATAAAACCATCACAGTGGTTCAAATGAAGTAGATCAGTCAACACACTGTCAAACAAAGCGGGGAAACAATCCAGGACCGGGGCCGAGTAGTCGGCCCGGCCAGTATAGTTCCAGAAGGGCCATAGAGCGAAATAATAATTTAACGTTTTTTTTTATTTTTTATTTCAAACCGTTTTTATTGAGGTAACAAACCAAAAGTAAAAGACATTACAGTAAGTCTTCCGTTACAAAGTGATTCGATACAGGTATTGTTAGACAAGTACAGAAACTACAAATAATAAGAAAGAAGGAGAAAAATCAATTCTTGCTTGTCTCATTGATATAGATTAACATGCCGAACACTCAATGTGTGGATGTAGCGGGTATGACTCTAACATATGGACGCAGATGTACACTCATATATCACAGGTTACTATAACAAGAACGCTCTGCATCAAGGTGGATCATAATGGAAGGAAGACATGTCTAACGATTTCCACAACTTCTTATTGGATGGACACCACGTAGAAGACTGTAATGCCTGATTAGTAGCACCTCTTAGAAAAGACAGCCATTCCTGCCAGATCTTGAAGTTTACCTCTTTGGCACATTTCCACTTGCATAAAACTACCTTACATGCCAATGTTAACATTAAATCCAAAAGCTGGCGATCTTGTTCATTTGATAATCGTGGTTCCAGCCCCCCTAGAATAACATACACAAAGTCCTGTACAGGTTTTATCTTAAATACGTGATGAATGCATTCAAATATTTTCTCCCAGTATTCTCTTAGTAAGGGACAATAGAATAGCATGTGAGCAAGATCACCAGACCCTGATTGGCAATTCCAGCACGCCGGAGAGTCACGTAATTTACATTTAAATAGCTTTTCCGGAGTCCAGAACGACCTATTTATGAGCTTATACTTCGTCTGGAATAGGATGGGTGATACTTTGTGGGCAAGTGCAGACTTATGAATCAAGTCCTAGTCAAAATTTATTCCTGTGGAATTCGGTTCCGCTTCCCATCTCGCTTCCACATTTCTGTGAGTTTTCTTGGGCAACGGTAGCAATAGTTTATACACCTTAGAAACGAAGTGACCTGCGTACATAATGCGTGGGAGATGCGTTGTCAGCCATGGAGTGTAGGGTGAGAAGTTGCGGTTAGTTAGTGCCGCTTTGATTTTTAGGAAATTATAGAAATCTATCGGGGGAAGATGAAACTTCTGCTGTAAGCTTGAGAACGGGATCGGGTCTCTATCGTCATACAAATCTCCCGCTAGATTAATACCCTTTTCGGACCATGACTCCCAGAAGAGTTCCATACCCGCATGCTTAAGGTAGGGATTTCTCCATAGGGACATACATGATGATTTAGAAAATGTCAACTTGGTTTTGTGCGTTTGGTCAAGTCTAAGTAGGGCCCTTCTGGTGTTTAGCATTATGTATCTGGAGTGTGGCAGGTGCGACAGGTCCATGGTGAGCAAGGACTCAAGATGAGCGTGGCCCACTATTGATCTTTCAATATCAATCCATACAGGAGTATAGATTGGTGATTTTATTAACCATTGAGCACCTTGTTTACAAAGGAAGGCTGCCTGATAGTTCCTGAACGAAGGTAGACCCAGGCCGCCTTTATCTTTAGCCAATTGTAGCTTCTTCAGAGATATCCTGGCTTTCTTGCCCCGCCACAGGAAGTTACCAAACAGCTGGTCCACTTTAGAAACAAAATTATTCGAGAACGTCATAGGGAGCATGCTGGCCAGGTAGTTAACTAAGGGAGTCGACATCATTTTGAGTGCTTCAGCCCTGCCCCACCAAGAGAGGAATTTTGGAGACCAACTTTCAAGCAGAGTAGATATTTTTTTCAAAGTCAATTCTTCATTTATTTTCAGGGTGGAGACTAAATCTTTATCGAAGTCCAACCCCAGGTACTTAAAGCATTTGGGCTGCCATGTAAGACCAGAGTCCCCCAAGATCCCCTTATCACCTATATTGTTTAGGAGTTTGACCTCCGTTTTGTCTTTATTGAGCTTGTAGCCCGAGACCTTAGAGAAATCTTCAATGTCCGACATGAGTGCAGATACTGCCTCCTCAGCTCGTTCAGAAAGAACAAGCACATCGTCTGCATATGCTGTTAATTTGACCGTGCAGTCTCCAAATGGTATGCCTGCGATTTTAGGGTCTTTCCTTATATGGTATAAGAACGGTTCGATTGCCAATAAAAATAACGAGGGCGATAGGGGGCACCCCTGCCTCGTACCTTGCTTTAAGCAAAATGAGGAGGAAAACGATCCACCCGCCCTAACTCTTGTCGAAGGGGAGCAATATAGGGACATTACTAGCCGTGTAAATGTTTCCCCTAAGTTAAATTTGTTAAGGACTGCTTCAAGGAAGGACCAGTCGACCTTGTCAAAGGCCTTTTCGGCATCCAACGTTATTGCTACTGTAGGGGTGTCTAGAAGTTTAGCCTTTTCTAGCACATGTGCCAAGATCCTTGTATTGTCGCTGGACAACCTATTTTTAAGAAAGCCCGCTTGAGATGGATGGACTAGCTGAGGAAGTACCTTCTGAAGACGGGCGGAAAGTATCAAAGCCAGGATCTTACAGTCAATATTAATTAGTGAAATAGGCCTGTAATTTTTCGGGAGCGAGGGGTCTTTCCCTTCCTTAGGAAGTACTGCGATTGTTGCCTCTGCTAGAGTACCTCTGACTTCACCAGAGTTATTTATCTCCTGTAAAGGTCCAGTTAATAGAGTGGGGAATGTTTTGTAGAATTTTGCTGTAAAGCCATCCGGGCCTGGTGCCTTCCCTGATTTCAGTTTTTTAATTGCGCTTTCCACTTCTAGAGCACTAATCGGGACATTTAGACCAACCTGATCATCGGCAGACAGCTGTGGAAGATCACACTCACCCAAGTAATTCTCAATTTTATCCTCCTCCACTTTTGAATTCTTTGCATAAAGGTCTTCATAGAATACCCTGAACACCTCAGCTATCTTATCTGGCTCTGAGTGTGAGGTCCCAAAGGCATCTTTAAGGATGCTAATAGAATTCTTTTGAACCTTAAATTTCAAATATGAAGCTAGGCTTTTACCAGCTTTATTGGATTCACAAATTTTAAATCTCCGTCCTTTGTCAAGCCAAACTCCCGCTCTCTCACTTATCAATTTATTGTATTCATATTTTTTATTCGCCAAAGCATAAAGAGTCATATCATCTCTAACCCTCAGATGTTTACTTTCAAGATCTAAAATTTCACTCTCCAGGGATTCCAACTTCGCATTATAAGTTTTATTCATGGCTGACCTAATTTTGATACATACCCCCCGTATGGAACTTTTCATGGCATCCCATCTAATGAGATCAGATGTGTCCCCTTCTTTATTAATCTGTAGGTAAGAAGCAATCGCAGCTTGTATTGTGGACCTGTGTTGAGCATCGCTTAGAATCTCGTCGTTCAGGCGCCAAGACGTCTGACGAGGGGAGGATTTGGCATTTGCAATGGATAAGGAGATGCAAGAGTGATCAGACATCACACGAGGCTCTATGGTGGTAGATTCTATTCTGGGAACCCCGTTCTGTGTTATGAGGATGTAGTCGATCCGGGAGTACGAGTCGTGTGGTGTAGAATAAAAAGTATAGTCCCTCCCTGTAGGGTTCTGAAGCCTCCATGCATCCACTAAATGAAAGCGTAGACACAGATTGATGAAGGCTCTATGGGATTTACTTGCTTTGAAAGGGCAGTGGGAGTCCCTATCTAACGTTGCATCCATCGGGAGATTGAAATCACCACCCACTATGTGAATAGCATTATCCGGGATATTTTCCAAATGCTTATTTAGATCCTCCCAAAATTTGAGGTCATTGGCGTTCGGGGCATATATGTTTGTAACATAAAATTCTGTATTGTCCTTACTTAGTTTGGCCGTAACCCACCTCCCGTCCACACTCGCCTCGGAAGACAAAACCTCCACCTTTGATTTCTTCGCAACAAGTATTAAGACACCATTCTTTTTATGTACAGACTCGGCGCCCACAACCTCACTGTAGAACTTATTCCTCAGGTGATAAAACTGCTTAGCTTCCAGCTTTGTCTCCTGTAACAATCCAATATCTCCTTTTAATCTTCGTATATAGTCTAAAAAATTTTGTCTTTTGATTGGTTGGTTCAACCCTTTAACATTGAGAGATAATATCTTCATTTTGTCCATATTACATACTCCCATTGGAGTATTCACCGTGTTATGTGTGAATAGTTAAGTGATGCTTCATCCGGAGAAAGACATTCGTCACAAGGGACCAACAACAGTATGCTAATCGATCAACACCTTGAGATTCAGAAAGGACACATGAGCGAACATAGTCTATGACCCTCACCACCATCAAGTGTTAGTGCAATAACGAAAGTGCAAGCAAGAAGAAGAAGAATCAAAACTAAAAGACATGTAACACATACCCGAACCCCCAATCCCCTCAACCCCCCACCCTCCCCACCCCACCTGTATTCAGTAGGCATGGTGATTGGAGAGAGAGTGCGATGCAACCTCCCCGTGCTTAAACATATTCATAGAAGTGTGGAACATACGAACCTATGAACAGTCTCTGTAGTCTCGTGATTTGTTGCTAACAAATGTAACCACGTTAGACCATACATCTAGTAACCTAGTGCATATGGTGGAATTCAAAGACTTCAAGAGAAAAGATATATGAAACATGGCATTTCTTCAGTGTGCGTGAGTTACAGAACCAACAGCATTACCAACTGGTATAGGCTTATGAAACGAGGCATGTTAAAACGTAGTAACTTGTAAATAGACCCCCATCTCTCGAGGCTCGCTACGCTAAGATACATGGATACAAAAGTGGAGACATGGACTTCGTAACCAAAAGACTGATAGGAGTGCCAGTGCGCTCTTAACCTGGGCCTTAACCTGGACATTCAAAAGTACAAGAGTTTGAGCAGATTCTTGTGCTTACTGTACCCTTCCGCAACAAGGAAGAGGAAACCATTGTAAGATGTGTGAGATATGATGGTCTTCACTTATAACCTGAGGCTGAAGCCTGGTCCGATGAACTTTCGGGATTGTTTGTCTCCATGTCCAAGTCCTCAGGGCCATCTAGCATACGTTTCAATTTCAGGGGATCGGAAAAAATGTGCGGAGAGCCTTGAATAATCACTCGATACTTTGCCGGTCCAGCGAAACCATATTGGAAGCCCCTTTTCTTCAGCAGCGGACGGAGCGCCAAGAATGCCTTCCTGACGTCTACCGTCTCTTTACTATAGTCTTGCGAGATATAGACCTTAGCAGATTTCCACAAAATGTGATTGTTTTTTCGCATGAAGGTAAGAATTTGTTCTACATGCTGGTACCGTAGCGGTTTACAAACAATAGCTCTGGGACCTTTTTGATCCTTAGACATCCTGGCCGGGACTCTATGGGCTCTATCAAATTCCAGTGGGTGTAGGAAAGTCATGTTAGTAGCTTGGGTAAACCAGGACTCGAGAAAGGCCACGCAGCTCCCTAGTTGATCCTCCGAACCTTCCGGAATACCAAAAATGCGTAGATTCCCCCTTCTATTCCTGTCCTCCAAATCAGCGAGTTTCCGTGTCGTTTGGTCCGCTGCTATGCATAAGCGTTTTACGGCGTTACAGGTCTTGACCTCCATATCCTCGAGTCTGCTAATCCTCGATTCTGCCTCTAGTAGTTTTGCGTTGGTGTCGCGGTTATCTTGTCTGATCGCTGCTACCTCCTCTTTGGTCGCTTTCGCCAGATCCCTTACTTCGTCCAGTCTATTAAGTATTAAATCTATCGGATCCGGGTTATCTTTCCTTCCTTTGCCAGGTGAGGGCAGATCAGACTTAAAGATCTAGCAAAAAGCCTAGAGACTTATCTGCCAACACTGCTCGTGGCGCAGACCGACTGATCGTTGACAGTGGTCCTCCTGTCTTTGTGCCTGATCGTTATGGAGCACTCGTCTTCGCCGGCCTCCGCTACCTTGTTCTTGGCCTGACACCAGCAAACGACACCAGCAACGACCAATGATAAATCAGGGCCACCTAGGAGCCGGAGCGATAATCAACCTATCTGTCCGTTTCCTGACTTTGATCAGGCACCGTGATGAAATGTGCGTTCCTCACCTTAGGGTGTAAGCCTGCGTCGCCATTTTAGAAACCACCACGTGCACCACTCGCACGTAAATCCTGCATCAGTAGGGCCACCTTGTCAGCCTAAATTTTGCTTTAACCTCAATTTATTAGGAGCCAGCCCCAGAAACCTACATCCAAGCATTCACTGAAATTCTTTTTTTTTCTCTTTTCTTTTTTGGCTTTCTTTTTTGCCTTCTGGTGTAACACATGAATCAGTTGCAGGTCATAAATCTCCACGTATTGCTTTCTTCACTTTTATCCAGCACACAGACTTTGGAATATGCGAGGTGCGGAAATCACAGTCATTTAGCATTGCAATGATTAAGCACAGTGCGTAGTAGGCGCTAGCTCCAGAAACCTACATCCAAGCACTCATATAAATTCCTTTTCCAGCCTCCTGGTTTAGCACATAGTTTATTTGCCCATCATAAGTCACCAAATATCGCTTCCCTCGCATTTAGCCAGCACTCAGACATCATAATATGCGAGTTGCAGTAATTCTAGATTTTTAGCAATACCTTGTTTAATTTGAGACCATGACCTGTTTTCTCATATAAGTTCGTAATAAAGCCAAAGAATTCAAAAATCGCCAAAAATCACATTTCCACTCGTTACCAATCTTATGGAAGAACGTCTTCACTCCTTTTCCCCATGGTACATGCTGGCGACAGCAGAGCCTGATCCGATGTGTAGTGCCTTTAAAGTACGTTAGGCCGCCATCTTGTGTGAGCGCGAGCGGCGATCACCCTCTGAGCAGCTCTTGTTGTACCCAAAAACGGGTGTAGTACTCACGGTTTCCTTCGCGCCTTTTTTTCAAAGACCGGTTTACCACCGGAGTCCCAGCAGTCCGCCCTTACATTGAACGGGATCCTCGCCTTTCGTCCGCCGGCATCCTGGGCGGTCACGCGGTCCTTCGCCCGCCTTAGCTCCCTGCAGCCCGGCAGCCACCAGAGCGGAATCTACGGAGCAGCCAAAACCCGACTTCTCCCTCGCAGAAATCGCCGATCTAGCCCTCTATTTTCTCCTCTCCCATTCCGGCGTCCGATTTCTTCCGTTTTTGTCGGCGCTGGAGCGGTGTTACACGTTCCAAATCCGCATTACGGCCTCAGCACGGGCAGAGAGACTCACAGAGCCGCCATCTCTCTCGGCGTCCAAACCACGCCCCCATAATTTAACGTTTTACTTCCGGATACCACAGCATGCAACGAGGGGTACAGTAAAGTCCACTTCAGCCAATTTCTTACTGGACTATGAGCGACGGCATTCTGCTCTTGCATAATGTCCAGACAATAAGTAGTCCCTTTCAGAGCCAGGGACTACTAGAGCAGTATGTGCTTTATAAAAATATATTTGTACAATTTGACTTTTGTGCAATGCTTGTTTTCATACTATGTGTGTCGTCATACAAAAGCCATTTGTAAATAAAATAAGCATTGGCATAGCCAAAGAGTCAGCCGCCAACTCCCCACCTATTGGTATTTCCAATAGTAGTTAAGCCGCGCCTTCCTGCAAAGGAGCGATTCTAAACTCACCCTGATTCCTTATAACGGTTACTGGGACGTGGCATTAGGTTAACGCAGGACTGAATTGGGATTTTTGGGCTCAAAAGCCGCACTTTCAGCTCAATACTTCTCTCACACAAATAGAGCCTTTCGCTCTCTCTGACCATAAAATAGTTTTAAATAAAATAATTGAGAACGCCTCCTCGGCACCAATACTCGTGTTCTGCAGCTAATTAAATTCTTTAGTCCCAATGTTTACCTCGGACATTCCTGACAAGCTTCTCTGCCCTCTGAAGGCTATTTAAATACAAGGCCTTTGCTGCAGCAGCCGCTCAAGGGTGCTCAAGGAACTGAGTATGATAAGTGCATTGTGAGCTCAGTGATTTAAGTACCTATAGTCCTGTGTCGAATTAGGAGAGCCGCTTTCCAAAGCTCTCTATGGGGCATACCAAGTACATTATCTCTAAGGGGGCTGTCACTGCAGCACACTGGTTCCCAGGATATCCAGGGAAAAAGTCTATGTTCCTGCACATTCTCTTAACAAGACAGAAGATCCTGCTGGGTCTTAATGTTTGATTAACCCTTTCACTGCGGCGGCTATTCCACTGCAGTGCTAAGGGGCGGGGGCCGCACGGCGCTCCCGCGCTGGTGACGCAACCGCTCCGTCATGCCCCTCGGGTGAGCTGTGCTTGTGACGGAATGGCTCCGTCATGGCCCTGCCCGCTCGATAGAACGCGCAGCGCAGGCGCGAAATCAGCACCACGCACGCGCGGCGAGCGGGCCGTGATGGAACCGTTCTGTAACCAGCACAGCCCACCCGAGGGGCGTGACTGAACGGTTCCGTCAAAAGCGTGGGAGAGGTTAAAAATCATGGAGCTTTTTGGAGGAATAATGGATGATGGCTTTTGTATCCGGCATTAAATATATTAGTGTTGACACGTTTATTGAACACTTACTAGTGTTCAATCCCACTAAAGTCATGTCTAACATTTTCTGATCTTACCGAATAAAAATACTGGCAGATAGGCTCTGCCAGTTGAGATACTGCTGCAGCGATCTATGCAGAGTTCTCCCAAACATCGATCATTCAAAAGCAGCACCATAAAAATGGTGAGTATTGCAAATACTACTAATAGATTTCTACCGATCAATGTGTTTTTTACAGTGTGCTGCATTAGGATTGCAATTGTAAAAGTTTAAAATCTCCTGTGGGTTGTTTAGAACTCTGAGTATTTCGATTTTAGGAATTGCAAGACTAAAAGAAGAAGAGAAAACGTGAAACTATGCAAAAGACTGTCAGTCGATGCTTTACATACTGTCGCTCGCTAGGTTATCTGAAGGGTGGAGATGTGACGCACCAGCTCGTCGAATGGGCGACCATGCTGGGTACTGGTTATATAAGAATAATGAAGACATTTATAGAGTGCGCAGCTACCTTGACTGAGGTGTCCCAGCACTAAAGTGGATTACAACGTAGCCATGCCGGTGAATATTTAGTCTCTAAGGCTGAACAGCCAGGTCTTTAAGGCTTTTCTAAACTCCTGTTCAGAGTGCATCATACATAGTTGAAATGGCAGGTCATTCCAGTATTTGGAGGTTCCCACCTCGAATGTTCTGCGGCCCATTCTTGCTTTAGCAAAGCAGGGGATGAAGAGGTAGCGTTTCAGGTTGGACCTCCGTGATCTGCCCTGCTGGTAAGGGCGAAGTCTCTTCCTCAAATGATTGGAGCCTCTTCCCTGCTAGGCCAGGAAAGCAAATGTGAGGGCCTTGAATTAAACTCATGGCCACCGGGAGCCAATGGAGTTGTCTAAGGTGGGAGAGATATGGTGGCGAAGAGGGGCTTGCAGACCAGCCTAGCTGCTGCGTTTTGCACCATTTGCAGCCTACGGATTAAGCCACAAGACAGACCCAGATAGTCCATTGGCGTAGTCGAGATGGGAGGTGTCTAACGCATGCACTGCAGTTTTACAAGCTATCTGTGGCAAGAAGTCGATGAATGTTCTAATAATTGCTGGATATGGGCGGAAAGGTAAAAGTCATTGTCCCATCGGACTCAAAGATTCTTGACCGAGTCCTTAGAACTGGGAACTGCTCCTGTACCTACCAGGCACCACAGGACCGCCAGGTGTTGGACTGCTTGGTTAAAAAACAGGACCTCCGTCTTGTCTGCATTGAGCTTTAAAAAATTGCTACTCATCCAGACAGAAATGCTTTTAAGGCAACCTCTGAAAGCGTCAAAGGCTGATGCTACACTTCACTGAAGGAGAACATCAGATGGGTTCTGCCAATGGTGTCAGATAGAAGTTAGAGCTGAGCCCTGAGGCATCCCCATCTTAGAGGTTTAGCAGCAGAGGAGAAAGGGTGGAGAAAGCTCTTTTGGTCTCAGCCTTGAAGGTAAGACTCGATCCAGTCCAGCGGCGTCCCACGGGTGCTAATTTGCTCAAGACGATCAAGCAAGATGGTGAAAGTTAAAAAGAACCTGGCTCGTGGGGTGACTAAAAATTATTTAATAAGCCCCCGGGCTGGTGCTGTTAAAAATAAGAGTGGGAGGTCACTACGCTGTCAATGTGCGTTACCTCCTTTTTGTGTGCGTCGACGTGTTTCGGTGCCAGAAGCACCTTCGTCAGGACGGGGTGCACAAATCCCCACCTTACTCACGTTTCTCTAACTAATACTAGTAATTTCTAATAAAAGTGAGGAAAAAGTCATTATAGTGCAGGTTGTGTACCTAGCAAAAGAAGAAGAACGTTGTCTATTGATCAACCTGTAAAAGAAAGAAGACAAAAAAAATTTCTGGTGGTCTCTTTCCATATCCATAGGTAAAATGTCCAGTGGTTACAGGTGACAAACTATAGCCTTATTATAGTGCTTATAGTGAGAATTTTTTTTTATATATAAAAAGAGACTCACTAGACTTACTGACATACAACATAAAACACACACATACTAAATGATTTAGTCGTAACACTCTTGTTGGTAAAGAGGGAAAGGATAAAGTTTGTCTATTGGGAGACCTTAACTTTCACCTGGAAAAGAGCAACGACAGCAACGCCACCACCCTTCTGGACAATCTCGCCAACCTCGGACTCAAACAACTCGTCACTACCCCCACCCACATTGCAGGCCACACTCTCGACCCTATCTTCACCTCCAGCAAACATGTCTCATTCAGTCACACCTCAGCTCTTCACTGGACGGACCACAGCTGCGTTCACTTTACCTACAATAAGACCACAATCCTCAATCATCCTCAACCCTCCCTGCGAAGAAACTGGAACAAAATCACCAGCGACCAGATCTCCTCATCGCTTCTACTAAACCCCCCCACCCACACCTCAAACCCCGACCAAGCAGCCATCAACCTCACCCAATGGCTATCCAACAGCGCCGACATCCTAGCACCGTTGAAAAAACGCCTAATCAAGCTAGGCAGCAAAAACGCATCCTGGTTCAACGATGATCTTAAGAAATCGAAGAAACACTGTCGCTCCCTCGAAAAGGCCTGGAAAAAAGATCCTAACACCAGCACCAGGGACGCCTTCAAAAACGCCACCCGCATACACCACCAACTAATCCGGTCTGCCAAGAAAGCCGCATTCAAAGACCGTCTAGATAACAACGCCCACAACAGCAAGGAATTATTCAACATCGTCAAAGAATTTACCAACCCATCAGCCAACTCCAACGACATCACCCCCTCACAAGCCCTCTGCGACTCCCTAGCTTCCTTCTTCCACAACAAAATCGCAGACATCCACAACAGCTTCGACAACCGACCCGAAGACCAACCCACCCAATCTTCTGCAGGACCCTCACCCCCCCTGAACATCCTTAATGACTGGAACCCAATCTCCACTGAGGACACCATCCGCCTGATGAACTCCATCCACTCAGGATCCCCAACTGACCCATGCCCTCACCACATCTTCAACAAAGCAGACTCCATCATAGCACCACACCTCCGAGATGTCATCAACTGCTCCCTCAACTCCGCCACCTTCCCGGAAAGCTGGAAACACGCAGAACTCAGCGCCCTTCTGAAAAAACCCACAGCTGACCCCACCGAACTCAAAAACTACCGCCCCATCTCGCTTCTTCCGTTCCCGGCCAAAGTCATTGAGAAAGCTGTCAACAACCAGCTCGCCGCCTTCCTCGAAACCAACAAATCCCTTGACTCCTCACAGTCCGGCTTCCGAGCCAAACACAGCACTGAGACCGCCCTCATCGCAGCAACAGACGACATTCGAACTCTACTGGACAATGGAGACACGGTCGCCCTCATCCTCCTCGACCTCTCCGCTGCCTTCGACACAGTCTGTCACAGCACCCTTCTACAGCGCTTCAGAGACGTAGGAATCCAAGGAAAAGCACTGGAATGGATCACCTCGTTCCTCACCGGAAGAACACAGAGAGTCCGCCTCCCACCATTCAAGTCAAAGGCCTCTGAAGTCATCTGCGGCGTGCCACAAGGATCGTCACTCAGTCCCACCCTCCTCAACGTATACATGAGCCCCCTTGCGGCCATCGCACGCCAACACAATCTCAACATCATCTCCTACGCGGATGACACTCAACTGATCCTATCACTCACCAAAGACCCTAACACCGCCAAAACCAACTTACACGAAGGAATGAAAGAAGTAGCCAAGTGGATGAAGCACAGCCGTCTGAAACTGAACTCAGACAAAACAGAAGTCCTCATCTTAGGCACCTCCCCCTCCGCCTGGGATGACTCTTGGTGGCCAGAAGCCCTTGGAAAAGCCCCCATCCCGACGGACCACGCACGGAACCTGGGCGTCATCCTGGACTCCTCACTCTCGATGACCAGACAAGTCAACGCCGTTTCATCATCTTGCTTCAACATTCTTCGCATGCTCAAAAAAACATTTCGCTGGATCCCCACCGAAACTAGAAGAACGGTCACCCACGCACTGGTCACGAGCCGCCTGGACTACGGAAACACACTTTACGCCGGTACCACCGCAAAACTCCAGAATAAACTCCAACGCATCCAGAACGCTTCAGCCAGGCTCATACTAGACATCCCGCATAAAGAACACATCTCTGGTCACCTGAAAAACCTCCACTGGCTCCCCGTAAATAAGAGGATTACTTTCCGCCTCCTAACCCACGCACACAAAGCACTTTACGAACTTGGGCCCGAATGCCTCAACACACGATTGTCCTTCTACACCCCCTCCCGTCAGCTGCGATCCTCCAACCAAGCCCTTGCCACGGTACCTCGCTTCAACAAAACCACTATGGGAGGTAGATCCTTCTCCTACCTGGCAGCTAAAACCTGGAACTCACTTCCCACTCACCTTTGCCTTACTCAGAACCACCTGGCATTCAGAAAGCAACTTAAAACTTGGATATTCGACAAATAATTCCCCACCCTCCCTCTAGCGCCTTGAGACCCTATGGGTATGTAGCGCGCTATATAAATTACTTGACTTGACTTGACTTGTTTATATCCCTATGAAGTGAAAAGGAAAAAACATATTGATTTCATGCCATTACATATTTACAACATACTGTTTTGGAGTTGTAGATAAACCTCATGAGTCCGTACGTCAGGATCTGGTGTGCTAACTAGCACCTGTTTTAGGGAGAAAGGAATACTCAGGTCTCGATTTTACTTACATTCATGAAGTGGTGGCAGTGCTCACGGTCATATGACCTTTCTACTCACGATTTCTACGAGGAAATACCTCCCGATCGATCCCTTCGTGGCTCCGATGATAATGCCAGAAGGGAATCTGAAAACGGGGTTTTATACCCTTTCCCCAGGTTGATGTTAATTAGTTAATTGCATGACTCATTTTTCCTTGTGGTCATATATGGTCATTGTCGGTTTTGGTTAGTTAATTGCTTGATTGTGGTTTCCTTAAGGGCATATAAGGGCATTGTCGGTTCCTTCCTCGCGGTCATTGTCGACTCGCGTCTTCCCATTGCGCATGCGTCCATGCGGTATGGTTTTACCTGCTGCGCATGCGCTGTTACGGGTTTCTTTGTTTATCGGTAATGCGCATGCGCTATCCTGCGCTGAAATTTCTTGATGTTTTGTTTTGACAAAAAACGAATGATATTTGTCGTCACGAAGTGCTGTGCATGGCATGTTGGAAGAAAAAGCCCAATTAGTCATAACGAATCGTTGTGCATGGCATTATGCTGGAAGAAAAGGCCCGATTAGTTCAAAGTCCTGAGTTATTCTTTTGCAAAAAGATAGAGAACATATAATTACCCAATAAGTTAATAGTCCTGGGTTTCATTAATCGTTAGTTTTTATTTGCAAACAGCCAGAGAACTCATACTTGCCAGGAACAGTGAATACTTATTGTAAGGGCGATTGGGAAGTGTACTTCCCTGGGTACATCATGGTTCCCCTGGTATATGCTCAGGAGGGGAGTGACCGGACCATTCTCATGAACCACTCTGTTTAGCTGAATTGTTCTTACGCCGTATTGGAGGGGTTTCTTATCCGGGCACCATTCTATGTTAACTGACCCCAGGGGATATTATCATTCAAACCTGTGGTGTTAGTCCCCAGTCTGAAAACCCATCTCTGCTCTTTCTCGAAGAGTCCTTGTTCTGATGGGAGTTGTCCAACCACTGTCCATTTGACGCCATTCACACAGTGTCCATTCTCAATGAAATGTGTGGCCATTTTTGTCGTCGTCTTCTTACAACGGATATTGCTCTTATGTTCTCCGATTCGTGTTTTTACTGGCCTTTTTGTCATGCCAATATACTCCAAACTGCAAGGGCAGGTTATCATATATATGACATTCTTGCTGTTGCAATTGGTTAATTTCCGTTGTTCCCAACTTGTTCCGTTCCTGAAGGTCAGATTTTTACTTTTCCGAGTCAGGTGACAACTGGCACAATTACCACATGGGTAGTGGCCACCCAATCCTTGTGGATAAAGTTGAGCTATCTGTTGTATTTTTGGACGTGTATGCACCAGCATGTCCTTGAGATTTTTGCCTTGTTTGTGGGCAAACAGGGGTTTATCAATGTTTAGTTTGCCACTTGTCAGGATGCGCCAATGTTTATTCAGGAGTTTAGAAACCTCATTGGTTTAAGGGCTGTAAGTTGTCACGCAGATGGGTCGGGCTGGAGCCTGATTGCTCTGGGGTCTGTTTTCCAGTAGTGCCCCCCGGTGGTTATTTCTCGCTCTTTTCATTGCGTTATTGATGACCTTCTCTGGGTACTGTCTTTTCTGCAATTTGATTTTTAAATCCTTTGCTTGTGTTTTGTAGTCCTGGATTTGTGTGCAATTGCGTCTCAGGCGTAGGAACTGTCCATACTGCAAATTGATGCGTAAGTGCTGTGGATGGAAGCTGTCATAGCTAAGGAGGCAGTTCCTCGCCGTTGGTTTGAAATGGGTTTTGGTATGTAGTTTTCCATCTTTTGGGAAGAGGTTAAGATCCAGAAATACCAATGTTTCTCTTGATACTGTGTGAGTGAACTTTAAGAATTGGTTTTGTTGGTTCAACCACACCATGAAATCAGACACCGATTCTTGGTCCCCATGCCATATCGCAAGCACATCATCGATGTACCTTCTCCATGTGTGTATGTGATGTCTGTATGGGTTGTTGGTATGTAGGATTTTTGTACTTTCCATATAGTGAACGTACAGACCCGCCAGGCTCGGCGCAAAAGTACTGCCCATACTCGTGCCATGGCGTTGGAGGTAGAGGGTCCCTTCGAACTCAAAAAAGTTTCTCGTTAGTGCAAGTGAGATGCACTCCATTACCACACTTCTCTGTGTTTGGTATTTCCAGTTGGTACTGTATATGATGACTTCTATGATAGCCAAGGTTTCATCGTGAGGGAGGCTCGTGTAGAGGCTCTCCACGTCCAGGCTGAGAAGTAGTTGATTTTCAGGATCGAAAGTCAGTTCTTGTAAGAGCTGAAGGACTGCTTTTGTGTCCTTCAGGTACGTGTCCGTCCCCTGGACTAAGGGGCGTAGGAAGGCATCAGAAAATTTTGACAGGGGCTCAAGGATGGAACCTATCCCCGAGACGATGGGTCTGCCTGGCGGATTCTCCAGTCTCTTGTGAATTTTCAGTATACAATAAAAATATGGTGTTTTTGGTGTCATCTGGGCTAGAAAATCGGCCTCTTTTTTTTGACAACCAATTATGAGCCAGGGCTTCCTCCACCGTGGCTCCAATGGTAATTTTGATGGATTCTGTTGGGTCTTCATTCAGGATGGTGTAGTTCCGTTGGTCAGACAATAGCCTAAGGCATTCCTTCCTATAGGCTGTTGTCGTCTGGATTACCACTGCACCACCTTTGTCAGCTGGCTTGATTGTTATGTCTTGGTTGTTAGCCAGGTCACGAATTGCTTCATGTTCGCAATGGTTGGTATTTTGGAAGACTTGGCGATTATCTTTGTTCAGGGCTTGTAACTCAGTCATTACCGCATTTTCATAAGCCAGGACTTCTACCGGCAGTGTGTTGTCCGGTGGGACAAAGGACGATTTTGGTCTTAGTCCTGTATCCGTTTCGGTCGGTTTCTCTTTACCTTCAAAGAAAACCTGTAATTTTATTTTCCTTATAAATTCATGTACCTCAGTGTGTAACTTGAATAGGTCTAGTTTGTTGGTGGGAACGAAGCCTAATCCTTTGTTTAAGACCCTCATTTGGATATCAAATAATTCATATGGGGTAATATTTATTACTAGGTCCCCCTCCGGCTGGTTGATGGGTTCTCTGGTAGGGCCCCCGTCATACTCCTGGTGTTCATTCTCGGATCCGTTTGGGCCGGGTCCTGCCAAGACACGTTGTTTCCTTTTCTGTTTCTGCCTCTGCGTGGTCCTGGGCATGAGGCTAAAAAAGGCTGGTTTTGAAAGAAACCATTGTCATATTCATTACCCCTTTGTTGGTACATTTGGTTGGGTGGAGGTGGAGGGCCGTAGGCAAATGGTGGAAACTGAGCTGGCCACCGTACTGTGAGTAGAAAGGTTGTGGTTGGTAACCCCTCCATCCTCTTTGTCTTGGTTAATTCTGGCCTCTAGACCTTCGTGTGCCCCTATGTCTGGGGTTGCTGCCGGTACTCGATCCTGATGATCCACTGTCTGAACCTTCACTGTCAACATCGTTGTTGGCGTTCCGGGAAAAATAGTCATCCTTCGTGTAGGGGTATGCTGTTTCTGGAGTAAAGCGATCTTTATCTTTCCCTAGTTTTTTGAACTTGCTCTGTTTCAGTGTTGCTTCGAAATCCGACATTTCTTGGTTCAATTCCTCAAGTCTTTTCTTTAATTCTGTTGGTTTAATATAAGTTTTCAATTGTACCTCGATCTTTTGGATATCTATTTTTAGTTCTTGTGTGATTCGTTTTGCAGTCTTTACGATTAGGACTAGCCAATCCCGTGTGCTGTGCCACGAGATTAGTGACCACTCCTTTTTAAACACTTTGTCCGTCTGAAAAATGAAAGGTTCATTCTTAACTAGAAGCCCCTGTGGCGCAATTTTGTTTCTCAGATATTCCGTCATTAGAAGACCATGAAGGGCTGCTCTTATCTGGGTTTTCCTGAGATTCACCATCTCGTCCCAGTTTGCCACGCTTGGTCCAGGGTCTGTATTACTGAGGCCTTCAAAAGCGTTGGCTGCCGCCAGGATTTCGTCAATTTCGTCCTCGCCAAATGTGAGTCCATGTTCGGACTCAATCATGTATACTTTTATTTTTACGACCAACGTGTGTGTTAAAAATGTTGTGTTGTCAGTGATACTAGTGGGAGAAGGGGAACTCCCGCAGCTGCGCGCTGCCTAGGTATAATAAACAAACAAAGGGGGGAGAGAGAGAGAGATCAAAATGGATTCATTCTCCGTGGGCATATATAAATAAACAGTTAGAATCCACTCCTTGGAATCGAGGGTGTCTCCACCGCAGTGGGGAACACCTTTTTGTTTTTAGGTCCCCTCACACACCAGCAGGCCCCTTGGTGTCATGCTTCATCATCGGGGTCATCGTACCCCTCTACGGGGTACGGCGTGCTGCGACCTACGGAGACGTGAGAGCACTTGTTTAGACTATGTGTGGTGTTGGTGAACGGTTCTATTTAATAAAGTGTGAGTGTATAGTGGGGTTTGGAAATTAGTGAAAGTTAAAAAGAACCTGGCTCGTGGGGTGACTAAAAATTATTTAATAAGCCCCCGGGCTGGTGCTGTTAAAAATAAGAGTGGGAGGTCACTACGCTGTCAATGTGCGTTACCTCCTTTTTGTGTGCGTCGACATGTTTCGGTGCCAGAAGCACCTTCTTCAGGACAGGGTGCACAAATCCCCACCTTACTCACGTTTCTCTAACTAATACTAGTAATTTCTAATAAAAGTGAGGAAAAAGTCATTATAGTGCAGGTTGTGTACCTAGCAAAAGAAGAAGAACGTTGTCTATTGATCAACCTGTAAAGGAAAGAAGACAAAACATTTTTTCTGGTGGTCTCTCTTTCCATATCCATAGGTAAAATGTCCAGTATTAGAAATTACTAGTATTAGAAATTACTAGTATTAGTTAGAGAAACGTGAGTAAGGTGGGGATTTGTGCACCCCGTCCTGAAGAAGGTGCTTCTGGCACCGAAACATGTTGACGCAAACAAAAAGGAGGTAAAGCACATTGACAGCGTAGTGACCTCCCACTCTTATTTTTAACAGCACCAGCCCGGGGGCTTATTAAATAATTTTTAGTCACCCCACGAGCCAGGTTCTTTTTAACTTTCACTAATTTCCAAACCCCACTATACACTCACACTTAATTAAATAGAACCCTTCACCAACACCACACATAGTCTAAACAAGTGCTCCCACGTCTCCGTAGGTCGCAGCACGCCGTACCCTGTAGAGGGGTACGATGACCCCGATGATGAAGCATGACACCAAGGGGCCTGCTGGTGTGTGAGGGGACCTAAAAACAAAAAGGTGTTCCCCACTGCGGTGGAGACACCCTCGATTCCAAGGAGTGGATTCTAACTGTTTATTTATATATGCCCAGGGAGAATGAATCCATTCTGATCTCTCTCTCTCCCCCCCTTTGTTTGTTAATTTTTTATTTAGTGCTGTAACCACGGCGAAAGCCAGACTGGGAGTCATGTGGTAGCCCATTGGATTCAATTAAGGCAGCCAGGTGCTGATGCGCTAATTTCTCTAAGATTTCTCTGGGGGTCGAGAGAAGAGAAATGGGACTGAAATTAGTGGTGACTTCTGGGTCAGCGTTGGGTTTCTTAAATATCGGGAGGAGGAAGGTATGTTTCCAGGCAAATAGAAAAATTCCTATCTCTTCTGTAACTTGGGTGTTAGCTTGCGTGGTAATCCGGGGACTCCAGCCTTTTCAGTAATAAGAGCTACTTAGGTCAATGAAAATGTTTCCTAGCTGCTAATATTATTTGAGACTTAGTAGACCCCATTAAACAAGATTACATTAGCAGTCATCTTATGCAAGTTTTCCAACAGCGACCACTTCAGCGCCTTCAGCACGGGTGCTAGCAGTAATGTGAAAATGCATTGTGAATGTGGAATGCCTCTACCTTGATAATACATAACAGCCATAGGTCCAATGCCCTGCCACCAAGTTAATATTAGCAAAAAATCTCCCCAACACCATTTGATATTTTTCATTCAAATATTGTCTTTAAGTATATTTTGTAAATTCAACAATTTTTCTCCACGCATCAGCTTATGAGTTATGAAAATACGCACGTTTTCGTCTCAAATACGTGCTTTTCCATTTTGGTACACCTATATCAATTCAACTAAGCAAAAGCTTCTAACTTAGTTGACAAGGCTACTAACGGGTACCTGGAGAGCTACCTGTAGCTCAAGAGCTACTCGTTGGAGAAGTCTATCCTAAAGACCCTTGTCTAATATTTCTGCTGTATCTGCTTTCTTTTCTCCTCCTGTAATGGATGTCTATAGAAGAGCCTCTCTCAATATTTGAAGCCAGCGGAGTGAATTCAGGTGTGCTGGTTAGCTTTAGCTCTTCAATTGTTCCTGTATCTCCCTGTCCTCTGGGTAGGTTTCCTTGCACTGGTTGCTACGGACTTGCTCTTTTGCACCGTACGTCAATAATTGCACTGACCTAGTGCTGTCAGCCTGTAGTGTGATAGGGTATGTCCAAGGCAGTGAACTGCTCTTCGGACCTATGTAGTGGACTTTGTTGCACAGAGAGCTTCTCTTTGTGGATACAATTGGCTTTGTGACAGCTGTGTTCACAAAAGCGTTCTGCTGATTATTTCAGTGTAACCTACATCCGGACTCCCAAGACAAACGTCTCCTTAGGGTTTGGTATCATGGTCTGTATCACGCTCTGTATTCTAGTCCAAGCGCCCTAGGTGACACTGGGATATACGCTTCGCATAGCTTTGCATGGAGCCAATCCTTTTCATACCAGTGGAGAGCCATGTTAACCTTAACATGTCAATGAATACCGCGCCTTCTGGTAGGTAAGTAACAGTACCACCCGACATCCTGTGTTTTTTAACCCAAGCTAATAACTTGTGTTTATTTAGTGCCTCCCAGGACCATTGCCTCTTGTTAGGAATTCACTGAGATCTTGGGGACCTTGCCTGCCAATTGTGGTGGACAGTTCCCAGTAGAAGTATTTGTGGAGTCTGTGTGTACAGGGGCACACATGGTGGAAAAAACTGCGGTTGGAATGCCACCCAGAGCAACTGCCAGTGGTGTAGTCCATTTTCAATTGTTTTGTCCATCACCTGTCTGTTTAGCATCCACGGTGCCTTGAAGCTGTGCCGTGATTGATGAAGAGCTCTCTGGACAATTCGATCACTCTCATCCCCTGTGAAAACAGCCTAATCCGAGCCATAAAGACAGGTGAAAAGGGGCTAAGCAGCAAACCAGGTGGTTTTATCCTCTTATCTCCACCCATTTCGCCAATATGTACAACTGCCAGTATTAAAGCCAACTCTGAAGCTTCTCTTACAAACCTATGAGGCGGTGAAATAAATAAAAGTAACTTTGAATACACTTGAAATCTACAACATATTTATTATGCAAGCAATAAACAAAAATAGCGACATCGCAGCCAAGAGACCGAACTTAGCTTCACAAACCTTTGAACATCCAATGCTGACCCTTCCTCAAATTCCTACAACAATTGTACATTTTGTTCTCCTAGTCACAACACTTAAAGCAGCATACGTGTGAAACTTCAGATAACGGTACTAAAAGGTGCCCAGTTTTCTTATGAGCCTTGCGAATAAGGACTTGGAGAAAAGATCTCAGATGTTGAGCTAGCTGGATGGAGGACTCTTGCTTTGCCATGCCAGGCATGAAAATGAGGTCTGTGCACATCGAGATGAGCGAACTCAAGCCGGTTAATATAACACGGACAGGCAGCATGGCAGCGGCTTAATCAACATAGCGAATGCAGTTCTGATTCCTTTTATAACTTGTTATGTAATGTTTTTATCTTGTTGCTTTTATGGCTAAAGATAGCCGAAATAAAGTTGAAACAAACAAACATTATAACTGCAAAAACACGTTTACAAGTTTTTTATTAGTTATTCACCACCTTTTCAGGAGTCCGCCATACAAGTGTGGCCTACTATTTCCTGGTATGTAGCAGTAGTGACAATGCGTGGTTAAGCTCCAGTAGATTATTCATTACATGAGCCATCTAACCGCTTAGCCAAACGTTTCTCCAGTGGTGCATTGCTTACATAGATAATAGTCCTAAATAAACACCTCCACATTCTGTAACAAACCTTCCTCGGAGCGAGTCTCTCATTATTATTTTGCATGAGCAACCCTGGTCTCTTCTGCATGATTATGACCCAATAAACTTGCAGTGCTGTGGATCACTGTCTTCATTGTTTCTCTAACACTGTGGTTCTTAACCTTTTGACTTCTGAGGACCCCCACTGAATCATTATTAGAAACTGGGCAACCCCACTAAATCATTACTGGAAGTCGGGGACCCCAGCCTAAGCATTTGTGATCATTTGAACCACAAAATAATACACAAATACAGAAATAGACCTTCATCAAACAAATACACAAATGATGATGACATATTTTATTTATTCACTAACGAAAATGTAAAAAAACACGCTAAATTGTAAGTTTAATGGGACGGCTGGAGCTTTTCTAAATTCAAATGAGGCCACTCGTGGTCCATGCTGCGTTCTGTTTGATGCATTTACTCTGCTCCTACGAATCAATCTGTGAATAATACGTTTTTGCCTCAAATTTTAAATTCCTTCACATTTATGGAACTTTTTACTTTTTCTCAAATGTACATTTTTCTTCTCTATATACATTTTACTACTCTGTTAATATTAAATTTTCTAAGCAGATGCAGACTCCCACAGTAGTCATTGTGTCCCCCCCCCTCCCCAGGGGTTCCTGGAGCAAAGGTTTCAGAAGCACTGCTCTAACACATTTCAGATTTCTGTCAGTGTGGTCCCCATCCTGATCTCCCTTGAGTCCTGATCCCATTGGCCAAACCATTGTTTTACAAAGGTTTACACAAATGTATGGCTCCAGCACTGTTGTCTGTCTTTGTTATCCGTTTTATTTAGAACAGCAGCATCTACAGTGCACACTGGCTAATCTAAAATGCTTGGGTTGAGGTCTTGATAAGCAACTGATTGAATTATAGTCTGATCCTCCAAATTTGCCTGAAATAGCCATTTTCTGCCAGTCTTTATGCCAATGGATGTTCCTCTCCCTCTCCTCCATACTTCTGTGCTGTAGACTAGAAGTAGCAGACCTGGCTGCTGCAATAAGTCCTCCATGGATTCCTGGACATGTTGGCTGGTTGCGCGTGCCACTTGACTCCCTGAAGTTTGGCATCATTCAGCTCCCTCATTTGATCATATAAACATTTGAAATGTGGCCCCGTAGTGTGCATGCTTCGCCAGAGTGTCAGTTGCACATATTGGCTTAAAAAAGCATCCTTGTAACAACCTAGAAACAAGTTCCGCCCACGTGTTCTTATTTGGAAATTAAACTATGTAATTGCTGTTCAGATCCGCAGCACCAAATGTTGTGTGGAAAACAAATTCCCAATTTCCCAGAAGTTTATGGCATTTTGAAAATTTCCCACAGATTTTGCTTCCGCCTGACTTTCTGGGCTGAGAGCAAACGCGCAAAAAGTCATGAAACGACGGGAACCAGGGAGGCCGTCCAGCTTTGTGGCAGCTATCGCTGTAAGTCTGCTCATTAAACACTCGTAGAGTTGACCAAAGTCTTCTAACCAACAACTGTAATGTGCAACAGCAGAGAGAGGTCCCAGCTCAGCCAGGCAGGTTAGAGCCCTCCTAGAGGCATGTCACTCTCCATGAAAATCGATTCTGAACCCGAACATACGCGGAAAGTCCAGGGCTACGGCGGCCTGGAAGGATAAAACAACTTACATTTGCGTGACCCAAACAGATGATTAAGAGCCGCAGTGAATACAGGAACTACAGTAAGCTGGCAACACTGACTCTGAGGTCCTACTTATTGCAGTCTCGTCACAGGCCACATGCTAAGCAGTAGTCCGTCTAAGATAATGTTAAGAACATCGCACGGTCCTGTTATTACTGCCTGCGCATACTACGAAGAATTATCCCTTACCTACCTCTTGAAAACGGTAGAACTGTAGTTCAGGCAATGGTTATTATTCCGCTAGACTATGGAAACGCAATGTTGGCCGAAGGAGGCATTACTAATCTGGACAAACTTCAGGTAATACAGAAGACCGCCGCAAGAATGGTCCTAAATCGCCCTCTTTGATCCCTCCCCTTGCTCAGACAACTGCACTGGCTTCCGGTGGTAAAAAGATCTTTCTTTAAGGTCTGTTGTCTCTCCTTTAAAGCTCTTAAAGGGGGGGGGACCAGCACGTTACCTTCAAAATAAACTTTGTAAACAAATACGTGAATGCAATTTAAGATCTAATGCATTAGCCCTCTTGAAGGTCCCACGTATCCATTTAACTCGCACAGGTGGCAGAGCTCTCTTATGTTGCCCCTAAATACTGGAACTCGCTACCTGTGGCCCTGCGAAAATCCACCTCCTATATGTCTTTCAGGAAACAATTTTAAAAAATTCTGTTTTAAGCTTGCTTTTTTACAGAACCTTTTTCTGCCCCCCTTTTTGGAATTTCCTTGGTAAGCGCTGAGGTGCCCCCGGGTGAGTCATGCGCTATACAAGAAATCATAACCTAACATAACATATAACATTTGCACGTATGTTGTCCAGCCTCAGTCATTCACTCGCTGGAGAGGCTCTCCTTCCCTGCAGGGCTAAATGCAACCCATCCCTTGTGTTTTTAGGAGCACCAACAATCAAAGGAAGCCTTAGGCCAGGTATGTTTCAGCTGCGCTCTTCAAACACGCCACAGGAAGGCTCTCCTGTGATCCTGAGCACGCCTGGCCAGGAGGGTACGCTTGGATCTATTTATATAGTTAAGAAATTGGAGCCCAACATATGGTACCCGGGTTCTTCCAGCACCACCGCTCCCCCCTCGCCTCCACCATGGAGAACATGGATCCCGAGTACCATGATGGGCTGATGTGTGTTGTAGGGACAGAGCCCTTGGCATCTGGAGTTTGAGATGGGATCTGAAGGGGACCCTGGACTGAGCGGAGCTACACCCCTGCATGCCCAAGGGTTTGCAGGGGTGAAGGATCGAACAGTGACCCTGCATGTGTCAATCGACCTGATTAACATGCAGCTTGTTTTATTACCATTTGCATTATATTGAGAAACATCATCAGGCTTTGGACAGTTCTTTTTTTCCACGTTTTTCTCTGCAGAAATGAAGAAAAAAAACAGATTATCATAGGTTTTCCTGTAGATTTGAAATGCCTTTACCAGTATTGTATTGTATTGTAAGGGGTGCTTATAGAGCGCACTGACACCATGGGTTTCCTGGCGCTGGTTGGATGCAGAGGGGACAGGGGGACTTAGCTAGATTGGGGGAAGAGCCAGGTTTTTAAGGATTTACGAAAAAGAATAAGAGAATTGGAGGTTTTAAGAGAAAGAGGAAAAGAGTTCCAAAGTTTGGGGGCCAGGTATGCAAATCTCCGGCCTCCGGATCTGCAAAGTTTAAAAGCGGGGATGATCAAGAAGTGAAGGTGGGAGGATCTCCGGTTCCGAGATGGGCAGTAGGGCCTGATGAGGGATTTCAGGAAGGCGGGACAGGGCCCAGCTAGCGACTTGAAAGTGAGGCTGCCGATCTTAAAGGCCGCCCTCGAAGTGACAGGGAGCCAGTGCAGTTTGGAAAGGAGGGGCCTGGCGGATTGCCACTTCGAGATCCCAAGGGCCAGTCTCGCCGCTTGATTTTGAACAGCTTGCAGTCTGGCCAAAGATGTTTTAGGCAGACCGTGATAGATAGCGTTCGAAAAATCTAAGCGGGAGAGGACGAGGGCCATGATGACTTGCAGGAGGGCGTCAGGTGTAAGGAGGTAAGCCACTTTCCTGATCCTGCGCAGCTGGTAAATGCAGGAGGAGACCACCGTCCCCACCTGGGGCCCAATGGATAGACCGGAGTCAATAGTGACCCCAAGACTCTTCACCGAGGCCACGGGGATGGGAGAGGGGCCAAGTTCTGCCGGCCAGAAGTGCGGCCCCCAGAAGGTGGCACTCCTACCGGAAAGGAGGAGCTCCGTCTTACCGGGGTTCAATTTTAGCTGGTTTTGGCCCATCCACTGGAGAATGTGGGACATAGCTGCCTGGAAGTTGGGAATAGCAGAAGGGGAGTTGAGAGAAAAGATGAGTTGCAGGTCGTCCAAGTAGTTGAAAACGGTGACGTCCCACTGCCTCAGAGAGAAAAGAAGGGGTCGAAGATAGAGATTAAAGAGAAGAGGGGATAAGGAGGAGCCCTGGGGGACCCCGCAGGGCGAGTGCTCCCTAGGAGCCTTCGTAATCCATCACAGACTCTATTTTAAAATCTGCTTCTTAACTTGGGCCTGTTTTTGATATTGACAGTAAAGGAGAACTTGCCTTTTACACGCTGGGTAATTTTTCCGGAAGGATTATGTCCAATCTAAAGAAGGTCTATCAACGAAATTGTAAACATTTCCGATTGTGCCAGACGAAGAGAGACCGGAGTATATGCAATTTAGGTAATTCTAAATGCAATATAAAACAAACGGAAATACTAGCTCCTTTAAGGGAAGGCGCCCTGCGGATGGCAGGCAGGTGCTATGCTATTCCAGGCTCGCAGCTGCGATTTAACTGCACCCACAGGGTGCACACAAGTGCGCTTGCTTACACTTATCAACTGTGGAAGCAGCGCCGCAATCAGCCCGCACAACAGATGAACACGCACCGTAAATTGTCTGTTTTCACTTGTGGAGCAGAAATGATTCAGAATCAAGACCCGAGGAAGAGAAGCCGGAGCCAGCACAGCATCGGATGATGCCACATCTGTATCCGACGCACGGCCTGTGGGAAGCACAAAGACACAGCTGCGCCCACCCGGACTCCGAAGAATGGAAGTAATTAGCTCCATTCGGGAAGCTGCACTTTAAATTTTTTCCCACATGAAAAAGGCTCATCTATTTCTATATTTGTGTTTATATAGCGCTATCTAGCTGCAGAGTGCCAGAGCGCTTTACCGTTGGGAAGCAAGAGATAAAGTACAAAACCGTAACCATGAAGTACAATGTATTATTTCGTTTACTAATAATATAAGCATTTATACAGCAATATTTATAAAAGGATGTTGGCTTTTATACTAGGACGCGTGCAGTAACCCTGGGATGCTGATTTTCTATCTGGATCATTTTATAGGTTTGGTGCTCGTGTTTCCGGGGCGCCTCTGAGAGGTTGGTCTTGAAAGAAGTTTCTTATTGTGCCTATCCAGACCAGTCTTATGTGATTTTCATGTCCCTTATTATTAGTCTAGACGTAGCTTTTGAGTTTCCTTTAGAATACTCTTAATCATGCAGCAAGGTGGATGCTCGTTCAAAGGGATTGCGGACTGCTGGGGGCATTCCCTGAAGAAAATGAGCATTTGACAGGCGGCTTTCCTAATTTGGTCCTCAAACCACATAATGATTTGCTTCTGGAGCTTCTCCCCCCTCCAGATATGTTTATTATACTGTTCAAGTGTTCTGTGGTGCCCAAGTGTAGTGACTCAATGGTGATACTTGGAGTATCCTATGTGATGCGGTCATTCAGGGGAAGCCTCATCGAGCTTGTGAGAAATCGCGTGATCTGGGAAAATTTCTTTGCTGCTGGTTTCCTGCCAAACCGTCTTTTAAAGAAGCCTATCAAGAAGTCTTCACTTCTCATCATCCATTTGCACAGGAAGTGACATAACTGAATTTCCTCTCGTCCATCTGCATACAAAATGAGATCACTGAATTTCCCCTCACTCATCTTCACAACAAGTAATTTCACTGGATTTCCCATCAACCAGTCTGCAAAGGAAGTGACATCACTGGTTTTTCTCCCATGGCACCCTGTGATCCTTCCTTCCTCCCTCCCAGGAGTGTCTTTAACACCTTAACCGCGGTGGTTTTTCCACCGCGATGCGGGCGTTCTAAAGGGTGGGCGGGGCTCCGTCGGCCACTAGGGAGGTAGTGCTCCCGACAGCAGCACGCAAGAGGTTAATGGCGACTACAGGACACACTCAGTGGGTGAGCTAATGGTGCATGGAAGGCAAGCTCATCTAAGCCCATCTGCACCTGGACTGCGCCTAGTGCCAGGACCTCTGGTACTCTACCTACCCACCACTACCCTGCGGTGCTTCGCCATGCTCTCAACCCGTGGCTGCTGCTCCCCACACTGCGGCCATAACACAAAGGAGGTGTTTACATGTGCCTCCTGCAAGTTTGTAGGCATTCACCCTCTCCTTCAACAGCACCTCACTTGCTCATGCTCACACAAGCCAGCTACATGCACACCTCCACTCAGGCCAAACACCACCCACACAACACACCACACTCTCATGCATGCTCTTCAATACCTGCTCGCTCACCAAACACACCAAGGAGGTATGGGACCACCACTCTCTCTGGACTTGCTCTTCCTCACAGAAGCTAAACTCAACCTCTGTACTGGACATCGCGACAGCCATCCCCACTGGCTAAAAGATCATCAGGCAAGCCCAGAGGTGGAGTCACCGTCCTATTCAAAGATACCATCTGTTGCACCACCCACTTGGACACCCCTACCAGCCTCTTGGAGCACCCCACATATTAAAGATCCTTCTCACAGCCAACCTCTCCCTGGATAAAGCCCTTCAATACAGACCACCATGACCCCGCACCAATTTCGCCATGACGGGCTTCCTTGCACCTCTCATCGATGCCAGCACCTTTATCTTCCTCGAATACCTTAACTTTCACCTAGAAGACCGCAGCAACACAAACGCTACAGGTGTTCTAGAAAACTTTGGAAACTTTGGCACCCCATCACATTAATAAAAGGATGAGTCCGACAGCTTAGTATGCTAGTGCATTGAGGGGGGAAAGTGGCCTTTTGCCAGTTTTCATGTAGTGGATGTTTTCACAATCTTCCTAAGTCTGAGGACAAGGAGGTGGGAGTGGGTGGTGTTTAGTTCTGTGGGATAAAGTTTGGGGATAGTTTGAGAGAGAACTTGTCCCATCTCCTAAGAAGAAATAAGCAATAGTAATGATGCAGAGGTTGAAAATGTCTACACCCCTGGGCTGAAAAGGGGCCATAGTCTCCATAGCAGGTTCCATCGGAGTGATTACAGAGTGAGCGGCTGTCTCCCTGATTCTAGATGTGGTCTACGATCCTGTAACAGTCCAAGTAGTGCTCGGAGTTAGTACAACTAGTCCTAAATACTGAGAGGTGTTGGAGATCTGTGGCTAGCATTACAGGGCCTGTTGTTCCCAGGGGGCTGTCCAAGCCCCGCGTAAATCACTACTACAGGCCTGCTGTCTGCATTTGCTGCTCAGAAACAGAGCCAATCTGTTTTGTCGTGTATCCATACCATCAGTATGCAGAGCAAGTCTTGCCCCTTAATATCCAAGATTTAAAGCGGGCTTGTCTCCTTCCGAGTTTATCTATACTTGTCGCTGGGCTCTTGCAAACTGACCACTTACTGGAATCTCGTTCTCACCTGCTCGGCAGGGTGCCGTGTGATCCATCACTTATATAGAAGGCGTTGCTGTAAAATTGCTACCGACTGCATGAATCAGCTGGGCTGATTCACATTGTCAGGTGAAGATGGATGATAGCCCAGTGGGGTGGACGCACTGAGTCCGCGGTGATTTAACAAAATTTGTAGGCAATGAAACCTGAACTTGATAAAGTGGCGCACTTAGGAAGGCGGGGATAAACGGCGGTGCTCAAACACTTCTTGGAAACGTTTCCCAGAGCAGCCTATGGTTGTTCACAGGACTTTCTGTTAAAACTAAATGATTGTCAGCCACAGTGTGCATGTGTACTCCAGGTGAGCGGTTGGACAGGACAAGAATGGAAGTATGTCGGTTTCATTCTTCTGTAGTTGTGTGTTCTTGCAAATCTGTTTCAGCACCTACTCTTGCCTGCCTGATGCTTGCAAATCTCTGGTTGCCCTGTTGGGGGATCAGGGAGCACAGATGTAAGTGCATGGATGCCTTGGGAGTTTTTACAGCACTAACCCAGATGCATGCAATTCTGCACCTGGAGAATCGTGGCATTCCAATGCAATTGCTTGGGTTTGCTGTCTGAGTCCCCGTGTGGCGGATGTACAACAGTTTGATCCTCCATAAATTTGTTCCCATCGTGATTTTAATGCAGTACTGTTCACGTGTCCACCTTTAACAACAGTGCTTGTTTTCCAGGCAGCCGGTGTACATCTTCTCCACCCCAAACACACTTGGTTTCATTAATTGCCTACCACGAAATGTCTTAAATATACCCCTCCGTGTGAAGTGGTTTTCTTTTATGTGTGTGATGTAGGGTGGTTTTCTGCTACTGTTTGCTGCTGCTGCAGCCCACCGACCTCACCTGATCCCTCTGTCCCACTTCATGCATGTGTGTGCGCACACACACACACACACACACACACACACACACACACACACACACACACACACACACACACACACACACACACACACACACACACACACACACACACACCTGATACTGGTTTCGGGGTAACACCCCCCTCAACAGCCAGGCTAGCTTGAATTCAGTGGCAAAGTGAGCAAAAGACCAATGTCTGGGCATACCCTGCCAACTTAGGGTGAACCAAGCAAATGCAAGGAGATGATGGACAGAGTGCTGAAACTTTTCGGTCCTCACCCCCAGTCACAGAACAGGGTTCAATCCATCATACTTCTTTAGCTCACTTCGCCACCCCAGTTCAGACCCAGCTATATGCAAATCAGTCTTGACCCTGTGCCTCAAGGCACCCACTGGTGCTTCAAGTCGAAACAGAGCTTGTGTTTAGTTGCAGGAATGCTCACGTCTCCACAGAGATGGTATGTTGTTATAGTGATGTTCAAGTCTGCACAAAGATAGTGTTTTATTATAGTTTTTTTTTTCAAGCCCCCACAAAGATAGTGTATTATTATAGCAATGTTTAAGTCCCCACAGAGATATTGCATGAAGATGATTGTGTTTAAGTCCTTATTTAAATAGGGTCCGATTCACAATGATACATTTAGACAAAAAATATCGAACTTTTCAGTTTCAACAATGTAAACTTGGACCAAAAGTCTAACTTTACTACTTTTCAGTACTCACAAAGCCCCATACAGAAAATGCAAAGCTGATTATGCTCAAGCCACAACAGAGCTTGTGTGTAATTACAGGAATTCTCAAGTCCCCACAGAGATGCTGTGTGACTATAGTATTACCACGGTCGCCAAAGAGAAAGTGTGTGATTATAGAGATGGCCAGGTCCCCACAGAGATAGTGTGTGATAATAGAGATGTGGAGGTCCCCACAGAGATGCTGTGTGACTATAGTATTACCACGGTCGCCAAAGAGAATGTGTGTGATTATAGACATGCCCAGGTCCCCATAGAGATAGTGTTTGATTAAAAAGATGTCGAGGTCCCCACAGAGATAGTGTTTGATTATAGAGATGTCGAGGTCCCCACAGAGATAGTGTGTGATTATAGAGATGTCGAGGTCCCCACAGAGATAGTGTGTGATTGTAGAGATGTCGAGGTCCCCACAGAGATAGTGTGTGATTATAGACATGCCCAGGTCCCCACAGAGATAGTGTGTGATTATAGACATGCCCAGGTCCCCACAGAGATAGTGTGTGATTTTTTTTGTTTTTTTTATTTATTTCATGCGATTTTATATAGCGTGATACCCGAAGGTGTCAGAGCGCTTTACATAAGAACCAGTTGCAAAACATAAGGACTTAGGATTACATGCATTACATAAAACATACAAACAGAAAAAATTGCAAATGTACAAGATGTAAAGTCACACGAGGAAGAGATACAAACAGAAAGAAAAATTGCAAATGTACAAATAGTAGTCACTCAAGGAAGAGATACACATGGATATACTCTAAGAGTCACATAGGAACGGTAGAGAGTACAAAGGTCTACTGCATATACTAGTGCTTAGAGTTATCTCTATATATGATTACAGACATGCCCAGGTCCCCACAGAGATAGTGTGTGATTATAGAGATGTCGAGGTCCCCACAGAGATAGTGTGTGATTATAGAGATGTCGAGGTTCCCACAGAGATGGTGTGTGTTTATAGACATGCCCAGATCCCCACAGAGCTAGTGTGTGATTATAGAGATGTTGAGGTCCCCACAGAGATAGTGTGTGACTATAGTATTACCATGGGTGCCAAAGAGAATGTGTGTGATTACAGACATGCCCAGGTCCTCACAGAGATAGTCTGTGATTAATGGGATACACAGGGATAGCACACAGAGATATTGCATGATTATACTTATGTCCTCACAGAGATATTGTGTGATTACAGTGATGTTTAATTCCCCACAGTGATAATGTGTGATTACAGTAATCCAACATTTCCAACTCATTATCTTGTCCGAACACTACTTTCGGTTACTTTAGGGAACTTTCCAATGCAAATCATGATTTGCATTGAAAAGTAAATCCCACCACAACAGTTTGCACTGGGTTTTTGTCACTTTGGGTCTAAATCACACTTTGAGACCGCCTATCTTATACTGTTATACTATTTTAAAATCATGACTTGCATATTTACAGTGTTTTCAGTCACAGGATGGGACCTCGTAGCACTATAAATGTCCCCATTCACCAGTGCCCCCACCAGAATTCAGTTCTGCGGGTAGTTACACAAACAGACATCTGCAATTATTGCATTAGCGAACTGAGCTTTCAGAACATAAGACAGTTGTTCCCAACAATATCTTTTATAAAGTTTCCATATTTTTTATGCACTTCAGCCTGTTAATAAACTGCAAAATATTAGGGCCATATTTATGGCCAAGCCATGCACTGCGGCGCAGCAAGTAACCTTGCTGTGCTGCACTGCGTGACGAGAAAAGGCCAGGAATGCACCGTTTTGTATAGCAATAGGTGCATTCCCGCTTTTTCCCCTGCACTGGCACTCTTGCCTGCCTTGCGTTGAGGATTGTTTTTGTCAATCAATGAACCGGGACTTGGGAAAGCTGGCTTCCTCAAGGGCTGTAATGTCAGATAAGGAAGAAGTAACCTCACTGGACCTCTTACTGAGATATGAAGAATATTTATGATGCTTAACATGCTGCTTTGTTGCTTCTTCAAGCCATGTATTTAAACAGATCAGGAAGGTTTAATAAACCAAGGTCAATATTATCTATTATAGGAAACACAAGCCTAAAGGGGAGATTCTTTTGAAGTCTCCACCAGCTACTTAACATCACTAAATATAAATAGCATCTACTACAGGAGATTTGCTATTGCTGTTACCTATTGATGCAATACCTTTAATTAACGTCAATAGTATTCACATATTAGTTTGGCCCGGTCGTCCTAAATGTTTGCCTTGAGGAGTAGAGGACCATGTTGGTGGGTGCAATTAACCAAAAGCAAGTATTTTTAAAAAAAATGAATTTGGGCTGCATCATCAACAGAAGTGGAAGCTAATAAGAGAGCACTTAATGAATAAAAAATACCTTGGAAGTGCATGAGAAACAGAGATAATATTCATCAGAAAATGGTCATGAAAATAGTTGTGTGGAAGAATTACAATTATGACCTCTACATTTTCTTGAGATGGTCTTAAAAAGTCAGTAGACTGAAATATTTGATCATATGTAAAAATGAGGAGTTGTCAATTGTCCTTATACCTGCAATCTTATATGAACTTTTTGGATCTACAATAAAATACTTTTCGAACTTCTGCATAAAATGCTGAGGAATATTAAGTGTGTTAATTGAAACATGAAGTAATACCTAGTTTCTATTAAATAGTGATTTCTACCTTTTTACCTACTGAGCAGTATAATATTTCATCAAATACAGTCTTTCTAGTATATCGAAAACGCACGTACGTTATGCCCAACTGCAGCAGACACATTAACCTCACAAGCTGTCCTATTTATTTGACCCCTGTGACAGATAGATTAAAAACACATTCCTGAGACAGACACCCAAACATTTTCACTACCCTTTTGGGATTTACTACCACACATGCTGCCACGGTCTACATTTATGAAGCACGTTACATCATGATTCCTATCTGTCATGATTTCAACAAAGATATTAAAGTATTTTGCAGTTCGTATGACAACATTGAATTGGAGTAGCATCAATGTGCAAGTCTGCAGATAAGCTGGAAGACCATCGGCTGAGTTGTATTTTGACAGAGAGGTCGCTCTGACACAAAAGTGGCATAGTACCCTGTCTGCCAAACTGATGGTCCAGTTGTTCTATTTAGAGTCGGGCCGGCTTTTATATTTCTGATGACAGTATTTGTGCGGTCTGTGCCAGTGGAAACCTTATGTCAACAGCCGACTGAGTTGAATACTTTCTCAAGTCCAGGCTATGTTTTAAGCTCACCTGCTATCCAATGTTACCCTGGTGATGTCGTGATCCCAGGGTCTGCTCATTGCTTCTCGCTGCCATCGTTAAATGACTCCATCGCCCAGAGTGCATAGCGCTCCACCCGGCTACCGCTAACGAGGGGGAGGCGCTGTGGTGAACTCGCGCATTTAAGCGCTGCCTCTCACCCGTGGTGCGGGATGTGCCCGGACCAAGCCCGGACCAAGGGCGGGCCCGTCCGAGCCCAGAGGAGGCCAGGCCGGGCCATACTACTGACATTAGAACTGTAAGCTTGTGTTGCATAGCTTTTATTCTGCTTGAGTATTGTTAATCAGCCATATTCGTGTATTTAGGCAGGTTGGGGTTTTGCAAACATGAGCAAACGGAAGCTGTGTGGTGGGGTTGTAGGTACTCTAGATGCCTTTTCAAGCAGGGCAGAATCCACATTGATGCACGAGATTCAATTGACGGAGCATAGGCTATCGCTCGAACCCCTGATTCCAACAGGTAGATGTAGTTTTACAGTGCAGCCTTCCCAACAACCAATAGAATGCTCTACCGACCTTGAAACGCACAGTATCAAGCCCCACACGACAAATCCTGATTTAGCGTCACCAATTCCATCCACCACCAACAGCCAGGAATGTCCATCAAACACGTTCATGGTTACCACCAGGGGTAAGAAACTTAATGGGGGTATGGGCGGAGAACTGCCCTAAAAAAAAAAGGAAAGGTCGTGGACCGGTAAAACTAAATCCAGCACCCCAAAGAACAGCCAAACGTAAGGTAGCCATTATTGGTAAAACAGGTGTCCACCAGCCCACAGTAAACCCAACCGATAGCACTGCAGATCGAGCTACTAGTACATCCCACTTAGTTCACTCATCCCCCCAGCTTAACATAGAAGAGTTATGTTCATTGATAGGAGAGAAAATTACAGCCACGATTGACCCTTTACTTAAAAAACGGACCTCGGTTGATGATAGATTAAAAAAGATAGAACAGCGTATCTTCGTTACCATTCCAGTTAACCCCAATCACTCTAATGTGCAGAAGGATGGTGGGATAGTTAATCACCAGGTGGGGGTACTTGACATGGTGCAAAAGGAAATCCCTGTAAATGTTTGCAATAAGTCATCTTCTATTGCAATAGCCACAAGTTCTGAGCCTAAATGTCCCATTAATTTATCTAATGGTATATCCATGACTACGAAGCAGCAGCAAGGGGAGGGTGGTTTTAGGAGCAGGCCCCTTGAGACACCTGAGGCAATTGATACGAACCCACAAATATCTTTGCACTTCCCCCTGGATGCCACTCCATATACAGTGGTTCTTGCCAACGTTCCAAAGCTTCCAACTGATGCCCTGGAGCACTGGTCAACGTTAAAAAATAAGGCTTTATAATTGTTGGGCAACAGGATAGGTATAAGAGACCATCTGTTCTCTGAGTTCAATACGGCACATAGAATTCCTTGGGTTGGGAAGTCACACAAGACCCTACCAGGTGACTGCGTGGTCCTTAGCTTTCGATCGCCAACATTGGTCCAACGCATCTTGGCAAAGGCTGGGCATTGCTATACCAAAGTAGATGATATAAAAATCCTTCCGCTAGGTTATTTTTATAAACCGCAGAGTGTGCCCAGGGTGCTACTAGTGGGCTAAAAAAGGGGGTGGTGATGGACGGAGCATCTGAACCAATCAAACACTCACACCCAGTCAACAGATTAGGGTTTGATCCATCACCGTTCTTTATCCCACTCTGCCACCCCAGTTCAGACATGGCCATATGCAAATCAGTCTGACCCTGTGCCTCATGGGAACAGTCCTGCCCGAACTGCCAAGCCATGTCTTCCCTGGACCGGAATCAAGCTTCCTAGGACCGGTTTCTGGCATTTCAGCCGTCTTCAGCCAGGCTTGCTTGGATCCAGTGGCAAAGTGAGCAAGGGACTCACGTTTGAGCATACCGTGTCAACTTATGGTGAACAAAGCGGTACAAAAGGGGGTGGTGATGGACGGAGCATCTGAACCAATCAAACACTCACACCCAGTCAACAGACCGGTCCTAGGAACTTTGATTCCGGTCCAGGGAAACATGGCTTGGCAGTTCGGGCTGGACTGTTCCCATGAGGCACAGGGTCAGACTGATTTGCATATGGCCATGTCTTAACTGGGGTGGCAGAGTGGGCTAAAGAACGGTGATGGATCAAACTCTGATCTATTGACTGGGTGTGAGTGTTTGATTGGTTCAGATGCTCCGTCCATCACCACCCCCTTTTGTACCGCTAGTCGGCTTGCAGCTCTTATTGTGCCACCCACAGAAGCTGCCTTGTAAAATGTGTCTAAGGTCTGCCATTGCAGAGGCTGCGTGCAGTCTGGTACTGTCATGCTGACTGTGCAAGTCCACCCACTTGCCAGTTCTTAGACCTTCCCTTTTCTTCATATTAGTCACCCCTGTGGTAGGCCCAAGGGCAGGGTGCATTGAAAGTATAAGGTAGGACAAGCCCTGATGTGTGGGGAATGTCCCAATAGTGAATTACAGCCATTTTCGTTTTTCACTAATGCAAGGCTACCTGTTCTCCATAGGCCAGAATGGGCTTTAGATTGTTACATGTTAATTATCCTAACAGACTCAGAGAACATGGTAGAAATTCGAGTTTAGTATGCCTGGACTCAGAATAATAAAATACATATTTTAGTGAAGTTTGTTTTAATATTCTGTGTTTGCAAATACCACTTTTAGAAAGTAGGTATTTGCTTGCCTAACCTTTCAAGCCTGCCTCTGTGAGGTTGTGTATTCCTTTGTCTGGGATTTGTGAGTGACAGGACTAGGGAATTCCAGGAGACAAGCTGGGGCAGCCGGTGGTGAATAGAGAGATCTGCATCTAGATGGGAGGGAGGAGTTGCACCTGGAACCTGAATAGGGCTGGGCCTTCCCTCTACAATGCTGGCTACACCCCCTGTGGTGCGTCTGATGTCTCTGCCCTGCACACTGAAAGAAGAGAAGGAAGACTGTTAACAAAGTGCTCCAGGACTGTACTTGCCTTCCACAATGCTGGCTCCACATTCTGTGGGGCGTCTGATGTTCCTGCCTTGCACTGTGAAAGGAAAGGAGAATCTGGTAAACTGAGTGCTTCAGAACTGGTTTGGACTGGGTACAGGCCCCTTTCCCCTCAGAGAACAAAGGATTTTGGGGTATAAATATTGGGACCCTGATCACATGAAATTAGATCACTTCTGGACTTACAAGACAAAACCTTTGCTGATGAGAGGAACCTGAAGAAACTGAGGAGAGACTATTCCCAAGCTGAAGTGCTGCTTGGAGAATTGGCCTGCAGTGGTTACCTGACTACCAAAGAGAGGAGAAAGAACTCTGTGGAATTTACTTTCAACTTGTGCAAAGATCTCCAAGGGCTTGGAAGAGAGCTTGCCCCCTGACCGAAGTCCCAGGATCAGTGGACTTCACCAGCCTTTGTGAATTGCTGCTGTAAACGCTGTTTCAGTGACTACAGAGGCAGGGAACTGTGACCGACTCTCACGACCGGCCCGGTGTCCTGTAGGCACCGCATCGAACAAGGTCCGCCTAGAACAATGCAAGCTCTGTGCTCACCGACTCAGTCCTGACGCTGTCACCGAGCCGTTGCCTGCACCGCGACTGGTGGATGCCGTGACGTGCAACGCCTCGCTACATCGACTCGTACTGATCTGACCGACACTGTCACTGCTGCTGACTTCGAGTCCTGTGAACGCACCGGAGTTGGGCACTGCCTTGCATGGTTCGCGACGCACCGCCCGACTCGCACTGCTATCCGGACTGATCGACGCCAGCTCCCGACTCCGGCTCTGTCGCCGCACCGCAAGCTGGAAGCACCGCAACGAAGCACCGTCTCGCCCTGCAACGCACGCCTTGGATCCACCGACTCCGTCAACGGGCCGCTGCCTGCACCGAATCGAGGGACAACACGTCCTGCAACGCTTTCTTTTCTGCACCGTGACAAACACCGGAACCGGCTTGCACGTCCGTGCCGGCCGCATCAAGTAAAAGGTACTGTGACTGACTGTCGACATTTGAGTGGGCCTGGACCGCCGCGGTCCACTGGATTTGTTAGACTCTGTGTTATTTCAGCAACACTGTAGCCGGACAGGCTACCGACTCGCACAGAACTGTGATTTAAGCCTTTTAACCAAGAACTCTTGAATTCTAATAGTACTGTGGATTATTTTTGTCGTTTATTGGTCTTGTGGTAACTCTATATAAAAGAATACTTATTTTTGATGTAAAACCTTGTGTGGTTTCCATTTGTAGTGTTGTCACTGGGTTACTGTATGTGTTCACAAATGCTTTACACACAGCCTCTGAGATAAGCCTATTTGCTCATGCCAAGCTACCAAGGGGGTGAGCAGGGGTTATTTAGGAGTGTAATCCCCTTATCCTGACTAGAGGAGAGGGTCCCTACTTGTCACAAGTACCTACCTGTGCCAACTAGAGACCCCCAATTCTAACAGAGAGTAACAGTGAAGAGTGCAGATAAAGCGTCTTGTTCAATCTGCAAAACGTGTTTTATCTAGCGCAGAACGCTCAGTTACAACCCAGATGAAAAGGTGCGAAATCTACCATTTTACATTATGCTGTCAATGTGAATGGTTCACAGTCTACATTTCAGACTTTGGATGCTTATTTGTATATAGGCATTTCACAGACATATACAACTACAAATAACCCAGCTTTATGCTAAACCATTAATTTATTACTTATGGTATTCGTGTGAATGTTCAACCTTCTTGTCGCACTCTGATTTAGATTTGTAAAATTCAGATTGCTGCTGTGCCCATTACCTGAGCCCTAAACATTTTATCATTTTAAAACAAGTTATTATAACATTTAAATTTTGATAGCTAGCAACTTGCAGACTCCCAGCATTTACTTGTTGCGAAAGATGGCCTACTGTGAGAAATATATTTTGTAGTAAAACAGAAAATAGTCTTTAAATTGAGTTATATAGGAAGGTGCACTTGTCATTCTTCTGTTGGACACCTGCCTCTAAAGTAGGCTTGCTTAGTGGTATTTCTGGTAAGAGGTGAAAAGAGTTAAAGAAAGGCTTTCTGACAAATGTTTTTATTAACTTGGGAACATGTTGTAAACTAGTATGAAAGACTTCCTGCAAGACTACATTTTAATATCAGCCGGAAGTTGCTAACCTCATGTGCAAATGAATTCATTCGGGGGTGCAGACATCAGAATTACAGCCCCAGTGGATTCCCTCCCCCACAGCTGCAGTCCTCTGCTGCCTGGTTTCTCTTCCATCACTTGCTACTTTGTGGGCACTGGTGCCAGGCAGTGAAACAGGTCAGAATGCAGCTGGGAGAGTCAAGCTCTCGGCCCTTTGTTATGCTGAACTTGGAATAGAGCACATTCACACCTGATTCTCAGCTACACTCTGACAACAGAGGCTGACAAAGAGCCTCTCACCCGCAGCTCAACATGAGTATGGGGAGGGATGCCTCAATGGACTGGGCCTTCAAGGGTTTCTTATCTTTGGAGGAAGAAAGGTTGCCGAAATGTTACATGCAAATTTACCTCCTCAGTCCTACATTATCTGCAGCTAGAGAAAGTCAGGAATGTGTTAAAGCACCCCCCGCCTACACCTGCATGCATCCAGCATTTTCTGTTATTGTTTGACAATATCCAAATTTCATAAATGTTTCTATGCATTCGGTCACATGATGGGTACAGTGAACTTTGCATAATTTACCAAATGCCTACTTCCATTTTTTTATCTAGTTTTAATGTTGTACTATTTATTATTCAATACTAATACTTTCATTCTCAGTCACCCATACTCTCACTTACATTCACTCTCAATCTCTCAATCATACTGACTGACACTCAATGCCATGCATTCTCACTCTCTACCTTTCATTGACTCTCACTCATTTTCACTCACAAACACACGCTCAGACTATTTTAAGAATGCACACAACATACATTTAAAAAAACAGCTGCCAATGAAGGTTTTGTAGCTGTTTCTGTTGCTCAGTGCTCAACTTTCTATTGCACCAATTGTGAAAAGTTCACTAATTCTCACTATTAGTGTAATACAAATATGGGCAGAAAACAAAGACGCAAAGACCCCACGCCCATAAAACAAGGAACTCCTATGTTCTTGCCACTGTGTTTGCCACTTCTGAGGCCAGGGATCACAAAAGCAGTGCCAGGTGGCTGCATGGGGTAAGCAAGAAGTCGCTGCTGTGAAATATGTCAAACCACAATTGACGTTCATAAGGCTTGCTCATTGTATGCTGGTGCATTGTGATACATGTATCTTCTACTGCAGTGTTATACAGCTTTTCTGCATAAATGCATTCGCCTTTTTTCGCGCAGCAGCATAAGCCATATGCATGCTTAGTGTAAAGATGGTTGGAACGGCTGTAGTGTTGGCTTACATCATACAAGCTGAATGTAATGCTTCTAATGCACAGCATGGTGTCCTTCAAATCTCATTTCTTAAGTACATTTATTGAAGAGAAAGGGTAAATAAAAAAAATAAGAAGATAAGGACACACTGCATAAGCCACATAGAAAATGTACATATCTTGCTTGTGTGGAAGCAAATTAAAGGCCCGCAGAGAGGCAAGGTTACTGAAAACCATAAAAGGCCTGTATAGGACCGCTTCAAACTTCACCTTGCAGGACCTCCTAAAAAATGGGATGTGAAGTATTAGGGGAGCAATTTAAGAGTGGAGAGACTGTGGAGGTAGGAAGTCAACGCAGCAAGAGTAGGGAAGGGTAGAAAAAGAGAAGCCTGGGAGGTGGTAAATAAAAAACTGCTGATTGGGAGATCAAGGAGTAGAGGAAGCATCAGGTGTGCAGGTGTATAGGAGCATAGCATGTAGAGTGCAGGATGGCAGGGGTCTGCAGGAGAAAGCAGCAGACAAATGAATGGAGAGAGAGAAAGAAAACATGTTCTCCAATGGAGTTTGTAAAGCAAAAGAAAAATACTTCCCTGAATGTAAGCAGTGGAATGTTACAGGCAAAGCAGTCAATATGATGGTAAAGAAGTTGTGCTCCAGGGGAGTGACAAACACAAGAAGAGGGTGGAATTCTATTGAATAAGAAGTAAGCAAATAAGATTGACAAGATAGCCAAGTTATGATAAGCAAGGGGGTTGACTGAAAGCCCACTGTAAACATTCGTATTGTACATGAGACGTCTTCAACATTAGACAGCTAAATGCTGATTGTAGTTGAGATGCATGTATGTGAGTAATTATTAGGCCTGGGTAGAATTTGGATTAGGCCGGGGTAATGAAGGAAGTGGCCCGTTTAGGGTTACTCGGGTAACTCGCGGCCACCTCTCAGCCTTCCTCACAAATGAAGACTCAGTCAGAGAATACAAAGCAAAGGTATTTCTGAAAGGTACACTTGAGTGGAGTCCGGTCTGATCAGCCTCCTTAGATTGCTACAGAGGAACTGTGTGTTGTGAAAATCTGGTGTGTTTGTTGTCATGGTGTGCATAATCTAAGGTGGTGTGCAAGGCACATGACTTAACATTACTTTGGAGGTGCTTATTTTGTCGAGGTGAGATCAGTGGTTCTGGCCCCGTGTCCTACTAGGATAGCTTGGAGAGTATACTGTACTAAAGTTTTACTTTGTCCAATTTGTATAAAGCCCGCCACAGGGTGCAGGTTTACTGAGAGTTGCGTGTCTGAACCTAAACAGAGGACTGCCACTTCTTTTGCAGTCATTTGTAATGTCTAAATTGGGAAGACACAGGTCAGGTCATGCAGGGTTGCTGGTTGTTTAAGTTTTAAGTTGAGAGGCAGCTATGGTTTCTTTTATAGTAATTCTCATTACCTAGTTGATAGGAATTGTGTTGCATGATGGAGGGTGGTTGAGAATTGTGGTTCTTATCCTGAGCTGGGCTTGGGCCTATATAAGTAGTACTTCAAGGTGACTGACTGACGGGAAGTGATGACGTGATGTTGGGTTTCTGGGACTTAAGCTTATGTAGCCTGGGCCTAGAGCTTCATTAGTAGTCATTTGCAGTACTTGATATTTGGGAAGTGGTAAATGTCATACAGGATTCCTTGGTGTTGTGGTTCTAAGTCTGAAGACAATCACCACCTAGGTTGATTAATCGTGTCTTGACTTTGAATTACAATATGCATGGCAACTCCAAGCCTGCATTTAGTGAAATGGACACCATTTAACTGCCAATAAGCCAGTTTTACCAACCTCATCATTAAGGTCTCTAGTAATCCCATGCCAGTTTGCTGTAGCCAATCCATTCCGGACCCTTCTCTGCCATGTGCCAAACATAATGCATATGTGACTAATATTTACTGCCTACAGATCCAAGATTCTATCACATATTTTATTTCATTTTTGCAAGTGACGCTTAGTGACGAAGTTCACACATATCAGATAGGTACAGGTGCAGGTCTATGTGATAGGTACAGAGCTATTACTACAAAAGGCCTCAGAGCCCAGCTGTGGTAGCCACATTTGGTTTCTGAATAGACTATGTCAACACTTCTAATTTCACTTTTCGTATTACATTAATAACAGAGTCAGCTTGGGTCAGTGTTTTCTGTGTTAGAAATAGACTTGCCATCTTAGCTCACTTAATGTCATCTATGCAGCTAAGTAAACATACACAAAACATATATGGCCCCCCTTAGGGCATACTTAACCAGTATCACGAGGTACCTGTCAGGGAATAATGTCACTAATCATGTTGGGTCTAATAAAGGTTTCAGTACTTTAAACCTGAGCTCAACCCCTGGAAGCTATGGCACATAGCAACCAAGCTTAACATAAAATAATCTCTGTGTTCTACAGAGATAATGTGAGATTAGACAGATGCCCTGGTCCCCCAGAGATAGTGTGTGATTACAGCTACACTCAGGTCCCCACAGAAGTGGAATGTGGTGATAGTGATGCCCAGGCAGATAGTGTGCGATAATAGTCATGTTTAAGGCCCCAAAGAGATAGTGTGATGATAATTATGTTGAAGTCACTAGAGGAAGTGTGTGATCATAGTGATGCCAGAGATGGTGTGCGAATATAATCATGTTCCCATAGAGATGGTCTGTGATTAGAGTCATGCTCAAGACTCTGTAGAGATCGTGTGTGATGGAAGTGATGTCCATGCCCCAGTGAAATAGAGTGTGATAGTTGCCAAGTCCCCACAGAGATAGTGTGTGATTATAATAATGTTTAAGTCACTAGAGATAGTCTGAGATGGTAGTGATGCCTAGATCCCCCCAAAGATAGTGTGATAATAGACATTTTCAAAGCTCTCAGAGACTGTGAGTGATGTGAGTCATGTCCGTGTCCCACAAAGATAGTGGCTGATGAAAGTGATGCCCAAATACCCACAGAGACAGTGAGTGATGATAGTTATACCCAGGTACCCACAGAGATAGTTTATGATTGTAGTCATATCCATACCCCACAGAGATAGTGTGTGAAAAAATCATGTTGAATTCAGTCTAGATTGTGTGTGATTAGAGTGATGCTCTGGTCCCCACAGAGATAGTGTGCGATGGTAGACATTCTCAAGTTCCTGCAGAGATAATGTGTGATTATGATGACTGTGAGAGGAACAATTACCTTACCTTCGACAACACTTTATCTGGTAGAGGCTTTAGCTAGCTGCAGATTCCTTATCTTAGAATATTCCCCCAGATAAGCATAACCCCTTATGTGGTAGAGACAATATTTAGCTGCAGAATCCTTACCTTAGAATATTTGAGCAAGGCGTACGTAGGTGCATGGCATCGTCGGTGTAGTCTGCGCCAGAAATGACAAGCACAGTGTCTATATAGTCGCCAAATCAGTGCACTGACCACAAGTTCTTGACTGTTCTAACACACCATAAGCACGGAGCAAAACTGAAGTGGAATGACCAGTGTGCTAGGGAGAGGTCATGAAGGAGGATGGGAGAGTCGGTAAGGAACCTACAGCTAGATAAAGTCTATACCAGATAGGCGTTAAAGAAGGAAAGTAACATGTTCAGCTGATAGAGACTTCTAGCTGCAGATTCCTTACCTTACAACAGATACCAAAGCAATCTCTCCCCAAAGGTGGGTCTGCGTACTAAGTTACATTAAGAAGTCTTGGAGAAGGACAGGTGAAATGCCGATCTTGTGATGGTGTTTCTACAGTGGTATGGCATGACTATACTGAAATTGATCGGTGTGGGTTTCTCTACCGTGGGTTTGTTGAAGATGGGGTCCAGTAGTTGTCTGGTGGGCATGTGTGGGGGTTACATGCACTTAGAGAGTCCGAGGTTGGACAGGTCCTCGAATATGTTGGCTGTTTTGAGATTGGCGATGTTTTCCAGTTGGTATTTGATGTCACTGAGGATGATGAAGGCAGTTGAGTTGAGGATCATTAAGCTGACAATATTTGCTATGGTGCTATTGAAATTGGTGCATGGTGGTGCCACTCAGGATGTAGTTCATGATGTAGAGGAGTTTGAAGTAGAGATACACAGTATTTTACATCAAAGTCAAGATGATCAGTCGGTTCGGTTCAAAAACTTTATTCAATTAAAAAAAAAGAATCATAAAAGTCAGGCATTTACATTTACAGACATGGTTTAGAATTCATTTTTAAAATACAGTTTTACAATTAAAACACTAAACAAACAGATAAAACACATTAATTGATATGATCGCAGATGGCACCCATAACATTTACTTTCAGTCAAATTATGATGGTTCATGAGTCATTCATACTAGGGCCTGCATCAAGGGGGCAAAGGAAGGAAAAATCACGATAGAGCAACATACATGGCAATGACAAAGGTTCTTGGGGCCAAATTAACCATACCGTTTTCTTATCAAGAGTGACACTCGTATAAAATTTAACATCGCACAACAGACACCAGATGATGACAAAGATAACAAATAGTCATAACCCTCCTTATAATGACAGGGTTGCTTTTCCTTCAAAACGGGCTTAATAAACCTAGTTCTCGGGTCCTTATATAGGGGACAGAAGAGAACAACATGCATCGTGCTTTGGCTATCTTTATTGTTACAGGGACGGGGGGCAATCTCTCACACCAACCCCCTTGTTTAGGAAACGCAAACAAAAAATGCAAGATGTTTAACCTAAACCTTGTCAGATAGAATCGCCATTGCACATGGTTTGTGAAGGTTAAATAAAACTGATGCTGTAAAGTAACCATAGGACCGTAAGGCATGGCCAGGGAATGTACAAGTGAGGATTTCCAATAACTTGATTTAATGACAGTCTTAAAGTCTCCCTGTATTTTTTCAGGGTTATTGAAAATGTCACCCAAGCCTATTTTGTGAAGCATTTCATTGACATAAGATAGCCAGGGGATCTGTTTCATATTTTCCAGTTTTGACCAATCCCGGAGGATATCTCTAGAAAGCTGTAAGTCCTCTGATAGCCATATTTTGCCCCATAATAATAGGGGTGAAAGGCGAATGGTGTCACTCATGTAGCTCAGACCTATTTCATCATGGGCGAATTTATTTGAAGAACCTGATGGAATAGCCAATACGCGCTTTATAAAGTTATTCTCCATAATTTGTATCCTGTCGGGGCTTTCAGTCCCCCAAACCCCTGCCCCATAAGTAGCTACCGACAAACATTTTGATTTGTACAGGGTTTTTAGATGTGTAACAGGTTTTTGACCTAATTTACCACAGAAGCGAAACAGACCTTCTATAGAGCGACTAGCACTCTGGACTCGAGTCTTCATTAACGGGGCCCAGCTTAATTTGTTGTTAAAAAGGTTTCCCAGATAGTTAAAATTTTCAACCTTTTCAATGGTGGAATTATTTACTACAAACTTTCTGGATTTGGTCCCCTTTGGGCCACAAACCATAGCATAGGATTTGGTGAAGTTTACCTTCAGGTCTAGGTCCAACATGAAATTGTGAAAGGCATCAAGACAATGCTGCATGCTGTTTCCTGTGAGTGTCATAAGTACCGTGTCGTCGGCATAAGAAAGCATTGGAATGCTTCTGCCGTTAACCTTTGGAAAGTCATGGCAATGATCCAACAGGTACTTTTCAAGGCCGTTTGTGTACACAAGGAACAAAAAAGGGGCTAATATGCATCCTTGTCGAACGCCCTCAGTTGAGAGGATAGATTTGGGTTTTTCTCCCCCTGGCCCGAACCTTATAGCTACAGTTGTTGATTCGTGCAGTCTACGGAGCAAGGTGACCAAGGGTTCCTCGAAGCCCATATCCCCCATCATTTGCCATAACTTGCTCCGACACACAGTGTCGAATGCACTTGAAAGATCCATGAAGGCAAGGTGGATGGAAGAATTCCTTGCCTTCATGTACTTCCCTATGATTAGGGCCAGGTTCAGACACTGCTCGACAGTTCCTTTACCTTTTCTGAACCCATATTGGGAATTCACAATAAGGCCCACCGAGTCTGCCCACGTTTCCAGTCTAGCTAAGATAACCCTACCCAGTATCTTACACGATGCATCGATTAATGAGATTGGGCGATAGCATCGGGGATCCGATCTATTGCCCTTTTTAAAAATCGGCACCACTACTGCCTCCTTCCATGATGCCGGGACACGGCCAATAACAACTGCTCTAAACACATTTAACAACAGAGGGGCCCAAACCTTGACATTATGTTTGAAAAAGTCCAAAGGCACTAGATCGGGGCCGGGGGCCTTTAATAGTATGCCTTTCGACAGAGCATCTTCCACCTCTTGCAAGGTAAGGGATGAACTTAGGGACAAAGATGATTGAGAGACCACCAACTCCCTAGCGTCTCCTAGTGATAATTCTTGGGGTAAGATTCCATGTGGGTTAAAAATTTTCCCAAAATGTGATTCCCATGTTTCGCATGTAATCTGCATGACGATATTATCCTTGCCATCACTCGTAAAGAGGGGGCGGTTAATAACCTCCCAAAAGAGCCTGCTATCTTTTAATTCCGAGGCCTTTTCAAGATCTTCACAGGCTAGGTTTTTTAAGTCCTGTTTCCTTGTTCTTATGGCCTCTTTATAGGCCAGCCTGGATGCTCTGACCAGCTCTTTGTCCCTTGGTTTTTGTTTTAAAGCTGTTTTCAGGGATCTATGTGATGCCGAGCATGCAGCGTCAAACCATCTGGGACCTAACCTTTTATTTTTCCCAATTGGTTTAATGAGGCGCTCGGCTACATGCCTACATAAAGATTCAAAGTTCCCTATGATTTTTTCGGGGTTAGCTGTGGATGTTAGACACGCTTCATATTCAGAGCTATAACCATTTAGGATCTCTGCCTCTAGACCAGCAGCATCTATTTTGCCCCATTTGAGAGTAATTCCTTGGTTCCTGTTATACTTAATAGGTTGCTCCCAAACAAGATGATTGGGTTTAACAGGACAGTGCAGGGATAAGATTAGGGGGTTATGATCGCTAGCAGCATTTACAATTACTTCCAACTTGTCAACATAATGGAAATACCCACTAGACACAATTGTAAAGTCAATAAAACTCATCGTACCTCTGCTTCCCTGAAAGGTTGGTATCGGAGCCGAATTTGGACCAACCCAGGGCTCCACTATACATAAATCGTTTAGAATAATGATATTATTTAAAGCGTCCCCCTGTGGGGTATGTTTGAAGTGTGTCAGGGGATGATCATGGGAGTCTTTCAAACCACACACATTCGAGTCCCCATGGCTGCATAACGAACAGTTGAAATCTCCCACCCAGATGATAAAAAGTAGGGGATGTTCGCGACGTGCCCTGGCTATAGCCTCCTCCAATTTCGACATTACAGCTGTCTCGTTATCATCAAAGATGTTATAATACCAATTAATCAGTAATAGTGGTTCAGGGAACAAATTGACCAACATTAGCAATTGAAACCATGGGGTGTCAACAATCTTGGACGTTACAAGTTTACATAATTTTAAAGAAATCGCTGTCATTAGTCCACCTTTTGCCCTACCCGCATGTGAAGGTACCGCTAAGACATTAAATGATTGGAAACCATCTATATTCTGAGTGGATCGGCTCCATGTTTCCTGGAGACACAGAAGATCGCGGTCTCCCACAAAATCTAGCCAGGCCTCATCCTCTAGTCTTGAAGCAAGCCCAGCGATGTTCCAAGAAATTAGGCACAACCTTAATTCACTTTGATTCTTACTGACTGGGTCAGGTATTGCTTCCACATTTTGCCTTGGAGTGATTAAACGTAGATCATTTTCTTGGGTAAGGCTAACCTCAGGGGCTTGAGGGTTGGAAGTACGATCGTCACCTACGGAAACATTCTCCCGCAAGTTATCGTTACGGCTTTCCCCCTTCTCCCTCTGGCTAGGCTCTCCTATTATCAAAGCATCACTAGGAGAATTTTGTGGTGGTCAATCTAGCTCCTCCATACCCACAAGTGGGTCAAAACGGTTTCTTAGGGGGATGTTACTTGGGAACAATCCTAGATAGTCTTCTCCCTGAAATCTTGATCTTGGGTCATTATGCCAAATTTGCAAAGAATTGTTGTTATTACATATTGGACCCCTAAAGAAACCATCACCCTGGAGCCATGGTTCCCAGTTGTTTTGGTTCGGCCATGCGGCCCTATTTCTCCGGACCCACCCAGGGTATGTTTCACTGTAAGGGGTCTGCCCAGAATTCTTGTGCAACAGAGTCGGGGGGACAAAATTCAAATTTGGATAAAAGTATTCCAGGCCTATGCATTGGATATCCCCAACTCTAGCAAACCTTGGTTTACGACAGATGATATCTTTAACCCAGGTGTCACTGAAATTAATCAGGATACAGTCACCCTCTAGGTCCTTCTCACTTGGGCCCACCCAGGGGACTCTACGCACACTGAGTATTTTTGTTTTAGAATCGGGAGGAAGTGGTCTATTATTATTGAGCCAATATGTAGCTTTGTTTTTTAACTCCTGATTTGATTCCGTTTTATTAGGCAAAATTGGGGGTACACCTGTAAGAATTACCATAAAAGGGACTGAGTCTGGGGGCAGGTTTACTGGTGGTAATTTCTTTTTGTGTACTCTATCATTGTCTGTTACAGGTCCCTGCAATGGTGTTGGTTTGGGCCTATGGGTAGTTCCCTGTTTAGTGGTTGTTGCTTCAGATGTTGGAGCTGTACTGGCCATATTTTGGCTTGGAGGCTCCACAGTGACCGCCACTGCAGGTTTGGTACGTGCTAGTGGTACAGGTTTAGTTCATGCTAAAGGGACCGGTGCTGCCTTAGGATCAGCAGATGCAAGTGATTGAGGTGTCTTACTCACATTTTTACTCCCTCCCCCTTTTCTTGAGTTGCTATTGTTGGTGTTACTATTATTATTATTGTTGTTATTATTGTTATTAGTGCCCCCCACCTCGGATGATTTGCTCTTGTTTGCTAATGTATCGAGGGAACGGGTGTTAAGTGAGATAAGATGTTCCAGTTGGTCTAACTTTAGGTTAACAATTTGGGTTTTCTCTAAAAGGGGCAACAAAAGCATCTGAACCAATTTCTCAATTTTCCCCAGAAAATCGTCATTATTAATAGTGTTAAATGAAAAGATTTTCTGTCCCGCATCAGCTAAGTGGGTGCCCTTTTGTTTAGTGGCATTTGCCAGAGCTCTAGGTACAACTGTCTTCGCTAACTTGGTTCTAGTTCCTTTTTTGTGATTCCCCCCCTCTTTTCCGTTTATTCGGATTGTTAGATTCACGCTCACAGTCTACGGCTCTAGCTTCTGTGGGGATAGGCCCATTGCTGCTCAAGTTACAGTCCAGGGTGCTATCCCCCGTGATACCTGATGGAATGGGTATAGGAGTGAGTGTAGGTGCTTCATCTTGGGAATCCCCTAAATCTGCTACCATGATTGTCTGTGAGTCAGAAATTACAACTAGATTTGGACTAGCCTCCAAGTTGCTGTCTGCACTCTGATCAGGGATAGGAGCCTTATTGGGGGTAATTGTTGAACCAATACGTCCCAAGGAGGAACGTTTTCCTGTTATTAGATCTAAGGACAAGCGCTTTTCAGTAAGGGCGATTTCTTTTTCTAAAATCCCCGTGGCCCGGGTTATGAAGTCATCTAAGGTACCAGTGGCTTTCCCATTATTCGTTTTTACAGTTACCTGTCTACCCTTCCCTGAACGCAAGGACATCATGTGGATTTGATATATTGATATTCCTATCTAGAAACAACTAAATATGTAATACAACGTCTTAAAACCAATCAAATGATAAAAGCCTGGGATCACAAATGAAAGAGAGCGGACCCAACCCGACCTTAATCGTCCTTGGACGGCCTTAGACGGTCCCGCCCTTGTCCCGGGCTTCTCCCGGCGAGCTCCCGCGCGCCGGTAGTAGCGCTCTCCTTTATGGCTGTAGCGATGGTGGGAGGATTGTTGGGGGCGGGGCGGTGAGGGAGAGCGGCCCAGGTGGAGCGGGCGCTGGATGTCCTGAGACTCCTGGGAAATGGAGTCCCAGCCCTTCTGCTCGCAGCCCTCGGCCCCTGTTAGACCCCAGCAGCAGCTCCCAGGTGAAAGAAAAGTGCCCCTCTGCGAAGCGGGACCCGCGCAGCGGGTACCGCGAGGCGTGGAGTCAAGTTGATCAGTTATCCACACAAAGGTAGGAACGGCAAGAACAGGTTGAAAGGAGGTCCCACGAAGCAAAGAGCAGTCCGGTTTTTATTCCAAAGTTCTGTTGGGGGCGGGGCGGTGAGGGAGAGCGGCCCAGGTGGAGCGGGCGCGGGATGTCCTGAGACTCCTGGGAAATGGAGTCCCAGCCCTTCTGCTCGCAGCCCTCGGCCCCTGTTAGACCCCAGCAGCAGCTCCCAGGTGAAAGAAAAGTGCCCCTCTGCGAAGCGGGACCCGCGCAGCGGGTACCGCGAGGCGTGGAGTCAAGTTGATCAGTTATCCACACAAAGGTAGGAACGGCAAGAACAGGTTGAAAGGAGGTCCCACGAAGCAAAGAGCAGTCCGGTTTTTATTCCAAAGTTCTGTTGGGGGCGGGGCGGTGAGGGAGAGCGGCCCAGGTGGAGCGGGCGCGGGATGTCCTGAGACTCCTGGGAAATGGAGTCCCAGCCCTTCTGCTCGCAGCCCTCGGCCCCTGTTAGACCCCAGCAGCAGCTCCCAGGTGAAAGAAAAGTGCCCCTCTGCGAAGCGGGACCCGCGCAGCGGGTACCGCGAGGCGTGGAGTCAAGTTGATCAGTTATCCACACAAAGGTAGGAACGGCAAGAACAGGTTGAAAGGAGGTCCCACGAAGCAAAGAGCAGTCCGGTTTTTATTCCAAAGTTCTGTTGGGGGCAGGGCGGTGAGGGAGAGCGGCCCAGGTGGAGCGGGCGCGGGATGTCCTGAGACTCCTGGGAAATGGAGTCCCAGCCCTTCTGCTCGCAGCCCTCGGCCCCTGTTAGACCCCAGCAGCAGCTCCCAGGTGAAAGAAAAGTGCCCCTCTGCGAAGCGGGACCCGCGCAGCGGGTACCGTGAGGCGTGGAGTCAAGTTGATCAGTTATCCACACAAAGGTAGGAACGGCGAGAACAGGTTGAAAGGAGGTCGGTCTATCATAGTCAGGGTATCCTTTAGCCACTTCTTTTGTGAGCTGGGTGCAGGATTGATCTTGTGCAAGATGCTGGGGCAGTTCAGTTGGTATAACAGGTCATGTCTTGACCACTTTCATTAACATATAGGGCTTTTGAGTTCCCTTATCTGTCCATCATTCCTCTATAGTTTCTTCATCCTGTGTTTGCCTTAAATCTTATAATTCCTCTGCAGTTTTCGGTAACCTTTGAGCTGTTAGATATTAGGCAGATAAAGCTTATCCAGCCCTGTTATTTTTCTTTACATCATTTTATTGTTCACTATGTTTTCTCCATTAAAATGTCTAGCAGCAAGTACCAATATGCAAAGAAAACAAATCAGTACTAGATTAGATACCAATATCTGGTACGGAACAATTTGACTGTGTTGTTGTGCTCCCTATGTTTTCTCCTTATCTGTCCATTTCTCCTTATGTACTTTTGTTCTCCCTGTATTTCCTTTATCTGCAGGTCTTTCCCCAGTTATTTACTCTCTCTCTGCATTTTCTGTACCTTTCCAACTCTTCTTGACTGTTCCTGCCAACCTGTCTGTTTCTGTAGTTTTTGCTCTTTCTGCATATCCATCTATCACCTTGTCAGTTCTTCAAAGTCCTGCAGGTTTCATAGAGGTGGGCAAGTCTTTAAAGGCTCGAGCCATATGACCAGCTCTGCCTCAACTCGAGGTCCTCATGTACCCTCAAACCCAAAACCAGCTGAGCCACCATGTGGTTTCTGCCTCCCACCCAAACTCTAACGTCATGTGCCAGGCATTAGAGACAAACATTAAACGTTGATGTAAAAACAGGAGAGAAAAAAAGATACCCACTTGGTAGCTGCATTGCAAAATGTTTATCCCGAAAACTTGGGATCAATCCCTGCTGTCTTCTTTGAGCAAATTGTGTGAGAATAGACAAATATTTCATTTAAACAGGCCTCCTTTTTCTTAATTATTGCATATGTAGCTATCTGCACCCTAGTTTATTGCCTTTGTTTATTGCCCTCCTGGCCCAAAGAATAAGTTCTGTCAAAAACTAGCAGAACGATTAGCACCTTACGTTCTATCTACACATAATGTCCTCCTAATCAGGGACTTTAACTATCACACCGACACAGCCACTAACCCTGACATACTCACAGTGGTATCTGACCTTGAATTGCTAGACCTTCACCTGACCAAGAGCGGTCCTACCCATTCAGCAGGACACACATTGGATCACATTTTTCTACTCTCAGGTCTCTTCAAGCTGATGCTCCACTTCCCCTAACCCTAACCTGGACTGACCATTTCCCAATAAGTTTTCAGATTCCTACTATGGTCATGTATGCAAAACCTTCAGCTCAGGTTATTAGTTCGAGAACATGGAAACAGATTACTGTGTAAACTTTCCAATCTGTGTTTTCTGCTCCCATCTTAGACAATTCACAGAATATAAACTCAGTGTTAGCTCAATTTCATGACACCTTTTTACATGCACTCGATATCGTTTGCTCCCATAAGCCACTTTCTGCCAAATGTCCAGGCCTAACACTTTGTGGTACACAGCTGATTTGAAAAACGACAAAAAAAATTGCAAGAGACTAGAATGTAAATCGAGCGCTACTAAAACAAATACAGACAAACAAACATATAAATCAGCCCTTCGTGCCTACCACTGTAAAATAAGATCAGCCCGAAGGCATTTCATTGTCAACCAGATAGAGCAAGCAAGCAATTACTCTAAGGAATGATTTAAAATCTTAAACAACTTTGCCAAACCTCAACCCTGTTCAATGGCCATACTTGTTTCACAACTACTATGTAAAACTTTAGCTAGCCGCTTTCAAACCAAAATCCACAATAGCTTTCATTCAGTGACTAATACACCAGATATTTTCCAAACCAATGGACCACCTCAAATAACTGCATCAGTAATATTTTAAGGATTTGAGCCTCTCTCTAAATCCCAGACGCACAATGTGCTGATTTATGCAAAATCTGGTTTTCCTTCTGATCTCTGTCTGTATCCCGTATATCCCTGCCACTCTCTCCTCCTTTTCTCGCACCAGTTATCACAGCTCTCTGCAACCAGTCCCTGACTCTAGCCTCTATTCTGCGACTTTGGAAAGCAATCCAGGTTACACCAATCCTGAAAGAAATAAATGCAGATCCGAGTGACCAAGCTAACTTTCGCCCCATAGCCCATCTCCCTCTATTGGGCAAAGATCAGGCAACCTATGTCAACAAAGAACTCTTCTCGTATTTAGAGACTTAAGGTTTGTTGGATGCCTTTCAATCAGGCTTCAGACCATCCCACAGTATGGAGACTGCCCTTCTTGCAGTCATAGATACTATCAGGCTATCCCTTGATGCTGTAAATCCTGCCATGTTGGTTTTGCTTGATGTGTCGGTGGCACAACAGCGTAAACAGATTGGGATCCAGGGCGCCGCCCTCGACTGGCTCAAGGACTTTTACAGACAGGGTCCAGAATGTCTCTATAGGTTACTCTCACTCTAAAACCATCCGCTTGGACAAGGAGCTCCGTAGGGCTCCTCCTTGAGCCCCACATTCTTTAACATATATGTGGCTTCCCAGCCCTATTGGTGAAGCCCGGTAGGTTTGAAATACTCTCCTATGCTGATGACACCCAACTGGTTATCTCATTTGTGCATGACATCGGGAACGTCAAACAGCGATTTGTTGCTTGTATGAGGAAAATAGGCGTTTGGATGTCCCATAACTGTCTTCATCTGAATGGCGGCAAAACACAGTTTCCTTTGTTTGGTAAAGCCCAACTCTATTGGTTGAAATACCTTTGGCCAGCCAAACCCTGTGACCAGCAGAACAGCTAGGAACTTGGGTATACTTCTGGACGACACTTTGTCCATGAAAGACCAGATCATTTCCGTCTGCAGTACTTGCTTTGGGACACTGCGCCTTCTTAGAAAAGACTTCCAATGGCTTCCTCTGAGTTCCTGGAAGACACTAATCAAAGCATTAATCATCAGCCACCGGAATTAAGGCAATGCTCTGTTCCTTGTCATTAATAAATCTCTGGTAGCTAAAATGCAGATTGTTCAAAACACAGCTGTCCAAATGGTTTACAATCTGCCTCCACGCCCTCTGCTACCCGCCACACTTCGAGCACTCCACTGGCTCCTCGTAATAAGACAGAATTGTTCAAACTCCTTTGCCTCACTTACAAATCTAGGTTCAGACTAGGCCCAAATTATATTCAGGACAGACTTACCCCATACCTCCCTTACAGGAATCTAAGATAAAAAAATCAGCATCTGCTGCACCCTCTATGCATTCACACGTCAAAATAGGGATGCCAGGCATTTTCTTATCTTACCCCGCTTCACTGTAAGTAAGTAATGTTTTATTTGTACATGATTAAAATCTTTACAAAATTGTAAAACCTACGATAAAATCATTGTTAAAAGAAAAACCATTTGTACTTGAACTTAACAAATTGGAATACATAAAATTACAGATTTGTTGGAAACAGTTCATAGTTATCCTCAAGGGATTTAAAAGTTCATCCGGCGTTGTTGAGTCTCTTGCTTGTTAAGTCGAAGAACTTCACAACTTGGCAGTTCAATTTGGTGTCGCTGATGGAAAAGCACAGTTTAACTGCCTGCCTACAGGTCCGAACGGCATGTAGATTGAAGGATGGACGTAGGAGGTTGTACCTCAAGTCCTTTAGGCTAGGACAGATGCAAATCACATGAACATGCGACACTGTTGTGAAGGGTTGTTTCTCTACCAAGGGGGAAGATGTGGGAGTATGGGAATTACGCCGAGGCGTAGTTTTAAGAATTTTTCTTTAACTTTTATTTCCATGCCGATGTTGAGGTATGCTTGTGACTGCATTTTTCCGTAATCACCCAGCGTTAGTCATCCATTCGCTCTATAGTCTAGGTCCTTCTTGTCTACAATCACTGAAATGATACGTGCTGATTTTTTAGCTACTTTTTTAAAAGACGAGATCTATAGATGTTTCCCAAATATCAGTCAAACCTAGAACTTTGAGTGATTCATATAAGTAGGCTCTCGGCGAGGAGTTGGGGTGCCGAAGTAGCTCTTCCCATACATTTGCACATAACGATCCAGCCTCTGCATTGCGAATCTTATGCCAGCTTGTTGCATACACACTCCGCCTTTCTAAGGTTTGTTTCAGGATGCCGAATTCTAATCGAATCTGAGCAGGGGAGACATATTTGGGAAGATTAAAAATAGCCCTGTATGAGTTAGCCATGAGTGTGTCCAGCAATGCCGCGTCCTTACCATGGTGTGATTCGCTCCCATAGGTAAGAGACGGTTGTAGTTTGGCACGCAAAATTTCAAGGAGAGGTTTGAGTGTAAGGTCAGGTAGTTTGGCCTTTAGTGATTTTAGTGCCAAATAGGTCATTATGGCCTTCCCTCGCAAGGAGTTGAGCTGCGCCCTAGAGGTATTATTTGAGTCCAGGATTACTCCCAGGTACTTATATGTGGTAACTCAGTCGAGCTTTTCGCCATTCAAGTGCCAGCGGGGATTCTTTTTTTTCCTATAATTCACGGCCATAACCTTTGACTTATTGAAGTTTATTTGTAGTACATTCTTTGCTGAAAAAGCATGAGTTGTGTTCAGGAGGTGTTGGAGGTCCGTTGGGGTCCGACTTATCAGCAACAGGTCGTCCGCATATAACAGGTTGGAAAGGGTAATTTTTCCTCATTTCGGTGCATGATTGGGACATTTGTCGAGTTGCCCAGGTAGATCGGCTAGGAAGAGGTTGAATAGGATGGGCGCGAGTAGACACCCCTGTGTTAATTCTTTTGTTGTCCTGATGGGTTTTGAGAGGTGTGTTCCAGCCCCAAGTTTGATTTTAATACAGGTGTTTGAGTGTAGCAGCATTAGGATGTCTAATAGGCTTTTAGGTATTCCCCAATTGTCCAGTTTCAGCCAAAGTTTGTTACGGTCCACGTGATCAAATACAGCAGTATAGTCGATGAACCAGAAGAATAAATGTGACTTAGTTTCTTTTGCTGCTTCCATCAGCAATGATAAGGCCATGAGATTGGTTGTGGTCCCTTGGCCTTTACAGAAACCCGTTTGGTTGATTGGAATGATGGAGTTTTCAGTTGCCCATGATGTTAACTACTCCAAGATAAGGCCAGCAAAGTATTTTCCCTCCACGTCTAATAGGGCAATAAGCTGATAACTGTTTGGATGGCTTTTGCTACCTTGTTTATAAATCGGGCTGGTGACTGACCCGTGCCATGACTCGGGAAGGTTCTGGGTGAGCCTTATGCTATTAAACACTGGTGCTAGAGATGCGCTCCAAAATTCAATGTCTGATTTGTAGAGCATAGGTGGTATGCCGTTCGGCCCCGGAGCTCCGGTTGGTCTCCCCCTTGTTATTTGCCATTGGATGTCAGATGGGAAAATTATCTTTAACCCTGACTCAAGAACCTTTGTGGAGCTTTTTTCCGTTTTTGATTTGTCAGGTTTTGATATGTTCGTGGCCTCGTACTCCCCTGTTTCGAGGGAATTTGTGCCGGTATAGTGGTTGGAGTTTCCTTCTATTTTGTGCCTTGTGGCTTTTAAGCGGAGTATATTTGTAACAGCCTCGTCTATGGTCCCATCGTTGTTGAAATGCATCAATAGGTATTTTGACCATACCTCCTCTGTTATGTGAGAATTTTGACCTGGGAGGTCAGGATTCTGTAATCTTTTAACCATTTGCTAGATTCTGGAGCTGTTTTCTGCTTCCCTTCGTAAACTAGCTTCACCCATAGATCTTCATTACTTCGCTTATGATTTCCCATTTTGTCCGTTTCAGCTGTTTTTTAGCTTCTCGTAGGGCAGCTTGCAAGCTATAATTTGTTGGGTCCTTTCGCAACCATCTCAATGTTTGATTTATTAATCGTTTTGTGTTTTCATTTCTGGGCATGAGTGTTTCCCATGAAAGGGCGTCTGCCATTGACGTAAATTGCTGGGTGCGTTTTTTACCATTTTCTCCCTGATGGCTTTGATGAAGATATCACAGAAAAGAATTTTTGCCGCAGAGCTAATGGAGTCAATGTTTCCGGCGTTACAACAAAGCTGCTGTAAATTTGAGCTGGTATCTGTATCGAAGCCTATAAAGGGTTCAGTTTCCAGGTAAGAAGTAGATCTTATTTCGGCCTCTTGAGGCAGGTGGTCACTGAGGTCGCTCGTCCCTATTCTGAAGGAATTTACCCAGCAAAACATGTTTAAAGATGTGAACATGTAGTCGAGATAGGAAGATTGTTTGTTGGAGTGGAAGGTGGCAACTGGTGGATCATCGTCAACATAGCGACCGTTCAGGCCCCTTAAGTTAAGTTGTTCTAGATGTCGAAGTAAGTTTTTTTAAATGCTTCGTTGGATTCTTATTTTTTATTTGGCCTTTTGTCGACACGCCCCATGCTGCATTCATATCTTGGGTGAGGTCGCTGAGTTGCTCTTTATTGATGAGAAGCATATTAAAGTCGCCTGCCAAGATGAATGAATCAGACACCCTTTCTTCCATTATTTTTTTCACCAGTTTGGCCAGGTCTTCCGCACCTTTTTGTTTATGTTTGGGGTGAATGTATATGTTAATTATAATTACTTCCTGGAGCCGCTTCTTTAACCGCTTCACTGGAATAAACTCCCTCAGTTTATTCATGCATGTTCTAGCTTTTTCAGTTTTAAAAAACATCTTAAAACATGACATTTCTAACAAGCAGCTCTCACGATGCGCTCTCATTTCCTGCCTGCTAATGTACCAAGATGTCCCTTCGGGGATGAGCTTGCGCTATATCAAAACTGAATTAACATAACATATGAGAGCACCTTGAAATACAGGAGTTCAGAATGCGCACTGTACAAAAACTTCTCTTGTCCTTGGTCTAATACACTATAATGTTTATTCATATATAATTCAAATAAATCATATATAGGTGGTGCACATGATAACTGACTTGCCTCATAGTTCACTAACCCCATTGTCGTCAGGTTGGAGGGCAAGTATGTTTATAATTTCAAGTTAAAATTTTTTTAAATAAATGTCTCTCTGTTTAGTGAAATTATCTAATGTAAAATGAAACACTTCAGTATGTTAAAAAGCACATTTTGAAGAGACTTTATTATATTTTTATTGTTGTTACATGATTCTCATGCCAAATATTTTCATGGCTCAACTCATGCATGGGCTCTTAGTGCAAGAGCTGACCCTTGGCTCGGATCTCCCTGTTAGTTTGTTGGCTCGCACACATCTATTGTTTCCTGTCTACCCTTCTTTCTCCCTGAAGTAGCTCCTGCCCTTACCTTTAATGTGCACCTACCTCTTTACTCACCAGGTTCTGGTTTTCACTATCTGTGCCATCACTAGGGGTGTGTGAAATTTGCTGTCATTTACCTATGTGAAATTTCAGTACAATTATGTGAAATTACACAAAATTACTTGAAGTGCAAATATGTCATCTGATGCTATATTTGAGCTCAAAATGTGTCCTCACATCAATTTTTGATGTGAAGTGCATTTTGTGCAAAAAATAGTGCAAAAAAACTATAGCACCGTGAAGAGCAGCTACCTACGTCTTGTTTTTCGTGTGCGTTTATGGTAAACTTTCCCCACAAATGGCGCGTAAATATGCAAAGTGGCATAACGGAGTAATTTGGGGAATTGTACATAAAAAGTGTAATGCGAAATTCCCAAAATTATGTAAATTATGTAAGTGTAATATACCCTTTGCCCATGCTTAACTATCAAGTCTCTTCTTAGGAGCTAAGATTTCCATGTCTTTACAATTCCTCCTTCTTTGTCTTTCCACTCTGAATGGATCTTAATTTTCATATTCTATTTTCCACCCCGACTTCCCCTTCTCCTTCTTCCCCACATACCTTTCTCTGTAACCCATTTCACTCCATCTATACTTTTGTTTAAATGTGAAAAATGCCAAGGAAATCTATTGCAATTAGGACGACCCCCACTGCCAATGCCGCCAGCCCACGCAGGTATTTTGGTGATCAGCGCTCTCGGCCCCTGGAAGAGAAAAGGAGCAGGTGGGAGAGGCTCGGCGCAGTCTCTAGGGGGATTTAATAAAGCCAATATAGAAACACAACCGCTACAGCTACGATATAGTTATTCGAAAATCATCAAAAATGTATGCATTTCAAAACAAACATTCAAATATCTCCAATAAACCATTACCAAGACGTTTTCCTGTCACTGAGCCTTACCACAAACACAGCTGCTGCTTGCGCACGAGAAAAGCTTTGTTTATTTACCAGGTAGCGTTGAAAATAACAATTAAGTGACCTGGTGAATATAAAGTTTGACAGGCCACTTGAAATTTTTACTTTCACTCCTTCTTGAGAGCATATAAAGGTCCCAGCGCGATTTGGGAGAGCCTATTTTTCATTGACTCCCTCGACCCATCGCAGTCCGGATTCCGTGCCAACCACAGCACCGAGACCGCCCTCATCGCCGCCACCGACAACATCCGAGCCCTGATGGACAACGGAGAAACAGCGGCCCTCATCCTCCTAGACCTCTCCGCGGCTTTCGACACGGTCTGCCACCGCACCCTAGTGCAGCGCCTCAGCAACGTCGGAATCCAGGAGAAGGCACTGGAATGGATCGTCTCCTTCCTCGACGGAAGAACACAAAGAGTCCGCCTACCACCGTACAAGTCGGAGGCCACCGAAGTCATCTGCGGCGTCCCTCAAGGATCCTCGCTGAGCCCTACCCTCTTCAACGTCTACATGAGCCCCCTCACGGCCATCGCACGCCAACACAACCTCAACATAATCTCCTACGCCGACGACACCCAGCTGATCCTCTCCCTGACCAACGACCCCGCCGCCGCCAGAGCCAACCTGCACGAAGGGATGAAAGAGGTAGCCGACTGGATGACGACGAGCCGCCTGAAACTGAACTCAGATAAGACGGAGGTCCTCATCCTGGGCTCCTCGCCCTCCGCCTGGGACGACTCCTGGTGGCCCCCCACCCTGGGCACCGCACCCAAACCAACGGACCACGCACGCAACCTGGGTTTCATCCTGGACTCCTCCCTCTCCATGACCAGGCAAGTCAACGCCGTCTCCTCGTCGTGCTTCAACATCCTGCGCATGCTGCAGAAGATCTTCTGGTGGATCCCCACAGAGACCAGGAAGACCGTCACCCAGGCCCTCGTCACCAGCCGACTGGACTACGGCAACGCACTCTACGCCGGAACCACCGCCAAGATCCAGAAGAGGCTCCAGCGCATTCAGAACGCCTCGGCTAGACTCATCCTCGACATCCCACGACACAGCCACATCTCCGGACACCTAAGAGACCTACACTGGCTCCCGGTCAACAAGAGAATCACCTTCCGCCTCCTTACCCACGCACACAAAGCTCTCCACGATCAAGGCCCGAGCTACCTCAACAACCGCATCAACTTCTACGCTCCCAAACGCCACCTCCGATCTGCCAGCCACGCCCTCGCCGCCGTCCCACGCATCCGCAGAGCCACCACAGGAGGAAGGTCCTTCTCCTACCTGGCCGCCAAGACCTGGAACTCCCTCCCGGCCGACCTGCGCCTGACCCAAGACCACCTCTCCTTCAGGAAGAAGCTCAAGACCTGGCTGTTCGAGCATTAGCGGCACCCCCCCTCCCAAGCGCCTCGAGACCCTACGGGTAGGTAGTGCGCTCTATAAATGTCTTTGATTGATTGATTGATTGACTCGGCCCCATCATTGCTGTTGTCAGATTCACCAGACAATCAGACACCATGCTGCTGCCCTGTCTGCCCGCTTTGTAAAGTAAAGGTGTGCTCTGAGCAGCCGGACCCTTCCCCCAGCCGGTTTTCAGCAAGTTCAGGGACTTTCAGAGCCTTGGCCTCTGGTCATGCTAATCAGTCTTTTGTTATGCGCGATCGTGCATTTGCACCTCGCTGGCTGGGCTGGGCTGGCTGGTCTAACCTAAGCGCTGCTTGGGGTTCTCACTGTCAATAGGAACAGTTGCATTGGTCGGGACTTGTTTCCTGCAAACTATTCTCATTCCTACATGGTTTTTCTTGGCTCTTTATGTTAAGTAGAAGAAAATAAAAACAGTGGCGCGATACTCCGGCAAGAAGCTAAAGAGTCTGCATTACATTCAAATCAGTTTTCATCCTGGCGCACCCAATTCATAAAATATTGTGAGTGAACAACTCTTCATGTTGCATGAAACAGGAACACTAAAATTCATGACCTAATGTACATAATATGGAGCAGCTAAGGAGCACGTTTAGTTATTGTCCGCATAAAATTCTTTCTCGTTTTTGTGCCCTCATCGCAATGAATACATATGCACACAGGTTAACAATGGCTCACATCTATATTGTGCACCCACTTTTTTGATTCATATGCACACAAAAACCTGCAGCATTGCATTGTACAAACAGTATGCATGCTGATGCTAAAAGGACAGTAGTTTCATGATGCTAAACGTGCATTAGAGTTTCACCGTGAAGCAAGTGCAAGCAGGCAAGTACACTGTGTGAATTTTGTACTGGAAGTACACGCTCCCTTACAAATGTCTTCATACCAACAAAAGCGTAGTGGGAAAATCGTGTAGTATGTGCAATTGTGAAGAAAATTATACATGTATTGCAATATCACACAATTTCCTTTTGCCCATTGCTTACACCTGTTTTCATTACGTTACTTGTCAAGACTTTGGCTGATCTTGCGTTGCATGGAATCTGAGAGGTGTTTTCACTGTTATCACCTCGTCTCTCTTTGCACAGGGATATTGCCCTGCTATACAAAGCATTGCATTTCTCACCGTGCTTGCATCAACTTTCACATACAAATCCCTTTTTAAAGAGGAACTTTTATCACTGCTACAGTTTGATTCACATTTGTGCTCTCCCATTAAAGTTTAGTAAATCTAGGTCTACTTTGCTTTCAATCTGTTCCCAATACTGAATAGCTAAACAAGAAGGCGTTAGACACACTAAGGGTATCATTAGGATGGCAGGCGGACTTCTTCCACCCGTCATCCTCACGGTAAAAGGGACCGGCCGCCATAATGGCGGGGGTCCCGTGGGGGCAATTAGGATGCGCCCGCCACAGTGGCGGGCGCATCCTGCTTTCCTGGCAATGTGGCGGGCCGTGCACTCAGCACCGCCTGCCACAATGCCAGGAAGGCATGTTGTGCACTTCCATGCACAACATGGCAGGCACCATGCGGTGCCTACCATGTTGTACATGGAACTGCTGGGAGGTACCATAGGTACCCCCCCCATGTGCACGCCCCACCCCCCAGAGTACCTGGGGCCCGCAATGGGCCCCTGTTCAATTCCTGCATGCCTTTCCGTGGCAGCAATGCCGCCACGGAAAGGCATCTTTCCGCACCCATGTTAATATGGCTGGCAGTGTAACAGACACCGCCAACATATTAAACCATTTTCTGCCCGGTCAACTCGTTGACCGGGCCGAAAAGCGGTGGACGGTCTTTCCGTCCGCCACGGTCCCCCCCGCAATAGTAATATCCGCCCGTGATCCTAATGAGCCCCTAAATGTTGGGGGAATATTTATCAAAAAATCACGTAGCACAGCAGGCCACCTTGCTGCTCTGTGTGATAGGGATAGGGCAGGAATGCGCTGCATTCCACATTATATGGCACATTCCTGTCTTTCTCTTGCTCAAGCGCACATTGTACTGCCTATCGCAAACGCAGTCACCCTTGCATCATGGTGCAAGGGCGCCTGCTTTGAAAGCAGAATTTCTTTTGTGCAGGACGCAATCCTAAGACGCAATGTGTTGGAGGAATGGCATGAGGATAGGAAGACGGAGGAAGTAGGAGCAGCTGTGTGAGGTAACATTAGAAGTATGGGTAGGAGAAAGGGGTAGGAGGGGGTGGACATAGCTAGATGGCTTAGGTAAGTTAAGAAGGGAAATTAAGACAGGCATTGATTAGTTAGAAGGTGGATACCAGACAGGAAAAGGTACACAGGAGGCACAGCTAATAAGAAGTTACATGTAAAAAAAAATGAATGCTTTAACTTGCAAATGTACATTTATTGTGCATCTGTTAATGGCAATACCTATGACTATACAGGGCTACTTTTCATTGCAATCTACAATGCTACTTAGAAATGCCAGTGTGCCTAATTCTGACGAACCAAGCACTTTAACTTTTTCAACCATTCCCATTCTGAAATACAAGTGCTTAACATAATTGTTTTTTCGACTTGTACATCAGCAAAAAAAGTGATGAAGTGGACAGTAGAATTTCCTTCTGTCTCATAGAGTATTGTGAATCCTAGTTAGTTTGCGAGTCCACACAAGACTGGTCAGGTAGCATGGTTGAAGTTTGTGGAAGGTGCTGCACCTGCATCTATTTCAGCGCTTAGAAGTTGCTAAGTATGTAACAAAGCACTATATATATGATCTATCATTTGTCAACATACTCCGATTTCCAGTCATTGAGATCAGTGTCCACAATCAGACACATTCTGACTGGCGATGTTTTTACGTTTATTGGTCTGGTCCGAGGCCGAGGACTGCATTTGCTCGCTTTGCCTAGAGAGTTGGCCATACAGCATGAAAAGGGGAATGTATGAAGTGAGTTTCAGGGATAGAAAACTGGCATGGGACAAACGTAAGGGCCTTTAAACTTTCCCCACTTATCAGCTTCCCATGTTTCTTGAGTGAAGTACAGGAAGAATGTATGTGCACACTGGGATATATGTACGGGACATCATTAGACTGAGATAAAAGGATCATCGCTTTGTGAAGTATACATTAAGAGGGTCAAAATTGATGATCACTCTATTTGCAAATCCCCCTGATAACCACACCTCTCACAAATAGCTCACACATAATATTTATCCAACATACCATGACATAATGAAGGTAAAAAAGCCAGCCTTTCAGCAGTCTCCCCAGAAGGAAACAAGTAAGAATGAAATGCCATCATCACTCGCACAACTGCATATGCTAGTCCTGGGTGAAATTTTACTTACGTCAGGGTAATCAGAGTAGTTTCAGTAATTTTGCATTACTATTGTGATGTGAAATTACCAAACATAATGTGATTAAACCCACTTAATCCACTTGCATAATTTAGAGTAATTTCGGCATAAAAAGGCCTAACGCGAGCTGCTGCTGGCTGTTGCTGTTCCTTTTCTGTTGCAATTGGCGCTATTTTCATAGCTCAAAATGCATCCTGTGGTCCATTTTGGACACACAAGTGCATTTTGCACTAGGAAAATAGCACAAAATGAATGGTTACACTTCTCACGTCATTCTGCGCGATGTTGGATAATTTAGCTGGAATTTGGCGTAATTACGCCACAGCAAATTACGCAAGTTACGCCTAACCCTATTATAAACTCATTGCATGATAGCATATAAAACAAGCATTGGCATAGCCAATAGGTGTTGCCTTTGGGACCTTTTAAGTGTTTTGGATGCTTCATTCCCTGCCTAGTTGCTTTCAAGGTCTTAGCACAGCACATACTGCTTCTCGTTCCAAAGGTGTGCTGTTACCAGCAGGGCCCATCTCCCACTATGGGAGTGGAATCAACTTCAGAAGGTTCAGGTGCACCGGCCTATTCACTTGTTAATGGGAAATTTGTTATGTGCAAGGGTCATTGCCCTGAAGCCCTGCCTGAGTTTCTTTTCCAGGCAGATTATAGTAACATTCCCAATTGAAGGAAAGAGGAAGGAATATAAACACACAGGCAGTTCATCTTCTCAGTAGGTCTAGTACTGATGTAGAACAGGCTGCATGACAGATCTCGAGAACTGAGCAGTAGTCTATATCATCCTCACCCATGACTTTGGTTGCATTAATAGACTTAACCCACACAAAAGTTCTCATGGTGAAGCAACAGAATCCACTTCTCACATAATTATGTAAATGCCTCATTCCCATCAGTGCTGCGCTTGTGTCACTCCACTTTGAAGCACTTTACATGAGCACCAATTAAGTCATGTACAATTTCTTTAGGCACAGGGAGATAAAGTGATTTGACCAGAAACACAGGGTGTCAAGCCAACATCATGAATTGAGTTCCAAGTTTGCAGCTCGAGCATAATGCCACAACCTCTCCACACATCCAGCTTGAAGACCTTCTCACTCATAAGGCAGGTGGTTGTGCACAGCCTATGCTACTGCAGTATGTTGTAGTTAAACGAGTATGATCTTGGAAGGCAAACTATATTTAAATACACAGGAAGGGCAAATTGAAGTGGACACCAACATGAGCTGGCCCATTTCACAGCAGAACTTTTCACCTTAGCTGAAGCACTAAGTTCAAAAGTGTGGGTGCCAATGCAGTAGCAAGGGCACTGTGAGCCTTAATGCAGGATAGGGATTTGGTCTCCCTTTCACCTCCCCTGTTTTGGCTTTTAAGACATTGCCGCTAATTAAGGTAAACCAGGACCCCTGTGTCGCTGCACCTACTTCACTAAGGTTGAAACATATCAGAGTCTGCATTTTATAATTGAATAAGGCCAAGGAGGCTCTGACAACTTCTTTATATACTGTGATCAGTAGTGGCAGCGTCAGTGATTATTTTTTTCCCCACCCCCTCCGTTGATTGTGTTGATCCCTCAAACGCCCCCACCCCTCTGCCAGCAATAAAAATAAGTGTCATGATGTGGTCTGTTTTGGCTGCATCATAGTGCTTTTTAAAATGTTTCATCTCATATGCATCCATGCAGCACAGCAAGAACACTGCTGTACAGCAGGGCAAAAAAACACTGTCAAAGCCAGTAGCTGACCTGTTGGCTTTGCCAATGCTTGTTATATGACTGTTCTTCACCCATCTTTGAGAATGAATCTGCTTTAATTTGTAAATAATTGGGAACAGCTTGGAAATTAAGCAATTTAAAGGATTGAAATGTAATTTCATTGTATGGCTATATTTGAATATATTTTCTAAGAATGTCACTAATGTCCTAAGAACATGCTTTTTCTGTTAAAATTAAACTTCCCCATGCTGTGGGCATGACATTACTGCAGTTCGGAGTCTGAGAGATTGTAGCTGTAGGCACAATGCAACTCTAGGCACTCACTCATCTAGCCATCATCTTAAGAACGTATTCCAAAGTGCATAATATTATGTAATAAAATTTGCAAAAAACAATCAGATCATTTTATATTGTATCATATTTTAATGCAACATCATTCTTTAATTGCAGATAAGGATCAGACTGCAATAGCGATGCAATCTTAAAATGTACCCAAATTGCTTTTAGCAATGTTTATAAAACCACTAACAATTTTTAAACTCAAATAGTCTAAATAAAAAAATTTCAGATAAATAAAGTTTTACTTTATTAAATGGGGAAAATGTTAGTTTGCATGAAAAATATTGTTTAAGACAGGGTTTTGCAGTTTTTTCTTTGAAATATCTGTGCTGCTAACTCGTGTTCCTGGTGAACAAAGTGTGTATAAATGCAAAGTGTGTTTAAGACTCCAGTACCACCTCCTGTCTACCGGGGCAGAGCGATCAAAAATATAAACACACTTGATGTAACACAGGTCCCCACAAGGCAAATTTTTAAAAGTTGTAAAAATTGACACACATGTTCAAGTCCCCACAACGTGAGTGTGTTATCACACCCAAGTCCCCACAAGGATAGTCACACACACACACACACACACACACACACACACACACACACACACACACACACACACACACACACACACACACACACACACACACACACACACACACACACACACACACACACACACACACACACACACACACACACACACACACACACACACACACACACACACACACACACACACACACACACACACACACACACACACACACACACACACACACACCCCCCCCCCCCCCCCCCCCTCTCTCCTATCCTTGTGGGGACTCCCCTTTCCCAATGGTTTCAAAATATGGAAATAACAGAAATATGTTAAGAAAAAAATCATAATGAAGGATCCTGCTTCAAATTTGCAAATATATTGTTTTTTAATCGCGCGCACAGAACCATCATTGTGGGGACTTGAACATGTGTTACCATCATTGTGGGGACTTACTCAATAATTGTCATTTGTGATTGAATGCCTTCATAAACACGTGGCTAAATGTTATTTTTCAATGCTGTACTTACATTACATGATCGTTTGTTCATATATAAATAGCTCATTGTGTCCTAGGAGCACAAGAACTGTGATGATCATGAATTTCTCAGCAGCAGCCTATTGCATATGAAGTCCCTGGAAATGATAATTTAGAGGCCACACATCCTGCAATGTGGTCTGTTAGGAAAGGCAAGTTGAGATTCCCTAGGCCCTTTTCATCAACCTTACCATGTAAGCCCCAAAATATATGGTATGTTATTATAGTAATGTTCTACAGCTGACCGAAGAGTATGCGATGATAATCATTTTTAAGCCACTGCAGAGATAGAGCGTGATTATATTAAAATTGTGTTTCAATGTAGTCACTCCCAAATTCCTATGGGGATGGTGCGTGATTATATTTATGTTCAAGTCCCACATAGATAATGTGTGGGTATACTAATACTTAAGTCTCCAACGACATTGTGTTTGATGCTAGTTATGTTTTAGTCACATGAGATAGTTTTTCATTATAGCGATGCCCAGACTCTCGCTCAGATAGGATGTGATTTTAGACATGTTTAAATCCTACAAAACAGTGTCTGATTATAATCTAGTTTGGTTATAGTCCGATTCAGGCCCCCTACAAATAATGTACAATGACAGTCATGCTGCAGTTCATGCTAATATAGTGTGTTATTCAAGAAGTGCCCAGGTCCCCATAGAGATAGTGTGTGATTATTGGCATGTTCAAGTCCCCGCAAAGATAGTGTGTGATCATTGGCATGTTCAAGTCCCCGCAAAGATAGTGTGTGATTATTATCTTGTTCTAGTCCCCGCAGAGATAGTGTGTGATTATTGTCATTTTCAAGTCCCCGCAAAGATAGTGTGTGATTATTGGCATGTTCTAGTCCCCGCAGAGATAGTGTGTGATAGTGAAGTAGTGTGGCTCACTGGTTAGAGGCGGCAGACCCGAGAGCAGAGGACGGCCCGGGACCAGGGTTCGATTCCCGGCGCGGCAGGTTTCTGGACCAGGGTCAGCGGACTCGATAATTCTCTCGCCTCGGTGCCCACTCTGATCAGCGATCACACTCGGCAACTCTGGGCATTAGCTTGCCTCATCTTCACTAACGGCCCCACCAGACTGCCGGGGATGCCTGGTCTCACCCTGGAGATACCCATTAAGGGACCATCTCTCAGGGAAGCCAGGAAGGGTTTCGCAGCGGTCGAAGCGCCTTGGGACCCTACGGGTAAGTAGTGCGCTATATAAATGCCTATACATACATACATACATACATACATTATTATCTTGTTCAAGTCCCCGCAAAGATAGTGTGTGATTATTGGCATGTTCAAGTCCCCGCAAAGATAGTGTGTGATTATTGGCATGTTCAAGTCCCCGCAAAGATAGTGTGTGATGATTGGCATGTTCAAGTCCCCGCAAAGATAGTGTGTGATTATTGTCTTGTTCAAGTCCCCGCAGAAATAGCATGTGAATAATGTCAGGTTCAGGTTCTTGCTGAGTGAGTGTCATAATTATATTCAAGTACCCACATAAAAAGTGTTATAATAGTCATATGCAAGTCTCTGTAGAGATAGGGTACGATGGTAGTCATACTGATGTTTATGTGGAAATAGTGTGTCAGTACATTAATGCTCAGGTCCCCACAAATAAAGCGTTTAATTATAGTCACTCTTAAGTCCATATTGAGATAGTGTGTGGTTATATTCATGTTCAAGGTCCCTCAAATATATTTTGTGATTATAGTTATGTTCACATGCCATATAGATAGTGATTGTTCATAGTTCTGTTCAAGTCCCCACATAGTGTTATGATCGTGATGTTCAAGTTCCCAGAGAGTTGGTTTATTATAATACTCATGTCCCTGTAGTGATAGTATGTTATTATAGTTATAACAAGTTGCCTGCACGGATAGTGGGGTATTATAGTCTTGCTCAAGTCCTGCAGGGATTGTTGTGTTGTACGATCATAGTGAAGCCTAGGCCCGCATAAAGATTGTGTGTGATGATTGGGATGCCCACCCCCCCACAACAATAGTGACTGAAGACCTGCAGCGCACGTGTGAGACAACAGTCCAGCACAAGTCTCTCTATGGAATTTTTTTTTTGACAGACACAATCATATCCCTGCCGGGATAGTGTGTGAAGACAATAATGTTCAAGTTCCCACAAAGCTATAGTGTGATTAAATTGATGGCCAGGTCCCAACAGTGTGTGATTATAGACATGGCAAGGTCACTAGTGAGATAGTATGTGATGATAGCCATGTTTGATTCCTCAAGAAGATAGTCTGTAATGGATTATATTGATGCCCAGATGCCCATAGATAGTTTTTGAATGTAGGGATGCCCGGTTCCCCACAGGGACAGTGTGTGAGTATGGGGATGGATGTCTACTTCCTCACTAAGATAGTGTTGGAGAAGGTTGTTACCAGATTTCCCACGGAGAAAGTGTGTCAATATAGGCAGGCGCAGTGCCCTGCAAGGATAGCATGTGATTGGTAATATTGATGCCCAGGGCCAAACAAAGATAGTGTTTGATTATTGTGATCGCCAGGTCCCCACAGAGATGTGTGATTTATAGGTGTGCCCAGGTACCTACAGAGATAGTGTGTGATTATAGGGATTCACAGGTTCCCACAGAGATAGTGTGTGAATATATTCATGGTCAGGTTTTCACAGAGATAGTATGTGATTATAGGGAAGCCAGGTCCCCACAGAGATAGTGTGTGATTATAGTAATGTTCAAGTCCCTACAGATATTGTGGGTGATAATAGCGATACCCAGGTCCCCTCAGAGATAGTGTGTGAATATAGGGACACCCAGGTCCCCACAGAGATAGTGTGTGATTATAGGGACACCCAGGTCCCCACAGAGATAGTGTGTAATTATAGGGATGATCAGGTCTCCACAGAGACAATGTGTGATTATAGAGATGGCCAGGTTTCCAGAGAGATAGTATGTGATTGTGTCCCCACACAGATAGTATGTGATTATAGGGATGCCAGGTCGCCACAGAGATAGTGTGTGATTATATTGATGGTCAGGTTTCTACACAGATAGTTTTTGATCATAGGAAAGCCAGGTCCCCACAGAGATAGAGTATGAATGTAGTAATGTTCAAGTCCCCACAGATATTGTGTGTGATAATAGGGATACCCAGGTCTCCACAGAGATAGTGTGTGATTATATGTCCCAACACAGATAGTGTGTGATTATAGGGATGCCCAGGTCCCAACACAGATAGTGTGTGATTATAGGGATGCCCAGGTCCCAACACGGATAGTGTGTGATTATAGGGAAGCCAGGTCCCCACAGAGATAGTGTGTGATTATAGTAATGTGTAAGTCCTCACAGATATTGTGTGTGATAATAGGGATGCCCAGGTCCCCACAGAGACAGTCTATGCTTATAGGGCTGCTCAGGTCCCCAGCGAGACGGTGTGTGATTATAGGGGTGCCAAGATCCCCACCTGCTAGAGTGTGACCGTAGTGAATTTCAAGTCTCCACAATAATGTGTGCAATGATGCCATGTTAAAGATACCGAACAGATTATATTAGTCTAGTGGACTAGTACACTAATGTATTCACTTGAAGGATCAGTGTTTGACCTCCCACTCAAAGTTTGACTCCTGGTGTTTCCACTCAGCTCAACTTATAATTACTTGAGATAACTATAACTGGTGAATGCAGTGTATTTTTTAGTTTAAAATGGCATGTTTTAACTGTAAATATTTAAGCAATTCTTGTTGGTAAATCATGCTTTGACGGACAGACAGGATAAGAGAGATAGGGAATTGTTAGGTAGGTTAGAAAGAGTTGAGATGGTTGAGATGGTACGGGATGTTAGGGTAGGTGACTGGGAATGTTGGGAAGTGAGCTGTTCGATGGAGAGGAACTTGATGGGAGTAGGTGGAAAAAATTGTATGATTATATGAAAGGGAGTGGAAAGTAATATTTGAAGGATGGGAAGGTGGGTTACTGCAGCACCCTCAAAATAAGTAAGCCGGGGGTCAAAAGATGAATAAGGCATAGAGATGCCTTTAAATGCTGTTTTTGTCTTGTCTCATTTATTCTGTATTAAAAGACTGAGGGGCATTGAGCAGTTTGCAGGAGGATACCAGTGTGGAGGAGGTACTCAGGATGTACAATAGACTGAAGTGATAAGATAGAGGGTGGATACAGAGGCTAGAGTGGTAAGACTGGTATTCAGGAGCATAAGATCTTCTTGGAAAACGGACGCGTAGTGTGCACATTTTGATGAGATTGCAGAGCTTCTCTATGACAATAGAGATTTTTAGTTTCAGTGGCTGTTCTATTACATGTTACTCTGGTAGTCAGTTTTCCTTATAGGGGTCATGGGAAGGTGGGAGGTGTCAATCTAACAATTAACAGGCATTTACAAAACTTTGGGGCCTTCTGAGGTACTAAATGAGCAACCCAATGGAAAGCAACAATTCCAGGGGTATTTGAGGTTCTCCTAAAAGTGGCATAGGCATAATCTACAGGCATTGAAGGGTTAAGTGGGCCAAAAGTAATTAACATCAATTGGGGTCACCTATCAGTAGAGTAGGCACAGATCTGGCTTTTTTCTTTTAGGAACCCTTGTTCAGTTGCCACCTACAATTTGGCCCCACCCACCAACCCCTTACATGAATCACAGATCCCCACATTGCATTCTCAGCTGGTTGTGTCTCAGCACAAGATTCCTTACTGCTCGTCACACTTCCCTGTTGGTCCGCAGTCAGTCTTTTGGGCAACATGAATGGATTTGCATCAGTTCCTACCAGCTGCTCTGCTTGACTAACACTGATGCTACATTAACTGATTGCATTTGGATGCAATCATAGCACATATGCAGCTTAGTGCTAGGCATGGGTGAAATGTAAATTATGCAACACATTTCTTATAACTTCAGGTATTTCATGTTACTCTTGTTAATGCAAAATTCCAGTAAATACTCCTTTATGCCTATAATGTCGCAATATTCGCTGCTAATCACAAATTGCGCAGTTTGAGTAAAATATTTGCAGTTAACATACAGGAACAGAATGTGAGCGACTGACATGAGGGACTTTGATAGGCATGCACCAGCCATTTGTGTGGGAAAAGAATCCATAAAATGTGCCCTAGTTATAGATAGGAATCCTTCACAAAATTCAAAAACATATTTTCATGAATGAGCATTTTTACATAAAGTATTAAATATTATTTTCTGAATTGGACCTGCAGTCCCTTTTTCCAGAGTAGAGAAAATCAGTTAAAGTTGTGCAGCTACATTTTCCATTGGAAAAGAGAGTATCAATATGGACACATGGCAAATATGTTACATGACACAAATATTGATTCAAAAAAATTATCTGACAAGAATGTGTCAAAAATATCATCACTACAAAAATATTGTGAAACAGAATATCGAAAGAAGAAGAACAGGTTATTATTATGCAATATTGTTAATAAGGATATTATTGTAATTATTATACTTTACTTTAATATAGTTGTAATCATTATTTTTTAAGCAATTATGTATATGTACATAAATAGATACATTTTATGTGTAAGTCTTATTGGAATACATTTTACTATATTTAAAATATATGTTTGTTATTTCAAATTGTACTTTATAGTTATTTCAAGATAATTAGTAGTTTATATTTTAGTATTATAAAGAAATAGGGCTGGACGTTAATCAAATTATACATTGTATTTAATGTTAGTTCATCTTTATGTAAATTAAATGTGTGCTTTTATTTTGTGTTTTTGTATTAAAAACTATTTTCTTCAAATGTATGTAGTAAATATATTTTTTGTTTTAATATATTTTTATTACTTTATGTTGTTAGGTATTTAAAGATTCTATTAAAAGGTGATTCTATTTTGGAATGGTCTTTCTTTCTTAATTATAACAATTTCCTACTATTGCTTAGTCTATAGTGGGAACAGTAAATCAAACCCCTCTGAAGTCCAATACTTTCCCTAGTATTGTTTAAATTGGAGTGGGAACTATAAATCTAACCCTTCCAAAGTCAAGTTCTATCCTTGCTGTTGTTTAGGTTGGAGTGGGACTAACAAATCTAACACCTCCAAAACTCCAACCTTTCCCTGATTTTGTTTACATTGGAGTGGTAATAGTAAGTGTAACTCCTCGCAAGTGTGACTCTTTTCCAACTTTTATTAATATATTCTTTTTTTTTAAATGAATATTTGTTGGTATATTGTTCAAATGATTTATATTGTTGTATTTTAATTCTAAAATATATCAAATCTTTTTTTATTTAAAATTAATATTTTCATTTAATCAAATGTGTTTTTGTTAATATATGTTTTTAATTACTGTTAATGGTAAATTTTTTACTTTGTATATATATATATATATATACATATATATATATATATATATCCTTTCAAGAAGCTCCTGCTGGCAAACCGGACGCTTAAAGAAGTGGCTCGTATCCGGCGGAGCAGCCGGAGTCAATATCACAGCAAAAACGGCGTACCAACGCGCACTTAGAGGAACAAACACGGGAGTCAGGTCAAGGTTCCAGAGAAAAGGGTTTATTAATTCATAAACCTCGTGACGCGTTTCGCGCTTAGAAAGCGCTTGTTCACACAAAGTCTGCACCATTACAATCACGCTATATGGGCATTCTCACTTCCGTGTCATGGACACCAACAAAGGACTTGTTTATGGTCGCCATCTTTGAGTGGTGTAACAATCATTATTGTCAAAACGTAAAACAAATAACAGAATCGTGTACGATATAGTATACAAACACATAAGGCGGCATCATATTATGATTGCTAGTGCATTGTGCATGACACATATTGCCGAAAAAGTGGCATCCTGCTAATTCGCTTGTTAGTGCGTTTGTCAGCATAGTATATAATACATGTAAAACCACTGGCGAAGGAAATACTGTTCTCAGATAAGTATGGTAATCATGGAAACAGGTCAAGATCATTAATGTAATCAAAATCGGTTGCGGTACAAATAAAAATTGTCCTACCCATTAGAGACATAGCAATAAAGAGTCTCATGGTTGGTACGCACAAATACTAAAGTTGTAATACAAAAATAACTGTGCGATAAAGTCTAAAAAATATATAAAAAATATATATATTGGGTTCAAGCGCTGGTTAGTGCGCTACAGCTCAGGAACAATAAGTTCAAATAAATGCTGTATCTGGGTAGCTGAACCCTATCCATTAAGAGGAGAAGCTGGTGTAAAAATAATAAAGTCATTCATATCATGATTATTCATTTCAGGAAATACCATACATAAATTTATGCCATGCATGAAAAAATTATAAAAGTCTCAAGCTGCAAGATATGCATATCATCATCCAGCTATATTAAGTCCAGGAGTGCTGTCCATAGCCCATATGTATAAGAGCACGGTGCAAACCCTTAGATGGAATGAGTGAAGTTCACCTCCTGATAGTGTCCAAATATCACACGTGTTATTCCAAAATCCAAAATTACCGTGAAAGTCAAATATGTTTTGCCCCTAGTTTTGCTAATCTGTTCATGGGGGCATGGGAAAATGATCTACACAGCGACACGAATCTCACTGACGAATTGGGCAAGACAATAATTTGGCTACGCTACATAGACGACATTTTTGTCGTCTGGAATGGGACCAAAACAGAGGCTCTCACATTTGTAGATAAATTGAATAGAAACACCAAGAACATTACTTTGTCATGTAACATAAGCAATGTAGAAGTTGACTACCTGGACATTAAGGTTCAGATTAGGGACAACTGTATACAAACATCCCTCTACAGGAAAACCACGGCAGGCAACAGCCTGTTACATGGAATGAGCAGCCATCCAGATAATCTTAAATGGAATATCCCCTATGGCGAGCTCTTAAGAGCCAAACGCAACTGTAGTCTTGACATTGATTACCAGAAAGAAGAACTTACCATGTCCAAGCGTTTCAGGGAGAGCGGCTATCCCAGTTGGGTGATACAAAGAGCTAAAGACAGAGTTAAACTTGTTAAACGAGATAGCCTTTTCACCAAAACCACAACTTCCCCTAATGACAGTGAAGAGCAAGATAACACAACCAGGATCATCATGAATTACAATGGCAATGCAGACAATGTTCGCAAGATCATTGCAAAGAATTGGAACATTGTGAAAGCTGATCCGATAATAGGTGCCAGCTTACCAGCTACACCGAGTATCACATACAGACGAGGTCAGACACTCAGAGACCTCCTGGTACATGATGAAATCAGCAACTTTAAAACCAAAAGGGGTGTAGATTTATGTGGATTTTATCCATGTGGCCATTGCAAGGCCTGTAACAACAGTCAAATGAAGAAGGAATACTGGTGTCCCAGCTCTTGCAAAACCGTACAAATTAAACAATTCCTGACATGCACGACTACTTATGTAGTTTATGTTCTCGTCTGTCCATGTGATCTTCTTTACGTGGGCAGTACGAAACATATGGCCAAAAAAAGAATTTTGGAACATCTTCGGGCCATCACTAAAAATGACAAACAATACCCGGTGGCCCGTCATTTTGAAGCCTGTCACTTCTCTGATGCCACCAAATTGTCCTATTTCATTTTGGAACAGGTCAATCTGGGCCCCAGAGGTGGTAACAGGGAGTTACATCTTAGACAGAGGGAGTCCAAGTACATTATTAATTTATGCACTAAATCTCCTAAAGGCCATAATATGGATGAAGAAATGAGTAGACATCTATATGAATAATATTCTGTACTTGTTTGTAGTTTACTGCGAATGAACTGATGTCTTTCTCTCTCTCTTTTCCACATTACACAGGATGAAGGTGAGGGCCCCCACCACAGGCTTGTGTCTGGCGGTGTCCCTGCCTACCGTCATGACTCTTTTTCCTCTTCTCTCCCATCCATGGATGTACTTTATTTTCATATTTGACTTTCACGGTAATTTTGGATTTTGGAATAACACGTGTGATATTTGGACACTATCAGGAGGTGAACTTCACTCATTCCATCTAAGGGTTTGCACCGTGCTCTTATACATATGGGCTATGGACAGCACTCATGGACTTAATATAGCTGGATGATGATATGCATATCTTGCAGCTTGAGACTTTTATAATTTTTTCATGCATGGCATAAATTTATGTATGGTATTTCCTGAAATGAATAATCATGATATGAATGACTTTATTATTTTTACACCAGCTTCTCCTCTTAATGGATAGGGTTCAGCTACCCAGATACAGCATTTATTTGAACTTATTGTTCCTGAGCTGTAGCGCACTAACCAGCGCTTGAACCCAATATATATATTTTTTATATATTTTTTAGACTTTATCGCACAGTTATTTTTGTATTACAACTTTAGTATTTGTGCGTACCAACCATGAGACTCTTTATTGCTATGTCTCTAATGGGTAGGACAATTTTTATTTGTACCGCAACCGATTTTGATTACATTAATGATCTTGACCGGTTTCCATGATTACCATACTTATCTGAGAACAGTATTTCCTTCGCCAGTGGTTTTACATGTATTATATACTATGCTGACAAACGCACTAACAAGCGAATTAGCAGGATGCCACTTTTTCGGCAATATGTGTCATGCACAATGCACTAGCAATCATAATATGATGCCGCCTTATGTGTTTGTATACTATATCGTACACGATTCTGTTATTTGTTTTACGTTTTGACAATAATGATTGTTACACCACTCAAAGATGGCGACCATAAACAAGTCCTTTGTTGGTGTCCATGACACGGAAGTGAGAATGCCCATATAGCGTGATTGTAATGGTGCAGACTTTGTGTGAACAAGCGCTTTCTAAGCGCGAAACGCGTCACGAGGTTTATGAATTAATAAACCCTTTTCTCTGGAACCTTGACCTGACTCCCGTGTTTGTTCCTCTAAGTGCTCGTTGGTACGCCGTTTTTGCTGTGATATATATATATATATATATATATATATATATATATATATATATATATATTCACTGAAAAAATGTTATAGGGATGTACAGTTAAGCTCAGATTTTGCCCTTACAAAACCATAGAAATGTAGCAGTTCTAGTTACCTTAGGCAACTAAAACTTGCGCTCTCGCAAGAAACTGCTTATGACCTCACATTTTACATCACTCATGACATGGTCAGCAACATCACTCATGACATCTAAAATGACATCATCCAGTGACTGTGAGTGGTAAATATATATACACCAAGGTGCATTGATGAATCAGTGGGTGTGTGAGTGCCTGTATCAATGATTCTGTGGGTGTGTGACTGACTGCATAAGCAAGTGATTAGGTGTCTCAGTGAATGCATGGGTCACCTACAAGGTTGTCTGAATGTCTGTATTAGTCTGTCAGTTGGAGTCCAGGTGGCTGTATGGTGGTGTGAGTAAGCACATGGGTGGGTGTATGGGGAATTGATTGGTTGGAATATGCTACTTACCAGTATGCATCTGTTATTGGCATGAAGGGCTGCTGACATTCATATCTGTGCAAGGAGGCAAGACAACAGACTACCAGGGCCTGCTATGCAGCCAAATGGAAGCGGTTTGTTATTTACTGCTCCAACAATAACATTAATCCGTTGGACGCATCTACGCAAAACATCATATGTTACTTATTGCATCTGTACTAATGCAACCTGGCATACAGTTCCATCAGGATCCATCTGGCGGCCATAGCCGCTTACCTTCAAAACCGGCAGCACCTTTCCGTTTTAAGGGTACCTGCCATTAAAGCCTTTTTAGAAGGACTTAAGAGAGTAATCCCTCCCAGACACCCCCCTTCGCCAGTCTGGAACTTAAATATCGTTCTCACCAGACTCATGGGGCCGCCCTTTGAGCCACTCCATTCCTGTGAAATACAGTTCCTCACCTGGAAGGTGGCCTTCCTAATAGCTATTACATCGCTGCGGAGGGTCAGTGAACTGCAAGCCCTCACAATTCAGGAACCCTACCTGCAAATCCATGCAAATAGAGTGGTTCTTCGCACCAACCCTAAGTTCATGCCAAAGGTAGTTTCGCAGTTCCACCTTAACCAGAATATTGAACTGCCAGTTTTCTTTTCTAACCCAGATTCAGTGGCAGACAGAGCACTGCACACCTTGGATGTCAAAAGAGCTCTCCTGTATTACATCGACAGGACAAAAGACTTTCGAAAGACTAAACAGCTGTTCGTTGCATTCTCTCCACAACATAAAGGCAACCCTATCTCCAAGTCAGGTATAGCCAGGTGGATTGTTAAATGTATCCAGATCTGTTATCAGAAAGCTAAGCGCACATTAACAGTTCCCCCTAGAGCGCATTCCACACGCAAGTTAGGGGCCTCCATGGCTTTCCTGGGTAATATTCCTCTAGAGGACATATGTAGAGCAGCCACATGGACCACCATACATACATTTACCAAACACTACTGCGTAGATGTACACTCCAAGCAGCAAGCTGCTGTAGGACAGGCTGTGCTCAGAACTCTCTTTCAGACTTCTGCAGCTGGCACGGGCACCCGCCGGTAAGGAGGAAACTGCTATTTATTCTATGCACAGATATGAATTCAGCAGCCCTCATGCCTCGAACGGAATATGCTACTTACCAGTATGCATCTGTTCTTGGCATGAAGGGCTGCTGACATTCATATCGCCCGCCCTCCTCCCCGGTGCCTGTCGCAGCTGCAGCTCTCAGAATCATTTTCAGGCATGGTCATCACTTTCAGTATTACACTCCATCTCTGCCACAATGGCGGAAAAAAAAAATCTGGGGATGGAGAGGATGCCCATGCGCACTGTAGTCCAGGGGAGGAGCCACCTATCTCGTGATACTTCGAAGACTCTTCCAGGACAACAATGTGCAATCATCCGGACCCAACACTAGGCGGCGATCTATGCACAGATATGAATTCAGCAGCCCTCATGCCTCGAACATATGAGTACCTGTGTGGGTATCTGACTGCCTGTGAGGGTGTGTGTGACTGCCTGTATCGAAGAGTGAGTGGGTGATTCAGTGACTGTATGGGTTAGTGAGTGAGTATGTGTGGGGCAGTATGTGTCAGTATATGGGTGAGAAAGTGGGTATGTGAAAGACAGCATGGGTGAGTGCAACAGTAGGGAAAGTGTTGGATAGCGGAGGGATAAAATGTACTATTCCCACTCCAGTAATTTCAACAGTAGGGAAAGTGATGGATAGCGGAGGGGAAACATGTACTATTCCCACTCCAGTGAGTGCAATAGTAAGGTAAGTGTCGGATAGCGGAGTGAGAAGCTAGGTTTTGTGCGCCACTGAGTAGAATGTGTAGTCCTGTTCATCGGGGTACTGTAAAAGCCATACATCTCATAGCCCGCAGTCTGCTAGTCAGGCCAGCCCCACAGGAGAGAGAGAGAGAACCCTCAAGTGTCCTGTCCTGTGCCCTGAGCGGTCCAACTTCCTGTCCATGACTATGTTAAAATCTCCTCCCACCGAGACGGCCTGGTCTGGCGACTGCAAGACCTTGGCAAGAGCGTCAGTGATAAAGGTCTCCTGTTGTTCGTTGGGAGCATACAGGAAGGCTATTGTTTAGCAAAATGTGCCTTTTTGAACCCGGACGGCTAGCGAACGGCCCTTAACCTCCTGACAGGTACCCAGGATCACCCCTTGGAAACATCTGGAGAACCGCATTGGTACTCTCCCTCTCTTCCCCCATGCAGATGACCAGATTTGGTGAGGGACTCTCCTAGAGTGCATTCTGAAAGTGTCATGTGCGAGCAGATGTGTCTCCTGAAGCAGACAGATATCTCCTTGTGCGTGTTCTAAAAAAGACAGAATCGTTACCCTCATAGTAGTGTTGTTAAGGCCTTTTACAGTGAGACTAAGTAATTTAATCTCCATGTTCTGAGGTGTGAAGAGGACCAAGCAAATGTAGTCTGGGGGCACTAAGGGATAGATGTGCAATGTATGGGGATCCGACAAGTAGGAAGGCCATTGCTGCTCCGTGGCATGCTGTGTCGCCCGCCTGTAGTCAGTCGGAAGAGGAAAACCCCAGAACCACAACATAACATGAAAAATAAGAATAAACATATTGTCCAGGAAGTCTTTTGAGACTTTGAAGTCCGGGTCCTTGGGGGTTAGCAAGGCACAGTGAGCCAGCTTCGAAACAAAGTAGATTAGCACTCCCTCCCCCACCCGTATGATAGCATCCGTTTCGCCAATGCACAGTACCATATGAGGGGGAGTCACCATCAGGCTTGCTCTCACCAGTGAGGGAACGCAGAACTTCTGAACGTTCCCAGGCCGTGGGTGCAGAGTGTGGGCAGTGGGGCATAGATCTCAAAAACGGCCAGAGGCCCCGGCCGCTCCTGCCCTGGATTTTCTGATCATTTAAGGGATGTTGGGAGTCCAGAGTCAGGAATTTCGAGGTTGAGAATCTTACAGGCCTCCGTGAAGGAACTCAACTGGTAGGATTTGCCATTCAACTGGAAGACGAGGTGAAAAGGGTGGCCCCAGAAGTATGAGATTCCTTGAGAGTGAAGGTGACCAGTGACGGGCTGGAATTATTTCCGCTTCAGAAGGGTAGAGACCACCAGTTCCTGGTATATCTGGAGTGGCAGCAGAACGGTCGTCTGATCAAATCTGGCAGCCCTGAGGATCGCGTCTTTCTCAGTGAATGTACGGATACAAAGAAGATATCTGCAGGTGGGTGATGTGATGCTCTGGGGGCAGACTCTGTGACAACGGTCTACCTTGGTGCTAGTCGCGAGTTGTCTCCTACAATGTTTTTTGAATAGGGCCTGGATGTAGCCCTCAAGGTCCATGCCTTCTGCACCCGTAGGGACTCCCCTCATGCAAATGTTATTCCTTCTTGATCTGTTTTCCACGTCCTCAGCATGGGGCTGGAGAACTAATTGCTGGTCCTGCAAGCGAATGATTGCCTGCTGTAGCTCCTCGACCTCTACGCCCCTAGATAGGGAGCTCTCCTCCAGTGCCACCACTCTCTCCCCCACCTCATGGATGTCTCAGTATACTTTCCTTAGCTCTGCAGTAAGAGCTTTTTTAACCATTTGTAGGTCTTCACGCAGAGATGAACAGCGCCTCCAGAAATTCACGGGTCACTGAGGTCTCAGTTGTGTCGCCAACACCAAGTGCTTGGAGTTCTCTGTGGGCGGTTTTTCTTGCTGCGGACCTATCGTATTCTTACATAGCATATCTTTAACATATCTGTCTTTCTTCACCTTTATAGCCATGGCGCACTTATCTTGAACCCAGGGGCATAAGAATGCGGGGTCCCAGAGGGAACCGCTGAACTCACGGCCAGCACACTCTACACGGAAGCAGCCCTCGGGCGTCAGAATGCCTAGCAATGTCACACCCCCGGTCACATCATGCACAGGAAGTGCAAAATCGAAAGCCAGGTGGGGGCTCTGAGTGTTGCCCCCAGCAGCCCAGCCAGGGCGATGAGTGTGAAGGCACCTGTTAAAGAGACAAACCAGCGATCCTGTTCCCTGACGAGACCCAGGTGGCAGGCCAGCAAGATAGACTCTCCCCTACGCCCAGGGGAGACTTAGGATGATGACCCCTAGGTGGTCCGATTCCAGTGCAGAATGTGCAATAACTGATGGCCTCCCCCGAAGTCCACAAAGCGTTGAAGAAGTCAGGCCGCAGGGGGAGGGCTGCCAGGGCACGAGGCGCAGAATTGGGGGAGGCAGGGCGGTCCATTACCCGAGGTGCGCACAGGACAGACCTGACTCCCAGAGACAGGCCCCTTGAGAAAGGAGGGCTCTTATGCTTTCATCAAGCCGCCAAGGGACTCCAGAGGGTCGTGCAGACAATGGGGGCCTTCAGGCCAGTGCTACCCCCCACCCAGTCAGGGACAGAAACCAGCATTGCCACAGATCCTCCACCGGGGACCAGGAGATTCTGTCGCGGGGGGAGTGAGGGTGGACAGTGGGATGCAGCTCCGAGGGTGGGGGGAAGTAGATCTGAACAAAAGCTGAGCAAAGTCACCACCAGCAGCCGTGGTCACAAAGGTTGACCCTGGGCGAGGAGCGGGCCCAACGAAGCCCCAACATAGTCATTGGCCTGGGGAAATCCATTTGTCAACGTAGGGCCTCCCAGACTGACGTTGAGGGTCCGAGCTCACCCATCCTCAAACTGCTACAGTGTTCAAGGCTGCACTCCGTCTGGTGCACACCCGAAACACTTTCCAGGTTTGACCCAGGCCCAGAGCTCAGATGAGGGAAGGCTTGGAGCTCCCTTGTGGCTCCAACGCCTGAGCCTGCCAGTCACAGGGGAACTGACCTCAGCCCTCCCAGGTGCACCATCTCTTCCCGATACGCCCCCGCCGGGGCCCACCTCCACCTCACTCACCTGTCCGTGCTCGTCCAACAGTGGCGTGGCCCGCTCACGTCACAAGCCAGATCTCTTGGCTCCATCAGGTATATGTCACTCAGGCACCGATCAGCTCCCGGATGCATCGGACCCCCCCACACCCCCTTCCGAGGCACTTAAAGGGGCCCCTTGCTGTTTATCTAGCCAGGGGGAGGGGTGCAGTTTCAGGTGATTTTCTGGATGGGGATGGATCGCAAGGAAAGCCCTCCATTCACTCCGCCATCTTGGCCATGCCCCCATAACACTGTTTTATAACTTTTCAACATGCTGCACAGCAGCTATGCTACTCTAAAACATAGCTTAAAGACATTGGCAGAGCCAAAATCTCCGGCTACACACTTATAAGGTCCCAAAGGTGAGACCTATTGGCTATGCTAATGCTTGTTTGAAATATTAGAGACTTTTTGCAAGTAGGTAGATGATTAATTTCAAAATTGCATCCTCCTTCAAAAAGACCTAAAAATGAAGATTGTGAGGATTTAGAAATGCTCAATGAAAAATGACTAGCAGGTGCAATATGAATATGAATTTAAAACGAAATAAAGAATTGGTGCTGTCAACTAAAACAAAACAAGCATTAATGTTAAACTTTCTGCACGCCTGTGCATGTGACGTCACTGTGCGGTTCCGTTCAATAAATGCAATTGTACAAGGTGCTTAGCACTTATTAAATCATGAGGGTGCCTCAGTTATTGGCATTTTTATTTTCTAGCGCGAACGTGACCCAAGGGCATTACATCCGGAGAAGGATGTATGACGTTACAACGCATGCTTTTACCACGCATGCTGTTACAACGCAAGTATTTAAACGAAAACCTTTACAACGCATTACACTTGGGGGTGCTGGATAGTGAATAGTTTAATTTACTATTCCAACTCCAGTCCCCGTGGACACTAGGGAAGGTGTTGGATAGTAAATTAAAACTATTCCTTATCCTAGAGCGCCCCCCAGTGTAATGCGTTGTAATGGTTTTCGTTGTAATACATGCGTTGTAACAGCACTGCGTGGTAAAAGTTGCGTTGTAAAGGTTGAATACCCCGGAGAATAAAGGCTTTGCCCACAATCACGGGAGGATTAGAAAACACTGAGACTCGAACCTGGATTCCAATGTCCAAAGAAGGCTGCTGTAGCTTTTATAGGAATGCTATAGCTCACCATTTAATGCACTTACAAAAAATACTTTTTACATGTTTTTCGTGAGCTTGGACAAAAGTGTTTGCTGTAATCACAGACACGCATCTATGCTTTGAGCAGAGACAAGAAAAATGCTTTGACAAGATCTTCAGCCTTTCAGCGTCGCACATACTGCTCCTTGCTCCTGGCCTCCTGCTCTGTCTGCTCACAGAGCCAAGGTGTGTGTATTAGGCTGGAGGAGCGCCCAACCCCCAATCTCTGACGGTCACGGCCAGCAGGTATCAGCCAAGTTGATTACTTGCGCTTTGTTATGCAGATGTGTGAATTTGCAAATCTTTGGCTGACCCTGGAAACGTCCGGGCGCCCTTTCTTTTTTCTTTGCACAGGAAGGCTGGGCAGAGCCTCTGGATTTCTTTTAACAGGATTCCAAAGAACCACGTACTTTTAAACTAAATGTTAGCACACACCCGAATATCAGGATATATTTAGAGGCACAGGTCAATCATTTGCGGGGAATAATAAAAGCGCTGCACAGGAAGGTTCTGATATTTTTAAGCCTTTCTCCGTTTGTAAATTTACATTTCTTTGATATGTTGGTTATTTTTTCAATAGCTTTTTATCTTCAGCTTTGGTTTTGTACAAGTTTTTTTCTGAAATTGCTACAGTTACATTGCACGATTGATATTTAAATTAACAAAAACTGTTTAAATGGCGATTTTTCTCTGTTAAAGACCAGTATACCATCACCATCACTAGATTCGTTTTTTAGGTCTCGCTATTCGATGCGCATGCGCATGGAGCTTGCGAGACTATGGGGGCTTAACCACTCTTTAACTAACTTGCAAGGAATCGTGGCGATTCCTTGCAGTGCCCGTGACTTTTAAGCTCAATGCGCATGCGCATTGAGCTTAAAAGCGCGTGCACATCAGTTACCTCAGCCGGCTGCTTTAACACCCTCTCCCCGCTCCGCCCCCTCCCCTGCCCGCCGTGTCGCATTTCTCCTCCCCCCTCCCCTTCTCTCCCTCCGTCTTGTTTAATGTAGCGTTCTTCCATATCCGCTTTTATCCGCTACTCTATACACGAGCGCTTGTTTTCTTTATCGGCAATATCCTCCGGCACGACCAAGCCCCTCCGCCCCCGCCAAGAGGAAACATGCAAACTCTCCCGGTGTGATCACTGGCGCTGGGAGTGTTCTGACTGCCCTAGAAAACTGTGTGCACGCGTCCTTTACTTGTTCCTTTTAATGTCACACTCAGACTGATCAGCACACGCATGTCCTGATGACTAGACGTGCTATGATTATTGCTACAACAATAACACGGATACAGCAGGCAGCTGTCTCGATTTCCTCTTCAGCCTGAGGTGCAACCACGCCCGGCATAGCCCCCCCCCCCCCCATCGGCCCACGTCTCCATCCGGTGGGTGTTCTCGCTCGTGGACTCCCAGCCCCAGCACAACAATCTCCCGCCCCAGCTTCGTTGAGGCGGTAGTAGCAGGCGCCCTTACCAGTTCTTTGTTCTGGCACTAGGGCACCGGCACAGTCCAATCAGTATTGGCGCAAGAGCAGGCCGGCAGCCATCTCCTGTGTTTGTGTCCAGTGCCTGCAGTCTAGCTCGGGGCCTCCCACCGGCATAGGCTCACAGTCTGCGCCTCCAGCCAGGCTTAGTTACAGACACGCCTTCAATTCATTCCGTTCCACAAACTCCCCGCCCTCTTCTTCCATCTCGAATAACCTCTCACATCACTAGGCCCCTTTCAATCACTGCCCTGATCGTCGCGCAGCCATCCACTCAATCACCCTGCAGGCAATCAATCAATGTCCGGCTGCGGGCCAATCGGAATCTCAGCGGGATGTCTTTAATAGCTATAGTCGCTCCGTAAGGTTCCCACAGCCTTGGATGTGTAACTTTCCTTGCACTCTTGTGCCCTCCTACTTGTTTTGTATTAATGTGATAATGGAATGCTCTTTCTCTGGCATGGCTGCACTTTAAAACGCTTCAGAAAGAGAGGTTGTCTTACTTCCCTTTCCTGGATCTACCCCACCATCTCGACTGGCACTTACTACGGCTAGCCCTGGTCTCAGCTGCCGTCTAATGCTAGGCAGGTTATCGTACAATCTGACCGCAAAATACCCCTAGACCCTGAAGCAATAACCATATGACACTAACTACCACCGTGCTGCAGCGTCTTTGAGCTCTACACATTAGGTGTTACTTTCCAACAATCATCTGGCACTTTCTTCACAACCCCAGAATGAGGGAAGGCTCAATCAACAAGTTGTATTTCAAACTAGCAGTTTGCACGCATAACTCAGCAGCTGGCGCACTAACCCGCTGAGCTAACTATCGGGTGACATTTTACCAGAGTTTTTGACGTGGTACCGGGACAGTCGCTCTACCCACATTTAACAAACTTGTTTTAATTTGTCTCTCCCCACACCCCCTCCGAGATTGCAATTTATTTTTTAATAATTAAATGATGTAGCCCACGCTGAGGATCGGACCCTGTTCTCTAGCTCCAAAGTCGGTAGCTTCAGCAGCATCGCACAGCCTGCCAACTGTGTTGGTCAGGTAGTGAAAACGTCCTACGTCAAACACGAACACCCACAGTAACGGGATAGGCACAGGGTGTACAGTGAGGCTCCTTCTTGCGTAAACTCTGGGGTTGTGCAGGCTCTCCCCCATCATCTTTGTGTGGGAGGATGTGTGGGGTCACCTCACCCCAAGATGCCACCCAGGGCTTGAATTAAGTGTGACGTCGGGTAAAGTCTTTTTCAAAGCAAAATGCTGCATTCGAGGTCGGGAGTGCCGCACATCACGTCTCACAACACCTACTCCATAATAACTAGAAACTTTCAGTTGGAAATCAGGATTGCAACCACGACTGTCATGTATATGTCGCCTTTTGAGCGTTATGTAAGCAGTGAAGTTTGTTGTCTCCTTTACATAAAAGTTCGCGTGATTTCTGCGTTTGGAAGGGCAGCCACGTAACCCTGATCCTTGTTTTTAAGAGCCAGACATTTCATTACATTATAATAGCAACACAGAAAAGGGACTATGAGAGATGCAGCGCTTCTCCTGTACTCAAATGATCTGTGCCACACTGAAACAAACTACTCGTCAACGATATTGAGGGATCTACTCAGTTACCTCAAAAAGTGAACTTTAAGCTGTAAAATAAATATCTACAGTTGTTATTCTTATCAACATTTTCATCAGATTGCGGAAAGTACTGCAATATTTCAGACACAGAGAAAGGTCGAGAGAGCAGGCAATACAATAACAAAACAATGCAACAGTAGGCAGCTACAGCACTACGCCGAAACGGGTACGTGCACCCAAAACAGATTAATACCGTGTCATTGGTATCACGTTTTGGGCATAGTAAAGCGCCCATCTGTTAGTGGACCACGGAAGCGATTTGTGCTCACCCGGCAACAGCGGACTATGTGAGGGGAAATGACGAACGCAGGAGCAGGGTAACAACAGAAGATATTTTTATTCAGCGTCCCGGCTCTTGAATTGTGTGGTGTTTTGTGGCAGCTAATTTGACAGAGATGACATAATCCCACCAGGCAAAATAACAGATGATCTGGTGAGTGACAGGCACAAAGTCTGTGCGGTGCGGGCAGGTTGTGCATCTGACCGGCACAGGATGGGAGAAGAGATGTTCCACTCTTGATGTAAGCCACAATTAATAATCACCCCAGTGCATAACAGTGTAATTTACAAAAGCAAATTCGTTTCTGTTTTGTGTATATCTGTGCTGTACTTGAACTAGGCATGCGCTGCCAAATAAATACATAGTAGCTGTCTGTACATCTTTAGTTTGAAAGGAAGAGTACCAGCACTTTTAAGCAGGGCGCTGTAACATGAAAACACATTTTATCAGCACCAAGTCCCGTCACGAGATATCTTCCATTCTCTAGCCTCCCCACTTGACCCCCCCCCACCCCTCTCCCACTTCATCCGTCCACCGCTTCTTACAGGTGCCAAAATATGTATCTGGGGAGCCTCCGGCCCTGCGCTTTTCACCCGGGGTCTCCAACTTGTAGGCCACCGGTGAACCCCGTGAGGCGGTAGGTGGTTATATACCTATGCTCAGCTCTAAATGTAAACCGAGACCCTCCCACACACACACACACACACACCACAGCCACAGTGCCGAACCTCCAATGCTCGCAGCCTCCATGGTCCAAACACACCAAGCAAATCTAGAGGAGGGAGGTTTTAGTTTGAATGATTAAGTGCTGTGGCAGCACCCTCTCTTCAGTGTTGCATTCCAAATGCTATAGGTGTCACATTCCCGAAAGTTAGAACTATTGGCATTGTAAATGACAAAGCTATCAATTTAGCTGTTTTAAAAACCAACAAATAAATAAAATATTTGTCATTTACAAGACCAATAGCTCCAACTTTTCTAATGCGAGACCTATTGCATTTCCAATGCTTGTTGTCTGTGCTTTTAAAAAGTGGTTTCCTTATCTTTTGTGTTGCAAGGACACTTCAGGATAGATTTTCAAACATTTTGTGCTGGGTTAGCATCACAAAAGTGATGCTAACCAGCACAAAATGTTTTTCTTTTTAAATTTACTTTCTATGAAAATAATCTAAAAGTAGCTACTAGTTGTAGTTATATGGGTGGTAGAAGGGCATTCCTGTCTTTTGACTCAAAACCCTATCTACAAACAATTGTATACAGTGTTTTGTGCCAAAGGTTTATACCACTTCAAGAGAGGCGCTAACAAGATAAATGTTTATATTTCTGTTTTTCTTTTCTGACTTTGCATGCTAGATTTTCAAACATTTTGCACTGGGTTAGCATCAATAAAGTGACACTAACCATCACAAAATGTTTTTGAAGGAATTTACTTTCCAGCGCAAATTTTTTTTTGCGCAGGAAAGTACACTAAAAGTAGCAAAAAGAAGAACTGCTTTGTGTTACTTAGTGGCAAGGAGACCGTACATTGGTGGTACATGGGCATTCCCATGTAACCACCCATGTCTTTTGACGCAAGCCCTATCTGCAAAGAATTGTGCACAGAGGTTTGCGCCAGAAGCTAACACCACTTCAAAGGAGGCACTCACAGGAGGATTTTTTGTATTTCTCCTTTCTTTTCTGACTTTGCATACGTGCTGTACTGTGCAGCACACCTACAAAGTGGGAAAAGCCTTTAAACTTGTCTATGCATGGTATTTTGTACAGGAAGGATACCCTTCCTGTACGAAACCTATGCTAGACACATGCACACACTGCAGCGCTATGGTGCTAGGGTATGTGCGTGGTGCTCAGCAGCTGAAATCCGCACCAGCGCTAGGGAGAGGGGAAGAGAGCCATATCCCTGTAGATATGGCGATCTCCTGCTTCCTCGCTGTCACAAAGCACAACCTCTTTGGGTGCTGTGTTGTATATATTTTTTGAAAATTTGCTCCATTGGGGTACATTTTCAAACATTTTGAACTGGATTACCATCACAAAAGTAACGCTAACCACCACAAAAAAATTGAGGGGGGGGGATTTTCTTTCCTCTGCAAAACTTGTTATGTGCTGGAAAGTACCCTAAAAGTGTTGCAAATAAGCGGGAAGCACTGCGCTTTACTTTGCACCATCAGGGCGTTACATGGGCATTTACATACAACCACCCATTTTTTTTAAAATATCTTTTATTGCATTTTTTATGTGGATTGCTTTACATATCAAAAGTACCAATAGTGAAAATGTATCATAACAAATCGTAGTCATATAAAAATATGCAGTAGAGACCACAGTGTGCTACAACAGTGTGCTACGATGGTATTACTCATGTTCCATATCTTACAAGTCAAATATGCAGCCAAAGGCACGACTACTAAGGAATCATTCTTCCAAGATGTGGTGGGTTCACATAGAAGAGAAAAGGAAATACAATCCAAAATAATTTAGTGCCACATTACCTAAGGTGTTGAAAGGTGCAGGGGATACATGAAGCAAAAGAAATGCAAAGAGTGCATGACATCGTGGTCTGTCTAGCCGTTCTTCCTAGCAGCCGATGATTCTGTTCAAGAGGTATAGTCTCACCTATGTGCCTCTAGTAGTGTGTATCATTAAACAGTTATAGGACCACGGTAACGAAATCCGCAAGCGTAGTCATTGGGTAGAGCCCAAAGGGGTGCTTGTACAAGTCAATATTCAGAACATTGAAACTATCTTCAAAAACTGCAACAATAACGTAATACATAATAATAACAGAAAATATAAAAAAGCAGAAAGAAAAAAAAGAGAGGCTGGTTGTCAATGTTGTGTTACTGCTAATGTAAAGCATCTGATGCGAGGTGTGGCTTATTTGGGAGTCAGGGGATATGTAGGTGACGTGGTCGGAGGGGGGGGTCAGCGGGGAGGTACAAGGGTCAATAATGGCCTCAGTAGGGTTTCAGCATGTTAGGAACCGAGTTATCGGAATTTAGTATGTGAATATGTCAACGCTGCTTCGCAAATGACTTTTCCCCAGGTGGAAGCCAGGCACTAAATAATTGCACTGGGCCACCTCTTGTGATAGTGTCTCGCTCACAGACTGGGTCAAAGAGTGCGTCTATGTAATTCCACATTGAAGGCACGCCCGGTGAAAGGCAATCAAGGTGTCATCCCAGGACTGTGCTATAGGGTACGTTCATAATCCCGCTGTTTCTTCCCTATGTAGTGTCGTGCTTTCCGCTCTCGCCCAATTGTCGAAAGAGCTGCGCCAATGTGCCGCCTGGGGGGGCTCGCTGTTTTTCCAGCGTTTAGTAATTAACCTTTTCGCCGTGATTAAACCAAGGTCCCAGAATCTAGTGGGAACTCTTGTCTGCTTCGTCCTTTTGTAGAGGCCTAAGATGCATGTTTCCCATGTGTGTTGCAATTCCCCGCCTACACTTTCAGCTAAGGAGGCTGTTATCCAGTATTTGGGTGTCTTTCATAGATTCACATGCCTGAATCATTCCCCGTCGCTGAGACGGGAGCCTCCGGTACATAAAAAAGTAATGTCCTAAGGACATACATAGAGAATATAGGCCTAAGGGCCTCCCCTTTTGGGGCCTTTCCACGTCCTTATGTAAAAGGACCGAACTCTCATCGTTAGCCAATCAGCTCCGACCTCCTTCTAGAACCTTCCCGGGAGGAGCCTCCGTCCCTCAGATTTTTCTACCGCACGTTGTGCTAGGGAGTCTCCAACCTGAGCTCTTCAGGTTTCCAAAATTCGAAGTCTCAAACTTCACCGAAGTTCACTTTGTACGAAAAGGATTTCATCCTAGCATCGACTACATGTCGGAATCTAATAAGAAAACTTCGTCCATGGCGGACTCACAGAAGAAAGCCCTCCTGAGGGCCTGCTCCTCCTGCGGCAAGCAGCGGATTCAAGCGGAGGACAAGCACGACCTGTGCTTATATTGCCTGTACCCTGACCACGTCACTGACAAGTGTAGGGTGTGTAGAGCCTTCCCAAAGAAGACGGTTAAGGAAAGGGAAACTCGCCTTCGTGAATGGCTCGACAGGCTTAAGGTCCGAGACACTCTGGAATCTTCCGAGGGTAGTGTCTCCGCGACCTCCAAAGTCTCCAAGAAGAGACCCAGGGTGCAGTCCCCTGGAGAGACAGACACTCCTCCTAAGAAGGCGCACAGGAAGCCTTCGGAGGCACGCTCCACCACCTCCTCCGTGTCTGTTAAGGATGGCCAGAGGTTCAAGAAGCCCGCTCCATCTACTAAGCGGACCACCTCAGTCACGACCACTGTGTCGACTACTACGGCCTCATCGCCCTCCACGGCGACCACGACGACCACCACTGCGTCCTCAGGCGCACCGGTCTCCTCGACCATTCCTCTGAAACCTTCATCCAATACGAAGGCCGCGTCACCTAAGAGGTCTAAATCTTCAGGTACGCCTTCGCCGAAAACACCTCATACCGAAGGCTCGTCACCCAAGCCATCGAAGTCAAGTTCGTCTCCTAAACAGTCGAAGTCAAATTCAAGAACCACACCTTCGACAAAGATATCCCAGGTCCACGACACTAGCATCAGTAAGGCGGCGAAACCCCTATCCCCGCAAAACTTGGTACCATTGACCCTGACGGAGGTGCCCAAATCACCGGCACGCTTGGCGGGAGCGCCATCTTCACGCACGTCGTCGGAAGAGACCCCGGCGCCATCTTGGAAAGAATCGAGATTGGTCGAAGTCTCTATTCACTCGAGTCCAACGCCCTCGGTTCTCCCAACGGTGGAGTTGGCACCCGAGGAAGAACAAGACACACTACAGAGTGAGGAGTCGGACGAAGAACAGGAGGTTCACGAAGAACACCAGGACGTCCAAGAGATCCGGGACGGAGTGACGTATCAAGGCAGCTCCCTGACCGTAGACACGGTGAAAACCCCGATGATCTGTTTGCCACTGTCTCTGGTCAACGATTTGAAATCCCTGGTGCAGGACTATAAACGAAGGTTCCCGGACGCAGACAGCGGTGCCCAGGTTCCGGTCACCCAAGCGCAACCGTCGGCCTCGCACCCTTCCGCTCCCCCGGCCCGTCCTCGGAGCCAACTCCGACCGCAAACACAGGCGGAGGATTCATCGGAAAGCGAGGAGGATGACACGGACTTAGAGGAAGGCGAGGTGCAAGACGTCGCCTCGGACCACAGAGACGACGATGCCGATGCTGCGTCATCACACCATTCGTCTGCCCCGGCATCCCCGAGACCACGCCACTCTGAAGCAGCGGACGTGGGAGGTTTCCACAAACTGGTGGACAGAGCTGCAAGGAGGTTTCACATGGCGGTGGAATCCGCGGAAACGGAATGCTTCCTCCATGATTTCAAGGAGCACACACAGAAATCGACCAAGTCTATTCCTCTGATAGACTTTCTATGGGAACAGGGCAAGAAGCTGATGCTCACGCCTGCCTCGGTGCCGGCGGTGGTTCCGCGCCTAGACAAAAAATATAAGGCCCCGAACTCCGCACCTGCCTGCCTGACCGGCCACCCCAAACCGGACTCGGTTGTCACTCAGGCGGCCCAAAAACAATCCCGAAACCCCTCCTCGCCGCTGTCCGCGCCCCCGGACAAGGAAGGAAGGAAGCTGGACACCATAGGCAAGAGGTTCTCCACCACATCCGCCATGTCCATCAAGGTGGCAAACTCCATCGCCCTCCTGGGCCGATACAACCGCCAGCTATGGGAAGACATAGCTCCCTACCTGCAAGGCCTGCCGGCCACGGTCCAGGACGAGGTGAAAGCTCTTCTGGCGGAAGGACAAAACTCCGCGGCTGAAATTATCGACTGCGCCATCGACGCAGCCATGACGGGATTCCGCCAGTTGGCAGGGGCTGCCGTGCTCCGCCGCCAGGGCTGGCTCAAGGCGACGTCTTTTCGGCAGGAGGTCCAATCTAAGGTGCTGGATATGCCGTTCGATGGGCAATTCCTCTTTGGGGAGAAGATAGACGAGGCACTCCAGGCCATCAAAAAAGACACCGACACGGCGAGGGCTCTGGGCTCCCTCCAGTCCCGGAACCAATCCTTTCGGGGAGGCCGCTCCAGAGGTCAGTACTCCTACAGAGGTTCCTACCAAAATCGGTCGTCCTATTCCTATAGCACCAGGAGCCAACCCCAGCAGAAACAACAGTCCCGACAGTCCTCCTATGGGAGATCGTCCTTCAGAGGCAAATCCGCCAAGAAGGGCGCTGGCGGCCGCCAGTGACCACTTACTCCAGCCAGTCCCACCACCGTCTCAATCCTTTCGAATTGGGGGAAAACTGACCCACTTCCTCCACAATTGGCGAAAAATCACTACGGATCGGTGGGTACTACAAATAATTCAATTTGGACATTCCCTCGAACTGGTCAACACCCCTCCCAACACCCCTCCACTGAAGCGTACTCACAGACACCTGCACCTCCTTCTCCAGGAAGTCGCTGCCATGTTGGTCAAAGGAGCCATCGAAAAGGTCCCGGACTCCCAGAAAGGGAAGGGTTTTTATTCCCACTTCTTCCTGGTCCAACAGAAAGGGGACAAGTGGAGGCCGATCTTAGACCTCCGGGCGCTCAACGCCTTCCTACGGAGTCAATCCTTCCGGATGGTCACAATCCAGGAGATCCTGGGTGCACTGGAAAGAGGCGACTCGATGGTCTCCCTAGACTTACAGGACGCCTACTACCATGTCCCCATCCTCGTCAGGCACAGGAAATACCTAAGGTTCGAAATAGCGGGCAGACATTACCAGTTCAAGGTCTTGCCGTTTGGCCTCAAATCTGCCCCACGTATCTTCACAAAGTGCTTGGCGCCCGTGGCTGCCTTCCTGCGACAAAGGGGTCACCAGGTGTTCCCCTACCTGGACGACTGGCTGGTGAAGGCTCCTTCCCCGGAGGACGCGCTGGCTTCCTTCAACGCCTGCAGCGCTCTTTTCCAACAGCTGGGTCTGACGATCAACCTCAAAAAATCATGCACTACTCCGTCAACGAGGATCACCTTCCTAGGGGCAACCCTGGACACGGAGCATGCGAAGGCTTTCCCCTCAGAGGACAGGATCTGCAACGTACTGTCTCTGGCCACGGCGGTGGCCAAGAAGCCTCGCATCAAGGTCCGGACGTTCACCTCCTTGCTAGGGATGATGTCTTCATGCATTCTCCTCGTACCGCACTGCAGGCTCCGCATGCGCCCCCTACAGGAAGCGTTGGCGAGACAATGGAAACAGTGTTCAGGCTCATTCGACGACATTCTCACAATCACGCCGGCCATCATAAAGGCCCTGCTGTGGTGGAGAAACAGGACTCACCTGACGGCCGGATTGCCGTTCCTCCTGCCGCCGGCACCACTGGTCATCACGACCGATGCCTCACTGGAAGGCTGGGGCGCAGTACTGTTAGACCTTCGAGTCAGCGGCAAATGGGACGCCCAGGAAACACAACTACACATCAACCTCCTGGAACTGAGGGCAGTGTACCTGGCTCTACAGGCCTTCCTGCCACGCATCGGCTCTTCCCCTGTGCTCGTCAAAACAGACAACACCACGACGATGCACTACCTGAACAAACAAGGGGGAACGCGATCTCTCTCTCTCTCACGAGAATCGCAAAAAATCTGGAACTGGTTGGTGGCGCACGGCCTCTCCCTCAAGGCGGAGTACGTTCCAGGGAAGGAGAACACTATCGCGGACGCCCTCAGCAGGCGGACCTCTCTCTCCCACGAATGGGAGCTCAACGGCGACACGGTGGCCCACGTCTTCTCACAATGGGGCACCCCGAGGATCGATCTCTTCGCGACGGCGGAGAACACCAAATGCCGAAGCTACGCAAGCTGGCATCCCCAACGGGGGTCGCTGGGAAATGCTTTTTCCATCGGCTGGTCCAGCGTGTTTGCGTACGCTTTTCCGCCGTTCCCGATGATACCGAGGCTCCTCCGGAAGATGAGGACGGAACCGTGCACGCTGATACTGATTGCTCCGTACTGGCCGAGACAACATTGGTTCTCGGATCTTCTTCGCCTATCCACCAGGCCCCCGATTCACCTGCGACAACTCCCGAACCTCTTGACAATGTCCGGAGGCCAGGTACACCACCCGAACCTCCGTTCGCTCAACTTATCGGCTTGGCTCCTGAGCACCTTGAGTTCGGGGAGCTAGACATACCGCAGGACTGCAGGGCAGTACTGGCCAAGGCGAGAGCGAGCAGCACGACCAAGACCTACTCGCTGAAGTGGAAGAGGTTCTGCGTGTGGTGTTCGGAACACGACTTACACCCGCTCCGGGTCACCCCAGTACAGCTGCTACCATACCTACTGCACCTGGCTCAATCGGGACTGGCTCACGCCTCCATTAAGGTTCATCTGGCTGCGATTTCTAGGTTCACCAGGACCCCATCGGGACCCTCCCTCTGGTCCAGTCGACTGGTGAAACAATTTCTAAAAGGCCTTTACAGATCCTTTCCGAGGCCTCGGAAAGTTCCTCCAACCTGGCAGTTGAACTTGGTGCTAAACCAATTGATGAAACACCCATTCGAGCCCATACACCGGGCATCGCTCAAGCATCTTTCCTGGAAAACGGCTCTCCTGCTAGCCCTGACGTCGGCCAGAAGGGTCAGCGAACTTCAGGCGCTGTCCATTCAGGAACCGTATCTCCAATTCAGGCACGACCGAGTGGTACTCAGGCCCAACCCTAAATTCATTCCGAAAGTGCCGTCAGACTTTCATCTGAACGAACCAATTGTCCTCAAGTCGTTCTTTCCGGACCCTTCCACGGCAGCGGAAAGGGCGCTGCATTCCCTGGACATTAAAAGGTGTCTCAAATTCTACTTGGACAGGACCAAAGACGTCAGGAAGTCTTCTCAACTCTTTGTAGCCTACAGCAACCCGAGAATGGGGCTGCCCTTGACAAAACAGAGCATCTCACGCTGGATTTCTTCAGCAATTGCTTTCTGCCATGATCAGGCCGGACGGCCTTTGACAGACCGAGTGGCTGCCCACTCGACCAGAGCGATGTCAACGTCAGCAGCGCTCTTCGCTGGAGTGACGATCCTGGACATCTGCCGAGCGGCGACATGGAAGTCCCCGCATACCTTTTCCAAGCACTACTGCCTGGACATCGAACTGCAGAAGGACGCTGCAGTGGGACAAGCGGTGCTGCGCCATCTCTTCCAATAAGGTGAGCCTTACCTCGTCCCGCCATCCAGGTATGCACATTCCTCATGGTTTTCTCTGCTATATGCATGACTGTATATTACCATGTTTCTCTCATGTTGTCTGTAATCTATGCAGGCCTGCTAGATGTGAGAATGTGCTTTACCACTATGCATGTATAACTGCTGGCTACTCTGATTCAGGCATGTGAATCTATGAAAGACACCCAAATACTGGATAAGAAATGCGTTACTTACCTGTAACAGCAGTTATCCAGTATTGGTGTCTTTCATAGATTCACATGCAACCCTCCCGCCTCCCCGGTAAGGACTCGCGTACCTCTATGTCTACATTGCGACACCCTAGCTGGGTGCGTACGAAAATCTGAGGGACGGAGGCTCCTCCCGGGAAGGTTCTAGAAGGAGGTCGGAGCTGATTGGCTAACGATGAGAGTTCGGTCCTTTTACATAAGGACGTGGAAAGGCCCCAAAAGGGGAGGCCCTTAGGCCTATATTCTCTATGTATGTCCTTAGGACATTACTTTTTTATGTACCGGAGGCTCCCGTCTCAGCGACGGGGAATGATTCAGGCATGTGAATCTATGAAAGACACCAATACTGGATAACTGCTGTTACAGGTAAGTAACGCATTTCTCACTGCACGCCAATAAGCTTGCAGCGAGGGGCATGACCCAAGCATATGCAAAAGATCTGCAGCTACAAGTGCACATCTGGGGCACGCAGACGTTGTGAGCCCGAAGTAGCGATTGATTTTGGCTGGAGACAAATAAGGACGAAGTATGATGTAGAACTGAATGAGTTTAATGCGGGAGTTGCGCGGTATGTTCGTTACGCCAGTCAGTACCACTGCCCACTCCTTGTCTGTCCACTCCCGTCCCCTGTCTTCCGCCCACCTGTCCCGCAGGCGCTGGGAAGAAAACTATGTGTGGGTATGGAGGGCCTGCGCAAGCCAGTGTACCACGTGGGACCCGTTCCCCATGACCTGCAAATATTGTATTAGCAGATGAGTTTGTAGTTCTTCAGAGAGGTCGCCCCAGGCCCGTGTTAGTGTGCCTGCGAGTGTTGCATGTAGCAGAAACTGTCCTGCTGGGAGGCCCGTGTCAGTGGCTAGCGTCCCAAAGGGGACCAACATCCCCTCTGCATATAAATCTCCTACAGTATCTACCCCAGCTTGCGCCCAGCTTCTCAACACCGTCTGTGACCAGGCCGCACTCCCTGGGTGTCCCCAGCAGGGGTAGTATCGGAGCGTACGGCTTCATGGAGCTAGTGAGTTTCAAGCTTCTCATATAGCACCTACGCGCTACTGCTAAGTGCAACTGTGTTGGACAACGGGTTTTGGTCAGAGGATAAAACAATGTGTGACCTTGCGCGAGCGTCATGACTGTTCCATACAACCGCCCATGCCTTTTGATGCAAAACTATCTACCAATAATTGTAGGCAGGGTTTTGCACCAAAAGTTAACACCACTTTAAAGGAGGCACTAACAGGGGAAATGTTTTTATTTCTTCTTTCTTTTCCAACTTTGCCTACGTGATGCACTATGCAGCACACATACAAAGTGGGAAAAACTTTCAAACGTGTCTAGGCATGGTATTTGGTACAGGAAGGGTACCCTTCCTGTATACAACCTATGCTAGACTCATGCACACACCCTAGCGCTATGTCGCTAAGGTGTGTCTGTGGTGCTCAGCAGCTGAAATCAGTGCTGGCGCTAAGGAAAGGGGAGGAAAGCGCCATATAGCAGATATGGCGCTCTCCTGCTCCCTCCCTGTCACGGAACGTAGTGCAGCCTCTTTAGGTGTTGCGCTGCATTGCATGTTATTTTTTTTTAAATCTGACCTATTGGGTATATTTTCTTCTGGACCAGTTCATATGCACCTTGGGGAGTGGCTGCCAGTAGAGAATCTGCAAGCGGGAAAAAGTCCAACACAGGAATCATACATCATTGTAATTCTGCTGCTGCATCAGGCCCGGCTTCTGGATTCTACATCTAGGAAGGAAACCTGGGTGTGGGCCATGGGGGAAGCTAGTAAGATTATCAAAATTATTTTAAGATTGCTGTTTAGACTCTGACAAAATCTTTCTAAAATATAAATGTCTAAGAAACTAAAGTAACAGATGTTTAGTAATGTTCAATCCAGTGGGTAGAGTTGTGACCATGCCCAGGACCCATTTTCCTGTCTTTGACTTTAAACTACCTTCTAATGGGAGCTTGCATTCCCTGTCTTTGGTTGCAGTGGAGTATTGTGACATACCATACTAACAGTTTGGGTGATGGGCCTGATAGCATCAGATTTCCTCCTAGTGAATTCAAATCTATCCACATAGCAGATTATTCAGAAGGGTTTGTGGGACCCTGGTGAAAGACTATTTGTAGGATCTAATTCTTGATTGTTGTAAGGATCCAAGCGTTGTTTCTGCAAGAGTGTCCTGGAACCTAAGACAGACCCACCCCCTCCCACCTACACCTATTGCGTCTATCAAACTCTAGACCACGATGGTGATATGATGGGAAAGGAGGGAACAAAACAAGGAAAGGAAGAGGGAAGAGATTCCTTGGACTGGTTGAGTCTTCAAACAGGCGAGTAGGACACAGGTACTAAAAAAAAGGATAGCGATCAATAGACAACAAGAGAGATAAACACAACTGGGTATTCCTTCATAAGTTTACCTAAGGTCTTCTTGCAGGTTCTCAGAACACAGGTCACTAAAGTTTTCTCACAGGATCCCACAATAGATTGGACCAGAGACTACCACTACTCTAAGCAGCCTAATAATGAAAAGAAAAGAAAAGATATGTGTGAACCGGCTCAATATCTACAGTGGCACACCAGCGCCTAATAGAGGATCACCCTATCTGGCTCATCGACAGTGGGCGTAGGTCTTGAGGAATCCTAGGGCCTAATTTATGAGGCTGTGCGTCACTTTTACGCCGCCGGTGCGTCACTTTTTGTGACGCAGCAGTGGCGTAAAAAATGCGCCTTGTTGCGCTATATTTACAAAGTGACGCATCTAGCGCCAGGTATAATGTATGCAAGGGGAGCGTTTTGACGCAAGAAAGGGTCGTAGAAGTGATGCAGTGAAAACTATGAGATTTCACTGTGTCACTTTTAGGATGCCGTTGCGTCAAAATCTTGCGCCTGCCTCACAGCAGGCGTAAGACTGACGCAGGCCCTTTCACATGGGGCTTGCCCCATGTGAAAGGACGCATTGCTGGAGTTGCGTCACTTTTGTGACACACTCCAGCAATGCGTCACTTTTGCGCTTACAGATACGTCAGAAATACTGACGTATCTGTAACTCCTTGCGACATGATGCGTCATACATTAAATATGACGCATCAGGAAAGTCGCAAGGAGTGCGCACTGAGAAGTGGCGCATCGCTGCTTTCACGCAGCGATGCGTAATTTGTCATAAATGAGGCCCCTAGAATCTATCAGTTTACCATGTGTGTTCTGAAAGATACAAGGTGTTGTAAGCTTAAAGGTACATATAATCTGGTGGAAGTAATAATAAAGTAGCGCACTGCGCCGTTACCAGTCTTTCAGGAATTCACTGCCGTGGCAGGTGCCTGGTGTCAAGACTTCAATGGTATCCAAGGAGGGCAACAAAAAATAAGGGGTATATGACAATCATGTAGAGCGGACTTCAACAACCACAATGCCCCGGTAAAGTCGACGGAACTGCTCTGACGAAATCCAGCCGGCCGACGGAACAACAAGTCCAGCCGAAGAAACAGTCCGTTCGGCCTGCGGGACAGAGGAGAAGAAAGCCGGCTCAAAGTAAAAAAAAGAAAGGGAGGTTCTAAGATGCCGCAATGGGAGGAAGAACGGCCAAGCTACTCGGGCGTTTCACAGCTGCAAAGGTTGTGGCTCCAGGGAAGGCCAAGAGCTGCCAGGGGAACTCTAGGAGACGCGGAACCGACAAAAGTTCAAGGGTCTCTCCGGAACGAAGGAAATCTGACGAGGACAGAACAGAGGGTGACGCAGCGAGGCGTAAATGACGCGGCGAAGAGTCGAGCACTAGAACACGAAGCGCATCAAACAGGGGAAGTCAGGCTTTTAAGGCTGCCTGACCTCCTTGCACATGCGTTGTGGCCATATTTGATGTGGAACTGGCAATCGTGACAGTTGTCTCCCAAATGTTTTTGACCATCCATTTCAAATGTTTCCCTTTAATTAATACTGCTGTGTTACTTGTCAAAAGTTGAGAGTACAAAGTGGTAGGCACCGTGTGGTGCCTGCCACGTTCATGCAAATGCACAACATTCCTTTTTCGCATTGCGGTGGGTGCTGCTGAAAGCACTGCTCGCCGTAATGTAAAAAATGCTAAATGCCCCCGCCAGTGTGGCGGGCGCATCCTAATCTCCTTCACTGGACCGGCAGCGCTATCCCAGCCCCCAAGGACTTTCCTGCTTCTTAGCGCCTCGTGGGCACTATTGTCTACATTGCCAGAGAAGAAGAGCACTGTCAGTTGTCCCTGGAGCTGTTGGGCCTCTCTAGCGCCTGGTGAGCGCTGCCTCCAGCACCTGCCCAGGAGAAGAAGGTATGTGGGACCTGCAGCACGTGCTGCCAGGGAGAGCTGGTTATTTTCTATACAGCGCCGTGCTGCTAAAGTACTATATATTCAATTCCCCGCATTTTTGCTGCAGCTTGCTTCTGTGGGACCATGATGTCATTCCTGGGAGCTAGCACCTCGTGGGCACTATTGTCTTGTGTGGGACTCAGGATCCTCACCAGCTCCCTAGCGCCTTGAAGGCACTATTTTCTTGGATGCCAGAGGAGGAGTGATGCCTGCAGCGCTGTGCTGGGAAAGCGCTATATTTGGTGGCCTGTTACTTCAAGGAGGTGAGGATGTGAGGAGCTGACGCCTGCAGCGCTGTGCTGCCAGAGCGCTACTTTATTCTGGGACACCCTGGACTTGGGAGGACTCTTAGCGCTTCGTGAGTGCTACAGCTGTGCCCCAGAAGGAGGTGAGGAGCGTGGGCGTGTTGTATCCTGCTTCTCCCTGCTCATCTTTCATTCTTGTCCTTTCTTAGTCTCTTGTACTCTGCTGCTCAGCCTGTCTCTATGATGTCATCCTTAGCTCTATCTGTGTGTCTTGAAGTGTACTGTCAGTTACCTTAGAGGCTGAGCAGCAGGGCAGCTGCTCCCGGTGGGGCATTTACCTTAACCTTTACTGGAACATGGATTACTACCTTATCTAAATACTGTACTTGATTATTTGATTACCAAGAATGAACACACATCTGGACGCAGCAACACAAGGAGTCATCAATTAATTTTGTTAAATGCAACAGGGAGTTACTTTCCTGTGTGCTGTATTTCAACCCCCCCCCCTCCCCTCCTCCCCACAAGGAGAAGGCCGGTGGGACTCCCCACGTTATTGCCAGAGAGAGCCCTGCAGCTACCGAAGGAGCAGTGCGTGCTCCATTCCGAGTGATGCCAGCAGCGCTGTGCTGTCAAAGCGCTATATTTGGTGGCCTGTACATCAAGGAGGTGAGAAGCTGATGCCTGCAGCGCTGTGCTGCCAGAGCGCTACTTTATTCTGGGACACCCTGGACTTGGGAGGACTCTAGCGCCTCGTGAGCACTACAGCTGTGCCCCAGAAGGAAGTGAGGAGCGTGGGCACTACTTTCCTGTGTGCTGTATTTCAACCCCACCCCAAGGAGAAGGCCTGTGGGACTCCCCACGGTGTTGCCAGAGAGAGCCCTGCAGCTACCGAAGAAGCTGGAGCAGTGCGTGCTCCATTCCGGCTGCCCCCATCGCCTGCCAGCAGGAAGGGGCCTATCTGGGCACAGTGCGGTGCCGAGAGATTGCGCAAGGACTCCAGGGAGCCCGGTGAGTAGGGCTCAGTCCCATCTTGGTGGGGGTGGTGTTGGGGCACATTGTCGGTACTCGCCTCGACCTGGTGCAGCTCTGAGGGCACCGTGGTGCCCGTGCTGACCTTACAGCAGCCTCGTCTGACAGCGGGCAGCTGCAACCTTGGGGAGCACTGTGAATTTCAGGGGTCCCGGAGTTGGGCCCCCAACTGTGCAGTGGTGCCAGTGCTTATTTTTGGGCCTGACTCCCAGCAGCGTCGCGAGTGCGCAGGCAGCTGCAACGTATTGGGGGCATTGTACTCCTCATGAGAAGAGAGAGAGAGAGAGGAGTGAGAGACACTCATGCCCTGCCCCAGCGCTTTGCGCACTTTGCTGTTTTTGCAGCCAGACCTGACTTTGCGGGACATATGGCATTTGAGCCCCGGAGAGAGGTCAGTTGGCCTCGGGTCAGTTTCAGAGTGTTGTGCCTCCGATTGGGGCGAACTGTGTTTGTGCTGGCGAGGCCTTTTGCCCCATATGATTTATTGCATACTATTGTTGCATAATGCATTTGTACCTAGGATGATACCTAATGCTTTTCCCTCCGGTTTTCAGTGCTGATTTTAGGCCTATTTTGTTCCTGCAAAAGAGAAGCCACATGATATGTTTAAACCATAGGATTGGTGCAGAGTATGATTGGCAGGTCTACTGTGGCCTGTAGGCTACTGATGATGCCTCCTACAAATGTAATTCATGCTTAATGAAAGGAGTTTGATTTATGGCTATCGGATGGTGCAGTTACACTGGCGATTTTGTGCAGAAGGTGCCACTCTCAGTAATGCCATGAGGTTTTATTTATTTGCCCATTGCCAATGAGGTTGATGCCATAAGAGGCTGAAGGTCTGCACGTTGTGTTTTCACGCCCCAGGAGGAGCTCTGATCCTGCCTAATATCTTTTTCCCAAATGTTGGCGCTGCTGATCCTGGGTGTAAGTGGGGTTTGTGTAAAGTGCACCCATGCTAATGTTTTCCTGCTTACTGATGCCCTGTATGAGGTTCTATGCCCAAGGCCTACTCAGCATATGCCTCAAGTGATTTATGCAAATATGATTATGTCTCCATGCTCATATGTTTTGTGCCTATGGTTATGCATAGTGTGCCCCATGTTCATGATTTGTACCTATGCTGATGCGGTTTTATGTCTACTTCATGCTGTGGTGGTTTCCATGCCTACTGATGCCTAATGCATATGAAGTTGCATAATGTCAGGTTTTGATGTTCCAGGTTATGCCTCATGTTAAAGTTATTTATACAAATGTGTTAATACCTATGGCTGTGCCGATGGGCCTAATGCTTTTTCCTAGGGTGCACATTGTTGAGGTTTATGCCAAGGATTTCTACTAAGGTCTTGGTCTGGCCAGTAGCTACTGGCTGTTATACGTTTACTGCTTATGGACTTTCATTTTATATGTGTACTTGGTGATGATGTTGGCAGAGGCCCAATTGGCCCTGCCCTGTAAATAATCCCCTGTATACGGCTACCCGGTGCCAGTTAGCGCCGTGATCACAACTGTGATTGCATCCTACTGTGTTTGGTATAATACACAAGCTATTTTACATGCAACCTGGTGTGGAGTCTCTTTTTGTAGTGTGCCTGGTGTGTCGCCTGTGAGTGTGCTGCGCAGATGCTTTACACATTTCCTCCGGAGTTTGGCCCGCCCGCTCTGCACCACGCTACCCGTTTTTAAGAGTTCCATCGAACAAATCCTTTAAAGTGTCAACTGCATGTGTTTTTCCCACTGAACGTAACATTAATGTTTTTCACATTGCAAAGTATTGTTTATGTATTGTTTGAAAACTGATTGCTCCGGTCATACTGTATGTATTGAATTCATTTTTGTGTCTAAAAATATATCAAATCAGAGCTATTTTTCTAAAATGGTGTTGGAATCCTCTCTATGCGTGTCAATTACTTATTGTCAATTTTGCTGATTTGAAAAGCTTCACAATTGTTCCTCTAAGTAGCCTGTGTGGTCTTTGTCACTCCACCAGGACTGATAGAAGGTATACTTGGAGAGTATACTGAGAGGAGGTCTATTAAGAGAGTACCTGGGTTCCATCTTTGCATATTTTATCGGTATTGCACTGTAAGGCACCCCTGCAAGACCACATACTTCGACCATACAGAAACCACACTTTATCACACAGGAATCTCAATCCAAGACGTCACTGATGATTAATCACATCCACCAAACCAGAGAAGCAGAACGAGGACAAGTTATCTCTCACCGCCCTGGAATGAAAGCTACCATATTGCGATAGAGTTTTACTTGGCAGGTTTACATAAGGCACTATTGAAACTCTTTGTTTTTGATCCTGATCTTAAGATGCTTTTTCTCATATAATTGTCTTTTTATTTCTGCATTCAAGTGTGATCTGTAAGTCAGGATTGCAGTTGTTGAGCGATAAAACAAATGCCAAAAGGTTTTTCTCAGTTCCCAGCCAAATATCAAAATCATTATGAATATACTGAAGCAACATTTCCAACTTATGGCTATGTGAGTTTCTAGGATCAAAAATATAGGCTTCGTACAATTGGTCCATGTAAAGTTCTCTCAAAAGGTGATGGGAGGAATGCTTGAAAGTAATCTAACCACGGGCACTCATGCGGGTAGCATTCCCACCAATGGTTCTTTTGCTCACCATGCCACCTCGGTTTATACCTTGCCTTTGGCAAATCAGTCTTGACCCTGCTCCTCATGGGAACCATCCAGTTGAACTGCCAGACTATGTCCTCTCTGAAGGCAAACACAAACAAACCAGGTTTGAACCGAGGTGGAAGACAAGAAAACAGAAGTAAGAAAGGTGGTGAGAGTGAGAAAAAAACACTCTTTACTATAAAACAAAAATAAGAAAACAAAATAAGAATTGGCAAAATCAAAAGACTGCCAGCCAGTGTCAGACCGATTGGCTTTACCAGTGCTTTTTTCCTGGATACTGTATCAGGGCCTAATCCAGACTTGCTTAACAGGTTTCAACACCTGTACACATTTCTTATTACAGCAATAAGACTCTACACATGGTCTAAAAATCAAAGCAGGCTATACAATAAAAAAGTGTAAGTGGCCACCTTCACTGCAGACTCAGAATAGCTCAAAGGTTTACTGTCCAGTCCTCTTTATACCTCACAGTTCTTGGAGTGCCGAGAAGCTCCTCTCAGATATTGTCCCCTCTAAGGACAGGTGCAGGACTTTCAAAATTTTATTTTTGGTTTTAGCATCTTTCAGTGTCTTTCTACTTCTGTTGAACACAAGGTCTTAAGTAGGTCCTTTTGTCCAGGTTCGTCTTCTTGATTCATGTAACTCAAACAGCTACTCTGGTAAGATGCAGAACAGATGTAATATACAGCTCAATGGTGCCAGGATAGGGTTCACTGCTTACAAGGTAGTGGCTACATCTAAAATGGCTAAGACATCTTCTAGGTACCCCATTGTATTGGTGATTCAAAAGTCATCCCCAAACAAATTAAAATATATTTATCCCATTTGTAAAAAGAAACACCTAAAATAAAACAAATTGGGATGTATTGATGCCAGAAAGTAATGAAGTGAAGAGTGGTAAAAGGAACAATATGAAAACGAATACAATGTCAGAAAGGATAAAATATAAAGACAACATAAAGAAGACCTAGGAAATAAAGAGAAAGTATGGAAGTTGGAATAAGAGAACGGATACAGCAAGAATGAGAAAAGAAAATGTTCTGGACAAGAGAAAGTCCAAGATACAAAATAGAAAAAAAGCAATGTGGAAAGTTGGAAGCCTATACAGGATGAAAGAATAAAATACAAGACTAAACAAATGAGAAGGCAAAACCCATAGAATTGAACAATGAAGGAATAAAAGAATGTATGAAGAGAATAAAGTGAGATTTAGAAAGCAAAAGTGAGAAAGGCAACATGAAAGGACAAGAAAGCAGTTAGGAGAAAAACACAGAACAGAAAGACAAAGAAATCAAAGCCAATGCACGATCCACTTTCATCCAAAATAGGTCAAATTAGAACAAGTTCATGGGTAAACTTGTGAGCAGAAGCACCACGCCAAGGTTTTGACCTTTGCTACTGGACATTCACACCAGCCATGGGGCAGTGGGAGTACCTGCCGGGCGGTGACGTGGGAGGGGGAGGGGCAGGGTGGGGGGTAGTAATGTATGGATTACTACCCCCCACCTTGCCCCTCCCCCTCCCCACGTCACCGCCCGGCCGGTACTCCCACTACCAGCCGCGGCTGCATTCACACCATTCACACCGTCACATTCAGGGCACTACCCTGCTTCTCATCAGATCAGGGATCCGGTGTCCAGCTCCAGATAGGGGCAGTGCTACGGGTTCGTCGAGCTCAGGGCAAAATTCAATTTGCCTACTGGAGAACCCGGGAAACAACTTGTTTTTGGCCATACCACACCGACTGGTCCTTGCACCCCCACGTCACAGTACCATTGACTGCCTTCTCATCGGGTTCTGCGTGCACAAGGTTGCTTCCTGATCTCTCCCCCTGAAGGAACCAGGCAAGCTCCTGTCAGGCCGATGAGAAGTAGAGCTGTTGTGGCCATCCTGCCTGTCTGATGGCAGTCTGAGGGCCCCATTCACACCACATTCACACCATTCATAGGCTAGCCCACACACTGCAGGCATCCCTGGCTATGGCTCTATATATAGCTAAGTGGTGAATGATGTCATAATATCTGCCAGTGGTCTGATGAGGTACATGATGTCACAAGCCTGCCAGGACCCGGGATGTGATGTAGTACCTGATGTCACAAGGGATTGATGGAAACACTGATAGCACTCAAGGCTGCATGGAGAGACCAGTGTTACATTATGTTGATAGGTGTAAGCCCATCTGTAACATGACATCACATAACCAAAAGATTAAGGAAAGGAAGTCAAAAACAATTAGCTAAGTATTAAGGTTTCCTGTGTTCTCTTTATTGCTTACAGACTTTTATTTTGAACCTGCCTAGACAGACAGAAGCTGTCAGAGGATTTGTTTCAGAATTTCTCTCTGTCTGGATCATTCTGCAGATGTTGTAGCCACTGTGGTCAATAATTAACAATAGTCATCTTTCAATGTCGCTGCCAAAAAGAATGTCCTTCAAACCCATCGTAAGAGAATCTGTTAAGGCGCTGGTGAGACGGACCTGGTGCACTGCATAGGAATGTACAGCATTTCATTCTGTTTCCTCTTATCTGCTCTGCCCATTTCACAGGTGTGATTCAGGTACTCAAATGGCAGGGTGGGATCTAAGAATTAGAAGACACCCTGCATCTTTCTTCTGCACTGACTGGCAGAGCCTGGCAGTGGCCTTATGGCTGGGCTCTGAGTCTTCATCTGTGTGAATGCCTCTGTGCTGGCCTGGCTTGCCATAGACTCCTTGTGTGACTCTACACAGCTTCAAGAGCATCGCACCCATTCAGTCAATAGAAGGTAGTTCTGGGTACCCAGGGGAGACGAGGTGCCCAACAAAACTGTAGCCTAAGAATCCGCTCATTACTACTCACAAAATGAACCTTGGACATCATACACAGCTGCAGCTTGAACCTGAAAAAACAATTTATATTTTGCACAAGAGGCATTCCAAGGGTAGAGTTTGCATTCCAAACTCAGTTCTGACTATCCAAATTAGAAGTGTGGTTCCAATCTGCATTCTAATGGAATTCTTTTATTTCCTAATTAGAACTCTCATTCCAAACATAGAATCTAATTTACAAAGTAGAACTCATTCTAAATTAGAGCTCAAATTTCATATTAGCAAGGCCTGAACATCACATAGTGGCGACATTGTGACACCACAGACACCTTCATTGCAAGTCTTGATGTACATTTGATTTTGCACAAAAACTGAATTTCTGATCTAACGGGCATTGCAAAAAAAGTAACACTACTGCACTCTCAGGGTTTATCATGGATACATTTGGTCAGGTTAAAGCTTTTGGAACGTGTCCATGGAAATCTGCAGGGAACTTAGGATAAGTCTGTCAAAATCAGGGCATAAAGGTGGACGTCAGCTATAATTCTCCAGTGCAAGAGCACGGCTGTCACATGACTGTCCCTGCACAGCATAGCATTTGCCAGTCAAGGAGCCGTCACACATTCACACATTCACAATGTTCTCTCAGTCAACTTCTTCACCAAAGAAGAGGCTGGAAAGGTACAGGACCATTCAACTGATCACACAAAAGGGAAAGGGGAATGGGATGGTAAATGGGAGATGGAATGATATGGACTTAATGTTACCTCTACATGGAACACACAACACCACCTCATTCATATGAATTAGCTCTCTCCAGCTCCAGTAAGAACAGATGTTATATTTCATATTGGTATCCTAATATAGGTCCAAGAAACATTGCACACTTTCTCTGCATCACCTCCTGTTGTTTCTTATGAAAAAGCCTTATCAGTACATAACTCAAAATAAGGACAGAATGCCTTATAAGTACATCATGCCTTATAAGGACTGCAGCCTTTTATGGACTAAACCTTTCACCTAATGGCTAATATATTCTGTGGGGGTGTACAGGCTCAGTCTGCCACCTGACCCACGGTATATGTTATCTGTAAACAGCCTAGGTCCTGCATGACAGGGTACTATTGGAATATATATATATATATTGCAGAAAGCAGGAACAAAGTAGGAAATCCCACCAAGAAGTCCAGCGCCACACCAGAGGACAGTACACAGATTTTATTTGTGCACATAAAGAACAACGCGTTTCGGCAATGCCTTTCTCAAGTTGAGGAATTGCGCTCTATCACCTATAGAAATACACCTCTTGATTCATGAACATGAAGAAAATACTATAGTTTTGGAACAAATACCAAAACAATAGACTGCAATTGCAAAAATGATTGTCTTATGTCCTCAATACTTATAAATAAATCAATTTAAAATGTCTGAAGATGCAGAAAATGAGTGCAATAAAATCACATTTGAATCGCCAATGCAATCGTTCCGTAAGCCTGTAATTAACATGGAAGAAATACTACTAAGCCAATCGACGCGCTAGATACATTCCAAATCTAGAGCTCAATCGTGAATACAAATGAATAAAAATTAATAACATACAATTAAAGCAATCATAATTGGAACAGAAATCCAGAAGCGTGTCATGCTGTGTAAAATGGAACAGCTTTGGCAACATTAATGTACTGAAACAGATTTCTGCATATAACAGCTGGAAGGAAATATTATTGTACAATAAGAGCATGGAATGAACTTTAGTACATGAATAGTTTTATGAGGCTAATCAATTGTATATCATAGATGCAATCAACACATGTCACATTCTACACAGAACAATTCCAGTGCCACGACAGGGTAATGTACCCCATTGTAATTCTGCATCTAAACTAAGAGCTATAAAAGGTAATGTACCTTACTGTAACGGCGACAATCTCAAATGTTGTAATTATGCATATGTCAGTAGTATGACATACATGGAGTAGGCAATTCCTGTGTATGTGCGCCCCCCATCCCAAACAAGTGATAAACATCTTGAAAATCTTGAAAATGATTAAAAAGATTTTACCTTACGTATGACTCACGCAAAACAGTGGTAACGGCACTGGCCTTGTCCAGACTGGACTACGGAAACGGCCTATATGCCGGAGCAAGGAAGAAAATCCTCCTTAAGTTACAACGCCTGCAGAACGCAGCAGCTAGGCTGATTCTGGAAATACCAAAGTTTGAAAAAGTAAGCCATAAACTAAAAAGTTTGCACTGGCTCCCAATAGCAAGCAGGATACAATTTAAATCACTATGCTTGGCATATAAAGCAACAAATGGAACTGGATCAAAATTCCTAAAAACACATCTGCAATTATATGAGCCAAACAGACTTTTAAGATCCGGGCAAATGAAACTCATAAAGGTACCCAGATTCAGAAGAACTAACTGGGGCGGCAGAAGCTTCCTGGTACAGACGGCAAAAATATGGAACCAACTACCGCTAGACATAAAAACCAGTCCATCCCTGAAATCCTTCAGAAAGGAAGTTAAAACATGGCTCTTCGCTAGACAGCTCTAATTATACATCTTTAATGAACCAGTGGGAATTCTCAGCGCCAAGACACCCTTGGGCAATCACGCGCTATACAAATAGAAAAATCAAATCAAATCAAATCAAATCATAAAAATATATATACAAAGTGGTATTCACTGGGTTAGAGTAGACAGTGGGAAGATTAATAACCACCGTAGGTCCAAGAGGGAAATGATGCTGTGGAGGATAAAACTCCCTTGTTCCAAACCTCACCTAGTGTAACGGAAGGCCCTGCAAGGTCTTTTTAGAGCTGAGTGTAAAACCCAGGGTTTTTAATCAAAAGTAAGGAATATTCGGCCAGATGCACTGAGATTGGATTTACAAAAAGCAGTCACAAAATGAACACTGACTTTTTGCAAATTCAATCTGATTTTGCTAACTGACTTCTGTACTAATAGATCCGTTTGCAAAATAGAAAACTACTGGGTTTGCAGAATGACCTGCCTAATTAATATTCATGAGGCAGCTTGTAATTTGCGACCCCTTATGGGCGGTGCCAAGCACAGGGAGAGTGGCCTGAAGCAGATAACAAATAGCTGTCCCTGTGTGTATTTTTTTTTTAAGCAGACCCTGTTCCACAAAGAAACCCCAGTTCCTTTAAAACCAGAAACAAGCATTTACAATGAAACGGTCTCGTCTTTGCAAAAGTTAGAGCTATTGGCATTGTAAATGACAACATTTTTATTTATGTGTTGGTTTTGAAAACAGATAAATAAATGGCATTGTCATTTACAATGCCAATAGCTAAATCTCTTGCAAATGCGAGACCTAGTAGTAGAGTGAGTAATAGTGAGTAGTAGAGAGTGAGAAGTAGAGAGTGCGTAGTAGAGGAGTAGAGAGTGTGTAGTAGAGTAGTAGAGTGAGTACTAGAGAGTAATAGAGTGATTAATAGAGAGTGAGTAGTAGTGAGTTTAGTGAGTATTAGAGAGTGAGTGGAGAGTAGTAGAGTATTAGAGAGTGAGTAGTAAAGAGCGAGTAGTAAAGAGTGAAAGAGTGAGTAGTAAAGAGTCACAAAGTCACACACATAGAGCCACACACACAGGTACACATACACACACACACACCAATGTAGGTGTACACACACCACCACATCCAGCGTGTATGTAGGTGTGTACACACCGCCACTTCCAGCGTGTATGTAGGTGTATACCCACCACCACATCCAGCGTATATGTAGGCGTACAAACCGCATCCATGAGCTAACACCGGGAGTAGCGATATCCGTTAGAATCAAGAGCTACGGATACGTGATCCTGGTGCATATCAGACGGGATATACGGAGATCCGCTGTATATATTCCTTAATTGCCGAGATGTGTCCCTTAGATATGTTGGATATAAATTAAAGTTGCCTAGGAGTTGTGACGACCTATATCATTTCATATCGGGGGAGCGAAACGAGGACTTTCCCAGGGCATGTGATATATGGAGAACATTTGAATATCGAAAAAAAAAACACTAACCCTTATGAAATGTATTATAAAAGGTCCTTTTGGAAGTACCATCAGTACCCACTGGGAGCAGTTTCAACCAGAGTGCTGTTGCACCGGTGCTATAAATGAATGATCACTGAATTATTTACAAAGGAGAAATAAAAGCGGAGTCCTGAAGAAGGTGGCCTAACTGTGATTGTCCCACCAAAACACGCCAATGCCCTGTGTTTTTGTGTTAAATTTGGTACAAAGTCAGCAGTCCGAATTAGACTGGGTACTGATGTCCGTGCATAGTGCTGTCTATTTTTCCAAATTGTATGACTAATACAGATGTCTTGATAAATTCTCCTTTTTTAATATGAAAGGATTCCTATCAGGATCTCTTGTATTTTTAATTGTTTCGAATTTAATATTGTGTATTTTTTAATCTTTATTTGTGATTTTTACATTTGTTCATAAGTACCGTAAACATTTTGAGTGGAGTAATATCTGTGTTTAGTATGAATGCGGTTGCATAAATTGTGGATTCCAATATTACCCAGGGTGTCTCCAAAGGGTACATTGATTTTTTTACCTTTAAAGTTACTGGGTGCTCCATCACTTTGGAGTATAAGAGCCCCTCTTCTTGGTTTCAAGGTGTACACACCACCACATCCAGCGGGTATGTAAGTGTGCACACCACCACATCCACACACTACACCCTGCTTGTGGTGAGAGTCCTCTGCTTCTTGTGGTTTAATCCATCCTCTTTTCACATGGTGGTTGTTCCAGAGGGAGAGTTGTGCAGTGCAGATCTCTATGGGCCAGATTTATAGAATATCTACGTAAAAGTAATTTTGGTATGGTTATCCTAAATAGATCTGCATATATTTAGTTGGTGGTTATCCTGAAATAGATAGTGGAGCCATCCATATAGGACTTATATTAGCCACCCAGCACTAGAGCGTCCAAGGTCTGCTTGGATTCCACCACCCATCCCTGGGCTGGTGCATGCCCACATCTGGGCTTTCTACTGTCATAATCTTCCACTCCACTCCGTCTTCAGACACTGTGGGTGGAGTAAGATTCGGTCTCCCCCGTTAGTAGCGCTCCATGTCCCTGGGCATCATTTTTGTAAAAGGAGTCCTCCACCCCACCTCATATCACTGAATTAGCTCATATTTGTGTTTCAAATGTATGGTGTAGCACACACCTAGCTCCAAGAAGCAGGGTGGTTCTTTACAGAGAAGTGTCTTATTGCAGGAGGGACACCGCCATTGTGAGGTGCGGCACCGCCGGGATTGTGGTGGTTGAGGCAGATTATAGAATCTAGGATATGATAGTCGAAGTGGGAATGAACACATAGGGGCCAATTCACAGAGCCCCTAAGGGTATATTAAGTATTACTTCTGCAATACCATTCCACATACTCTTAAATGTCTTAGTGAATGGGCCACAAAGTTAGGAAAATAGATCTCACATTAAATTGTTTGCGTATGACTCCCACACGAAGGAAAACATGATTTACCATAGTGGCACATTTTGGGCAGGGGGAAAAGCTGGGATTGGAACCTAGTTTTCAAGGTAGGCAAGCTATGCCCTTGAAAATATTTATTTCGTTATTCCTTCACCCCATGTGTTGATGCCCCACAGTCATTCTGTTCAAGGGGTGTGTCCTGCTTCACTCTGTAGCTCTAGTCCCAAGCAATCCATATGAGGTAGCTTCCTCTCTTCCATTCAGTTGCAAAAGAGAATATATTCATGCTTTGGGACGGGCAGGGTCTGGCTTATAAAGGATGGGTGCAGTCACTCATTAGTCATCACACCGCACGCACTTGGTTACTCATCCTTGCGCTCATGCATCCACTCATCTACCCACTTACTCATTCTTGCATTCACTCATTTACACAACCACAATAAAACAACATGTACCGGATAAATTAAGAGAATAAAATAGAAAATATGCTGCCACCTAAACATAGCTGGCCTACGCATGCAATATAAAATAAAGTTAACCACAATACCGAGTGTCGGCCTTTCTGTGGTACGGAACATATTTTACATTGCTTTGAAGTTCCAGCTTGACCGCTACATTTGTTGGCCATCTTGGAATAGTAAAATAGTAATACACTGTGGGCAAAACCATTCCATTATGGTGGTCTGGTTGGGCAGCATTGGCCGCCCGAAATGAGGCGTCTGAAATGAGCGGCAAGCAGACAACCTGTTTGCGTTGTCTGCGGAGCAGAAGTGTGTTCTAAAAAATGAAAATAAAAATTGAAAGGAAAAAAATTAAAAGGGGGCGAATACTATAAAGTGGTATACAAAATGTCACCCCAGGTGTTAAATCCAAAAAAGAAAGGAAGCGATTTGGTCTGTAAATTTACCAAACCATTGCACTTTAGTTATTACAAAAAAAACAGCTGGTTTGTAGGACAATCAAACCATAAACAGAAATCATTGATTGATCTTGATGTAGGTGACCGTGTCAATTTTGATGTTTTGCTTCTGATACTGAAGTACGCGACTACTGGAGAGTGCTCCAGTGATTGGACATTGGCCTTATGCAATTGATGTGTCACTGAACAATTTTAAGAGTTAAGGTGGATGACATGTCTGATTGTCCCATGAATATTATAATTGGACTTGTGTGACTTTGCAAATTTAATGAAGCAATGTGTTTTTTGGGGGGTTTATTATGTGATTCATTGCACTGTCGCGTAAAGCGGGTAATCATTAACATTGATCTGCAGGAGCTCACTGTAGGGATTTTTCGGTCCCTTCTAGTTTGGTCTCATCAATGGCCGGTTTGCAGATTCTTTCTTGTGGTTGGTTTATGCGCTTTAATGAAATTACAATATCGTTCAGTGTATGTAGAACAGGAATATATTACTATTTACTTATAGCACCCATGCGACTGTACCGTCTTCAAAAAATGGCATTTACGGTCCTAGCTCATGCATGCAGTACTGAAAATTAATAACCAGATAGATGCTGAACTAATGAGTTACGCTCCCCCCTCAAGCCATTTGTAAAAAAATATGTAAAAAAATATATATAGTTTTTAATTATATATTTTTTTTATGAATTGGGATTTGCAATTGGTGTTCTTGATAAACTCTTCGGTATAAACTCTGTGTCCAAAGGCATCGCCATTGTATTTGGTGAACCTTGAGGTTCGGCCCTGCTGCTGATGGCTTACCTGCTCTGCTTCAGGGTCTTAAGCAGCGGATCTAGGTCACTAAAATCCAGCTCTCTTCAGCAGCAGGGGAGAGCCCTGTTCTGCACCCCTTCATGTTAATCCTCCCCCATTCACTATAACCATTGTCCTACCTAAGATTATGTGTTGTGCTGTGTACTTCTACATGCTCAGAGTTTTGTCTTTGCGACTCGTCCTCAGAACATCGTGGCAGTGGCCGCCGGGTTCTGTGACGGCCTCAGCTGCGGAGACAACACCAAGGCAGCGGTGATCCGCCTCGGCCTCATGGAGATGATCGCTTTCGCCAAGATCTTCTGCAAGGGCACAGTGTCTACCGCAACCTTCCTGGAGAGCTGCGGCGTGGCCGACCTCGTCACCACCTGCTACGGCGGTCGCAACCGCAAAGTGTCGGAAGCATTTGTGAAAACTGGAAAGGTATTTCAATTTTAAAAAGCTGTTGTTTTTATGCCACTGAATACAAACTGCACTGGAGCTTACCTTCTATCTCATATTTTATAGAGTATCTCTTTAAAATATTTTCAGCATTTGTTAACCTTGGTTTATAATCAAAGGGTCAACCTATTCAGTGTTGTCGCTGTTCACCTCTAAACCCAGCAGACTTCAGCAAACAAAGGAACATTCTAGAATACGTATTGCCAACATTCTTGTTAATGACTTAAGGCTGGATAAAGAGAAGGTTGTGTTTATTTATTTATTATACTGCTTGGTGGTCGTGCCCCTTTAAGATGAATCAGTTTAAAAAAAAGCATTCTAGTGCTTTTCTTACATTTATACATGCCTTGAAATAAAAATAAAAGTTGGGCCTTTCTGCACACACAATACCTTTCTATGAAAGCCTCCTTTAGTGCTCTCTGTTTTGCTGTCTGTGGTACCTTTTATTGTGCTTGAGGCGGATCCTCAGTTTTTTCATGAAGACTGCCACAGGCACTGGGGTGTGCAGACCTGCTGTACAATCCTCTAAAGCTTATGGATTTTCAAAAGAAACAGATGAGTACACAAAAAATAGATCTTTCGGGAGACAAGTGAACATGTTACCATTTGCTGACTCAGCATTCAGTAAAATGAGTGAAAGTAAAATTCACAAGGGAATATTTTAGCAAAACAAATTCTGGATGAGAAGGGTGGTGGAAGACATTGGCAGCGGCTTGTTAGGATACACTTTCTACACTTCACAAAGTTGAGAAGGTGCAGACTTTATGAACTTTGTCCATTTCTGTTGGAAGAATAATAATTCCAGCCTCCCCTATTTGGCCTTCTCTTGGTTTGGGATGGGGGGAGGGGGGGGGGGGAGGCTCACAGAATGGGTGCTTTCAATAGTGTGTGCAGTCCCAGTAGGGTTCAAGTCAAGCCTGTTTTTGGTCAGCATTGACACATTTATTGATGTGTGGTTTCGGTAGTACTGCTCCATTGTGTTTGTAGTGTGTATGGAGGGCAGGGATGAACAGGATATCTAGGGTGGGAGGGGGGTCAGAAGGGAGAGCAGGCTGGACTGGCCATTCTCCCACCCTGGCATTTTCCTGGTAGGCTGCATGCTAAAGTCCACTCAGAGTTGGATGGGCGGCAGTAAAGTCCCATTGTAGCTGTGGTCTCCAACACCGTAAAGCTGATTTGAACATGTTTTATTTTAGATTCCAGTCTAGCTGTGCAGGGATTGTGTCAAGCTCTAGAGTGGATGTTTATATTTAGAGGGAATAGTGAACATTCAGGAGGCCGCACCTGTGTCCCTAACCCAAAAATGAGAGAAGAGGACGAGGTGAAATTGCAACCATAGTCACAGGAGAATATGCAGTGTTCCTGCAGGAGGGATGAGGACAGATGAAGAGTGTGATGATGTGAACAAGAATGTCATTGAGGATTTCGAGAAGGGCTAAAGAGGGCACTTCCCTGCTTTCTTGTGACTGTATATGAGGGCTAATGACTATCTCTTTTGTGGGCTAGAAATTTAACACGTTGAGTTGTTTGAGTAGTTATACTAAAGGGCATTACGTGACCAGTTCAAAATAGACTGTAACAACATTATTTTGAGATTGTAGGATTCTTGAGCATCCATAATCCGAAGTCAAGGATTTCCCTCTGCAATGTATTACACCTTTATGTACGATTGTAGTAAAGAGTACAGTATACAAACTGTATCACAAACCTGTGTAAGTGCAGATCATGAAGCTGCTTTCAGCCCCCTACCTTCTGGGTTTCTCCTAGTGTTGCTGCAACGTGCCCACAAATTCTCCTGAAACATTGTATTCCGTATTAGATTCTCAAAGACTTTAATCAAAGTGTACAGAACCGCACAAGGAAAACTTATCCACAGCGTGTTGCCTTAACAGAGTAATACACATTGTAGTTAATGGCTGTATTTGCAAATGTTTGAATATTTTTAGGCAATGCTGTTTTAGGTGTTAATCTACAATAACTGATAAAACGCCACAGAAAGGCAAACAGCCCTCATCAGTGTGAACATATAAAAAAACTGGTACATACCTGCACAACCATAAACTAAAATGCAATTCAAAGAAAGCAAAGTGAGGGAGGAGTCATTTCTATTTCTTCCTGAAAGGGCCAACAGAATTGAACATTGTTCTACATGGTAGCAGCAAAGATTATTCTGCTTTTACAGATGTCATTAAAATATTGTTGTTTCTTCCTTTTCTTTCTTCCAGTTGTGTTGCTTCTATTAAAGGTGCAATGTTTAGAAGCAGGTTTTAGGTCTGATCTAATTATTGTTTACATAGCACAGAATCTGTGAATATTATCGTATTTGATTTTTTGGTGGTATTTAATTTTCACTGATTTGTGAAATGGCTGACTCATAAGAATCTTGCCCAATAGGTAGTATCCTATTTTCCCAGAAATACAGAATGGGTAAAAACATTTGATACACTAGGCCCCTTTCCTAACGAGTCAATATTGATAGCGGATCAGCTGCCAAACACCTCCGGCTTTAAACATTCAATGTAAGATGCAGTGACTGGTACCTGTGAGAAGGGTGCTGCCACCATTCACATGGAGTAGTGGCAAACACATATCACAACACTTCTACGTGTTATAAAAAATCATAGTTGCAAGGTGTCCCTTTGTTTTGAGGGATGTATTTGGCTAATCCTGGCTTGTTATCCAACCTGATGGTCTTTTAATCCCATAGTTGCAATGTTAACAGCCAAAGTTCCTCCGGTCAGGATTGACTTAAAGTGAGACATTTGCCATGGGGATACTTGATAGCTATAAATGTCCATTCAACAGCAGCATCACCATATTGTAACCAGGCAAAGAGTGCAGAAAAACATTGCCAAGCATTTTGTTAATGCATCATGTTTAAGGTGTCTTAGAATGCAGGGCTACCAATTAATTGAGTGTAATTAAACATTTTAATAGTTTCACAAGGTACTTTGCTGTTGGCAGGGTGGACCACCCTTACAATGTCATATTATTCAGTGGGGAGTAGGTGAATAACCCCCAACTGTGTCCAAGAATGTGTTTATTAAAACATTTGAATATAGCACCCTTAACTTTTTTAATCGATTAATAGGCCTGTAAAGCAGTCAGTGCTTACAGGGAGTGTGAGAGCAAGTGAGTTGTGAGAGAAGGTAATGGGGTGTGAGTGAGTTCAGTATACACGTTCTATGCTTATAATTATTTAGCATAAGTCCATTGGACACACGGTCAATGAATGGGAAGACGCTAAATACCCTGCATTATTTCTCCTTTTAAATTAGATATGTGATTTCTAACCATCACTGCTACAAAAACAATGTTTTGCAAACACTGTAAAAACAAAGTTTTATCTATTTTGGGGGCTAGACAGCTGAATAAACCCTGATGAGCATTGATTGCAAGAGTTTTTAAAACACTGAGAAAACACAACTGAAATTTACAAAAACACTGAAAACCTGACAGTCTAATTAATTTGCATTTTTTTCCCAAGAGCATTGAAGAACTGGAGCAGGAGATGCTCAATGGTCAAAAGCTGCAGGGGCCCCAGACCTCGGCAGAGGTTTACCGCATCCTTCAACAGAAGGGCCTGGTGGAGAAGTAAGTGCAGTGCCTTTTAGTACAGTGATATCAGTTACAGAATGTCTCCTTAGCTCGTGTTGGTGCACATTTGCAGAATCTTTCATATAAATTTGTCTTGAGCAAATCTTCCAGCTCTCTTACAAAGCCCCGTCAAAAGAACAGAGTGGAGAGCATGCATCAATAATGACTGCAATAAGAATACAGATATTTCACTCCCCAACTGATCAAGTAAGATTTAGTCATTTGGGGAGGAGAGAGGATGTAAATACAAAACGTTTGTCTCTACATCCCCACAAACATTACTGAAACATCTCAAAGTTAGCAACGCATGTAGACTTGCCACTCCATCCCATCTTCTGTTCGGCCATCCAGCATATGCTCCTCTCCGCAAGGGAGTAGAAACAAACTGCAACATCACAGTCCTCAAACAAAGACACCTACGTTTTAAGACCTCCCCCTTTACTGCCTTAACACTGTCCACAAAGTGCCAGACGGCTTTATTTACTCTTAAGAACTGATGAATATGCGTTAAGACTTGTAGGGATATCACATCATCACTTCCAGGATCAATTGCACAAAGTCCCTTCCTCTGTTTTAATTCTCCTATCTGCTCATATCTGGAAAACAGACTTCTGCTCCCCTTAATCAGGAATTTTTTTATTCACCATATTGGTAATGACCATTTACGTCTCCCCGTCCCATACTAAGTCTGCAATATTCGTCCCTTGCCTTGTGGAGGTGCCATATGGCCTGAGTCGGAACCAGAATATCCTCCATAGTGTTGTAGAGTTTGTCAAGAAAGCACTTCAGAATGCAAACATTTCTTTATTAATTCAGTTATGTTATCACCATCCTTTGGAGCAGGGAGACACAACAGATCTAGATGGCCATGATGAGCCTCGCTCTCCAGGCAATCACTTTCAGCCTAATTATGTAAAGGAATGTACTGCACACTCCTGGAACTCTGCACTCTCTTCACACTCCCACAGGGGCAGAAATATCAGTTTCAATGTCCCCACTTTCAGGAGGGTTGCATAATACCCATTCCTAACTCTCCAGTTTGCTTTTTCTGGGGATGTTGCTTCCACTCTTATGTTGTGTGGTTGCCGTGAAGCTCCTTTATTGATGTTGTAAAACAAGCATTCTCTTGAGACGCTCTTCAACTCTCTTTATGTAGCAAGAAAGCCTGTGACGCCCAGCACAGTGTCTCTGAGTTGAAGAAATGTTCTTTCCTTCCTCCCTTTATTTGTTGCCTCCTTGGGCCGCATGGTGCGATAGTGGTGATCTTCCATAGCAGGCACAATGTTTGTGTTGGTCTGTTTGATTCTCAACTTCTTTATCAGCGTCTGGGTCTGTGAGGGGTTGCTGCCTTAATTTTTCAGAGAAGCATTCAGGCCCTCGAAAGGACCGCTGTCTCTGTGCTTGGCCAGTGGACTCCATGGATGTTCTTCCTCCATGCATGCTGTTGCAGTGCTTTCAGCCACCTCACATCCCCTCATTGCATCAGCGTATTACTGATCGCAAACCTTGATTCCGCTTCCCCCAAGTCTAGGTGGATTGATCAAGCTTGTTGACTGGTGTCATTTTTGCCGGTCATTGGGCCTGAAGCCATCTCATGTGCTGTTGGGTGGATAGCAAGAGTTCCACAGCTTCAGTATATTAATGCATCTTAAGGTTTCTCCTCTTAAAATCCCTCCTGCTATGATGGTCACCACAGCCCAGAACTAGTATGTGTTTCTCATTCTGCTTTAGAATCATTTTCTCAGAAGTTTGGATGCCTTGAAAATGCAGTATGATTTGGTGCACAGTTCAGGATAAAAGTATTCACTTTGCTTGGCTAAGATCGAAATAAGAACTTGGAATGATAAAGCCCCCTATGGTGATTGTTATCCTTACGCCTTCAATTTCTCTCCCTGCGGTCTGCAAAATTGTTTATCCTCAGGGTGATGTGTGGGACGGAGTATGTTTGTGCAGCATAATGTGGTAATAATTTTGAAAACATATAAAGCAGCCCCCCACCCTAAATATATCTACCAAGTTTCACGTTTTATTTTTCCCTCTTAGGCTATCAAGCCTTCGGTGCAACTGAAAGCCTGAATAAAACGGTGATTTTACCTATCACTCTAAAAAAAAAAAAATAGACCCAAAACTGTAATTCCGTTTTAAAAAGAAATTGGGGTATTCTAGCCATTGACAATCAGCACAATGCGAGTGTCCATACACGTGCCAGGATTGATTCAAGGGCTCTGGGTCCAAGGGGAAAGGATTTAGCCATACGGCTAGAGCGGTTGACCTCGAAGCTGGGGAACTGGGTTTGAGTCTCGGCAACGACGCTCAACATCCTGTGATTCTGGGCAAATCACTTAATCTCCCTGTGCCTAACAAAACTGAATGTGTCCTTCTGTAACAAAACTGGTGCTCATGTAAAGCGGTCTGATACCCGATGTCCCTGGTCTAGTTTGCGCTATATAAAACTCTAAAAAATAAAATAAAAAGTGAAAAATTATGTGATTTGTTAAAATTAACTCTAACAAAAGAAGAGGTCATACCGATGCGTCAACAGTTGTAAAGTGGAAATCAGTCTTCACTTGTGTTGGGGTACAGTCCCACTTCCCAATGATTTGAAATTTTCATTGAATTCTTGCATGTTCTTAGGCTCTCTCCAGTGTTTCGGTCTCTCGTGGGACGTCCACCAGCAACAAATACTGAATCAAATTACCTGCATCTTATTTCAAAATCAGGTCAAATCAAGCAACATCATATATGTAAGGTTTGTCTCTCTTCCCATGCTCAAGGTCATAACGGGCGAAAGGCCCCTCTACACCACTTGCAAGTCTCCTAAATCAATACTGTTTGGTACCGATTACACATGTAAGTCAGTACCAAGAGATTACGAGCTTTCCAATGTATTCTGTGTAAACAGTTCCTAATACAGTAGTGAGATGAATTTAACAAGGAAGTAATTTTAAATGGCACAAAATGTTGACAAAACTGCAAACATTTTCCTTTGTACTAGTATATTTTGAAGACCTTGTGTTTGTAATGTGTTTTGGAAAACAAAGCCTTTTGTTATTTTTCTATTCTTTAGGGGTATTTCCTTTTGTTGTTAAATTTACTTTTTAGCCTCCTTTCTGATTTCTTTTCTTCTGACACAGATATTCTTTTGCATTGTCCTCATGTTTCCATGACAGATATTGCAGCTGAAGAAACGAGTCTCTACATTCTGCTGTTTAACCACTTCTTATACCCATACCTTGTTGAGAAAAATATTGTGACTTTTGAAGATGTCAATTTTGACTACTGGTAATTAGTCTGTTATTCTATTGGTTTTTGGTTGTGGCATGAAACTAGGACTAACCATAAAAAACTCAGTCTTGGAGCTGCCCCTAAAAGGGGTCCTATTATCATGATACTTTCTCACGTGAGATTGTTCATTTAATTTTATGTTACCTGTATTTTTATAGTGCATTATCGCCCGTAAGGGTATCCCGGTGCTGTAGCAGAAGTGTGCAGTTGGCTCAGCAGAGCTAACTCAAAGAGCCAGGCCTTCAGCTTCTTGCAAAATTCAAGCAAGGAAGAGGAGGCTCTGATGTGCTGTGGGATTCAAGAGAACTGCATCCAAATGGGCTGCTGAGGTGCAAATGTTCTTTCAGAAACTTTCCACCAAATCATCTCATCAAGATAGTTTCATTTCGGAGGGATGGATCATACCTAGAACTGCTCCCTCTGGATCACACAGATCAATTGGATCTTTAATAACTGTGAATGGCAGAGGCTGGTGTGCAGCAGAATGGAAGGTTCCTTATTCGTCTGAATCGGTGGGTCTCCTGAACACTGCTTTGTTCAAGACTAAGCAGTATTGGAAGAAGCCCTGTTTCTAAAGACAGGTTTGAAAAAGGGAGCTTGCTATTTGGACAAAAATATAGTTTGCAGGAGAGGACGATAAAGTTCACGAGAATATTCAGCAGAGCTTTGGTGGTCACAGTGATAGTGGCTGAGAGAGTCAAGAGAAAATTGTGCCAATGCAATTCCTTTGATTGGTGTCACTGTCCGAGGCAAGTCCTCTGTGAATTTGTTGCTATCTCAGAATATCTCTATCTTTGAGGAAACATATTAATTGGGAGCATTTCCTGTAGGACACTGTGAGAGAATGTAAATGTGGGTGTACTTGTAAAGCGCACTGCGACTCCATGGAGTATCCTCGCGCTGAAGACCGCTGGGGAATCCGTCCTGGTTTTCCCTGTGAGATGGTCCCTACTGGGTATCTCCAAGGTGAAACCAGGCATCCCCGGCGTATGTGGGGGGCCGTTGTAGAGATGAGGCAAGCTTAATGCCCAGAGTTGCCGAGTGTGTTCCCTGGTTAGATTAGGCACCGAGGCGAGAATTATCGAGTCCGCTGACCCTGGTCCATGACCCTGCCGCGTCGGGAATTGAAACCCTGGTCCCGGGCCGTTCTCTGCTTACGGGTCTGCCGCCTCTAACCAGTGAGCCACACCACTCCACAAAGATCTATTATGGTGGAGTTGTGCCATAGAAAGTTCCTTTGGCACGAAGATGATTTTATTGCGAATGGCATAGAATCACCCTAGATAAATGTGACTCACTGGTAAATAGTTTTCTGTCCACTCGGAATAACGAATGCCATTATTGAGGAATATCAGTTTTGGGAGTTTTTATGGCAACTAGTTTCCTTCCATGGCCATAGTGAAATTCTTCTATACGGACTACTCCATAGTGGCTAATTGATGGAAAAGATTGATTGGAAGTCTCCTGAGTGTCGCATTTACCCAAATAAAATTGGAAGTGTATGTTTACTGATTGTGTCTCCATATCTACTTAACAATACGTTTGTATTCGATTTTTGTGGAATCGATATAAGTGCATGGCGATGTGATAAACTTGATATGTTGGTGCAAATCTCTGAAAGGGGTCAAGTGGAAAATAATGCCTAGTTGATATGGAGACATGAACAGCTATTCTAGTCCTTTCATTATAGTCACTGCGGTAGTAGCTTCAAATTCCCGTTAACCCCAGTGAGCTTTCTGGAAAAACGCATGCACCTTTAGCATAACTTGCCATTGTTGGAATTTTTTGATGTGATGATACTTTACATTTTGAGGCTGTAGCATGTAATTAAACAGTTCATTGTGAGCAGTTATAACTTTTCAGATGTGTTCAGTAACAAGGGATACAGTCTGTATATAAAGAGATGAACAAAAGCAACGGCACGGTAGCAATTTACACCCTTAACAACCAATGATTTGCAAATTCGCATTCAAAAACACGACTTACAGCCTGAAGTGTGGTAGCAAATAAATACCTACTTTGCAGGAGTGAGTAAGTGGTCCTTTATCTTTACGTACCCAGTTTATCACATCTTTCCAATTTCCACTTTGCCCTTTTCAGCAGGTATTGCCAATTTTAATGTGCCCAGTAGTAGGTACTGACAGCATCCTTGTGCACTGTAGAAGACATTCCCAGTACCCATCAGGAGTTATTGCCAATCCCTGTTCCCCTGAGCTCAGAGGATCTTGTTGGTTACTACACCATACATCAGCTGACCAATCTTTATCTGGTCCAGGAATCAACGCGTTTATTTCTTTTACTTCTAGGTTTCCGCTCTTCACAGCAGTCTACCAGATCTGCTACGAAGGAAAACCTGTAAAGGAAGTCATCTCCTGCCTGCAGAGCCACCCGGAGCACATTTAAACACTCTGGCCACACTACCTATGGAAAATCGTCTGCCACTCCGAAGAACAAGCAGGCGGTGGTATTAGAGGTTTTCAGCAGATGAGTCAATCCAGCCATCGCAGGAAGACTACTGTATGGAATCTATGGGCCCACCAGGAAGATTATGGCATTAACCAGATATCCCGCTACTAACCTACTTGAAAACATATACTCCTGTTAGAAGTATGTACCTGAGTGAATGTATCCATCACCACTCCCTATACGTAAGAAGATTTGCCTTGCATGCTTACTAATCCATTGTTCCCTTTTGTTGATCCTCAACCCTAAAATAATGCACAAAGTCCATTTTCTAGGGACCCCTTTTACATTTTCTAACCTTTCATTACAAACATTTTATTGGGTTTTGAATGTGATAGATCATTTATCCAGCATTAATCTGATACCATTGTGGCATCACACTAGGTCAAGTCAACATTGAAAGTGTGGTGTACTTTTTAATACTTGGCACATTTTATGGAGTTCTCTAGTCTTCTACATTTTCCAGAATGTTGAGATGTTGAAGGAGACTTCTCATTTATCTTCAAACATTTTGATTTTCACGTGCCCCGTTCAGAAGATTATTCCCCTTGCTAAAAGAGCGTTATTGTATGGGTTGAAGACACTATGCTTTATTTGAATGTTTCTCTTTTCATGATGACCTTATCCTACCTCATCATACATGGATTCAATTTTTAAACATCCCAGGGATGGCTGTGCCAGTTAAAACCATGCAGGAAGAAGGGTGCTGAGGTTGACAACTTCTTCCACAAAGTTTTATAAAACTTTTCGAGCTCGAAAGATAATTGCAAAAAAAAATCATGAGTAAAAACAACACCCTTAAGGGATTTCCAGCTGGTCTAGAGTTGCGCACAACAATGTTTTAAAATGGAATCTATTTTTTTTTTGTCGTTTTAGTTGTTTGGGAGTTGGGGTTGAGTTCTGCATTGTTTTTTTTTCAATAAAATAGTGCCATTGTGTGGATATGTCAACAAGTAAGCAATAAGTACAATTTAACGAGCTGTGTAGTTTATATTTCATAGGTTGTCTTAAAGCTTTGGCTAAATCATGTAAGAAAGATAACCGAATTGTTGTTTTTACAAATAGCACATCGGTGAGTGCTACCTACCGCACAATAGATCACTGGCATTTAACGGACGTTGGGACTTAGGTCCGCGTTATGAGTAAGTCATGAAACAGCCATTCCGCTCAGATCCTATTTACAAGTATCTGCACTCCAATAAGTAATGGTAGCAAACTTCAGGTTTCTCCCATTCTCTGTCTGCTTGATGTGCCACAGAAACTGCCAGTTGAAGTGTTTTGAAATTAGTAAAAAGAAATAAAAAATAAAAAGTAGCAGAACCTGGTCAACGTCCTCCTGCATTTCCACCTCCATTTAAAGAAGGTCAAAATGAACATAACCACGCACAAATATTTTGCTCCTCCCAAAAAAAATAATTCTATGTGGATTCCTGAATTCTACTTTAACCCACATGCTTTAGATAGTATAATTGCAGTGTTCAGATTACTGTATGCCTTTTGTAACCAGTTCAGATGCCTATCCTGGCCATGTATGTACAAAATTATAATGTCCCCATCTACGTTTTGTGAAGATCGACTGCAGAGCTTGTCAGCTTCTCAAAACTTTGCTTGTGCTTCACCTTTCTGGGGGGTGAGGGTGGTTCTATTTTTTGAAGATTTTGCTTCAAAAAACCTATTATAGGAGATTGTTTGTTCCAAAAGGCAGATTTTTGGGATAGTTGTCTTTCGTTAAAGGTATTTGATGCCAGATTTTTAACCAGTAAATGTGTCCGCGTATTACATACACCATAATTTTAGAAGAAATCTGGAATTCGCTATACGGCCAGCAACCATTTTATTTCTGACATGTCTCGTGGTGGGTTTATGGACTGGACCATCCTGAAAGAGTTGATTTGAAATATTTTATGCCAACTGGCATTACTATAACTTAAGATCACAGTTCAGCTCAGTCTATTGCAAGTATATTTAAACTTCTTATATCGACTAACAGCCTTTTGCGACATGGAACATTGCGTCCTTTACTCTCTGTCTTGGGTTTGGTGATACTGCTAATGTTTACAGTCTTTTTTTTTTACCTCTTTTCCACATTGCCTCAGGTTGTTTGGTTTCGCAGTTTTCTTCACCTTATTACAGCTTACTTATGATGATGTGCCTTATAGGACAGCAGTGCCAGCAAAAGATAGTGGGAATATAAAATGTGTCCTACACAAACATCCATTATAGGTGAAGTGACAGCTCTCATTTATTATAGTATTGCAGCTTTTTTCTTTAAAAGAAATGACTAGGGGGAAATAATTTAAGTACTCTAAAAAATTGGTTACACCTGAGTAAGGAGATCTGTCGGATGTGGATGTCGTGTTCTGAGTTAAGGTGCATTGGTGTGATCTTTGTGTACTACAGATAAGCCAGAATTCCAGGCAAAAATGAGTTCATGGAAAATTTAGCACGTGCCTTTTTTAAACGTGACCCAATGAAATTTGAATATATCGGAATGGCTATTCATGGTATGTACTGTAGTGGTGCATCCATTGCACACACACTGCCTATGGCAGTCCTATGCGTTTATATCCTTGTACATCTGGGGCAACCAGTGTAGATTCACAGCCATTATTATTTAAACCCAGTTTATTTGGGGCGACCTGCACCTCTCTGGCACCCAATGTCTTCTATGGTCACCTTTGCTGCTCTTTTTAAATACAATGTAATGTAAGTGTGACATGATTGCTGATGTTAAAAATGAATCCACTTTAAGAGCAGACTCCTTGAGTTATAGATGTCCGGGGACATTCGGCGGGATTGCTAACTGTACCATACCATTTAATACATTTATGCGGTCAGGAAGTCTAGTGTTGTCTTGGCCCCTTTTTTCCTTTACTGATCAATAGGGATAGGAATATGGTCGGTGCATATCTATGCAATCCTTACTTCTGGTGTACACCTCAGATATAGATTGGAGAGATGGAAAGGGATGCACTGAAAGTCTGCCTGACCTTTGCATTGTTACTAGTAAAAGACAAGTTCTTCTTCCATTGAGAAAATAGTGAAAGGTTTAGCAAATAGGCAACTGATATTACTGTAAATGAGTACTTTTCCAAGATGGCTGCATTAGTCTTAGGTTTGTGACTTTGTGCATATTTCGTCTTTTAATTCGTATGTGGGATACTAACAGAGCATTCTCTTTAGTTGCCGCTTGTATGCACCGCCTGTGAAATGCAACCCATTCCATGCTGCTTAACTTTTTGTACTTGAACGAAGATAACCATGCAATTCACATTTGAACGTATAACATAATAAACATTTTTTGCATTCATACTTGCTGTTTTTTGTTGATTTTATGATGTTCATCAACAAGTTGGATACATTCATACATGCTACAGAAGGTCAAATTTTGGTTTTAAATGCATATGAAGCACCATTTGTGGGAAGGGCAACTTCTCACAAGTGTAGAATTGTTGTAATTGGTTTATCTCACAATTAATGGATACTGTGGGCTTGGTAGGCTATTTCTTGGACATCAGAAACAATGACTCCCTTCCCTTGACTCAATCTGTCATTCACATATTCAGGGTGTCGCCTTGCCAAAGGTCAGGTTCTTGTTTGGAAGCAGCAGCACAGCGGCCGGGGAGAAGATCCACATGGTGTTCACGGTGTGAGAGGCATCCCAGCGACAGAGAAGTAGTCAACAGGCATGCTTCCTTTGTGAGCATCATTCCAGGTGCATTTGAAATGAGCCACCAGACATCGGCTAAAGCAGAGCTTCCACGCGCACAAAATCCAAGCATGGGGACAGGACAAAGGAATGTTAATATTTTGGGTGTTTTAGAAGTTATTGGTCTTTTCAGTAAATATTTGAATGTGTGGCAATTGGCCATAGTTTTGGAGATGTAAAATAGTTACTCTTGCATCCCCCTTGAAGATGGAATAAGTCATTCAGAAGATGGTGAGAATATAGTCCAGATGTCCAGCCTCAAGCAAATGGCTTGGGGTCCTGAATAAGCCTGGGTGGTAAACTACGCTTGGTTTGCAGACTTTTTCGCACTCCGCGGAACTCTCGGAGTTCTGAAAAGCTCAGCTCCACTTCGCAGAGCGAAGTTTGTTCCTCGCTTGCGCTTGCCAACGGTAAGTTGGCGAGCACGAGCAAGGAAAATCCAACACTAGACCACTTCCCAGCAAAATTTCTCTATGCAGGCGGTCGCGGATGGGCACTACTGCTCACGTTGAGAAAGCTGCTGCTTAAGTAGAACTTCTACTCAAGCGGCACAAAGACGCAGCGCCCTTTTGAACTGTGCAAGATGCAGTTCACGCTGTACAGCACGGGACAAACATCCGGCACTAAAAATCAGTGTGAAGGGCGTGAGGTAACTCCATGTAGCTTGGCGGAGTTTTTTTTGTCACTTCGTTGAACTCTGCAAACTCTGCCCAAGCTTAGTCCTTAACCAAAGAAGCCAATTGCCGAAGGAGCCCATCCTTATATGTGGGCTTTAGGACGGGCTATATGACTGATTAAAAAAACATAAATGCAAGGGCTTGGATTGCACCAGCCCTAACAAAACCCAAAGTTGCATTTTGAGTCCTGACTAAAATATAAACATAATAGTTTGTGCTACAGTGAGGAAAAAAACCAGAAAGTGTTTTTGTATACTGTGTATCCATGAAATAAATAATTAAATGTGTGATGATCCAGTGTACTTTTGAGATGTAACATGAGCTGAGTGAGAATTACTCGTGTGGGCTGAACCAAAGCCCTCCAAGTTATTTTAAAGCATTTATAACAATAGGTCTTGAAGAGGTCAACATTTCTTCTCCTAGTCTTCATGTCAAACCTGCATAGTAAGACAAGAGACATAATACTGGAATTGTAATTTATTTTATCATCTGTTACCCAAGTGTACAATATTTACTGTAATGTCCACCTAGTTGCTGTAAACTAATGGAGAATTTGTGAGCCCTGTAAAAGCACTGAATACCAATGCGGACTGCTGCTACGTACTAAAACATAGTAATCAGGGACACATTGACCCCCACCACCAGAGTGTTCAAAAATGTGTGACCCAGATAGTGCATGCCTGTCTTAATGCAAGTTCTTTTTTTTCCAGCAGACTTGAGTACTTGAGTTTGTAACACAATTCCAGTTTTAGCATCTGGCCACAGTCCGCTTCAGCTGTCTGTTGCCGAGAGCTGATGTCCTCCTCATACAGTCTTGGCATATTTTGGATGGTTACCCAGTGTGCCAGTCACTTTAAATTTGGGCTGTCTCATCACAAAAAGGTTTCTACAATTCCATACGCATGGAGTATTGGAGCCATCCTTTCCCTACTGTGTGCATAAGCAGCATGCACTCTTAATGCAAATCAGACGCGATGGACGCGATTAGACATCTTTCTGTTTTTACTGAAAGTTTTTCCAATGAATAATGTCCTGGTAAAATCACTCGTGGATGGAGCAGTCTCTTCAAGTCCAGGGTTGGAGAGGGACTCTTCTACACAGCTGTATGGAGATAATGGACCATGGAGGTTGAACACCTTTACTTGTGCTGGCCCATCTTTTATTATGTTGTGCTCATCTTCTCAAGGTGGGATTGGCGTTGTTGAATTCACTCCGTTAACCTCCTACTGATTTTGCCTCTGGTTTTGATGTCGAGTCTTAATCCTGGAGATCCAGATACATCTGCAGTCCTAGCAACACATAATTATTGTTTTTGAATTTATATTAGGGTATTAAAAATGACGAGATAGCTATTGATAATATCTGGATAATCCCCTAGATAAATCCCATTATGAAAAACATATCTCCATTCACATTCAGCATTATAAATGTATTTCTTTCTGGTCTTTAGAAATATGTAGTGGAAGCTTTCATAGATAAATGCATTGGGACAGCTCCAGAAGGCACCGCACGTCAGTTCGAAATGCGATGCTGTGACTACCCTGCTGTTTCCTACATACGCTTCCCTGCTCTCATTCATCAGCATATGGGCAGCTAATCACACTGCATTGTGTGTGTTTCCATTTTTAGATCTTCTAGAAAATTCTAAAGTTACATTTTCTTACTTCTCAACTCATGCAGTGGCAAAACGCGATGAGGCATTGGTGGTGAAGGCTTGGTCTCCGGGATCTCCGGCAAATCGCCATTGTGTTGGCCAGAGTGCCTCTGGGTGGTTTTCACATGAGATACAGGAGTTCTGAAGTCGTGTGAGAACGCCCACTATCAGCGACCATTGTCCCTACTCCGAATAGATAGGTGGCTACTCTCTGCTCTTGTTTGCCTTACTAGGTAATTGAGAAACAAAAAAGATACAATATTCATGCTTGCTCGCCTGAATTTGAAGCCCTGGAAGCTGGAATCCTATGGGAAATGCTCTGAACACCTGAAAATGAAGAGTTATGGTACAACACCATTCTCCAGCATTTAACTGGGGTGTGTGTATGAATGAATCTAAAGTATTTGAAGCGAGGATAAATTCATGATCTAATATTTCTCAAATGTAAACCTCTGTGAAGTTTATGGAGAGACTAACAGAATTAGATGCAGACATACTACATAAGGCTCTGATTTAAGATAACTGGGACATTTCAAGAAAGTTCAGGAGAAACAAAAGTTGAAAAACTTACCAGTGTAGTAACTCCTTTGGTACCCCCAGTCTTTAAAAGGAAACCCAAAAGGGAATATTTTTTCAAAACCATTCTTAATCTCCCAAATATTTCACGATAATTATTTCAGTTGGAAATACTTGGAATAATTCACATCACGTTGCCTGTCCTCTTCTTTCACAAGCTTTAGTAGGTAAACTAGATAGTTTCTTTCCCCCAAGAAATAGAGATCATTAGAGAGGTGCTATCCTCCTCAACCAAACCAGTAGGACTCCACATGATTACCCTCCGCTATCAGAGTTCAAACTCCTTTCTTCTACTGACTGCGATAACTTTATAGCAACCACTTCCATCCTGGAGCCCACAATACCCCTCCTGCCCAAGCCACTTCTGGAAAAATATGAAGGACTCCACCGATCCCTATGCTTTAAATATTTTTCGTGCCTCCTTAGAAAAATGGTTTAATACCGGATAGCTTTAAAAAATGCCCAATCCGAAAAAATATCCTTTGGCTCCTGTAGGCACAGCATATTTTAGGCCAAATGCTCTCTTACCCAGTCAAAGCCACTGGAAAGAAATGTCTGTCCTTTATTGAAGCTGAATATTTCTTACGCCTCATGCAAGCGGGTTTGAGGCCAGGTTGACATACAGAATTGGTGATCCTCTCAGAAGTGGACAACTTGCGTGGATTGGTGGACGAGAAATCCTGGTTCTCAACCTCTAGGTGGCCTTTGACATCATTGAGCACTGAGTCCTACTACAAAGATTAAAAAATTGTCCATAGGAGGCATTGTTCTAAAATTGTTATCTCCCTATCTAAATGGAAGAGATCAGAGATGATGTAGCAATTTGTTTCAGGAAAATAAATTCACTGGGGAGTTCCACATGCGTCCATTCTTTCCCCTTTCTTGCTTAACTTAAACTTATGGACTGTATATTATCCATTATTAGAGTTTGACATTAGAATATATTTTTATGTGGATGGCACACATCGTGTGCTCAAATTGCGACTAAATTGGCAGACGCAGCAACAGACGTTCATATGCATTCATAAGCGCCGAGATGCCCCACAGTGATTCGAGCGCTATACAAGAAGGTATAACATAACAGATGGTCCTCACCTTGACCCAAGATTGAATGACTAAACATTGTTCGAAAATAAACCCCGCAAAGTCTGAATTATTGTCTGTCTAGCTGGAATAACACTTAGTTTCCATCATTCTAGGGCAATTGTCCCCAGCCTACTGAACCAACATTATATGAGCTGAGGGCCCCATAACGCTGATGTGTGTAGCATTTTCTTTTGGGTGCGAGAGAGTTTGAAGTACATAGCAAGGAAGTGCATTGTTATAGATTCAGATTGGAATTATACCAGTGCATGACTGGTGCAGAAATGGGTCAATCTTCTTGTCTCCCCACTCCTAGCTCTTTCAGTGCACTCTCGCTGCGGACTTCATTATTTCTTTCAAGCTTGCATAGTCTCTCTTCCTACTACCTGCATTATTGTGGTCCCATTCTCAATCCTACAACAGTCCCTCCATACTTCATTCTCTATCCTTGAGGCTGTTGCAGCACATCCTTTCTCTAGGATACTGTAGCATTTACTACCTCCAGGCTCCTTCAGCAATTACTTATCCATGCCTTCACGATTTCCCACGCCATGTATGACCAGATGCTGGGTTCTCTGAATTTTTAGATAGTTTACGTTTTACAATGTACTATAGAAGAATCTAGTTGTGTGTGAATCTAGGAACTTTGGCAAGGCTACTTACCACAGCTCCCCACACTTAGTACTCTTGCAGTGCGTGCTCCCACCAGGGTTCTGGAGGTGTCACTTGCTCTTGGTTCATATACTTCTCTCTTTAATTTTCCAGCATCACATCTCTACAGCCTGCAAAAACTCCTCCCTACAATCTCCTTCAATGCTCCACAACTTAAGGCACCTGCATCACCTCCTTCTAGGGTTCCAACGTTCTCAGAGGAAAATACTGGTTGTTGGTGCATGTTTTGGGGTTCTGGAAGGGCCAGTCCTGGAACAACAGTTTCAGTTTTAGGTGTAAACCCCTCCTATGCGTTTTTTACACCGCAATTCAGCCTCTGGCCTAAACCTCAAGTGTTTTTAAAATAGAATAAACTGCATTAACATTCTTTCAACTCATTTTAAGCCTGGCGTTAGCCAAGACATTTCGATTTACTACAACTATATGTACAATATACTTCTGTTCAAGGCATGTGTAGCTGTAGATACACATGCTTTGCATACACCTGAAATCTAGTGTTGGGTTCGGATGTGTACAAGTTGTTTTCTTCGAAGAAGTCTTTTGAGTCACAAGTTTGCGTGACTCCTTCTCTTGGTGATAATGCGCATGGGCATAGACTCCGTAGTTAGATTTTCTTTCTGCCGTTAGCATCGGACGTGTGTGCCTTCGCTCCGGTTCATGACCATTTTGGTGCTCTTTTCGATTTGTGCTACTCTCAACCTTGCCTATAGTGTTTTAATCGTGCTCTCCTATTCAGTGTATCGAGCTATTGCTACATTGCTTGTCGAGTCGACGGGCTTCGACTGTGGCCCCTACAGTGCCTCGCCCTTGGGGTCCATCTTACTCAGTCTCCCTCAGGTTCTCCAGACAGATGTAACAGGCCCCCTTCTCTTACTGCCCATCGCTGGCACGCAAAATATCCCTGGTCCGACTTCAATCAGGTCTGTAATCTGTGTTTGTCATCAGAACACAGAGAGGCGGATTGCGAGGCCTCTCAACTTCCTCTCTTAAGAAAAACCTCTGATATCATCATGCATGACGGCTTGAAATACAGCAGAGAAGCATAGAGGACACTCCCTACATCTTTGGCCATGAAGACATTAGTGAAGAAGAACAAGAACACCCTGCAGCATCCGTAGCAGAAGAAGCAGTGTTCTCCGTTGAGGGCAGTTCCAGCTCCGACATCGAAGTTGACTTTGAAATGCAGGACCATGAGTACGGTGCCCCTTGTCCCTCAACACGGAGTTGAACACTCTAAGAGGCACACGGCTCCTCTTGATCAAGATGCCATCAGTTCACCAATTTCAGCTGGCCATGGTTGGCACTGAGCAAATGGTTCGGACGCCCCGCCTGCTGGCTCGGTGCTGAAACATAAACCTAAGCCAAAGCCTTTGGCGTCAAGCACATTGATGTCAAGCTGACCATCCATGCCGAGCCGTCCATTGACGTAAACCACTCTGACACAGAGTGGAACATCGGCGCCGAAACAAAAACAGTGCTCAGATCACGAGCTTTGAAGCAGGCTCCAAAACCAGATGCCGGCAAGCCAGTAGAACCTATCCTACATAAACTGCAAAAAAAATGCTGGACACTCGACAAGGACAGATCCACATCCAACCTCATACTGACTGTACCCTAACCAAGTGTTCGGCTCCGGTTCCACAACCACCGAAAAGACAGGTGCCTTTCCACGAGGCTCTTGACTCACCAGGAATTAATTGGTAGGGCTGCTGCCTTTCATGATGCACAGCTTCACAAGGAACCCCTAGAAGAGGATTTCCTCTTTGAGACCCTTTTCTACCCATAGGGCCACGCAGTAATTAGCCATGTTAAAGGGCAGATCACGCCATACTGAGGACATTTTTCAAGATTTTGTTAGGGTTATAGTAATAATACCCAGGGTCTACAAGAAATAGAAGGACTATCCATCAGGTCCCATATACATTAGGGGACAAATACCACCGCTAGTAATTACCACTGCTCACAAGCGTGTTAACTCACAAGGTAGCTGAGAAGCCCCGTCTTGACAAAAGAGCAAGCACATTGATGTGGCAGGCAAAAGGGCTGTGGTACAATCTGCCAACCATTGGCGCATTGTCATCTTAATAGGGTTGCTTGCTTGTTGTGACCGTGCTCAATGGGATGAAATGGAGTACCTCCTCCAATATCTCCCAGAGGAACACAAAGAGGGAAGAAAAACTAAACTTGCCGTAGAAGGAGGGCTAATATCAATCACCTCAATACGCTGTGCCCTAGAATCTTCCGATACTGCAGCTAGAGGCACAATATCAGCATCTTGCTTTGATGCCACTCATGGATTCATATTTCTGGGTTTAAAATACAGAAAAGTCATCGTAATGTTCCCTTTCACAAAGAACATCTCTTTGGTCCCTAAGTTGACCAGGCCTTGAAGATTAAAAAAAGACCCTGAGACGGCTAAACCAATGAGGGCCCTTCAAACACCTACTCACCATGGCTCCTATTGTGGAGTTTCCAAAACCACCTCTTCTGATACCTCCACCTCTTACCAATGAAGTCAGTACTCCTCTCCAAGAGGTTAATTTAGAGGCCCCTACAGGGGCAACAATGGCAAGGGTAGAGGCAAGGGTGCTTTCCCACATGGTGGAACACCCACCATCAAACAATGACTTCCTTCTCCTTCCTCCAGACCATATACCACTGGTCGGGTGTCGCTTACAGGAATTTCTACCCACAGGGCAATCAATACCATCAGACCAGTGGGTGTTGGATATTATCCAGCATGGTTATTGTCTGGAGTTCATTACTACACCTCCCAACATTCCACCTCGCACCCACAGGTTATCCCTGGAACATCAAACACTGCTCAAACAGGAAGTTTGAGCTCTTGTACTCAAAGGAGCCATAGAGCCTGTCCTCCTACATCAAGGTTCAGGAGTATTCTCCCTATACTTCTTAATCCACAAAAAGGATGGATCTTTATGGCCCATTCTAGACCGAAGGCCCCTAAACCACTACATCCTGTCAGATGACTTTCATATGGTCGCTCTCCAAGGCGTGATCCCACTTCTCCATCAAGGCGACTTTCTGGCAGCGCTAGATTTAAAGGACGCCTATTTTCTCATTTCAATACACCCAGCACATAGCATGTAGGTAAGATGGATGTATGATGTTACAACGCATGCTTTTACCACGCATGCCTTTACAACGTGGTTTTTACAACGCATGCCTTTACAACGCATAGTGCTTTGGGGCGCTGGATAGTGAATAGTTTAATTTACTATTCCAACTCCAGTCCCCGTGGATGGTAGGGAAGGTGTTTGATAGTACATTAAACCTATTCCCTATCCTAGAGCGCCCACAGCGCAATGCGTTGTAATGGTTTGCGTTGTAAAAGTTGCGTCGTAAAGGCACTGCGTGGTAAAAGTTGCGTTGTAAAGGATGTTCCCCAGCTAAGATTTGTGATAGTCGGAAAACCTAATCAATTCAAAGTCTTCCCTTTCGGGATCAATACTGCACCTCGGGTATTCACCAAATGCCTAGCAGTGGTAGCAGTACATCTGCGCAGACAGAACGTCCATGTATTGCCTTATCTCGACGACTGGCTTTTCAAAGCGAGTACTCCTCATCAATGCCAGCAACATACTCAAGCTACCATAAATCTGCTCCATCGCTTAGGCTTCACCATACATATCACCAGGTCTCACCTGCAATTGCTGCAGGTTCAACTGTATCTAGGTGCTATTCTAAACACAGTTAGGAATAGCCTATCCCAATATTGCAAGAATCCAACATTATCATACCTTCATACCACTCTTCCAATCCAATCAATAACTGACAGTGAGAATAGTCATGTGGCTCTTAGGCATGATGGTTTACTGCATTGCCACAGTACCACATGCACGACTGATGGAGCGGTAATTTCTTCTGGTAGTTTCTCAATGCAAAACCCTCATGCTACCTCTAATTTACCGCTCAAAAAGGTGTTGGGCCCTTCACACCATGAATTTACCTTCAGGAGACTTTAAATAAAGATGAACAGTAAAAATGCAATTATTAATTTAAGCCAATAAAGAGAGTTGTTGAGTTTTAAAGGGTTTTATTTTCTAATCAAAAGTTAGGTTTTTCTGACCCTTTATTCATCAGTAACATCAATCAGGTTACAGAATTTGGAAAACAGGTAAAATAGCATTATTACAGAACTTATTACAGTCTGCATATAAGCATTACATGTAGGAAGGAAAAATGTGGCGCAGAATGTCATACAAAACTTTTAAAGAGTGTATAAGAAAATAGTTTTGCAAGGGTAATCAATAGTCTCCCATTAAGAAAATTAAATGCATAAGTTTGGACGAATCTTTTAAACCTAATTCTATCTATTCACTGCTTCTTCTGCATTCTGTCAGTTTCCAAAGAGCAAGCAGCCCGCCCTTCGCAGAGAGGAATGTGGCCTATTGTGCCAAATATGACGTGCCAGGATTTTGAAAAAAAATCAACAGGGAAACCCTCTTATCAGACCCTCCTCGGAACGCCCAAAAAATACCTGCCACGATCTCGTGCCTAACCCACAGAGATGCCTGTTCTAATCTGCGTCTCCTGTCAAGGCTCACACGCCCCCTCCTCCCTAATGTGCCCAGTGCCAGCTGGGTTAAAAGGAGCCGGTGGGGAAAAAAATGACAAAGAACTTTGTAGCCCTTCTCCTTATCTGGGTGCTATACTTAGAAAATTTGGCAGAGTGCTCCGCAGCACTTAGGCACAGAGACCTCGTCCCGGGTCCTCTGACAGAGTGACAGAGTGCTTCGCAGCATCTATCTATGGGGCCTATTGTAGAGTGGTGGGTCAGTGTCTGGTCAGCTAGTCAGCCCAGACGGACGATTCTCCAGTGTGTGCAGCCACCTTTATAGTGCCTTCAAGGTCAGGTACCACACACAAATGTTGCAAGTGACAAGGTCCCATCTTTTGATTGGTCAAGGGAGGTGGTTAAGTCACTGTCACCACCTATAATTCTATGTTCCCCTATTACGTATTTCACGTGACATTACCCTCCCCTTAGAGTTTAAAAGTGTGCAACATTGTATCATTATTAGACATAAAAACAGCATCTCTTCAAGGGCAAAGGTGGGCGTTTCAGGAGAGTCCCAGCTTCGGTAGCCAACTGGCTAGGTTCCAATGCTGCAAGGCCCAGTTCTTAGGTCACGTGGGTTGGTCATGTGATGTAAACACATAATAAAAATAAAAAGAGGACATACTCTAGATACAGCACTAATGTGTACAATGTATACCATTTAATACTATAATGTTTACCTAACCCAGCTACTAATTTTAAAGCAGCTTTTTCTATTATTTATAATAACATGCAAAATAAATGTGCAATGTATAATAAAGCATGTTATGCTTTAGTGTAAAATTTAAAAGCACATACAGTTAATGTAACACACACAGAAACATGTTATCAATGTTTTAGATACCTTTTCATGTACAAAGCATTTTAGCACCATGTATAGTGATTGGTGCATTATTTTCACACATTATAAAAAGAGGTGTTTTAAACTAAACGCGTTTATTAACTATGTACCAAGCTAAAGTCTTTTAAAACAGAAAATAGTGAATTCAGATTGCAATAGATGAGCTAGGAAGGAGAGAAACACATTTTATTCATCTTTAAAGCTAAAAAGGCCACTTTTCTTTATACTGTAAAAACACATGTTAATTCAGCACAAGCATTTCAGAAAGACTAGGTGTCACTTTTATATTTTTCATGGGCCTTTGGTTTTAACTTGCACCAAAATGTGTGTGGCAATTTAAATGCAGTCTGTCTGAAGCACAAAAAATAAAACAATGCCTGACTGCAGATGAAATCTGCTCCATCAATCCACCCTTCTGATAATTCAAATCATAATAAAATGATTTTTAATTCATCACACATTTCCATATTTCATTTTCAAAAGTGATTTTTTTTAATTGCAAAAGCTGAGCATATAGCAATTTTACTTCTATTTCTAAGGCAAACACAAGTCTATCTGTAATCAGATCATATATAGCCAAGCTCAATTGTTTTAGTGCAGAGTTCTGTAAGTAGCTTCTTGAACAGTAAGTCTTCTTTAAAATAAGTAACTAAAATAATAAAAAAAGGAATTCAACAGGACAGTTTCAGCATTTCTTTGCTCATTGTCATCAGCTTGCCATCAGAATGGCTCATACAGTGTGGCATTCTCTACCTTTTCAATGCAAATTAGACTACTTAGGTGCTGAGAAACTCTGACAGAGCACCATCAATCCTTTGCACTTTTTTTCAACCAATGCCTTTCACACTTATTTTCACTTTGATCAGATTCTGATGTTTCACCAAAGCATCTCTCAGACCAAAGCCGTTGCACCATCCATTATGCAGATCTTGTGTAGCAGCTGCAATCTGGTGAGAAACTGCACACTGTACATCAACCAGACCTACACAGCAATGGCTAGTGTTCTCCTCAGTGTTTTCCACAAGTGCATTTGCATATGCATTTTCAAGCCACTTTAGTGTTGGTGAGACACCGTCTTTTGCAAAAGGTAACTCAGTGCTGCCATTGTGTAGCTTTATTATGCTTGACACTTCAGGCAGATAGCTGCAATCCATTCCTTGTCCAATCTGTTGTTCTGCACTCATTATCTTTGAGACCACATTATGATCTGATTTCAGAGAAACTGGCAATCTATACCTGGGCATCAGTCTTTGCAATAACACTTTTACCACTTTGCAGTTGTCGCTTTTCTCAAAAACAGTTCTGATACAACCCTGTTGTGCTGCTTTAAAAACATTTTCTTGAGCCTCTTTTAATTCACCTGTGAAGATTCCATAGAATGTACATGCTAACAGAACACAAATGTGTGCAACTGAATAAGCATTTCTCTCTCCCATGACAACAGTGACTCTCATTTGAGCAGATATACTGCATATTATGGTAAGGGCAATCAATTTCGAATTTTGGGCTGAGGTAATTACTGAAAGCCATGAAGCTTTGACAACATAGTATATAAGGAGCACAGCATGTGCTGCTTTTAATGTGTCACCTTTCAAACATGGGTCATCTACAAAATGGACATTGTTGGGCTGACTCAGACATTCATCATTAAAGGCTGAATTTGGCTTTATGCATATTTTCATGATATTTAGACACTCATATTCGGTTTCATCACAATCCAAATCATTTGCTGACATTTCTGTGAAGTTCGGGTCAAAGGTCATTGGGCAATACATCACAGACCTTTGAACACAGTCATCTTTTTCAATAGGCAATGAGAGAGTGCAGCCCTCCCTCTCACTGCAAATTGGTATATTTTCTTTTAAATAAACTTTCATTCCTAGTGCTGGGGCGCAACATTCTTTCTCTTTCAACTCTAGGAATGCTTTTGTGCAATTGTTGTCCAATGGAAGCGGATCAGACACATCCTCATGTGTCAGCCTCAGTAAAGGCTTAGCCACTAAGGAAAGGTTTGGTAACCACTCTCTACAGCAGCTAACCATTCCCAAAAGTGTCCTAACTTCTTTCTTAATTTGAGGTGGATTTTTCTTGGAAATCATTTCCACCCTTTCTGGTGACACCTTTCTATCTCCCTTTCCAATTTTGTGTCCCAGATATTCATCTGCTTTTTGACAGTACTCCTGACTATTCTCATGCAATGGCACTGTTACATGGACTTTGCAAAAATCAATAAAAGTAAGCCATTCTTCAGCACATGGAATGTGAAAAAATATATTGGCTGGATTCGGTACCACAGGACAACATGAAAAAAATATGCTTTTAATCTCCTGCACTATTCTCTTCTTTTCATTTATTTTCTGTGAACCTGTGATCAGAAAGTTACACAAACTTCTAATCAATTCCATCAAAAATACTTTTATTGGTAAAATTCCTGCAACTGATGGTGTTCCTGAATACATGTCACTTTTTTCTAATTTTAATAAGACATGTTCTGCACATTTTATTAATCTGGCATCCTTCTCTATGAACTCTTATTTATGTGTTTATTATTTTTTCAAAATCAGAAGGTAATTTTTCAACTGTCTTTTCTGAAAATAATGCTACAGCTGTTTCTTGCTGGGCCATTTTAAAATGTACATCCTCATCAGGAATCTGAAAAATAATATTATCTGGTGTACAGTATTCTGTGCTGTTTAATTTGCAAAACAATTGTTTTTCTGCTAGGCCTGAATCACAGACAACAGTTTTGTAATTTTCCTCAAATGGGCCTAATTTAGGTGCACATTTTTCTAAAACTGGGTTTGTAATTTCTTTGTTTAAAACTCCTGCAACTAAATCTGGACTTTCCTCTGCCTTCACAATGGAATTGATAAATTCAGAATTGTCAAGGTTAAAACTCTCATTTTCAAACACAGCAACCTGTTGGACTGGGTTCTGATTTTGCCTCTGGAAATAATTCACATTTGCTCTGGACACCCTATTTAAATTAATTTTAGCTTTTTCCATATTTTGTGGGATCTTTGCTTGAATAATTCCTGCCATAGGTACCTGTTTCTGAACTGACATTTGCATTTGCTTAGCTGGTATAATTTGCATCTGCATTTCTCCATGTTTTTGTGCATCATGTTTAAATTTATTTTTCTTCTTCCAATGCTCAAATCTGCTATAAAGATGGCAAAAGGACACATTTTCCAGCAGTACAACATCCATCCCTGAATTTTCACAAACCAAAACACCTTTACTTCCATCCTGTGTTCTTTTAATCTGTACCCAATCAACATCCTTTGTTGGCACTCCACCCTTCAGGAAAATAATCACTGCTATGTTTTCCTCCATAACAACAGAAAATGATGGTGCATTCATGCAAACCCTTTTCATTGCCTCTTCACTTGGGCTTTGAATAACTTTAGATTCAAACCACAATTCATTCTGCATGGCAATGTAAAAGAACATTTCCAAATTAATGCACGACTCTTTTAAAATGTCAAGACATCCATCAATTTGTGGGTACCACAGCATAATTCTGTCTCTCAATTGTGGGAATGTGTTCAGAAATGCTGCAAGTTCACTTTTATTCTGTGGCATAGGAACATGCACTTCTCCCACCTTTTCTCTCAATGAGTAAGCAAAAGCTTCTCCCCCATTCTGCTTATTTTTCTCAACTAAATCTGGTGGCTTCTTTTCCTTTTCCAGTTTCCTTGCTAGGTCTGGTGGTTTCTTTTTCTTCTCATGTTTTCTTGCCCATTTGTCTCCTAATTTCTCAAACCCATTTCATTTAAAAATATACTTTATTTCTGCAATATGCAATTGCATTCCGGAAGAGCACATTTTCTCATTTGCTTCATCATCCATATGTACTCTAAAACCTTTCTGAGATGGAAAACTTCCTGAAACATCAATTTCATAATTTTGAATCAAATCTGTCAGGCCATTATGTGTAGTTAATGCACATACAGCTGTTACCTTACTCAGGGAAATTAATTCTTTTTCCTGACACTTGTTCACATTTTCATTATTTAAACAGCATGGACTGTTATTTTCTACATGTTCAAGTGCTGAATTTAAAACACTAAGCTGTCTCTCTTTTTCAGGGCCTGTGTTAATATGTTCTCCCATGTTTTCTAACTTTTTAATCACTGCTGCTTCCTCAAAGCAGGTTTGAGAAATCCCATTTTCAAATATATTTATTTTATCCTGAGCTGTAGATGTGGTAAAGGCCATTTTTCCCTCACCTTTCAGTGCTTGGGCTAATTTCTGTTCAATAATCTGTGAATTCTGAGTTTCTGAAATAAACTCTGCCATAATCACTCCTTCTGCAGCTCTTTGAACCTTTTCAGTAGGGGCCATATTAATTGGGACAGTCATAATTTTTCTATGTATTATCTGTGCATCTGCAGTTAGCAATTCTTGGACTGAATATGGCACATTTGAAGCAGTAACACCTGGAGGTATCACTGTCAGTGCTGAATCAACAGGTAGTGGGTCAATCTGAAATGTTTGCACAGTTTTCTCAATATGTGTTTTTCTCTGCTCAACAGAAGCAGTAGCCACTGTAGTGCTTACTAGTACACCATTTTCAGTATTTTTAATGGGAACCACATAAAGTGGTGGACACTCAGTTAACAATTCATCCATTATTTTATCCCCTGAATCATTATTTATTTGAAGCACTTTATCATCATTAATTCTCTTCTCCTGCATTTGGTGCTTTACCTTTTTATCCTCACTTGCTTTCTCTCTTGCTGTCTTTTCCCACATGCTTAAGGCCTCAAATTGTGCAGCTTTAGATGGTGTCTTTATTTCACATAAGACTTCCCTTAATTTGTCAATAATTTGCAATTCAAAAGTACCATCTTTTGGAAACCTCAAAGCACCCTCTTTTTTAGTAATCTTGCACCATTGGTGAACCCACATACATGTATTTTGTCCCGAATTGGTAGACATAAAATGCACAGGTGTTCCTTCAGGAGCATCACCAATTAAAAACGAATTTTTCACTTTACCTCCTAACAGCTTCTTTAAGCCTTCAAACAATTTCATTTTTGCAATAGTTCAATGCAATTTCTTTTCTCCAAAGCTGTCAATCTCAATTTTAGTCAGTTTTACTCCTACTACTGAACCTCCACAAAATCTTACTGCAATATTTCTCTGAATCAATACCTCTGTTAGTAACAACATAAATACATTCGCTACTCTGTCTGTTGTGCTAAATAAAGGATAGATTTATATTCACTGCGAGTAACACATTCCGCTTACCCTTCACAAAGTAAGGCTTTCCGTTTACTCTTCAAACACTACAGGTAAATCCCTTCCGCTTACCTGTCACACAAGCTCAGAAGAACCTGCTACTCCTTTGGACTTATCCTTCAGGATATATCTTAGTCCAAAGTTTCACCAGCGAACCCTTTTGCTGTCACTCAAGCTCAGAAGAACCTGCTACTCCTTTGGACTTATCCTTCAGGATATATCTTAGTCCAAAGTTTCACCAGCGAACCCTTTTGCTGTCACTCAAGCTCAGAAGAACCTGCTACTCCTTTGGTGTGACCCTTTCTAGGTGATATCAGACCAAAGTTTCACCAGCGAACTCTTTGCTACAATCACTCACACAGAAAATAGTCCCTAATTTAACACTGCCAGCCCTACCTAGCTTCTCAGAGTTATTCCAACAGACGAGTAACCTCAGTGCAGTGTGGCTTCCATTTACCACCCGCGTTTCCTTCCCGGGATTCCACAGGTGTGCATACCTGCGTGTTCCAGACAACAAAGAACAAGACACTAACTTAACATGAAGAGTTAAAACATGTAATCAATAACCAAAAATTATGTCCTATGAAATTACCAATATAATCAATAACACCATCAATTCAAAATGAGCAAAATGTCACCAACAGTAAAAACCCTTACTATTTCAACACTTCAAAAAATACATACATACATGCTAGCATATCAACAACATTTCACAACCCTATTGATACTCACACCACCTCTTGCATCACCTTCCAGTACTGCTTTGCCAGTCTTCAGGTTTTGAGCATTGGAGTCAGGAATCAGGACTTGGACATTTATCTAACTTGGGCAATTATTTTACTTCCCTACTTAAGGTCAATGATCCATTAGTTGAGTAGTTGATGGTGAAATCAATAATCATTAATCACCAAACTAATCAATAATAACCATCCTCTGATTACCAAAAACTGATGGAGCAGTAATTTCTTCTGGTAGTTTCTCAATGCAAAACCCTCATGCTACCTCTAATTTACCGCTCAAAAAGGTGTTGGGCCCTTCACACCATGAATTTACCTTCAGGAGACTTTAAATAAAGATGAACAGTAAAAATGCAATTATTAATTTAAGCCAATAAAGAGAGTTGTTGAGTTTTAAAGGGTTTTATTTTCTAATCAAAAGTTAGGTTTTTCTGACCCTTTATTCATCAGTAACATCAATCAGGTTACAGAATTTGGAAAACAGGTAAAATAGCATTATTACAGAACTTATTACAGTCTGCATATAAGCATTACATGTAGGAAGGAAAAATGTGGCGCAGAATGTCATACAAAACTTTTAAAGAGTGTCTAAGAAAATAGTTTTGCAAGGGTAATCAATAGTCTCCCATTAAGAAAATTAAATGCATAAGTTTGGACGAATCTTTTAAACCTAATTCTATCTATTCACTGCTTCTTCTGCATTCTGTCAGTTTCCAAAGAGCAAGCAGCCCGCCCTTCGCAGAGAGGAATGTGGCCTATTGTGCCAAATATGACGTGCCAGGATTTTGAAAAAAAATCAACAGGGAAACCCTCTTATCAGACCCTCCTCGGAACGCCCAAAAAATACCCGCCACGATCTCGTGCCTAACCCACAGAGATGCCTGTTCTAATCTGCGTCTCCTGTCAAGGCTCACACGCCCCCTCCTCCCTAATGTGCCCAGTGCCAGCTGGGTTAAAAGGAGCCGGTGGGGAAAAAAATGACAAAGAACTTTGTAGCCCTTCTCCTTATCTGGGTGCTATACTTAGAAAATTTGGCAGAGTGCTCTGCAGCACTTAGGCACAGAGACCTCGTCCCGGGTCCTCTGACAGAGTGACAGAGTGCTTCGCAGCATCTATCTATGGGGCCTATTGTAGAGTGGTGGGTCAGTGTCTGGTCAGCTAGTCAGCCCAGACGGACGATTCTCCAGTGTGTGCAGCCACCTTTATAGTGCCTTCAAGGTCAGGTACCACCCACAAATGTTGCAAGTGACAAGGTCCCATCTTTTGATTGGTCAAGGGAGGTGGTTAAGTCACTGTCACCACCTATAATTCTATGTTCCCCTATTACGTATTTCACGTGACATTACCCCCCCCTTAGAGTTTAAAAGTGTGCAACATTGTATCATTATTAGACATAAAAACAGCATCTCTTCAAGGGCAAAGGTGGGCTTTTTTAGGAGAGTCCCAGCTTCGGTAGCCAACTGGCTAGGTTCCAATGCTGCAAGGCCCAGTTCTTAGGTCACGTGGGTTGGTCATGTGATGTAAACACATAATAAAAATAAAAAGAGGACATACTCTAGATACAGCACTAATGTGTACAATGTATACCATTTAATACTATGTTTACCTAACCCAGCTACTAATTTTAAAGCAGCTTTTTCTATTATTTATAATAACATGCAAAATAAATGTGCAATGTATAATAAAGCATGTTATGCTTTAGTGTAAAATTTAAAAGCACATACAGTTAATGTAACACACACAGAAACATGTTATCAATGTTTTAGATACCTTTTCATGTACAAAGCATTTTAGCACCATGTATAGTGATTGGTGCATTATTTTCACACATTATAAAAAGAGGTGTTTTAAACTAAACACGTTTATTAACTATGTACCAAGCTAAAGTCTTTTAAAACAGAAAATAGTGAATTCAGATTGCAATAGATGAGCTAGGAAGGAGAGAAACACATTTTATTAATCTTTAAAGCTAAAAAGGCCACTTTTCTTTATACTGTAAAAACACATGTTAATTCAGCACAAGCATTTCAGAAAGACTAGGTGTCACTTTTATATTTTTCATGGGCCTTTGGTTTTAACTTGCACCAAAATGTGCGTGGCAATTTAAATGCAGTCTGTCTGAAGCACAAAAAATAAAACAATGCCTGACTGCAGATGAAATCTGCTCCATCACGACTACACATGCATCCCTTACCGGTATGCATATCGCAACAGTGGTCTCAGACACAGGGTCGATTTGAAGATCTAGTGTTGATAAACAGCCACACTCATCACTCTCTACAGTGGTGAAATTGTTAAAAGGGCAACCTTTCCTCAACCCTATTCCCCACATCACTCTGACAACGGACACATCACTCGCGGGCTGGGGTGCACACTTACAGGATCTCCCAGTCCAGGGTCTCTGAGATGCCAAGCACCAGAATCTCCACATCACCTACCTAGAGCTTCAAGCTGTTCACCTAGCATTGAAAGAGTTCCTACCTTACCTAATCGAAAAGGTTGTCCTAGTCTGGGTGGACAATATGACAACCATGTACTATCTACAAAAACAGGAGGGGACACATTCTCTACAGTTGTCACACCTACCTCAGACCATCTGACACTGGGCCCTACATCACAACATTCATCTGTTAGTTGAACACCTTCCGGACACAATGATTTTGCCAACATCCTCAGCAAGATGCAGCAGTAAGTCCACGAGTGGGAACTCCATCCCCAAGTTCTCCTTCCTTACTTCCGCAAGTCGAGATTTCCTCAAATAGATATGTTCGTAACCGCAGACAATGCCAAATGCCCAGGCCTTGCCTCCAGGTTCTCACACCCACTTTTCAAGAGCAATGCCCTTTGGATGAATTGGTCAGGGATATTTGCCCACACTATTCTGCCTCTCCCTCTTTTTCTGTTTCTGGTTTGTAAATCAAGGCAAACATCTCGCATGCATACTAGTCGCTCCCACATGGGTCTCACAGCCCTGGTTCGCAGCATTACTAGACCTCTCAGTAGCTTCCCATCAGGCCGGACTCTCTCACTCAGAACCATGTTTCGTCATGTTCGCCAGGTTGAGTGCCTTGCGATTTTGGTTCCTGATTTCTATCAGGCACCTAGATTGCAAGGCACTCAACCTGGCGATCTGGCTCCCTGAGGTCATAGATATCTGCTAACTTAATCTCCCACCTGAATGTATGACCATCCTCAAAGAAGCTTGAATGCCTTCCACTAAGCCATGCTATGCAGCCAAATGGAAAAGATTTGTTTGTTACTGTTCCACTAAACAAATTGATCCATTTAATGTCACAGTTCAAAACATTGTTCGTTACCTGTTGATTTACAGCTCTCTGGGCTCATATTCACATCCATACGGTTACAACTTGCGCTATAGCTGCCTATCTGCAAAATAGACAACACCTGTCTTTATTCAGAGTACCCGTCATTTAAACCTTCATGGAAGGACTTGAGAGTGATTCCACCCCGGGTTGCACCTGCTCTTTCATGGAATCTTAGCATTGTTCTCACAAGGCTCATGGGTCCTCCATTCGAACACCCACATAATTGCCCCCTACAATTTCTGTCTTGGAAGGTGTCATTGTTAGTGCCATTACCTCACTTTGACATGTTAGTGAGCTGCAGGCAATAATCTTGGAAAACCCCTTCTCCCAAATTCACAGAGACAAGGTGGTCTTTCGCACCAACCACAAATTCCTTCCAAAGATAGTCTCCCATTTTCACCTCATCAATCAATTGAGTTGGCAGTATTGTTTCCTCAACCAGACTCAATTGCAGTAACGGCTCTCCATACATTAGATGTCAAGAGACCTTTTGTACTCCATTAATTGAACTAAAACCTTTCGAAAGACGAAACAACTATTTGTTGCTTTTTTGCCTCCTCATAAATAAGGGCGGGAGGACCTGGCGTAGTGCGACTACACTGAGGTCCACGGAGTTGGTAACAAACTCCGTAGAACTCCGCTCCCACCCCTTACATTAATTTGTACATATTTTTTGGGGGGGTGGAGGTGGGAGCTGGCCTGCTCCGCTGCGGAGTGGGAGTTTTGGACTATACTCTGCGTTCTCTGCGGAACGGAGCGTAGGCAAATCTCCGCACACTCCGCTAGTGGAGCGGAATTCTCCACCCGCCTTTACTCATAAAGGAAAGCCTATATCCAAATCTGGCATTTCCAGATGGATAGGTAAGTCCATTCAAATATGTTAGGGAAGAGAAGTGAACTTTACCAACACCCGCTAGAGGACCCTGTATTGGAAAAATAGGGGATTCTATGGCTTTCCTAAGCAACCTCCTACTAGCTGACATATGCAAGAAGGCTACATGTACCACACACTTTCACTAAACAATGTGTGGATTTCTAGCATGCCAACAAGCAGCAGTAGGGCAGGCAGTGCTACGTACACCCTTTCAAGCAACTCCAACACCCACTGGTTAGTAATCGCTTTTGAGGGCACTGCTTTACAGTCTATGCAAAGCGTGTATATCTACAGCTACACATTCCTCGAACAGATTGTTAACTACCCTGTAAATGTATTTGTGGCATGTAGTTTCGCATGCGCCCACCCAACTTCCCAGACACCTGTGGCCTTTGCAGTTTCATTTACCATTACTCCTATGCATGGACATCTCTTTACTTGCGCTTACTGTCACTCCATTCACACCCGCCTGCAGGAAAACAATTTAACAAGGGTGATGCCCATGCGCATTATCACCAAGAGGGAGAGTCACTCGAACTTGTGAGTCAAGTCTTCTTCAAAGAAAAGCAACTTGCAAACATCTGGAGTCTGCAATGAATGTGAATCTACAGCATTACATGCTACAAACAGATGCTTACAGGGTCAGTAACATAATCCTTACAAGGACTGTCAGCCAGCCCTCTTCATCTATTGGTTACCAAGTCATTCATATTTTTCTCCTGCCCATCATACCAAACAGCATGGAAAATGGTTCAGCTCACTTCAGCCATTGGCTAACTTCACTGTGAGTGACCACATTCTGCCCTTCCAAAGGGAGCTCGCCTTTAGGGCCAGGGACTACAATGGCAATGTATGTTTTTGCACATGTTACAGAAAACTTTTAATTGATAAGTAATTGACAAGTGGCATGAATAATTTCCACATAAAATATAACTTGCTGTACTTACCATTTTGAAATTCAAACCGTTGCCATTGTAGAATTGTAAAGTTTGTTATAGTTTAACTGTTATCTTCCAATGTATTAACTATTGTTGAATTTTTTGTTGTTCTTGGAAAGTTGATATCAATCAATCAATACATTTGTAGAGCGCTCTACTCACCCGTGGGGGTCTCAAGGTGCTTGGGGTGGGGGGGGGAGAGATGAGTGCCGCTACTGCTCGAATAGCCAGGTCTTGAGGTGTTTCCTGAATGTGAGGTGGTCCTGGCTCAGTCGTAGGAGGGCGGGGAGGGAGTTCCACGTTTTGGCCGTCAGGTATGAGAATTATCTTCCGGCGGTGGTTCTGCGGATCCGTGGGACGGTGGGGAGGGCGAGGCTGGCTGAGCGAAGTTTGCATATTGGAGTGTAGAACGTAAGGCGGTTGTTGAGGTATTCAGGGCCTATGTCGTGGAGCGCTTTGTGTGCATGGGTGAGGAGCCTGAACATGAGTCTTTTGTTGATGGGGAGCCAGTGCAAGTCTCTCAGGTGGGCTGATATGTGGCTGTGGCGGGGGATGTTGAGGATGAGTCTTGCGGATGCGTTCTGTATGCGTTGGAGTCTTTTCTTAAGTTTGACTGTTGTTCCTGCATATAGGGCGTTCCTGTAGTCTAGTCGGCTGGTGACGAGGGCCTGGGTGACCGTCTTTCTAGATCTGGTAGGGATCCATCGGAAGATCTTACGGAGCATGCGTAGGGTGTTGAAGCATGAAGATGAGATGGCGTTGACTTGCTTGGTCATCGTGAGAGAGGAGTCCAGGATGAATCCCAGGTTGCATGCATGGTCCGTGGGTGTCAGTGCGGTGCCCAGTTCATTGGGCCACCAGGAGTTGTCCCAGGCCGATGGGGATGGTCTGAGGATGAGGACCTCCGTCTTGTCTGAGTTCAGTTTCAGATGGCTGAGTTTCATCCGTTCAGCAACATTTTTCATTCCTTCCTGAAGGCTGAGTTTGGTGGTGGCTGGGTCTTTGGTGAGGGAGAGGATCAGCTGGGTGTTGTCGGCGTATGAGATGAAGTTGAGGTTGTGTTTGCGTCGATGGTGATGGGGGGGCTCATGTAGATATTGAAGAGGGTTGAACTGAGCGATGAGCCTTTGGGTACGCCGCAAATGATCATGGTGGTCGTGGAGTGGAAGGGAGGGAGACGGACTCTCTGGGTTCTGTCGGAGAAGAACAAGGTGATCCAGTCCAGGGCTTTACCTTGGATCCCGGCGTTGTGGAGGCGGGTTATTTGGGTGCGATGGCAGACTGTATCAAAGGCGGCTGAGAGATCTAGGAGGATGAGGGCGGTGGTTTCCCTGTTGTCGAGTAGGGTCCTTATGTCGTCGGTGGCTGCGATGAGGGCGGTCTCGGTGCTGTGATTGGCTCGAAATCCGGACTGGGATGGGTCGAGGGATCCATTGGCCTCGAGGAATGGCTTGTAGAGGAGCAGTGAAGACATGGTCCTGCCCAGCTGTTAATGGAGTTTCTTTTGATAATAATAAAGAATACACTTCTACCTTGATCACTGGGATTATCTACATCTATACCTACATTTCACATTAGCGATGATTAGTTGAACTCCCCTTCATTCTAGACTTTATTTTCAAGAGAAACCAACACATTCTCCTTGCACTTCGGTAGCAGCTCTTCTACGCTTCTCCTAATTGTTTGTTATCCCAAAGTACAGCTCCTTCATCTTAGAGTTTACTTTGACTGCTTTCCATAACCCCTCTTCTATTCAAGCCCTCCTACTACTGTGGCTTTCTTGGGCTCATGGATATATTGTACTTAAGCCCTCCCTGCCAAAAGCCATTTTTTGACTTCATTTTGGCACATCTTAAGGTTCTTTTGTTATTTAAGTAATCCTGTATTGGAGCCTTGCTCGCACTTGGGAGCTGTCTTCTGGGACGTAAGTTCCAGAAATCACTATGCTCCTTCCCTCCTGCCCTTGAGCAGTAATCGGAGTACTGGTAAAACCATTACAGTGAGCAGGCGCTGTATTCAGGGAACAAGCAGTGACCAGGGAGTGCATTCAGAGAGCATTTTCAAGGTTTCATCTCGCTTGTATTTAGCCTCTCCTGCCATGACCGGAGTACCGATAAAACAGTTTCTATGCCTGTCTTGCTGCAGTGTATGCAGAGAGTGCTTACTGTAGGCTTCACTGGTCTTCTTTCCCTGTGCAAATGCTTTTGCCTGCTTACCTTGAGCATCCTTATGGTCTTCTCCTCATGATTGCATAGCAATTATTGCATGTAGCATTACAGTGAGGATTGTTTTCAGCTCCTCCCACTTTCATGATTGAAACTGTGACAGATATTTGGGACCCAGTCCTCCAAAAAAGGCTTAACTATTTAGCATTTTAAATTGCATTAGTGTTAACCTTTTCAGGAGGATTTCAGACATATATATGTGTGCCAGTCACTCACTTTGCCCTGCGTTTTCTTTCCTTTTTCTTTTTTTTTAATTTATTTTCATTTTCATTATGCAAAATATCTCTTCACCTCAATTTTTTACCTTTACTTGGAGAACCTCTTCTCTCATGGTCCAAGTGGGAGACGTTTTTTCTAAATAGTTTTAAGGTGTGTGGTCTTAATTTGTCTCCAGACAAAAAAGCTTCCATGTTTTTTTTTAAAACATCTTTTTATTGAACAAAAAGAAAGGGACATTACACAACTCAAAACTGACCAGAGCGCATTGAGTGACTGCAAATATACACATAGAGAACCTAGACCTCCATATTAGACAAATAAGCAAAATATAAGGAATGGGCTTAGGCGTCTTCCGATTCCACACTGGCAGGATCCACTTCAGGTAGTGTACAGATGTCACCACGATAAGCGTTCCAAACTCCCCAGATCTTACGCCACTTGCGGGGTCGCCTCCTCGACACATACACAGACCTCTCCCGGAACATACGCCAGTCGAGGTCCTCCATCCACTTCCCAATCCGAGGCGCCCGCACAGCACCCCAGAGTTGTGCAATATTACATTTGGCTATCGCACAAGCAAGAGTGACCCAGAGTTTGCCATGACTCGAGAGATCGGAGGGCTCCCAAACATTCAGCAAACATAGAGGTGCCTCCAATTCAACCCGCACACCCCATACTTCACTCATCTTCAAATGTATCCTCGTCCAAAAATCACGGACCTTCTCACACTCCCACAGAATATGAAGGAACGTTCCAGGCATTCCACACCCTCTTCGACAATCTACAGATACGGCCAACCCCATCCTCAACAATCCGGGACCCGTGGAGTAGGAACGGTGCAGAATCCTGAGTTGGACCAAACGAAGTCTCATTTGGACCGCCACTACTCTAGGGGATGACACCGCCTCCCTCCAATCTTCCTCATCCAGAACTAATCCATCCGCCACCCACTGTTCCCTAAGCTGCACCAGGGGATCCTCAGTATGGTTAATGAGTTTTCTGTAGGTCAACGATATTGCTTTGGTAGGCAATTACACATCCAACAGTCGGTCCTCCAGCGGGGAGGCCACCGGAGGTGTCTCACCACTGGGGATTACAGCACGTAAAGCATGACTAACCTGAAGGTATCTAAACAGTTCAGTATCATGCAGCTGGTACTTGGCCTGCAACTCCTCAAATGTCAACACCCTATCCTTACCCCACACATCTCGCACATGTGTAATTCCAATCAAATCCCAACAGTCAAACCCTTTTGTTTTCTACAGATTACCCAACATCTCCGAGCTCCACAAAGGCGTAGCCAGTGTTATTTGCCCCACCCATTTAAGGGCCTTGTTAGCCTCATGCCATACCCTTGTCGCCGTCGATGGAGGACCCACCATAGGGAAGCGACCACTCTTCGCATACAACACTCTAGTATACTCTCCCCCGGGCACTTGGCCACGGTCCATTGCAAAGCCTGGATCTACCGGCGAGCCATAAATTGCATGATTAATAGGAGCCAACTGGGAAGCCCAATAGTATTTCCTGATATTGGGCAGACCAATACCCCCGAAATACCAGGGCAACATAAATTTTGACAATGCAATACGCGGCCTTCCCTCCCACAGAAGGCTGCGCTGCAATGATTCTATCTCGTTAAAATACGACGGAGGCACTGGGTCGAAGGAGTTCTGCAGAGCATACAAAAAAACGCGGGAGGGCCAACATCTTAAAGAGGACCGCACGGCCCAACAAGGAGAGCGGTAATGCTTTCCACCTTGCGACATCATTACGCAGTCTGGCCAATGGGGGTAATAAATTCAAACTAAAGCGTACCTTGGGGTCCTTCGATATCTGGATCCCCAAATAACGAAAACTGACCAATTCCAGCTTCACCGGGCAACTCATTGGCACTCTGGGAGGTTCACCACTTAACACAAAGAGGACCGACTTCGCCCAATTAATAGCGAAGCCCGAGTGCCTCCCGAAAATAGCAAGGATATCCATAAAAACCAACAGGGAACTGTGAGGGGAGGTCAAATACAATAGGATGTCATCAGCATACAGTGAAATCTTATCCTCCCATTCCGATGTCCAACGCAGTCCTCTAATCGAACGGTCCCAACGTACCCAGGCCGCAAGTGGCTCCAGAGCAAGGGCGAACAAGAGTGGTGAGAGAGGGCAACCCTGAAGAGTGCCCCTCCCAAGTGAGAAGTCGCGGACCTATGATTGTTTACGACCACACTAGACAGGGGGGCTGAGTAGAGAAGGCTAACCCAACCAATAAATTCGGGGCCGAACCCCAACTTCTCCAGGACCGCAAAGAGGTACGACCACTCCACTTGATCAAAAGTCGTAGTGGCATCCAGGGAAAAGCTTCCATGTTGTTTCACTATTTGGGGGCTGTGCGCCAAGAAATGTTTGAACATTTGCCCGAGGTAGACTCTGAAAGTGATGGGGATGCCTTTCAATCTCCTAATGAATTTGAGAAGTATTTGAAAAGGTTGGATAATCATTTTCTCTCAAGTTTTTATTATTCTACAACATTATCACTTTGGCCAGAGACAACAGGGTGTTGATGAATCTGTTGAGGATTTTGCCACAGCTCTGTGTAAATTGGTCGCTACTTGTAATTTTGAGGACAGTACTGATGAAAGAATAAGAGATCAATTCATGTTGGAATGCAAGTGTGACGAAGTTTATGAGGAATTGTGATCCAAAAATGGTCATAATCTTAACAAGGTCCTAATTGCTCATAAACTATTGTGTTCAAGAGTTACAGAAGCACTGACACATTGTCAACAATAGATTCTGTTTCTTCCAAACAGAAAAAAACTATTTTCTGCTATCTCCAAAACTAGAATGGTTTGCTTTAGGTGTGGGAACCCTAATCACTTTGCCAATGTCAAGGAAATGTCCAGCTTTGAAAGTCATCTTTAAATTATATGGTAAAAAGGGTCACTATGCAAAGTGCTGTAAATCAAATGGGCTCAAGGAGGAAGTGTTTGAAGCTGTGGCTGAGGAACCAGAAATGGTGTTACAAATGATTAATTATATCAATTGTGTATCTAGTATTCAATGTGATCATCCTGCGGACCAGGTGTATTGTTGTCACCATGATGATGGATTGTAGACCGAGATTTTCCTTCGTTTCAGACAGACTTCGCCAGTTGTTTTCAAGGGAAAGTCTGTCTCAGGGATCATGATTTCAACCCCTACATTTATAGAGGGAAATCTATTGAGTTGGCTGGGTATTTTGAGGCCCAAACAGAATTTGTTGTGAATGTTGCGGTGGGTAAGATCTATGTATTAGTTAAGGGTGGTACGATGTTGAGTTGGCCTCTTTGGAAAGTGTCCAGGATTTACCTTGATTCTAATTTTGAACCCCAATTTCTAGTCAGAATGATTGCTATCATTGCTGTGCCTTTGTGATATTTTGCTGATACCTTTCTTCGAGAATTCCCTGATGTTTTTTCAAATACTGTGGGCTGTAGTCAGGGATATGTACATCGCATCCGCAAAAGAGGATGCTATGCAAGTGGCGCGTAAAGTCAGGAATATTCCCATTAGCCTACAAGGTGTGGTAAGGATGGAGCTGTATTGTTTGTTTGCTGAAGTGATAATTGAAACTATTGTAGCTTCTGAGTGGATGCCTCTTGTGGTTGTGGCGACTAAAAGCTCACAAGACAACATATTGTGTGTGGACCTCAGACAGCTCAACAAAGAGGTGTTTGAGTATAAATTTCCTCTTCCAAATGTCATGAAAATGATGACTGTGTTAGGGGGTGCCAAGTTTTTCAGCACACTTGGCCTTACTTCAACCTACCATCAGGTTTGCCTGAGTGATGGCTTGAAAGATCTCGCCTCATTCATACCTATCTTCGTTACAATGTATAACGGCCGCCCCTCTTTGTTGGACGGATCACTTCTTAGTAGGTTTCAGCCTGGTAACCCCCCGTCTTGCGCATATAAATAGCAACATTACCGTTATACCTTCTAGGAATTGGACAAAGCTTGACATCACCAACTTTAACTCATTGTTGTCCATAAACACTCCCACCTTCCATAATAATGTTGCCTCTGATCTGCTAGCGTTTTTTTGGATGGATTCAATTGGCCCTCGATATCTGTCTCCCCACTTCTGTCAGAAAGTTTAACAACCACCGCCCCCCCCCCGAGCCCTTGGTTCTCCGACAAACTAAAGGAGAAAACCAAATGTAAAAACTTGGAGCGTCGTTGGCACAAGAATTATACAGCCGAAGCTAAACTTGCCTATAATACTGGATAGCGGGCCTATCATTCCCTTTGTCGGGCTGCAAGTGCTAATTATGTTTCTACATCTATTCTATAGGCTAAAAACTGTCCTAAAACCTTGTTTAATATGGTCAAGGACTTATCCGGTTCAACCACCATACATTCCCCTCCCAAACTTAATTCTACACAATGCGAAGATCTCGCACAATTCTCTGTAAATAAAGTGGAGATCATCTATTCTTCACTGGCCAGCTCCACCCCTTGTCTCCTCTCTTCTACCCACTATATCTGCCAATTGCCCAGTCATGTCATCTGAAAATTGCACTGACTTGACAAATATACCCACCCTTGAATCTTGGCCACTTTTGGATATGGTGGCACTCACACATCATCTTAGCCATATTAAATCAGGATCCCCCTGTGATTTACTGCCTAACTCAGTCTTGCAACAAATTGACCCACCCTCTCTCACTCACGTTCTCCAATTGCTTAACACCTCTCTAAAGACTTCCACCGTTCCTTTAAGCTGGAAGCACGCAATGGTGGTCCCACTGTTAAAAAAAACGAATGCTGATCCTGCCCTTCTTTCCAATTTTCGCCCAATTTCTTTTTTACCTTCTCTCTCAAAGATCCTTGAGAGATACATTAATGGACACTTGTCCAAATTTATTGAGATAAATGGGCTGCTACATCCTACCCAATCCGGCTTCAGGACTGGTTATTCTACTGAGTCTACTTTGCTCAGGGTTACAGAAGGGCTCCAACTCAACATCGATGAGGGCAAGACCATGGCCTTAGTGCTACTTGACCTGAGTGTGGCCTTTGATATGGTCTCTCATACTGTACTCATTAAGGGCCTCAGACTCTTAGGTGTTAAGGGGACTGCCTTGAGTTGGCTGAGCTCGTTCCTCTCCGATCGCGCCTTTCAGGTTTTCTCCTCTACCTCTAAATCCAAATCTCACCCCTTGCCCTATGGGGTCACCCAGGGTTCAACTCTCAGTCCTCTGTTGTTTAATATTTATATCAGACCGCTGGCAGCTTTAGTGGGGGAATTGGGGTTGTCGCTTTTTTCATACGCTGATTACACCAAGATCCTCTTCTCGCTGTCAGCCGACAAACAATCCGAGCCCTCGGCACTCAGATCCGGCATCAATAAAGTTATGGCTTGGATGAATGTCAACTTTTTGAAACTCAACGGCAATAAAATGGAGGTTCTGATCCTTGGCAAGGACCGCGGTGTTATATTTTGTATATAGTGCAAGTACATTATTTACATGTATTTTGTTATATCACTTTAAGGCATGAGACTTGTTATCTTCTGTAATTGACTGTATTCTAAACAGAGCTTTGTTAATGTAGCATTCTGTACTAGGAAGGCAGTTGTATCCTGCTGCCATCTAGTCAGGACTTCTGCTGTGCTGTTCTTCAAATAAATTTCTTAAAAGCTTCTGGACTGAATCTTTACAAATTTGGCGACTAGGACCTATTACTCCTGCCTTTTTCCCAGCACAGGAGCGGAGTATAATTGAACCCATTGGAATTTTACAGGTATTTTTCATGTTCCTGGAAACTCCGAAAGATTTTTCATATTTCAAGGTACTGTTTCATTTACATTATTTCTGTGGTGATTTCTACCATCTATTCTGGCATCTTCTACAAGTTTTCCAACATTGTTTTTCGATTTGTCAGCGTATGGATGATAAAGATACTTCGTTTGGATCATTTTTTTACTTTCATTTTAACTCGTGGGAATTCATTCCTGTGAAACCTTCATTGACATTTTTTTTGTGTTGCCATTATCGTACCTGTTGTACCTTTTGTCAGCTAAGCGCTTCATTTTTCAGCGCAACGAAGCCCTGCATTCTTTAAATTCCTCGATGTTGTTGTACGCGTGAGGAACTGGAATTCTTCTTTCCTCGCGCTGCTGCCTGGTAACAAGACGTTTCTTCTTCCGACAACGCTGATTCCTTTGCGTCTGATCTAACACACGCGTCAGTAATAAGACGTCGAGCACCACGTTTGGTTACTAGGCAACTACCAAACAACGCGGAAGCAGCTGCCGTCACTCTTTCGTCTGATTGCTCAGCAACATTCAAATAACACGGAAGCAGTGCACTGCCATTACGCTGTTGTATTTCGTATCCTTTTCAACAGATTTAACCACACGGAAGCCTTTTAAAACACAACTGAAGGACACAGAAGTTTGCAGTTCATTGGATTTCTGTATTTTGAATTACTTAAGTTTCACACGGTAACATTCTATTTCAAAACAAAGGATTTTATTTATTTCATTTTGGTAAACTAAAGCTTTTATTTCTGAACTTGGACAAAACTCAAACCATTGTATATATGTACTATTATTAATATCTTACAGTATAATTATTTTGTTTTATTCTTCATTGATTTGATACCATCATTTTTTTTTTCACTGGATTTTAGACTTAGTTAAAAATATGCAGTTTGATCCCCCAGCCAAATTTTTACGAAACAAAGTAGATCCTCTCATGCCATGGTCCAGATGGAAAGAGGAGTTCTTTAGTTACATGAAGGCTATTGATGGGGAACGCATGGGTGCTGAGAGAAAAAAAAGCATTTTACTTCACTGCCTTGGCTCAGAAGGCCAAGAAATTTTCAGAACTTTGCCACAATCTGCTTCACGTATGGGTGAAGGTGATGCTTTGAATGTGTATGTTGAGGCATTGTCTAGACTTGAAAAAAGATTTAAGCCAACTGCTAGCCTTGCTTTAAATAGATTCAAATTCTACACCAGAGCGCAAAAAATGGATGAATCCTTAGATGATTTTCTTACGGCCTTAAGATCTCTTAGCCTACATTGTAACTTTGGGACAATGTGTGATGAAATGCTGCGGGATCAAATCATCGTCCATGTTAAAAATAAAAAGAGCCAGGAGAAACTATGGTGCATGGGAGATCCCAGTTTGGAAGAAACTATTGCGGTAGCTAAATCCACTGAAATGTCTGAGAAATGGATGGATGTCGTTAAGCAAAATTCTAACTCTAACAAATCCACTTCTGTTCTGAAGAAGAGGTTTGCGTTATTAAACCAAAATCTGATAATAAGGGTTCCTATTTTGCGCAAGGAAAGAACAAAGAGAATGTTAATAATTTTCTTTATAAAAGACAAGTTAACTATAATAATTTGCTTTCTTGTTTTAGGTGGGGTAGTAAGTCACATATTGCTTCATTTCAGGGATGTCCAGCTATCAATAAAGAGTGTAATATTTGTGGAAGGATAGGACATTTTAGCAATGTTTGTAGAGACAGACGTTTTAACCAGACACGCACATCTTCCAACAAGTTAGATCCCACAAAAGTGTCTTGTATTAGTGAAAGTACAGAAGTTAATCAAACTCAAGAACTTAACAAAGGTTTTGTTGTTTCTATTGTACAAAGGGGTTGTGTTGTTGTAGGTAGCATGAAGTCTATACGTTCTTTTTATGTTTATAGTAAGGAAATAAAACTTATGGTCGATTCAGGATCGCCATGGACGATCATTACTAAAGAACATTTTAGTGAGAGATTTGTAGATGTTTGTGATATTAAACATCTACTACCTTCGGATATCATTGCTGAAAGTTTCAATGGATCAATCATTGATATTGAGGGTGTCTTAAAGGTACCGCTTACTTTCAAAAACAGAACTGCTATGATTAAGTTATACATTGCAGTCAAGGGTGTGAATGTTTTAGGTTGACATGATCAATATGAGTTAGGTATCATTCTCAACCCACATTCAAAAGATCCAGTATCTTTATGTAGTGAAAAAGACATGGTAAGTACTACTAGTCATGAGGTTGTTGGAAAAGAAAATATAAGGGAAGACACACATTTTTGGAGTCATAAATATAGCAAAGTTTTTTTGTGATGATTTGGGAAGGTTAAAACATTTTGCGCACAAAATTGTTTTGAAAAATGATGCAATTCCTGTTAAGCAGAAATCGAGAGGTGTTCCTCTTAATGTGAGAGATGAATTGAAGGAGATGTTGAATGACCTTCTTAAAGAGGACATAATAGAACCAATTGAGTCCTCAGAATGGGTTTCTCCCATTGTCCTTGTGTGGAAACCTGATCAAATTTGCGTGTGTGCATTGATTTCAGAGCATTAAATTCAAATATCATAATCGACTGTCATCCTCTTCCCAACATTAATGAACTGGTTTCTTCATTTGATGGTGCACAGATTTTTACCACCCTTGATCTCAGATCAGCGTATCATCAAATAGAGTTAACTGAGGAATCCAAAAAATACACTGCATTTATTACACCTATGGGGTTATTTCAATATAAAAGGATGCCTTTTGGGTTAGCCTCAGCGGCCTCTGTTTTTCAGAGAGTAATTTTCCAAATGTTTAGAGACTTGGATTCCTTTGTCAAGTGTTTCCAAGATGACATTTTAGTATGTTCTAAAAATGAACTCTAACATGTGTCACATTTGGATCAGGTTTGCAAAAGACTGGAGGATAGTGGTCTCACTTTAAAGGCACATAAATATAAGCTGTTTTGTAAATCAGTTGAATATTTAGGACATACATTATCAGGTGAAGGTTTAGTTCCTAAGAAATCTAATGTAGAGGCTATTCTTAAAGCACCAGCTCCAGTAAATAGAGAACAACTACTTTCTTTTTCAGGCATGTGCGAATACTACAGTAAGTTTGTAGAAAATGTTGCAACCAAAATGGAACCGTTAAGAAAGTTGTTGAGGCAGAAGGTAGCTTTTGAGTGGAAAGATGAACAAGACAAGGCCTTTCAGGATATGAAAAATGATATTGTTAGTGCTCCTACCTTGAAACCATTTAGGATGGGCCATAAGTGCATTAGAACTACTGATGCTAGCTTGTATGTGTAGGAAGGTAACTCCTGACTATGGTTGCCCCCAACTTTTTGCCCTGTGTTTTAGCTGGTTTTTGACATAGTCGACCTGGGGCCCTGCCAATCAGGACCCCAGGCCTACTGCTCTCTCTGTAAAATGGATTCCATGTACCCTAGGTGCATTTCCAATTGGTACTGGGCCACCCTATCAGACCCTGTAACTCAGGGCATGGGTGTACCCAGGGCTGCCAGGGGCTGCAGCATGTATTATGCCACCCCTGGCTGGCCTCCTAAATTTGACACAACTGGCTGCATGACAGCTGGGGCAAAGTCGTGTAATCACCCTTTGCTGTAGGTGTAGTATACCTATACCTAACCCTAAAATGGACACACAGATTCCTATCAGTCACTCCTATGGCAGGCCTTGACAATCCTGAAGGCAGAGTGCTTGGAATCGTGTGAGATGGTGCTCTGGCATGAGCTGAGCCTGTCTGCAGCTTGCGGAACCAAGTCCTAATAGCTGTTCCATGATATCGCATACCATATACTCTTAAGTGCATTATAATCCTCGCGGTTAAATGCTAACTTTGGTATTGCTTTATCAAAACATGTCGAGTAAGGTGTCATACGAATTGGAATACTAACCCCTCGCCAATTCTGGCGACGGGGTTAGCATTCCACCCTTCTAGAGGGACACGACATGTATGTAACTGTGAACCCCGGTTAAAGTTAAACGAAGCCTCAGCTCCACAAAATGGATGCTGCCACCACAGACACGAGTCTGACCCCCTACAGCTGGGAGTCCTTCAAGCGAGGGGAGCCTGGACAAAGGGTTTCCTGTCAGGGGCGGTGCTAGCACCGTCCCAGACATGGTTTTGTGTATCCTGGGTAGGCAGGGCTTTTCAGGAAGGTGACTGCTGAGTGGCACCCCGGTGCTCACTACGCATAGGCCGGTCAGAACCAGTTCCAGGGGCACACCAGCCCCTGGCCTGGGGAAAGTCCGGCATGGCAGAGGGGTGTAACCACCCCCCTCCTAGTCCCACCCATAGGCAGGACCTAGTCACCGGGTCAGCCCCCTTTTTTAGTATAAAGATGGGAGCGGGCCCCCTGTTCAAATTAGATCATCTTTGGAATCAAGACACGACTTTCTGCGAAAGGACTTCAAGATTTCCTTCTTCAAGATTCTCCCTTGTGGCTAAGGAGTAGTCACCCTGCATCCGCAGGCACCATCCTAAGAACACTGCGGTCTGCTGCAAGTCCTTCTTCACGAATCCGACGACCCAGCTCGACGAGACCCGGCTTCCCTGGCACCTCTGACCTCTACTCACCTCTACAGCAAAGCTGAGAACTGTGAGTGCGACGAGAGCTCGAGGGACCGACGATCGCCAAGACTGCACGACTTCTTTGCAACAAGCCCACCGTGTGCTCCACTGGTGAGTGCTTTGGGGTCCGAGAAGCCCCAACCCTGAGCAGCTCCAGCACCGAAGATCAGCCCTCCAGCATCTCCACGATCTGCGTGGGGCCCTTCTGCTTTTGCGTGCTCACCGCGCTGTGTGGCTACTAGCCGGCTGGCTTGTGGCCTTCTTCACGACGCCCGACGACATCACTGCTGCTGGTCTGGTTGCTCCAGACTGGCCCTTGCTTCCTTCCTCAAGAGAGGCACCCCGGACCCTCCTGGTCCACTCCAGACGCCATTTTAGGTCCACCGCGTGGGCTTGAATTTGCCAAGGCTTTGTTGCCCAACCCTGGGTCCAGCGAAGCCGACAGCTTCATCCATCGTGGGACAGATCGCTCCTCCATCCTGGTCGCCGACAACGCCTCCTGGTCCGTGAGATCTGCGATCACAGCGTCACCCACTCACCTTGTCGAGGTGGCTACCATCCGGTGCCCTCCTGGTGCCCACTGACTACTGGCTAGTAGTCTCGAACTTGGTCCCCTCTGCTTTCAGGTGTCATCTTCCATCGATCCAGGCTTGGATCCACCGAACTTTCTTCACTGGTCGCCTGCCAGCAACTTCTTTCTTCCAGGCTCCTGGTCCGTCTACGAGGATTCCCGACGTCTTTTGAGTCCTATGCAGCTGCAGCCCCTGGGCTAGGTAACTTCGGCATTTCGGTGCCCCACCATAGCCTCACTATCCAAGGGTCAGAATCCACTTTCGTTTTCCTCCTACCAGGTCGGGTTCGCCCGAGAACACTAACTTTGCAATTACTAGCTACCATAGACTTTGTCCCGCATCACGCGTGAGAGTGCACACTCTGCACCCGAGTCCCCTGGGTCTCCTAGAAGTAATCTAACAATTCTATAGTCAAGTCCTAGCGATTCCAAAGGCTATTAGTACTGTACTTACCTGCTAGTAATTTCGCATTCCACTTTCAGAGTATATGGTTTTCCGTGCCCCTCGGGCATTTGTATATACTGTGCTAACTTAAGTATTTTCATAAGAGTTTTGTTTTGTGCTTAGTACCCTGTCCTCATAAAGAGTACAGGGCTGTTGTGAATCTTAATAAATAACTGTTTATTTTCATAACACTTGTGTGGTGTCCTTTCACTTGGTGTTCAAGGGGTATATGTGTGGTAAACAGCTGGCTTAACACGCCCTCTCGAGTCTTTAGCCTTAGACTGCTCGTATCCACGCTACTAGGATAGCTGGTCTATAAGGTTGACTTACAACCAATCATCAATAAGGGTTGCTGGACTGATACATAGTGTTCACTAGAATAGTGAGCACTGCATATCAGGCCACCTTCTCACATTGGTGAGCAGCGGTTGGGATTTGAGCTTGCTGTTGTTTTACCACACGTATCCTAAGAATATCTTGTTGAAAGATCACATAAGTACTGTTAGTACATATAACTAAGCTTAGAATACTCTGAGTTCTACTGAACCAGCTGTTGCAGCTCCTCAAGGCTTAGCACACCTTGGCTGCAACTCTTAGCAAGGGATCAGTAGGCAAACACATAGTGTAGGTAGGTGCATCACTTACACCACACTAGAAACAGTATGTCAGACAAAGGAGGAAACTCTGAGTCTCCCCTTGTGTCAGTGGACCCTCCACAGGTCCTCCCTTCCAGATATACTGTTCTTAGCTTCAGGGAGTTGAGACAAGTGTGTACCTCCAGGAAGATAAGACAGGGGTCTAACCCCACAACTTCCTTTCTGATTGGTCTCTTAGAGGCTTATGATGCCAGTAGGGCTGGTAACCCAGACCCTTCCAATCCAGATGGGAGCATGCCCTCCTTACAGGGACCCTTTGATAGCCATGACCATCCCCTCCAGGAAGCAGATGATGCTGAGGATGAGGATGAGGATCAGTTGTCAGGGGATGAGGCAGATAAGGGACAGGTAGAAGTCAGCAGACTAACCAGGTCCAACTTAAGCAGGCATGAGAATGGTACTAGGGGACCCCTGGGGCCACTCTCAGGTCAGCTTAACATTGGGAATGGACGAGTTAGGTCTCTATCAAGAGGCTCTAACAGATCCCTTCGAACCAATGGCTCTCACAACTCTTCTCACAGAGGGATGACTTCCCCTCAGAGGAGAGTGTATGAAGCTGAAGAAAGGGCAGTCAAACTGAGGATTGAAAGGGAAGAACTTGCCCTGGCCAAAGAGAGACTTGCCTTTGCTAGAGAGCAAGAATTATGTGGGCTACAGCCCACTGGTGGCAGCAATAAACCTAGCAATAGGGAAAGGAGTTTTGATACAAAGCACCTGAATAAGATAGTGCCCCCCTTTAAACAAGGGGATGACATCCACAAATGGATAACTGCTTTGGAGAGGGCCTGCACTGTGCAGGGTGTTCCCCAAAGTCAGTGGGCAGCTATCTTGTGGCTCTCCTTTGATGGTAAAGGTAGAGACAAGCTCCTCACTACTAGAGTTGAGGATGCTAACAATTACCAAATCCTGAAGAATACACTGGTTGATGGGTTTGGTTTAACCACTGAACAGCACAGGTTGATGTTCAGAGATACCTAGAAAACTCAGTCTCAGGATTGGACTGACTTTGTTTATTGTGCCACTAAGGCTTTTGAAGGCTGGCTACTGGGTAGTAAGGTTACTGATTTTAAAGGATTGTATAATCTAATTATGAGGGAGCAAATCTTAAGTAATTGTCAGAACCAGTTATTACACCAGCACCTGGTAGACTCTGATCTGACCTCTCCACAGGAATTGGGTAAGAGGGCAGACAAATGGGTCAGAACCAGGGTCAGGCCTAAAAACCAGGGTGGTGACCAAAAGAAGGAATCAACCAAGCCTCAAGAGAAGGGTGGGGATAAATCCACAGAGAAGACTTCCCAAGGGCCCCAAAACTCCAACAAAGGTGGTGGGTCCCAGAACACTCCTTCAGAACAGAAGAAACCTTATTGTCATACCTGTAAACAGGTGGGCCATTACAAAAGTGATGCCAGTTGCCCTAAAAATGGCAATAAGGGAAATATGCCCCCAGGTAATACTCCTAAACCTCCTGTTACCACTAGTGGTAATCCCCCAGGTGGTGGGAGTGCCCCCAAGAATGTGGTGGGCATTACTTTGGGCAATCAGGAGGACTATGGCCTAGCCAGGTCCCCTGACCACACTCTTGTCTGTGAGACTGGCATGGGGTTTGCCAACTTCACTACTGGGCCCCACATTTTGGGAGAGTATAGACAAGAGGTCTTAGTGAATGGTCAGAAAGTTGAGGCATTCAGAGACACAGGGGCCAGCATCACCATGGTGATTGACCATCTGGTCCCCTCTGCTCAACTGACCCCTGGTTTTACTTATCAGGTGACAGACATTCATGGAGTGAAGAGAAGGCATCCCATGGCAGTAGTCAAGCTCAGCTGGGGTAATGTCGCAGGGCCCATGAGAGTGGCAGTGACAGATAACCTACCTGTAGATTGCTTACTGGGGAATGACCTGGAACTCTCAGCATGGGCTGAGGTGGAGCAAGAAACTCACTCCAGAATGACAGGCCTATCCAGACAGGTTAGTGGGGCAGTAATAGCTACAGCCCCAGTCCAAGCATCATTCCTCCCTGAAAAGGTTGGAAGGGCAGTGGTAGCCACTGCCCAGGCTCAGACAGACTTTCCAGAACAGGATAGGAGGGCTGTGACAGTCACAGCCCAAACACAAACTGAGTGCCCCCCAGAAAAGGTTGGCAAGGTTGAAATGGTCTCAGCCTCTACTCAAACAGATAGTGAGGTTGTGAAGCCTGAAACAATGGATCACTCCACTCAAACAGAGAGCATTGAGGAGGAAGAAGAGTCTTCCCCCTCCCAGACACTAGATGAGAGCCAGCCTCCTCAGGGAACTGACTCTACCCCTGTTGAAGGAACTGCCCCAGAGGTAGTCAGGCCTAGCCTGGCAGTGCCCCTGATGGCAGTGGACCCTTCCCAGGTGGGACCCAGTCTGGAGCAGGTAACCTGCACCTCTCTACCCTGCCTCAGTCAGCCCAGGGCTGAAGAGGTCAGGGAGGCCAGTGGTGGACCCCAAAGGGCCCCCTGTCCAAAAGAACCCCTTAATCAGCAGATTAGGATCACTGAAGCTGGTAAACCTAGCCAAGTGAAAATAAAGCAGACTCCTGAGGGATCCCCCTTAAAAGTAGTTAGGGACCTCCCACAGCTGGACACTGTTGGGCACAGCCAAACATGGGGCCTAAAAACCCCAGACCTGACCTGTCCCTCCAGTAAGCCAAACAGAGGGACTCAGCCTCCAGCTTTAGGTAGCCAGAGGCTGACCATGAGAGCTCAGTGCATCTCAGCTAAAGAAAGAAAGGCACACATGATGAATGGTGATTGGAGGAAGTTGAGCCCAAAGGTAGAGGAGCCTCACTTCAGTACTCCAGCCCAGCATCAGCCTTCTTCTTTCCCAAGACACACCAAAGGCAGAGATTCCCTATGGTGGAGACCCTTAGATACCCTTAGGGTGAGGGGTTGCCTAGTGGACCATGACACAGGGGGAAACCAAGCCAGAGCTGGTCCTTCCTTATATGGCCACTTAGGTAATAGAGGCTTACCTGGACAAGGATAGCCTTATCTCCTTTCGTTTGGGGGGGGGGGGGTTGTGTAGGAAGGTAACTCCTGACTATGGTTGCCCCCAACTTTTTGCCCTGTGTTTTAGCTGGTTTTTGACATAGTCGACCTGGGGCCCTGCCAATCAGGACCCCAGGCCTACTGCTCTCTCTGTAAAATGGATTCCATGTACCCTAGGTGCATTTCCAATTGGTACTGGGCCACCCTATCAGACCCTGTAACTCAGGGCATGGGTGTACCCAGGGCTGCCAGGGGCTGCAGCATGTATTATGCCACCCCTGGCTGGCCTCCTAAATTTGACACAACTGGCTGCATGACAGCTGGGGCAAAGTCGTGTAATCACCCTTTGCTGTAGGTGTAGTATACCTATACCTAACCCTAAAATGGACACACAGATTCCTATCAGTCACTCCTATGGCAGGCCTTGACAATCCTGAAGGCAGAGTGCTTGGAATCGTGTGAGATGGTGCTCTGGCATGAGCTAAGCCTGTCTGCAGCTTGCGGAACCAAGTCCTAATAGCTGTTCCATGATATCGCATACCATATACTCTTAAGTGCATTATAATCCTCGCGGTTAAATGCTAACTTTGGTATTGCTTTATCAAAACATGTCGAGTAAGGTGTCATACGAATTGGAATACTCACCCCTCGCAAATTCTGGCGACGGGGTTAGCATTCCACCCTTCTGAGGGACACGACATGTATGTTACTGTGAACCCCGGTTAAAGTTAAACGAAGCCTCAGCTCCACAAAATGGATGCTGCCACCACAGACACGAGTCTGACCTCCTGCAGCTGGGAGTCCTTCCAGCGAGGGGAGCCTGGACAAAGGGTTTCCTGTCAGGGGCGGTGCTAGCACCGTCCCAGACATGGTTTTGTGTATCCTGGGTAGGCAGGGCTTTTCAGGAAGGTGACTGCTGAGTGGCACCCCGGTGCTCACTACGCATAGGCCGGTCAGAACCAGTTCCAGGGGCACACCAGCCCCTGGCCTGGGGAAAGTCCGGCATGGCAGAGGGGTGTAACCACCCCCCTCCTAGTCCCACCCATAGGCAGGACCTAGTCACCGGGTCAGCCCCCTTTTTTAGTATAAAGATGGGAGCGGGCCCCCTGTTCAAATTAGATCATCTTTGGAATCAAGACACGACTTTCTGCGAAAGGACTTCAAGATTTCCTTCTTCAAGATTCTCCCTTGTGGCTAAGGAGTAGTCACCCTGCATCCGCAGGCACCATCCTAAGAACACTGCGGTCTGCTGCAAGTCCTTCTTCACGAATCCGACGACCCAGCTCGACGAGACCCGGCTTCCCTGGCACCTCTGACCTCTACTCACCTCTACAGCAAAGCTGAGAACTGTGAGTGCGACGAGACCTCGAGGGACCGACGATCGCCAAGACTGCACAACTTCTTTGCAACAAGCCCACCGTGTGCTCCACTGGTGAGTGCTTTGGGGTCCGAGAAGCCCAACCCTGAGCAGCTCCAGCACCGAAGATCAGCCCTCCAGCATCTCCACGATCTGCGTGGGGCCCTTCTGCTTTTGCGTGCTCACCGCGCTGTGTGGCTACTAGCCGGCTGGCTTGTGGCCTTCTTCACGACGCCCGACGACATCACTGCTGCTGGTCTGGTTGCTCCAGACTGGCCCTTGCTTCCTTCTTCAAGAGAGGCACCCCGGACCCTCCTGGTCCACTCCAGACGCCATTTTGGGTCCACCGCGTGGGCTTGAATTTGCCAAGGCTTTGTTGCCCAATCCTGGGTCCAGCGACGCCGACAGCTTCATCCATCGTGGGACAGATCGCTCCTCCATCCTGGTCGCCGACAACGCCTCCTGGTCCGTGAGATCTGCGATCACAGCGTCACCCACTCACCTTGTCGAGGTGGCTACCATCCGGTGCCCTCCTGGTGCCCACTGACTACTGGCTAGTAGTCTCGAACTTGGTCCCCTCTGCTTTCAGGTGTCATCTTCCATCGATCCAGGCTTGGATCCACCGAACTTTCTTCACTGGTCGCCTGCCAGCAACTTCTTTCTTCCAGGCTCCTGGTCCGTCTACGAGGATTCCCGACGTCTTTTGAGTCCTATGCAGCTGCAGCCCCTGGGCTAGGTAACTTCGGCATTTCGGTGCCCCAGCATAGCCTCACTATCCAAGGGTCAGAATCCACTTTCGTTTTCCTCCTACCAGGTCGGGTTCGCCCGAGAACACTAACTTTGCAATTACTAGCTACCATAGACTTTGTCCCGCATCACGCGTGAGAGTGCACACTCTGCACCCGAGTCCCCTGGGTCTCCTAGAAGTAATCTAACGATTCTATAGTCAAGTCCTAGCGATTCCAAAGGCTATTAGTACTGTACTTACCTGCTAGTAATTTCGCATTCCACTTTCAGAGTATATGGTTTTCCGTGCCCCTCGGGCATTTGTATATACTGTGCTAACTTAAGTATTTTCGTAAGAGTTTTGTTTTGTGCTTAGTACCCTGTCCTCATAAAGAGTACAGGGCTGTTGTGAATCTTAATAAATAACTGTTTATTTTCATAACACTTGTGTGGTGTCCTTTCACTTGGTGTTCAAGGGGTATATGTGTGGTAAACAGCTGGCTTAACACGCCCTCTCGAGTCTTTAGCCTTAGACTGCTCGTATCCACGCTACTAGGATAGCTGGTCTATAAGGTTGACTTACAACCAATCATCAATAAGGGTTGCTGGACTGATACATAGTGTTCACTAGAATAGTGAGCACTGCATATCAGGCCACCTTCTCACAGTATGGGCTGGGTTGTTTTCTGTCTCAACGAGATGGAAATACTGAGTGGAATGTCGCTTTTTCATCTAGAACTCTTAATGAAACTGAACGGAGATATGCGGTCCTAGAGAGAGAGAGTTTGCTTGCATGTGTGTGGGCGGTGGAACATTTTAGAATTTATGTTTGGGGCAGCAATTTTGTACTTAGGACTGATCATAAACCTCTAATACACATATTATCAGTGGGTGGAGGATGGAATTCTACGGCAAGGATTGAACGCCTGGCATCTAAATTGCAAGAATATAATTTTACAGTAGAGTATATTCCCGGGAAGAAAAATGTTACTGCGGATTTTCTCTCACGTCTTCCTTGTAGTGTTGGTTCAGACAATGTAGTTAATGATATGGATTTCGTGTTGGGTGTTAGATGTAATTCCATCCCATTATCAAGAGATTACTGAAAGTAAGTGGAAACAGTCACAAGATACAGATGAAGTGTTGGTACTTCTCAAGAAATATGTGATGCATGGCTGGCCCAGAAAAAATTGTATTAGGTCAGATTTGTTACCATTCTTCCATATTGCTGATGAATCATTACTTGAAGGAGATTTTCTATTTAAATCCAGAAAATGTATTCCACCACATGGTGTGCGAGAATTGAATTTAAAATTGGCACATAAAACACATCCCGGCATTTCTGCGATGAAACGTTTGGTGAGGTTGCATTTTTGGTGGCCAGGCATGGACAGATTCATAGATCGCACTGTCAGGGAATGTTGTGATAAGGACAAAATGTTAAGGGTCCATGTTCCACCGCTTAAACCTGTTCAATGGCCTCAAGCTCCATGGAGTAAGATTGCTTTTGACATCTCTGGTCCATTTTCTATTTTACCGGAAACCTCGCGTTTTGAACTGGTCATGATCGACTATCACTAAGCATGGGCGGAAAATCCGTTCCGCTCGCGGATTTTGCGGATTTTCGGGAAATCCGCAATCCGCGAGATTTGCGAATTTCCCGCAAAATCCGCAAATCCGCGAGCAGCGGATTTTGCTCGCACTGCTCACACTGTTCGCGTGAGTTCGCGCCCCGCGAATAAGTGCAAAATTGCAGAAATACGATCTTAGCAAAACTGAAAGTAACTACTTACCAGGTTCAAAAGTTCAGGCTCATCATTAGTAGCCATTTCCTGTAGTGCTTCCTGAGGGGCCCCTCCAGAGTTCAGTTGCCAGTTGAAACTATTATGTGACCCTGCTCTGAACCTCAGAATAGTTACACATATGCCACAAAGGTCCTGAATTACAGCTAAGGGAGACAAGCAGGAGCCAGGCTGGAAGTTAAAATCCATTAATCAGCCCCTAATTCATTATTGTCAGTTGGGGCAGGGCAGGTGTTGTAACTAATTTTGCAACAATGAAAGCACTTAGCAAGTGCAAAAGATCACTAATCAGGGCGCACTAAGGAAGCAGGTGCCAGCTAAAAAAATATTCTGTGACACATTAATCAGCCCCAAATTAATTCAGGTCACTTGAGGCAGGGAAGGTGTGCTTTGCTTTGCCGAAAATAATGTACACTGGACAACCAGAGGGTGTGGTGATGAAACAGAGGGTGGCATGGGTGGGCCAGAGGGTGGCATGAGTAGTCAGAGAGTGGCAGTGGTGACAGAGAGTGGCAGTGATGAAGAAGAGTGTCTCAAACAGGCTGGACACGTAGAAACAACAAGTTCGCGAAACTTGCGACCCGACAGGTAAGTTCGCAATTTGCGAAAGTGTACAAAACCCTCGCGAACTGGCAGAAACACGGGCGAACACAAAAAAAATAAAAATCCGCAAATTCGCGGGAATTCGCGGATTTTGCGGATTGCGAATCCGCAAATCCGCAAAATTCGCGAACGCGAGATCCGCAAAATTCGCTCATGCTTAACTATCACTCAAATTTGTTGCCAAGACTACTACGGGTGCTGTCATTAGTTTTTTTAGAGAAGTTTTTGCACGGGAGGGTTGTCCTTCTACTTTGGTTTCAGATAATGGCATGCAATTAGTCTCTGCAGAGATGGAGAGCTTTCTGAACGGTTGTCAGATCAAACATTCGCACTTCTTTGTATGAACCCCATAAGAACGGACAGGTTGAGAGCTTCAACCGGGTGTTGAAGGGTTTGTAGCGGATGCGGTTAAGGTAAAGGGTGATTGGTTAACCCCTTCGCTGCGGCGGCAATTCCGCCGCAGCGCTTGGAGGGTGGGGGGGCCGAGCGGCGCTCGCATGCTCGTGACGGAGCCGCTCCGTCACGAGCCGCGGTTGCGCTGTGCTCATGATGGAGCGGGTCCGTCATGGCCCGGCCCGCTTAATAGAACATGCCGCGCAGGCGCGGCGGCAGGGCCATGACGGAAACGCTCTGTCATGAGCACAGCGCAACCGCGGCTCATGACGGAGCCGCTCCGTCATGAGCATACAAGGGGTTAAACATTGTTAGGGAGTAATTATGGACTTATCGCATCACTCACCACCACGGAGGTTAGCCCTTTTAGATTGCTTAAGGGTCGAGAACCAGCTTCCGTCATTTGCCCTTGGTGGTTTAAGGAGAAGTGTATAAAAATAGTAGAGAACAAAGTTGATGTTCAGGAAGTTGCTGATAGAGTTGTTTGTAAACAGGACAAAGCTACATCATGGTACAATAATAAATGGAAGACTAAAGAACATGATTTTGAAGTTGGTGATTGGGTCAGGATTCTCAAACCTTTTCTTGTCAGTAAAGGAATGAGTAAATACGGTAGACCTATTCAAATTAAAAAAGTTTTCAGGAATACTGTCATTACCCAAGATGGTAAGGTTTGGAATTCAAGGAGAGTGGCTAAGTGTCCTGTACAAAATGTTAAACGGTACCAGGAAGATTCTATGCATGATAACAATTGTGGTAATGTACCAATTTGTGATTCTGTAGCATCTAGAATCAAAAGAAATGTTCGGGTCAGAAACAGGCCCGTTTCCTTACGTGATTTTGTTTACATTTATTGTGTTCATTCATTTACATTTGGGTTTTATTTAAAGGGGGAGATGTGTTCTATTTTGTATATAGTGCAAGTACATTATTTACATGTATTTTGTTATATCACTTTAAGGCATGAGACTTGTTATCTTCTGTAATTGACTCTGTATTCTAAACAGAGCTTTGTTAATGTAGCATTCTGTACTAGGAAGGCAGTTGTATCCTGCTGTCATCTAGTCAGGACTTATGCTGTGCTGTTTTTCAAATAAATGTCTTAAAAGCTTCTGGACTGAATCTTTACTCGCGGTCTTTGGGGCCCTCAACATTGGCCTCCAGAAATGGGTACACTACCACAGCATTCCACTCTGGCCCGCAACCTTGGTTTCATTATGGGTGACTCTCTTTTCATGATTCAGCAAGCATCCAAGGTTGCTGCCACCTGTTTTACCATTCTGAAATGGTTAAGGAAGATTGTGTGAATGCTTCCATCTCATGCCCAGCGTACCGTAGTCCAGGCCCTGGTGACTTCCAGGCTTGACTACAGGAATATCCTCTATTTGGGTGTCAACAAAGAAATAACACGTAAACTGCAGCTAGTACAAAACCCTGCCGCCAGACTACTTTGCCGACTTCCCAAAACTGTCTCAGCGTTCAGGTCGCTGGTCGATCTCCACTGGCTTTCAGTGTAGAAACGAGTCAAGTTCAAGGCCCTCACATACATGTTCCGCATTAAGCATGCCAAGGCCCCCGACTATGTACAACAGCTGGCCTGCCCCTAGGTCCCTCCTGTATTCATAGATCCTGTACTCAATAGAAATTCCGAGTTCCGAGAGTTAGACTATCTCGTATGGGAGGGCGCTCCTTCTCTCACCTTAGCCCCACTTTGTGGAATGCGCTTCCATTGCCCCCCCCCGCCTACAATCTGACCTTCTGTCTTTCCGCAGATCCCTTAAAACATGGCTTTTCAGCCAATAGGCCTATCCTTTCCTGTTGTTCACTGTCGGCGCTGGGTAGCTGTGCGCTGTTATACAAATTTAATTTAAATAAAATAAAATAAATAAATAAATTCATAACCCCTTTTGGAGATTTACCCAATGTCTTTTGGTCTTTCTCTGTGGGGTTCTGCTTTTCAGAGGCTGATGATGGATATTTTGGGAATTATGTTTTGATTTTCAGCAGCACTTTGGATGTTCATTTGAATTAAATCAGAGAACATTTAAGGATTTTTAATTCGAAGGCATTGACATTGAAGGTTAGCAAGTGCAAGTTCTGTCTACCAGAAATTACTTATTTGTGGCATGCTATTTTTGCTATGGGGTTATACCTAAGAATGATCTTAAGACAATTTCTGATTTATCTCATCCTAATAAAAAAGATGTGAAAGCCTTTTTGGATATGGCTGAAATTTATCGTACGTTTGTTTGACTGTTTTCAGTCGTACGTATGTGATTCAGAACTACCTTAAGAAATGAGTGCATTTTGTGTTGGATGAGATGTGTCAAATAGAGTTCGCTGACAAGAAAGCAAACTAAGCTTCAGCCAATGTTTTAAGAGTTGTATCCCATGTCTGCCATGTTGTATAGTAACTGATGCTAGTGAGAATCTTCTGGGTGCCGTTTTGAAAAACAGACCGGATGGCAAAGAGGTCACCATAGATTTTGCCTCTAGAGCACTCAAGGGGGCTGAAAGCCTGTACTCCACCCAACACCACTCCACTGCGTCCTTTAGACTGTTACCTACTACACAGTATCATAGGGACCTTCATCCACCACTACCTTGCATTGCTGCACTGGGACACTAACCCACCAGGCTGCATTGTGTGTTCTAGGGACACTAATGTTCTACATTGCTCTGTGGCACAGGGACACTAACCCAGCAGGCTGCATTGTATCCTAGGGACTCTAACCCACCAGGCTGCATTGTGTGTTCTAGGGACACTGATGTTCTACATTGCACTGTTGCACAGGGACACTAACCCAGCAGGCTGCATTGTATCCTAGGGACTCTAACCAATCAGACTGCATTGCATTCTAGGGACTCTAAACCACCAGGCTGCATTGCATTCTAGGGGTTCTAATGTTCTACGTTGCTCTGCTGCACAGGGACACTAACCCACCAGGCTGCATTGTGTGTTCTAGGGGTACTAATGTACCACATTGCACTGTTGCACAGGGACTCTAACCCACCAGGCTGCATTGCATTCTAGGGGTACTAATGTACCACATTGCACTGTTGCACAGGGACTCTAACCCACCAGGCTGCATTGTATCCTAGGAGCACTAATGCAATACATGTCACTGCTGCACAGGAACTCTAACCCCCTAGAGTGCATTTCATTCTAGGGACACTAACTAGGCTATACTGTATCCCAGGGGCACCAATGAACTACATTGCGCTCCTGCCTAGTGACACTAACCCACCCGGCTGCATTGCATCCCGGGACACTAACGCACTGCATTGGTTGCGTTTCCAGGGTTAGTAATCTGCTCAACTGTGCCTCTTGCGTAGGTCACTTACTTCTCATATTTTATGAATGAACAAAGCAGTGGCCCGCCACACTGTGTGACATCCTATGGAAACCTACCCTACGCCCTGTAACGTGGACGTAGCAACCCTCGGCACTGCGTGGCATTTCTACGGGTTGCTGCTCCCATCATACAGTGCGCCACACCCTAAGAGCACCCTGCATCACAGAAGAACAAATGCACCATGCTGCACTTCACCCTGGTTCACTAATCCGGGGCAATGTTCTGCATCCGTGTCCAGTGCAATGTCTCCCAACACATGCAGTATTGGGCGCTATTAACAGACACCTCCCTGGGGCAGTCTAAGTGCCAGGCCTGTCCCCTGGTGGCTGGAGCTGCCAGGAAAAAAGGGGGTAGCATCTGATCAGTGTATGTTGTATCTGAGACCAGGTGATGACTGTGAAGTGCTCAAAAACTGGTACAGAAAGGAACAGGCAGGTGGAACTTGTAAACCTAACCATCAGTTATTTGGAGTCCAGCTCTGTGATAGACCGCCCTCACCTCCTTTCTTAAGCCACTGGGAGCTTTCAACAAAAGTAGTGTGCTTCACTGATTTCATTGGCTTAATGCCAGCGGGGGGGCTGCTTACTCTGCAGTTTTCAGCGTCTGTGGCCTCAACATCCACTCCCAACAGGTTTAAATGCACATTGTTCCAAGGCTGGAGGCTAGCAGAGCCAGAACACGTCACAAAGCATCATTATGTTGTTTGATGACTGGGTTGCACATATGTCGCCCTCAGTAGGACACGTGGCTGTGCTATTTGCTGCCTCCAAGATGGCGCGCGGCATCAATGATGGCCATTTCCAAGATGCCTTGAAATAGCGTTCAAACCGGAGGATGTAAAGTCATGAAAAACTTGCTGCACTTGTGAGATGTCTGCCTAAGTGTAATTTTTCAGAGTTATTATTGTGTTAATTTACCTCCTTTCCTTGTCGCTCAAACGTTTTCTTTATGGACAGCCATACGTTCTATGCGTTAGCATTCTTTTATAGAGAAAAGAGCAAAGCTCGCACTGTATGGAGCCCCGCACAGGACATGAAAAAAAAACACATTTTATCAAGCGCAACAATTCTTATTTCTGGAACCTTGTGCCAGGGAGCAGAGCCCCTTTAATGTTGCCATACTGACTGTTTGAACACCATCGAAAGAGAAATGATAAAGTAACAGAAATCTAGGAATAAATATCCTCTTTCTTTAAAAAGAAAAAAAAAGCGCGATATATTGGTGCTATGTTACCAGTGTTTCTTTAGTCATCCGTGTCCCCTGGTCTCGGCCTAGCGGACCGGAGGTTGCCCTTCCTGCAGGCCTAGCAGAAGTTTTTTTGTGGGGCTCACTAACTAGGCGGTATGTTGCGCCACCTAGTGATGACTGTTGTTACTGCATCATTCAGAATCTATCACAAACTCAAGCTTGGTCTGCTTTTCTACACAAAAGCAGACTGTCCCCCCCCCCCCGCCCCGAGCTGACGGCACCATTTGCCTTTAAAAATTAAAATAACTTGAGAACTCCAATATCAAAGTTCTCGCGCACTTCCACCTCTACAAAGCTGTTTAAGCACTACATTCAGAATAAAGCTCTTTATTCACCAAACTTTGTTGTCAAGCCCAAGATAAACCTATGAAGGAAGCACTTTTGGGGCTTGAGGTGCTAGAGTATGACACAATCTCATCCTAGACCTGGGGTTGGACCCCACTGTTTTCCTATTTCTCTACAAACTCAGGTTGCTGCAATGCAGCAGACAATTGCCAAGCAAGAAATACTTGGGCGGACTACTTTGGCACGCAGTTCGCTACCTATTATGGGCAGAGTGCTAGATAAATAACAACAAGCATTTGCAATGCAACAGGTCTCGCATTATTAAAGTTTGAGCTATTGGCATTGTAAATGACAATGCCTTTTATTCATTTGTTTTTAAAACCTGCAATCGGTGCATAAACACGCACTTTGAACGTATAGTCCTCCCTTAAGATGAGCAAGGCTGGCAGTAAAAGAGACTGCCAGCCTTGCTTCTCATAAGCATGGACTATAAGTACAAAGTGCTTTTTTACGCACTGATGCAAAGGAATAGAAGGCATTGTCATTTACAAGGCCAATAGCTCAAACTTTAATAATTGCGAGACCTATTGCATTGAAGTTGTCTGTGGCGTGTTGGAATTTGGGGCCAGATCAAAAGGAAAAGGTCAGGGCTCGAGTCGGGGTACCACACGGTGGACGGCGTCCCCCTACTTATTTTACCAGGGGGATGCAGTCCCCCCTGCTAAACAGCTGGACTTTACTCTTTGGCCTCTCTGGGACGAGGAGCTCGGCACCTTCCGTGACGTCACTTCCGGTCGTGACGTCACTTCCGGTGACAGCGTCCCCCCTCTTCTTTTTCTAGATTTGGTCCCTGGAAAAGTATATTTATTAAAGCAGAGGCGGACATGCCTGGCGGACTTGTCTGTCAGGAAATGGAAGCGGTCAGTCACGACCGTGTGTGTCCCTTTGCCGGGCCCTGTTTTAATCATCAGGGATGCCAGACCCACTCTCATGGCCTTGCTTGCCGCTTTGGATGACAGGAGGTAGCTCAGCGAGCTGTGCACTTGCGTCCGAGATGTGTGAGGAACCTGAAGAGGCTCCGCATTTCATGTCAGAGCCCGATGAAAGCAATGCGATTGGCTACTAATATCGTCACTTTTCAGCGCTTAGAAGCTTGAATGGTAAAGCGTTATGCAACTATCTGATTATCAATGTGATCAGTCAGGGCCTTAAACCTTCCAGGGGCGTTCACCGAGAGTGCATCTTCCCTTAACATTTTGGTTTTATGTCCAGACCCCTCCCCCAACCCTTACAATCCTTCAAACAAAAACTGCAACATGATCTAATCCCCCAAAAAATGAAAATTAGGAGAGCATTCACGGTGGCAAGAGCACATGTTCCAGACGGCTGCCTGAACCAGAAGGGGGGATAAGATGGGCCGCTCTGGATCCACTGTGTTTTACTGTTCATTCCTGGAATGCTTTCGTTTTGCGAGGCGCTATATTTAGGCACCGGGGCCGAGAGGGCAGGGTAATGTAATGTAATGCATTGTAATCCATGTGTTTTTTTTTATACTTTTTTTTAATATATTTGGATTCCTTTTTAGCCTATTTCAATTAAGTTTTTAGTGTAACGATTTCCCAACCGTGCTCATGTTATCCGCAAAATCATTTGTTCCTCTATATATACATATCTTGTATGTGTAAATTGTGTTTTATGTATCTTTTATGGCTCTACTGTGCCGAAATAAAGATTATAAATGAAATGAATGAATGAATGCTGAGTTGTAAAGTGAGAAATAGGTAGTTGATCAACTTATAATTTCTTGGCCTAGGTGGGCAGTGCCAACGCCAATGTGCAGCACCAGCTGTGGTGCATATGCAGGAAGTCTTGCCACACCACCTGAGCGCCTCACAATGGTCTGTGTGTAGCCCGCCACATGGAAATCTCGGAGGCTAGGAGCTCAAATGTCAGTGGCCAAGGATTGCCAAGATAGGTACAAATCTGCAAGAACTGCATTGTGTGAAAAAAACAATTCACGGTGTACCACACGTATTAGAAATACACAACTTGCTTTTTGTCCTATGGTTGGTCTTGTTTTTATGTGAGACGAGCATTTTGCGCAAATCCAGGATGAGATACCAGGCGTTGCATGGAATCATAAGGGTTTAACACTGTTCCCACCCCACTCACACTGCATGAATCTTATGATATTTGGTACAAGTAGACGCAAAGACATTAAGAGCTGCGCTTGCGTCAGTTGTCCATGCACATTTTTTTTTATTTTTTTATACTTATTTTCATTATAATACTGCATTGTTAATCACAGGAATTGGTACATTCTACATTTCTCGTCATCTGCCCATGGGGTCATTAACAGGGATTACATTGCGATATGCATAGGGCATCAGGGTTTACTCACCCGATCACCATTTGTGTTTACAATCCACATGCAGTAATTACAGTGGTAAGAATCCTACAATATGTATGGGGAAAACAAAACCTGTAACATTACGCAGCTGTGGACGGTGATGCAAAAAACTTTAACGCAGAAAAGTGATCGAGGTTGTTTGCCCCGCTTGGCGCAGTTAGGCGCCCTTTGTGTCTCACGAACTCCGACTCCAAATCTTGATAAATCTGTAGCAGTCTGTCGTGCATGTGGGACCTTTGTGCTGCAAATCTTTCACTGCCTGAAGATGCCTCTGCTTATATTTGTGTGAAAGTCTGCGCCTAGCGTAACCGCTCTTTCTGTGGGTGAATGGCTGAAAGGTGAAAAGGGGATATATTCCACACACGAGCGGAAGCGCTCCAACAAATGGCATGCATTAAGCACAATAACCCGGTCACACTCTCGGAGTTGGGAACCAAGATTCTGTAATGGAGGGGCGTGCACCAAAAATATTTAAAGCAGTGATTATACGGCCAGCATACATGCAAATCACCCCTTTAAGGAGTACAGAGAACAGAGTGGACATTTACTGTTGGGTAAAAACTTCTGAGCACAAACAGCTGGAATTTAAGGACGTATCTTCGAACTTGCTCAGTACTACGAGTTCATTCAAGGACAGCTGTGCAGCGCCGCTATTGGTAAATAACGGGAAACAAATTATCTTACCACAAGCAAGTACCAATTCCAATAAATAACAAAAAAAAAGACAGCAGCCACCACAGCGAGCACAAAAGACCACTATTGACAGCAAGCTCAGTATCCGGGCTGTGAGGAGACCTGGGGGGGCGGGGGCTGCCCGCGCAGGCGCACCATTCCTAACTTTCGATATGAGCAGCGAGACCCAGCGCCAAAGCGAAGTACGGCAGCTGAAGTCCCGGGTCCCAGGAGGGGGCCCGGATGAAGACCAGCGGATAGCACTGCGGGGCTCCCATGCCTAAGGGGAGAGCCCTGCGTCGTGCTAGCAGAGGAGCTCGAGTGCTCTGCGGGGCTAAGCCCCGCGTGTGCCAGGTGATGCAGAAATGACACCAGCGCAGCGACAAGAGCCCGGTGAGGTAAAGGGGGGAGGGGTGGGTGGGTGTGTGGGTGTGTGCGTGTGTGTGTGTGTGTGTGTGTGCATGCATGAGTGTGGCTGTGTGTGTGTGTGCGGGCCCGATTGCGAGAGGCTGACTTACTGGGAATGTGGGACAGGAGATGTGCACGGCGCAGGGCTGTGCGTTCGCGTCCACACGCTGAAATCACCGAGGACTTGCGCGTGCCCATCCCCTGTCCAACATTCCCAGCAAGTGGATAACATAAGGTCTTTCGCTGGATGCAGCGCTTCGCGCTGCTAACACCAGCTCGACCTAAAAAAGAAATGGATGGGAACAATTTTTATGAATGTGAAAACATATGTTGCCACACCAGGAGAGAGGATCGTTCTGGTGAGAATTCTAGTTGTACATCCGTAGTGGAGAGATGCACTCCTGTGTACTCCTTTGTTTATACTCGCATTACTCATTTCCAAATTGAACTTTGTCGGCATGCTCGCTCTCCGCGCTCCGCCCATTTGCGTTGCAAATCAGTAAGAACACAAGGGAACCGCTTTCTGGTCCCCATCAGGCTGCACAGCCTATTATAAATGAATTTAATGAATTTGTTTCATTGAGATTACCAAGGGGCTCCAAGGGTGAACAGACTAGTTTAGTAACTGATTAGTTTGTACAGATGTTCGGATTCTAGACATGCAAGGGGATTGGGAGTTCAGATATCAAGTAATGGGAGTGCGCGAAGCTATGAAATAATTACAGATAATGAAAGCAACCTTTTAAGCATAAATTGTAAAACTGAGAACAATGGTTCATGTGAGTTTGTTTATTGTATAATGAGGACTATGGAACTGATTAGGATTAATTTTCTTTGCACTTTAGAAACTCCCGAAGAAGGGATTTTTTTTCCCGAAATGCATTGGGTGACTTGCAATAAAACGTGGCATGTGGAAACCGCGCTTCTCCTGTGTTTTTTGGAAAAGTAAAGAAACAAACGGAAATGAGTGTAATGGATTGAAAGAAAAAACAAAGAAAAAGAAAAATAATAATGGTTAAAATTGTGGAATAAATCAATGGTTGAATACAAATTTAATTCATTAAATTCATTTATAATAGGCTGTGCAGCCTGACTGGGATCAGAATGCGGTTCCCTTGTGTTCTTGGGAATTCTAGTTGACCACTTATGAATGGTTTCTACTGGGTACAGCTGGTGACACGTTTTTAAGGGTGCACTCCCTAAATATCGACCCCAGAATATAGATGCAACACAACATTGAGGACAAAACAGCGAAAAAAATATCGACAGGGAAATAAGTCTCGATTTTTGTTAGACCTGGCATCCTTGCTGGAGTCTTCCCCCAAACATTTTGCCATCTCCTCTCCGGTTTTCTGAAATTTGTGTTTGTTGGCACTAGGCCTCTGTTCACTTCACCACTGCTAACTAGTGCACAAGGGCTGGTGCTCTCTTCTTACAACATGATAGAGGGCTTACACCTGATTTCCATATTCAAAGTACTTGCAAGTCCCGAGTAAAGTGGTACTACATGTTCCCAGAGCCTGTGAATGAAATGCTACTAGTGGGCCTACAACACCTATTGTGCCACCCACTAAAGTAGCACTTAAGAACATGTCTCCGGCCTGCCATTGGAATCTGTGGTGCAGTTTTAAAATGCTAATTCGACCTGGCAAAATAAGCCTTTTGCCAGACCTAGACCTTCCTTTATAATACTGTTGGGCCTGATGCCCATAAGGTAGTGTTTCCCTAAACTTTTTGATTTTTCCACCTGGGTTTTGCTGATTCTCCCTGTGGACCCTCTGGGCACTTTCCCGTGTAAATATAGTGTGAAAGTGCATGCACCCTTCCTACACGTGTTGGAAAGTGGTGCTGACTCGATGTACTAAACCATGGGCCGATTCTCCATCTCTGACTGGTGTGTGCTCACTGGCAGCTATCGTGATTAAACTCATGAGCCACCTAACAGAGCAGGCCGATGCGTGTGTGCACCCACAACTGTGATTCCAGTGATTGCTTGTGCAGCCTGCAACCGCAGGCTTGTGCGTTAGCACTTTAAACCCGTGTCCAGTCTTGCTGTAGCTGACTTGGGCGAGTGCACTTGCACCCCTGGTACAGACGACTGTGTGTCCAACCTGCCATAGCAGGTCGATGTGGGCACTAGCACACGTGCAACCAGGTAGCGAGGAATACCTGTGCACATTTTCACTAACTATGGGGCTTGCTCTGCTCATAAGTTAACATGGGGAAGTGGTTAACATCACTTCGGGCTGCAATCGTGGATTGCAGTGGAGCAGCCTCATGATGTTTTCTATCGATGGATTCACCATGCCAAACCCTTTCTAATGGTAAAGGGGGTTTTGGTATAACTCGCTTAGAAATGCTGCTTACAGCATATGTCACAAAACAGAAAAAATTGCTGTGATTCTTCAAGCGTCTTCTTTAGATAAACAAGGTCATGTAATACTATTTTCTTGGCCCGTGGATTTATTTCTCGATTTACTTCATAATATTTTCAATTAACATATTCTAGATTTCTCATTGTGTCATGAAAAATAACACTTCTCAACTTTTTCATAGATCAAATGTGCTCCACAGGACAAGACAGGTCAAGCATGATACCATACATAACTCCACATAATTTTTTTAAAAAAAACAACTGTGAATTTGTTTTTCAAAAGAATAAACATCAACTTAAGTGGTGAATCCAAATACAAAAAACAATGAGATCAAAAGTTTGAATAAAATAATTGTAACCAGTACAATGATTCGCAACCAGAGGAGCCTATCACAGTTGTTCTCAACGGCGTGGCCCTCTTAGAAAAGGCTTAGTGGTTTCAAAGTTGTTTGACAAAAGTGGGATTTTCATACGGGGAGTATTCCCACTGTCTGAACTAATTTTGATGCAAGAATCTCCAAGGATTTATCATCAACACTTTCAAACCACTGTGGATTTAGAGTTCTCCTCAGGACTTGACTGGTCAATTTCTGTGGAGGAATATTATATGAGTTATATTAGCTGTTGCCCATCAACGCTTAACTCAACTAGACTCCGTTATAACACTTAGCACAAAGAAGTCTACCTTGTATCCTCTGTGATGAACAGATTCCTTGAGTTATTAATTTTTATCAGCGACCTTACACCTTTCATGTGCTGGCCTCCAGTCTGAAAAGGAAGTGCAGAAATTCATCGGGACCTGTTTTGAATGTGTAGTTGGTCATTCTATTTAAGATTTGCAGGCATATCCTTGTGTAGAACACATTTATTACTTTATGGAAATGCTGGAACTTGTCATGTTTAAAAAAGGGGGATGAAAGTTTGAAACTTTATCATACCCTATGTAAAGATTCTGTCGTTTAGTCTAATGGGAAGCTAGGGAGGCTTTAGATTGTGTCAAGTGAAGTTCAATCAAGCGTTTTCGAGCAAACTTGCTACATTGGGTCATAATCTTTTTTTTATACTCACGGACAACTTCTGTTGTGATTGACTTTTTAACCACAAAAGTGCACAACCACTGAAACTAAAACACTGGAAAAGATCGCTCCATAACCCAAGCGTTAATGAGCTCATAGAATGATGCAATTTCTCCCTTCCGCCGCCTGCAAACATGAACGATGTTCATGACCTTACCGATCACAAACAACGCCATGCTATCTGCCTTGAATGACACGACCCCCCCTTCAACTAAAAAGAATCGACCTAAAAGACTCCAAAAACTTTCAATGACAGACTAAATGCGGACAGACGAAGTCTAAGACCAGCTGAACGCAAGTGGAGATCCACTCCCTCCACCTATCTTCTAAAAACTCCAAGATTCAAAAGAAGTAGATACACCAAATTCATTAGATTGGCGAAAGCCAACTTCTTCAAATACCAACTGGACAATGTCAAAAATCGCCCGAAACAACTTTTTGAGGTCATTAAATCACAATCCAACAACACCTCTACCCAAGCTCAGACCCTCCCTAGCCCGTAACTAAACTGCTATGTGGTTGCTGAATTCTTCCTCGAAAAGACGAACAAGATCGAATCAGACCTAAGGTCTGCTGCACTCATTCTCTCACCCTCTCCTGACTCCACACCCCTGTCCTCGCCTCATGGTCTCCCTGAAAAACAATGCTTCTTGGAGTCAATTCATTCCCCTCAATGACATTACGATCCTCAATATTCTCTCGACCTTTAAACCCTCAAATCACTTCAATGACCCTCCGCCCCCCCCAACTTCTTTATTGAAATGAGAGGTGTACTAGCACCGCTCTGGTTTAAGATCATCAACGCCTCACTTCTTCAAGGTCAGATCCCGGACTGCTTGTAGGTGGGCCTAGTGCTCCCTATTCTCAAAAAACCCTTGGCTAACCCTGTTGACCTGAACAAATACCACTCAATCACAAACATACCCACCATGGCAATACTTCTGGAGAAATGTGTTCATGAACTACTACGTTAGCACATTGAGCAATTCCAGCTTTTCGACCATTTCTAATCAGGCTTCTGCACTGGCCACAGCACCGAAATGGCCATCACTCACATAGTGGACAACGCTCTCACTTTACTCGACCAAAATGAATTCTACCTTTTAATTCTGCTCGATCTCTCATCTGCTTTTGACACTGTCAAACATGACAATCTATTCTCCCTCTTGGAACGCAGGATGGGGCTCTCAAGCATGGTCCTTAAATGATTTTCCTCTTTCCTCAACAACAGAACACAAAGAGTCAAATCCAACCAGTCTCTCTCCAACCCTAGTTCCTGCACACTGGGTGTCCCCCAAGGATCCTCGCTCTCCCCCACACTCTTTAACCTTTTCCTGGAACCATTGACTGTAATTCTTAAAGCCTCCAATATCCAATATCACATGTATGCAGACGACACCCAACCCTACATGAAAATCTCCCACAAAGACCTCAAATCTCTCAACGGTACTGTGCTCAAAATCCTCAACTGGCTAACCTCCAACTATATCAAATTAAACGCCCTCAAGACTGAATTCCTCCTCATTGCACCGCTAGGCAAACCCCCACTGTGGTGAAAATTCTCTGTGCCCTCACTGCCCTCAACTGCACACCTCACATCATTGACTCCACTAAATCACTGGGAGTTGTGCTAGACAAAAACCTTAACATGCAAGACCACATCAGATCATCAACCAAAAGGCGCAAACTTCCAACTTTGCATCCTAAGAAAACTCAAACCATACCTTCCCCATGATGATTTTAAAGTGGCGGTGCAAGCACTTGTCATGGCTAGACTAGAATGCGGCAGTGCAACTCTTTGCAGACTGCCGAAACTCCGTTTAGCCCCTATCCGAGCATCTCTAAATGCTGCTACTAGATTCATCACAGGTTCTAAGAAGTCCAGCCACATTTCGCCGGACCTGAAATCACTTAATTGGCTTCCCTTTGAAGCAAGGATCCAACTAAAGATCGCTTGTATGACCCATAGATCACTACACTTCAACACCCCACTCGACAAACAAGCTGGAACTTTCTGGTGGCTCCAGGTCCACAAGGAGCACTGGCACACTGCTGCTCAAGCCTAAGACATTTAATAAGCAGCTTAAAACCTACAATCGTGCATTTTCTGGCATCGTCCTGAGAATCTGGAACTCCCTTCCAGTGGATACAAGACTGATTCCCTCTACACTTGCCTTCAAAGGGAAGTTAAAGCTCTACTAATGAACAATGCGTTGAACTAGATGCTGTGCTCCACTTGCCTCTAACTTATTGTACACATTTCATTTGTTGCATCCCATTGTCAGCTGTCATACTGTCTTGTTTGATCTTGATGTATATTTCCCTACTTGTCGTTCTCACCGAACCTGCCTCCTATGTCCACCTTAATTTCATCTTGCCCCTGTTGTATATTGTCCCACTTTTACCCTGATTTTTCCCCACTTGCTGTTTTCCGTTGTCTACCTAAATCGTGTGTAAAGCGCTCTGATACCCACCATGGTCATGTTCGTGCTATACAAAAGCTAAATTAATTAAAAAAAACTGGATTTTACAAAATTCCTTTCATAGACAGCGACCGCATCTTGGAAACAGACGCATTGTAACTTTTCTCCGTTGTTGGCAACATTTCATATTTCTGATGCGGAGTGATGAGGGGTCGCGGTGATTCACTTTGACGGGATAGCGTTGCTTTTGGCTATAAGCTTCTGTGCAGAAATATAATAAATGCACGTGTACCAAGTTTTGTTTTTTAGTCAATCAGCTCGCACCTACTAGAGTTTTCGTGTTCTCGTCTCACCCGCCATTACTCCGTGGTGAGTGTAAGAAGGGATCACCTCGTTCTCTTTAGCTAATATAGTCAGACCTGATTAATCAAGCAATATCTAGACCTCCCATTGCACCCTGGTATTTGTGGTTGTTTTTTGTTTATGTGATCAAACTGAGCTGGAACATATATATTTTAAAAATGTTAATGGATCTGATAGTTAGCCTAGGTGCTTGTGCTGTTATAGTTTATTAACTTCTGACATTTCATTGAGTCCTTAGATGGCAGTATTGAATGTTTTAATTAAATATGCTTCTTTTTTCATCAACTTAGCTTCTGAACCTTCTCATCTAGGATTGGGCTGGATGGCACTAAGCACGTCCATCTCAAATCTTTTTCTGTGTGTCCTTGGCTGATGAATTTACTTACCAGGGGGGCTGAAGCCTTTTTCATTTATATACAAAATGTGTGTTGCACAATACGTTGTTTAATTTCCTGATTGGTTCTTTCATTGTACATTTTTTCACAGGGACAAAAAACTTAACATACGCAGCATTTTTGTTGTCCTGGGAGGAATACCTGTGAGTGATTTCACTACCCGTGAGGCTTGCTCTGCCCCAGGGTTAACATGAGGAAGTGGTTGACATCACTTTGGGCTGCAATACGGGATTACAGTGGAGCAGCCTCATGATGTTTCCTATTAAAGGGTTCGCCCTGCCAAACCCTTTCCAATGGTAAAGGGGATTCTGGCATAACTCGCTTAGAAATGCCACTTATAGAATATGGACATTTCTATGCTTTAAGAGTCTTGCGTGCCATATATGTTATATATATTATAGGGGGGTGCTTCTATAGCGCACGGCTACTCCGAGGAGTGTCCCGGCGCTGTCGGAGCCTCCGCAAGTCCAGAGTGGAAAAAGACGGACAAATGAAGGGGGCATAGCTCAGCAGGGTGAATTATTGCAAGAAAAGCAGGGTCTTCAAGTCTTTCCTGAAAGCCAACAGATTGGGGCTGGATCTGAGAGAGAGAGGAAGATCGTTCCACAGTCGAGGGGCAAGATGTTTGAAAGAGCGCCCTCCACAGCGGGCATGACGGATCAAGCGAGTGACTGCCTTGGCCTGGGTTGAAGAGCGCAAGGATCTGGATGGTGAGTAAAAACTGATCCATTTCTGAAGATAGCGGGCACCTGTGCCATGAAGAGCTTTAAACGCGATGGTCAGGGCCTTGAAAGTGATCCGCTTCTTCATGGGAAGCCAGTGAAGAGTTCTAAGAGGCTCACTGGCCCTTGCTCTCCTGGAGAGGTCGAAGATGGCGCGGGCCGCCGAGTTCTGCACCACCTGGAGACGTGATAGGAGGTAGTCTGGCAGTCCAAGGTAAAGCCATGGTACTTGGCTCCAGTAGATACCAGGGGAGCACATCCATGCATTCCCTGAGCGACAGCCATTAGCCATGGACATCCCAAGAGAACAGACCTCTGCCATTTGAGGGCTTAATGGGATACATGAGAGAGGTTCTGATACTTTGCCTATAGGGGCCTAATCATGGTCCCACTAAAGATTAGGATCTGCGTTCCATGGCCCCATGGCAGATAGTCCTACAATGTAGGGAAACACCTGTGGTTCAAACGAAAACCTCTTGACCGACCCCTAACTTTAAAGACACTTAACCGTATAACTATGGGTGCCATCCTCCAGCAAGAGGTGAGATATGCTTGCAGTAACGTGGCACTGGAGAACCCGGACTGCGTGGTGCACATAGACCGAGGTCTCTGTCATGCACATGGGATACCTGCCCATGAAGGGGACTGCATGCCCTTTCTGAATAGTGGTTAGCCTGGGCCGAAGACCTGCTGAAATGTGCTGCTCTGAAGTGTGCTCTCCAATGGCCCCATCTGTGGGCCTGCTGTTCCTGTGACATCTGGAGAGTGGTGCCCTCTCAAGTGCCCACATCAGCTACGGAATCCCATCGGGAAGCGCGGTTTGAGCGTGGAACTAAGACTTGTGCCTGGAGACTGGATTGTCTAGTGGGGGTCCCAGAAATCGTGCCCGCATCCAAGGCATGCTGCTCCAGTACTGCAGGGACCCTGAAACTCATAAGCATCTAGTTGGTGGTGAGCGCGACCCAACTTGGCATGTTTTATTGATCGTGCTACATCTCTCTCTCATGGGACACGCTGACTGCATGCTCATCGCATGCAGTGTCCAATTGACAGGGTCTGACCCTCAGAGGTGGGGGGGTACCCGTAGTAGTGCCTCATTCTACCCCATGTGGCATTGCTGAACATGCACCTCTGTGTGTGACTGGATTGGTCTGGTGTAACCTGTATCATCATGCACCGGACGATGTGCCTCCTTTCCAGGGAGATGTAGAATTTGTAACTCTTCATTGTGTTACTGGAATTGCCTGGTACTGCCCATCTCAACATGCACCGGTCATTCTCCCTGATGTCCAGGGAGGTATGGAATTTGCAACTCTTCGTGTTGGAGTCCTGAAGTATTTTGTGCAACTCATACCATCACGCACCAGACGCTGTGCCCAGCTTGCCTGGGCATGACCCTGATCATCGTGTACAGCTCAGGTGCCTCCTATCGAGATACTCCCCTGTGTTACTCCCCATTCACCAAATGGTCTCAATGATAAATTTTAACTGGCTTGTTTTCTGTAATGATGAATTTACCATCTGTAGTATTTACCATTCATTGTATTTATGATGAAAACATTTATACTGAACCTCTTGGAATTTTCTTTCACCAATGTGTATTAAGTCACAAATGTTGTTTTCTTTTTTTGCATAATATTATGAAAGCGCAAACTGTTTAACTGTGAATTTATACTGCCTTTTGCATGTTTAATGTTCGCAATATAGCAACAATATTGGTGGCAACATCCTCCAGTGGCATCAACTCTCCCTGCTTACTCCTTCAGTTTCTTTACACTGTTCACTATACTAACCTAAGATGGCCGCCATCGTTTTTCCCTTCTCACGCTTACGTAGTCCTTTTTCCATTTCTCTTGTAATCTATGAACGCTAGCTCTCCTCGCACTTCTTGCATCGTACACGTTGCTCTTGGCATTTGGAAACTTTGAGCACCGCTTATTGACTCTGGTGGTGAGTTATACTTACAGGCTCTCTTATTACTCAGTCCTCTCGCATACTACCGGAGACTTGAGCCCGTATCTTTTTCCCGCAGATCGACCTGACCCCTCCTTCACCGTTTGAAACTAAAGTCACTCATCTGGTAAGCTGTTTCACTTTGTGCACCCGCTCATAGCCCAATAACGCAACGCTATTCAGCTCTCTAAACTATAGTTTCTCTCTCAGCTTCACGATTAATATCGATTTAGAAGCTCGCCTAGTGATTTTCTTGTAACGTTGAGTGTCCCGGTAAGAATCTTGACATTTGTTAACCTATTTTCATCACACCCCTGATTTCACGTCATTTCAACACGCATGTATGCTTTCTTGTATCACACCTGGTATCCATTGGCATCTCTGAACCTTTTATGCACGTTTCATTTCACTATCGCACTACCGTAAAATCGGCACGCTCGACGTTTCTCTCTCTTTCCACTTTTTCTTTTCTATGATCACGTCACTTCATTTTACTCCAAGTTTCTGAACCTTTATACTTATTATCATTTCATGACCTCAAGGTATTTTCTTTAATGCAGGGCCATTGACTCTATGTTACTCAGCCTGTTGCCTTTGTAAATACGATTGTCTGACATGTACATATTATTTTGTACAGAATCCCCTGACGAAGGGCGTGTTGTTTTTGTCCGAAATGCATTGGGATTTATAATTTGAAACTCAACATGAACTTTCTTGGATCTCATCCTCTGGATTTGAAATTTGAAATATTTGAACTTACATAAAGACTTTTGATTCAAAACTAAAAGGACCATTTCTGCTTTACTGTTTGAAATCGTTTCTTTGCTAAAATTAGAATGATGATGATAATGTTTGTGAAATATGATTTATATTACCGTTTAACTTAGTACACTCAATTCGAGTGACTGGCAGCAGTGCACCGGGACAACCAGATTTTTATCTGGTATTCTTTACTTTCAGAAAGTTGGCATTTCTTAACCTAACTATTTGGTGCCTGGGGGGCGTGGCCACGGAGGCGACAGAGATGGCCGCTTCTGACTGAAGCTCTACCGATCGGGCCCTATTATCTCCTTCCCGGCACATGTAGGAGCATCGTACGCTCAGCAGACGCTGCCCGATGGACCCCGGGGGCTGGGGACAACATGCCGACACCCAGCAAGTAAGAAAAATCATTTTGTGTCACCAGTGGTGCCTCTCCCATCTTCTCCATCCCTCGGTGCCTCGCAGCCTGCAGGACAGTGTTGAACTATTCTCTCAAACGGGGAATGGCTGAATCTCCTCGTTTTCTGATTTGTACAACTCTGTTGCATTGTATTCATGCTTGTTCACTCCTTCGGTTTGCTTTTTCCTACATACAATTGTAATTTTTCTAATGCCTGATCGGCATGGCCACGTCCTATGGTGTATACCACTTTTCGCTTATCGGATATATTCTTACTATTCTGTGCTTGTTTGATTCTTGAACTAAGTGTATTATGTTCATTGCACAGATATTTCGTTTGTGGGGGAAGGGTTTGCCTCTTATGTGGGTTGGGAGGCTGGGTGGTGGGTGGAGGGGGTTTGGTTGTTTGAATTTTGCGATTTGTGTGTTTCTTTAATTGATGTTGAGCAACGTTTTAGCCCTTCTCTCCCGAATTTTACACACTATTCAGGGTTTCACAAAACATGGACCAGGATAGATTATTGGTTGGTTTCTCCTGAGGCGGCGGGCTGGATGGACGAGTTGCTTACCCTTCCCCGCACACTTTCGGACCACTCTCCTGTTATTCTTCGCCTGAAGGTTCCTAGACCGGGTGGTTACGAACGTCAATGGCGCTTCCCCGGTACCGCATTGTTGGATTCAGTCTTTTGTGAAGAAGTTCGGCAAGCCATTGAAGAGTATTTTGAATTGAACACTGGGACGGTTGATACCTCGGCGGTCCTCTGGGAAGGTTTCAAGGCCTATATTAGTTGAGTCTGTATTGCCAAGCACGCCGAGGTTTTGCATGACCTCCATTCAAATCTTGGTCGTATCGAGGGAGACATCGCTACACTTGATCGGGAGCTTCTATTCGAGGCTTCAGCCTCTTGTGAGGCCAAACGCCTGGCCCTGATGCTTGAATTCAGGGAGGCAGCTGATCGTGAACTAGTCTTTCTTAGCAAAAAGTGCTCTGCGCGACGCTATGGTGAAGGCGAGAGGCCGGGTAAGGTATTAACACAAACTTTGCACCCCCCTCGCGACTTCTCTTACATCACGGAGGTGGCTGGACCACATGGCGACTTACTCCACTCTACCCCAGAGATTTCCGAACATTTTCTCTCCTACTATAAAACGTTATACACTTCCAAAGTCATCAGTGATGTGCGGGCACAGGAAGAATACCTATCTGAAATTGCGTTGGTGTACTTGGAAAAATATATGCAAGATTTCCTCTCCGTTCTGATCTCCCAGGACAGCATCATTGAGGCCATTGACGCATTGCGGGGCTCTTCTGCCCCTGGCCTGGACGGCTTCTCAGCCGATTTCTACAAGTCCTACAAAGATATTTTAGTCCAGAGGCTTGTCGAGGTCTATGCGGAATTGCTAGAGTCCTGTATCCTCACCCCGACATTTAGGGAGGCGGTCATCATTCTCATTCCCAAACTGGGTAGAGATCCTACACTATGCGGTTCTTACAGGCCGTTGTGATTGTTAAACACAGACTATAAAATTCTGGCCAAGGTCATCGCAATACGGTTGTCATTGCTTATGGAATCCATTATTGCTGCGGCCCAGTCTGGTTTTGTTCCCCACAGGTCTACCTCCCTTAATCTTCGTACCTTATTCACGGTAATACATAGGATTGACCCAGCCACACCAGTGGCCGCTGTCCTTTTAGATGCTGAAAAAGCATTTGACTCTCTCGAGTGGCCCTTTTTCTTGTCTGTGATGCGACGCATGGGCATGCCGGAGTGCTTTGTCTCCACAGTAGCTCTTTTATACACCCAGCCTACCGTCAGGTTGTGCCTAAATGGCACGCTTTCTGAATCAATCACATTGTCTCACGGTACTAGACAGGGCTGCCCTTTATCTCCTTTACTATTTATCCTCGCAATGGACCCTTTAGTCTGTCACTTTCAGGAAAAGCATTTACACCGCGGTCTACAGTTTTGCACAGGTCCCCTACTGGTTTCGCTTTACGCGGACGATACCATTCTGTATGTTCGAATGCCCCGCCTGAACTTGGAACCCTTGAAAGTGGAGATTAAGCGATTCGGGAAATTCTCTGGCCTTAGCATTAATTGGCATAAGTCAGTCATCTTGCCGCTTACGACCAGTACTACCACATGGCCTTGCGAGTTCCCGCTCAAATGGTGTGATGATGCGGTTAAATATCTTGGGGTTTTTGTTCATCTTGATACAGCCACCATCATTAGGCTAAATTACGGCAGAGCCATTGACTCCCTGGAGTCCCAAATTGCGAAGTGGCTGCGCCTGCTCCTATCAATGGCGAGTAGAGTCGCCATAATCAAAATGGTTGTGCTCCCCCGTTTCCTATATTTATTTAACAATATTCCCATACCCCTTACCAAAACCTTCTTCATGCAGCTACGTTCATTGCTACTGCGCCTTGTCTGGGCTGATAAGACACCTCAGGTTTGCTGGCGGACCTTGACTTTACCGAATGAGTGGGGAGGCTTTGGAGTTCCTGATTTCCATTTGTGTTATTTCATAGCACAATGTTGCTATGCACATATGTGGTTTCATCCCGACGCTCGTATCCCATACGCTAAGGTGGACTTGGTTCATCCACGCCTTCTATCTCATATCCTCCCCACGGGTTTCCAGCGTGATCCCCGGGACATTCGAACAGTATCCACCACGTGTTGGGCATGGACCCAATTGCGATGATTGCTCTGACTTGATCTGCTTTATTCTCCCGAATTGCTCTTGCCCAACCCTTCTTTGTTTCCAATCACGGGTGAAATTTTAGTCCAGCTTACCCTAGACAAGTTCCACATATGTACAGTGGGTGATCTATTCCCAGACGGCCATGTTTTTTCCGTGCCCGAAGAGACCCAGTTTGCGGACCGCACTTTTATGGATTCTTTTGTCATGAAAAGGGTCCATTCCATGCTTCGTGCCACCTTCGCATCTTTTCCTGCGGCCCTTGATCCCACTCCCCCACTGACACTGTTGATACAATGCTCCACTGGGGCACACTTGGTCTCCAAACTCTACAAGCAATGTGGAATGTCCAGGCCTGTATCTGATACTAGGGTGCGGGCGGCATGGGAGGAGGACCTGGGTAAACCTACCACAGATGATCAATGGGAATGGTGCTGTAGGGTTACCAGAGAGGTTTCACTAAACAGCAGACACAAGTTGCTACATTTTAAATTCCTTTGCAGGATATATTACACCCCTGCCCGCTCTCACAGACTTGACCCCAATAGGCCACATCATTGTCCGAAGTGCTTGTCTCCCTTCGCCGACTTTGCCCATCTTGCCTGGACCTGCCCCAGAATACACCAGTATTGGCTAGCAGTTCACGCCACGTTTGGGGATATTTTGTCCATGCAACTGCAGCCCACCCTGGAGATCGCATTGTTGGGCTATACAGCAAACTTCCCCCTGAAGGTCAGGAAACTGACAGCTCTGGCTCTCCTACTGGCCAAGCGCGAAATTGCTTTATTATGGGGCAGCAAGAGTGTCCCCACTTTGCAGGCTTGGCTCCGCAGCCTAGCTTACTGTAATGTTAATTGTGAAGAATTCTCCAACTTGATGCCCAGCGCCTCCCGCCCTGTAGATATTTGGGGACCATATCAGGACTATGTTGACAGAAAGAGAACCGAACTGGATTCGGCTGCTTCTAGCATCATCACACTTGAGGGTATTGGTTAAGCACACACCCCTGGTTGGTATTGGCCCCCCCGTTCACCCCCGCTGCTGCTAATGTTGTTGCCCATGCACAGTATGTATGTCTCTGATTGACTGTCATAATGTACCTCCCTCTTTTTTCACATTTATTGAATTATGCTTGTCAATTATGTGCAAAGCTCCTATTTGTAAGGAGCATGTTGCTTTTATTGCTGCAATTACCACTATAATGCCAATTCCTTTATTATGCAAAAATCTGAAAATAAAGGTTTTAAAAAAAAACTATTTGGTGCCTGCTGCCAGTGTCCTGAATCACATAACCCTGCTGATGGGCTTTGGTTTTCCTCCCATACAGTGAGACAAAAGGGCTTATCTGTGCAGGAATGGGCCATCCTGAGAGACTGGGTGGGACGGAGCGGTTCCCTATCCCACTTGCACTTCAATAGGGGATGCCTCCAACACACACAAAGAAACCTAACACTAGTCTTTTGTGACACTAGTCTTATTGGAGCCTTGACAAGGTAAGGAAAGAACTTTCAAGAACCAGCTGTGGGGTAGGTGAGAGGTTTCCCACTTCAAAGGCTGGCACCAGTTCTAAATATTGGACCCTCAGACCAACTTATAAGTACACACCTGGACCTGTCGACCTCAAAAGATGAACTGCCTTGTTCACCAGAGTACTGGTTTACTGCTTGAGGCCTGCTTTGCTCCCCAAAGGACTGCCCTGCTGCTACCAGAGGACATCCCTGCTGCTTGAGGCCTGTCTTGTCCCCCAGAGGACTGCCTTCCCGGGGCCATAAGTGGCCCGGGAGGGGGCCACCCAGCCCCCATCCCCATAAGGTAAAAAAAAATACAAAGAAAAAGGCCATGCCCCGGGGAATGGGGTCCCCGGAGCGATTAAGGCCTCGGGAGGGGGGCCATGTGGCCCCCATCCACATTTTTTGCATTTAAAAAAAAATTAGGGGGCAGGCCCTGGGGGATGGGGTCCCCAGGGCCAAAAAACAGAAAAAGAAGGGGAGCTACACAGCCCCCCTTCTTTAAAAAAAAAACGAGAAACGGCATCGCGTTGGAGGCCACGCCCCTTCCTTTCTTCACTCTGCAAACGCGCCCCCTGGTGTGTTTGCAGATGGGGAGAGAATTCCCCTTGCATACTGGGGGTACCTGGGGGCCAACTAGCTCACCAGGAACCTTCAGTATGTGCCAGGGGGCTGTGTGAGAGGTGTCCTAAGGCCACACCCCTTTTTACACCTCTCTGCAAAGCAGCTCTGTGGTGCTTTGTGGAGGTAGCTGGTGGGCTAGTTGCACCCCAGGGACCCTCAGGATTCAAGGGGAGTTAATCACCCAACTTAAAATGCGCCACTTTGCACAGTGGTGAAGGGAGGGGGTGGGCCTGAGTTCATATGTGTGCAAACACACCCTGTGGTACGGTTTATGTTGGGGAATTAATTCCTCATCAATCTTGAGGGTCCCTGGGGGCCAACAAGCCCACCAGGTACCTCCAGTAAGCGCCACCGAGCTGCGTTGCAGTGTTGTAAAAAGGGGCATGGCCTCTGAACAACTCTCTGCAACGCAGCCCCCTGGCACGTGGTGGGCTAGTTGGCCCCCACCCAGGGACCCATAGGATTGAGGAGGAATTAATCCTCTAACTTAAAACGCGCCACAGGGCGTGTTTGCAGACATGTCACCTCAGGCCTCACCCTCTTCCTTCACCACTGTGCAAACGCACCCTATGGCGCATTTTAAGTTGGGGAATTAATTCTCTTTCAATACTGAGGGTCCCTGAGGGCCAACTAGCCCAACAGGTATCTCCAGTATGCGCCAGGGAGCTGCATTGCAGACAGGTGTTCAGAGGTCATGCCCCTTTTTACACCTCTCTGGAACGCTGCTCTGTGGCACTTACTGGAGGTACCTAGTGGGCTACTTTGACCCTAGGGTCCCTTAGGATTCAAGGGGACTTAATCTCTCAACTTAGAACGGCCACAGGGCGCGTTTACACAGTGGTGGGACTGGGCCTGAGGTGACGTGTGCAAACACGCCCGTGTGGAGTGTTTTAAGTTAGTGAAATAATTCCCCTTCAATCCTGAGGGACCCTGGGGGCCAACTAGCCCACCAGGTGCTTCCAGGAAGCGCCACTGCGCTGCGTTGTAGAGAGGTGGTGCAGGCCATGACCCTTTTTACACCTCTCTGCAATGGTGCTTACTGGACATACCTGGTGGGCTAATTTGCACCTAGGGACCCTCAGAATTCAAGGGGAGTTAATCTCCCAACTTAAAACGGCCACAGGGCGTGTTTACACAGTGGGGAAGGGAGGGGATGGGGCCTGAAGTGACATGTGCAAAGAGGCCCTATGGCGCATTTTAAGTTGGGGAAATAATTCCCCTTCAATCCTGAGGGCCCATGGGGGCCAACTCGTCCACCAGGTGCTTCCAAAAGCGCCGCTGCGTTTCAGAGAGGTGGTCCAGGCCGTGCCCATTTTTTCTGCAACGCAGCTCTGTGGTGCTAACTAGAGATACCCGATGGGCTAGTTGTATCCAAGGGACACTCAGGATTCAAGCGGACTTTATCCCCCAAATTAAAACAGCCACAGGGCGTGTTTGCACACGTCAGCTCAGCCACACCCCCTGCCTTCACCAGTGTGCCAACGGACCCTGTGGTGCATTTTAAGAGGTAGTTTTAATCCCCCTGCCCTATTACATACTAGGGGCTTACAGAGGAGGTCATGCTAATAACAGGGAACCCCTAGTGTATGTAGGTGTTTTAACTGTATACTAAGTGTCTTTTAGCATAGCACTGGCTCTAGGACTGGTTAGTCAGACTCAGTTACCACCAGTACCCATCTGAATAATTTGAGGGTACAGGATGATTTTGCAACAAGGCCTCTTTCTGCTCCTCTGTTTGTTCTTTCTGCACGTCTTTCTTCTTCCTGCACTTTTCTCCATCTTTGAGGACTTCTGTTACTTCTTTCTGCATTTCTTTTATTTCTTTCTGTGTGTTTTTGCTTCTTTCGTCACATGTCCTACCTCTGTAGGCATACTTAGAAACTAGCATTTAAAAAAGCTTTGAAATTCACTTAAAAAACCATAGGTTTCAGTTACGTTAAAGTTAGAAATTATCATTCAAAAAACCTTTGAAATTCACTGAAAAAACCATAGGTTTCAGGCACGTTATAGTTAGCTGGACATTTCACTCGTACAAAACCATTGAAATACCCCCATTATAGTTAGTTCAGCTAACTATAACTTGCGCGCCCGCAATGCACTGCTGATGACGTCACATATTACATCACTCATGACATGGTCAGTGACATCACTCATGACATCACTCATGACATCACTGATGACATCTCAAATGACATCACTGATGACATCACTGATGACATCATCCTTGTGATAGAGTGGCAGACTTCCTCTCTTCCTAATATAACCGTTAATACACACATTCAAAAATAGAAACTACAATTTTCAAAAAAATGTACATACCAATACCAGTTACAACAACCTATTCAGTAATTCCAAGATCTACGTATACATCCACTCATTCATCAACAGTCCTATATAGTCACTCAAACATGTACTCACTCATCATATGTACTCTTACACCTATACATCCTGTTACACACTGCCACTCATTCAGAGTTACTCACACATAGTCACTCATGCTAATAAAGAATAAAACATCCATTTACTTGCATATACAGTTATACACACACCACTACACTTACTTCTATAGAAACGCACACATGCTTACTCTTTTAAACAATCACTTATAGAAACACATACTTATTTATGCAGGAACTCTTGCAATCTCTCACTCTCACATATACTCACTTATATACAACAATACTCACATTTACTTGTTTTAAACATATGTAGTTACTGATAAATACACTATTGAGACAGTCATCCACTCACTAACACGCCCATACACACACTCATCCACCCAGTCCTGCACTCATGCTGTCTTCAAAACACATACCAACAGCGAGTCACTCATTCATGCATCTATGCGCTAAGTAATACCCCCCACCGAACCACTCAGACACTCATACTGATACTCAAAAAACCAACTAATAACCCATATAGACACTCATGTAGCTACTCACCAACCCATGCAGCCACTTATACACAAAGTGAGAGACAGATACAGATATTTACATATTTAAACATTACTCGCTAACCCATGTATTCACTAAGATACACTTAATCAGTCAGTTATACAATCAATTTTACAAAATAAATCATCCATTTAGACACTTATATACCCATTTATTCTTCCATCGACCTTGAGATATACATATATAAAACATATTTAATTTTCAGAAAAACACACATTCACTGGATGATGTCATGCACTGCTAAAGTCTATGGAGGCATCTTGTTGGTTGTGGGTTGGGGAGGGGATTGGGTGAGTATGAGTGGAAAGCGTGTCTTACCGTCCAAGTGAGGGTGTAATGACAGGTATGCGTAAAGAGTACATCCAAGAATTCACGTCCCAGTGTGAATTCCAGTATTCTGATTACGGTCGCTGAATTGAGAGAGGCAGAAACATAGGAAGTTATTTTTTCATTCAAAAAAATTGGATCTTTTTCAAGCCAATGTTGACATAAAGCCTGAATCTGATATGCGCTTAATCGGGCAGAACAATTTTAAACTTCATGCTCTTCTTGCGTTCTCATGTAAATGTTAAGCTGTAAATGTAATTGTGGCCACTAGATGGCAGCATCAGATAAAGCAATGCTGTCTTTTGGGCACTTGTGCTAGGAGTGTCTTCTGAGCCTTGTGTTATACAACTTAATTGTATTAATTTTTTTTAATTCTACTCTTTTCATATAGCACTGACCTCGACCTAATTCATTACAACCCATTACAACAGAGCGAAAAGTAAGTTCTGGTTCACAAACGTAATAAAACATCCTTTTCTTCAAAGCTGTACCTCTGCACCGTCTCTCTACCTCATTTCTAAACTGTGGAATATGCGTGTTTGTCAGTGTGCTAGTCAGGGCCGGCTTCAGCAGGTGTGTAAATCAGTGTATAGGAAATGTTTAATAACACCGAGGACTATACGGTGTAGGGGTCACATGTCAGCCATACTGGTAGGCAGTATAGTTTAAAGGTGCTTGGTCTGGGGAAGCAAAAACTACGAATGTAATACTTAACACCATGGTTGGGGATTGTCTTTACAAATAAGAATTGATTTCCATCCAAATGGACCCTTTTGTGTGACATTGGGATATTGAAAGACTGGGTAAGAAAACATAACTTTCTAACCCATACCTTGCAGTCTACATGCAGCTTTTTGATGACAGTTAATAGGTCACTGTTCTATATTAGGATTTTAACTTATAAACTGCAACTGACAAAAGGATTTATGTGACAAAAGCGGTAACCTCCCGACCTATTTACATATATGCACTTCTGTAATCTGCATGGTACACGTTCTTTGCTTCAGGTACATTAACCTTCTGAGCTATCTTATGATGAGTCAATATTTCCACTAGACAAAACTCTGATCTCTCTGCAGGAGACCCATTAATCACCACAGTTATCTTGACATATTTATTGTTGCCTGGAAATTCCTGGAGGCAAAAAAGCTGCAGCAGGGACTTTTACATACACATTATATTTCAAAACATGGCGCCCCCCCCCCCCAGTCAACGGGCACCACCCTAGAGCCGGTCCTGGTGCTAGTAGGGTGTCCCCCTGATTGCAGGTACATTAAAAACATTACCTTCTGTGACGCCAGACTATCCAAAATGAAGGAAAGGTGTACTGCCTGAGGTCTCAGTATGTGTTACACCCCGTCCACTGCCGTCCCAGAGGTTCAAGAACTTTGTAGTATGTCAAAGCAATTGAGCTGTGTGTTTTATCGTGTCACGCCACACCTGTTGAATTCTTTTTCTACTAACTGCCTAAGGTTGCATTTATATAAGAATGTTATGTCCAAACAGGGCCAGGGTGGTGAGCTCCAAAGAAAAGGGTAATCGTTCACGTTCTGCTATTGTATGAATGGTGGCCTTGCGCATTGCTGAGGTCCCATTGTAAAGAAGCTTTGGTGAAGTCAACCGGTTTCACTTTGCTGGTGCATTGTGGATCTTGTTATTGACTTTGCCAATTCCAGATACTTTCATAATACACCGGCATTGGCAAAGCAAGTTGTAACAACCAGACGAGCTAACACTATAGAAAACAATCAGCAAACACTGTTTCAAATACTTACAAGAATTCCCCACATTGCATGATGCAACATGACTATGCAATATGGCCGCTTCCTGGAAAGTATAACAAAATATTGTTTTCCATATCTTCTGTGTTCTCAACATGGCTGCTATGTTGCATCCAGCAGCAGTGCTTAATTTGAACCAGAGGTTTCTGGTGCTTACCACAGGCATTTAATTGTCAACACTGGCAATCATGACAGTCTGCCACATGGTGGCGCTGCTTGTCTAATTTTCAAAGAAGCACAATAACAGTTGTTTGAAAATTCAAACGACATTCAAAATTACTAATACATGTTGCCAAAGTCATTCTAATTGCTTTAGGGGCCTGGAATATGGTTAATTGTCACACTAGTAGGAGTGCGATGGTTAGTAGTTGATTTGGTAGTCATTGGCAACGCTGATAGGAGCAATGGGTGGTACAAACTGTAGTGGCCTCTTGACAAGGGTCCTGCCAGTTATATATATTTTTTTACTTTACAAATTAAGCACTGGTGCATTGGCAATCAAATTGCAGAAGCCACCATGCAATGGGAATGTGGTGGCTGGGAGGGAAGAAGGGAATGGCAAAGGGTTGCCAAGCAAGAAGGGGAGGGGCAGCAACAGAGCTGCTGGGAGTGGTGTGATGTGCAAAGGATCAGGGGAAAGCAGCAGATAAGCTGGGGGATGTGAATGAAAAATGGAGAGTATATGAGTGTGGTGGAAAAGTAACACACAGGAGAGCAGGAAAGAGAGAAAGAAAATGCATACACTCCATGGAGTGCTAAAAGAAAACGAAAAGCTGAATTACCTGAATGCAAGTGGTGGAAGGATACAAGTCATCCAATCAAAAGGATGATAAAGAAGCTGTGCTCCAGAGGAGGGACAAAACCATGAAGAGGGAGGAATATTGTTTTAATAAGAAGCAAATAAAGGAGTTGACATGAAAACCAACCAATAATAGGCAGTGAGCTGACACAAAGTCCAGGGTAAAGTATTGGTATTGTCCACTATAGGCCTTTTGACAATAGATATACATAAAAGTTGTCTGTAAGCCAGACCAAATAGTAGCGCTTTTCACCCCAAACCTGGTTGGGTGAGTTTTGTCTTGATTATTTTTCGCCCGGAGTGTGTTGTGCCACAGGGGGCCACCTCCCATGTGCAACCTGCTGGCTTCATAACTACTTCTAAAGAGCTCCTTTCAGCACGAATGAGCCCCATCCCTGCATCGCTAGTTGTAGATTTAGTTGAGCATGGGCGGAAAATCCGTTCCGCTCGCGGATTTTTGCTAAATTCGCAATCCGCGCACTCTCGCGAATTTACCGAAAATCCGCAAATTCGCACGCAGCGGATTTTTTTGCTTGGTGATACAATATTGCGGCGTGCGGCGTTCACTTACCGTCATTCAGCGTTTGCCGAGTTGTTAATCTCAATATTTTGCGAGTGCTGCACCATTTTGGATCTTGCTGCGGGATCCCGCGGGAGTTTGGCGACGCTTCGCGAGAGTTCGCTATTGCGAACATGTAGATGCGGCGGGCAGCAACAATCTCGCACTCGCGAAATTACAAAATTTGCAATTCTGCACAAGAAATCCACTAGCAAGCAGCATAAACCTTCTGAAAATGATGATTTTTATCAGAATAACTCCTCAGGTTGACATTTGCCTGCACTTTTTGGGATTTGAGACCTTTTTGACTTTCTTTGGATCACTTTTGGATTAGAAATCAACTTTCACAAGTAAGTTTGTTTGGGGCATTACAGTTGCTGTTCTGCAGAAAAACGAGTTTTGCAAAACTGAAAGCACTCAGCAGGTGCAAAAGTTCACTCATCATTAGTAACCATTCCCTGGAGTGCTTCCTGAGGGGCCCCTCCAGAGTTCAGTTGCCTATGTTTGTTTGGGGCATTACAGTTGCTGTTCTGCAGAAAAACGAGTTTTGCAAAACTGAAAGCAGTCAACAGGTGCAAAAGTTCAAACTCATCATTAGTAAGCATTCCCTGTAGTGCTTCCTGAGGGGCCCCTCCAGAGTTCAGTTGCCTACTTGCAACTATTCTATGACCCTGCTCTGACCCTCACAGCAGGCTCATAGAATAGCTACAAGTAGGCCACAAAGGTCCTGGGAAAAAAATTGCACTGCAACAGAAAGCAAATTACAGATAAGGAAGCAGGTGCCAGACTGGAATTTTAAAACAGTGACACATTAATAAATCAACCCCAAATTAATTCATGTCAGTTGAAGCAGGGCAGGTGTGCTTGCTTTTCCCCCCCCATAATCTACAGTGATGAATCAGAGGGTGGCAGTGATGTACCAGAGGGTGGCATGGGTGAATCAGAGGGTGGCAGTGGTGAAACAGAGGGTGCTGTGAACCTGTGATTATGAACCAGACGTAGAAACAACAAAGCTGCGACCGTTGCAAACCGACAAGTAAGTTCGCAATTGCGAACTGGTAAAAAACCCTCGCAAACTGGCAGAAACCCTTGCGAACACAAAAAAAATCTGCAAATTCGCGAGAATTTGCGGATTTTGCAGATTGCGAGTTCGCAAATACGCAAATTTGCGAACGCCAGATTCGCAAAATTCGCCCATGCTTAGATTTAGTGGACAGAATCCGCTGGCCCCTTTCTCCACTGGATCTGCTCTGTCCCTTGGCCCTTGTATGTATGTATATGGTATGTCTATAGCACAGACGTAGCCAAACTGTAGCGGAGCGCTGTATATTGTCCTACACAGCCCTGAATTTTTAATTTTTTGTTGATTTGCTGCTTATAGTTTTAATGTATAGATCTGGCATAAGGTTCACTTTCACAAACTTGTTTCACAAGTGCTCACTAATGTGCTCACTCACTGCTGTCAGCGCTCACTGCTTCACTACCCTCACTGTTCATGCTCCCTCTGCTGTAGTCATTCACTCACGTCTTCTAACTTTGCTGCACTCATGAACACTCACTCACTCAGATAGTCTCTACTCACTCATTCACTGCTGTAGTCATTCACTTCTCTACACTCATGCATTCCTCCCTTGAATTCTGCACTCTCTCACTCCTGTGAGCACTGCCTGCTTCAGTCCCCCCTCACTTTTCATGCTCCCTCTGCTGTAGTCATTCACTCGCGTCTTCTAACTTTGCTGCACTCATGAACACTCACACACTCAGATAGTCCTCTACTCACTCATTTACTGCTGCAGTCAGTCACTTCTCTACACTCATGCATTCCTCCCTTGAATTCTGCACTCACTCCTGTACTCACTCACTGCTGTCAGCACTGTCTGCTTCAGCCCCCCCTCACTTTTCATGCTCCCTCTGCTGTAGTCATTCACTCGCGTCTTCTAACTTTGTTGCACTCATGAACACTCACACACTCAGATAGTCCTCTACTCACTCATTTACTGCTGCAGTCAGTCACTTCTCTACACTCATGCATTCCTCCCTTGAATTCTGCAGTCACTCCTGTACTCGCTCACTGCTGTCAGCCCTGCCTGCCTCAGTCCCCCCTCACTTTTCATGCTCCCTCTGCTGTAGTCATTCACTCATGTCTTTTAACTTTGCTGCACTCATGAACACTCACTCACTCAGATAATCCTCTACTCACTCATTCACTGCTGCTGTCAGTCACTTCTCTACAGTCATGCATTCCTCCCTTGAATTCTGCACTCACTCCTGTACTCACTCACTGCTGTCAGCACTGTCTGCTACATTCCCCCCTCACTTTTCATGCTCCCTCTGCTGTAGTCATTCACTCATGTCTTTTAACTTTGCTGCACTCATGAACACTCACTCACTCAGATAGTCCTCTACTCACTCGTTCACTGCTGCTGTCAGTCACTTCTCTACACTCATGCACTTCACCCTTGAATTGTGCACTCACTCCTGTACTCACTCAGTGCTGTCAGCACTGCCTGCTTCAGTCCCCCCTCACTTTTCATGCTCCCTCTGCTGTAGTCATTCACTCATGTCTTCTAACTTTGCTGCACACCTGTTCACTCACTCACTCAGATAGTCCTCTACTCACTCATTTACTGCTGCAGTCAGTCACTTCTCTACACTCATGCATTCCTCGCTTGAATTCTGCACTCACTCCTGTACTCACTCACTGCTGTCAGCACTGCCTGCCTCAGTCCCCCCTCACTTTTCATGCTCCCTCCGCTGTAGTCATTCACTTGTGTCTTTTAACTTTGCTGCACTCATGAACACTCACTCACTCACTCACTCAGTCCTCTATTCACTCATGTACTGCTGCAGTCAGTCACTTCTCTACACTCATGCATTCCTCCCTTGAATTCTGCACTCACTCCTGTACTCACTCACTGCTGTCAGCCCTGCCTGCTTCAGTCCCCCCTCACTTTTCATGCTCCCTCTGCTGTAGTCATTCACTCATGTCTTCTAACTTTGCTGCACTCCTGTTCACTCACTCACTCAGATAATCCTCTACTCACTCATTTACTGCTGCTGTCAGTCACTTCTCTACAGTCATGCATTCCTCCCTTGAATTCTGCACTCACTCCTGTACTCACTCACTGCTGTCAGCACTGTCTGCTTCAGTCCCCCTCACTTTTCATGCTCCCTCTGCTGTAGTCATTCACTCGCGTCTTCTAACTTTGTTGCACTCATGAACACTCACACACTCAGATAGTCCTCTACTCACTCATTCACTGCTGCAGTCAGTCACTTCTCTGCACTCATGCGTTCCTCCCTTGAATTCTGCAGTCACTCCTGTACTCGCTCACTGCTGTCAGCCCTGCCTGCCTCAGTCCCCCCTCACTTTTCATGCTCCCTCTGCTGTAGTCATTCACTCATGTCTTCTAACTTTGCTGCACTCCTGTTCACTCACTCACTCAGATAATCCTCTACTCACTCATTTACTGCTGCTGTCAGTCACTTCTCTACACTCATGCATTCCTCCCTTGAATTCTGCACTCACTCCTGTACTCACTCACTGCTGTCAGCACTGTCTGCTTCAGTCCCCCTCACTTTTCATGCTCCCTCTGCTGTAGTCATTCACTCATGTCTTCTAACTTTGCTGCACTCATGAACACTCACTCACTCAGATAGTCCTCTACTCACTCATTCACTGCTGCAGTCAGTCACTTCTCTGCACTCATGCATTCCTCCCTTGAATTCTGCACTCACTCGCTCGCTGCTCATTCCCTTCTGTGCCCTCACTCCTTCATTCATTCATTCATTCATTCTTGTGCACGGATTCCTTCGTTCACGCCTCGTGGGGCCATTACATGCCCTCATGGGTGCAGCAGGTGCAGGACCCTCACTGCCAATCCGGTCAAGAGGGCGGGGCGACAGGCGTGTGTAGCAAGGAGAGGTGTCATTTAAAAGGCACGTGCGGTACCTGCAAGAGAACAGCGAGTCGACATTTGAGCATGTTTATTTTGTACTAAGGATGCTTTTTCTGTGTTTTTTATTTATTATTTGCGCAGGTTGCCTGTAATAACGTGAGCCGCACAGTGAGGCAGGGCTCGGCCATGAGACGAGTGAGAGGCACTTGCCTGCTCCCACGCTGCTCAGTCCCTGCCTCCTCCCGCCTGGCTCTGCTGCGGTCAGTCGGATCCTGCTCCCTGGGCCCAGCGCCAGCCTCTGTGTACACAGCAAACAGGCCCAGCGGCCCCGGACTGGCCCCGCCGGTCCCTGCTGCGCCTCTGACGGAGCCCAGCAGCGGCAAGGCCCGAGGGCTCCAGCACTGCTGCTGATCACAGCAGAGTGGGAAACAACCAACCATGCCTCAGTGGAGGCTGACGTCATCACAGCTGATGCTCCCTGGGCCAGCGGAAGCGGGCGTCATCACAGCCTAATACCCCATGACTCAGTGGAAGCTGCCGTCATCACAGCCTGATACCCCCCTCCCACCCCCATGACTTAGTGGAAGCTGAGGCCATCGCAGGGTGCTGATACTTAATGCCTCAATGGAGGCTGACGTCATCACAGCTGATGCTTCCTGTGCCAGTGGAAGTGGGCATCTTCACAGAGTGATACCCCATGACTCAGTGGAAGCTGACGTCATCACAGCCTGATACCCCCCTCCCACCCCCATGACTTAGTGGAAGCTGAGGTCATCACAGGGTGCTGATACTTCATGCCTCAGTGGAAGCGGACGTCATCACAGCGAACCACCACGTGCTTCAGTGGAAGCTGACGAAAGCAGAAAGAACAAATGATGGACGGAATGCTGGCTTGGGGTGAAAAGAATTGGCATTACATTATAAACAGAACATGCAGCTCCAAGAAAGATGTGAAACTGAAGCCTGGTGCATGGAGTTAACTTATGCAAGTCTCAAACATGGACACTCGATCACACTCATTCACGCATTCACTCACATACGTGCATGAACAGAGACTCACTCAATCAATACACTTGTAGAGCGCGCTACTCACCTGTGAAGGTCTCAAGGCGCTGGGTTGGGGGGGGGGGGGGAGAGGAGAGCCGCTACTGCTCGAAGAGCCAGGTCTTGAGGTGTTTCCTGAAGGTGAGATGGTCCTGGGTCAGTCGTAGGTGGACGGGGAGGGAGTTCCACGTCTTGGCCGCCAGGTAGGAGAATGACCTTCCTCCGGCGGCGGTTCTGCAGATCCGTGGGACAGTGGCGAGGGCGAGGCTGTCGGAGCGGAGTTTGCATGTTGGAGTGTAGAACGTGAGGTGGTTGTTGAGGTATTCGAGACCTCTGTCGTGGAGCACTTTGTGTGTGTGGGTGAGGAGCCTGAACGTGATCCTTTTGTTGACGGGGAGCCAGTGCAGGTCTCTCAGGTGGGCTGATATGTGGCTGTGGCGGGAAATGTCGAGGATGAGTTGTGCGGATGCGTTCTGTATGCGTTGGAGTCTTTTCTGAAGTTTGACTGTGTTTCCTGGGTATAGGGCGTTCCGTAGTCTTGTCGGCTGGTGACGAGGGCCTGGGTGGCCGTCTTTCTAGTTCCGGTAGGGATCCACCGGAAGATCTTACAGCACATGCGCAGGGTGTTGAAGCATGAAGATGAGATGGCGCTGACTTGCTTGGTCATTGTGAGAGAGGAGTCCAGGATGAATCCCAGGTTGCGTGCGTAGTCAGTGGGTGTTTGGTGGGGTGCCCAGTTCTGTGGGCCACCAGGAGTCGTCCCAGGCGGATGGGGATGGTCCGAGGATGAGGACCTCCGTCTTGTCTGAGTTCAGTTTCAGACGGCTGAGTTTCATCCATTCAGCAACGTTTTTCATTCCTTCCTGGAGGTTGAGCTTGGTGGCGGCTGTCTCTTTGGTGAGGGAGAGTATCAGCTGGGTGTCGTCGGCGTATGAGATGATGTTGAGGTTGTGTTTGGGTGCGATGGTGGCGAGGGGGCTCATGTAGATATTGAAGAGGGTTGGGCTGAGCGATGAGCTTGAGGTACGCTGCAGATGATCTCGGTGGCTGCGGAGCGGAAGGGAGGGAGGCGGACTCTCTGGGTTCTGACTGAGAGGAACGAGGTGATCCAGTCCAGGGCTTTACCTTGGATCCCGGTGTTGTGGAGGCGGGTTATTAGGGTGCGATGACAGACTGTTTCAAAGGCGGCCGAGAGGTCTAGGAGGATGAGGGCGGTGGTTTCCCTGTTGTCGAATAGGGTCCTGATGTCGGTGGCTGCGATGAGGGCGGTCTCGGTGGCTTGGTTGGCTCGAAATCCGGACTGGGATGGGTTGAAGGATCCGTTGGCCTCGTGGAATGCGGTCAGTTGTTTATAAACGATCTTCTCGATCACTTTCGCCGGGAAGGGAAGAAGAGAGATGGGGCGGAAGTTTTTGAGGTCTTTAGGGTCCGCTGTGGGTTTCTTCTGTCAGGCGTTGATCTCTGCATGCTTCCAGCTCTCTGGGAAGGTGGCAGACGCGAGGGAGTTGTTTATTACATTCCATAGGCGGGGAGCGATGATGGTGTCGGCTTGCTAGGTGAGCCACCAGACCAGCTTCTCACATCAATGCCCAGAGGCTACAAATAACTCCCAATAGGTTAATTTTGCAGAGACAACCAAGCTACAGATGTTCCCATTTCTGCTTAGTGTTTTCACAGGTGTTAAACAGAATACAGCACACGTAGGTGTGATATCTTTCTGAGAAAGGGAACAGGCTGTCTGAAAAGGCAGGGAGCGCTTGACTGCACAGTGTGATGGCCACAGCACGCAGGAACAGCACATCCCCTCACTTCTGACGGGGAAGCAAGAGGCGAGGCTATTCACGCTCTAAAATGCAGAAGGCTGAAAGGCAATTTACATCTCGACAACTGCAAAAGAGCCATCAACAATCAGAACATTGTGCATGCTCAGCACACACTGAAGAAAAAGAACTGGCTGTATACTTGAACCGACTGGAGGAGGTCTTTTATTATATTTATTATTTTTTTATCTGAAGAGTTTTGAGTAGCGCAAGCATGACCTGAGGGTATCAAAGCGCTTTACAGCAATGGCACGACAATTATCTGTCAAACACAGTACAATAAAAAAGAAATGTTTTTTTTTAACACCTTGGCTGCTAGGTGTTTTCCCCTCCTGTGCTGACTTTTCATTATTTCCTTTGTTTCATGACGAGCTCAGCTCGTCACCAGCACAGCTCAACCGTGCATCATGACGAGCTGAGCTCGTCATCAGCATCGAAAGGGTTAAATTTATTTTATTTTTATTATTTTTATTTTTGGTATTTGCGTATATACATACAGTTTCGAGTGAATAATCCTATCTTTTCTTCCTACACCGTTAACACTGCAAAATGCATCAGATGGAAGCATAAATCTCTGCAGAATATTCTTCCGACATCCACGGATCGACATTTCTAGATAGCGATGTGACATTCTTAAGGGAAGGGGGCTACTTTTAAGGCAAATATGCACATTGTGCAATAGTACAATGCAATCACTCATAGCAAGGAGAGCCAATGGGTGAAGTGGGCTGACCCACATCACTGGCTGTAGGCTGTGGTGGGCGGAAGCAAAACATGAATGACAATTTAACAAACCAATGGATGAACATCACTGGCCCAAATCTTCAGTATGTCCGTACATTTTGTGAGATTTAAAAAAATAAAAAAAGTCTAGCAAAAGTGCTAAAGTGGTCTCAAATTCCAGACGTATTGCAAACGTTACGACCGATAAATATATATATTTTTTAAATCCTTGAAGAGACGTCATTTGTTTCCTGTCTGTTGTAGATAATGTATCCAAAATAAATATATTCCCTCTTCAGATCCTCCCCTGTACTCCTGCACTTTAACCCCACCTTTTTACAGCACTCTATTGCTTTTCTCTAGTGTTGCACCATATAAATCCACTTGTGACATGTCCACATAAAAAAAAACATCTAACACCAGTCTGACCAGATAGCTCAGTGAGGAAAATACTTGCTGGTGATATAAAGAGCTACAAGTGACAGGTCTGCTATCAATTTCTCTAAATTGAGTGACACCTGTCATTTACAAAGCAAAACCAAAGGGGATGATGGACGGAGTGTTGACCATTGCAAGCACTCACCCCCAGTCAACTGATCTGGGTTGAATCCATCATCGTTCTTTAGCTCACTCCGCCACCCCAGTTCAGCCATGGCCAAATGCAAATCAGTCTGACCCTGTCATTTACAGCGCTTACAAATGGTTTGAAATGTTACAAAAAGGCAGTTATTATTCCGCCAGCTGTAACATCCACTGATCTATGCTTTTCTCTATCATTGATCTGTCCACAGTATGAAGCGCTAAATAACTTATTTACTGACTGTTTGCATTTTACATTACATAGGAGAATTTGAAAAGTCTCAACATAACACAAAGGGTCAACAGTGTGTTGTACTTGGGGGCGTGGCCTGGAGCCGAAGATGGTGGACGTGTAGCTCTAGAGCTCCGTCCGTAGTCCTCTACACTCGCAATTTATCCTGCTTCCCCCACCTGCAACCCACCTGATTGCTGCACCGGAGGCTTCCGGAGGTGTCCTGCTGGAAGCGGAGCGGTGCTTCTCCACTCTGCCCGCTCTGCTGACGCGCCGACACGGCTGCTTCGGCCGAGGCCTGCTGCTCGTGGTAAAGCCCCGGGCTCAGGTGGGCAATCTCCCCGGCCTCCCCATAGCCTCTGGCGCGGTCCGATCGGGACTCCGCGCCGGAACACAGAGGCGGACACCAGCGACAGACATCGCCATTGAAGAGGCGCCCTGCTCCTGCAGCGACCCTGCGGCCCCCCTCTCCGCTGCAGAGCCCTGCCCGACCACCCTGCTGGGGGCTCTGCAGAACGAGCGGAGGCTTTCTCTGACCGGCTGACCGGCTCGCCGCCAGCCTACACGGAGAGCGAGCCGCCTGTTATCTGCTGTGCTGACCGGGACTGTGGGACGGGCGGCGCCAGGCTCCTGACACCAGCACTACTTGCTCCGGACCCCCCCGGGCACTGCAGGCCTCAAACGCAGTATCATCGGCGCCATCTTGTCTCTGGGTCCCGGACGGAAAGTGTCCCCGGCCCTGCACTGAGACATCTCTCTGGCTCACACACTTGCCGATCGGCGGGACTGCGACTGGGATTTCACGCGGAGTGACGCACTGTTGGGGTCAGTGTGCCCGACAGCAGGCAGCGGACAGTGGACAGCAGACCCTGGATATCCAGACAGCCGGCCCCAGCCAATGGTAAGGGGGTGAGACACGTGCGCTGCGGACCTGTCACCACGCGCTGGCCCACACTTCTCGAGTGCCCCTGCGTGAGGCCGACTCACTTGACATTTGCAGCAGGCCGTCTTTCTCCCTTCATCTGCTCTCTGGGGAGCTAAGGTCACTTCTACCCACGGGGCCTCCCTGTGGAAGCCGCCTATCCCGATACCGACGCCACGGACAGAGATTCCACGCACTCCCTGCCAACCCTGGGTCTACGCTACTTTCACCCTTGACCACCACACCCTGATCCTGCGGTGGACGCGGTCCGACGTCCAGAGTAGACACGAGGGTGGGCGACGGCGATCTGCTGTGCCCTTTCCAGCGCCACCCTGTTAACGAGATCCATGGGCAAACATAGGAGCAAGACTCATGAACAGGGCGCTGCGGCGGACCTGCAGTCCACGGGCTCCGAGGACCCGCTGGCCTCCTCCAACATGGACATCATTCCGCCGACTGGAAAAAGGTCCCAGGACGCAAAGTTGGACCTTATCCTCAATGAGATACGAGCGACTCGCGAAGCCCTGGAATCGCGTATAGACAATATGGCGACTGGCCTATCGCTATTAAGGGCGGACCATAACACATTGGCGGAACGAGTGGCGGAGCAGAAGATAGCGCTGAATGACCTAGTGCCACAACAGACGGAACATTCCACGAGGTTGGAGGGAGTGGAGAAACAGCTCAAACATCTCTGGGACAGGGTGGACGAGGCCGAAGGACGAGCGCGCCGCAACAACGTCCGCATCTTAGGCATTCCGGAGAGAAGCGAGGGGAGGAACCCCACCCAATTCGTGGAAGACTGGTTACGAACGCTGGTGGGCCAAGAAGATCTCACTGCCCTGTACAGCGTGGAGAGGGCACATCGGATGCCTCCTCGGCCCCCCAAACCGGGGGCGCCCCCTCGTCCTCTGATAGCGCGCCTCCTTCACTACAGAGACCGGGACACGGTGTTGCGTGCGGCCAGGGAGAAAGCACCAATACGATTTGAAGATAAAAACATTTCAGTCTATCCTGATTTCACGCCCACTGTGCAGCGCGCCAGATCCACATTCATGGGTTTAAAACGCAAATTAAGATACAGGAATATGAAATATGCACTGCTGTTCCCTGCTCGGCTCAAAATCCTGCACGACAACAAATCCCACTTCTTCGACTCACCAGAAGAGGCTGAGGAATGGATGGAGGTCAATCTGACGCCACCGACCTCACAGGACCCATTCGGGGAGCACCAAGGAGGCGGCCGCAGCGACCACGGGGACCCACCGGACCGACGACACAACACCCCCAGCCCAGGACACCACTCTTCCCATGGATCCTCTGCGAAGACGCACCATCCTGGTACTAGGGTGGCAAGCCACCCGTCGTCAACTCACCGGCAGCAGCTCACGGAGGAGGCACTGGCAGCCCACGACGCGGAAGCACTTGGAGACAGGCACACCGTCACCACCGACACTCATACAGAGGTGTCTGGCTCAGTGGACAGCTTGCCGCTGTTCCCGAAAATTACGGCCCAAATGGCAGAGGAGTTCTGATCTGCTGAGAATATGATCCCCTCCAGGTGGTAATGCATACTTGAACTTCCCCCCCCCCCCCTCCTTTCGTATGTGGTGGGTTGCATGGGGAACCCACTTTGTTGAGGACTAACTAGCCCATGCAGACCGTTCAGTGACAGTCGACAGAGGCCTGTCACCCCCCGGTATGCACACGGACTCCATTGACTTGTGCCCACGTTGGGCACCACAGTTTGGATCCCGGGCACGTTGGCTTGGGGACCTTTTTGTTCAGGGGTTCTTTGTTTTCACGACACTCTCACCTTATCGCAATGCTGAACTGACATGGGGACCCGGGCGTTTCGCTGGGTTGCACCACACAGATGGTTATGGGGCCACTTAATAAGTACCAACTGTGCACCTGGAACGTGCGTGGCATGGGAGCAGTGCAGAAACGTCATAGAATATTAGCCCAGCTTAATCGCAGGGGGACCCAGATTGCATGCCTGCAAGAGACACATTTGAACGCTGCTGAAGCTGTGAAGCTGCGCAAGAAATGGAGGGGACAACTATTTGCTACCTCCTATTCTGCGTTTTCGAGGGGAGCAGCGATTTGGTTCCGCGGCTCTGTCCCCTTTCAGATGTTAGAGCACAGAATCGATAAAGAGGGCCGATATGTATTTGTGCGGGGGCTGTTAGACGGGGATACTGTTGTATTTGGATGTGTTTACTCGCCGAATTCTAATCAATCGGAGTTCTTGTTAACAGTGAACGGGGTGCTGGCGGAATGGGCTGATCATCGTTGGTTTATTGGGGGTGATTTCAATGCAGTGCTTGATGTTACATTGGATAGGTCACATCCCCCTTTACAGGCGACTGAGAGTAGGAAACAAGCAGATGCTCTTACTAGGTGGGCTGAGGGCTGGGACCTGACTGATGCATGGCGCAGTACACATTCACAAGAGAGGGAATATACTTTTTTCTCCCCACCACACCAGCTTCATACCAGAATTGACCACATATTCTGTTCCCGCTCCGTAGCAGATGCAATTGTCCAGACCCAACACATGGGGAAAACTCTGTCCGATCATGGCTCCGTGGAGCTCACATGGCAGTGGGGCAGGCGACTAGCCCCCATCCCCACTTGGAGACTGTCTCCAGATCTCCTTGAAGACTCGGTATTCCGGGCCTCACTGTCCGATACTATAGTAACATATTTCTCCACAAACATGAACACGGCCAGCACCCGTCAAGTGGAATGGGATGCATTTAAGGTCTGTCTGAGGGGGGCAGCCATGACCGCTGGAATGGGCAGGAAACGGGAGATAATTAATCAACTGAAGGAGGTGGAGGGCTCCCTAGCTTCCCTAGAGAATGAGGCTGCCGGCACCCATGCACCCTTCACACCACTACAGGAGGCTCACATTCGACACGCAGAGCTACTGGAAGACCTGAGGCTCCTAGACTATAGAGAATACTTGAACAGGCAGCATGCACAGGCGGATAGAGCTGGCCCACTTCTAGCCCGCCTTTTGCGGGACTCCCCAGTGAACCACCCCATTTTGAGAATCTTAGACCAAGCAGGCAACCCAACTACCACCCAGGTCGGGATCAACACTGCGTTCAAGGGATACTACACAACGCTGTATAGCCCCCCACAGCCCCTTCCCGAGATTGCATTCGAGGCCTTCACGAGGGACTTAGCCCTGCCTCGACTTACTGACGGGCAAATCAAAGACCTTAAGCGCACCATTACAATAGCTGAAGTCAGACAGGCAATACGCGCCCTTCCAAAGGGCAAGACCCCTGGAACTGATGGCCTACCAGCCGACTTTTATGTAACTTACATAGACCTACTAGCCCCACGGTTACACGCTATCTATTTAGAAGCTCTGCGGACAACTACCCTACCGCAATCGTCTATGCAGGCGTTAATTACGTCCCTTTTGAAACCTACTAAAGAAGGGCTTCAGATGGCTGACTATAGACCCCTGTCCCTTCTCAATACTGATTCCAAGATATTGAGCAAGGTGCTGGCGTCGAGGCTCGTGCAATACGTACCTCAGCTGGTCCATTCGGACCAATGTGGTTTTGTCCCTGGCCGCAATACGGCCATGAACCTCAGGCGACTAGCTCAGCTCATGCTCGGTGACCGTGAGGACACGAGCTCCGAAGGCTGCATATCCCTAGATTTGAAACAAGCATTTGATTCCCTTAGATGGGACTATATGTTCGACACGCTGTCAAAATTTGGGATTCCACCCGAATTCCTCGCTTGGGTCAGATTGTTGTACACCGCCCCCACAGCTAGAGTGCGCACCTCAGGCCATATTTCAGCCCCTATAGCTATAGCACGGGGCACCAGACAAGGCTGCCCACTCTCCCCCCTCCTCTTCGTCCTTGCCCTTGAGCCGATGCTCTGTAGGCTCCGCCAGATGGCCCCCCGATATGGCATTCTACGACATGGGACGGCACATATAGTGTCCGCTTACGCGGATGACATTATCTTATATCTCCGGGATTTGAGGGGCGACTTGAGCCCTGTTGCCCAGGTCTTTGAAGACTTTAGGTCAATCTCAGGCCTGACCAAAAGCGAATCCAAATCATATGGGTTTACATTTGCAGCCGCAGGTCTGGCTACTCCACTACCCTTCGCCCCCCACGAGTTCCAGATAGCTGAAACCACCTTCAGATACCTGGGGATGCAGATCTACAGGGAAGCCGACAAGATGCTTGACGGTAACCTCGGGAGGGCCATCAGAGCACTGAAATCGCAGATACAATTCTGGCTCACACTACCACTTTCTATACCCAGCAGAGTGGCGATATCCAAGATGGTGATGCTCCCCCGCCTTCTATACCACTTCACTAACTTGCCACACCTGATCCCGGCAGCAACCTTTAAGACCCTAGACACTCTACTCACCGAACTTGTGTGGGGGCACGGCCGCAGGCGTATAGGTCTGTCCAAGCTGCAGCTCCCCTCTGACGCCGGTGGCATGGGTTTGCCTGATTTTAGAGCCTACAACTATGCGTGTCAACTACAATGGCTGGCCTTCTGGGTGGCAGGCCGCAATCTTCAGGAGATCAATATAACGGATAGGGAGCATGCATTGGGGAGAATACACACGTTACTTTTGCCCAACTCGGTTATACCGAGGGATGCCCCGCCTCTCCTCAAACTGGCGATAACTTACTGGCGAAAGGCATTAAAGTATACGACCCCTGGGTCGTCTTATGCACCCACGATCCCGCTCTTGGGTATCCCGCTGGCCACGGGGGCTCTATCGGCGGACTCGCTGGAACAATGGCATGACGCGGGAGTGTCACACGTAGGTGACCTGTTCGCGGAAGAGCACCTATTGTCCTTCGCAGACTTTAGAACTATCCACGGAGTCCCTAGAGGCACCTTCCTCCTACACGCTGGCCTTCGCCACTATATCACACACAAGTGGTCCCCTGGGGGCCGAGAGCCAGCTACGAATCCTCTCATCACAATGCACTACCTGATGGGCACGGGCGCCCACCTGACAAGGTGGCTCACTGCTACTGTTAAGAAGGGGAGGGCTTCCGATCTGTCACCACTCCGGGCAGCATGGGAGGGGGACATTGGTAGGTCCCTGAGGGATGGAGAGTGGGAACGTATCCTTCAGTTTCCAAAAGAAGTAGCTAGGAACCCCAAGTTTAAGTGCATTCAATTGATGCTCCTACACAGAGCCTACCTGACCCCACGCCGCATACATACGATGTTTCCTGATGCGAAAAGTAATTGCCCCCGATGTGACACCGAGGACGCAACACTAATACACATGCTCTGGCAATGCCCCAAACTAGGATACTACTGGACCACGGTCCATGAATCGCTCCAGAAAGTGGGCGCTCTATCCCGATCTCCTACACTGGAATGCACGCTACTAGGGTTGAGGCCCTCACAACGCACCAGAACCGTGGCGGCACGTTTCTCGGACCTGGCCCTGTTGCTGGCGAAGCGTGCCATCACGATGAGGTGGAAGTCACCTAGACCTCCCAGCCCTGAACTGTGGAAGGCAGAGGTGGTGCGGTGGGGTAAGGCGGAGGGAGATGCACTGCAGCGGGAGGAATACAGAGGCCTGAGGAAAACGCCAATCTCACTGGACTGGTTTACCACATTAGGTATGTTTGAAACTGGGGACGACGGAGAGGACGAGGATGCAGGTGCCTCTCCGAATGTAAGATAAATGTGTCCTTAGCCGGACTGACATGCACTGTCACTGACCGTGGTGCGCTATGGAGAGATGAGAGGGGCCCCCCAATCACAATCACTGTACTTGTCTTGTTTCATCTATGTGTACAGATGGATGGAGCCATATGTTGTAATGCCGTAAGTGCCCCAGTCTAATGACTGCTGGATAATATGTTTTTGTGAGAGTGTCGGGTGGGTTTGTTGAGGGTGGGGGGAGGGATAGCATTGACCGGGGTTAGTCTATAGTGTGACGGTTCTTGTCACCAACAAAATGAAAAATCAAGACAATTATGCAATTATAAGTTCTAAGCAAACTAATGTATGTATTACCCTGTTTCCCTCCGGAACTGGAAATTTCTGTGACTGCTTTACCTACTATGCTAATAAAAAGATTTAAAAAAAAAAAACAGTGTGTTGTACTTATCAATTGAGAAATGACAAAGATGCATGGGTATACAGTCAACCAATCGATCAATCAGTCAGGATTTATAAAGCACAGCTAATCACCTAATAGGCTATCCAGGCGCTCGCAGGCCCTGTTATTAATACAGATAACATTTGAAAGTATTTTACAAAAATGTAAAAAATCAAATCGAATGCAAAGGCATTGTTGGGCTGAGGATGAGCAGGCATGAATGAAGTGCCTGAATAAATTATTAGCAAGTGGACAGGAGGGAACAGAGGGCGTGGCAAGTTGGTGATTGAAGGAAGTGACCTCTTTTCAGTTCTTTCCTCAACTGGCGGAGGATGAGGACAGCTTCATGTTCAGTCACAAGCCACGCCAGACTTTGGAGGCCACAATGTCTCCTTATTGGCCCTCCAAGTTTTCAGTCACGCAATGGCAGTGGCTTTCAAGCTGTGAGGAGCCCGCCCCTTCCTGGAGGCCCAAAGGGGAAGAGGGTGGGGCAGGATGTGAGGTGGTTGCACAGAGGACTCAAGTTGCTTCAGCCACTTCAATGGGAGAGCAGCTGCATCTGCAGTCGACGGGAGCCATTTCAGTGAAAAATACCTGCTGACTTGGCAGTTTTCCATAAATATGTCCGCCATACCCTCAAAGCTACTCAGTGCATTATTTCTTTTTTGGGATGTGGGTGGAGGGGTGCAACAAAATAATTCTTGCAGGGGGAGGTGCTAGGATTGGGCATGAGAATGTTTGATGGCCGCATGTTCATTTCAGGGCTGAGGGTTGTGTCATCCACCCGAAACCACAACTGTTCTTTGTTTCCTTGAGATGTGAGGCTGGTAATAGCTGGAAAGCACCAGCTGCGGGAACCACCTGATTTATCGGTTACTTCATGGACTTCACATTCATCTACTACCAGGTGCGCCACTAGACCCGCACTGGTCGCGCACTGTGCAACAGTCTTTTTTGGCACCCCTCCCCCATTTCCTCCTTTTTCACGACTTCCCTCACTACCACTCACCAACAGTGCACCTAAACTCTCTATTGCCCCTTTCTGATAAACATTTCATTTTTTTACAAGGCTACTCCTAGTTTACTCGGACTCACTTCTGTGATCTGCATGGAACACGCTCTTTGTAGCAGGCACATTAACCATCTGTGCTGTGTGGGTGACAGGAGTGTCCATATGAGTGCACATTGAGTGATGCAACAGTGTGAGAGTAGGGTGAGAGGAGTGACTGCAGGGTGAGTGAAGTGACTATATGAATTTGGATGCGGATGTAAGTGCAGAGTTGGACGAATTAATGTATGGTTAGTGAGGGGCTTGTTTGAGTGAGATTGCAGAGTGAACAGTGAGGGGGACAGGTTAGTGAAGTGTTCCATGAGTGCAGGGTGAGTAGTGTGCTTGTGTGAGTGCAGGGTGAGGTACACGGTGAACAGCACAGCGCAAGGGCCTTGTGAGCGCAGGGTCAGAGGAGGGAGAACGGTGTGAGTTCATGGCGAGTGGCTGTGTGGTCATTGTGAGTGTAGGGTGAATAGCGTGAGTGCATGCTGATCAGTGTGAGCGCATTGTGATCACTGTGAGTTCAGGGTGAGTTTGAAAGTGAAGGGCGAGAATGAGGAGTGAGTTGTCTGAATGCAGGGTGTATTCCCAGACACATAAAGTAAATCAACATGTTATTGAGGGCTGATGTAGGGTTTTCAGATATCAGTTAAACTATTGCTGTTATGGCATTATTCAGGGACAGGGCTGAACTGGCCGTAGCAGGCACCAGGCGTTTCTAGGGCTGCCTGAATGATCCATGACTGATAATTAAAGGGAACAAAGACAGAAAAGTCACTTTACAAACTACATATGATTTTATTTATAATCCTATTTGGTGTCAAGAGAAGGCCTTTGCATGCTTTTTAAACAGCAAATGGATGGTATTTTTCTTTTGGCAACCCTACTGTATATATTTATTTTCATTAAATGTATTCTCACACTACAGCAGTAAAAGTAAAATCCAAATGTAAGGAATAGGCAGAGAGGGGCCGAGGAGGTACTGAAACCAGAAAAGAAAACTAAGCCTTGTTCAACAGTTTACAAAGGTATGTAAATATGCAAATGGTCTTTCAAAGACCTGTGAAAAACTCCTGTGTGCAGGAGATAAGACTCCAGACACTGCTGGCTGAGCCCACAGCAGCTCAAGCTGCAGCAGCCCGAGCTGCGACACACCACAGGGGGGGCTGAAGCCCTGTCAGCCCTATGGGCGCCGCATGTCTGTCTACTACCAATCACACTGACTCCGTTTCACGGGCTCCCTCATCCTCATCTAAAAACTTCAATTCTATTTAGAGGACCTTTGGATCAGCCTTGAGAATAAAACATAGCGCCTTAAGGCAACATGAAGTATAATAAGTACTATCACTCTTACTCGTTCAGAAATAACTTTATTTATCTTCATAAGACCAAAAAAGAGCAGGAAAGATGAATAAATACTAACAATTCCCACATTAAATAAAATGTTCCAATTGATGTATACCAGTATTATAGGCCCACATGCATCAATATGGGCTTTTGCGATTTCTAATTTGCGAAAAATAGCGATTCAGAAATTAGAAATCGCAAAAGCCTATGCATGAATATTTGTGCATTTTTTATGCAATTCGGTAAAAATCGCTATTTTTACCGAATCGCATAAAAAATGCGTTTTTCAAATTGCGAATTCGCAATTCCCATTCATTCCTATGGGCTCAAATGCCCATAGGAATGAATGGGAATTGCGAATTCGCAATTTGAAAACGCAATTCAACAAAGCATTTCAAGGGTGGAGAGGGGGGTCCAAATGGACATGTGTGTCTGTAATTTAACAGTTTAAAAAATGAATTTTTGTGCATTTTTAAACAATTTCGCAAATTACCACGAGGTTCAACTTCGTGGTATTTTGCACTTGCAATTTCAAATTTCGCAATTTGAAATCAAATGATGCATAGCATTTCAGAAATCGCAAAACTGCGATTTCTGAAATGCTATCGCAATTTTAGAAGTCGCAAAAAAGTTGCGATTTCTAAAAAAGCATGATGCATCTCAAAAAGCATTTTTGGAATCGCAAATGGCCGATTTTAAGGAATCGCACCGTTTGCGACTCCAAAAATGCTTGATGCATGTGGGCCAAAGTGATTAATACAATCAGTTAAAAATGCCATACATTGCATTGGTTAATACAAGAATAAAAAACATATATTGATTAATGCAATATATAAAAGGTTTATGAACATCAGTAAAATACATCAAGTATTCCTTATTTCTTTTTCTAAAGAAAAATCTATACGCATGTGTAAACCTTTTTAGCGACAATCATAAACCTCCCTATGGCACACGCTATATCTAAAGACCGCATTTCAGTTATAATTTGTATAGCTTGGGTTCCATTTCTAATCTCATATTTTAGAAACATTGGACGTAAAACCTTTTTTCTCTCAGTTATTCTTTAAGGCAATCCAACAAAATGTGCAATAAGTTGCACTTAGTGATTAGACTACATGTACAATTCCCCTCATGGTCCATCATGGCTGTTTTTATCTTTTCATTAGCATAACAAGGCTTAATTCTGATTCTTATCCTTAACACTTCTCTTCTCAAGCAGCTATCTGGAAGTGTATCTACACATGGGTATCCTACTTCCTTTTTCCATGGGCCAGACATGAAGTGAACTGATTTTTTCTCCTCAAGGTACTTTTTTTTATCATAGTCTCGGGATAATTCCAGGCCTAATGCCCTTAGCTCACTCTTTGTAATCTCAATTTGTTGGACTTGTATGGGCAGCTTGATTCTCATCTCTCTGCAAACGTTTACCAAGGTTTTCTTAACCACATTGGGCCATTTTTAATTCACTGTACTTGTATTTCCTTTCTTGCACCACAAAGAGATCTTCTGCTCTTCCTCCGAGCTAAGGCGCATCCAATATCTTATCAGTGCCATACAGGCCATTATTTTCCATGATACCAGTTCTGTCTCTATTCTCATTGCCTGGATCATGAAAGATTTAGATAGTGCTAGGACATGTTTTAGGTATTTCCCCTCTTCAATATCCCATTTGTTTTTACCGCTTAGATAATGCAGTTAACTTCCATATTGGAATTGTGGAGGAATCATGTAAATGTAATGTAAATGTATTTGAGCTTATATAGCGCACAGCTACCCACAAAGGGTTTCCCGGCGCTTGCTTAGGGAACCCGTCCTGGTATTCCCCTGTGAGATTACCCCGGCAGGGTATCCACAAGGTGAAAGCCAGGCATCCCGCCGCGAGGGGCCGTTGTGGAGATTAAGCAAGCTATTGCCCAGAGTCGCAGAGTGTGAACCCGTGAGTTGAGAAGGCACCGGAGCGAGAATTATCGAGTCCGTGGAATTTTTGAGCCCAAGACCCGCCGAGGCGGGGAATTGAACCCTGGTCCAGGGCCGATCTCAGCTTCCGGGTCTGCCGCCTCTAACCCCTGAGCCACACTTCTCCACGGCTACATAGGCTTTCCTAAATTGCCCCATCATTTTTATTACATTTCTTCAGGCCACTAACTGAAGTGAAAGTCCTTCCTCTCAATTATTCCAAATGGACATCCCATTTTAGTGACTTTTTGAACCAGACCCCTAAACACTTATATTCCTTTACTGTCTCCAGTTTAGTGGGACCAAGGTACCAGCTGAACTTTGTTTTGCAGCCAAAATACAAGACTGTTGTTCTTTCCTTGAGACTTGAGGCTGGCAATAGCTGGAATGCACCTGCAGCGGAAAGTAAACCACCTGTGTAATTGGTTGCTTCATGGACTCCACATTCATCTACTACCAATCACATTGACTCTGTTTCGCGGGCTCCCTCCTCCTTGTCTAAAAATTACAATTTCATTTAGAGGACCTTTGGATCAAGTCAGTTTCATAAAGTCCCATCTCATCAACCTTGAAAATAAAACAAAGCGCTGTAGGGCAACATGAAGTAAAATAAGTACCATCACTCTTACTGCTACTACAAGTGCACAAAGCGCTATTGCTAGCTTCACACTGGAAGGATTACAGTGACTACTTTTACTCCAATGACTGCTACTGTTACCACATCTACCTCTCCTATTACTAGTAATAGTCCTACACTACTACAGCAAGAAGTGGTCAAGTTACTAATAGAAACAAGTAGTATTACAAGTGCTACTCTCGCCAACACTCCTAATAGCATTTCCGTATATATTGCGACCTTAACTACTTTCATTATTACTACTGCTGGTACCATTGCTCCTACTGCTACTACAAGCGCACATAATACTGTTGGTAGTTTTACCCTGGAACAGTTAGAATGGCCAGTTCCACACATGTGACTAGTAATACTAAGAATACTATGGGAACAGTACTGCAGCAAGTAGTGCCAACCTTACTAATAGTATAATTTCTACAAGAGTCTATTACTGACACCTCTTCCACTGCTGCATCCTCTGGTACTGCTACTGCCTATATAATGGTTACACCATTACTTCCAGTAATACTGCAAACACTACTAACACTAAGAGTCCACTACAGGTATAATTTTAGACCAGACTCATTGCGTTTTATGTTAATCTTAATGCCATGAATCTCAATCATTGACAACAGACCAATTTTAACCCTTTGGCCTCGGCGGTAATTCCGCCGCGGCCCTAGGGGGGAGAGGGGCCGTACGGCGCCGCCATGCTCGTGACGGAACCACTCCGTCACGAGCCGCGGTGGCGCTGTGCCTGTGATGGAATGGTTCCATCATGGCCCCGCCCGCCTAATAGAATGATCAGCGCAGGCGCGAAATCAGCGCCGTGCAGGCGCGGCGGCCGGGCGGTGACGGAACCATTCTGTCACCAGCACAGCACCACCGTGGCTCATGACGGAATGGTTCCGTCACGAGCATGCAAGGGGTTAAATGAATAAAAATTATTATGCAGGTACTCGATTATGTGTATAAAAGAAAAACAAAGTTTATTTGATCAATTTTATTAAAACCTTTTCATTACACAAACGCAATCAGACATATAAAGTGTTAAGTGCACCCAGCAAATATGAAGTCTTGCTCAAATATACACCTGAAACACCGCCAAGACCACGGACCCAGCGCAACCCACCCGCAAGAACACACCCAAACACAAGACCCTGCAATGCATCCTCCTCAACGTCCGATCCCTCCACAAATACGCCACCAAAATCTGGGACCTCCTCGACAGCACCACCCCGGGCATAGTGTTCCTCACCGAAACATGGACCAACACCTCCTCGGGACCGGGCATCGCCATCACCATCCCCCAAGGATACAAGATCTCCTGGATGGACCGACCCAACCGCCCGGGAGGAGGAATCGACATTGTCCACAAATCCACTCTCCACCTGAGCACACTCGCTGATGAGCCCACAGACCTGATGGAACACCTACACTTCAAGATACTGGCCAGCCCTACCACCACCCTCCGAGAGGACCCTCATCTATCGACCCCCTGGACCCTGCGGACCCTTCGCCAACTCCATCACGGACATCATCTCCCCGCAGGCCATCGCATCCACCAAAGACACCCTTCTGGCAGACCTCAACTTCCATCTCGACAACCAACAAGACCCCAGCACCCCATCCCTCCTGGACAACCTCCACAACATTGGACTTCGCCAGACCATGACGAACCCACGCATTCAGCAGGACACACCCTCGACCCCCTCTTCACAACAGGGAACTCCATCACCTTCAGCCACATCACCGAACTCCCATGGACCGACCATCGATGCGTCCACTTCACCTTCAGAACACCCACTATCCACAGACACCAGCACCTGATCTCACGAATAAATTGGACCAGAATCGCCGACGACCAGCTAACCTCATCACCCAGCAACTCCACCCTGACCGTCGCGGAAAACGACGACCCCATCGCCGCAGCCCGAACCCTGCACAGATGGATCACCGACAGCGCCAACACCTTAGCTCCCCTCAAGAAAAACAACAACACCCACGCCAAGAAAGCTAGATGGTTTAACACCGATCTTCGAGAGTCCAGACGCACTTGCCGTTGCCTCGAAAAGGACTGGAGGAACACCAAACCCACAGAAGCCCACAACAACTTCAGAGCCACCACCATAGTCCATCACCAACTTATCAGAAAAACAAGGAAAAAAATCGATTGAAGACAGAATCTCCACCCACGCACAAAACAGCACAGAACTCCTCAACATCATCAAGGAGTTTTCCCAACCAACCAGCGAGTCCTCCGACATCCCACCCTCACAAGACCTCTGCGACAAACTCAGCACCTTTTTCCACCACAAAATCACGAGCATCTACAACAACTTCGATAAAGACAACCAACATTCTGAACTCTCACCAACCACCCCAGACACCATAAAGCCAACGATCCACAACTGGACAGCCCTCACCACGAAGACACACTGAAGACGGTGAACTCAATCCACTCTGGGACCCCCAAGGACCCCTCCCCCACCACATTTTCAACAGAGCCACCAACACCATTGCATCCATGCTCTGCCACACCATCAACCGCTACCTGGCAACTGCATTGTTCCCCGACGACTGGAAACATGTTGAGATCAAGCCCCTCCTCAAGAAAACCTCGGCGGACCCCACCGACCTCAAAAACTACAGACCCATCTCCCTGCTCCCCTTTCCCGCGCAAGTCACCCAGAAAGCCATCAACAGCCAACTCGCCACGTTCCTCGAAGAGCACAACATCCTCAACTCCTCCCAATCCGGCTTAAAAAAAAACACAGCACGGAAACCACCCTCCTCTTTGCAACAGATGACATCCGCACCCTACTGGACAAAGGGGAAACAGCAGCCCTCATCCTCCTCAACCTCTCAGTGGCGTTCGACACAGTCTCTCACCGCACCCTAATACGCAGACTCCACGATGCAGGGATTCAAGACAAGGCCCTCGGCTGGATCTGCTCCTTACTCTCCAGCAGAACGCAGTGGGTCAGACTCCCCCTTTCCTCTCGGACCCTACACCAACCACCTGCGGAGTCCCCGAGGGGTCATCCCTCAGCCCAACGCTCTTCAACGTCTACATGGCTCCGCTCGCCCCCATCGTCAGAACCAGGGGTGGGCGTAGTGGGTGTAGTGGGGCTATGCGGAGTGCCACAGAGACGGAACCAATCTCCGCACACTCAGCGTAGCTCCGCTATGCGCCACCCGCCGCCCTCCGGCACTATTAAAACGTTAAGAAAGAACAATTTAAAACACCTTACCTTATCGGCGGCGTCAACAGGCTTCCCTCTTTCTCCATTGCGCCTTCTTCTTGAAAACTGCGCATGTGCGGGGCCCCCACATGCGCAGTTTTCAAGAAGAAGTTGTGATGGAGGAAGAGGGATACTCGGGGACGCCGCCGATAAGGTAAGGTGTTTTAAATTGTTCTTTTTTTATCACTTTAATAGTGAAGGCGGGAGGCGGGTGGGAGGCCAAATCCGTTCTGCCGTGAGCGTGCAGAGATTTGCCTGCTACGCCTACTTCGCGGAGCGCTGAAGAGGCAAAATTCTGCACATTCCGTGGGCAGAACGGAGTTGTCCGCCCACCCCTAGTCAGAACCTACGGACTCAACATTGTGTACGCAGACAACACCCAACTCATCCTCTCCCTATCCATTGAACTCAACACCGCCAGACACAATTTTCGAGAAGGCATGGAAGCCGTCGCAAAATGGATGAAAAACAGCTGCCTTCAACTAAACACCAACAAAACAGAAGTTCTCATCATGGGCCCGCACCCTGATGCCTGGAACAACACCTAGTGGCTCCCCGCCCTCGGAAGTCCGCCCACCCTCACGGACCACACACGCAACCTGGAAATCATCCTGGAGATCTCAAAATGGACCGCCAGATCAACGCTGTCTCTTCCTCCGGCTCCTACAGCCTCCGCCAGCTATGCAAAACCTTCAAATGGATCCCCTTGAACACAAAAAGACCTTCACTCACGCCCTGGTCACCAGCAGACTCGACTATGGCAATGCACTCTATGCTGGAATAAACAAAAACCTCACACGCAAGTTACAGAACATCCAGAACGCCGCAGCAAGACTGGTCCTCAACCTGCCAAGACACTGCCACATCTCCCAGCTCCTGCGCACACTTCACTGGCTCCCCATCAAAGCTAGAGTCACCTTCAAGATGATCACCCACGCTCACAAGGCCCTCCACGACACCGGACTAGCATACCTGAACAGCGGACTCAAATTCCATGCACCCCAAAGGACCATGAGATCAGCCCAGCTCTCCTACGCTGTGGTCCCCCGCACCAGAAGGCCCAGATCAGGCGGCCGCTCCTTCTTCTTCCTCACTACCAGAGCCTGGAACACCCTCCCTCTCCACCTAAGACAGACAACATCTCTCCCTATCTTCACAAGAACCTCAAAACCTGGCTCTTCGACAGACCCCCTCCTTGATGGACTGGAACCTGTGAAAACCCCCTCCCCCAGCGCCTTGAGACCCTAACGCTTATCAAACGCGTGATTGATTGATGGAACCACTTTTTAGGAAGCGTGACATCTCTTTGTTTGCACACACAGTTTTTTCTATATACATGTTGTTTCTTTGCAGTTGCTTAAGCAACCTTTTTGCAGCAGACCAAGGCTTTATTACTGGAGAATAGTACTCTGTGCACCACCAACACTGCAACTGCTAACGTTGTCATTTGCACCCAGTGCTGATCCTCTTTTCAGAACAAATGTTCCTTGGAGGCCTCCTGAGTGATGTCCCTCAAGGGATCACCTGGGTGTAGGTCAGGGAATCTGTGGAAGTGGAAGCTTCTGCCACACCACTGTGTGTAGGTCATACTTTCTGGGCCTTGTGCTCTGCCAGACATCTGGATGTGCAACAGCAACACAAACTGTCTAACTGAGCACTTAGACCTCACAGCCTGGGTATGCCCTCACTTCGCTATCACATCCTAAGGGTAAGCCAGCACTTAACGCTAACATCCAAAGGGTAAGCCAACACTTACCTTTCACATCCTAAAGGTAAGCCAGCACTTAGCCCTCACATCCAATGGGTAAGACAGCATTTAGCCATCACAGCCTAAAGGTAAGCCCTCACTTAGCTATCACATCCGAAGGGTAAGCCAGCACTTAGCTTTCTCATCCTAAGGGTAAGCCAGCACTTAGCCCTAAGATCCTAAAGGTAAGCCAGCATTTAGCTTTCTCACCCTAAGGGTAAACCAGCACTTAGCTTTCACCTCCTAAGGGTAAGCCAGCACTTAGCTTTCACCTCCTAAGGGTAAGTCAGAACTTAGCTTTCTCATCCTAAGGGTAAGCCAGCACTTAGCTTTCACATCCTAAGGGTAAGCCAGCCAACCATACCGCGTTGTGGCATACCACTTAATGGGCACTAGGGGGCATGCTTGAAAGCTGGACTAAGAAAAACAAAAAAAGAAGCAAAAAGTGGAATGCTTGAACTAATCTCAGTTACTAGTGATTACTGGGGTTGCATTCTAGTTCATCATATTCTACCCACAACGCCACGCCAGATAGAGACCAGCAATGGGCAAATCAGTCCTGGTACTGCACCAATGGGAACAGTACAGCCAGACTGTGAGGTCAGGTCCCCTCTAGATGGGAACAGAAGCAGCCCCAGATGGGGTTGTACTTGCTGAGCTCCAGCAGGGATTGCAGTTTCAGTCCTATGCCACGTTGAGCATAGGGCCTACATCTGGGCATACCCTTTTCTCTGAAGGACTAAAGACTCATGCATTGTGATTGACAGTGTTAAGCTTTAAAAGATAGTCAGTCACTCCATGAGGTCACATACTGTCAGTCACAAAGCGAATGTGAGTACAGGTCAGCCTGCTAACAAGAGACAAGACTGATGCAACAGAACCAGATTCCAAAGAAAAAACTGGAGCCCAATGCAGCTGTTCAGGTCAGGGTTATGGTGCCATGCCACAGCTGTGTGTAGGATCCCATGTTCTTAGCACAACATGACTGATGGCAATGACCTGCAACCATGATAAGGAGAGGGGTTGTTTGTGTATGTGTTTGTGTGCGCTTGAGCATGGTCATGTTTATTTGCCTGCGTAGGTGCAAGCGAGCCAGCGATGATGGATGTCTGGGGAGTCTGTATTATCCAAGCATCAATCAAAGGTATAGTGGCATAATGACCCTGAAATAAGGTGGTTCTCCTCAGTATATTTGTGGGTGTTCTAGGTAATATGGTAGCCATCCTTGGAGGACAGAAGGAATTCTATGTGTAACAATGACCATGGCATAGGTTTGCTCTGGTTGGCATAATGTGGGCATCCTAGGTAATATGGGGTCCCAGGCACGAGGTGCCCACCATGGCAAGTTGTGGGCAACCTGAGGGACTGATTAGCATATTGTAAGCATCATCAGCATTATAGTGGCAGTGGCATACATTGGGCCACATCGACATACTGTGCCCATCCTAGGCATTACCAGGTGGCCATTTATTTTTTATTTTATGGAGTTTGTAAAGCGCGCAGCTACCCCCGAAGGGGTGTCCCGGCGCTAAAAACCAGGGGTTACTGAGTGGAAACAGGAAGAGAAGAAAAAGGACGGTGCAAGAAGTTAGAGTCCGGAGAAGAGCCAGGTTTTGAGCTTGGCTCGGAAGACGGTTTCAGAGGGGCAGAACCTCAGTTCAAGAGGAAGGGAGTTCCAAAGTCTGGCAGCAATGACACCGAAACCTCTGCCACCGGTTCTGGAAAGTCTGAAGCGGGGCGAGATGAGGAGGCGGAGGTCATTGGATCTCAGGGATCTGGCGGAGCGGGATATCGAGACCCGATTTTTCAGGTAAGTGGGACCAGAGTTGTTGACGGCTCGATAGGTAAGGGTGAGTACCTTAAACTGGATGCGGCTGGCCACAGGGAGCCAGTGGAGTTGCCTTCGATATGCAGAAACAGATTGGCGGTAAGGGATGTTACCGATCAGCCTGGCCGCAGCATTCTGGACAATCTGCAGCCTGCCGATCAGGTACTGCGGGGCTCCTGCATAGAGGCTATTCGCATAGTCCAGGTGGGACGTGATAAGGGCCTGGGTGACTGTGCGACGGGAGTCCGTGGGAAGGTACGGGAGGATCTTTTTTATCATCCGTAATTTCATGAAGCAGGCAGAGGTAACCTTATTAATCTGGGTTTTACATGACAGGGAGTCATCAAATATGAAACCCAGATTCCGCGCCGAGTGCACCGGGGTTGGGGCGGGATTAAGAGCTGTCGGCCACCAGCAAGGCGAGGGAATAGAGGTTTTTTGATTAAAAAACAGAACCTCCGTTTTATCTGCATTCAGTCTTAAATGATTCGTAGTCATCCAGCTGCTGATGTTATTCAGACACTGGCGGAAGTTGAGAAATGCGGAGTCCGAGTGGTCCCGAAAGGAAAACACCAACTGAGTGTCGTCGGCGTAGGATACCACCCTGACCCCGTAGGACTCCACGACGTCCGCCAGGGGGGCCAGATAGACATTGAAGAAAAGAGGGCTGAGGGCGGAGCCCTGTGGCACCCCACAAGACAGGGGTTTTTCCTGTGATTTGTAGGGGCGCAGTAGCACTTTCTGACTTCTGGATGAGAGAAAGGACTCTATCCAGCCGAGAGCAGTGCCACCGATGCCTATCTGCCTGAGACGGTCCAGGAGGATGGGGTGAGAGACCGTATCGAAAGCTGCGGACAGGTCGAGGAGAACCAGCATGGCCTCCTCGCCCCTGTCCACACACTCCCGAACGGTCTCCGACACCTCTAACAGGGCCGTCTCGGTGCTAAACCCTGCTCGGAAACCGGATTGGGATCCGTGAAGCAGAGAGTGGCTTTCTAGGTAGTCAGTAAGTTGGAGCTGAACTGCTTTTTCCAAGACTTTGGCAGGTTTGGGGAGGAGGGAGATAGGACGGTAGTTGGAAAAGATCGAGGGGTCCGCGTCTGCTTTTTTCAAAATGGGGATCACCAGTGCCTCCTTCCAGGAGGTGGGGAAGAAGCCATGGTGAAGGGAGGCATTCCAGACGGAGAGGAAAGGGCAGGCCAATGAGGGTGCCAGTTCTCCCATGATTTTGGCGGGAACAGGATCGGAGGGGGCACCAGATTTGCAGGCGATGAGCAGTCTAATGGCCTCGTCCGTGCTTAGTTTGTTAAATGCAAGGAGAGATGGGGACTCAGGGGGATTGAGAGCAGGAGGTGAGGTGATTGTCTCGGTGGGGAAGGAGACACATAGTTTATTTATTTTTTCTAGAAAAAAATCTGAGAGTCCCTCACAAAGGGCCTGACTAGCGGTAATTTGGGGGGTTCTAGCAGGAGGGTTGATGAAGTCTTTAACAACATTAAAGAGCGTCTTTGAAGAGTTTTTTGCTCTGTTGATTTGGGTGGCAAAATGGTCTTTCATAGCGCCCTTTTTCAGTTTAAGAAATTGTTTGAGGGCCAATCTGTAGAGTTGTTTGGCATCAGGGTCATAGTGAAGCCTCCATTTGCGTTCCAGAGCTTTGCACTTGCTTTTCTCCTCCCGAAGGGAGGTGGAAAACCAGGGAGCCGAGGGCCGTGACCTGGTGGAGGAGATGGTTATCTGGGGGGAAATGGAGTCGATTGCCTTAAGAAGGGTAGAGTTTAGCCTAGCGACATTTTCATCAATGTTCGGGGAGAGGAGCTCCGATTGGTAGTGGAAAATGGGGTCCAGGGTAGCACAAGTGACCTTGTGCCACTTTCGTCCTAGTTCCTTCCTATGAACCGGTTGGACAGATTTGCGTCCTAGGGTGAGCGAGAATGGGACGAGGAAGTGATCGGTCCAGGTTAAAGGAAGAGGCTGGAGGGCAGTGATGAACGGAAAGTTAGCAAAGATGAGGTCCAGGGTGTGGCCTGCCACATGCGTGGGACCTGCAACCAGTTGCTTAAGATTGAGGCTTTCCATGGTGTCAATCAGGTTAGTAGCTTTAGCACAAAGCGGGTTGTCGATGTGGAGATTAAAATCGCCCAGAACAATGAAGTTTTGATGTTTAATAGAGAGATCGGCTAGCAAGTGGACAAGGGCGTTCAGGGAGGGCGTGGAGACGGGAGGGGGACAGTAGATGAGTGAGCCAGCTAGAATAGTAGACGCATTGTCGGAGAGGGAAAAGTACATGGCTTCGATGGTGCCTATTTCACTAAGTCTAGTGAAAGTAAGCTGGAAGGAAGATTTTAGAATGACGGCAAGACCGCCACCGGACTTGCCTCCGGTTCGATTAAGGCATTTGATGTCGTAGCCTGGGGGGATGGCCAGATAGATGTCTGGTGAGGAAGAGTCTGTGATCCAGGACTCGGTAAGGAAAAGAATATCCCATTCCTCAGATGAGATGGACATCCAGATGTCGTTTGCGTGACGGGGCAGAGATCGACAGTTAATCAAACCTGCACGTAGAGTGGGCTGATTGGAGGAAGAAGAATGCGATGGTGAGCAAGGGGGGAAACGGGGTTGGCAGGGTGGGAGCGTGAAGCTGCATAGTGGGCAGAGATAGTGAGTGGTTTCCAGGTGAGTCGGGCTGCAGCGGGGGCAGGTCGGGTAACAATGCGAATTTAGCCGATGTAGTTGGGCAGAAGTCCAGCAGATGCGGGAGGGGCTGGTGGAAGAGGCAGGGGGACTGGCCCTGGGCCCGGTCCAGGCCCGGACGGGCCCAGACGGGCTTGCCTTTGGCGCGCCTTCGGCGCGCTGACGGCGCGCCCGCTGCGCCCGTCCGCTGCGCGTCCGGTAATTGCACATGATTTTATAGGGGGAAGGGGGACGGGTGGGCGTGGCCTCGGGGTGGGCGTGGCCGGTTCACCTCGCCGTCAATGGCGTCTAATGATTGTGAGAGTCGGTTCCTACGTTGCAGCGAGGGTCGCTGTTCGGCGCTTCTGTCGCCTAGTAAGTGCTGAAAGGGTGGGTGAGGTTTATTTTAAAAAACACAGAGTAATACACAAAGAGAGATTCAATAATCAAGTTTTTAAAAGGTGCTAGGTGTCTCCCGGCTTCCGCCTCAGGAGAGTTGCTGGTTCAGATTAGGAGCGCTGGAGGCAGCGTTTTTATGCAATCGAGGGCGGGTGGGCGTGGCCTCGGGGTGGGCGTGGCCGGTTCACCTCGCCGTCAATGGCGTCTAATGATTGTGAGAGTCGGTTCCTACGTTGCAGCGAGGGTCGCTGTTCGGCGCTTCTGTCGCCTAGTAAGTGCTGAAAGGGTGGGTGAGGTTTATTTTAAAAAACACAGAGTAATACACAAAGAGAGATTCAATAATCAAGTTTTTAAAAGGTGCTAGGTGTCTCCCGGCTTCCGCCTCAGGAGAGTTGCTGGTTCAGATTAGGAGCGCTGGAGGCAGCGTTTTTATGCAATCGAGGGCGGGTGGGCGTGGCCTCGGGGTGGGCGTGGCCGGTTCACCTCGCCGTCAATGGCGTCTAATGATTGTGAGAGTCGGTTCCTACGTTGCAGCGAGGGTCGCTGTTCGGCGCTTCTGTCGCCTAGTAAGTGCTGAAAGGGTGGGTGAGGTTTATTTTAAAAAACACAGAGTAATACACAAAGAGAGATTCAATAATCAAGTTTTTAAAAGGTGCTAGGTGTCTCCCGGCTTCCGCCTCAGGAGAGTTGCTGGTTCAGATTAGGAGCGCTGGAGGCAGCGTTTTTATGCAATCGAGGGCGGGTGGGCGTGGCCTCGGGGTGGGCGTGGCCGGTTCACCTCGCCGTCAATGGCGTCTAATGATTGTGAGAGTCGGTTCCTACGTTGCAGCGAGGGTCGCTGTTCGGCGCTTCTGTCGCCTAGTAAGTGCTGAAAGGGTGGGTGAGGTTTATTTTAAAAAACACAGAGTAATACACAAAGAGAGATTCAATAATCAAGTTTTTAAAAGGTGCTAGGTGTCTCCCGGCTTCCGCCTCAGGAGAGTTGCTGGTTCCATCACTTTCATATTCTGCGTATTTTATGCATAATGGACATCTGAGTAGTCCTAGCATAATGTGATCATCCTTGACATAGTGTAGTTATTCCAGGCATATGGTGAGCCTGGTATTAATTGATCCTGTTTTGTATGGTGTTGGAACTGTGGGTAGCCCAGCACGTAGGGACCATCCCTGATTATGCCCACAACCATTGAAAGTTCACCATCTGCAACTGTGCAGTGGTGCTCCCAGCTGACAAATTGGTGGTCAGAGCCACGAGTTCTAACGTTCAAAATGGTTGTACTGGACACGTGGGAGGGGACACATACCCAATCACATACATACAGTATTCTTTGTGTTACAGTTGTCTGTAGAAGTGGGCGAGCCAACAAATTAACAGGGAGAGCCGAGCCAGAGCCGAGCTGAGGGTCTGTCTGGGCTCTAAGAGCCTATGCACAAGCCAATCCCTGGAAATGTTTGGCATGTAGCTATGCAACAAATACCATGTAAAGTATAGTAAAGACTCTTCAAAATTAAATAGAAGTGCATTTAAGATGTAGACGTGTTTGAAGTTAGTACATCAGATTATATCCCTGCACTCAGAGGGTCATTTATTAAAAGTGACCGCTTTTAAACATGTACTTATTCACCCCCCCATCCCCGCCATGACAATAATGCCATTAGCAAATTAAGAGGCGAATCAGTTGTCATGTGCGCCTAGATTGCTACATCGAGCAGCATTATAGTGGCCTGGCCTCTTTAGTTCCTGCTTAAATGGATGTTGACCATCCCCAGTCCCCAGCCTTGTTCACCATAGGTTCTCCTGATTCCGCAGGGCCATTGATGAGTCTCCAGCCTCCAGTAATTCAGGGTCTTGGAAGGGTACCAGGGAACCAGGACATGAGCGAACGTTGCCCTCAAAAGGAATCTGTTGCCATTTTGGCACCAAAGAATGCGTCCAAAGAGCCTCCTAATCCATTGTGCAGCCTGAGAAAGCAACGAGTTAGATGACCCTCAACCAGCCATTTGTTTCTCTCTTCTCAAAAATGTCCATGTATTTTTGATGTTTTGACTTTGTTTGAAGGAACCATAAAATACCAATCTGGTGCTCCCAGAGACCATCCTTGATGACCACTGGCACAATGGAGACCCCAAACTTATCTGCACCCAGGCTCATCCTTGGCATACCCGACGGACCCACATCACACCCCAACTCAGGCAACTCCACTGGCTCCCCGTACAGAAGAGGAGCCAATTCAAGCTGCTGATCCACGCACACAAGACTCTACACAACCAGGAACCCGCCTAGATTAACCACCGCCTGAACTTCGACCAACTGTCGAGAAGACTACACCCTGCCTCCCTTTCGCTTGCCTGTACTCCCCTCATATACCGAAGCAGAAGTGAAGGGCGGTCCTTCTCCCACATCACAGCAAAGACCTGGAACAGCCTCCCCACGCAGCACTGGACCATCACCTCACTTACGGACTTCCGAATCGCCTGCAAGACAGTGCAGTTCAAATTAGAGTCTGGGACATGCAAGCACCTGGATAACCTATTGGGTGATTAGCGGCACTATATAAATCCTGATTGATTCATTGATTACCTCACAGTCTCAAGAGGGAACAACAGGCATGTTCCAATGTTTGAGATCAGTATTGGGGGTAAGTATCATATTAATGGTCGCCAAATTGCCATTCATTACCCCTTCGCTGCGGGGGTTAATCCCCCGCTGTGCTGGGGGCCAGGGGGCGCGCACAGCGCCCCCATGCTCATGACGAGCTGAGCTCGTCATGAGCTACGGCGCTCCTGTGCTCATGACGAGCTCAGCTCGTCACAGGTGTATTGCCTCCCGTGGAACGCTCAGCACAGCGGGGGAATTCTCCCCGCACCTGAGCGCTCCACGGGCCATGACGAGCTGAGCTCGTCATGAGCACCGGAGCGCCGTGGCTCATGACGAGCTCAGCTCGTCATGAGCATGCAAGGTGTTAAAGAATTCCGGCCATTACTATTAATTAAAAAAGTAAATAAACAACAACGGGTCCTGGTTTTCAATCAATCAATCAATCAATCAATCAATCAATCACAGACATTTATATAGCGCACTACTTACCCGGAGGGTCTCAAGGCGCTAGGGGGGGGGGGAGGGGTGCTGCTACTACTGCTCGAATAGCCAGGTCTTGAGCTTCTTCCTGAAGGAGAGATGGTCTTGGGTCAGGCGCAGGTCGGTCGGTAAGGAGTTCCAGGTCTTGGCGGCCAGGTAGGAGAAGGACCTTCCTCCTGTTGTCGTTCTCCGGATGCGGGGGACGGTGGCGAGGGCGTGGCTGGCGGATCAGAGGTGTCGTTTGGGAACGTGGAAGTTGATGCGGTTGTTGAGGTAGCTAGGTCCTTGGTCGTGTAGGGCTTTGTGTGCGTGGGTGAGGAGGCGGAAGGTGATTCTTTTGCTGACGGGGAGCCAATGCAGGTCTCTCAGATGTCCGGAGATGTGGCTGTGTCGTGGGATGTCGAGGATGAGTCTGGCTGAGGCGTTCTGGATCCGCTGGAGTCTCTTCTGGAGCTTGGCGGTGGTTCCGGCGTAGAGGGCGTTGCCGTAGTCCAGTCGGCTGGTGACGAGGGCCTGGGTGACCGTCTTCCTTGTCTCGGTGGGGATCCACCGGAAGATCTTCCGTAGCATGCGCAGGATGTTGAAGCATGACGAGGAGACGGCGTTGACTTGTCTGGTCATGGTGAGGGAGGAGTCCAAGATGAAGCCCAGGTTGCGTGCGTGGTCTGTCGGTTTGGGTGCGCTGCCCAGGGCGGGGGGCCACCAGGAGTCGTTCCAGGCGGAGGGCGAGGAACCCAGGATGAGGACTTCCGTCTTGTCTGAGTTCAGTTTCAGGCGGCTGGTCGTCATCCACTCGGCTACGTCTTTCATCCCTTCGTGAAGGTTGGCTCTGGCGGCGGCGGGGTCGTTGGTCAGGGAGAGGATCAGCTGGGTGTCGTCAGCGTAGGAGATGATGTTGAGGTTGTGTTGGCGTGCGATGGCTGCGAGGGGGCTCATGTATACGTTGAAGAGGGTGGGGCTCAGCGAGGATCCTTGAGGGACGCCGCAGATGACTTCGGTGGCCTCTGACTTGTACGGTGGTAGGCGGACTCTCTGTGTTCTTCCGTCGAGGAAGGAGATGATCCATTCCAGTGCCTTCTCCTGGATTCCGACGTTGCTGAGACGCTGCACTAGGGTGCGGTGGCAGACAGTGTCGAAAGCCGCGGAGAGGTCTAGGAGGATGAGGGCCGCTGTTTCTCCGTTGTCCATCAGGGCTCGGATGTCATCGGTGGCAGCGATGAGGGCGGTCTCGGTGCTGTGGTTGGCTCTGAAGCCAGACTGTGAGGGGTCGAGGGATCCATTCGTCTCGAGGAAGGTGGCCAGCTGCTTGTTGACGGTCTTCTCGATGACCTTGGCTGGGAACAGGAGGAGCGAGATAGGGCGGTAATTCTTGAATTCGGTGGGGTCCGCTGTAGGTTTCTTTAGTAGAGCGCTGAGTTCGGCGTGCTTCCAGCTCTCCGGGAAGGTGGCGGTGTCGAAGGAGGTGTTGATGATGTCCCGCAGGTGGGGTGCGATGACCGCGTCGGCCTTGTTGAAGATGTGGTGAGGGCAGGGGTCGGTCGGAGATCCGGAGTGGATGGAGTTCATCATGTGGATGGTGTCTTCGGTGCTGATCGGAGTCCAGGTGCGGAGGGTGGTGGTGGGGGGCGGTGGTTCGGTTGTGGCGAGCGTCGGTTGAGTGCTGAAGCTGTTGTGTATTTCCGCGATCTTGTTGTGGAAGTAGGAGGCGAGGGAGTTGCAGAGGTCTTGCGATGGGGTGATGTCGTTGTTTCCGGCGTTGGGGTTGGAGAGCTCTTTCACGATGTTGAAGAGTTCCTTGCTATTGTGTGCGTTGTTGTCCAGCCGGTCCTTGAATGCAGTTTTCTTGGTGGCGCGGATCAGTTGGTGGTGCTTCCGGGTGGCAAGCTTGAGGGCGGTCATGTTGTCCGGTGTTGGTTCCCTTCTCCAGGTTTTCTCGAGGGCTCGGCAGTTCTTCTTGGAGCTCTTGAGTTCGTCGGTGAACCAAGGGGCCTTCTTGCTGCTGGCTCTGCTAGGCGGGGACCTCAGTGGGGCGAGTTCGTCCGCGCAGTTGTTGATCCACTTCGTGAGGTTGTCGGCGCCCTGGCTGGGGTTCGCTGAGCTGGCGGGTGGGTGCTGGCTCAGGGAAGCAGCGAGCTGGTCGGCTGTGATCTTGTTCCAGCTTCTTCGAGCAACCGGTTGCTGGTGGTGGTGGATCGTCGTTCTTCTGAAGGTGAAGTGGACGCAGCTGTGGTCCGTCCAGTGGAGTCCGGTGGCGTGGCTGAAGGCGATGTCTTTGCTGGATGAGAAGACGGCGTCGAGTGTGTGTCCGGCGAGGTGGGTGGGGGTGGATACCAGCTGCTTGAGTCCGAGGTTGGCGAGGTTGTCGAGCAGGGTGAAGGTGTTGCGGTCGTTGTTGTTCTCCAGGTGGAAGTTGAGGTCCCCCAGGAGGATGTAGTCGGCGGAGGGGAGGGCATGCGGGCTGACGAAGTCGGCGATGTCCTCGCTGAATTGTGTGCGTGGTCCTGGGGGTCGGTAGATCAGGGTGCCTCTGAGGGTGGTCCTCGGGTCGGTGCGGATCTGGAAGTGTAGGTGTTCGGCGGTTTTCAGGGTGTCGTCGGTGTTGGTCGTGATGTGGATGGTGTCCCTGTGGATGATGGCGATGCCTCCTCCAGTCTGTTTGACGCAGTCCCTCCGGGTGATCTTGTATCCGTCCGGGATGGCGATGGCGATGTCGGGCGCTGAGGAGTCGTTCATCCAGGTTTCCGTGAGGAAGGCGACGTCAGAAGCTGTGGTGTCGAGGAGGTTCCAGAGTTCGATGGCGTGCCTGTGGACGGAGCGGGTGTTGATCAGGATGCACTTGAGGTGGTTGCTGCTGGTGTTCGGCTTGGCGGGTGCTGGAGTGGGGCAGGTCCGGATGCAGGTGAACTTGCAGGCGTGGCAGCTGAAGGGTCCCTGGGTGCGGGAGCGGGGAGCGGGGAGGGTACAGAAAGGAAAAAGGGGGCGTGGTCAGCGGCGGTGGCGGGAAGCGGGAGGCGGGTAGAGGGAGACGGGGGCAAGACAGGCAAGCAGGCAAGAATTGACAACAGTTAAACAAAAAGTACTATACAACAAAATACAAAATACTAACAGTGCAGAGGGGCACACGACGAGATAGGGGGTACAGGCGAGCACAGCGCTACGCCGTGGGAGACCACGCCGCGAGGTGGCAGGGGGCGTGGTCACACGGCGGCGGCCGGGGCAGCGAGGCAGGCAGGCGGGAGGCACACGCAGCAGCTGGTGGCCGTGCGGCGCGGGAGGTGTCCTAAACTAGGTCACACTCACCTGCGTCGCACGGTCGCCATATATGGCTAAGTGTGAGGGAGGGCGGGGCAGCTGGGAGGCGGGAGGGTACAGAAAGGAAAAAGGGGGCATGGTCAGCGGCGGTGGCGGGAAGCGGGAGGCGGGTAGAGGGAGACGGGGGCAAGACAGGCAAGCAGGCAAGAATTGACAACAGTTAAACAAAAAGTACTATACAACAAAATACAAAATACTAACAGTGCAGAGGGGCACACGACGAGATAGGGGGAACAGGCGAGCACAGCGCTACGCCGTGGGAGACCACGCCGCTCGGTGGCAGGGGGCGTGGTCACACGGCGGCGGCCGGGGCAGCGAGGCAGGCAGGCGGGAGGCACACGCAGCAGCTGGTGGCCGTGCGGCGCGGGAGGTGTCCTAAACTAGGTCACACTCACCTGCGTCGCACGGTCGCCATATATGGCCAAGTGTGAGGGAGGGCCATTGTCATTTATTTGCACTAGGGCAGTAAGCATCATCCCAGGGACCTGCTGCAACACCGTAAAACAGATGACAAGGGGCAGAGGGATCCCTTCTGCGGGGGGCAGAAGCATGATTCCGGGGGGGGGGGGGCATTAGTCCCTAGACCCTGTGTTCAGGGTTCCACCCTGATGCAGCAAAATGTATTCATAGATGTTGAAGCAAAACTGCCCTGTTTACTAATGAGGAGGCAGCAAGCACAGCTGTACCAAAGATGGCACCAGATGCTGGAGCTGCCCTGCTTTGCCTTTCCTTAAGTATTATGGGGCATATTATCAAGAACGGCGTTAAAATTATCGCCGCTTTAGCGGCAGGAAACTGCTGCTAAAGCGGCGATAACGGGCTTGATAATATGCCCTGGAGAATCCCTTAGAAGCCCATGTTGACACCAGAACCTGGGCTTCTATTGGAATTCACAAGGGCATATTATAAAGCCAGTTATCGCTGCTTTAGCGGCAGTTTCCTGCCGCTAGAGTGACAATAATTTTAACGCCGTTCTTGATAATATGCCCCTTATTTTTTTATCTTAGAAACAGGTGTTCCTGTTGCATGGGGCCTGGTGTGAAATGTTTTACCTGGCCCCGAAATCTTCTGACACGCCTGCCCTTTTGCACCAATTGGCTTTCGAATGACATCATAATGAAATATCACTTCCACAGATGGTACCGCTAACAATGCATCATTTCCCTTTTCATGCCGCAAAATTTTGCGACCGGAGACTTAATTTGGTCCTCTCCTGTTTCCTTATTCCAGTGGCCCAGACTTTAATATTTCTGATGACGGTTTAGCAGTGTGCTGTTCTGCTTGTCTCTCCTTTCTCATGCACCCCCACAGCCGTGGCTTATGTCTCCCACTCTTCCCTGCTTGTGAATTATCCTCCAGGTGAGTGCTCTGTGGACGCGGATCTGCTTGAAAGAATGAATGCGGTTATCTGTGTTAACTGCAATCATCCCGGTTAATTAACCCACCGGTGAACTCCTGAACTCTGATACAAAATCTCAGGATAGACACTTATTTTCTATTTTCAGGTAAACGGTAACCTATATTTGCACTTTGACGAAGCATTCCGACTCCACTGCCAATTACTCACCAGTTACAAACAATTCTTTAACTTGGTGACCTGCACATTCACCTAAGATCCTGGATGAGTCAGTGAATGCAAAGCACGAAGCACCAGTTACACAGAGGTGATGTGTCAGCTGCAGCAGCAGGGCAGAGACTTTAGAGCCAACATTAATCCCACCATAGAAAAATAGTTCAAACCAGACTGTGGGAGCTTGTTACTTATATCAATGCATTACAGAGAGCGCTGGTGGGCGTGCACTTGCTTGTGCTTATTTGTATTACGATTACTATAAGCTCCCTATATATGTTAGCGGTCTTTGTATAGCGCCCAGTCAGCCATTAGGTGGTCCTCGAGGCGCTGCTGGATGCGCCTCAGCGCGTGGTTCCTGGGTTTCCTGTGCAGAATGGGTTCTGAGTCATCACGTGATGCTGTGACCCTGCTCTGGTTGGACGGCAGTGTCTCGTTCATTGAGCTGTCGGTGTGTAGCTCTAGTGTTGCAGAGACTTTTTATTTATCAATTGTTTACACATCTTGAAGGAGGGAAACGTGCACCTTTCCACTTAATTAGAGATGCTGTCTGCCTGGCTGTGGGGCATCCCTGAGCTGGGTTGGGCTGTGAGTAGTTGCGCCTGCTGTGCTCAGCTGCATGTTTGTGTGTTGTGTACCTGGTGGCAGCTTCCTATCGGACCGTGGTTGCTGTGCTGTGGGAGGGAGCGTCTCTCTGAAGATTGCTGGTGAATGTCTGTGTGTTTGTGTCGTCTCATGCTGGCAAGTGTGTTTGGTTTGTTCCGGTGGATTTATCTACTAAAGTACAAACCAAGACAGAGACACTGTGGTGCTATGTGTGTTACATCACAAGTGCGTCATCACAGGAAGTCAGGCCCAGTGAATCAGATGGAGACATAGGCAGAATCGAGTGCAACCATTTCAGGCAGGGGCAGTGGCCCTGCTGTGCTTAGCGCCAAGTGAGCGCAGCAACAACTCAAGCAGCACCCACGGTTGGGGACATGAGTAGAACCCATGCAACCTTCTAAAGCTGCATATTTCAAGACTATATTATCCTAGAATATGAAGCATAAGTGCTACCGGATAGGGCAACTCTCACTACAATAAAGTTTTTCAAAGAGTGCAACAAACAAGTACAAGCACTGATAAAGCCAAAAAAGGTGGCAGCCAACGCCAAATGTATTGGCTTTGCCAATGCTTGTTGCAGCAGGAGTCCTACAGTAAAAAGTAGACCGTGGACAATATTTATTGTCTGGTTCTGTTATCAAATCCCTTGCAGAATAGAGACCTGAAAAGCTAATTTTAGATCTGCCAAAAATAACAAAAGATGTTGCTATGCTTTGTAAACACTTTAAGTCCATGTTTTTGCCGAACAACCCGAAGCTCAGCCTGTACCCTTCGGCTCAACAGAAAAGTGGGCTAAAAGGTGGATTGAAGATGGACACCATGCCCTGTGAAAAGACTGCTTGATCTTCACTGACAATCACTCGCTGCATCCCAGTCTGTAGTGTTTTGCCCACCTTGAGACCCCAGTTTGGACCCAGCCATATGCACATCAGTCTTGACCCTGCTCCTCATGGGAACAGTCAGACCAGGTCCTCTCTGAACCAGAACACAAGCAGCCCGGGATCTGTTTCGCTCCTGGTATAGGGCCCTCAGCTAAGTCTAGCTTAATTCCAGTGACACAGTGAGCACGGGCGCTATGTCTGGCATACCTATCACACTTAGGGCATCAAAAAACAGTGATTGATTTAATGCTTGAATAAATCTCAGCCACTGGCGTTTGCTCGGGACCGGATCCTAGTCGATTGCTTTTCACCCACCATGCCACCTCAATTTGGACCTAGTCCTATGCAAATCAACCTTCTTCCTGCTTCAATGGGAACAGTCCAAGCCAAAGTGCCAGGCCAGGTCCATCCTGAACCGGAACACAAGAAACACAGGACTGCTTTCACCCTTATTATGGGCTCATCATTAAGCATGGGCGAATTTTGCGGATCTCGCGTTCGCGAATTTGCGGATTTTTGAACTCGCAATCCGCAAAATCCGCGAATTCTTGCGAATTTGCGGATTTTTTTTTTTTTTTGTGTTCGCAAGGATTTCTGCCAGTTCGCGAGGGTTTCGTACCAGTTCGCAATTGCGAACTTACATTTCGTCGCGCAACGGTCGCGAATTATGTTGTTTCTACGTCTGGTTCATCATCACAGGTTCCCAGCACCCTCTGTTTCACCACTGCAACCCTCTGTTACATCAATGCCACCCTCTGGTTCATCATTACTGTAGATTATGGGGGGGAAAAGCAAGCACACCATCCCTGCTTCAACTCAGATGAATTAATTTGGGGTTAGTTTATTAATGTGTCACTGTTTTAAAATTCCAGTCTGGCACCTGCTTCCTTATCTGTAATTTTGCTTTCTGTTGCAGTGCATTTTTTTTCCCCAGGACCTTCTTTGTGGCCTACTTGTAGCTATTGTATGAGCCTGCTGTGAGGGTCAGAGCAGGGTCATACAATTGTTGCAACTAGCAACTGAATTCTGGAGGGGCCCCAGTCAGGAAGCACTACCGGGAATTGTTACTAATGATGAGTTTGAACTCTTGCCCCTGCCGAGTGCTTTCACTTTTGAAAAACTCGTTTTTCTGCAATTTCGCGGGGTTCGCGGGGTGCGAACACGCGCAAGATCGGATTCGGAAGCCGCAAATTCGTGCGAATATGCAATTTGTTTTTTTTGCAGCGTGTTAGTTGGCAAGGTTTTGTGCGTTTTTGCGAGCCGCTCGTAGCGCAAGACGCGAAGTTACCCTCGCGGTCGTGCAAGGGCGCAGCCATCTTGTTTGCCTGACGTATTTCCGTTTCCGGGCGCGAAGTGTAATCTCGCAAAGTCCGCGGTTTGCCAGTACAGTCTCGCGCGTGTTCGCAAGGAAAATCTCGCGCGAACTTACCCGCGCGGTCGTGAACGGGCGCGGCCATCTTGTTTCTCATTCATTGCTATGGTTCTGGGCATGGTCTTTGTATCCTCTGTCAATCTCTGCCATCCTTTGCTTGTTTGAAGTTTTTTTTTATCTATTTTACTTATTATCTATCCCTCTATTTTTCTAGCCCTATATTTTTGTGTTTACTGCTACTTTTGGTTAATTTTAAACTACTTTTGTAAACTCTTTTCTTTTCTTCTCTTCCCTATTCTATTTTCTTTATTCCTTTCCGCCCAGACCATGGTGAAGGGAGCCGGGAAGCATCCCGAGAAGGGGAAGGGTCCCGCACCCCGTGTCCGGCTCCCGTGCGGGCGTTTGAGGGGGGAGCTAGTGATGCCACGGGAGATCTTTACCCCGGAGGAGGTGGGCCAACTCATTTTTTATGTTCAGCGCCGCCTCCCCAGGACCATCATGGGAGGCGGCAAGATCAGTGCCGGGTACGGGGCCCGGGAGCGCCGGAAGCGGTGGGAGAAGGTGTGCCAGGCCATTTACCACCACTCTCGGGTCTGGCGCACCTACAACCAGGCCACCCACCGCTGGACGGATGTCCTGACCCGTGAGCGAGATCTGCTCGACCTCCTTGGCCTTGAGATCCCCGGGCTTGGTGAGTAGTAGTAGCTATGTCTTTACTACTATGTTTTCTCCTGCTGTGTTATTATATTGCAAATTTTTGTTTTTTTTACAAGAGCAATAATGCTGCTCATTACATTGTAGGTACATTTTATTTCAAAATCTTCTGTGCATTTCAGGTACACTGCTCTCCTTCTCAGTAGTGTTGCTACTATGCTTATTTGTTTTAGATTTTGTGTTCATTTCATTGGCCTGTGAAATTATGTATGAGTGTAGTTGAAAGAACTGCGCAATGCTACACACTAAGGTTCAGATTTTTAATTACCGGCGCATCCCTGCAAAGTTGCAGGGATGCGCCAGTAATTGTGCGTCACGCCACCATCACCCATGGTGCGCCGTATTACAATGCGGCGCGCCATGGGCCCAAAACGTCACCAAAGCGTTACGCATCTGTGCCGTAAAGGTGGCGCATTGCTGGAGTTGCGTCGCAACGATGGTGCAGCTCCATCAATTCTCTGGGGTGCCCTATCTCCCCAATGCTGCGTCAAGCCGTACGTCTGCTTCAAGCAGGCGCAGGGTTTGAGTCACGCATCATTGTCCTCAAAGTGACTGATTGAAATCTTGTAGATTTCCCTCAGCCACTTTTAGGATGCGTTCCTGCGCAGGAACGCCCTCCCTTGCGCCGGAACACCCCTATTGGCGCAGGGCTTTACAACGTGATGCATCTCCCAGATGCGTCACGTTGTTAATATACGCCGCACCATTGCGCCTCTTATGTGCTGTCGCTGCGTCACAAAAGTCACGCAACAATGGAGCAAAAGAGCCGCAAGGGCCTTATAAATCAGCCCCTACAGACTCAAGTCCAGTCCTTCCTTTGTACACATGGCGATAAGAAGAAATAGTGGTGGTGGATTAATAGTTTGAGTATTTTAATGACTGGTGAATGTAGTAGGAAACTTTAGTGTTGTCGCTGATCTTCAATCACAATGGACTTTGGCTGTCACTTTGCGTGCTGCGGACTGCTGCCTGCCAATCCTAGGCAAACCTTTTTAGTACTTTGTTTAGTGAGTTACATAGGGTAGTTTCCAATTCGACGGTCCGCAAATCAAGCAATACTAAAGTAATGACGTAGTCGACCACATGAGATTGGTCAATAATATATCCCGTGGAGTCGTTCCCTATTTGCTATTTCGCAAAAATATTTTGTTACTTTGTTAGTTCTTTTTTAAATGTTTGATTTGGTTGAGAAATAAATATCATCCATGTTTTCTGTTTTTCTTTCTTTCATGTTGTACATCAGCTTCCCCCAGGGGCAAGAGGAGGACACAGGAGGAGGAGGAGGAGGGTGCTGTTGTCGATGCAGGCCAGGACCGGGCAGTCGAGGGCTCCTTTGCTGGCCCCAGTAAGTTTTAATTTTAATATAGAGTACTTATTTTTTCCTAGCGTTCCTCATTCGATTTTTTCTAAATCGTCTTTGATCTTCTTGTAGACAGGATCTAAATTCTTATCCCTATGACTCCGTGTGGTATTACTAGATTATTCTTATTAGTCTGTCTGTGTAGCTAACTAAGATTGCACATTTGGCATTTCCATTGGACTCCCATTCTAGTCAGCAATAGCTCTATGCACTGAGTGTAGTCCTCTGGGATTGTCCATATTGTCTTTTCAAGTATTCTAAATGTTTATGCTTTGACCATTGCCAACAATAAAAAGGTGAATGACCACCACCAAGAAATAATAAGATACTACTTTACTTTTGGTTTGGATAGGACAATCCATTCTACTACTGTTGCAGGGACAAATCTGCACAAACAGAACTATGGACACTAAATAATGCATCGCTTAGCTTATCAATTATAATAGGTGCTGTAACTGTTAGACTTTCCACATACCTCAGTGATAACAGACTTTGTAGTTGAACCCCGGCCCCAATCTCCTTACTGACTAGATAGTGTGGCAGAGTCATTTAGCTCCCAAAGTCACCGATGGCAGAGGCACGGACTCATGCTTGCAAAAATTCGAAAACCTTTAGCTCATCCACTCTAGTCTGGAGGACCAAAAACCACAGACTCTATTTAAGTTTAAAAGCTTTATTAAAAGTAAACACATTTATTAAATTCAAGTTTGTCATAAAAGTGAACGTGTAACTGAAAATGGAAAAGTGCTTAGTGCTGACGATTAATTGGACACATTTCTTGTGGTCGAGCCGAGCTCTCACCTGGTTTGAACTTGATCCTGCTCGTGTTCTTAGAAGTCAAGGTTCTGTCTGTTAGGAGAAAAAGTGGTGCGTGTTAAAAAGTAAAAAGCAAACATTCATCAGTTGTGCCAAAAAGTGCAGCAAGACAACAGCCTTCCCTGGAAAAAGGGACCTTTTTACTCTAGAGTACACAGTCAAAAATTATTAAATTGTACACTTTTTTTCACATTTCTTTCTTCCTCCTAGACCAAATATTATATAGTAGTGAGTGGTGTATTCTAACATTATTAAATGTACTTTGTAGGTGGAACATCTGGAGACGGGGCCAGCGCGGAGGTGGTGGCATTGGACGAGGAGGACAACTCTGGGGAGGAGGCGGTGCAAGTGCCGGAAAAGGACATGCCTGTGAGGGTTCACACGGTGGTGGCGGGCAGAGGTAAGCTATACATTCCTTAGTCATTGAGATTGAAGACTGCAGAGTGTGCTTTCTGCACGGGTGTATTATAAAAAAAGCAGGTAGTAGCCTCCTCTAAATGTACTTCGACTTAGCTGTGAAGTTTTTGGCGAGAAGAATCCCAATCAGATCTGAGGTGAACTTGATGGATGGGATGAACGAAAAGCGAAAGAAGGGTGTAAGTAAGTGTGGAAGCACGAGAAATGTAATGATGACTGGCAAAGAAGAATGATATGTGTTTGCTTGGTCCCCGAGGTGGCTGGGAAGGTAAGAAAATGGTATGGTGCATGGCTGGGTGAATGATGAAGCAAGGATGGGTGGAAGGAGAACAGCCTGGGTGGGTGAGACAGAAACTGTATGTGTGCAATATACTTTGAATGGATGGATGCCTGGATCATTCATGGTACTATCTGACTCTTAGATAGCATATGTGAATCTAGAGAGAGTAGACGGTCACTGGATGAACTAAGTGTTACTTTGAAGAGCATGTAACACCGCACCCGCACGTCCGTTCCAGTGTAGGAAAGGCAAGGAAAAGAAGTTGTAACGTTGTCCAAAGACTACCATGAATAGTAGCAGTAGTTTGTATTGCAACTGCAAGCACAGCATATATCCAGTTATTACGGTGGGCACTCCCTACCTCCCTTAATAACTTTAGTTTAGTAGTAGTACGTCATTCATGTGTGGGGGTATCACTGTTCACTCAATAATAAGCAAAGCACCTAAAGTCATCCCATATGTCATCAAATACATCCCATGTGAAGTGATAGATAATCAGATAATTTAGCTTCTTCATTTTCCTTTTCTAATACTCATTTGCACTGTAGGGTGAAAGCTAAATTAATTAAGCAGTAGCCCTTTTAACAGAGTATTCTCAGTGCCACCCGTAATAGAAAAGTAAGAGCTTCACCACCTGCATGTACTGGACCGGTACAGTAACGCAAGTCTGTCTCACTCACCATGGTGTGCGTCTGTTTTTCTCGGGTGCAAGTTCACTGCGCTGGCATTATGCCGGCTTGCATAAGATAACGTACCAATTGTCCTAAACAAGAGAGAAGAAGAAGAATAAGAGTGGTGTACTGTCATAGTCGACTGTAATAGAAGTCCATAGTGCTCGTAGAATTTGTTCCTTAAACTCCCACTAATGTTAGAGCAAGGATGAAGAAGTCGGAGGTTACATAGATACTGTCCTCAATAGTTATGCACTGTGCTTTCAATTTGCTACTTGTACTGTGACAACTTTCTGCTCAATCATTTTGTGTTAATCTTAAGGAGCATTGGTTACAGACTATGTCTTTCTTTTTTCATGTAGTTGCTCCTTCCAAATCCAAGACACCATCAAGGAGGAAGGAGCAGGCTCGAATGGCCCGGCAACGGAGGCTGGATGCCACTGTTGCTGAATATCGGCGGCTGGTGGCCCTGGAGGAGGAGGAGACGCAGTCTGGAACAACAACAACGTCCACTGGGACAGCTGCCTCCTCCTCCGTGCGGGCTGCCAGCCAGCGCAGTGCTCCAGCGGTACGGAGCCGGGCTACCAAAGCCAAACGCCACCGCCCAGCAGCAAAGAAAGCAGCTGCCCCTCACAGGATTTGCAAGGCACACCGGCGCCGCTTATCCCTCAGACTGTCCTACCTGGAGCAGGAGGTCCATAATTATAAGAACGTGGTGGAGGGCCTCCGCTTCGAACTTGCCACCCTCCGCAAGGAGCATGATGCCCTGGCTGCTAATTCCAACAGCACCCTGCCATAGTGTCCCTTGCCCCTTTTTTAGAGACTTTTGGGGGGTGGGAATTGGGAGTTGTGATTTTTGGGGACTTTTGAAGGACAATCGTTGGGGTTAGGGAGGGTCTTGCGGGAGATTCTTTTGTTAGGGCTATAAAAATATACTTTTTGAAACTTTATCTGACCATACCTGTTTTTTACTGCTTTTGAGTCTGGTGGGTGGGGGTTTAACATAACAGTAAGTTTGTTTTCCTGAATAGTCCTAGGACTTTAGTAGTACTACCGTCAATCAAATCTCTCGTCTCTCCTAATACTCCATTATACTACCTCCAACCAAACGCCTATCTTACCTGTAATTTCTGTTTGCAAGTAGGGCTAGGCCCAGGGCTGGCTCCACGGGAAACAGCAAATAAGGTTGGCAATCCTGGGCGGATAAAATTTCCTCATAGCGGTGGTACTACTGGTGTGACACAGTGGCAGTTGCTTGCCTATGAAAAAAAGAAAATGAAATCTGGTTTGTCCTCCTGAGCAATACAAAGGTACAATACAGAATATAGCAGGTGACAGAAGTACACTAGAACAGTGCCACGTTGTAGCCTAACAAATGTTAAAGTATAACTAATTCGGTTGAAGTTCTTTGACATTAGCCATGGGTCTTTGTCAAGCAGAGTAAGAATATATCCTCGGATTTCTTCACCAGCCTGTTGCTATCACCTTATCCTCCCCAGCAAGTGTGTGGATTTATTGCTGTAATTTAGTCACACATCAATCAAAACCACACAGCCCGGGGGAAGAGGGTTAGGGTTTGAAAAATGGATGGGTACGGGGGTTTTTGGGAAAGGTTTTGGGAGACAAGAAAAAGTAGCACAGCATGGACGAACAATTGTGAACATAAACAAATCTTTGGGTACAAACCTATCCCTCAATCTTTGAAAGTGCATACACTACTGTAACTGCATGCATGTCAGTTAAAAGTAATTAGTACTTTCGACAACTGTGGAAGAAAGAATGCGACAGTACAGGGCGTGGGTGGAAATATTGATAACTATATTCAACATAAGGTCTCTGTAGCCAGATACCTGAGAGCCTTGCTGGTCACTATAAATCCATTCACAACAACACTCAATGGGGTTGGTCTGGAAGGTGTCAGGTTTACTCCCCGTGATCCAGTCGATGCAAATATGGTTCCACCTCCAAATGTCACCAACACCCAGAAGTGTAAACACAGGGTGTTCGAGGCATTAGGCGGGGGAGAAAAATAACAAACTAAAATAAAAAATGTGGGATGGGTAAAGGTAGGGTCAGCAGGGAAAGGATACCTGTAACAGAAGACAAGACAGGCATCAGTGAAGTGCTGTCCTAACATACAAGGGTACTCTCATATAGTCTCACTAAATAGTCTGCAAGTCTCCCGCCTACTCATGGGAAATGTAGTTTCATAGTACGGTAGGCGCTTAGGGGCTGCGTAACCTGACAGAAGGTATAGTAGATAGAAAAGGAGAAATTGCTTTTTTTCTAGGTGTCCCCTCACTCACCAGGGTTGCCCCTTGGTGACATGCTTCATCATTGGGGCCATCCCAGTCCTCTACGGCCTGGGGCGTGCTGCGACTTGCGAATTACGTAGGAGCACTTACAAATGACTATGTGTGGTGCAGATGTGATAGTGGAGTGGACTAAGTGATGTGTTAAGGGATCAATGTAGAAGCAGAGAGAGAGCCAAGAAATGCAGTCACAGTCAGAGAAAAAGGCAAGGGATACTGTATCTATGTGGTTGTAGTGGTCCTGTTGGAAGTGGTAAGTAAGTTGCCCGCAGAAAAAAAATCCTCCTATTAGCGGCACTCCTCCATTGCAGCCGACGCTTCGTCCATCGATGTTGGTCACCAGAAGACACCCTGTCCACTGCCTGCCTGATGCTGAATTGTGGCTCGCTACTGTGAAGCCTGACTCCATCCTTTTTTCCCCATTGCAGAGACTGAAACCCGGCCTGTAATTATTCAACGAAAAACAGGAAGTGATATAATATTACAACACCACTGATAAATAAATATAAGGCATGTAGGCTGTGGAGTGCAAAAAGTCACAATTTGTTTTTCCTAGTAGACAGTACAATGTTTTTGAAAGTGCGTACTCTGAGTCACCTTTTGAAGGATGTATGGGCAAATTAATGTATCGGATCTTGCCCCTCAAGCTAGGTGTACTGTAAACTGTGTTTTAGAACAAAATTAGATCTTCCTAGCAGTGCTCCCACCCAGACCCTTACTAAAGCCAGTCGCAAAAATGTAGAAGACCCCCAATCAAATCTCAAAAAACGAGGCCTAGCAGAAAACTGGTGACAAAACTTACTTTGAAAGTAAAAGTAGGCCGAAGTACCCTAATTACCCATTACCCACCGTGGATTGCATTCAAACCACTTGCAAGCAACCAAGCAAAAGTAGCCATAGCCAGCATCGCTCCAAGACTCGAAATCCCCCCCACTCAAACACATGCAATAGAAATACTGCTAACCCTAACGAACCCTAAGTTAAGAATAGTGGCAAAGGCTTTCTTTAACTATGCCAAATCCCCCCTTTCCCACCATGGATTTTCTTCAAATGACTTGCAACCAAAATTACACATTCTCACGAGTGCTCTAAGACCCCAGAACTCAGTTTGAAAAATCTAGAACACCCCGAAACACATGCAATCCTGCTGCTAGGGCTAACCCTAACGAACCCTAAGTTACAAAAAGTGCCAAAACTAAAGGCTTTTCCGCGCGGATTTTGTCCCAACCACTTCTACCCGGTATTAGACCTTCCCAGGAATGCCCCAAGACCCGGCAACCCACCCGCCAAGAAGCGTAACACCCCCAAACAGGCCAAAAGCAAAATCTCATACTTGCAATATTTCTGGGCCTTCGGTCCAAACGCGCTGCGTAGCTAGGCCATAAGTCGGGGTTGGCACGACGGATTTCCTGAAAAGCAAATGCAATCAAGATTAGAGTGTCCCAGCAGTGCTCCCAGACCACGAAACTCACCCGCAAACAGACGGAACCCCCCCTAAGAGCACCTCAAAGGCAAGCAAGTCATCAAAAACACACAAAAAATTCCGCCTGGGATTTGGTCCAAAACACTTTTATCCGGTATTAGAGCTTCCCAGCAATGGCCCCAGAGCCGTCAACCCAGGAGAAAACGAGTAGAAGACCCCCAAACAGCCAAAGAGCAAAAGTACAAAAATGGGGACTTAGTCACTTTTTCACAAATTTCCCAAATCACTCCGCGCGCGCTCTGCAGCTAGGCCCTAAGTCCCCTCAGCCACCATGGATTTGCTTCAAACCTCTTGCAAAGTAAAGTATATATAGCCAGCAGTGCTCCCACACCACGAAACTCACCCGCAAACACCAGGAAGCCCCCCAAACAGGCCCCCGAAAACGCTACATAGAGCAAAATGTCAGAAATAGCCCAAAAAAAAATCGGCCTGGATTTTGTCCCAACCACTTCTACCCGGTATTAGACCTTCCCAGGAATGCCCCAAGACCCGGCAACCCACCCGCCAAGAAGCATAACACCCCCAAACAGGCCAAAAGCAAAATCTCATACTTGCAATATTTCTGGGCCTTCGGTCCAAACGCGCTGCGTAGCTAGGCCATAAGTCGGGGTTGGCACGACGGATTTCCTGAAAAGCAAATGCAATCAAGATTAGAGTGTCCCAGCAGTGCTCCCAGACCACGAAACTCACCCGCAAACACCAGGAAGCCCCCCAAACAGGCCCCCGAAAACGCTACATAGAGCAAAATGTCTGAAATAGCCCAAAAAAAATCGGCCTGGATTTTGTCCCAACCACTTCTACCCGGTATTAGACCTTCCCAGGAATGCCCCAAGACCCGGCAACCCACCCGCCAAGAAGCATAACACCCCCAAACAGGCCAAAAGCAAAATCTCATACTTGCAATATTTCTGGGCCTTCGGTCCAAACGCGCTGCGTAGCTAGGCCATAAGTCGGGGTTGGCACGACGGATTTCCTGAAAAGCAAATGCAATCAAGATTAGAGTGTCCCAGCAGTGCTCCCAGACCACGAAACTCACCCGCAAACACCAGGAAGCCCCCCAAACAGGCCCCCGAAAACGCTACATAGAGCAAAATGTCTGAAATAGCCCAAAAAAAATCGGCCTGGATTTTGTCCCAACCACTTCTACCCGGTATTAGACCTTCCCAGGAATGCCCCAAGACCCGGCAACCCACCCGCCAAGAAGCATAACACCCCCAAACAGGCCAAAAGCAAAATCTCATACTTGCAATATTTCTGGGCCTTCGGTCCAAACGCGCTGCGTAGCTAGGCCATAAGTCGGGGTTGGCACGACGGATTTCCTGAAAAGCAAATGCAATCAAGATTAGAGTGTCCCAGCAGTGCTCCCAGACCACGAAACTCACCCGCAAACACCAGGAAGCCCCCCAAACAGGCCCCCGAAAACGCTACATAGAGCAAAATGTCTGAAATAGCCCAAAAGAAAATCGGCCTGGATTTAGTCCCAACCACTTCTACCCGGTATTAGACCTTCCCAGGAATGCCCCAAGACCCGGCAACCCACCCGCCAAGAAGTATAACACCCCCAAACAGGCCAAAAGCAAACTCTCATACTTGCAATATTTCTGGGCCTTCGGTCCAAACGCGCTGCGTAGCTGGGCCATAAGTCGGGGTTGGCACGACGGATTTCCTGAAAAGCAAATGCAATCAAGATTAGAGTGTCCCAGCAATGCTCTCAGACCATGAAACTCACCCACAAACAGACGGAACCCCCCCTAAGAGCACCTCAAAGGCAAGCAAGTCATCAAAAACACAAAAAAATTTCCGCCTCGGATTTGGCACAAACCACTTTTAGTGCTTCCCAGCAATGGCCCCAGACCCGTCAACTCACCTGCAAAGAGGTAGAACAACACCCCCACAAGTGCTGAGTCTTTCTTCATTGGGCGTAAACCAGCCCTCTGCTTTGATGGAAATAGGAGTCTGGAGGAGGAGGATAGAGGAGCATGTTCTTCTGAACTTGTGAACCTGAGGAATGCAGACTGCGGCACCTTCAAATAAATTAGCAAACAAGTGAAGACAGTTCTGCTGATGGGCTTGTCTTTGTGATTATCTGATTAAAGTTTGAATTATATTAACTGTGCACAACAAAGAAAGACAGACACACAGGAATAAAAGTGAATAAGGATGAAAAAGAAAGTTATTGATTCGTTGTCTCATTTTCAGGGCTCGAAGTCGGAATCACGGTCCAGGAATAAGAATAAGGCTTCGTCATCATACTCTGCGAATTCAGCCCGGGTGAGGTCAGTGCCACCTGACAGAGTAGAAATTCCCTCATCTATGGTGCTGGCCACCTCCTCTTCATCCGGCACGCTCTCTCGTACTCTTATATCTGGTGGTATGAGGTGCTGATTCATCTTGATCATTGTTAACCTCTCCACATTTTTGGGCGAGAGGCGGCTCCGTTTGGGAGTTACAATCCCACCAGCCGCACTGAAAACCCGTTCAGAAGACACACTTGCGAGTGGGCAAGACAAGTAGTTTAAAGCCAGGTTGGTGAGCTGTGGCCACAATTCTTTTTTCCCATGCCAATACGCCAATGGGTCAGAATTAACATAGACCTCTGTGGAGTCATTCAGATAGTCCTTCACCATCGACTCAAGGTCCTCCTCCAAGGTTCCTCCACTTTGCGTAGCTCTTGCTGTGCCTCTGGCCTTTTGAGAACCAAACCCACGCAGAGCTAGCCAATCCTCTTCAGCCTCCAATGTTTCTGCTGTCTTTCGTGCAGATGATGCGGTTGCCGGTGTCTTTAACGGCTGAGAGGTCACTTGTGCCACAGCCACAGGTGCAGAAGTGGATTGTTTTGACTGGGGATGGCCTGCTGATGTACTGCCATTTCCTTCAATTTCCAGCCGTTCTGTTTCAAACTTCTTGGCTGACAAGGCTAGCCAACGTTTGTACTTTGTAACATCTTCATCAGCAAAAGGAAAGAATGCTCTGCCTGCCAGCGCCTTTTTGTAGCGTGGATCCAGAATAGTAGCACAAATGTAATGCTGTTCTGAGTGGATCTTTTGAAGACGTTCATCACCTTGTAGGAGCTCTAATAATTTCTCAGCCAGAAGCAAAGAGTCTTTCTTTTTGTCATCTTTTCGAAACACAGAACACACCTCCTTCAGTTGGTCCTCCAGCATGTACAACAATGGGATAGCTTTTCCCAAATTAGAGTCCTCCTTGCTGACTGCACGTGTGAAGACCTCAAAAGGACGAAGCATGCGTGTTAGGCTTTCAACTATGTTCCATTGCGGCCCACCCATCCTCAGCTCCTCTATACCCTCTTTCAAGAAATATTGATCGAGTTGCGTATACTGCTCATACAGACGCTCAAGCATGTAGAAGGTTGAGTTCCAACGTGTTACCACCTCCTGGATGAGTGCTTTCACTGGCATTTGACTTTGATATAGCATGCTCCTCAGCTGCTTGCGGGCCTTAAAAGAATGCCTGAAATGCTTGCAAATTTTTCGGCAGTTCTCCAATACACTGTACGCTGCACTGCGTTTATTACCCAAGAATTTTTGGACAACCAGGTTTATACAGTGCGCCAAACACGGCACTCTGAAATAGTAACCGTCCCTCATGGCCTTAACTATATTGGAGCCATTGTCTGTGGAAACATAACCAACCTTGCGTTTTAGTGGGGACAGACAGTTAAGGACCTTTGTGTTAAAGACATCCAAAATGTTTTCTGCTGTGTGACGTTTCTCCAAACCAAACATGGCTAGTGTTGCATGTTTCCGAGCACCTTTAAAAACAATGTTAGTGTCAACACCTGAGTTTAGCTTTGCTTTAGCCCCTGAAAAAGAGACCCAGTGTGCAGTGATGCACATGTAATCAGCGCCTGCGCCACTGGTCCACATGTCTGTTGTCAGATGTATAGTGTGAACAGCACTCTTCTGCAAAGCTGCCCCAATCACCTTCAGAACATCTTCATGTAGTGCTGGAACCGCAACTCGGGCAAAATAGAACCGGCTAGGAACCTTCCATTTAGGGCAGAGCACTGTCACTAATTCTAGAAAACCAACCCCTTCTACAAAAGAAAAAGGGAGAAGGTCCAGAGCTAGCATTTTAGCCAGCTTAGTGTTATACAGACGGGTCATTGGGTGGTTGCGTTCATATTGCGCTTCTGTAAACAACATCTTTTTAATGTTGCCCTGGACCAATGATTTACGGGATGATGATGATCTCTTCGACCCAGTTACGCTCGCTGATGAACTTTTCCGCATTGATGTCTCACTCTCTCCCACACTCTTAGTGTGGCTCCCATGGGGTGTGCTGCTGACATGGGAACTGGGTGTAAGTGAAGTGTTTGAATCGTCTTCTACCTCCTCGTCATCAGCAGATGACAAATCAACGTTTTCATTACGTGCAATTCCGGCTTTCTTGACCGCCTCTAGGTGCGGAAACCATTCGACAGGGTGCCTTCTCTCAAGATGACCTCTCTGGCCTCCGGTACCATAGTTAGAACCAAGCTTACCACGACTAAATCGAAGCTTACAAAGGCTACAAATGGCTACGTTTTCCTTTTTTGGGCAAACACTAAAGAAGTCCCAAACTGGAGACTTGAAATGTCTTCGGGGGCCGGAGGAGGCGGCGATACTGGTGGTGGTGGTCCTGCTGCTAATGACAGATGAAGTGGAGGATGTGGATTGCCGAACTTCAGTACGTTTTGCACTTTCACCACCACGAATTGAGGTCGAGGACGAGGTGGGTACCTTCTTGCGAGGAAGAAATATGGAAGCGGTAGGTTTTGGTGTACTACTTAACTCCAAATCTAATGATTCCATTTCCATTGCCTCCTCGCCGACATCATCATCACGCTCAGCAGCTTCTCGGGATAGGGTCAAAATGTCTCTTTGCTGCATGCCCGGTGGGGCTGCAGTGACCTTTGTGATGACTGCCTCGTCGTCATCGTGAGAGGCTTCATCACCAGCAGTATCTGTCACTTCTTGTTGAGCCTCATCACACTCCATAGGTTTGAGTTTTTGGACGACCTTCCTTTTACGCTTAGGTACCGGTGGCAGATCATGGTGTGCCTCTGCCTCACTGTCAGACCGCAGTTGTCGTGGTTCCCAAGACAGATCACTTGCACCAGAACGAGGTGGGCTTGAAGAAGATGTAGACACCCCCCTTGATCTTTTCCTTGCTAGGGATGTGGAAGACAATGAATGATCATCAGGAGGAGTGGCTTCCAATGATACCTCAGCTTCATTGTCGATTTCCAAATGTGCCCCTACTTCGGGAGGAACAACTATTGTGGGCACTTGTGAACGTCCATGCACCTTTGCTTGCGCATCTCCTTTTGCTGCCTCTCCTTCCACATGTACTTGGGCGTGTACTTGCACATGGTGTTGTTGTTGCGGCTGTGGTTGTTCAACACTTGTCAGATGAGTTACAACAACCTGTGTTGATTCAGGGACATTGCTGCTACTTTCTTGCGATGAGCCAACATCACTGGTCGATGGTGATTGGAGAAGTACACTGACTGCCTCTGAAGCACTCAAGGGCTTTGACTTAAGTTGGCGTGGTGGTGGAGGCACTGAACCCAATGGAGCAGGGGTGCTGCTGCTCTCAGGTTGGTCCCCAGCAGATCCTGCTGCTGCAGGCGTACTTTTTTTTTTGCTCCCAAAAAAAGTGGCGGGTGGCACACCAGCCTCCTTGGTAACTTGCTTCTTCTGCTCCTTACTAGCAACTTTCTTGCTAGAGGAGCTACGGAGAACTTTCTTTGGGGCCATCTTCTTCAGAGCAGGTCAGACAGCAGGCCGCAGTTGCACGAATTGTAGAGTTGTCTGAGGCCAGACGTGACGTCGCGTGACGTTATGCTGCACACACACACCGCTGCAGGACTTCTTCCTGGCACTGGTGGTTCTCTTGAGTCTTGTGCACCTAAAAAAAATGGAAGACAGAGGAACATCAGTTCAGTTATAGAGCACAAAAAAATCGAAAAACACTGCAAAATCAGCACAATCCCAATCCATCCATGCCCTCCATAATGTTTAAATTCAAGACAACCCACAGAAAGACTAGGCCCATGCAAGACTCACTACCCCTGGGCATAAATAAAGGTTGAAAAGTAGGCAAAATGGTTGGAGGCCTAACAACAAAGCCTGCATTCAAAATGGCCACTTGCCTGCCAAGCACATGGCCAGTGCCTGTAGCTGCACTCAAAATGGCCACCAGCCACATGGCATGTCCCTCCCCATGAACACCCCCAAAAATCGAAAAACACTGCAAAATCAGCACAATCCTATTCCATCCATGGCCTCCATGATGTTTAAATTCAAGACAGCCCACAGAAAGACTAGGCCCATGCTAGACTCAAATACCCCTGGTGAAAAGGCCCCAACAACAGGTCAAAAATCGAAAAACACAAAATTTTACAAAAAAAAAAAATCGAAAAACACAGAAAAATCAGCACAATCCCAATTCATCTATGGCCTCCATGATGTTTAAATTCAAGACAACCCACAGAAATACTAGGCCCATGCAAGACTCACTACCCCTGGCATAAATAAAGGTTGAAAAGTAGGCAAAATGGTTGGAGGCCTAACAACAAAGCCTGCATTCAAAATGGCCACTTGCCTGCCAGCACATGGCCAGTGCCTGTAGCTGCACTCAAAATGGCCACCAGCCACATGGCATGTCCCTCCCCATGAACACCCCCAAAAATCGAAAAACACTGCAAAATCAGCACAATCCCATTCCATCCATGATGTTTAAATTCAAGACAGCCCACAGAAAGACTAGGCCCCATGCACCACTCACTACCCCTGGTCAAGGCCCCAACAACAGGTCAAAAATCGAAAAACACAAAATTTTACAAAAAAAAAAAATCGAAAAACACAGAAAAATCAGCACAATCCCAATTCATCTATGGCCTCCATGATGTTTAAATTCAAGACAACCCACAGAAATACTAGGCCCATGCAAGACTCACTACCCCTGGCATAAATAAAGGTTGAAAAGTAGGCAAAATGGTTGGAGGCCTAACAACAAAGCCTGCATTCAAAATGGCCACTTGCCTGCCAGCACATGGCCAGTGCCTGTAGCTGCACTCAAAATGGCCACCAGCCACATGGCATGTCCCTCCCCATGAACACCCCCAAAAATCGAAAAACACTGCAAAATCAGCACAATCCTATTCCATCCATGGCCTCCATGATGTTTAAATTCAAGACAGCCCACAGAAAGACTAGGCCCATGCTAGACTCAAATACCCCTGGTGAAAAGGCCCCAACAACAGGTCAAAAATCGAAAAACACAAAATTTTACAAAAAAAAAAAATCGAAAAACACAGAAAAATCAGCACAATCCCAATTCATCTATGGCCTCCATGATGTTTAAATTCAAGACAACCCACAGAAATACTAGGCCCATGCAAGACTCACTACCCCTGGCATAAATAAAGGTTGAAAAGTAGGCAAAATGGTTGGAGGCCTAACAACAAAGCCTGCATTCAAAATGGCCACTTGCCTGCCAGCACATGGCAAGTGCCTGTAGCTGCACTCAAAATGGCCACCAGCCACATGGCATGTCCCTCCCCATGAACACCCCCAAAAATCGAAAAACACTGCAAAATCAGCACAATCCCATTCCATCCATGGCCTCCATGATGTTTAAATTCAAGACAACCCACAGAAATACTAGGCCCATGCAAGACTCACTACCCCTGGCATAAATAAAGGTTGAAAAGTAGGCAAAATGGTTGGAGGCCTAACAACAAAGCCTGCATTCAAAATGGCCACTTGCCTGCCAGCACATGGCCAGTGCCTGTAGCTGCACTCAAAATGGCCACCAGCCACATGGCATGTCCCTCCCCATGAACACCCCCAAAAATCGAAAAACACTGCAAAATCAGCACAATCCCATTCCATCCATGATGTTTAAATTCAAGACAGCCCACAGAAAGACTAGGCCCCATGCACCACTCACTACCCCTGGTCAAGGCCCCAACAACAGGTCAAAAATCGAAAAACACAAAATTTTACAAAAAAAAAAAATCGAAAAACACAGAAAAATCAGCACAATCCCAATTCATCTATGGCCTCCATGATGTTTAAATTCAAGACAACCCACAGAAAGAATCAGTCCACCCACCACTGAGTACCCCTGGGAAAAGGCCCCAAAACAGCCCAAAAATCGAAAATCCCAAAATTTTAGTTGCAGCAACTGTAATGCCCCAAACAAACTTACTTGTAAAATTTCTAATCCAACAGTGATCCAAAGAAAGTCAAAAAGGCCTCAAATCCAAAGATCCAGCAGCATCCACAAAAGGTAATCCTTCCAGGTCCACATCCGAATGAAAAGTGACCAGGAGATGGACAAAGCACTGGGAGGAGCCTGCTGAACAGGAACAGGAAGTTGAAGACTATGGGGCACTTCCTTCCTCCCACCCCCCTGCCCCCCTCCCCAAAATGGACTCCTCGCTAAAAAAGTGCAGGCAAATGTCAAACTAAGGAGTTATTCACATAAAAATCATCATTTCTAGAAGGTTTATGCTGCTTGCTGGTGGATTTCTTGTGCAGAATTGCAAATTTATATTTTCGCGCGCCGCATCTCAAATCTCGCAATTGCGAAGTACCGCGAGACGTGATCTCGTCGTACTCGCGTTGACAAACTATCGATGGCAAGCCGCGATGACGTAATCGCGCTCGCCAATTCCCGCGGGATCACACAGCAAGATCCAAAATGGCGCAGCACTCGCAAACTATCGAAAAAAACAACTCGGCAAACGATGATAAACGCCGCGCGCCGCAAAAATTGTATCACCAACGCCGCGCGCCGCCCAAAAAATCCGCTGCGTGCGAATTTGCGGATTTTGCGGGAAATCCGCAAATCTCGCGGATTGCGGATTTCCCGAAAATCCGCAAAATCCGCGAGCGGAACGGATTTTCCGCCCACGCTTACTCATCATCCATCTTTAGCTTGGTTTCTTGTTGCACAGTGGGCAGCGGACCCACAGCTGGGCATACCTGTCACACTTAGGGCATCAACTACAACAACAAGAAGGTGATGGATGGGAGGCTTGAATTGATCTCAGACCTCGACAATCCTAGTCCATCATTTTTCCCCACCACACCACCTCAGTTTGGACCCAGCCACATGTAAATCGATCTTGACCCTGCCCCATTGGGAACAGTCCAGTCCCAACTGCCAGGCCAGATCCATCCTGAACCGGAACACAAGCAACCCAGGATCAGTTTTGCCTTGAATAGGGCACATCAGCCAGGTATAGCTTGGATCCAATGGCACAGTGAGCACGGGACCCATGTCTGGGCATACCAGTCGCATTTAGAGCTTTAACTGCAACAGCAACAAGATGTTATGTTATGTTACTTTAGTCTTTTATAGCGCTCGGCTACTCCGATAGAGTGTCCCAGCGCTTTTATTGACAGCCAAAACAGACAAACATAACACAGTGAAATAAAACAGAGCAGTAAAAATAAAAACAGACCCAGCTACAGAGAAGAGAGCGTACTAAAGAGCAAAGAGCCATGTTTTAAGGCCCTTCCCAAAAGTCAGCAGATTAGATGTGCTGCGCAATGTCAAAGGCAAAGTATTCCAAAGCTGTGGTGCCCGCAACCTAAAGGAGCGACCTCCGATGCGGGATTTTTTTACTCCGGGAACCACAGCAAGGAACAATGATTCTGATCTTAGGGATCGGGCCGGCTGGTAAAAGGCAAGCCTCCTTTGGAGGTATTTAGCTCCCGAGGCATAAAGAGCCTTGTGAGCCAAGGTCAAGGCCTTAAACACTATCCGCTTCCGGATAGGCAGCCAGTGGAGTGACTGCAGCAGGCCAGATACTCTGGCTCGCCTGTGAAGGTCAAAAATGGCCCGCGCGGCCGTGTTCTGGACCACCTGCAAGCGTTGCAGAAGATACTCCGGCAGGCCCAGGTAAAGTACGTTGGAATAGTCCAATCTTGAACCAATCAAGGCCTGCACCGTAGTCTTCCTGTGATCTTCTGAGAGCAAAGGGAGAAACTTCCGGAGCATCCTAAGGAGGCCAAAACAAATTCCAGTGAGAGCAAGGATTTGGGATTTTAGCGTCAGCCCATTGTCAATCTTAATTCCCAGATTCTTTGCTAACTGGGATGAGCACGCTGGAGGAAACATGTTAGCAGGCCACCAATCATGCCAGTCTGGCTCAGATGGACAGCCGAAGAAGAGTACCTCCGATTTATCTGAGTTGCACTTGAGGCTGTTAAGCTGGAACCATTTGAAAACAGCCCCAAGGCACTCACGGAAACTCTCTCCATCAAAATCTTCTCCTTTCCTGCACATAAAGAGGAGCTGGGTGTCGTCGGCATAGGATACGATCTGGGCCCCAAAGGACTCCACCAGTGCCGCCAGAGGGGTCAAAAAGATGTTAAATAGAGTCGGGCTCAGCACGGAGCCCTGTGGGACTCCGACTCCCAAAGGCGACATCACGGCAGAGCTAGGTGAGGCCCAGACCGTTTGTCGACGGCCAGCCAAGAAAGATCTAAACCAGCTGAGCACCGTCCCCTTCAGACCGATCTCATAAAGTCTGGTGAGGAGACCCTCGTGGGGGACGGTGTCAAAGGCTGCCGACAAATCAAGCATAACAAGCATAGCTTTGCCTCCAGAATCCAATGCCTCTTTAATGGCTTCAGACACCTCCAAAAGCGCCTTCTCTGTGCTTAAATTGGGGTGGAAGCCGGATTGAGTGGAGTGTAGCAGATTGTAGGATTCCAAAAAATTGGAAAGCACAGTATGCGCATGCTTCTCCAAGATCTTAACCAGTGCAGGGAGGAGAGAGATGGGCCTATAGTTGGCCAGGGCCTCAGGGTCGAGGCCCGGCTTCTTGAAGAGGGGAATGACCATAGCTTGCTTCCAAGCCTGCGGGACCACTCCCCGGCTCAAGGAGAGATTCAAGAGCGGATTTTCCAGCGGATTAACGACTGCCGCCATTTTCGCCAGAAATTTGGCCGAGCATGGGTCAAGAGGTGAACCAGATTTAAGATTGGCCATAAGTGCCAGTGACGAGGAGGCTAAAAATGGCGGAAAGGCTGCCAAAACTGGACCCACATGGGCCGATGGAGCTGGTCCATCCTCGAAGCTAGGAGAGACTTCGACCACCCTCAAGGGAAAAGAGTCCTGGATCAACTTTATCTTGGAAGTAAAAAAGTTGGCAAGGGCAGAAACCCAAGACTCGGAGGGGGCGGCCTGAGTCAAATTAGATCGTGGGGCCGTGAATTCCCTGACAATCCTGAAAATCTCCTTACAAGAATTAGATGCTGCCTCAATTCTCCTAGCAAAATAGCCTTTTTTCTCACAGAGGATATCCCGGTGGTAGGCTTTAACCGTTGTCCTATAGATAAGCCTGGCAGCGGAATCATACTGTGACCGCCAAGCCCTTTCAGCAACCTTGCACTGAAATGCTGCGATAATGGATAGAATGCTTGAATTAATCTCAATTTAGAAAAGGGGGTGGTGATGAACAGAGTGTCTGAGTTAAACAGACCACTCTTACCCAGTCCAAAGATCAGGGCTTGATCCATCACCGTTATTTATCTCACTGCCCCATCCCAGCTCAGAACCTGGCTATATGCAAATCAGTCTGTCCCTGGCCCAGTGCATCATGGGAACAGGGCAGACTAAACTACCAAGCCAATTCTTCACCAGAAAGGAGACAAGCTACCGGGGACCGGTTTCTGGCATTTCAGCCTTCTTCGGCCCGGCTTGCTTGAATCCTGATGGAGCAGTGAGAAAGGGACTCATGTCTGAGTATACCCTGCCACACCTATAGTGGCCAAAAACGATTTAGAAAAGGGGGTGGTGATGAACAGAGTGTCTGAGTTAAACAGACCACTCTTACCCAGTCCAAAGATCAGGGCTTGATCCATCACCGTTATTTATCTCACTGCCCCATCCCAGCTCAGAACCTGGCTATATGCAAATCAGTCTGTCCCTGGCCCAGTGCATCATGGGAACAGGGCAGACTAAACTACCAAGCCAATTCTTCACCAGAAAGGAGACAAGCTACCGGGGACCGGTTTCTGGCATTTCAGCCTTCTTCGGCCCGGCTTGCTTGAATCCTGATGGAGCAGTGAGAAAGGGACTCATGTCTGAGTATACCCTGCCACACCTATAGTGGCCAAAAACGATTTAGAAAAGGGGGTGGTGATGAACAGAGTGTCTGAGTTAAACAGACCACTCTTACCCAGTCCAAAGATCAGGGCTTGATCCATCACCGTTATTTATCTCACTGCCCCATCCCAGCTCAGAACCTGGCTATATGCAAATCAGTCTGTCCCTGGCCCAGTGCATCATGGGAACAGGGCAGACTAAACTACCAAGCCAATTCTTCACCAGAAAGGAGACAAGCTACCGGGGACCGGTTTCTGGCATTTCAGCCTTCTTCGGCCCGGCTTGCTTGAATCCTGATGGAGCAGGGAGAAAGGGACTCATGTCTGAGTATACCCTGCCACACCTATAGTGGCCAAAAACGATTTAGAAAAGGGGGTGGTGATGAACAGAGTGTCTGAGTTAAACAGACCACTCTTACCCAGTCCAAAGATCAGGGCTTGATCCATCACCGTTATTTATCTCACTGCCCCATCCCAGCTCAGAACCTGGCTATATGCAAATCAGTCTGTCCCTGGCCCAGTGCATCATGGGAACAGGGCAGACTAAACTACCAAGCCAATTCTTCACCAGAAAGGAGACAAGCTACCGGGGACCGGTTTCTGGCATTTCAGCCTTCTTCGGCCCGGCTTGCTTGAATCCTGATGGAGCAGTGAGAAAGGGACTCATGTCTGAGTATACCCTGACACACCTATAGTGGCCAAAAACGATTTAGAAAAGGGGGTGGTGATGAACAGAGTGTCTGAGTTAAACAGACCACTCTTACCCAGTCCAAAGATCAGGGCTTGATCCATCACAGTTATTTACCTCACTGCCCCATCCCAGCTCAGAACCTGGCTATATGCAAATCAGTCTGTCCCTGGCCCAGTGCATCATGGGAACAGGGCAGACTAAACTACCAAGCCAATTCTTCACCAGAAAGGAGACAAGCTACCGGGGACCGGTTTCTGGCATTTCAGCCTTCTTCGGCCCGGCTTGCTTGAATCCTGATGGAGCAGTGAGAAAGGGACTCATGTCTGGGTATACCCTGCCACACCTATAGTGGCCAAAAACGATTTAGAAAAGGGGGTGGTGATGAACAGAGTGTCTGAGTTAAACAGACCACTCTTACCCAGTCCAAAGATCAGGGCTTGATCCATCACCGTTATTTATCTCACTGCCCCATCCCAGCTCAGAACCTGGCTATATGCAAATCAGTCTGTCCCTGGCCCAGTGCATCATGGGAACAGGGCAGACTAAGCTACCAAGCCAATTCTTCACCAGAAAGGAGACAAGCTACCGGGGACCGGTTTCTGGCATTTCAGCCTTCTTCGGCCCGGCTTGCTTGAATCCTGATGGAGCAGTGAGAAAGGGACTCATGTCTGAGTATACCCTGCCACACCTATAGTGGCCAAAAACGATTTAGAAAAGGGGTGGTGATGAACAGAGTGTCTGAGTTAAACAGACCACTCTTACCCAGTCCAAAGATCAGGGCTTGATCCATCACCGTTATTTATCTCACTGCCCCATCCCAGCTCAGAACCTGGCTATATGCAAATCAGTCTGTCCCTGGCCCAGTGCATCATGGGAACAGGGCAGACTAAACTACCAAGCCAATTCTTCACCAGAAAGGAGACAAGCTACCGGGGACCGGTTTCTGGCATTTCAGCCTTCTTCGGCCCGGCTTGCTTGAATCCTGATGGAGCAGTGAGAAAGGGACTCATGTCTGAGTATACCCTGCCACACCTATAGTGGCCAAAAACGATTTAGAAAAGGGGGTGGTGATGAACAGAGTGTGTGAGTTAAACAGACCACTCTTACCCAGTCCAAAGATCAGGGCTTGATCCATCACCGTTATTTATCTCACTGCCCCATCCCAGCTCAGAACCTGGCTATATGCAAATCAGTCTGTCCCTGGCCCAGTGCATCATGGGAACAGGGCAGACTAAACTACCAAGCCAATTCTTCACCAGAAAGGAGACAAGCTACCGGGGACCGGTTTCTGGCATTTCAGCCTTCTTCGGCCCGGCTTGCTTGAATCCTGATGGAGCAGTGAGAAAGGGACTCATGTCTGAGTATACCCTGCCACACCTATAGTGGCCAAAAACGATTTAGAAAAGGGGGTGGTGATGAACAGAGTGTCTGAGTTAAACAGACCACTCTTACCCAGTCCAAAGATCAGGGCTTGATCCATCACCGTTATTTATCTCACTGCCCCATCCCAGCTCAGAACCTGGCTATATGCAAATCAGTCTGTCCCTGGCCCAGTGCATCATGGGAACAGGGCAGACTAAACTACCAAGCCAATTCTTCACCAGAAAGGAGACAAGCTACCGGGGACCGGTTTCTGGCATTTCAGCCTTCTTCGGCCCGGCTTGCTTGAATCCTGATGGAGCAGTGAGAAAGGGACTCATGTCTGAGTATACCCTGCCACACCTATAGTGGCCAAAAACGATTTAGAAAAGGGGGTGGTGATGAACAGAGTGTCTGAGTTAAACAGACCACTCTTACCCAGTCCAAAGATCAGGGCTTGATCCATCACCGTTATTTATCTCACTGCCCCATCCCAGCTCAGAACCTGGCTATATGCAAATCAGTCTGTCCCTGGCCCAGTGCATCATGGGAACAGGGCAGACTAAACTACCAAGCCAATTCTTCACCAGAAAGGAGACAAGCTACCGGGGACCGGTTTCTGGCATTTCAGCCTTCTTCGGCCCGGCTTGCTTGAATCCTGATGGAGCACCCCTTGTTGTAAATATTTTTGTCCACCCTAAGCGTGGAAGGGTATACTCAGATGTGAGTCCCTTGCTCATTGCACCATCAGGATTCAAGCAAACCGGGCCGAAGACGGCTGTAATGCCAGAAACCGGTCCCCGGGAGCTTGTTTCCTTCCCAGTGTAAGAATTGGCTTTTGTAGTTTGGTTTGCCCTGTTCCCATCATGCACTGGGACAGGAACAGACTAATTTGCATACAGCCAGGTTCTGAAACTGGAATGGTGCAGTGAGCTAAAAAACGGTGTTGGATCTAGCCCTGATCTCTTGACTGGGTGAGAGTTTTCTGCTTAATTCAGAGACTCTGTCCCTCACCACCCCTTGTTGTAAATATTTTTGTCCACCCTAAGCGTGGAAGGGTATACTCAGATGTGAGTCCCTTGCTCATTGCACCATCAGGATTCAAGCAAACCGGGCCGAAGACGGCTGTAATGCCAGAAACCGGTCCCCGGGAGCTTGTTTCCTTCCCAGTGTAAGAATTGGCTTTTGTAGTTTGGTTTGCCCTGTTCCCATCATGCACTGGGACAGGAACAGACTAATTTGCATACAGCCAGGTTCTGAAACTGGAATGGTGCAGTGAGCTAAAAAACGGTGTTGGATCTAGCCCTGATCTCTTGACTGGGTGAGAGTTTTCTGCTTAATTCAGAGACTCTGTCCCTCACCACCCCTTGTTGTAAATATTTTTGTCCACCCTAAGCGTGGAAGGGTATACTCAGATGTGAGTCCCTTGCTCATTGCACCATCAGGATTCAAGCAAACCGGGCCGAAGACGGCTGTAATGCCAGAAACCGGTCCCCGGGAGCTTGTTTCCTTCACAGTGTAAGAATTGGCTTTTGTAGTTTGGTTTGCCCTGTTCCCATCATGCACTGGGACAGGAACAGACTAATTTGCATACAGCCAGGTTCTGAAACTGGAATGGTGCAGTGAGCTAAAAAACGGTGTTGGATCTAGCCCTGATCTCTTGACTGGGTGAGAGTGTTCTGCTTAATTCAGAGACTCTGTCCCTCACCACCCCTTGTTGTAAATATTTTTGTCCACCCTAAGCGTGGAAGGGTATACTCAGATGTGAGTCCCTTGCTCATTGCACCATCAGGATTCAAGCAAACCGGGCCGAAGACGGCTGTAATGCCAGAAACCGGTCCCCGGGAGCTTGTTTACTTCCCAGTGTAAGAATTGGCTTTTGTAGTTTGGTTTGCCCTGTTCCCATCATGCACTGGGACAGGAACAGACTAATTTGCATACAGCCAGGTTCTGAAACTGGAATGGTGCAGTGAGCTAAAAAACGGTGTTGGATCTAGCCCTGATCTCTTGACTGGGTGAGAGTTTTCTGCTTAATTCAGAGACTCTGTCCCTCACCACCCCTTGTTGTAAATATTTTTGTCCACCCTAAGCGTGGAAGGGTATACTCAGATGTGAGTCCCTTGCTCATTGCACCATCAGGATTCAAGCAAACCGGGCCGAAGACGGCTGTAATGCCAGAAACCGGTCCCCGGGAGCTTGTTTCCTTCCCAGTGTAAGAATTGGCTTTTGTAGTTTGGTTTGCCCTGTTCCCATCATGCACTGGGACAGGAACAGACTAATTTGCATACAGCCAGGTTCTGAAACTGGAATGGTGCAGTGAGCTAAAAAACGGTGTTGGATCTAGCCCTGATCTCTTGACTGGGTGAGAGTTTTCTGCTTAATTCAGAGACTCTGTCCCTCACCACCCCTTGTTGAAAATATTTTTGTCCACCCTAAGCGTGGAAGGGTATACTCAGATGTGAGTCCCTTGCTCATTGCACCATCAGGATTCAAGCAAACCGGGCCGAAGACGGCTGTAATGCCAGAAACCGGTCCCCGGGAGCTTGTTTCCTTCCCAGTGTAAGAATTGGCTTTTGTAGTTTGGTTTGCCCTGTTCCCATCATGCACTGGGACAGGAACAGACTAATTTGCATACAGCCAGGTTCTGAAACTGGAATGGTGCAGTGAGCTAAAAAACGGTGTTGGATCTAGCCCTGATCTCTTGACTGGGTGAGAGTTTTCTGCTTAATTCAGAGACTCTGTCCCTCACCACCCCTTGTTGTAAATATTTTTGTCCACCCTAAGCGTGGAAGGGTATACTCAGATGTGAGTCCCTTGCTCATTGCACCATCAGGATTCAAGCAAACCGGGCCGAAGACGGCTGTAATGCCAGAAACCGGTCCCCGGGAGCTTGTTTCCTTCCCAGTGTAAGAATTGGCTTTTGTAGTTTGGTTTGCCCTGTTCCCATCATGCACTGGGACAGGAACAGACTAATTTGCATACAGCCAGGTTCTGAAACTGGAATGGTGCAGTGAGCTAAAAAACGGTGTTGGATCTAGCCCTGATCTCTTGACTGGGTGAGAGTTTTCTGCTTAATTCAGAGACTCTGTCCCTCACCACCCCTTGTTGTAAATATTTTTGTCCACCCTAAGCGTGGAAGGGTATACTCAGATGTGAGTCCCTTGCTCATTGCACCATCAGGATTCAAGCAAACCGGGCCGAAGACGGCTGTAATGCCAGAAACCGGTCCCCGGGAGCTTGTTTCCTTCCCAGTGTAAGAATTGGCTTTTGTAGTTTGGTTTGCCCTGTTCCCATCATGCACTGGGACAGGAACAGACTAATTTGCATACAGCCAGGTTCTGAAACTGGAATGGTGCAGTGAGCTAAAAAACGGTGTTGGATCTAGCCCTGATCTCTTGACTGGGTGAGAGTTTTCTGCTTAATTCAGAGACTCTGTCCCTCACCACCCCTTGTTGTAAATATTTTTGTCCACCCTAAGCGTGGAAGGGTATACTCAGATGTGAGTCCCTTGCTCATTGCACCATCAGGATTCAAGCAAACCGGGCCGAAGACGGCTGTAATGCCAGAAACCGGTCCCCGGGAGCTTGTTTACTTCCCAGTGTAAGAATTGGCTTTTGTAGTTTGGTTTGCCCTGTTCCCATCATGCACTGGGACAGGAACAGACTAATTTGCATACAGCCAGGTTCTGAAACTGGAATGGTGCAGTGAGCTAAAAAACGGTGTTGGATCTAGCCCTGATCTCTTGACTGGGTGAGAGTTTTCTGCTTAATTCAGAGACTCTGTCCCTCACCACCCCTTGTTGTAAATATTTTTGTCCACCCTAAGCGTGGAAGGGTATACTCAGATGTGAGTCCCTTGCTCATTGCACCATCAGGATTCAAGCAAACCGGGCCGAAGACGGCTGTAATGCCAGAAACCGGTCCCCGGGAGCTTGTTTCCTTCCCAGTGTAAGAATTGGCTTTTGTAGTTTGGTTTGCCCTGTTCCCATCATGCACTGGGACAGGAACAGACTAATTTGCATACAGCCAGGTTCTGAAACTGGAATGGTGCAGTGAGCTAAAAAACGGTGTTGGATCTAGCCCTGATCTCTTGACTGGGTGAGAGTTTTCTGCTTAATTCAGAGACTCTGTCCCTCACCACCCCTTGTTGTAAATATTTTTGTCCACCCTAAGCGTGGAAGGGTATACTCAGATGTGAGTCCCTTGCTCATTGCACCATCAGGATTCAAGCAAACCGGGCCGAAGACGGCTGTAATGCCAGAAACCGGTCCCCGGGAGCTTGTTTCCTTCCCAGTGTAAGAATTGGCTTTTGTAGTTTGGTTTGCCCTGTTCCCATCATGCACTGGGACAGGAACAGACTAATTTGCATACAGCCAGGTTCTGAAACTGGAATGGTGCAGTGAGCTAAAAAACGGTGTTGGATCTAGCCCTGATCTCTTGACTGGGTGAGAGTTTTCTGCTTAATTCAGAGACTCTGTCCCTCACCACCCCTTGTTGTAAATATTTTTGTCCACCCTAAGCGTGGAAGGGTATACTCAGATGTGAGTCCCTTGCTCATTGCACCATCAGGATTCAAGCAAACCGGGCCGAAGACGGCTGTAATGCCAGAAACCGGTCCCCGGGAGCTTGTTTCCTTCCCAGTGTAAGAATTGGCTTTTGTAGTTTGGTTTGCCCTGTTCCCATCATGCACTGGGACAGGAACAGACTAATTTGCATACAGCCAGGTTCTGAAACTGGAATGGTGCAGTGAGCTAAAAAACGGTGTTGGATCTAGCCCTGATCTCTTGACTGGGTGAGAGTTTTCTGCTTAATTCAGAGACTCTGTCCCTCACCACCCCTTGTTGTAAATATTTTTGTCCACCCTAAGCGTGGAAGGGTATACTCAGATGTGAGTCCCTTGCTCATTGCACCATCAGGATTCAAGCAAAGCGGGCCGAAGACGGCTGTAATGCCAGAAACCGGTCCCCGGGAGCTTGTTTCCTTCCCAGTGTAAGAATTGGCTTTTGTAGTTTGGTTTGCCCTGTTCCCATCATGCACTGGGACAGGAACAGACTAATTTGCATACAGCCAGGTTCTGAAACTGGAATGGTGCAGTGAGCTAAAAAAAACGGTGTTGGATCTAGCCCTGATCTCTTGACTGGGTGAGAGTTTTCTGCTTAATTCAGAGACTCTGTCCCTCACCACCCCTTGTTGTAAATATTTTTGTCCACCCTAAGCGTGGAAGGGTATACTCAGATGTGAGTCCCTTGCTCATTGCACCATCAGGATTCAAACAAACCGGGCCGAAGACGGCTGTAATGCCAGAAACCGGTCCCCGGGAGCTTGTTTCCTTCCCAGTGTAAGAATTGGCTTTTGTAGTTTGGTTTGCCCTGTTCCCATCACGCACTGGGACAGGAACAGACTAATTTGCATACAGCCAGGTTCTGAAACTGGAATGGTGCAGTGAGCTAAAAAACGGTGTTGGATCTAGCCCTGATCTCTTGACTGGGTGAGAGTTTTCTGCTTAATTCAGAGACTCTGTCCCTCACCACCCCTTGTTGTGAATTAATCTCAGCCACTAGCAGTCACTCAGTGAGGCATCCCAGCCCATCATTTATCACCCACTGTGCCACATCAGTTTGAACCAGCCATATGCAAATGAGTCTTCACCGTGCTACATTGGAAACAGTCCAACATGAACTTCCAAGTCCACAACCTTTGTGAACCAGAAAACAAGCAACCCAGGACTGGTTTCAGCCTGATTGGGAACAGTACACCCAGAATTACCAGGCAAAACCGGTCTTGGGTTTCTTTTGCTCCGGTTCAGGGAGGACCTGGCCTGACAGTTCTGGCTGGACTATTCCTTTTGGAGCAGGGTCAAGACTGATTTGTATATGGTTAGGTCAAAACTGTAGTGGCATGGTGTGCAAAATAAGGACAGACTAAGATGCGGCCTCGAGTAATTACCAGTGGCTGAAATGAATTCAACATACCATCCATCACTATTTTGTATAATTGAATGTGTCGCCCTTATTGGAACGGGTATGCCGAGACATGGGTCCAGTGACCACTTTGTCAATGGAACCAAGCTATATCTGTCTGATGAGCCCTAACTAGAGCAATACCTGTCCTGCGTTGTTTGTGTTCCAGGTCACGAAGGACCTACCTGTCAGTTCAGACTGAACTGTTACCATTGGAGAAGTATCAAGACTGGTTTGCATGTGGTTGGGTCCAAACTGAGATTGCATGGTGTGCAAATAATGAGAGGAACTGGCATGTGGCCCGAGTAATTACCAGGAGCAGAGATTAATTCAAGCATTCACACCGTAAAATTGTTGTCCCTAGGCGCACAAGAACTAGAAAAGAAAGAAACAGCACAAAACCTTGGAAAGAATGGAACACCAAAATAAGAACCCGGCAGTAGGGTATAAAGTAACCGGCCTAAGTCTTTTTCAGACCTGTTTCTGTACTCCCTTTCTTCAAAAGCCCCTTTCTTTGACTAGCCCTAGGCACAAACATGATCTTACAGTAAATGTTCCAGGATATGAAACTATAGTGACTTAAGAAACTGGACAGAAAATTATGCATAACAGTTTTGAACTTTGCTCCCTCTCCATTTTCCGTTGGCAGTAACACTTTAATTTCAACAGAAAGCATGGACATGTTTACATTGCTGTTATAATAATCGGCTGCTCTTTGGTTCCATCCCATACGAGGGTTACGATAACTAAAATTTTTTAATGTCATTTTTATCTGTATCTGAACTGTGACGTTTTCATCATGGTGGTATGTTCCACTCTCTTTATGATTTTAACTGATCAAATAAAAGTATTTTACTACTAATTCAAGCATTCCATCTATCACTTTTTAGTATACTTCAATGTGACTCCCTAAGTGGAATACTAATGCCCAGAAATGGGATCTTTGTATACTGTGTCACTGGAACCTCGTTAAAGCTGACTGATGAGCCCTAACTAGGGAAAAATGGGTCCTGGGCTGCCTGTATCCTGGGTCAGAGAGGGCCTGCTTTGGCAGTTTGGACTGGCCTATTTCTATTGGAGCAGAGTCAAGTATGATTTGCATATGGTTTGGTCAAAACTGAGGTGGCATGGTGTGCAAAAATACCAATGGACTGCAGTCCGTCCCGAGTAATTACCAATGGCTGAAATTAAATCAATCATCCTGTAAATCCCTTTTTTGTATACTTCAATTGGTTATCTCTGGAAGCTTCACTGCATGATCATACCGGCACCTTGGTAAAAATGGTAGGCCTGACACATTGGTGGTACTTCTTAGAATATTACGGGTACACTTGGTATTTGGGTGCCTACCCTTTGGGAATATGTGTGTACTGGTATATCAAGGGTATCCCTAGTAACAATAGAGGCATTGTTTGCATTTGAGTGATCCCTTAGATATATGCTGGGCCCAGCATATTGGTGTTACTTATTGGCATACTAGGGACATCCATGGCATTTTTGTGCCCACCCTTTGCCCAAACACTGGGTCATTTGGACTTGCTTCTGTTCTTGATTGGATGGGATCTGTCCTCTTATTTCGAACTGGACTGTTCTTATTGGAGCAGGACCCAGACTATTTTGCATATAGCTGATCTCTGTGTACCATTCCATAGTGGGTGAAAAATGATGGACTGGGATGCAGCACTAGCTGCATCCCAGTCCATCATTTTTGATGGTGAGACTAATTTAGTATAATTGACATAATATCGGAAACAAAAATATCATGTAAACAGAATATTGTGTCAAAAATATCAAAAGCCAACATATCGAAAAGTTAAGTGTAAATAGGCAAGTTTAGATTTACTATTCTTAACTCCACTTCTACGTACTTTGAAGATATATAGCGTCAAGGTATATAGATGTGGAGTTTTATATAGTAAAACTTTGCTTACCTATAGAAACTTACCTTCACAATGCTTTTGCCCTAGATTTTCTTCATACAAAATTTTGTCCCACAATATTTGTGTTTCCAATGTTCTGTCTAAATGCCACTAATTTAGGTATTCCTTCCATCACTGTGTTGTTTGTTGAAACCTTTGCCAAAACACTAGGCCTGGGATATCTGTGGCATCATAATAGAGGCATCAAGAGCATTTTGCTGTCCACCCATTGGCAAAACATTTCCACTAGTATATTGACAGTCATTTTTGGCTAAGTGGGGCGATCCATAACATGATGGCGCACACACACGCTTGAAGGAACTTTGACCTAGGCACATAACCAATACATCTTTTCCTGTTAGAAACATCCACTGGGTGAAGACGTCTGCCCCTTGGATAAACACTGGCCATGGCATTTTGGTGTTAAATCTTGGCATACTGTGGAATCCATGAAATGTTGGTGTCTACCTCTGATATCTTGCCATTGGCACAACTGTTGTGAAGTCAGCACACTAGTAGTTGGGAGTGGGCGGGGCTAGGGGGCCAGAGGAAGAGGAGGAGCGGACACAGGAAAGAGTTAGTTAGAGTAGGGACAGGGTACAGGCTGGATGTAATACAATAAAGCTCCCGTAACCCTAAGTAATGGTGTCTGTGATTATTGGTAGCAGGATGCTACAACTGGCGACGAGGGTGGGATTGCACTGATGCAGCCCACAGGATCACAGAAAGGCACCCTGTTCCCTGCAGCGTCGAGGGAAGAGCTCTGCTGCCGAGTAAAGCTAAGGCCTGGTGTTTGTGGCCGAGAGCAAGTGACTGCGACCCTAGAGAAGCCGGGGAACCCCGAGGAAATCCCGACCTGCGAGCGCTGAAACGCTCGGTCGAAGAAACCCTTGAGCGCTGAATGCGCGAGTCCCGCCGGGTGTGTGGATGACCCAGCAACTGTGAGGAGACACGAGTCGGGAGCCCACTCCGACCCTGTCCAGTGCCACACGGCGAGTGAAGAGGTGTCCTGGAGGAGAGGACGCTGCCCCGATAACCTTGCAGCCAAGCGCGGCTAAACGCGCCAAACCGGAGCTTGAATATCGGTGAAAGGAAAACCTCACGCCCTACTTCTTGACATATTGTATGCATCCATGGCATTAGATAGTGTACAACAGCATGCTCCTCTTTCATCCAGTGGTATCACTCTCAACTGGTACATGGGTGCAAGGTCATGCTCAATCCTCGCCCTTGGGAAGTTAGGAAGTTGGCACTTGTGCCTAACAGTAAACTACCTATCAGCTGCCTCACACCCAGGTTATCCAGTTCCTCATCTATAAGCTGTATGTGCTTCATATCCCTGTGCAATTTTCTCACAGTGGATCGTGGCTGCAGAGCAATCCATTTATCCTAATCATTTTCTCCCTGGCTCTGCCAATAGCTCCTCTTTTGAGGGCCCTCTTCCACACTCCCCTGGGGAGCAACTCTGCCCAAGTTGCTGTGTCTCTTGCAGAGATGCCATTATTTCCCTCAAGTACCCTTTCAGCCCCAGATCCTGTACCAAGTCACTCTCTTCTGATAAACTAACACCTCATCATGATGCCCCCTCTTGAGCTGCAATTGTTTAGGGTTGGCATCAGTTGTCCACATGATACCCTTTTGCCATCTCACTGCACCTGTGTTTCTCCTAAACTGAAATCAGCTATTTGTCAAAAAGGACATCTTGCGCTCTGTGTCACTGTATATTGGGAAACAAGTAGGAGAGTAAGGAGTTGTGTCCGTGAACGTCGGACGGGAAATACTCCTGATTCCTTGGTCAAGGATCAAAAGAACAAAATGGAGGAGTACTACCCGATGAGGGTATATGAAGGCTCTTGTCTGAACTCAGGAAGAATTGTTCCTTTGTTAGGAAACCCCTCACTCACCACCTAGTGGTGACTTGCTTCATCATCGGGGCCCACCCAAGTGGCCTAGCGTCACTTGGGTGTGCTTCAACACCTGCAATTGCAGTGGAGCTGGTAGTGAAATGTGGGGTGCAAACAAAAAAGAATGTGAGTGTTAAAATTGTCCTGGTATTCTTTTGTATAGAGTTTTAATAAAAAAGATACTGGACAAAATTAAAAGATAAGGTTGAGATAGTAGTGGGGAAGTTACGGCCCACTTATCTCTATTTTATGTGTTGGTTGACATGTTTCTACCATAAGGGGAAAATCCCCGGTATTCCTCAGGACCAAAACAAGGAAGTGGGTGGTATGTGCCCCCTAAAAGACACACCCAGTCCTAAATCCTTGGACAGCCAGAAGAAAAATCAGCTTCTGGGACGCACACCTAAAATGGAGGGTGCTGTAAAACAATGCTGTAGCTCAACTCGAGCTGCATCAAGCAGGAGTGGGGCGCTATGCCGGTAACAACATAGTGGTTGTCAGGGCGGGATCAGGCGGTTCACCTACTTCCCCGTGCTCGCTGCTCGGTCGTTTTTCTTCTGGCTGTCCAAGGATTTAGGACTGGGTGTGTCTTTTAGGGGGCACATACCACCCACTTCCTTGTTTTGGTTCTGAGGAATACCGGGGATTTTCCCCTTATGGTAGAAACATGTCGACCAACACATAAAATAGAGATAAGTGGGCCGTAACTTCCCCACTACTATCTCAACCTTATCTTTTAATTTTGTCCAGTATCTTTTTTATTAAAACTCTATACAAAAGAATACCAGGACAATTTTAACACTCACATTCTTTTTTGTTTGCACCCCACATTTCACTACCAGCTCCACTGCAATTGCAGGTGTTGAAGCACACCCAAGTGACGCTAGGCCACTTGGGTGGGCCCCGATGATGAAGCAAGTCACCACTAGGTGGTGAGTGAGGGGTTTCCTAACAAAGGAACAATTCTTCCTGAGTTCAGACAAGAGCCTTCATATACCCTCATCGGGTAGTACTCCTCCATTTTGTTCTTTTGATCACTGTATATTGGACCACCGAAAGGCAAAATATCGATATGTACTGTTTTTTTCTTATTCCAATCGCTTCCCCGCTTTTTTAAATGCGAAACAAGAAAAAGCAGGGGGCATAATGTAATTACTAATGGCTTAATTTATAGTCTGACGGATGGTCCTCTGTCTGTATAGAGTGGCAAAAAAAACATTACCTCTGCCATTCTGATGGACTACCAAATTTAGAGAATTCAATCAGCCCAGAGGTCATCTCTGTACATTGAAAGGAGCTGCCATCATGGCTTTTCTTTCAGTGTGCCAAAGTTTGGTGGGCATCCACCATCAATTTTGACGGCCATTCGCCAAACCTTTTTTTTTTTAGAAAGAAACTCCCAAAGTGGGCAACCCTCATTGGTCAAAAGAGCAGCCATAGCACACAAGCCTTGAACAACTCTTCATCCAATCTGAAGAGCAAATTGTAACTGTTGTACTAGTCCACGCAGTACTTTTGCTGCACCAGGTCTTTTGTCATATTTCCTACACACATTTCAAATCTCATTGCAAAAGCTATCTATTCACACCTCCATGGTCACTTGCCCAAAAAATATCCCATCCATCTTCCATGCTATACGTGCCAGGGTGATTGCCTCAACAAGTGATGCCAACATAACACCCTACCATCGCCTACTCAAATCAAAAAAGAGTTTATTGTTATCAGTTAATAAAAACCTTTGCAATATACATATAAAACGATACCTTTTTTTAAATAATCGCGTATCTTAGCAACATGAATTAATATTGCTACAGCTCAGGAAAATTTTATCTTGTTAAAAAAACATTATCATTATAAAATGTGTTCGGACATTTTCACAGTTGCTATAAATCGACATATGCCACAATAAAAGATTCAACAACTCTAAGTGTCAACGTTTCAGAGCTGTTTTAACCGTATATAGACATTGTGTATTCATTATACAAAGCAAATTCCTCATGCTATGGTATTCTGCTTACTCTTTTTGACCCAGTCGATCCTCCTAATGCCCCTCCACCCCCCAAACAGCACTTGCTCGACCCAATATAAATGTCCTAAAGCTCACTAGAATGACCACTGCACAGGAGGAGCCTACAGCATCTTCCAGAGTTGCCATGTCCTCACTCTCCTACTCCAGTATGCCTCTGAACCTCTTCCACTGCACAGAGGCAAGACATCAGTGATGCTACTGTCCACACCAGGTGCATCTATTGTCCTGAAAATGCAATGAACGAGATTGCTTCCCTCGAGTTGTCTGTTATCTCTTGCACCATTAGGTATCCCAATTCCCGCATCACTTACTCAAGAACCCCTAGCAGCATAGCACACTCAGCCTTTCTCTCACACTTCCAGGCAAAAAAAAAATACATATCCAGGAAGTAGATTACCTGGTAGAGCTAGAAGACACTGTAAATACCCACTGCACAAAAGTGTTTGACCGCGCAAAGAGTTCACACATCAAACATCCTAAAAGGAACACTTCCCTCAGGAATAGATGCACCTCAGATTGATTCCATAGCAATAAAAAGTCTGTCAGGTGTGCCAGGAGCGATTGCACTGCTGAATATCTACCCCAAAATATTGTGGTACAAGAATATCACATAAAGAAGGTCGAGGGAGAAAATATCAAAGGTAAGAGCATAAAGGGAGGTTTAGATTGACTATTTCTAATACCACATCTACGTATTGACTATTTCTAATACCACATCTACGTAACTTGAAGATATATGTACCGTGTCCATGCATATATGTGAAGTTAGGTATAGAAAATCTAGACTTACCTACCTGTATATGTGTTTTTGGGATGTTTTGTCCTCGATATTGTGTCCCACAATATTCTGGGGTCAGTACTCTGGAAGCGCAGTGACAGGAGCAGCCTAAACGCTGACTTGGTTGTCTATCTTTGGCTCCTCCCCATAAATCATCACCAGAGCCACAACATGGTCCACACATTATTTTTGGACAGTGTAGTTTTTTACTACCAGTTTTTCTGTCCATGTCACATGATGGATCACTATGTAATCACAGTCCGGTTTTTAGATGCCACCTACAAGGGTGAAATTATTAAATTACTTAAATGTCAGTTGCCATGGAACCCACCTCCCAACTACCTATCGCCTAATTTTCTAGATTCTTCTTAACGACATCCAGCATTGACTTCAAAGTTTTCACCTAACGCTTCGCTCATGCACCTTATAATTCAGATGAAAATAAAACTGCAAACTCTCTCCCATCAATCTGACCCTGTCCTTATATGGTCAATGCTCCAGCCACCCTCCCATCCAGTCCAATCTCACCAGCAAAGGAAATTTCCCTCTGCCGCTCTCTGACCCCCTCACCTCATCCTGGGACTCCCACCTGACTGCCACCCTGATGAAAACTGCACACTGCTCTAGAGCATGTGTCTTTATTGCAAGCCCAACAAGCACTCCTTGGCAAAGGCAATCCTCCAGTTGGCCCTCATTCCCAAATCCGTAGCATGACCAGCACCTGCGACAAAATGCTGGCAGACTGGGGGCAATACTTGGCATAAAGGGAAACACTGGTTCTGGCATCGAAATAATGAGTACTGGGGTAGTTCTCTGGATATTGGTACTGGCGTACTAGAGGTAATCCTTGGCTTATATGGCAGCCATGGACAAATGCTGGAGCTGGGGCACTTGAGGCAATTCTTGGCATAGGCACACCGTTGAAAAGAGGCTGGCACTAGCACATTGGGGGTAAATATTGTCATGAGGGAGGTCTATCGCTGGGTTGTAGAGGGGGGCAACCATGACAAAATGGCAGCCTTGACACGCCGAGGTACCCTACAACCAACACTTATCCTACATCTCACCCTTTTCTTGGCTATTGACCTAAATCTTAATTTTATAATATCAATCATAGAGGCATCATTAGACCTCCTGCCTGTGTTAAACGTGTCTCATTCATTCATCAACATTTATTAATTCATTTATTAAGTGTACCCCTAAACCCAAGCCTACCATTCACCCGCAAACTAACCCTGGAACTAACCCATAATCTAATCCTAAACCACACACACACACACACACACACACACACACACACACACACACACACACACACACACACACACACTTGCAATGCTGCTGTCAGTGCCATTCTGCTCTACACACCCCCACACACACATACCCACACACACTTACTTACTCACTCACACACACACACAGTTGCAATGCTGCTGTCAGTGCCATTCTGCTCTACCCCCCCCACACACACACACCACACACACTCACTCACACACTTTCTTTCACACACACACACACACACACGCACACGCACACGCACACGCACACAAGTCAAGTCAAGTCAAGACAAAGAATTTATATAGCGCTCTACATACCCAGAGGGTCTCAAGGCGCTTGAGGAGGGGAGGGGAATTACTTGTCAAATATCCACGTTTTAAGTTGCTTTCTGAATGCTAGGTGATTCTGGGTAAGGCACACACACACTGTTGCAATGCTGCTGTCAGTGCCATCCTGCTCTACACACCCCAACACACACACCTCCCACACTCACTCACTCACTCACTCACTCACACACTCTCACTCACACACTCTCACTCTCACACACACACACACACACTCTTGCAATGCTGCTGTCAGTGCCATTCTGCTCTGTGTATGGGATGGAAGCTTGCCTTGATTCTGAAATGCTTCACCTGTTGTGTGCACTGCTGCCCCCTACGTTGAGCTTTCAGTGTTTGAGAGCAGCATGCACTGGACCTGCTGCCAAGTGTCTCACACCTATTATTTGTTTTGGGGAAGCTTTAACTGCTAATGTCCATGTGTTACAGAAACTTGGCATATGTTTTATACTATATTAAAGCCAAAGTTGGACCTATTCAGTGCTTGTTTATTTAAGATTAAAACTACCTATAATGCACTTCCTAGAAACACTGCCATTTTCCCAGAATACCTGGGAGCTCATGTTAAAATGTAAAATCTGATTCTCTCGTTTTTTGATTAAGCTAGGCCTCATCCATTTTTCACTTCCAGTCTGGCTCTATCCTTGACACCGCAGCTGTATAAACATGAGTGAATAATCTAGATTGGGGCATTGAAGGTAGTGTATACGTGCAGAGTCAGCGCAAAAGTACAGCTGGCGTCTGCCGGGGTTTTTCAGACAATGGTAAAGCCTCAAGTAAAGTTTACTCAGATAGCATATCTTGCTGTGCAGCGTTAGGACGCGACAATTGCACAAGACACCAAGGCTGTTGATTCTTACAGTTACCTCATTTACTCGTTTTTCCCATATCTCTATTTACCTCTGGGTGTCCGTTTGTGATCTTTTGCTATAAAAACCCATGTAACCATCGTTCAGTGTGCTTCCTCCTAGAGTATCTCTATGGTGCTTGTCGAATGAGCCCCTATTCATGAATGCTAATAAATGATCCTTGGTTTGTACTTCACTCCACTGTTGATTCCTCCTTACTTGTTAACCCGTGGACAAAGGGTGACCCTGCACCAGTGGGTTTTCAATAATCCACCTCCACACTCAAGGCACATACCTTCTCTACCCTCCGTCCTCCATTGCAGTTAAACCCTTAAGGCTAGACACTTGGTTCATAAAGCACGAGAAATATGTATGCATGTTTTGGTATACAGTGTCCATTTTCAGCACTGTATAGACTTGAGACAGTTTTGTGCTCCCCTTTTTTGCCCACCCATCTGTCCAGGTATTGTCTCCTTCATTTTAAAATGCAGGTGCTTTCTTGCACACCATTCATTGTTTTGTTTTGTCTAATTAACCGAGAGTATTTCAAGACGTGAAGCAGCAAAAAGAGGGAGTGAGCAAAGAGTATATCAACACTCACTGAGCGCTAGAAGAAAAAGAAAAAAATAGTTCGGTGAATGCTAGCAGTGGAAGGGTAAAAGCCATCCAATCAGAGCACAGTAACGAAGAAATTATCTTGAGACCATTCAAACAAAGACTAGGGAGGAAAGCCATTGAATAGGAAGCAGGGAAATGGGATAGACAAGACTGTCATCCAATTAAGAGCACGGGGCTGATTCAAAGTCCCCTATATGCATATATGTATTGGCGGCAACAAGCCTTCACCAACAGACTGCCAAAGCTGACAGTAGGCGGGAGCAAAAAGTGGATAAAGTAGGCCCCATTCTTAAACTAATGAGTGTGTCAACACCCAAAGGTGTGAGACCTTGCATAGCTGTAAAGTTTCTCAATTCGGGAAATCACAAAACTCTTCCAAGTTAAGCTTAGAAACCTGTACCAGTCTCAGTTTTCCAGGCATGATCCTTGAAAAGATTTATGAATTTCAATTTTTAATCCAAGAACATACATGTGTATATGGATGCAAAAAAAAAAAGACCTAGAGCAACTGCAAACTTTTTTTTCCTCCGGAGCAAACATATTGCTGCATTTTATGGGAGTTTTATGGTTTACATATAGTCGGACATGAATATCAACCTATTGGAGTTAATATTAGAAATATATACTTAATGGAGCAATATCTGTGCAAACGATATTTATGCAACGGTATTTTTGTTAGAGAATATTTTTGGTATCGATATTTGACATAAACGATTTTTCACTGTGGAGAAACCTCCTCATCCACATCCACCGAATTTGAAGGGGTGTTCCGTTCTGCTCCGAATTCCTGGAAAGAGTTTTACTCCTGCTGTTGACAATAGTAACTGCCCAATCTTTTCCAGAGTGCAAAGGGGTCAGAAAATGGTTTCTGAAGACTCACATATGTGTTATTTTATAGGCAAGCACCACCTTTCGAAGTATTTCTGTGCTTGAATTTACACACCCCATTAGTAGGTTTGCTCAGTGGCTACTCCTCCGCTAAGGAGGAGGAGCATCGACCCACTTCTCTTTGAGCAGTGCAGAAAGGAAAAATAAAACGATAATTTTATTTTTCAATGCGGATTCGGAGCTTGGTTAGGGTGGGGCGGGGCTGGGCTGTCAGAGCAGGGGAAAGGGAGGAAATATGTGCACCGTAAGTGGGCATATCAGTTTGGCAGGCCCTCTTGGGCCGGCAAAACAGAAATGCACACTTAGCATTTCTCCACCCGACTGTGTTGCACAGACGAATGGATAACTGTCTCAGGCACTACCTGACTGGACAAACTGGCTGCTCAGATCAATCACGACGCTGCGGTCATGCTGGTGACAGCAGTGTTACGATTGGCTTAGGGGTGTCTGAGAACCTGTATGCTTCTATTTTGTGCATCCGGGAAGAGAAGAGGACGAAGGAGAGCCGGCGGCCGTTCACAAGTAAGTGTTCTGTTTATGTTGAGCCTAGCGGCAGCGCTCATGTGCTGCTTGCTCTGCGAGACTGCTCTAGTAGAATATGGGAGAGAAGCCGCGCCCACTCTCCTTCCATATTTTTCATTGGCTGCCTTCAAATTTGTTAATAGGCTTGTTAGTCCCTCCTTAGTACGGCCTTGTCTTCATTTGTACCCTCCCATGGGAACTGGCCCTTTTACTTCGGTTGTTACACGGGACTTGTTATTTAGTCTATAAGCAATATTTACTTTGAGTTCTCTTACTGCAGGCCGGATATGCACTGCTTCAGCTGAAACCACTTGTTTTTTTAAGCAGCAAGGCCGCCCCATTACACGGCCCCAGCTTTCAATTAAGCGTGGGTGTCAAATCCGTCTCGTTCGCGGAATTTGTGGTCCGCGATTCGCACGAATTTGCCCAAAAATCCACAAATTCACAAGCTGCCGATTTATTTGCTTGGTCGCGCATGAAAAATACAATATCGCGCACGCTGCGTTGACTTACCGTGATTCTGTGTTCGCCGAGTTGTTTTTCTCCCGGTTTGCGAGTGCTGCGCCATTTTGGATCTTACTGCGTGATCGCGAAAGAGTTTTTCGACCGCGATTACGTCATCGCGGCCCGCCATCTGCACAGCGAGAGTTTGAGAACGCGAGTACGTCATAAGGTCCCGCGATTACGCATCGCGGGAGTAAATAATGCCGAACACGTAGATGCGGCGCGCAGCTGACTTCGGCGGGAGATTTGAACAGCTCGCTTTCCCGAAATTGCAAACATTGCAATTCTGCACAAGAAATCCACCGTAGGCAGCATAAACCTTCTGAAAATGATGAATTTGATCAGAATAACTCCTCAGATTGACATTTGGCTGCACTTTTTGGTGCAAGGAGTTCATTTTTTAAGGGGGGGGTAGGAGGAAGGAAGTGCCCCAGAGTCTCCAACTTCCTGTTCCTGTCAAGCAGGCTCCTCCCAGTGCTTTGTCCATGTCCTAGTCACTTTTGATTTGGATCTGGAGCTGGAAGGATTACTTTTTGTGGCTACTGCTGGATATTTGTATTTGAGGACTTTTTGGACTTTGGAGTTTGGATCACTTTTGGACTTGAGATTTTACAAGTAAGTTTGTGTTGTTTGGTTGGGACATTGCAGTTGCTGCAACTACAGTTTTAAAACTTTTTTCACAACTTAAAAAGAATATATATTGTGGGTAGCCACAGTATCCAGTAGGCCCAGGGTTAGTCATGGGTGCATGATACAACTGTTTCTGTGATTTTTTTTTTTAAACTTAATTCTCATTTATGTCATGGAATTTTTGTTCACTGTTATATGTTGATTATTTTTTAATTTTGGGGTGCCTGTAAAGCCTCACTAGCCAGTAGGCCCAGGGGTAGTGAGTGGTGCAAGGACCAAGTCTTTCTGTGGGGTGTCTTTAATTTAGACATCATTGAGGGCATGGATGGCGTTGGATTGTGGTGATTTTTATGTGTTTTTTGTCTTTTTGGGGTGTTGTTGGGGCCTGGCCATGCGGGTGGGGGTCATTTTGAGGCCTGGTCCAGGCAGGGCCTGGCCATGTGGTGGGGGTCAAGGCTCAAGGGGCCATTTTGGAGCCAGGCAGTGTGCTCAGGCCTGCACCCAGTTTGCCTTGCTTTCATCCATTAAGCCCAGGGGTACTCAGTGGTGCATGGACCAAGTCTTTATGTGGGGTGTCTTGAATTTAAACATCATTGAGGGCATGGATGGCATTGGATTGTGGTGATTTTTGTGTGTTTTTCGACTTTTTGGGGTGTTGTTGGGGCCTGGCCATGTGGGTGGGGGCCATTTTGAGGCCTGGTACAGGCAGGGCCTGGCCATGTGGTGGGGGTAAAGGGGCCATTTGAAGCCAGGCTGTGTGCTCAGGCCTGCATCCAGTTTGCCTTGCTTTCAACCATTATGTTCAGGGGTACTCAGTGGTGCATGGACCTAGTCTTTCTGTGGGGTGTCTTGAATTTAAACATCATTGAGGGCATGGATGGCATTGGATTATGGTGATTTTTGTGTGTTTTTGGACTTTGTGGGTTGTTGTTGGGGCCTGGCCATGTGGGTGGGAGCCATTTTGAGGCCTGGTCCAGGCAGGGCCTGGCCATGTGGCTGCGGGACAAGGGGCCATTTTGAAGCCAGGCAGTGTGCTTTGAGCCATAGGCCTGCACCCAGCCTGCCCTGCTTTCACCCATTATGCCCAGGGGTAGTGAGTGGTGCATGGACCAATGCTTTGTGCTGGGCCTCTTGAATTTAAACACCATTTAGGGCATGGATGGCATTGGATTGTGTTGATTTTTGTGTGTTTTTCGACTTCTTGGGGTGTTGTTGTTGGGGCCTGGCCATGTGGGTGGGGCCATTTTGAGGCCTGGCCATGTGGCTGGGGGACAAGGGGGCATTTTGAAGCCAGGCAGTGTGCTTTGAGCCATAGGCCTGCACCCAGCCTGCCCTGTTTTCACCCATTATGCCCAGGGGTAGTGAGTGGTGCATGGACCAATGCTTTGTGTGGGGCCTCTTGAATTTAAATATCATTGAGGGCATGGATGGCATTGGATTGTGTTGATTTTTGTGTGTTTTTCGACTTCTTGGGGTGGTGTTGTTTGGGCCTGGCCATGTGGGTGGGGGCCATTTTGAGGCCTGATCCAGGCAGGGCCTGGCCATGAGGCTGGGGGACAAGGGGCCATTTTGAAGCCAGGCAGTGAGCTTTGAGCCATAGGCCTGCACCCAGCCTGCCCTGCTTTCACCCATTATTCCCAGGGGTAGTGAGTGGTGCATGGACCAAGGCTTTGCGTGGGGCCTCTTGAATTTAAACATCATTGAGGCCATGGATGGCATTGGATTGTGTTGATTTTTTTGTGTTTTTCGACTTCTTGGGGTGTTGTTGTTGGGGGCCGGCCATGTGGGCGGGAGCCATTTTGAGGCCTGGTCAAGGCAGAGCCTGGCCATGTGGCTGGGGGACAAGGGGCCATTTTGAAGCCAGGCAGTGTGCTTTGACTTGAGCCATAGGCCTGCACCCAGCCTGCCCTGCTTTTACCCATTATGCCCAGGGGTAGTGAGTGGTGCATGGGCCAAGCTTTGTGTGGGGCCTCTTGAATTTAAGCATCATTGAGGGCATGGATGGCATTGGATTGTGTTGATTTTTGTGTGTTTTTTGACTTTGTGGGCTGTTAAACTGATGTTCCTCTGGCTTCCTTTGCTTTTAGGTGCACAAGAGAACCACCAGTGCCAGGAAGAAGTCCTGCAGCGGTGTGTGCAGCACAACATCACATGATGTTACGTGTGGCCACAGACAACTCTGCAACTCGTGCAACTGCGGCCTCCTGTTATGACATCTGAAGAAGATGGGCCCAAAGAAAGGTGGCCGTAGCTCCTCTACAAAAAAAGTTGCCACTGCCAGTAAGAAGGAGCAGAAGAAGCAAGTGGTGCCTCTTACCAAGGAGACTGGTGTGCCCACAGACACTTTTTCAGGAGAAAAAAAACCAACGCCTGCAGCAGCGGGGTCCGCCGGGGACCAAGCTGGGAGCAGCACGTCCGCTTCATTGGGCTCAGTGCCACCACACCAAGTTATGTCCAAGTCCATGAGTGCTGCAGAGGCAGCCACTTTGGTTGTTCAATCACCATCGACCAGTGATGTTGGCTCATCACAAGAAAGTAGCACCCAATCAACGCAGGGTGTAACTCAGCTGACGAGTGTTCAACAACCAAAGCTGCAACGACAACCACAGGTGCAACTAGTACAAGCGCAAGTACATGGGCAAGGAGAAGGGCAAGTACAAGCGCAAGGAGAGGAGCAAGTACATGCACAAGGAGAGGCTCAAGGAGAAGCGCAAGTAGAGGCGCAAGGAGAGGTGCAAGTAGAGGCGCAAGGAGAGGCACAAGGAGAGGCACCACTAGAGGTGCATGGAGCGGCACAATTGCCCACAATGCTTGTTCCTCCAGAAGTAGGGGCACATCAGGAAATCGAGATTCAAACGGAGGTATCATCCGAGGAAGCCACTCCTCCTAAGGATGATCCATTGTCTTCCAGATCCCCAGCAAGAAAAAGGTCAAGGAGGTCCACTGCAAGTTCTTCTTCAAGCCACCTTCCTTCTGATGACCTTCATCTTGATTGGAACCCAGCAATGCAGTCTGAGAGGGAGGCACGCCACGAGCCGACAAAGGTAGCTTAGCCTAAAAGGAAGATTCCCACAAGGCTTTCACTTATGGCTGATGATGGCGACGAGCAAGAAGTGGTGTATGCTGCTGATGAACAGTCTGACGACGACCCAGTCATCACAGACGTCACTCCAGCCCCAGCGGGAATGCAGCAGACATTTCTACCCTATCCCGAATTGCTGCTGAGCGTGAGGTGGGCGGCGTGGCACTGGTACCACAACCAAAGCATTTAACTACTACATCAACATGACCTACAGCTTCCATATTTTCTCTTCAGAAGGGCCGGCAGGGACCTCCATCCAGCTCAACCTCCATTACCTCAAGTAGTGGTGCTGTAAGTGCACAACAGAGTTGAATTCAGCCACACCCATCCTCCACTTCATCTGGCATTGAAACTGAAAGTAGCACCTCCACCACCACCAGACATTTCCAGTCCCCAGTTTGGGACTTCTTTAATGTTAGCCAAAAGGCGGAAAACATGGTTGTTTGTTCGATTTGTAGAACTGTAGTTAGTCGGGGTAAGCTTGGTACCAACTATGGTACCAGAGGCCAGAGAGGTCATCTCTAAAAACACCACACTCTCATTTGGGAGGCGCACCTAAGGAAGATCCAGGGAGCCAAAAGTACAACAAATCCAAATGTATCCATTCATATTGCATCTGATGATGACGAGGGGCTGATCATGCAGGGGGGAAGTGAAGAAGCGACAGACATTTTTTCTGGTACACCCAATACCCCTAGCAGCAGCACTGCAATGGTAGCGCCCACACCCTCTACCCCTGCAACATGTATGAGGCACACTAAGAGTCTGGGAGAGACACCAATGCGAAAGAGTACATCAATGAGCCTAACTGGTTTGAAGAAGTCTGCATCATCATCATCATGTAAAACGGTCCAGACCACCATTAGCAGAATGTTTTAGTTGGATGCGCCATTTGAACGCAACCACCCAACGGTACGTCTGTATAATGCAAAGTTGGCTAAAATGCTAGCGCTGGACCTTCTCCCTTTTTCTTTTGTGGAAGGGGTGGGTTTTCTAGAATTTGTGGCAACAGTCTGCCCTAAATGGAAGGTTCCTAGCCGGTCCTATTTTACCAGGATTTCTGTTCCAGCACTACATCAAGATGTGCTGGAGGTGATTGGCGCAGCTATTCAGAAGAGTGCTGTTCTCACTATCCACCTGACAACAGACATGTGGACCAGTTGCCAAGCCCTTGATTACATGTGCATCACTGCACACTGGGTCTCTTTTTCAGGGGTTAAAGACAAGTTAAAAGTAGGTGTTGACACGGACACAGTTTTTCAAGCTACTCGGAAACATGCAACAATAGCCATGTTTGCCATGGAGAAAACTCATACTGCACCTAACATTTTGGAGGAGTTTGATAGGAATGTCAATGAATGGCTGCCTCCAAAAAATCGCATAATTGGTTATGTTTCCACAGATAATAGCAGTAATATAGTTAAGGCCATGCAAGATGGTAACTACTTCAGAGTGCAGTGTTTGGCGCACAGTATTAACATCGTGGTGCAAGATTTCATGAAAAAAGAAAACACAGTCAGCAAGTTACTGAACACCTTCCGAAGAATCTGCACACATTTCAGCCATTCTTTTAAGGCCCGGAAGCAGCTGAGGAGCATTCAACATGAACGTAGACTGCCAGTCAAAGGACTCATCCAGGAGGTGGCAACACGTTGGAACTCAACCTTTTACATGCTTGAGCATCTGTCTGAGCAGTGGGGGATAATAAATGAGTATGTCTATAAACTAGGTTCTACTATGAAAGACATGAGGCTAGAGTTGGAGGAATGGAAGCTAGTTGCAAGCCTGACAGACATGCTTCGTCCTTTTGAGATCTTCACGTGTGAAGTCAGCAGGGAGGACTGTTCTTTGGGCAAAGCTATCCCATTGTTGCACATGCTAGAGCACCAACTGAAGGCGGTGTCTTCAACGTTCCGAGATGATGCTGAAAGCAAGACGCATATCAGTTGGCGGAGAGGTTATTAAGTCGCCTAGTTGCCAATGAAAGGCTTCAAAACATACATACAGAACAACATTACATTTGTGCCACTATTCTGGATCCACGGTACAAAAAGGCAGTGGCCAGCAAAGCATTCATTCCTTTTGATGAAGCAGATGTTTCAAAGTACAAACATTGGCTAGCTGTGTCAGCCACTCGGTTAAAAAAAAGAGCGGCAGAAAATTGAAGGAGCCGGCAGAAGTACAACTGAATCAGCAGGCCATCCGGTGTCAAGTTCCACTTCTGAATCTGTGGCCGAAGGGAGTCACTTTCCCTCACAGCCGTTAACGACACCAGCAACCGTATAATCATCCTCACCTGCACCAGGCCCAGCCATAATATTGTCGGAAGCGGATTGGCTAACTCATAAAGGGTTTGCTCGTTCCAGTAATGCAAAGGCCACAGATGGTACGCAAAGTGGAGCAACCCTGGAGAACCTTCAGTCGATGGTGCTGGCCTATCTGGATGACCCAACAGAGGTCTTTGTTAATCAGAACCCATTGCTGTATTGATATCGAAAAAGGCCTCATTGGCGACTGACCACCAACCTGGCTCTAAATTATTTGTCTTACCCACTCGCAAGCGTGTCTTCTGAACATGTTTTCAGTGCTGCTGGTGCCATTGTAACTTCAAAAAGGACCAGCCTCTCAACCAAAAATGTGGAGAGGTTAACACTGATCATTCAAGATGAATCAGCACTTCATACCACCAGATTACAAAATACGTGAATGCACGCAGGAAGAAGAGGACACGGACTTAGGTGACGGAAGTTCTTCTCTGTTAGGTGACCTACTCCCGTCTCCATTCATAGAGTTTGAGGATGAGCTCTACTTCCCTGACACCGAGGCCTGAAAATGACTTCCTTTTTTTCGTCCTTATTCACTTTTATTCCTGTGCGTCTTTCTTTGTTTTGCAACTTTTACCACAACAAAACTCTAATCACCTAATTACAACAAGTCCATCAGCAGCACTGTCTTCATCTTCTTTCCTTATTGATTTGAAGGTGCCACAGTCTGCATTCCTGAGGTTCACAAGTTCACAAGTCAATTATGCTCCTCTATCCTCCTCCTCCAGACGCCCCCTATCCATTTCCCTCAAGGCAGATGACTGGATTACGCAGAATAAACAAACTTTGTCTTCGTACTCTTAGACGAGTCCCTTCAAGTGGGACTGGAATTACTGACTACATGCTTGCTGATTGCTGACAGTTACTTCTGAAATTGATTGACAGGAGAGGCTGCCCTGTGGTCCCGCACTTTCAGAAGAAGATGCGGACAAAAAGTTGAATAGGTAATGAATAATGAGAAGAAGATGGCATGCAGTGGACATCGATGGCTGCCTGGCTCTGATAAAAGCAATGGCTGTTTGTTGTGCATGAAATGAATCATATGTCTCCTGTTATTATTTAATCTTTTACACACTAAATGTAACTCAAGTCTACTCTGCTTTTTTTTACCTTGTTTAATTCAAATTGTACTTCAACTGCAGGGGCCACTACGTTGCATTTTCCAATATGCAAAATGTCCTTGGACTTACTGTTTGCGAATATACCATGATGATTGATTAAATATTATATCTTTTTTCTTTACAGTCACTCACTGGGATGGATGGATCATCAGCGTCGGTTTAGGGAAGAACTATGGCCAATTTGTGAGTGTCAAAAGGTAAACCAGTCTACAATAACTACTACAGCAGAACTACATGTCTGTCTAGTCGTAGTATGGCGTGGTCGAGGCAGTGTAGTGTTGTTATGCCAGGCAGATTACAGAGTACAGCAGTTCATGTAAAATTGGGGTTATGTGGCTTGCTGCATACAATCAGCTATGCTTTGTCTGTGTCAAAGAGCCTAGGTATGCTACTTCAGGTTGCTTCACTCAGTGGTGCCTGCCTTGACCGTCTGCATGGCCCTGCCACAAGCATGGCCCAAAAATCTGTTACACTCAAGATTTGGCGAATTTTCTGCAATTTCGGAGGATTCTCGGATTGTGAATTTGCCTCCGAAAAACAGTTAATTTCGCGAGCGGAAGGGATTTTTGTTTTTGGCCCATGCTTGCAGCAGGGCCATGCAGACGATCAAGGCAGGCACCACTGAGTGAAGCAACTTAGTGTAGTATACCTAGGCTCTTTGACACAGACAGACAAAGCATATCTAGGGTTTAGGGTTCAGTGCGGTTTACTAGGGTTTTTGGGTTTAATGAATAATTTGGTAGCGTTCCCGGAGTCTAGGGCTCAGGGCCCGATGCAGGCTTCTTCATAATGATGTTGGCAAGGTTTTAGGGGGGTTTGGCCTTTTTTCAGAATTGGCCGAATTGTGGCCTTTTTGGGTGTTTTGCGGGCGCGTGTGTTTGGGTGAACAAGTCGTACACCTAACAGTGGATCGATTTTGTTCTGCCTTGCTGAGATTCTCGGGAATCACTGGAACAAGTGTCCTGGTAAGTTTCAAGAGGATCGAAGTAGTGGAAGTGCTAAAACAGCACTTTTTTGTCAAGGCGCGATTTGCGATTTCCCATGTTTTGGGGACAGCAGTATTGCATGTTTTTGGGGGGCTGCTTGGTGGGGTTCTAGATTTTTGGGGGTGGGTTAAGGGGTCTGGGAGCACTGCTGGGAAGGTCTAATTTTGATTGCAAGTGGTTTGAAGAAAATCCATGGTGGGAATGGGGGGTTTGGGCCTAGTTGCAGACAGCGTTTGGCACAATTTACACTGAGCCCTAGCAGTATTGTATGGTTTTGTGGGGCTGCTTGGGGGGGTTCTAGGTTTTTGGGGGTGGGTTGGGGGGGTCTGTAAGCACTGCTGGGAAGGTCTAATTTTGATTGCAAGTGGTTTGGAAAAAATCCATGGTGGTAAAAGGGGGTTAGGGCCTAGCTGCAAAGCGCGTTTGGAGCGATTTTCAGGTAGGCCTCTAGATTTTTTAAGTGTGGTATTTTCCATTTGTACTTTTGGCTTGTTTGGGGGTGTTCTACTTTTTGGGGCGTGGGTTGGGGGGGCTGGGAGCACTGCTTGGAAGATCTAATTTTGATTGCAAGTAGTTTGAAGAAAATCCATGGTGGAAAAGGGGAGTTAGGGCCTTGCTGCAGAGCGTGTTTGGAGCGATTTAAAGATAGGCCTTGCTGAGGATAGCACTCCTGCGTGTTTTTGGGGGGCTGTTTAGGGGTGTTCTCCATTTCTGGGGGTGGGTTGAATGGTCTGGGAGTACTGCTGGGATCCACTGTGGAAAAAGGGGGTTAGGGCCTAGCTGCAAAGCGCGTTTGGAGCGATTTTCAGGTAGGCTCTAGATTTTCTAAGTGTGGCATTTTCCATTTTTGCTTTTGGCCTGTTTAGGGGTGTTCTACTTTTTTGGGGTTGGGTTGACTGCTGGGAACTGGGGGCACTGCTCGGAAGGTCTAATTTTGTTCTAAAATCGTAGTTTACACTTTCCACCTAGCTTGAGGGGAAAGATCCGCAAATTTTGCCCACACTTATTTATCCTTGAAAAGGAGACTCAGAGTACGCACTTTCGAAATGATGCTTGTATGTATTGTAATACTGTCGACTCTAAAACTGAAAGTGTTATTTTGCACTACACAGCGTACCTTATATTTTTTTCTCCGTGGTGTTTTAATATCACTTCCTGTTTTTCCATCAACAATTACAGGCGGGCTTTTAAGGATGAACTCAGGCTTACCATTAGCGAGCCGCAATTCAGCATCCGCCAGGCAGGCAGTGGACAAGGTGTCTTCTGGTCCCCAACATTGATCGATGGAGCATCAGATGGAATGGAGGAGTACCGCGAAAAAGAGGAATGGCTGGATGCATGCAACTTCCCAAATTCAACAGGACAACAACATACAGTTACAGTATCCATCTTCATTTCTACTTATCTTTTAAGTAATGGTATTGCTTTGAACTTCTTTGAGTGTGACTCTGTGCATTTGTTTGCTCTCTGCTTCAATTCATCCCTCCAGCCATTGTATACTTTTTTCTTTGCTATTTTTAAACTAATTTAATGTACTAAGTGGTTCTTCTCTCTGAGGGCAGATAGGCAAGTGAAATTGCGTAATTACTGCAGCCCTGTACTGTCACATTGTTTCTTCATAGTTAGTACATTGTAGAAAGTACTACTTACTTTTCAGTAACCTATCCATTTAGCAAGCAACTTCATGCATCCAGTAGTGCATGCACCTCCTTATGTCCCTTAAAAGATTTATGGATATCGTCATATTTAAAGATTTGTTTATCTTCATTTGTTGTTTGTCCATGCTGTGGTTTTTTTCCTCTCTCCACAAAACTTTCACCAAAAACCCCATTCCCATCCACTTTTTAAACCCTAACCCTCTTCCCCCGGGCTGTGTGGTTTTCATTGAGGTGTGACTAAATGACAACAATAATTCCACACACTTGCTGGGGAGGATAAGGTCAAAGCAGCAGAAAATTAAGTTAAAGGCTGGTGAAGGAATCCAAGGATATATTCTTACTCAGCTTGACACACACCCATGACTATTTGCAAATCAAATCGGATTTTCAAGTGCGCCATCAACTGTATTGATCATCAAGAACATCCTCCTCCTACACGAGGCGAATGATTATGCTGCTGTGTCCTTCACCTTCAGTACTTTTTCTTGAAGTAGCCAAAGCCAAACTCCACGCAACTAGTGGTTATACTTTGAATAAATACTTTAGCATTTGTTAGGCTAAATTATGGCACTGTTCTTGTGTACTGTGCTATCTATTGTACTGTTTTAATGCTCCGCTCAGGCCACTCAAGGTTTCAATTTTTTTTTTTCATATGCTGCTACTACCACTGTGTACCAACACTACTACCACCACAACAATGCCATTTCATCCGCCCAGGATTGCCAACCTTAATCGCCATTTGCCATGCAGCCAGCCCTGTGCCTAGCCCTATTCTTAAACACGAATCACAGGTAAGATAAGCGTTTGGGGGGAGGAAGAATAATGGAGTAGGAGGAGAGAGGAGAGACTGATGGTAGTACTAGTAAAGTTGTAGGACAATTGAATTCACTAACTCTGTGAGTGGCACTTACTTTTGTAAACATTTGGGTGATTTCCTAGACAATTTGAATCAAGCAGCCAGTTAAGTTTCAGGAAAACAAACGCACAGTTACCCCCCCCCCCCCCACCTCCCCCTGCAAAACAGTAAACACGCGTATGCTAGGTTTAACTTGAAAGTAAATAATTATTTTTATCCCTACCAAAAATAAACTATCCTGCAAGACCCGACCCACCCCCCTCCCTAACCCCAAAGAATGTCTGTGAAATAAAAAGTCCCCAAAGTCCAAAAACCCAACTCCCAATTCCCACCCACCCAAAAGTCTTTAAAAAAGAGCACGTCGGGCAAGTAGATAGTCGATCTGCTCCAAAGCACTGTGTGTTTGTCTGGGCAAATGTAGGCATATTTATACTTTGAAGGTGCAGAGTTTGGCGTATGATTGGACTTATTAACGTCATTGAAGACTCAGTTCTTCGAAAACTCCATGATTTCCTAGATAAATTAGTAATGAGGCAAGGGGATGTCCCTAGCTGCTGAAGGCGGGTTTTTCTAAGAAATCGTTGTTGATTTTCGGAACTTAGTGGAAGTAGCCATGCTGTATTTGGGCTGCATAGGCTTAGTCTAAATATGGTAATGATTTCTATGCCTATATAAGGATCGGGTAATTTATACCTATATAAGGGCATGAATCGGGAAAATTACACTAGGGTCCTAGATTCATTTACAACACCACCACCAATACCACCACCCTCAATACCAACACCAATACCACCACCACCAATACCACACACCAATACCACCATCACCACCTATATCACCACCAATACGACCACCACTACCAATACCACCACCACCAATCCAATACCACCAATCCAATTGGTGGTGGTACTGGTGGTATTGGTGGTGGTGGTGGTATTGGTGGTAATGGTATTGGTGGTGGTGTTGGTACCACCACCACCACCAATACCACTACCACCAATACCACGACCACCATTACAACAAATGCCAATGCTACCACCACCAATACTAATACCACCACCACCAGTACCAATACCACCACCAATACCAATACCACCACCACCACCATCAATACCCCACCACCAATACCACCACCACCAATATCACCACCACCAACACCACCACCACTACTGATGGAGCAAGGACTCGTAGAAAAGAGACTTTCTCAGAAGCAATCCTCCCATTTAACTCCTTAACATGTTATTAATTACGTATTGTGTAAAACTAACGTGCACCACATAAAAACGAGGGTTAGTGAAGTTTGCATATGTGTTTACTAACGTGAATAACTCGAATGAATTTCTAAAATGTGACTGTAAAGTACTTTGAAGTGGTTCACATGCAATCAATTTAGATAAAGACTTAAAACTTACCCGAGTCTGTGGGTATTTACTTTAAAGGGTAACGGTTAGAATTGTTAATTTTCACCATCAACTAGCTCAACTAATGGTCCATCGACCGGAGGAAAGAACTTTTTGATCAGTGAAAGGTTGGTTAAGAGTAAGAAATTATCAATCTTAAAAATGTGAAAAATCATAAAACCTTGACTCCAGCGCTTTACTCAATTGTGTGTGTTGATGGGCCCAGATGAGTATATGGTATTGGAGTATCTGTTGTTGGTACGCCACTGGATCACTACCACCACCACCAGCAATACCACCAATACCAATACCAATACCACCACACCACCAATGCCAATACAACCACCACCAATGCCAATACCACCACCACCACCACCAGTACCAATACCACCACCAATACCAATACCACCACCACCACCAATACCACCACCACCAATACCACCACCACCATAACCACCACTACCACCACCACCACCAATACCAATTGCAACACCACCAATACCAACACTGCCACCACCAATACAACCACCACCATACCAGTACCACCAATGCCACTACTAATACAAATACCACCAGTGCCAATAGCACCACCAATACCACCAATGCCAGCACCACTAATACCAGCACCACCAATACCACTGCCACCAATACCACCACCACCAATACCAGTACCACCAGTACCACCAATACCACCACCAATACCAATGCCACCAATACCAATAGCACCACCAATCCCAATAGCACCATCAATACCACCACCACCACCAATACAACCAATGCCACCACCACCACCAATACCACCACCACTAATACCACTGCCGCAATACCACCACCAATACCAATACCACCACCACCAATACCACCACCTCAGTGCCTCTCGCTCACTAGTAATAGCAGGGGCACTGTACGAGTCAGGAGCTGCAGCCGAGACCATCTCTCCCTCCCTCCCTGCCATAAAGCACAGCACGGCCTGCACCAGGAGGTGAAGCCAGGGCCCTACTACAGCTAAAGTCTTTTTTTATTAGGCCAAAGATAGTAAAGACATTACGCAATGCCACATGGTACACTCAAATCACAGAGAGGGCAGGAAATAGCCACCTCACCCGCTCTTCCTCCTGAGCCTCGACAGTGTAATCACAGAGCCAAAGGTGTTGGAGCGCTTTGTTAGTGTTTATAGCTCAGATCATATGTAACTCTCACTTCACACTTTGTATCTGTGTAATTTACAACACTTACACATCTTCTTCACTGCACTATTCATTACTACTTTGAAGACATCACAGGCCGGTCTCTTTTCCTCTGATATTTACAATCTAACAAGCGGTCAAGCAGGCCCTTTATTGCAAAGCAATAGTTCTCGCATTTGCAAGAGTTTCACTATTAGTATTGTAAATGACAATGCCTTTTATTTATGTTTTAAAACCCAAAACATAAATAAAAGGCATTGTCATTTGCAATGCCAATAGCTCAAACTCGTGTGAATGCGAGACCTATTGTATTGCAAATGCTTGTTTTATTTTTATACCCCCGCCACGCCTCACCACCCCTGTTCTGCAGCAGCTGCCACTGGATTTACTCATACGGAAACCCCCATTTACTAGAACAAAATTAACTTTTCTGGATTGGAAAAATGGTTTTGTAATCATAAATCTGGCTATTTGTGTGTGTAGGTCGGATTTGTACACAGACAGTTTCAGGAATAGAAAGTTTAAAAACAGTGCCACACAACCTAATATTCACTATTTGCCTGAGGATCAATGGAAGCCATTGATGTAAAAATAGACCTTGGCCCCTGTATCTTCTGAAACTGAAGAAGAAGATTAAAATTAATAAACCAGTACTTTCCGTCCATGGTGTTTGCTTTCACATCGCCTGAGCTGGCAATCCCAGCGTGTGCTTTGCAAGCAGTGTTATTATTGCTTACTCTAAGTGTATGTACGCAGCTGTGAGTCCAAGCAGAACTGCAGAACAAAGGCGTCTCTGTGCAGGGAATGCTGCCCTCGCAGGTATGTTTTCTCCTCACGGTCCAGTTCTCTGCATCAGGGCCAGGTTGTGGTTATTAAAAAGAGAAGGAAGCAGTGCCAGGCCCAACCTTTGTATGTAACAGGACAGCATGACTAGGCCCTGCCCTGGCATCCTGGTTCCATCCTGCAAGGTCCTGGATGTGATGCTTGAAAGGCTGCAGGGAGGCATCGGGCACTGCAGAAGGGCTGTCTTTGGAAAAAACACAGTTGATAGACAGAATTCAGAACAATGTCTTACATTCACCCCAGTACAAAGATCTGGGCCTAAATCCATCGTTTTTTGCACTCCACACCACCCTAGGTCAGACAATGGCTATATGCAAATCAGCCTTGACCCTATGCCTCATGGGAACAGTCCAGCCCGAACTACCAAGCCATGTCTTTCCTAGACCGGAATCAAGCATCCAAGGACGGGTTTCTGGCTATCAGCCTTCTTCAGCCTGGATAGCTTGACTCCAGTGATGTGGAGAGCCTGGGACTCACGTCTGAGCATACCCAGCCCACTCGGGATGAAAATTGCAAAAAACACAGTTGATAGACAGAATGCAGAACAATGTCTTACATTCACCCCAGTACAAAGATCTGGGCCTAAATCCATCGTTTTTTGCACTCCACACCACCCTAGGTCAGACAATGGCTATATGCAACTCAGCCTTGACCCTGTGCCTCATGGGAACAGTCCAGCCCGAACTACCAAGCCAAGTCTTTCCTAGACCGGAATCAAGCATCCAAGGACCGGTTTCTGGCTATCAGCCTTCTTCAGCCTGGATAGCTGTGGTGTGGAGAGCCTGGGACTCATGTCTGAGCAAACCCAGCCCACTCGGGGTGAAAATTGCAAAAAACACAGTTGATAGACAGAATGCAGAACAATGTCTTACATTCACCCAAGTACAAAGATCTGGGCCCAAATCCATCGTTTTTTTGCACTCCACACCACCCTAGGTCAGACAATGGCTATATGCAACTCAGCCTTGACCCTGTGCCTCATGGGAACAGTCCAGCCCGAACTACCAAGCCAAGTCTTTCCTAGACCGGAATCAAGCATCCAAGGACCGGTTTCTGGCTATCAGCCTTCTTCAGCCTGGATAGCTGGACTCCAGTGATGTGGAGAGCCTGGGACTCACTTCTGAGCAGGGCTGTCTTTGTACAACACGCACTGGCAGTTCAAAAGGTGTGGCGCTTGTATAATGCAGGACACAGAGGCACAGGCGTAGCTTCGGGGAGGGGGTGCTTGTGGTGTTACACCCCCCTAAAAAATGTATTCTGCAATGAATAGTTGGGTATACAGGTGCTTTCAGTCGGGTGTGGTTAGCTGTCTCTTGGATTGCACACACAGACAAAAACACACACACACTTGTTAGTATGAAAAATATTGTGTTTTAGGTACTACTAACAATCCGCACTCCACTCCCTTTACCCTGCCCCTGAGCCCCAATCCCCATAATGCCCTGCTTCTCAGATAATATATTTTAATAAGGTATGTAAGCATACTTGTTGGGACTTCTGAAGCTAAAACCCCCTACCTGCCTCAATTTTACTGACCAAGCTACGCCCCTGCACAGAGGCTCACAACATTAATGCGCACATACAGAGGTTCATTTTCACCAAGTCACATACAGGCATTAACGCCAAGGTACTATAAGCACAGCAGCATCAACGCTGTGCACTAAGGCCTTCATTTAGAGTAGGGCAGATGAGATACTCCCTCACAAACGTGGCAGATGTGCCATCCACTAACTTTGCGGTTCTTCTGCTCCATGTAGAGCCTGAGACACTAACATGTTTCTTGCCGAGTGGACCCACTAAACATGGCAATAAGCAGCGGCTTCTCTGCTATGGCGGAGGTATGTCGCCCCACTGCTTTTCAGCAGTGAAAATTGAAGAATAAAATGATAGTAACAAAGGTTAATATTTTATTTGTCCTCCCTCATTTCCTGCAGCTGAGTGGATGCCGGGCTATCCATTCTGGCAGGTAGACACAGCCGGAAAGAGGAGGAGTGGTGGCACTGCTTCAAGAGCAGCTGAAAAACACAAGAGCGTCCCTAAACACTAATATTAAAGTATAGGTAAGTTCAGGGCAAACAACATGAGGTCTATCATCTATTGACAATATTACAATCAACATATAATAATGAGTACAAAAATTGCCAATGAATAAAGATAAAATCACAATTTATTACATCACTTGATTATAAAAACAATACATAAATTAAAAACACATCATATGACACAATCAAGAAGTTTTTTTATAATTCATAGTTCGAGAAAACAGGAGTCGACGCTTGTGGGGATATGTGGGGGTGCTGCAGATCCCCTGGGAACCCCCCTGGGACGGAGTCTGTGGCTCCGGTGTGTGGTCAGTGCCACCATACCCACCGTGAAACTTCCGTGTTGAGCTGCTGATCCCCTTGCGGACCGGACTGGTCCTGAAAATGGCGCCGATCTAGGGATCGTCCTTGGGCCCTGATCAGTAGCAGTGACCCACTTGGTAACGGGTCTGGTGCGAATCGAGGCTGACCTGTGCTCCCTACGTGCGACCTTGTGTGTGTGTGGCGGCGAGGGCTGCGGGAGCTGCCGGGGCCGGCCGTGCCTGTGAGGCCTACATCGGAGCTGAGGGGAGGAGCTCCCCCTGAGGTGTGCGGCTCGTGCTGTGCGAAGCGGCGGCGTTGACCGAGACGAGCCTGGCGTGGGGATCTGGGCTGTCGCACTAAACAGCAGACACAGACAACGCTGGATCGGCTTAGTGTCGCCGATTGACGGAGAGAGAGGAGTGCGGCGTGGTGAGTGCGGAGCTGGTGCGGGCTGGGCCTGGGCTGGCTGGGCGGCTCGGCCCTCTCCGGGCGCTGCCGCTGTATACGTGGTGGTGCTTGTGGGGGCCTAGGCTGCTAGGTCGCTGGGGTCGCAGTGTCGCAGCACTGCTTCCTGTGTGCCCTGTGTGAGTGCTGGCTGCTTCTCTGTGGCTGGAGGCACTCCCTGGAGGGCTCCCGAACGTCTGCTGGCTGGCTCTGTGGGCTGACGAGGTCGGGGCTTCGCAGGGGGCTCTTTGGCTGCGGGAGGGGCGGTTGTGGCGCTGCTTGGGGGCACAACGGGACCGCCTGTCCTTTACAGTCTGCAAGAGAGCCAGCTGAGGACTCTGGTTCATCGGAGTGCCCCAAACGGAACACGGCCTGGGTGTCAATGGAGTAGTGTTGCAGACTGACGCAGCACTGAAAGTCATCATGAGCGGCTCGTGGTAGTGTGGCACTAGCTATCCTCGCTAAACACAAGTGACTATTGCTAACTACTGAATAAGGGGCCTACCCTTCTGGACTCTACTGTACGTGCAGGGCGGTGCTGAAGTGTTACCATACTGCCACGGGCGCTGAGGCTGTCGCAATACAACGCCAGTGGGGCTGTGGAATTGGGTGGCTTGTGTCATTCAGAGACTTTCATCCTCAGTATGGACAAATCGGACCCCAAACAGGCTAAATTACAACTTGAAAACAAACGCAGCACTTGTGCCACTGAAGGGATGGGAGACCAGTCGGAGCTGCATGATGCATCGGGGCTGGCAGAGAGTGCGGGAGATCACACCAGGGCCATCTTGCTGGAACTGCCGGCTGGCATGAGAACGATAGACAGCAAAATTGATGCGTTGGCGACTGGGCTAGACATGGTGAAGAAGAAAGTTGAGAAGCACGAGAATAGACTGGATGTTCTAGAAAATCGAATGTCTGACACACATGATGCACAGGCTGAATCTCGCACGCAGCTTTTACAGATGGAAAAGATACTGGAAGTAATTAGTGCGAAGAATGAGGATTTAGAAGCATGATCGAGGTGTAATAATCTACAGATTATTGGTCTATCGGAATCCACTCCTATCTCAAAAATGGAGACCTTTATAGCTGGCATGCTGCGTGAGCTCTTCGGACCTGCACTCTCCGCGGTGATGATTGTGAAACGCGTGCATCGCTCGCTAGGACCCAGGCCCAAACCCGGTGCGCCGCCCCACCTGATTATCGGACGTCTTCTGAACTATGCTGACAGGGACGCAATGCTGAGAGAGGCTAGAGCCAAGGACCCAGTTGTTTATAAAAGAGACACACTGTCCTTTTTTCCGTACTACACCCCGACGGTTCAAGCGGCGAGGAGAGAGTTTGTACCAGTAAAGAAACTGTTGAGGGCCGCCTCGGTTCCTTATGCCATGATGTATCTGGCCAAATAAAAATGACGCATGAAGAACAGGCACACTTTTTTAATGATGCGAAATCTGCCTTGAAGTTTACAAAACACATCTGCAAGAACAGACCTCGACAGAAGGCACATGAGGACACAGCTGGGGCATCTGGATTGGAAGATACAGTCTAATGACTGTGAGGATAGACTGTACTATTGCGAGTGGGAATATTCAGGCTCTCACATGCTTGGTGGGATATGAGGGCCCAGGATGGAAGATTCAGTGCCAGGAATAAAGGGGGCGGATGGTAGGGGCACACTAGCACTGAACGAGTTTAGTCCCGGGGGTACTACCATATAGTTTTAATCAGGACATTTGACCCTGGGGTACGCAGGGGTCATGTATAGGTGTATTCCGGCGGCCGCACTCCGGTGCGAGTACCCGTCGCCGTTCCTCTTCCCCTAGCGGGTGTTCCCCGGATGTTGCATTGTGTAGTTCAGGGGGATGTTTTGAGGGAGGGGGGCTGGGCTTGGTCTCAACCTAATTGGGAGGTTGGAGTGGGAGGTGGAGGGGGGTGGGCAAGGGGAGTTGTGGATTGTTTTTTGTTCTTTTCTGTTACACATCTGTCATGGTACATGCTTCTGAGCTTGGCGCAACGTCTGGGAGGAGAATGTTGCAAGGTGCTGTAAACAGCGTCCTTCTGAAACTGATTACTATTAGTATACAACAGTTTCCTGGACTCCATGATGGGTGATAGGTGCAAAATGTTGAAATGGAATGTCTGTGGCCTCAACTCACCTAAAAAAGTACGGCAGGTGATGGCATACCTGAATCATCATATGATACATATAGCTCTGCTGCAGGAAATGCACTTGACTAAATATACTCAACGTGGCATTGTGGCTAGGTGGGCAAGTTTCAAGCTGGCGTCGTCGTATTCCTCCTATGTGGGAGGGGTTATGATTCTGGTCAAGAGAGGGGTGTCATTTCAACCGATACATACGTTTGTAGATGAAGAAGGCAGGTGTGTGATGGTACATGGCAAGATGAGTGGCAAATTGATTACTATCATTAACATGTATGGCCCGATCATGGATGACCCGAATTGTTTCTCCCGCATGTATGGTATGCTGAGAGACTGGCTGGAGGCTCCTATTCTATGGGGGGGACTTGAACATGTACCTAAACACTGAGCTGGATAAATCTAGCCCCATCTCCCATCGCACCCCTAAGGTTGCTAGGAACATTGGCTGTGCCATGCAGGAGTTTGGACTGTGTGATATTTGGCGTGTGCGGAATCCTCAAGTGAGAGAGGGCACGCCTTCACATGGGAACTGGTCGCGCTTAGACTACTGGCTGATTTGGGTGGAGATTATGGATTGGGTGGAGGATGTAAGGAATCTGGCTAGGACACTGTCTGATCACTGCCCGGTGCAATTGGAACTGGTGATCCCGGCGGCTGTATGTCGCCCCTTTACGTGGCGGCTGAGGTCCGAGGCTTTGCTTGACCCGATATATGAGACAACAGTACGGGAAGCCATAGAACAATATTTCACCCTTAACAAGGGTACTGTAGATGAGGCCTCAACACTCTGGGAGGCCTCTAAGGTCACGATCCGAGGGGTGTGTATTAGCACCTCGGCGGGCATACTGAGGGATTTAAGGACACAATTTCAAAAAACTGAAGACAAGCTGCGTGAGCTTGAACGCAAATACGCTGAGGCACCTGAGGTGGGAAAATTAGCACTCATACAGGAATTGCTTAAGGATTATGATGAGTTGGCTGATTTAGAGATCAAATATTTGTCGCATAGGCACACCGCCCGACACTATGGGGAGGGAGGACGACCGGGACGCACATTGGCGTTTAAAATTAAAGAGACGCACATTGATAGAATTGTAGATGAACAAGGTAGGGAACACAATCACCCAGATACCATTGCGGAACAGTTTAGTGGTTTTTACACTGATCTATATACGTCGCGAGGAACTGCCTCGGAGGCCAAATTCGAGTCATATCTAGAGGATGTGGCGTGTGCTTGGCTTTCGGACGTGCATAGGGAGTATTTGTGTGTGGCTATAGACGAGCAGGATGTAAAACAGCAATCTCGGCGCTGTCAAATGGTAAAGCACCTGGTCCTGATGGTCTCACGGCAGAGTTTTATAAGAAATATGTTGATCTTCTTGCGCCGCATCTTTTGGAAATGTACGCGGAAGCGCATGATTCAGGGAAATTGCCACCATTCCTCAGACAGGCATTGATAATCACGTTGCTTAAAAAAGACAAGCCCCCGGACAGGTGTGACTCTTATTGCCCACTATCGCTGATCAACATTGACGCCAAGATATTGGCTAAGATTTTGGCGATCAGACTACAACCCCTGATGCAATGTCTGGTTCTGCCCAATCAATTGGGTTTTATACCCGAGAGATCCACTTTGCATAATCTATTAACTGTTTTCTCCATATTCCATGTGCTTGAACCAACTATGTCAGCGGTGGCAGTATTGTTCGACGCTGCTAAAGCATTTGACTCGGTGGAATGGTCGTATATGTATTATGTTTTGCGTCGCATGGTGTTCCCGCCTTTGTTCCTGTAGTGGATAGCGGTACTTTATACAGAACCGACAGCTAGAGTGCGTGTTGGGAGGCTGACCACTGAACCATTTTCCATAGAGAGGGATACGCGTCAGGGGTGTTTCACCGCTACTGTTTGCAATAGTATTGGAACCCTTGGTTTGTGTCATTCGCTAGCGACACAGGGAGACTGCGCTCAACTTCAAATATCGACCAGTCGCCATTTCGCTTTTAAGCAGACAACATGGTACTATTTGTGCGTCAACCCTCCAGGTATCTGGCGCAACTCCTCCGGGAGTACATACGCTTCGGCCACCTTTCCAGCCTTTGTATTAATTGGGATAGGTTTCTTATTATCCCGCTGATGACTGCCACGGTGCAGCCAGATTTGGAGTTCCCACTTGTGTGGTCAACGGACCCATGAAATACCTTGGTGTCTGGGTTCATCGGGATCCGAATACGGTAGTCAGGGAAAACTTCGGGAGGGCTTAAACGAAGTTGGAGAGTCAGGTGGATGTATGGATTTCACTGGCGCTATCCCTGGCAGATCGCATTGCGCTTATCAAGATGGTGGTCCTACCGCAGTTCCTATATCTTTTTCTTAACGTCCCAGTGGTACTAATGTTGGGGTTCTTCAGAATCTCCACAGACAGCTGCTCCGACTGGTGTGGGGAGGCAAGCACGCCCGTGTAAAGTGGTCGGTCCTTACTGGGGGGTATGAGAGAGGTGGGTAATGGGCGCCGGACTTCTATGCATATTATTTGAGCGCCCAGGCCCAATATGTGTTCTATTGGTATAGGTCGCATGCGTACACTCCTCATGTTGCGGTGGAGGAAGGGGACGCGGCACACAGCGTAATCACCCATCAGGCGCGCAGCACCCCGAGAATAGAAATAAACTCAGTGGAAGTCACTATTACCGCTTGGAAGAAGATAGGGCAACTGGCGTGGAAGTTACCGTTGTACGCGCCACATGTGTTTCTTGAGCATCATGCTGCCATGTCTGTAACGCATGAAGCACCTTCTATGCGGCTGCTTCACGAAGCCAGCCTTCGGCGCATGCTTGATATTTATCTGGATGGTTCTTTTATTACACAGGCCGACCTACAGTATGTCAGTAACCAGTCATTGCTATTCAGGTTTGCAATGCATCGCTTGTGGCAGGCGGCCAGGGTGCATTATACCACTTATCCATATGAACCCCCCACGCTTTTGTTCCTGAAGTTTGCACTTACCACACCTACTAACAAGCAGCTAATTTCCAAGCTCTATAAGATGATTAAAGATGAAAGTGTGAGTGAATCAGACGAGAGCTGGGAAAGATGGAATGAGTGTTTGCCTGACCCGATCTCGGAAGCGGATTGGAAATACATATGTGTATTAACAGGGACTCTCAATATGAATGGGAACTTGAGAATTCTACATTTTAAATACATACTTCAAGTGTATTACACTCCTGTACGGTTGCACAGATATGGCCTGCGTGCATCTGATCACTGCGTGCGTTGTGGGCAAGGGAACGCGGATTTTATGCATTTGTCGTGGGGATGTCAGAGTGTGCTCGAGTTCTGGAAAGCGGTGGTGGATCATTTAAAAGAGATGGTGGGTGTGGAGCTTCAGTGTACCCCGCTAATATGCTTGCTCTGTTGTGTGCCTCAAGTCAAGGGAGTAAGTGGCAAGTTTGTGCGCCTGGCTTTATTACTAGCGAGAGTGGCGGTCGTATGGGGGGGTAGACGTCGACCGAAAATTGATCTGTGGATAAAAGATTTGGTGTACTGTAGAGATAATCTGGAAACCTATGCGGAGGAACTGCCGACGATCTCGAACTATGGTTGATATTTTATCAAATATGCCCTGCAATATTATTGGAGAATTATTGTGAATACTTTATTTTTTTTGTCGATTTTATTATGTCTTTTGTTGTAATAAAACGTAAAACTTTTTTTTTTTAAAGTTATGTATTTGCGCCATACGATCGCCACTGTGGTCGCAAACCATTGACTGAATACCAACATCTCAAACTGCTTGGTGCCTGGTGTCCATTTGCAGTGTAGGAGCTGTCTACCAGGGACATCTTCGACTGCCCGGTAAATCAGGAGAGGAGGCAGCGGTCCAAGGGAATGCTGCAGGCTACCCACAACTTCACTCTCTTCATCAAGTTTTCTTTGTGAATTAAAGCCCCTGTCTCTTCAAGGGGCAAAGGATGCAATTTCAACTTGTGGAAAATGCACATGATGGTCGGCTGTCCTTTGCATTGCTTCATTTAGAGGCATTCAGAAGGATCTGCAAAGCCATCCTTCCTCGTTAATATTGGCCAGGAATTCTGCAGATCCTTCTGATTATCATGCTTGCGTTGTGATTGATTTGTACACCTGTTGCAGCAAATAGTCTCACTTTGCATTGCCATTGCTGCACAGAACTAGTGTCAGTGTCTTTGATACAAAGTACTCATATAATGAGTCAAAACCACCACGGTAACCATGTTGGCGGTCAAAGTTTATTGAGACAAGATGACGCAAGGTTGGGCCACCCCAAGCTGCTCGTTGGCGTAGCCCCAACTGACCATGCCCCAACATTCTAACGAATCCCTATGCCCTCCTATTCAAAAGTGGATCCATTGGTACATTAGAAACTTGCATAACACCAGCATAACATATTCAAGTATCCTAAGAACACTACATCCTGAAAACTGGGGAGAAATAAACTCTTATCCTGGTCCAGGTATTGAATTTCTGTCTCGGACACAAACAAGCCGTGAATCCATGTCTCACAAGTGAATGCTTGTTTCCCACCAGCAGGAAGGTACTGTGGCATCCACTGGCTGGAGCGAGTGATGGACGGTGCCCCTAATCGAACAGTGGGCAGGTAGGCGTACAGGTAAATGTGTCCTTTTTCTTGTCTCCCATGCACAGCTGTGGCATAGAAGGTGTCCTCTCTGGTGCCCTCTTTCCTTGTAACAGGCACGAGATGCACATGAGGCAATGGCTGGCAAGAATTTAAACTGGTCCTTGGTGAGGCTAGCTTTTTCAGGATAGGCTTGAAGAGGTAGGTTTGGTTAGTGGTTAGGCAGTGTTATAAGAAGGTCATGGGGGGATAGAAGGGTCGGCCGGGTTCCTGAATGGAGGAGTAAGCTGTGGGAGAATGGTTGGGGGAAGGCATAAGAAAGCCATGAGACTCTGAGAGAGAAAGGAAGCGGATAATTGTAAGTAAGGAACCAATGACAGTATAGAAGCATGAAGGGCCAATAGGGGTTTATGATTTTTTTCCAGATGTTGGTAAATTGGGCTTGTTTAATGATGCGGGATACGTTATGTTGATGTATTAGTTTGGAAACAAGTCCGCGTCACGGATAACTTTGAACCCCTTTGAGCACCCCAATCTCTGATGCAATGTTAAAAAATAAGAGGTTGTTGGACCACCTGTTGGGCAGTTTTGACACAGAGACTGCTGCTGTGAACACCATAAATAATATGTGCGTCTCACATTGACACCTGCAGAACCCTGACACATTAGGGTATTTGCCTAGTAGTTTTTTTTTTTAGCAGATTGAGAGGAACCTCTATGTGTTGGACATCCGACTTTGGTGAAAAAGGGAAAACTGACACAATGTGGCTCCTTTTCTGTGTGCTGTTGTCTCTTTGGTGAAATTGACTACGCAGAACACTCCATGGGCTCTGGGTGCTCAAATCCTGAGTGCATGTTGCAATGATGGTGATTCTGAATTGGGCCATTTGCCCACAGATTGTTGTGTAATTGAGCAGGGAATAAATGGCAGCTGGTTCTTGGTTACCAGTCACTGGATTTCTGGCATTTAGTGTGGCATGGCAGCTATCCTTTATACTGGAAGATCTAAGTAATAGTAATAGTAAGCGAGGTGCATCTTGCAGTGTCGTGTGAGTTTGTAATGATGGAACCCATTTGGCTCCTGATGGACTCCATAGAACTGTGGCGTAAGCATTAGAGCGTAGTGACGTGAATGCAGGTTTAGAATGTTGAGTTCACAGTTAGGAGCAGAAGATGTGTTATACTAAGCTCAATATGTGGCATTGTCATTGGCCCCAACCCGGGCAGGGGAGGATGCTACAACTGGTGACAAGATAGGGGATAATTAATTTCGAAGATTGGCATTGCACTCCCAGAGAGTTTGACGTGGTCCAGCAAACTGCTTGTGCGTGCCACGTGTGCGTCAGTCGAAGTGTGGAATTAACGTTTGGCATATGTGCAGTCAAAGTGTAGCCCTGTCTGTGTAAAACATTTGAAGATAATGAAAGATTCACTGAGCAGTTTACAAATTTTTGGTCAAGATCCTGCTGGGAAGGCCGCAAAGAAAGGTGCTGCGCTACTGTGCAACATAAAGCCATGCATCATAAGGAGTGATAACGCTGTGAGCAGAAGCGCTGCGAGGCAGAGATCAACCAGGTGTCATGAGGTACAAAGAGAGGCTTACAAGCAACAATATTTAAATACAAGAAATGTCATCTGCTTAACAAAACTGAGCAAAGAGAGTCATTGTGCCACAGCGCTGGGGAAACTGAACCCCAGAGGAAACAACTAGATTGTGCTTGAGGAGTTGCCCATACCCGAAGTGGCACACCACCAAAGCTGACGGGTGGTGGCCCAGAACAACTCAAAAGGTCTCCTGAAAGCAAAGGGCTCCCATGGAGATTAGCGGGAGGTCAAGGTTTCATAGACTTCCCAAAATGACCCAGCGGCCAGCACAGTACATGGCCTTAGAGATGGTATGGGTGAAGTAGGTCCTAGTGAACAACAGATGGTGTAGGAGAGAACTCAACCCTCAGAGTCAGCCAATCTTGTAAATGGTTACACCTTCATGAAACACCATCTGCCATCTGATACTGATAAAAGCTAAATATTGATGGCAGGTGGACTGCCTGGATAGAGAAATTTGATGATTTAATTAATGTAATAGAAGAAGCAGATAACAAGATTATCAAGTGCTATAAGAATCTTGCTAGTGAAGGTGTAAAACAAGTCAGAAAGAAAATGCCATGAGGTGACGAAATTACATGCAGTCAAATTAAAGCAAATTTGAATCTCAAGTTCAATCCAATGCTGAATGTAGATTACAAAATGTTAGTGCACCATGGCGCGAAGACAAAATGCCCGGCTTAATGTTCCAGAAGTGACATTCAACGCACGCCCATAAGGCCAAGCGACCACATCAACCGAGGCAAATTGACACCAAACAAAGTCAATCAACATCTAAAACTTTGTCAAACAGTTCATCAGTATCAACGCCAAGTGAAAGTTAAGAAGATGGTTGTGCCATGTCGATGTTTACCTCAGAGAAACATGCGCATGTTGAACTGCCCATCTGTGAGAAAAAACACCGGTCCAAGGAAAGTCGACACGACAAAGCACCAAAATCATTTAAACATTGTCCGAAAATCACACTAAAATCAACGGCTGTTCAATACCGTTCATTATTGATAGTGGTGCATCAATATATATTATGCCTGAGGAGGAATATAATGATCTGTCTCCCTTGCCCTATCTAACGCTATCAAAAACTAAAATGTATACATGGGCTACATCAACTCAACTAAAAAGTCAAGGTTCATTTGTAGCAATGGTGAAACTCAAGAAAACAAAGGTACAAGCACCCATTCATGTACTTCAAGGTACAGCATCAAGTGCCTGTTTACTAAGCTTCAGCACAGCTGCTAATATGTGACTGATATCTGTGAACTATACATGGATGTTCATCATGAAATAACATATCAATTGCCTTTGTTGTTTCATGGGTTGGGAAAACTCAAGACTATGAACTTCCAAATACACATTAATGAGGACGTCCGTCCTATTTCTCAAAGACACAGATGAATTGTATTGCCGTTCAATCAATCAATCAGTCATTTATTCAATCAGTCATTCAATCAATCAGGTTTCTTGTAAAGTGCGTACCACTTACCCGTAAGGGTATCAAGGTGCTGTGGAGGGGGTAATCTGCGGTTCAGTGGAAGAGCCAGGTCTTGAGGTCCTTCCTGAATTGAGGCGGTGACGGTGATTGCCTGAGTTGTAGGGACAGGGAATTCCAGGTCTTCACAGTGAGGTAGAAGAAGCATTTTTCTTCAGCCGAGGTCTTGTGGATCTGTGGGATGGTGGCCAGGGCTAGCTGGGCAGAGAGAAGATGTCTGGTGGGTGTGTAGAAGGAGAGACTGTCATTGAGATTTGAGATATGCGTGTCCGGCGTTGTAGAGGGATTTGTAGGCATGGGTGAGGACCTTGAAGGAAATTCTTTTGTTGATCGGGAGCCAGTGAGGTCTGTCAGGTGACCAGTGATGTGGCTGAAGCTGGGGATGTTCAAGATGAGTCTGGCGGAGGCATTCTGGATGTTCTACAGTTCTGTAGGAGTTTCTGGCATAGAGTGCGTTGCCGTAGTCGTCTGCTGCTGATGAGCGCATGGGTGAACGTGCTCCTGGACTTGGTAGGGTTCCACTTGAAAATTTTCCAAATCAGGTGCAGCGTGTGGAAGCAGGAGTACAAGACGGCGCTGATTTGGTTGTTCATTGAGAGTTAGAAGTCCAGGATGATGTTGAGGTTTGGTGCCTAGTCCATGGGTGTGGGGGGGTTTAGAGCACTGCGGGACACCAGGAGTCGTCCTAGGCGGAGTGGGTGAACCCCAGAATGAGGACTTTGGTCTTGTCTAAATTAAGCTTGAAGCAGCTGTCCTTCATCCCATTGTGGAATTTGACTTTGGCAGCTATGGGTTCGTAGGTGAGGAGAGGATCAGCTGTGTGTTGTTGGCATAGGATATGATGTTGAGTCCGTGGCTTCTGATGATAGCTGCAAGCAGGGGGTTGATCTCTGAGTGTTTCCAGTCTTCAGGAAAGGTAGCGGACTCAATGCAGCAATTGATGGTGAGGCAGAGTTCGGGGACGATGGAGGTGCCAGCTTTGTTGAAGATGTGGTGAGGGCAGGCATCCGACTGGGCTCTGGAGAGGATGCTCTTCATAATCCTGAGGATGTCGTCAGAGGTGAGAGTGGTCCAGTTGGGCAGTGTCTGCTGGAGTCTGGAGTCATTGACTGCGGTGGTTGCAGGTGGGGTGGGTGAGTCTTGAGTTGTGAAGCTTTCATAGATCTCTTTGATCTTGCTGTGGATGGATGTGGCAAGGTTGTTGCAGAAGTCTTGGGGGGGAGGGGGATGGTGTCTGCTGCCCCGTGCTGGGTTTGGCAAATTCTTTGACTACGGTAAAGAGCTCTTTCCTGTTGTGTGCGTTGATGTTGATGCTTTCCTGTGTGGCTGTTTTCTTTGTAGTTCTGATGAGGTTGTGGTGTGCTGTGACGGCAGTTCTGAAGACTGTGTAGTCTGCCATTGTCTTGCTGCTCCTCCATCTTTTCTTGAGCAGTCTGGACTCTTGGAGGACTGGAGAGAACCAGCTGGCTTTCTTGGAGGGTTGCTACCTGAGGGTTTTCGGAGGAGGCCAGTGTGTTAGCGCAGTTGGAGATCCATAGGTGGAGGTTGTGTGCTGAGGCATTGGGGTTGTGGATGTCGGTCGTGGGGTTTTGCTGAAGGAGGTGGTGAGCTGGTCTTCAGTGATCTTGTACCAGCTTCTGCTAGAATAGTGGGAATGGTGGTGTACGGTGGGTTTGGTGAAGGAGAAGAGTACACAGGGATGGTCGGTCCAATGTAGCTCGGAGGTGTAGCTGACGGAGATGTTGCTTATGAAGAAGATGGAGTTGAGCGTGTGTCCTGCTAAGTGGGTTGGAGAGTTAACCAGTTGTTTGAGTCCTATGGTAGCGAAATTCTGCAGTAGGGATGAGGTGTTGTGCTCGTCGGGGTTGTCCAGGTGGAAATTGAGGTCACCGAGGTGGATGTAGTCCATTGAGGTAAGAGTGTGGTGAGCGATGAAGTCAGCTATGGCTTTGCTGAAGGGGTGGCGGGGTCCGGGAGGTCTGTAGATGAGTGTGCCACGCAGGGTGGTGTTCCACTTCTCACTTACAGGAAGCTGTTGAAAATGATCTTGAATCCTTACTCAAACACAATATCATTGATTATTCCACTGGTCCAATCCAGGAGTCTTCCCCAAAGTGGTAGTACTCAAAAAGGACAGTGAAGAAGCTGTACGCATCTGAGTGGATAAACGTCAAGCAAACAAGGCAATTGAAAGAGAATGACGTACAGGTTCACACATTGCTGACATGGTAACACAAATGAATGGTTTAAATGTATTCTCTCGCCTTGATCTGAATGAAGAATATCATTAGTTGAAACTCGAGGAGATTTGTAGGCACATTACAACTTGTTCTACATATGTTGGTGGGTTGCGATTAAAAAAACTACATTTTGGTGTGTCATCCACTGTAGAGCAAATTCAAGAAGCAATTTGACGTGCCATACAACCAGTCATGAATGCTTTCAATTATAGTGATGACATATTAGTTTTCAGAGCTACACAGAAGGAGCACGACAAAGCTCTTGTACAAGTGTGTCAGTTTCTCGCTGATGCCGGTTTAACTTTAAATGCTGAGAAATGTGAGTTCCATAAGACAAAGCTAAAAAATGTTGGCCATATCTTTTCTGATGGGGGCATGACACCCAAGCCAGCTTAAGTGCAAGCCCTGTCAGCTGCCTGTCCCCAACAAGATGTTTCCTTGTTACTTTCATTCCTTGGCATGCCCAGCTCTTGCTCTAGATACTTACGAGACTCTGTCATGGTCTGTGTGCCATTAAAAGACTTGACGAAATAGAATGTTTCTTTTTTTTGGGGCACATGAATGTGAGCAAAGCTTCCAGAAAATCAAACAAGCTATTGAGATTGCTACTGAAATGAAATACTTTGATCCAAAGCTTCATACTGAGGTTGTTATTGACGCTAGCCCTGTCATGTTAGACGCCATCCTTGCACAGCACTGTAGAAACCCAAATGCTCAAAGGTGTATTGTGGCATATGGAAGTCGAAGTTTGTTCCAAACTGAATGTTCTTATTCACAACCTGAGAAAGAAAGCTTAGCAGTGGTGTGGGCTTGTGAACAATTCCACATATTCTTGTATGGGAAGCCCTTTGCACTTGTGACAGATCATCAAGCATTGCTGATGATCTTTGGCAATCCAAAGGCATACATTCCTCCTCACATTGAATTTTGGGGTCTGCAATTGCAAAAATACAACTACACCATAATGCTTTGTCCAGGGAAAGTTTAGAACCCTGCCAACTACTTCTCATGAGTGCCTCTACAGTTCCCTGGCACCCATTCTAAGGCTGAAAATTACATACATTTCATAGTGAAATCAAGCACCCCATCAGCCATTTCAGAGGCACTAATTGTCACTGCCAGTGACATGCTAAAACTAAAATACATTATTACACTTCAGTCTTGGTACCAGCACCCTTGATCTCTTACTAGTGACGGTGAATACCAGAAGTTTCAAAATGTCAAAGATGAACTGACAGTTACTCAGGAAGGTATTATTCTAAGAGGTTTGAGAATTGTTATTCCGGAGAGTCTGCGGACAAAACAGATGAGTGAAGTGGCCTATGAACGACCTTGTGGAATTGTTGCCACCAAATGAGCTCTCCGAGACAGATTCTGGTTTCCACATCTCAATGAGAGAGTAGCAAGAGATTTGAAGGCCTGTCATCTATTCAACTGCCTGTCATTCAAAATCACTTAATACACTTTAAACATGTCAGAGTTGCCAAGGCATGCATCGGAAAGAATTGCTGTTGACTTATTCAGTCCTCCTGACAACGGACAACACCTGATGGTGATCGTTGATGAATACTCGCGTTTTCCACTTGTAGAATATCTCTTATCTGTCACTCAAGAGAGAGATTAGACAACATCTTTGTGATATGGGTTCTTCCTGCGATCTTAACAGCCCACTTTTCTACAGTTGAGAATTCAGAGACTTTCTCAGTCATCTTAATGTGAAGCATCAGAAGAGCATACCTCTTTGGCTTCAGGTGAATGACTATTAAGAAAGCTGCCCAGTGCACTAGAAAAGCTTGACCATAAAACTGTCTTGAATTTGAAACTTCAAGCTTTCCGTTCGACCCCTTACTTGACCACAGGTGAAAGCTCTGCAACCTTGATGTTCAGGAGAGCCATGAAGACCAAGTTATGTCAATGGAGCAACGGAAGGACGAATACTGAGGAAGGAACTCTCAGGAAAGACTTGGATCGTAGAGGAGAACAAAAGCCTATGCCGACAAGCGTTGATATCCAAAAGATGTGGCATTCACTAGAGGAGATTGCATGCTTGTTTGTTAGCATAGAAAACAAAAGTCTGAATGCTCCTTTTGATGAACTATTTCATGTAGTGACCAGCAAAAGACACATGGTGACTGCCCAACCTCCAGGGAAGTTCTGTACCTGAGATTGTTTGCATTTCCGACATGTGGCCCATCGCTTGTCAGGCACTGATGTAAGTGTAGAGACATGATCTGAAAGCACATGGGAAGACCCCCTGACTGCTGCTGTTTCTAAATCCCCAACTACGGTCATAAACACTTCTACTGATTATCCCCAGACATGGTCGGGACGTTTGATCAAAGCGCTACGAATCCTCATTGAAGAGCTATGATTGTGTATATATTTGTAAACATTTTTAAATTTTATTTAACAGAGGTGGAGATATAGTGTTGTGTGAGCTTGTAATGACAGAACCCTTGTGGCTCTTGATGGACTCCATAGAACTGTGACATAAGTGCTAGAGAGTAGTGAAATTAATGCAAGCTTAGAATGTTGAGTTCGCGTTTACACACAGAAGAATAAAGATGTATTATACTAAGCTCCGTGTGTGGTGTAATCATTGGCGAGGACCCGGGCTGGGGAGGATGCACACAACTCATCATACAGTCTTATGTGCCTCAGAAGATGGATTCTTTGCAATCCATCTCCTGTATATTAATGCATTGTGAACTTTGGCACTTGGCAAACCAGCTGCAGATGGCAATCAACGTGTTTCAAAATCAGCCATTCAGCATCAGAACTCTGTGCTTCAGCAGGTGCAGCACATGAAGCAGGATCCTCAGCAGCAGCTGCACTGTACAGAATTCCTAAAATAAACTTGTAAGATATAACACTACTCTGCTAATACCCTGTGGACGCCAAGTTACATGAAAGGTCACAATGCATACAATTATCTTCTTTACCGCTGACATCTGGTTAGCACATGACAAATACTGAATAATCTTATTTACAGTTATGAGTCATTTACAGTTTGCACACTAGCTTTTAATTTTTCTGACTTTTGATGGGGTTACGTTGAAACAATTCAAGAAGCTCTGGTTTTATGTAGTACCGAGTCCACGTCCACATCCTCAATCTTCCTCATCCCAGTCAATACTATACACAAAAAACCTCCACCTGCTATGTTCCTTAAAATCCTGCATGAAATATTTACATTGAATTAAACTTTTGCTTACTTTTTCCCTCCATTGTTTATTTTAAATGCACCTTCTATCTGCTGCATGTCTACTCTGCAACTACTCAAAACTCATACTTGTCTGTCTTACGCTCTTTTTTAGAAACCATAACAATATCTATTCCAGCAAGCATTTGCTTCTCACATAGCCCCCCTAATGATCACACCTAGGTCACTAATGGACCACTGAGAAACTGGAGCAAATGCATGCATTGGTTTCTTTTAGCATGCAAGACTAACCCCAATAACCAATGGATTGACCACTAACGTTGGGCTCCCAGGTAGAGTGCTACTCACCGTAAAGCACTTCAGTGCCTCATCCGGGGTAGCAAGAGCTATATAGATGTAAGTTTAATTTCAAATCTACCAACCCTGCCAGTTTAGGAGGTAGATTACCACATTTTCAGCAGATTTATTGCATGCCAATTCCATTCTTTGGTCTTGGCTTTTAATGAGGCCCAAGCATTGGTTAATGTATTTAAAAAAAAATATGTGCTAGCCTAATTTTTTCTCACAAGTCACTGCTGGATATGAGGCTTGTTGAACACTAAGGATGTATAATCTTGATTCCACCTCGTGCCTCTTTGATCCACCACTAGACACTCTCTGGCCCTTTACCTCACTCTTGCAGGTTCTTTTGCATCCCTGTTTTCTCTCTTTGCCTCAGTTTTTCCATCTTCCTTTTCGTCTGTCCTCTGTTCTCAAAAGATCAGGATTATTTTATTGCAAAGCGGCATTGTTTCTTATTTGTAATTTCTGAAATGATGCTTTAACACATAAATCGTAAAGTCCACCCCAATAAACCTCACTCCAGTCCACCTGACTCCAATCCATGCCAATCCACCCCACCTCACCCCACTCAATCCAATCCACACCAGACCAATCCAACCCGCCCCAGTCCAGTCCACATCACTTACCCCAATCAAACCACTCCAACTCACCACACTCCAATCTTCCCAACCCACCTGTATTGCTTCACCCTCCCAAATAATAGAAAATCCTGCACTACCACACGGAGGCACAAACACGGCGAAGCAATAAACACACCTGGAAAGGGATTTCACTCTCATAAAATGAGGCACATCAAAAGACCGTTTTCAAAATAAAACATGGAGTTTTATTTGTGCAACACTCTCTAACAGAAAGGCTTTCCCATTTGTCAAATGAAACAAGAAATAAATGTATATATATATATATATAAATATCTTGCAACAGTGTAACCAAGAGCGTGTAGACGCCGGCGCTCTTTGATGGGGCGGTGCGTTCCAACCGGCAGGGTCACGCTGGTGAAAATTCAAAACAGTATTTTACCTTGCGGAAAAAAAAGGATGAAACACACACACTTGTCATCAGAAGTTGTGGCGGTTTTATTCACAAAGTCTCACCATGGTGAGACTTTGTGAATAAAACCTCCACAACTTCTGATGACAAGTGTGTGCATTTCATCCTTTTTGCCGCGAGCTAAAATACTGTTTTGAAAAAAAAAAAAAATATATATATATATATATATATATATAGCTCATAATCCTCAAGATCACTTTCGGAAAACAGCACTCATAGGCACGTTGCTATTGTATCTCCCGTTTTTAATTATTCAGAGTCAACAAACGCGTTTCGGCTGCAAGCCTTCGTCAGTGTTGATTTTCGCGCGCGTAGCAGCAGTGTATTTAAATGGGTATCACATGGTTAGTACATGACATAAAGAAGGGACTTGCAAAAAGTCACGCCATTTTGGAATGTGCAAATTTGAACCAGTTGGTTTACATAAAAATGTATACATCATTGACATTCTACATGGACTTTGCACTGCTGATTAGAAATAATGCTGTGTATCGGCTTGTCATCCCGGTTATTAGCGTACCTTCAACCAATCTCAAATATTTACAATAAATAACATAATGTGAGATATTAGTTAATCACAATATATCCACATATGTGGTTCTCATAGTTCCGCCGTGGATCGGCAAGTAACCCCTGGTTTACCTTACACAGGGGTTTGAATATAATGTATTGGTTAGCCTATCCGGGATGAATTGTCCGCCGTGTGATCATGCTTTGGCCTGTGTCCCTAATTTCTATGTTAACCAGAAAAAAAATGTCAGTGTTGCATTTATATTTCAATCATAGCCTCATTGTACGTTTTCAAGAAACCAGAAAGACGAAATAAATTCATCATATGTCTATGAATTAATTAGGTCAGATAGGCTTGCTCACCGTGAGCAAGCCTAACGGCGAAACGCGTCGGCTTTGTTGAACCTTTGTGGTAAATAAACACCTTCAATATCTCGGAGTGTCCCGACCTTTTTCTGTGCCCTGGAGGGCAGGCAGGAAACGTGGAATATTTTCTCAAAAACGCCGGTTTTGGGGAAGGGACCGCTGTGCAGTTTGAGCCCAGGATTACCGGCAACTTTGTGCAAAAATATATATATATATATATATATATATACACACACACACAATAACAACACACTTATAAGTAAGCAAATGCAACTTTTAAATGCACGAAATAAAATACATGGAATCAAATACAAGCAGATAATAATACTGGGCGCCCACTGCAAGACATAAGCACTGTTAAATGCAAATAATCAGAAAGATATATACACTAAATACATCAAATGATTATCAGCACTAGAGACTTGAATGTGCACACAGACACACTCACACATCACAACGCCAATAATAAAAAAACACATCAGATTATTATAACCACTGGAGACTTGACTGTGCACAAAGACACACTCATACATCACAATGCCAATAATCAAAAGAAATATATCACTGATCTCTCTCTCTCTGAATTCCTGCCAACTTGGCTGGAGGAGCTCTTGACAGCCAGGCAGAAGCCTCAATCGTGACCCTAAAAACAAGTACCCTGTGGCAACAGGTCTGCTCCACAACGAGCTACCATCTGGACGCCAAGATTTCCCGCCTTTAAGACCTTTTACTCAACCTGAGGAGAAGTTTCTAGAAACCTTGCCCCCTTTCTTCTGTTACAAAAACCGAGTTGACCATACTGGTCTGTGTCAGGGCCAGACAGAAGCTGGCCAGGCCACTGTATTTTGACTCCGAGACAGAGCTGTACATTCCACAAATGTCTCTGGCAACAACAATCTGTGCTCTGAAAGATTCCAAGCACGTATCCCACACATTACCTTAATGAAGCTTATGAAAGTCTCCAAAAGTACAAAAAAAAACTTGCACGTGAATAACCTAAACAACTTGAGTGATCTGGTGGCCTGCCTCTGTGCGCAAAGCTTAAGCTAGACAGAGTCAGAATTCAAGATGGCATGAGGGCATGTCAAAGCCAATAGTAATAACTTCATAATACTTTTCAATGTACCACACAATGCACATGTGTGCACCACTGCATATGGCATCACACTCTTAACGCCCCAATGTACAACATAATGCACATTTGAACAGCACCATATAACACTACACTCCAAGTCAGAGAAGTACATTCCTCACCTTTCTTTCTCTCACGCTTTCAAACACACATCCCTCACGTTCTGTTCCTAAGAAAGCTGTTCGACTCTGTGAAAACTCTCCCACTCCCACAAAGGAGACACAAAATTAAATCTTCAAGGCAGAGTGTGCATGCAGAACAAATGAGGTCGTACATTCAAGCTAGAATAAATCAAAACCCCCAAAATCAATTAAAACAATGGTATTCAAAGGTCATCACGTGGTCCCAATACATGGAAGTGCCTCTGGCAGTGCACCACCGCACTCCAATCTGCTCCACTCCAAGCCCAAACCATCTGCCCAGTTTCAAACAATTTGACACACTGCAATCCTAAATAACCTGCCCCATTCCAATCCAAAATAATCTGCCACTCTACAATCCAAAACAATCTGCTCCACTCCATTCTGTTCTACTCCAATCCGCTTCACTCCAAACCAAATCAATCTGCCCCATTCCAATCTGCCCCACTCTAATCAGCCCCACTCCAGTCCTCCCCACTCCAACCCTAAACAATATGCCCACTCCAATACAAAACAATCTGCCCCAATCCAGCCTGCCCTGCTCCAAACCGTCCCACTCCACTCCAAAATAGTCTACCCAACTCTAATCCTCCTTACTCCAATCTGCCCCACTCCAATCCAAAACAACCTGCCCCACTCCAGTCTTCCCTACTCCATTTGGCCCCTATCCAATCCAAAACAATCTTTCCCACTCCACTCCAATCCAGCCCACCTCACCCCAGTCCACCACTCCATACCAATTCAACCAAATGCACTCCACTCCAATCCAGTCCACCCTACATTCATCTAATCCAGCCCAATTCAATCTACCCCACTCCTATCCAATCCACCTCACCCCATCCAATCCACCCCACTCCCTCCACAATCCACCCCACTCTTTTCCATAACAATCTACCCCACTCCAATCTGCCCCGCACCAATCTCCCCAACTCCAATTCAAAACAATCTACCCCACTCCAATCAGCCCCTCTCGAATCCAAAACACTCTGTCCCACTTCAATCTGCCCCACTCCAATCCAAAACAATCTGTCCCACTTTGATCTGCCCCACTCCAATCCAAAACAATCTGCCTCACTCCAAAACAATTCGTCCCACTCCAATCCACCTCACCCCAATCCAATCCACCTCACCTGATCCAGTCCATCCCACTCCAATCCAATACCTCACCCCAATCCAGCCAAATCCAATCTACCCACTCAAATTAACCCCTCTACCCCATTCCACCCCACCACACCCCAATCTAGTCCACCTAATCCTACTCACCTGACCCCAATCCAGTTCACCCCACCCCAATCCAATCCACCCCACCCCATTCAATTAGAAAACAACATACTCCACCCTAATCCACCCCACCCCAGCCCATTTCAATCCAGCCCACTCTAGTCTAACCCACCACATCCAGCCCACTCCACTCCAATCCAATCCATCCTACTCCACTGCAGTCCAACCCACCCCCCTCTACTCCATTCCACCCCATTCTCCCACATTCCAGTCCACCGACCCCAGTTCAGTCTACCCCACTCAGTCCAATCCATCCAGCCCACCACACTCCAATCCACCCTACTCCAATCCAATCCACTCTACTCCAATCAAATCCCTTGTTTCAATCCAATTCAACCTACTCCAATCCAATTCAATCCACCCCACTCCAATCCAATCCATCCCACTCCAATCTATCTCCCTTCCAGTCCAGTCCACTCCTCCACTCCACTTTGATTCAATCCACTCCAAACCACCCTACTCTAATCTAATCCACTGCACTCCCCTCTAATCCGATCCACCCCACCTCAATCCACCTAAATCCAATCTATCTCACCCCATTTCAATCCACCCTACTCCAACCCACCCCATCCAGTCCACCCACTCCAATCCAACCCACTCCAATCTACAACAATCTACTCCAATTCAATCCACCCCACTACCTCAATCCACTCCAAACAACTCCTCCCTTTTAAACCCTACTCCACTCTATGACACTGCATTGTACGGCACCGTACTCTGCAACATTCTCTGCCACTGAAGACACTCCACTCCCTCCAATCCACTCTAGGACACTTCATGCCACTAACTTTTAGCCATGATGAACAGCAGCCACACTGGTGTACAACATGGCAAAAACACATTGCCAACGTCAATAGCTCTTGTTTAGGCGAGACCTATTGGCTCTGCCAATGCTTGTTCTCTCTTGTTCTGGGACTAAGTCTGATAATTACAAATAAGTCCTGGTCCCAAACAAAAGAGTGATGGTCGGCCCCACCTGCAACCACTTGCTCAAATGAAGCACTGGCGCCTGTGCAGCCTCACAATTCACTGCACCTCCTGCAGCAAATCAAATGCAAGCATCACCTAGCGAAGGCAGCCAGGGGTTAAATGCGGAAGCATTCCTGGAAAGTTAAACTAGAAGCTCCTTATCAGTGAGTGAGATGAAAGAGCAGTGGGAGGAGGTGTAGTTTCTGCCGCCCCCATGGAGTGTTTGCAGAAAGAGAACGTTTTTAAAAGGACAGATTCCTAACACACCTTAGACCGGGCATTCTTTCCCCCTGATGCTCACGCCGCCCTCTGTGCCTATGAAGAACTGAAGATGCCACAGCACAGACCTCAAGGGTCACACAGACAGATTGGTCCAATCGTCTGTCACTCAGAATCAGCTGTCACTCTCCTTGTTTAAGTAAGCTAAGGAAGCCTCTTTACTTTTCCAAGCTTACATTAACGTGGAGCAGCTCTCTCGATGGGGCAAAGGCTGAGCCTGAAGATGCAAAGAGTTGCTGGAAAAATTCCCACTCTTTTTTCTGACAAGTTTGGGACAAAGACAAAGAGAAAGAAAGAGTAGACGGAGAGGAGAGTCTTTTGCGGAGGACAGAGGACAAGTGGAAATTAAGGTGAGTCTGGGTTCCTAGTGTGCCTTTAAACAACTGGTGCTTTGGGGTGGGGGGTTTGAGGGTCTGCTCTGTGTGTGGATTGGCGGGTTAGTGGTACAGCAGGTCAGGATTGAGGTGCATTAGCAGATGTACCTGCAGGGGCTTTGGTTCTGACCCAGTTTGAAGCTGGTGCTGCCGGCCAGGCTTGAGGCCCATTGGCAGAGCTGTTGGCCAATAGCAGGAGTCAGGCTTGGTTTAAGCTAAGACCTCATATTCCAGTCCTGTGTTTTGTATATAGAATTCATTCTGGAAACTGCCATTTAAGTGGACTAACCCTCCTGAAAATAATGTTCTTTAAAAGCTCATAATTGGAATGGTTCATCCAGGGTTATATGCAAAGCACCGGAATTATGCAATTTTGCGGCTGTGTCGTTTTCCCCATAATTATGGATTTCCTGCTTTTGCCACATAATTCATTATTCATAATTCATTATCTGCTGCATAATCTTCAGATTTCAACAACAAAATAGTTTCTAGCTCAAACAGATCAAAGGCTACTGAAAACATAGCAACATGTGTTGCTGTGCAGTGTGAGGCCTTTTACAAAGATTGACTGGTTCATTTTCTTTTTTTGCTTATTGCTGTATTGAGGCCCCAAGCTGGTCCTAATAAGGTGAAACCCTTGCCCAGACAATGTTTACCTGTGTAAAAATGGCAAAATAAGGAAATAATACTATCACAAAATGTGCAACATTATACCACAAATGTGCCTTTTTTTGCTGCATAATTTAGTCAACCTTGCTGAATAATTCCTTACCACAGAATGCCAGACAATGTTTACCTGTGTAAAAACGGCAAAATAAGGAAATAATACTATCACAAAATGTGCAACATTATACCACAAATTTGCCTTTTTTGCTGCATAATTTAGTCAACCTTGCTGAATAATTTCTTGCCACAGAATTCCAGTGGCCTTATTGTAACATACCTCCTTCTTTGGGAAAACAATGTTATTTTTCTGTTACAATTACCATTGCCCCCATACAAGAGAAAGAACCATCGTTTTTATATTAATAACGGTGCATGAGAGTTGATCTCCGGAAATAGGATTGCATTTTTCAGTTGTAATAAATGTGTTGAGGGCCTAAGACAACATTCAAGCATCCGTTCTGGGAGATGGTCCAGAACAAGTTGGCCAGATCCTCGACCAATGGCCCAGATCCATCTCAACCCTGCCCCCAGAGCTATAAGTATTGTGTTGTATTCTAATGTTGCAGGCATATAGCGGCAAATACCCCTATGTAAGGCACTGAAGCACTTACACCCATGAGTAGCATGCTAAGCCAGTAAGGGGGAAGTGGTTGGAAGAGTGATGTCTTTGTCTTGAGCTTATGTGGGAAGTGTTTTCATGCCATGCTGCGGTTTATGCTGTGAAACCAAAGACAAGCCACAGGAATGATCTGCCCACTGAGGACAATGACTCCTCCCAAGCCCACACCTGGGAAAACCTGAGACAAATGATTTCTAATCTCTCCAGGTAGCCAATGATTATGTGCTGGAATCATCCAACTCATGAGTATAATCGGCGAACCCTCCTCACAATATGATCAACTGATAGAAGGTAGGAGAAGGAAAGGTGCCTAGCTGTTTGATCTGCTACCCTTGAAAAGGTGTGGCTCCCCGTACAAGGGGATTTTCTGTTAAATGGTCTGGTGAAACCCACTTTGCCTTGTGTATTCTTTTGAGTGGGAATACTCTGCTAGCTATCACCGAACTGTTCAGGGCACAGAGATCTGCAAGCTTTTCACCATTCTCATTGGTATACAGTCAAAATATCAAGTTTTTAATATTGAATTACAATAATATCGAGTCTAAAATATAGAATGGACACAATGTCGAATGGACAGAATATAGACTACAAAAATATCGAATAGAATAGCATAAATATCGAATCAAAAAATATAGAATGGACAAAATATCGAATGGACAGAATATAGACAACAAAAATATAGAATGACAGAATATAGACAACAAAAATATACAATGACAGAATATAGAAAACAAAAATATAGAATGACAGAATATAGACAACAAAAATATAGAATGACAGAATATAGACAACAAAAATATCGAATTTGAGGTAAGTAAGTTAATAATAATTTTTTAAAGTATTTTTTATTTTAGTATATGTGTGAAAAGTGTATATATTTTTTTATAAATTATTTTAATTAATTAATTTTATGGTATTTAATTTTTGCGTAGTATAATTCTGCAGCGGGTTGTGGGTTTATAGGGGAATAGGGTGGGAAGTAATTTAATTATAATTAATTAAATATGTTAATTTATTTATTGATATTTATTTAGAATTAATAGTTAATTGATAATTAATTGGTAATTAGTTAAAATATAATTGTTAATTATTTTAATTAATTGATTAATTGATAATTATGTAAATTGTATTAATGTATATTCTGTAGCGGGTTGTGGGTTTATAGGGGAATAGGGTGGGAAGTAAATTAATTATAATTAATTACATTTTTAAATTTATTTTTTGGTATTTATTTGGAATTAATTGATATATACATTTTTAATTGGTAATTAATTAAAATATAATTGATAATTACTTTTAATTAATAGTTTAATTGTTAATTATATTAATTTTATTAATTTATTTTCTGTAGTGAGTTTATAGGGGAGTAGGGTGTTAAGTAATTTAATTGTGAATAAACAAATATTGTTATTTATTTTTTGGTTTTGTTTTGTTTTAATTATTAATACATTTTTAATTGTTAATTCATTATATTGTTAATTGGTAAATAATTTGTATTAATAGGTAATTATTTGTAATAATAATTTTTGGGGTATTTTTAATTGGTTAATTATTATATTATTTAAAATTGTTCATTATTGTTAATTAATTTGAATTTGCTATTAATAATTCATTTATTTTTATTCATATATGAAGTATTTACTTTCTCTACTGTTGCACTCTCTGGAGTGTGAATAGTAATTTTTACCCCTACGCTGTCCAACTCTTTCCCTACTGTTGCCCTCTTTGGAGTGGAAATAGTAATTTGACATCTTACGCTATCCAATGCTTTCCCTACTGTTGCATTCATTAGAGTGGGAATAGAAATTTTTACCCCTATGCTATCCAACGCTTTCCCTACTGTTGCACTCTTTGGAGTGGGAATAGTAATTTTTGCCCCTACGCTAACCAACGCTTTCCCTAAAGTTGCACTCACTGGAGTGGGAATAGTAATTTTTACTCCTACGCTATCCAACACTTTCCCTACTGTCGCACTCTCTGGAGTGGGAATAGTAATTTTAACCCTCCCGCTATCCAACGCTTTCCCTACTGTTGCTTTTTCTGGAGTGGGAATAGTAATTTTTACCCCTACGCTATCCAAAACTTTCCCTACTGTTGCACTCTTTGGAGTGGGAATAGTAATTTTTACCCCTTACGCTATCCAACACTTTCCCTACTGTTGCATTCACTGGAGTGGGAATAGTAATTTTTTACCCTTACGCTATCCAACGCTTTCCCTACTGTTGCACTCTCTGGAGTGGGAATAGTAATTTTAACCCTCCCGCTATCAAACGCTTTCCCTACTGTTGCACTTTCTGGAGTAGGAATAGTAATTTGTACCCCTACGCTATCCAATGCTTTCCCTACTGTTGTACTCTTTGGAGTGGGAAGAGTAATTTCTACCCTCCCGCTATCCAACGCTTTCCCTACTGTTGCACTTTCTGGAGTGGGAATAGTAATTTTTACCCCTACGCTATTCAAAACGTTCCCTACTGATGCACTCTTTGGAGTGGGAATAGTAATTTTTACCCCTACGCTATCCAACACTTTCCCTACTGTTGCATTCACTGGAGTGGGAATAGTAATTTTTTATCCCTACGCTATCCAACGCTTTCCCTACTGTTGCACTCTCTGGAGTCGGAATAGTAATTTTAACCCTCCCGCTATCCAACGCTTTCCCTACTGTTGCTTTTTCTGGAGTGGGAATAGTAATTTTTACCCCTACGCTATCCAAAACATTCCCTACTGTTGCACTCTTTGGAGTGGGAATAGTAATTTTTACCCCTACGCTATCCAACACTTTCTATACTGTAGCAATCTCTGGAGTAGGAATAGTAATTTTTACCACTACGCTATCTAATGCTTTCCCTACTGATGCACTCTCTGGAGTGGGAATAGTAATTTTAACACTCCCGCTATCCAAAACTTTCCCTACTGTTGCACTCTTTGGAGTGGGAATAGTAATTTTTACCCTACGCTTATCCAACACTTTCCCTACTGTTGCACTCTGTGGAGAGGGAATAGTAATTTTGTACCCCTACGCTATCCAACACTTTCCCTACTGTTGCACTCTCTGGAGTGGGAATAGTAATTTTTACCCCTACGCTATCCAACACTGTCTATACTGTTGCACTCTGTGGAGTGGGAATAGTAATTTTTTACCCCTACGCTATCCAACGCTTTCCCTACTGTTGCACTCTGGAGTGGGAATAGTAATTTTTACCCCTACGCTATCCAACACTTTCTATACTGTTACAATCTCTGGAGTGGGAATAGTAATTTTAACCCTCCCGCTATCCAACGCTTTGCCTACTGTTGCAGTCTTTGGAGTGGGAATAGTAATTTTTACCCCTACGCTATCCAACGCTTTCCCTACTGTTGCACTCACTGGAGTGGGAATAGTAATTTTTACCCCTACGCTATCCAACACTTTCCCTACTGTTGCACTCTCTGGTGTGGGAATAGTAATTTTTACACCTACGCTATCCAACGCTTTCTATACTGTTGCACTCTCTGGAGTGGGAATAGTAGTTTTTACCCCTACGCTATCCAACACTTTCCCTACTGTTGCACTCTCTGGAGTGGGAATAGTAATTTTTACCCCTACGCTATCCAAGGCTTTCTATACTGTTGCACTCTCTGGAGTGGGAATAGTAATTTTTACCCCTACGCTATCCAAAGTTTTCTCTACTGTTGCACTCTCTGGAGTAGAAATAGTCATTTTAACCCTTCCGCTATCCAAAGCTTTCCCTATTGTTGCACTTTCTGGAGTGGGAATAGTAATTTTTACCCCTACGCTATCCAACGCTTTCCCTACTGTTGCACTCTGTTGAGTGTGAATAGTAATTTTTACCCCTCCGCCATCCAACGCTTTCCCTACTGTTGCACTCTCTGGAGTGTGAAAAGTAATGTTAACCCCTACGCTATCTAACGCTTTCTCTATTGTTTCATTTAATGGAGTGGTTATAGTACATTTTACACTTTCAGCTATCCTACGGTAAAAATATTGTAAATATTTTGTTAATATTATGTATATATATATTCACTGAAAAAACCATAGGTTATAGACCATATATAGTTAGGAATTAGCATTTACAAAACCTTATTTTACTCACACAAAACCATTGAAATTCCATATATAGTTAGTTGCACTAACTATATATCGCGCACCCGCAATCCACTGCTGATGATGTCACATATTACATCATTCATGACATGGTCAGTGACATCACTGATGACATCACTGATGACATCATCCAGTGACTGTATGTTTCTGTAAAGTTAAAATATGTCTTACATATTGAAGAATGAGTGGATGTATAAGTATCTGGATGAAGGATTTAGTAGGTGCATGACTGACTGTATGAGAGAGTGATTAAATGTGTCTCACTGAGTGCATGGGTTAGTAACTAAACTGTCTTAATTTGTGCATTATTATATCTGTTGTTCTATGAACTGCTGCATGTGTTGATCAGTAGCTATATGAGTAACTATATGGGTTATTGATTGGTTGTCCAAGTATTTGTATGGGAGAGTAAGTGTGTGTGTGGGGGTGGCTGGGGGGTGTGTGACTCTGTGCATACATGTGTGAACAGTTGATTCACTAGATCTATGGGTTCAAAACTGCATGTGGAAACAGCTGTATGGGTGGTTGACTGTGTACGAGTGTATTGGTGAGTGAATGGATATCTCAGTGCTACATGTCAAAGTAAGTACATATGTAAAACACAGTACATGTGAGAGTTCACATATATAAATTACTGTGTATAAGAGCCAGTGAATGTGTGAGTGGCTGAATGGATCATTGAAAACTTGTATCAGTGATTGTATAAGAGAGTAAATATGTGTTAGAATATGTTTCAATAAGTAAGGTGTGTATAACTGCATAGTTGAGGAAATGGAGATGTGATTGATTCAGTGCATGACTGACTAGGTGTGTGAGTAACTCCATGGATGAGTGACAGTCTGTGAGTGTCTGTTTACTCTGAGTGTATCTAAGGTTATATTAGAGTCTGAAGAGGTTGATCGTATTATCACATGATTGATGTCATCAGTGATGTTGTCAGTGATGTCATTAGAGTTGTCATCAGTGATGTCATTTGGGTTGTCATCAGTGATGTCATCAGTGATGTCACTGACCATGTCATGAATGATGTAATATGTGACATCATCAGCAGTGGATTGCGGGTGCGCGATATATAGTTAGTGCAACTAACTATATATGGAATTTCAATGGTTTTGTGTGAGTAAAATAAGGTTTTGTAAATGCTAATTCCTAACTATATATGGTCTATAACCTATGGTTTTTTCAGTGAATTTTCAAGGTTTTGTAAATGCAAATTCCTAACTATATATGGCCTAAAACCTATGGTTTTTTCTGTGAATTTCAATGGTTTTTTATTACCAAATATCAAATGCTGTCAAATGTCAAGTACATGATAGGTAAAAACATTTTCGTGTTTATGCACGCTGATGTGCTTTGAACGCTGCCCCCCCTTCCCCCCCTCTTTTCTCTTAGCAGTACTCTCTCTTTGCAGATAGTGAAGGGTAGTTAACGCAGGCCTTTGCCCCAGTTGTAATCCGTCGTGCCTGCTTCTCTCTCTATTTGATTGATTGCTATCCAAGCATTTACTGTTTTAGAATTGGTTCTCTTTGGTTCATTCTGTATTTACAAACAAGCACAGAGTCGCAATACTCTGTTTAGTCTTTGCAGATAGTGAAAAATAGTAAAAAAAAACAAAAGGAATCGAGCAAAATCAGTAGGCCACTAATGGGATCTGTTTTTGACCTCGCTAAAATAGAAACATTAAGAACAACCCCTCAAGAGAAATACGAAACTAGTAAGATGAACTTAGCTCCACACCATGATGGCTGCAAGACAGCTTGACTCCGCCGCCCACCCCACCCCACCCAAAATAACGACAAACCCTATGCAAATATTATAAATATATACAACACACCAGCAAAGTAACAGGGTAAAACATTTTATTAAATAACTATTTACATAACTATTTTATACTTTTTGTTGCCCGATCCGGCTAGCTCAATCGATCGAGCATGAAACTCATGCACTCTGATAGCAAGCGTTGCTGCTGATGCTATGCAGACCAAAACTGGTTTTCAGTTTGTACATTCTTCTAGATTTTTCCATCCCAGGCTGGTTGAGTTTGTAGAACGATGGCTTCAGATTTTCAGCATACGGTGTGGTGGCGCGGACTGGGAGGGGGCGCATGGCTCCTAACCCCCTCCCCAAGTAAGATTTTCATACGTGAGTGTACGTTCATGGTTTTGGTCCCTGAGTTGCTTCGATGTCACTGCTATGCTCAAATGGCATAAGTTCTGGATGTTGGGTGCCATAGTTCAGAGTTCTGAGCAGCGCTTGTAACACTGTCTGAAGCTTATTTGCACCTACTGCAGCTTCACTATTCTCAAAGTAAGTGAGGGCCGTTTGTGGACCTGACTGCATTTGAAAACAATGTGATATGGTACCTCCCTAAACCGCTTGACGGAGGCCCCCGAGGGGCGGTGTGATGGCACGGACTCGGAGAAGACGCTTGGCTTCGACCCCCTCCCCAAGTCTTATAGCACTGGTGTAGCCTGAGATCGCCCCCGACATAGGCGGCCGGCTCCCAGGGTCCGGCGGAACTTTTTGCCTTTTGATGACTCTTCCATTCTGGACCTTGTCCCACAATCCGTTTGACCTGAAGACACGCTGTAGTGGGGCGCCCCTTTACCGTTTCAGTTGCCATTCCGCCCGCTTTTGCTACACTGTTCCTCTTCCGCCATTCAGCTGTTTACCGCCCGCTCTTGCGACTACAGCGTCTCGCTCACCATGTAGTTGAGTTGCTCCCGCTCTTGCGATGCAACGATAGGCGGCTGCCACAGGACTCTCAAAATGGCGGCCGGCTCTTCAGATTTGGGCGTGGTCCACTAAAATGGCCCTGGGACACCTTGGAACTCGGACGCTTGCCTGATAGGGCTTGGGTCCCATTCTCGAAAGCGTCCCCTCAGCCTTGAAGATTCTACAAAAGTCTTGGGGGCCCCCGACTCCCGCAGGCTTCTGGTGGGGAGCGGCTGCCATGATTGCTCGTGGAATGGCCACGACTGACCTACGAGATAGTGGTGCTCTCATGCTGACGCCAGCTTCAGTCTGAAACATCCAGAAACACTGTAGACTACCAATTCGATCAGTTCCGGTAGCGCCCCAACATGACCCGGTAGAGAAGAACTTGCCCTCCCCTCTTTGACTGATGGTTCTTGTTGCCTGTCCCTTCTGTTGTCATTTAACAGAACTTTTTAGAAAGCTGAAAGGGGTTGTGTTCCGAACGCTGGTTGGTGGAGACATTTTGACTATATTCTGGACCTACGTTGTCGCGTAATGCGTTATATGACACGCCGCGTTAGCGCACCCGAAAGTGCTCCGGTGCGTGAAGCGCAGCTTCCCGGAAGCGATCCGGGGCGCGGCGCGCAGCGCGTAACGTAAGCATAACAGGTCATGTGACTTGTTAATAAAACTTTTCATTGGTTCATTTTACTTTTGTTATTTGAATGATGAAAAGCTTGGTTATATGACCTAAAAATTACGCTTTTTATTGGTTTCGAACATTATTTTTTCTTAAACATATATGTTATAATGTTCCAGGCTAATGTACTTTCCCCGAAAATGTACAACTGTCCTGCAAGTAAAATATATTCCTTTTTCGAGAAAAAGGGCGTTTCTTCGTCCCATGACGGAGCCATTGAGTAAAAGAGGCTCGGCCTGCTGTCTTAGTCGCCGATACGACTGATTATCAGATTCTAATCGATCACTTTATGTTGCAGGAGTGGAAAACACAACTGCCCTTGACCATTTATCTTTACTGCGTTCCTGCGTATTATACCTTTTATCCGTCATGTAATTGGACTGCTTTATTTCACTTGCCTTTTACTGATTCGAAAACAGTGACTAAAATTAAAAACTTTACCAATGTAAATACTACTACCATGTTTTGTTTTAAAAACCTTTATTGTGAAAATGTCAGTATACAAATACGGGCCTATAACCACGTGGGCCGGCCACGGAGCAAACTGAAATCGTATATGATGAGGAGACATTTACATTGTAGAAGAACGTAACGAGCGGGCCATTAGGTTGCAAGAACTAAGGTGTCTAACAGTTGCGGAATCGGTGGACGTACATTTTGTAATTAAAATACGACAGGGCCACTTTCAATAAAATTATCTAGATATACATTTGCGGGCAAGTACCATGGGTGACGTTAATTCGAACTTTCAATAGTACAGTAATCAATAACACATCAGAACTTAATATCAATAGGGATGTCGAAATATTCAATCAATTCTCGTCCCCGCCCGCCATGAGCATCAAAACTGCATTCATATCTCGTGATATCAAAGTTGTTCAACCAGTACACAACAAGGAGTTATGAGTCCCATTTATACCGGCGCCATTTTGGGCGAGGCCGGGCAGGTCCAGGATATAGTCAAAATTTCTCCACCAACCATCGGCCAGACCAGAACCCCTTTCGGCCCTTTATGCTACAAGATGATGTCTTCCATTCAGAAAATATTGTTGGCAGCATTTTGAAAGGAAAGATAAACAGCCGTTCTCCTAGTGAGTCTCACATTGTTACATTTAGGAAGAATGTTGAAGAGTAGTATGTTGAAAATCTGAAGCCATTGTTCTACAAACTCTCAACCAGCCTTGGATGGAAAAAAAAATCCTGAAGAATGTACAAACTGAAAACCAATTTTTGTCTGTATAGCATCAACAGCAACGCTTGACTCAGCTTCGTGTGAAGCCGCCATTTTGATTCAATCAATAACGTCCCCCTGCACACATTCAGGGACCTGGTCGTGTCTTCAGGTCAAACGGATTGTGGGACAAGATGCAGAAAGGAAAAGGAAAAAAGTTCCGCCGGACCCCGGGAGCCGGCCGCCTATGTCATGGGCGATCTTTGGCCACACTAGGGCGATAGTGAAGCTGCAGCAGGTGCAAATAAGCTTCAGACAGTGTTACAAGCACTGCTCAGAACTCTCAACTATGACACCACCTCGGTGCCATCCGGATCTTGGCGCCTTGTGCTGGTTCCGGCCTATTCACACATCGGTCCGCTACTGACACCACCTCACAGGCCAACGGGGCACCCCACGCCGACTTTCGGCGCAGCATTGTAGGATGGCCACACCAGAGCAGCAACTTGCTAAACACCACCTCGGTGCCATCCAGATCTCGGCGCGTTGTGCTGCCTTCGGCCTACTGTAGCCGCAAGTGCGGACGCAACTCAACTGGATAACGAGTGAAACACCAAGGGGCGCCCCACTGCAACCGAGGAGCCTCCATCTTGGGGGCGACGCACAGCATCACCAATGCAGTCAGATCCTCAAACAGCCCCCACTGACTGACGCGACCTCACAGGCCAATGGGGCGCCCCACGCCGACTTTCGGCGCAGCATTGTAGGATGGCCACACCAGTGCGGCAACTTGCTGGACACCACCTCGGTGCCATCCGGATCTCGGCGCGTTCGAGTCACTGTACCGCAAGAGCGGGAGAAACTCAGCTGGACACGCCGTCTTTCGGAGCAGCATTGTAGGATGGCCACACCAGTGCGGCAACTTGCTGGACACCACCTCGGTGCCATCCGGATCTTGGCGCGTTGTGCTGCCTTCGGCCTACTGTAGCCGCAAGTGCGGACGCAACTCAGTTGGACGGCGAGTGAAAAGATAAGGGGCACCCCACTGCAGCCGAGGAGCCTCCATCTTGGGGGAGACGCACAGCCCCCACTGACTGACGCGACCTCACAGGCCAACGGGGCGCCCCACGCCGACTTTCGGCGCAGCATTGTAGGATAGCCATACCAGTGCAGCAACTTGCTGGACACCACCTCGGTGCCATCCGGATCTCGGCGCGTTGTGCTGCCTTCGGCCTATTCGCACATCGGTCCGCTACTGACGCCGCCTCACGTGCCAACGGATTTTCTACGCTTTTTATAGCCCTATGCCACATAACAGGTCATGTGACTTGTTTATAAAACTTTTCATTGGTTCATTTTACTTTTGGTTTCCTAATGATAGAAGGCTTGGTCATATGACCTAAAAATAACACTTTTCATTGGTTTAGAACATTTTTTTTTCCCAAACGATGAAAGCCCCACCTTGTTTCTGGATGTTTCAGACTGAAGCTGGCGTCAGCATGAAAGCACCACCATCTCGTGGCTCCGTCGTGGTCATTCCGCGAGCAATCATGGCAGCCGCTCCCCACCGGAAGCCTGCAGGAGTCGAGGGCCCCCAAGACTTTTGTAAAATCTTCAAGGCTCAGGGGACGTCCGAGTTCCAAGGTGTCCCAGGGCCATGTTAGTGGACCAGGCCCAAATCCGAAGAGCCGTCCGCCATTTTAAGACTCCTGTGGCAGCCGCCTATCGCTGCACCGCAAGAGTGGGCGCAACTCAACTACATGGTGAGCGAGACGCTGAAGCCGCAAGAGCGGGCGAGAAACAGCTGAATGGCGGATGAGGCACAGTGTACCAAAAGCGGGCGGAATGGCAACTGAAACGGTAAAGGGGCGCCCCACTACAGCACACGAGCCGCCACCTGGGGAGGCCCGTTCACGCCGCCTCTCCCCCCCACCCCCCCCCCCCCCCGGGGCGCCCCACGCCGTTTTTCGGAGCAGCATTGTAGGATGCCAAAACCAGTGCGGCAACTTACTGGACATCACCTGGGTGCCATCCACATCTCAGCGCGTTCTGCTGCCTTGGGACTATTCGCACAACAGACCGCTACTGACGAGGCCTCCCCGCGCACCCCCCGGGACGCCCCACGCCGTTTTTCGGAGCTGCATTGTAGGATACCAAAAACCAGTGCGGCACCCAGGTAACATCACCTGGGTGCCGTCCAGAACTCAGCACGTTGTGCTGCCTTGGGACTATTCGCACAAAACACAGCTACTGACCATTGTTGCTTCTTTTTTCAAAAAAATGTTTAAATGTATTTACTGTTTTTGTTGCGTTCTATATATTTATAAGTTATTAAAGTGTTATAATCCTACTACTTTGTTGGAGTATATTTTTAATGTGACACATAATTGTAAAAACTTTGATGTACAAAGAGGCATCCCTGGAATCTACCGCTTCAGGCTCGGACCCACACACCCTCACAGTGAGAATCCCCTCCCCAAGCACAATACAGGATGGTTATCAGATAGTAGGAACCAGTATGGTGGGACGGATCTCATGGGGTGGGGGCCTTCATCTACTGTAACTCCTTTGAAGAGGGATGATTCTCATACATGCCAACATTTCAGAAGAGCAAAGTGGGAGATTTAAAAAAAAAAATCGGGAGAATGGGGCCTTGAATCGGGTTATTGTCATGTGTGGGCTTTGGAAGTGTGCTGCTGCAGGATCGGACATTTAAAACTCAAATGCACGTTCTTTTTCTTACCTTTCCGAAGCATGGAGCGCAATAGCAGGCAGAGAAAGGGTGATGCAAGTGTTGAACACTGCCTGGCCTGGCAAGTTGCTGGCAGTGCCCCCCCCGCCCGCTCCTGAAACAGGGCACACACACCGCCGCCCCGAGTACTTCACAGATCTTTAAAAGACCATGCGCTTGTTAATGAGGCTTAAATGGTTTATCACCCCTTCTAGAGCCCCTGCATCGGCCCTCTGACGTTTCCTGGAAGAATTAGCACGTAACACAATACCAAGCCCTGTCAGCTGAAACCCCCGAGGAATCGGGTTTTTGCTTGCAGGAATCGGGAGGCGGGAGACTAGCACTGAAATCGGTAGTCTCACGCCTGAATCGGGAGGGTTGGCATGTCTGGATTCTCTACAGCTGGGGCCATAAACTACATCCGCAGGGCTAGGTGATAGCCTGGGACCGGCCTGGACAATCGGACACAGAGGAAGAGAAGTGTCAGAGGGTGCGGTAGTGAATAGGGTGAAAGGGAGGTGTCGGGCGGGCACAGGGTGTGATTCTCAGAGAAGAACAGCGCAGATGGGGGGAGGTTTATGGCCCATGCATGAGAGAGAGAGCGGGGGTGACCAGTGCGTGGGGGAGATGCTTGCGAGGGTGGGGAGCCGTGCTGAGAATCAACGGCGTGCAGAGAGTGGGTCTGGTCAAGGCATCTAAAATGGCTGCCGTGCACGACAAAATTGTGGCATTGGAAAAAAGGCAAGATGGCGCAGACAATGTTTATCAATAAGGATTAATTTATAACAAAATATTTTATCGCAGTGACAAATTGGCGGTCAACACTTCCTGATTTCCATCGAATCGAACGTTAACAGACGTCACGCAGCAAAAAAAATAAAACGCTCACGCACAGCCGCTGGAAGACATGTATCAACATATATGAGCCTCCTCAGCCACCCTCAGAAAACATAAGGGATCAGGATACGTCTCCCGTACCCCCTTATACCTAGTAATTTAATTAAAACGAAACACAAAATGGTGAATTCCTGTTTCGCTACCAGTTTGCGGCCCAGTTCGCGGCCCGGGAAGCGCTTCTACCGTGAAAAATCAATTTTTTTTTATTTTCCCCACGGGACCCTTTAATAACCCCAACATCATTCCTAGGGGGTCAAGAGGGGTCTACCTTGCCCCCTTTCATTAAATTCCCCCTTCGTTTTTCACCTCTTCTTGTCTCTCGATCCTACCGAGAGACAAGATGGCGGCCGCTACCGCTGGAAGACATGTATCAACATATATGAGCCTCCTCAGCCACCCTCAGAAAACATAAGGGATCAGGATACGTCTCCCGTACCCCCTTATACCTAGTAATTTAATTAAAACGAAACACAAAATGGCGAATTCCCGTTTCGCTACCAGTTTGCGGCCCAGTTCGCGGCCCGGGAAGCGCTTCTACAGTGAAAAATCAATTTTTTCCTATTTTCCCCACGGGACCCTTTAATAACCCCAACATCATTCCTAGGGGGTCAAGAGGGGTCTACCTTGCCCCCTTTCATTAAATTCCCCCTTCGTTTTTCACCTCTTCTTGTCTCTCGATCCTACCGAGAGACAAGATGGCGGCCGCTCCGGACTGTTTAGAATGTTGACAGACACCGGAGAGCCAATCAGCTTCGCATCGCAAAGTTCTGTTACGCGAAAAGTACGCGAACCGGAGCGCAGCCCGGAGCGCTGTTACAGATATATATATTTTTTTGAACGTTAATTTCTCAAAATCCACTGAAGCACATATATTGAGACCTAGCAAAGGCACATCGGGCTAACAGTCCCTACAATTTTGGCAAGTTTCGTGCAAATCCATTCAGCCGTTCGAGCTAAAAGTGAGGCCAACCGCCCTATGGAAATTAACATGGGAAAAACGTGTTTTGGGACCCCCCTTTTTTCTCAGCCCCCCCTTGACGAAACCCCCTTAAATTTTCAGGGGCTGCTCAGAAACAAAATGTGCCATTTTCCTGAAAATTTCAGCCGATTCCGTCCACAAACGCCAAAGTTATTAGACATAGAATTTTCAAAAGTTCCATAGAGAAAAAATCCTAACTATATATACCTACTGGCTATCGCCAGTAGGTAATATATATATATATATATATATATATATATATATATATATATATATATATATATATATATATATATATATATATATATATATATATATATATATATATATATATATATATATATATATATATATATATATATTAACAAATTAATTTGTAAAAAAGATTTTTTTAAATTATATTAATTACTTATTAATTTTAAGGTTATTTAAGTAGTTTAAGTATGTTTAAGTTAATTATATTTAGTATTTAATTTTTATTTAATTTAAAGCATTTTTAAAAATTCGATATTTTGACTAACTATATTTTTTACATCGATATTATTGATTCGAAATTTTTGTACTTACCTGTTTGGAGATAGGAGGTCGATATTTTGGTATTCTATATTTTTACCTCGATATTTTTGTAAGTCGATATTTTTTACATTGATATTGTTTCAGTGATCCATTCTCATTCATGTCACCTGCCTGCTTCATACCCAGTGTTGTTGCTTTCAATCTCTGCATTGAGGTCCCCCATCAGTATGGCGATGTCTCTCAATGCATTTCTGCAGGATGGACTGGAGCCTGTATAAAATTGTTCTTTTTCCTCTTCTTTGCTGTCATTTGGAGGTGTATAGCACTTGATAACAACTCAAAGCACACACTCCCTCGTGACCTCTCTATTTTTTTAAGGGTTTTAGCCTCTTACATTCTGACATGGGCATAACAAAACACAAATGTTACTGTTTCTGATTTCCATTCTCTTTTTTATTTGTTATTTGAGTTATTTTTTCTTTGTTATATCTTTTAAACATTGTGATCATTAAAAAGGACAAAAAAACATTCCTTATATACACAATTTAGCAACATGAGAAATAATTCACAAAATCATATAGTAAACAAAATGTGACCAGGTAGAGAACAAACAACAATCAAACCACACATACATACTTCACACACATTCATACCACAAATTATCTGTGCAAGTTATCGCGTTTCGTTGGTTCTAGTCTAACGCCCAAAACCAGGGTCTCTACAAAATGTAGGATTTTATTTAGACTTGGTCGATGTTTTCAGTGGCAATAGATAGCAATAAGAGCCACCTTCCTCAAGACCCGCCAGATTATCAAATAATGTTCTCTACACCCTGGTTCTTCTCCAGTAGAACCAATGCTGTAACCTATTGTAGCTTCCAAAAACGACCTTCTTTGGAGCGGTGGTTACTAATCCCACAGAATTCTCTTTTGGCTCAGATATTCCTAAAATGGGTTGCATACAAAATCTCTCATGATTCCATTTTAAGCAGCATAAACTTCATTTCCACTTAGGTGTCCTATTCTCAGAACAGCGTTTGTTATCTTGATTCCACAGGTATGGGTATAATTCTCTATTGCTATTTCTCCCTTCTGAAGTGCAGTCTCTCCTGTGAATTATCAATAAAAATAGGCAGTGATGGTCAGTCAATCTGCAGGATGCTCTCGTCGAATTTCCCGGAATAATTAGAGTGATCGTAGAGATTGCTATCTTCAAAGAAGGAGCCCTAAAGTAGTTGGCATAACCGTCCATCAAAGTTCCACACACGTCTCCTTCGGGTCACTTGATAACATTCATGTGGAAGTTCACTATGATGATTTTGGGACCGTTGGTTTCCGATTCAATCAGAGCTCTGTTGTCTACTGGCATTAGCATCAGTGCTACTCCCTAAGTATGTGGGGCATTCTCTGTTTTGTGTCAAGCATACAGCGGCATTTCTCCTGGGGCCAGTCTTTTCTGTCTGGACTGTCTCCATCTGGTCTCGCTGATGGCAAGCAGGGCAAGATTGTGTTTTTGCATATTTCATCTCCGCTGCAACTTGGGCTGTCTTGCCTGACTTGTACATGGTCCTCATGTTCCATGTCCCGATGGTGATGGTCTTGGTTGAAAGCTAGTGGATCGGCTTAGTGGCTTTCCTGATCTCTGTCTGTCACCACAAGGCGTCATAGTTCTCTCTGAAGGAGATTCCTCTCTTCCCACGGCTGGAATGTCTTTTAGTCTTTTGGTTGATGTTTCTGTAGCTAGTACCCCCCAACTGGGCCAGGTTAATTACTCTGCTCCCTAGCAGATGGGTCAAAGGCCCCTCCCACACAAAAGGGAAATTAACAGCAATTGATGCAGTTCATGGGAAAAGAAGAGATGCAGAGGAAAACTGCATCTGATAATTAACTTGTCACACTGGACATGGACTGGGACAGTCCAGGACCATTGGAACCAAGGTGAGAGCACAGACCTCTGGAGCCAGCACAGGAGGGGATCACCTTTGTAATTTTGTTGGAAAGGGATCAGGTAGCATGTCAGCTAGGGACAGAGCTGAGACCCTCACAGGAGCTCTCACCAAAGAAAACAAGTTGCCATCCTGGATTATCTCAGAACGCTGTGCAGGAGGATTGGGCCAGGGGTGAAGGGATAATTTGGCATTGTAGGATTGACCAGAGATGCCAGGCTACTAAAATCTTACTCCCCTACTCAAAACATCTTCCCAATTTAGAGGCAGTTGTGAAGACCCTGAACCTTGGAAGATATGATGGTGTAAAAGGATGCCTAATTGGAAGGAGAAGCCACCAGATACCTTGCAGTGATGGACTAAGGACTTTGACTCCAGCTGATACCCCAGGACTAGGATGGGATGGTCTCCTCATGCTCCATGCAGATCAGTAGGGGGGGGGGGGAAACTGGGCTCTATTGCTCTTGGGTGCCTTTTAGGAGGCCAGGAGGCTCAGGGGCCCATGAGTGTGTGCAGGAGGGTGTTCTGCTGGTTGCAGAAGGGCTGCACAAAATGCCCCAGAGAGCAGGAGAGGAACACTAAGAGCGATGCAGAGGAGAGGTTTGGCACAAGGAACCAGAAAATCCACCACCCCCAAAATGTGACCCTTTTGATGTTAGGATGCCTGATAAAAATGCTTCTGATGGCTAAGACTGACCACCAGGAGTAAAATGGTGCAAGAGATATGGTACTTCCAAGATGTTCCCTTTGTAAAAAAAGCAAAATAAGAAATGGGGTGCATGGAAAGAATCCTTTTGGGTAGGGCCAGGGCCCAGAAGGCCACCACAATGGTAATTGTTTAACTTATGTGGAGAGGATTGTGCATGGGACTCCCCCAGCCAACAATCAACCCCATCTACCGGCACCACGCACACCAAGTGGACACAGAGCACCCACAGTCCAGCAGAACAGATGGAGGCCACATAAGTACCAAAGCACTCTCTTCTGAAATGATGTACCTCGCCCGCTTCCCATAACCAAGACCTGGGGGGAGGGGAGGGAGAGCATACCATCACCATCTCCCCACCCGCACTGAAAGCAAGCTGCAGGCACAAGAGCTAAGCCTGCTCCTGTGCACCGCACAAGGACTGTAGTGCGCGTGGGGAGCCAGCAGAGCTATGGGGGCCTTGAGGCTATCCCCTCTGGTCCCCAATGGACGATGCTAGTTGTAGGTTACTGGGTAGGACTGAGACACCCAGATCAATGAAAGAGAGCTGCAGAAAAAATGAATAAAAGAGCAAAGCTGCTACCTAAATATTTGTAGAATTGGCCGAGGAGTGCCCCATCAGGCCCAGCAAGGGCTTCAATTGACATGTTTTCCTCCTTGTGTTGTCCCAAAGAGGGGCGCGGGGACCACGAACAAGTCTCACAAGTGTTTTGTGGGGCTGCAGAGATCACAGCAGCCCCCTCGGATGTGTATTTACAAATGTCACAATTAGTCTTTGGGGGGATTGTAATTTTAACCCCTCCAAAAGCTTATCCTTAATTTAATCACTACTAGAGTTAGAGCTTTTGTGTTCTGGATTGTAGGGACTCCTAGTGGTTAGGCCTATGCTACATTATGTAGCCAATAACAAGTGAAGAAAGACTACAACACTTGTTGAGCCCTACTTTATTTAACATCTATATGGCACCATTAGCCACATGTATTGAATGGCATGGCCTTGTGACCATTTCTTATGCTGATGACACCCAGTTACTCCTTACTTTTGACCGTACTGACACTGATAAAGCTTCATCCTTCATTGCTTACATGAAAGATGCTCTATTTTAATGCATAAGAGTCATCTCCAGTGCAATAAGGATAACATGTAAAATTTATTGTTTGGGAAGGCCAGAGACCAGTGGAATAACAGCAGCTGGTCTGGGATCTTCCTCCTCCTACTCTGGTGGCCATTAATTTGGGAGTTAAAATAGATGATAAGCTTTCTCTCAACTCTCAAATGTTGTCAGTGACGGGAACCTGTTGTGGCTTGCTCTGGTCAATGAGGAGAATGTTCAACCTTTACCTTTAGAGGCCTGCAGAACAGTGGTCCATGCTCCAATAATAGCTAGGCTGGACTATTTGAACTGCCTCTACCTTGGTGTGCTGGAGTGCAGGTTCAGAAAGCGTCAGGAAGAGCAAAATGCCTCACCCTCGGAATATTTAAAAGGGAACCAGTCTTTGATTACCTCATGGATCTGGATTGGCTTCCCATTAAGAAAATAATTCTATTCAGGGCTCTGATCTTTATTCATTAAGCCTTCTATAAGCATGGTCCTATATACTTGATTTCGAGGAAGTCACTCTAGAAGCCCTCCAGAATTCTCCTCTTAGCTTCATGTAGAGGTTTGGCGATTCCAGTTGGCCAGGGCCTGTGGTCGGTCCTTTCCGGTAGTTCCCAGTAACTGGCTTCCATTAGGTCTTCGAGCCAATTCACAGGAATCGCAATTGAGAAAAGGGCTTAAAACTCATCTTTTTTTTCTCTTAGCTTATAACTTGGCTGGTATGCTTGCCGGTACAGTTGTAGTGCACGGACACTTTTTGGAGTAGCTGCACACTTAAAAAGAAATCGCCTCATTCAAAATCGCCTCAGTCATTCGTTTTGAATTGAAATGCTTTATAGACGACCCACCTGAATGTTGAACAATGAATGTTTGAATGCTTATGCCTGTTAGTACTGTTTCTATTGGTTTACACAATGGTGTCAGATTGAAACTGGACATGTGACTTATTTTATTAATGCGGTGACACCATGACAAAGGGAGCCATCCTGCCTGATATGTACTGACACTCCTTACAATCTGTTACTTTGACAAAGTATATGTGGTTATTTTTCTTAATGTGGTGACCATTGACAAAGTCAGTAGGCCTGTCTTATTTTGAATGACACTTCCTTATTTTGCGATGTTGCATAGGTGGGGGGTATTTTTTTTTATTTTGGGGTTCAGGCACCTCTAGGGGTGTAATGTGATAAAAGGGTGTCACCAAAGGAATTGCTATCTATTGATGTTCATATTTGTAATTTAATGCATAGTATTAGGTAGTATGTGAGAAATAACAGTAATCTTCCTTTGTAAAAGCAGAAGCATTGTCTGGACAACAATGTATTGAGTGTTGCTGTTGGTGACATTGAACTGTGATTTCTTGCCCAAGCCACCTCCCCTGTGTGGGAGGTGGTGTCCACTGCTGAGGAGGCCCTGGACTGCTCTGCTTTCACCCCTGAGAGAGTGAAGTGCTACAATGAAGTACTTAGGTATTGCCAGTGATTGCTACCATGTACAGCGGGTTTATAAAAACCTTCCTCTGTGACACAACGTTCTTTTCTTCAAGCAGACTCCAAGTCGGGAGACAGCAAACTCCCCTAATGGACTCTGGCACAGCTCTCACCAGCATGAGCAAAGCGAGGATTGGAGGGAGCGGCCTCACTCAGCGCTCCTATAAGCACTGGAGCCCTGGGATTTCTCTAACGCAGCAGCCTAAAACAGCTACGTTAGAGAATTTTAAAATGTGCATGTCTGGCTGGCCATCGCAAGTCAGCCCGCCAAAGGGACATGCTAATTTTAACCGCATCGCTGCAGCGGTTATTTTTGCGCTATGCAGCTTTTTTACAAAAGCCGCGTTACATGACGAGCTCAGCTTGTCATCCGCACACGACCACCGTGGCTGATGACGAGCTGAGCTCGTCATCAGCATCGAAGGGGTTAAAGCTCACAGCTCCCTGCTGATGCCACTCTGCAGCACTGGCCTCACCCGCCCTGGCACTTAGTTTGGGACAGGTAGCTGAAAAAATAAAATAGTAATAAACAAACTGTATTGACATTTTATTTTTTTACTTTGGCCTGTGCCGATGCACCTCTGCTCAAACTGAGAAGCCCGCCCCTGCTTGGTAGACCTATTACTTGTGAAAGACTCACATCCTTTGCAACTAATATCTCAACCAGTTTCTTACAAAGTTGTTGGCAATGTTGCTTGAGAATGGTTGGGAAAACATTTTTAAGAGAATACAGTGGTCCCAGAGACCACTGCCTACTCTTAAAAAATGAAAAGAACACTTTTAATTTATTGTTTTGAAACACATCTCGTATTCCTTTAGGGAAAACAGGATTCTGGTTACAGGTGTGCATCTCAGAGGGTCCACTCAGACTTTTATCTTTAGCATGTAATAAAAAATGAGTACCATTGAGTTTGGTATCAACAAACATCTAGTATACAGTGCCAAGAGAGTGGCCCACTGTTCCAAAACCAGTCAACTGGTATTTCCACCAGGTCATACACTGGCAACATCAGTACATGAAGTGTTGGTTGGATAAAAGATGCAATCGTTTCACATAATCTTCAATTTCATGTGTAAATTAGAATAATTAGATTTATTTTAGGCACTTTCCATGTATGGCTGTGCTATCAAACATATAGATATTACATGAACATCAAAAACTATTGGGCACACCTAGAAATATTTTTCTTCTAGGGAAACAATAGCCAGCCTTTGTACAATGTCAGCTTTAGAAATGCATGCCTTTCAGGTCAACAACCATGCCGGCAGCTATGCACACATTGTAAGGACCTATGCAGCTAACTGTACACATTTGTGTCTTGTGGTACGTGGTTGTTATATGGGGGACATACACTGTGTATGACATTCCCTGAAATTAATGAGGAGAGAGGAGTTGGGTCTTGCAACCTTCCTATTAACCCACGTTTGTGTAATTGTGGGTCACACCTAAGAGACAGTTCAGTGTTGTGACCTTCCTCTCAATGCATGATGGTGTGATTGTCTGGAACAGAATTGAGATTTGCACCCCTCATGTCGTTCTGTGTGGCTGCAACTGCTAGTCTTCGGTGTTGGTGGCCACTGCTTGTGAGTGTAGGCCTTGTTGTGTCAGTGGGTTAATACTTCAGCGTGCAGTCAGAAAGTGCCTACCTGCAGGCAACACACTCTATTCTTGGGGTTTCTTTCTGGTTAATGTGTGTTATGCTCATTAGAAAGCCTAGCTGGCAGTTCTATGTAGGTCTGGCTGTGGAATTGTTCAATAAGCAAACCCAAACTTAGTCAAAAGTGTAGGTGGAAGATTTTACATACTGACAAAGCATGTACTTGATAATTGTTGAGTTGCTTACATTGCTGTGTTATATTGTTTCCTAGATACTGGAGTTTTGCATTCAGTAAAAGGTTGCGCTGGTTGTGCTCCGCCTAAGCCTCGCCAGTTTTTTCACTCCCATGCGGAGTTCCGCAAGGATCGTTGCTAAGTCCGACTTTGTTTAACATCTACGTCACAGACTTAGCAGGAGTAATTAAATCATTCGGGATGGGTCTGACATCATATGCGGATGACACTCAATTTGTGCTCGCCGTGCATAAAAACGGAGATGTGGTTTCGGCCAGCTTTCATGATGGTATGCTGCTGGCCCTTAGTACCTGGATGTCAACTCACTGTCTTAAATTAAACTCTGCCAAAAGAGAACTAATGGTCTTTGGAAATCTCTCCCCAGGTTGGTCTTCAGCCCGGTGGCCAGACACTTTGGGATTACCCCCAATCCCTGTCAAAAAAGCCAGGAACTTAGGTGTCATTTTGGATGATAGACTATCTTTCTTGCATCATGCTAACGCAGGGGTCTCTTCATCCTTTTATGTTTTGAGGATGATAAAAAAATTGTTACCTTTTGTCCCGGCTAGTACTGAGAAAAAGTTAATTTGTGCTCTGGTCATTTCTAAGGTTGACTACTGCAATGGCCTTCTAATTAATACCCAGGAAGGGTTCTGGGTAGGCTGCAGTTGGTTCAGGACGCAGTCGCTAGGATACTGTCAGGTACCCCTAAGTCTAAGTCCATCTCTAAGGTGGTGCGACAACTCCATTGGCTGCCCATAAGAAGCAGAATGAAATTTAAAGGTCTCTGTATTGCCTTCAAAGCAATTCACAATGCAGGACCGGAAAACTTAAAGAAAGCCTTTTTGGCTTACACACCCATTAGTCTCTTCACTCAGCAGAAGCTAAACGTATGGTCATCCATAGAACCAAGGAATCCAATTGGGGTGACGGAAGCTTCATAGTTTCCACAGTCAAACTGTGGAATTCTCTTCCCGTGCAGATTAAGGCTAGTCCCACGCTGCTATCATTTAGAAAACAAATAAAAACTTGGCTCTTCAAGCAATAGGTTTTCTGACCAGCTTTTGCAAACCCTTTCAGCATATAGCACAGAGACACCTACGGGTATTTGTGCGCTTTACACGTTGCTAAAATAAATAAATAACTAAATAAATAACCTGAGACTCCTACCTTGTGAATAAACCTGATTTTGTTATGACCATACTTATGGCTACCCTGCATCTTCTTTTACCACGCTGTATTTTGCTTTTCTTATATTGCAAGTTGTGTTATGTTGTGATGTACATATTACATGGTGTGTTGTGATAGGTGTTGTGGCAGATGGCTTGATCTGTTGCATAATGTAGTGCAATATAATTTGGTCTTAGTTGTTGAGATGTTGGATGTGTGATCTCACATTGTGAGATGCATTGGTGATGAGCATGCTGTGTTACATAGTGATCTGTTGTCTGATTTTGTGTGGCGATGACAAGAATGGTGTTGAGTGGAGTGGTGTGGTATAATGTGATGTAGAGTGATCTTGTTTGCTTGGACATGGTGTTTTGTGGACCGGTGTAGTGCCATTAAGTAATATTCTATGTTGTTCAGTATGATTTGGGGTGGTATGATATGGTAAGAAGTAGCGCACAGCAAATAATTTAGTGAGCAGTGCCATCGTGTGATAAGGTGTAGCATGGTGCGTACTATACGATGATGCTGTATGGTATGGTAGGAAGTGGTAGTGCATGTCGGGTTGTGGTGTGCTTTGCCTTGCATTTTTGAGGTAGGAAGTGTAGAATGGTATGGTGCTACATGATGTGGTGTTGTTTCGTAAAGTTGGTGTGAGGGTTTGGTACAATGGGTTGTGCTGTGTGTTATGCAGCACCGTTGTGTAGTGTGGCATAGTTTGAGTAGTTTTTGTGGCATTGAGTGGTGCAACGGTATTTTATATATTTTATGTGGCAAGCATGGTGTTGACTTTTGTAGTTTGAGCGTTGTGTTGCAGGTGCATTGCAGCATTGCAATGTACTGTGAACTGAGTTGTATAATGGAGTTTTAAGTGGTGGTATAGTGTAATATGGCATTCGAATGTGTGAAGTGGTACACGTAGTGTAGTCTGGTGTAGTGTGGGGTGACATGCTGTTATGTGGTACAGAGAGAACAGAGGTAGGAATGTATGGTTTAGTTAGATGTAATATGTCATTATCTGGCATTAGATGAAGTGATGTTACATGGTTTAGTATGGCTCTCTTATGGTGAAAAGTGATGTAAGGATGTTTGGTATGGTAAGCCTATGAGGTCATTTAGTGCTCTTTTTCTGTCAGAATTTGGTTTGGATTCATGTGTTGAAGTATGAGTATCATGATGGGATGTATTTTGCTGTGTGGTGTGAACTGGTGTCGTTTGGAGCTAAACATTTTTGTCAAGTGTGGTGCTGTGCAGTGTGATGTGGTGAAGTCTAGAATGAAATGGCGGGACATGCTGTACTGGGGTAGGTGTAGTCTGATTTTGTGTTGTGAAGTATAGTGAAGGATGTTGTGATTTGTTAGATGGTAGCTTAGTATTGTGTGATGAAATTTTTAATGTTGTTTGATGATGTGAAGTGAAGTTGTATGGTGAGTGGTGATGTGATATTGTGTAGTCTAGATAAGCATACCCATCATAAGGTTTAATGTGGTGAGGAATGGGGAAGTGTACTATTGAATGCTGTGATGTGATGTAGTCTGGTGTGATATGGTAGCAGCAGTGTATCATGATGTGGTAATGAGTGATGAGGTGAGTTCTACAGTGATGGTGTGTGAAGAGATATGTTAGGTGTGATGCAGCATTGTGGAGTAAACTAGTGGATGAAGTGATTTGGTGTAGCATGGTGTGATGTAGTGTTGGATGGTGTATTGAGGTGTTTGTGGCATGTTATTGTGTGATATGTGATGTGGTTTTGGAAAAGTGATGAGGATTGGTATTGTATAGTGTTGCATTTCATTGTATGTCTTTATGAGGAGCTTTACAGCCTGGTCTAGTTTGATACATTATCGAATAGTGTAATGTGGTTTAACATGATGTGTGGCATTGCAGCCTGGACATGGGGGCTTATGATGTGATGATGAGAAGTGTGATGCAATGTGGTGTTGCAGTTTGTGGCTTTGGGTGGTGTGTTGCCGTCTACAGGTATGTAATCTGGTCTAGTTTGATTAAATGTTACATCTTCTATTGTCGTATGCTGTGAATTAGGCACTGTGTGTTGTTTTATTGAGAGATGTGGTATGGAACGGTTTTGTATATTACATGGTCAGCTATGTGCTGTGCTATGGAATGATGTAAAACAGTATTATGTGGCAAGGTGGGTACATAGATGTTCTCTAAACTGCTCATGTGTGGTTTTGTATTGTCATACAGATTTCAATGGTTCTAGCCAATACAGAGTTATGTAGCGTCATGTAGCGTGGTATGGTGCGGTGTAATATTTTGTGGTTTACAATAGTGTTTTAAGGAGAGGTATAGTGTAACATGGTGTTTGTAGTGTGGTGCTTTATTGTTATGTGCTGTGTACTGTTGTCTTATATATTTGTTACACTTTGTAAGCACTCTTGTAAGGGCTCGTCGGTACACTATAGGTCTTCAGGTTTTTTACTTCAAAGGTTTTTATTGAATTTTGTTTAAAAAAAAGACATAATCTCACCATAAAGAACTATGATTCAGAGAGTATATAATGTGGGCTCATCTGAAGCATTGTTGGTGATGATGCCGATAGGAAGAAAGGCGAAGAGGGGCAGAAGAGACAGTAGGTAGAGTCAAACCAAGAGTACCAATAGATGAGTTTTGGATGTATCTATGTAGTTTACAATTCAAGACTTAACATAAGTCTTGATAACCATGAATGTATATGGAGGCAAATGTTGGGACGAGATTCTGGTTACATAGGTGTAGACAAGGTATGGAGTGTGACTGTAGGGGTTTCACTTTTTGGATGTAGAAGTTTAATTTGTTCCATAGCTTGTGTGACGCGTTGATGTGACAATTCCTATCGAACGTTGTGTTGTCCGCCCTTCTAGCAAAGCAGACTCACACCAACCATGTATGACAAGATAAGTGCTTGTATGACTTCCATTCACATAAGATATGTTTGATCCCTACAGTCAGCAGTAAGTCTTGGAGGTGTAGATCGCGAGAATTTAGGTCTGGGGTCGATGATAAGGGCCTCGGATCTAGTGTTACAGTAACTGGTATTTAATGGTAACGAAGCAACATATTAGTATAAAACACTTTGGGAAACATTTACAAGAAACTGACGCATCTGTTGTGAGGCGTCAGTGTCCCTGCGCCTCCCTGCGGAACCCTTCCATCACCTTGGCTGCACTGTATTAACAATTCGGCGCACCATGACGCAAGGATTGATAGATGCGTCAGGAATTCTGACGCATCTGTTACCGCAAAAGTCACCGATTGATGGAGTCGTGTCGCAAGCACCATGCAACTCCAGCAATGCACGGGGAGGCCTAGTCCCAATACACTGCGTCACCCCTTGCGCCTGCTCCAAGCAGGTGTAAGGTTTTGATGCAGTGGCATCTTAGAAGTGGCGCAATGACATTTTGTAGATTTCACTGCGTCACTTCTATGAGGCTCTGGTGCGTGGGAACACCCACCCTGCATTCATTATACCTGACGCAAGAATAATGTGACGCACGGCTTTACAACGTGACGCATGTCCTCAGATATGTCACATTGTAAGTGTGCCGCAACCTGGCGCATTGTTTATGCCTATGCTGCCTGACAAAAAGTGACGCAATGGCGGCGCAAAAGTGACGCAATGGCCTTGTAAATCTGCCCCTTTGTTTATAGTTTTTTCAGTTTCGATCCAGAGTGGTTTAACAATCTTACAGATGAAGCACATGTTCAAGGGAGCCTGACAAGTCTTGACTGTTCCAACAAAGGTTGAGTTCAATAAAACCGGTTTTGAAAAGTTAATCGGGTATCCAGTAAGGTCTGTGTAAATATCCACAGTTTGTAATGAGATTAGAGAGACTTTATTTATTTAAGAACATTTCCACTTAACTTTCCTTGACTTATTAGATATACTTTGTGAAGAGTTGTTTTAATGTCTTTGGGGAGGTGCAAAAGACGGATTAAAGCATTGCATAATTTAAGAAACAGATGAAAGGCGTGCTACAGCATTGGTGTCTCTTGATAAAAGGGACAAATAATAGATAGAAGGATCATGGCCACCAATTGAGCATGAAGGGTGGATGTATTTTTCCCAGAAAGGGGGGTGTCTCCATGCACTGCTTTTCTGGACCATTCTTCCTCAAAGAACCCCAATGTTAGCTACAGATCGCTGAAGAAATATGATCAAGTGACAAACACCAAGCAATAATGAACAGTAAGTGGACTGCTGTGTCCTGCACTCGGTACCATCTAAAATGCACAAACAATTTCACTCACTGTTACACAAAGATATTTCATGATTCATGGAGGCTTTGCAATCTCTCCTCCTCAGATTCCTCCTTCTGTTCTCCTGTTCATGATTCCCTCTCTAGCAGAGCTTCATTTGAGATGGCGGTTGCAAGTGGAAGCTCACAAGCACTCATTTTTAGGGAGCAGGGCTTATTTTCATCATCAGACTGTGACCTGAAACAAGAGAAAGAAAGGCAGAAAAGGAAGAGAAAGAGAAAGGCAGGAAAACAGTGGCAAAGGGAGACAGTAGGGATGAGACAGAATCTGCAGGATTGGGCTAAAGGGACAAGATACGTAAGATGATGGATGATAGAGGCATGAGGGGGAAGTAGGACTAGTCAGCCTTGATATTCCTAGCGATGGTGTTTGAGAAAAATGTGGGCCCTGGCGCTAATCATTTTACAAATTAAGCACTGTGCTGAGTAGTAGATACTTTGCAAAAACTAAATTTCAACGCGCCAGGGCTGTCGCCACAGACACCCTTCAAAGATATCGCAGGCATGGGAAAGCGTTTTATGAAGCCAAGGGAATAAAGAGCACCTTCAGATGTGGCAGTGCTCTTGGCTTCAACATTAACCAGACATGACAACCCCGAAAATCTCACCATGTGAGTGAGGCGATGAGGCCTTGGGGAGGAGGGGCTGAAGTGGGGTGGACAGTTTTTAGACTCTGAGAGCCATGGAGGGACTTTGGAGGGGACGGGACCTGGTGAGGTGGAAAAGACTGAAGCCCAACCTTACCACTCCATACTCTCCCAACACAGCTAACAATAAGGCTTCTGAATCAATCAATCAATCAATCGTATCATTTGTAAAGCGGACTACTCATCCGTGAGGGTCTCAAGGCGCTGGGGTGGGGAATGCTGCTACTGCTCGAAAAGCCAGGTCTTGAGGAGTTTTCTGAAGCTCAGCAGGTCTTGGGTCTGCCGTAGGTGGATGGGGAGGGTGTTCCAGGTCTTGGCGGCGAGGTGGAGAATGAAGCTGCCCCTGTGTCGTGGGGAGGGTTCAAAATCTGTATTGAATTTGAGGGACCCTCCGACATAGAGGCCTAGGGGTTTCCAGCTCACCCTGTGCTCACAGTGTGATTCCAACTCTTCACTGGTGACTGGGTGATGTGGGTTGAAATCATTGGACACACCAGAGCACCATGTGAGTGGACAGGTCTGATGTATTGAAAGCCCATAAGAAGTCGGAGCTTTTTGTTTTACCTCTAAAGCAGATGCAGACCCTGGGACACGCCTGTCCTATCCCACGGTGTGCATCTCCACCCTGACTGCGAAGTCTCAGCAATTGTAAAATTACTATTAATTCATTTTAAATATCAAAAACATAGTAAACTTACACAAAAGTGTATGTTTACTTTTGTGAATTGGGCCCCAGGTGTCCACATTAGGCGTTCAGCAGCAAGAGGTCCAGCTCTGTGATATAACATCACTTACAAACATCTCTGTTTTTTGGTATTTGAGGGGAGATTTACTAAGATTTTGCTCCTTGTTTGCGTCACAAAAGTGACGCAAATCGGCAAGAAATCGTTTTTTCCCTATTTACTTTCCAGTGCTAAACTCGTTTATCACTGGAAATAACATAAAAGTAATGCGAAGCAGCTAGGTGGTGCACGAGCGTTCCCATGCAATCACCCAAGGTTTCCTTCACTAAACTCAATTTACTAAATACAGTAGATTGAGTTTACCTTGAGAAAACTGCACCCCTTTCAAGTAGGTGCAAAGCATTTCTCCTTCCTTTTTCGACTTTGCATGTGTGCTGCACTGTACAGTTTGCATATAAAGTAGGAAATACTTTGCATCTTGTCTGGGCATCGCATTTTGTACAGGAAGGGTGCCCTTAGTGTTCAAAACCCATGCTAGACTAATGCACACACCCTAGCGCTATGACACTAAGGCGTGTGCGTTGTGCACGGCAGCAGAAATGAGCGCTGGCGCAAGAAAATTGGGAGGAGAGAGCCATATCTCTGAAGGGGGTTGTGCTGCGTGAATTTGTTTGTAAATCTCCCCCTTGACCCCCCTTGATCTGTTAACACTGCTCCATTTGTAAATGGGTCTAAGGTAATTCAGTAGCTGAGTGGTTCTAGGATCATCAGATGAATGAATGAAGGAATGAATGAATGAAAGGTATAACATTTATGATAACTATGACAAAGGGGGCTGCAAAAAGATGTTTCACATCCAATATGACATACTTACAGCCAGTATTTTAACAGCAAGTTAGTTTGAAGGTCATTATTGTATATCAGGCATGCTGCACGATACTTGCACCCCGCTACCCAGGAAAGCACATGGAGTGGTCTGTGGCCTGAGCACTCTGATTCAGGAAAACAAAATGGATAATAAGGATTACGCTTACATACATGAAACAGGACCCTTTCGGTCCAGCTGGAAATGGAGTGAAAGCAACAACATCAAACTGTCGCAATGAAGCCAGTACATGCATCACAATAAAGGATGGTTCAGGACTGACTGCTGGAATACAAGAGCCAATCCTGGTACAAAGGGAATACCATACACTGTTGAGGACAAAATAGCAGTGGTGGCTGGTAGGGAACTGTGGCAGAGGGGCGGGCCAGTCACCAGCAAGTGGGAGCCTGTGCACTTTCTCCACCAGGCTGTACAGTAGAAACTGATGGAGAGCACGCTAAGTGCGCATGACGGTTTGGCCAGCCCTAGACGGCCAGTCAAACTGTCATGCGCACTTAAGGTGCCCATTATACCGCTCCTCCTCCCTCTGACACGGCGAGCCCAGCCCCGCCCTACCCTAACCTGGCTCCAAGTTCCACTAAAAATAAAATTATAATCACATTCTCTTATTATCATTTTATTTTTCCTGTGCACTGCTCCGAAAGCAAAGGGGCGACACACCTCCGCCATTAGCAGAGGAGCCGCTGCTGCAAAACAGACGTGCACTTCCCTAAGAGCTCAGAGGCAGAAGAACCCGAGGAGAAAGAAGAAGGGACGCCTGGATCAGAAACAAAGGGAAACAATATAGGAAGAAAAGGGAAACAGCAACAGGGACAGAAAGAACAAACTAGGAAGCAAACTGAAGAGGGAGAAGACAAAAATGAAAGCAAAATGCAATGCACAGCAGGAGAATCCGCAGCAAACCGCCCAGGTACACGACACAGCCTCTGGCAGGAAAGCAAGGCTGAGTCAGCAAGCAAGCACGAGAGTTCCGGTACAAAGAGGATCATTAAACAATGCAAGAGCAAAAAGCAGTTCCAGGCAGAAGCAAGTTCAGGGTTGAGTCATGTTGAGGCTGCAGAAACCATAGCCACAGGTGCCTGTAATCCCATTCTCTCACCCGTCCTTGAAGAGAGAGCCCAAGGTTGAGGAACCTTTTGAAAGCATTGCATAATGGATGCTGGGTTTGTGAACAATTGGAAAGACATTCTGGGAAATGTGATGCATGGAAACAAGGGTATATTTTCCGAGGTGCCCAAGATACAAATGACATGAAGGCAGAAGTCATACAGGGGTTTGAAAGAGTTGTGGTAGTGATTTCCAGGCTGCAGTGGACTCATGCAAAGTGCCTCCCAGAGGTAGAGAGTTGGAATTGTAGTACAGAGTTTCTTCAGGGCCATTGTGTGAGGTATTAGCAGCTGAGCAAAGTGAGGCTAGATGCCCCCGCCCCCTATTACAAACAAAACAGGTGATGGACCGAATGTGGATCAATGTCACACATTCACCCCAGTCCAAAGATCTGGGCCCAAATCCATCGTTTTTTTGCACTCCACACCACCCTGGGTTAGACAATGGCGATATGCAAATAAAGCCATTATCTAACTCAGGGTGGTGTGGAGTGCAAAAAACGATGGATTTAGGCCCAGATCCTTGTACTGGGGTGAATGTAAGACATTGATCTACATTCTTTCCATCAAATTGTTTTTTGTAATTTTTCCGCCCCCTATTACAGCACTACAGTAGTGCCGTAAAGAAACAGAGTTGATGGCTTGGGGAAAAAAGCTTGACTAGGAGGATTAACAAGCAAAGCAAATCTTATCTCTCAACCCAGATCTACCCTAAAGATGCACAGCGGATGAACAATCAGTCCTAGATGCCTAACTATGAAACTCACAAAGTCCTGCGCTAAGAAATTTGTCATGATTTAAACTGAAGACGAAAATGATCCTTTTCAAAGAAGCTTTCACAATCTTCATGGTTCCACAAAGACTGCATCCATCCTGAAAAAGTACAGGACCCACTAAGATTGCTTCTTTCAAACTCGAAGTCTGGTCACAATAAACATACCGACCTCATAGACAAATGATGACTTAATGGAAGGGGTCTTGTAAGTTGCTAAACTTTAACATTTGAGTGATCGGCCACTACAAAGTGTCTCCAAGTCAATAAAATAAATAAATAATCGTCAGGACAGGGTACTGAGGGCTCATCTCAATGTTTAGACTTTCTGTTGACCCTGAACAACCTCAGCTCTGGGTATGTAGATGGAAGACTGCGGTGATGGATTTGTAGATGTGGACGACAGTACTGGACCTGCTACCGGGGCTCTGGTCCTGGTCCCAAGGGAAGAAGTACTCACCTCACTTCATCATTCGCTGGGATACGATGAGAAGTGGTTAGGCTACATTCTATTAATGCTCCACTTGGGATGGGTCGTGGTGGATAATCAAGAGGGCTGTGCAGGACAGGTACACGCATACGAGACAAAGTTGGCCTCCTCCGCTCACATCCAGGAGATGCTTCGGAGGAATACTATGTCAGATCAAGTAGGGGGCACAGGATGATGTGGAGCTGAGACCAGAGGGTGATGTAGAATATGGATCACTGGTTGCTATGTTCTAGGTCAGTGGCATAACATTAGCCCCCGCAGGGGAAGGGGAGCCCCCTCCGGCACTGTGCCCGGGCGGTGGACCACTGAGCTCCAGGGGGACCCTCCAGCACTGTACACAGGCGTCCAGTCCCTTGCCTGAGAGCTTGTTACTGGGTCCTGATCATGGGGGCCCCCTTCATGTACGTTGTGGTTGTGCCAGGTGGGTACACGGTGATATCAGAGAGAGTACATGGTGTCTCATGTCTGGTAGGAGAGTCTGATTCAGTCCCGTTTCTTTCTTTGCATTGTAGTTCTTGTATCCTTTTCCATTAAAATACAACACTACAGTTACCACAATACAAAGAAAGAACATAACTGGACAATCTACTCATGCCTGGCATTGGAGAACTCGAAAGCACTTTGGAAGTCATAACCATGATTTTCAGCTTTTCTTTCGAATATATTGTATTGATTTGTTTGGCGATAGTTAGCAATTTTAAAATTACTTGTGTTGTTGCCAAAGGGATTCAGGCGGAGATCGTCCAAAAGATTATATATTCGTTTTTTTGTTCCTTTCATTTTAATTACCATTCAAGAAAGTGCCCAGACCTTAAATGTATTTTTTTTGTGAAGAATAAATAATGGGGCAGTTACCACATGGGACAGAGAGACAGCGTGATAAGTACCTTTACAATTTTCTATTTCCATGTAATCTTAGGTTGGGTGCATTTCTGTTTACAGTGGTGAGAGTAGTACAGCCACATACATGTGAGCAATGAATAACCCAAAACTCCAGAGAGTGCAACAGTAGGGAAAGCATTGGATAGCGGGAGGGTAAAAATTACTATTCCCACTCCAGAGAGTGAAACAGTAGGGAAAACGTTAGATGGTGTAGGGGTAAAAATTACTATTCCCACTCCAGTGAGTGCAACAGTAGGGAAATTGTTGGATAGCGTAGGGGTAAAAAATACTATTCCCACTCCAGAGAGTGCAACAGTAGGGAAAGTGTTGGATAGCGTAGGGGTAAAAAATACTATTCCCACTCCAGAGAGTGCAACAGTAGGGAAAGTGTTGGATAGCGTAGGGGTATAAAATACTATTCCCACTCCAGAGAGTGCACTTACAAAGGTTATTTGTAGTGCATCAATGACAGTCACTAGCTGAATCCCAGTTTTTTGTTTTCTTACTATCTCCTGTCAAACTATTCTTTGAAAAATGTTTACATGCTCCTGCAATTTTACTTGGATATGAAAAAGAAGCACTGGAACATTATGAAATTGCTGACTTATGGGGTCAGACAATGCAATCATGCGTGAACAGTATATTGCACCAAAAAATGCCTGACCTTAATTGGTTTCTGTGAAGAGAGAATGTATTTTTTAACAGCAGCAGCACCGATTGGAAAAAAGCCAACACCCCATCAGTATGATGCACCAGCTAAACACTACCCAACATGGATGTGACTTGCATACCTGTCTTTATCATTTCCATTGTGAGTAGGGGCAAGTTAGTCCTGTGCCAATGCTGCATTCTTACCCAACCCCTGGCGCACATGACAGTGGCTTATATTGAGTGGAATCCAAGTTGTCGTTCCTTGTGATGCCTTCTAACTGTTCAGTATCGAAATATCGAGGGACAGAATATCGAATTACCAAAATATCTACGCCAAAATATCTAAGGACAGAATATACAATGCCTATCTACAAACAGGTAACTACAAAAATATCGATTTCAAAATATAGAATGTTAAAATATAGTTAACTAAAATATCGATTTTTTTAAGTATTACAAATACTAGAAATGTAATTAAATAATGAACATATTAAATAAAACATAATTACAATAATGTAAAAAACCTTAAAATGTAAACATAATAAATGAAATGCAAAACATTTTTTATATAAATTAACTTAATATCAAAATAATTATTAATCTTAATTATAAAACATTTAGAACATTAATACAAATATATTGACATAAATATATAAATAAACATATTATTTAAATATAAAAATAAATAGAATATAATAAATAAAATAATTAAAATAATAAGGTTTATGTTAATTAATAATGAGTGCAGCAGTAGTGAAAACGTTGGATAGCGTAGGGGTAAAAATTACTAATCCCACTCCAGACAGTGCAACAGTAGGGAAAACATTGGATAGCGTAGGGGTAAAAATTACTATTCCCACTCCAGAGAGTGCAACAGTAGGGAAAGCATTGGATAGCGGGAGGGTAATAATTACTATTCCCACTCCAGCGAGTGCAACAGTAGGGAAAGCATTGGATAGCAGGAGGGTAAAAATGACTATTCCCAATCCAGAGAGTGCAACAGTAGGAAAACGTTGGATAGCGTAGGGGTAAAAATTACTATTCCCACTCCAGAGAGTGCAACAGTAGGGAAAGCATTGGATAGCAGGAGGGTAAAAATGACTATTCCCAATCCAGAGAGTGCAACAGTAGGGAAAGTGTTGGATAGCGTAGGGTTAAAAATTTCTATTCCCACTCCAGTGAGTGCAACAGTAGGGAAAACGTTGGATAGCATAGGGGCAAAAATTACTATTCCCACTCCATAAAGTGCAACAGTAGGGCATGAAATAATGTGATATTAAAATAAGATTAAGTTAATTATGAATACCAATAAAAAATTCATTAAAAATAATGACCAATTAATAGCAATTATTACCAATAAAGAATTTTTATTACCAATTAATACAAATTAATTATCAAGAAAGAATTAATGATCAATTATCAATACATATAAATAAAAATAAATATTAACTTTATTACAATTAAATTACTTCCCACCCAATTCCCCTATAAATCCACAACCCACCCCTAATAATAAAAAATAGAATTCTTCGATAATTGTTACCCAGATGAAAGTGGGCAGAGGAAAAACGCCAGCATAGCATGGTTTGCCAATAGAATTTTACAATGTATTTGTGCACCTGCTGGCACATAGCCTGATAAATAAGTCTAGAGCTCCATATGAAAGAGGATGCCTCCCAACCAGAACTAAGAAGGCATTGCTGGCGATTTTTTCATTATTAAACATTTTGCAATCATACCAACATTCAAATGTAACAAACAAATGTATTGGGTGTGTATTTTTCAAGTTTAGATGGACCATAGCTATTGTACGTCGCACTTTGAAATGCTTAACGTCTGGTTGCCATCTAGTTCCATGTTGTGTGTCTTTTTATTATTTCAGGAGAAAATGAACCAGCAATCACAAATGATATAGCTTTTGTTTTCTGTTCCCATGTGAAATGTTTTCTCTGTGCAATCCTTTTAGAAGGCACTAACAGGCACCTACAGAGTACTGTTTGGTCTATTTAAGGTGCACATAACTGAAAGTCAGAATGACATTTAGAGTAAGCTCATTGTGTAGTATCTTCTGAAAAAAATGAACTCATGTTATCTTCTTGTACCTTAACATGATTAGTCCTTCCTGTGGGAATCATGTGCAGGTGTAGTGAATGTTAGAATTGTGTGACTTAAGCTAGTGCAATGTAGAGGTTTCTCCAGAGGCTTCTTGGCTTGACCCTTAGGCAGATGCTCTTTCACTTGCCTTTAGGGTAGATGCTTTTCAGATGCCTTAATGACAGAACCCTTCTTTGCCTCCAGTCCAGGCCAGCACTCTCCCCAGCAGCTCAGTCGCATCGCCGCTCCTGGGACTCCACTGCCTACCCTCTACAGGGTTGGCGCCTGCTACCGGCACCTCAATCAGCCCCTTAGCTGGTGACTCCACAGGTCGCCGCACCGCCGTCTCTCTACTTTGCCTCCCACTCCCCCTGACTTTACCCGCTCTGCCTGGTAACTGCATTTGGCAGCTGTTTTACTGCGATTGTTATCCATTACTGATAGTAGTGTCCATCGTTGTATTTTCCTTCCTCTGTGTCCATCGGCTCTCCCGATCGTTCGGTTGCCTGTTTTCCCGCCGCTAAAGCCTGGCGCCCCCTCCCCTCATCGCAGCCTCATTCCCGCCTACCCTCCTCTGGTCCCGCCCCCTCCTCTTCGTGCAGCAGATGCGTGCAGCGGGCACGCCACTGGCACGCCAAAGGCGCACCTAAGGCAAGCCTGTCTGCGCCCATCCGCGCCAGGACCTCGCCCAGCACCAGACCCCCTGGTCCTGGCAAGCACCACACCGACCGCCGCCACTGCGCCACCAGCACCCACCACGCACTCAACGCCGTATGACCGCACACCTGCTTCCTGGCCACTTTGAAGCACACCAAAGGGCCCTTCTTTTGCCGCAGCTGCAGCTTCACCAGCCTCCGAGCCGCCAAACCGTCCGCCGTGACCAGACCAACCACCTCAAATGCATACTACTGAACAACCGCTCCGCACGGAAACACGCCGTCGAACTCTGGGACCGGCTCGAAACATCCTCCCCGGACGTCACCTTCCTGAAAGAGACCTGGATGAATGCCTCCTCAGCACCCCAACATCACCATAGCCATCCCGAACGGCTATGAGATCAACCGCAGGGACCGCAATAACAAAGTAGGAGGTGGAATCGCCATCATCTACAAGAACACCCTCAGGGTCTCAACCAGTACCGATGACACCCTCAGCACAGCTGAACACCTGCACTTCCAGATCCACACTGATCCCAACACCACCCTCAGAGGAACTCTCATCTACAGACCCACCGGACCCCGGCCTCAGTTCAGCAACTCCATTGCAGACTTTGTCAGCACGCACGCCTTTGCCTCCTCAGACTACATCCCCGTTGGAGACCTGAACTTCCACCTCGAGAACAACGACGACACCAACTCCACCACCCTGATCGACAACCTCGGACTCAGACAGCTCGTCACAACGCCAACCCACTCCGCTGGCCACACACTTGACCCCATCTTCCTCGCAAGCTCCCACGTCACCTTCAGCCACACCACCGAACTCCAATGGACCGACCATCGCTGCATCCACTTCACCTTCCAGAAACCCACCACGCACCACCGCACTCAACAGATCCCCCGCCGCAGCTGAAGCAAAGTCACTGAAGGTCAGCTAAACACCACTCTCGCCCGGAGCCCACCCACGGACCCGACACCGCCGCCCGCAACCTCAGGTGATGTATCGATGACTGCGCCAACGCTCTCGCCCCGATCAAGAAACCCTCCAACAGATGTACAAACAAGAAAGCCAGCTGGTTCACCGCGGACCTCCAGGCCTCCAAGCAAACCTGCTGAAAACTAGAGCAGCCCACAAGAACGCCATCCGCAGACACCATCACCTCATCAGATCCGCCAAAAGGGCCTCCTTCAAGGACTGCCTCAACAACAACGCGCACAACAGCAAAGAGCTCTTCATCATCGTGAAGGAACTCTCCAACCCCAGCTCCCACACCAACGACATCCCACCATCACAAGACCTGTGTGACTCCCTTGCCACCTTCTTCCATCGTAGGATCGCAGACATCCACGACAGCTTCAACAACCAGCCCGCCCCGAGAGCCACCAACATCGCTGACCCCACAGCCACCACCCACATCGATCCCCTGCTCACCTGGACCAACTTAAACAACAACGACACCACCAAAATCATGAACACCATCCACTCCGGCTCTCCATTAGACACGTGCCCACACCACATCATCAACAAAGCCAGCCCCACCATCGCACCCCATCTCTGCAAGGCCATCAACATCTCCTTCGAGACCGCGACCTTCCCGGAGAGCTGGAAGCACGCCAAAATCAATGCCTTACTCAGAAAACCCAAGGTGGATCCGAGGGACCTCAAGAACTTCCGGCCCATCTCCCTGCTCCCGTTCCTGGCGAAGGTCATCGAGAAGACCGTCAACCGACAACTGACCCGCTACGTCGAGGAGAACAACATCCTGCACCAGTCCATGTCCGGGTTCCGCAGCAACCACAGTACCGAAACTGCCCTCATCGCCACCACCGATGACATCAGGGCCCTGCTCGACAACGCCGAAACCGCTGCCCTCATCCTCCTGGACCTATCAGCTGCGTTCGACATTGTCTGCCACCACACCCTATGCACACGCCTCCACAACGCAGGGATCTGAGACAAGGCTCTGGAATGGACCACCTCCTTCCTTTCCGGCAGAACCCAGAGCGTCCACCTCTCCCCTTTCCGTTCCGAAGCCTCCGAGATCATCTGCGGCTTACCCCAAGAATTATCCCTCAGCCCGACATTGTTCAACGTCTACATGGCACCGCTCGCCCACGTCGCCTGACTGCACGACCTCAACATCATCTCTTACGCCGACCACACCCAGCTGATCCTCTCCCTCACCAAGGACCCCTCACTGCCAAAACCAACCTCCACGAAGGAGTAAAGGCCATCGCTGAGTGGATGAAGAACAGCCATCTGAAGCTGAACTCAAACAAGACGGAGGTCCTCATCCTCGGCTTCACCCCCTCAGCCTAGGATGACTCCTGGTGGCCAACCGCACTGGGAGCAGCACCGTCATCCACTGACCACGCATGCAACCTGGGTTTATCCCCGACTCAACACTCTCCATGACCAAGCAAGTCAACCCGGTCTCGTCCTCCTGCTTGAACACCCTCCGCATGCTCCGCAAGAACTACAGGTGGATCCCCACCGAAACAAGAAGAATGGTCACCCAGGCCTTCGTCAGCAGCAGGCTGGACTACGGAAACACCCTCTACACAGGAGCCTCGGCCAAACTCCTGAAACGACTACAACGCATACAGAATGCCTCTGCACGCCTGATCCTCGACACCCCTTGCCACAGCCACATCACACCCCACCTGAGAGACCTGCACTGGCTTCCCATCAACAAGAGGATCACCTTCAAGCTCTTCACATACGCATACAAGGCACTCCACAACACCGGACCGGCATACCTCAACAGATGACTCACCTTCTACACCGCAAACCGCCAACTCCGTTCCACCGACCTCACCCTCGCCACGATCCCCCACAATCAAAGAGTGACCACCGGCGGCAGATTGTTCTCCCACCTCGCTGCCAAGACCGGGAACACCCTCCTCATCATCCTATGGCAGACCCAGGACCTACTAACCTTGAGGAGGTTACTCAAGACCTGGCTATTCGAGCAGTAGCGGCACCCCTCCCCCCCCCAGAGCCTTGAGACCCTCACGGGTGAGTAGTGCGCTTTACAAATGTTCTGATTGATTGATTGATGGATTGCTGATGTGTCAGCAAACCTTTCCCCCAACTTACCATAGTAGGATATTCTCTTTATGGGAGAACCACCAATTTCACCTAACTTTCCTTTGAGACAACTTTATAATAGTTTGTCTTTGCTTTGATGACTTTGAGTTGCTTTCAATATTAGCTAACGCATACATGTATTCATTATTGATTACAACAGATTTGACGATTTGAGTTGTAGCTCTCCTAATCCTTTAATAAACCTTTATGGTTTTGCAGTTTAACCACTCTCTGTCTCCCTGTTGGTCTCTAATGTTTTTCACATTATTGAAATATAGTGAATTTTGATGTTAGCCTCCGTCAAAACTGAAGATTCATACGAGAGCGCTTCCTGAACCAGAATATTTACCAGAATTTTCAAGGAGCAAACTGTTCGAGCACTCGTCTTTCTGCTGAAGCCCCACCAAGTTTAAATGGACATGGCCTCTTACATTCCATTATCCGTGCTCCATACAAGTTATAAAATATTGATTATAAGCACAGCTGAGAGGCTGTACCTCATATTGCGTGGTCCACCCTGACCATGACGGGCTTGTGCCCAAGTGCAGCATTTCGAGGAATCTTAGGCACCTATCACATGACATGGAGGATTCCAGGAGGAAGCACCAGATAAAAACCCACAAGTGATCGTCCTCTCCGTTGACTTTGAAAAGACGTTTGACACGCTGAGCTGGCGATACCATTTGCGGTGTCCCGATCCATGGGGTTTCAATGAAACATAACCTAACTGACCTTGCTCTTGTACGCTATGCCTACTTCCAGAGTAAGAATGGGCAGTAGGATATTTGCAGCATTTGAGGTGTGACGTGTGACGTGGCACAAGACTTGTGTTTGCTATACCATTGTTATTTGCACCTACACTACCACCTTTCTCAAGGGTTATATGCTTGGAGGGGAGTGAATGGGGCACGTGGACATTGGGTAGCACACACACCACATCACCACATTCTTATATTCCTTTTTGGAAGTGTTTGGGTACATTCTATTAAATAGAAAGGTGTTTTGGATTTGTTTTATGTTTTTTTAATTAACCTTACAGCAGTTTGGTGGAGCATTCAGAATGAAAGAGCAGCGTGTTATGTTATGCCTATGTTAATTGCTATGTCATTGTTCTTCCTTTTCGTTCTACCTCTCGCTCTGCGTTACCGCATCAGCACGAGTTCTAGAGTGCTGGGTTAGTGGACGGTTGAGCTGAGAAGGGAGTGGAAGCTTTACTTTGCTGTACTGGTGTTCCTGCATTAAATCTTACTTAAAGTCACTCACATCGTGTTTGACCATCTTTACAATTGGCGACGATTGGAACACCTGTAGGACCTACTTTTTTCAAGCATCGGTTGCTGCACTGATATAACCTTGGAAGAATTGCTGCTCAGACCAGTCAGTAAATTGGCTTCTTGTGCGCCTCATTTTCCTGTTCACGGAGAAGTACTGGATACCTTTTTTCAGGTCGTATTAGTCAAGCTGCCGAATTTTAAATACTTTTATTGTACTCTTGAAACTTACTTTGTTTCAAACTTTCAACTGCCTCCCACGAGCACCATACCTTACCTTACCTTGCATTCTTCTTTGATCTTGGAACTTTCAGTGGAGTTCGCCTTCTTTGCCTTGCTCTTCTACTGTTTGGCGCACTGCTGCCTTCTACGCAATAGCGTCTACGTTACATGAACTCATTCGGGGACATGTACCCTGACCTTACGTGCCGCCAATGTCAGGCACCTGCTTTCTTCATTTCACTGCGCGGTGACGCACACACCTTTATTGGAGATTACGAGTGGTTACCTTGGTGATGCCTTAGCCCCTTAAGCGCTGCTGTGGGCCAACGCTCGTCGTGAGCACTACCTTGCCAGTGCTGCGCACGACCGTTGGCCGACGGGCCAGCGCTCGTTATTCGAACGTTCAGCACTGGGTGCTGAACGTTCGACGCTTAGTGATGCGCACACCATTTTCTGTTTGTTTAGCGCATTTCTCGTTCAAGCAGTGATGGGCACACCTTCTCCCTTAATTTTTGTTTTAAGCGCCTTACTGTTTATTTAGCGTGTTTCTCATTCATGCGGTGATGTGCACACCTTCTCCATTATTTATTGTTTTAAGCACATTTGATTCACACAGTGACGCGCATTCCTAATATTACTTATTGTCGTAAACAAAAGCATATTTTATCAACTTTATTGACACTATCGATAAAGATGGAAAGATAACACCGGAGAGAAAAAAAAGCTTTTGTTGCACTCTGTTGGCCCTGGAGGATTAAACGCATATGAAGATATGACCAAGGCTTTGAGTGGATGGGATGTAAATGTATTTGATGCCATAATGAATGACTTTGACACTTACTTTGCACCGAAAGTATGCATTGGCATTGTAAGATATAAGTTTTTCCATAGGAAACAAGATGCAAATGAAACTATGAATATGTTTCAGCCTTAAGGAAACTTGCAGTGGATTGTAAGTTTGATCACTTAGTTGACCAGTTTATTAGAGATCAAGTAGTCATGCATAATACAGATCCTGCCGTACAAGATAGGTTATGGATTAATGGAGATGCAGATTTAAAATATATTTTAAGCATTGTTAGAAAGGCTGAAATGTCTAGCCGTAGTGCTTAGTTACTTAAGGAAGATGCTATCATATCTGAAGCTTCAGCAGAAGTAGTTAGCAAAATCAAAGGTAAGGTTCCTGCTGCTACCAGATCTAGTGCTGCAATTAAACATAAAGTTGAAGTTTTTAAAAATAAGGATCTCACTTGTTTCGCCAATTTCAGGTGTTTATCATTGTGATAGTCCTACACGCCGCGCATCTAGCTAGTCTTGTCGTGCCTTAAAACAAAGATGTACCAATTGCGGCCTTGTGGGCCACTTTGCCAAAGCTTGCAGAAGAAAGGGTGGTAAGAAAGTAAAGTGTTTGGAAGATGCTGAGGATGATTCTAGGGATTGTGAATATAGCATTAGGAAACTCAATATTAATGATTCCAGTAATGATCCTCAAAACTTAGATCCCAAAGAACTATTCATTTGGAATGTTAATGATAATAGCAATGTGTGTTTAAAAAACCATTATGTACCATGTGTATTGGAGGCATTTTTGTACAAATGTATGCTGATTCAGGCTCTCCATACACTATAGTTGATGAGAAAACTTAGAAATCCCTTTTTGCAAACGTTTAGGTGATAGATTGTTAGAGTCCGACATTCACCCAGAAGGATTTTCTGGGGAAAAGATCGGCATGGTCGGGTATAGGTCTTTAGTCTTAATGTTTAAGAACAGGGAGACCACTAACAAACTGTACGCTGCTAAGAAAGGGCCAGCAGTTTTGGGCTGGAAAGGTCAGGTCAAATTGGATATAATTCTCAATCCAAATAGTTCTGATCCGGTCATGGTCCTTAATGAGGGTGATTTACTTTGTGAGAAAATTTTTAAGAAATTTCCTAAAGTTTTCAATGGGAGTATTGGGAACCTTAATGACTTTGAACATCGCATTGTATTAAAGACAGATGCATGCCCCAAGGTACATAAGATCAGACACATTCCTGTTCTTCTTAGAGATGATGTTGAAAAAGAATTGGACAAATTGGTTAAAGCTAACAATATGGAGCCAATCAAATCCTCGGAATAGATTTCTTCGATTGTAGTAGCCAAGCGTAGCAATGGCAAGTTGAGATTGTGTATTGACCTCAGGCACTTAAACAACAATATTGTAGTAGATACATTTTCTCTTCCAAAAATTTCAGAAATGCTTTCTCTAGTTAAAAATGCAGAATGGTTTTCATCAATAGATCTTTCTGCTGCTTATCATCAAATTTCCCTTGCCGACGAAAGTAAACAACTGACAGCTTTTATTACCCCCTTTGGCTGTTTCCAGTATGAGACTTCCATTTGGGTTAGCCTCTGCTGCGCCTATTTTTCAAAGATTGATATGTCATTTATTTGGCAAAATTAAAAACGTCAGGTGTTTCCAGGATAATATCCTTGTTTTTGGAGCAGATAGGTCAGAGCATGATAACATTTTGAATGAAGTACTCACCATCCAGGAATCCAGAGGGTTAACTGTTGAACATTCCAAGTGTAAGTTTGCTGTCAATTCCATTACGTATTTAGGTCACAATCTCAGCAGTGAAGGTGTTTCCCCAAAAACATCTTTAATTTAAGCTATACACAATGCTCCCAGTCCCAAGAGTAGAGAGGAAGTCATATTCTTTTTACTTACTTAGTACTTGTAGAGTTTTACTCTAGATTCGTGAGGAATTTCTTATCCAAAATGTTCCAGATTAGACAATTGCTCAAGATTAAAATACATTTTTTGTGGGATGTCGAAAGCTAGTTGGAATTTGACAATATTAAGTGTTCTATTGTGGAAGCTCCTGCTCTTAAGGGATTTGATTCAGAGTTGGATAATATTGTCACTGTGGACGCTAGCAACAAGGGCTTAGGTGGTGTTTTATCGCAAGTCAAGGCTGATGGAAAAGAAAATATTGTTGGCTATGCTTCCCGTGCATTATCTCCCACTGAGGAGAAGTTCTCCGTAATTGAAAAAGAAACTCTTGCATGTGCCTGGGCCACGGAACATTTTTGATCTTTTGTGTGGGGTAAGTCTTGTGTGATTCGTACTGACCACAAACCATTGGTCAAATTACTCACTACGGAAGGGAGTTTGAATGCTTCTGCCAGAATTGCCAGATTATTCTTGCGCTTGCAGGATTATATTTATAAAATTTAGTATGCTCCTGGCAAGAAAAATGTAGTAGCTGATTTCTTGTCCAGATTACCCATTGAAATGCAAGAGAGTGACCATTCTGACATAGTTACGGAACAAATTGCTTTGATTCATAATCAGGGTTTGTCAAATTTTGACGAGAAAGAATGGTCAAATTACTATAGTTCTGACTCTGTTTTACAAAAATTGTCTGAGTTCATTAATATTGGTCGGCCTTGCAAAACCAAAATTTCTGAAATGTTCAAACCATTTTGAGAAATTAGGAACTCTCTGTTGCCAATGGGTTTATCTTTAGAGGTGATAAGGTTATTCCTCCACTATGTTTGAGAATGAAAATTGTTAAACTGTGTCATGAGGAGCATAGTGGCATTATGAAAACTAAGCAAAGAGTTAAACAATGGTTCTGGTGGCCTGGTATTGATGTCCTTATTGAGAGACTTGTACCCGACTGCTTGCTGTGCTGTAATTCAGATAAATCTTTGGTCACATTGAGAGACCACAAAAGGGGGGGGAGTCCTTTGTTCCAAATACACCATGGCATACTATTGCTATTGATATCATGGGTCCCATTGAATCAGAAAAGAAATGTATTATAGCACTAATTGATGTTTTTTCAAGGTGGCCTGTCATTAAAGTTTCAGCAGAATTACTTCTGAGGAAATTTTAAAGTTTCTAGACAGGACTTTCATTGATGTTCAAGTTATTTCTGACACTGGGGTTCAATTCATGTCTAATTTGACCCAGGGATATTTTAAGAGAGCTGGGATTAAACACAGAACCACTTCTCTTTACAACCCTTCTGGCAATGACATGATTGAAAGATTTAATAGAGTTTTGAAGAATTCCATTCAGATAGTTGTTCAGAATAATTGTGATTGGGAAGTGCAAATCTTTAAAACTCTCTGGATTTACAGAACCACACCTCATGATGCTTTAGACGTTTCCCCTGTTGAAGTCATGAGTGGTCGTGGTGCCAGAACTAAGTGTAATCCTGAATGGTTGTTAGAAATAGCTTCCAAAACTGTTCCTTTTGATATTATCAGGTCAAGGATTATTAACAAACATAACAAGTATCAAGAAATGTGTAACCAAAAACACAATGCTAAAGATGTTTATATCAAATTAGGTTGCTCGGTTAGAGTCAAAAAACCCTGGAAAGCTAGTAAAGGTGAAAGTCAGTATTTCAGACCTTTAAAGGTTACCAAAGTATTGAGGAATGCTGTACAATTATCTGATGACAAGGTTTGGAGCTTTAAAAGAGTAGCCATTTTTCGGCCAAGTCTCAATTGCTCTGGGAATCTAATTCATTCTGGTACTCCTCGCTCTTCTGATACTCAAGCTGAGTGGGACATTCTTGCAGAAAAAAAGTATTACTACCAATTCTATTGCAATTCCTACCAATCCTGATGGAGACTGTGTCAACAATCCTGGGGAGTCCCTGGATATTTCTAACTGTGTTGGTGGAGAACCTACTTTTCCCACTGTAAATAATGATGTGGTTACTGGCAATAAGGAATGTAATGTTTATGATAATTTAACACTTTGTGACAAACGCATTCGCTCTAACCCTAAATGGATGGCGGATTATGTTTGTGAAGATGTATCTTAATTTGTTTTAAATATATATTTTTTTTGTCGCTAAGGGGTGGAAGATGTGTTATGCCTGTGTTAATTCCTGTGTCATTATTCTTCCTGCGTTACCACTTCAGCACGAGTTCTAGAGTGCTGGGTTTGTGGATGGTTGAGCTGAGAAGGGAGCGGAGGCTTTACTTTGCTGTACCGGTGTAGTGACGGCCTCAATTGACAGACAGAGCCGTCATAGTGTACAAACAGAAGTAGTTTATTGAGAATAAGTACAACCTCTGCGACCTCAGCCACAGCCTCTTCAGTGACGCTGTCACCGCCTCAGTGTCCCCGGCGCTCGCCTTGGAACGCTGGTCGCGGTGACATTCTAAGTGATGTCACCGCGAGCAGCACCATACACGCGGAGCTGCCGGGGGTCTAAGAGGGAGATACCACACATCCCCCTTCCTTGCGGCAGTTGAAACAATAGATAAAACACAGTGCAGGAACAAGAAATGGGTTAAGACCATACATTGTGTAGAATGGCAATAGTCACATCATTACATATTGATCAAACCGCCTGGGAGGCCTGGTCACTCTCCTGCTGGGCCTGTGGCCCGGATGTGAAACACCTGACGGACTCCTGACAGTGAAATCGCTATCCCTCCCAGGACCCCTCTCCCCCCCCTTGGCATCTTCTGGGACCCCTACAGGGGGGTGGTACTTTACAACTCTCCCTAGGTTCCATATTTTCCCTTCTTGGGTTTTGACTGCATTCTTGAATAGTTTTGTGATTTTCGTGGGACTGCTGTACTCTGACCAGCTTGCCTTCCCTGTGGGAGCTTTGATCTTGATACTGTCACCCACTTTGAACCCAGTCTCCCGAGTGGCCTTGCGTTGGTCATAACCTTCTTTCCTTGATTTCATGGCTCGTTCTTGCCTCCTCAGGCTATCCTCTTTTATGGTGCGGTCTGACCACCCCTTGTGCCATTCCATCCACCCCGGAGCGAGCTTGGTGTTGGGTTTCCTCGCGCGGAGCAATTCGAACGGGGTGACGCCCGTCGTCTGATGTGGGGTGAACCTGTATGCTTCCAGACGCCTCCACACTTCTTCCTTCCAACATATGCCACTGGCTTTGGCCAGTTGGATGCTCTCCTTGATGGTTTTGTTGAAGCGTTCGACCATGCCATTGGTTTCTGGGTGGTATAATGCGCATCGCTTGTGTCTGATGCCTCTTTCTTCCAGGAAGTCTTCCATCTCTTTTGAGCACAGTTGCACTCCGTTGTCAGTGAGGATGTTGCTGGGGAGCCCCTCTCGGACAAATACTTCCTGTAAGAAACCGATGACAGTCCTTGTCGTGACTTCACTGACGAGTTTTATCTCCGGCCACCGGGAATACAGGTCCACGAGCACCAGCATATAAGGTGTCCCCAGCTCCCCTGTCATTGGGCCCACGATGTCCAATGCCAACTCGTCCCAAGGTCCTGACGGGGGCGGTCTACATACCATGGGTGGAGTCTGCTGCTTCAAAACCTTGTCACTATTGCAGCACGGGATGCACTCCCTGATTCTCCTTTCGGTGGCCATGTCCATGTTCGGCCACCAGTAACTCTCCCTGAGCCTTTGCTTGGTTTTGGTGATACCTAAATGCCCCTCGTGAGCTATCTCGACCAGGTTGTCCCTTACGGTAGCTGGTGGTACGAGTCTTGTTCCCCTGAACAGGCATCCATCAACAATTGTCAACTCGTCCTTAACAGCCTGAAAAGGCCGCAGATCTTCATCACGTTTGTCCCCGTGCTTCCATCCATCTCTCACTCTTCTGCAAACTTCTTCCATGGTCTTGTCCTCTTCTTGTGCCTTCCTCCACGTTTCTTCACCCAACGCCTTCTGGATGGTGCAGACATTCTCAACCATGTATCCTTCTTCATCTTCGTCGGTTTTGTCTCGCATTCCACATGCTTCAACTTCACTGACAAGTCTGGACAGGCAGTCAGCTGCAAGGTTTCGTGTTCCTGGGACATACTCGACATTGAATGTGTACTCCTGGAGACTGACCACCCAACGCCTTATCCTACTGGAGATGGCATCCAAACCCTTCTTGCTGAACACTTCTACCAGCGGTTTGTGGTCGGTTCGGAGGGTGAACTGCGTACCCCACAGGAAGTCTCTGAATTTGCCTACTGCCCAGGATACTGCCAATGCCTCCTTTTCAATGACAGAGTAGTTGTTCTCAGATTTTTGGAGTGACCTTGAGGCAAAGGCCACCGTTTCTTCTCCTTCTTCACCTTTCTGGGTAAGAACCGCTCCCAACCCTTTTGCACTAGCATCAGTGGTAAGGGTCGTTGCCCGGCCGGGCATGTAAGACTTCAAACTGGGGGCTCCTGCAAGAGCTCTCTTCACATCCTCGAACTCGCTCTGGCATTCTTGGCTCCATTTGAACTCGCTTTCTTTCTTCAGCAACAGCCTGATGGCTACGTCCTGCCTGCTAAGTTCCTGATGAACTTTCCATAAAACTCCAACATCCCCATGAATGATTTGATCTCGTCCTTGTTCTTGGGGGGTGACAGATTCACAATGGTGTCCTGGAGCTCAACCTTGGGACGTATGCCTTCTGCTGTGATCTTGTGACCCAGGAAATCCAACTCGGCACAGCTAAAAACACATTTGTTCTTCTTCACGGTAAGACCCTGGGACAAAAATCTCCTCAGTACACATCTCAGTCTCTGATCATGCTCAACTTGGTTCTTAGCAAACACCAACACGTCATCCTGGTAACACATGACGCCAGGGATGCCTTTCAGGATGTTGCCCATGATTCTTTGGAAGACGGCAGCCGCCGAGACTAGGCCGAAAGGCATCCTTTTGAACTTGTAGGCGCCCATGGGTGTCACAAAAGCAGTGAGTTCTTGCGACTCCTCGTGAAGTTTTATCTGGAAATAGGCCGAGGTGAGATTGAGGGTGGAGAACACCTTGGCACCCTCTAGCATGCTCATCATTTGGGTGATGTTCGGCAGGGGGTATCGGTCAACGACGACCTCTTTGTTGAGTGCCCTCAAGTCAATGCAGAGCCGGACTGATCCATCCTTTTTCTTCGCTGCCACGATGGGCGCCAACCATTCGGTTGCCTCCACAGGTTCGATAACTCCATCCTTGCACAGTTTCTCCAGTTCAGTTCTGACCTCCTCCTGAATGGCTATGGGGAGCCTTCTGACTTTTGCCACAACGGGCTTGGCGTCCTTCTTCAATTTGATTTTGTGGCAGTAGTTCTTCAAACACCCAAGTCCTTCCCTAAACACCTCTTCAAATTCCCTTATGAAGTCAGCCTCACCTTCCTGTATCTCCTGTATCAAAATCTGGGGATTGCTGTTGGGATTGAGGTACACCCCTAACCCCTTTTGAGCTCGCCACCCCAAAATGTTGTCCCCTACGGTGGACACATATACTTTGGAAACAGTGGACCTGTTTCTGTACTCAATTTTACTCAGGAAGTACCCTTTCATGGAGATGGGGCGCCCCGCATACCCTCCTGGTCTCAGGTCTAACCTCCTCAAGATTATCTTGCCTTTGGACACACGTGAGAACTCCTTGGCATTAATGATAGTTATACGAGAACAAGAGTCAAACAATGCATCTAGGTCAACATTCCCAACTTTTATGGTGTCCTTAGGACTATCAACTTGTTCCTCTTCAACCTGCGCTGTAACTTCTATACTCAAAGGGTTTCTGGGACCTGGCGCCCTCAACTCTTGTACTTGCACCACAAATTCGTCGCTCACCACATTCGTTCTGTCTCTATTCTGTCTACTGGCCCCCTGCCCACTCTTGCAAAACTGCTTGAAATGGCCCTTCTTACCACACTTGTTACATGTGAACCTGAGGGCGGGGCACTCCCTGTCGTTAGCTAGGTATCCTTGTTTCCCACACCTGTAGCAGGCACTTTTGTATGACCCTCCCGGTCTGCTTTCCTTCTGCTCCTTGCCCACAGCTTTCTGACCTTTAACAACAGACACAGTCTCGCATTCGGACACCACCTCACTAACATTGACCTTGTCATCTACCTTCTTCTCCCCTGCATCTTGCTTTATCTCTTTGACGCACTGCAACATGTGCTCTACCTGTTTGGCTATGATGAGAACTTCTCTTAACGGGGGGTCATCTTTAAGCCATAGCTCTTCACGCACTCTTTCCATCCTGCAGGTCAAAACAAACTGGTCCCTGATTCTCTCCTCACTCGCTCCCCCAAACTTGCACGTGGCGGCCAATTTTCTCAATTCAGACACAAAATCCTCTATAGACTCTCCTTCCTTCTGTGCTCTTTTCCCAAAGTGGTACCGCTCCATGATTGTGCTCGTCTTAGGGAGGTAGTGCAGATCTAACTTCTTCAGGCTAATTTTAAACTCATTCAGCCCTCTTGCCTCCTGTGCCCCTAAGTCTGGGAGATGGTCCAGAACTTCCTCCCCTTCTGCGCCCAGATAATATGCTAACAAAGCAACTTTTCTCTCTAACCCTAAGTTAGGTCCACACACAATAGCGTAATTCAAAAAGACTTACTTCCATTTTTTCCATAAGATGGTGGGGTCACCTGGGCTTGTTAAGAAAAAGGGTGGGGGGGGTTACACTTTGCATGTTTCTAACCACACCAGTCTCAGAATGAGAAAGGACTCTTTAAGTTTTTGCACCACCCCCCCCCCCCCCCTCGTGGGACCCAGAGCAGCAGATACCTTCAGCCTGTACTAAACTGGTAAGCCTGGCGATGCTGCTAGGGCCTCAAGTACTATACCTTCAGGGGTTATACCACATGGAAGAGACAGCAAAAGAGAAATGAAGGACCCAATACAGTACAACTACACTCCCCAGATGTGTACAGACATACACTCTATGGCAGAATGAGCCCTACGCCAAGTCTGTCCTTAGAAAAGACAACGTTCTGTTGAGGTGCAGTTCTCTATTCTAGATAACATCGGACAGGACTGGACTCCATGGGCCTCATGAGTTGTTTATTCGCGCTCACAAGTGTCTGCTCAAAAGGGCCAAAATCGCCAAAAGTTCTCCACACACGCAGGAGAATCCTCTGACAGACCACAAACAGCGCGTTTGCTACTACAGACACAGTTCCCCTGTCGCTCTCTGTTGCGTCTGTACGTTGGTGTGAGAGGATGATGCCTGACCCCTGGGCTGGCGGCGGGACCTCCTAGATCCAGCAGGGTCACTCCTTGAAGAGCAAAGTAACGCTTAACCCACGCAGTCGTGGATGCTCTGGCTCTATTCAATCAGGTACAGTTCGAGCCCCTTCACTACGCTGGGCTCGCAAAACGGTGCTTAAGCCACTCTATTTCAGCACTATTCCTGTCAAAGGCTTGGCTGACCACTCACAGAGCCATCATAACAGTGCAAAGTCCGGATTATACCCCTTTACGATTGCGACACAGCGCTTCTGCTTTAAAACTGCGCACTGCAGGTTCACAATCAAGCCGTGCTTAACTCCCACTTAGTCAGCTGCGATAGCGTGGCTCCTCTGCCGTCAGGGTTCCCACAGCAACTACAAGCTCCTCCAGTCAGCCGGCTTCTATTCCGAGTCAGCTGTTTTCCTCCGGCGTGTTGGGGTCGCAGAAGGTCACCCTCGTCGCCAGTGTAGTGACGGCCTCAATTGACAGACAGAGCCGTCATAGTGTACAAACAGAAGTAGTTTATTGAGAATAAGTACAACCTCTGCGACCTCAGCCACAGCCACAGCCTCTTCAGTAACGCTGTCACCGCCTCAGTGTCCCCGGCGCTCGCCTTGGAACGCTGGTCACGGTGACATTCTAAGTGATGTCACCGCGAGCAGCACCATACACGCGGAGCTGCCGGGGGTCTAAGAGGCAGATACCACAACCGGTGTTCCTGCATTAAATCTTAAAGTCACTCACATCGTGTTTGACCATCTTTACACAGCAGTATCCCGTGTGCTGCCCTCTGAGGTGTTTCGGCTGGGGTGAGTGTGATATTGTCAGCAAAGGTTATGGCGCCCAGGGACTTAGCCCCAAGAGGTCCTGTCACTGCAGCAGCAGCAGCGCCTGACAATGCGCGCGCTCAGCGGGAGGCATGCACAAGAGTTCTTAAGCATTCTTCATCTCGTCTGAATGGGACTGGGGTTGCTAAGCAACCTATAAAGCCAGAAGTCACATCATCTAGTGTGGTGAATCCTGTCTTTATGGAACCTTCCGAGCAGGAGGAGGAAATCCTCTGTGTCACGCGCTGAACTTCAGCCCATGACTAATAGACATGTGTTGTCAAAAGAGTGGAAGGAAATTGACAAACAAACCTGTTTCCAAAATTCCTCGAAAAAGTTATGTTCTGGCGAAGTATGACAAGAAATCTTTATCTTCTTCGGCTTCAGAGGAATCATCACTCTCATCCCCAACATATAAGAAAGTAGATGGGGCTATTAAAAGCGGGACGGCAATATTAGAACCCCTTCCCCAGGTTCTAACAACAGAATCGAGTCAGTGGTAGGCGTGGAGATCTAGCTACATTAGGGTTTTGCATCAGAAACCATGGGTGGTTGCATGGGAATGGCCATGCTCCACCGATGGTACGCTCCCTTGGTGTGAAGTTATGCAAAGCAGTGCTATGCACTTCTTTGCGTTACTTTCTTGTTATTTCCAGTGCTAAACAAGTTCTCCACACCAAACTGTCCAGCCCAGAGCCTCCTGATCCTCGAGACATGGAAGCTTACTCTCAGGCCCCTGGAGCTGTATACCCAATGGCCCATTCACCTGCAGATGCTAATATAATCAACACAGCTCAGCAACTTTTGTTCAGGTACCTAACCACAGTTGATTGTGGGTATAGTTTTCTCCTACTTTCCGGATGCTTCCATTCATGGTCTTAACGCCCGGATTCTACATGACCCGTGGCTACAGTTCCTGTTCTCCCCCCACCTTCTCAGGGGCTCTTGGTGGTTCCCTCCACCTTCAATAAGGGAATGACAGTACTTCGCCTTTCATTTGTCCTAAAGAGGCCTGTGGTTTCAAGGCTGAAACGCATTGACATTTTCAATCGGAAGAGTCTATCCAAACCCTCGATCTTGTTTGAAAGACATTTTTGATAGACACCAAGGATACATAGGGAAAAACTGTATCCTTGGTGATTTCGCATTGAATTTTCGTTGCTATAGCATGCGTTTTAAAAAACAGCGTGGTGAATGTACTTTAAATTAAATTATTACAATTTTCGTTGTGTTTGCTTCAGTATAAAAGGATGAGGGGTCATATTCTTTGCGTTGAAAAATGTTTCGCTGTAACGGTATGCGGAGTGTTAGGCTGTGGGGTAACGTCATATATTCGTTTTAGTCCCATCGACGTAGTTCTAATGGGTACAAGTCCCATGTTTTTGCAGTGGGTGTTAGTCCCATTTATGCAGTTATGATGGGTACAAGTCCCATGTTTTTGTAGTGGGTTTTAGTCCCATCCACGCAGTCAGTAGTGGGGTTTAGTCCCATCTACGAGGTTCTAGGGTACAAGTCCCATGTTTTCTATTATTCCCTGCACGTTCCTAGTCTCCTCACAGGGGTTCTAATGGGTACGAGTCCCATGTGTTCTGCTGTTCTGTGCATGTTTCTAACCTCCTCACAGGGGTTATTATGGGTACGAGTCCCATGTGTTTAAATGTTCTTTTCACTTTTCTAACCTTCATGTGGAGAGTCTAATGGGTATGAGTCCCATGTTTTTTTTTTTTAAATTATAGGAGGATGATGGGTGGGTAATGTATATTTTATGTATAATTATCTATGCATCTCCTCTATATTGTTTATTTTTATTGCATGTACCTATTGTACGTCTCATGTATATTTTCTCTGAATTTTCTTTCCTTTCTCTTGTACTTCGGTCTTAACCTGTTGTTTCATTTTTTTCTTGTGCTTTGGTCTTAACCTGTTATTTCATTTTTTCTTTCTATTGTACTTACTCTTGTATACCTCCATTGTATTTTCTTCTTTGCTCACGCCTTACTTTCTTTAGTTTCTTTTCCATGATCCTTTCACTCTTTGTGTCCGCTTTCTTCTCGCTTTTCTCTACTTTTCCAGTTTTCTTTTTCTTGGGGTTCCCTTTGTTTGAACCTTCCTCTTCTTTGTGGTTGCTATTTTTGTTTTGTGGAAAAAGGGAAGGTATGTAGTAGCCTGTGTTGTTTTTATCTGGTTACTTACTCCCTAGCTGCTCAGCCAGTGTGAATGTGATGCATGGAATGTTGGTATGAGAGTCTTGAATGGAATGTTTGGGTACCTGGATGCTTGAGTTTTTCAGTTGGAGTATGGGCTGAGCAGCAGGCAGACTGCTCCTGGCGGGGCTGTATCTCTACTACTTATCTACATGTAACTGGTCTCAATAAATCCACTTGAAACTACATCCTGGCTACGGACATCGTTACTACATCAGGGTAGAGCCTTGCTCCAGGGCCATGATCACTCTGGCCAATGGGTGTACACTCTCCAAGTCCAATGGAGATGGTACAGAGGAAGCGAGGATTCCAATGTCTGTTCACCTGAGGCAGGGGAATATGGGGGGCCTACTGCAGGGGCACCGGGCCATCGCTCCTATTATGGGGCCAGCTGGTTAGTCCTCGCCTCATGGGCACCAGGGCCAATCCCACTCAGATAAAGGTTCCCAGGGTGAATGCACTCTCTCAATTACCTTCCCCAGCGTCTCAGCATGCTTGTGGTGGGACCAGGAAGGGAGGGGTTCCTCTTTCCACCCCCCAGGGCGAGTCAACACCTGACCAGCGGACTCTCCTTCTGCAGCGTTTGTCCGACCCCCATTACTCCCAGCCGCACCCACATGGAGATGACCACCTTCTGAAGGGGAGCTGGCCACCACCTCACCACATCCACCAGCCACAGCGTCAGCCCCCGTTCAAGGCCCAAAAGTCCAGACCGACCATAGTGGCCCTCAGGGTTCGGGTCACCGCTTCTCAGATCTACAGTCGTAAGCTGTGGCTGTCCAGGATCATCTTTCTGGCGGTCTGTTGCAGTGGGCCCACGGATCCGAACCTCCGCTCCATCTGCAGCCACCGCCGCATCCAAGGAGCAGCTCGGCGACAGGGTGGGGGCGCTGCTGCAGGAATTCCTCGCCGGCCCAGCTCGCTGCTCCTGTAGGCCTCAATGATCAGGTCATTCTGTATAGGCTACAGGGTCTACGAACACCTCACTTCAGGTCTTGGGCCGCAATCCACAGTCGGACGCAGTTTATCTGCTGTGGCTCCGCAGCAATGCACCGTGTCACAGTCAGTTGCTCTCTCCACAGACAGCTCACTCCCTAGTCACCATTTTGTCCTCAGGTGCTGACGGGTTCATAGTAGCCAGTTACTGGCACTGTCGTTCAGCCCTCCAACCATAATAGCTGGAGAGGTGGAGCAGGACTGCTGGTGAGTATCCGTGGTGTAAGGACAGGCCATGGGGTGATCGGATTATTGTCGGTTTCAGCTCTGGTGACTGGAGCTCACCGCAAGTATGTCCTACGCGACCATGTTGCTGGCCACACTACCATATTTTGCCATTTTCTACTTTTTGTGAGCATATTTTGCAAATCAATGAGTTCTTCTTCCTTCAAAATCTGCATTAGTTGGCATGGTAACTACATTGACTTTCTTCTTTGTGATCAGTAAACATGTGCCTGGTTAAAGCAGTGTCATTGCTGATACCGAGCAGAACGCTGTCGGTTTTGCCTTTTTCTGTTTGTTTGACCTTTCTGGTGTTCTACTGTATTCTTTGAAACCAGGCTGTGCCGGAGAATAAAATGTGTGCCTCTCCTTCGGGGCACGTACAAACCCTCACCGCTGCTTCATGTTCATAAGACTCTTTGGTTCCTGCATGTTTAGCAACACATCAGTTGCAATCACAGCAGTTACAATCACAGCAGTCACAAACACAGCAGTCACAATCACAGCAATCTCTAGGGGGTTGTGACTTATGCATGACATTGCAGCCCACCAACCCCAGTTCTGAGATTTTTAAAGTGATTTTTAATAATATATTAGTGCTACGTTGCACATGAGGTGTAACTGTAGGACTGTACCCCATTGTACCAACAAGAACATTTGAGATTTAAAAACAAATTATTCATGTTGCACCTCTGGATTGTGTAATTGGCAAATGCCTGTACCAGAATGAAAAATGTATTTTCCTGGCTGCTCCTCAGACACAGTAGAGATGTCTCCTCAAAGTAGGGTGGTCTCCAGCCTGGAGCATCCACAATAACGCAAACTGACTCTCCATCTGCTGTGATGAAGATAGACTACAGGCTGGGCTTCTCCGAAAGGGTCCCCTTCACCTTGCACATACAGATTGTGTAGTCCTAACCCTTCCTACAACCTTTTACAAAAGGGCAGTGTTTCTGAAGTTTAATAAGCTACCACTTGCTAACAAAGTCTGTATTTAATTTCTAAAGGGAACCTAGTCACCAATCTTCTCACCTCAGTCTCGCCACTCACCACCCGCACGAATGAAGGCAATACACGTCCTCTGTGTGTCATGCCACAGTCAGGGCCATCCAAAACAGCTCTTTGCTTTATAATTAATACTCCGAGTCAAACTTGAACATCATCAGACACCCACTCCAGCATTTGCAGAAGCTCCTTCTCGAGGTTTGCATTTTCTCACATTGCTCTGATCTTGAGGTTACTGCTACCATCCAGCACATCCTAAATCTCTCCATATTTCTCTATTTATGAGTCCAGGTATTACTTTATACTTCGCAGCTACTACGCTGGTCAGCTGTCCTTGCTGGTTGCTAGATTCTGGTGCCTATCAAAAGCTCACAGTCTTCACATACAAATGATGCTGTTTCTTACCACAATCGTGCACCTTCAGATTGCTTGCTATCTCAAAATGCAACTTCTACATTTCAAATTGTTGCATGAAAAACTGACCTTTACTTAAAATATTGGATTGTTGCCTCTCCTTTTCCTTTCAAATACCACTCTCCATCCCTTCCATCCGCTGCATGCCTCCTTCCTCTGAGCACAACCGTCTCAAAGTCACCTGCATGTTTGCCTTAATCTCTATGACTGTATTTCTGAAAATTGCCCCCACCTCTTATCAAAGATCACAACCATTCCTTCTTTGAAAGCCATACCCTTGCAACTTAAGAATACCTTATCTCTTCAAGCTCATCCACTAACCTCACCATCTGCATGACTCGCATACCGCCCCAGTAATGATCTCACCTAACACCTGTTAATGTTATCTATCACTAAGGAACTGGATGCTTTGCTTGAGTGCAGAAGACTAATCCTATTAACCAACAACACTGGACTAACCTCTATCCTTGGGTTCCGGAGCAGTGGGCTGCCCAGCGTAAAGAGCTTCTATACCTCATCAGGAGTAGTAAGTGCTATATAAATGCAAATACAATGCCTACTGGGGATATTCCAGAGACCTACAAATATATGGGTCGGCAACAAAAGTTTGGACCTGGTACTATTGCTTACCAAGAGGATGATAACATGGCAGGAAATCCCCAAAGGCCCCTGCAAAATTCCACCCAGAAAGGAGCAATGAGGGAAAGCATAGTGCTTCATGCCAAATAGCATCACTTTGGGGTGAGGTAGCGGCCATCTTTATGACTGATACACAGACAGGAACTTTTATTCCACCAGGCATTTCCCAAGTGGGCGTGAGCCCTTGAGGCCAGTTTTAAAGGTTCAAGGCCGCTCCTGTCACATTCCCCTCAGATTACTTGTTGGAGGCAAAAGGAGGTTTAAAGGGGGAGAGAAAGAGCGGTGGGTCACAGTGCTTTAAATTGGCCGGTACAGTCCAATACTCAGTACCTGCACTTCTTTGATTTGAGGGGGAGAGTACCTGCCCTTCTCAGCACAGCTGCCATACATTTAATGGGAGAGTACCAGCACTTCTCAGGAGCTAACAGGTGCTCTAAATAGTGAGTACCTTCACTTCTAGATTTACATCTAAAACACTGGGGAGGCAGAAGAAAAGTGATTAGAGACAGAGAACTTAGAGAGGAGAGAAGGAAGGATGAATGGAAAGATAAAGATTGGCAGGACAAAGGGTGGGGCTATTTTAAGCAAGGTGGACCAGACGTCTCAATCTTCCCCGGACAGTCCCGGTTTTTACAGACCTCTCCTGGCGTACCGACATTTTTCTTAAGCTCAAAAAACGTTACTCATTACCAATTAATGTCAGCAACCATATTACAGAATAAAATGTATTTGACAAAAGACAACAATTATGGCAGTAAGATGAGAGAATAGAAAAGGACAAAGATGAAACAATGATACGAAAAATTCAAACCTGTAAAACAGAAGCTTATAACAATTTTCAGGTGTGAAGGGGAGGAGGGGTGTAGGAAAGGGGGAAATACAATATTTAGCATATGCAATTGAATGAAGACCAATAAACAGTAACATAACAATTTAATAACTTTCTATAGTAAAATAGTAATGATAAATAAACATTGAAGGACAGAGAATTCAACATTTCATGGCAGTTTAAAATGCCCTGCTGTTATAGAATTTGTATTTGAAAAATGTGTACAGCACTTATTCAGAAAAGGCGGCAATGGTAACCAAAATAAATCTCTATTTCTTGGTGAAATAGAATGAGAGATAAAGACTGTATCAAGTCTATGGTGGTGACAAACATTATACCACCAATCTTTATAACAAATATTTGAAGAACATTTTCAATTAGCAGCAATTTGTTGGGAAACTAATGCCAATAATACATTTAATAACGTATTCTTGTGTGTGGCAGTGCAAGTATTATCAAACAACTTCCTAGAAAAGCATGTAATATAGAAAAGGGGCCTTGAATATGAAAAATGTTTTACATTTGAGCCCAGAATTTATGCAAAGAAGTAAGGATGGTTGGACACCAAAACAATATATGCATATTGTCACCATTGGGGTGTTGACAAGACCAACATTTATTATTACCTATAGAGAATTTAGCAGTGAGAGAAGGAGTAATGTACAGCCTAATGTACAGAAAATTAAAGGATTTTGTCCTAAAATGCAATAGACCAGGAGCTGTTCAGGTTGGATGCACATCGAAATTCGACTTTGGATTTAGAACGAGAAAGATGTTTAGAGAAAAAGGATTTGTATTCTAGGGAGGTTTCAGGTGACAAATCTAATATAGATAAAGATACTGAGGAGGGTGAAATGGGTTATGGAAGTTTTGCTATTGAATAAAAAGTTTATTATACAATAGTGATTAAAAGATAGAATTTCTTTTGAAAGTGATGCAGACAAAAACATGTTTTTGAAAAAGTGGGAAAGACATAGGAGCATCCTCCTGGAATAAATCTGCTAACCAAATAATGCCTTTTTGTCTCCAAGATTGGCAATAAAATAATTTATTATTTGTTTAAAAAAAGTTATTGTACCATAGAAATGAGTGAAGAAACGTGGTACAATTAGGTACAATTGGAAAATAGTAAGGCTTTAACATTCGACAAGTGTGTTTAAAAAGTGGCACAGAAATAATATATGAAGAGGAGGAGAAAGAGGTCACCTCTTGGGTGGAGAATGGTTGAAGGAGTGATTTTTCATTTCAAGCATTAATGGAAAGGAGATGCAGGGAACTTCGAACATCCACAGAGAAGCTTTAAATAAACAAATGGCTTTGTGATACAGAGGAAGGTCTGGGAAGTTAATACCACTATTATTCTTAGATTGCTTCAGTTTTGCAAGATAAATTCTGGATTCTTTCTGTCTCCCTAGAAATTTAGAGGGAAGAAAATCTATTTTGTAGAAATAAAGAGATGGTACAGGTACAGGAATCATGGATAGTACTTATAATTATATATATAATTATATATGGGAGTAACTATCATTTTAATAGAGTCAATATGTTCCCACCAAGAGAGAAACAAAGGAATCCAGGAAAATAATAACGACTCAATTTTAGCCAGACTTTCCTTGAGACTAAGAGTAACTAATCACTAATAGACGAGGTAAACCAAAGTCCCAGATATTCCATTTTTGAAGAGTTACATTGAAAACCAGAGGATTTAAATGCACAATTGAAAGCAAATTTTTTGAGCGCTAGAATTTCGGTCTTATCTGAATTAATTTGGAACCTGAGAATAAAGATAAATAAGCATTTTCTGTGAGTAAAGTCAGTATCAAAGCATCAGAATTCGATATGAAGAAGAGGATGTCTTTAGCATAAGCTTTTATTATCAATTGATTTGCCGGTACTGAAAGCCATAAATTAAGTATTTACTGCACAAATGGGACATGAAGGGTTATAGGGCTAAAACAAAAAGTAACAGAGATAAAGGGTAACCTTGTTGAACTCCCCGCTTAAGAGAGAAATAAGGGAAGGTCACCTCATTGGCTGAAACTGAGGCTTTTTGGGAAACATATTAAAGAGATTAAGGATATAATCTTGGGATCACGACCATACCACACTAAAGTCTTGAACATAAAATTTCAGTCAATCCTATTAAAAGCCTTTTCTGCATCTACTGTTGTAGCTTCTTAGGGATACGAAAGAAGGGAGGCTTTATTTAGGACGTTAAATATTTATTGAGTATCATCCAAAGCAAGGCATCCTTTTATAAATCCTGACTGTTCCCTGCCTATTAAAGTAGGATGAAAAAGTTCTATGCGTTAAGCTAAAAGTTTAGCAAAGATTTTGTAATCTACATGTACAAGAGAAATCTGCCTATAGTTTTTGCAATATAAGAGATCTTTCCCCTCTTTAAATAAGGCAAATAGTGCCTTCCTGAAATGTGCCAAGATTCAAGCCAGTTGTGATGGAAATAAAATAATTGTCTTAGTCGTGGTAGAAGAATATTGGGAAAGTGGAGGGAAAATTCCACCATGCAACCATCAGGGCCAGGGGGGGTTCCCCTAAGAGCTTTGGAGAGTTCTTTAGATCTGTCTCAAGGGGAGAAGGTCAAGATCATTGTGAACAGGTTTGGGAGCAGTATCTAAGTAAGAATGTATATTGGAAGAAAGTGGGGAAGCTTCAGGAGTAAAAAGTGATTGATAGTGAGGTTCCGTGACAATCGTAAGTGGTGTTTTCGACTCGCACGAATATGGTCGAGTCTGGTATCTATGAACCGCAAATGACGAGTTTAGTAAGTGTGCGCAGTTTCGCTGTGCTAACTTAAACCGTTCGTTTGTTATGTGGGTTTTTCATCCGTACCCACGGGTTCCATCTTAGATACGGCATCCATTTTGTCTCTTGCCCTCAAGTAGCCAGCGAACGGACGTTGTCCGCTTCGCGACCCTGGGACTCCCAAGATATTTGCGGAAGACACATGTTCTTTGTAAGTGTCTTTATGACGAGGGGGATGCTACTGTAAGGCAGATGGCGCCGCTTGAGGCTCATCTTGCCGCACGGACTTATTGTCTCAGCCGTGCATTTCATTAGGCACGTCCCTTTGATGCCTGTATCTCGTGTTTTCCGATACCTCCCCTTTTACACCCTTTCCGATCTCCCCACTGTCTCCGTCTTCCTCTACACCTGTCTTTGTTCCTATTTCGATCTGTTTTACTGCTGATTGGAATTCGCTAATGGTGGGAAGATGGGTTTTTACAGTTGGGAACCGCCAAATGTTTCCGCACTTATGTTCCGGACCTAATGTGTTTCAAAGTGACCAAAGCGACCCCTCTGGGGGATAATGGTGAGAACCAGGTTGTAAACTTTTGTGTACCATGTTGTCCTATGGGTAAAAACTGTATAAAAGGAGCGATCCACAGAACCAATTTGAAGCAGTCTCCCCAAGTTGCACGTGGTGTACTTGCCGTGACTTCTGTGTTCCCTGCAGTAAATAAACCTTGAATCTTTGACGCCGAAGGAAGTGTCCCGTGTCTCTGTGATTCGTACGCCGGAGCAGGTTACCCACGAAGGTTTCAGGTGTTGTGCCCTGGCACCGCTGGGTCTTAAAGAACCCAGTCCTTCAGTTGGCGCCCAACGTGGGGCTGCATCAGTGGTACCGGTCCAAGCCCGACGATCGTGAGGAACTTTGTGTGAAATCTCCGAGGGAAGGTGCACTCCGCTTCATCGATCCTGTTGTCGAAACAAGTGGCCCGAAGACTTTTCCCGCGAAGATTCCCGCCTCCTGACGGCTGCGACGGACTGCTGCCCTGACTGTAGACCTGTTTTGGCGCCTGGCGTAGACCTTGGTAGAGCGAGACGATTGACGGGCCTTCCTGGTGACGCCATCGATCTTTGAGTTAAGTATTTGTGGGTCGCTCCCAGAGTTCTTGGTTGTTGACACTTTAGCGAGTGTTTTTGTTGTTAACGCTGTGTGAGTGTTTTTGTCGGTGACACTTTGCTAGCGTACTTTGTTGTGTTGTTTGACGACTGCAGCCGCCAAAAACCGAGGGTTTTGTTCTTTGCTGGGACTTGGTAAATCCCGTAACCCTTGAAGTTTGTGAAACTCGGCTAGTGTGCAAGATGCCTGGTCGCAGTACTTTGTTTAGTTGTTTCAGGCCTTGTGGTACGGATTCCCGACTGGAGGACTCGTGTTCGATACCTCCGGTTGGAACTCCCACGTATGAGCTCTATAGTAAGCATGGGCTAGGCCCAATTACCTTTAACGATTACTGGATTAAATATACGAAGAAGGACGGCGACCTTCGTTGGCCACCTCATGGTAGCTTCGAGGCCCCGATCTTAGATAATCTAGAGATTAAATTGTTCGAAAGAAAGTCAAGGCCGGCCATGTTTGATGCCTTTCGGTTGTGGCGTAAAGAAGCCCGACAGAAAGAAATCAGACAGACTAAACGTAATCAGCGAGATAATGTTGCTACCATAGTGAAGAAAGCAGAGCAATTTCAGCGAGATAAGGAGGTTAAGGATAAGGAAGTGTTTGATAGACTACAGCGTATGACCGTAGATAAATGTTATCCTGCTTTGCCTACGGAGTCGGAAAAGAAGGAAGAGCCAGTTGAGGATTCTTTAATGTCTTATCTTATGAAGTCACCACCTCCGTACGTACAGGGTACCGCAGTTCCTGTGGTCCCTGCCGTCCCTATTCTTCCGCCTATTCTTCCTCCGCCTGTTCCTCACCCTGCACCTGCCCTTCCGACTGTTCCTGCTCCTTTGCCTGTTGCTATCCCTACTGCTCCTCCGCTTCCACATACTCCTGCTCCCGCTACTGCTCCTGCTACTGCTCCTGTTTTGTTAACTCCTGCTGTTGCTACTGTTTCTACTCCTTCTCTTGTTAGTCCTGTGTCTTATTCTTCTCCCTCTATTCGTAGTCGCAATTCTCCTCTTGCGGCTAGCTTCTTTCATTCGCCCGGACCTGTTCATGGGTCCGCTGGTTCCGACGGTCCTCAGAGACGTAGTCAGCTTCCTGGAAACAGAGAACGCGTTGCGCTATATAATATGGCGATGGGTTGGATGGTAAATCCTCTTAGAAGTCCACCCCGTGTTGTCCTCGAGACATTTTGTCAATTTAATATACCTACCCAGAGATATGTGTTTAATGAAATGTGTAAGTTCCTTTATGATCAAATAGCGGCCGATGCGCCTGACGAGGTGCTCACCGCTCTGTCTGATCTTCAGCTTCAGTTCGCAAATGGGCTGATAGTGGATACCAACGTTCGACGTGCTGTTGAGCGGTTGCTATCTTTTCGTCCCGCTCCGATACCTCATGCATTGTTCGTTGAGGATATTGAAAAACAACCAGATGAGTCTGGCCAATATCCTATGCGTGAAGTTCCGCCGGTTTGGATACCAGCTGATCCTACTGCTAACCCTGCGACAGTGGCGCATTTCCAGAGAGTGTGGATACATCTCCCATGGAAACGATCGGAAGTGCTACAGGTGAAGCAATCTTTGCCTGATCCACGCAAAAATCCTACAGGGTATTACAAAGAATTATCGCAGCTCGTAGATGCTACGGTAATGAATCTTGCCGATATCGATATGTTGTTCGGCAATGTCGTACCGCAACCGGTATGGGCTAAGATTCGGCAGGAAAATCACCCGAATGAATTAGGCGGTGATTGGGCTGCCATTGTAGCGGCAGATGCCGGACAAGTGGCTGCTACTAAACCCGACCAGTTGATTACTGCTCTTCCTCAACGAATAATAACATTAATGAAAACGCTTATGCCAGCTATGAGGGTAAACTGGGACAAATTGTCAGCCTGTAAGCAGAAGAAAGATGAGAGTGTTTCCGACTTCTTTACGAGGTTCGAGGAAGCATTCATTGATCATAGTGGACAGGATATGGGTACCGAGGGTGGTCAGAGATTGTTTGTGGACAAATTTGTTTCGAATTTATTGCCCGATCTGAGCAATAAGTTAAAGAATTCGGAAAGTGCATGGGCCGTTTCTACTTCAGCTCAGATATTGGCTACGGCGCAATATTATGAGAATAGGGAGAAAGAAGAGAATGACCGTGCTGACAAAAAGACGAAGGAACTGAAAACTAAAGTGTTGCTTCAGCAAGCGTATCCTCCACGTTCGAATCAGAATAATTCGCAACAGAATAGATCGCAGCCGCAATCGAACAGATCCCAACCTCGTAATGACTCCTCTTCCCAAAGATCCTCGTTAGGGTACAATCAATGTGCTTATTGTAGACAGGAGGGACACATTAAATTCAATTGTCCTGTTCTAAATGAACGTAACAATGGTAACTCGCCTAGAGGAGGTCGTGGTGGTTCGCAGCAGGCATCACGCGGTAGAGGTCGTGGTGCTCAGAATGATCGCTCAGATAACTCATCCAACTCTAATAATTGTTTTGATCAACGTGGATCATCGCAAGGACGATCTGCGCAGTACAATGTAGATGATTATTACGTCGATCAGGGAACTGACGACAGTAATTACTAGGACAGCCAAAGACAAGGAGAGGGAGTGGTATCAGTTCCGGTTGATCAGAGAGGGCCTTACGTCGCAGTTGCTACATCGGGCGTCGTTGAGCCTTTTCTGTTGGACACTGGTGCAGCGAAAAGTTCTATCATGCATTCGAAACTCCCTGGCGCACCTTTGTCTGGCTTAACAAATGTTTCCGTTGGATTCTCTGGCGCCCCTGTTAGCAATCCAGTTTCACGCCCTTTGCCCCTTAAAATTGGGCCACGTGAGCTAGAAGCTCCGTTGATTTTGTCTACGGGTTGCGGTGAAAATCTTTTGGGCCTGGATTTGCTTAAACGTTTGTACGCGACTTTGTATTGTACTCCTGCGGGTGTAAAGCTTACATTAGGAGAGAGGGTTGTCTCTCCTATGTATTTGTCTCTCGATAAGCTTCCATCGGAATTGAGTTCTCTTCCTGCGTCTTTATGGGCAACGGGTCCGAATGACGTGGGCCTACTTGATATCTCCCCTTATGTTGTACAGTTGAAATCTAATGTGCGTTTGCCACGTATTCCCCAATATCGTATCTCCCTTGATGGTGAACGAGCACTGTTGGCGATCATCTATGATTTGATCGAGAAAGACGTTATTGAAGAGACTCGGGGAAACGTGTGCAACAGCCCTGTGCTGCCCATTCTTAAACGTACTGATCCTTCAAAACCGCCTGTTTATCGCTTTGTTATCGATTTACGGGAGGTGAATAAAATTGTGGTTCCTCAATTTCCCGTTGTGCCTGACATTACGGCGCTCCTGACTCTGATTCCAGCTTCTGCATCATGGTTTTCGGTGATTGACTTGAAAAATGCGTTTTTCAGCATCCCGATTGCCGAGGAGAGCAGGGACCTTTTCGGTTTCTCTCTTGGTGGACGCAGCTTCCGGTTCAAACGCGCTCCTCAGGGCTACTGTGAAAGTCCATCTATTTACAGTCAAGCCTTGAAGGGTCAACTGGATGCATTTAGGTTGCCGGTCGGTGCGGCCTTAATCCAATACGTCGACGACTTATTGGTGGCTGCTGATACTCAGGACATTTGCAAAATTGCTACAGTGTCGTTGTTGCACCATCTCTGTGAGTTGAATCATAAGGTGTCCCCTTCTAAACTCCAATATTGTTGTCAAGAAGTAACCTATCTAGGTCACTTATTGTCAAAGGAGGGAAGGAGGTTGACCCCAGAAAGAATTGCAGCAATTGCGCGAATGGCTGTGCCAACAACCCAAAGAGATGTGCGTGCCTTTCTAGGTATCACGTCGTACTGCAGGCAATGGATTCCTAATTTTTCATTGCTAGCGAAACCGTTGGTGGCTCTTACGTGCAAGGATGTTTCAACTCCTTTACCATGGACGGAAGAATGTCAGAAAAGTTTTTCTGAACTGCGTGATTCATTGTGTTTGGCTCCTGTGTTAGGTACTCCTGACTACAGTAAGCCGTTTACGTTATATGTTCACGAGAGGGAAGGTTGTGCTTTGAGTGTTTTAACGCAACCTTTTGGTGGTAAGCAACGTCCATGTGCATATTTTTCCTCGACCTTGGACCCAGTAGCTAGAGCATTGCCGAGTTGTTTACGAGCAACAGCGGCAGCTGCGGTCTCCATCCGACAATCAGCAGGATTGGTCATGGATAATATGCTTACGGTGATGGTTCCGCATGCAGTCGATACTCTTTTGAATCGAACGAAAACTCAGCACTTGACGAGTGCGAGGTTGTCTGGGTACGAGTTGACGCTGTTGGCAAGCCATATTCAAATAAAACGTTGTAATGTTCTGAACCCGGCAACTTTGTTACCAATTAGCACAGAGTCAGATGAAGTAGCAGAACATGATTGCTACTTGAGGACCGAAGAGGAAACAAAAGGTCGAGTGGACCTTAAAAACACCCCATTGGAAGATCCGGATGGTACATTGTATGTGGACCACAACACCAGCACCCTGCTCGACAACCTCGCCAACCTGGGACTCAAGCAACTGGTGTCCACCCCCACCCACCTCGCCGGACACACACTCGACGCCGTCTTCTCATCCAGCACAGACATCAACTTCAGCCACGCCACAGAGCTTCAATGGACGGACCACAGCTGCGTCCACTTCACCTTCAAGAGAACGACGACCCACCAACACCAGCAACACACCGCCCGCAGAAGCTGGAACAAGATCACAGCAGACCAGCTCGCCACCTCCCTGAGCCAACACCCTCCTGCCAGCTCAGCGAACCCCAGCCAGGCCGCCGATAACATCACGAAGTGGATCAGCAACTGCGCGGACGAACTCGCCCCGCTGAGGACCCCGCCCAGCAGACCCGGCAGCAAGAAGGCCCCATGGTTCACCGACGAACTCAAGAGCTCCAAGAAGAACTGCCGAGCCCTCGAGAAAGTCTGGAAAAGGGACCCGACACCGGACAACAGGACCTCCTACAAACTGGCCACCCGGAAACACCACCAGCTGATCCGCGCCGCCAAGAGAACAGCATTCAAGGACCGGTTGGACAACAACGCACACAACAGCAAGGAACTCTTCAACATCGTGAAAGAGCTTTCCAACCCCAGCGCGGGAAACAACGACATCACCCCATCGCAAGACCTCTGCAACTCCCTCGCCTCATACTTCCACAACAAGATCACGGACATACACAGCAGTTTCAACAACCAACCAACGCACACCACGACCGACCAGCCACCCCCCCCCACCACCACCCTCCACGCCTGGACCCCGATCACCACAGAAGACACCATCCGCACGATGAACTCCATCCACTCCGGATCACCAACCGACCCCTGCCCTCACCACGTCTTCAACAAGGCCGACGCTGTCATCGCACCCCACCTGCGAGACATCATCAACACATCCTTCGACACCGCCATCTTCCCCGAAAGCTGGAAACACGCCGAACTCAGCGCTCTACTCAAGAAACCAACAGCAGACCCCACCGACCTCAAGAACTACCGCCCCATCTCGCTTCTCCCGTTTCCAGCCAAAGTCATCGAGAAGACCGTCAACAAGCAGATGGCCGCCTTCCTCGAGACGAACGGATCCCTCGACCCCTCACAGTCCGGCTTCTGAGCCAAACACAGCACCGAGACCGCCCTCATCGCCGCCACCGATGACATCCGAGCCCTGATGGACAATGGAGAAACAGCGGCCCTCATCCTCCTAGACCTCTCAGCGGCATTCGACACGGTCTGCCACCGCACCCTAATACGGCGCCTCAGCAACATCGGAATCCAGGACAAGGCGCTGGAATGGATCATCTCCTTCCTCGACGGAAGAACACAGCGAGTCCGCCTACCACCGTACAAGTCAGAGGCCTCCGAAGTCATCTGCGGCGTCCCCCAAGGATCATCACTGAGCCCCACCCTCTTCAACGTCTACATGAGCCCCCTCGCGGCCATCGTACGCAAACACCACCTCAGCATAATCTCCTACGCCGACGACACCCAGCTGATCCTCTCCCTGACCAACAACCCCGCCGCCGCCAGAGCCAACCTGCACGAAGGGATGAAAGAGGTAGCCGAGTGGATGACGACCAGCCGCCTGAAACTGAACTCGGACAAGACGGAGGTCCTCATCCTGGGCTCTTCACCCTCCGCCTGGGACGACTCCTGGTGGCCTCCCGCCCTGGGCACCGCACCCAAACCGACAGACCATGCACGAAACCTGGGCTTCATCCTGGACTCCTCCCTCTCCATGACCAGGCAAGTCAACAGCGTCTCCTCGGCGTGCTTCAACATCCTACGCATGCTACGGAAGATCTTCTGGTGGATCCCCACAGAGACCAGGAAGACCGTCACCCAGGCCCTCGTCACCAGCCGACTGGACTACGGCAACGCCCTCTACGCCGGGACCACCGCCAAGCTCCAGAAGAGACTCCAGCGGATCCAAAACGCCTCAGCCAGACTCATCCTCGACATCCCACGATCCAGCCACATCTCCGGACATCTGAGAGACCTTCACTGGCTCCCCATCAACAAGAGAATCACCTTCCGCCTCCTCACCCACGCACACAAAGCCCTACACGACCAAGGCCCGAGCTACCTCAACAGCCGAGTCAACTTCTACGCTCCCAAACGCCACCTCCGATCAGCCAACCACGCCCTCGCCGCCGTCCCCCGCATCCGAAGAGCGACTACAGGAGGAAGGTCCTTCTCCTACCTGGCCGCCAAGACCTGGAACTCCCTCCCGTCCGACCTGCGCCTGACCCAAGACCACCTCTCCTTCAGGAAGAAGCTGAAGACCTGGCTGTTCGAGCAGTAGCGGCACCCCCCCTCCCCAGCGCCTTGAGACCCTACGGGTATGTAGCGCGCTTTATAAGTGTCACTGATTGATTGATTGATTGGATGGGTCATGTTTTAAGTTGCCGAATGGTGATGTGACTACTGCTTATGCTGTCGTAACGTTGAATACTGTTGTTGAGACTGCAAGGTTGAATCAGAATTCTGCCCAAGCTGCAGAATTGATTGCTCTCACTAGAGCATGTGTGTTAGCAAAAGGGAAACGTGTGAATGTGTTTACCGACAGCCAATACGCATTTGGCGTCGCTCACAGTTTTGGACGATTGTGGAGAGAGAGAGGTTTCTTGACGTCGCATGGTACGAAGATTCAGCACGGCCAGCTTATGAATGATCTTTTGGATGCATTGACGTTGCCTAAACAAGTTGCAATTGTTAAATGTAGTGCGCATCGTAAGGTGACGGATGATGTTGGTCGTGGTAATGCGTTTGCGGATGAGACTGCTAAGGAGACTGCCCGGAACCTTAGCACTCGAATGTATGTGACAAGTCCAGTTAGGTGGCCTACAGAATCGAGTATGTGTGAGGACACTATCGAGAGTGTGAAAGCAATTCAGAATGAAGCCACCGACACTGAAAAGACGAAGTGGAAAGAAAGTACGGGAAAGTTGGATGCGAATGGTTGTTGGATTGATTTGTCTGATCAGAAAAGATGGATGTTACCGGATGCGTATGTACTGGCCGTTGTGACAATGGCGCATGGGTTAGCACATATTAGCGCGAAAGGTATTTGCAAGTTGCTGTCCCCTGTATGGAAGAATGATGGTATCACGAAATGTGCTGAACGTCTGGTGAAGAATTGTATGGTGTGCATGATGTATAATCCTGGCAAAGGAATCCCAACTCCTCCTGGCAGTTTTGCTCCCCCTTCATGTCCCTTTGAGGTGATTCAATTGGACTTCATCCATATGGAGCGATGCAATAACCTGAAATACGTTTTAGTTGTGGTTTGCGCATTCTCCCGATGGATCGAGGCCTATCCCCTCAAAGACAATACTGCTTTGTCTACTGCGAAAATCCTGCTGAAGGAATATTTTCCTCGGTATGGAATGCCTAGAGTCGTGTGGTCAGATAACGGAAGTGAGTTTGTGGGTAGTGTGATGAAGAGTGTGTGTAAGGGCCTTGGAATTAATCAGAAATTCCACAGCGCAAATCATCCCCAGTCAGCTGGATTGGTTGAAGGGTATAACGGCACCCTTAAACTAAAGTTAGCGAAGATTCAGGCTACGACTGGTCTTTCGTGGCCTGACGCTTTACCTTTAGCATTACTGTCAACTAGGGCGACTGTACACTCCCGAGTAGGGCTTAGCCCCTATGAAATAGTGTTCGGCCGTCCTGCGAATGTGTGGGGGGTTCCTAGGCCAGGAATGTTCTGTGATCTTGAGTACCCAATGTTGATCGATTATCTTCATGACTTGACTGCTAAACTGAGGTTAATTCACCAACAGGTTTACGACGCATTGCCGACGCAGACGGAGGGTCCAGGCCACCAGCTCCAGCCCGGAGACTGGGTGGTGACGAGAAATTTTTCACGCAAGAATAACCTGGACCCGAGGTTTACCGGACCCTACCAGGTCCTCCTCGCCACGAGAACTGCGGTTCGTCTTGAGGGGCGGAAGAATTGGGTGCATGCCACGCACACCAAGAAAGTCCCCATTCCGTTGCCAGCAGACTCGTGGGTGAGGAAAGGCATTGCATCAACTGAAACCGAAGTATTGCCGGCGTTTGTGCCTTTTAGCGACGCACAGCCTATCGGAGAATCCTCAGTGCAGCAGAGAGACACTGTCGAACAATTGCCAGCAAAAGACTCAAGATCAAAACACTCAGCTGATCAACAGGACGCTGTCCCCTTAACGGATCCTTTGTTTGACGAACAGACACGTCCTGGGAAAACTCGATACTTTTTACGATCTAGCACCAAAGACTAATAAAAGATCCTGCTTTTTCTGTATTGACAACTGCGTTATCCCGTTTTCCGTGATCAGTTTTGAATATTCATATTACTGTGATTATTTTGTACATATATTGAGCTTCATTCCTTATACTTTTGCTCTTACAGCTGAGAGACTTTGTTTTTGCATACATACATATTGTGCATTAAAGGCCGTAGGGCCGCGCGCGTACTTCCTTCTGGATAGTAGGTCTTGACGCTAGGTTAAAGGCCGTCGGTTCCTGGGAACTCCTGGGGATTGACTATTGCTACACAGAACGAAGTGCGTCAAGAAACGTTGCGGACGGTCATAGGGAATGGCATTCTCGAAGCTGAATGATTTGGAGGGAGCTCAGGTTCACAGATTCAAGCTGCAGCAACTCAGTCGTACCAAATGTTTCATATTCCAATTGCTTGTATTATTCTTGACTGCTTCTGCATTATTGGCGGGTGGGGTGTATTATACAATGTCTTACTTCTTACCTTCTGCTACACCTACTCCTACTCCTGACCCTGAACTTACCTCCACTGTTTCTCCTCATTCCTTTCATATGTTACCGGAACACGAACAGGCTAGACGTGTAGAATTCCGCAATAATTCCTTTATTCAGCTCCTTCATCAGCATCAGTTAGTGGTTAACACTACTAATTGTTGGGTGTGTGGGTTGATGCCACATACTACGGATAAGGGAATTCCATATCTGGTGTTACCATATAGTTCCCAAGGGTCAGCTCGAGCATTTCAAACAATGTTTCGAAGCGCACTGGGTTTCCACCCCATTCGAGAACCACGTTCTCCCTACTCTGGTCCTACCTCGTATCAAAAACCTTTGTCGATAGCAATAGAGGATTTAGATAGTGATATCTATGATCCCTCGCTTATTCCCGAAGAAGAGATACAGGCCTATAGGGTCCTAAGTAGAGGTGAATATAGTGCGTTCACTAGCGAAAAGCAGCTTAAAAGCTCGCCTCCGATATGGGTCGTACCCCACACTGGTAATTTTTGTCTCATGGGTCGTGGCCGAAGATCGCAAGCCCGACTTGGAGCAAGTGCTTGCACTGAAAATTACATCCTGCCGATGTTCTCGTCCCCTGTGTTTCTGGCTGCCAAGGGTACATACTTTATCTGTTATGATCGTGCATATGCATGGTTGCCCGCTGACTTCATGGGCTCATGCTTTATTGCAAATTTGTTGCCTCCGACGTTCACTGTAGATGCCGATTATCATAAGACTAGAGTTGTACGAGGCGTAATTAGCGAAGAGGATACTGCCGGTCAAGAGGCAGGAGACTTTTTCAAGGGTTTCCTCCCGTTTTGGGGACCTATGGTCAATAGTAGGAACCTGAGACAGTTGACTCGAGTGGTAGAATCGACAGCTAATATTACTGCCAGTGCCCTTGGTAATATCACCACAGAACTTCAGGCGGATAGACTTATGGCGTTACAAAACCGTATGGTTTTAGATGTCATCTTAGCAGATCGAGGTGGGGTATGTAAGGTGATCCATTCGAGCTGCTGCATTTTTATTCCAGATAATGCTCCTACTGTCTATCAAGCCATCTCGAGGTTGCATAAGATCTCCGAATCCATACACGTGGATGTAGGGGATTGGACGCTACTTGGGTGGTTTTGGGGCCTGATGTCGACTTGGGGTTGGAAGATTCTGATGATCATCGGAGTCGTTGTAGTGTTCCTGTTCACGTGTTGCCTTTGTGTGCAGTGTGGTCCTGCCTTATGTGGCCTTTGTGCTACAACGTGTATAAGACAACCACCTGTTACCAAGGGGACTCGGTTGGACAGAGCTATGCTACAGCAACATCTCGATGGTCTGATGAATATTGAATATGATTCCGACTAGTGCTTGCCTACATGAGGGCAAAAGGAGCGTCTGAGGTTCCGTGACAATCGTAAGTGGTGTTTTCGACTCGCACGAATATGGTCGAGTCTGGTATCTATGAACCGTAAATGACGAGTTTAGTAAGTGTGCGCAGTTTCGCTGTGCTAACTTAAACCGTTCGTTTGTTATGTGGGTTTTTCATCCGTACCCACGGGTTCCATCTTAGATACGGCATCCATTTTGTCTCTTGCCCTCAAGTAGCCAGCGAACGGACGTTGTCCGCTTCGCGACCCTGGGACTCCCAAGATATTTGCGGAAGACACATGTTCTTTGTAAGTGTCTTTATGACGAGGGGGATGCTACTGTAAGGCAGATGGCGCCGCTTGAGGCTCATCTTGCCGCACGGACTTATTGTCTCAGCCGTGCATTTCATTAGGCACGTCCCTTTGATGCCTGTATCTCGTGTTTTCCGATACCTCCCCTTTTACACCCTTTCCGATCTCCCCACTGTCTCCGTCTTCCTCTACACCTGTCTTTGTTCCTATTTCGATCTGTTTTACTGCTGATTGGAATTCGCTAATGGTGGGAAGATGGGTTTTTACAGTTGGGAACCGCCAAATGTTTCCGCACTTATGTTCCGGACCTAATGTGTTTCAAAGTGACCAAAGCGACCCCTCTGGGGGATAATGGTGAGAACCAGGTTGTAAACTTTTGTGTACCATGTTGTCCTATGGGTAAAAACTGTATAAAAGGAGCGATCCACAGAACCAATTTGAAGCAGTCTCCCCAAGTTGCACGTGGTGTACTTGCCGTGACTTCTGTGTTCCCTGCAGTAAATAAACCTTGAATCTTTGACGCCGAAGGAAGTGTCCCGTGTCTCTGTGATTCGTACGCCGGAGCAGGTTACCCACGAAGGTTTCAGGTGTTGTGCCCTGGCACCGCTGGGTCTTAAAGAACCCAGTCCTTCAATAGTATGTGGCAAATTCATTCAGAATGTCCTTATTCTTATATAAATGAGATCCATAGGGGTCACATATAGAGTCGATATTGATGGAGCGTAGATGTTATCATTTATTTTATTTTATTTGAAAAGGTTTATAAAGCGCGAACAAGACTCTTATAGGTATCAGAGCGCTGTACAGATGTGGCAAAAGCATGAATAAAACCAAACACAATGGTACGAAAGGTGTAGTTAAGTCCACACACTGTCAAACAAAGGGGGGGAAGAATCAAAGGTCAGAAGTTGGGCAGGTGGCCAGACCCGTACTGTATCAGAAATGTCCTAGAGCGAGATAACAATTTAACAGACAAGTATATAATAAATCGCAACAACAATGTAGAATAAGAATCAAATTTGTAGACAGAGCATGAGAACAAGTTGATGCTATTAATGTTCACTCAAAAATAGCTGACATGTTTCTTGAAAGAAGCATTGGAAGGATTGGATCTGATCTTGGGAGGTAGAACGCGTTCCAAATTCTTGGAGCAAGCCCAGTGAAACAACGATTGTAAGATTTTTTCTATTTGAATTTGGGAGGTTTCAAAAGTAGGGTGGACGTACTGCTTGAGTTCCAAAATGAGCCTGAATGTTCAAGCTTATTTGCCAAGTAAACCGGGGTGTTGTAATGTATGGCTTTATGCGTCAAGCATGCTATCTTGAAATGTATCCTACCTTCTATAGATAGCCAATTTAGTTGAACAACATCGGGGGAGATGTGGTCATGCTTTCTGGAGCCAGTGATGAGCCTGGCTAATGCGTTTGTAAATTGATACTTGTATAGCGCACTACTCACCCACAAGGGTCTCAAGGCGCTTGTACGAATACCGCTGTGGAACCCATCCTGGCTTTCCCTGTGAGGCGTCCACTCCTGGGCACCCCCAAGGTGGAGGCCAGGCATCCTTAGCGTTGTGGGGGCCGTTGTGGAGATTAAGCAAGCTATTGCCCAGAGTTGCAGAGTGAGACTCCATGATTGGAATAGGCACCGAGGCGAGAATTATCAGGTCCGTGGAATTTTTGAGCCCAAGACCCGCTGAGGCGGGGAATTGAACCCTGGTCCCGGGCTAGACCTCTGCATCAGGGTCTGCCGCTCTAATCATTGAGCCACACTTCTCCACGTTTAGAGTAGCTCTGAGCGAGGCCAAGCTAGCTTTGGGAAGCCCAGCAAGAGTCAGTATATAGGGTCTAGTATATAGATTAACAGGGCTAGTACAGCAGGCCTGATGTCTTTGGGGAAGGAAAGGCTTGATTTTCTTAAGGGTGTTGAGTTGAAAGTTGGCTCCCCTAATAGTTGCACTGATGTACACTTGCATATTAAGGTATTTGTCCAAGGTGATGCCTAATGATTTAGCAGGGTCTATCACGTGAGGGGTACAGTTAGGAGCAGTGAGTTGTTTAAACCAGTCCAGGTGCAGAGTGGTTGGGGAGCAATCAGAAGGAATTCAGTTGTGAGAGTATTTAACAAAAGATGGTTCCAGGCTGACCATTGTTGAGTTTGTGAAAGTGCATAATTTAGCTTTTGTATATCTTCCTGAGAGGAAATCTTCAAGTACAGTTGCGTGTCTCACACATACATGCAGTACTGAATGCTAAAATGGCTCAAAATGATGGTAAGTGGCTCCATAAAAAGGTTAAAAAGATTGGGCAAGAGTGCAGATCCTTGCGGAACTCCGAATAGTAACAAGGGTAGTGGTTGCAAGGGAGTGGGTAACTTTGATTCTTTATGTGCAGCTATGTAAGAAAGAGTCAAACCAATTTAGGACTGTGCCCGTGGGACCCATCCTATGTTGAAGAACAGCAATCAAGTTTTCATGTTTGATGGTATCAAATACTGACGACAGGTCAAGAAGGATCAGGAGACAAAGAACATTTTGATCAAGGGATCTCAAGGCATCATCCACAATGTGAGTTAATGCTGTTTCAGTACTGTGCCCTGTTCTGAAACCCGACTGGTAGAGGTCAAGGATTTGAAATTTCTCTATGTGGTTGCATTGCTGTGAGTCATGATGCTGGTGATAGGTCGGAAATTGTTAGGATCAGATAAGTCAGAGTTAGGCTTATTAGGGATGGGAGTAACTTGCCTAATCTTGAGGCAATCAGGGATCCTTCCCTGTATGAGAGATTCATGAATGATCTGGGACCACAGAGGGAGAATGGAGAGAATTGAAATCTTTAAAAAACTTAGCAGGTGTGGATCTCTGAAAAGGTTGGAAGGTTTAAGGGATGCCATGTCGTGGAGCTCTGTGACATCTGGAAGGAGAAAGGAATTCCAAGAGGCATCATTTTTGAGAGAACAACCAATGGGTAAGGATACAGCAGACGGTTCAGCCAACTCAGCTGATGATGCGATGAGGTTCAGAGGCCGCAAAATGGGAGTGTCAGGTAGCAGCTCCAGTTCAATTTTCCTTGTTTTTTCAGAGAAGTGCACTGAGAAGTCTTCCGACCGGGAAGCCAGGACATGGGAGTCGAGATAGGGTTGGAAGAGTGGGTAGCATGTTGCCTGATGATCATGCATCCATCTTCACCAATACCTGCCTATGAAAATCGATTTACGATACCTGTTTTTTCTCTTTACAAATGGATGAGACAAAATGATATGTTTACCTGCTGAGAGAAATGTCATCTGTACACTCATGTTTTAGATACTGCATCGTAAAAGCATGTAGAATGCTGGAATATATGATATATGTAACAATGAGAAACTATGCTAGGAAACGATAAGGTTCTGCTGACGCATTCATGTATTATTAGATGAAAAGATAAAAATTAAACTGTAACCTTTAGAAAACTTACATTGGCAAATAATAATGTGCATTGAATAATGTATTTCAATTTGATTTACTTTTGAAAACTCGTGTATTGACAGTAATTGAGTGCAAAGAATGCATATAACAAAGAAACCTGACATAGAATGTTATAAGGGTCCTGTAATGGAACATATGTATTTGCACGCATTGAAGAGAGATACATTGAAATTTAATCATGCCTGCTCATGTATAAGTAAATGACTTGGAAAAAAAACATTTTTTAGTAGCGCTGCATACTGACATGTATTTCATGCGCATATTAAATTTGAATTAATAAGAAAAGCTAACTGCATTTAGAAATGTGTGCTCTTTATTATTTCATAATTTAGCTGTTTTCTGCTTAGGCCTCAAATGATTTCTTTCCTTAGCTAATGTGAAACTGATACATACCCAAGGCCTATGAGGGTTTTCTGTAAGGTATTCATCTATATCTCGTTTATAATGGACTCCTTTCTCACATGTAACACGTTTTAGTGAATTGTAACAACTATGTTCCATCCCAGTCCAAAAGCGACTGGGAACGTACTGATGACGGATGCCTACTTCCAGGACGTTACTAGACATTAACTAAAATGAATATAATTATTTTAAAGAAAAATTTGAGAAAAGGATTACTGAATTCCTCTGGATTTCCATATTTTACTGATCACCGCATAAAAGGCCATCGTGAGCTACCAATAAAACCCCATGGACTAACGAAACTGATACTTTAAGGGGTGTAAACTTGGATGTATTGGAGTATAATTGCCCAAATTAAGGAGGAGTCTGGGGGCTGACTAGCTGGCTGTCTGTTTTCCGTGCTTGACATGCTGTCGGATTTTTCTTTGATCCATGCACGTTTCTTACCGCCAGTTTTCTTTTACCTTGCCCCAATGGCTGGTTCTGAGTGACACAGAGTCTTATGAACTGAACTTTAAGCTAACTGAGACCTTATCCTGTGCTATTGCAGGCTTGTAAGTGGGAACAGGGAGATAACCTTTCTCAGCTGAGGGGTTATTCTGACTCCGGATGTGGCAAATCGAAGCTGCATAATGGACACGCACTGATTTCTTGAGGACAGAACCTGAGACAATATTGATTGGTTTGTATGGACATCACTGAACCTGAAATTTCATGTACTGTGTGGTTTTTGGTTTTTATTTTGCAGTCTTTAATTGTCATTAAATCTTATTTAACTGCATTCTTTAGGCATTAGATAAATGTTTATACTAAATTACCTTTATCGATTCTGTCTCATTGTTTTGGTGATATTCTTTGTCACTAAAAATATATATTCATGGCCGATATAAGTGACAAGTTATGGTGAAACATCAGTTCGAAATACCAATTATCTATTCCAGGTCCTCATAGAATAATTGTTAATTACCTGAATATTCTAGTCCCATTTAGCTCGACCCTAGATCCATCAGAGGACCTATGTGATGTTGGTAGCAGTTGTTTGAAGCTAGTAATGGTCAAGAGTTAGATGAAGAGGAAATGGGCCCGATGAATTGAGTCTTAGCTATACCAGAAAGGACAAGTTGTAATAAAAGTGAGTTCACTCTGAAACAACCCGCTTCCGTTGGATCAATATGGCTACATTGTTTCTTGATTTTAATGTAATTAGCTAACAGTTTGCCAACTTTGTCATTGCCTCCATTGAAACAAGCACTTTTTAAGTAAGATTGAAGATGCATTATTTGTAGAATATTCATTAAATTGTATTTTGACTCTGATAAGTTCCTTTAGGGCAGAGCCAGACTTCACTGTATAGAATTTATGTTCTAGTTTCTTAATAGTGGATAAAAGGGACTTATACTCTTATTGAAATGTCTCTTCTTTTTAGCTACAAAATCAATTATGAAACCATGAGAAGATGCTGAAAAGTGTCCCAGAAAAGTTAAGGGGAGATTACTGTATCATTATGAATTGTGAAGAACTCCATAGCAAAAGAAGGGAAAGATGAAGAGAAGTTAGGGTCTCATAAAAGAGAATTATTACATCTCCACCAACTGGATTTGGGCTGAGGTGGAATGAAGTCAAAGTCTGTTATTATTGATCCATGGTCAGAGATAAATATAGCAAAGAACCAATAGTATTTTGGAGTTGGTATTTACCTATAAATATATGATCAAGCCTAGAGAGGGAACCATGAATAGAAGAATGGAAGAAGTAATTGTCTTTGTGTAATAGTTGAGTGAAACTGATTGTACATTTTAGATGGTAGACATTTTACTGTGGATTATGAGTTATAAAGGAAATAATCAATACAATAATCTAATTGCAGTCACATCCTAACAAAATAATCATCATCATTTTGCAAGCATTGTTTGGATATATCTGGCAGAAATTGAAATCTGATTGTGTGGGACCATAAACATCATTAATAAGGAATGTCACAACAATCTAACTCCCATCAGAATCAGTTGTTTGAGAAACAATTGTAAGATGCAATTTTTTTATAACATAAAATATTTATACCATTTTGTTTATGAGGAGATTGGAATGTTTGACCTGTACCCATCCAACTACGTTTGAGGTTTAAGGCTTCAGATTTTGTGAGGCAAGTTTCCTGAAGGAGAATCAAATCTGGGTCATACTTGGCTAGATGAGACAGAGTCATCTGTCTTTTTATAGGACTAATAAACATTTGACATTTCATGAGAGTAGCCTGAATGTTATAAAAAAAGACTAAATAAAAATAAATGTATGAGGTTTTCATTAGCAATAAAGCAGAAAAGATTCTTGGAAGAGGTTAAAGGAAAGAAGGTCATGCAAAGGATAGAGGATAGAAAGAAGAACTCAAAGAAAGAAGATTGAATAAGAAAGGGATAGAAAGAAGGAAAAGAAAGGGACCAGGATCTGAGCGAAAGAGACAGTACATGTCAATATAACGACAACTGAAACTGTTGGTCTCAAGACCTTCAGATGCTTAAATCGTGGCATAGCAGGGTAACTATGCCGGGATGGACGGCATCCTCAAACAAAGTTTCCTGCTGTGGCACGGAGCTCCGGACTCAGGCGGCCATCTTCCTAGGTGGTCAAGCTCCACCCTCCCGACCCTTTTCTTAATTTTCAATAAAAGTCACGGTTTTTTAGAAAAAGATAACGTCATTCTGCAGAGCAGAAACAAAACCATGCTCTCCTTTCAAGAGATGCCTCTAAAGTGATGTCATTTATTATCTGTTCATTTTTAGACAGCACAGGAGGAGGTCAGTTGCGGGCTTGCAGCAGAAGGAAGTCAGAATGGGGAGGAGGGCTCAGGGTGGATGGACCTGCCACAGCTAATGCTATCAAATGTAGCAACGTAAATGTGTGTAAATGTATACCTATATAAATATATATATTCACTGAAAAAATAAGTGGTTACTGAGACGTTATAGTTAGGCACAGATTTCACTGGTACGAAACCTTAGAAATTCACCAGTTATAGTTACCGGAGCTTACTATAACTTACTCCGCCGCAATGTACTGCTTATGATCTCACATATTACATCACTCATGACATGGGGCATGGCCACATGGCCCCCTTCTCCAGGTCCATTCCGGCACTGGGGTCCCCATTCCCCTGGGCCCAGCCTTTTCGCAACGGGGGTGGGGGCCGTGCAGCACACCTCACCGGGCTTGTTTCGACCCAGGGGACCCAATCCCCAGGACAGACCTTTTCTGTTAATTATAATTAGGGCTCCCGGTTTTCCGTTTAAACGGAATTTTACATATAAATACAGGCGGAAATCTATATTTCCATTGTCTGTATTTATATGTAAAAATGGCAAAATACTAGCAAATTATGCCGCGTTCAACCACAAAGGTACGTGTATTTCCCCTGTATATGTGCCCTCAGGGAACAGATGAATGGCGGCTTCACAGTGTCCCTACAAACAAAAGAGAGATAAAAGCCCCCGAGAAAGCTGCTTATGACAAAGTCTGTTCTGCTGCAGCCTTTAGCTCCTCTCCCCTCCGGTTTGAACTGGCAGTACCAGAGTACGGAATCGATCCTCTGTCCTCCTTCCTCATGTGGGTGGGGGGTCTTGTGGTGTTCTTTTCACTTTGGGATGGGTGCTTAACAAACAAATGGTCTTTTCAAGACCTGTGAAATACTCTGATGCGGCTGTGGGCGCGCCCGTGAAGCTGTCTCAGCTCGGCTGCCACACACCAATGAATTCAGCCATACCACCCCTTTCTACAACTAATCTCTATGATTGAAGGATAATTCTGCATTTGTGCACCCACATGGCTGTAGCACCCTGCTACTAATTAGTGACAGACACAGACTGTACTTTCACTGAGCCTTTATTCCTTACTTCTGCCTTCGACCTCGTCCCTACACTAACTGCCCTCCGAGCGTCTCCTTAGCTCCTGCTGTTCCTGTTCCTTCCCCTAGCTCCACCCCAACCATTAGACTGCATCACTATATTACATCTCCCCCTTTGTTAGCAAAATAAACTTAGCGTCCAACATATTTATAGTAGGCATGAGCGAATTTTGCGGATCTCGCGTTCGCGAATTTTGCGGATTTGCGGATTCGCAATCCGCAAAATCCGCGAATTCCCGCGAATTTGCGGATTTTTTTTTTTTTGTGTTCGCCCGTGTTTCTGCCAGTTCGCGAGGGTTTTGTACACTTTCGCAAATTGCGAACTTACCTGTCGGGTCGCAAGTTTCGCGAACTTGTTGTTTCTACGTGTCCAGCCTGTTTGGGACACTCTTCTTCATCACTGCCACTCTCTGTCACCACTGCCACTCTCTGACTACTCATGCCACCCTCTGGCCCACCCATGCCACCCTCTGTTTCATCACCACACCCTCTGGTTGTCCAGTGTACATTATTTTCGGCAAAGCAAAGCACACCTTCCCTGCCTCAAGTGACCTGAATTAATTTGGGGCTGATTAATGTGTCACAGAATATTTTTTTAGCTGGCACCTGCTTCCTTAGTGCGCCCTGATTAGTGATCTTTTGCACTTGCTAAGTGCTTTCATTGTTGCAAAATTAGTTACAACACCTGCCCTGCCCCAACTGACAATAATGAATTAGGGGCTGATTAATGGATTTTAACTTCCAGCCTGGCTCCTGCTTGTCTCCCTTAGCTGTAATTCAGGACCTTTGTGGCATATGTGTAACTATTCTGAGGTTCAGAGCAGGGTCACATAATAGTTTCAACTGGCAACTGAACTCTGGAGGGGCCCCTCAGGAAGCACTACAGGAAATGGCTACTAATGATGAGCCTGAACTTTTGAACCTGGTAAGTAGTTACTTTCAGTTTTGCTAAGATCGTATTTCTGCAATTTTGCACTTATTCGCGGGGCGCGAACTCACGCGAACTCACGCGAACAGTGCGAGCAGTGGGAGCAAAATCCGCTGCTCGCGGATTTGCGGATTTTGCGGGAGATTCGCAAATCTCGCGGATTGCGGATTTCCCGAAAATCCGCAAAATCCGCGAGCGGAACGGATTTTCCGCCCACCCCTAATTTATAGTTCCTTGGTCATCCACACGGGTCTGCAGGTCGCCCGTTTAAGCTATGGAGACGCATATCCGTTTCCGTGGTGTGGCTTTCTATTGCCTTGACAAGAGTATCCTTGACGACAGGAGTGCATCTTTGAAATTGCAAAATGTCTCGTGTGATCTTCTTGTTCTCAGATTCGTGGCGGCTTCCAATAAGCTTCTGGGTTATCCACTCGTCTTCATCCTCTGAGGCAGTCATAATTGCCCCACGTGAGGTGACTGTGACGGGCTCAGCTTGATGTCGGCAGCCTGTCTTCCTTCTTGGCTCTTGTTCGATTGACACTCGATCTCCTTCATGAGCGAATGTCGTTCTGGTTCTCTTCCGATCACCCATGTGTGATTTTGCGTCTCTTTGTCTTGTCCAGTCGAGGGCAACACTGTCCTCCTGTTCAAGGCCATGCATGCCAGACAGTAAGGCAATGTCTGAACGAGTCATTCTCGTTTGGTCCGGGGACTCATTTGCGGCCTCTGGTTGTCTCACCCACTCCCGCTTGCGTTTAAGACTGATGAACCCTTTGACTATCTGGGCAGGTGCATGTTCCTCTCTCATCTGATGATGATCCGTCTCTGTCAACACGTCTTGCCTTCCTTGCAGAGTGACTGGATAGTCCTTTCTCATCTGGTGTGTAATGTCCCTTATATCTGTTTTCATTCGGTAGGTCCTTTGGGTCAGCCTCGCTGACCCCATCAGGGGTGACAGTATATTCTTTATGTCGTGATATGCCTGCAGCTAACATGACAGGTTGTCTTGTGAGGTGATTGAGTCTTCAGAGACATCGGTGTGAGATAGGTTGCTCTTGATGGGAAGAATGTCCTTTGGTTCTATGGTGTGTTCGGGTGGTTGATGCCATGGCCATTGTCGGGACCATGACTCAATCGACTCAAGGATTGGACAGACATGCTTTCTGAATCAGAGGAGTCTTTTGTCGATTTCCAGGATCGGACAGATATGCTTTCTGAATCAGAGGAGTCTTTTGTCGATTTCCTTTGAGAGTGTTTTGAATGGTAGATTTCTGAAATGAGTCGGTCGTGACGAGTTGCTCTTCAAGTCGGAATTATCTTTGGGATGTTTCTCCAAGTACCTTTCTCGAAGTGTCTTCAGTGTCATTTCATTGGAGAGGTTGTTTGATAACCACGTGCTTGTTTCTTGTGTTTGATTCCAGGGTATTTCATCTTTGCCTGTCTCGCATGATGGTAATGACCTCCTCTCAGTCTCCTCCTTATCTCGGATGTCATGGATGCGTTTGTCTTCCCCTTTTCGGTGTCTGAGTGAATCAGTCTGTCTTATGCAATCTGTTTCTTCTTCCCGCTTATGTGGTGCACTGACATCTGTGCTACGGGTGTGGTCGTGTACCGAATTCCAGTGTTGACGTGACTAGTCCAGTCTTCTATAGTTTGCCTTTCTTGCGCCTTTGTTGGGCAGGCTGTCATCTGGTCTATTGGTGCGATCTGTCCTACTTGACACTTCATCTGCTTCAGAATTGTTTGCACCATGCATTGAATGACTCCTTGAGGTTGAATAACTCCTTGAGGTTGAATAACTCCTTGAGGTTGTATCAGTGAAGCTATCACACTCCTGGATCATCCCGGTCCTTTGTGTTGTTGACTCAGAGTCTTTCATGTCACTTTGTCTCTCCTGTTGTCTTGACTCTGGTCTGCCTTCACCCTCTCTCTTTCTGGGTTTGCTTGTTTCTTGAGCTTTATTGGTGTCTTTGCATCTTGCACTTGGGTGCAGTTCGTTAAATGTTTCCCTTGCTTTGATCAGTTCTCCAACTTCGGCCTTCCTGATGATTTCCTTTAGTGACCAATGCCCTCGAAGGATCTTGCGCTTCGTGTTAGGATTTGCGGTACAAAAGGGGGTGGTGATGGACGGAGCATCTGAATCAATCAAACACTCACACCCAGTCAAAAGATCTGGGTTTAATCCATCACCGTTCTTTAGCCCACTCTGCCACCCCAGTTCAGACATGGCTATATGCAAATCAGTCTGACCCTGTGCCTCATGGGAACAGTCCAGCCCGAACTGCCAAGCCATGTCTTCCCTGGACCGGAAACAAGCTTCCGAGGACCGGTTTCAGGCATTCCAGCTGTCTTCAGCCCGGCTTGCTTGAATCCAGTGGCAAAGTGAGCAAGGGACTCACGTCTGAGCATACCCTGCCACACTTATGGTGGCCAAAAGCGGTACAAAAGGGGGTGGTGATGGACGGAGCATCTGAATCAATCAAACACTCACACCCAGTCAAAAGATCTGGGTTTAATCCATCACCGTTCTTTAGCCCACTCTGCCACCCCAGTTCAGACATGGCTATATGCAAATCAGTCTGACCCTGTGCCTCATGGGAACAGTCCAGCCCGAACTGCCAAGCCATGTCTTCCCTGGACCGGAAACAAGCTTCCGAGGACCGGTTTCTGGCATTCCAGCCGTCTTCAGCCCGGCTTGCTTGAATCCAGTGGCAAAGTGAGCAAGGGACTTACGTCTGAGCATACCCTGCCACACTTATGGTGGCCAAAAGCGGTACAAAAGGGGGTGGTGATGGACGGAGCATCTGAATCAATCAAACACTCACACCCAGTCAAAAGATCTGGGTTTAATCCATCACCGTTCTTTAGCCCACTCTGCCACCCCAGTTCAGACATGGCTATATGCAAATCAGTCTGACCATGTGCCTCATGGGAACAGTCCAGCCCGAACTGCCAAGCCATGTCTTCCCTGGACCGGAAACAAGCTTCCGAGGACCGGTTTCTGGCATTCCAGCTGTCTTCAGCCCGGCTTGCTTGAATCCAGTGGCAAAGTGAGCAAGGGACTCACGTCTGAGCATACCCTGCCACACTTATGGTGGCCAAAAGCGGTACAAAAGGGGGTGGTGATGGACGGAGCATCTGAATCAATCAAACACTCACACCCAGTCAAAAGATCTGGGTTTAATCCATCACCGTTCTTTAGCCCACTCTGCCACCCCAGTTCAGACATGGCTATATGCAAATCAGTCTGACCCTGTGCCTCATGGGAACAGTCCAGCCCGAACTGCCAAGCCATGTCTTCCCTGGACCGGAAACAAGCTTCCGAGGACCGGTTTCTGGCATTCCAGCCGTCTTCAGCCCGGCTTGCTTGAATCCAGTGGCAAAGTGAGCAAGGGACTCACGTCTGAGCATACCCTGCCACACTATTGGTGGCCAAAAGCGGTACAAAACGGGGTGTTAGGATTTGAGCAGCCTTTGATTATCCGGAGCCGAACTGCTTCCTCATTTGTAAAGGTGTTGAAGTGGCAGCATTGTACCAGACTTTGCAACCGGGTGATGAATTTTGGCAATGGTTCTCCTGGTTCCTGCTGTGTTGTGTTGAAGGCGATACGATCATGATCTACGTCTGCCTGTCCGTTGAAATAGGCACGTAGCTTCTCTTGAAGTCTTTCATAGGTCTCTGTGTCCCTTTTAGAAAATGTTCTGACTAAGCGTCTGCCCTCATGACCCACCAGCTGGAGGAGTAGTATCAGACATTTTCCATCTCTTCGTTCACCGATTGCGTCAAGAAAATCGTCCAGTGATTCCAGCCACCGGTTCCATTTGGGACCCAAACTCTGACTGTCAGTCTGCGTCACTGGGGGTGGTACTTCAATGCAGGGATTGGACCGGTGGGTTGCTTTTACCCCCGCCATGAGGGAGGAAAGTTTTCGTCTGCTACCGTCGCAGGATTGTTCACTTTGCTTCCCGTCTTATTTGCTGACCTTCTTCGGCCGAGATCCTGTGTGAAGGTTCGCCACTCCTGGGTGAATACTGTATTCTGTCCGCCCTCAGCACGACTGTCTCGGTAGGCTTTAATGAGTTAGGCTTGGATTTCCTGATTTCGAAATGGCCACCACTCAGCTGCTCCATACGTGACTCGTGGCTCAGCAACTTCCCTCTTTCATTAGGGTGGCCTGCTAGCTGCAGGTAATTTGATGCTCTTCTGCGATGATACGTGACTCCATTGACAGTTCGTTCTTGCGTTTCTTTTCGGCCTAGCACAGGTTATCCAGTGGTTTCAATGATGAGAGAAGGCTTCCTTGATATTCGTTTACTCGTGCTTCTGGATCATTTGATTTCTTAGCTCTTCTTACTGTTGATCATTTATCTTCGCATGGTGCGGGAAGTTTACTTCGGTACTTGCCTTTGCTCGTGTTTGTTACGTTCAGGATCGGTATTTGCTTGGTGCATTCAGGATGTGCACTTGCTTGTGCTCGCTGACTTCGGAACTTGTATTTGTCCGTGCTTGGTATGCTCGGGTCTGTATTGGCTCGTGCTTGTAGCGTTCTGGATTTGCATTTGTTTGTGTTAGTTTCATTAGAGATTTGTGTGGGCTTGTGCTTGCTTACATCGAGGCTTGTTTATACTTGAAGCATGTGCTTGCTTGTGCTTGTTTTCAGTGTATCTCTTGCACTTGCCAGTGCTTGTTGTGTTTATTGACAGTTTTGTTCCTTTCACTTCATGTTGCTGGTCCTCGTGCTTGTTTATATTCAGTGCGATCTTCGCTTGTTACTGGTACTTGCTTGGGCTTGGTGCGTTGTAAATCTTGCCTTTGCCAGTGCTCGTTACTAACAGTCACTTTTGTTCATTCCCCTTCTGGTCACTTGTATTAGCGCTTGTTTGTGTTTACCATTGTCTTTATTTGTATTTTGCATTTGCTTATGCTCGTTTTGTTACTCTTCTTGCGTTCGCTTATGCTTGTTCTATTTCACTTCTTGCATTTGCTTGTGTACTCATTTCATCTCTTGCCATAGCTTGTGCTTGCTTTCTTATTTCCCTTTTGCATTTACTCGGGTTTGTTAATTTTGCTCTCTTGCAGTCGCTCGTGTTTGTTTACTTTACGGTTGTCCTTACTTGTGCTTGTTTGTCTTTATTGTTGCTTTTGCTCGTGCTTATTTTCTTATTCTATCCCTTGCAACTGCATGTGCTTATACTGTTTGCTATTGCCAGTGCTTGTTCATTGTTGGTTACTTGCCTTTATCAGTGCTTGTTTATTATGTGCGCCAATGCTTGTTTCCTATGTTTGCCACTACTTGTTTTATTATGTGCGCCAATGCTTGTTGCTTGTCTTTGTCAATGCTCATTTCCAAACTCTGCTTGCCTGACTTAAAGATGGCCACCCTGGATCCCTGACAGGGGATGGGAGCAAAACTGCCTGACTCTAAGATGGCCGCTGTAGTGGAAATCTCGTTTCCGCCGAGATTTAGCTCTTTCTGCTGCTTCCAAGCCGATGTTCACTCACCGGACCGATGGCAGGCAAACAGGACGCTTGTGGAGGCCAGGACCACTGCTCCTCAACGCAGATGAGTCTCCAGACGCTTCTTGGGACACAGGTAGGACCGGGGTTGGCTCCCGTCCTCGGTGTCTTTTTCTCTTCAGGTGTGCGCCGAAGCTGGGGTAGGCACCCAGACTTCAGCGCTTCTCTAGCGCTCACAAGGGCCACGCTCACAACGACTTTCCGATCGTAGAGCCTCGGCCAGGGACGCGCTGCCAGAGCTCCTCCCGCTCACGGCCCGCGCTTCACGAACAGACAGCAATGCAGGGCACTATCGTCGCGACGGCGACTTAAACCGATTAGGCTTCCACGCTGGATCCAGATATCGCTCGGGAGGTAGTGCACTTGCACAGCACTACCATCCCACCCTCGTCGCCAGCTGTAGCATCCGGCTACTAATTAGTGACAGACACAGACTGTACTTTCACGGAGCCTTTATTCCTTACTTCTGCCTTCAACCTCGTCCCTACACTAACTGCCCTCTGAGCGTCTCCTTAGCTCCTCCTGTTCCTGTTCCTTCCCCTAGCTCCACCCCAACCACTAGACTGCATCACTATATTACAATGGCTTCAGTGGATGCCTACCGCATTCCCTTCCCGGGTTCCCGGCTGCTATTTATGTAATGCAATTTTATACAGTGTGAACTTTACCCGAAGGTGTCAGAGCCGTTACAAAAGGACCTTTTCCCAAAGTGCTATTTAATGATTCATACAACGCTATCTGTGTTCTGTCTTGTTTCAAGCTGCATCTGTTGGATCACTAACTTGCATACTGTCCGCCTTTTGAAGTACCCTTCCATATATAAAATGGCAGTTCACTTCCCCTTAAAACTGTGAATGCGGCTCATAATTGAGTTTTACTTCCTATTTGTAGTCCGTCCAGTGTACTTTAGCTGCTATACAGTACCGAACATAGTTAAGCACACGTGCGGAGATGTTGTACGCAATCTAGGTATTTTATTGTTATTTTAGGTTAGATTTGCAACTGCTCTGGCTCTCCGATGTCATCGGATTTACTGCCACCAGGACCTTTTGGTACCTTGCTATTACTTTGCCTACTCTGCCTTACCGTTCACTTTGTCAGCCCATGGAAAGAACCCCTGGCACTGTAACCTAAGGAACAACTTCTTTTGCACTTCGAGAATGGGGAAGTAACTCCTATTGGCTCATCTTCTGTTATTAGTCGGAATATCGAACAACAACTTCAGCAGGATCAGCATACAAGTCTGTGAAACAGTTCAAGTGAAATCGAGCTGCAATGCTGTAGGCAAACTGGCAGATGCATCAAAGTAAATACCGGGAGCAAATGGGCAGATTCTCAGAATCTGCCCCTTTGCTCCCGGTATTTTTGCATTTGGGATGCATCATCCCAAATGCAAAAATCGCAATTTAAGGAATCTCTAAATTGAGATTCCTTAAATTGCGATTGCATTTAAGGAATCCCAAATTGAGATTCCTTAAATGCAATGCATGAAAGTAAAAAAAATAGCAAATTCGCTAATAGGGGGAGCAAATTACCATGAAGTTGGACTTCATGGTAATTTGCTAAAACTTTGAAAAAAGCACTTTTGTGCATTTTTCAAAGTTTCATGTTGCGCACACACATGCCCTTAGGGCATGTGTGTGTACAACATATGTGCATAGATCAATTTCAGGGGGTGCAACAGGGTGTCATTTTGACACCCTTGCACCCTTGAAATTGCATGAGCAATTTGTGAGTATCTACTGGTACTCGCAAATTGCTCATGCAATCTCCAATACATTCCTATGGGCGAGGCCCATAGGAATTAATGGGACAGCATTCCTTAATTGCGACTAGCAATTTGTGAGTAGCATTTAAGGAATGTTAAGGAATCGCTACTTTAATAGCGATTCCTACATGCATAGGCTTTTGCTATTCTTAAATGGCGATTCCTTAAAAATCGCTATTTAGGAATAGCAAAAGGCTACGTTGATGCATCTGGCAGCAAGTGTCTTCCGAATCGTTGAAACCAAGCAGTGAGTATGTAAAAATGTTTCATCCTAATTTGGAATTTGTTTATTCTCTGGGCACAGGGTAGGAATTCTAACACCCGCACACTGCAATACTGGAATCGGTGGGTGTTCTTTAAGGCTGCATCCTGGAGAAGAAGGGAGTTATTACATAGAATCTAATTGCTTTTTGATGGACAACCATGAGCTGTTTGTGTGCTACATGTTTTATAAATCCTTGAATCTTTGTATTCCTTCATGAGTTGTGCAATATGTTTGTGCCCACTCCTAGTTTGTGTACAACGCACATCCTGAACTCGTGTACTTCAAAGTGCTCTAACGTGATGATGAGGAAAGCTGAAACACTGTTGCGTAGGATCACATCATTAGACAAGTCCACATTTTCTTGGTCACTGAAAACGCTCTAGATATCCTCAGATGGACACTGGAGGTGGTGGACGTTGGTCAATAAATGTACTTGTGCTGCCTTTACCCGAAGAGTTTAGGTAACATCATTGTTCCTATGAGCTCAAGTGCACAGTGGCAGTGGCGGGTATTGGACACGGAATGTGCTCTCTGTTGTTTACTCTAGACAAGCTTCGGTAACACGGAGGGTTTTAGGTCGTGTTCACTGAAAGTGCACTTGCTACCCGCTCTAGATGAGTTCAGGTGGACACTGGTATTGGTCATTTAAATAAATGTAGAAAAATACTAGCTGTAGTGTCGTCTTTTGCTTGTGGCAAAAATAAATGTGGATAAATACAGAAAAAATGCCCAAAAAATAAATATGGATAAATACAGACGGGAATGACAAAAAAATAAATACCATAAAACCGGGAGCCCTAATTATAATAGAGGAGGGAATCACGCGGCTCCCACTTGCTGGAAGTTTTTGCTGTGGCTTAGCAGGAGCGTTGAAGCTCCTGCCAAGTCAAAACAAACAGCTATGTCCCAAGGGAGTTGCACCCCATTACATAGCTGGAGACAGTCTTGGGGGATTGTGGTCCCCAGGGCCGATAATGGCCCAGGCGGGGGGCAGTGCAGCCCCATTTCTATTTTTAAATTAAATTTGGCACTGGTGAGGTGGTGGTCCCCCGGGGCCCTTGGGGGGGTCCATGAGTCGGGGTACCACGCGGGTGGACGGCGTACCCCCACTTATTTTACCGGGAGCTCGATAACTGGGGCAAATGGAGCCACATATTCACTCTTTGACCTCTCTGGGTCGAGATCGGAGCACATCCAAAACGCTGCTCACACGCTGGCTTCTCTGATGCAATCGCATCTAAGGGGTGAGCTAGGGGAGGCAATGAGTCTGATGGTGCAAGCCACCTTTTGTGACGTCACTTCCTGTCATGATGTCAGCGTCCCCCCACCTCTTTTTAGGTCGAGGACCGTTGAACTGCGTAGCAGTGGGCGGAACCCGAGATTTAATGTTTCTTAGAGGGGGCTTGGAACCTGCCCCTCTTCTCCATTGGCTGGCCTAGTAAATGCTGGCCAGCCATTGGAGGAGAGGGGCGTCACTCCCTTTAAGCCCCGTCTTTTTCGGATTTGGGGGCGTGTTTCTTTAGGTTCTTTCTATCTGTGACGTCATCCGTCACTCACCAAAAAACACGCCCCTGATTCTGAAAATTTTGGAGCTTTGCGACAGCCATTTCTGCCCGCCGGCTGTTTTCGGGAGCTCGGGCCGCAGCTTTGGCGGCCCGCCTCCAACTTCAACAGCTTCTCGTACAGCGCCGGGGGCCCAGCCATCTCCCGGGCCAGCACCTCTCCCTTCATCCTGGGCTCCAGCTACGGGGGCGGCAAGTTCAGCCATGGCTACCGGGGGTGATTACGGCTGTCAGCGTCAACCAGAGCCTGCTGGCCCCCGTGAACCTGGAGATCGACCCCCAAATCCAGGCGGTGCGGACCCAGAAGAAGGAGCAGATCAAGATCCTCAACAACAAGTTTGCGTCCTTCATCGACAAGTTGAGCCTGGGGTGAGATGTATGGGGGGATGTGCGCGGGCACGGGGGCACTCAGACCCAGGGGAACAGCCCAGACCACTCATGTGACACGTGTGAAAGTCGAAAGTCAACTCCGCCCGGACATCAGAAGTGGGCTCGAGTCATTGAACGCCCCTCATGGGCAGGGCAGACCTGGGCTGCCTCAGACACGATTCCGGCTCCACCACGTATCCCAGAGTGAGCGGCTTCTCTTGGGCCTGCCCACATTTGCCTTGCATGCGCTTAAAGGATGTGTGCTTTCTGGAATGTATAATAAGCTTTCATTACACTGAGGCGCATACATAGCCCGGAGTGTGCAGACTGTGTGCCAAGGTGGTAGCATAGCTTGGGTGCGGGGCGACTGTGATGGCATTGGCACACCCATATATGAAGGGGACATTAATGCTGGGACCGGCAGGTATGTGCTTTGAAAGTGGTTGCACTTGTGCAGGCAGAGATGATGTGTGGTGGTGACAGCTGTCATGGTGTAGCGGGCCTGTGCTGGCACAGGCAGACACTCTCACTGGGGGAGGGGTGGCTAGGCTGGCACTTCAGCGGCCCAGGTAGAGGTGGCTATGGGTGGGTAGGTCCCCGCCGACCCAGGCTGCCGAAAACAGCGCAAAAGAGACGAGTTTACTGACAAAGTCAATCCTGGCCTGTGGGAAATGTCTGCCCTGCTGGCAGAAGGAGGTACATTTTTGGAGGAAAGGACAGTTTGGTTAGCACAGGGATGCCCGGGGGTTCTGAGGACTGTTGTGTAGGGGCATACAGAGCAGTCTGCTGGCAGAGACACACCCAGTGTATGGGGATGGATCCGAGCAGCTGGCACGGGTACAGCTGGTCCAAGGTGTGAAGTCTAAGCTGGCCGAGGTGTGTGCCAGGCAGGCTCTCGTGGTGGGAGGGGCGCTGCGCTGGCATGCGCAGGTAGACCCTGTCTCCGTGGTGGCACGAGTGAGGCGATGGGCACAGGTGTAGCGAATCTAAGGGGGATGAAAAGACCAGGTGGGAGAAAGGCCTGATGGGCTGGCACAGGAGAGCCACCCTTGCTGGGACACCCATATCGTCTCTGAGGGGAGGGGGCGGTGTTGGTACCGGTGTACGTGAATGGCTGCTGTGCAGGTCCGTGGGCACGAGGCAGTGCAGGCGCACGAGAAGGTGTCCATTCAGTGCTGGCAGCGGTAGGCCCAGTGTCTGTGATGCATCACGATGCAGGCCCTGGGTAGAGAGGCAATGTTAATTATTTATTTATTTGATGCGTTTTTATATAACGCGGACTTTACCCAAAGGTGTCAGAGCGCTTCACAATAGGAACAGATGTGATACATGAGGAGAACATTACAAGTGAACAAATTACAAAAGCAAATGTTACGTTACATGAGGCAAAAGTGACAATCGTGAGCAAACAAAATACAAGAGGTAGCAAACGGTGCATTACATGAGGTAAAAGTGACATGTGTGCAGGTTATAAAAGCGTACAAAGTACCAGTAGAGGTATAGTACTGTAATGTATGGCAGACACCCGGCATTGTGGAGGCAGAGTGGCTGGCACGTGAAGGCAGTACTGGAGCTAGGGACAGAGGCGGTGCTGGCTGGCGGGGTGGCAATGCTGCAGTCTGGTGGGGGGGCGGCTCTGCTGCCGGGGGGGCTCTGCTGCCCCATGTTGAGAAGTCCAGGCTAAGTCACTAAAACACTCCTCTTGCAGACGTTTCCCCTTTCCCTCCCCGCCCAGTTCGTGTTCCACAGTCTCTCGAGTTTGTGTCCTTGGACGCGCTGCGCAGGGCTCTGAGTGACAGAGCATTTCTCCTGACAGAGACAGCCATATGACGCTGTCTCCAATTTACTTTTCTCAATGGGAAATCCTTTCTGCTTTCTTCTGTGTTTTCCAGTGTTCATGACAGCGACAGTTTAGAAAGATGTCCTTTCCCCTCGCAGCGGCCATGACAGGCCGCGCCCTTTCAAAGGTTGGGGCAAGGCCTTCAGCCTGGCACGGAGTCACTCTCGGGGCCTGAGGTTGGGGCCGCCCACCTGCGGCCAGGGCGAGGGTGGTAGTAGTTACTAAAGAAATCCTCAGTGACTACTGCATTGAACACTCTCCACTGGCTACCAATTGTCAAACGGGTGTTGTTTACAGTCCTGGTAATCACCTTTAGGGCCTTTTATTCACGAGGACCAAAGTACATACAAAAGTAGTTTTGTCGATACCATCCATCACGCACCCTTAGATCCTCCAATGCCAATCTGTTGGCTATCCCGACTTTTAGACTCATTTCAAGGGGAGGCAAATCCCTGCCTTTTCTTGGATCCAAAGCATGGAATAAACTCCCCCCACATCTCTGTGCTATGGACCGGGAATCTGAGTTTAGAAAAGCACTGAAGACCTTGATTTTTAGTCTCCCTGACATGTGCGCTAGAGCCCTAATATGAGTACCCTGGCCATACTACTGAAAGAAGCCGGACCAGACTCTTCATCAGTTCTGATCTGTGTCAGCTCCAAGATGCTCCTTGGAGTGACAGTTGCGCGGTATAAAAACCAACTTACATTACATTACATTACATTACAAGCACAGGACAACGGCTCGTCACCAGCTGGCAGTGCGTGCTCCTCGAACATGGGGAGCAGTCATTGTACCCACGAAGTGGGGAGCAGTGCGTGTGCCCATGCGATTGGAAGTAGAGAGGGCACCTATCCAATATAGCAGGGAGAAGTAGGTGTGCTCATGCAGCTGGAAGCAGTGTGTGTACCCTTACAGCAAGAATTAGTGCATGTTCCTATCCAAATGGGGCAGTGTGTGTACCCCTGCAACGGGAAGCGTGAAGGAATATTTACAGCAGGAAGCAGTGAGTGTAGTGTATAGGTATAATGGGAAGCAATGTGTGTACCAACGCAGCAGGAAGCAGTGCAGTACCCTTAAAGAAGGGGTAGTGAGTGTACCCAAAGCGAGCATTGTGGCTACCCATACAACAGGGTACCCACGCAGCAGGAAGCAATACGTGTACCAATGCACCAGGAAGCAGTGAGTGTACACTTACAGCAGGAAGCAGTGAGTGTATCCAAAGAGCAGGAGGCAGTGAGTGTACCACTGCAGCAAGAAGCAGTGAGTGTATCCAGAGAGCAGGAGGCAGTGAGTTTACCACTGCAGCAAGAAGCAGTGAGTGTATCCAAAGAGCAGGAACCTGTGGGTATACCAATGCAGCAGGAAGCAGTGAGTGTATCCGGAGAGCAGGAGGCAGCGAGTGTACCACTGCAGCAGGAAGCAGTGAGTGTATCCAAAGAGCAGGAGGCAGTGAGTGTACCACTGCAGCAAGAAGCAGTGAGTGTATCCAAAGAGCAGGAAGCTGTGGGTATACCAATGCAGCAGGAAGCAGTGAGTGTATCCAGAGAGCAGGAGGCAGTGAGTGTACCACTGCAGCAGGAAGCAGTGAGTGTATCCAAAGAGCAGGAGGCAGTGAGTGTACAACTGCAGCAAGAAGCAGTGAGTGTATCCAAAGAGCAGGAGGCAGTGAGTGTACCACTGGAACAGGAAGCCATGAGTGTATCCAAAGTGCAGGAGGCAGTGAGTGTACCACTGCAGCAAGAAGTAGTGAGTGTATCCAAAGAGCAGGAGGCAGTAAGTGTACCACTGCAGCAAGAGGCAGTGAGTGTACCACTGCAGCAGGAAGCAGTGAGTGTATCCAACGAGCAGGAGGCAGTGAGTGTACCACTGCAGCAGGAGGCAGTGAGTGTACCACTGCAGCAGGAAGCAGTGAGTGTATCCAACGAGCAGGAGGCAGTGAGTGTACCACTGCAGCAAGAAGCAGGAAGCTGTGGGTATACCAATACAGCAGGAATCAGTGAGTGTATCCAGAGAGCAGGAGGCAGTGAGCGTAGCACTGCAGCAGGAAGCAGTGAGTGTATCCAGAGAGCAGGAGGCAGTGAGTTTACCACTGCAGCAAGAAGCAGTGAGTGTCTCCCAAGAGCAGGAAGTTGTGGGTATACCAATGCAGCAGGAAGCAGTGAGTGTATCCAGAGAGCAGGAGGCAGTGAGCGTAGCACTGCAGCAGGAAGCAGTGAGTGTATCCAGAGAGCAGGAGGCAGTGAGTTTACCACTGCAGCAAGAAGCAGTGAGTGTCTCCCAAGAGCAGGAAGCTGTGGGTATACCAATGCAGCAGGAAGCAGTGAGTGTATCCAGAGAGCAGGAGGCAGTGAGCGTACCACTGCAGCAGGAAGCAGTGAGTGTTTCCAGAGAACAGGAGGCAGTGAGTTTACCACTGCAGCAAGAAGCAGTGAGTGTCTCCCAAGAGCAGGAAGCTGTGGGTATACCAATGCAGCAGGAATCAGTGAGTGTATCCAGAGAGCAGGAGGCAGTGAGTTTACCACTGCAGCAAGAAGCAGTGAGTGTCTCCCAAGAGCAGGAAGCTGTGGGTATACCAATGCAGCAGGAAGCAGTGAGTGTATCCAGAGAGCAGGAGGCAGTGAGCGTACCACTGCAGCAGGAAGCAGTGAGTGTTTCCAGAGAACAGGAGGCAGTGAGTTTACCACTGCAGCAAGAAGCAGTGAGTGTCTCCCAAGAGCAGGAAGCTGTGGGTATACCAATGCAGCAGGAATCAGTGAGTGTATCCAGAGAGCAGGAGGCAGTGAGCGTAGCACTGCAGCAGGAAGCAGTGAGTGTATCCAGAGAGCAGGAGGCAGTGAGTTTACCACTGCAGCAAGAAGCAGTGAGTGTCTCCCAAGAGCAGGAAGTTGTGGGTATACCAATGCAGCAGGAAGTAGTGAGTGTATCCAGAGAGCAGGAGGCAGTGAGCGTAGCACTGCAGCAGGAAGCAGTGAGTGTATCCAGAGAGCAGGAGGCAGTGAGTTTACCACTGCAGCAAGAAGCAGTGAGTGTCTCCCAAGAGCAGGAAGCTGTGGGTATACCAATGCAGCAGGAATCAGTGAGTGTATCCAGAGAGCAGGAGGCAGTGAGCGTACCACTGCAGCAGGAAGCAGTGAGTGTTTCCAGAGAACAGGAGGCAGTGAGTTTACCACTGCAGCAAGAAGCAGTGAGTGTCTCCCAAGAGCAGGAAGCTGTGGGTATACCAATGCAGCAGGAATCAGTGAGTGTATCCAGAGAACAGGAGGCAGTGAGTTTACCACTGCAGCAAGAAGCAGTGAGTGTCTCCCAAGAGCAGGAAGCTGTGGGTATACCAATGCAGCAGGAAGCAGTGAGTGTATCCAGAGAACAGGAGGCAGTGAGTTTACCACTGCAGCAAGAAGCAGTGAGTGTCTCCCAAGAGCAGGAAGCTGTGGGTATACCAATGCAGCAGGAATCAGTGAGTGTATCCAGAGAGCAGGAGGCAGTGAGCGTACCACTGCAGCAGGAAGCAGTGAGTGTTTCCAGAGAACAGGAGGCAGTGAGTTTAGCACTGCAGCAAGAAGCAGTGAGTGTCTCCCAAGAGCAGGAAGCTGTGGGTATACCAATGCAGCAGGAATCAGTGAGTGTATCCAGAGAGCAGGAGGCAGTGAGCGTACCACTGCAGCAGGAAGCAGTGAGTGTTTCCAGAGAGCAGGAGGCAGTGAGTTTACCACTGCAGCGAGAAGCAGTGAGTGTCTCCCAAGAGCAGGAAGCTGTGGGTATACCAATGCAGCAGGAAGCAGTGAGTGTATCCAGAGAGCAGGAGGCAGTGAGCGTAGCACTGCAGCAGGAAGCAGTGAGTGTATCCAGAGAGCAGGAGGCAGTGAGCGTACCACTGCAGCAGGAAGCAGTGAGTGTATCCAGAGAGCAGGAGGCAGTGAGCGTACCACTGCAGCAGGAAGCAGTGAGTGTATCCAAAGAGCAGGAAGCTGTGGATATACCAATACAGCAGGAATCAGTGAGTGTATCCAGAGAGCAGGAGGCAGTGAGCGTAGCACTGCAGCAGGAAGCAGTGAGTGTATCCAGAGAGCAGGAGGCAGTGAGCATACCACTGCAGCAGGAAGCAGTGAGTGTATCCAGAGAGCAGGAGGCAGTGAGTTTACCACTGCAGCAAGAAGCAGTGAGTGTCTCCCAAGAGCAGGAAGCTGTGGGTATACCAATGCAGCAGGAATCAGTGAGTGTATCCAAAGAGCAGGAAGCTGTGGGTATACCAATGCAGCAGGAAGCAGTGAGTGTATCCAGAGAGCAGGAGGCAGTGAGCGTAGCACTGCAGCAGGAAGCAGTGAGTGTATCCAAAGAGCAGGAAGCTGTGGATATACCAATACAGCAGGAATCAGTGAGTGTATCCAGAGAGCAGGAGGCAGTGAGCGTAGCACTGCAGCAGGAAGCAGTGAGTGTATCCAGAGAGCAGGAGGCAGTGAGCGTACCACTGCAGCAGGAAGCAGTGAGTGTATCCAGAGAGCAGGAGGCAGTGAGTTTACCACTGCAGCAAGAAGCAGTGAGTGTCTCCCAAGAGCAGGAAGCTGTGGGTATACCAATGCAGCAGGAAGCAGTGAGTGTATCCAGAGAGCAGGAGGCAGTGAGCGTAGCACTGCAGCAGGAAGCAGTGAGTGTATCCAGAGAGCAGGAGGCAGTGAGCGTAGCACTGCAGCAGGAAGCAGTGAGTGTATCCAAAGAGCAGGAAGCTGTGGATATACCAATACAGCAGGAATCAGTGAGTGTATCCAGAGAGCAGGAGGCAGTGAGCGTAGCACTGCAGCAGGAAGCAGTGAGTGTATCCAGAGAGCAGGAGGCAGTGAGCGTACCACTGCAGCAGGAAGCAGTGAGTGTATCCAGAGAGCAGGAGGCAGTGAGTTTACCACTGCAGCAAGAAGCAGTGAGTGTATCCGGAGAGCAGGAGGCAGTGAGTTTACCACTGCAGCAAGAAGCAGTGAGTGTCTCCCAAGAGCAGGAAACTGTGGGTATACCAATGCAGCAGGAAGCAGTGAGTGTATCCAGAGAGCAGGAGGCAGTGAGCGTACCACTGCAGCAGGAAGCAGTGAGTGTATCCAGAGAGCAGGAGGCAGTGAGTTTACCACTGCAGCAAGAAGCAGTGAGTGTCTCCCAAGAGCAGGAAGCTGTGGGTATACCAATGCAGCAGGAAGCAGTGAGTGTATCCAGAGAGCAGGAGGCAGTGAGCGTAGCACTGCAGCAGGAAGCAGTGAGTGTATCCAGAGAGCAGGAGGCAGTGAGCGTAGCACTGCAGCAGGAAGCAGTGAGTGTATCCAAAGAGCAGGAAGCTGTGGATATACCAATACAGCAGGAATCAGTGAGTGTATCCAGAGAGCAGGAGGCAGTGAGCGTAGCACTGCAGCAGGAAGCAGTGAGTGTATCCAGAGAGCAGGAGGCAGTGAGCGTACCACTGCAGCAGGAAGCAGTGAGTGTATCCAGAGAGCAGGAGGCAGTGAGTTTACCACTGCAGCAAGAAGCAGTGAGTGTCTCCCAAGAGCAGGAAGCTGTGGGTATACCAATGCAGCAGGAATCAGTGAGTGTATCCAGAGAGCAGGAGGCAGTGAGCGTAGCACTGCAGCAGGAAGCAGTGAGTGTATCCAGAGAGCAGGAGGCAGTGAGCGTACCACTGCAGCAGGAAGCAGTGAGTGTATCCAGAGAGCAGGAGGCAGTGAGTTTACCACTGCAGCAAGAAGCAGTGAGTGTCTCCCAAGAGCAGGAAGCTGTGGGTATACCAATGCAGCAGGAAGCAGTGAGTGTATCCAGAGAGCAGGAGGCAGTGAGCGTAGCACTGCAGCAGGAAGCAGTGAGTGTATCCAGAGAGCAGGAGGCAGTGAGCGTAGCACTGCAGCAGGAAGCAGTGAGTGTATCCAAAGAGCAGGAAGCTGTGGATATACCAATACAGCAGGAATCAGTGAGTGTATCCAGAGAGCAGGAGGCAGTGAGCGTAGCACTGCAGCAGGAAGCAGTGAGTGTATCCAGAGAGCAGGAGGCAGTGAGCGTACCACTGCAGCAGGAAGCAGTGAGTGTATCCAGAGAGCAGGAGGCAGTGAGTTTACCACTGCAGCAAGAAGCAGTGAGTGTCTCCCAAGAGCAGGAAGCTGTGGGTATACCAATGCAGCAGGAAGCAGTGAGTGTATCCAGAGAGCAGGAGGCAGTGAGCGTAGCACTGCAGCAGGAAGCAGTGAGTGTATCCAAAGAGCAGGAAGCTGTGGATATACCAATACAGCAGGAATCAGTGAGTGTATCCAGAGAGCAGGAGGCAGTGAGCGTAGCACTGCAGCAGGAAGCAGTGAGTGTATCCAGAGAGCAGGAGGCAGTGAGCGTACCACTGCAGCAGGAAGCAGTGAGTGTATCCAGAGAGCAGGAGGCAGTGAGTTTACCACTGCAGCAAGAAGCAGTGAGTGTCTCCCAAGAGCAGGAAGCTGTGGGTATACCAATGCAGCAGGAAGCAGTGACTGTGTGTGTGTGTGTGTGTGCGGCTCTGTGTGTGGCTCTGTGTGGATAGCTTATTTTGTAGGTGGCTCTATGTGCCGGTGGCTCTGTCTGTGTGAGGGTGGCTCTCTGTAGGTGTCTCTATGTGAATGATTCTGTGTGTGTGGCTCTGTGTGGGTGTAAATGCAATAGGTCATGCGATTAAGCTATTGGCAATGTAAATGACAATGCCATTTATTTATGATTTTAAAAAAAATAAGAAAATGTCATGAGCAATGCTAATAGCTCTACCTTTAATAATGCCGAGACCATTGCATTGTAAATGCTTGTTTTTTAGGACTTGTGCCCTGTATGCTATTTATATTTAGCGATGTCGTGTTATCTTCGCGGTGCCGAGAAATAAAACGCTGATAGCAGGATAGATGAACATTAACAGAAAATAATGTATCAACCTCCCTGGCAAAACAGCACAGACAACCGAGTCTGTGTTGTACCGCGGAGGTGATTAATTATGGAGAAACGAGCGGTGCCTGCGAGCTGGGAGAACGGCAGAGCGGGGATCGTTCAGAGCGCCTCCTAATGAGGAGGGAAATGAACGAAATGCGCGAAAGTGGCTCTTTAGGGAATTGGGCCTCACCTGTGTGGCTTTCGACGAAAATAATAGTCTGTTTATGTTATATGTCTGTCCCAAGCAGCCTGGGCGAGTTCTGCCTTTTCCGGTGCTGGGTGTCCGACAGAGATCAGAGTGACTCGTAGCTGAGCTTGGTGAAAGAATTTGACGTTCTCAAGCCGTCCTCCAGCAGGGGCTGCTGCCAAAATACAATGGTAGGGCAGTTCAGGGGCAAATAAAAAAAAAACACTTACCTGCTTCTCGCGCTGCCTCCGTCTGCCTTTTTTCAGAGTCACCAGTAATTTCACCAAACCCACATTTGATTTCCTTCTTCATCTTTTCAGACCGTGACACTTTCTAAGCACAGTGTATAATTTTAATGTATTCATTTTTTGGGTGTTAAAGTCCAAGGAGCAGATTTACAAGCCCCCTGCGCCACCATTCATGACGTACTGGTGGTGCAGGGGGCTCCTCCATATTTCCAAGGAGAGGAAAAGCCACCCTGCGTGACTTTTCCTCTCCTTGTAAATACGGCCCCTTCACACGCAGCACTGTGCGTCGAAGGGGCGTTCCATGAGTGTTGCTGGGGGTGTTCCCAACAACACCCATGGAACAAAACACATCTCCAGATTTACGAGAAATCGTAAATCTGGAGATGCGTCTGAATGCTACAGCGTTTGGAGACGCAACAAGGAGAAATATTTTCATTTCTCCTTGTTTTTTCCTCTTTTCAATGCGTGCTGCATTCAACAGCACGCATTGAAGGAGGAAAAGGCCTGTAGTGATTGTTTTTGTGCAGGAAGGTGTACCTTCCTGCACAAAAACAATCTCCCCATGACGCAGGCATGCTTGCACCATGGTGCAAGGGTGCCTGCGCCGGCGCATGGCTGAAGTTTGTGCTCCAGCGTAGGGGAAGCACAGAGATGCGACATATTATTGTAAATATTTCGCATCCCTGGACTTCAGAAGTGCTGCAGCGTGGCACAGCCAAAGAGCTTGTGGTGCCACGCTGCGCCACTTTCTTGTAGATCTGCCCCCAAGTCTCCTTACTCATTTGTGCATCACCAACAACCACCAACAGCGAGGATTCCAGAACCAGAATATGCTTTTATAAAAATCGTGTTATGCGCTGTTTAGCATCAGGAGTAGAAGAATGCTCACATGAATGCCACATGAACAATGCCACCACATCACAGCCCCATTATATCTAGAGAAACCTAGTTAGGTTCAGATTTTACACCCATAAAACCATAGAAATTCAGCAGTTGTAGTTATACTTATCTGAAGAAACTATAACTCGTGCCCTAAGGTAACTATAACTCAAACCCCCACCGGGCAATGTTTTCTCATCAATAATTTTATTGCAAATGTTGCAGTGATATTATCAACGATGTTATAGAAGACGTATGGACTGATGTATTGTGTTGGGTAATTAGCAGTTCATGGCATTATCTTGAGTTATAGTTACCTTGGTTGTGAGTTGACAACTGAAACGCACTGACTTTTGCTTATTCCTTTTACTTAATCGCCTTTGGGATCCTGTACTCAGGAGTGCCGATCTCTTCTTTGAACTGTGGAGACGAGAATTGTTTCATATATAAAAGATAGATAGATAGATAGATAGACAGACAGACAGACAGACAGACAGACAGACAGACAGACAGACAGACAGACAGATAGATAGATAGATAGATAGATAGATAGATAGATAGATAGATAGATAGATAGATAGATAGATAGATAGATAGATAGATAGATAGATATACAAAAGCCGGGAGAGGCCAAACACAAAAGTGACACAAAAGACTTTTGATCCTACTTTTATGTCACAGCTGTCCTGGTTTTTGCTTCCCAAAATCATGTCACTCTAGTTTGAGCATTTTAGTCAATGGCTGCTTTTGGTTTCTAGGCCAGCCTGGACACACTGATTTTAGGTATGACACATAAGACCCACCACAAGGGATCCCCACAAGCGTGTCGTACCTAAATTCGACACAGTGATGTGAACCCCTGTGAAGTGGACACACCAGGGAAAGACAGAGCAAGCTGCAGAGAAGTAAGAAGTATGTATGCATTATCCTCATAAACCATCGGTGCAGTAGATTTGGACAATCCTCTCCCATTAGTAAACGCTCTTGATTGTGAACCACCCCCATGTCTTGATGACTTTGGGCCAATCCATGTTTTGAATCCAACAGCACTAGCCACTCTGGGACTCCTGGGCGCATATTAATAAGGAAAGCGTTGAAACCAGGGGGTTTATTTGCAAGGCCCTTGCCCCACTGTATGTTACTTTTTCCCATATTAAAAGTGATGCACTGGCGGCGCGAGGTGCTAAGCCCCTAGATGTGCCAAAATGTTTAATGCTACTGACTTAAAATCAGCAGTGGCTGAAAGTCACCCTGGTGACATGGGGCCAACTGAGAGAGCTCTGTGCTCAGGGCGTGGGATCTCTTTTGGGCAGAGACCAAGCCTTGTTGTCCTTTTTCATTCAGAAGCACGAGTTGCGCAACATCGCTTTGTTTTGCCAACTGAATTGCTTTTTCAAGTTCTTCCTGTTTGTTAGTCCCCCTGTGCGGTTATTTCCAGCCTTACACCAGGAGCTCCAGGTGGCACCAGGAAATGAGCTGGTAAACTCAGATCAGCAGAGGTGCCAGCATAACTATAGTCAATTATGTCAAGATCTGCAAATGCATTATTACATTTCTATAGAAGAAAAGGTCAAATCTGTGCAAAGAAAGCCCCAGGAAATATATATTGGGTGACTTCCTTTGAGAAGTGTGCTATGCATGTGCCCAATGGGTGGTGCCATCCATGTTTAGGGTAAGCATGAGCGAATTTTGCGGATCTCGCGTTCGCGAATTTTGCGGATTTGCGGATTCGCAATCCGCAAAATCCGCGAATTCCCGGATTTTTGTTTTTTTTTGTGTTCGCCCGTGTTTCTGCCAGTTCGCGAGGGTTTTGTACACTTTCGCAAATTGCGAACTTACCTGTCGGGTCGCAAGTTTCGCGAACTTGTTGTTTCTACGTGTCCAGCCTGTTTGGGACACTCTTCTTCATCACTGCCACTCTCTGACTACTCATGCCACCCTCTGGCCCACCCATGCCACCCTCTGTTTCATCACCACACCCTCTGGTTGTCCAGTGTACATTATTTTCGGCAAAGCAAAGCACACCTTCCCTGCCTCAAGTGACCTGAATTAATTTGGGGCTGATTCATGTGTCACAGAATATTTTTTTAGCTGGCACCTGCTTCCTTAGTGCGCCCTGATTAGTGATCTTTTGCACTTGCTAAGTGCTTTCATTGTTGCAAAATTAGTTACAACACCTGCCCTGCCCCAACTGACAATAATGAATTAGGGGCTGATTAATGGATTTTAACTTCCAGCCTGGCTCCTGCTTGTCTCCCTTAGCTGTAATTCAGGACCTTTGTGGCATATGTGTAACTATTCTGAGGTTCAGAGCAGGGTCACATAATAGTTTCAACTGGCAACTGAACTCTGGAGGGGCCCCTCAGGAAGCACTCCAGGAAATGGCTACTAATGATGAGCCTGAACTTTTGAACCTGGTAAGTAGTTACTTTCAGTTTTGCTAAGATCGTATTTCTGCAATTTTGCACTTATTCGCGGGGCGCGAACTCACGCGAACAGTGCGAGCAGTGCGAGCAAAATCCGCTGCTCGCGGATTTGCGGATTTTGCGGGAAATTCGCAAATCTCGCGGATTGCGGATTTCCCGAAAATCCGCAAAATCCGCGAGCGGAACGGATTTTCCGCCCATGCCTAGTTTAGGGTGACCAGATGTCGCAGATTTCCCCGGAGAGTCCCGGTTTTGAGAGGTCAGTCCCAGTTTCCCAACACTTTTAACACTTTTAAATACATGTCCAGGTTTTTAGAAGAAAGTGGAGTGAACATTGGAATTACTACACATTTTCTCACTTCCACATGTGACTGTAGTGTAAAATAGAGGTAGTTAACCCTGACACTGCTCTGCACCAGCCTCATTCAAGCAGTAAATGTATGTGTAAATGTATTGCGATTTATATAGCGCACGTATCACCCGAAGGCATCAAGGAGCTTGCCTTGGGAACCCGTCCTGGTATTCCCCTGTGAGATAACCCCAGCAGGGTATCTACAAGGTGAAAGCCAGGCATCCCGCCGCAAGGGGCCGTAGTGGAGATTAAGCAAGCTATTGCCCAGAGTCGCAGAGTGTGAACCCATGAGTCGAGAAGGCACCGGAACGAGAATTATCAAGTCCGTGGAATTTTTGAGCCCAAGACCCGCCGAGGCGGGGAATTGAACCCTGGTCCAGGACCGATCTCAGTTTCCAGGTCTGCCACCTCTAACCCCTGAGCCACACTTCTCCACTCAGCTGGGCCCTCAATTCCTGGTCCCAGCAGAGGGGAGGAGGGTTTAGGGAGCAGGGAGGAGGTCCTGTGCCGTCAAGTGTTTTAAAATCAGTGGCACACTCTGTCCGTGCGTTTGTGTATATATCATATATATATAAACATGTAAAAATATATAGAAGTAGTGGAATGAAAAAGTTGTGTGTGCACGTGCGTTTGTGTGTGTACATATATGTATATATATATATATATATTGCTCTCTCTTCGTTCGACACCACTCACGCAGCATCACAGTCAATCCTAGACTGTTTTTCAAAACGAATAAGTCAGACCCAGTATATGGTGCAGTGTTTTTAATCCAGTTTACAGAATAAAACCCAGCAAGCCCGCATGACGTGTTTCGCCTCTAGCCAGAGGCTTGATCACATGATAGATATGAAGCTGCTGGTGGTATACTCTGGAGTGCACTGTCACAAATATATTACTAAAGCATGGTGTGGTTGAACACTGTCATTTACAGACAGCATATCTTCCATTGAGATGAACACAAAATTTGCACTGACCTGGATTTACTGATAAAACTATATAACGCTCAAAATGTGTGGAGGGGGGCCTGCTTAACATCCTGGCTGGCTAGCTGCGTTTCTCCGTAGCTCCTGCCCCAGGCCAATAATCCTACATGTATCCTGCGGTTCCGAGCGCCGACTCCCGACGATAAAGGCATCGGAATGTCCCCCGAATTAGAGGAGGCACCTGACGGGGCCACCGGCACTGTAATACACTGAGGAGCCGGCTGAAGAAATCTCGTCTCAGCGGCCTGCCTGGTTTCAAAATGGTGGGGCCGGGCCATAGCACGTAATAGACTTCAGCCCACAAGACGGTTGGTGGTGGGGGGGACCCCCCACAGGGGCATAGTGATGTGTCGGAACCCCTCTGGCTGAAAACCTAATTGTCCGCCTTCACGAGCGATAACCCGGCAGGAGGACAAAGCCGACGCCGAAGCCCACCCGGAACATTGGCGACACTAAACTGTTTGGCATTGGGGGGCCCGGTGTCGTTGAACAGGGACGATCCTATGCCCTGCCTGATGGTGGTGGAGGCCACGGACCCCAAAGCGGAGATACGCTGAAGATTGCAACGTGGCAGCCTGCCTGACTCCATCATGGCGTAGTCTATCTCACGGTCGAATTGCAGTTAAGTGGCGAAGAGCATATCCTTGGCCCGGACTGGAGCAACCACCCTGGAGGGACCGTAAGGGCAGCATTGATCACCATTGTAGCGTGAGGGCCTCTGCTGCAGGCATTCTAGATGCCCGACTGGATCTGCATCGGATAGCAGCCTACAAATGAGCGGTGAGAGCCCAGAGACATAGGTATTGTGAGCGGGGTTGCATGGACCGTGATTCCACCTGTGTGTCCCACATACAGTGTGAGAGACAGCTGCGATAAGAGAGCTCCCTGCTACATACTCCTATGGGCCAGAAGATAGCACAGCTTTTTGAGACATCCAGCCGGGGGGAGGGCCGGTGGCACAAAGAGACCCCCTCCAATAACAGGGAGAACGCCATCACACCCTGATATCCCCTGAGCCAGGACAATTGGAGCAAAGGCCTTCCAGAGGGCTGCCTCCCCAATGGGGAGTTCGAGTGCACTGCTGAGGTGTGCAATTGATCGGCTGGAGACGCAGAGCTTGGGGTAGCATTCGGTCCGGCGCTCTTATTAGTGTTTCCCAGACCCCGGGCCCTAGAAAGCGCAAAAGGGAAAGAGACCATCAAAAACACCTGGACTATGGACAAAGACAAGCCGACAAGGGGGGCCCGAGCCAACAAGATAGTGCAATATACAGTGCCGGGCCCGCCGACGTCCGAACACTCCCTACGCGATACCGGTCAGACGCAAAATCCCGGAACTATGGCCGAAGACAAAGCCGACATCCTGGCTGCCATTAGAGACTCTCGAATAGCTCTAGAAAACCAGATGGATACCATGGCAATGGATATTAACCATCTGCGCCTGGACCTGCGAAAAGTAGTGGACCGAGTCACTACTACGGAAGGGGACATGGACACGATGCAGGAGGAGGTCCAGAGGCTCCGCACAATCGTGGCCTCACTCCAGGAGCAGTTTCTCTGCCTCAAGAAGAGAGCTGAGGATGCAGAGGGGAGATCGAGGAGAAATAACCTCCGATTTCTTGGTTTCCCTGAAAAGGCCGAAGGTCCGGCAGCGGACCTGTTCCTTGAACAATGGATAGGGTCGGCATTTACAAATCTCAGACTCTCTATACTGTTTGCTATAGAAATGGCCCACCACTCCTAGGGAACCCCTCCAAGACCAGGGGCACCGCCTAGAGCCATGATTGCTCGTTTATTCAATTTCAGAGACAGATATTCTATACTGCAGTATGTGCGCACTCATGGCCCTCCCCGGTTCGAGGATCAGGATTTTCAGATCTTCCCTGATTGTACCAGAAAGGTACAGGACCTGGGGAATGACTTCCTAGGGGCCAAACGGTGACTCCGAGAACATAGCATTCAATACAGCCTGATGTTTACGGCCCGGCTTTGTGTTCAATACGATGGCCGGGTCCTTTCCTGTTCCTCACCACAAGAGGCTATGGACTGGATGGGTTCGATAGGTCTCTCTGGACAAGATCAAAACAGTGGCTGGCAAGAACAAAGAAGATAATCTAGCTGACAGAAATGTCAACGTCGCACCACTGAAGAGCAAGAACGCCCGCCCCGTAAGACTCCCGAGATGGGACGGGTAGTGGTGGGCCCGGATGGCACCCTGCAGACGGACTTGGAGGACATATCCACACACAGTACGTTCTTCCCACTTTGCCTGCGGGGTTGGTCTGCGGAACAGCCGCAATTAGGCATGGGCGGAAAATCCGTTCCGCTCGCGGATTTTGCGGATTTTCGGGAAATCCGCAATCCGCGAGATTCGCGAATCTCCCGCAAAATCCGCAAATCCGCGAGCAGCGGATTTTGCTCGAACTGCTCGCACTGTTCGCGTGAGTTCGCGCCCCGCGAATAAGTGCAAAATTGCAGAAATACGATCTTAGCAAAACTGAAAGTAACTACTTACCAGGTTCAAAAGTTCAGGCTCATCATTAGTAGCCATTTCCTGTAGTGCTTCCTGAGGGGCCCCTCCAGAGTTCAGTTGCCAGTTGAAACTATTATGTGACCCTGCTCTGAACCTCAGAATAGTTACACATATGCCACAAAGGTCCTGAATTACAGCTAAGGGAGACAAGCAGGAGCCAGGCTGGAAGTTAAAATCCATTAATCAGCCCCTAATTCATTATTGTCAGTTGGGGCAGGGCAGGTGTTGTAACTAATTTTGCAACAATGAAAGCACTTAGCAAGTGCAAAAGATCACTAATCAGGGCGCACTAAGGAAGCAGGTGCCAGCTAAAAAAATATTCTGTGACACATTAATCAGCCCCAAATTAATTCAGGTCACTTGAGGCAGGGAAGGTGTGCTTTGCTTTGCCGAAAATAATGTACACTGGACAACCAGAGGGTGTGGTGATGAAACAGAGGGTGGCATGGGTGGGCCAGAGGGTGGCATGAGTAGTCAGAGAGTGGCAGTGGTGACAGAGAGTGGCAGTGATGAAGAAGAGTGTCCCAAACAGGCTGGACACGTAGAAACAACAAGTTCGCAAAACTTGCGACCCGACAGGTAAGTTCGCAAATTGCGAAATTGTAAAAACCCTCGCGAACTGGCAGAAACACGGGCGAACACAAAAAAAAAAAATCCGCAAATTCGCGGGAATTCGCGGATTTTGCGGATTGCGAATCCGCAAATCCGCAAAATTCGCGAACGCGAGATCCGCAAAATTCGCTCATGCTTAGCCGCAATCCAGTTTCAAAAGTCCCAGCTTCGGTGCACCGGAGACGTCTCGTTCTGCATCACACTGGATGAGGCGAGTGTGGCCAAACTGCAGACTACCGAATTTTCCTTGAACTCATTGATTGTTTTGATTAACCGTAAAGTTGGGAAATGGGTGGTTGGGTGGGGGGGGAAATTCAATGTAGGGCGGAGTCCCGACTCCTTGGACAATGGTTGCGCCTTGGGGGTTCAATACTACTGCCTGGGGAAGGGGGGGAGGGTTTTTTTGAGCTTACACAGTTGGGTTACCGAGTTTAGAACCGGAAGTTCGCAGCAAAGATATCCTGAGAACCTTATAAGCCCAACCGGGACAACCCCCGAGTATGTGAAAAGGTTCCCCCCAAAGAGATGTGGGGTATTAACACTAACACCTACTGTAATTATGGCAGACGCAGGTCAGACATATAAGTTTATAATATGGAAAGTTAGGGGGCTCTATAATATGATTAAACAGATTTGGATCGCGGCATACCTTAGGCGCTATAAAGTGGACATAGCGTTCTTTCAAGAAACACACTTATGGGGGTACTGCCTTAAATATGTCCAACCACGATGGAGGGCCCAATTCTTTGAGACGTCATACTCCGGCTTTGCAGGGAAAAACATTGATATGGGTGGTGCCAGGAGTCCCATTTAAAGTGGGGAAGTTTAGCCCCGATCCATCAGGACGGTATGTTATAGTAGAGGGGACACTAGATGGGCAAATGGGCAACCTGCTAAATGTATATGCCCCAACTAGTTATGATGGAGCATTCCGGGGGTCAGTTTTGGACCTGTTAGATCTTTCTCCAGACGTAGAACTAATTATGGCAGGGAACTACAACTGTGCCATGGATGGCACCCTAGATAGACAACCCCCCAGCCCTGCAGTTAAACCTAGGACCAGAGAGGCTATGCGTCAAATGGTAGATAATTATAACCTAGTGGATATATGGCGGCATCGCAATCCCAGCCAAAGAATATACTGCTGTCACACACCCGCAATGAACACTTATAGCAGACTGGACTATTTTTTTGTACAGATCAAAAGAGCAAACAGAATTGAGGAGGCACAGTATCTGGCCTGCTATCTATCAGACCATTCCCCATAACTTTTAGTGTATCCCCTGGGATAGGCCGAGATCTAGAGTCCCGCCGTGGAGAATAAATGCAGAAACACTCACTGACCCAGTTTATAAAGACGCAATTGGTAAGGAGCTACAGGGGTACTTCGTAGTCAACTGGAACACCGCTAGTACTAACGGTATAGAGTGGGATGCCATGAAAGTGGTCATACGGGGGCATGTATGTCCACTGAAACCGGGGTTAAAACGGTCTTAGAGCGTTATCTGCACAACCAGGAATGGTAATTGGCTAGATTTGAAAATATACTCCCCACTGATATGGTGGGACCTGCCAAATGGACATCACAAAGACAAAAGGTAGGGGAGCTCTGGGACACGCTAGACAAATACAGTAGAAGTAGAAGCAGATAGTATGCAGAGGGTGATAAAGCCGGCCGACTGCTGGCATGGCTAATTAGTATGGAGACACAACCCCGACCGATCTTAGCAATTAAAACTGACCGGCAGCAAATGGTATATACACAGCATGAAATTAATAAGACATTTGCGATCCATCTAACTAAAATTTACACTGAACCCAAGGAGTCCACTGCCACGCACTCCCTATCGACATTCCTAGCCAAAGTAGAATTGCCTAGCCTGGACTCTGAGGTGCAGGATTTACTGGGAGCCCCCATCGGGGAAGAGGAAATAAAGGCCGCAATATCCATCCGAAAGTGGCTAAATCCCCAGGCATGGATGGCATAGCAGCTGAATGCTATAAGGAATATGCTGGACTATTGCCCCCCAGACTGGTAGAAGTTATTGAGGAAGCGAGGGAATCGGGCGAATTACCCAGTTCCATGCGAGAAGCTTTGATAGTGATGATCCCGAAACCCGGAAATTCCGATGCTACCAGGCTCCTATAGACCCATTTCTATGTTAAATGTGAATCTTAAACTTATCAGTCAGGTGCTGACAAGCAGGTTGCTCCCATATCTCCCTCAGTTGGTACATGAAGACCAATCAGGGTTTATACCCGGTAGGAATAAACTTAGAAATATTCGCCGTCTTTCACATGTAATGCAGACTCTATGAGACAGCCCGAAAGAGAGTGCACTAGCGCTTTTGGATATCGAACAAGCATTCAACTTGGTCCGCTGGGACTACCTATGGCAAGTCCTACTAAAAATGGGTCTAGGACCGGAGTTTGTGGCCTGGGTTGAACTACTCTATATGCAACCCAAGGCAAGAGTCCGCACAAGAGGATTTGTATCAGAAGCGATACTACTCCAGAGGGGCACAAGACAGGGGTGTCCGTTATCCCCCCTGTTATATGCCCTCTCAATGGAGCAACTGGCGTGTTCGCTCCAGGTGGAGCTGCAGGATCATGGATGACATCAGAATAGGCCAAATTGAACATATGGTGTGCCTCTATGCAGACGACGCCTTGGTCTATCTGCGCCACCCTTCCCAATCAATGCCAATATTGCTTAATATATTGGGGAGGTTTGGGGAAGCATCTGCGTTGCGTATTTATAAACAGAAACCGTAATTGTTTCCATTAGATTGGACGGCGGTTGCTTCCCAGCCCTTGGAGCTAGAACTCCTGTGGGAACTGAATCCTGTGAGATACCTTGGGATCCGTGTGACTAGAGAAATAGATACCTTCTATGACCATAATATGGGCAGAGTAATACGGGGCTTCCAGGGGAGTATAAAATTCTGGAACACCCTAAAATTGTCCCTGATGGGGAAGATGAAATACCATACATGGTTTTCCGAGACTTGGGCAGACTTCTTATCCAGCTGCTATGGAACGGAAAGAGGTGCAGGGTAAGCCTGGAGGTGATGGAACGACAATGGGGCAAAGGGGGCCTTGAAATTCCAGACCTAGAGCTCTACTATCTAGCATCCCAATTGCAACATGCAATAGCGTGGCTTGACACAGACCAATCCCGGGAGGGTGCCCTGTTAGAGGGTTCCTATACGAGGGGATATTTTGGGACATTGCTCTAGAAGGGCTTACGACATGAAAAGAGGCAAAACCACTGTTAATCAGACTCAGGAGTACCGTATGGATAGAACAATCAGACAACTGATTAAAAGGGTACCCTACGCGCCAGAGGCAGAGATATGGATTATGCCTCAGTTCGCACAAATAGAACAGAATATGTCTGTTGGAAAGTGGAAGGAGGGGGCTGTCTAATGCTTGCTGACATCTACCCAGAGAAAAGGTTTATTGCCTACCAAGACACAGTCAAAACGTTTGCATTAGGGACGGGTCAATTTTTGCAATATGCAAAGATAGCAGCTACTGCCCGACACCTTTGGCCGATGTTCCCGGAGGCCCCTGAGCCTACACGAACATTGGTCATTATAAAAGCAATGGCGGGTGGGCGAAAACTTGTTTCTCATCTATATAGGGCACTTAGAGACGACAAACTGGTTAAGCCCCTAAACATTTAAGAAAAATGTCAAGAGCTTAGCGCACATGTGATCTCGACAACACACTGGGAGAAGATACATGAAAACGTTCGAAAAGTTTCAATCTCTAACAGGTTCAAACAAATTCAATATAATATTGTTCATATGTCCCATCTTTCCCCAAAAGGCTACACGCCATCAATCCATCCAGAGCCCCCAAAATGTCCCCGGTGCCAATATACACCAACCGATTTTATTCATGTGCTTTGGCATTGCCCAGTAATACAAAGATTCTGGGTGGAGATCCTGGAACAACTGAACAAAATCATGGGCAGGTTAACAGCCCTAGAGCTACACACTAGCCTCCTTGGTCTGATCTCCAAGAATCCCAAATGCAAAACCACCAGACGGTTCCTGATATTGGGCCTTAGGATAGCTAAAAGACGAATAGCGATCCACTGGTTATCCCGCTGGGCCCACAGCTAGACAAATGGAAAAAGGATCTTAAAGAATGGGCAATGGTTGAAGAAAACCATATGAGGAAGACGAGACGAGACGATAAGCTCCCAGAGGTGCTGCAGGTGTGGGGGGCAATGATACAAGAGATAGAAGACCTAGGAGAGGTAATGTCACAGGTTCCTACTACCCCGGGGAGGAAGAACATCACAATGTAATAGGTGACCATAACCACAACATTGCAGTCGCAATCACATAACAAAGTATGATCGAGTTGGGGATAGGATATTATCTGGCGACACCGCTTAGTTAAGGGGGAGGGATGAAAGAGTTTAGTTTTTAAGTTCATTAAACACTGTACTTTGATTCAAAACTGATCAGCATAATAAGAAAAAACTGACAAAAAGAGTGGGAACTGCTCACAGTAGTTCTCTCCTCATGAACCAGTTGATGGACCCATGTTGTGATGTAAAGCATAACTGATATATCACGTATACTGTTTGTTAAAATGGACAACAAAGAAATTTAATCTTATTGGCCAATCAGAGTGCTTCAAACAGTCGATATGCACTGTCATCTGCCCTGCAATAGGACAGAGTTTGCATGGAGTGTGCACTGAAACTAAATCTCGTGCTTGGTAGCCCTGGAATGCAATACTGAACAGCCATTCTAGGAATGTCAGAGGCAAAGTGCCCCAGGAAGCCCGGAAGTACACTGCATCCTGCTTGTCAAGAAGGATGCATGAGGTCACCAGTTGTGCAAGGCTGGGTGAGTGGAGTGCCTGCGGGTGCATGTAATGACTTCTAAATGGTGGTGAGGGTGGGATGCACTGAGGTTCCATTGTTAGGATAACCGACCTGCTGAGTGAGATAGGTCACTGGGTGGAGCCCCACACCACTGCCCAGGACACAGCTCAACTGCAGAGTGTGCCCTCTGCTAAGCAGTGGGCACAAGCCTCCAGGCCACTGACTCTAGGCACGGCTGACAGCCGGTGGTCCTGAAGTGGATGGGAAGAACCTCCCATTGACTCACTTGTGCCCACTAACAAACCTCTCATTATAGGTTGTAACCAATAGAGAATGTGGAAGACACTCCTGGGTTCCTGCTAGGGAGGGTGGAGGTTGCCCCAGTCCCAAAACGAGCATCACAGGCACCAGAAAAATACCTTAGAGTGTCAGGAGCAAGAATGTATGAAATTGACTATATTTTCCGACAATGACTGATATGTGTTTTATTTCTTCACCCAATCTGATTCAGCTTTTCCCTCTGTAGTCATAGCGGTGGCCTAAAAGATCCCTGTTTAGCAGGGGACTCCTTATGTGAATATAAATCAGGGAATGGCATCCAGACAACTGATTGTGAGTCTTTATTGAAGCAAAGTGTTGGGTACCTCGTTTCCAACAAGCAGATGGAGGCACCAGTATAGTAATGAGAAAGGACATAGGTTGAGATGTTCATGCCAGCAGCGCGTGCACATGAGGGGGGCCTGTGAAAGGGTGTCTTATAAACAGTGAACAAGGTTGTGTGCCCATTCATGTACAGGTGAGCACCACAAACGCACATGCCACCCCGGTGTGTGCACATCTCTGAAGTGAGTTAACAAGACTATGTATACATACAAAAACAAGACTATGGGGGGCCGAAGGTTGCATAATTGGTTCCTGTGCAAATAAGCAACCTTCCACAATACATTTGCAAATGATGAAACAGTGTTGGGGTAGAAAAGTCCTCTGCATGGAAAATTAGTGTATCCTTGCCCTGAGTGCCCAACTGTACTGTTATCTGAATCGCTAATTCAGAACACGGATCATGCATGTGTGCCATGACAAATGCCTGTCTCACGGATTGGGGTTTAGTTGGGCCGAGACGGGCACTCAAAGCTGTACCCTCATAGTGGTGGAACGCTACCGCCTTCACTAAGTCTTACAAGCACAAGCGCAGGGTGCCAGCAAACTGTATAGTGATCAGTCCTTTTTACCCTGTGTCACTGGGAGGGATGCCTGCAGACTCACTCACCTTTTAAAAATTCCGCTTCTATGTGCTTAACTGACTCTTGACCTGCATCAGGTAGATGTGGAATGCTGCACAATGAAGGAGTGATTAGTGCGCTGGATATATGTGTGCCCGGGAACGGTACAGTACAGGGTTAGAACAGTGCTGTGCAGTACATGTATGGTTAGTGCATGTACTGTGTGTATGGTGGCACTTGTGCAAGTATCAAAGCAAACAAAATGCCGTTACCACGCAGTCCCCGGCAACACTCACTCGAAAGATCTGCCAAGGTGCCCTTTTTGTCAACTGGAGAGCATCATTATATTCCCACCCAGCCAGGTAGATTTGTCCACACACGCCCACTGCATTAATCTGAAGAGGATCAAGTGCACAAAATCTGATAGTCTTCAGAGCATCACCCCCATTGGGCACACCATGCCATGCAAGGCGTAGATGGCAAGGGGTCGGTCATCTCTGAGGGGGGGACTCTATGCAGGCAGTAGAAGGCAAGGCGTCTTCTTTTCTGGGAAGTGCTGTGCCGAGAGTAGAGGGCAGAGGTCATCTCTGGGGGGCATGCTACGCAGGGAATAAATAGAAGGCAGGGGGGGTGGAGTCTTCTCTAGGGGCTCGGTGAAGTGGTTAGAGAAAAGGGAAAGGGAAGTGCTTTAAATGGGAAGATACTGCCCGGTACTGCGTGCCTGCACTCCCTGAATGTGAAGGGTAGAGTATCTGCACCTCTCAGCACTGCTGTAACATATTTAATGGGAGAGCACCAGCACTTCTCAGGAGCAAGCAGGTACTCTAATTAGTGAGTGCCTGCAATTCAATATTTCCATTTCACGCACTGAGGCCTGAACAAGGGGTATTTTGGCCGTCTGTCACCTTGCTCCTTTGTTCTCGACTCAGTACAGGGGTTGGGCTCAGGACGCACAGGGATCCGTGTTTTGAGATGGAGCCTGAGACCAGGGATGAGCCTTTTAAATAATGCCTAATATAGAATTATGGCGTGCGTCACTGCCGGTGTCGGCGCGATCAGGCAGCACTGCAGCAGGCTGTCATTGTAAGACTGTTCCCACTCGAGGCCTGCACATTGCACAACAGTGCCTGTCAAATAATATTCACAGATTGAATCTATCTTTGTTGTGTCTATTAACACACCTGCAAGTCCGCTGTCCGCTTCAATGAAGATAACAAAGAGGAAGCAACCTTTCCCGTGAGAGCTTAATAGGCACTCAGCAGCAGCTCATTAAAAACCCATCCCTGCCTTTGAAGGGTTAGAAATCCTCGAAACCAGCTGCACGCTTACTACTGGATTTATAATGCAATGTTTGGCAAATTTGGACTGTTTGGCAATAAGTGTTCTGTTTAATTCAGATACTCTGTCCATCACCACCCCCGGAAGCTTGTTTCCTTCCCAGTAAAGGAATTGGCTTGGTAGTTTGGTCTGCCCTGTTCCCATGATGCACTGGGCCAGGGACAGACTAATTTGCATGTAGCCAGGTTCTGGGCTGGGATGGTGCAGTGAGCTAAAAAACGGTGATGGATCAAGCCCTGATCTGTTGACTGGGTATGAGTGTTCTGTTTAATTCAGATACTCTGTCCATCACCACCTCCTTTTTCTGAATCGTCTTGTCCACCATAAGTGTGGAAGGGTATACTCAGATGTGAGTCCCTTGCTCATTGCACCATCAGGATTCAAGCAAGCCGGGCCGAAGACGGCTGTAATGCCAGAAACCGGTCCCCGGAAGCTTGTTTCCTTCCCAGTAAAGGAATTGGCTTGGTAGTTTGGTCTGCCCTGTTCCCATGATGCACTGGGCCAGGGAAAGACTAATTTGCATGTAGCCAGGTTCTGGGCTGGGAAGGTGCAGTGAGCTAAAAAACGGTGATGGATCAAGCCCTGATCTGTTGACCGGGGATGAGTGTTCTGTTTAATTCAGATACTCTGTCCATCACCACTCCCTTTTTCCGAATCGTTTTGTCCACCATAAGCGTGGAAGGGTATACTCAGATGTGAGTCCCTTGCTCATTGCACCATCAGGATTCAAGCAAGCCGGGCCGAAGACGGCTGTAATGCCAGAAACCGGTCCCCGGAAGCTTGTTTCCTTCCCAGTAAAGGAATTGGCTTGGTAGTTTGGCTGCCCTGTTCCGATGATGCACTGGGCCAGGGACAGACTAATTTGCATGTAGCCAGGTTCTGGGCTGGGATGGTGCAGTGAGTTAAAAAACGGTGATGGTCAAGCCCTGATCTGTTGACTGGGTATGAGTGTTCTGTTTAATTCAGATACTCTGTCCATCACCACCCCCTTTTTCTGAATCATTTTGTCCACCATAAGCGTGAAAGGGTATACTCAGATGTGAGTCCCTTGCTCGTTGCACCATCAGGATTCAAGCAAGCCGGGCCAAAGACGGCTGTAATGCCAGAAACCGTTCCCCGGAAGCTTGTTTCCTTCCCAGTAAAGGAATTGGCTTGGTAGTTTGGTCTGCCCTGTTCCCATGATGCACTGGGCCAGGGACAGACTAATTTGCATGTAGCCAGGTTCTGGGCTGGGATGGTGCAGTGAGCTAAAAAACGGTGATGGATCAAGCCCTGATCTGTTGACTGGGTATGAGTGTTCTGTTTAATTCAGATACTCTGTCCATCACCACCCCCTTTTTCTGAATCGTTTTGTCCACCATAAGCGTGGAAGGGTATACTCAGATGTGAGTCCTTTGCTCATTGCACCATCAGGATTCAAGCAAGCCGGGCCGAAGACAGCTGTAATGCCAGAAACCGGTCCCCGGAAGCTTGTTTCCTTCCCAGTAAAGGAATTGGCTTGGTAGTTTGGTCTGCCCTGTTCCCATGATGCACTGGGCCAGGGACAGACTAATTTGCATGTAGCCAGGTTCTGGGCTGGGATGGTGCAGTGAGCTAAAAAACGGTGATGGATCAAGCCCTGATCTTTTGACTGGGTATGAGTGTTCTGTTTAATTCAGATACTCTGTCCATCACCACCCCCTTTTTCTGAATTGTTTTGTCCACCATAAGCGTGGAAGGGTATACTCAGATGTGAGTCCCTTGCTCATTGCACCATCTGGATTCAAGCAAGCCGGGCCGAAGACGGCTGTAATGCCAGAAACCGGTCCCCGGAAGCTTGTTTCCTTCCTAGGAAAAGAATTGGCTTGGTAGTTTGGTCTGCCCTGTTCCCATGATGCACTGGGCCAGGGACAGACTAATTTGCATGTAGCCAGGTTCTGGGCTGGGATGGTGCAGTGAGCTAAAAAACGGTGATGGATCAAGCCCTGATCTGTTGACTGGGTATGAGTGTTCTGTTTAATTCAGATACTCTGTCCATCACCACCCCCTTTTTCTGAATCGTTTTGTCCACCATAAGCTTGGAAGGGTATACTCAGATGTGAGTCCCTTGCTCATTGCACCATCTGGATTCAAGCAAGCCGGGCCGAAGACAGCTGTAATGCCAGAAACCGGTCCCCGGAAGCTTGTTTCCTTCCTAGGAAAAGAATTGGCTTGGTAGTTTGGTCTGCCCTGTTCCCATGATGCACTGGGCCAGGGACAGACTAATTTGCTTGTAGCCAGGTTCTGGGCTGGGATGGTGCAGTGAGCTAAAAAACGGTGATGGATCAAGCCCTGATCTGTTGACTGGGTATGACTGTTCTGTTTAATTCAGATACTCTGTCCATCACCACCCCCTTTTTCTGAATCGTTTTGTCCACCATAAGCGTGGAAGGGTATACTCAGATGTGAGTCCCTTGCTCATTGCACCATCAGGATTCAAGCAAGCCGGGCCGAAGACGGCTGTAATGCTAGAAACCGGTCCCCGGAAGCTTGTTTCCTTCCCAGTAAAGGAATTGGCTTGGTAGTTTGATCTGCCCTGTTCCCATGATGCACTGGGCCAGGGACAGACTAATTTGCATGTAGCCAGGTTCTGGGCTGGGATGGTGCAGTGAGCTAAAAAACGATGATGGATCAAGCCCTGATCTGTTGACTGGGTATGAGTGTTCTATTTAATTCAGATACTCTGTCCATCACCACCCCCTTTTTCTGAATCGTTTTGTCCACCATAAGCGTGGAAGGGTATACTCAGATGTGAGTCCCTTGCTCATTGCACCATCAGGATTCAAGCAAGCCGGGCCGAAGACAGCTGTAATGCCAGAAACCGGTCCCCGGAAGCTTGTTTCCTTCCCAGTAAAGGAATTGGCTTGGTAGTTTGGTCTGCCCTGTTCCCATGATGCACTGGGCCAGGGACAGACTAATTTGCATGTAGCCAGGTTCTGGGCTGGGATGGTGCAGTGAGCTAAAAAACGGTGATGGATCAAGCCCTGATCTGTTGACTGGGTATGAGTGTTCTGTTTAATTCAGATACTCTGTCCATCACCACCCCCTTTTTCTGAATTGTTTTGTCCACCATAAGCGTGGAAGGGTATACTCAGATGTGAGTCCCTTGCTCATTGCACCATCAGGATTCAAGCAAGCCGGGCCGAAGACAGCTGTAATGCCAGAAACCGGTCCCCGGAAGCTTGTTTCCTTCCCAGTAAAGGAATTGGCTTGGTAGTTTGGTCTGCCCTGTTCCCATGATGCACTGGGCCAGGGACAGACTAATTTGCATGTAGCCAGGTTCTGGGCTGGGATGGTGCAGTGAGCTAAAAAACAGTGATGGATCAAGCCCTGATCTGTTGACTGGGTATGAGTGTTCTGTTTAATTCAGATACTCTGTCCATCACCACCCCCTTTTTCTGAATTGTTTTGTCCACCATAAGCGTGGAAGGGTATACTCAGATGTGAGTCCCTTGCTCTTTGCACCATCAGGATTCAAGCAAGCTGGGCCGAAGACGGCTGTAATGCCAGAAACCGGTCCCCGGAAGCTTGTTTCCTTCCCAGTAAAGGAATTGGCTTGGTAGTTTGGTCTGCCCTGTTCCCATGATGCACTGGGCCAGGGACAGACTAATTTGCATGTAGCCAGGTTCTGGGCTGGGATGGTGCAGTGAGCTAAAAAACGGTGATGGATCAAGCCCTGATCTGTTGACTGGGTATGAGTGTTCTGTTTAATTCAGATACTCTGTCCATCACCACCCCCTTTTTCTGAATCGTTTTGTCCACCATAAGCTTGGAAGGGTATACTCAGATGTGAGTCCCTTGCTCATTGCACCATCTGGATTCAAGCAAGCCGGGCCGAAGACAGCTGTAATGCCAGAAACCGGTCCCCGGAAGCTTGTTTCCTTCCTAGGAAAAGAATTGGCTTGGTAGTTTGGTCTGCCCTGTTCCCATGATGCACTGGGCCAGGGACAGACTAATTTGCTTGTAGCCAGGTTCTGGGCTGGGATGGTGCAGTGAGCTAAAAAACGGTGATGGATCAAGCCCTGATCTGTTGACTGGGTATGACTGTTCTGTTTAATTCAGATACTCTGTCCATCACCACCCCCTTTTTCTGAATCGTTTTGTCCACCATAAGCGTGGAAGGGTATACTCAGATGTGAGTCCCTTGCTCATTGCACCATCAGGATTCAAGCAAGCCGGGCCGAAGACGGCTGTAATGCTAGAAACCGGTCCCCGGAAGCTTGTTTCCTTCCCAGTAAAGGAATTGGCTTGGTAGTTTGATCTGCCCTGTTCCCATGATGCACTGGGCCAGGGACAGACTAATTTGCATGTAGCCAGGTTCTGGGCTGGGATGGTGCAGTGAGCTAAAAAACGATGATGGATCAAGCCCTGATCTGTTGACTGGGTATGAGTGTTCTATTTAATTCAGATACTCTGTCCATCACCACCCCTTTTTCTGAATCGTTTTGTCCACCATAAGCGTGGAAGGGTATACTCAGATGTGAGTCCCTTGCTCATTGCACCATCAGGATTCAAGCAAGCCGGGCCGAAGACAGCTGTAATGCCAGAAACCGGTCCCCGGAAGCTTGTTTCCTTCCCAGTAAAGGAATTGGCTTGGTAGTTTGGTCTGCCCTGTTCCCATGATGCACTGGGCCAGGGACAGACTAATTTGCATGTAGCCAGGTTCTGGGCTGGGATGGTGCAGTGAGCTAAAAAACGGTGATGGATCAAGCCCTGATCTGTTGACTGGGTATGAGTGTTCTGTTTAATTCAGATACTCTGTCCATCACCACCCCCTTTTTCTGAATTGTTTTGTCCACCATAAGCGTGGAAGGGTATACTCAGATGTGAGTCCCTTGCTCATTGCACCATCAGGATTCAAGCAAGCCGGGCCGAAGACAGCTGTAATGCCAGAAACCGGTCCCCGGAAGCTTGTTTCCTTCCCAGTAAAGGAATTGGCTTGGTAGTTTGGTCTGCCCTGTTCCCATGATGCACTGGGCCAGGGACAGACTAATTTGCATGTAGCCAGGTTCTGGGCTGGGATGGTGCAGTGAGCTAAAAAACGGTGATGGATCAAGCCCTGATCTGTTGACTGGGTATGAGTGTTCTGTTTAATTCAGATACTCTGTCCATCACCACCCCCTTTTTCTGAATTGTTTTGTCCACCATAAGCGTGGAAGGGTATACTCAGATGTGAGTCCCTTGCTCTTTGCACCATCAGGATTCAAGCAAGCTGGGCCGAAGACGGCTGTAATGCCAGAAACCGGTCCCCGGAAGCTTGTTTCCTTCCCAGTAAAGGAATTGGCTTGGTAGTTTGGTCTGCCCTGTTCCCATGATGCACTGGGCCAGGGACAGACTAATTTGCATGTAGCCAGGTTCTGGGCTGGGATGGTGCAGTGAGCTAAAAAACGGTGATGGATCAAGCCCTGATCTGTTGACTGGGTATGAGTGTTCTGTTTAATTCAGATACTCTGTCCATCACCACCCCCTTTTTCTGAATTGTTTGGCAATAAAGCAAGACACTGGAAGTTGGGGATGGGCTGGGCTGCCTCAAAAAGGGCATGTGTGGGGCATAGGATTTAGGAAGAATTAAGCCAGCTTGACTCGAGCCTGGCTGGTGGTGCACCCGCCCGAAGAGGGCCCTCAGGGCCGTGTTTTCATTTGTGTGCAGCCACTGCACTGCCACATTTTTAACTTAAACTTACTACTTAGTCAGTATATTCATATCATATCATATATACAGTATATTATATATTATAAATTAAAATTATACTATTTAATTAATTCTCAGACTCTCTCTAGCAGTCTCGTCTCAGAGTCACTCAGACTCTCACCGTTCCAAATTTGAAGGGTCGGGGAAGAATCGAGATATTGCTGCCGGAGTCGGACAGGTGTTCTCTGATGATTGTCGGTGGCGTTGGTATTAATTGTTCTTTATTCTCACATGATGACGACGCACAGCGGCACCACCGCTCACTCACGTCACGCACTCTCCCTGGTGGAAGCATGACCACAGTGACGCGTCAGAGCGTCCCAGGGCCGTCACGTCATCGGTAGTAGGGCTAAGATTGACGGCCCTGGGACCCAAACTTCTGGCTGGCTGGGCAAGTGAAACTGAAAACAACAACGCTGCCATGGTATGCATAACTGGGTCGGGCCGGCTTCGGTTTCGTCAGAAGAATTCAACCTGGCTGATTGTGTGAGTGTGTGTGACCCATCCCTGCAGATTGCGGACCGGGGTCGGAGCCGGAGGCCGCCAAATTCTGCCAGGGGGCTGCCAGTGCCACGATGTAGATCCTTCCGATCCGATCCTCGTCGTGGCGGCCCCTGGGGTTTGGCGGCCCTGTGCAGGTGTACACTTTGCACATGCCTAGGGCCGGCCCTGGTGTATGTGTACCTGCTGGAACTACATGACATGAAAGATGGTGCTGTGCAGTGCTCGTACAATGGAAGCATGTGCTGGGTGTATGTGTTCTTGCATGAAGTACAATACATGAGGGGTGAAATGTAGTGCAGCACGCACATGGTGAGTGTGTGTGTGCTGACAGTGGTGTGTTTGCAAATAGCAAACCCTGGTACAATGCAGCCAGGCTACAGGACTGAGCTGTGCACGCAGACTGAATGTGTGTGCTGAGTGCATGTGTGTCTGTGATGCCCCAATGCATTCAGGTAAATAGTGAATAGTGTGTGTGCTGTGTACATACACTGAGTGCAAGTGTGACTGGAATGGTACATTACATGGAGGAGCCTGGGTTGCATTTTGGGTAGCCCAGGCCTGTGAAGACATGAGGAGCACAGGAATTCCCCTGGACAAGTTTGTGTTTTGCTGCATTCCCAGGAGTTTGGTGGGGCATATGTTAGAGCACTGGTACTCAAAGTACGGCCCGCCAGACCTTTCCATGCGGCCCCGGGTGGAAAACAAGCAGGCTCAACAGCCATTACTTTGCTTCTGTTCGTTCCTCGGAGCTACGTTCAAAGTGGAAAAAAAGCGCATGCTCAGAAATCAAATTAGTGTATGTCTGCTCACCTGTCCTACCCCACCACCCCCATTCCTACTCAGTGAAGTCACTTGCTTGCAGCCGATAGTGGAAGAGACATACAAATGACATGCAGGTTGCTGGCGTTCCTTTCCAACCTGTGGTATGCGCTCTAGTCTATGCGCGTATACGCGATGACGCGTGACGCCATAGACTAGAGCGGATAGGCGCGCATGCGCAGTAGAGAAAGAGTAAAGACGCGAACGCTAGGAAACGGCAGTTGGCGACCGGAGCTCCATATAGTTAGACGCTCGGCGCCCTTAGCTCTGGAACTTTATTGTATTGCTAAATAAACCTGAGTTACACACTCTACCCTGTCTCAGAGTGTCCTGTGGGGGAATTACAAACATTACAGTGGCGACGAGAGTGGGATCCGGACACCACCTGGTGCAGTGGACGACGGCAAGCACCCCCACAGCCCACACTCACGAGCCAGCAAGGCAGGTCACCTGCAAGGAAGAGCAAAGGGCGTGGCAGCAGCGCAGCAGCACGGCACGGAACCAAACACCAACCTCACAAGTCAGCTTAGTGTGGCCCAAGACCCCAGGAGTCCTCAGGCAGCAACCTGGCAACCAAGGGAGACACCCCCACGCTAGAGGAAGGGGGGAAGATTGTACAGACTGCGCACAGTACGAGGGATAATACCCCAGGTAGCCCAAGGGGCCAAGGTGACACGGCAGAGAGCGCAGGAGCGTCCGGTGAGCCTACCCAACGAAGGGCCCAGGAAGGAGAACCTAGAGGCGAAGTCAGGATGGCGAATCAAGCGTCAGCCCTAATGGCACCCGTCCCGTTCCTACCCAGACCAGGTGAACCCCAACTAAAATGGGAAGACTGGAAAGAATATTTCCTCAATTACATTGAGGCTCTCGGAGATGAAAGTGAAGGTGAATACACGCCGGAAAGGAAAAAGAGACTGTTGCTCCACAACTTAGGCCCAGAAGGGGTGAGGGTGTTTAAGAACCTTGTGCCCAAGGAGAGGGGTGCAGCGGAGACGGATGTCTTTGTGAACGCACTGGACGACCTGGACAGCCATTACCGCCCAGCAGTTTGCGTCTCGATAGACCGCTATAACTTCCAACAGAGAAAACAAGAGGCGGGAGAATCCATTGATGACTATGTGGCAGCTCTCCGACGGCTAGCAATCACGTGTCGGTATGGGAATCTGCAGGATGAATACATCAAAGACCAAATTGTAATGCACACCACCAGCAGAGCGGTTCAAGACAAGCTATGGGCGATGAATGAAACAACCCTGAAAGAAGTTGTGGCGATGGTCAAGAAGGCGGAAATGTCGAAGAGAGGCGCAGACGCGGCGAAAAGGGAAAGTGGGCCGAGACAGATGATCAACAAGATTGATGAGGCACCACAATCTAGCAAGCCCAAAAGCGGTTACGGAGACCCGAGGAAGGATGTAAGAGGGTCTGGGAAACAGATGGCTCGCTCCGGCCCGGGGACAAAATTCGCGTGCTACAGATGCGGCAGTGCAGCGCACGCGGCCCAGGACAGGCGTTGTCCCGCGTTCCGCGCCAGGTGCTCATTCTGTGGGTTGACCGGTCACTTCGAAAAGGTCTGTCGAAAGAAAGGGACGAAGTCCACGGTCAAGTGCATCGACGCGGCCACGGCCAACGTAAGTGAGGAAGACGATCCGGAAGAGGATGATCTGGTTCTGTGCATAGAGGATCAAGTGCTGGACGTATCCGGGAGCGAATAGATAAGCCCCGCACCGACATGCTCATCGGGGGCGTCAAGGTACATGTGGCTGTGGATTCAGGGTCCCCCTGGACCATCGTGCAAAGGTCGATATGGGAAGAGGACTTCGCGCCAGTCATAGGACCCGACCTAATGCCGCCGGACATCAGACCCATCTCGTATACCGAGAATTCCATCCCCCTGGTAGGGTGCAGGGACCTGGAGTTCGAATTCAGAGGACGGTCGGCCACGTGCACCCTGTATGTGGCGGAGAAGGGCCCATCGGTACTGGGATGGAGAGACGCAGGTGATCTCGGCATCATACTCAATCCTGGAGGGAAAGAACAGATTTTGCTAACAGACGAATGGCCCCTCTCGAAGGAGGAAGACTGGAAGGCAGCATACCCCAAGGTCTTTGAGGGCACGGTTGGCAGACTGGACAAATTCGTGCATAAAATGGTCCTTAAGGAGGGAGCAGTACCAGTGGTGCATAAGGTCCGGAACATACCGATATCCACGAGTGAGGCGGTGCGCCAGGAACTACTGAAGTTGGAAAAGCAAGACATCATCGAGCCAGTGGATAGTGCGGAATGGCTATCGCCCTTGGTAGTGGTCAAGAAACCCAATGGCAAAGTCAGGCTCTGCGTGGACCTAAGGGAGCTCAACAAAAACCTCATAGTGGAGAGGTTCCCGCTCCCCAGAATAGAGGAGATGCTAGCAAGGACAAAAGGCATCACCCACTTCTCCACCATAGACCTCACGTCTGCATATTACCAGATAGAACTGCATCCGTCGAGTAGGAAGTACACAGCCTTCATAACGCCCTTTGGATGCTACCAATTCAGGAGAATGCCTTTCGGCCTAGCATCCGCTGCGGCCGTGTTCCAGAAGTTGATGCACAGATTGTTTAAGGACATCGCGGGAGTGCAATATTTCCAAGACGACATCCTAGTGATGGGCTCCGACAAAGGCGAGCACGATAAGAAACTTCATCGAGTGCTGGGAGTACTGCAAGGCAAAGGATTAACGGCGGAATGGAGCAAGTGCAGAATTGGGTCTCGCTCAGTGACCTACCTAGGGCACGAGATAGGAACGCACGGCATCTCGCCGAAGGAGCAAAATGTGAAGGCAATAAGGGACGCCAAAGCCCCAACAACCAAAGAGGAAGTGCGGTCATTCCTCGGAATGGCCGAGTATTACAGCAAGTTTGTCAGACATTTTGCCACTAGAACGTACAGGATGAGACAACTAATCAGAAACAATGCAAAATTCGAATGGGACGCAGAGGCCCAATCTGAATTTGAGTCCATTAAAGACTGTATCAGCCATGCCATCCCATTGCAAGGGTATGTCCCCATGGGCAAGACTATTGTGACTACAGACGCAAGCGACAAGGGCTTGGGGGCAGTCTTGGCGCAGGAAAGGGAGGACGGAACCAAAGAAACGATCAGTTTTGCATCCCGGGCGCTGTCCCCGACGGAACAAAGGTACAGCGTGATTGAAAAGGAGATGCTGGCGGTCACGTGGGCGTTGAACAAGTTTCGCCAGTTCATATGGGGCACGAGATTTAGGCTCCAAACGGATCACAAGCCACTCATCAAAGTGTTGACGTCATCGGGCCATGACACTGCCACCCCGAGAATAGCGAAAATGACCTTGAAGTTGCTAGATTATACATACGATGTAGAATATCTTCCAGGTACGCAAAACAAGGTAGCTGATTACCTCAGCCGAGCAGCAGCAATGGAGGAGGCGCCGGGGGAGTCCCCGGACACAGAGGAGATGGTCGCCAGCATGGAAGATCACGAAATGTCGATCAGTGCACAGGAATGGCAGGCGGCTTACGAGCTCGATGAGGAAAAGATGGAAGTAAGGAAACACCTCACGTTGGGGTGGCCGGACAAGAAGAAACTCACGGAGGGTGTGCGACGATTCTACGAAATGAGAGAAGAATTGTCCCTGAGTGACTCGGGGATATTCTTGTACAGAGGAGAGAGAGTTGTGCCCCCAATGACACTGATACCCAGGCTGCTGAAATTGCTCCATGAGGGGCATTTGGGCATAGTGAAAACCAAGGCATTGGTCAAGCAGATGTATTGGTGGCCAGGAATGGATGCCCACATCGAGAGGCAAGTGCGGGAGTGCGGGCAGTGCCAAGGAGCGGACAAGGTACTTCGCCCACTCAGACCAGCACTGGGGAAGTTCGACACCCCGCATGGCCCCTGGGAAGATGTGGCCATAGACATTCTGGGGCCCGTTCTGGACAGGAGAGGTGTGAATAAGTACATCTGTGTGATAATAGACAAGTATTCCAAATGGCCGGAAGTGGACATACAAGAATCGATGGACACGGACATGATCCTCAAGTTCCTAACCTCGGTGTTCCTTAGGGAAGGAATACCCAAATCCATTCTCAGCGACAATGGACCGCAATTTGTGTCGGACAAGTGGGGGAGATACATGAAGAGGAATGGGATCGAGGTGAAACACACTGCCGTGTACCATCCAGCTTGCAACGGCCAGGTCGAAAGGTTCAACAGGGTGCTCATGGGCTCCATTCAGGCAGCCATATCGCAAGGAAAAGACTGGGAGGTGGAAGTAATGAACATGCTATGGGCCTACCGAATAACGCCCTCTGTAGTGGGGTATAGTCCGTTCCAAGTGCTGAGGGGACGGCATCCCTTCACCCGGGACAACGTGGCATGGAGGGAAAAGACCATCACCAGCAAGTGGTCCCCAGCGGTGGTGCAGAACAATCTGGAGAAGGCCCAGAAGATATATGCAGCACACTATGACAAGCGACACAGCACGAAGGAAACGGCGCTGGAAGAAGGGGAGTGGGTTAGGATCAAACTACCCACCCTACAAAAGAAAGGCGAAAGTAAATTCAGCCAGCCGCTACAGGTCAAGGAGGTGCGTGGTAGGGCGGCTCTCCTCAGTGACGGGAAGGTCTGGTCACAAGATCGCATGGCCAGAGTCAACAAAATATTAGTCTGGCCCAAGGCTGAGGAGGGCGAGAGATGCATGGATCACCCGGATGCTAGACCCCTTCCTGAGCATGGCATAGACATCCAAGGAGAAGGTGCAGGCGATGACAGTGAAGCGGTTGTCCTGGGAGCCAGGCCTACCAACGGAGGTGGGGTACAGGCGAATGCAGAGCAGAGAGCAGATGTGAGAGAAGCTGAGATGTCCCAAGGAGAGACAGAGGTGGGAGAGAACATGCCGGTAAGACACACCCGCAGCGGAAGGGCAGTTACCGTGCCCTCTCGTTATAGAGACTTTGTGATGGATGGACACTAGCATGGTGCCGCCCCCCCAGGTGCCCCACATAGACACTTTTCATAGCTGGAGGACACTCAACCGTTGGGGGGAAATGTTATAACCTTGTTTTCATTAAAGGGGGGAGATATGTGGTATGCGCTCTAGTCTATGCGCGTATACGCGATGACGCGTGACGCCATAGACTAGAGCGGATAGGCGCGCATGCGCAGTAGAGAAAGAGTAAAGGCGCGAACGCTAGGAAACGGCAGTTGGCGACCGGAGCTCCATATAGTTAGACGCTCGGCGCCCTTAGCTCTGGAACTTTATTGTATTGCTAAATAAACCTGAGTTACACACTCTACCCTGTCTCAGAGTGTCCTGTGGGGGAATTACAAACATTACACAACCCAGCACACATATCGTGTCTTGCAAGTTGCCTGTCCTCTGCCTTTCCTCGTCACCTTTATTTAGCTTCATGGCTGTGTGTTTTTACCAGCCCTGCCTCGACACCAGCGGATCCACCCTGAGCTCCTCCGAAGCTAAGCAGAACACTGAATTGAGAAAGTAGTCCAACTTCTGCACCTCACCACGGATCTGCAGCCAGAGTTTCATTTTTTTAAAGTAACTCAGCTTGCCAGGAGATGGGAGGCACAGGAGAACAGTGAGGTGGGGGGAAGGATGTGCTTGCTGATACTAATATTATTAATGTAAAATTCCTATATTTGTAAAATTAGTAAGGGAATAAATGTATTTACTTGGCCCGTTTTCAACTGTACTTTTTGTAGTCACCCAACATCATTTTATTTTTTGGTTGGGTTTTTTACAAAAGAGGTTCTACGTGTTGAAGGGACAGGGCTCATCCTGTGCTGTGGCTCTGCTAAAGCATGCATCATTGAGATGCTGATGTTTTACTATTTGACCTCATAATCATGGAAAGTCGTTTACTTGTAAAAAGTGGCAAATGTATCTGTATTTGGCAGAATCTGGGACAGAAAGCAACAGAATCTCAGAAAGTTTTTGATACTTGAGAAATGGCTCTTTTGTTAATTTTAACATAGGAAAGGTTTCTTGAGAGAAAATGCCTTTTTTATTTACTGTGTATTTTGTTGTGCAATGCATTAGTGGTATGAGTTTTAACAGGCATTGTTATGCCTGTTGATAGCTTACAGTGGAGCTGCAGTATTAACACGGCCTGTGTTGTCCTGCAAGTTAGGAGCATTATTGGCCTGTGGCTCAGTGATAGATTGGAGAGGATCTTGACAGCACCGGGAAGGAATGCAGGATTTCTAATTCAACAAAGCTGTTTTCTTAAACAGGTGCTTAACTATGGGTTGGACAACCAACTGGTACTATGCAATTGTGCGGTTGCTGTGATTTTTGAGATAATTATAGATTTGCCACAGTTGCCACATAATCCATCATCTGCCGCCTAATCTGAAGATTTTAGCACAAAAAAATGGTTTCTAGCTCAAATGGTTCAAAAGTTACTAAAGATGCAGCAACATCTATTACAGCGCAATCAAAGGCCCTTTGAAAGGTTGGACTTGTCACCTTTTCACATCCTTATTGCTAATGGTTACATTTCAAACCTATCCATCCGCATGTTTATTTCAAAATGTGCATCCTCAATCTTCTGAACAGCTTATTTAAAGAAGTATTTTGTGAATGCCATGCATGGTTTTACTCCACGTGGTAGAATTTGTGTACCAGAATCCCATCATTCTATGCCATGCCCTGCCCAACTTAGCCCCGCCCCAAATCACCCCAGCCACACCCCCATTCATCTGTGCGGCCCTCGGTCATACCCCTGACTATGCGTTTCGGCCCCTGAGGGAATGTTTGTGAGTACCCATGCGTTAGAGGAAGAGACGCTCCCTTTACACTTCAAAACATTGCTCATTGATTCAGTGATAGATCACAAGGAAGGGGCCTGGACACATCTCAGGAAGGAGATGGGGCTGATATGGAAACCTAACGAGTATGGCTGGGAGCCCATGATTAACCTTTGGATGCACATATCACAGTGACTGACATCCAGATGTGAACTCTTGTAACTCCCATCAACGGTGTTGTGGCACAATCAACAGAGTTATTCCTGCTGTGACAGACAACCTTTCAAGAGGGAAGAAGAAAAGGAATGGAGAAGTGTACACTACAAAAGAAGCAGAACGCCAACATAAAACTTCAAAGACCCAGACCCTAAATCACATTTTGGGGTCTGAAAAAGGACTAAAAGAGGGGAGGTTAAGACCCCAAAATGTATCCTCTGCCAAGCAGCCAGACAGGCTGTGTGAGAAGGGGAAGCTCTGCATGATGTCTGCCGGTGACAAGAACTGTGGGGCGAATGCCTGCTCGTCTCCCTGCGAGGTGAGGTGACATCGCCCACGGAAACCAGGATCAAGGTCCAGTAGGGAGTCCTACCAAGATGACTCCCTGAGTGAGGTGTGAGGAAAATGGCTGTGCACCAATTGGGTCATTGCCCATGTGCAGGAATCGTTCGGCGACCACCCTATGCTAGTAGAGGGCTGCCATGATCTGAGCCACGTACAGAACACGTGCATGAGGCACCAGGCACACACCGCCTGTTGTGGTGACCATGAATGGCAGAGGGATCCATCGTTGAACGTATTGAGCCAGAATGGTTGAGGCTTGTGTCCACCTTTATCAATGACCCCATTTGCCAGGAGGGGCTGCGGCTGTGCAGCACAGTGCACTGGCAGAGTCTGCACCAAGATGGAGAGTATCGCCAAGTCGAACTGGGGGTACCCCTGTGGCCAAGCATTCGGGTCGTAGCACGGATAGAAAGATTGCAGCTGTGACTGGCGGATCAAGCCCACACACTAAGACCTGTCCCTGGCTGATCACAATAGGACCGCAAAGACTCCATCAAAGATTTTGGAAACATGCTGGGCTCCAGCTGGGAGCCGGAGTATCTGACCCCTTCCCACTGTGAGGGGAAGAGTGACTTACTGTATGTTTGCCGAGCTGAAGCAGCTCCGATCGCTGGAACAAACGGGCAGTGCTACTCCGTGGACAGAGGCTGCGCCTGCCAGGTGCTACTGCGGGAACTGCGAGCCGCCCAACTTTTGCAAACAGGATTTGGACTCAGGAACGCCAGCAGAGAGAGCCCTCGCTGCATTGCTGAATGCTTCCATACTGCCGGAGCGGGTAAGACTGGAATTGGGACTGTGGGGTCTCGGGGGTGTGATGACCACGACAGACGACAGACGCCGGACACTAGGACCCTGTGGGTCACAGGGTGGTGACCAGGTCACCGGACACTACTTCCTGTGGACGGACAGGAAAGGACATTACATAGCAGGACGAGGACGAGGACGGACGTGCCCAGACGGACGGACGAGACAACAAAATAAAGAAGTACCTCTGCATACAATCGGTGTCCTGTGTGGTTCCTGCAAGTCGTGCAACGCGCTACACGACATCTGGCGATGAGGGTGTTTGGAAAACTGCAACACCACTGCGTTTGAAAGTGCATGGGATCACCTTGGTGAACGCTGACGCAAGGAGCTACACGGGAGCCCACCCCGATAAGCGTCCAACAAAAAGGAGCAACTCGCGGTAAGAGGAGCCCCGTAAGCAGCGGCAGCGCCTGAGAAAGAAGGGAGATCGCGCTGGGAGATCGCGCTCACAATTGAAGCGCGTAGTATCGCGAGAGCGGTAAAATCTCGGCGGCCATATTGAAAAGAGGCAGAGGGGCCAATAGAAACGCGGCAATCGCAAGTCGGCCATTTTAAGGTCAGGCGAAAGCAAGATTTCAATCGCGAAATCTCGCGAGAAACAAGGCGGACACTTTGTGGGAGACAAAGTAAACAAAATGCAATAGAAACAAAGGGCAGCCATTAGAAGGGCAGGCAAAGCACGAAGGAAAGCACCCCAAAGACAGAAAAAGGAGCAACACTGTCACCATAGGACAGGAGTATAAAAAGAGAAATAAAGAGGAAAGACATTAATATAAAATAGCTTGAAATAAAAGAGCTTGAAAAAAAAAGGAGACAAAGGTGCAAAGAGAAAAAAAAAAAAAAAGAGAAATACCAGAAACAAAGCAAAGTGCACAATACCGCAGACCGGTGCCTTTCACTGTATCGGAGCCACAAGTGGGCATCCGGTGGGAAAAATGGATCATAAAATTTGAACGATACATGAAGGCGACCGACGTGGTGGACGAAAAAAAAACTAGATCTATTCCTAAACCTAGTGGGGGATGAGGTGGATAACCTCCTCATAACACTGCCACAGAGTGAATTAGAAACCTACGAGAAGTTAATAAAATGTCTAACGGCCAAGTTCGACCCCCAAAGAAACGTCGACTTTGAGAGATATTCTTTTCACATGGCATATCAGCAGCCAGAAGAGTCAATGGATGACTTTGCAACAAGGCTGAGAAAGCTAGTAGCACATTGCGAATTTGAAAAATACGACAATGAACAGGCCCTTCGCCTCAAACTGATAGAAGGCTGCCGAGACACGGAATTTCGCACAAGACTACTAAAAGAACCGATCACCCTAGAAAAGATTCTAGATCTAGCAAGGGCGGAAGCAAGAGCAATGATACAAGCGAGACAGATGGACCGAAAGGGAGAACAAATACATAGAATGTCAGACGCAGGCAAGAAAGGGAACTGGAAGGGAGGACACAAGGAACAAGCGGCGAAGAAACAAAGTTCCCAATGCTACAGGTGCGGTCTGGAATTCCCTCACAGAGGACCATGCCCAGCATTCGGTCAAACATGCAGGAAATGCAACAGAAGCAACCATTTTGCTACCATGTGCCAAGGTGGGCAATTCAAAAATGAACGTGGCAGGCCCGGAAGGCCAAGAACAGCAACAACAAGACATGTACGGCACATGGACGCGACGGAGAGGAGCTCGTCTGGGGAGTCAGGAGGAGAAGAGGAAGAGGAAGAAACAACAAGAAAAGTAGAACGCCTATACCTCATGACCACAGACGAAGGGCATGAAGAGGAACACATCAGGCTAATAGACAGGAAGTCAATAAAGAAGACGGATTGGGTGACCATTGAAGTAGGGCCCCATCAAACAGAATCTGTACTGGACAGCGGAGCCACGTGCAACATCATGTGTGCTACGGAATATGATAAGATGAAGAGGAAGCCACCGCTACAACCATCAAACGTAAGAGTATTTACGTGGGGTGCACAAAATCCTGTAACAAACATGGGAAAATTCACGGACACCATGACGCACAAGGGCAAGACTGTCACAGAAGAAATACACGTGTTACGAGGAGACATTCCCGCACCGTGTCTACTAAGCAATGTAACAGCAAAAATAATGGGCCTACTGAAAATGATGTACCACATGTCGGAAAAGGAGAGCATACTACAGGAATTCCCAAAACTAACGGAAGGACTAGGAAAGCTGAAAGGAAGACAAATAAAGCTGCACATAAATGAAGCTGTCAGGCCAGTCGCACAACACCACCGAAGGGTACCAATACATCTACAACCTCAAGTGGAGGAAGAAATAAAGGCCCTACTAGCACAGGACATCATTGAGCCAGCAGAAGGGCCATCGCCATGGGTGTCCCCAATAGTGGCTGTACCAAAAAAAGACACCACACAGATAAGAATCTGTGTGGACATAAGAATACCAAACACAGCCATCGAAAGAGAACGACATCCAGGGCCACATCTGGACGACAGGATAAGCTGCCTGACAGGAATGAGAACATTTTCCAAACTAGACCTGTGCAAGGGATACCATCAATTGGAGCTGGACGAGCAGTCCAGATACATAACGACATTCTCAACGCACCTAGGATTATTTCGCTACAAAAGACTGAGTTTTGGAATATCTTCAGCAGCAGAAATATTTCAAGAAACGATCAGGCAGATAATAAGACCGATAAAGAACAGTCTAAACTACAGCGATGACATTCTGGTCTTTGGGAAGTCAGATGGAGAACACGACACGGCACTGAGGGAAGTGTGCTCACGGTTAGTAGAGGTGGGCCTGACAGTAAACGAGAAGAAATGTGAACTGGGAAGGGAAGAATTAGTGTTTTTCGGACACATATTCTCACGGAAAGGAATGAGACCAGACCGGAGCAAGATAGACACGCTTGAAAAAACGAGTGAACCAAAAGACGTCGCTGATGTGCGCTCCTTTCTTGGCCTTGCCAGCTACTGCGCGAGGTATATAAAAGACTTCGCGACGGTGAGCACACCATTGAGAGAACTAACAAAACAAAGACACACATTCGAATGGACCACAGAGTGTAAAAAGGCGTTTGAAGAAATAAGAGTGTCAGTGACGGCAGTAGACCACCTAGCATACTTCGACCCGAACTTATGCACTGAACTAACAGTAGACGCCAGCCCGGTAGGTCTTGGCGCAATACTAGCACAACACAAACCTGGAAAAGATTCACCTCGACAGATAGTAGCATACGGAAGTAAGAGTCTGTCAGATGTCGAGAGAGCATACTCTCAACCAGAGAAGGAGAGTTTGGCAGTAGTATGGGCATGCGAGCACTACCACATGTTCATATATGGAAAACCGTTCACAATAGTGACGGACCACCAAGCACTAGTGACTATCTATGGCAACCCAAACGCGAAAATACCACCAAGAATAGAAAGGTGGGGAATCAGGCTGATGGACTATAACTTCAAAATAGTACACAAACCAGGCAAAGACCAAAACCCAGCCGACTACATGTCGCGGCACCCGCTCCCACATCGGAAAGGTGGTACCACAATGGCAGAAGAATATCTGAACTTCATCGTGAAACAAAACACTCCAGCGTCAATAACAAGTGAAGAACTGGAGCGAGAGACAAAAAGAGACCCGACAATGAAGGCAATAGGAACGATAGTGAGGCTACAGAGATGGAGACATATTAATAGCAACACCGTCACAGAAGAAGGGGTCGACAAAGAAGAACTGCTGGCGTTCAAAAAGATAGGCGAAGAGCTGTCTGAGACAGAGAACGGAGTCCTGATGAGAGGTCCAAGGATTGTAATACCACATCGGCTAAGGAAGAGAACAGTTAAGATAGCTCATGAGTCACATAGAGGAATTGTAGCGACAAAGAAGATGTTGAGAGAAAGAGTGTGGTTCCCAGGACTGGACAGCATGGTGGAGGAAGAAGTGTCACAATGTCACACCTGTCAAGTAACAGGATCGTCTAGTAAGCCCACACCGTTGAAGATGTCGGAACTGCCATTGGCAGTATGGACCGAACTAGCAGCAGACTTCTATGGGCCACTGGAGACTGGAAAGTACTTGCTGGTAGTGATCGATGAATTTTCGAGATTTCCAATAGTGAGGGAAGTGTCATCGACATCGGCAAGTGCCACCTTACCAGTGTTAGACGACATATTTGCTGCCTGGGGCTCACCACAAACACTGAAAACAGACAATGGTCCTCCATTCTCAGGAGAAGAATTCCGCAGGTTCATGGACTACCTGGGAATCAAACACAGGAAAATAACTCCTCTGTGACCACAAGCCAACGGAATGGCAGAACGATTTATGGGGACCATCAAAAGAGCCATCCAGCGAGCAAAATTGACACAGATCTCAATTGGACAAGCGCTTTGTCAAGTGCTACGAGACTATAGGAACACCCCTCACAGCACCACGGGCAGGTGTCCAGCAGAACTGGTGTTAGGAAGATCAAGCAAGACAAGGCTACCACATACAGAGGCCATAGCAGACACCAACAGAAGAGAGATTGCAGAAAGAGACAACCAAGAGAAAAAGAAAATGAAAGAATATGATGACAAAAAGAGAAATGCAGCTGAACACCAGCTAAAGGAAGGAGATTTAGTAATAGTGAAACAAACACAGCAAAGGAAATCTGACAGCCCCTTTTCAAAAGATCCGCTGGTAGTGACTGGAGTAAAAGGGTCAATGGTGACTGCGGTCTCAGATCATTGGAAAATAACAAGAAACAGCTCACACTTCAAGGAGTTCAAGATGGAAGAAGGGGAAAGAGCGATACCAACACCGGAAGTGGAAGAAAGAGAGCAAGGAACAAACGGAGAGATAACAACACACAAAGAAGAAGGCGGAGAACAAGAACAGAGCGGAGAACAAAGACCAAGAAGAGAGTGCAAAAAGACAAAGAGACTGATAGAAGAAATGTAGAGACTCTCTCTCTCTCTCTCTCTCTCTCTCTCTCTCTCTCTCTCTCTCTCTCTCTCTCTCTCTCTCTCTCTCTCTCTCTCTCATAAGCTCTTCACAGTGTGGACAGTATACCAAGAAGTTGTGCATGTGGAAAAGACTTTGTTGTGACAGGGGGGGAGATGTGATGACCACGACAGACGCCGGACACTAGGACCCTGTGGGTCACAGGGTGGTGACCAGGTCACCGGACACTACTTCCTGTGGACGGACAGGAAAGGACATTACATAGCAGGACGAGGACGAGGACGGACGTGCCAGACGGACGGACGAGACAACAAAATAAAGAAGTACCTCTGCATACAATCGGTGTCCTGTGTGGTTCCTGCAAGTCGTGCAACGCGCTACACGACAGGGGGGTTTGCTGCTAACATTGCAGCGGCACCATGGACACCTCTGACTGATTACTAATAAGTCAAGGGGGAGCTCTTGAATATGAACTACTAGTAAGATTTCCTTGGATGCAGCCACCAGTGAATGGAAAATAACCCTAACCACGTTATAAAATAGAGGGAGGGACAAGGATTAGCCTGACAACTTCCGGAGCCCAGATTTCAAGGAGATTTGAAATATTGCAAATGAATTTAGTTATTTATTTGAATGTGTAGAGTTACCAATGAAATCCTTCTTTTTCTTATAAAGGTAAGTAATAAACTGGACATTGATTCATTGTTCGTACTCTGTGCACTTTAAGTTATGCATCAAGTTCATTTACCTGTATCTACACTCTCCCCCCTAAGGGAGCATTTGGCTGCTCATCCATAGCTACCGTCGAGAGTCTGTGCAGAACGGGTGCTTGGCCCAGCTGCTCAGGATCGATAGTAGGTCGGGCCCCAGGAGTAAAAGGCCTTAACCACCATTGGTTGGGCCCAGTAGTCCCTGCTTCCTTGTGGCCCTCTGAAAGGTATTCTAACAGACATTATGCAATATGCACATTTAGAGCTATATTTCAACAGAACATGTCTCCTCACATCCAATGTAAGGACCCATTTAATGCTAGAAAAATAGAGCAGAAAACACAAGTGCCTCTAACACTGCTGGGAAACAGGGAGTGTGAATCTTACATTTCCCAAGTAAAAAAACAGTGGGCTGCAGAGTGGAGGGTGAGATGACCAAGTTTTGGGATGAGCTGTTTTCATTAGGGACAAGGTCGGTACTGAGTTGCATTAGGTGGGACTCTTTCTAGATTGGCACAGTGGGCACAAAACAATGAGTTGGAATACTACGCCAAGCAATTTCCTCTGGTTAGACTATTTTCAAGCATTTATCCCATCACCTTTTGGGTCTTTGATTGATAGTAGTATGACTGGAAAGTTGAGACTGGCCCAGCTTTCCAAGTCTACTACTACCAATGTTTGTGGGTTCCATAAAGTAGTAAATTTCAATTCAAGAAGGGTTTCTATAGGTACAGATGTACTACTTTTATGGAGAAATACAATAAGGAATGGTATTTGGTATATATAAAATCCTGATCCAAAAAATGAACAAGTTACAACCTCTTTGTGAAATGAAAACAACAAGAAAAACAGACACAAACATAGCAGATCTGACTCAGGGCCCTGAGACTCAACTACCAAACCAAGCATACATTTGAGGGTTGTCACACTTCAGCTGAAGCTACTCCCTAATCGTCCCACCTGGGCCTGGTAGTTCTCCCTGGAAACTCATGACTGCGTTATGTACAACGCAGCAGCCTGGGATCACTTATTTTAAATGTCTTTTCACTTTATACACTTTTTTTCTTCACTGCTACAAGAGGCTTTGCTGGTAGAGTTGGTAAATCGGTGCATGTGGGAAGGGCTCAATGTTTCTAGTCCTCGCTGTAAGAAATTGGGTTACTGGTTGAGGGGTGAAACCTTTCTCAAATAGCAACCACAGTTCTTCTCAGGGTGACATTCCAAACAAACCCTAAATTAACCTGTGCTTAACCCTCGGGTAGTTTGGCACCGCACTTTCAGGTTTAACTCAAAGGCAGTGTGTAAAGTATTTGTGCAACACTTCAAACAGTATTACAGGCAAACACAACACAAAAGGATCTCAGATCAGTTTATAAAAATAGAGTAGTTTTTAATAAATAAAAGAAGACCAAAATGACAAAATTCCAATTAGTAGAACCGGAGATATGCAATTTTTGAGATTTCAGTAAAAATAGCTCCAAAAGCACAAAGCTCCAACTGTGAATATCTGGTTGTGCCGGACCGGGACAAAGTCACAAGTTCAGACTGATCGCCATGCGAATGGCCCAGCCACAGGGATCCAGTTAGGCCCACTGAACAAAGTACCTCCAGTCCTGGTTTGTGGAGTGTTGTAAGGATAACGTCGAAGAAGTGTTGCACAGCTGAAGCAATGTGTCAGTTGCAAGTTCGGCGAGACTGCGAAGCGAGATCCTGCATCATCATCAAGGATCCCGTCAACCAGGGCTTGCGATACGATGTCTGGCATCTAGGATGTGTTGCGCATTCAGGACAATGCGTTGCACATTTGAGACAGTGCGTTGGTTCTGAGGAACTGTGAAGCTGCGATGCGAAGTCCGGCGTCGTCCGAGGTTGCGTTGCACAGCGGCTGTTCCAATGAGGCAACAGGCTGCAATGCAATGCATTTTTTTCAAAATATGCAGGTCTAGTCCTTCTCACCCAGGCAAGAGGGAAGCAGGCTGTGGGTCAGTAGAGCAAGGCAGCAGTGCAGTAATGCAGCAATCCCACCGGGCAGCAGTCAAGCCGAGTGGCAGTCCTTCAGCAGCACAGCAGTTTTTTTTCCTGTCAGAGTACCCAGAGGCCCAGAAGTGTAATGAATTGGTGTCTGAGGTCCAGTATTTATACACAGTTGTTTCTTAGTGGGGGAGAAGCTTCTAGAGGTTTTCCATTGAAGTCTTCCAGCATCCTACCTTCCCTGTCAATCAATCAATCAATCAATCAATCAGAACAATTTGTAAAGCGCGCTACTCACCCGGAAGGGTCTCAAGGCGCTGGGGATGGGGGTCCGTTACTGCTCAAAAAGCCAGGTCTTGAGTTGCTTCCTGAAGAAGAGATGGTCCTGGGTCAGCCGTAGGTGGATGGGGTGGGAGTTCCATGTCTTGGCCGCCAGGTAGGAGAAGGATCTTCCTCCGGCGGTGGCTCTGCGGATGCGTGGTACTGTGGCGAGGGCAAGGCTGGTCGATCGCAGCTGGTGGGTGGGCGTGTAGAAAGTGAGGCGGTTGTTGAGGTATTTGGGGCCCTGGTCGTGGAGAGCTTTGTGTGCATGGGTGAGGAGTCTGAACGTGATCCTCTTGCTGACGGGGAGCCACTGCAAGTCTCTCAGGTGGGCGGAGATGTGGTTGTGGCGGGGGATGTCCAGGACGAGTTGCACAGAGGCGTTCTGGATGCGTTGAAGTCTTTTCTGTAGTTTGGCAGTGGTTCCCGCGTAGAGGGTGTTCCCGTAGTCCATTCGGCTGGTGACGAGGGCCTGGGTGACCGTCTTCCTGGTTTCGGTGGGGATCCATCAGAAGATCTTACGGAGCATGCGCAGGGTGTTGAAGCAGAATGGCGATACAGCGTTGACTTGTCTGTTCATTGCGAGGGCGGAGTCCAGGATGAAGCCCAGGTTTTGTGCGTGGCCCGTTTGCTTGGGGGTGGTGCCCAGGGCAGGGGGCCACCAGGAGTTGTCCCAGGCAGAGGGGGATGATCCCTGGATGAGGACTTCCGTCTTGTCTGAGTTCAGCTTCAGGCGGCTGTTCTTCATCCATTCGGCGACGTCTTTCATTCCCTCATGCAGGTTGACTCTGGCGTTGGTCGGGTCGTTGGTGAGGGAGAGGATCAGCTGGGTGTCATCGGTGTATGAGATGATGTTAAGGTTGTGTTGGTGTGCGATGGCTGCGAGGGGGTTCATGTAGACATTGAAGAGGGTGGGGCTGAGCGAGGATCCTTGAGGTACGCCGCAGATCATGACTTCGGTGGCCGCAGATCGGAACGGGGGAGGCGGACTCTCTGGGTTCTTCCGGCGAGGAATGAGGTGATCCACTCCAGTGCTTTCCCTTGGATTCCGATGTTGCTGAGATGCTGTATTAGGGTGCGGTGGCAGACTGTGTCGAATGCTGCAGAGAGGTCCAGGAGGATGAGGGCAGCTGTTTCCCCATTGTCAAGCAGGGATCTGATGTCGTCGGTGGCTGCGATGAGTGCGGTCTTGGTGCTGTGGTTGGCTCAGAAACCGGACTGTGAAGGGTCGAGGGATCCGTTCGTCTCGAGGAAGGCAGTGAGCTGTATGTTGACGGTCTTCTCGATGACTTTGGCAGGAAAAGGGAGGAGCGATATGGGGCGGAAGTTCTTGAGGTCGGTGGGGTCCGCTGTCGGTTTCTTCAGGAGGGCGCTGAGCTCGGCATGCTTGCAGCTCTCCTGGCTCTAGAATAACTACAGGGGGTATGAAGCTCTTTGTGTCGAGGCAGGACACAGACTTTTTAAGTGTAAGTAGGACTGTGCTCAGCTATGCCTTCCCATCCTGCCAGTGACGGCACATCTTGGCACAACTAAGCTCTCTATTGTGAGTGGATATCTAGAAAGAATACACAAAGCCCAACTGTCTTCTACACCCAGTCCTATGACCCAGGAACAAGCTACCGCCACTCAATGGCTAAGGCAGGAAAATGCCAATTTTCTAAAAGTGCTATTTTCAAACTTGTAATTTAAAATCCGACGTCACCATAAGTTAACATTTTTCATTACAATTAAAAAGACACCAAACATGAACTGGTTACTTGTTCCCATTAGGAAATTACAGCTTATTAAATGTAATAAGGTAACTCCAATGGTATCCTATGGAAAAGAAAGGCCTTGCAGTAGTGAAAAACAAATGTAATAGTAAAGAATAAAACTTAATAGTATATGTCCAACTTTTTAAATACACTGCACACTTCCCTCTCAGCTGTCCAGGGCCTATCCTACGGGTCACCTACATGGATTAAAACGGAAGGTTTCGGCCTGGCAAAAAGTTTGTTTTGCTAGGTAGAAGTGGCAGTTTAAAACTGCACACACAGGCTACAATGACAGGTCTGAGACAAATCTAAATGGCTACTTACATGGGTGGCCCAAAAGGTGCTACAGGCTCACTTGTAGCATTTAATTTACAGGCCCTGAGTGCATGTAGTACCACTTTACCAAGGACTTTTAAGTACATTTCATATACCAATTGTGGATAAGCCAATGTTACTATGTTTTAAGGAGTGAGTGCACTAGTTACAGTAGTAAAGTGTGCAGAGTCCTAAGGCCAGCAAAAATGAGATCAGCAAGAAGTGGAGGAGGAAGGAAAAAGGTTTGAGTGAACACCAACCTAAGGGTAACAGGTCTAGCAGTCACCTTTTATGGCCCCATTTACTAAGCCCAAGTTGCAAATAGAGGAGGGTGCACTTGCAAATTAATATTGCGGGCAGAGCCATGAGGCTGGCTTGGCTCTGAGAGTCCATGCACGAGCCAAGCCATGAAAATGCTCTGCATTATATTGTGCAACAAACATAATGTAAAAATACGATAGAATCTCTTCAAAATTCGAGATTTTTTTTAATTTAACATGTAGAAGTGTTTCACCTTAGGGGGGCGTGGCTAGCGCCCAGAGAAGATGGCGGGCTGTCCTTAGCTCTCCAGAGTCGCGGGAGACGGAGGCGAACCCAGCGCGATTCCCTGCGCTTCTGCATGGTGCCTAAAGTCAGGAGATGTCGTGGGAAGCCCTGAGGCATTCACGGGCCCCATCATGAGGACTCCATGAAGCTTTTTCGGTCATTCACAGGGCCGACTGTGAGGAGCCCGAACAGGTTAGCTCGCGGCCGCCATTTTGATTTTCCGATGACGGAGCTTGCTTCCATGCTGTTATTTACACGTCTTCCTACCACGAACCACAATATTTTGCTGTCAGTTCTCTCTTCAGTCATTTTCTGCATTATTCTCCTCAATTTGGATGCAGCTGCTGACTAATTTGGTTTTGCGCCATTTCGCGCGCTACAACTCCTTATTCACCACACTGCAGTAACTACGCCCTGTCTTACTTTGGACATATAGTGCGTTTCCTCCTCAGCGATGTTCCTTTCCTCCTATTGTGTGGTGCAACTAGTATTTTTGACTGTTAATGGATTTCGTTGTGGTTCCTTCGTGTGATGTCATATAGCTGCATGGACTTTCTTCTACTTCCTGACTAAGGGGGATCGGAGTACTGCTCTCCTGTGGATGTAGTTGCTGACTACTTTGATTTTGCGCCATTTCACGCGCCAGAATTCCTTGTTCACCACGCTGCAGTACCTACGTCCTGTCTTATTATGGACATAATGTGCGTTTTCACTTCAGCGATGTTCCTTTCTTCCTAATGTGTGACGCAGCCAGTTTTTGCTCTCATTTTATTGACTGTTAACAGATTTTATTGTGGTTCCATTGTGTGTTGACAAAAAGCTGCATGGACTTTCTTCTGCTTCCTGATTAAGGGGGATCGGTGTATTGCTCTCCTGCGACTTTGCTGTTTTTTGCCGTTCTATGGGCAGGCTCCTCAATGTTGTTCATAAACCTTCTGCATCTAAACAGTCATTTTGGTCCCATACTGGTTCCAGGTATCAGTGTTTATCGATGGAAGACACTCCAGATACTCCTTCTTCTAAGGCCTCGTCCACTGCATCATCTTCATCAAAGTCTGGTACGTCTAATATCTCCATTAAAAGACTTAAGAAGGATCCCCCTTCTCCCCCTAAGCAAGCTCCGTCAGCCACGATGGATATTTTACTGGATGAAATAAGGGCCTTAAAACCCTTTATGGAAGAGACTAAATCTACTCTCCAAATGTTGTCAGACAAGTGGTCGAATGTGGATAACTGGGTCACTGTCCTGGAACAAAGTGTGGCTACACTTGAATCTTCCGCTTCCAAGGTTGACCCCCTTTGTGCACAAGTTTATTTCCTGCACAAGCAGATCGAAAATTTGGAAAACAGGAATAGAAGAAACAACCTTCGCGTTTATGGTCTGTCAGAAAATTCAGAATGTTCTGATCCCATTGCTTTCTTCAAGTCCTTTTTGCTGAAGCTGCTTAATCTGCCAGAATCCACCACCCTTAATATACAGAGAACACATCGTCTGGGTCCACCGGTTAGTGGTCTGGCTTCCTCGTCTGCAAGAAAACCGAGAGGCGTCATCATATATTTCCTTGAATACACCGATCTCCTCACGGTTCTTTCTGCTGCAAGATGCATGAAGCGTGTTACTTGGTCAGGTATCCTATATATCTATCTCAAGATTATGCCAAGCCTACGGCGGATAGACGCAAGGAATTTCTCTCTCTTCGTCCACAAGTACGCTCAATGGGTGCTCAATTCGGGCTTTTCCATCCTTGCCTTTTCAGAGTGGCTTTCAACAATAAGACTACCACTTACGATGACCCTTTGAAGTTAAAAAGTTTTTTGTACTCTCATAATGTGGATACAATGGAATTTGCCTCTGCATCTGCTTCTAAGTAACCACTCTTTATTTTTGCTTCCTCAGGCTTCCATATAATGGTTATTGTTCGGTTTTGTTAGATGTTACATTTTCACGCTGTTTTTTCCCATTACATGTTATTGTTTTTATGTAAAGTTTTCCCTTTTTGTCCTCACAGATATTCTTCCTGCGCATATCTCCTATCCCTGTTGTTTTTGGAATTCGTGGGTTTCGTCATTCCTCCCCGCTCCTCCCCGTGAGTGTTGGACCCGCCATTGTTCCATGTGGCCTTCACCCTCCTATCCTTCCCTTGTACTGGATGTTCTGTAAGTTGATTTTTCTGATTATATTTTTCTTATTCTCTTTTCCTACTCTTCTTTCTCCTCTTTTTGCTCTAGTAGTATTTTTCAAGTTTTTTCCTTTCTTTCTATGCCTGTTAATTCATTCTTCTTTTCATTCCCTTCTCTCTCTTCTTTACTCCTCTTATTTTTTTTCTTTCTCCCTTATTGTCATACAGCTGGCATCCTTTCTTTCTCTTTTCTTGTTACTCATGGCATTGTTTTAATTGTTCTTTGATGTATATATACAATTTTTGCATTAATCTCAATAGTTCTTCTTCATGTTTCTATTTTAACTGGTTTTTATTGTATCATTAAGGTTTTTTCTCATGCCTTTAAAAATAGTATCCTGGAATGTCAGAGGTTTACATTCACCAATTAAGAGACAGAGAGTTTTAACACACTTAGCCAAACTCAATGCTGATATTGCTTGTATTCAAGAATCACACCTATCAGCTGAGGAATCTGCTAAACTAAAAAGGGGCTGGGTGGGTGAGGTTTTCTTTTCCCCTGGTGACGGGAAACGTAATGGTGTTCTAATATTGTTTCATAAATCTCTCTCTATCAAAATATTATCAAGTTTCACGGATCAGCTAGGTAGATGGGTTTTGGTGAAATTTAGTTTGGATGCTGTTCCCATTTCCCTCTTGAATATTTATGCTTCTGCAACTGGTGATGCTTCATTTTGGTCCTCCTTGGCTCCGCACATTACACAACATTACGAGGATAACTTCCTCCTTGCAGGTGACTGTAATGACGTCCTTGATCCATTTTTAGACAGGCACTCCTCTAGTGCTTTCGTTCCTCACAAATCCCACAAATCTTTTACACAACTCATTACCCAATACAAATTTGTTGACGCATGGAGACTTTGTAACCCTACTTTAGGAGAATATTCTTTTTTTTCACCACCACATCAAACACAATCAAGATTAGATTATTTTTTCATCTCACATCACCTATCTCAATCCCTAATCGCTTCTGATATTGGTTCTATTTCAATCTCTGATCACGCACCAGTATCTATTGATTTGGATGTTCTACATAAACCCAATTCCACAAAAAAATGGTGTTTTAACAACTCCCTTCTTCTTGACCCAACCTTCGTCTCTTCCTTTACATCCTTTTTTAACAAATTTTTCCTGTTAAATCAGACTGATGATGTTCAATTTCCTGTGGTATGGGACGCTTTCAAGGCATCTGCCAGAGACTTCATTATTAGATATGTTTCTCGCAAACGGAAAAAAGCTCAACAAGATACTAAGGACCTCTTTGCCAAAATTAAACGATTGGAACATGCCTATTATACTTCGAAATCAAAAGATTGCCTATTGGAACTCATCTCTACCAAACTTCAATTCAACAAAGATTCTACAAATAACGCTTCCAATTTTTTACTAAAGTCCAGCGCCAAATTCTACGGTGGCCAAAACAAGGCTGGGAAATTATTAGCCAATTATTTGAAAGTTAAGAAAAATAAGGTCAACATAGAATCCATTTTTGACAGGGATGGCACATTGAAACATAAAGATGATGACATCTTACAGGAATTTCTCAATTTTTATGAGACTTTATACACCACTGAATCAGTTTCCTCTGAGCATTCCATCGCCCAATTTTTGTCCAATATTCGGCCACCCTTTGATAATCCTCCGGATCTCTCCTCATTGGAAGCAGACTTAACCCAAAAAGAACTCCTTCAGGCTCTAAATTCTCTAAAACACGGAAAGGCCCCGGGCCCAGATGGTTTTACGGTTGAATTCTTCTCTCACTTCTCTAAATTACTTTTGCCCAAATTACATACCCTTCTTATCACCTTTCGCACTTCCGGCTCTGCTTCTGGTACTTTTTCGGATGCTCTTATTTGCATTCTCCCTAAACCAGGTAAAGATACACAGCATTGTAAAAATTACTGACCTATTTCTTTGGGCAACATTGACTATAAGATCTTTTCAAAAGCCTTAGCCTTGCGTCTGGATCTACATTTACCTGAACTCCTTGGAAAGGAACAATCCGGCTTCGTTAAAGGCAGATTGCTAGCTGATAATACTAGATTATTCTTTGATATCCTCGCCAAGACTTCGCATTCCTCTCAATCTATTGCAGCCATAGCTTTGGACCCAGAGAAAGCTTTCGACCGGGTCGAATGGCCTTATCTTTTTCATACCTTAAAATGGTTCGGTTTTGGTCCAATTATTTCTACCTTGATTTCTCTTCTATATTGTCATCCCAGAGCGGCCATTTCAGCAAATGGTGGCGTGTCCTCTTATTTTTCCCTTAACAGAGGAGTCAGACAGGGATGTCCTCTTTCCCCTTTTTTGTTTAACCGTGCTTTAGAATCTTTTCTATTGAGAACATAACAATGATATTCCTGGTTTTGATTATCAAAACTCCACGATTAAAATGGCGGCCTACGCCGATGACGTTTTACTAATCCTATCTCAACCTACCGTGTCCCTTCCTGCATTTCTAGAAGAAGTTAACTCCTTCGCTCTTGTCTCTGGATACAAATTAAATAAGGATAAATACGAAATTCTACCCCTTACCAAATTTACTTATAAAAATGATTTCTCCGGTTTGGGTTTTACATGGAGCCCCACTTTAAATATTTAGGTCTTCATTTTACTTCTTCCCTCTCGAGTACAGTCAATCGTTGTATGGAAGATTGTATACAGAAACTCACTACCCTCACAACAAAATGGCATCCTCTATATCTTTCCTGGTGGGGTAGGTTAGACACAATTAAAATGATGCTCTCCCCTATTGTCCTTTTCACAATTTCTAATATTCCATTTTCAATTCCCTCCAAGCATTTCAAAAAAATTAACTCCATTTTTTGAGGGGTCATAAAAAATCTCGTATGTCCTTGGCCAAATTGATTCGCCCTAAATTGGAGGGAGGAGTACATTTTCCAAACTTTTCTCTCTATTACTAAGTCAAGCATCAAATTGGATTTCAGACTCCTCACGTTCTCCACCTCTCTGGGTATCCCTAGACCATTCCTATATATCTCCTTTTTCATTTAAGAAATACCTTTTGTTCTCTCGAAGGCCGCAATCCTTATCCACACCCATTCTTTAATATACCTCTAAAATGTTCCCACTCCTTCCTATTTCTTATTTATAACAACCCATTTGGCATAACACTTTGATTTTAATCAATAATAAGCTGTTTTTTTGGAAAACTTGGCACTCCCGTGGTCTCATTTTGGTTCACCAGTTATTTCATAATAATCAGTGTGTTCCTTTTTCAATAGCCAGTTCTTCTTTTCTTTTACCTCCCACTTTTATAACTAGATATTCTTTACTATTGCCTGCAGTACAATCCGCTTATGATGCATATCATGCACCTTCTCCTTCCCATAATCAGGATTTCTCTAATTCCTCTTCGTTACATTCTTTACTTCTTACACACGCCAAGGCCTCCAAAATTTACGCTTTCCTCCAAACCCCACCTTCTCCCCGTGCCAAGTCCAACATAGAGGAAGCTTGGGAAAAAGATTTAGGTGTTTCCTGGCCTGTTGAATTGTGGGATAAAATTTGGTTAAAAATTCGCAAATCTTCCAGAGCGGCTAACACAACTCAGACACTATTTTTTATTTACAACCGGCTTTTGTTCCCACCACTTGTTCTTAGTAAACGTTATCCTGACACATGTTGGTCATGTTCCTCACCAGGTGCAGACCTCCATCACATGCTTTTCACATGCCCTCTAGTTCATAGTTTTTGGATGAAAGTATGGTCTCAAATTAATAAGATTTTTTTCATCCACTCACTCCTTCTCTATTTCCCATATTTTCATGGGCAGCGTCTCTCCTATCTGGGATCATTGCACTTTTAGAATACGTATTATTGATTTATTACTAGCAGTGGCTTTCCAACAAATTACTAAATCTTGGAAGGATTCCACCAAAATATCTTTTCAGGCTTGGTGGTATGCTGTGTGCTATAATCACAGATTAGATACAACGTTTGTATACCCGATGAGTTTGGCCGCCAAAAGAAGAGAACTGTGAGGCCCTGTCACTACGTTCTTTGATGTAAGTGCTAGTCGTTCTTTGTCTCTTTCTCCGTTGCAACCAGACGTTACTAAACCTCCATGACTTCCTAGAGCTTGTTATATATACTTTTCATATTATATGCTTTATACCTACATTGTATATTTATTTTTCCTTGTTGTTTTTCTTTCATATCTCATGTAATTTCTGCTGGTTAAATTCATATTCATTTTTGGATTCATTTACTCTTATTACCAATATTACTTGTTTTTGCTGTATGATTTTATATAATATTTTCATTGCTGTACTTTGTCAACTTTTATCTTATTTGCTTTAATAAACTTTCTTTTGAACTTAAAAAAAGAAGTGTTTCACCTTGTTACATCAGATTATCTCACTGCATAGATATGCATTTATTAAAACTGGTAGAATTTAACAACATTCAAGGCTCCCCTCAGCAACAATACCATTACTAAACTAAGAGGCAAGTCATTAGTCACCTAACCCCTAAACGGCCTAGATTCTTACTTTAGGTGGAGCAACATTGCAGTCTACTAAATCAAACAGAAGAGGTGCTTGTAGAGTGCACATCCTGGACTCAAGTATTTAAAAGTGTGCTCTAATGTGATGATAAAGAAAAAGGAGGCTTTAAATAAAATATTTGCCTAGGATCACACAATTTAGCCAAACAGGGATGTCGGTATTTAGTCCAGGTTATCTAGTTTCACATTTTAAAATTCAGCCACCATATGAGTATCTCTGTCACTCTCTCCTGTTTAGAAATAACTGGTCACTGTATTGTCTTTCTTTCTTGGTTAATGAAAAAAGACAAAGACATAGCAGACTTGACTCAGGGCCCCAGACCCAACTACCAAGCAACAAATGCATTTATTTGGGAGGTTGCCACACCACACACACCACTGCTGAAGCTATGCCCCTGCACATTGTTCCAGGGCTCCTGCACTCATATTTTTCCATACATGGCGTCATTTTGGAAATTCTGGTAACAAGCCTAATGCTAAATTATGGGATTAAACCGGTTTAACAGAAATTTTGACAGGGTTTAGACATGAAACAATAATCACGTATTGTAATTTGGATTAACAAGGTGTCATCGCCCCCAATTAATAATGCAATTTCTTACACCCGCCATCCACATGTTGCTGCAGGGGGATCGCCTCTCAGAGTCTTCAGCGCTGTGTTACAGGAATCTCATCCTTTCAGTGAGGTGCCTGACTTGTTTTTGGAGGGTACTGGTGTTTGGTTGCAGGTCTGTCAGTTTGTCTTCTGCTTGCTTGACCTGGTCAGAAACCAGTCTTGGATGGTATCACAGTTGACCAATATAAACCACAACTGTGTCTTTCTTTGCTTTCAGAGCTTACCTTGTCAGTCTAAGCGTTTTTCAAATGAATCCGACTGTGGAAGCTGCCGTGCGTTTTCATTTTTGGTTGGTAGGGGTGCTGGTGTAGGCGCTGCATGGCCCAATGACAGGGTTGTATTTCATGTTGTGTGTTCAACTCCTTCTGGCCCTTTGTTTGTCCATATTCTTCCCATTCTGCAAGTTAATTTGTATTTCTGATGGTCTGGAGGTGGGGACTTGGAGTGTGGGTCCAGTTGACGCCAGGAGGCCGACATCGTGTTATTGATGTTCACTCAATGAGATTCTTTTTGGTTTGGGCCCAACCATAGTGAATGCAATGCTGCTCAATGTTCCTCCAAGTCATGGTTAGGTCCAATCAAAGTGGGCGGTGCAGCGCGAGCAATCACTGAATCGCCGTACTCTGCTCTCTTGGGTGGAGAAGTGTGGCTCACTGCTTAGAGTGGCAGTTCCTGGTACAGAGGTCTGGCCGGGACCAGGTTTCAAATCCCGCCTCGGCTGATCTCGGCGGTTCTTGGGCTCATAATTCATCAGACATGATTTCTCGCCTCGGTGCCTACTCTGAGCATGAGTCCCACGCTGCACTCTGGGCAATAGCTTGCTTAGCCTCCACAACGGCCCCCTACAGCACTGGGGATGCCTGGTTGCACCTCGGGGATGCCCAGGAGTGGACATTTCACGGGGAAAAGCCAGGACGGGTTCCCTAGCGGTATGAGTACAGCGCCAGGACACACTGCTTGCCGGGGTATCAGTGCGCTTTACAAATACGGCTACATTTACATTTACATCTCAACTCATAGCAAATATGTCCAGGATCCATCACTAGGGGGCAGATGTATCAAAATGTCTATTTGCGATTCTCAAATAGCGATTTTTTGAGAATCGCTATTTGAGAATTGCAAAATGGTATGTATCCTAAAAATCGCTATTTTTTTAGCGATTTCTTAATATTCCTTATTTGCGAATAGCAAATTGCGAATTCGCAATTAAGGAATAATTTCCCATTCATTCCTATGGGCCAGGAGGCCCATAGGAATGAATTTGAAGTTATTCTCAATATGCGATTCGCAATTTGAGAATCGCAAATTGAGAATAATTTCAAGGGTGTCATAAGAACACCCTAATGCACACCCTGAAATTTACATGTATGCGCATATTGCGCACATACATGCCCTAAGGGCATGTATGTGCGCCACATGGCACCTTCACAAATGGCAAAAAGTGCATTTGTGAAAGAAATCGCAAATTACCACCAACTTGAAGTTGTTGGTAATTTGCGATTTCTTAAGGAGAATTCACAAAAATGAAATGCTTGATGCATAGCATTTAAGGAATTGCAATTTGCGATTCCTTAAATGCTTACACAAAATTAAGGAATCACAAATTTTGCGATTCATAATTTTGCTACACAATTTTCTTCATACATACCATTTAGCGAATTTTTAGTCGCAAACGCTGCTTTTTTGCGAATCGCAGCGTTTGCGAGTAAAAATTGCTTTGATACAGCTGCCCCTTCATCTTACTAGTCTACCACCCCCGCCCCCACTCCCTCTTGCTATGCCACTTGCTGGCCTCTGCAGTACATCCAGCCGAGTCGGGGATCCTTGATAACTTTAATGCCTTATAGTGCCCTAATCCCTAGTTCTCGCTTCAGTCTCTGTGCCTGCTTCTTGCGGATTGCATCCATGCCACCTCTCAATTCACACGCCTCGTTCTCTCTTATGCAGTGGGTCCACCAGTCTCTTGCCTTGGGAGAAGGGACTCCCTGTGCTCGTGTCCTGCTCACATTCAGACTCACTGGATGTGCACGTACACTTGCCCCCTTGTCAATCGAGCCCTTGTTTACCTTGCACGCACATCTACATCTCTCGGCAGTCAGTGTACCATACAGCAATACTTCTGTGCTAATATATCTCCATTGATGTTTGCAATATTTCACAACCCACATAGGTGATTCCTTGCAAAGCAAACAGTAAAATAGGATTTATAATCCTAATAGAATACTGTGAGACAGGGCTATCGAGTTTGTAAACCCTGTGAAAGACTCCTTATGAAAACAACAAGCCCAAATCTATTGCATGCGAGAAGTTTGTCTGGTTCCTAGATCTTTTTGTCAACTTCACAGAAGAACAGATGACAAGATTCCAACACTGAGTCCTGCAGCCAAGGACTGGAGCTGGAAATTAATGTGATACCTTCCCTATGCGTGTCAGCTTTTGTATGCCGATGTGATGTGCTTTCGTCTTTGCCTTGTATTGTAAATCGTAACCACAATTGGCGCTGTTATCTTTGTTGCGATCTTAAAATCAATAAAATTGGTTATAAAAAAAAAGATTCCAACATTTAGTCCTTGTTGCAGCAACTATGGATCAGGATTGCCTGCAAAGATGTGATGGGCTGACCTTGTCAGTGACCTGCTCGTTCCCGCGCGGCTCCGCCTGGTAGCTGCTGCCCCTGACCCTTGCAGGTCTGCGAGTTCGAGGCCCATTCTCCACCCGCAGGCATCCGCCTGCGCCTCACCCAGTGGGGAGCATCTCTGCTCTGCAGCACACATAGAAGGAGCAAAACACCATTCATGATTTTTTTTGTGCAGGACGGTGTCACTTCCTGCACAAACCCGATCGGCATTAGGTAGCGTTTTTAGCGCCGTGCAGGAGTGAGCACACGGATGCTCTGTATTTTTGTTTATACGGCGCATCCCTGCAGTTTATAAATGGCGCCGGGCAGCAACATTTCTTGCAGCACCGCGCTACACTATTTTCATGTAAATACGCCCCTACTTGTCTTGTTATTCATTAGCTATGGACAACTCCAGTTGTGGAAAGGTCCTAAAGCATGTGCATCTCTTTCGTCCCATTCCTGACCTTTTAGTCGCAAAGAATGGTAATTTGGATTTCACAGGTCCCAGCAAGTTATGAACTATTGGCTAAAATGCAGTTGCTCTTCTGAAGGTGCCAAACTTGTCATGGGGCCCACTTGAAGCCCCAATCCTTGCTTCCTGCAGTTCTGCCTCCATGTGTTACTTGTTGCTGCAATGGTGTGGTTTAATTAGTGCCTCTGGGACAAAGGGCAAGACACAGAAGAGCCTTCTATTTTTAAAACGAGTGATTAGCAAAACGGTGCAAATGTATTCGTGGTGTTTTTATGCTTAACGCTGTAAAGTTCTTTACAAGAATACATGACAGCAGTAAAACTATCCACAAAAGCAGCGACAGTGGGAAGAAGGTTGTTTACACAACGCTTGTGGTTGAGCACACAAGCTCCTGGCAAAGAACCGTGCAGCGTGATTGGTGGAGGCAAGACACTTTTAGGGCAAAACACAGAAAGTTAAAAAGTTTAGAGACCCGAAAATATTCTGATTAGGTTGCATCTTCGACCTCTGCTGGAAATTAGAAACTTTGATGAAACCGTGCACTACAGGATTTTAACTTGATGATTTATTTTGTGTTATTCACTTGGGTATCACTTTAATTTATGTTTAGTTCATATTTTCTTTTTAGCAAATCCTCCCATTGCCTTTGGTTTAGGGTGGTTTTTGCTAATAGTTCGGCCATCACGCTTTTCTTTAAACTATTCTTGGCCAGCTGTGCTTGCCCACTTGGACACTATTGAGAAATCATGATAAGATATGATGTATTCTGAATTTGTGAATAGCAGCAACTATATCTATACATTTAACAACATTGTAATCATGGTATACAGTGAGCAACTGGGGGAATGTCGGGAGATGCCCTCAATAATGGGCACCTCAACCACTGAGACCTCTCTGATATGTGTGTATATAGATCTGAGGTCTTAGATTTTACACTTCGCCCAGTTTTACCGCTTTTATATTTCAATGGCGGAATCAGTGTTTATTTATCAATTTTATAGATATTTCTATTAAAATATTTATAATTTTAAACACAGATATATATTTATGGTTTTATGTCCATTTACTGTGGTATTGATTGTAAATATTATATTATATATATTATATTATTGAACAAGTGTTTGTTTATGCTGCTATATCCTTCTGTACAGAGAAAATCAAATGTAACTTTATTTGTGCATTTATGCCGAGTTTACATATGTATAGTCTGTCTTTCATTGCAATGTTTTGCACGGCACAGCTGGTTGTAATCCACTTAATACTAGCACTTTAAAAGGGTGTTTTACTGAACGTACCTATTCACTAGAACAAAAAGAAATGTGTTCCTTATGTAACGTAACTGATTCTATGTAAAGTGCTTTGATAACATGTAACGGAACTGGTGCTATGTAAAGCACTCTGATAACCTAATCGGTTCAAGTTCGCGCTATATAAAACTCTAAAAATAAATAAATAAATAAATAAATTTCGCTACACCAGTTGAAAAGGTTTCTACTAGATCCAAATGTAGCACATTTATTTTTGGCCACTGGTCCGCGCCTGGACCGCGCCCAGCGCCAGACCCCCAGGCCCACGCAAAACCCACTTCACCTGCATAACGTACGGCGCCGCATCCCTCTCAGCACTTAACCCCGGCCGACTCCCAAACTGCTACCAAGCCGCCCCAGGACACACCCATGGACCCTTCACCTGCCACTCCTGCAAGTTCGACTGCATCAGGACCCACACCAAATCCACTAACTCCAAACAGAGCTCCGACAACAGCCACCTAAAGTGCATCCTGCTCAACACCCGCTCGGTCCACAGACACTCCATTAAACTTTGGAATCTGCTCGACACCACATCGCCGGACATCGCCTTCCTTACAGAAACCTGGATGAACGCCTCATCAGCACCTGACATCGCCATAGCTATCCCGGACGGCTACAAGATCATTTGAAAGGACCACATCAACCAAACTGGAGGAGCCATAGCCATCGTCCATAAGAACACCATCTGCATCGCGACCAGTTCCGACGATAACCTCGCTACCGCCGAACACCTTCACTTCCAGATCCACACCGACCCCAAGACCCCAAGACCACACTCAGAGGCAGCCTCATCTACAGACCTCCAGGACCCCGCACACAATTCAGCGAAGACATCACTGACTTCATCAGCCCACATGCCCTCCCCTCCGAGAACTACATCCTACTGGAAGACCTCAACTTCCACATGAAAAAGAATAACGACAACAACACCACCACCCTTCTAGACAACCTGGCCAATCTCGGACTCAAACAACTTGTTGACACCCCCACCCACCTTGCCGGGCACACGCTCGACCCAATCTTCACCTCCAGCAAACACATCTCCTTCGATCACACCACAGCTCTCCATTGGACGGACCACAGCTGCGTTCACTTCAACTACAAAAAGACCACGACCCACAACCCCACACAACCTATTCCCCGTAGAAATTGGAACAAAATCACCACCGCCCAGCTCTCCTCTTCACTTCACCTAAACCCTCCTGCCAAGTCATCGGACCCAAACCAAGCAGCCACCAACCTCACACATTGGATCACCCTCAGCGCCGTTGAACTAGCACCCTTGAAAAATAATCAAATAAAGCAAGGTAGCAAAAAAGCCCCCTGGTTCAACGATGACCTTAAGAAATCAAAGAAGTTCTGCCGCACCCTCGAGAAAGCCTGGAGAAAAAACCCAACCACTGACAACCTGACCATCTTCAAGAACGCCACCCGCAAACACCACCAACTGATCCGATCCACCAAGAAATCAGCATTCAAAGATCGACTTGACAACAACGCCCAAAACAGCAAGGAACTCTTCAACATCGTAAAAGAATTTACCAACCCCACCGCCGGCACCAATGACATCACTCCCTCCCAAGACCTCTGCGACTCTTTATCCTCATTCTTCCACAACAAAATTGCCGACATACATAACAGCTTTGAAAACCAGTCCGAAGACCAGTCCACTCCACCCACCTCCGAACCAAAACAGCACTCTAACAACCTTTGCGCCTGGAACCCAATCACTACTGAAGACACCATCCGCCTGATGAACTCCATCCACTCAGGATCGCCAATGGACCCATGCCCCCACCACATTTTCAACAAAGCAGACTCCATCATCGCACCCCATCTCCGCGATGTCATCAACTGCTCCTTCAACTCCGCTACCTTCCCGGAAATCTGGAAACATGCCGAACTCAGCGCCCTTCTGAAGAAACCCACAGCAGACCCCTCTGAACTTAAGAACTACCGCCCCATCTCGCTCCTCCCATTCCCTGCCAAAGTCATTGAGAAAGCCGTCAACAATCAGCTCGCCGCCTTCCTTGAATCCCACAAATCCCTCGACCCCTCACAGTCGCGCTTCCGAGCCAAACACAGCACCGAAACCGCCCTCATCGCAGCTACAGACGGCATCCGAACGCTACTGGACAACGGAGAAACAGCTGCCCTCATCCTACTTGACCTCTCTGCCGCCTTCGACACAGTCTGTCATAACACCCTTATACAACGCCTTAGCAATGTCAGAATACAAGGAAAAGCTTTGGACTGGATCATCTCGTTCCTCGCCGGAAGAACCCAGAGAGTCCGTCTCCCCCCATTCAAATCAGAGGCCACCGAAGTCATCTGCGGTGTACCACAAGGATCATCACTCAGTCCCACCCTCTTCAACGTTTACATGAGTCCCCTCGCATCCATCGCGAGACAACACAACCTCAACATCATCCGCTACGCAGACGACACCCAGCTGATCCTCTCCCTCACCAAAGACCCTAACACCGCCAAAACCAATCTACACGAAGGAATGAAAGAAGTAGCCGAGTGGATGAAGAATAGTCGTTTAAAACTAAACTCGGACAAAACGGAAGTCCTCATCTTAGGATCATCCCCCTCTGCCTAGGACGACTCATGGTGGCCACCGGCCCTGGGTACAGCACCCATACCTACAGATCACGCACGTAACCTGGGCTTCATCCTAGACTCCTCCCTCTCGATGACCAGAAAAGTCAACGCCGTCTCATCATCATGCTTCAACATCCTACGCATGCTCAAAAAATCTTCAGTTGGATCCCCACAGAAACAAGAAAGACAGTCACCCATGCACTGGTCACAAGCCGACTGGATTACGGAAATACCCTTTATGCCGGAACCACAGCCAAACTACAGAAAAACTCCAACGCATCCAAAACGCCTCAGCCAGACTCATACTAGACATCCCCCGTCAAGCTCACATTTCCGGTCACCTGAAAGACCTCCACTGGCTCCCCGTCAACAAGAGAATAACGTTCCATCTCCTCACCCACGCACACAAGGCCCTCTACGACCTAGGACCTGAATGCCTCAACACACGACTGTCCTTCTACACCCCCACCCGCCAACTACGATCGTCCAATCAAGCCCTCGCCGCAATTCCGCGCATCCATAGATCCACCATGGGGGGAAGATCCTTCTCCTACTTAGCGGCCAAAACCTGGAATTCTCTCCCCACCCACCTCCGCCTTACACAGAACCACCTCTCCTTCAGAAAGCAACTAAAAACCTGGCTATTCGATAAGTAAAGCACCCACCCTCCCTCAAGCGCCTTGAGACCCTCTGGGTGAGTAGTGCGCTATACAAATTTCTGAACTTGAACTTTCTGAACTTGATTGGTTCAACAGAAAAAAAGGGGTGTTCTGCTGGCTTAATAATCAATGTGCAACGTTAGACAGTCATAGTCATAAACAGTGCCAAAGTGCCTCTAAAATCAATGAGATGTGTCTCCATAGCAACTCAGTGGATGTCCAAAACGATGAGACCACTTGGATGCAGTTCAGACTTTTAGACACTGGTCAGCTGGAATTTCAAATAGTGACCAGGAGAGACTGCAGAACAGCTGTGTCAAACTATGGAGCAGACCTTTCATGGGTGGATGAGGATTTGTCAAAGATGAGATCATTCAACTTTTACCTTTTGATTAAACAATAGTATTTTAAATAAATAACAGGCGAGAGGACCAAGGCAATACATCAAGACAATTAAGGACAAAAATAAAATGGTAATAAATGTACAATTCAAAATAATGTAGGTAAACAAAAATTAAATAAATAGTATTTTGATCATTAACGGAGAACCAAGCAAACTTTTTTCAAACATGGAAATGCTTGTCATAAAACATTTAAGCACCACAGCACTTTTTGCAGAAAGGTGGACAGAATAAGAACTTTAAAGAGCACTTCATTGGAACTGGGTGTGATTCTTCACCTGTGGTATAGATTGTTAACATCAGTCACACCACAAACGTGCAGGGTAGAAGAAGTGACACCGTGCACCCTTTTATCCCTTATGACATCCCATGGTTGACCCCTAATCTAACATTTAGCCCTGCAAAAAACGAGTATTGTTTGCTATTTAGAGATTCAAGAAAGCCAAGGGCAAGAATGAAAACAACAGAGAAATAAAAATGCCTTTCATGGGCCTGTATACGGTAAACACCCATTATCCAGAATCTTTCTTCCCGCATACCATCACTACGCATACTTTTATTACGAATCTACCATGACTCCGCAATGCCATTATAACGCATGGCATTACATTTTATATGCTTTTACCACGCATACATTTACAACGAAATTCGTTGTAAATGCATGAATGGTAAAAGCATGTTTTTTTATATGTTAGGATAAGGTAAGTATGGGTATAGGGGTTTATGTTTTGGGGTTCTGAGGTATATGTTTGGGGTACTGGGGTATTTTTAGGGTTCAGGGCTAGGTTTTGGATTTGGGGTACATGGGTATTTCTAGGGTTCAGGCATAGGTTTGGGTTTTGGGGTACAGGGGTATTTTTAGGGTTCAGGACTAGGTTTTGGTTTTGGGGTACAGGGGTATTTTTAGGGTTCAGGGATAGGGTTGGGTTTTGGGGCACAGGGGTATTTTTAGGGTTCAGTGTTAGGTTTGGGTTTTGGGGTACAGGGGTATTTTTAGGGTTCAGGGATAGATTTAGGTTTTGGGGTACAGGGGTATTTTTAGGGTTCAGGGATAGGTTTGGGTTTTGGGGTACAGGGGCATTTTTAGGGTTCGGGGCTAGGTTTGGGTTTAAATGGTAACTTTCAGCAAAAATGAGCAGGTGGAAGGATCCTCCCTATGGGAAGCGTGAGACATCCTTGAGAAGAAGATATCATTCAAGAATACAATACTGAGTTGATTATCCTCCTAAAATCACGGGGGCAGATTTACAATAACTGGCGCACCCCTGCATATCAGCAGGGATGCACCAGTTATTGTGCGCCAGGCCTCCGCCACCATGGATGCGCCGCATTTACAATGCGGCGCACCATGGGGCAAAAACGGCACAGACGCATCTGTGCCGTAAAGGCGGCACTTTGCTGGAGTTCTGTCGCAAGCGCGACGCAGCTCCAGCAATGCTCTGGGGGCCCTATTGTAACAATGCTGCGTCAATCCTTACGCCTGCTTCAAGCAGGCGCAGGGTTTTGACGCAACATGGGCTCAAAAGTGATCAGCCACTTTCAGGAGGCGTTTCAGATGCACACAATGGCGCATCTTTTGCGCCACCGCTGCGTCACAAAAGTGACACAACGGCGGTGTAAAAGAGGCGCAAGGGGCTTGTAAATCTGCGCCAAAGTTCTCAATGCCAACTTTCAAAATGAGGTTATGCTTTGCAGAAATGTGCAAATGTACTACTCTGAATAAAATGACTCCTAGACCTACAAGAGTCACACTCCAGCAAGCATTATTGAGGCTTTGATGTAAATAGGAAATTACTTCCATATGTGACATAAAAAACACAGTGCACAGTGATATATAGAAAACAATAAGGCTTAAATACATATTACGTCTTTATGTTTTCACAACCAACTGCTGTAGGCCCAGGACCCGCAAATGAAATCAGATGCCCTCGGTGCTGGTGGCACTGATGAAACAACAGCTCATTGGGTAGACGGTACCTGTTCACAAGGAATACTTTATTATATTTAACAGAAACTCTGAAGACATTTGTTTCTCTATTATCTCTAATAAATCCTTTACTCGGGCATTACAAGGGGAGCCTGATCTGTCCTGTTCCGGGTCATAGGATTGTAAACTTTTCAAGGCCTGAGTAAGAGGTCGGGGAGACTCTGCCACACACTGGCATTAGGTCCCCACTATGGAAAAGATGAAAGTAGCATTATAAATGATGGATACTTCGATCAAAGAAATGCTATCCTTTACATCAACAGACATGTGTGAAAATCCAGCAAGAGGAAGATGTATTGTCGGTCTGTACTTATTCGATTTCAATATTTAGGAATAGACCCTTGTAGGCAGAGCGGTGACTCCGTGCAGGGAAAAGTTCAGTAGAGTTCTGTCTGAGAATAACACCCCATTCTGCAGCCAGTATGCTTCCTACTACCAACCAGGTGGTCAGACCAGTGGCAAAGATAGCAGGCCAGACCCACTGAGGGATACATTATCTGGAAGAGATAAAGGAATGGCGGTGGCAATGATGAGAGGCTGACAGGGTGGCATCACATGGTAGTGGTGCAGCAGACAGAGTAGATGGGCACAGAGGACTGGTCCTTATAGCAGGAGCCAATCATGGCAGCAGAGGCAGTTCCAGCCCAGGGACGGGATCCAGGCCTGGCACAGGTCCTGATGCCGGAGCGCCGTCGCCTCTAGGAGGAGCAGCTCGTTTGCGGGGAGATGAATTTTACCAGAGGTACTCACTGAATAAAGGCATCCCTTTGAGTATACTTCTAGGTATATTTGAAAACTCCCTTTCTTTTGTCTTAATTACAAAAAAGACAGGGCCAACAGGCACATGCATCAAGCGATTTAGGAATCGCAAACGGTGCGAATCGCAAAATTCGGCCGTTTGCGATTCCCAAATCACTATTTGTGATGCATCATCCTAAAAGTGAAGAAATCGCTATTTTTTCGATTTTTTAAAGTGCGATTGCTTTTAAGGAATCGCAATTTTGCGATTCCTTAAAAGCAATGCATGAAACTGAAAAAAATTGCGATTTCTCAATTAGACGGAAAAAATTACCATGAGGTTGGACCTCATGGTAATTTTGCGAAATGTTAGAAATATGCAATTTTGTGAATTTTTTTAACTTTCATGTTGTGCACACACATGCCCTTAGGGCATGTGTGTACACAACATATGTGCATTGTTTGATTTCAGGGGTGCAACAGGGTGTCCTTTGGACACCCCTGCACCCTTGAAATCGCAATCTCAATTTGCGATTAGCTAATTGCGAATCGCAAATTGAGATTGTCTTCCCATTCATTCCTATGGGCCTCTAGGCCCATAGGAATGAATGGGAAGGGATTCCTTAATCGCGATTCGCAAAATGCTAATCGCAATTAAGGAATTCTAAGGAATCGCAATTTATTTAGCGATTTCTTAATGCATAGGCATTTGCAATTCCTTAATTGCGATTCCTTAAAAATCGCAATTAAGGATTCGCAAATGCCGAGATTGATGCATGTACCTGCAAGTGTTTTGTCCTGACTTATAGATTTATAAGAACTCCCAGGGGAGACTAGCTTCCTCGGGTCGAGTACACCGGGTGGCATTGTTCCTACCCAGGTGTGAGAGGTCGTCAAATGATGAAGCTTGCCTCGATAAGTTGAGGGTGAGAAGACCTCTCAAAAACCTATTGATGACCCACTTGCCTACGTACACGTCTTCTGTAATCATTAGGTTTTTAATAACCTAATAAATCCCTCAAGTAACTTTATATGTGCTGCATACGCATATGTACACACAGTACCGGGCTGGAGGGAGGGGCAGGCTTTAGTCGGAAGGAATCACTCTGAGGGACTATAATACTAATGGCAGGGCACTGGGTCAATTAAACTCAGCACCTAAGCATATCTTAGCTATCTTGTTCTTACGGGTATCTTGGCTCCTTTCCAACTGGCCCGCCACATCTGGGTGATATAAACAGTGTAAATGCTAGCCGGTTTTTTAAAACCTTTTAAACTGCCTGTACTACTGCTGATAGGATGTGTGTCCCACAGTCACTTATTATCCTGTAGGGGAATGTGAACTGAGGAATAAAATCTCTGCGTGACCGCTTAGCTAATGTAATGGCATCTGCATGGGCACAGGGGTACAACCCCACCCATCCTGAGAACACGCAATAACAATGTCATATGAATAAATCGACTTCCAAAGGAGACGGGAATGTCGTCGGTGTACTGTCACCCGGACTATCACGCTAAAATTTTGCGAGGTTTCAGCGCTTACTCGAGAAGGCAGATATACTACCTAAATTGGGTCAGCCTTTAGGCAACCATTGCAAGGTACGTCTATATTGGGTACTGAGTTTTTTGGGATTTCCATACATTTTACCCCAGGTTCCAAACACTGTGTAGATGAGACTCAAACGGTCCTGACAAATTGCCCCTTTGATCATTATTGACTCCGTGATGGCAAGAAAAATGTTGACTTATTACCTGTTTTTTTGGCCACCAGAGATCATTGTCTCTACTGGCGGCCACCACCTTTTTAGGTCTCGTCTCTCAATGCGCATGGGCATTGAACAGAGAGAGACTAAAGCGACTTAAACAGACTTTACCCAACTAGTATCCCAACTGGCGATTTGGTGCTGTGCCCGTGCGCTTTTAGGTCAATGCGCAAGCGCATTGACCTAAAATGCGCGTGCACATCATCAAATCACCATCTGTTCCCCAGCAGCACTCCTCCCACACCTTTGAAGTGAAGCTTAGCTTCACTTCAAAGGCACCTGCTGCTTAACACCCTCATCGCCGCTCTCCCCGCTCGGCCCCCTCCCCTGCCCGCCGTGTTGCATTTCTCCTCCCCCCTCCCCTTCTCTGCCTTCCCTCATCGTGATAAGGTCGCTCTCCCCGCTCGGCCCCTCTCCTGCCCGCCGTGTCGCATTTCTCCTCCCCCTCCCCTTTTCTGCCTTCCCTCATCGTGATAAGGTTTCTAGTCTTTGTGTAACGCAGGAACATTTATTATTTCTATCCAACACAATTATTAATGCAAGTTGGTAGATTTATGTAATCGATAATACCTGAATGTAAGAGGTTTATACTGTAGCATGGCCAGCGCATGTGAACGCTAAGCCTTTACTGTTATACTTAATAAGGCTCGCTGTCACTATTCTATTCTGTAGTTACTTAATACCAGCAATTAATGTTACCTAGGTTTGTCAAGTGTTGTCCATCTGACTGAACAATAAATTATTCAGGTGATAGTACTTTGCTAAATCACAGACTCCAGTCTGCATTATGCGTGTTACTCAAACAACACTTACTTCCGCCATAATGTATCCAAAGAGTGCACCCTAATGTGGCAGGAATGAATTTGTCGACAATCCCTGTGAAAGCATGGCCCACGCATGTATAGCATTTACTGGATCAAGATTACATCCAGCTAGCAGGAATTGAGGCAATTTCTGAAATATAAATCACCTATGTTCAAACACTGATTATTTCATGCATTTGACTAGCCTTCATTGTGCCGTTTAAAACACAATATTTTTTCAAATCAAGGAATGATTTGGTTAGCTTCCTAGCATTAACTCACTCTATCTATCTATCTATCTATCTATCTATCTATCTATCTATCTATCTATCTATCTATCTATCTATCTATCTATCTATCTATCTATCTATCGCCACTCACTCTATCTATCTATCACCCTCACAGCATCACTCTGTGCAACCATTCAACAACAACTGGTTCAAATATGTTCTCTCAATGTTTCAAGCTTTATTACAATTGTCACAAAAATATGTTAATATTTCACCTCGGTTCTTGGATTTTCGTCACAATAAAATACACTGAACATATTCTTCTCAAAAGTTATTTACAATACTTTAAGCTATTGCTATTATAAATTACAAGACATTTTATTTAAGTATTAATTCTTTAAAAAAATTAAAAGCCATTTGTATTTGTAATATGAATACATCTAAGTCACGTACATACAAAACATGTTGCATTACAAATGCTATAGGTGTCACATTTACAAAAGTTAAAAGTATTGGCATTGTAAATGACAAAGCTATTAATTTTGCTATTTTCAAGACCAACACATAAAAAAATTGTCATTTACAAAACCAATAGATCCAACTATTCTAATGCGAGACCTATTGCATTTCCAATGCTTGTTTTACAGGACAAGCATACTCACCTATTAAAATTATTTTCAGAGATTTACTATTTTAAATCACTCATAATACACCAACACCTATTTTCACCAATCTACACCTTGGGCCCTATACCTGTACTTGAGGGTGCTCGTTGGGCATTGCAGCATGACACCCACATGCATGTGTGACAGTGAGGCCCTAGTTCCAAATGGAACCGTCCCCCTACCTGTGGTTCCTACGTGTCTGACCTGATATCCTCAATCCAAATGCGGTCTTTGATCCTGTTTATACATTAGCTACAATCTTTTCCTTGGTTAAATTGCAGGATCTGGTGGGAGCCATAAGCTCTTCTCCTTAAGCCAATGTCACAGTTGATAGATTACAACTCTCCACAATCTGATACCCGATATATACAGTGAACCCAGCAACCAGGACACACCATCATTTCAGAGACATGATCCACCAACAAAATATGTTAACTCACAGTTAAGAATAGGCACATCAATTAAGTTGACACAGGGTTTGGTTCCATGTCCCGTAACAAGGATACATTCATGGCGTTCCACATCGTCGCTGATGGGCTTTAGAGAGGTAGGGGTGAGGGCTGGTCACATTGGCCAGGGTACTGTGAGAAGCGGACAACAATAAAGTTTCATACCTGAACAAGTGGGCTTTATAGGGGGCCTGGGCTTTTGTAATGAGGAGGAGTGAAATCATATAATGAGGCACAGCGACACTTATTAAAAATTTAGCACAATATTTTCAGAAACATAGACAGGATTCACGGCTGCCTCTACTGACCTTAAACATGGCAGGAGCCTAGCAACGGCTGGGGTCCAGATTTAAAGAATAATATGCTATGGACTTTTTTGAGACCCATGACTCGGTACTAACATTCCAAGTGCAAATCCATTACGTTCATGAAAATATAAGGTGAAAGATTTGTCATAATCAGGGAGTCCTAAGGCAGATGTGGAGGCCAGTGCCAGTCCCAGGATATTTGTTTCAGGTCCAGGGAGGACCTGGCCTGGCAGTTCGGGTTGGACTGTTCTCATGGGGAGCAGGGTCAAGACTGATTTGCATATGGCTGGGTCCAAAGTGGTGTGGTGTTGTGAGCAAAAAAGCTGATGGGTTAAACTCAGATCTGTGACTGGGGGTGAATGTTTGATTTGCTCAGCATTCCGTCCATCATTTTTTTATTTTTACTTTTGTCACCCTAAGTGGGAAGGGTATTGCCAGGCGTGGCTCCTATGCTCACTGTGCCACTGGTTTCAAGCTAGCCTGGCTGATGAGGAGTTATGCCCCAAAACCGGTCCCAGGATGCTTGTTTCCGATTTCCATGGGGAGAAGGGTCAGGCAGTGGTGTAATGAAATTTGAGAAGGTTCCCCTGCAAAGTACATGGAGGCCCCCCCCCCCCACACTCTGAGCCAGTCAGGACCTGTCATACCACGGACCCACTGCACCGCCGGGGCTGCGGGGGATATTGTTATGCCGATGTCCAATACGACCATTATAAGTAATTCTGGACAGTGGAGTTAATAGTTGGGAATAGTCTTCCAGCAGTCTATCATGGCATAGGTTTGTTGCAATGGGTGGATGTGTCTAGGATTCACACTACAGTGGTCAGGACCCAATGTTACGAATGGCACACGCCTCCCGAAGGGCTACACCCAAGAGCCATTAATTAGAGGAATATGAAAGTTATAGGTAGAGGTATGTGCCCGTTGATCAATTGTAGTGAACGGAGTAATGATTTCCAAGACTCAGGTTTCTAGATGTTTTTCAGCAAGATGTGCCATTTTTAATTACTCGTTCCAAAAGTAAATTCATACAAAAACAGGCTGTTTTTTTATGATTTCACTTTTGGAATGAGTAATTAAATACTGCACATCTAGCGGAACAACATATTAGAACCTGAGTCTTGGAAATCATTACTCCTTTCACTACAATTGATCAACGGGCACAGACCTCTACCTATAACTATCATAGCTGGTGGTCTATCCACTACAGGGTCTCCATTCCCTACCTCTCTTTTCTCTCTTCCTCTTTTATACCCCACCCTCTCTTCCTTATCTGCTTTCCAGCTGACCTTGTCCTTATAGCACCTTGTGACTTCTTTCTTACATACTTTCTCGCTGTGTCCCTCGATTCGCACTTCCAGTGCTTTCTCAGCTAGCACTATGCTCTCCATCAATCCTGTACAAACCTGGTCCATGGGTGAAGAGCCTACTGGATTCACAGCTGTACTGTAGACTATATCTGACATGGAGCCTGAATCTCTCTTCTTGAGCTCTCATTGGCCTTCTTCATTCACACACTCTCCCAGAACCTTTAGCCTCAAAGGTTGCATTTATTTACTCCAGAGTTTTCACTGGTGTCTCTAGGCCAGATGATGCCAGGTCCCCAGTGTTATTTATAATGCCTCCCCCGGTGCCCACCACCACAGCTGCTTAATGTATTGGTAGATGAAACACAAAAAGCAGGTACTGCACCTTGACACACACATTAAATTGTCCAACTACCTGTTGTAGCAAATCAGTGTTATTTGATAAAAAAATTGTAATCTCTCTCTCTCCATCTATATATACACAGGTACACGCATGCACACTCGTACACATACAAAAAGGCCACTGATGGAGGAAAGGATTTTGCTGGAGGGGAGACACTTGCTTACCTCTGACCCTCCACAAGCACTTATTTGGACCATGTATAATCACCTTGTTCAATCACGCCTTCATATCTCATACCACTGATACACGATTCTAGTTCTATTCTGCACAGTGACATTGCAAGACCCTAATGCAAACAAGAAAAAATGCCCCCACAATGGGCAATTCCTCATACCTAGAGACATCCACATTGACACAACTCCCAAACCCCCCAGGCAAAATCCAACATAGCAAAAAGTCAAAAAGAGTATTATGCATGAGGTGCATCATTTAGGTCAGCATAGTGGCTTAAAGAGGAGGTAAATGTTTCAAATGATCAGAGTAAGTTTATCAACATTTTCCATCAACTGTGACATTAGTAATCCTAGTCTTGTAATCTCTCCCTGCTGGCCTTTAATTTTGCTAATTCGTTGGTGTCCACACTCTGATAATAAATTGTAGAGATCAGTCAATGCTAGGGTTTTTAACACATGAAGCTGTCTGTTACTATTCCTTACTACTGTAATTGTTAAAGACAGATGTATTTAAACAGTCCATTGTTGTATTTCCTGGATGCTAAGACCTCGCTCTTGCTTCTTTATCAATCTCCACGTTACTACCTCACAAAACCATTTGCCGATAAGCACCACTATTGATCAGGGACACAAATGACAAAATAACCTCCATAAATAAGCTGCAGTCCAACTCCACACCATCTTCCCAATAACTCACTTTAGAATACTCCAAAGAGGGATGATCCCTTTAATGTTTGGCAACAGCCCTTGAAACAGACTTCCTGTAGAGCATCACAACCCATCCAACCTGCCACTGTTCAGAGAACAACTCCAGGATCTCCTGCCAACACCCAACCTACCAACATGTGATGCCGCTGCTCAAAACTCACTCATTTCCCCAACTCCTGGCTTATTGATCAACAGTCCAAAAGTTAAGACCTTCAATCTACTGTCCTGCAGAAACAATCAAAGGTGTCTTCGAAAAATGTATCTAAATCGATAAAGACAAAGCCAACCAGTCACAAACATAACCTTCCACACTGTGCAGCTTTCTCTTCCAGGGTGTCTTAGAGACTGACAGACAGACACACATTCACTGTTGAGGGAGTACCAGCACTCCTCTTGTCGATTGACAGAGACAAGGCATTTGATCGAGTGCACTGGCCTTTTTATGCAGGAAATACTGGATAAGGCGGATCTGGGTACACAATTCAAAACATGGGATTTGTGCAACTATTCTAGCCCCGCAGCTCGAAGCTGAGCTGGACCTTCACTTCATCCTAAAGAAATGGACAGACATCCTCCACAAAATGAACACCTCCTCATTCTGTGTCTCGGGAAAAGTAGCAATGTTTAAGATAACACACTATTGATACTACACCCCAGCCAAAAAGGCAAAATTGAAACCCAACAGTCCTAATGGCTGTTAGTGCAACTGCAGCCACTCAGACACACTGGCTCATCTCCTCTGGCTCTGCCCAAAACACAAACGCTACTGGTAGGCACTGCTGAAAGATATCAATGAACTTTTTGCAACAGATATACCCTGTCTCCCTAGCTACGTTCTACTGGGATTCCCCAATGCCCCGGCACACTCTCCACACTCAAACAAAGGGAAGGCAATAAAAATTGTGTTTCACTTTGTGTGGGGCTAAACATGTCATCAAAGCCAAATGGGGCACAGATATATTGCCGCCCCACTTGCTACATAAACTGTGAGACCTTATAGGGATGGAAAAGCTTACTGCTTCCCTGGAGAACAAGTTGCCACACTTTGACAAGATGCGGGCCCATGCATTCAATCTCTGGCACAGGACTTTTGGGAACTTACTTGTCTTCTGTATTTACAAGTACGCCAGCTTACAGGACAAGGGGGAATGCCTGACCAGCAAGACAAAGACTGACCGCAGTGTGTACAACGCACTATAAGGCCCAGCCTGCTGACACTTAATATGTTACGAAAGAGCTAATTCGGACGAGGGAGGCTATGCTCCCTGGGTGACAACCCCTGATATTTTATCCCCCCATCCCGCCTTCCACATTCCCTTGGGTATCCCTCCTTCCCCACCTCCGATCTCTTCCCACTGTTATGTCCCACTGTTCTACCTCATCTGCTTCCTGATATAGGTTAAAGTATTTGTTCCCGTATAAATGAATAAAAAGATCTGAACCATGAAAGATAAATGGCTCTGCAAAAAATGTACATTTTAACATTGTTAAAATAATATTTTATCAACACAAGTAAAATTCAATGTGGTGTATGTCAATAAGAAGCACTATTTACTAGGAGAATGGACCAAATTAAAACGTGTTAGGAAAAAGCCAAGGTCTCATTATATGCAGCAGAAATTAATACGCCACCAAATACTTATATATTTTATAAACAAGGATATTATACCTGCACCAAGATTGAAGACAGGTATATTCATGTTCATTAACGTGATGATAAATGTGAGCCTTATATGTCAAATCATCAATGTATTAAGAGTTATTAGCTTGGAAAGTTTCATTCCTGACACAGAGTTGGACATTCATTATGGAATATGCAGATGTGGTCCATGAGCCCTAAAGAATGGATTTAGAGCCAGCCGAGCAGTCTGAGAAAGTAGCACTGTTGAGGGGTACGACTGTGGCGGATCAGACCAGTGTGAGCTTTTTACACTTAACTAGAGAGCTTCAACCTCTGTGCTCACAATCCAGCACATCACACTTGCAATGAACACTGACAACCAACTCATGTAAAGGGAATACAGATCCCCTCTTCAGCAGTGTTTCCTGTATCTAATTTTCTTCCTGTGCTGCTCCTTTACCCATTGTTTCATTGGATTTCTCCTTCTGCATTATTTCTCTCTCTTTTGCAAAGTCTTAATACTTTTCAGAAGCCTTTTTCCCTTTCCCTTCGATGTCTTCCACTGGCTCTTTCTTTTACTTTTTCACTCTCTTTGTGGGCTCCTGCTCACTATGGGGCGTTTCCACCCTTTTTTTCCTATTTGGAATCTTTTTACCCTATATTTATGGAGCTCTTTCTTTCTCTTTTTCAACACTTTTTATCACCTCACTCTCGGCTTGTTTCTTTCACCCCTTCTGCATCCCTGGAAAATTGCTCCCTGAGGCCCTGCTTATTCCATCCCACAGAGGCTTTTCTTTGCGGCATCTCTCGATCTACTTGAAGCAATGTCTTTCACTGTCTCCAACAGTGGCGTAGCAAGGGGATGATACAAGATTTGGGGATGGCGTCCTCCCCCTACTCTTACCTGCCATCTCGGGTGGCAAACGCCAGCCCCCTCCCCCCGCTCTTAAGCCGTAGCAGGCGGCCATCGGAAGAATCTCGCCACCACCCCGGCCCGCTCTTCAATGAAGCCGCCTCAAGGCAGTAAACGCAGGGATCGCCACGGGCGGCCAAGGGGCTAGCTACGCCATTGCTCTCCTAGGTTGTCTAACATTACCTTTCTCTCTTTGCTACTCCATGCCCCCCTCTCTCTTTATCTATACCCTGACACCGGTTCACTCAACACAAATTACCATCTCTGGCGTCTTTAATTTTCTCTGTACAACATACATTGGTGATGTGCAACAGAAAAAAAACGTATTGTTTTTCAGTGATCCTTACAAAACTCAAAGGGGCAGATTTACAAGCCTTGTGCGCCACTTTTGCACGGCCGTTGCGTCACTTCTGTGACGCAGCGGCGGCGTACAGCCAGCACCATGCTGCGGGGGATTTACAACGTGACGCATCAAGAGATGCATCATGTTGTATAGCCCTGCGCATCCAAACCACATACAGTAAAGGGGACCCATGGGCAGTTTAATGACCAGCTCTGAATACATGCCCACCTAACATTAATCACAAGAGAGTATCAGAGGGTCAAGAGTGAGACAGGCTAATTGTCAAAGACAGAGAAGGTGTAGCGCTCCCACTGGCCATATGACTAAGGGGCGAGTGCTGTAAAACATGCCAGATCAAGATCAGTGTCTGGTCTCTGGCTCCCATCAGTCACCACTCGGAACCGCCCTTCATCATTTGGGGCTCCGAGGACCAACACTATACCAGATCTTGGTGTTCTAGCAGAAAGGGGTTGACCTTCCTGTTAGTCAGTAAGTGTTGGTGTTATGGTTGAAACCATATGTGTTGGTAAAGTAACTGACAGGGTTGAAAAAAGGTGTAGTGTGCAGTGCAAGGAAAACCAGGACAAATATAAAAGAGTGAATAAAATTGGTTTTAAGGAGCAAAAAATAATTTAATAAGGTATAACTCCTAGCACCAATATTAAAAAATAGCCAAGACAGGGTGAATTTATAACCTGTCTAGTGGTGTAACGTGGTCGACATGTTTCAGCAAAAACTGGCCAATAGCCTTGCTTTCTTCAGGACCTTTAAGATACAGCTACTGCAAACAAAGAAACCCAATGTGACAGATAAGTAAAATGTAGTGTAGGAACGACACAGAAAAGTCACCTGAACCTCCAGGTTGTGTCTGTTCCAGATCTCTTCATACAATCAGCGGTGGGCTGATTAGTAAGAAGTATACACCTCACCTCGCCTGGCTACGGCTCAGGACTGGTGAAGCACCGCTCTATCCGTCGGTACTTCCTAGCGGCATCTGTGCCCTGCGCCACATGAAACTTGCGTCAGGTTTCATGCGGGCGTTCCGGCACAGGGAAGGTGGCGTTCTGGCGCAGGAACGCCTCGGAAAAGTGCCTGAGAGAAATCTACAAGATTTGACTCAGTCACTTTTCTGACCTCACTGCTTCAAAATCTGCATATGCTCCCTCTCGTGGCTTGTCTGCCTTTCTCTCTCATTCTCATGGGGCCTCGTTTTCTCTTGTGGGTCACTTTCAATCTTTATATGGCTCACTGGGTTTCTCAAGCTCCTTCTCTTTGGGGCTCTATTTCACCTTTTGATCTTCTAATCTTTCATACACCAGAGTGTCTTTTTTTAACTGTTTTCAAATTAATGTTTCCAAAGCTCAAACCCAGTTATCTTTCTGACATGCACACATTTGTGAGATTAAAATATTACTTTTTTCCTCTCTGTTTATATATTCACATCTGAGGGTGGTTCAGAGTTTCTCAATGTTTGTGGTTTTATATTTTTGCCGTAACACTTGATCACTGGATACTTATTTCACTCTCTTTTGGTCTTTGGAAATCTCTACTAACTCTCTTCACCTCAACGCATCTCTTTATTATAACGTGTTTTTACATAGTGCTTTGTTCTGCATTTCTACAGTCTCAAAGGTATTGCTGTACAAATTTAGCAACCTCAAAAAGTTGAAATATTGACTTGATCGAGTTGATATCCGAATTCATAAACAACAGATCACAAATCATGTCTTATCTTTTGGTCTCACTGCATCTTCTCCCTCACTTGCTCCCTCTCTCAGTCTTTTTCTTCTCTTCTTAGTTCTCTCACCCTTCATCTCTCTCTCTCTGCCTAGCTTACTCCCATTCTTTCCCTTTTTTCTGTCACCTTGTTTTTTAAGTCTCGCACCTGCCGATTACAGCGCGAAAGCGCTGTCTCGCCTGCGAGACCTATAGTCACCGGCTCGGCTTCCCAGGAGACAGGAGATGGGCACGCGTAGTCTCAGGAATCGGATCAGGTTGTGCGCCCATTGCTCCTGTGAACAGCATGCCGGAATTGTATCAGGACGCGCGCACAGACGCGCGCGCGCTCACACACACACACGCGCACATGCGCACACACACACACAAGCATGCACACACACCCCACACTCACCGGGCTCTTTCTGCTGCTACAGGCTCCGCCGCACCAAGTCACACGCTGTTGGTATTTTTTTTTTTTACATAACGCACATTTACCAAAATCACGTAGTTGCTGTAAAATTGACGAGGCATTTCTTTTTGGGCTCGGGTTAGGCTTTCGTCATCCGTCAAGTACTAAAGTTTAAAGTTTAAAGTTTGTTTATTTATGATAACGGAACTCAATTGAGGTCCACATAATAATTCAATAAAAAAAACAACAGATTTCTTAAAAAAAATAAGAAAATAAATTTACATAATATTAAATTATCAATATAATGGTAAGAAACATTTAAAGAAATGAAACAATTTAAAACAAAACATTTCGTTTGGAGGATTAAGCATTGCTTCAATAAAATCAAAAGCAGTAAAAATACCCAATTGAAGGCACATAGGTCTTAACCATTTGCGTCTAAATGCCATAAGGACCGGACAAACAAAAATAACATGGTACCGTACATATCCTGGGAATTAGAATTACAAAAATTACAGATATCTGAACCACCATACCATTTGGACAAAAGACAGTTCAGAGGAAGTAAGTTATACCTTAACAAAAGGGTAAATCGCCTAACTCCATGAGGGAGATTCCAGCATATGTATGGCTGGGGTTTTTTTATTTCACAAAATTTACCAGTAGGGAACATTCCGCTCTTAGCTTTACTTGTCCCACTATCAACTCTAAAACTCAACTCCCAAGAGGCAGATTTTAAGGATCACTTTAATTGGGCAGCAGATAGTGAAAAAAGGCCTTGTTCATCTAGCTGTAATAGTGTAACAGCCTGTCGGAAATTCCTTACAATTGAAGAATAAGCATTAAAGGAACCCAACAGCTCATTTTTTATTAGGTATCTCAGTGTGCCAGGCATTCCTCCAGCAATATTGAAAACCCAACGCACCACACTCGCAGCTGCCTGAGCCCAAGAGCTACGCAGACCGAATTCTCGTCTTAACGAAGACGTAGAATTTGCAGTATTTACAGAAGCTAGGTTACGTAATATTTTTCCTTCGGTAGAATCCAAAAAATTCCAACATGCCATATCTACTATTTCTAGTCTGTAGATTAGGGATGCGGGAATTTTTGCTCGGAAAACCTCGAGCAATATGGAGAAATGCCTTCTACCTGTCGCTTTCTAAAGAGAGATAAGACTCTTCACTTGAGCAAGGGCTTTCCTGCTATTGTTCTCAGTGTGGGTTTTTTCACTTAAATTGCTCGTGACAATCTTTCCAAGAAAGGGATAGGATTTGACTACTTCTAGTCTTTCACCCCCAATGGACCAATAATAATTTTCATATTTGGATTTTCTCCTTCCCTGGAAGCACATTATTTTGCTTTTTAAAATATTTATTTTTAAGAAATGAGCCTCAGCATAGGAGAACAGAGCTTGTAAACGGCCATTCAGACCTTTTGGGGTGAGGTCCAAAATTAAGATATCATCTGCGTACATTAAGCACGCTATTGGAGATCTCCCCAAAAGTGGTGCAATACCATTACTAGATGATAATAGAGCCTTAGGGAGGTCAGCAATATATAGAGAGAACAACAGGGGAGCCAATAGGCAGCCCTGTTTAAGTCCATTATGTGTGTCAAGTACTACATGAGCTGCGACCTAGCTTTCACTTTCTCTAATCTCTTTCGGCGTCCCCCATTAATATGAGCAGAAATACAGACGAACACAACAGCAAACGACTGCGCTTGCGCTTAGGGAGGTGGTACGTGCTGGTCACGTGACACTTTCGTCGGTACACTGCAGTTTCCTGTTCCGAGGCCGGTCGCTTCCGCAGACAGTATCTGTAGGACTCTACACGAGTGATCGGCAACATGGTAAGCATTAACCCAGTGGAAAATCGGAATAGGGAGCTGTGTTATAAGACCCTTACAGCGCTAGTGGTGGACTCTTACACCGGCCGGATGCTCGGAAGTTCTTGACTGTCTATAATGTGTCTCGGGTAAAAGCTTTACGTCTATCCTGTAATGCTACTGGTAGCTGCTGACTCACGGTGTACCGGCGGCCATGGATTTGCACACAAAAAGGGCCATGGAGCAGTACGGGGATGGGTGGTCTGCTTTCCGTGCGATTCTAGTGGCAGACCCAAGGGAACACATAGAGCTAAGATAAAATCTGAGACTGCGATACTTCTATCGCTGTGCAGTTTAGTTTTGCACTTTAATATTTGCCATCTCTAGTCCAGTGAACTGAAAAAAGTACTCCGAGATACCATAAACTGGGGGTTAAGGTGTGGCAGCTGAACGGGGTTTAAATCAATAGAGACAGTCAAGTGGTGTCCTACAGTCAACTTACACATTCTTGTTTTTCATACTCTGCTGCAAAGAAATTGGCAACTAGGGATGGAGTTTAGAGATCTGTGTTTCCAATGTTTTGAATTGTAATAAAGTAGTATAGAGGTTTAATGTGCCTCCGGCATAGCACAAGGTGTAACAAGGAGATATGATTTTTATTTTATGTAGGTAGCTCAGTGGGTTACTGCTTTTGTTACAGATAACTTAGTCATTTCCTTTTCTTAAATTACAATCCTCCTACTATAGCACATGGAGATATGAATCGACAGCACAGTTGTATGCAAACTACAAGGTTAAGGTTTAGTACCTTGTTTTTTTCCCCTCAATCTTTTGTTATTCTAAGGTTGTTAAAAAAGGGCTCGTTTTGGTAGTGATAAACTCTTTTTAGGGCTCGACCTCTGCCAATGCGCAAGCATTGCAGATGTCGAACATATTATGGCTTATCCAGACCTTAACTAAAGGGGCGATTTGATGCTGTGCCCGTGAAAAAGCGCGTGCACAGCATCAAAGCCACCAGCCTCCCTTCACAAGCTTACCCCAGCGTGTGCTCTGTCATTTCTCCTCCCCTAATTATTCACTGCCCACGGCCGGCCGGCACATCAAAGGCTGCTGCTCACCGTACGTCCCGTCACCCTTACTCTCAGCTATTCTTCCCTTCTTGCCTCTCCCCGCCCCCCCACCCCCCCTCTCCCCACCACAGCAATGCCTAGGGCTTGTATGCCTTCTCCCAGGCTCGTTTACTTAACGTTCCCTGGCCTGCACACTTAACTTTCCCTAGCTCTGATGCCTGGGACTTCATTCCGCTTTTTCTTTTACAATTCATTTACCAATGCTTGTTTTTTTATTTGCGGCCTTGCATTTCTATCTACCCCTCCTTCCTCTCTCCCTCCCTCCCTCCCTCTCGCTCAGCGCCGAGGCCGAGCCCCTGGCACAGCTTTACAACAGAGGCCCTCGGCAACAGGGAGAGTCGATTTACACAGGCAGCAATGCAGCCTCTAGACTCTGCAGCCTGGGCCTACATACAAACAGGCAACCATGGACACGAAGAAACGACATAGCAAAAATATATCAATCTAACCATGGAGACTTTATGGCCACCATTTGCACGGCTCCAGGCAAATACCAGATCAGGCCTTTTTTGCTGTTAAACGATTGACAGTTATTACCCAAATCAATTAACTCTTGTTTTGTAGATCACGAAAGCCTTGGCTGCCCCTGCCAGAGCACAATTCCCATACAGAGCAACAACGCCTATGCTCATTTGATCTCTCATTCAGTGAGGTTTTTCTTCGCAGTCTCAAACGTAACTTTGCCATACATGCAGACGCATGCTTGTTAACTTACAGTTATTTGGATGATGTCCGCTTTTCAGTGATTTTCGCCATCCTACAAAGCACCATGCTTCTAAAGACTTCAATATGGGTAACCATTTTTGCAAACCTGCAACACCTTCCTAAAGAGGTTTAGTCCTCATTGAATGTATGTGATGAAATCAACCTCATTCGCGAGTCAACAAAAAGGTTGACATTAATACACAGGTCCCGTGATGCAAATTGAAGAAGAAAAAAAACAGCCCTTCGTCCCATTTACTCCAGACATCTCCATTCGCACCTCTGCATTATCTTCCTAGAGCACAACCACCAGAGACGAGTTGTTCCCAAATAAAACACATTGACTGCTACTTGAGGCCCTGAAATTAGAAGTGTGCACAATGCAGTTTCCGGGATCGGACGTTAGCACAACTGATTTAAATATGCCTCAAGTTGTAACACGTAGAACAATGATGGAAATTAAAGCCAGTTCACAAGAGAAGCAACATTCCAGTTTTCACTCGCACAGCCACCACACAGCTCCACCGATGCATCCACCACACAGCTCCACCACACAGCTCCACTGATGCACCCACCACACAGCTCCACCAATGCACCCACCACACAGCTCGACCGATGCTCCAACTAAGCTCCACCAATGCACCCACCACACAGCTCCACCAATGCACCCACTAAGCTCCACCGATGCACCCTACACACAACTTCACTGATGCATCCACCACAGAGCTCCACCAAGGCACCCACCACACAGCTTCACCGAGGCACCCACCACACAGTTCTACCATGCCCCCACCACACAGCTCCACCGATGCACCCACCACACAGCTCCACAGATGCACCCACCACACAGCTCCACTGATGCACCCACCACACAGCTCCACTGAGGCACCCACCACACGGCTCCACCGATGCACCCACCACACAGCTCCACCGATGCATCCCACCACCCAGCTCCACCGATGCACCCACCACACAGCTCCACCGACACAGCTCCACCGAGGCACCCACCACACAGCTCCACAGATGCACCCACCTCACAGCTCCACAGATGCACCCACCACATAGCTCCACAGATGCACCCATCACACAGCTCCACCGAAGCACCCAACACACAGCTCCGCCGATGCGCCCACCACACAACTCCACTGAGGCTCCCACCACACAGCTCCACCGATGCAGCCACCACACAGCTCCACCGACACAGCTCCACCGATGCACCCACCACCCAGCTCCACCGATGCACCCACCACACAGCTCCACCGAGGCACCCACCATACAGCTCCACCAAGGCACCCACCACACAGCTCCACCGATGCACCCACCACACAGCTCCACAGAGGCACCCACCACACAGCTCCACAGAGGCACCCACCACACAGCTCCACAGATGCACCCACCACACAGCTCCACAGATGCACCCACCACACAGCTCCACCGATGCACCCACCACACAGCTCCACCGATGCACCCACCACACAGCTCCGCCAATGCACCCACCACACAACTCCGCCGAGGCACCCACCGCACAGCTCCACCGATGCAGCCACCACACAGCTCCACCGACACAGCTCCACCGATGCACCCACCACACAGCTCCACCGAGGCACCCACCACACAGCTCCACCGAGGCACCCACCACACACCTCCACCGATGCACCCACCACACAGCTCCACAGATGCACTGACCACACAGCTCCACTGATGCACCCACCACACACACAGCTCCACCGACACAGCTCCACCGATGCACCCACCACACAGCTTAACTGAGGCACCCACCACACAGCTCCACTGAGGCACCCACCACACAGCCCTACCGATGCACCCACCACACAGCTCCACCGATGCACCCACCACACAGCTCCACCGATGCACCCATCACACAGCTCCACCGATGCACCCACCACACAGCTCCACCGATGCACCCACCACCCAGCTCCACCGATGCACCCACCACACAGCTCCACCGACACAGCTCCTCCGATGCACCCACCACACAGCTCCACCGATGCAACCACCACACAGTTCCACCGATGCACCCACCACACAGCTCCACCGACACAGCTCCACTGATGCACCACCAACCAGCTCAACCGATGCACCCACCACACAGCTCCACCGATATAGCCACCACACAGCTCCACCGATGCACCCACCACCCAGCTCCACCGATGCACCCACCACACAGCTCCACCAACACAGCTCCACCGAGGCACCCACCACACAGCTCCACCGAGGCACCCACCACACAGCTCCACCGAGGCACCCACCACACAGCTCTACCATGCCCCCACCACACAGCTCCACCGATGCACCCACCACACAGTTCCACAGATGCACCCACCACACCGCTCCACTGATGCACCCACCACACAGCTCCACTGACACAGCTCCACCGATGCACCCACCACACAACTCCACTGAGGCACCCACCACACAGCTCCACTGAGGCACCCACCACACAGCTCCACCGAGGCACCCACCACACAGCCCTACCGATGCACCCACCACACAGCTCCACCGATGCACCCACCACACAGCTCCACCGATGCACCCACCACACAGCTCCACTGATGCACCCACCACCCAGCTCCACCGATGCACCCACCACAGTGCTCCACCAACACAGCTCCACCAATGCACCCACCACACAGCTCCACCGATGCAGCCACCTCACAGCTCCACTGACACAGCTCCACCGATGCACCCACCACCCAGCTCCACCAATGCACCCACCACACAGCTCCACCAACACAGGTCCACTGATGCACCCACCACAAAGCTCCACTGATGCACCCACCACACAGCTCCACCGATGCAGCCACCACACAGCTCCACCGATGCACCCACCACCCAGCTCCACCAATGAACACACCACACAGCTCCACCGACACAGCTCCACCGATGCACCCACCACACAGCTCCTCTGATGCACCCACCACACAGCTCCACCAAGGCACCCACCATACAGCTCCACCAAGGCACCCTCCGCACAGCTTCACAGATGCACCCTCCACACAGCTTCACAGATGCACCCACCACACAGCTCCACCGAGGCACCCACCACACAGCTCCACAGGTGCACCCACCACACAGCTACACAGATGCACCCACCACACAGTTCCACCGAAGCACCCACCACACAGCTCCACCGATGCTCCCACCACACAGCTCCGCCGATGCACCCACCACACAACTCCGCCGAGGCACCCTCCACACAGCTCCACCGATGCACCCACCACACAGCTCCACCGATGCTCCAACTAAGCTCCACCAATGCACCCACCACACAGCTCCACCAATGCACCCACTAAGCTCCACCGATGCACACACCACTCAGCGCAACCACAGCATCACTCAGCGCAACCACAGCATCACTCAGCACCACCACAGCATCACTCAGCACCACCACAGCATCACTCAGTGCAACCACAGCATCACTGATTCAAATATGTTCTTTCAATGTTTCAAACTGTTTTCAAGCTTTCACGCTTTATTACAAATCACAAAAAGATGTTAACATTTCACTTCTGTTCTTGGATTTTCGTCACAATAAAAAACACTGAAATTAATCTTCACAAAAGTTATTTACAAAAGTTTAAGCTATTGCCATTACAAATTAAATAAATTATTTAAGTATTAATTATTTAAAAACATTAAAAGCCATTGTTATTTGTAATATTAATACATCTAAGTCACGTAAATACAAAACATGTTGCATTACAAATGGTATAGGTGTCAAATTTGCGAAAGTTATAACTATTGGCATTGTAAATGACAAAGCTATTAATTTAGCTATTTTTAAAAATAACACATAAATAAAACAAATTTAATTTATAAGACCAATAGCTCAAACTTTCCTAATGCGAGCCCTATTGCATTTCCAATGCTTGTTTTTAGTGCAGACAGCCACTGTGTTAAGTTTGAAATCCTGACTTTGTTTTTCCAGACCAATCACTCTTTATCATATACTACCTACTGGTATTTATACTGTGTGTGATGTAAAGCTCTCTGGCACCATACATTGGGATGAGTAGTTATAAAAAACACACTAGTAAGTGCTATTCACTTCATTATTAATGTGATTACTGATACAAACAGATACATTTCTTACATAAAAAGGTTTAAAAAAGTAAAAAACGTGCCTGCAAATTTTGTTTTCTTAACACTTGTTAAATGATAATCCGTAATACTTTTCCTCGCCTTCATTGTGTTGGTATCTCTGTGTTATTTGGCTTAGGATAGATCCCAGCCAGGCTGTGACTGCACTAAAAGTATGACTGGTGGGCCTTTAAGAGAGGCCTTTGTGTTGTGAGTAAAAATAGACACCCCCTCCTGACCTCCTACAGGTTGTTGCTTTAAACAGGTTTCTCCCGACAAGTAGATTAGGAGCTTCTGGTAGCTCTCTGGCTACCTAGAACTAGCTGTCCTGTGTGCAGCTCAATTTACACACGTAGAAGCTTTTGCTAGGTTGAATGAATATCTGTATCAAAAAATGTTATTCTGTGTTTTTGAGACGAAATGTGTGTATATTCAAAACTTAAAAACTAATGTTTGAAGAGCAATAGTTGAATTTCCCATTTTTTTGAAGCTGATATTCGAGTGATAAATAATGAGTTATTGCTGAGACTTGTTACTATTTTGTTACTTGAGTTCGAAATCCCTTAAATGACAGAATACAGGAGGCATTTGGCAAAACAGGAACTGTCTGAGGACTGTCTCAATTTACAATCAGCATGTGTCCTTATATACAAAACATAAAAGTTATAAAAGTTTGTGGCATACCATATAGGGTCAGGAATGTTGGTCGCTGCCTCAGCATCACTGAACGCCACAGCATCATTTGTTTGCCATCATAACATCACTCAGCGCCACCACAGCATCAATCTGTGCAACCTTTCAACAACACCTGGTTCAAATATGTTCTCTCAATGTTTCAAGCTTCATTACAAATGTAACAAAAAGATGTTAATATTTCACTGCTGTTCTTGGATTTTCGTCACAATAAAATACACTGAACATAATCTTCAAAAAAGTTATTTACAAAAAATTAAGCTATTGCCATTATAAATTACAATAACTTGTATTTAAGTATTAATTATTGAAAACAAATTAAAAGCCATTGTTTGAAATATCAATACATGTAATTCACGTAAATACAACACATGTTGCATTACAAATGCTATAAGTGTCACATTTGAGAAAGTTATAACTATTGGCATTGTAAATGACAAAGCTATTAATTTCGCTATTTTCAAAAACAAAACATAAATTAAAAATGTGTCATTTACAATACCAATAGCTCAAACTTTCCTAATGCGAGACCTATTGCATTGCAAATGCTTGTTTCTCTGGCTACTTACGTATGTTTCCCCTCACATTGTTACACTTCTCGATCACATTTTTCTCTTATCTCTTTTTTCTTGCTCTGACTGATGCCCTCTCAGCTCTAATTCCATCTTCTACTGTGTCCCTTATATTTCTCTCTGAAAGTTCAGACTTCTTTATGTGTAGATATCTCACTTTGCATTTGAGAACGAAACTATAAAATAAGGTTGGAATCCCATACCGGAGTAATATGTTAAATAACTGCAAGGGCTGCATCGCCTCGTTCATAGGCAGCATTCTAATATAAAACTGCATATAGGTAATAAACTACATAATGTCATCTGAAAAATACAAATTGCAGCATTTTTGCCTCTATGTTCATATATGCACTGGGCGGCGCTTTGTGTGCTTGAGATCTCTGCAGTGTCTACCATGGAACTCAGGTCAAGACACCTTTTTCCAGCACAAGTGAGCCCTGGCATCCCCTTAAAAAAATGGAAAAGACTTTGCACCCCAGGAGGGACTGTATGTACAGACAACAACCTTTAATAATTTTACGCCCGGTAAGCGTCTATGTTTCTAGAACAAGAACAGAAGTACTTTGTTTATTTCAACTTTCCACTACTGGTTCATTTTGATAAGTTCTTCTAGCTTTTAGAGGAAAATACGTATATAGCAATTGAGCTTGGGAGTGGTGAGTTTGTAGCAGCAAGCATCACATATGCCGAAAGTGCTTACCCTGCCTTCTCAGCACCTCCTCTAAAATGTCTTGATTATGAACTGCTCTGTTATGTTATGTTATGTTATGTTATGTTATGTTATGTTATGTTATGTTATGTTAAAAATGGGTTTTATATAGCGCTCGGCTACTCCGAGGGGTGTCCCAGCGCTTCAAAACCCAACTACGGAAGCAGGAGACAGACAAACAAGTGGCAAACCTATTGGACAAATAACCAGAGTACCATTCCTTCTCAAGCGAACTGGCAAGGAGTTCCACAGTTGGGGGGCCAAACATCGGAAAGAGCGACCTCCAATGCGTGACCGTTTAAAGACCGGGACCGACGCCAAAGCCAGGGAGGCTGACCGCAACGATCTGGATGGTTGGTAAAAAGCCAGCCGTTTCCTAATGTATTTGGCACCGGACCCATGGAGCGCTTTAAATGCCAGCGTAAGCGCCTTAAAAACAATCTGTTTACGGATATGCAGCCAGTGAAGGGTTTTCAGCGAATCAGAGGCACTGGCTCTCCGATGGAGACCAAGAATGGCTCGTGCAGCCGAATTTTGAACAATATGCAACCGCTCAAGAAGATAATCCGGCAGCCCGAGATAGAGCACATTAGCATAGTCTAAACGGGAGCCAATTAAAGCCTGCACGGTGGTTTTCCTATGATCAAGGGAGAGCAAAGGGAGAAACTTTCTGAGCATTTTAAGCAGGCCGAAACACTTCCCCACTAGGCCAAGGATCTGAGGCTTCATAGTGAGGCCGTTATCAATCTGCACTCTAAGATTCTTAGCCTTGGAAGAGGCCGCTGGCGGGGGGAGCATGGCTGCCGGCCTCCACAACTGCCACCTGGGGTCAGGAGAACAGCCGAAAAATATCACCTCCGATTTGTCTGAGTTGCACTTGAGGCTATTGAGCTGGAACCAATCAAACACAGCCCCAAGACAGCGTCTGACACTCTCCCCAACAAAGTCAGAGCCCTTCTTACAGGTGAAAAGGAGCTGGTGTCGTCCGCATATGAAACGATCTGGGCGCCAAACGACTCTGCCAGTGCCGCCAGAGGGGCCATATAGATGTTAAAAAGAGTTGGGCTCAAAATTGAGCCCTAAGGAACTCATACCTCCAGAGGGGGCACCTCGGCAGAGAACAGGGGGGCCCAGACCGTTTGGCGGCGGCCTGCTAGAAAGGACTTAAACCAGCTGAACAGGGGCGGCTCTAGGCTCATGGCGGCCCTGGGCAGGGATCGTAGGTAGGGGGCCCCGGAAGAGGGGCTCCGGGCGGGGCGGAGCGCGGAGGCCAGTGAAGAGGTGGGGTCAGGGTGTTTGGAAGTAGAACAGAGCCGGAGGCCACCAAATCCCTGCCAGTGGCCGCCACACAAATATGTATCCATCCTCAGATGATTATTATATTAAGGATATATATTGGCGTGGTGGCTCCTGGGATTTGGTGGCCCTGTGCAGGTGCACACCTTGCACATGCCTAAGGCCGCCCCTGAGCTGAACACCGTTCCCTGAAGCCCGATCTCCCAGAGTCTTAAAAGGAGACCGTCGTGGGGAACGTGTCAAAGGCCTCCGACAGATCCAACATCACCAGCATCACCTTACCTCCCAGATCGAGAACCTCCTTAATAGCCCCGGTGACCTCCAACAGCGCGGTCTCCGTGCTTATATTGGCGCGGAAGCCCGACTGAGTGTCATGCAAGATGTTATGGCTTTCAAGGAAATTGGAGAGGGAGGAGTGTACATGCTTCTCCACCACCTTGGCAAACGCTGGGAAGAGAGAAATTGGCCTGTAATTAGCATGTATCAGAGGGTCCAGATTTGGCTTTTTCAGTAGCGGCAGAATGAGACCCTGCTTCCAGGCCAAAGGGACCACTCCGATGCTGAGTGAAAGATTCAACACCGGGTTGACTAGGGGGTTAATTACTGAAGCCATTTTTCCAAGAAATTTGGCTGGGCATGGATCCAAAGGAGAACCAGATTTTAATGTAGTGAGAAGGTCTAGCGAGCTAGAGCTGGAAAGAAAAGGAAAGGTAGAAAGGGTTGGGCCCTCATTAATCAGGGACGAAGTCAAAGAGCAGCTAATGCAAGGGGCTGGCCCCGAGCCAGATGACCGAAAGGAGTCTTGAATGGATGTAATTTTGCTAGCAAAGAAATCAGCAAGTTGGGTGACCCAGGGTTCAGAATGAGAGTGTGTGAACGAGCTCGCAGTCGGAGAGGTGAATTCTTTAACAATTGTGAATATTTCTTTACTGATATTCACAGTGGCCTCAATTCTTCTTGCAAAATAGGCTTTCTTTTCTAACAGAATGCAACCATGGTATAGTTTAATCGATTCCCTGTAAGCCACTTTGTTTGAGTGGTCATAGTGGCGACGCCAGGCCCTTTCGGCCATTTTACACGTCCGCCGCATCTCAGACAGAGCGGCAGTAAACCATGGGGCAGAGGCACGGCTGATGAATTTGCGGGAGGGAGTCACCGGGGCTAGTTCATCGAGTCTCTCCGTGAACCAGGTTTGTAGGAGGTGGAGATCCACCTCTAAACTACCTGACAGCTGGCATGGGTGAGAGGATAATGCCTGGGCCATCATATCTGGGGACACACGATGATAGGCTCGAGAGGTCTACCGAGGACAGCCCTGCGTCCTAGATGAAAGTTTACCAAAGAGAGGGATCTGAAAATTTACCAAATAGTGATCTGACCACAGAACAGGAACCGGGGGAGAAATGCCAATTGAAATAGTGGAGAAAACTTGGTCAAGAGTGTGGCCTTTGTTGTGCGTGGGACCGTAGAGGTAGGGGGAAAGACTCAGAGGGGAAGTGGTGTCCAAGATCTTAATAGCATCAACACCATTTCTCATGTCCATGTGAATATTAAAATCTCCCAAAAGCAGGCAGTGATCTGTTTTCAGACAAAGTACCGAAACAACGGCATGAAGCTCTTCGTAAAAAGAGCCCATAGGACCGGGGGGTCTGTAGATTAGTAGCCCTGTACAGGATTGCTGGGGGGACAGGGATAGGGAAAACCTAAGGGCCTCACACCCATGAATGTCATCCGTAGGAATGATGGAACCAGTGAAACGCTTGTCCACCACCAGCGCAATGCCACCACCTCTTCCGTTATTCCTATCCTTCCTAAAGATGACATAGTTAGACAGAATAGCGGCAGCTATGTCGGGGCCGGAGCACTCTCCCAGCCATGTCTCGGTTAGAAAGAGACAGATGGGGTTAGCCTCAGATAGAAGGTTGTGAATGTCCAAGGCATGTTTACCTAAGGACCTAGTGTTCAAAAGTAAACAGGAACCATTTTCAGGCGGGTCACAGGGAGTAGAAACGGGGGCGTTTCCCGGAAGCCAACCACAACCGGGGCAGCGCCTTTTATTACTAGGCCTGCAAGGAAACACTATACAGCAGTTGGCCGCATTGCCCCTAAAGGAGAGAAGCTCACTAGCTGTATAAGAAAGCATACTGTCAGGTGGCAAGAACAATATATTACACACCAGCCCGCACCCGTCCGCCTCCGGGACGCTGACGGGTGCAGACGGGCTTACCTTAGGCGCTCCTTTGGCGCGAAAGAGGCTCGTCCGCTCTACGCATCCGCTCCGCGGAGCAAAGGGCCTCTAAATTTATGGGTTTGCAGGCGAGACACCGCACCACTGGACCGCCGACCAGCGTGCCTGGCTCCCCCTAAGATGGCCGCTAGCACTATCAGCAGCCTACGGGTCCCAGAATACCCTGCGGCACATAATCGGCCGTGCGGGTAGGTGACAATCGCAGAAGACCAACGCGACCCTGTTGCCACCAGGTAGAGGGGTGAGAAAAGGCACAGGCAAAGGTAGGCAGAGAGCAAGATGTCACCCGGCATCCGCCTCAGGTGACGAAAATTGAAAAGAGAGTAAAAGGGCACACAGTAAAAATTAAAACAGCACAAATGACAATTTTTAAAAAGCGCTAGCAATCAGCGCGAATCGCACAGCTAGAAGTAGTTTTTATCAGCAAGTTATAACCCGCTCGTCCGTACCCTGCATCCGCTTCGGGTATAGCGGGAGGGTTCGAGTTCTGGCGGGGGTGCCTTTCAGCTCAAATTTATGGGTTTGCAGGAGAGACACCGCACCACTGGACCGCCGACCAGCGTGCCTGGCCGCCGTTAGCACTATCAGCAGCCTACAGGTACCAGAATACCCTGATGCACCTAATCGGCCGTGCGGGTAGGGGACAATCGCAGAAGACCAAGGCGACCCTGTTGCCACCAAGCAGAGGGGTGAGAAAAGGCACAGGCAAAGGTAGGCAAAGAGCAAGATGTCACCCGGCATCCGCCTCAGGGGACGAAAATTGAAAAGAGAGTGAAAGGGCACACAGTAAAAATTAAAACAGCACAAATGACAATTTTTAAAAAGCGCTAGCAATCAGCGCGAATCGCACAGCTAGAAGTAGTTTTTATCAGCAAGTTATAACCTGCTCATCCGTACCCTGCATCCGCTTCGGGTATAGCGGGAGGGTTCGAGTTCTGGCGGGGGCACCTTTCAGCTCAAATATATGGGTTTGCAGGCGAGACACTGCACCACTGGACCGCCGACCAGCGTGCCTGGCTTCCCCTAAGATGGCCGCTAGCACTATCAGCAGCCTACAGGGCCCAGAATACCCTGCTGCACCTAATCGGCCATGCGGGTAGGGGACAATCGCAGAAGACCAACGCGACCCTGTTGCCACCAGGCAGAGGGGTGAGAAAAGGCACAGGCAAAGGTAGGCAGAGAGCAAGATGTCATCCGGCATCCGCCTCATTCATTGGATGGCTGATGCAGTCATTGGATGGCTGATGCTGCAGCCACTCACGTATAAAGCATCACAACTTATGACAAGCAGCCAGACCACCATCGAAATACAGCCTCTGAGAAATGATCTACATATTAAACCACTGCTCATCTCTAATGTCTATCTGTGGCCGGTCTGTTTCTTTCTTACCTGCCCTTCCAGTTTCTCGGAAGCGAGTAAAAACAGAGGTTGGTGCAGGGGAGATACAAGGAAAAACACTGATCTGAGCAGCCAACAAGTAAAATAAATGCAGTCTACACAGGCAAGGTGGGCCCCTCCGCTCCTAAACCCTGGTGCCACTGCACTGGTTGCACCACTGATAACTATCCCCTTGATTTTGTACGTTCCAATTCGTCCCAGTGGAGCCCTGCTCCTGGAGTTCCAAACAGTCTCCTGCCCCAGTCAGCTCTGTGCTGCCTCGTCCCTTCTCAGATGAGCAGTGCCCTGTGGAGAATGCTCTCTCTGAGGGCTCGCCCCCACTCTTGTCATGACTCTGATTGAAGAGATGAGGTACGTTCTTACTTTGCTTCTCATCAGTCCTGGGTCAGCTCGAGAAGCTCAGAGCAGGCTCCAGACTGTAACTGCTTTTGGATCAAGGCACAGCTCTGCACAGATGAGCCGAGGGGGGCCCCTTCGTGTACTGAAGACTGGGACCCCTTGCACCGCAGGAAATGCAGGGGTTTCTGTTACGCCCCTGGGGTCAAAACTGATTTGCATAAGACTGGGCCTAAACTGGGGTGGTGTTGTGAGCAAGAAAACAATATATTAAACCCAGACCTGTGACTATGGGTGAATGTTTGATTTGTTCAGCATTCCGACTGTCCAACATTTGTTCTTTTTGCTCTTACAGACCTTAAACATGGCAGGAGCTGAGGTCCAGAAGGGAAGAATAATATGATATAGGATTTTACTGGGGGAAACAACATTTACATCGCAGTCATTACATCGCACTACACTTACAAGGCAGTCATTACACCGCAACATCCATTGATAGAGCGCGCAGGTCACCCGGGTCACTGAGTTTACCAAATCTCCACGCACTGGGCCCTGGCGTGACTTGTGATGACAAATGACTTGCATGAACCGGGTGAAATCCTTAGCACGCTACTATGAGTAATTCGGGGGGTGACTTTTACACCACTTACTGTTCATGTACCTGACTTACCACAGGCACATTACTCCTGACGGATCAGGAGCTAGCAGTGGATAGGTGACAAGATTCCTAAAGGGAGTAGAACGCTTATATACCAAGTACATTTATCCACACTTTATACTGTAAATGACCACAGACACCTGATGAGTTTTAAAGATTTATCAAGAAATTTCAGAATGAATATGCCAAGATAATGAGGCAAATACAAATCAACACATCAATTATTAAAACCAATGCCACAATGTGACTATGGATTAGGGCAAGTACCATTAGAGTAATTGAGAACACTACAAGGTAATGAGCTATTCACCACAAGTTTAAACTAGGGCATGGGACATGAACGGGACCTAAAATGAGTACTTAAACTAGGCTACTCATGCTATTCTTACTAAATTCACTGCAACCCTGCTAAAGGGAAGGGGAAAAATGGAACACACTAGTATAATATGACAATTCAATAATATCCTACAGGTAGGGAGAGAAGTGGAACATTTCTAATAAACAATTGCATATAATTTGCTTTCAAAAGGTGATAGGGCAATATCACAGGCAAGAGTGCTTTATTAAGAAGAGAAGAAAGAGAGATAGGAAGACGTAAACCCACAGTTTAATAATTACCTAGATAGGAATGAGGACTAACCCTGGCCACGGGTCAGTTTGGAAAGACGGGGACAAGGACCCTCAAGGATTGGAATACCAAAATGCGAGCAGGTACAGCTCACGGACAGTCAGGACAGGATACCCCTCAGGATTTGGGTCAGGACTGGGCTCACCAAGGTACGACCAACACCCACAGCTTCGGATGCAACGCCTGCGTTACCCCTCTCTGCAAGTAATCCGCCAGTAACCCCGATTGGGTTTTCGAATTTCTCCAGCAAAGTGCTTCGCCAGTACTTAGGACTATTTCCACCCCTAGGAGTTTGTGGAAAGTATGGACAGAGTGCTCCGCAGCACTCTAGATTGATCACCTATATAGTTCGTAGGGTCAGTGACAGGTCTGCTACTCGGACAAGTCGGACAATTTCTCTAAGCTACACTAGGCCAGTTATACGGTTTTGGGGACCCTTAGACCACCCACAAATGTTGCAAGTGACAGTTTCCCACATTATGATTGGTCAGGAGAGGTGACTTTGTCATTGTCACCTCCTAGAATTCAGTGTTCTCATCATCAATATTACATTTTGCATACCCGCCCCTTGGGTTCACGTTCCCAGGCATAGGAATATAGAAGACAATGCAAGTGCACAGTATATAGCAACAATGTAGCGCGGTCAAGGTAGACTGCAGCATCTTCGAGATGGGTTCCCGGGCGCATCGTGCTTCCGGAGCCAGCTGGCTTGTTTTAGCTTTTGCGCAGTGGGGTTTCTCCCATGTCCCGTGACAGGGTTCAAAAGAGCTTCAAGTATGGCGTAGCTCCCGTTCCCCCCGGCCCACAGATACGCGGTACATGAAAAGTAAGCGAAAACAAATTAGAATCATACGTAAAAAAATGATCACACTGTATACCGTTATAGACTTCACTGCACCCCTTACTTTATAATATCTATAGCATTAAAGTTTAGTGCAAAAAGTCAGATAGGCAGAAGCAGCGGTGGCAAGCAAAGAGCGTGGTGAGAGACAAGCGGCCATGTTTGCAACAGTGCGCATGAGCAACAAAATCCCTCCAGAATGCGAGTGCGTCACATCACGTGAGTATGACCGATGCATGCGCAGACTGGATTTCTGCAAAGCAGCCATTTCCGTAGTGCAAGCATTGTTATGATGAAAAGACACACAGGCAAGCCTCCTGGGGACACCCGCGTGTTGGGGAAATTGCTAAATAAATGACGGACAGGTTGAATTAATATGATTACAAGTTAGGCGAGGTTCTTGAATCAGAGCAAGTCGCTTTACGTGCGAATCCTTGCTCCATCAATCCCCTCTTTGATGATATTTACTATCATCACTATAAAGGAAACAGATGCCAACTTTCATTCTTCCATATCATGCATTTCGATTTCAACAAACTTATTGTTGAGTTTTCTTTCGGCTTCTCTATGAGAGTGGTGATTCTTTGCCTTTTTGTAGATTTGATTCCTCAATTCTTCTAATTCTAACTCATCAATATTTCTCTTCACTCCTCTCTTATTCACAGAGTACTTTTTGCATTTTTGACATTTACAGCAGATGAATATGATTAGTGCAACCACACCTATTCCAGCTATTGGCATCAGTATTTTCCACAGAAGACTTTTACCTAAGTTAGAAAACCAACTACCTATAGAGGAGAGACCTCCAGTCAGTCTCGTCCAGGCACTGTCAACCTCTAATGGTTTGAGCTCCTTTTCCAAATTAGTTATATTTTTTACATATCTCTTAAGTTCGATACTTTTGTCAGGTATGTAGGTGCAACAATGTTGCGCCTTCAGCATTCTACAGACTCCGCCCTCTTTTGCCAATAAGGTGTCAAGAGCAAGGCGATTCTGCAAAACCATTGATCTGATCGCAACCATCTCAGTATTGACCAGCAGGAATCCAGCAGCAGTGTCAGTTGATAACCGGTCCACTACTGTAGACAATTTGCAGATTCTGTGAGTATTCAGAACTACCCCCATTCCAGGTATCAGTGCACTAAAAATATCACCTATAATTTCGCCTACGCTTTCACGTTTTCTACGCGCTAAGCCATTAGTCTCTTCATTGCTTCCAGCAGCATTATTCACATGGTATACTTTCGGGAAAACAATGCCAAAGTAGCAGCTTCCATACCAGTGATCTGGCAATTTGAAATAAGCCTTGTTCCCACATATATAATAAATTCCAGGAAACACAGGTTCTGACCCATTTTTGAAACCCCAACCTCCAATTACCTTGTAATTATGTTCACACTCGCTGGAACCAATGAATACATTGTTATAATATTCTGTCCTTTCTCTATGGAGACAAAGTTTCCCTTTCCGCTCAAAATCCAGCAACAAAGCAGGAGTAGCTTCGCTTTGCGAGGTGTTGTCCATGTGTTCTGCCCACCTAGGGACTCTATCTTTTTCGTCATTTGCCTTTTTCTGAAACTTTTCCCTCCTTCTGTCTGCCATTTTTATAAACATCTTTTCCTGCTCTTGTAAGGAACAGGTCAGATTAGCTTGTCTTGCTTCATTTAAGTCTATGTCACCTATTGTCAGGAAATATTCTCCCATATAACGGGTTACCTCGCTTCTAACATGTACAAGGTTCAGGTGTCCTCTAATAGGAAGTTCAGAAAAGATTACGTCAGCATTTGAATAGTAGTACTGTAAAGAGCTTCTATAAAACAAGCTTGCCAATATACTACAGGAAATTCCGTAGGTTAGGGGTAAATGGTGATATGTCACACCTTCAGCTACAGAAGTGGGTAGCTTCATGCAGACATAACAATCTTCTATTTCCATAGCCTCTACATAATGCACTAAAAGGTTAGCGAAAACATTTAAATGTGTCCGGTTTCTCATCTTGTGAAAATGTAGTCCACCCTCATCTGATGCTTCTAATTTTGGTCGTGTGTGTCTCAGACTAACTGTATTGTCACGTCGTTCTAAACTTCGTGGTGTTTCTACAGTTTGTACAACGTCTGTGTCTAGCGTTTCAGGTTCTGTAGGGGACAAGTTAGGATCTTTACTTATCATAAAAGGTATAAAGACTGTTAATCCTATCCATATCACTATCAACATAGCTATACTACATAAGCATATTTTACAGCAAGTTTTGCAACACCTAAATCTGGATCTTCCAGTTACGCTTGAATCAGACATTATAGCTTACAGGTGGCTTTTGCAACCCCTCTTTGTCTTCTTACACCAAGGGTTCACTCGGTTTGGTCTCAAGGAGGGTCTTCGTCAGAACTCTGATCAGCACTGGACTCTTCGTCACTATTGCCACTGTGGTTGGGCTCATCAATTTCTTCCAACACCAAGTATGTCCACTCAGGGCTCCGATACAGCCTGTTCTGTTTCTTTACTCTGTCGCTCTTTCTCAGAGACTTGCCTCGGGCTGCTTTTCTTTCACTTTCAGCCCTTTTTCGGTCTTTTAGGTTTTTTTCAACTGTCTTTATTCGGAGTCTCAGCCTTTTGACGTATCGGGGTTCACCCTTGCCTCTGTGGCTTTCAGTGGTCGAGGAAACTTGGCCTTCCTCGTGCCCTCTTTTTATTTCACTTTGTTTTTGTTCTTTGGGTTTGACAGTGTCTATTTCCCTTCCTGTCTGACTAGTTCCAGGTCTTTCATCTATTTCTTCTGCCTGGTTTCTAGGCTGGCCTTGTTCAGGTTGGCTTTGTATGTGTTCTTTGCTTTCAGGTGATCTGGATTCTGTCTCCTGAACACGTTCATCTATCTCTATCTGCTCCTGTTCATGCACTTCATTCCCTTCTTTTTCTTCTGCATGAACTTCAACTTTGACCACTATCTGTCCCTTTCCAGACTCCGGAGTTTCAGGAGGAGTGTTGATGGCTTGATCTGTCCCTATTTGGCCTACTCCCTGATCAGGTGTGATGTGAGTCTCGCTGACCTGACCTTCGTCCTCTAGTTCTGTCTCACCTGGACTATCCCACTCACTGTCTAGGTAGGAATATTTTCTGGTTCGTATTGGATCAAGAACCTGGTTGTCGGCAGGGAACCAATCAACGTCTCGACTTGTGCTCGGCAGTTCGATGTCAGCGAGATCCGGACCCTCTTCGGGAGTCTCCTCAGCTGGGCTGCCTTCAGCTTCAGTCGCGTTTTCTCCAGTTACCCGCTTCGTGTGGCTGGCATGGATCCACTTCGGTACACCAGCACACTTTACAGCAGTCGTAGTGACAAGGATCACTTGTCTTGGCTTTCCCCACTTTGGTCCAAGGCAACTCTTCCGGGTGTGTTTCTTTAACACCACCCAATCACCTGGTTGCAGTTTATGTGCTGGAGTCTTGGGCCAGTCGTCCGCTGTCTCTCCAATCTGGTGAGAGATAGAACGCACTTGGTCACCCAGCTGCTTGCAGTATTCTAGTACCAAATCATCAGAAATACTTAGCAGTTTGTGTCCAGGTACCCATGCCTGTCGCATCACTCTCCCCATTAGCACTTCATGGGGGCTCAGGCCTGTTTTTCGATTCGGAATACTTCTCAAACTCATCAGCACAGGGGGCAAAGCTTCTATCCAATTCATTTTTGTGGAATCACACATCTTCGCCAGTCTGGACTTGATCGTGCCATTTATCTGCTCAACTACCCCAGAAGCCTCTGGATGGTACGCACAGTGCAGCCTTTGCTTCATCTTAAAGGCTGTACAGAGTTCGTCTAAGACATCGTTGGCAAAATGCCCACCTTGGTCTGTTTCAATCGTCTCAGGAATTCCATACCTAGGTATCAACTCCCTGAGCAACAGTTTGGCTACGGTTAGGGCATCATTTTTCTTTGCTGGGTAGGCCTCCACCCACCTGGAAAACAGGCAAACTATGACCAGGACATATCTATATCCTTTGCACCTGGGCATAGTTATAAAGTCCGCCTGCATCCTGACAAAGGGACCTACTGCCTTTCCAATGGTACTCTGTTCTACTACAGTCCTCTTTCCTGCATTGAATTGCTGACACACTAGGCACCTTTGGCAAAGCCTTTCCGCTTGGTTCCTGAACTTTGAATTATAGAACACTTTGTCAAATACACAACACATTGCGTCCCTTCCCATATGTGTTGGTTCATGTATCATCCTGACCATGGGATCTATCAGGCTGTCGGGCAGTACAGGCACCCCAGTTGAGTTTACCACCACACCATCATTCCTCATTCTGCATTCATTCGCCTTCCATCTGCCTTTTTGTTCCCTGTCTGTTGCCTGTTGTAAGTCTCTCAATTCTTCCCACGTTGACATATTTTCAAACAACATCAGTTGGCAGCTGTTTCCACCACCCCATAACCCAATTTGGAGGGACATTTGGTGTCGGGCACAAAACTGGGCGATTTGGTCAGCGTATCTGTTTCCGGCTGTCACATCATCATTTCCGGATCTGTGAGCCGCACACTTGACCACAGCCAATTCTTTGGGCAATTGAATAGCGTCCAGTAAGTCTTGTACCACCTTTCCATTCCTGATAGGGGTACCTGAGGAAGTCATGAATTCTCTTTGTAACCATAGTTGGCCGAAGTCATGAACAACCCCATAACAGTACTGGCTGTCGGTATAAACAGTTATTCTTTTGTTTTTACCCCTCTTACATGCTCTTGTCAACGCGATGAGTTCTGCTACTTGCGCAGATTTCACTTCGCATAGGTAAGATGCTTCCAGGGTGTTCGTCAATGTGACTACAGCATAGGCAGCACACAGACCTCCACTCTCATGTCTCAAACACGAGCCATCCACAAAGATTGTAAGATCCCCATCAAGTAAAGCTATTTCTCGGATGTCAGGACGGGGCTTAGTGCTGAACTCTGTTAAATCGATGCAGTTATGCTCCATTTCATCCTCGGCTTCTACATCCAGAGGAACAGGTAATAGTGTTGCAGGGTTTAAGACATTGCACCGGGAAATTATTACATTTTCAGCCCCAATTAAAATTCTCTCATACTTAGTCAGCCGACTAGGTGTGAGATACTGGGTCTTGGTTCTCGTCAGTAGGATTACAACAGAATGTGGAACATATACGGTGACAGGATGTCCCATGACAATATTCTCACTCTGTTCTAGACTGATGCAAGTGGCAGCCACTGCCTTCAGGCATCCGGGTAATCCAGCAGCCACTGGATCTAAAGTGGCCGAAAAATAGGCCACGGGACGCCTGACCAGCCCATGCTCCTGGGTCAGGACTGAGAGTGCACAATTTTCTCTTGTGTCACAGAACAGTTCGAAGTTCTTGGAATAGTCAGGCATACCTAATGCAGGAGCAGTACATAAACAATTTCGCAATTTTACCCAAGCGGACATGCTTTCACTGTCCCAACTGACTGGGTCTTCTACTCCTTTCTTGGTCATTTTTATCAAAGGTTTGGCTAGAGCTGCGAATCCTACAATCCACTGCCTGCAGTAACCCACAACTCCTAGGAACATTCTTACCTCTTTCTGAGTTCGGGGTAGGTCCATTGTTTTAATTATCTTGATCCTCTCTGTAGTCACCTTTCGGATCCCTTTCTCTATCTGGTGCCCCAGATATTTTACTGAGTTTCTGCAGAATTGTAATTTGTCTGGTGATACTTTATGTCCTCCCTTTCCTAGGTGATTCAGTAGGGCAATGGTGTCTGTGACACAGTCTGTTTGAGTTTTAGATGCCACTAACAGGTCATCTATGTACTGCACCAAAACGGACTCTCTTGGCAGTACTAAAGATTCAAGGCATTTCTTTAGGATCTGGTTGAAAATCGATGGACTTTCAGTGTACCCTTGAGGGACACGATTCCAGACATAGACATGGCTGTCAAATTCAAAACTAAAAAGGAACTTGCTTTCTGGATGCAATGGGATGGAAAAGAATGCATGGCACAGGTCAATGACAGTGAACCATTCCGCATTCCAAGGAATTTGATATAGTATCACTGCAGGGTTGGGCACAATAGGACAGCAAGGTACAACAATTTGGTTTACCTTGCGTAGGTCCTGCACTACCCGGTACTTTCCACTAGGCTTTTTAATCCCAATGATGGGCGAATTGCAGGGACTGCTCATTACTTCCTGTATAATGTCTGCTTCGAGCAACCTGTTAATTTCAATTGCGACTCCTGCTTTTACTTCTGCACTCATTTTGTATTGTCTTGTTCTGGGGTATACGGCATTTGTTTTTATTGCTATTTTAACCGGGTCTACATTTGCCATTAAGCCTACATCTTTTCCCGTGAAATCCCATACTTCGGGTACCACTCTTAACTGGAGCTCTTCAGGTAAGTCTTCAACAGACAAGGGTCTAATATCAGTGTCAGGTCTCACTAACATCAGTTTGTACAAACCATCTTCATCGGGGGTCTGAATTTCGACACCTTTTGGTGTGCAAAAGATGGTGCAGTTCATTTTGCACAACAAATCGCGTCCTAACAGGTTCACAGGACTGGAATCACAGACCACAAATCTGTGCATTTCTTTAAAATTTCCTATAGAGATTTCCATGGGTTCAGTTACGGGCGTACTGATTATTTGATTGGAGACACCCACTACTTGGATTGCTTCTCCCGAGAGGGGTAGGTTAGGAACTGTGGAAAATTAGAGAAATTGATGTACATAGACAGCGTTCATTTCCCTTTTTCCCACTCCCCTCTCTGTAAGCACCATGAATACCATAAAATATTGACCGCATCACTCCGCCAGTAAAAGCCCGTACCCATATGTACATGACAGCCATTCTAGGCACCATGGCCTTTTTGCCCATTGGAATCCCTGGCTTCCCTCCTGCGCGTATCTTAAACCCCCTCCCACATGCATAGACCATGCAACCCTCTCCCTCTGCGCGACCCTGCTATGAAAAGCAATCCTCTTGCTTGACCCACGCAAAGTCCCCCATTTCCTCTTGAAAAAGCATCCCTCGCCTCGGCTGACATAACCCCCCCCAGCTGTATCTGACTGCCCCCGTTCTCTCATGTGCAGGGCACAAGACCTCTCTCTCTGTGCGACTCTGTCCCTGTGAGCACCCTGGCTCTCCCCTCCTCCCTCACATGGGCAAGTCATAAACCTCCTTCTTCTGCAAGACCCCGTCCTTGGGAGTCACAGCCGCACCTGACCAGCACCTCCTTTCCTTTCATGAATAACCCCTCTGTTAGTAAGCCCTCCCTCCGCGATGAACTGTCCACACATGTCCGAGGCCATCGCCTAAGCCGGAAGATACTGTTTATTGCCCCCTTATTGTATGGAGTCACTCCTCTTCAAAGAACCCACTATTGATCCTGGCTTCCCCACCCCTTGGGATACGATCAGGCGCACATACCCTAATAATTAGCAGAACACCCAGCTGCGTCACGGCCACTTCTCTTATCGACAGTCCAAGGGTCTTTATTGTAAGCATATGTGGGGTAGGATTGACACGAGGATTATGGGGATGTCTTTTCTTTGTGTCACAATGTCCTGATTGTAATGCCAAGTGTTTTGTAAGGTATAAAAGATGAAGTCTCAGCTCACTTGTTAGAGCACCTCCTGACAGACACTGTGTTTCGTGTCCGAAATGACAGGCTCTCCTCATGAGTAATAAATCCTGTTCTTGTGATTCCTACTTCCAGCGCCCGTCTCTTTATTTGGTAACTATTCAGAATGGGAACTAAGAGGCGGCCTGCGCCAGCAGCCCGGGCATCGATAGTAATGCGGGCCCACCTTTTACAATTGGCGCCCCACGTGGGGCCCATCAGTGACATAAGGTCCAGTAAGAGAGATCCAGACGAAGAAGTGAACATCGAAATGATTGGAGTATACCTGCCTTGAGAGGGCCCTCGTCCGGCTGCCGATCTAAAGAACTTCACCGATTCTGAACGGACCTCTCTCGAGTGACCTATTGTCCTGACTGGAATCCCACAGGAATGCTACACGGAGTAAGAGCCGGTCCGGGTAAGATTAAGTAGGGCGTTTTCACGCCTGATTGGTAGGATGGTTTTATCCATCTGATTGTTTGATTGATTATATTGGAATCGGTATTTGAATACTGATATTGTTTGGTTATTGGTTCATTTAGCTTTGGATGCTACTTGAAATATTGGTTCTCTTCTTGAGAACGAGACATTCTCTGTTTGCAAACAGCGGCGAATAGGAACGTTCGTCTCTCTTTGCAGATAGAGAAGGGTAGGTAATGCAGACTTTTGTCCCCGTTGTAATCCGTCATGCCTACCTTTCTCCCCACTGATTGTTTGAAATCGATTAATAATCGATTGTTGCTCTTTGAGATCTTCCCTGTCCGCAAACAGAGACGAATAGAAATATTCTGTCTCCCTTTACCGATAGCGAAGGGCAGGTAATGCAGACGTTTGTCCCCGTTGTAATCCGTCATGCCTGTTTTTCTCCCCACTGATTGATTGATTGACTGGACATTGTTGTTCCAGGAATTGTTTGTTTGAGGTATTTTCTGTTTGCAAACAACGTGGAATAGAAATATTCTGTCTAGTCTTTGCAGATAGAAAAGGGTAGGTGATGCAGACTTTTGTCCCCGTTGTAATCCGTCAGTCCTACCCACTCCCCACTGATTGTGGGGTAGCTCACCTGGTCCGTCCAGGAGGCTACCCTTATGGAGGACACATGCCCCCACTTGTTGGCCATTTATTGGAAGTAACCCATCTGGTCCGTCCAGGAAGCTACCCTAGTAAGTGGAGGTACATCATTTGGTCCGACCAGGATGATACCCTAACGAAGGATATGTGTTCCCCTCTGATTGATAATCTAGTTCCAACCCGGACCATTTATTGGAGGTAACTCACCTGGTCCGTCCAGGAGTACCCCTAGTGAAAGGACATATAAAAATGAAGTGATCACCGTACCCTACTAACAGAAAACTTTAGCTCGAAACGCGCTAAGGAAAAGAGGAAAAATAAAAAGAAATCGGGCTAAGTCAGTAACCCCCTGATGAGCTTTCGACTTCACTAAAAATAAGAAACATTAGAAACAGTTCGTAATAAGAAATATAAAATGGCGAAAAGTTTGACAGCAAAAATAGCCACGAGGTAGCTAGGCTCCGCTGCCTATTCCTGCTCCCAACATGTCTGCCTCATTGTTTGCCACACCCAAATAACGGTAACATGAAATAGATACAAATCAATAAGACACCTACCCCCATTCCGGAAACTCCCGAAGTGCAACAGGTCCGCGGTTACGCCCATCCGGAAGGCGAGGCCTCGATGCGCGCAGGGCTCGGCTGTAGGGCGGACGGCCCGAGGAATCATGAAGGTCTCCCCTTTCCCTCTTCTGCTGTCCTGCAGGCCACGGGGGGGGGGGAGCTGTCTTGCCTCAGCCACCGACCACTCCCCACCCCCTCTCTTGCCTGATCTGGCCATCGACGAGGATCGGAGCCAAGGCGATGTCGGACAACCCTGAGAGTTGCAGATAGTCCCGCCACATGTCAACGCCTGAGAGTGACAGGTAGTCCAGCCACACGGCAACGCCTGGACAGTTGCAGGTAGTCCCGCCACATGTCAAAAGGGGGGGATGTCTTGCCTCAGCCACCGACCCCCCCCCCATCTTCATCAGCCGGCACGGCCAATACCGAAGTGCTGGAGCCGAAGAACGGCGCGGGGTCGCTGGAAGGGGGAGGCGGCGCGAACGACCCTCCCCCACCTCCCTCCAGGTGGAGGCTTCCAGCGACACCCCAACGCTCTTGCTTAAAGAGGGTCAACATCGAAAAACGGTCTTTTGCCCAGGACGGGCACACGCCCCATGCCTTCTCTCCTCAACTTTGAAGATTCTATGAGAGCCGGGGGGCACCCCGATCCCTCCGCATGGGCGCCCCCGTCCCCCTCACTGGGAACCGCGACATCGGCGCACTCCTGCCAGTGCCAGCCTCAGTTTGGAAATGGCTAAAATACAGCCAAGGCACAGACTTGTTCAGTTCCGGAGGAACACCAGAATGACCCGGTAGGAAAAATTGTTACCGCCCTCCCCACTCTTTGACTGATGGTCCATATTGCTAAACTGTTAACCCATTGCGAAAAACTTTTGAAACCACCAACGGAAGGTTCTGGTCCTACTACGAGTCAGTGGAGGCAATCTGACTATGCAGGGACTTGCCTGACCTCGCTCAAAATGGCGCCGACACAAAATGAAACTTTTTAAATAAACCTTGTTGCACCCTGATTGCGCAGCTTTGATGCCCCGAGATATGTATGCAGTTTTTGGACAATGAAAGTAGATAAGAAGGATATTGAGTATGTGCTTGGAACAGAAAGCGATATAAGATGGATATTGATTATGTGCTGGGACGATGAACTGATTTAGAGTCGGTACTAATTATGTGTTGGAAGAAATGAACTTGTATGAAATAGGCACTGATCGGGCATTTGAACAATGAATTGATATCCGTTAGGTATTGAGTAAATAGTAGAATAATGAGATGATATTATTGAACGCTTGACACGCATTATACTTGCCGCTTAAGAAAGTTCGATATGATTTTCATTGTACTGCTGCACTTTATGAAATAAATGGCCACCGACTTCGCTCCTCATGCCCAGTTCCAGTCTGCTCCGTAGCCGGCCCACTGGGTTGTAGGCCCGTATTTGTGCGCCAACCTTTTCATTAAAGTTTTTTAACATGCAAATATTATCGTAGCGTTTGTATTTATGAATGTTATTGAAATGTATGGCTACAGTCACCGACATAAAATACGTGCAGTATGGCTGAGGTTGAAGGTTAAAGGGGCCCGGTGCTTAGCAACAACATTCTGTGTCATAGACAGCCGGAAAAGTGTTTCAGACGCCCTTAAAACGATACCGAAGAAATGCCCCCCTGACCACCACCCTTGCACATGACCTAAAAAGCCACGATCAGGTGATTCATGTAGAAACGCAGACCATCAACAATTATCTATCTGACGCTACTGGTCCCTCTGGGCTTAAACGCCAAGATGGTAGAGAATGCACCCTGTGGAGATAGGTCGAGTATGTGGTAGGTAAAAATATTTTCGGATTTATGCAAGTTGATGTATTTTGAATGCTGCCCCCACCCCCTTCTTCTCCTCCCTTCTGCAGGTCGCGTCGGAACGTCGGCTGAAGAATGGAAGAGCGATGATCGAACGACCGACGATAAAGGAAGGAGGAGCTTTTGAACATAGTACTGATGCTAGACTTAGATATGACTGTTCCTCCATTAGAGCATAGCGACTCGGAGAATGGACTGACATGGAAAATTGACGGGTACTGTATGACGGAAATTGACTCGAAATTAGCACATTAGGACAACTGGGAGGATGGACTGACGTAGAAACTTGACGGGTACTGTATGACGGAAATTGACTCGAAATTAGCACGCTAGACAACGCGATTATGACGTTTAATTAGATAGGGAAAGGACTGGGAAAAAGTCCTGAGGTAAGGGTACCCAGGCATCACCCGTCTGGGAAGGTAGGAATGTTGCTGATGTTCGAAATGTACCACCTCCTTCTCACCCTCTTATAGATATAACGAAATTGCCCGACTGTTCTCCTGATCAATACCCTCTGTTGCCTCAGCCTGGAGAACATCCAACCAAAGGAAGAAAATCAAAAGGGGTTTAAGATCCACCTATGGACAATAGCCTGACCAGGTTAATTTCTGACCGGCTGCACGAGGTGAAAGTATTGGCAATTGGGGGGCGCTCGCAAAAGTAGTAAACGAGAAGAAAAGGAGGAAAGCTAAAAAGAACTCAGCCCATGGATAAATAGGATATTAAAAATGCGCAGCATGCGCAAGGAGATTTTTGTTTGGCCAACAACTGTTTTATGTTTTGTCGTGAATGTCCTCTATATTAAGCATGGGTGGAAAATCCGTTTCGCTCGCGGATTTTGCGGATTTTCGGGAAATTCGCAATCCGCGAGATTCGCGAATCTCCCGCAAAATCCGCAAATCCGCGAGCAGCGGATTTTGCTCGCACTGCTCGCACTGTTCGCGTGAGTTCGCGGCTTCCCAGTACAACTTCGCGCCCCGCGAATAAGTGCTAAATTGCAGAAATACGATCTTAGCAAAACTGAAACTACTTACCAGGTTCAAAAGTTCAGGCTTATCATTAGTAGCCATTTCCTGTAGTGCTTCCTGAGGGGCCCCTCCAGAGTTCAGTTGCCAGTTGCAACTATTATGTGACCCTGCTCTGAACCTCAGAATAGTTACACATATGCCACAAAGGTCCTGAATTACAGCTAAGGGAGACAAGCAGGAGCCAGGCTGGAAGTTAAAATCCATTAATCAGCCCCTAATTCATTATTGTCAGTTGGGGCAGGGCAGGTGTTGTAACTAATTTTGCAACAATGAAAGCACTTAGCAAGTGCAAAAGATCACTAATCAGGGCGCACTAAGGAAGCAGGTGCCAGCTAAAAAAATATTCAGTGACACATTAATCAGCCCCAAATTAATTCAGGTCACTTGAGGCAGGGAAGGTGTGCTTTGCTTTGCCGAAAATAATGTACACTGGACAACCAGAGGGTGTGGTGATGAAACAGAGGGTGGCATGGGTGGGCCAGAGGGTGGCATGAGTAGTCAGAGAGTGGCAGTGGTGACAGAGAGTGGCAGTGATGAAGAAGAGTGTCCCAAACAGGCTGGACACGTAGAAACAACAAGTTCGCAAAACTTGCGACCCGACAGGTAAGTTCGCAAATTGCGAAATTGTAAAAACCCTCGCGAACTGGCAGAAACACGGGCGAACACAAAAAAATCCGCAAATTCGCGGGAATTCGCGGATTTTGCGGATTGCGAGTTCGCAAATCCGCAAAATTCGCGAACGCGAGATTCGCAAAATTCGCCCATGCTTACTCTATATGTAATACATGAACTGTCTTCCTTTGTCGGAGTTTGTGTGTGTGTACTGTAGGGATTTATGTCCTCCCTCTGTTTGCGTCTCTCCGTTACCTGACCCCCCTGCTGTTCTGTGTTGTGAGCGCACTAAATGACCTATTTTCGTACACGTCTCTCTCTCTCTCTCTCTCTCTCTCTCTCTCTCTCTCTCTCTACATGTCATACGTGTACCGAATGGCTCGTTTGGATTGCGGACGACTCTCACTCTCTATGAGAGTCTCCCTATTTCCTCTCCCTCTTTGTGGTAAAATTGTGCCCCACCAGCACCAGTCTGATTGGATATTTATTGAACGCGAAGGTGTTCAGCGAAATTGACCGAAACTAAAATGATCGTATCTCGCCATATTACTACCTCTCCTTTCTGCAAAATGAATGAACTCGAATTGGCTGAGAAGGAAAGGACAGGTAAGACGACTAAAGTCCCCCAATCTGGCCTTTTATAGGGGAACTGTATGTCAATGGCACCTTATTTTTTTGCTCATCAGAGACGAACGCCAACGTCTAGGTTGACCTCCAATGCCCAGATTGCCTCACCCCCTTTTGCACCCAAGCGCGAATGCCCGAAGCGTCCCCGCCCCACTTGATTGACCCCAGCTGCTGTCCCGGATAAACATGATGACCATGAGTAACTGTCGTCCCTCGAGAAAAACCTGCTTTACCCTGACTCTCGATGATAGCGCCCCCGCCCAGTTTGAAAAGGTTAAGCCAGCCTTGAAGGGAAACGTTAGACTGTTAAGGCTCAGGTTAGAAAGACGAGTCTCCCTGGAGGTTCCGAAATGTTGAGTTTGATGAAATGCGCAGTTGATAAAGAGTCTGACTTTCCTCCATATGTGACATGTGTAGACGATGAATAAAACTTGGCATGAACTCAGTAGGAATGCTGACATATGCACTGCTTGGTAATGAACCTCTGACTGTGACCAATGAGCGTATCTCCCAAGTGCGTAGGATTGAGGGAAGAATTCACGTGCATAAATGTCTTCCCCTGACCAGTTCTCTAAAGCTTGTTTTTTACCTATTTCAAAGATATACGATCACCGGAGGAGGAGGGTCGGACGTGACACACAGCCTGGCCGCAGATCATGGGACACATGTGACACCGACCAAAGGTGGAGCCCCAGCACGACAGGAATACGGGACGAGACAGCACTCTCCAATGTGGGAAAACGAAAGGATGAAGGGCTGTCCTGAAGCCTTTTGTCCGCCTACCCACACGTGCCTGAAGCTTCCGTCCCCCTCTTCAAGCCCGGTTGATGGGCTTGCTTGCTTGTTATCATTTGCTCCCTTGGTCCCTTTGGTGTGTCCCAGGAAAATCTGCCCCCACTCCGCCCTCTCACTCCCATCGACTATCGAAACCACACACCCTCTTTTCCACATGACTTCTTGTCGAAAGGAAAAACAGCATCCAGGTGGAAATGGGGTACGCCGCAGGAATATGGGTGCCGAGCATAAGGCGCCACTAAAAGGATTGGTTAGGGAACAGGACTGTGGTCTAACAGCAGAGGACTGACCGCACCCTGCAACGCGTAAGGATGGACCCGAGCTGGACCTATAGCTCCACCGCCGGTGCTCAACAGCGCCAACGAAAGGACACGGACTAGAGCCTACCAGTGATGGCTCACTGCTAAAAAGACACTGTGACGAAGAGATCTTGTGTATTGAACTGAATTCCGCCCTCAACTACTTGGTCAAAATGTTCATTGGTCACATTTTTAAGTCAGAAGCATTTATGCTATGTAGTGCTTTTGAAACAATAGGAACTCGACAACTGCAATTTCCTATGTGCTGCCTTCTGCCCATCACATCAACTGTCCATGATTATATGCCAAATGTTAGTATCGACAAGTGCTAATTCTTCAACCACGCCTGTTTATTTGTACCCCCATCAAGTACAAAAATGAACTCTGTAATGTAAAAAGGGGCGACTGTGGAAAATTAGAGAAATTGATGTACATAGACAGCGTTCATTTCCCTTTTTCCCACTCCCCTCTCTGTAAGCACCATGAATACCATAAAATATTGACCGCATCACTCCGCCAGTAAAAGCCCGTACCCATATGTACATGACAGCCATTCTAGGCACCATGGCCTTTTTGCCCATTGGAATCCCTGGCTTCCCTCCTGCGCGTATCTTAAACCCCCTCCCACATGCATAGACCATGCAACCCTCTCCCTCTGCGCGACCCTGCTATGAAAAGCAATCCTCTTGCTTGACCCACGCAAAGTCCCCCATTTCCTCTTGAAAAAGCATCCCTCGCCTCGGCTGACATAACCCCCCCCAGCTGTATCTGACTGCCCCCGTTCTCTCATGTGCAGGGCACAAGACCTCTCTCTCTGTGCGACTCTGTCCCTGTGAGCACCCTGGCTCTCCCCTCCTCCCTCACATGGGCAAGTCATAAACCTCCTTCTTCTGCAAGACCCCGTCCTTGGGAGTCACAGCCGCACCTGACCAGCACCTCCTTTCCTTTCATGAATAACCCCTCTGTTAGTAAACCCTCCCTCCGCGATGAACTGTCCACACATGTCCGAGGCCATCGCCTAAGCCGGAAGATACTGTTTATTGCCCCCTTATTGTATGGAGTCACTCCTCTTCAAAGAACCCACTATTGATCCTGGCTTCCCCACCCCTTGGGATACGATCAGGCGCACATACCCTAATAATTAGCAGAACACCCAGCTGCGTCACGGCCACTTCTCTTATCGACAGTCCAAGGGTCTCTATTGTAAGCATATGTGGGGTAGGATTGACACGAGGATTATGGGGATGTCTTTTCTTTGTGTCACAATGTCCTGATTGTAATGCCAAGTGTTTTGTAAGGTATAAAAGACGAAGTCTCAGCTCACTTGTTAGAGCACCTCCTGACAGACACTGTGTTTCGTGTCCGAAATGACAGGCTCTCCTCATGAGTAATAAATCCTGTTCTTGTGATTCCTACTTCCAGCGCCCGTCTCTTTATTTGGTAACTATTCAGAATGGGAACTAAGAGGCGGCCTGCGCCAGCAGCCCGGGCATCGATAGTAATGCGGGCCCACCTTTTACAGAACATCCACTGTTCTCACAGTGGACCGGGTAGCACCAGTGTCCAACAGAAAGGTGACGTCTTTTCCCTCAACCTTTCCTTCAATGTATGGTCCAGTCTGGTCTACCGGTAAGGAGGCGCCAAGCACGCACTCCTTGTCCTCCCCCCTCAGGCCCCGTCAATCTTGATCATCACAGAGGAAGGAATCTTTTAACAAGTACTGTGGAATTGCTGCATTTCTCTCATTCTCTCCTTCCCATACCTCGGCCCTTTCATTCTGCTGACCCTGATTCTTATAATTCTGTCTAGGAGCGCGAGGTACTGGAGGTAGCTTTACCTGTTGCTGGTTCTTTCTTGTCCCCTCTTTCTGCACCTGTGGATTTAAACCATTTATAGGGGCATTACCGGCCTGTAGGTGTGGACACTCGTCTCTCCAATGCCCTATCTGGCCGCACCCGTGGCAGGGGAACTTCTTCATAGCCTCTTCCCGACTCATTTTTACCCGGGGCTTTCCTCCTCCCCCAGCATTGGTATTCTGGGCATTATTATTAGAATTCAATTTACTTAACTGTTTTTCTTGCTGTTCAGCCACTTTCACTTGTGCCCACATAACTTTCTCCTTGAGGGCTTTCTTTTTATTTTCTATTTCATCCTCGCAGTACTTGGCGTACTTAAGGACATCGTCTATGGGCTTTCCCTGCCAACTTATTTTATTGTCTCGAATCCATTGGGATATTTCAGGCCTTAATCCTAGCATGAATCTGTAACTGAAATGGGTCATGTCCTTCATGTCCACATTATCGATTCCACTGTAAGTTTTGAATACTTGCAGCAACCTTTCATAAAAGGAGTGGACAGTTTCATCACGCTCTTGGGTAGTTCTATCTATCCGGGTCCAATCGGTTTCTTTTGCGGGCACCTTTTTCTTGAGGTATTGTATGACTTGATCATACTTCCTCATTACTTCGGGTGAGGGAGCCCCGGTTCTGGGGTCTCTCGCATACTCGTCATTGGGCCAATCAATTTCAATTTTGCACTCGGTCCACAAATCTACCGGTACTACAATGTCGAAAAACCCATCCAGGTCTTTTAGGAGACATTTCTGAACCTTTATGAAGCGTTCGACCTGTCGGTACCAGTCGACTGGTTTCTCCCGTAATTTTGGAAAGTCATTTGTAAATGACACAATATCCTGTCGAGACCAAGGAACATGGACGTATTTTCCCCCCGGGACTTCTCTCATGGGACACAATTTCTCTGCGGGACCTACTTCTTTAAGCACGTATTCTGAAGCTTGGGATTTTTCCCTGCTGTCTTCCTTTTTCTTTGCCCACCGGGTTCTCCATTTTCCTACATCCCCCCATTTCTGTAAGAGTTTCAGTAATTCTTTTATCTGGATCTGTTTTCCTACCACATTCAAGCTCTCTAAGTCTTTGTCTGAAAAATCTACTCTGTAGGGTTTCTGAAGGATTTTGGAGCGACTGACATCGATTCCCATTTCTGCGGCAGTGTCCATCAATCTCTCATGGAGTAATCTAGCGTTCCGGGTAAGGTTTTTGCTGATGAACAGTAACTCTTCTTCGCTAAAGGAGTTTAATCGGTCTAATCCTACATTTCCAGCCATTAGCTCCTCTATTTCTATCCTTAATTTATAGATTTCTAAGTGTTTGGGTTGGGGTGTGGTCTCTTTTTCTAACTCTTTGGTCCATCTGTCCAATTCTTCTGGAGATACTACTGTGGCACTCCTAACCCCTGAGGTGCTTTCAATCAGAACTTCTTTTGCCCTACTCTGACTTCTTGCCCCTGGCATGCTTGTTCTAGGTTCCCTAATGGGCATATCCATTAAGACCACTGATTCGCATTCGCTTTCTTGATCATCATCTATGAGCACTTCTTTTCTCAGGAGTGGAATGCTAGGAGTTGGCATATTTGGGGTCATAACAGGAGGTCGTGGACTAGCCAGTCTATCTCCGTAAAGAGGTATAGCCGGGCCAATAGTTACTGGGATAGTCAGTGAATCTGGATGGGGATGTATCTGGGCTATGGCCCGAACTAAATCATCCCGCTGTCTAGCTAGAGCTTCCTTCTCTCGCTCTCGTAAAGCCTTTTCTGCAGAATTGTCATGCAACACTTGGGGTACCAAGGGAGGGTAAATACTTGGGGCTGTCGGAGTAACCAACCGAGGTGGGTCTTCTCCAAACGGGCGGTAATTCGGGACCGTAGAACTAGGTTTGCAAAACCCATCCCCATCACTGGTTTTACTATCCGTTCCCGTTCCATCTGTCTCACTATCCCTCCGACATCTAGGATATCTGGAAAACGGGTTTGGTGAACTCAGAGGCTCTGACTCTGCAACATAGGGAGGGGGGTTTTTCATCAACAAATCCTCTAGGTGTTCATCTTCAGAGTCCCCCACAGCCATTAAGTGATGGGTCTTCTCTTTACATTTCCCTTTCCTTTGTTCTAGTACCCCCATCATTGGAAACAATCCCTCTACCATCATATTTTGTCTCCACTGTTTCATTTTCTGCTCTTTGGTTTCTCTATGGACCCTCGGATACCATTTGCTTACCCCCTTGTCCATCCGGGGTCTATCTCTTTCCAGAGCCTCAATTTCCCATTCTTCTAGGGCTTCGTACTGGGTTAATCTAGGTCTGGGATGTAATTCGTTCATGTGGGTCCTTAAGTTAAACAGGATCCTGCCATTAAACGTACCATCAATAGGAAATGCTAGAACTCCGTCATTTGCAGTATACTTTGCCCAATTCTCTAGCCATACACAGGTATGATACCCTTTTTCAAACATCATGAAAGATGCAGGAGTATTTGGTGGAGGAATGATCACACCCTCCCTTGTTTTAATGGGCTTGTCCGTTTTAAAAAAGTTCTTTATTTTATCGGCAAATGACATTTTTCTTTTTACTCCATACATTATGTGCGGTCTACCTCGTAAAATCTGTTCCTTATAGAAGCCTAAGTTTTGTGGATTAGGTAAGAACTCAGGATATCACATACACCTTTCCAGACCCCTCTCAAACTCCTGTTGATTAATTTTGTTTACCTTTGTGCTTCCAATGCTAATGCGACTTTTATTTCGTGCAACCAATCAACACTGGGATTACAAAAATCCTTGTCCAATGGGTGCGCGGCCCTTTCGCGAGACGAGGTCTCACGCTCTGGCGCTCACCCCTCCCTTGCAATTTCAGCTTCACTACACACCCGCTGTCTCGACCAATACCAGCGCGGCACGGAGTGACGTCAGAGCAGTCTTCCGACCGACTCCCTCCTTCACAAGGTAACGGAAACTTTTAACTTTTCCTAAAGTGCGAGTGCAAATTTTAGTCAACAACACGCAACGTTTGCCACTGTGTCTGAGTGTTCTAAACAGATAGAAAAATGTCTTCTCACTACAAGTAAACCACTTCTGCCTACTTTTCATTCACTCCGGATAGACTTCTCTGCCTAACCTCCCACTCGAGCAATATAGAACCTGTTACTCCTCTGACTCATCCACTTCTTTCCGGGATATATACTAAGTCAGAATTTCACCAGCGGACTATTCTACTTACCATTCAAGCCTCGGAGACCCTACTACTCCTTCCGTATGTGACCCTTACTAGGTGATATCACAATGGAAGTTTTATACAAAAGGACTCGTAGCTATCATTTATTCAGATGCAAGAAGATCCTAATTAGTGCTTCCAGGTATTCCTAACCCTGCACTAATGACTCACGACAAGTGACCTTACCAGCTAACCGGATTCTGCTCACCTGTTAGCTATATACTTCCCCGGGGATTCGGACTACACTGAACACTTACAAACAATTTCTGTTAATGTAACATGTAACACTTATAGCAGCAATGCAAAATCATATACATATACATATAAATCCTTTAAACAATTGCGCAATATTTGAAACAAATGCAATCAATATAGCAGCATAAAAACTTCAGCAGCACATTTTATTTTCACGGTTTGTTTATCAACTACCCTGTCTACCTATCTTAACTAGTCCTAACCATAACTCTGCTACCAGAAAATTACTGATAGAGCGCGCAGGTCACCTGGGTCACTGAGTTTACCAAATCTCCACGCACTGGGCCCTGGCGTGACTTGTGATGACAAATGACTTGCATGAACCGGGTGAAATCCTTAGCACGCTACTATGAGTAATTCGGGGGGTGACTTTTACACCACTTACTGTTCATGTACCTGACTTACCACAGGCACATTACTCCTGACGGATCAGGAGCTAGCAGTGGATAGGTGACAAGATTCCTAAAGGGAGTAGAACGCTTATATACCAAGTACATTTATCCACACTTTATACTGTAAATGACCACAGACACCTGATGAGTTTTAAAGATTTATCAAGAAATTTCAGAATGAATATGCCAAGATAATGAGGCAAATACAAATCAACACATCAATTATTAAAACCAATGCCACAATGTGACTATGGATTAGGGCAAGTACCATTAGAGTAATTGAGAACACTACAAGGTAATGAGCTATTCACCACAAGTTTAAGCTAGGGCATGGGACATGAACGGGACCTAAAATGAGTACTTAAACTAGGCTACTCATGCTATTCTTACTAAATTCACTGCAACCCTGCTAAAGGGAAGGGGAAAAATGGAACACACTAGTATAATATGACAATTCAATAATATCCTACAGGTAGGGAGAGAAGTGGAACATTTCTAATAAACAATTGCATATAATTTGCTTTCAAAAGGTGATAGGGCAATATCACAGGCAAGAGTGCTTTATTAAGAAGAGAAGAAAGAGAGATAGGAAGACGTAAACCCACAGTTTAATAATTACCTAGATAGGAATGAGGACTAACCCTGGCCACGGGTCAGTTTGGAAAGACGGGGACAAGGACCCTCAAGGATTGGAATACCAAGCAGGTACAGCTCATGGACAGTCAGGACAGGATACCCCTCAGGATTTGGGTCAGGACTGGGCTCACCAAGGTACGACCAACACCCACAGCTTCGGATGCCACGCCTGCGTTACCCCTCTCTGCAAGTAATCCGCCAGTAACCCCGATTGGGTTTTCGAATTTCCCCAGCAAAGTGCTTCGCCAGCGCTTAGGACTATTTCCACCCCTAGGAGTTTGTGGAAAGTATGGACAGAGTGCTCCGCAGCACTCTAGATTGATCACCTATATAGTTCGTAGGGTCAGTGACAAGTCTGCTACTCGGACAAGTCGGACAATTTCTCTAAGCTACACTAGGCCAGTTATACGGTTTTGGGGACCCTTAGACCACCCACAAATGTTGCAAGTGACAGTTTCCCACATTATGATTGGTCAGGAGAGGTGACTTTGTCATTGTCACCTCCTAGAATTCAGTGTTCTCATCATCAATATTAAATTTTGCATACCCGCCCCTTGGGTTCACGTTCCCAGGCATAGGAATATAGAAGACAATGCAAGTGCACAGTATATAGCAACAATGTAGCGCGGTCAAGGTAGACTGCAGCATCTTCGAGATGGGTTCCCAGGCGCATCGTGCTTCCGGAGCCAGCTGGCTTGTTTTAGCTTTTGCGCAGTGGGGTTTCTCCCATGTCACGTGACAGGGTTCAGAAGAGCTTCAAGTATGGCGCAGCTCCCGTTCCCCCGGCCCACAGATACGCTGTACATGAAAAGTAAGCGAAAACAAATTAGAATCATACGTAAAAAAATGATCACACTGTATACCGTTATAGACTTCACTGCACCCCTTACTTTATAATATCTATAGCATTAAAGTTTAGTGCAAAAAGTCAGATAGGCAGAAGCAGCGGTGGCAAGCAGAGAGCGTGGTGAGAGACAAGCGGCCATGTTTGCAACAGTGCGCATGAGCAACAAAATCCCTCCAGAATGCGAGTGCGTCAGATCACGTGAGTATGACCGACGCATGCGCAGACTGGATTTCTGCAAAGTCAAGTCAAGTCAAGTCAAAGAATTTATATAGCGCGCTACATACCCAGAGGGTCTCAAGGCGCTTGAGGAGGGGTGGGAAATTACTTGTCAAATATCCACGTTTTAAGTTGTTTTCTGAATGCTAGGTGGTTCTGGGTAAGGCGAAGGTAAGTGGGAAGTGAGTTCCAGGTTTTAGCTGCCAGAAGGATCTGCCTCCCATGGTGGTTTTGTTGATGCGAGGTACCGTGGCGAGGGCTTGGTTGGATGATCGTAGCTGGCGGGAGGGGGTGTATAAGGACAGTCGTGTGTTGAGGCATTCTGGTCCGATTTCGTAGAGTGATTTGTGTGCGTGGGTTAGGAGTCGGAAAGTGATCCTCTTATTGACGGGAAGCCAGTGGAGGTTTTTCAGGTGACCAGAGATATGTTCTTTGCGTGGGATGTCTAATATGAGCCTGGCTGAGGCGTTCTGGATTCGTTGGAGTTTTTTCATGAGTTTAGCGGTAGTACCGGCGTAGAGGGTGTTTCCATAGTCCAGTCGGCTCGTGACCAGAGCGTGGGTGACCGTTTTCCTGGTTTCGGTGGGGATCCAACGAAATGTTTTTTTGAGCATGCGAAGAATGTTGAAGCAGGATGAGGAGACGGCATTGACTTGTCTGTTCATCGAAAGTGAGGAATCCAGGATGACGCCCAGGTTCCGTGCGTGGTCTGTCGGGATGGGTGCTTTTCCAAGGGCTTCTGGCCACCACGAGTCGTCCCATGCAGAGGGGGAAGTACCTAAGATGAGGACTTCTGTTTTATCTGAGTTCAGTTTCAGACGGCTGTGTTTCATCCATTCGGCTACTTCTTTCATTCCTTCATGTAGGTTAGTTTTGGCGGTGCTAGGGTCATTGGTGAGTGAGAGGATCAGTTGAGTGTCAACCGCGTAGGAGATGATGTTGAGGTTGTGTTGGCGTGCGATGGCCGCGAGGGGGCTCATGTATACGTTGAAAAGGGTGGGGCTGAGTGAAGATCCTTGTGGTACGCCGCAGATGACTTCAGTGGCCTCTGACTTGAATGGTGGAAGGCGGACTCTCTGGGTTCTTCCGGTGAGGAACGAGGTGATCCATTCTAGTGCTTTTCCTTGGATTCCGATGTTTCTGAGACGCCGTAGGAGGGTACTATGGCAGACTGTGTCGAAGGCTGCGGAGAGGTCGAGGAGGATGAGGGCGACTGTGTCTCCATTGTCCAGTAGAGTTCGAATGTCGTCTGTTGCTGCGATGAGTGCGGTCTCAGTGCTGTGTTTTGCTCGGAAGCCGGACTGTGAGGAGTCGAGGGATTTGTTGGCTTCGAGGAAGGCAGCGAGCTGGTTGTTGACAGCTTTCTCGATGACTTTGGCCGGGAATGGAAGGAGCGAGATGGGACGGTAGTTTTTGAGTTCGGTGGGGTCCGCTGTGGGTTTTTTCAGAAGGGCGCTGAGTTCAGCGTGTTTCCAGCTTTCCGGGAAGGTGGCGAAGTTGAGGGAGCAGTTGATGCCATTTCCGTAGTGCAAGCATTGTTATGATGAAAAGACACACAGGCAAGCCTCCTGGGGACACCCGCGTGTTGGGGAAATTGCCAAATAAATGACGGACAGGTTGAATTAATATGATTACAAGTTAGGCGAGGTTCTTGAATCAGAGCAAGTCGCTTTACGTGCGAATCCTTGCTCCATCATTTGCTCTTACAGACCTTAAACATGGCAGGAGCTGAGGTCCAGAAGGGAAGAATAATATGATATAGGATTTTACTGGGGGAAACAACATTTACATCGCAGTCATTACATCGCACTACACTTACAAGGCAGTCATTACACCGCAACATCCATTACAACGCATATCACTACAACGCAGCCATTACAACGCATACTATTACAACGCATGACTCTACATCGCATGTCACTACAACGCAGACATTACAATGCATACCATTACAACGCATACCATTACAATGCATAGTACCCCTATCCAACACTTACCCTACTGTTGCACCCCCTGGAGTTAGAATAGTAATTTTTAACCCCTACACTATCCAACACTTACCCTACTGTTGCACCCCCTGGAGTTAGAATAGTAATTTTTACCCCTATACTATCCAATACTTACCTTAAATGCAATGTAATTGTATGCATTTTTAATAGTATGCGTTGTAAAGGTAGTATGTGATATAATGGAATGCGTTGTAAAGGTAGTTTTTTTAAATGCGATGTAGGGTCATGCGATGTAATGGAGTGCGTTGTAGAGGATGTTGCGATGTAAAAACTGCGTTGTAAGTGCATGTGTTGTAAATGTATACGTTGTAACGTCATACATTCTTTTCTGGGACCCATGACTAGGTACTAACATTCGAAGTGCAAATCCATTACGTTCATGAAAATATAAAGTGAAAGGTGTGGCATAATCAGGGAGTCCTAATGCAGGTGTGGAGGCTAGTGCCTGCTTAGTTTTCACAAATGCATTTTCGGCTTAAATGGACCACTGCAAGGATTCAGGTGTGCTTGTATGACAGAAGCCAGCAGGCTCCACTTTTTCAGCATAGTCGAGGATCCATTATCTGCAAACCCAACCATGCCAAGGTAGGTAGGCTCCTGGACGACAATTACATCTAGATGCCAAAAGCAAGTTGTTGACATATTGGGTGAAAATGGTACCAAGGGGAGAAATCAACATATCTAGATTAATCTGAAACGACCTGGGAAATGTCTGAAGTAGACCCTGTAAATCCTTGAGGAATTCGGGTCCATGAAATGTGAGACACATGGAATGTGAACGAGAAGAGATACTTGTTCACTTCATGTGTTGAGAAGGGCAAGAGGAGGGGAGGGAAGGAGAGTTGAGCTGAGTTGAGTTGAGTCTAAATGTGTTTCCTGCTGATCCAGAGGCCTAAAGGAATCATGGTTAGTCAAGTGACTTGCTCCATTGGAGCTTCCCTGTTGTGAAGCTGAGGACAAAAGGTAATGAGAGAGTTTCCTGCCTGAACTAATTCCCAGGGGCCAACTGGAACAATCTCACCTTGCTAGCCCTTTATAAATTCACTCCTGTAGAAGGAAGCATCCTTTTGCGCCAGAAGATCCAGAGAACATAGAAAGCATGGCCTGTGTGGTGGAATACTAGTGGAACAGTTGGATATGGGCTTTTTCTTGTGGACCTGAAAGCAGAGATGTGGGAGGCCTGCTGCAAGTTGGAAGTTTGAACTGGGATTTGAGGAATCAGTATTAAATATCAGAAGATTTTTCTTCATGGTCGCAGTGTTACCTGAACTTGCACAAAATGTGTAATCATACAAAAATGTTCAACTCTGAAGTCCTAGAACAACCTGTCAAATAGGACATAAAGAGACTCCATTTCAGCCCTTTTTTTAATCCGAGGGATGCTAATTTTCTTGATGGTGTAGCGTTCTGCGGCTGTACCACTAACAAAACTCTGTTCACTAATTCCAGGCTCATAATCTGAGCCTTAATCAGGAAAAGTGTATTTTTTGTAGAAGGTTTTCATCGCTAAGTGAACATCCTATTCACAAAGGTATTTTGTAGTACAAAAAGCAACACTTCTGAAGTACTGCTTAAATTACTTTCAGAAGCTTTCATAAATTGGTCCTAAAACATCTAAAATTGGAATCAAATGACTCAATTCAATTCAAATGATCTTTATTCGGATTTAATACATCCATAAAAGTACATACAGAATGAAACATTTAAGAACATTTTAAAAACACGCATTTAAAAAGTTAAAAACAAATTATGCAAGTTGGTTAAGCAGCATGTATGGCTTAAAGTGCATGATATATAAAGTGCAAAAATGCATAATACATAATACAGGTGTAGCATTAGTCCGTTGATGTCCATAGTTTCAAAATATAGTTGTATTCTCCCACAAGGATTGGTTCAAACGAAACACATGTGCAATGGAATCACTATTTAGTAACTGGTACAATGGTAAAGTACATAAAATATAGGATGACATAGTACTACTGTCCATTAGCCGTGTTCCATACTTGCCCTCGATTTCACACAGGCTTTTATAAAACAACTAACAGAATAAATGACATCATCAGTATGCAACATTTGCAAAAATTGCAGAGCGAGAATGGAGTCTCGTAATTTATATTTGCGAAGGATTGGTCTTAAATATTGACAGGTGTACAATTTATAATGGCCGCAAAAGAAGAAATAGTGTAATAAATTTTGTTTTCCACCTTGAAAACAGGGGCAATCCAGTTCTTCTAATTTTTTGTTGTAGCCAATAGGAAAGCTAAGCAAATAGACTATGCTTCCCTCTCGGAACCTGAATAAGAGACTTCGATTCCATCTTCCTATAGGCATAGATAAGTATCTTATAGAGTTATAGGAATTATCAACACCTAAATCAATAGTGCGCAGATATATACTGACCACTGGTTTAATAGATTCTGATCTCATCCTTTCCTCAGTATATAGGTCCATGAATGCCCGTTTAATACTATTCTTGTGAGCGGGTACAATAGAATCAGGGGAGCTAAATAGAGATCCTTGTCCCACACACTGCAGACTGTTTTTAACTGCATTTAGCCAGGGTATATGATGAGATCTATCACTAGACAAACAGTCAGATATGATACTGCGCGTTAATGTTGCTGCTGGATTTAGCCATATTTTAATCCAAAAAAGGGCAGGCCTCGACTTAATAAAATCGACAATATATGGCAGCCTTAGTTAATTGTGGCAAATCAGAGTGGGAGCACAAGGAACTCCCCCTAGCACCCTCCTACAGAATCTATTTTCCTCCACCTAGAGGGCCGAGCTGTTACAATAGCCCCATACTTCAGCTCCATAAGTCCCAGTTGGTCGGCATTGGGTACGATAGATAGTAAGAAGGGGGGTGACGACGTCAGCCAATTTTGGTTGACGAAGGGATAAGATCGAATTAATTGACTAGCCAATTTTGTTACTCGCAAGGGCAGCATGTTGCTGCCATGAGCCTGAGTCAGAAAATAACAACGCTAGATAAGGGAAAGTGCTGGTGCATTTTAGCGTGTTGTTGCCAGATTTAATGGATGTGATGTTATACTTCTTTGGTCCGCAATTCATTATAAAAGATTTTTTTAAATTGGTATTTAGACCAAGGTCTGACATGAAGGTAACAAACCCGGAAATTAAAATGCGTAAAGCATTCGGTGTGCGCCCCATTAATACAGCGTCATCCGCATAGAGTAGGGTAGTAATGGGGGAACCGTTTATTATTGGAACATCCTTAATGATCTCACCCAAAGTGCTACTTAACCTATTGATTTATAAAATAAAAAGCAGTGGGGCGAGTACGCAGCCCTGTCTAACTCCTCTGCTAATAGGGATATCGTCAGATAAATCGCCATCATTATTAATTCGCACTTGCGCTTTTAAATCCCTGTGTAAATAAGAAAGAAATAACACCAGTGAGTCGTCTAAACCATAATCAAGCAAAAGTGACCACAACCTAGAACGGTTAACAAAATCAAACGCAGAACTCAAGTCCATAAAACCTAAATAAAGAGGGGATTTTTTGACAATGATATATTTAGCCATAATCAGATTTAAATTTAAACATTGTTCAACAGTACCTACTTTACTTCTGAATCCCAGTTGACTACAATGGAGGACGTTGTTATCTTCAGCCCAGTTCCTTATCCGTTTAAAAATTATCCTTCCCAGGACTTTTAATGTATTATCGATCAGTGAGATCGGACGGTAACAGGCGGGATCAGACCTGTCACCTTTCTTAAATATAGGGACGATGACACTGTTCGACCAGGATTCGGGGATTGAGCTGTCATTCAGGTTATTAAATAGGTTGCATAATAGAGGGGCCCAGAAATTAATTTCTGATTTTATCTGATCAATAGAAAGACCATCGGGGCCTGGGGCTTTATTACTAGCACTATCAATGATTGCATCCTCGACCTCAGATAATGAAAAAGTCAAAGGTTCAGCACTATAGGGTAGAGAGACAGTATCTAGAGGGGTAGCTGATATGGCGTAGATTTGGGAGAAATGCTCTACCCACGCCTCGCCTGTTATATTACTATTAATTGGGTTGATGTTAGAACCAAATGATCTTAGGGACTTAACTTCTTTCCAGAAACCCATTGTGTCCTTCAGTTTAGCGGTACGCGTAAGGGATTCCCAGTGATTAATTACTAGGGCTTCAGGTCTAATTCGTAAGGCATTTTTATATTTTGATCTTAATACTCTCACAAGTTGAGAGTCCCTTGGGTTGGTGTTAAGTGCTGCCCTCAAATCCCTATTGGCCCTAGAGCAAGAGGAATCAAACCAGCGGGGTCCCTGGGAGATGTTCTGCCTAGCGGGTTTGGAAGATTCAGTTTTAATGGCCCTGCATAAGTCACCAAAAGCGACAACCATCTCATTACTAGGACTTGTATAAGACAGGCAAATCTCGACTGTCTAGGGATGTTTTTTAATTACTCTGGAGAGAATCCCTTTGTTATCAGCTCCCTTCCATACTAATCTCAATCTGTCCGTTGATAATGCTAGATTTTGAGGCCCTACCTCTTGCTTCACTGCAGCCCTTGAGGTCTGGGGATTGTGTAAATTAATTCTAAGCGGGTAGTGGTCGCTATAAGCGGAACAGACGACTTCTGCTTTTAGGCTTATTTCACCTAATTTTGGGCATGTGAAAATATAGTCTATCGTGGAAGCACAGCCCTGACCTATGAAAGTGGGGGTTGTTATATTATTTGCACTTGTACCTGCAATCTCCATAGCATTAACCAGGTCACAGGAAGCTATATGATTTTTCAGTTCTTCCCCATTTTTACATATTGGACTTTGGCGATACATATGTGCATTAAAATCCCCTCCGATGCAAATACCATCAAAGGGTCCGTACTTTTGCCCCCCCCCCATGATTTCATCTATAAAATTAAACAATAATGTAAAATTACCATTTGGGCGGCTAACAAAATCATTATTATAAAAATTAATAATACATAATTTCAATCTGTTAATGTACTTCATAGCCATAAAACAACAATTACCCGGTGTAGGGATCAACTTAGTATGAACCCCGCATTTTATTTTGGACCAAATAGATAAACCCCCGCTAGGTCGACCCATATGAGACGGGGAAGCCTTAAGATTATAACAGCAGAAACCCTCAATTGTTGGTGACGTTGTACTCCACGTTTCTTGTAGCAACAATATATCACAGTTATTATCGACCCAATTGAGCCACTCTATGATTTTCAGTTTAGATTTTAAGCCTGCTATATTCCAGCTAACAAGAGACAGTTCTGAGTCCAAAGGCAAATGAGTAAGGGTCTGAGGAGGTTCACTCAGGGTACTTTGAGGCAAGGATTCAGGAACAGTCAGGAATTCAGATATCGGAGTCAAAGATAGTTCGACAGAGGTGGTTGAAGATGGTCAGTCTTGCATATCCAGATCCGAAAGAGGTGCAAATCTATTATACGTTTGGAATGGGAAATAAGGTTGTTGAAATTGCATAGGTGGTGGCCGAAAATGCATAGGTGGTGGTGGTTGGAAATGCATAGGTGGTGGTTGGAAATGCATTGATGGCAATGGGAATTGCATAAATGGTGGGCGAGGTTGAGTGGCCATTTGTCTATAAAAGTAACTCAAGGGCAACATAGTTGCAACAGTAGAAATGGTTGAATAGTTGTAGTTTCTGTTGAGGAGGTTTCTTACGGTACCCGGGTTTTTAAAGTTAAGAACTATACAGTCACCTTCCTTGTTCTTGAGTAAAGGGCCGACCCACGATACCCTACGTGCAGATATAATCTCTCTTGAGATGTCAAATCCAACACCTTTGTGTTTGGTCAGCCAGTCTATGCTCTTATTTCGCAATTGCACCCATGATTCCCCCTGGTCCTCCCTCAATGGCGGAACACCTGCTAGAACCAAAACAAAAGGACAAGCATCCGGTGGCAAATGTAGGGCTGGACCTTGGTGTTTAAAAGGCTTAATAGACCCTTGAGAGCCCGTTCCCACGTTGTTATTGTCAGCAGTCGGTTTTGGAACTGCAGTTGGTTTAATTAGGCCATTATTGCTGTTTGGAACAGGAATGTTAGAAGTAGATGGAATAACAACTTTCCTGGGAGCAGGTATGGGAGTCGGTTTTATGGATAGGTTAACTTTATTCGTAGTTGGCCCTTTTTTAGTAGTTGTGGGTTTGGTTATTGGTGGCACAGTAGATGGAGATGATGTCCTGTTTCTTTGATGACAGTATATTGTTTCCAGTTTCCAATTCCTTCAAGAGGCGATCTGCTCTAAGTTGGTCCAAGATAATTGACCCCTTCCTTTTTGTTTCTCCAGTCTTGACCAGGTTGTCTAATCTATCCAGTCTTTTAAAAACGTTATTAAACTGACTGATCATTTGCTTTTCAATCCGGTTAAAAATAGTATCGACTATGGTTTCTATTATGTTCCCATTCTGTCTGGATAGATTGTAATTATCACCCATTAATGCAGTTTGGGTCCACATGGTTTTAGAATTCCCGCAAAGGTGGGTGGTAGATGTATCGGAAATACTGTCCATATCAGCGGAGTCTTTATCCTCTGTAAGGACAATTTGTGCCCCCGAAGATTTATTTTTATTCCACAAACTTTGCGGTGTGGGCTGATTTTTGTGGAATAGGGGCTGTTTCCTTTTGTTTGCACTTTGCTTAGTTATGCCTCTTTTACGTTTTTCCCTTCCCGGTTTGTTACTACTAGAATCAGTAATGTCCAGATTAATGACATCATCCTGCGAGGCAGTTGTAATTGTACAAACACTCTCTGTCTGGGGGGATACTGGGGATGTCACTGTCAGTGTTGGCTTAGGCATTACTGCCGCTGATGTTGTAGAAGCGGAATCTTGTGCAATGTAGGTGACAGTATTTTCATCATCCAAAATAGCGGGCACGTCAACAAAGGGATGTGACGATTTTACCACAATTATTTCCGGGTTTATGTGTACATCTCCGTTGGCACAGCTTGTACTACTTGTACGAGTCATTTTATTGTTAATGGAAAGGGAACCCATAGAAAACCTTCTCTCAGTCTCCACTATTTCATTAAAAGCGGAGTCTATCATTGACTCAAAGGAAGTGATGAGGGAGACAGAAGTGTCAACAGCCTTGTTTTCGACATCAATGTTATTGCTGTCACCCATTTTGTACTCCAAAGTAAGTGCTCACCTTTGATACAGATGTTAGAGGGGTGGCCCGCCCGTCCACTGCAGTCCACTGACGGCCAAAGACGGCCCGCCCTTTGCCCGGGCTTTGCCCCGGGCGTCCCGCGACGCGGGGGTTCCCGATCTTTATGGCAGCGTTGGCGCTCTCTGGGCGCGAGCCGCGTCACTCAGCACGCGCCGCCGCGAGGCCTGCCGGGATTTGTAGTCTCCCGGAGCGGCGGCGCGGAGTCCGGTGCCTTTGGACTCTTGGCGGTGGCGGCGATGTTCGCTGGAGCTCCCTGGTGCTCCCTGGTGCAGTGTCAGCCCTCGTCTGACTCTCGGCGGTGGCGGCAAAGGTCAGTGCTTCCCCCCGCTCTGCCGGGGTTCCCGATCTTTATGGCAGCGTTGGCGCTCTCTGGGCGCGAGCCGCGTCACTCAGCACGCGCCGCCGCGAGGCCTGCCGGGATTTGTAGTCTCCCGGAGCGGTGGCGCAGAGTCCGGTGCCTTTGGACTCTTGGCGGTGGCGGCGATGTTCGCTGGAGCTCCCTGGTGCTCCCTGGTGCAGTGTCAGCCCTCGTCTGACTCTCGGCGGTGGCGGCAAAGGTCAGTGCTTCCCCAATCAAATGACTCATTTATTTTTATTTTCATGAAGAAAGACAGATGAGATGGACAGATATTGGTCTACGTCGCTTTTCCTATATGTCATAGTTAATATGCTGGCAAGTTTGAAGACTTGTATTGTTCAATGGGAAGAGTTGTTGCCATACATTTTATTTTTAACTGTAATGTTTGTTGTACATCAGCCTTTTGTTTGTATAGAAGATGGTTAAAATCATGTGCTTCATTTCTTTTAAATAATTAATCTCCTGATGAAGGGCCGCAAGCGGTCTGAAACTAATTGGAATTGAGATTGATACATGATGAGATTTATATATGATGTCAACAAAGTTTGACGCTATCAAAAAGAATAAAGAAATTGCTAAGTTTATTGGAAATTTCTGACTTTCATTGGAAGGACAAATATTATAGGCTTGAGAGATTCTTGACTACGGGATAAGCTTCATGATAGCCACAATGTGATTTTTATCAAGTTCATGTACAGGGGAACCCCTTATTTGAGGGAACATTTGTAGTGCAGAGAGAGACACTACTGACGAGGACAGCGCAGTTCTTACATATTCATTCACACCCAAGATCAGGAGGTGGTACCTGTTTGCACACATAGCCCTCAACAAAGATTTGAATTAATCATTGTGAAAAAGGAGTGCGATGCCATTTACATTATTGTGGCTGTAGGTGTGTGCCAGTTGTTGTGTTATGTATCTGGATACAATAAGATAAAGTTTACAGAGGAAAGAAAATACTGTTCGCGCGACGCACTATGGGAGTCACGGAAATTAGTTTGCATGTTTACGCCACACTCTTAATTACATAGGCCACACCCCTTTTAAAGATCCCTTGTTTTATTCATCCCACTTAAAGCCTTTTGTATCCGTACTGATTACTGATAGTCCTTGTGATCTCTTTTCCAGGGTTGCGTTCACACATGGTGTAAAACAACGGGTGCAGGTCTCCTTGAGTTCCCTCTTGTGCACAAGACCTGTTTTAGGGAAGTGCAACTGGTGCAGCCACACCAGACGCTGAGCGCAGGGCGCTGTACTTAGAAATAACTTGAGGGTTTAAAAGAACCTGCGGCAGAGTTCCTTGTGTGTCCAGCAGTTTTCAGGCATCAGCACAAATGTCAAGATAACTCTGGTGATTAAAGTTCCTGCTGGAGGGGAGATTGGTCTAGTGGCAGTTCTGACTCATCATGAAGTAGTGCAGTGGGTTAATATGCCTGCTGCAAAGAACGTGTACCATACAGATCACAGAACGGTTTTTTATGTGGATAGCTCAGTTGGTTACTGCTTTTGTCAGAGATTGTTTTTCTACTTGCAATTCTCAAGTGAGGACCCTAATATAGCACAGTGACCTATGAACTGTCATCAAAAAGCTGCATGCAAACTGCATGGTATAGGTTCAGGGGCGTAACAAAGGCCCCCCGCAGCCCCTGCTGTGCGGGCGGAGGTGGGGTGGGGGGGTGGGCAGGCTTACGCTTACTGGAGGGGCCCCCTCAGCCCTGAGGGGTCCCATTCTGCATATCTTGCTGGGGGACCCCTCATTTTTTTGTTACATCACTGTATAGGTTGAAACATTATGTTTATTCCTCCAGCTCTTCATTAACCTAATGTTGGTAAAAAAGAGTTTGTTTGTATAGAAATACATAATTAGTAAAGCCAACCCCAACCTCTGTGGTACCTTTTAAATCCTGACTTAGTGCTTCTCCACTCTTAAAATATACGACTTATTTATATGGATGACGTGATTCCTACACCTTGTCATTCTCATTGCCTGAGTAATATTTCCTATAGACTGATTTATTATACAGGAATTATTTATTGTCTCTGTGTAATGCATGTGATGTAAAGTACTCTGACACCCTACACTGGTATGAACAGTACTATAAAGCAAATGAAATGCGTGTGAGAGATGGCGTTGGGGAGACGAGGGCACTGGTGGAGGGTGGTAGTGAGGGAATCCGTGGGGGACGGAAGTCATTGGTGGGGCGTCCAAAAAGATTTTCGCACCGACCGCCACCAGTGCTAAAGACGGCCCTGCGAGTGCCTGGGTGTGCAAATGAACTATTGGATATGAGAGGGGGGTCAAGGTGTGCTTCCACAGTCGGTCTGGATGGGACACTTGCCCAATACGTTGGACCAACAAAAAGACGCTGAGGCGTGTGTATTTGAGGTGAGGGCGTGGGGGCATCCGGTCGTCCTGCCCCTCGGGCGGCGTCTGCGTCATGTGAATTGAGAGGGAACACGAAGGAAGGGCTTTCGTGGGTCGTCTGACCCCAATCCACATCTGACACAGGTACTTCTCCAGACCACCGACCCCTCCCAACTCACTCCCCTCACTGTCACAACAATATGCACCATTGTGCCGCCTTTTCCAAAGCATTTTAAGACAAAATGTCGGCGCTTTTTCAGTATTACGCAGTAGCGCTTCGAAGTCCAGAGTAAGTGGATTTTGTAAATAATATCCAGTTCGTTATGTTTATTACGATATTTTTTTGTGCGCAAACTTGAACCCAAAAGACATCGATTGCACCACGTGCACGTGTACAGGAAATCGCAAGCTCATTGGCATTAATTGGGCATCCAAGTGACACTACAAAGAAATTCCAGAACTCAGATGGCACACAGTGACGTCTCGAAAAAGAAGTTTTTCATGGTGAGATGGGAGTCTTTTCATTCCAGATAGATGTACAGATCGTGATGGATTTCCTTATGGGTAGAGTTGTGGAATGTGGGTGACTATCAGGAAAAGTCTAGCTAACCTTGTGAATACAGGCCTCGAGGCTAACCTTGTGAATACAGGCCTCGAGGCTAACCTTGTGAATACAGGCCTCGAGGCTAACCTTGTGAATACAGGCCTCCAGACAACAAGTCAATCATAATACTATTACAGATCATTGATCCCGCCCCTTTAACTGTATCATCTAGATTGGTGGTGAACAGTGGAGGGTTAGTAGAATGGTGTTCACGTGATCAGCCTCAGAAGGATTAAATGCCAAGTGTCACCTGCAGTACTATTTTTATCGACCTCGGAAAGATGGCATGCCAGATTTGAATTATGATATGTATTATCGCCTCGGCTACTCGAATGACGCAAAAAGGGAGGACCAAAAGAAGGCAAATAATGCAGTATGATGAGGCACAATTTTTCTAATGTTGTTGGCTCATTCTTTTGAGTTTTTACACTTGCCAACACTTTCTGAGCAAAGATTTTAACTCATTGGTGCCATTTTAACAACCACATATGGTCATAAACAACTGTAGGATGACCAAACTTTGCGGATGGCATTCCATTGCGCGGAAACAGGTGTCGCCACATATTCAGTAACTTTTGATCCGATTTAGCTAGACACATGTTTTGGTTATAATCTGCAGATACAGCAGATGATGGATTAAGTGGCAAAACGTTATAATTAAGCGGAAAACGCTGCGGCTGCAGAATCGTATAATTCAATTGGCCCTGATTATATCGACCTTCGAAGGATAACAGGTTGAGTTTCACATAGGGCTGTAAATATATCGACCTCGTAAGGATTGCGGCCTGTATCTGCCCAATCAGGACAGCCTGGGTTTAACGGTACTCTTTGCAGTAGGGTCCCAACACACTGAGCTGTCTTCAGCAGGTTGACCTATAGCGCCTTGCCCAGCACACGAGGGCACTGTGGGAGGTGCCAAGACTTGCAGGTTGGCCACCGCAGCGCCTCATGAATAAGGCACGTCCTCCCAGCCTGGCAGAGTCTGGCGGCTCTTAAATTGCATCAGACGCTTGTTAGCAAACAATAGAGCGCACGAGGGGCCGGGAGGGGCCGCGGGGGGGGGGGGGGGGGGGTGGAAATGGCGCTGTAATTGGATAGGGCGGATGCACTGTACTTAAAGGTAGGGGGGAGGATCCGTGTCAAGCACCGGTCCTGTGCCATAGCAGAGAGCTTAACTGCAGGGGAAGAAGGGGGCACCTGTGGCACCCCACACACTCACCTCGCCCTCCCAGCCGGACCCGCGAGGAGCGGGCAGTGCCCCCGGGGGTGCCAGGGCACCGCGCCCACTCTCCAGAGGACCCTTCGTTTGCCACCCGCTGCCGCTGAGGGTGCACAGAGGAGGCAAGGGCGCACTAGGAGAGGCGCGGGAGGGACCGACCCTGGGACCTCCTTTTTGCAGCTCTGCCCGCACCGAGGACATCCCGGGGTGCGGGGGACCCCGACAGTGCGGCCCCAGTGCAGGAGGGTGCAGGCATGCAGTCTTCCAAGATAAGGCTTAATACTGGAGCATAGACCTTTCCGGGGAATCCGCAACTTTGTACCAGGAGTTAAAGTGGTTTGCGCAAGATCACACGCTTGGTGCCAAGTGGAGAAACCAGGATCTAAACGTGTTATTGTTTGTGACTTGAGCTGGAAACGTAAACATCGGATCACACCTCGCCACAAGCTCCAGGTTGCAGTGACTGTAAGACCTGCCAGTGACCTCCCAGGCTTCTCAGAGTCTGCTCCCGGGTAGGGGGCGCTGTGAACACCCCCAGGAACTCATAGCGCACTGCCCTGCAGCGCGGACTCTGGACACCGTGCAGTGTGAGCGTCTCTCTAGTGCTTGAGGCCAGTGGCCCCCTGCAGCGCCACTGCTTCATCGCCCACTTACACCTGCCGCAAGACGAGAATGGGGGACCCGGAACAGCCGCGCCCCAACACCGTGAGCACCACGTCCAGCACCCCGAGTGACAGCTTCTCCACCACCGCCAGCCTCGCTTACGACCGGGGCTTCTTGAAGACGCCCCAGGGCATCCTCCTGATCGCCGAAATAGTGAGTACCACACACACCGCTCCTGCACGCGCCTGTCTTTATAGCGCTGCGACGAGAACTTCTGTTACAGTGCTTGCAAACCATGTCGCTTCGTACCGTTGTAAAAAGCATGTGTGTGTTCCCAGTCCGAAAGGGAAGATGAAAGGAGGAGTCAACCTGCCGGGTTTGAATTGTGACTTGTTGATTACACACTGATGTTTGCAGCAGCTGCACCAGTTATAGAGCTTTGAAGCCTGACATCACAGGCACAAACACACTGAAAGACGCGCGCGCGCGCACACACACACACACACACACACACACACACACATATATATATATATATATATATATATATATATATATATATATATATATATATATAGATAGATAGATAGATAGATAGTTATATCTATATGTAGATAGATCGATAGATAGATTTTTGCGCACAAGCTTAATTTGGGTAAAACACGAGGGAGAGGGGTTCTCTAAAAGGTGCGTGTAATTAAGGGCATGGTTTAAACATGTAAACTATATTTCTGTGATTGCAATGCAGCGTCACCACCCAGTATTTTTGTTCCTCTCTGAGCTTTCCATTATCACATCAAGCTATAAAACACATCTGGAATATACCTAACACCTGATAGGACTATTTGCTTTGTCAGTGGCTGCTAACTGTTTCAGAGAAATGAGTAGCAACAAGGATTTTGCTGTAAATCATATTGAACATGTTTAAATTGTGATTTTGAGACTGTGACCTAAAAACGAGTGAGGCCTGTGGAAGGGAGAGTGGTCTTCAGAGTATCTCAGTCACTCCCTCCTGTTATGATCACTCTGTGTCAGACATGTAAGCCCTGCTCTCCTCACATCTCATCCACATATCTTGCAACACACCTCTTTCCTTTTTTGGCCTCTCTTTTCAGTCTCTCCTGAATGCACTTCCTCGCATCCCCTCTTACACCACCACCAAACACACAACACACCCACTCACCTGTAAACACATTTTCTTCGACTTTTACCTTGTCAATATTTTGACACTGTGTACCCCCTTAACACACATTTTATCAGAATCCCAAATGCAACCGGAATAATTGACTATTGCTCTATAGACGGGCCCAGGATTGAATGACCATCTAGTCTGAAACCCTTTATGACCCACTCACAGGCACGGGGAGAACCTCGCACTGCCTTTGGGCATGACTCGAGAGCCCTTCATTGCGGCCCGTTATAAGCACCAGGGGCCATTTTACATATAGGCAGGGCCGCTGCAATTATGCGATGGTGGGCCGCAGCGATTTTCGCATAGTTATGGATTTGCCACATAATCCATCATCTGCTGCATTATCTGCAGATTTTAACAAAAAAAATGTTTTCTAGCTCAAACAGTTCACTGTTACTAAGCAAAGCTTGACTGGTCACCTTTCTGTTGCTTATTGTTATATTTGGGTGTTAAACTGGTACTAATGAGGTGCACCCAATACCCAGACAGCAGGGCCGCCTTTAGCGCTGGTGCCGCCCTATGCGACCATTTTTGTTGGTGCCACCCCCCCCCCCCCCCCCCCCCCCCCCATGACCACCACTGCCACGGATTCCCTCACTACCGCCCTTTGACAGTGCCTCTCAAGTCTCTATATCCACTGGGTCTCAGATTCATTTAGTTTTATAGCGCCACTCATACCAGTGTGAGGTGTCAGAGCACTTTACATCACACACACATTGCACAGAGACAACCATGGGTGTGTAAATCAGTGTATAGGAAATGTTACATCAAACAGGACTGCAAGGTGTAGTGTAGGAGTAACATGCCATCGACACTAGTAGGCAATATAGTTTAAGAGACCTTATTCTGGGAAAGCACAAATTCAGAATTTAAAATATAACACCATTGTTAGGGGTTCTCTTTAATAACAAGAATTGTTTTCCACCCAAATGAACACTTTTGGCAAGATTAGGATAATGGAAGCCTGGGATAAAAAATATAGCTCTAACATATACCTTGCAGTTTACACACAGCTCTTTTTAATGACACTAAATAGCTCAATGTTTTATATTACGATTTTGACTTAGAAATGACAAGTAACAAAAGGACCTCTCTTACAGAACCAATAACCCACTGACCTATTTACATTACATGCACTTTGTTATCTGCATGGTACACGCTCTTAGCAACAGGCATTTTAACCCTCTGTGCTACCTTAGGATGAGTCAAAACTTCCACTAGACCACAGGTACTCACAAACATTTTCCCAGGGGCCCCAAAGTATGGTCTGCTGTGTGACTGAAGGCCGCAATGATGCCGGCAGGGTGGTGGTAGGGGGTCTGGGTGGGTCAGGGATTGTGTAAGGAGGTCTAAAACATGTTAAATAAAAGGGCAAGCATTTATTTGCAGTTTAATAAATGCTTGTCCATTTATTTAACATTTTCTTCTGAATATTAGTGCTCAGCAGCTATTGCTGCTGTTCACCAGGGGGACCGCATGTAGAGGTCAAGATGGCCGCAAGCGCCCCCCCCCCCCCCGGCCATGCTTTGAGTATCACTGCACTAGACAAACCTCCAGTCTCTTTCCAGATACACAATAAATCACCTGAGTTATCATGACGTTTTAATTAATGCCTGCAAAAATTTCCAGAGGTCAGGAACGCACCAGCAGGTTGGTGCTTTTAAAATAATAATATTACTTGTAAAAATGACGCCCCCCATCCCAAGTCAGCTCCCGCTGCGGTGGCACCGATCGCACCGCCCTAGAGCCGGCCCTGCCAGACGTGTTCACAAATGCGAAAAGTACAAAGTAATGAAGCAATACTTTAAAAAAATGAGCCACATTACGCCGCATAATTTGGCTTTTCTTGACACATAATTTACTCAACCCTGCCACATAATTTGGTTCTCCCCTGCCACATAATTCCAATGGCCCTGCATATAGGACCCACAGTCCATTGCATCAATGGGGCACTATGTGCAATACGGCCCTTAGAGGTAAAATAAATGCCCTCCTTCTGCAATCAGAAGCCTTTCCCTCCGCCTGGAAGGAAGCGATTGTTACTTGACTGCTGAAAAAACTGAATGCGGACCCGGAGGATCGTAAAAACTTCCGTCCTATTTCCTGTCTTCCTTCATCGGACAAGATTCTTGAAAAATGTGTTACCCAAGAACTTGTCAAACTCACTGAGGTTCATGATATACTCATTCCTTCCAGAATGGCTTCAGGAGCGGCCACAGGCTCTTCTAATGGCTGCCGACAGCACTCGTGAGCAGGTAGATCGGAGTGGGGCGGCCATTCATGTGCTGCTTGATTAATCAGCAGTATTCGATACCGTTTCTCCCTTACGGGTGATTGAACGGCTGCAGCAAATCACCGTTGACGCCGGGTCTGCTCTCAAGCTCCTCCACTCTTTTCTCACCAACAGAGTTCAACTGGTTGGCTTGCTGTGGAGGCTTCAAGGCGGAGCTTTCAGCCTCCCTTGCTGAGTCCCTCAGGACTCATCCCTGCGTCTGACTCTGTTTACTCTTTATATTGACCCTTTGGCTGATTTGGTGCGCTCTTTTGGGTTCCAAGTGCTATCGGTCGTGGATGACACCCAGATCATCGTGTCTAAACTCCTCCCAGGGGGCGAGTCACCCCCCCCCCCTCCCTTGCTTCCAAAACTGAGTCTCTAATGTCCCTCAAATCAAACCACTGACAACGTGCTCTGGTGCCTTAAAAGGTCGCAGTTTATTCAACATAACATGTTTATACATTTGCAAAATCATGGTTATCCTATTGCTCTCTTAATATCCATGCCAACATCATTCATTGCCTTTGCAATTATTTTTTGTGGCTGTGTGGACCCAGTCTTCTCAATTTCCAGGGAAGGGAGGGGCCTCTGATTTACCAGTCAAGGCTTCAACTTGCTTCTGATTTGGAAGGTGTCCGTCGGGACCTACCTGGGGTGCAAGTGCCGCCCGTTTGCCCTGGGCCCTTTCATGGGCCCTCCCTGCTCCCAGGGGTCCTTGCCGTGTGGCATCCCAAGGACCTTGCTTGAGCATCTACTCTGTCTATCCTGAGGCTGAGTCCTTCCATTTTTGCTCCCTCGGTACCCCTGCCGTGAGGCATCCCAAGGGTCCTGTGGGAGCATCACATCTACTCTTTCTATGGCGTTGAGCCGACCATGGCTCTCTCAGTGCCCCTGCTGTGAGCCTTCCATCTACCTTTTAGTAATTCTCTCTTTTTTCTACCTTTCTTGTGTTCCTTTTGCCTCACCTCTACCCTCGTGGCTGTGAAGCCTGTTCCTTCTGGTGTGGGTGGGTGGGATTCCTTCTTCTTCACTACGAGGGGGAGGGGTTGTGCCTAATTGGGCCTGTTGTCCCTAATTTATCCCCCCTAGCTTTCTCAGCTCGCCCCCGGATTGGGGAGGTTCGAGCTTGCCCTTGGGCGACCAATCCTGGCACTCAGGAGTCTGTTTTGTCTAACATCTGGTGGCCAAAGGATTGTGGACCACTTCCCACCCCGGTCAAATCCTCCAAAAACCTGGGTGTCTTGTCTGCCATTACCCTGAGCTTTAAGTCTCAGCTCAGTCGTACCACGAGTACTTGCATTCTCATTATAAGGGCTCTGAGAAAGATTTTCCCCTACATTCCAATGGACTTGCGCCAATCAGCCATTATCGCACTTATCACCTTGCGATTGGATTATTCCAACTCTTTGTATCTCCATATCAATGTTTATTGTGTAAACAAACTGCAAGTTGCTCAGAACGATGTAGTCTGACTTATCTCGGACATTGAGTGGCAGCATTCGATAAGAGAAGGGATTCAGTCCAATCACTAGCTTCCAGTTAAAAAAAATGGGGAACATCACTTACAATGCATTTTTTACAACGCACTACCATTACATCGCAACCATTACAACGCATACCATTACAACGCATTGCGCTGGGGGGCGCTCTAGGATAGGGAATAGATTTAATTTACTATCCAACACCTTCCCTGCTATCCACGGGGACTGGAGTTGGAATAGTAAATTAAATAATTCACTATCCAGCGCCTAAAAGCATTATGCGTTGTAATGGACTGCGTGGTAAAAACCGCGTTGTAAAGGCATGCGATGTAAAAGCATGCGTTGTAGTGACACCAATCCAAAAAAAATGGATTATGTTTAAGTGTCTCAGTGTTTTTTTTGTTTGTTTTATATAGCGCAAACTAGACCCAAAGGTATCAGAGCGCTTTACATGCGCACCAGTTGCATTACAGACGGATACATTCATCTTGTTAGGCATGGGAGATTCCATGATTTGCCCAGAACCACAGGATGTTGAGCATCCCTGCTGAGACTCGAATCCTGTTCCCCAGCTTCGAGGTCGACCGCTCTAGCCGTTAGGCCACATCTTCTCACTTTGCATCAGAAAGGCTCTTGCCAGCTTAATTCCCTTTTTCAGTGGTATTCCCAGAGTAGGTTTCTCAGACCTTCCTCTCGCAGGCAGGTGCTTCTTCCCAGTTCCACAAGGCCTGATGGGGAGGTTAGTCCTTCTGAGGGGCTGCTGCTGCCAAAACTGTGGAATACCCTGCCCACCTACATCCCAGAAGCTCATATTTTTGTCGCATTTAAAAAACTGCTGAAAACTTGGCTTGTCTCTCTCCATCTTCCTTAGTCATGGGTGCTTTTCTTACAGTTTGGTACTGGGTGCTCTCCGCTAGCGCGTTGACACCTTAGGGTATAGGGCGCTCTATAAGTGCCCATAACATAACAAATGCACTAAATAAGAGTAGTATACTATACGGGGAAAAACACAAAACACAGCATCCTGAAAATAGTGAGCGCTCTTAGCGAATGCAAGAATAAATAAAACGTGAAATAGGATCAGGAACTAAATTGCTGACACAGATTAATTTAACTTATGTTTTACATTCATTGCTCAGAAATCGATCAGTGTTTTTTGACAGTAGAGTTAAGCACATGCATAAAGGGCCCAATGGAGACCCGTTTCATTGTCCATTTTCAAGTTACTACCCAGTCTGACATCCGGGGAGGGCGGCCCTCTTTAAGCACTATGGGCCTCATTTATGAGGCCTTGCGTCATTTTTGCCTTTCCGATGTGTCACTTTTTGTGACGCATCGGCGGCGTAAAACATGCCTCCTGTTGCTCACTATTTACAAAGTGACGCATCTAAGCAGATGCGTCACTTTGTAAACCCCTGCGCTACATTATACCTGCCTCAGGTATGATGTACGATTCAGAAAAGGGGGTGGTGATGAACAGAGTGTCTGAATTAAGCAGACCACTCTTACCCAGTCCAAAGATCAGGGCTTGATCCATCACCGTTATTTATCTCACTGCACCACCCCAGCTCAGAACCTGGCTATATCCAAATCAGTCTGTCCCTGGCCCAGTGCATCATGGGAACAGGGCAGACTAAACTACCAAGCCAATTCTTCACCAGAAAGGAGACAAGCTACCGGGGGCCGGTTTCTGGCATTTCAGCCGTCTTCGGCCCGGCTTGCTTGAATCCTGATGGTGCAGTGAGAAAGGGACTCATGTCTGAGTATACCCTGCCACACCTATAGTGGCCAAAAACGATTCAGAAAAGGGGATATGATGTATGCAGGGTGGGCGTTCCCCCGCAAAAAGCCTCGTAGAAGTGACGCAGTGAAATCTATGAGATTTCACTGTGTCACTTCTAGGATGCCGTTGTGTCAAAATCTTGCACCTGACTCATAGCAGGCGTAAGACTGGCGCAGACCCTTTCACCTGGGGCTTGCCCCAGGTGAAAGGATGCATTGCTGGAATTGCGTCACTTTTGTGACACACTCAAGCAATGCGTCACTTTTGCGCTAACAGATCCGTCAGAAATTCTGATGTATCTGTAACTCCTTGTGACATGATGCGTCATACATTAAATATGACGCATCAGGTATGTCACAAGGAGTGCGCACTGAAAAGTGACGCATCGCTGCTTCCACGCAGCGATGCGTCATTTCTCATAAATGAGGCCCTATATTCAAAGTCGGGTTTAGCAACTTTTTAGTTAAGGGCACCACTATTCTACAGAATGATGACTAGGACCAGGCAGACGGATAGCCAGACAGACGGTCGGTGAGACAGATGGACACATAACAGTCCACACGCTGGTAAAATATTAGCAGCAGGTCTAGGGAGAGCCATACAACACTTGTGTAAACGTTGTTTGGGGCAAAACTGTTCTTGTGTAAATCTTGCCCAGTGAAAAGTGGAGGAAAAGTGTCTGCTGTGAGTGTGCAAAGCTGGCTCACTTCATTAATGGGACACTGAGGTGTGCCTTGTAGCTCTTGCACCGTTTAAAAGCAGGGGAGGAGTTGGTGTGCAAACACTGCCCTGTGTGCAGGCGGAACATGCTGATGTGTTTGTTGTTCGTCGGCTTCTTACGAAGGCTAGTTGGGTAAACAGAGCACTGTTTGCACACACCTAAGAAGTTAAAAAGGGGGGCTGTCTTTGGCTCCTCTGCCCTGCGTTCTAACAGGTATTTAAAATGTTCTGCATCAGCTCAATGAGGTATAAATGTGAATGAGTGTGATAGCGGGTGTGTGAGTGTGTGTTGGCTCCTGGAGTGTGGGTGAGAGAGTATGTAGACTATGTGGGTGAGTGCATACGTGGACTGTGTGGGACAGTGGGCTCGTGGAGTGTAGGTCAATGGGTGTGTGGGCTCGTGGGTTTGTGGACTGTGTGGGTGACACAGTACGTCGAATGTGTGGGCTCGTGGGTTTGTGGACTGTGTGGGTGACACAGTACGTCGAATGTGTGGGCTCGTGGGTTTGTGGACTGTGTGGGTGACACAGTACGTCGAATGTGTGGGTGAGTGGGTTTGTGGACTGTGTGGGTGAGAGAGAACTTGACTGTGTGGGTCAGAGGGCTTGTGGAGTATGTGAGTGAGAGAGTATGTGGGCTGTGTGGGCTCGCGGAGTTCCCGCACTTGGAGACCGATTCCGAAGCTGGAGTAAGCTTCTACACGGGCTGAACACGGCCTGATTACCACTATTTGGATACTTGCAATTTTGATACTTATCAATTAAGCATTTGCTGACGGCAACCGGACATACCAACTGGTGCCGTTTTTCTTTTGAACGCGAATATACCACCCGATAAGGACCGGGTTGGAATTATCACCGGTTCCCCGACCAAGCGCCTCGATCTTTTAGATCAGCCCTGAAGATTCACAGCCACATGCTGTGATGAAACACGTGTAGGCTAAAGTGATAAGCACAGTGACTCCCAAGTGGGGAACGCTGATGACAATAAAAAACTTTTTGAAAATAACACATTTGGGTGATCTATCCTAAAGGAATGAAGAGTTGAACATATGATCGATATCTAATTGTGTATAGTGTGCTCTGGATCCTTGCCCAGGGCTCGCGGAGTGTGCAGGTGAGAGGGTATGTGGACAGTGTGGGTGAGTGGGCTCACGGAGTATGCAGGTGAGAGGGTACGTGGACAGTGTGGGCGAGTGGGCTCATGGAGTGTGCGGTTGAGAGGGTACGTGGACAGTGTGGGTGAGTGAGCTCATGGAGTATGCGGTTGAGAGGGTATGTGGACAGTGTGGGTGAGTGGGCTCATGGAGTGTGCGGGTGAGAGGGTGCGTGGACAGTGTGGGTGAGTGGGCTCATGGAGTAGGCGGGTGAAAGGGTGCGTTCACAGTGTGGGTGAGTGGGCTCATGGAGTGTGTGGGTGAGAGGGTACGTGGACAGTGTGGGTGAGTGGGCTCATGGAGTGTGCGGGTGAGAGGGTACGTGGACAGTGTGGGTGAGTGGGCTCATGGAGTGTGTGGGTGAAAGGGTATGTTCACAGTGTGGGTGAGTGGACTCATGGAGTGTGCGGGTGAGAGGGTACGTGGACAGTGTGGGTGAGTGGGCTCATGGAGTGTGCGGGTGAGAGGGTACGTGGACAGTGTGGGTGAGTGGGTGCATGGAGTGTGCGGGTGAGAGGGTACGTGGACAGTGTGGGTGAGTGGACTCATGGAGTGTGCGGGTGAGAGGGTACGTGGACAGTGTGGGTGAGTGGGCTCATGGAGTGTGCGGTTGAGAGGGTACGTGGACAGTGTGGGTCAGTGGGCTCATGGAGTGTGCGGTTAAGAGGGTACGTGGACAGTGTGGGTGAGTGGGCTCATGGAGTGTGCAGTTGAGAGGGTACGTGGACAGTGTGGGTCAGTGGGCTCATGGAGTGTGCGGTTAAGAGGGTACGTGGACAGTGTGGGTGAGTGGGCTCATGGAGTGTGCGGTTAAGAGGGTACGTGGACAGTGTGGGTGAGTGGGCTCATGGAGTGTGCAGTTGAGAGGGTAGGTGGACAGTGTGGGTGAGTGGGCTCATGAAGTGTGTGGGTGAGAGGGTGCGTGGACAGTGTGGGTGAGTGGGCTCATGGAGTGTGCGGGTGAGAGGGTGCGTGGACAGTGTGGGTGAGTGGGGTCATGGAGTGTGCGGTTGAGAGGGTACGTGGACAGTGTGGGTGAGTGGGCTCATGGAGGGTGTGGGTGAGTGGCTTTGTGAAATGTGTTGGGTGATACATGGCATGTATGAGTGAAGGAGTTACATGGAGTGTGTGACTGAAGGGTACATGTGGGGTGAGTGAGTCAATATGTTTTCTGTGTGAGCGGGTGAGTGAAAATCCTCTTAAAACTAACCATCATCCTTCCCAAATCCCCAATTTAATAATAATCCTCAAAGTAGCCCAAATGCAACTCTACCTCTGATTCTAAGCATATTCATGACCGAACTCTGACCCTAACCCGCCCCATACGATAAGAATAAACCTAACATTCAAACTAGCACAGCCAGCCTAAGGCTAACCCTAAATATAGTCATGGCCCTAACGCACAAACTAACAGACCCGTAATCCTTTAATGTAAATATAACCCTTAACACAAACTGAGCACAAACTCTAATTGTAAGACCCACAAACTAACGTAAACTTAACATTAACTCAGACCAAATGCATACCTATGACCATAAACCTACCCAAACCCCAACCCTAACCTGGAGGTAACACAAACTTAATACTAACACTGACCCGAAACCTAATCACAAAGCTATGCGCAAACCTAACTCTGATGCTGAGCCCAACCCTACATGAACCTCAACTTTCAGCATAACCCTAACAGACAAACAAAACCTTAAATTTAAGCATAACCTAAGCGCAAAGTTAAAACTAACTCTCACTCCAGATGAAATCATGACCCTAAAAGGCTAAATCAAACCCTAACTTTACAGGTAACACTAAGCACAAACTTCAATGTCGCCCTAATCCTACACTGAAAACAACCTAAGCACTTTGAAATACTAACTCTTAATGAAAATAAAAGCCTAAATACAATCCTAATTCTAAATCCAACTTTAAATAAAATACAAAGCACAAGTCTAACTCTAAAGCTAAACGTAAACAATACACCAAACACACACATAACACTAACCTTAAGCTCATGCATAACGATAATGCTTAAACTTAACCCTAAACTCATGCATATCACCAATACTAGTTGTAAATATACCCTAGGGGAAAGCAGAATGCTAATGCTGGCCTAAATTAAGCCATCAACGCAAGCCTAACACTACCTTTATCTCTAAAGATAACCTTAAACTTAATGCTAAACACAAGCCTAAATCTAACTCAACCCCTATCTTTAATTTTGGTACTAAACTAAAGCCTAATACAAACTCTAACCCTACACTTAAGCACAAGCCTAAACCTAATCCCAACTTTAAAGATGTCACTGGGCACAAACTCAGTGCTAACTTCAACCTTAGTGCTAAATGTAAACATAACCCTAAATACACTTCTGATGGAAACTATATCTGAACATTTGAGCAAACCCATAACAGTAATCCCAGAGTGCTGTGATACCAGTGGTAGAAGGGTACAATACAAGCATCAAGCTACTTAATATAACATAATGTGGAAAAATGCAATCATTTCAAGTAAGCATCTCATTGGTCTTATATGACAAGTTAGCACAGCCTTGCCAGCTCCCTAACTTATTGCAGTTTTCCTTAAGCCCAGTTAGCACTTTGTCAAATTCCCTTGGATCCAATATTTATAATTTCTCTTCCCCTTTCTCCATTGTTGTACTTCACTCCTTTTCCAGCCATCGACTCTCATCTCTTCACTCCTCTGAGGCTTGTGAGATTGTGTCTGATCACCTGGAGACAGAAGAGTGCCCACACAGCAGTAATCAGACTTTTGTGTGCAACCCATCAGCTTTGCCAATGAAGACCTAGGTCTTTTTGCTGAAGCTGTTCACCATCAGCAAAAAAGTGAGAGACATATGTACCATCGTGCATGCACACGTGTGCTACGACACTAGTGCCCATTGTAGTTCCTAAGGAGGAAGTTTACTACACCACTGAGTGATAGTTCTGGCCTCACAAAGCTATCACCGCCTGTTGCTCCGAGTCAGCTGAAAGATCACTGGAGCTTACAGAACAGGGCGCAGCTTGGCAGCCATTTCTCTTTGGTGCGCACACAGCAGAGTGCTTGTGTGGTCAAGCAGGGCTGGAACAGGATCATCCAGGACATTTTTGTGAGGTAGTTTTGTTTTTGTGTTACTATTTATTACACAAAGTGTTTGTAGTACTCCACAATGGCTGGCTCCAAAAAGGTAATTGAGCTGCACAATGGATACATTTACAAAAAAACTTTTCAGAACACACTATTTGCAGGCACGGCTGGCACATCTAAGAGCGGTGGGCGGGGCAGGGAGGGATGGAGAGGGGTGGGGGGAAGTTGACAGACAACGGGATGAGTAAAATTAAATTAAAAAATCACTTACCATGCGCTCGCCGCATCACCAACTCTGTGATGTGGCGAGCGCAAGTTAAGTGGTTAAAAAATGTTTTTAATTTAATTTTACCTATCCCATCGTCTGTCAACTTCCCCTCCCCCACCCCCCTTGCTCACTGCTCTTACCTCTGTCTGTTTGCCCTGTTGACGTGTTTCAGCCTTAAAGAGTGTTAGTCTGCAGACTTCTGAGGGTTAGAATGAAAAACACTCATGGTGACCACATGAGCTGAGGTGTCTGAAGCTCAAATATTTATCTTAGAGACTCAGAGGTCTTTTTTCTTCAGAAGTTTGTATTCATTATATATGTCGCAAACTTAGTGCTCTAATCAAACCCGCAAAAGTGGACTTTTGGTGAAAAAATCTCAGCAACAAACTGCTGTTTTTATATGTTTATTGAATTTGATCATATACATAACAATTCTCAACAAGTATTGGAAAAGCCAATCAGTATCGCCTTTTGGCTTCACCAGTGTAGGCCTATCAGCTTTGGCAAAGCTTTTTGCTGAAGCTGTTCACTATCAGCAAAAAAGGCGGAATGATGCATGCAGACACATGTTCTATCATGCATGCGCACATATGCAGCATGATACCACGACATCAGCACACATGCATACACTTATTATGCACCATGATGCTGCAGCCTTTTTATTTTTATTAATCAGTCCAAGATGGCAGACACCCATCTCAGTGCCAGGACACCCTAGGGTAACCGTGAGCTATATAAGCTTAAATAACATAATATAACATATTGCAAAGGCAAACTAATAAACCTTTTAAAAGTGTGCCCTAACACTTATTTTTTTGTTTAGAAAGAGGCAACCTAGCAAGAAATTGCCCATCAAAAAAGATAGTATGATACAGGAAGCGTGGAGAAACAGTGGAGTGGGGGAGGGTTGTTAGTGCGATAAAGTGAGAGCTGACGAGTTGTAGGGGCAGCGGGGACGGAAACAATAGAGAAGCAGGATAGCAAGTGCAAAAAAAACTAAATAGAACAAGCCTTGACAATGCCAATAGGTCTGACTTTAAAGGAATGCTGTATGGTAATATGAGTCATTGCAAGCAAATAGCATCGGAATGGATATGTTTTTGCATCCAAACAAAGAACTGTAGAATAATGTTGCTGTAGGTTAAAAGGTCAGGTGACAGTTGTACTGTCAAGCCAGAGATAAAGATCCATGTAGGTTAATGACTTTCCCCCTCTTATCTGTGCTGCTGCCAGATTAAAACACCATACACTATCTAATTTCCCAAGAGGCTTTATTAGCATTATCATGTGATGTGTGTGACCCTGAAAGTTCAGGCAGCTGCATAAATAAACAAATTGATCACAGCAGTGTGATAGGCAAGAACCTTTTTTTGTGGAAGCGCACACCTTCTGTCCAATCAAAAATTGTGCTGCCTCCCAACATGTGGGCCGATCCAAAGGCCATCTCTAATGATGCTCACATAATTGTCTGGCAACAGGTGTGCTGTCAAGCCAGACTATAAATACTGAGCATGATGAGGCAGGCAGGGGAAAATCAGTGGAGCAACATAAGCCCCCGCCGCCTCCGTGGTGGGGGGGCCGAGTTCCCGGGGGATCCCTCGGCAAAAGCGTTAAGTGGTTGGCAAGGGAGGGGAGGGGCATGCACTTTGCAGACGGGCCCCCACAAGTTTTGTTATGTCACTGGAGAAAAGCAATGGCAGACATTGGTGAAAATGTAAAATGTTTGAAAGCACACTAAACCATGTGGCATGGGCAAGAGCAGGGGAATCAACAGATGAGCTAGAGAGGAGGGGTGAGTAATCCAGAAGTGCAGTGTCTGTGTAGGGAATGGTAAGCAATTGGCTGAACCAAAGCAGACTTAAGCACTGGTATTGTTCCACAAGAGGGCTTTGTCAACAGGTTGCTCATCATTAAAACATGTTGTAGCTAACACAAGAATAAAGCTGATGGAGCTAGAGAAGGGGAAACAAAGGCGGGAGTGCAGACAAGAAAGTGAGGTGATTAAAAACAACGCATCAGACAAGTACAATTTCCTTCTCTGTGGCGACTTGAAGAAAAACTGCACAACATTTTTGCAAGAAAGCAAAAATTTGCAAATTTGAAAAACTTCACAGTATTTGTTTGCAGTTAGTACATTTTGCAGTTTTCACTGACAACATAGTTATTGTGTGCACAAAACCTGTGACATAGCACAAAGCTGCCTGCTGTGTTTCGTTAATATCTCTCTAAACCCTGGTTTTGCAACACAGGAGCCTCATATTTACCAAAAACAACCCATCCTCTAATACTCTCGACATGTTTCCCCCATTTCATCACTTTCTTTGCTTATACTCACTTTTAGCAATCTACCTCTATGGTGATCCATCATTTAACGTGACAGGGTTCATATCCACCTTGCATTTTTCCATAAACATCCTGAATATAGAGGTTCCATTGCACACACACTTCAGACCTTTTCTTTTTCTCCCACATGATATACATCTCCCAAAGCCATTCAATGATCACAATTCACGTTGTAGTTACTGTTTTCTCACCCACTTTCTCACTGCTTCCATGTTTTCCCCCGCGTCTTTCTCCTTCCTTGGACCTGATGTTTTTGTCCCAGTTGAGCACAAACGACTCCTCCCTCTGCTGTTGAATAGGTCGATAATATCTCTTCCAGTATCTCTTTTCATGGCAACCGACTGGTGTTAATTTGTTCCAAGCCACCCTCCATGACTGTTTGTTCTCTCCGGTAATCCATTACTTTGCGGGTTATACATTCAAGTACATCTCTCTAAAATACTTGTGCATCTCATCTGAGTATAATGGCTCATCATTACCCCCACAATTTGCGCTGGATTACCTATTTTCGAAAGACCTTGTACAACAACTCATCTACTCTAGATGTTGCCTAAACCAGTGGCGCTGGAAGTAAGAGTGTGGCGGGTGCTGTAGAAACTCCCAGATAAACTGCAGACAGCTTTGCAGGAGAATAGCCAATAAAAATCTGTTTAATGTATCTTTTTCTTTAAGCAAGTAGAATACTTCTAAATGCAGTCACAGGTTCGATTTAATTAAGACAGGCTACAACAGTTGGCCACAAACTGATACATTATTCAGATTTATGTGTACAATTGTCTGCCTGCAAGCTAAGTGTTTTCTACTTAAATTCATACATGTTCATTGAGATATTAGGTATGAAAACATTTATATGAAATCATAATTAGGGCTCCCGGTTGTATGGTATTTATTTTTTGAACATTTCCGTCTGTATTTATCCATATTTATTTTTTCATAATTTTATCTGTATTTATCCACATTTATTTTTGCCGCAAACAAAAGAAAATGCTGCAGCTAGTATTTTTTCACATGTATTTAAATAGACACTGCACACTTGCACTCAGTTGTTATAGGTTTTATATATATATATATATATATATATATATATATATATATATATATATATATATATATATATATATATATATATATAGCTAAAATTAAATAAACACAATATATTCATCTGAAAACTATGCAAAATAATTTAAAGAGAACATAGGACTAAACAGACCTTGAGTAACTTCCATTAAGAAACCTTTACTGTGGGTCTGTACACTAGGGACCAGAGGGAGCATAGAACTAGCTTTTTGTAAACAGCTTTAAATCCTGTCATCTTGTCACATTTGCTGTGCATTCAAAGACAGAGGTCAAATGACAAGCTGTGTCGTCTATGAGGAAGCAACCCATTCTTTTTTCTCATTGCAGAATAACTTGTCTGGGATTATTTAGACCTACATAAGAAGTCTTTTGGCACATCTTTCTACTATTTTGTTTTAAAGGGAGGAGATAATAATTTTCCAGTGTACACTATTTATGCCTTGCTAAAACGCAAGGTGACTGTTCATATTTTTGAGGGCAAGTGTGAGAGAAATGCTTTTTTTCAAAATCGGAAATATTCTTCCCCTGGAGCAAACACGGATGCACCACCCTAGATCACTCAATGAAAGTATTTAAATTGATTAACTGGCCAAAAGTGTTTCACCCTGCAACAAAAGGGCCGCAAAATTGCATACACAATAAAGCTATGTACTGCTCGCCCCTACCCCCTTCCCCTCTGAAGCAAACCTAAAGACAAGGGGCTGCTGAAAGCGCCGACCAAGGTAAAGTACTGCACATTCAATAGGGGAAGGCACTCAGAGGCAGGAGCAACAGGCTCTAACACTGCCCAGCTCTCCTGAATACAGCGAAGCACTCTCAGATTACGAGACATAGCACACATCCAGAAGTGACACAGGGAGAGCATGCTGGATGGGGATGACTACCCCTGGCTCCCCCCAGGGGTCCTGATGAATGACCTGCGAAAGGAGAGTGTCAAAGGTGTCTTCCCTCTTAGTAGGACGCCTTTCATATGCAGATAGATGGCGGGGGCATTTCCCTTTGCATTAGATTAGGCAACCCTGGGGTGAAACACTGCCCGAGCTCAACTGAATGAAGTACTCTCAGACTACGAGACGTGGCACACGCTGAGTGCAGCTGCATTCCTTTGTGCACTAAATTAGACAATCTTGGGCTGAAGCACTTTGTCGAAATCGTGTTTGTTAGTATTTTTCCGTTTATATTTATAAATACAGACAAAGGAAAAAAAGTTTTCCGTCTGCATTTATATGTGAAAATCTGTTTAAACGGAAAACCGGGAGCCTTAATCATAATTAAGATATTTTTGCAATCATATATTACATTATGTGCTGATTTAAAAACTCGGTCCTCATGTACAGTGATTTGGCATCCAGCAGCGCGGCAAGTCTTTTTGCTGTGCTGCCCGACGCCATATTGAGAGGGCACAAATGCACCGTAAATACGAGATGCAGTGCATCCCTATCCTTTCAGCCGGTGTACAATTTGGTGGCTAGTGCCAATGTCGGCACCCTTGTATCATGGTGCAAAGGTGTCTGCATTGTTGGCAGGATTCACAGAAACAATCCATGACGGTGTTTCCACTTTCTATGTGTGCTGCAGAACACAGCACACATAGAAAGAGGGGAAAACATGGAGAAATAAAGATATTTTTCATAGTGACGCCTGCCCGTGGGAGGCGTACAGTTTTGACACATTCCCAGGTTAACAGATCCTTGTAAATCTGGGAATGCGTCAAACCCGATGGATGTTGGGTCAGAATACCCACCGCAACACCCATAGAACGCCTCCCTGACGCAGTGTAGGGCAATGCAGAGATTTGCGCTGCGTTGCCTTACACCATATCTACGAAGCCATGAAAAGCCAAGTGGGTTTGCGTGGTCTCATAGCTATGGGTCTGAACTCTGCGCCGCCGGAGTATCATAAAAAGTGATGCACCGACGGCACATGGAGCTTGTAAATATGCCCCTCAATATATTACCACTAGCAGATCATGGGAGACAGCGCCACTCAATGCTCCATTTTGTTGCAGCAAGAGTGCCTCAAACATGAGATCCTGGACATGGGATAGTGTGCTGTTTTACCCAAATCTTTAAGAAAAATATCATTCGAAATGCACTGCTGGGCCCCATGCTATGATAAACGTCTTTGGAGAACCCTCCACATTCAAGATGGGGCTAGTATGGACTATTCGCTACTCCCCACAAGAGGAAGCAACTTCTAACTGAGTTTCGGAGGAAGATGTGAGTTCTTTCCAGACTCCCAAAATATATTTTGAGATAATATGTTGCAGAAATAATACTCTTAATATAATAATTGGCGTCTAAGTAGCTGGTGGTAGAGCTTTACACCAATAGGATCATACTAGCGCCTTCACTGGGTTCAGTAGAAACCATTTGTAATTGGTCAACTGGAACTTCCTCAGGAGTCAGCAAAGATTGATTGGAGTCCTCTTGGCTGCTGTGAGCCCGCCTCTGTTCTATGCACACTGACGCAGACACGCCTGTAGCCACGCACAGGTACGCAGCACGCCACAGATCAGGCGTTGCGTCACCTCCGGTAACAATGGCTGACGCTCTGCAGCTCCTCGGCTCTCTTTGTTTAGGTGAAGAGCTCAGGTCTTCTCTCCTGGGATTACTGTCGCGGGCCGCGGGGTCACATTTCTGAAGATATTTACTGTACACAGCTGAGACGTGTATAGTTTTAGTGAGGGGCGTGTCCTAGGCCTCACCTTCATGACATGGCGCGCGCTTCAGGAGAATCAAGGGCCCTGTTTACACCAACATAACATGCATGCTTAGAGAGACACTGCTGGGGCTGCTTACCAACTGAGGTCAGGCGTGATTAAATATGGAATTTCATCTGAGGAAAGAAAATCATATTTCCAAGAGGTGAGCCTATAAGTTCTCCGATTTCACAGCGTGCATGTATAATTTAGCAGAAGGCCACGCAGGACTTTGAAAGCCTGTATTTAAATATTGGAAACATGCCGGGGCAAGGGAGGTTGGGGCCGACGTGTCTGTAGTCACGTGTAATCCACGTGCGTACCTATACAGCTCCTGTCACTAATACTAAAGCCACAGGACCAGATAACACAATTTTGCACCTGTAAAGGGCAGTGTAAAAAAAATTGCATTTTCACCAACTGGCCAGTGAAAAAATATGTTTTTGCGTTAGCGCTCTGTGCAAATAAATGTTATTGTGCCTGTATGTCAGTGCAAAAATACCTTTGCACTGTGTACATTTATGTTATTTGTATGTTGGCGTTCACGAACGTCACGGGTTAGCCTGTGAATTTTCCGTGTTACCTAGATTTTGCAGTAACATTTTTTTTTCTATTTTTTAAAAAACAATAAAACTTTCATATTCGTCCCATTTATTCAGTTCATAATAATATATATGTCGCAAAGCTTCAGATGGAATAAAACACTCCTCACGTCGGTGGCCTTGGTGAGCAGCACACACAACACTGTGAGGCTTATTTACAAGCCCCTTGTGCGGCCGGGGCGTCACTTTTAACCCGTTGGCTGCGGCGAACGTTCAGCTCCAGTGCTGAACGTTCGAAAAACGGGTGGGGCAGCGTCGGCCAACAGACGTGTGCAGCACTACCAAGGTAGTGCTCGCGACGACTGTTGGCCAGGCAGCAGCCAACGGGTTAATATAGGAAAAAGTGACGTACCGGCGGCGCAAGGGGCTTCTACATAGGTCCCTGTGTGTTTTTGGCCTCCTTCAGCCATCTTACCTTTCCAAATGACACACACACGTGGACAAACCCGGAAGCAGTCTGTAAGCAACAGAACACACACCTATCTGGAAACAAAACAATGACATTGGAGCGTCTCTTCCTCCTTTCATAAGATGCCGTTTCTCCTCCGTGCCTTCCCTGTTACGGCTGTTCGTCCGTCCGTCCGTCCGTCCTCTCTTTCTCCTCCCGTTGGTTTTACCCTCTCTGCTCTTCTCCAGGCCGGGAGATTTGAATCACAAATTTCAAAGCGAGAGACTATCATTCACACAATATCCTGGGAAAAATATCTTAGGTGCAGTGTCGCCTTCCGTAAAAAAAATGACTAAATCTGAGACGCAATTGCACCCAATCTCACTCACTACCTGTCACTGACTCTCACTTACACATAGAGACACACACGCTCACACATATATACACCAGGCCCGGATTGGCCGTTGCTGGAACTGGGCATTCCCCCGGTGGACCGCATGGGTGGGGGCCAGTTTTGGGCCCCTGGGGGCCGTTTTTGTTTCAAGGCCGTTTTTGCCTGTAACAAAATCGGCCGATAACCGGCCCTGGCAAAGAGCGTGGTCGCCCCACCCCCCATTTACATTTTTTTTTACATACCACAGCCGAAAGGTCCCTTTTCAGTCAAGTGAGCTTCCTTTTTTTTATTGCACAGTAGCAATAATAGAATTGTATTCGCTATTAGTGTACTGAAAAACGGGCAGAAATGTGGGACCTCCCTTGTTCTTGGCACTGAGTTTGCTACCTCTGATGCCAGGAGTCGCTAAGACAGTTCTTGGGGTCGCAAGGCGCTAGCAAGGGGGTCGCAGCTGCGGCCACAGGTGATCCCTAAATGAGGTCCGTGATTCCATTGGAGTGAATTTCTTCTAATGTTTAACTTTAAAGTTTGTCTCACAGGTGAGATGAATTGGGATACCCTTTGGTTTAGCATGGCACAGGATGGCAGTGAGAACAGTGGAGGTGCCGTGCAACCATTCCTGTGGCTGCAGGGAGGAGACCCAGAGGCTGGCAGGAGGAGGGAAATACAGGGCTAGCTTTAGAAATGTCCATACTTCGTTATGCCCATGTTGCAGGTGCTCCAGTTTGGAGCCAGTTCCATTATTTGCTACAGTGAAACATCGCTTAACACAGGTTATTTAGAGGTCACCAGGGGTTGCAGCTGCGACCTCTGGCTTAGCCTTGTAACCCCTGCCACTGACTGTGCGACCCCTGGCCTCAGAGGTGGCAAATTCGATGCCAGGAACACAGGGATGTACCATGTTACAACGCATACCGTTACAACTACCTACTATTACAACGCGACCATTACAACGAATACCATTACAACGCATAGCGCTTTGAGGTGCTGGATAGTGGTAAGTATAATTTACTATTCTAACTCCAGTCCCTGTGGACCCCAGGGAAGGTGTTGGATAGTAAATTATACTTATTCCCTATCCTAGAGCGCCCCCCAGCGCAATGCGTTGTAATGGTATGCATTGTAAAAGTCGCGTTGTAATGGTAGTGCGTTGTAACAAATGCGTTGTAACAGGTGTATACCGGAACACAGGGACAGCTGGGGATCCACTCTATTTATTTTCTATCCAGTTTTTATTACACTAATAGTGAATAAATAAAATATATAATTCACTAATATAAGTACAATAAACTGGATTAAGCCCTTACATAGCAGCGGAGATAAGATGTATGTTGTGTGTGTGCTTGCGGATGAGAGTGTGTTTAAGTGTGAGAGAGTGAATATGCGTGGATTTGTGTGTGAAACCCCAGGCATTTTGGTGAATTGACACCCATGAGAAAGGCTGTATCTTCGATGTGGCCTCAGGGAGTCACTTGAAAGAGAATCCCACCACCCCAGTGTGCGTTTGACAAGGATAAAATATGGAATCAACACTCACACAAGGAAAAACACAACCCTGCTTGAGAGGAAACAAATATCACAGGCACAGGTTTGCACAGAAAACAGCCATCCTAAGCACCACCTTTATCAGACAGCAGGTCCAGTATCTGCTAAGTGCAGCTATTATCAACATATTGATTATTTCTTAATTTGTATAGTACCAGAATCCTATAGCCATAATATCGTCTGACAGAAATATGGAGCCCTAAATATAGTGTACACAAATATTGCCCCATTGAAGTTAATAATAGAAAATCTACACCCAATTGAACAGTATGTTTGTAAATGATATTTGAAATGCAATATTTCTGTCAGATAATATATTTGCTAGCAACATTGTGATAGCAACCTCTTGATTGTCACCTTGTATAAAACTGGTAGTAAAAGCACTTAGGGGCCCATTAGGATGGCAGGCGGATTGCCCCCATACATGAAAGTGCACAGCATGCCTTCCTGCCATTGTGGCGGGCGATACTGAGTGCACCGCCTGCCACAATGGTAGGAATGCAGGATGCGCCCACCACTGCGGTGGGCGCATCCTAATGCTGGCCACAGACCCCCACCCTTATGGCAGGCAGTCCCATTCACCGGTAGGATGACGGGCGGACTTTTTCCGCCCGTCATCCTAATGGCCCCCTTAGTGAATCATATCCCCGACCATGTTCAATTTTGTGAAGTTCATGAATAAAATTAAATCTCTCTTTAGTCAGCCCAAACACGGCATGACTATTGTTACAGCCATACGTCAAACTGAAAAGAAATCACAGCTCCTGTGCTCCGCAGAGGCCAGCTAAATCCTCCAATCCCAGTCGCTTTTTGATGAAAAATCAGTTCCTTCCAGGAACTCTCCTGGTGCCCTGAATTTTCATTATTAAAATACTTCCATCTGTATGATCTATTATTTTACTTGATTCTTTTGTTGTTGGTAGTTATACCACATTTTAAGGTCTGCCATGACAGAACAGCCACCTATTGTTATCAATTCCTTAAAACATTCAGAGTGGGCTTCTGCTCCGCCAGGAAGGGCATAACTCTCTCACCTCGTGCTGTTGAATGTTTGGTGTATCATTCCGCCTCTAAGAAGTGCTTCTGTTGGAAGGCACAAGGGGCTATTTTACATCAGAAAAATAAACACACTCATCGCACACTTCTTGGCACATCTAATTTTGTATCTCCTTTCTGCATTCTATACAGAGTACAAACCTATGCAGAGTGGAAACCTGGTTACAATGGTGGAACGTAAAATGATGGGGCCCCTTACAGAATGTAATGAGGCCCCTGAATCTCCCAAGTCTCACAGATAATCATTAGCCTAGAGCTGAATGGAGGCCTTCTGGTGGTTGAGTATCCACTAAAGGGTTGGTGGCTCCCATGCGCTGCAGAGCTGCAGGTTCCTACGTTACGCTCCTGCCTCGTTATTACTTTTTTCCGCCGCATTGGCAAATCACATGAAATTCATGCAAACAGCATTTGTGAATCCCCCATGCCTGCATTATCACATCAACGCCACAGCTATTGACCAAGCTAATGCCTGTTATATTAGAACCCTGTGCTTAATATGGACAGTCAGCAAAAGCAAGAAACAGAGACATTTTCTATTTCTGCAGCAAAAAGAAGAAACTCAAGTTGTTGTTTGAACCAGCCAGGTGGAATAAGTTTCACCTAGACTCTGTGTACATTGCTGCCTTAGAGTAAATATTTGCAGGTGAGGAATATGTGGATCAAATATTTGTAAGGGCTTTAGAGCAAAAGATAAGTTTGTTTCCACATACATTCATGAGGAATTCATGGTTGGCGTAGATCCAATATAAGCTGAGTACCCACTCGCGGCAGTGGTCCACTTCTAAAAGTGTGTACCAAAGTTTGCCACTCAGAGGGCCACATACTTCTGTTGCTTGACTGATACAGCTCGTGTCACAGCTACACTGCAGGTCACCCGTACATTTAGAGGTACAGGCAACAACCCACTTATTGTGAGAAAGCTTCCACACTATTGCTTCGTCCACCATGTCTGGATCTCCGTTAGACACTCTCCCTCCCAGAGTGGAAAAAGGGGGCAGATGAGTTAATGCCACCAATGCTGCAACTGTGTACCCAATCCTTGAAATCTAGTTTGGTACCTTGAAGTTGGTAAAAGGCTAGTTATGCCTTTGTTAAAAAAAGCCGCCAGCAGATGCAGTTCTGGGTAACTATAGGCCAATTTCTCTCCTCCCTCTCATGGGGAAAATACTGGAACGCCATTTCATCAGGATTTTATCTCAATATTTGGAGTTTCATTCCCTGCTAGAGGAGGAACAATTTAGATTTAGACCTGGTCATGCCACAGAGGCGGCTGCTGCAAGATATGCTGAAAGGGCCCCTCACATTCGCATCAGTAGGGGCTGAGGAGGGGCCTTTTTCCAGTATGGGTAAGCCTCAGGAGCTGCGGGGCCCTTGTTACACCCCTGGAGACAGCTCCATTGATTGCTGAGGACGAGATTCGTATGAGGGTAGAAAGCGCCCCATCCACAGTGTTAATTTTGCTTGATTTGTCGGCTGCCTTTGATACGGTCAACCACCCCACCCTGCTAGCAAGACTAGCATCCTACAGTTTTGAAGTGGATGGAATTCTATCTGCAGGATCGCTGCCCGGCGGTGGTTTACCTTTTTACTGCTCAGACTTTAGATGCATTCACCATGGAGTGCCACAAGGCTCTGCACTTAGTCCGATCTTGATTAACATCCGTATGAAGCCACTAATCTCTCTAATAAAAACCCACAACATCACTTTAATTAATTATGCAGATGACACACCGGTAATCCTGTCAATTAACAAGAGTCAGCAGGATTCTTAAAAACCTTTCAGACCTGTTTAGTAGATTGCGTAAAATGGATGATTGCAAGCTCCCATAAATTAAATGGAGATAGAACAGAATTTCTCTGCTGCTCGGTGAACAAGATTCCGATGCCTTCACCCCCCAAATGTTTGGCCATTACCTACAGAGACTGGACTGCGTCCATCGGAGACTGTAAGCAGTCTTGGAGTTTTTGATGAGCATCTTTCTTTAAAGGACCATTAATAAACTGGCTGGTGTTAGCTTTGCATTGCCTCGTGGACTTAGAAAGCTGTTCCCAGTCCTACCTGTACATGCTAAGATCGTAATTGCACGGAATGTTATACTCAGCAGACTTGATTATTGTAATGCCCTCCTCCTTGGAGCCCCTGACCACCTGCTTAGAAGACTGCAAAGAGTCCAGGTAGCTGCAGCTAAACTGATGCTAAACAGATCTCGTAGATTCTCTGCATCTAAAGTCCTTACGGAGCTCCATCGGCTTCCCGTGGAGCAGAGGATCCTTTTCAGGTCTATGTGCATTGTGTTCAAGGCCCTTCGGAATAGGGGCCCTGTATTGCTGCGATGTAGGTTGAAAAGATATGCCTGAGAAGGTCTTTACGTTCTGTTACGTTCTGTTACTGTCAATCCCATTCAGGAACACAGGTTCCGAAAGGTCCGACAAGGTGGACGAACCTTTTCAGTCAAAGCTGCTCAGATATGGAATAGGCTTCCGCCTACTCTGAGAGTGCATACAAACCTGCTGAAATTTAGGCAAGCTTCAAAGACATGCTTGTTCTCGGAAGAGTGGATGCCTGTACTGGTGTATCTCGCCCTACCATTACCTTCCTCTTAACAATGAAGGCTCTGAGCGCCAGGATACCAGTCTGGTCACAGTGCGCTCTACAAACGCAACAAAAAATAAACAAGCACTGGCTTTGCCAATAGGTCTCGCAGTAGGAAAGTTGGAGCTATTACAATTGCAAATACCAATGCCTTTTATTTTTGTTTTCATTTTAAAAACATAAAGGGCTTTGTCATTTAAAAAACCAATAGCTCCAACTTTCCTACTGCGAGACCTATTGTGCACTGCACAGTGTGGGTGAAAGTGGCACTGCGTGGGTGTGAGTGGCTTTGAGTGAGTTGCGTTGCGTGGGTGAGTGGCGTTGCATGTGTGAGTGTTGTGGTGTTGCGTGTGTAAGTGGCGTTGCGTGGGTGAGTGGCGTTGCGTGGGTGAGTGGCGTTGCGTGTGTGAGCGGCGTTGCGTGTGTGACTGGCGCTGAGTGTGTGAGTGGCGCTGCGTGTGTGAGTGGCGCTGCGTGTGTGAGTGGCGCTCCGTGTGTGAGTGGCGCTCCGTGTGTGTGTGGCGCTGCGTGTGTTAGTGGCGTTGCATGTGTGAGTGGCGTTGCGTGTGTGAGTGGCGTTGCATGTGTGAGTGGCGTTGCGTGTGTGAGTGGCGTTGCATGTGTGATTGGCGCTGTGTGTGTGAGTGGCCATGCGTGTGTGAGTGGCGCTGCATGTGTGAGTGGCGTTGCATGTGTGAGTGGCGTTGCATGTGTGAGTGGCGTTGCATGGATGAGTGGCGAGCGTGGATGAGTGGGGTTGCGTGGATGAGTTGCATTGCGTGTGCGAGTGGCGTTGCTTGGGTGAGTGGCGTTGCGTGGGTGAATGTGGTGTTGCGTGGGTGATAGTGGGCTTGCGTGGGTGTGAGTGGCGTTGCGTGTCTGTAAGTGGTGCTGTGTGGGTGAAAGTGGCACAGAGCCTTTGATGTGGCCTGGCGCAGGAGAAATGCTGCTGCTGCTAATTAAATATAAAAAGTGTTTAGTGGGTGATAGTGGGCTTGCGTGGGTGTGAGTGGCGTTGCGCGTCTGTAAGTGGTGCTGTGTGGGTGAAAGTGGCACAGAGCCTTTGATGTGGCCTGGCGCAGGAGAAATGCTGCTGCTGCTAATTAAATATAAAAATGTGCTGCTGCTGCTAATTAAATATAGAAAGTGTTTAGGGACTCACGGCTGCAGAGAGTAACAAGGCAGTGCTGGGAGGGGGGCTGCGCACCAACTGAAGTGCTCTGGTTGCACGGCCTGCGGCCGTGTGAAGTGATAAGCCTTTGAAGTACACAGGCATGCTGTGAGGGAGGTGTGAGAGGTCTGGCAGGGAACAGATGGCCTGGCTGTGAAGCAGGGGCGGGGCAGCGCTGGGGAAGCCTGTGGGAGGGTGATTGATGCCTTTGATGTGGGGAGGGAGGAGAGCCTTTTGCAAGCCTTGTGAAGGAGAAATGCTGCCGATGCGCGTGCATGTTTAATCATGTGATTCACGTGAACTTAAAGAAAACCGCGGCTGAAAGCCCGTGGTTTGAAGAGGATTTTGCCGACATGAATTCTCGCTCCGCTCAATGCGCTTGCGCGCATTGATAGGTCGCGAGACCTAAAAATAAATGAATGTGTATTGTATCATCCACTGGAATACAGTATGTAGCAACCAGAGCAGGGGGGCGCGGGGTTGGCTGAGTCCCAGCAATCCCCAGCTCAAAAAAAGCACCACAGAGAGTTTAATTTGTGTCCAGCAATCTTTCCAAAATACAGAATCTGCAGCTCTTTCAACATGAAATGATCATGGAATTCAGAAGAGGGGTCAGATGTTGGAGGGGCAGATACAGAGAGATAAAATGATGATTTTAACGACTCCCCATTATAAAAACAAATGTCCCACAGCATTGTTTTTATTTTAACATGCACCAGATTGGGACCCAATATGACATTATTGCTTGCTCTAAACCAAGAGAAGGGACATTCTTTGTTTTGGGGAGTTATGGGAATCCCTTATAGGAAATATGAGAGTCTATGATTCTAAGGCGCTGTGGAGTCACCAGGTAGACATGGTGATGGAGAACCGATATTAGAAGCTGAGAGAATGTTAACCATTCTAGGAGACACCCTTGCATCAGGGGAGATCTGGGCTGTTTCAAGGAAGTCAGTATCACTGGGCAACTGACTGACCCATCCCCCCCCCCCCCTCCCTCCACCCCCCATCCGTGGGGCCGTTTCTGCATGCACTGCGGTTTCGATGTGCAGAAAAAAGAAAAAGCTGAATTCTGAGAAAGCTGCAACTGATGTTGCTTCAAAGTGTATGACGTCAGTGGACCACTCCTGTCTCAAGGAAGTGGGGAATGAAAGCCCTTTTGTTCGGACGAGTTACTGAGCATCTTATTAAAAAGTCTTTGAACTTTGGGAACTAACGCGTGGAGCCAAGAGCAATAGCGAGATTGCAATCCTGGCTGGATACCTCTAGCCACTGGAGCGTTCAGGGCTCCCTCTAGACAGCCAGGACAGGAAAGTGGCCTTTCTGAGCAGAGCTTTCCAGGACATGCTTTATGAAGAGAAGTGCACATATAGTGGGTAGTAGGAAAGCAGTTTATTGTAAAAGGTATCACACGTCCTAACAATACATGAATCACACATTACAAATCTGATGGAAGTTTGGAAAGATTAATAAAAATAGAAAATTGCTTCAAAGATTCTCCCATCATACCGGCTCTTTTTTTTACAGAAAGTAAAATATCCATTAATCATGGCAAGGTGATTTGAATTACTAATGGAGGTGTTCAATAAAACTGTTGTGAAAACATGCAAAATGTAGTCTTTTCCATCCCCAGTGATGAATGAACAATTCTCATAAATGTAATTATTGTCCCTCAAGTTATTGTAACTCTAATAACTGCACCTACACCTGGCGTCCATGATATTGGCCTCACATATTTTTGCGAAGCTAAGATAACTAGAGAGCAGACGTGTTCCAATATATCCTGATAAATATCAGATAGTCGACATCAGCAGATATTCGGGAACCGGTGCCGGTGCGCAGTGGAAGACCCTTCGCAAAGGTTAATTGGTCATTCTGTTGCTTATTGCTGTTTTTGGGTGTCCGACAAGTACTTAGCGGATTAAACTTTTGTCCAGATAGTGTTAATACTTGTAAAAATGACAAAATAAGGAGGCAATACCATCACAAAATGTGCAGCATTATGCAGCATAATTTGGCTTTTCTTACCGCATAATTTAGTGAATACTGATGCATAATCTGTTCCTCCCTGCCGCATAATTCCAGTAGCCCTGGTAATATTTTACAACAGCATGCCAAGAGTCCTCAAACTGCGTGTCACTGGTGCAATTTGCGTGTTCTGGCCACAGCTCGGCTGGTTTGATAACAGGATCAAAGCGTTTTTTTTATGCGACTAGGCACTTGGTTCACATTTCCATAAGAACATCCACCTACAAGATCAAGGGCTGGACATATTGACGACAGTGAGGGCGGCTGTCCGGAGCCGGGTACCATAAATGCACACCGATTGGTGATATGAAGCCAGGGGAGTTAAAACTAAGATTTACACTAGACTGGATCACTTTTAACCTAAGCTAGATCTCAAGAGAACCTTCAAATCAAAGCAGTGCAGACACAAATAAATAATCACTGGAGAAGCAGAGGAAACAATCATTGGGGAAGCAGAGGGCTGGAAATAGAATTCTGCCAAATCTGGGCTATATAGACTGACCAAAACTCATGTGGACATTTAAAAATATGGAAAATCTGTTTGAGTCATGAAGTAGAAACTAGATGTGTACATATGTGTCTCGATGATGTGCAGTTTGTACCAGTAGTTAGAGCTTGTACTTTTGGTGCCTGAAATAGTTAACCGTAATTGAACGAATAGATGAGCGTGCAAATATTTTGCTTTGGAAATACAGAGCAAGTCATTTCCAAAGTCACTTCGCTTGGGAGTGTCAATATCTTTCCAAATTCAAACGCTGCTCTGGCTAAGACTTGTCTATAAGTGAGAGCTGTAGCAGGTCGCAGGGCCAGGGCTCTGATGTATTAACACAAGGCCCCTTAGACACACATGGGTAAACCCTTTCATACCTCAGGCCCCAAGTAGGCCCACCAGGCTCAGCTCAATGTCAGTGCCAGGTTCTCCGAGAGTGAATATGTGCTACTTCTGAGGGAATAGTTACAGCACTGCCCATGTCTGCCTGGAAACTATCAGCTACCTTGAATGTTTAAAATCAGCATTTCTAGGCTCATAGCCCAGAAATCCACCATATAAAAAAGTGAAGTATTTCAATTCTAAACTTAATAATAATGATACCATGTAATGTTAATAACACCAACGTTTTTGCCATTTTAAGCAGTGCATATCATATGTTACTGCTACTCAGATTAATGGTATGGGTCTCAAATTATCAACTATTGAAGGATGAAAGGCTGGCTTGGGACTGGTGACCTACAGGTCACACTTTAAGCTTCAAAATGTATCACTTTTGTATATCAGGCATGGAGAATATATACGTGACTACATTTGTACCAGAGCAATTTGAAAAATCACTTTGCCATCTAGGGCCTTTCCTTTTACATATGACACATTAACCATACAGGAATACAATCCCCCCCACTGTGTGGGAAGCGCAAGACCTACGTGCTGGAGTCGCACCGAAGCACATCTGACCACTGCTTGAACTGGACGCGTATTCTCAGGAGAGAGCTGCGTACAACCAGCTACCAGCACAGATCCAGAGCAGTGTGAGGGTCTGTGGTCGCGGTAATCTCTAGGAACAGGGGCGGCCTTAGGGATGTGTAAGCTGTGCACCTGAACAGGGCCACCAAACCCCAGGGGCCACCAGGCCAATGTATGTCCTTAATATAATAATCCTCTGAGGATGGATTCATATTTGCGTGGCGGCCCCTGGCAGGGTTTTGGCGGCCTCCGACTCTGTTCCGCTTCCAAACACCCGAACCCCCCCCCCCCTCTTCACTGGCTTCTGCGCTCCGCCCCGCCAGGACCCCCTCTTCCGGGGCCCCCTACCTACGCTCCCTGCCCAGGGCCACCATGAGCGTAGAGCCAACCCTGCTGGGAAATTGTCAGCCTCGTTGCTGCTGAAGTGGGTATGGCTTGTTACGGAACTATCAAGCCCAGAGGGAACCCGCTGCTGAGGGCACTGTGGCATCAAGATACTTTTAACTATTTTATGAAGAGTCGGAGTTGACTCTTGAGTTAAGGCCTACCAGTGAGCATTCCCTGGATGAGGCCACGAGTGAATGGGGAATAACCCCTACCACATCACAAAGAGTTGGTGGGAGAGGGATTTGCTAGCCAAACACTAGAGCCTCGACCTCAAGGGGAAATGTGTTTTTGTACACATATGTCGTAAAATTGCTTTCAATGCGTAGAGTTACAACTAAAATAGTTCTTTTTATTATAAAAAATAGGTATTTGACTGTACATTTATTTATTGACATTGTTGTACGCACTTTATGAGTCATGTCCAAAGATGAGTATTCACATTACCCTTCCCCCTCCCCCCCCAAGGAAGCCTTGCTCTGCTAGACCACAGCTACCACTGAGAGTCACGAAGGGGTATATGGCCCAGTTACTTACTATCCATAGTAGGTCAGGCCCCGGAACATCAGGAGTAAAAGGCCTCGACCCCCATGGTTGAGTCCAGTGGTCCTCTGAAAGGGGTTCCTGATGACATACACCTAAACTGTAAGCCAACTCCCATCTCTCCTGTTGTGTCAATTCCCCCAACATATATCTTTCAATCATGTATACATTCATTCTTCAAATGCAAAAACAACAGTTGATGGACAGAATGCAGAACAATGTCATGCATTGCTTTTGCATTTGTCACCACGAGTGGGATGGGTATGCTCAGTTGTGAGTCCCATGCTCTCCACACCACTGGAGTCAAGCTATCCTGGCGGAAGATGGCTGATAGCCAGAAACCGGTCCTAGGATGCTTGATTCCAGTCCAAGAAAGACATGGCTTGGCAGTTCGGGCTGGACTGTTCCCATGAGACACATGGTCAAGGCTGATTTGCATATGGCCATGTCTGAACTGGGGTGGTGTGGAGTGCAAAAAAGCGATGGATTTAGGCCCAGATCCCTGTACTGGGGTGAATGTATGACATTGTTCTGCATTCTGTCCATCAACCGTTGTTTTTACATTCATTCTTCACACATTTTTCATAGAGGTACCATCTACACCATTGTTTACTTTTTTTTGGACCTAAACTTTGGTTCTCCCACCTTCTGTTTTTGATGCTTGATCCTGATATTTGTTTGGTTTTGGGGGCGCTTTAAACCAGAGGGGATAGTGAACTCATTCAAATATCAATTTTTATTTATTTATTTAATGTGATTTTCTATAGCGCGAACATTACCCGAAGGTGTTAGAGCCCTTTACAAAAGAACCAGTTGCAATACATAAGGATTTAGGATTACATGAGTTACATAAAAGATACAAACAGGGAAAAAAGTTGCAAAGTCACACAGGTAATAGATAGAAATAGAAAAAATTGCAACTGTACAAGTTGTAAAGTCACTCAAGGAAGAGATACAAATGGATAAACTCTAAGAATCACATAGGAATGGTAGTGAGTACAAAGGTCTACTACATATACTAGTGGTTAGAGTTATCTCTATATACATATATATACAAATAGTAGATTTTCTCAGGATTCAATTTTACCAGCGATTCGGCTTGGACAAGTATATATCACATATTTACAGAGTGAAAAGAAAAAAAATTAAAATAAGAAGGGGGAGAGAGCGGTATGTGAGGGAGAAGAGTTGGAGGCTGAGATTGGTGAGAGGACAGAGGGGGACCTGAGGGGAGAAAGAGATAAGGCAGTCCAGCGTAAGAGAAATGTCTGAAGGTCAGCAGGATGGAATCCAAGGGACCAAAGGAAAGGACAAGAATAAACAAAATGGCGGACCCGGGTCGTGGGCATCGATGGAAACCACCTCATCATGGCAAGATGCACCCAGGGCAAGAGCGACAACAGGATAGGGTCCCAAAATGGCGGGGCGCACACGAGTTCCAGTCCAAAAGTTACGAGGGCGAAGTCCAAAGAAAACCAGGGAGCCGACCCAACAGAGGAAGAACAAGAGGGGAAAAGGAGCCAGGCAGTCAAAAGGAGGAGCATCTTCAGTATTTGCACCTCCTTTCACCACTGCCGCACACACATGATCCCTGGTCTAAATGCTCCCAGGCTCCTGTACTGGGCACCACAGTCCACCCGTGTCATTAGCTGGAGCGGTGTTAAAACAAATCCCCAGATCTCCACCCAGCTTTCATGCTCGACAAAAAGCTGATGTCTATCTTGGCACTCCCAGGGGGGCGTTAGCAGCTTCCTCATATGTAGGGGGTGAGCAATGTCATTAAAATCCTCTCCTGGTCGTGTAACCTGTCCCGCCCGCCCGCTGTGGCCACGGGTCCCCATCCACACTGCGGTCGGGCCACACTGGTGGATGGAGGCTGCAGATCCGGCGATCACGGGCTACACCAGCTGCGGGCGCCCGCCGGGGAAGATGAAAGAGCAGCAGGGGGCCCGCTCTTGATGTCGCGGCCCCCGCATTGTTACCTCATAACGTGGGTCCGTTTCATCGCGGCCCCCAACTCCTACCTCCGTTTCACCTCGGTTGCCATCTTGAGGTGTTATCGCCAGGGGTGGATATTGCCGATATCACGGCGGAGCAGCCGCTGGAAGTATCGGAGGCCCCAGCAGCAAACGCTCCAGATCGTCCGATTTTGGCATTTGGCCCTTACAGATAATTTAGTGGGGCTTGGAGGGCCGTGATAGGATGTTGTGCACAGGGTTTCCACGGAGCTGAAGCTCCGGGCAGCCATGTTGGCACCCCCGGCTGCTCCTCTCCCGGTGTGTGCTTGCTGCCGCACAGGAAGCCCACCCCCGGCCTCTCTTAGTCCTGCGGGGTCCGGTCCCAACCGGGACCCCCACATTGCTGCCTCGTTGCGGGGCAGCCGGAGAGCACACCCCTGGCTGCCCCTGCCAGCTCCCCGATGGGCCAGCACTCTCTTGTGCTGCCACGGGAGCCGGCCGCTCTGACCTGGTCTGCCCGCTCCACGCCGGATCCTGCAGTTTGGGCAGGGCCACGGGGGAGCGTGAGAGCCCTCAGTCATTCGTATAAGACATTATTACCATATTCTGGTTTGATTTGACGCTAATTTTTACTAGTTCTCTATACGTGTCTGTACTTTATATGTTTAGAGTTTTTTTAGGGCAACATGTCACCTGCTAGACTCTTTAGAGTGCTCTAAGATGCACCCCCTTGTATCTCGAGTCTGTGCTCTACGGTTATAGCTCCTAGGCTAGTTGTACCTTTTCACTATTTATTTCTTGTGAACAATGCCAGAGCTTGTTGGTTGGCCTTGTTCAGTGACTTAGTTACTTCAACTCTTTTGTGAAACGATATTCGTAGAGAAACACAAAGACAACAGTACTTATCATCGGAAGAGTATTGCTTACAGCTGGCGTCACTCTTTCAAAGGACGCTTAACTCACCTGTACCTGGAAAAGCACCTATAACAAGGAAGTGGAACTTGTCAAACTTTGTAAAACTCCTGTGTGTCAGGGCTATAGGACAGTAAACAGTGTACACAAAATGCAGCTACAGTCATCTAATAATGGGAGATGCACAAGGTCAAACAATATCACCTTTTCAAATTACATTGTGGTGAAATAATGAGATGTTGAATTGGGAATGAGGTGTTGTAGATAGATAAAGTCAGCCTCCAGTTTATGGCACTAGAAAAAAAGGTTGTGAGTAAACAATGTCTTGTTGAATGCCAGAAAATGATAATCCCTGTCAGAAAGACGTCGGCAGTTAAGGTAACATAATAACACTTTCTGACTTTAAATGAAAGACAAGAGACCACAAATATAAAAGTACTCAAAAATATTAAAGGCGATGACGGCCTCTTTTTTATTTTATGATAGATGTTCTTTTTCTTTCTTTTACTCCTTTTTATCATTTCTTGCTTCCCGATTAAATGAGGATTATATAGACGAAGGCTAGACTCAGAGGCTGGTTATGATGTGGTTTGGAAGGTCTCCTAACGGCATTTGAAATGAAATGAAATTTGATTTGTAGAGCGCATGGCTGCCCGAAAGCGTCCCAGTGCTTGCTTAGGGAACCCGTCTTGGTATTCCCCTGCGAGATAACCCATTACTGGGCATCCCCAAGGTGAAAGCCAGGCATCCCGCTGCGAGGGGCCGTTGTGGAGATTAAGCAAGCTATTGCCCAGAGTTACAGAGTGGGACTCCATGATTGGAATAGACACTGAGGCGAGAATTGTCAGGTCCGGGGAAATTTCGAGCCCAAGACCCGCCGAGGCGGGGAATTGAACCCTGGTCCAGGCCAGACCTCTGCATCAGGGTCTGCCGTTCCAACCACTTGAGCCACACTTCTCCATCGGGAACGTGGCTGAATCTTAAAGGTTTCTGACCGACCAATTACAATGCGAGTTAGGCATTAGGAATATCCTAATCCGAACCAGACAGCATTTGGAATGACCGAGCCGTACGGAGCAGACTCGTTTGTCTTTATGGGCCACGTTTCCCAATGACCGATTACGAAGCTGGATTTGGACAGCCTCTCCGAATGGTGCTGTCTGACTCGAATCGGCAGTCAGAATCAGACTTTGGGTGCCTGTAGCCGGCTCTCCTGCACCTGTAGCCTTCCCAATAGGGCCTGTGGGGGTACCATTGGGTCCCCCTTACCAGCCATGCACAGTGTGGTAGGCACCAGGAGGTGCCCACCACAGGGAGCCCAACTTCCCCCAGCCACCCCTTACTTTGATGGGAGCCTATGCATTCGGTCGGAACATAGGCTCCCATTGAAGTCAACGGGAGTCCGACTGAATCGTATCTGGAAGCATCCAGATGCATCGTAATCGGTCGGTCGGACTCTCCCGATCCTAGTGAGTCGGAAACCATTCTCAAACCGATCTGGTCGGAATGATTTCCGAACCGCCTCGGAAATGGCCCTCAGTTGTAACTTCACCTCTTCAACGGTTAGGCAGGGTGACTGGTGGATGGCAAAACTATAATGGCAATGCCATTATACCGCTGAGAAAATATTGCAATTCACATAGAGATTGTCAAGTTTTTTTTCTCTTAATTTAACATCTTGGCTGCTAGGCGTTTTCCCCTCCTGTGCTGGAAAATGCTTCAGTACATCATTCATGACGAGCTCAGCTCGTCATCAGCACAGCTCAACTGTGCATCATGACGAGCTGAGCTCGTCATGAGCATGGAAGGGGTTAAAGGAACGGAAACGTGTACTGACCCAATCTCCTTAATTGTTTACAGTTTATGTTAATATTACTTCTGGTTACATTGTGTTGTTGTTTTTTACGTACCCTACACAAATTAATTTTTGCTTGATACTCAATTTTGTTTGAATATACACACCTGTGTTCTCTCTCTCTTTTTTACTTGTCTCATGTTCTTTGATGATTGACTCAATGACGTTATCCCTTTTGAGTGAATTTTTGATTCATCTTATTGTAAGCTACTAGAATAAGAACTTACCTGCCTTGTAGGCATACCTACTTGCTTATTGCCAATCTTATTAAGGCACAACCAGAATAAACAGACATTCCAACCCTGCTAAACAGGGTGATGAAAAAGTGGTTGGGTGTGGAATGGAACCAATTTTGGTAATTCGTTGATGGACAAGAAAAGAATGATCTTAACCTGGTAATGAAAACCTAATGGAAATTCATAAACGAGCACTGTCAAAAGTAGAACACAGTAAGTAGGAGAGGCACTGCAATAGAACTAAAAAAATAAAACTGGGCACATTTTGTATGTGAAAAATTGCCAGAGTCATAGGGAACATCCTGTCTGGAGGAATTGGGGTTCAATGACTATACAAATTATTTTATTAGCATTAAATATATTTTTGTATATCCTGCTGATACCTCTATTGAAAAAATACTGCGCCGTGATGGAAGATAAGCAAAAAAAGATCACAAGTTGGTCAAGGTAAAGCACCAGGGGCAAAAAAGGGACAGTTTATCACCCAAGATTGGAAATATGTTGTTACAATCACATATTGTGCGTGTGGTCACACAGCAGTTGGGAACTCATGGTATTGCTAGTCTCCTTGTTGAGTTTATTTAATTTTTATATAACTGGAGGACTAAACTTTTAGCTGTGGGGGATGTGGAAAATATGACAAAGTAAATATATTGATTCAAGAAATTGAGGCATTTCATGGAATAGCTAGTGTACATGTAACATTTTTGGTCCTGCAAATCAGAGCTGGAGACCTGCTTGCAGTAATATAGACGTACCAATTTCAATATTACGACCACTATGTTTTCTAGCCACCCCTCTTTTCCTTCTGTCTCGCGTGACTAACGTGCCACAGTTTTTTGTAAGCCGGCCTGTTCGCATGGACATTTTTAGTACCCAGATAAGCCATAAGACAGTTCTGCTGTCGGCTACAACCAAGCCACACAGATACCCTTTGGAAACGCTTCACATCTTACGGCCACCGGTGGCTGTTCTTGGATCTGATAAAAGTCAGCCATAGAGAGATGCCACCTGCGACACCCATCGAAGTTAGTTGAGCTCTGCCCACTCACAGTGGTAGCCATGACCAACTCCCTACCCTCTCAGATAAGGACCCCATAATATTGTGCCAGGATTTTGGTGAAGTAATGTACTAGTAAATATTATTAAAGTAACAGAAAGTACAAAATGAGCTGCTTTGCACTAATTTGAGGTGCTCTGTGGTTGCTACATGGGTTTACCCATGCAACCACCTATGGTTTTTGATGCAAAACTCTTTCTACCAACATTTGTAGTCAATGCCTTGTGCCAAAAAATGATGTCTCCTTGAAGCAAGCCTAATGTTGGAGAAAATGTTTAACAGCTTTCTCCAAACTTTTCAAACTGCATGTGTGCTGTTACAGTACACATACAAGGATGGCAACGTTTTAAAATATGTCTAAACATAGTTTTTTGTACAACACCTATGCTAGACATTACGCACACACTCCTGCATTAGGGTTTGGGTGTGTCACACAGCAGCCTAAAGTGAGCCACTGCTGCGGTAAAAAGGTAAAAAAGCCTTATCTTAACTCCTTAACCGCGGCGCGAATTCCGCCGTGGTGCAGGAGTTCTAATAAGTGGGCGGGGCTGCGTCAGCCATCGGACGTGCGCAGCACTAACGAGGTAGTGCTCGTGATGGCCATTAGCCAACGGGAGCACAGAAAGGGTTAATAAACATGGCGCTGTCCTGCTCTCTTCCTTTTAACAATGCAGTGCTGCACCTTAAGTGCAGACTTGGGGCCAGATTTAAATATGGTTTACCTTGTTACCCTGCTGCAGGAAACTTGATCATGTAATGATTTGAGACCTCCTCTCGCATAGATCTCATCTTTTCCATCCAGCAGGGACAAACTGTTGTGATTGGCGTGTTTTTGGAGCTGATATGTAAGGTGCGATATTTACGTTAGATGATATTCTGACAGCGATATTCTTCTGGTACCATACCTACTCATGGTTCACTAAGATCCTTTCTTTATTATTATGTTTCTTATATAGCGCCTGAATCGACCCCCGAAGGGGTATCTCTGCGCTTGCCTTGGGAACCCATCCTGGCTTTTCCCTGTGAGATAGCCCCTACAGGGCATCCCCAAGGTGAAAGCTAGGCATCCCGTCGCAGGGGGCCGTTGTGGAGATTAAGCAAGCTTAATGCCCAGAGTTGCAGAGTGTGAACCCATGATTAGGTCAGGCACCGAAGCGAGAATTATCGAGTCCATGGACATTTGAGCTCAAGACCCTGCCGCGTCAGGAATTGAGCCCTGGTCCCGGGTCTGACCTCTGCTTCAGGGTCTGCCTGCTCTAACCAGTGAGCCACACTTTCCCGCATCTCTTTCACATGTATCTTTCCCTTCAATAGAATTGTTTATCTTATACTTGTACACCTATGCAGGCGATAAACAACGTCTGCTGAAGCTAAAGCCTTGTTCTCCTGAATTTGGACACTGTTGGCAAATGGTAACTGGCACGTGTTGATAAAAACAGCCAGGGGACAGGTCATTGTGTGATGTGTGAAACACAAAGGGTCAGATCGCCCTTCTGGCATCATTTTTACTATTAGCAATTATTATTCAGGGCATGGATGAAGTGCAGACCTGGCTCCAAGGAGCAGGAGGGTGATTTCCCAACAACGGGGCATATCATCAAGGGCTGGCGATATAATTATCGCCGCTTTAGCATCCATTTTTGGGCGAAAAGCGGCGATAATTATATTGCATTATTTACAAGGACAAGCTAGCGCGTGTTTCCTTGATTCAGCGCCCGTTTTGTTCACACCTCGCTTTGCATATCTAATGAGATGCAAAGTAGGCGTTCCCTGCGAAAACAGATTGAAAATGATCGCTAACAGTCCTTCTCCGTATTTACCCATAGCGATATTTAAACCTGCGCTAACGGCGGTTATGGCCGTTATTCTATGTCTGCATTTTTTCTGACTAACCTATCTTTGACATGGGAGGTGGATTCAGTGGCTGAATCCACATCTCCCTATCAGCAAGGATTCCCCTATCGCTGAAGGATTATCGCTGGATTCCTAGCTATAATCCTGCATTTCGCGGCTATCGCCGGATTTCACATCGTCGTGGAGATAAGCGTTGTAAATAACGCGATATCTCATCGATCTGATCCGGCGATAGCCGGCGTTAAGCTAAATCACACTTAGCGCCCCCTGCGTTCTTTATCGCAGTTCGTTGCTAATATGCCCCAACATTCTTATTTTAGCAGGAGTATCTCCAACATGAAATATTTTTGTGTTTAGAGGCGCCACTTGAGACCAGAGTTGGCGGGTGTGACTGGCAGCCAAAGAATCCTTTACAGTCTCAGTGGACAGGAGGGAGAGAGAGAGAGAGAGAGAGAGAGAGAGAGAGAGAGAGAGAGAGGGGGGAGGGAGGTAGGGAAGGAGAGAGAGAGAGAGAGAGAGAGAGAGAGAGAGAGAGAGAGAGAGAGGGAGAGAGAGGGAGGGGAGAGGGAGGGAGGTATGGAAGGAGAGAGAGAGAGAATGTGTAGCTTCCTTAGGTGCAGCAGGTGCAGTGCGCCGACGCCCAGAGGTCTGAGGGGCCCACTGACCCATGATCATCGCTGCATTATACACTTCAAACAGCAGCGGGGGGGGGGGGGCATTTCCATCCTTGCTCTAGGGTCCATCTAGGGTCCATGGCACACTGGCTACGCTACTGTGTGAGGCCGACAGATAATAAAAGTCATACTAGAAATATATATGTATTTAAATGTGTCTCAAAAAATGGAGGGTGCAGAGGTCCAAACATTGGTAGCAGCATGAGGGAAAAGGCTTTAGGGCTGACTTAAAGTAAAAAGCATAGCGTTGTCCCTCTTTGTTTACTTCCAGCGCCGACTTCCGGTGACTGTAGTTATAATTAGCCACTTTGTTTATGCCTTCCAGCTGCGGATGGAGTTTTAATAATACCAGCGCAGGGGGCGTCGCCCACAATTGTTTGTTGCAGGACTCTTCCGCAGTGACCACACAATGCAATCAAAGCTGGCTTTCTACACAGACCCACACAGCATCGGTGTCCCCCCAGCCTCGAAAGCAGGCGGGGCGGGCGCAGAGTACGGTTTAGTTTTAGTCAGCGGCGGTGACCTGGGGCTTGTACGTGAACTCTCAAAGAGTTTAGGGTCAGCTGAAGTCCTATTATTTTGAGTCTCACTCGCTGTGTCTGTGGGGATTTTGGATTCAGTGACTCAGTTATATACATTTGAAAGGATGTCACTAATATGGCAGAAATGTACATAAGGACCACATATACCAACCCAGGGCAAGGTCCACTGGCCCCTGAGTGTTGCAGAGATGAAGCAGGAATGGGTTTCATTGCTCCAGGCAAAATAAAATACTCCTCCTCCACACACACAAAGAATAGCAATTTTTCAGGTATGCAGTAATTTCACACCACCAATTGGTGGCGCCCTAAATCTGCTGCTTTAAATCGGCTTAAGAAAGCGTTGATCCTGAGATTAAATGTAAAGGTCCTTACATCAGGCACAAGACGTGCAATGGGCAAAGGACTTTGATACCAGCAGGAACTAGCACCCAGAGCCACTGGAAGTATGTGAGGGGGGGGGCACCAAATTGTGAGTAGGGTTAACTAAATTATGCGTCAAGAAAGGCAAATTATGCAGCATAATGCGTCACATTTAAAAAAAAAAAGTATTTTATCATTTTTAGGTTGAGCCTGGGCAGCGCAGGCGCTGCTCTGACTGCCATGCTGTATTGGAGTATGGAATAGAAGCCCCACCCACTCTCCGCCCATATTTGTCATTGGCTTGTGTCATTGTCCTTCGTAAATGCTGGCTTCTGATTTCTTAATAGGCTTGTTAGTCCCTCCTTAGTACCACCTTGTCTTCATTCGTAACCTCCTATGAGGACTGGCCCTTTTACTTTGGTTGTTACACAGTGAGTCTTTTTTAGTCTAGTCTGTAAGCACTAGTTTCTTTAAATAGTTTCTCCACTGCAGGCACGACATGCTTTACTGCAACATTCAGCTCGCCATGTGTGCTTTCACTTTCTAAGCAGCCCGGCAAAATGGCGGCCACTTCTTTGAATAGGTCTCGCATTTAAAGTACACAACACACCACATACATCCAATCCACACCACAGAATTCCACATCATGCCACAAAATTCAACAGCACACACATAATACAACTCCACTGCATACCACTCCATAATACACAATATCAGTCCACATAATTCCACTCCCTAACACAATCCCTCTCAAAACAGTTCCAGTACACTCAATACCACATAAATACTCTCCACATAATTCCACTGCACTCCATGCCACATAATTCCACTACACAAATCCACTCTAAACCACACAATTACATGCCACATAATTCCACATTACCAATTCCGATTCAACCCACAAAATCCCACTACACACTACATACATATACTCCATAACACATGGCTAAAAGACATTGTCATTTACAATGCCTATAGCTCTAACTCAAGCAAATGTGAGACCAATTGCATTTCCAATGCCTCCTTCCCTGTCAACCACTCAGAGCAACTCAAAATGGGGGCGTTTCTGGACAAGCTTTGTCGAGTCACATATGGTAACCCCTTTTTTAGCGTTTTTTGGTCAGGGTTGTCTCTTTGTAGTTTATTTGGTCCCTCAAGGGCCGACTCTGTCACATGTACTCTTCACTAGCTTTCTGTGACCCCGGCTTAAGGTCATCAAAAAACACAGCCTACTCACCACTCCGATGATGGTTCTACTTACCTATCACCAACGATCAAAACCAATGCAAACTCAATACAACTGTCCCTCCACATCAGACCATGGGTGACAGGAGCTTACTCGGAGAAAACATCTCGAAAACAACTGTCTGTCCTACAAATCTAGAGAAACCTCAGGCCCCTTCGCCATCTTTCTGAACATAGGAGAGACCATCATCAGGAGCTCAAAGCAAATGATCCCTCCAGCCAGTGCTTAATTTGTAAAATAATAAGTGCCAGGGCCCTGACCAGCAGGCCACTGCAGCTTTCACCACTCATTGTACCTGACATTGCTGCCAATGGGGGTACCAAAACAACTACAAACCATCTCTCTCGCCTACAAAAGCAACAGTTCAAATTAATCCAGGCCCCCGAAGCTAAAGGAAAGGTTGTGGAGGCGGGTATTATTTATTTTTTTATGTATATTGTATTCATAAACAAATCTCTAAATTAGATGAGCAGTGCCACCATGTGGCAGACTGTCATAAGTGTGGTGTTGACAATTAACGTGCCAAGCACTGGAAACCAATTAAGTGCTGGTGCCCAGCACCGGAAACCACCGGCTCAAATTTAGCACTGCCTCCAACAGGGGTCATGAGAAGACTTAAAAATCAAAAAAAAAGAAGTAGAGCCTGGGATCATGGCAAGACACTTAGACCTTGCCGTACTGTCCCCTAGCAAACCACCAGGGTCCTCTCCGAGGAACCGCGCTTCCTGGTAGGTACCCTGATACAACAAGCCCCTGTTGCACATGGGAAGTCAGGCATCTCTGTGTCTATTCTGAATTTTAGAATGCATGTAAGTCCCATGGTGAAAGATGTTTAAGGGGATTCGGATCTTTTTCAAGGTCCTCCTTGGAAAGACGTTTTCTACTGTTGGGTCAAAGGACAGAATGAGAAAAGAGAAGTGTCTTCTGCATGAACTTAATGCTGGTTGTTGCATGGACATCATATTGTTCTACAGAAGAGGGCTGCGGCCCTGTGCAAAGCGTTTATTATACAAGAATCAGGTTGGAATCTGAATCTTGCTCAGCACCAGGTATGCTGGAACAATGCCTGTCTACTGGGTGTCCTCTCACTAGTTAATGATTTTTCTACTTATTCCAGGTAATTTCATAGGGCCATCATGCCACCTCCAAAAGACAAGTGAGATAATGTAAAGATGCAGACTACACAAACAACTGCGGAATTTGTAAAGCACAAGGCAGTCACATTTAGCAGAGGGCTCATTGGTCAGGAAGGGTCTCAGCGAGATGGTCAGCAGAGGGCGTGTAGCACCGAGGGCACAGATGCACTCCTGTTCCACATACATTTGTAGGGAGTAAGGTCAAGAGAGCGCTGGCCTCTTCGGGCTGCCCATGGAAGCGAAAGAAGTGTCTGGGCTCCATAGTCACTTGATGAAATCCAACTACGAGCTTCCCTCACATGGTATCCCAACCAGGGCTACACACAAGCTTCATGGAGAACATAGCTATGTTACTGCATTGATACGCTGTGGCCAATTCGCATGTATGTAAGAGTACTTAAAGAGTCCTCCAGCAGTACTCCTTTCCATACTCTTGCATGCCTTTGTAAAAAGGCCCCAAAACATTTAAAATAGGAATAAGGTGTGAATATTCATGGAATATTCATATACAGTTAGTACAACTAGAAAGCACAGTGCCATCTTTGCCCTGTTTACTGATATAGAGCTAGTTGTTTCGGATGGATGCACAAGGGCATGTAAGAGCACATAAACTACTACTCCTGCAGCACTACTTCCCGGACTCCTAGTTCTGTGATTCAGCCCATAGTGTTCACTCCGCCTGTCGTCATTGATGAGCGTCATCGCTCCTCTGTAGGCACCTACAGACTATGCCCTGTCGTACTTCAGAGCTCTCACCGATGTGCTCTTTCTTCGTCACCCCAAGGCACTGGCACCGCACTTCTCTGCGTTGCAGCACTTCGACGAGCTCTTGCCTATCCGTCCTTTCATTGCTGGTAGTGAGGCGCGGTGGGCGGCGGGCATGAGACACATGAGGATATAAAGGTGCATCTCTGGAAGTGTTCAGGGAAGTGCCAGATCAACATGTGGTATGTGTCATTTATTGCATGGGTCCTGGAATGGAGAGGTAATTACCAAATTCAAAAATGTAATCCCTCTTAGAGACTAAAGGTACTGCCTGCTCCAAGTGATAAGATGTCCCTCCACAGACACGTCAGGTCTGAATAAGTGCTGGCAAAGCCTACTGGTCAGAGTTTAATGTGTTAAAGCATGAAGAGCGAGCCCGCTGGAGAAACAGAGCAGGGTATGGTGGTAAAGTCGTCCCTCATGCAAGATACCAAGTGGAAGCAGGATAGACTCAAGCAGCAAATGACAATAGGTGGGAGATGACTTCTTCACGGGTCTAAGCCAATATGTGACTGACAAAGACTGAAGCCAATGGCGGAAAGAGACTGGTCTAAGAAAGCCAATGGTTGAAAGGGGCTGACCCTGAGCCCTCTCTGTATATCGTTAGCAATAGGTCATTTGGAAACTGTGCTATCAAACCCACTCCTAGAACGCATCAGTTTTCAAGCTAGAGCATTGTCAAGCCAGCTAGCTTATGCTAAAATGGATGCTGATAAGGCAGTCTACCATCCCTGCCAAAATGGGGGTCTTCACATAGGAAGGCTATCTTTGAAGACCTTTTGGTGGTCTCTATAGAAATAATTCGGAAAATTCTGAACATTAGACTGAAAATTCCTTGGAGCGCGCTAAGCACAAGGCTGGGTATTTTTTTAGATGCCTTCCCTTCTGTTTTCAAACATCAGAGCACAGATCTTTAACCTAAACTAGTTTGTCCACAATGGAGACCAAGGCATTGTTTGCTGTACAATAACTAACCCTCTGGCGAGGGAGAGGGCAGACAAAGGCGGTCCTTCTTCTGTTTCAGATCTGCAGCCTTACATCCGGGTGCTGAAGAAAGCTATCCAACTCATTAAAAGCTCACAGACGTTGATTTAAGGCAGGGGAAGAGCAAGCTGAGCACGGCATGTAACACATAAATAAACTATAGTTTCCTATCATAAAATAAACATGCACATGGACAAGCTGCAAAACAAGAAACAGTATTCTGTCCTGAGACGCCCCCCACTTTGTTTTGTTCATTATTATTAGGGCTTCCGGTTTTATGGTATTTATTTGTTTAACATTCCGTCTGTATTTATTCATATTTATTTTTTGGGCCATTTTATCTGTATTTATCCTTATGTATTTTCTGTTTTGTGTATAAATGAAGTTGTAAAACAGTACATTTCCATATTTATTTAACTGATAGACGGACTCATACGTAGATGTCTGTTGTGATTTAGCTATTTAAGCGGCCAAATATTTCATAACAATAAATCCACTAAATATTAGCTTTGTACCACAAATGTGGTTAACAGCCATTAAAATGCGGCTGTTTCCCCGCATACCATTACAACGCAAGTGTTACCACACGTGCGTTGTAACAAAGCATAGTCATTACTACGCATTTTTTTACAATGCTTGTGCTTTTACCATGCATGTCTTTACAACAAATTTCGTTGTAAAGGTATTTGTGGTAAACGCACATACCTTGTAAAAAAATATAGGCAATCCACATCGTTGTGGGGAAACAGAGGCTCTTCGGTTTGCTCACAACAACAGGCAGCACCCCATAGACGACCAGAGGGAACCAGGAAGTGCGAGGAAAGAGGAACCACGAGGAGAGAGCAGTAAGGGGGATAGGGCCTGGGTTGGGGGTTACTTTTTTAGGGTAAAAGGGGGTCAGGTGGGGTGTGTGTGTTGTGCAGAGTACTATTTTAAGGTTTAGGGTAGGGTAGGGGGGTAGTGCAGAGTAGTGTTTTAGGGTAGGGAGAGGATTGGGATCAAAACGAGGGTCCTGCAGGGTTGTGTTTTAGGGTAGAGAGAGGACTGGGGATCTGGGGGTGACGAGCTGGGTAGTGTTTTAGGGTTTAGGGTGGGGTCAGGGTCGTGCAGGGTAGTGTTTTTGGGTAGGGAAAGGGACTGGGGGTCCAGGGGAGGGTGGTGCATGGGGTAGTGTTTTAGGGTTTAGGGTAGAGTCAGGGGGTCGTGCATGGTAGTGTTTTAGTGTAAAGAGAGGACTGGGGGTCAGGGGAGAGTTGTGCAGGGGTGGTTTTGTAGGGTTCAGGGTAGGGTCGGGGATCATGCAGGGTAGTGTTTTAGGGAAGGGAGAGGACTGGGAGTCGGGAGAGGGTCGTGCAGGGATAGTGTATAAGGGTTTAGGATAGGGTCGGTGGGGTCAAGCAGGGTAGTGTTTTAGTGTAAGGAGAAGACGGGGTCAAGGGAGGGCCGTGCGGGATAGTGTTTTAGGGTTGAGAGAGAACTGGGCATTGGGGGTGTCGTGCAGGGTAGTGTTTTAGGGTTTAGGGTAGGGTCGGGGGTCGTGCAGGTTAGTGTTTTAGGGTAGGGAGAGGACTGGGGGTTGGGAGAAGGGTCGTGGAGGGGTGGAGTTTTAAGGTGGGTAATGGATTGGGGGTTGGGCGGTCATGCAGGGGTAGTGATTTAGGGTTTAGGCTAGGGAAAGGATTGGGACTCAGGGGGGTCATGCCGGAGTACTAAATCATGGTTCAGGGTACGGCAGGGTAGTGTAACTTACCTTAGATACTTTTACCAAGAGCATACCTTTACCACGCATGCCTTTGTGTTGTAATGGCATACGTGGTAAAGGCATATTTGTGGTAAAAGTATGCGTTGTAAGGGTAGGTTGTGATGAATGACTACGCATGGTAATACCCACATTGTAATGATACGCGTAGTATTAGTACACGTTGTAACGTGTCACATTCCACAAATGTATGTTTACATATGCCATTATTTAAAGACATTGCATACTGTTTTTTAATTTCCCATGCTGTTCATTTGCTCAGCTATTGGGCTACAGTTCATGAAAGACAACACAGAGAGTCACTTAAAAGAAGCCCAATTTTCTGGATTTATCCACTTTTACAAATAAATGCAGACAGAAAATACGTTGTTGCTTGGTTTAATCTGTTATCTGTACACATCCTTAATTATTATCCACTGCAATTAAGTTGTTCTCAGTGTAATCTCACTGAGCCAGCAAACCACGTAGAATAATATTTAGGTCTGGTTCAACAGAGCTTCAGATCTCTTAGGACTTGGCCTTTTGTTACTAGAAGCAGGGGCGTAGCTTGGTCAGTAAGAATGGGGGTGAGCTCCAGATTTTCCCAACAATCACGCTGGCATATAATGTTAAAATACATTATAGGACAAGCAGGGTGCATGGGAGGGGCTAAAGGGGGCAGTGGAAAGGGAGAGGAATGCGGATTGGTAGGGGCATAAGTGAAAAAAAACACATGATTCCATGGCCAATACTACGACCGCGGCGCTCTTTCTATTGTGCCGGCTGGGTCAAGTGGTGTCTTTCAGGGCGGAGTCAATGCTGGCAGAAGAGAGAGAGAGAAATTGATATGGTCAATGCATCTACAGTGCGCATGTCTGGTTGAATGTCTGTTTTGCGCTGTCCAACCTAATAACGCACTTGAAGCCTCTCAAATACACGCTGTATTAGGAGCCGGGGAGAACACAGATGTAGCTCACCAGTCTTCTATGGAGCACTGGAGTTGTCTGACCAAACCAATCCTGGTGTTGCTCTCAAACAGTATCAGAGTAGCATTTAGATTGATTGTAGAGATTGGCTTGTATTCCCAATGGCCAGGGCTCAAGATGCAAAGTGGGGCAGGAGAATTGCACAACATGACCAATCACTGTGTGCCTTTGTTTTGAAGCCACACAGTGATTGGCCATTCACCCCAGACAGCTGTAGCGACCAACATTATAGGCCGCACAGTACTCTGCATACCTAATGAAGACCACGCAGTATCCGATAGTGGGTGGAGTGACCTCGAGCAGCAATCCCCCGATTTATTTATAACCTTGGGCCACGCCTTGTCCGAGGGTGTGGGGTTCAACATTTCCAGCTTCATGCCGGGCACAACAACAGGACTGCTGACCTGGTACATCCCATCTCAAATCAGTCTCTTTGTTCTTCTTGTTGGGGCACAGCTCACTCGGTGGCATGCAAAGTCTCTGAGCTGAGCCGAGAGCTCGGGGGAGGATTTTCACGCAGGTGGTACCTAGGGTGGTGCCTGTGTCCCCCTCGTTCCACATCTGTCATTGGGAATGGCGTGGTTGATGCCGGGAAGGTTTCGGCCAAAGGGGTGGGTGTGTCGTCCTCCTGGTCAGCTGGTCCAACAGCCCCTTCACTCCCGGGCCCCTCGTCCTCCGCTTTTGCCCGGTCTTCACTGAGGGATAGGGGTGACTCTTCCTCCACTCCTTTGAATCAGGATATGTTTCTAGTCACCGTCTCTCCGTTCTTCTCTGCTGTTACCATGGTGTTTTTCACTTCTGTTATGCACCAGGGGCCTGGCTCATATGGTGTCCTGAACTTCTTGCCGGGTCTCCGATCCTTTAGTATCACCAGATCCCCTGGTTGTAGGTCCCGGTGCTAGGTCCTTCTCTTGCGGCTGGCAGCCATATCCCGGTGTTTCCGCTTGGCTTGGGCTTCTTCCTCTCGGTACACGAGTGGTGTCCTCCCCGGGTCGGTCGGAATTGTATACTGGCGTGGTCCATTGAGCATCCGTGTCCACGGTGCCTGCAGCATAGTGCTGTGGGGGGTGCTTCGATAGTCTCGGAGGAATAGTTGTAGTTGGCGTTCAGGGTCTGAGCCTTCCACTACTGCGATCCTCAGGACTTTATTGAGTGTTCTCATAAACCTTTCAATCTCGCCGATGGCTTGGGGCCACTGTGGGGTGATCCGGCTGTGTCATACTCTGTGGAGTCTCATGAACTCATGGAACTCTATTTCTTGGTACAGTGGTCCATTGTAATTGTTGATCTCTTGAGGGCAACAAACATGGCAAACCCTTTTTCAAGTACTAAAGCTACCCGTAAGAAGGCGTTAGAGCAGATCATTCCTACCACTGGGATTTTTGAGTAGTTGTCCATCATGACCAGTGTTGTTTTCCCATCTGGGATGCTCCCTAAATCCATGCTCACCTTTTTCCAGGGGCTTCACCTGGGATGGGGGCAGGGCGTTCTGGTGCACAGGTCAATTGGCAGGTGGGGCACCTTCTCACTGTCTCCTCTAATCACACTTCCAAGCCGGTAAACCAGACCTTCTCCCGCATTTTTGCTTTCATTTCCATTGACCCTTGGTGTCCCCCGTGGGTCAGCTAGGTGATTTGGTGGTGTAGAGCTGCTGGGATCACAATCCTGGAGCCTCGCAGTAAGACACCTTCCTGGGTCATGCTCAATTCATCCCTAATCTCCACATTTGTGTGAGATATTCGCAATCTTGTCCTGACCAGCTGTTGGCGTCTTGCAGGAACCGCTGCCATTCCCCTCCTTGGACAGCGCTGCAAACTTTGGTGAAGATGGGGTCCAGTTTGTCAGCTCCTATGATGTCGGCCAATGTCAGCGCTCTGGGACACGCAGCTATAGATATTATATTGATGTGGGCTTCCAACACTTTGACCTCCTGGGAGTCCTCCTGTGATTCTCTTGGCACTGGGTGACAAGAGAGAAAATCCTCTGGGTTATTCACACCTGGGCGATATACTACATCCATTTGATATTGTGGTAGCCCAAGGGCCCATCGTTCAATCCAGGGAGGTGGGTGCGGTGCTGACCCTTTGAAGAAGGGCACGAGGGGTTGGTGATAGGTGGTTACCTTGAATGGCTGCCCACTGACATATAGGCGGAAGTGTCGGCATGCCCACTTTATCGCTAGGGCCTCCCGCTCAATTTGGACTTATTGTGCTACAGTGGGCGATAGTGAATGCTAGGCCAGCCCACCTTCTTTGCTCTTCTTCTTGGGTCAATACCGCCCGAGGCCCACGGGACTGGCATTCATGATGAGCTCAGTGTGTTTTGCCGGGTGGAAGTACACCATGGTGATGTCATCCAGGAGGGTGTTCTTGATGTGCTGGAAGGTGCATGCTGAACGTTGTTATGTACCTGCTTTCCTCCGCCACTAGTTGGTGGTATCCTGCGTTCAGGTCCAATTTGGAGAACCAGCGAGACCCATTGACGTCCGCAACTATGTCGTCCATTGTTGGTGTTAGGAGTCGCTAGCGGCGGATAGCCTTATTCAGGATCTTGCTGGGTTGTCAGGGTTTTTCAGCGATGACCATGGGAGACACCCATCGATTCTTGATGACCCCTTGATCACCCCTTGATCCTCTAGTTCTGCAGTTCCTTCTCCACCAGCGGTCGGAGGTGAAAAGGCATCCGCCGGTGGCTCCGCGCTGTGGGCGTCACTGAGGGGTCGATGTGTAGCTTGACATGGTCTTGTTTGATGCATCCTAGTCCCTCAAACAGGCTGGCAAATTGTTCTAGCAGCTCGTTGGTTTGGTTGGATCGGACGCTCCATGCGAACGTTACCAGGCCCAGATCCTCCGCAGCATGGCTGCTGGGCAGCGTGTCTGCTTCTTGGTTGATGACATGGATGGTTGTGGTGATTTCATTGTTCTCTGACTAGATGGGCACGTTCATTCGACCTCACAGGGGCCAGGGCGTCTCACTGCCGTAGGCGAATATTTTCGTTTTTTAGGGTATCAGCATGGGGCTAGGTCGCAACCGGTTGTAGGGTTGGATCCCCATGACAATCTCCGATGCTCCTGTATCGATGATGGCCTTTACTTCTAACCCAGCTATCCTCACGGTGCACATCAGTTGTGGTCTCCTTCGTTTCTTCAACTCCTGCATGAAAGAGACCAAAAACATCTCCATGTCTCCCTCATCTTCTGTCGAGTAGCCATCCACTTGGTAAGTTGATTACATGGTGCTTTTTTCTCCGCTCGCTGTCACGATGGAGGCATTCGACAGTTGGCGCACCATCCTTCTCATTGGCTTACCACCTCTGGTATCCCTTCTTTGGGTCTTCCTGCAGCATACTACTGTGAAGTGGTTTGGTATCCCACATTTTGAACATGTCTGGCCTTGAGCGGTGCACGACTTGATGGGGTGCTCCTCCCTCCCACAGTATCAGCATTTGCTCTTCGGGTGTTGGGGTGGGCAGCTTCGGGCTCCTTTTCCTCTTTCCCCTGTTCTCACTGCGTCAGCTCGCTCGGTTCTGATGACCATGCTCTGCTCTGGCGCTCGGCTTAGTGCCAGGTCCATCTCATCAGCCATTGCTGCGGAAAGGTCGTGTTTTCTGGCAAATATCAGAATCTCTTCTAGGGCTATGTTTGGTTGTCTCAGGATCAGCCCCCGCAGAACCTTGCTATGGCAGGCTTGGATGAGCTGCGCATGTATCTCCTTAGGTTGGTCATCAGCGAGCTTGCGTAACCTTGCATAAAACGTGTCAATGGATTCACCTTCTCTTTGTCTGGCTCGGCGGAGCTTGAATCGGTTGAAATCCAGGTTGAGCTGCGGGTCGAAGTGTGCGTTTAGATCACAGCAGTGTCGTAGTCAGCAGCTGCTCCGGTATTCGGCAGGTCTCTCTTGTCGCCACAAAATAATTTTCTAGGCGCCCCAGCCACGTCTTCCACCTTGGGGATGTGGTGGCTGGGTCTGCTAGTTCGCTGAATGGGGTAAGACCCCTGTTGGGAGGTGTTGCACGATGGTGCGTGCCTGTTGCTGAGCGGCATCTCCTCCATGTTGCCTGTTTGCGCACTGGTTTTCTGTGTGGTCTTTGTATTTTCCTCTCTTTTCTTTCAAGTGTTATTATCTAAGCAGTGTGTCCTGTCCTCTGCTCTTCTGCTTGTGCAGGGTATCATTCCCCTGTTTCTGTTTTATTTAGTCTCTTTTTTTTTCTTTCCTCCTTTATTTTTCGTATTTCCTGTCTGTTGGAGGGGAGGGGGCCCAGCTGTCTTTCCTGTGTTCGCTTTTGTTGTTGTTTCTTTTTCCTTTTTCCCTTCACTCAATATTGATATTGATCAGGCTGGAGCGCGAGCTCCGCGTGTTACATTTGCAGGACTCGTGTCGGCTGCAGAGCAGACCCACGCATCCCACGCTTACCCTGATGTTTACTGGATGGCGGGGCCTGGGGACACTGTCGTCAGGCTGTGTCAGGTTACTTTGGGGGCACGAACTAGGCCCCGCATACCGTTGCGCCTGAGTGGACGCAGGATGGCGTCTCGTACCACTGCTGGTTGCCCCGTGCAGGGGCTGGGCACCACTGGAGTTGTGCTGTGCTGATGCTGGTTGCCCCGTTCAGGGGCTGGATGCCACCGGACGCATGCAGGTGAGTGGGCGTGTCACCTTCCTCGTCGCCAGTGTAGCGACCAACGTTATAGGCCGCACAGTACTCTGCAAACCTAAGACACAGGACTATGCAGTATCAGATAGTGGGTGGAGTGACCTTGAACAGCCATCCCCCGATTTATTTATAACCTCGGGCCACGCCTGGCCCGAGTGTGTTGTAAAGTTGGGCTTCAGGCCCGCATGACCGGAAATGATGGACACAGGCACATGGGTACGTAGTGTAGTAACTGGCCACGAGTACGTGCACCCGGGCCCTTTTATTAGCGGGGTCACATCACTCGTGACACTCCAGATTGATGGGTGTGTGGGTGTAGTGTGTCCAGCCCTCAAGGGAGTGGCTGGAAGTCTAGCTTCCTCAGGAACACTAGAACGTGTCCCGCAGGACATTACAGGAGTGGGGTGCGACATTTCCGGCTTCATGCCGGGCACAACAACAAGACCGCTGACCTGTTACAACAGCCTCTCTTCCTCTCTCTGGCAGCTCGCTCCCTCCCTTTGCGCTGCACAGCTGACAACCCTGTACGAGGGAGTGAAAAGGAGAGCACTGCCGCCGAGAGAGCTGTCTGTTGGCGCTGTGTGAGCGGGGGAGGCCCTACTATAGGCCCTCAGCATGCCCGTATGCAGCACGTCAGTTTCTATAGGCAACTTCAGCATCTGTTATATAGGACATTAAAACACGTGAAGCGTTGATTGAATAGTATTCCTTCCAGAGTGAATTGATGAGTTTTGGACTTCTGAAAGGCGGTTTTGTTTTTTAACATGCCTGCATTAGTACAGACCGTGCTTTGCATCCGAAGCAGATTCCGTTGTTTGTTTTCCTCGGGCAGCCTTTCTGCCTCCTATTTTAATCTTGCTCAGCTGCTGGCCCTTGTGTAAACAGTATTAATATTTCAAACACACCTTTCCCTTTCTTTCTTGACTTCTAATGATAGCAGATTTGTTTGCTTTATTTTGCTTTGTTGATGAGAGCCAGTTATCTCCACTTTATATATCCTCAGCTTGGACAGATTCCTTTTTGTGAGGTCTTCTGCACATGAACTAGACTTGGTTGTGCAGGGCATACAGGCTGGCACACTAATGCAGTAGTTATTGGTTTCTGAAGACCAGCGCGCCTACTTCTTTACGCTACCTGATTTTACAAATGTTTATTGAAAAATTAGCCACTCACAATTGGTTGGGCTTTTTAACCAAATATCTTTACAACATTTATTGGAAAATGCATCATTTTGTCCTCATTAATCCCCCAATTGACAAAAGGACTTTGGTTTGTTCCATTGACTGCCACGTTTACACCTCACCACTTTCTTAAGTCACCATCCGCCACTTTACAGAGCTAACAAGAAATGAATAGCTGAGAAGGGCCGCCAGACTCCTGCAGTCTGGTATGCACTATCTGGAATCCAGCCACAATCTGTCTTTAAGAGGAGCACACCAACAGACAAAAAATTCATTCAATAGACATTAAAATTTAAATAATACTAGCTTTTCCAGGCCTGGCTGGAGCAGTGGGCGGGGCAAACTGTAGTCTCCTCTGGTTAAATACCTTGAGCTCTGGAGCTTGTGTTTTTAAAAATTAAGCACAGGGCATTTCTCAGTTTTGCTTATTAAACTGAAGTGTTTTCTGATGAGTAACCAGTTTTAATAAAATAATAAATTAAAAAGACTACCATTGTCAGAGTGATTAGGTGTCCCCTGTCACAACCAATAGCAAGAGAATTGTTCCTGCCCCGTCTCTGTTACACACACAATATATCTTTGACAGTACTGTTTTATGCAAGTGATTACGTTGCACAACTGTAATCTGGCACAAACAAAACACAAACACATATTCGTGTCCAACCCACAAAGCTGTGCACTATAAGAGCAGTCCCAGGGATATTGTTGGCTCTGATGATCTCTGTTTTGATTTGTGGTGAGATTTATTCGTAGACAACGAGAGGCTTGAACCCCTGCCAAAGGCAACCAAGGGCAAAGCAGGTAATTCCTTGCCGTCCTCGCCCACGTCGACCACATAGGCTCAGAAAGGTGCACCACAAGGGTTTCTGACACTTCATAATGCTGCAGGGTTTGAAAACGGTTCTCACGACCTGGAATTTGCAGGGATTAGCACATATCTTGCTACCAGACCAAATATGCAAAGTGCATAGGGCACAGTTATGTCTAGCGAGGAGGCTGCAGCAAGTGTGGAACATGTTATGTTATGTTATGTTATCCGGGGTTTTATAAAGCGCACAGCTACACTACTGAGTGTCCCGGCACTGGGTGAGTGTGACTGAACTGGACAGAAAAACAAGTGTGCAGAGTGCAGAGTATTTCGTTATTGCTGAAACAGCCATGTTTTTAGGGCTTTTCCTGGAGAAGTCTCACAGCAAGTGGCAAATCATTCTATAGCTTTGCCACTTTGAGCTGGAAGAAGCGGCCTCCAATTCGAGAATATTTCACCACCGGAGTACAAACTAGGGCCAATGAGGCAGAGTGAAGAGAGCGCTGTGGATGATAAAATTGCCCTCTCTTTCTCAAGTAAGGGGCACCATACCCATGTAACGCCTTAAAAGCCAGCACCAGGGCCTTAAACTGTATCCGCTTACGGATCGGCAGCCAATGGAGGGACTTCAAATGAGCAGACATCCAGGTCCTGGGGCCAAGAGAAAGAATGGCTCTGGCTGCCGGATTTTGCACTACTTCAAGGCGGGTAAGCAGATACTCAGTAAGCCCTAGATAAAGAATGTTTACGTAGTCCAGCCTCGAGCCAATCAAGGCCTGGACCACAATTTTCCTGCAGGGGATCGAAAGTAATGGAAGAAACTGTTTAAGCATTTTCAGAAAAACAAAGCACTGGCCAGCCACTGTCTGAACCTGTGGCTTCCTACTCAGAGAGTCATCCAATTTTACACCGAGGTTTTTTGCAGACGATACTGGGTTAACAGGAGGGTGCAAAAGTTGTTAGAAGGACAACCAAAGAAAGTGATCTCCGACTTATCGGAATTACATTTAAGTTCATTCAGCTGTAGCCAGGAGAACACTGCCGACAAGCAGGCCTTAATAGCTTCCCCCTTAAACTCCGAAACCTTCTCGCATGTAAAAAGGAGTTGGGTGTCGTCAGCATACAACACTATTTTGGCTCCATGAGACTCAACACGACTGGCCAATGGGGACATGTACAGATTGAATAAAGTAGGACTAAGCACCGAGCCCTGAGGTACACCTACCTCCAAAGGGGAGATTAAGGCAAAAAAAGGAGGAGCCCACACAGTTTGTTGGCGCCCTGACAGAAAAGAGGCACTCCATTTGAGAACCGTCCCTCTAAAGCCGGCCTCCTGGAGTCTCATTAGGAGTCGGCTGTGAGGGACGGTGTCAAAGGCTGCTGAAGGATCTAACAATATCAGCACAGCCTTGCCACCTTTATCCAAGACGTCCTTAATGGATTCCGAGATTTCCAAAAGTGCTTCGGTTTCGGTGCTGAAATTCGGACGGAACCCAGATTGGCTCTGATGCAAAATGTTGTTCGTCTCTAGAAAGGCAGAGGTGACTGAGTGAACATATTTTTGCAGTACTTTGGAAAAGAAAGGCAAAAGGGAAATTGACCTATAGTTAACGGGAAACTCTGGATCCATATTGGGTTTTTTCAGAAGGGGAAGAATGTGTGCTTCCTTCCACTTGCCAGGAACCAGCTCCTGCTGCAGGGAGGTATTCCAAATATGGTTCACATAGGAATTAATGGAGGGAGCTATTGATGCCAAAATAGACGCAGGGCAAGGGTCAGAAGGAGCCCCTGATTTCAGGTTCTTCAAGATACCCAATGAGGTTGCCAATGTAAGAGGAGGAAACTCCGTGATGCGAGGGCAGCTCTCCGTAGGGTCAGGATGGGAGGGGACGTTATCCTGAATATTAGCCTCATGGGAGCTAGGGAAAGTGTCCTGGATCTTTCTAATTTTGTCAGCAAGAAATAGAGCCATCTGATCCACCCATAGTGCTGAGGGGGAAAAAGACCTAGTTACAGCATTCGGGGATGCAAATTCCTTTACTATTTTAGAAATCTCTTTATTTGTATTCCCGGCAGCCTCTATTCTAGATGAGAAAAAGCATTTTTTCTCTTTGAAGATAAGTTTGTGGTGCAGTTTAATTGCTTGTTTATACGCAGTTTTCTCCCTGCTCTCAAAAGTTTTTCCGCCACGCTCTCTTGAGTCTTTTGCAGGTCCTCCTGCTTTCTTTAAGAGCAGGTGTAAACCAAGGAGCCAAGACTCGAGAGGTCAAGGCAGGGCGAGAAGAGGGCGGGGCGAGCTCTGCTGCCCGAAGCAGAAGCCAGTTGTCCAGACAGTAACATCGTCTTCCACATTACCACCCAAAGCGAGTGGATGGGATTCAAGGGTGCCATCATCGCTTCAGGTGTAATACAATGGTAGGGTCTAAAAACTACCCATACGAGGCTTACTCTGAGTGTTAGAGGGTGCGGTCTCACGATGGACTCTAAACTCTAATGGAAAATGGTCAGACCACACCAGAGGCCGAGGGGGAGAGACATCTAAGTTCCATGTAGAGAGCAGAGGCAGTGTGCAACAAGGACAATAAGTTTAAAAAGTTAAAAGAAAGCGAGATTTAGACTTTCATGTGTGCAAATAAGTTAAGCAGCAGTTGTGACCCGTAAAAAAAATGCAGCCAGCCGCAGCGTGTCACGCACCGACATGCCATCTAGAATGCTTAATACAGTCTTGATTCAAGTGTATCACCCCCACGACTCCACTGTCATTGGTTCGCCCTGGCTGCCACAGTATTTCATAAACAGACACAAGATGGCTGCCATCTTGATTGAAGTGTATTACCCTCACTGCTCCACTGACATTGGTCTGCCCTGGCTGCTAGTGTATTTCAGAATCAGATGCAAGATGGCTGCCATCTTGATTCAAGTGTATCACCCCCAAACTCCACTGTCATTGGTCCGCCCTGGCTGCCAGTGTATTTCAGAATCAGATGCAAGATGGCTGCCATCTTGATTCACGTGTATCACCCCCACAACTCCTCTATAATTCGTCAGTAGTGGTTGCCAGTGTATTTCAGAATCAGATGCGGAGAGTTTCTGTCACCCATTAAATATTTTTTTAAATGATGCCAAATAATTGTATTTATGGTACAATATTCAAGCTATCTTGGCTAAAAAGCTATATATTTTGCAGCCATTTCTGAGAGAAATGTATGCGTTATTCGGGTTCTTTGGTGCCTGCCACACTGCCTGTGACCCTATCTCTCTGTAGCAGTAGTGAATCATGCATGTGTACATAAAGAAAGTGTGGGCTGCTCCCACATGACTGCTTTTGTGGCTGGGCAGGCAGGGCACGCTCAAGCACACTTTGCCCACAGCCAGCAAGGACATTTTCTGAACTTCATGCGACCAGTCCAACTCTGAAAAGAGGTCTGCCCCTATGGCCTGTCCAAAATTGAACTTCTCATTTTGAAAGTATTGGCATTCTGGAGGGCATGTCCTGGTGTGAGTGAGACCTGCCCTTCCTTTCTGGTACTTATCAGCACTGGGCTTGTTCCATATTTATTGTAAGTGTACAGCCCAACAGGGCAGTGCCAGGAGCTGTGAGTCATAGTGATCCACTGGCTTTCCGTTAGTACTGGTCGCAGCAGGTCAGGGGGTTAACACCCTTTTATTTCTTTCCTGACCAGGAGAAGTAGCCCTTTCCAGATCCACAAAGCATCCTCCTTTTGCCTTTTACAAACACGAAAGGCAGTAAGAGTGCTCACTGGGTTAGAAATAGAGTTAGGATCATTGAGGCACCAACCAGTAAAATTCAATCATGTTTTCAGAATATCAGCAATGAATATGAATGGAGCGAATTTACATGCAATTACTCTTAGTTAAGATTATTTTTATGTTTGTGGGTCACACTGGAAACTGGGTTGGCTGATAATATTATTTATTCATCTGATACCCAAAGGTTGTCCTAATGCTTAAAACAGATTATCACTAACGTACATAAACAGAGAACAGGAAAAACAAGTTGAAATCTTTGGTGAAGCCATGTCTTAGGGCAGTGATACTCAAAGCACGGTTCGGGTGCCGCATGCGGCCCTCCTGACCTCTCTGGGCAGCAGCAGCACTGGGCTGTTGTTTACTCCACTCAGAACTAACAAGAAAAAATTAAATATACACCAAGCACTTATTTAGAGGTTAATTTCATTTAGGGAAAGGAAGTAAGTAGGCCATTGACTTTAAGAATACCTTGATTTTTAGGTCTCGCTAGGGCCAGCGCATGCGCTCGTCTGGCGAGACATTTAGTAACTGGCTTTTTGAAGTGCTACCAAAGGCTTTCTCTGGTCACCAGCGAGCGGTTACGCGCTCGGGCGCACGCTTACGAGCACAGGCGCCATCTCGCGGGCACCCTTACAGCCGCGATTACTTTCACTGTCGCAGCGCCGCCATCTGCCTTTCCTCGTTCCGTTTCTCCCACACCACAGAACGCGTCCCCTTTCACGGCTGCGCAGCACGTTACTTTTATGGCTGCGCGGACCGTTACTTTTATGGCTGCGTGGCCAATGCTTGGTAATACTAAAAAGTGGTGGCTATTTTCAGTCACGACTCTCGGAAAAGCATGATAATATTCATGGACACTTTTTTGTTTTAGATCAAAACATTGCGGTGACTCAAGTGAGTAAATGTTTGCCTGCAAACAAAAACGCAATTCAAATTCCAATTTCACATGCATTGAATGCGTCTGCCATCTAATGGTTTGGTTGGAAAACTGCAAGGGGCTGTTTAGTAAATTGTTTTCCTAGTGAAAGTAGACAATGAATGTTTTGAAATGAAAAATGTGTAACAAACACGTCGCCTACTGCTTACTCCACAACACCTCAACCTGCCAATAGCCATGGTCCGAATGCTCAAAGGCTCGTGGAGGATAGCTGCGTGCCAAAATACAATCTATAACTTCAATCTGCTAAATTATTGTTGCAGGTAAGTGGTTGTTTTACTGGGAAGTAACATAGTAATATGCTTGTATAACTTATAAGAGCAGTGAGAATTACGTTAGTTAGTTCCCAAGATCAGCGGCAGCAGATGAAGCAAATCCAAAACACCTCTAAACCAATCACACTGCAGTGTCCAACAGGACTCGAAGATTCTAGTGTCTACCAGGAAACCAAGCACCCCCACAAAGGCCGACAGCCTTCTAGAAATAAAACTGGATGAGGCTAAATGCAGATCATCTGCGTAATTGAAGATAGTGACAGAAGAGTGACGAAGAGAAGCTAGAAGGGGCTGCATGTACAGGTTGAACAAGAGAGGGGACAAGGCGGAACCCTAGGGGACACCACAGGAAAGTGAGATTTGGGGGGCAGAAAAGGTGGACAACTGAACCGATTGGGAGCGGTGTTGATGGAAGGACCCAATCCATGACAAGGCCAGGCCCTGGATGCCCGCATTTCTGGCACGGTCGATCAAGATAACATGATCGACCGTGTCAAAAGCGGCCGAGAGATCTAATAACACCAGGGCCTGGGCCAAGTTCTTGTCCGCCCCCTGTCTCAGCGCATCCATGACCGCTACCACCACTGCCTCCGTTGAATGGGCCGGTCTGAAACCTGCCTGCTGGTCATCAAGAAAGTGAGTTTTCTCGATGAAGGCGCTCAGGCAACGGGTGACATAGGTCTCCAGTACCTTCCCCAAGTAAGGGAGAAGGGAGATAGGTCGATAATTACCTAAGACAGCAGGGTCAGAACCGGGTACTACCACTGCTTTCATCAGACAGATGCATTAATATGCCAATGAAACGTCTTCCCCACGCTGACAAGGAGCATTCCAAACTACTAATTCTGCTCCTGGCGATGTCTAGAATACAATACTGTATTGTTCTATATTTAAGTATCATTTTATTTTCAATTATTTGAGCACAAATGATAATGTGAAATCCATCACCATCAGTTGTATTGGAGGACTCTGGATTTCTGGTCAAACAAAGGGCCGGAGTCAGATTCTGCAACCTCGATAGCAAACACCCAAGGTACATGGCAACCCTCTTTCACCTTCAGCAGCCAGGCAGACTCCTGTTCGGATACGAAACAAGCATTGGCATAGCCAATAGGTCTCGCCTTTGGGACCTTATAAGTGTTTAGCCATGCAACACTTGATGTTGTTGCACAAAGGATATTGTGCTGGATAACTAAACACGTATAAGGTCCCAAAGGCGAGACCTATTGGCTATGCAAATGCTTGTTAAAGACAGCAAATGTGTACAAATATGGTAGTCTTTTCAAAAAGTGTATTTCATTGTCCTACAGAACCATTTAACTTTAGTCAATCACATTATGGCAGTGCATTCAGAAGTAATATTTTTAAGTGATGGTTTTCAAACATGCATTTAAAAACGTTCATACTTCCCACCACTACCCCCCCCTCCCTCAACAACAATGCAATTAGTGATTACATCCAAGCACAGGAGATAGTTTTGTACACCACACATCCTGAAGTCATGGATTTTGAGGTCCTCTAATGTGATATTGAACAAAAAGGAGGGAAATTGAAGTAAAACAATTGCTCAGTGTCACACAATTCGGTCAAGTGGAGCAGCCGAGATTCATCTCAGGTTTTTGGGCTTCACATTGCGCAATTGAGTTCAGCCTCTAGACATACATGCTTCACTTCCCCTACACCCACTCTACACCACCTACCCCCACTGGCATCAGTGCGTCCTTCGGTCACACCAAAGACCAAACTCTGCGGCCCCCGGGAAAATGTTTGTGAGTACCCATATCTTAGGGGCTGTTCTAAATGTTAAATGATCTGACGTCATTTTAAGAGATTCTGGTAGAGGCTCCTGCTCCTTAGTACTTACCAGCCAAGCCCAGTGCTTAATTTGAGCCGCTGGTTTCCAGTGCTCCGTACAGGCACTTAATTGTCAACACCCGCGCTTGTAGCAGTTTGCCAAAATGTGGTGCTGTCTGGCTAATTTAAAGATGACCACAACAACAGCAAATTATTAATTCAATATACATAAAAATGTACTATTACATGCATGAAACCATAGACAGACCCATTCTTGCTTCCTTCCAGATCACAAGAGTACGGCAGAAAAATGTCAACCATATACATCATGGGTAGAAGAGTCGTAATACACCCATTCCCCATTCTTAGTGTTTTTGATCTTGTATAAGTACGGAGGCTTATAAAATAGACAAATGCTTCCCCTTTACTGAATACAACCTGCATCACTTGGGCATGAGTCTCAGATTTAAAGAAATGGCTGTCCACAGAAATCAATATGTTGTCTCTGGTACAGACTGCAGGAAGGGGTGACACAGTGATTAATTTGTAAAAAAATAAAATAGGTGCCAGTGCCCTTGTCAGGAGGCCACTGCAGCTAGCAGCACCCATTGGCGCTGCCGGTAACAGTACAAGCACACCTCGTAACCATCACACCTACAAGTGGGACAATTCAGGTTATTCAAGGGCCCAAAGCTATGAGAATGGCTTGGGTGGCAGGTATTCATCATTTTAGATGTATGTTAAATTAATAAACAACTGATGTTCTGCTCATCTCTAAGAAAAAGAAGCAGTGCCACCATGTGGCTGACTGTCACAAGAGCTGGTGTTGGCAATTAAGTGTTGGTACCAAGCACTGGAAACCACCGGCTCATGACCAGAGGTACAGGAAATGGGACGGGGACGCTGACCTGCAAAAACTTGAGGGAAAGTCGGATGATAGACCACCTTTAAAACCTGCGTCGTCTGTACAGGTTGCTGCAATGCTTATTGGAGGGAGCGGATGCCGAGATATATAGCACAGAACTATCCTGTGGATGTGGTTTGTCCTCATGTCCTGTTGATTGGCTGCATCAATTTGTTATCTTTTTCATTTTGTTGTATATTTGATTCACCATTTACTTTATAGTGAAATTGCACTGGACCCATGCAAACACATTTCCCTGTTTAAGAACTTTGCAATGTTGATCAATCCTCACAATACACTACAGTGCCTGCCAACTTGCAAAATATTTTCATAGAGTGAAGAGAGGCGGGCATGGCCTGGTGCCGAGAGCTATCTAAGAGGCACTCTGCCCCTACTAAGCGCTCCACCACCTTCCGAAAAAAACAAAAGGGTCATGGGGCTGTCGCTGATGTTTTTGGGTGTTGCCATATCTTTGTGTGGACATCAGCTGCTTACAGGCTCCGAAAACGAGCTGGAAAGCCACTATTTGCAGTGGTTTTCATATTGTTTCTCCTGCCACCCTGTGATTTTGGCTCCTCACGTGTGAAGGGAGCCAAATTCGAGTGAGACACAGTGGCACCCCCTCGCCTAGGTTGGCAGATCTGTGCTTGTTTTGTAAACGAAATGTTGACAGAGTATGCATTTTTTGTTTGTAAGGCCAACACAAAAAGACGATAAAGAAACATTGAGAGGAAAAATATTAGACGCTGGGGAAGGAGTTCCTCTATGAGCCAGGTCAGGTGGCTCAGTGGACTAATGCTCAACTGCAGGGGCCTGTGTTCGACCTCATGGTCACAGGTTCAAATCCCAGCAGGTACACTCAGCCTTTCATCCATCTGAGGTCGATAAAATGAGTACCATTGAGTTGTTTAACAATAAACATCTGTTATTCATAGTCAAGATACCCTTGGGTGAATGTGCGCTTTACAAGTACTTATGTTATGATATGATGAAGAATGCCACATGCTGTGTGAACTGGCTGGCGACCATTTCTATAACATAATTTATCCAAAGGCAGGGAAATCTTATTAACTCTTGAGGCCTTATAGTCTAGTCTAACTCTTGACTTTCCTTAAAGTCAAACAATAAAGTATTTTAAAGCAACTTTCCTGACTCCCCTTTGGCCAGTTTGTCACTTGACCCCATGCAGCACCAGCACCAGCACCAGCCCCGGAGCCTGCAGAAGCACCCACCCACCCACCCGGCCAGTCTGGAACTCCGGCGAGCTGGCATCCGTGCCAAGATAAGAAGCATCCGCTGGGAGACAATGCCAAGGGCATGTTTACCAAGAGAGCTATTAAAAGCCAACAATACACACAAAGGTCAGGCAGGGCCAGCACTGCCAGATTTAGCTCCGCGAAGACAGGAGAAAGGCGCTGCATTGTTCTTCTGATTACATCTGATGTTATCTCCACCCACCGATCTCAGGAGTGGATCAGGGTTCAAAGTGGGCCGCCCCCCCCCCCCCGCGTCCCCTTTGTCCATCTACATCTTGTGTCTTGAAACAGAAATGAAGTCTATCCCTTTAAGTCATTTTATGTCTGACTAAGGAGGGCTTTAACTTTCCTGGCAGTGATCAGTTCTACCTGAGCATGTGAGGCTGCACCTGAGAACAGTAGCAGGACATATGGGCCTGGAGTTGATGTCAATCCTAGGCATGTGTCCTTGTTGGACCACTGGGTCACTCTGATGCAACCATCCCAACGAAGGCAAAATGAGGCCACGTGGGAAATCCATCATTAGAACTCCTATGTCTTTGAGCCACTTTTGAAAACATAACCACTGGAATATGAAATGGTCGCGCGGCCCGCCCACCATGGACGTCATTTGGAGGTAGTCAGGGGTCGCAGCTGTGATCTCAAACTTAGCTCCTGCTACTCCTGCCACTGCTTTTGCGAGCCCTGGTCTCTGAGGGGACAAAGTTGTGCCTCCTATGAGGCCCGGGGTCTCAAAGGAAGTGCCAGGAGTAGCAGGGCGCAAGGTAGAGGTCGCAGCTGCGACCCCTGACTACCTTCAAATGACTTCAAGCTGACTGTTTCATTCCTGGATCTGGAATCGGGATCTAAACTCAGGGCCAGAGACAGTATTTCTTAGTTTACCCCACACATTTCCAAGTCATGAGCATTTTTTGGAGTTCTGAATGCGTTGATATGTAGTTAATGTGTTGCATAGTGCAGCATTGCCCCCAGAGACGTTTTAAGGCATGGGCAAAGTGGGCTCCTACCCAGGACCCCAGCCTGTCAGGGGCCCCCGAGATAGTCTTTCCATGGTGACCTTGAATAATTCTTAATAGTTGTTGTATATAGCGTTTTCCTTTACTTTATTTTTAATGTAGATAGTATGTCGGAGTTGATTACAGACATTATGTCTGGCAACTGTTGTGTTTATGTTTCATGCAACATCCATTAAAAAAGTTTCTTTTAGTTCAAAACCGGACCTCAAATATGAGAGCTGGGAGGGTGTCACAGAGATTGTTTGCAGTAATTTTATTGAGCTGCAACTGTTTGACAATACTGAAAAAACACGTCACTGTCCATGAATATTACATGTAAACACATTTACAGTTTGTACCAGGGTGTCAGTGCAGTGTCAGTGGCCTGGCCAAAGAGGGCATGAACCAGCTGAAACAGGATCATAAATTCAAAGCTGTTCTTAACAAGGGCCCCCAAAATACGTTTGGCCCCGGGCCCCCAGAATCCTTAAGACGTCCCTGATTACCTTGTTATAGAGCATCCACCTAACACATCGGTCCTTTATGCCTAAAAAAGAGTTGACATTGCCGTCGAGGTCAAAGATTGCGAATTGCGTGTCCTATGAAGGATGAAAGACACTCAGACCGGTGTATGTAGGTCTCCGATATACGTCTACAACAAGCACTCAACCCATTCAGCCACTTTATTGACATCTGACTCTGGTAAGAATGGATACACAATATATTTTTCTAGGCACTGCCTAGGTACCTTTCCCCACCTCCTGGCCCATCTGAGGCCAAACTCTTTAAGCGATTCTCTGCGTAGAACACGCACTTAACCCTGCGGTGCACCCGGAGAAAGGCGACTTAACATCTCAAGGTGGGGAACCCTGAATCTCCCCGGCTTCCTGCATTGGCTTGTCTTGTTGATTCTCCTGTGGAACACTCGTAAGAACTTATAACGTGTTTCAGCACTTTAGCCACCATCATTAGACGCACTCAGGTTTCCATGTTTTTCTTGTGTGGGCGGCAGAACTCTACATGATTCAATCCATTGTTTGTTTTCGCAAGGCTAAAGCATTGTTTCTTTTCTGGCGCTTGCAGCGCAGGTCACGCATGTGGGAAGCAGCAGGGCACATCCATGTGTTGTAGCTCAGGTCAGAGGGTGCCTGAATGCAGGAAGCCTTTAGAGGTCACATGGCATCCACTGCCAGACACTGGGCACCCCTCTGACTGTGGGCACATGCCCAGTTCATGATCCCTAACACATTAGGTACATGCAGGCCAGCTAGAACTTGGAAAATATGAATTGGTCATGTGAATCGGAATCAAATGATTGCTATAGTGAAGGTGGCTCATGCCTGCTACACTGCCTGCACCCCCTTCTCGATGATACCACTCATTGGGGGGAGAGGGACAGGCCTTCACCTGATGGCAGTCAAGAGGGCCTTCTGCATCCTTCCTGGCTGGACAACCACGGCGCCATGGGCCCTGTGCAGGCAATGAAAAGGGGGCCCCGTACACTGGCTGGACCCTTAAATAGAGCCACAAATTGGGTATATTGAGCCTTGGTGCCACTGCAACTGCTGCACTATTCAATCAATCAATCAATCAATCATTTCATTTGTAAAGCGTGCTACATACCCGTGAGGGTCTCAAGGCGCTGGAGGGGGGGGGGGGGGGCTGCTACATCTTCATCTGGGACATCTACTTCTGTGGTCCATAGGTCTGCTCTTGGTTCCACCCTCCGAGGCAGGGGAAGATGGGAACTCTGACTATTCTGCTTTGTGGTACTTCTGTGAGCAAAAAAAACAACTCTAATTGACCCCGTTTTCTTTTGAGACACAGACGTGCGGTGACTTCCGGCAGTGCCCAGATTTTTAGTTTAATACCAAAAATAATTTTCATTTAAATTAATCTGGGCAATACTTTTTAGCCAATCCCATAGGGTGGTGTTCAATTACCTTACATCTGCTTCCTCTTCTCAGAGCAGGTTCATGGGGTAGCTTTACACATTTCTGTTAATATCAAGGTATCAATGTAGACCATTCCTTCTGTTGCCATGTGTTTATAACCCATTCTTTGCCATATTTATGTCCATCTATGCAATAGTGAGCCATCAGCTTGTCCAAGCATACACTGGCACAATATTTTCCCTCTATTTCTTTATGGTGATAAACTCTCAGATTCCAAGTTTCCCATAAGCCTTTCTTTATGCAATTTATTAGCTTCCGGAGCGTAGTTTATTTTCCATATTTGTATCTTCGCTAAATGCCATTCGTAATTATTTCGTAATTCAGATTTTCTAGGCAATAAACACGTTTAATAGCAGGAGACATACATTTTTCTGTTCCAAAGTGCAGCCTCGGGACCAAGAAAAAAATGTTTGCATAATACGAAAAATAAATAAATAAATAAAACATTACCAAATGGTCGTAAAGTGGCCAGATTGCTTTTATTCTCACCCAAACACATTAGTGCCACTTTACCGAGTTTGTCAGTGAAGCGACACTTTCTGTTTCTCGTCTTTCTTTGAACCACATTGTTGTTCCCGGGTGTGGAAGTGCACAATTCCTGAAGGTTCTGCAATACCTGGTTGTTGACTGGAGTGGAAAACTTTTAATGTGATCCTTATGGTGGAAGAGGTGTGGCGCAGCAGCCAGAGCGACTGACCCTGGACACTAGGGATCACAGTTCGATCCCTGGTTCTGGCGGCAGGGGTCTGCCCAGCACCATGTGACTCTGGGCAACAGCTCGCTTAATCTTCCTGACAGCTCCAGTGCCCTGACACCTTCGGGTAATTGTTTGCGCTTTACAAATACTGACATTTACATTTATCAGCTCTTTTACTTATTTTAGTTTATTAAATGTGTACTGCTGCTCTTTGTTCAGGGATGTTGTCTTTTTAAACTATACTACGTATGTTTTGTAAGGATTTAAGCAATGGACATTGAAACGGGTCCCCTATGGGCCCTGTAGTCATGTGCTTAACGTTTCAGGCAAAAACATTTATTGATTTCTGAATAATGAGTGTAAAAGTGTTAGGATAATCATGTTCTGCTTACATTTCACATGCTTTAATTAATCTTGCATTCTCTGTGGGGGTTGGCGTTTTCCAGGATGTTGTTACTTATTTTTTCAGGCAGCATATTACTCTTGTCATGTACACAATTTGAATTGAGTCGCATCCAGGTGTTTATAGCGGGCACAATTGGGTTGTACCTGAAGGCAGTGCGAGTTTCTCTCAGTGGGGCAGTATGGTGTTCAGTGAGGGAGAGGATGTGGCACTATGGCCTGAGCTGCCAAATTTGGAACTGGGGAACCAGGTTCTGCCTTCATGACCAGTCCACCAGACCACTCTCCTGAGGGTGCACATTCCCATGCTAGACCTTAGAAGCCCTGGCTAGACCTTAGAAGCCCTGGTGTCTTAGCACCTTGAAGGTCTGTCCACCACAATCCATACTGAAGTTCACTTCCAGTCTTGCGGGCAGGCCTACAAAGCAACACACCTTAGAGCGACATTGACTCTGTCACTGAGGTCACAGGTCCCTTGAGGGCAGTCTGCCTCACTCATTGGTATCTCCATTGAGCTATTTTCAACAGTAGTAGTGCAACTCACCAGGAATCAGCAATGCAGGATTTGCACGCACACCAAACTAAGTTTGCAAGCATAACATTCCCTCTGCTTCATGCACAAGCACTTTCAAAATGGGAGTGAGAATGGAGTGGAATGGAACATGAACAGTATGACAGTATCAGTAGAGTTGTGGGAGGGTCGGTGTTGAGTGTCATTTTCCTTTCTGCTCCAACAGCCTTGCATTCATCCGTACCCCAAACAAACCCATCTGCTGCTTGCCAAGACTAGGAGCTTTAGTCAAGCGCTTGCTGCAACACAATGAAAACAACAATGTCCTCTATACTTTTTAGTGCCAGAATAAGTGGTCATTGGGCAGAACTTTGGAACGGAGGGCAGGGAATCAGTCAGTGTGCGCGACGGTATCTCTTTTCTGTCCTCACCTTACATTTTAACTGAAAAAGTGTGGCACTCTCGTCTTACTGTAGCAACCCTCAGTTTTCACACTGTTGCTTCACATTTATGTACACTTGATTTGCATGAAAACTGCTTCAGATTTGTCTGCTGCGGTTTATTTTTGCCGTTGTCCCAAACTGTCATTGTGAAGGAGTTTTTTGTTGTGAAATATCTTCAGACAAGTGCATAGAATGTCAAGCCGTGCCAAACAAGATGTGCTGCAATTACTTTCATACAGGTGGATGTTCCTTAATATGTAGATCATTGTGTGGTGTTAATTCTGCATAACCTTTCCAGTATTCTTTTTTGAAGCCACATTGTTGAAATAGCATTGAAATTCCTATTCATAGACGTAAAGTGGTTTATAATCTGCTTTTGTAGAGGTAATTCACGAATTCAAGGTTCCGGTTTGGTTGTGTGGCACTGGTGACAGAACTTCAAGATGAAAAGTCAAAGCAGTGACTGGTCCTGAAAATGAGTAGATATTAACACAGGTGCCCAGTTAACTTCCTCCCACTAACTGTATATCGAATAGAATTTAGATTCATCCTTAAAATGTTTTCTGAAGACTACTTTTGCAAAATTTGAGAGTTTTGACTTTGGGCTGGCACTGGTCTGCGTTGGGCTGTATTTGGGCTTATCCTTGAACGTCTTTGGGCTTGGAACGGGTCTAAAAATCTGGCAACAGCAGACGAGCAATGGTGACAAAGACAAACAGGCATATGTACACAGAATCAGGAAATGACAGCTAAGCAAAGCTCAGACACACCCGTGTAATATCCATATTATATTTGGTGTTCTAGCACAATATCAGGATTTTAGTATCGACCTGCAAACATATCAACCCCAGATTTAAGGTAAGTATATTTAGGTCAAGTACAGATTTACTGTTCAAAACTCCACATCTACGTGTCTTGATATCTCTTCCCACATCCATAGGTAGGTACCTTAAGGATATAGATATGTCTTTAAGATACACATGTATGTATTTAAGGTACATAGCATAGAAGTTGAGTTAAGAATATTTAATCTGTACTTACCTTTATGTACTTGCCCTGAGAAAATACAAGTCGTCGATATTGTGACGTCAGTATGTTGTACCTCAGTATTGTGGGCCTCACCTCGTATTGAACTGTGTAATTGGCTAGTCATTCATGTGTATGCTTATGTGTGGACCCAATGTGTGTGCGCGTGTATTAATGTGTGTGATTGTACATGTGACTGTGTGTGTGTGCCTCTCCATTCCCCACCAACGCATCCTCAGCACTTTTTGCATAGTATATGGATAACAAATTGGGCCCTGGTTATGTCCACGTTACACATGCATTAAGACCAAACATTTCACAGATAGAGTCAGTAAACAGTGAACAAGAACTATCTGGGGTATTCTTGTTAATTCCCTTCCCACTGTTTCTTTTGTTCTTCGACTATCTGCACGGAACCGGACTGCGTCTCGCGGATATATATCGAATGACACAAATAATACATAAGCTTTTCCCATGAAAATCTGCACTCACAACTCTCATTCAGTCAGACTAGCTTTCAGATGTTGCCATCTCCTTTACGTTACCTGCTGTGTACACTCCTTTGTCCAAATCTGGCACTGGTAGTCAGCCAGGAGAAGGAAGTGTTCAGTGAATGTTTACATACTCTGCTGCCCTGATTTCATAGCAGCTCTGGTTGCTTAGTGTCCCTGTTTTGCCTGGCACAGGGTTCGACTTCTGACAGCACCAGTATGAAAGCAGCCGCATTCATCGCCCTCATTTGTGGTTCAAGGAACTAGATCACGGGATCCATGAGCCGGACTGTTCTATTTCATGGAGTCCTTGCCCTGCCCTGAACTCACATCTAGTGAGATTCCTAGTAATTGAGGTGTTTTATCAAAACGCTCAGGGCTCAATTCACAAAGGTAAACTTAGATCTGAAGTCGGAGTTTAGACTTGAAGTCTAACTTTAAACCTGAAGTCTAACTTTAAACCTGAAGTCTAACTTTAAACCTGAAGTCCAAGGTCACAATGTGCAAAGGTAACCTTAGACTTCAGGTCTGAGTTTACCTTAGTGAATTGGGCCCTTAGACTTCCAAGGCTTATACGCTTCTAAGGCCCTTAACAGGAGTGACCCAACGATTGGTGTGAAATTCAGCACAAATGATGAATAACAAGACTGTTGGGTGCATTATTTATCGAGTATGATAAACAGCACATACAGGGATTTCGTTTCCCTTAAATGAGGCATAACATTCTGGAACTTACCACACAAAAATGTGCATCCTGCTTTTTTCTGGGCCTTTTCTCTCTTTAAACTGTGGCAGGCTTTATTTGCTGACATTTTAACGGGGATGCAGTTTTTAACACACGCAGTATGTACTGAGTGCAATAAAAAAATGCAAAACCCAATATATCAATATGTGGAGTAACAGAAGCTCCTGCACATACTGGAAGTAAGCAGACCACTCTTAATGAGGGTCTAAGTCGTCAGTTTAATTGCACCAAAAAGGTTCCTTCTTCTTGATGCTTTACGTCTGGTCCCACAGCCCATCATCCTCTTGAATTCAGATCCAGGGGATACCCCACAACTGGTGCAGGTCTCTGATCTTCTCACACCAGGTAACTGGGATAGAGTGAATTAGCCAGCAGCCTCACGTAGATCTGCTGCTTACCAATGCACCAGTCGCACAGCTAGGAGTGCCGCCAGACAAGCAGCTGTTCCCAGTGGGCATCGCTCTAAATCTGCTTAAGGACCAGGTCAGCAGGCTGTCTTTCCTAGTTCTTTCAAGCAGATCTTGGGATGAGAGTCTGGAGCCAGAAGGGACAGTTCACACCGGTTCGAATTAGTGGTGGGTGGAATTATTATGTTTGCCGTTGGACTTAGAGGAATTGAGGGGCATATTATCAAGTAACGGCGTTAAAATTATCGCCGCTTTAGCGGCAGGAAAATGCCAGTAAAACTGCGATAATGGGCTTAATAATATGCCATAGAGAATTCCAATAGAAGCCCAGGTTAACAGCAGAACATGGGCTTCCATTGGAACTCTCAAGGGCATATTTAGCACTTTAGCTAAAGCGGCGATAATTTTAACGCTGCTCCTTGTTAATATGCCCCTGACCAAGCCGAAGGGGTTGGCACAGCAGAGCATATCCGACCTTGCTCGGCCCCCTTGCATACTCTGCACTGATTACTGCAAAGTATGTAAGGCCGCTGAGGGGTATGCACAACAGTGCCAAATATCAAACCCTGCCAACTTTGCCCACCCCTAGTTCCACCTTTACAAACCGTTCAGCGCTGGGATGCCTTCGCGTAGCTACGCGCTTTAGAAGTGCTATTTCTTTCATTCATTCATTCAATCCCATCCTCGTTGCAAGGGATAACATTAAAAATAAGAAATTAACATAATGTGAAGAGTATTTACTACCATCTATCTCCAGGCTCGCCTCTGCAGGGTCTGAGGTACAGCATGAACATTCTAAACTGTCAAAACCCTGTGGAACATTCAGTGAGCAGGGCAGGGCTGTCAGAGAGAGGGATAAACCATTAAGGCACATATCTACATGCAGTTGAAATAAAGAAAACACTCATGAATGACACCACCTCCCATTGTCGCTCTGTCAGTCAGCGTGGGTTCTTGTTTCGCAGCAGGCAGGAGCCTTCTGAAGAGTTAGTGGGCTAAGTGTGAAGTTTTGAAGGAACTTTCTCTTTTTCCATTGGCCGGTGGCTGTAGTAAAGTCCCTAGTCGACAATAAAAGAAACGGCTGGAATTTTCACCACCATTACCTACTGCAGCCATCTTTTAAGTTAGGACAATGGTACCAATGTTTCAGATGATCACAGAATAAAAATTCGAAATATTTCCCTCCTAGTCAAAGCTCTTCTAAAAGCAGTAATAAAGTTCTGTTCAAAAGACCACACCGTGCTACTTAATTGAGGGAGGCAGTATCTATGAAAGGACTGCTGCTCGAACACTCACTGCCAAAACCAATAGGTCTGGCCTTGGCTAGCTGGTTTGAGGTGTGTCTTTTTTTTACAGATCTGGCATAGAAATTGTTTTAACTGTGCTTGCCAGCGTAATATAATAAACAAAATATAAAAGAAATAATACAAACATCCATATATAGATACATGACAGGACTTTGGTTGAGCTCTCGTCATCAATTGCTCTATTCAGTTGTCATTCATACTTTACTTCTGACAGCCACAACATACAGGAAAAGGGTCAACCTACTTCAGTCACTGGCTCTCTTGCACTGAGTGGCAGTATCATTACATGTGCACATTGATCTAAAAAAATCACTTTAATGCTAGGGATTGTAATCACAATCTTTACTGACCTTGCCAATGCTTTTTTTTCTTTCCATTCTTTATCCATTTATAGGTCTGCTAGCCCTCTTTAGCCATTGATCTGTTGTTGTGCCAGTCACATTTTTGTTCCACCAATCACAGAATACAACATGGGCAACGGGGCAGCCCAATTTAGCCATTGGCTAATTTTACTGTGAGTGATGGCAATCTACTCTTTCACAATAAAGCAGTTCCCTTCAGTGTAAAGGACTACCACGGGAATGTGTGCTTTTTAAGATCAAAAAAAATATTCTGGCTTTTGCTAATACTTTCTTTATATTGACAAGCAGCTAGCAGCTCACCAACAATAAAGTACAAATATCATGACAAAAATAAAAAGCATAGAGAAAGCCAAAAGTGCCATATCTATTGGCTTTCCCAATGCTTGTTTCTTTTTTGTCATCCTTGTGTGTTTAAACTTTGTCTTCAGGTTCTACAGTAGTTCAAAGGCAATGCTACCTTTTCTTTGCACCATATGAATCATATTATCTTGTGGTATTTATCTGTCTGGTACATTTCAATACTGTAGCGCGAAGAGACAAGAGTGTATTGTAGCGCTTCATGAATATCCTACGTAACATGACATCAACTAAGAGGAGTTTTTATACCTATTCTAAACACATCTGCCCAATGAGAAGAGTCTGAACTCTTCCAGTAAAATTAAATGTGCTGATTATGTTTTTTAAAATAAAGTTAATCTTTTATTGCAATGTTATAACCAATAGGTTTGGGTGGCATCTTTCTTTTTTTCCATTGTCTTGCTAGCAGTAACAAAATAAAAAATTAACCATCGCTCCACCTAGCCACGGTCAGACCGATTGGCTTTGCTGGTGTAGTGCCTGTTTTTTAATTGCAACAATATGACACAACATTATAAAGAAGAAAAAATGAAACATGCCACCGCTGAAACAACAGTTTAAAAGATCAATGAATGAAGAGGGCTGATCTTCTGTGTGCATTGCTTAAAAGATCAATGAATGAAGAGGGCTGATCTTCTGTGTGCATCTATGTATGCATTTTTTATGTATTTTTTTTATTATCAAGAGGTCGACAAAACAGCTAAGGCTGTTTCTACTGAACCTAAAAAGACGAATGCAATGTTGGCATCTGTCAACCGATCTTTGGGCTCCCTCTAGAGTTTTGATCGGAAATGTCACTCCCTGAAATAAATACCATTGAGATTATTATACAAAATAAGTGACTATCCAGGGGTGACCCCTTACTGGGCTGACTCACACCCATGAGAACTAAATCAGGATAGTTTAAAGGGGGAGGGGTAGAGCGAGGCAGACCTTTTGATTGTCACCCCACCACCCCTGGAAGCAAACACTCGTCCATCTTACCCGAGAGTCTGACCTGGGAACCGACAGGTGCAAATATTTGCCCCCCTCCCAGCAGATTCTATTTGGAAACAGCGAGGATTACCTTATGTTTACTGAGCAAGGCTGAAATCCCAGTGGGTTCCACGGTGGACCAGCCCGACTCTCACCCGGGCAGTCTTGGCCTAGCTGTAAGGAGAGCGTGGGATCCGAGGGGCAGGAACAGGGTGGGGGCACCTGGGGTCAGGGTTCAAGAGGACCGAAAACAGGCTTGTCGGAAATTCCGACCGCTCCTGAGCATCCTGGCACTTCAGTGGCGAGTGCCTGTCTGAACACTGTGCACCCTGGGCATCAGGCAGACACAGGGGCACCTCTGAGGCAAGTGGCTGTGTGAGTGCCAGCTACACAGATGCGCAGGCACCTCCGTGGCAAGGGCCTGCTTCAGTCTGTACCATACTCTGAACTACATAAAGTGGCTGAGTGAGTAAAGTGTACTTTGAGTGCCAGACAGGCAGACGCATAGATATCTCAGTGGCAAGTGACTGAGGGGCAAATGCATGAAAGAGGAGTGCAGCCAGCCACTTCACTGAGCTGCTCTGCCTCACTGGGAAAGGGGAGGAATGTGCTGGATGAAAGGTATATGTGGCCTTCTGAATTCCTGCCCTGCGCTGGTGCTCAATGGACTGCCGAGCACCAACGCAGGCATCCTTGCACCACGGTGCAAGGATGCCTGCGCTGCATGCATGATTGTTTTGTGGAGAAGTGTGGCTCAATGATTAGAGCGGCAGACCCTGATGCAGAGGTCTAGCCCGGGACCAGGGTTCAATTCCCCGCCTCGGCGGGTCTTGGACTCAAAGTTCCACGGACCTGATAATTCTCACCTCTGTACCTATTCCAATCATTGAGTCCCACTCTGCAACTCTGGGCAATAGCTTGCTTAATCTCCACAACGGCCCCCACAACGCTAAGGATGCCTGGCCTCCACCTTGGGGTGCCCAGGAGTGGACGCCTCACAGGGAAAGCCAGGATGGGTTCCACAGTGGTATTTGTACAAGCGCCTTAAGACCCTTGCGGGTGAGTAGTGTGCTATACAAGTATCAATTTACATTTACAGGAAGGGGCACCTTCCTGCACAGAAACAATCTTGAGAGGAATATTTAGAAGAGGAAGAAACAGGAAGAAATAAAGTTATTTCTCCTAGTTACACCTCTCATGGGGGGACGTATGTTTTTGGCGTATTCCCAGGTTTACACCCACGCAATGCCCATGGAACGCCTTCCCTGGGCAGAGTAACACAACACAGTGATTTGCCCTGCATTCCATTAGCCTAGATGTTTTGGAGCCATTCAAACCTATGCAGTGGCTTTGTGTGGCTTCAAAAATCTGACTTAGACGTTTATAGCGCACATGTACCATGTTGTGTGGTGCAACCATGACGCAACCCATCTCATAAGTATGCCCCTGAGTGAGGAAAGTGCACTGTGAGTAGCAGCCAGATACACAGGCACCTCAGTGGCAAGTGCCTGAGTGAGTAAAGTGCACTGTGAGTACCAGCCAGACAGACACCAAGGCACCTTGGTGACAAGTGCCTGTGTGAGTACAGTGACCTGTCAGCAGCAGCCAGATACACAGGCACCTCCGTGGCAAGTGCCTGTGTGAGTGCAGTGACCTGTCAGCAGCAGACACACAGGACCTCAGTACCATTCACTGTGAACAGCAGCCAGACACACAGACAACACACTGGCAAGTGAGGCAAGAAGTATTTCCTCATTTTAGGGATTTGGAACATAATGTCCCTAAAGACCGTCCATGACAGCTATTGGTTTTTTTTTGCCCTACAAAGAAACAATACAATGGGGAAACATATATTTGTGCAGTGCCATGTTATCTTATGCATTTTCTGTTCTGAGTCTCGTCACTTTGCGTGGCGGTATGTTATGGTATGTCATTTAAAAAAAATGAATTGTGCCTAGTGTCATGTTGCCGTATTGCATGGGATAACGTTTTCTTATCTCATTTTGTCTCATTTTATGGGATCATACTGTTGAACATTGTCTTATGTCCTGCACTTGTGTCCTGTTCTCATATGACGCTGTTGTATGACATTTATATGTGCCGTTCTTATGTAATGTTGTCATGACAAACTACCACACAGGCTTGTACTTATGTCCTTACATAATATATATTGTGGTCTTATATATATCACACTGTGAACTGTGCCGTTCACCTTCTTTTATATCACACTTCCATGTTGTGATATCCTGTGGTACACTATGATCAGGGCTGCTGGGATTATGGAATGTTGCAGCTGCATCAGTTTCCACATACTTATGAAAAAGGCAAATTATATGGCATAAAACAGAACATTTTGTGGTAGTATCACTTCATAACTTTGTCATTTTTACCCATGTTAACACTGTCTAGACAAAGATTTCTCCTTACTGGTATCAGTTTAACACACACATGGAGTAATAAACAACTGAAAATTATCAGTCAACCTATGGAAACTACCTTCCACTTTGCAGAAACGCGTGTTGCCACGTTTTTAGTAGCTTTTGATCCATTTTCGTTATCAACAAGTTTTTGTTAACATCTGCAGATTATGCAGAAGATGACTGATTATGCGGCAAATGTGGCAAATCCATCAATAAGCAGAAAACACTGCAGTCGTAGATTCACATAATTCCAGTGTCCCTGACAATATTAGAGCAGGAGTACTGACTCCGTGGCATGACTTGCTCATTTCAGAATCCTACAGCCAAACGTGCTGTTTCCTTGCTCTTAGCTGTGAATCAATTTCTGGAATCTGCGGGGTGTGTTGGGGTTTCATGCTGTCTGTTATTATATGTACCTATGGTTGGCTTCATTTGGCCAACTGCAAGGATTGGATCTTCTTTCATGTCTTACATTGAAAATATAAATGAAAAGTGTCTCTCCCAGGAAAGGAAGTCTTTGCAAATGCCTGTTTCCTCTTCTCTCCTCCAGGTGCTGGGCATGCTGGTGTGGGCACTGATCGCGGGCACAGAATATTTCCGCTTTCCTGGCTTCGGTTGGGTGATGTTTGTAGCTGTCTGTTACTGGGTCCTGACCGTTTTCTTCCTCATCCTTTACATCACCATGGCTTACACCCGGATTTCACACGTGCCGTGGGCTACAGTGGTGAGTACAGTATGAGCACAGTCCCTCTCATCATTATTTACTTATTTATTAATTATATTTGTATATCACACATTTACATGAAGTCGTCTTGGCTCTGACCAGACCTAAAACCACAGATACAAGCACAGTGACTAGCAGAGGAAGCGAGGCTGCAAATAGAGACCTTTTAACTGCTTCCAAAAAGTTAGAGGGCCCAATGGCAGGTGAAGGCTGAGAGGACCGGAGTCAAAAAGTTGAGCAGTTTCGACCCACTTTCTACTGCCATTGATTGCTTCAGGTCGGGCTGATTAGATGCCTAAAACAAACCCATCCCCTTTATGTGTATCCCGTGTTCTATCAATTCTAATACTTTATATCTACTTACCGGTGTTTCAGCACGTTGAGGCTATTTTGCTCTTGTAGAACTATATGTGTCTTCTAAATAAATAAATAAGTGCCCTTGCCTTAGTGTGCACCCTGTCCAAGGCTGGAGTTTGCAAGAGTGTGGGAACAAAAGCTCCATTTAGGAGAGTTATAATGGAATCTATAGGCCCATAACTATGGCATCAGCGTTTATGACATATTGGAACATTGGAATATCGAGCACTCCATTGAAGACAATGGAGTGCTCCGTGCTTCTACGGGCCGGTGAAGGCCCGCAGAGCAACATTCCAATGTTGTTTTCACAAAGGCCTCTCCGAGCCCGAGGGGATTTAAACCCCCTCGGGCTTCAAGAGGCTTTTGTTTTATTTGTTAGAACATTCTGCTCTGTAGTGGCAGAATTTTCTAATAAGCTTACAGCCCTTCGTAGCAGGCTATACTGGCTACTAAAGTCCAGCTCCCTTGTTAAAGGCCTTCGGCTCGGGCCTTTAACGCTGGAGCGGGCCTTTAATAGCCAGTATAGCCCGCTACGGTGGGTTTTAAGGCTATACTAGAACATTGGAATGTTGAGAGCTCCATTGAAGACAATAGAATAGCTCTGGGCTTTCAATAGCTGGTATAAGCCTGAAGCCCCAACATTATAATGTTTGTCTTCATATAGTTTTCCCATTTTTAATTTAGAACATTCTACCTCTAGTGGGTGAAATGTTTAAATAGCCCTTCTGCCACGGGCTATACCAGTTGTTAAAGGCCCTCTCCCTCGTTATAGACCCTCACCTGTGGCTTTGGGGCCTTTAACAACGGGTATATAGCCTTATAACCCTCGGCAGCGGGGTATAAGGATATAATAAGAAACCCAACACACCTTGTACGGGGCCTACGGGGCTAAGAGATGAGTACGATGCAGAAGAAATACGTTTGGATTTCTGTCCTGAAACACATTATCGGCCTTATTTAGAGTTTGGTTGGAAACTAACATTCTCCAGTTTTAGGAGTAGAATTTACTGGCTGAATTTTCTTCACCATAGGTTGATTTCTACTCTAAATGTAGAGTTCTCTTCAAAAATGAGGCCCCAATTTTCCTAAGTTCACTAATGGAATCAGGTAGCTATTTCCCAAGCTGAGGATCTGAAAAAGAAAAATTAAACAACCATCAGCTCAGGATTAAGTTTTCCAAGAGCCTCTGTAAGTAAAGGTTTCATGTCAGACTCAACCACAAAAATGTTGCGTATGATATTTAGAAGTCAATATTTCGGAAATACGCCGAAAGTAAATTGTTTCCAAGGCCTGTAGTTCTTTTGGAACTTTAAATCTTAAAATGATAATTTCTGTTTTAGGTGAGAATAAATATTCAGACCAAGTCAATGTCTTAAGACAATGTCTTCTGCAATCCCTTCACAGTGCAGTTTGACAGTGAAATATAGCACTGCCATAATTTCACTGCGAGACTGCACCCAGGCAGTTTATGACAAGTTCTGGTGTAGCAGGGTTTAAAGAACTGTGGTAATACTTTGACAAACCCTTAAAATAAAAATGGATTTGTTGTATTGCCAATTTGAAATGTGCAGCAGTCGAAGCAATATATCACAATCCAGACTGAGGCTTTAGGGCCAAATGTATTAAGGCTTTGTACCGGTGCTGTAATGTTGTTACGCAAAGTGGCACATGCTATTTAATATCTGGTGCAACAGGAGATTTGTGCTGGATAGGGGCCCTTTGCACTGCAGGAAAAACACTTTGCATCACCATATGTCAAGGGAGCTTTACAGGGCTCATCAGCATGCACACCCATAGGTTTTGATGCAAGTCCAATCTACAAAGATAGTCAGACCTGACTTTGCATCAAAAATGTAATGGCTACTTGAGGCAGATGCAAACAAGGGTAAATGTGTTCATTTCTCAAACAAACAATGCATTGCATCTGGGCTGCAGTGCACAGCACATACACAATGCGTGGGAACCTTCGGAGTTTGCCTAAGCATAGGAATGTGTACTGGAAAGGTATACTTCCAGTATAAATTCCATGGCAGCCAGTGCACACTCACCGCTGATTGTGCAAAGGAGCCCTGTTTGAACGACAGCGCGTGGTATGACACTAGCAGTAGGCTAGCCTTAGTGGATACGGCTCTGCACTGTATTTTCATTTGCGCACCGCAGCAGAGCAAATGCTCTTCTGCGCTGCCTGAACAATACGTAAATCTGGGTCTTAGTTTCTGCTGATTTATTACATAGTTTTGCATTTAGAAAAGGTCAGGTTCATTCCAGAAATACCACTATGTATTAATTGCTTTGGCACAACCAGTAATCGTGATATTATTGCTTTAGTGCCCATTTTGCATTAAATGGGAGATAACATGCAAAGACACATTTCCTGCATTTAAAGTGGCGAATTTAGCACTAGCCTTTTGCTGGGACTAACATCAGATATTCTATGCTTGGAAGTAGTGTTTCTCCATTGTTCGATGCATTAGATGCTACTTTAATTATAATTGAAATGACATACTAAATTCACAGAAATCCACCCACTCCACATTTAACATGTTCTTTTTCCACTTTCCCACATTCTCTGAGTGAGGGTCTCAGCTACTTCTGCTTTCTACTCTACATGAGCTGCTCCGTGCCAGGCACTCCATGTCAGCCTTCAGTCTCTCAGGGTCAGCTACCCTGGATCATCTAGCCACTCCTGCCTAGTGCTGTCCAGGCACTGAGTGTGTGTGTCAGCCACCTGGTGTCAGCCATTGTAGCAACTCGCTAATGTAGCCTGATGCTCACTTAGCTACTCTCAGCCAGCCCTTTCTGCCATTCACTCTGGGCCTGATTCACAAAGGTAAACTTACACTTTTGTGTAAGTTTACAATTGTGTTGGTATTCACACACTATGAGTTTAATGTTACTAATAGCAATTTTACAACTGCTTAGGCTCCGCTCTCGTGGCGGAGACTCTACACATAGATAGGTCTGCATGCAGAGCTCTCATCCCCGACAGCAGAGTCCCCACAGTCATAGAATTACTGTTAGTAAAATTAAACTTGTAGTTTGTGAATGCCAAAAAAAGGAAAAAGGAAACTTACAGAAAAGTGTAAGTGTACCTTTGTGAATCAGCCCTCTGTGTCAACCACTCAGCGCTAGCTGCACGGTGTCAGTATAGCTACTCTAGCCTGCTCCTGTTTGTTAACTACTTTGTGTCAGGCACTCAGTGTCCTTTTAACACCGTACTAATGCATAAAAAGGCTCCGTGCCAGGCACCTTTCTTGGTCATTCAGTACTCCATTCTGTGTCAGCCACTCTGTGTGATTTTAGCCCATCATTGCCTGCAAGCTCTTCTGTCAGGCACTCTGAAAACACCTTTAGCATCAGCCACTCCATGCCAGTCACCGTTAGCCCCGCCCCCATGCACCCCTATAGATTAACTTCTCTCTCTGAAGACACCTCACCAGGGCCGGACTGGCTGTAGCAGGCATCGGGCATTTCCCCAGGAGGCTGGCAGGGTGGGGGCGGGCTTTGCAGTGGTGGAGGCCGGTTTTGATACTGCGGGTCGGTTTTGAAGGGAAGCTTCAATATCGGTCCCCAGTAAAAAAAAAAAAGCAGCAGTGCTTCACACTTGCGCCCACCCCTCCCCCGGGGGCTGGTCTGACAAAATTGCCAGGGCTGCTTTGGGCTCCCAGTCCGGCCCTGCACCTCACTGTCTTCTTTCACTCACCACTCAGAAATGTGTCATGGGGTCACAGAGCCTGAGATCCATGGAAATCAACTTAAAATTACATTTCCCAGACTTCAGAATGACTCTACATGAAGTGCTGCAGCTTTAGAGCGGATGCGGGGTACACGGACCGGGGTGCGTGGTCTCCAGTGTCGCGTGCACGGTGTGATCCATTCTGCTCTTCTCTCCTCCATTTCTCCCAGGATCTGTGCTTCAACGGCAGCGCCTTCGTTTTATACCTCATCGCGGCCATAGTGAACGCGTTTTCTGTCACTAGGGGGAAGTCGCACGGACCCCACAACTACAACAGCTGGGCGGCATCTACGGTGAGTAGCTATAAGAGTTGTATGTTTACATCTGTTTTTACAGACTCCACCATGGCAACATACCTTAAAGGGGCAGCTCCTCTTTGAAGTGACTACAGCAGGCACATAAGGCTGAGGATGTCCTGATCTTATCCTACACATTAGAACAAGTCAGCAATTTCTAGCTGTGTTAATAATCAGAAATATAGTGCCTAGAAGAAAATATAGCTTTAAGGTGTCTAGCCACGTCCACTGCCCTGTTACAATTGCTAATGTCTCTAATGGATCCTACCCTTATCTATTCCTCTAAATGCACCTAAATGCAGCTGGCTGGGGAAGAGGTTAGGATTTTCTGTATAGTTTAAATATAATTGGCTGTAAACAATTATGTAAAAAGCCTTTCACAAATACATATATCGTTTTTAAAAGGCAAGAAGTCCACCCTGCTACTTGTGCATGCATTGCAAAGGCTGGAGTTGGGTCTGTTCTGAGACTGCGATTTGGAAAGCGGCTGTGTATTGAAATGACAAGGAGTTGATATCCTCATGCACTATTCGTGTCTCCACAATGAAGTATATTTCTGATTTTGACCATAGCTCTAAAGCAAATAAAAGCAATAAAAAATGTGGCTTATAAAGACGTCGGGCACAAATCCTGCGACCAGATGTTGGAGGCTTTCCACCCTACATCGTAGGTTTCAGTCCAACCGGTGTATTAGGATGACAGCGTTCGGAGTGAAACGGGGCGTCCGAAGCCACCATAATCCCCTAATGATGGTGGAGCCAGGCTCGGCTCACCATCAGGATCATAATGGCACTTTCCAACAGCCTATTCATGTTGGCCTTTCCGATATGGGATGGCTGTCGGAAAGTGTCTTTAGGGACCCTAGCAGGGCCCCCTTCCCCCTGGCCCTCTGCTATGGTGCCTGGGGGGCACCTATGATTCCCCTCTAAACATCCCTGCACTGTGTGTCAGGCACCTTATGGTTCAGGGATGTTTAAAAACATCCATTTTACAATGGCAGCTTGTACTTGTGGGTGCCTCCTCTGAGGTTTGTAGTGTTATTCTACAGGGCTGAGGCAGTTGCCTCATCTGAGTTGTGTAGGGTTATACGATTACCAGGGCTAGGATGATTGCCTTCTCTGAGTTATATGCGATTATACTATAAACAGGGCTGGGGTGGTTGTCTCTTCTGGGTTGTGTAAGGTTGTACTATAAGCAGGACTGGGGTGGTTGTCTCTTCCGGGTTGTGTAAGGTTGTACTATAAGCAGGGCTGGGGGGTTGTCTCTTCTGAGTTGTGTAAGGTTGTACTATAAGCAGGGCTGGGGTGGTTGTCTCTTCTGGGTTGTGTAAGGTCGTATTATAAGCAGGGCTGGGTGGTTGTCTCTTCTGGGTTGTGTAAGGTTGTACTATAAGCAGGGCTGGGGGGTTGTCTCTTCTGGGTTTTATAAGGTTGTATTATAAGCAGGGCTGAGGCAGTTGCCTCATCTGAGTTGTGTAGGGTTATACGATTACCAGGGCTAGGATGATTGCCTTCTCTGAGTTATATGCGATTATACTATAAACAGGGCTGGGGTGGTTGTCTCTTCTGGGTTGTGTAAGGTTGTACTATAAGCAGGGCTGGGGGGTTGTCTCTTCTGAGTTGTGTAAGGTTGTACTATAAGCAGGGCTAGGGGGGTTGTCTCTTCCGGGTTGTGTAAGGTTGTACTATAAGCAGGGCTGGGGTGGTTGTCTCTTCTGGGTTGTGTAAGGTCGTATTATAAGCAGGGCTGGGTGGTTGTCTCTTCTGGGTTGTGTAAGGTCGTATTATAAGCAGGGCTGGGTGGTTGTCTCTTCTGGGTTGTGTAAGGTTGTACTATAAGCAGGGCTGGGGGGTTGTCTCTTCTGGGTTGTGTAAGGTTGTACTATAAGCAGGGCTGGGGGGTTGTCTCTTCTGGGTTTTATAAGGTTGTATTATAAGCAGGGCTGGGGTGGTTGTCTCTTCTGGGTTGTGTAAGGTCGTATTATAAGCAGGGCTGGGTGGTTGTCTCTTCTGGGTTGTGTAAGGTTGTACTATAAGCAGGGCTGGGGGGTTGTCTCTTCTGGGTTTTATAAGGTTGTATTATAAGCAGGGCTGGGGGGTTGTCTCTTCTGGGTTGTGTAAGGTTGTACTAAATGCAGGGCTGTCTCTTCTGGCTTGTGTAAGGTTGTACTATAAGCAGGGCTGGGGTGGTTGTCTCTTCTGTGTTGTGTAAGGTTGTACTGTTAGCAGGGCTGGGGTGGTTGTCTCTTCTGTGTTGTGTAAGGTTGTACTATAAACAGGACTGGGGTGGTTGTCTCTTCTGGGTTGTGTAAGGGTGTACTATAAACAGGGCTGGAGTGGTTGTCTCTTCTGGGTTGTGTAAGGTTGTACTGTAAGCAGGGCTGGGGTGGTTGTCTCTTCTGTGCTGTGTAAGGTTGTACTATAAACAGGACTGGGGTGGTTGTCTCTTCTGGGTTGTGTAAGGTTGTACTATAAACAGGACTGGGGTGGTTGTCTCTTCTGGGTTGTGTAAGGGTGTACTATAAGCAGGGCTGTGGTGGTTGTCTCTTCTGGACTGTGTAAGGTTGTACTATAATCAGGGCTGGGGTGGTTGTCTCTTCTGGGTTGTGTAAGGTTGTACTATAAACAGGGCTGGGGTGGTTGGCTTCTCTGAGTTATGTAGCGTTCTATTTTATAACAAAGCTGGAATGGTCGCATTCTAAATTGTGTAGATTTGTACTATAAACAAGGCTGCAGTTTTTGCCATCTTTGAATTATGTAGGGTATACTATAAAAACGGCTTAGGTATTTGCCTCCTGAATTATGTAGTATTTTACTATAAGCTGGACTGGGTGGTTGCTTCCTCTGAGTGATGTAGTGTTATACACAAGTCCATTGGAATTATGCGAATCAGCAGTCATGGAATTTCCACATAAGTGTGCTTTTCCTCATTTGCCACAGAATCCACCGAACGCATACTTTCAGATTTTAGCAAAAGTAATATTTAGCTTAAAAGGTTCAAAAGTTACTAAAATAATATGCTGTACATGGTGCCACGCCCCAGCAGACCCCTTACAGAGGTGAGCAGGTCACCCTTTCGTTGTAGAATATTGTATTCTCTGCTAAACTTGTACTACTGATGGAAAACCTTTTCTCAGACCACATTAGGAGTCTTGAGATGAGGGTGGGTTGATTCTCACGTAATACTGGTATTAGGACTGAGGGGTTGTCACACTTGAGCTGTGCGACGGATGAATGCAAGGAAGAACTTACAAAATGTGTGCTCTGACAAGCCCTTCTTTCATTTATTCTTCGCTTTTCTTTTCAGTTCTTTGCCTTCGTGGTCACCCTCTGCTACGCTGGACATTCATATTTTTGTTTCATGGCTTGGAAATCAAGGACTTGAGGAGCCAGCGAAAATCATTTCAGATCATAATCTCTCCACCAGTGAGACCACATCAAAGAGGGAAGCAGATGTTTTAAAAAGGAACGCTGCTATGCCGCATTTTAGTTTTCTTATATTTTTTGAGTGTGTTCCTGTTCAGGGACAATGTTGTGACTTGATCAATTTCGAATGATCATGTTGCTGCCACCGAGTGCAAGACTGAAAATGATGTTGTTGTTTGAGGGCCATGCGGCTTGAAGCATCCAGAAACGGCGTCTTTGGACAGAATGTGCTCAACGTTGAAACATAGGATGGAAGATCCTTTGAAAGACAGAAGGTGCTAGAAGGTGTGGTGAGCGAACTGCTTCTGAGTAGGTCTGGTGCCGGTAGCGCACTCTCGCACAAGTTTTTTAAACTTTCAGATGGCGCTCTCTATGACCCGGAGCTCCACTGTAAGAATACTTAATTATGAGGATAAGACAATGATGGGATGCTTCTGAGGTTGTGCCTAGAGGACACATGCGCACTTTTGCAAACACCACAAGGCCTATAAAGAGGAATCACATTCAGATGCTGCACGAGTGATCATTGTGTTACAGGTTTTGGGTTCGTAGGATCTTTATTCCACCAATTTCCTACGACTATGAATGTTGGGTGGTGGCGATGGGTCAAAACACAAGGTCTTCAAAATGTAATTGCTTATGCTAAGATCTTATCTTTTGGTAATGTTTTCTGGAGAACTGTGGTTACTGCTCGTATCCAGGAACTCTTTTGAGACTGACACAACTCAACCGAGGGCTGATTAAGCACCACAGAAGGTGGTATGCTTCTATTGAGGTGTGTCCGTCTCAACAGAACTTCATGTTGAATTACTCAATGTGTCCTTAGGAAAGTTGCATCCGCATCAACAGGCATGTAGACAGAGACCGGGATCATTATGAACAAGAATGTGCAACATGCAACATTTAACAACTAGATAAGATGTCTCACGAACAGGGTCATCGACATGCAATTGAACACTGGCAAGTAGACAACTTCTATTTGCCTGGTAATTACTGCCCCTCTATAAGGACCTACCTCTGGAAACCTTTACAGATCTCTGCCGAATAGGTTGAACACGGCAATGCCGCCCATCCCTCTCCTGCCAGGATTAAACCTCCTCCTCAGCAAACATGAATAACAGGTTAAAATATTCCTGCTCATCCTACCTGGGGTCACCACAGTCAATGCGGTGATATCAACACCAAAGATGAGCGTTTCAAACCCTATGACCAGGGAACTGCTGCAAACCGGTGTGATAAACCTGCTTGGACTAGAAGCAGGCCTGGTCTCAGTCCCGCGATGCCCTGCTAGCTCCACGCCTGAAGTAAGGAGGCTGCACCTTTGCCTGATGCTTACTGCATGCTACCCTACTAGCATATGAGTAGCAGAAAAACAACTAACCTTCTTCTGGGTCTCCTGGGAACAGTAAATCAATATCTTATAGTTGGTCCCCAGGCCTGGCCTTCCCACAGTCCTAGCCTGGTCCATGTACTATACATTTTCAGTATAAGCAAATCTCACCAGTACGGCTGTCACTGAGACCCACGCTCCAGGCTGGAAATTGCCAATCAATGTGGTTTTGGTTAACTGGGAGTCCTCACAGTTGCGCAGTTGGCCCTATAACTCTAGAGCCCCCTTACCTTGTGTCCTCAGCCCTAAACACTGCCACCTATTCTTCATTTAAGACAGTGTTGCAGGAGCCGAATATCCTCGGAATACAGTCTGTCCTTTCTTTCCTGTTAGATAGAAGACCCTTTGTTAAATATTCAACATTGCCACCGTTTGCCACTGAGTCTGCCTTTTATGTCCATGGGTAGTTGGGAATCGTGACATAGTTTCCTCACTGTTTATCGCCTCAAACACAGTCTTTCTTTCATGTTCATGCATCCACATTAGCAAGAAGATTCTTCACGTTTTTATCAGGTGAACAGTAGGTCTGATTGTAGGTCGAGATAAAACGTCCAACAGATATGAAAACCAAGAGATAACAGGCGATAACTGTTCACAAGTTCAAAGAAAACGTTCGGATCTAGAACACTCTTCAGTAAATGTTCCACAGTGAAAATTACATGAGACCAAACAAGGGCCTATCTAGCATGTTGTCAACTGCTAATCATGTCTTCACATTTTGCTGTTCTTACACAACACTTTATATGTGGGTGAACATTCCAGGAAGGTTGCATCTAGTTTATAATCATGTCATGTATACATGCCAATGTGAATGCATGAACATGAAAGAAAGACTGTGTTTGATGCCATAAACTGTCATGTATGGTGTAACTCAAATTCACAGATGGCTCGCCGAAGGAAGGTCTCTTGTCTTTGGCGCAGTCTGATGACACAGGTACTGCACTACGAACACATATCAGCAAGCAAGCAGAGTTGCTACTGCTGCTGGTGTAAGGTGATTGGTCACATACAGAAGCTACCGCTATATGGCGAAGTATAGTTGCCGAAAATATCCTGTGTGGTGACACACAGATTCGACTGCCAGCAACAAGATGTAATAGCTGATCAAACACTGAAAAAGTGCTGTCCCTAGAGGTGGAGTAGGTATAGGCCAAAAGAGCAAATCACATAAGTTGTTTTATGTGCAGGCATGGTGGAGTTTGCCCTTGGAGCTCACCCTGGTGAGAAGACAAAAAGAGCAGACAGATGAGGGTGTTGAGCTACACCTGGGAAAGGTAATGCTATGAACATAGCAGCAGGCAGAGCCTTTTACAACAGAAAAGCATAACGGCCAGATACAAAGAGGCAGTTGCGGGTGGGAGTGGGTTTGAAGCTAATCTTGGTAGTAACATGGACCCAGTCAGTAAAATTCCTACAGAAGTACATTAAGAATATTTCACACAAGAAAACAATGCATACTTTCTTTAAAATCATATTATTTGTTTTTAATGTCATGATTGTAATATTTAAATTTTTGTTGTAGAAAAGAAATCCATGTCGCACAAAATTGGTCTGATTCTTGTGTCAAAAGGGGTTCATGCAATGCCGGGAAAACATTTCAATAGAAGAATATAAAACTCTGCAATGCACAACTCATTTCAAATGCGCTCATAAAATGACTACCATCGCCAAAACAGCGTTTCCTTTTGTTGATTTAAATGTTTCTGATGCATGGTGAATATTTTCTTTTGTGTTCTGTAATCCTCTATTGTTTGGCCTCTGCGGGCTCCAGCTGGTGCATGTACAGGTATTCCCTGCCCACAGCAGAGTTTAGATGGCACAGGAGTATATGCGACATCATTATACTTCATATATTGCAGGCCTGGATCTAGAAGACGTGAAATCTCCACCTTGACTTTCTTTGGACGGATTTCACTTTTTCATTTTTTCTTTTATTTTTTTATTTTATTAGCACTGGGGTATATTTTAGTTAGGTGGCAATATATATATATATATATATATATAACCTCCTGTTATCTCCAGTAAGTCCCACACAGTGGAAATGCTAAGAGGTCTTCAGAGGCCACGCCCCCTTCCTCCACCACTCTGCAAACGCGCTTCCTGGCGCACTACTGGTTAGGGGATGAAATCTACTTTACTCCTGTGGGACCTAGGGGGCCAAGAAGCCGTCCAGGTACCTCCTGTAAACCCTATGCTGCAGAATTCTTGAGAGCTGGTTGGAGGCCCAGCCCTCTTTCTCCATCACTCTGCAAATTTGACTGCTAGTTAAAAAACCTCAGAAATTTACTAAAGAAAACAAAGGTTACATGGACGTTATAGTTAGGAATTAGCATTTTTTTAAAACCTTTAAAATTCACTGAAAAAGCCAAAGGTTACAAGGACATTATAGTTAGCTAATAGAATTTAAAAAAACGTAGAAATTCACGCAAAAAAATAAAGGTTACAGGGACGTTTTAGTTAAGGTCAGATTTTACTCATACAAAACCAGAGAAATTCAGCCGTTAAAGTTAGCTGAGTTAACTATAACTCACGCCCCCGCAATGCACTTCTTATGACCTCACATATTACATTAATCATGGCATGGTCAGTGACATCACAAATGACATCACTTGTGACATCATTGATGACATCATCCAGTGACTATGAGTCGTGAATTCAGGAACTCCATCCTACCAAGGAGAATGACATGCTTGAATACAACAGAAAGACACTGACCCTACTAAGGTAAAGCACTACAAACTCACCTAAAGAACTGCAAATACCAGCATGCAATACGACAGGATACCAACAGAGTCACACCCACTAAAGGCGGTTTCATTTGATTGAAGAAATAAAGAACAAATAGGTGATGCAACGACTGTGCCTTGATGTTCAGTTCATGAAGAAGAGGTGCGAATGCCTCGAAACGCGGCGAGCATGTAAGAAATGAGGAGGACTGATAACGAGCTGCGACAAGGCAGAGAACACTGTTTATTGCAGGACAACGTCGTGTGCCCGCCTGAGCGCTAGGGCTTACAGGTGATTTCTATATTTCGGCTGATGCGTTTCGAGCGAAAGCTCTTTGTCACAATATATATATGAAGCCAAATTTCGTCTCCTGCACCTCCGCGCTTTCAGGCAAGCATAAAGATGACGCAAATCCAACGTCTCTGGCACACAATTTTTTATTTAATGGAGCCGCTGAATCTGACGCGTTTCTGGCGTCCGCACTTGTTCACAGATTATCAGTAAAGAGCTTACAATTTCCTTTTATTCTTTCCTTAACACCACATGTGATCATAGACATGGAAAATATACTGTCAGCAGTTTCCTGCACACTTTCTTTCTTTCTTTTCACTTTTTTTTGCTTGTTTGAATAAACTTTAAGCAAATCTATCAAGTGTCATTCGACAAAAAAATCCTTATGTACGAACATTTAAAAATATCACTGCATAAATGCACATTGATTTGACTACAAATTTGTTTGATTCTTATATCTTAATACCACATGCAAATAAATTAACAACTATACAATTTGTACATTTAATTAAACCTTTCCATAAATAGAGCTTGTAACTGTTGAATCTATTTTTTTCTCCTCATATGAGCATTTAGTGCAAAATAGCACAATAAATATGTGCAAAAAACGCAATAAAGTGCTTTTTTGTAAACATATGACTCTTATGCAAACTATCGCAAGAATTTATACTCTCATATGTGCAAATAATGCTATTTGTAGAGAAAAAAAAACAGTTTCATCATATGACCGAGCTCATTGAATGGCCCACAGTCAATATTTTCAAACCAAGTGGTTTGGCTACCACACCATCTGTCTGCATAAATGCATTGTTTGAAATTAGTGAGCCAAAACTGTATTGCATGTGGAAATAAAAGAAGCCAACAGAAAACACATATACTGAGTCAAAGATACAATCTATCCAATAGACAAAGTGGCTGAACTATATGTCGTACATTAGAAGGTGTGATAAAGGATCTCGATGCTGTATTCTCCATGTCCAAAAACAAATTACCCAAGAAAAATTGATAAAAATAATTATATAAAAATAAAAAGAAGAAAATAGAAATATCATATTTAAACTTAACAGCAGGGAGGCAATCTCAAAGATGTTCTGATCTGTATCAAATATTTGAATAAAAGTAACATTCATGAAAAGTAATGCATATCCTCTGTAGTATTTAGTCCATTAGGGAATTTACTGTCCATTTCAAGGATCATTTGTGACTCCAGTCTCCTTAACATTTTGTCCCTATCCCCTCCCCTCCTTGGCTTAGGGATGGATGCTATAACAAAATATTTGAGGCACTGCAAGTCTTTGTTGTGCATTGACATAAACTGTCTGGCCACCGGATAAGCAGTATCATTGTTAACGATGGCACGCAGGTGCAGGAGAAAACAGAACCCACCCCTAACTCCCCCCAACCCGCCTCCCCAAACTACCCCTCCCCCCAAGGTGGTGGCGCCAACAGACATGCAGTCTCAGTCGCACTATCACACAACCTACTTAAATCTGGAAAAGATGAAGGGCTCGTAGGGCCGATGGGCAGACCGCTGATGGCAAACCTCGCGATAAATATCGGACCAAAGGGCCCCACCGAAACATAAAGTTCTTAAAGTTGCCCAGAAAGATGTCCGCCATTCTCTCCATGCTCATCAACCTCCACAACTTCGCGTGCCACAAGGACATAGCCGGTGCCGTTGGTTTCTTCCAGGCCTCAGCCAACGTAAGTTTAGCCGCTCCCAGGCAGAGCCACAAAATCTGTTTGTCCGCCTTCGTTTGGGGCTCCAATAACGGGTCCCTCAGGCCCAAGATGACAAAGGCCAAGGAATCAGGGATCGGATACCCCGACATATCTTTGATATGTGACAAGATCTCGGTCCAGAAGGGTCGTATAATCGGACAGTCCCACCAGATGTGGCTAAAGTCTCCCAACAGACCACAGCCCCTCCAACAGCGGTCCAAAGAAGCCGGGAAGATGCGATGCAGTTTCGAGGGGTACAGGTACCAGTCGAACATAGTTTTAAAATGGGCGTCCCGTAAGTCCACTGAGTGATTATGAGTTCTAATGTCACGCCAGAGACCCTTCCATTCTCTCTCCGCTATGTCCCTACCCAGCAGACCCTCCCAATGATCCATGCAGCGTGGACGGGGGGAAATTGTCGTACGAAGCAAAAGTTTATATAGAAAGGAAATCGTTCCCTTCATTGTGGCAGTTCGTAAAAGAAAGGCCTCGAAAAGTGAGGGCGGTCTAGTCGCCGCTTCTCGCAGTCCCGTGGAGGTAGCCCAATGGATCAGTTGGGTATATCTAAAATGTTCCGTGGAAGGAAGGCCATAGTCACGCATGCAGTTAGGAAAGGAAAGTGGCTCCATACCGTGAAACAGGTGCGTAAGGGCTCTGCAACCCCCCTCTCTCCAGAGTCGAAACGGCCCCTCTAGCAGCGCCGGCGGAAAGGCCGGGTTAAAATGCAGAGGAGTAAAGGGAGAGGGGAACGTCGTCCAGCGCTCATCCCCCGTCACTGTGTCCCACACCTTCAGGACGGTGCTCGTGGGCGTGCTGATGTAGGCGTTTCTGGGCCTGTCAACTTTAGGTTTCCAGGCCAGATCCAAGATCGACCGACCTGCCACACTCCTGTCCATGTGCAGCCAGTGTTTCTCAGATTCTTGCTGTGACCATTCCACCAGCACCCGCAACTGTGCAGCTTTATAGTACAAGTGCATATCAGGGAGTCCAACCCCTCCTTCCTCCCTCGGGCGCCGCAGAGTTGCATAGGAAAGTCGTGCCCGGCCTCCCTGCCAGATTAATTTCAGCAAGAGAGTCTTAAGGCGCCAGAAGAAGTCCATCTCTATAGGAATAGGGAGCGCCTGGAAGAGGTATAAGAACCTGGGAAGGAGAACCATCTTGAAGGCATGAATCCTACCCAGCCAGGAGATGTATTTCGGCTTCCAGCGGTCCAGTTCCCCATGCACAGCTGACAGCATAGAAGAGAAATTTGCCGTGAACAGGGACCCAATGGTAGGTGTCAAACGTACACCCAAATACAGCAGGGAGTCGGGCGCCCACGCCAATGGTGTAAGCGGCCGGAGTCGCTCCACCTCGGCTGGTGGAAGTGTCAGATTCAAAATATACGATTTGGCGAAATTAACCTTGAATCCAGCCACTTCCTCATAGTCAGTGAGCAATGACTGAATGTGCGGCAGAGATTGAGCTGGGTCCACCACTGAAAGCAGCACATCGTCTGCGAAAAGGGAGATTTTATGCTGTTCACCCGAAAAGGGAATTCCCTCTATTTGCTCCCTTCCACGCACCACCAGGGCCAGTGGTTCAATGCTTAAAGCAAAAAGGAGGGGTGATAGAGGGCAACCCTGCTGAGTTCCTCGGGAATGAGCGAAGCTGGCGGAGCGATGGCCATTAATTACCACTCTGGAACTGGGAGTGCTGTCGTTCGCACGGACCATGGTGATAACCTGGGGCGAGAAGCCAAAGGCCTCCAGAGTGCGGAATAGGAATCCCCAATCCACCCGATCAAAGGCCTTCTCAGCATCCAACCCCACCAGTACTGCTGGAATACGGAACTGAGAGGCTTTCTCTATGAGATGTACAACTCTTCTCAAATTATCATGCGTCTGGCGGCCCTTAATAAATCCCGACTGATCCGGATGTATGATCGCCGGCATCAGGTCCTGGAGCCTATGGGCTATGATGGTGGAATATAATTTAGCATCAATATTGAGAAGAGCAATCGGGCGGTATGATGAGCACTGAGATAGATCTTTACCTGGCTTGGGAATCACCGTGATCACAGCTTCCACCATGGAGCCCGAGGTTTGTCCCGTGGCTGCCATTTCATTGAAAAGAGGCACCAAGATGTCACAAAGTTCCGATGCAAATGATTTATAGAACAGCGCCGTGTATCCATCGGGTCCCGGTGCCTTGTGGAGCTTCAGATCTCTGATAGCATCCAACACCTCTGATCTGGAGATGGGGGCAGCAAGAAGCTCATTCCACTCCCTCGACACCCGCGGGATGGGGAGGTCAGCCAAGAAACGATCCTGAGCTTCTTGATTGAGGGAGTCACCCCTATATAGTGTCTCATAAAAACGGCCAAAAACATTGGCCTTGTCCACATCCTTGTGGTGTAGCGACCCAGTGGGGTCCTGAATGCCTCCAATATAATCTCTCTCCCTCTTGTCCCGCAGTTGACGAGCCAAGTGCCTGCCAATTTTATTCCCCTGTGAGTAGGAAATACGCCGCAGCCAAAGGAGGGTGAACTCTGCGCGGTTGTTATAATGGGTTTTTAATTTGCCCCTTACGGCAGTCAGAGGTCTACGGGTCAATCTAGATGGATTGGTTTTGTGGGCTTGTTCTAAAACAGCCAGCTCCGCTTCCAGATCTTCCCGCTCTTTTCTCCTCAGCCTATTGAGGTTGGCATTGAGACTGAGGCAGGTGCCCCGCAGGGAGGCCTTACATGCATCCCAAGTGTTAAAGAGGGAAGTGTCCGAGGCCGGGTTAAGAGCCAGGAAGTCCCCTATCGCCTTACGCAGCTCTTTACAGGAGGTATCGTCCCGAACAAGGGCGGGCGGAAAATACCACTTTCTCGTCCCATCTCCTCCAGTCGGCCAGTGGAGCCCAAGCACCAGTAGGCTATGATCAGACACCGAAAGAGGGAATATGCTAGAATCACGGACATCCCCCCTGAGGGCCTGACTTATGAAGATATGATCAAGTCGGGAATAGGTACTATGTACATGAGAATAGAATGTGTAGTCTCGTGTGTGTGGGTGCAGGAATCGCCAGCTATCAATCAAACCAAGGTCACCAACCATGCTCTGAGTATCGGCAGAAAAAACCCCAGTGCCCGCCCTCTGAGCTCTAGAACTGTCCAAGTCCCTGTCCCATATCGTGTTAAAATCCCCCATCATAATCACATGCCCTTCAACAAAATCCCCCGCTCTGTCCAACAGATCTCGGAAAAATGCATTCTGCCCTGAATTGGGGACATACACCACCACAAACGTACAGCTCGTGCCATGAAGCACCCCCTTGACCATCAGCCAACGCCCCTCCTTGTCGCAGCTAATCCCCATAGGTTGGAAGTGTAGGGACGCTCGGAACATAAGTGCCACCCTTCTATGTTTAGTAGCTGCAGAGGATCTGTAAATGAGCGGGAAATGCCTGTGACGTAATCGAAGCTCATCTTTACGTGCCAAGTGGGTCTCCTGGAGCCCCACAATACCTAATTGGTGATCGGAGATATATTTCCAAATTTTTGGGCGCTTCTGGGGTGAGTTGAGGCCCTTCACATTCCAAGTCCCAACACTAATCGGCATGGGAATTAATCAGACCCCACCCCTGCCTGTGCGTCCCGACAACCTGCCCACGTTCCCATCCCCCCAAAGGTGACCAAGCAGACCCCCAAGCCCCAATCAGCATCAGGTGTTCACAGAACACCGTAATCCTCACAGATCCCGGTAACCCAGGGACAGCGACAGCTCCCATCCAGGTAGCCAGCCCTCCCAGAGGGCCGACAGACAAGATCACAGGCACCGCAAATGAAGAAAGAGCTAAGCATTCCACACACTCATACCAGACGCCACCACCTAGCAACCCAACTCCCCCCCAGTCTCCCACAAACCCCACCTCCAAAACCCCAAAGCGTCCTCCCGCCTCCCCCCAAGACCAAAACCAAACCCAAAAGCAAACAAATGTACTTAGCAGTCCCAGTGGAGGGTAGTTCGTAAAAATCTTCCTGGGCGGGGGCCGGGGGACCATAGTCGGAACCCCAAGAGACCACGGACCGGGGTGTCTTCCCCAAAAGTACAATCAACCCACGGTACCTGAAGTCATGTGCCCCTCCGGCACCTACCAGCTGGTGGCTGAGAAATCAAGCAGCTCCTGAGCTTTGCTGGGAGGACGCCAACGTCGCCGAAGCCACCGAGGCCAGCGCATCACCCCTCTCCAGCAAGCTAGTCGAACGGTCAGGCCGTCTGGTGTCCAAATCCGGGCCTATCCTCTGCCAAGAGGAGGAGCGCCTGCGCCTCCATGGCGGCGAGCCGCCTGCTTCCTGCGCGGGGTCCCGTCGTCTATGCCCAGAAGATCCTTCGCCACTTGGAGAGAGCGAATCTGTACTAGTCTGTTTTCCCATCGAAAGATGATGTGGAACGGGTGGCCCCATGAGTAGGAAATGCCTCGCTCCCAAAGGAAGGCAGTCACTGGGCGGAACTCCCGCCGTTTCTGCAGGGTCGATGCTGCCAAGTCTTGGTAGAGCTACGGCCTGTGTTCTCAAAATTGCAGGGAAGTGATAGTCCGCTCCTTCGGCAAAATGCGTTCTTTTAGTTGGAAATCATGAACACAAACTAGTATGTCCGGAGACGGCCCCCCTCTCCTCGGGAGCCCAACTCTATGCACCCTGTCCATTCTGATTTCCTGGACGTCATCGTCGCCCAACACCTGCAGGAAAAGGGCCTGAACATAGCCCCGCAAATCCCCCGCTTCTCCGTCCCACGGTACCGCGAGGATGCAGATGTTGTTTCTGCGGGAACGGTTCTCCAGATCTTCCGTGTGAGATTGGAGATCCAGGTTCTGCTCCGTAAGCCGAATGATGTCTTGTTGTAACTGATGGACATCGTTCGCCATACTTAAATCATGGTCCTCCAGGGTAGCCACCCGTTCCCCGATACCATCAACGTCTCTCCGCACCTCACGGAGGTCCGATGCAAGTTGGGCGCGAAGCTCCGAAATATCTTCCTTAATGGAGGCAAAAAGCTCTGTCATAAAGGCCTTAGTCGCCGGGGCCTCAGAGTCATCATCTGATTTCTTGGACGACGCGCTGGGTCCAGGGGACGCCGGTGGCTGAGTAGACTTCGCCGCACCATCTTTCCCAGGCTTCCCCTTGTTGCGGGAGGCCGTTGACATCGTGGCACTTCTCATGGGATGCCACGCCCCCCTAGCTCCAGGTGACGATTCCGGCACCCCAGTGATCCACCACCTCCCGTCGACGCCTAATGTAGGTGCACCATGCAGGCCTCGCAATCAAATCCCATGCGGTAGCTCATTCAGGGTGGGCCCAATGCCGCTCCACGCACCTTCTCCTGCAGTCACAGTGGGAGAGCGCGGCAGTCCCCACACTAGGCCTCCCTAGGTGCCTGCGGCTACCATTGTCGCGGTAGGGCAAGTTAGGGGCGAGGGGGAAAAGTCTATGCAGTCACCCACTCGAAATCCGTACCGGACCCCCAGCAATCGGTGAGGCCCAAAATCGGCCGGGGCCTCCTGTCAATGCTCCGCGACCGCCTCCGGCACTCTCCTTAGCAGCGCAGTAGAAACAGGCCCAGTCGCAACGCAAAGCCGGGGATCACAGGTCTGTGGGTCTCCAAAAGTTCTGGAAAATAGGTCGGCCCCGCCGGGACCTCACTCCTTGCCAAGGCACTCCGCACCACACCAGGGGAGAACGTCTCCCAGCGTTGCAACCCAACCGGGACGGCCAGCAGAGAGCGGGAGGAGGGGAGGCAAGATGTTGACACTCCGCCTGAACACCCTTCCGGAGGCCTCCCGGCGGCCGCGGTCTCCTACTCCAACGCCGTCTCACACCTCCAACTCCTTGCCAGGAGATTCAGTAGGCAACAAAGCTGGGGCCACGGGTGTCGATGCCGCCGCTGCCCCGCCTCAAAGTGCTCGCGTAGGATCCGCGCCAGGGATCAAGAAGTCCAGCCCCTCAACACGCTAGGCCGGGGATTTCAGGGCCGCGTGGCGCCGCCGCTCCAGAGACCTCGTTCCGACCTCCAAAGGCCCCGTGTGCGACTCCGGAGCTGGCCCCCCACTTCAGGGAGCCCAGTCAGTCCTAGTGGGACCGTAGAGCAAGCCGCTAAACGTGCTAAACAAGGCTAAGCTGGGCTCGGCGCCGGAGGGACTCAAAAAGACGTCTTACTCCGCCGCCATCTTGTCCATGCCCCCCCACATTTGGTTTTTGCTCAATTCAGGAAAACTTCTACATATGAGTGTGTGTGTATATATATGTGTGTGTATAGATATAGATATGTCTCAAACATTTAACAACTTTATTTTTCGGTTTTTAAGGGGAAGATGGGCAAAAGGGGACAAAGCACAGGTACACAATGTATTTGCAAATTCATGTTACAGAGGTAATCATGCACCTCAAGTGTGACTTGCAACAAAAAAGGCATTCCAAATGTATTCTAGTAGGCTGGCAGTGACCCAGTTATTATTTTGAGAACTGAGCAGTACTCAGAGCTCTAAGAATCGAATGTAGGGCATGTCTCTAGATCTCTATACACAAACAATTGTTTGCAATCATGTGATTTCTAACTAAGGAGCCTTTTATTTATTTATTTATTTTAGCAACTTGTAAAGCGCCTGGTGACCCGAGGGCATCCCCGCGCTATAAAGATTAAATCCTGCTGAGGGGGATAGGGGCGAAGGGTTTATTTAGGAAACAGAAGGGTTTTGAGTTTTTTCCTGAACGTCAGGTAACTGGGCTCCAGTCTGAGGGAGCGTGGGAGGGAGTTCCTCCGGTGCGTGTCCTCTTAAATTTGGGGATATTGTCCAGGTGCTCGTTCTCGGACCGTAGAGCTCTGGGTGCTTTGTAAGGAGTGACCAGGCCGCTGAGGATCGCAGGTCCCGAGCCATTGATTAGTTTATAGGCCGTGCACATGGCTTTAAATTCCACCCTTTGGCGGACTGGGAGCCAGTGCAGAGCCTTAATAGCGGGTTTGGCGGATACTCTTGGAGGTACGCTCATGATTAGACGAGCTGCTGCATTCTGGGCTCTTTGCAGTCTCGCTAAGGTAGCTTCCGGCGCACCCAGGTAGACCATATTGCTATAGTCTAGCCGTGACATTATAAGGCCCTGAACTAGTAGTTTCCTGGACACGGGCGGTAGAAGGGGGAAGATTCTGCGGATGGTCCGTAAGAGCCCAAGACAGGTCCCTGCCGTTTTGGCCGCTTGAGTCTTCATTGAGAGGTCGGGTTTTCGCCAAGGCATCTTCTATTACGTAAAATAGTACTCTTGAGGAACTCTTTTATGTACTATTACAAACATTTGTTAATTGTCCCCAAAATATTTAAAATGGGAATTTTCATATACGATTGGTACCATATTGGTACAGTATGCCCTCTTTACACTTTTACTAATATGGAGTTGGACGATTCGGGAATGATTGACAAAGCGAGTATGTAAGAGTCTATGTAAAAGAGTATTTCTGTAGCACTGCTTCCTGTACTCTTAAATACTTTTGTGAATTGGCCAAAACCTTCTTAATTTACATATGTTTGAAAGAGTCCAAATACTATTGTATTTCAATAGTATGTCATGAGCCACTGCTCGCAACCACTCCATTGCGCACAAACGCCACACCCTGATCCACCACAATGGGAGGGTTGTGGGATATCAATTGTGAACCTTGCAGCAAAACGTGTAAAAATATGAAGGACATTAAGTTGCAAATAGGCTCTATCTTAACTATGGGAGCTTGTGCTTAACGGAAAGACTTGTATATATTGCTGGGGTGGCTCTTCCGTTATGGCAGAGGAGCATCGCCCACTGCTGGAACCAGCAGACGGATGTAAAACAAAATGATAATACAGCAATTAACAAAAGTGCTTTATTATCACTTTATTTTACATCGGAGCAGCAGCCGAGTCTTGAGGGCGAGGCCATCCTCTGAGGGAGAGCAGAAGGAGGAGTGGTGGGCAGTGGGCACCGCAAGTGCCCTTGCCGGTTTGGCCGGCTGTCTTAGGACGACCAAACCGACATGTGCACTTGGATATCTCCAGGCTGTTGCTTGGAGATATTAGCAGGGCTCAGGTTCACAGGCTCCCAGTCCCTGCTGGAGCATGAAACCGTAAGCTTAAGTAAATAGTGACTACAAGGGATTTTATTTCACAATTGATTTAAAGAAACTTTAAGAAGTCTGAATCAAAGGCTCATAAGATAATTAGGCCAAATGTATCCACAGGATTACTTAGATATTGATTGCACAATTTCTTTAGAAAGAGTATATTCAATCTCTCAATTGATTAAGTACAAGAAAAGAGTAGAAGCACACAGCCAAGGGAAGTTATGTTTAAAATCAATTATATTTGAATAAATCACAAAGAACAAATCATGGGGACAAATAATAGAACAAAACTTTAAATCAAGGTCATGAAAAGCAGTGTGTTGATATTCACTCATCAATTCATAACATTTCATCAGCTCCTAAAGGAATTTTAAATGAAGAAAACCAAACACAACATATGTATAAAGGTGTCCTTCAGTGAATAAAAGCTGGGGAGTTGATGACTTTGGTCGACGTTTCGGTCTTTTCTCTTGAGTTTTATAAGACCATCTTCAGGACTTAGTATTTCATCAAGTAAAAAACCCCTTCAATGAAGTTGGTGTCTAGGACTGATCTTCCAAGTGGGTATAGACTTTGTAAAGAAGAATCTGCCAAAGATTAAATCAATAGTTGGAGATGTCTTAGTCCTGGTATCTTTATTTCCAGGTAAGCGATCGTATTTATTTTAGTATACGACAGAGAGCCTCGAATCGGTAATCACGCACTTCCTCGTAGTCTCCAGTTGATAAGACAACGTGCATGAAACCAGCTCACTCTGCCCAATCCCGGCACTTCTCTCTGGGTAATACCAGCATGAGAGCAGTGTCTGGATTGGCGCAGGGGAGTCTGGGAGCGTTTTTGTCCCACAAGCTGCCTCACCACTTTTCCCTGCTTGCGGCCGCCACTAGTATATTGTTCTTAAAACACTTTCAAGATCACCCATCCTTTGTTCCAACCAATAGGACTGGTTTGCATTTTGCTTGCTTCCAGTGCCTTACAGAGCATAACATAGCGTAGTATTACAAAGCCTGCTGTGATGGAATATAGCACAGGAAGACATCTTCCTTGTACAAAAGAAACTCAGAAACATCTGTAATAACAATACATATAATGTACAGTATTAGTTAATTTTCCTTTCAGGAAATATCAATTATTCAACTGGCTTCCAAATAAATAAAAGATGCTTGAATGTTGTTCATTTACCTCTAAACAACAGATATTTGTGATTGATTCTTTTGATGGAGAATGTATTTAACTAAAGAGGAAATTAAGCTTCTGAGCATTCCTAATTAATTAGAGTGGACGAACTTACCATCAGTGGAAGGAGATACCCATACCCGCACCCCTCGCGCACCGCTACAGCAGCACGCAGTGGGAGATGGACATTCAGACCTCCTGGAGCACTGGGGTAGTCCCTTTGAGCTCACTACTGCTGCTGTTGCTTGCTTGTCATGTGGAGGCAGTTGTGTAGAATGCCCCTGACTTCCCTAGACATCACCCTGGTAGCATGTGCCTCTGTCCTCTGTACCTAGATGAGGAAAAGTAACAAGAGAATTTGCTTAATACAGTGCTGGCCCAGGGTATACTTGGTCCTGAACCCTCCCCAACACAGGAGCTGGGAAATGTAGAACTGTATAGGATTACAGCCTGTAAATAATATAGGCAAAGCTTTGTAAAGGCTCCAGTGACCATGTACTCTTTCCGTAGGTTTTTAGTTTTATATATATTTGCATATGAGATTTGCGCGTGGGTACAACATGGTTAGTGGTCCAAAGTCCTAACTTTGGGCAATTTGCCAGCAGGTCCTTGTGATGTCCATCATGCTGAGAAACCTGGCAGTCTTTTACTATTCAATGGACTGAATTAAGGGTCACATAATCTAAGCAGAAGCGTGGAATCTGGTCAGTTATCCAGATCTTAGGAACCAGTACCACAAGGTGGTGTAGGGGCGCTAGCTAGCTTTGCTCAAGTATCTTGTTCTGCTGTCTTATGGTCATTTCTATAAACTTTGTACAACAATATGTACTCCATTTCATTTTGTTAGTTCAAAATAGATCATTACTTGTTTCAGAAAAAATATTAACCATGTGAACTCCTTTTGTGTAGAAATAAAGTAAATAAAAATAATGACACCAATCCATTGGATCTTTCAAAAACTTGCATTCATGAACCCACAACGGATCAATGTCTGAAAAAATATGTAATTTATCACCATCAGAAAATACCTTGCTTCTTTCAAAACAAACATCAATATATTAAATTTGCTTCACACTCAAAATGCTATATTGAAACAATACGCGGTATAGACTTGATGGCCAGATTTAGACAAAACCTGGCAAATCTTTTCCTATGGGTAAACATGGATTTCTGGAGTGGATTTAGAACTTTTTTTTAACTGACAAAATATTTCTGGAGATAGATTTAAGCTGCAACAATTGAAGGCTCCAAGTCACAGTTTCAAATTGTGTTTTTGTTAATTCATAGTTCCACCAATGCAGTAACAAGTTTACACCAAATCACAGGAGAGTTACGCAATATTGTTGAAAGGGACAGTGCAGAGTACACAAACAATCACATCTCCCTTTTGTGCACCCCAGTAATCCAGAACCCATTGAGTCTTCTAAAATCAATGTGGTTTTTAAAGATATTTAAAAATAAAATGAGCAAAAGGTTCAGACAAGAACAAGAATTAAACCCCAAGGAAGCGTACGATTCTGCAAAACATTAATTGGCTGGCTGTGACATCAAGTGTGATCTAATTGCCAACAAATTAACATAATGACTGGTTCATGGATGTCATTTAGGAGTCTCCAGGGGTCCCAGCTACAACCTCTGACTTGCCCTTTGTGACAGCTGGTATCAGAGGTGGCAAAATCAGTGCCCAGAACAAAAGCGTAGCTTGCTGTTTTGCTCGTTGGAGCTCTGCTTTCCTTGTTTGCTGCTCATTTTTTATAGTACACTAATAGTTAATCATTCTTTATCATTCACTGTGAGTGTAATAAAAAATGGAGCACCTGGTGCGGGAACTAGATTTTGCTGATAGCTAATATAAGTAGATTTTTAACTGCATGTTGTATGCATGTAGCGGGTGCAAGTTTATGTGTGAGAGACCGAGTGTGTATACGTGAGTATGCTGTTCTATGCGTGTAAGCATGTCTTGTGTGTGTGGGGAAGAGAAAGTGATTGGATGCAAGTCAGTGACAGGCAGTGAGTGACAATGACTTAGATTGTTTCTGAGTAAATAATTATGAGTGAGTCAGAATGAATGACAATGAGTGAGAGTAATAGTGACTGCAAGTCAGTCAGAGTGGATGAATGAGTAAGAATGAGTGTGAGGGAGAATGAGAGTGAGCAACAATGAGTGACAGCAACAGTGTGCACTAGTGATTGTAAGTGTGGGTGGGAGTGAGTTTGAATGAATGAGGACGAATGGGTAAGTGAAAGTGACAATAAGAGAGTAAGTGAGAATGAAGGAGTGAGTGTATGAGTAAGTGTGAGTGAGTAAGGAAGTATACATGGAAAAGTATCCCATGGCATATAGATAACATTAACCCTATGCTTGCTGGTGATGGAACCACTCCGTCACCAGCCACGGACGTGCTGTGATAATGACGGAGTGGTTCCGTCACGGCCCGGTTGCCGCAACTGCGCGGCATCAATTCCGCGCCTGCGGTGCGCGTTCTTTTGAGCGGGTAGGGCCGTGACGAAACCACTCCGTCGCAAGCACAGCGCGCCCGTGGCTCGTGACGGAGTGGTTCCGTCACAAGCATGGCGGTGCCGCGCGGCCCCCCTCCCCCCAGCGGCGCGGCAAAATTACTGCAGCGGCCAAGGGGTTAATGGAAAAATTATGACGCAGGCATATTGCATGTAGTTTTTGGCATTCGGGCACCTGTGGCTTCTGAGGGGCACCCATGGCAAAATGATGCTATGAAATATTTAAGGTATTTATTGACATATAGGGGCACCAAGAGCATGTTTTGAAAAATGGGTTCAACTCTGCAGGAGCGTCAGAATTCTTTGGCTCAACACACCATGAAAGGGCTTCAATACTTAATGAGAGCAATTCTCATTAAAACCTTTGATTCACATAAATGTAACACATTTATGTGAAAAATTATGCTTTTAAATGCACTGTTTTATGTCATGGTTTCCAAATGTTCTTAGGTAAAAAATAAACCTTGAGCCCTCCTAGAAGAGATCTGGTTCACTCGCTTCACTGTTTGCTACTGATCAGGACAAGTATTGCTCCCCACCACTTTCAAAGATCATGTCAGCACCCCAATATAGGTGATATCTGAAACTGACATGTGTCTATGGTGTGAAGCTGTATAATTATATAATTCATGCAGTTATTTTGCAACTTCAGTAATGTCGATTATCATGGTGTCATCAAGGTTAAGCAAACACAAGGAGATGATGGACGGAGCGCTGAAATGAATCCGTCGTCACTTCGCCACCTCAGTTCAGACCCAGCTATATGCAAATCAGTCTTGACCCTGTGCCTCATGGGAACAGTCCAGCCCGAACTTGACCCTGTTCCCATGAGGCACACGGTCAAGTCTGATTTGCATATAGCTGTGTGTGAACTGGGGTGGCGAAGTGAGCTAAAGAACAATGATGGATTCAACCCAGATCTGTGACTGGAGGTTGAGTGTCTGAAAAGTTTCAGTGCTCAGTCCATCATCTCCTTGTGTTTGCCTCATCAAGGTTAAGATCATGTGACATCACGTTCTGCAAGAAGTCAGGGTCATATGTAATATGTCACTTCCAATGATGTCATTCAGGTCAAAGGGTGTGGGATGTCATTTCTACTACCCCCGGCATTTTTGTGAATAGACGTCCATGGACTGGTTGCTTGTGAAAATTATTGCGATCCAATTACCTATAATTGAATGAAAAGACTGGATTAGAGGATACTTAGGGCCTGATTACGGGTTTGGTGGTCTTACCACCATACTGCCTCAACGGCGGCCCAAAGTGCACCGCCAAGAAGGTGGTCTCCCACCCTTCCATATTAGGAGGTTCCCACTGGCCCAACTGCGGTGTTTCGTATGGCGGATTTTTTTTTCCATTTATATCGATGCACCTGTGTACATTTTGACTGCACAATTGTTAATTGTATTCACATACATGTCACATGTGTAAAAAATACCTTGTACGTGTACCTTGCCATTGCTGGGGTCCTGACCATAGGTGCCCATTCTAGCAAATGGGTGACAAGTGTGAAAAAGACTTACCTATATTTTGGCACCGACAGTGTTTTTTTAGGGGTCAAGTTGCTGTTGTGTAAAGGGGCCCTGGAGGAACGATTCCATGTGAAAGACTTAAGAGAAAACAGGAAATCGGTTTGCATCACATTTCCTTCGATTCCGCTGATTCAAAGCAGGCAGTCTCCCTGTCAAGGTCAGCTTGACGGAAAGCCAACTTATAAACTAGACAGCGGCAACCTTGCCTACACCACCCTCTGACAGTTGCTTATCCTCTGCCACCGAAGCAGCAGTCTGTGAATGGCTGGTGGTGTAGGCGTTACTCCGGCGGTCTCCCCTCCAGTAACCCACCAACATCGTAATTCGCCGGGCAGACCACCAGCTAGGCAGGCGAGGAATCCGACACCACCACGACGGCTGGACCATCACCTCCAAACTAGTAATCAGGCCCTAAATGTGGTTATTTATTTATTTATTTATAAAGCGCAACACTCATCCCAAGGGATATCAAAATGCTAGTAACAAACAAGGCTTGGCTGCTGATAGGAGGAGACAAGTAAATATTCGTTTTTAGGGAATAAGTGAGTTTTTTGTTTTTTTCGGAACACCAGGTAGCTAGGAGTGAGCCGAAGGTCCAGGGGAAGTTCATTCCATTTCCTAGCTGCCAGATATGAGAAAGAGCGCCCTCCAGTCCTCACCTTCTTGATACGCTTTGTTCTGGCTAATGCTTGATATAGTGACCGTAGGCTCCTTGTGGGGACATAAAACTCAATTCTCTCCTGGAGTATTTTAAGGCCGCTTAAATACAGTGCTCTATGCTACAATCGAAGGATGTGGAAGTGGTGTAATTTTTAAACCAGTCATACTGGTTTTTCATGATTGTTGTGTCATAAAACTGTTTTGTACTTTTGTAATATGAGAATTAAATATATGTATCTTCATATACAATGTGAAAACAAGCACTTTTTTCCTCCTCTAAGTAACCCCTTTTCTTTTTGTTTGAATGCTCAAACCAGTTGAATGTGTGATATTCTTTGGCTGAAGATGCACAGGGCCAGGAATGATTAAAAAAAAGCCAAATTAATATGATGTTGAACGGTAGGGAAATAGGTGCTTTAGCAAAAGCCTTAGTCACACCTACCTCCTGGGTGAAATATAGGGCCCAGCTAGTGATCTGTGATGTGTGCTTTGGAAAAGGAACAAGGGAAAGTATAGAGCCACCCGAGTAGTATGTTCATTGTCCCCACATGAGTGTGTGAAGCATTCTAGGTATGGTACCTAAACATTGTGCACTAAAAATGGCATGACAATAATACCTTGTCCGAAATTTGGTTTACAAAAATATCTTCCTATTGGAGTAAAATGTGTTAATTCTACTCCTAATTTTAGGACAATTTTGTATACTGTATCTAAGAGACAATGGGGCACATGCATTAAGCTTTTTTCCGGTCGCAAATGGGACGATTCGCAGAATCGACCTGTTTGCGACTGGTAAAAAGGCCTTTCCGATGCATCAAACCAAAATGCATTGCAAAATAGGTAAATGCAATTTTTGCGATTACCTATTTTGAGAATGCACGTAGGGAATCGCAATTTGCGATTTCCTAAATGCAATGCATGAAGCATTTGAAAAATGCGACTTTGCATTAAGGATTCGCAAATTACCATCAACTTCAAGTTGATGGTATCTTGCAAATCCTTAGAAAAATGCACAAAATTGCATTTTTCAAAGTGCCATGTGGCGCACACACATGCCCTTAAGACATGTGTATGCGCCACATGTGTACACTTACCTGTTTTGGGGGTGCATCAGGGGGCCTTAGGCCCCCCCAGCACCCTTGAAATTGCATTCGCAATTTGCGATTACCAATTTGGTAATCGCAAATTGCGAATGCTTTCCCATTCATTCACATTCCCTAATAGCGAATCAAGGAATGTGTATGAATCACACATTTTTTGTGATTCCTACGTGCATAAGGAATTGCAACTAATAGTTATTCCTTAAAAATCTCTATTAAGGAATCACAAATCCTTATCTTGATGCATGTGCCCCAATATGCAAGTTTATTTTTGTCAATGGTATTATGCCTTGCAGCCACGTGAAGTGACCACACCTCCCTGCCATAGTAAGAGGAGTCTGTGGAGAAGTAAAAAGCTCTACAAGACCCCGGGCAGTGGATGGCCTTCGGAGAGACAGCACATTACAAACATCCACTTGATGGTGACAGAATTGCTGGAAGAGTTCAAAAATATATAACCAGTACCGTTTACTCCTCCTTGAACAGAAAGGAATGCATTGTATGTCAGGCACAGCCGACAGGCGCAGAGTGGATCTATGCAGCTCTCTGCCCTTGGTGTTGCTTAGAAATTCCTCACATAATGTTCGCAGAAGATGTATTTCCGGGGTGTACAGGTTTTGGGGTTCTTTGGTGGGGGGGATGTGCACTTCTAGAATGAGGGTCCGAGTATTGGTGCTGTTGAAGAGCAGCTGAGGTGACAAAGTTGGTAAAGGTAAAAAAGGGAATTAAATTATTTAACATGTGACTTTATGGCTTCAGTTCTGCAGATGTCCCTGTGCGCTTCCATCTTTATTCAAGCTGGCCTTCCGGGCACCACAACTCATAGTACAGAAAAAGATACCCTCCCACTACAATTCAAATGAACTGATGTACAGTTCTAATGAATCAGTCGTATCCTACACCTGAACTGTTAGAGTACCTTTTACTTTCAACAAAACTTAGGGTGATCGTTTTTCAAATAGCAGAACAAAGCATTTTGCACCATAATCAACAATACAAGTCTGAGTGCAGAATGTGTGTCCCCAATATAGCATTGTGCTGTGTATAGTGCAAATTCATCCAAAGTGAGTCACTGTGCGAGTGCATATGACATGTACAGTAATCAGTCTTGCTAAAATTAGTAACAAAGAATCAACACAACCAGAAATTCTTAAGAGAACTAAACCAGTTCATTGTCTTAGAGTCCAAGTTATCACAACCATTAAAAGTGAGACCATGAAACGAGACAGATTTTTATTCACTTGGCGGCACTGCGTAAGATTTGATTTCCGTGCAATGGGATTCTCCTGTTTGGCAAGGCCAGAAGCCTCTGGACTAACCGCAGTAGGCCACGTGACAGTCCTTCTCTCCCCGCCCCCCCCCCTTCAGTGGTAGCCTACAATCTGGGAGTAAAAATAGATGATAAGCTATCCATGGATATCCAGACTGGGCCTGTAGTTGACACTTGTTTTGGTCCGCTGTGATCAACAAGAGAATTTCTGGACCACCTACCAGTTGGTGCCGGCAGAACAGTGGTCCACGCTTTGATAACATTGAGGCTGGACTAGCCAAACTCCCTCTATATCAGAGTGCCTGGCTAGAAGATCAGGGAACTGCAGATAGTCCAAAATGTAGAGGCCGGCTCATTTTGGGCTTATCCAGGAGAGAATCGGTTGCGTCCCAATTGAGGGAACTTCATTGGTTATCCATCAAGAAGAGAGTTTTGTTCAAAGCGTTGACTATCATTCTTCGTGGCTTTGTTATGTTATGTTAAAATTGTTTATATAGCGCAACGTACACCGGGTAGGTTTCTTGGCGCTTGGGGGGCAGAACGCTACGGGAAGGGGTGAGTTAGTTGGAATAGGCAGACAAGAATAGCCAAGTTTTAAGCTGTTTCCTGAATTGAAGATGATTATCGATGAGTCGTATAAAAAGAGGGAGAGAGTTCCAAAATTGGGGAGCCAATGTTGAGAATCAAAAATTTGCTAGCATTCGCGCCAAGAATTTTCAATTCTATTAAGGACACGGAGGCGAGGATTATGCTTCTCAAACTTTACTGCATCAACACAGCAGCCAATGAAAATATATTATTTTCGCAACAAACAATAAATTACTACATTTCCCATGAACACCATGGTTATAGGCACGCCCCCATAGTCCATAAGAACCCTCTGCGTGCGTTACACATCCTCTTTCTTTGAGGCGAAAGTCCATTGCATGAACCAACACGAACTCCAGCATGGAAGAATAACTTCAGCTCAACAGCTTGACGGCCATCGTCTCTTAATCCAACTTTTTCTCAGCTCCTGGAAAAAAGGAGAACACCACCGTAATCACTGAAATAATGGGTGGGCAAGCGTATGATATACAGACATTAAGCCGGGTGGGATAATCCTCGCCTCCGTGTCCTTAATAGAATTGAAAATTCTTGGCGCGAATGCTAGCAAATTTTTGATTCTATTACAGGGCCGGAGGCTTCAGATTATGCTTGGTTTAAAGCTTGATTAAATACAACAGAAGTAATATCTCCCATCGGCTTATAGTAAAACGTTTTAAAAGTCGATTCAGACGACCAATCTGCACAACGCATGATATCTTGGATACTTGACCCCAACCCAAACGATTTTGACGCCATTGCGCCTCTCACAGAATGAGCACCAAATATTCTAGTATCTACACCAGCTTCGGCCATCACATAACGAAGCCATCTAGCAATCGCGGCCGCAGCCACAGGTTTGAAGGGTTTCTGAATGGCAATCAACAATTGTTTACAACCCTCCGGCCGCAAGGCCTTAGTACATTCCTCGTAAGCTTTCAAGCAATGAACCACACACAATTTGTCATTTGAAGGAAAAGCATTATATGAAATGTGACGTGACAAAGTTTTAGTACGACCTGTAATATGAAAGGAAACCCCTTCCGGGGTGAACACTCTACCTGTTACGTCGAGCGCTCTTACATCCGAAGTCCGTCTGCAAGACGATAAACACAATAACATAGCCAGTTTTGCCGAAAGCTGCTTTCTGGACAGAAGAGCATCACTCGGCCATGTATTGAATAAAGAAAGCACTAAGGATACATCCCACAAACCTGTATACTTGGGCGCGGGCGGCTTGGCAGCCCTGATGCCCTTTAACAGCTTGCATACCATCGGGTGCATGCCCACCGGTTTCCCGTCTATCTGGGCATGCCCCGCCGAAATTGCCGACTGAAAATTATTAACCGACCGGTACGCTAAACCTGATCCGGTCTTTTCTGTCAGGAAATTCAGAACCTGGGACAACTCCGCCCCCACGGGATCCACACGTCGTCCCACGCACCAATCCACCCAGTTTTTCCAGGCTGAGGAATAACGTTTCCTGGTGGAAGGCGCCCATGCCTGTCTGATATACTCAGCAGTTTCGTCCGAAATTCCCGGCAACTGCCACTGTTCCCGGAAAGCCTCCATGCCATCAGCGACAGCTTGCCCTCCAGAAGCAACGGGTACTGTTCCCGCTGAGGGCCCTGCAGCAACCATTTCGAGTCCGGAAGCATCCGTGGGCAATCGCAGCTCCACTGCAAGAGCTTGGGTTACCAAGCCTGAGACGTCCACCACGGAGTCACCATGACTATCTCCGCTCTCTGTCTGATTACCTGTGTCATCACCCTGGGAATCATGAGGAAGGGAGGAAACGCATACTGGGTCCCCTGAGACCAGTCCTGGAGAAAGGCGTCCGTCGCCGCCGCCAGTGGATCCGGTCTCCAGCTGAAGAACCGGGGAATCTGAAACGAGAGCCTGGAGGCAAACAGGTCCGTCTGAAACGGGCCCCATGTGGCCTGAAGCCACCGAAAGACAGGAGGGAGCAGCTTCCACTCGCTGTAACCGCTGAGATGCCTGGAATTCCAATCCGCTTCCTGATTGGCCTGGCCCGGAATATATTCCGCCACCACCGAAATCTGGTTGTGGAGACAATAATGCCAAAAATCTTTGGCTATTTGAACAAGCATCGACGACCTCGTGCCGCCCAACTTGTTGATATACCTCACCGCCGACACATTGTCCAAGCGGAGGAGGATGCAACAAGACGTCTGCTTCGGGGACAAAGTGCGAATCGCAAACGACCCCGCTAACAGTTCCAGACAATTTATGTGCATTTCTAGTTCCTGCGCCGACCATCTGCCGCCTGTAGAAACTTCTCCACAGCGCCCCAGCCCCATCTGCTGGCGTCGGACTCGATCACCACCTCCGGTTGTGATCCGAAAATGGCCCTGCCATTCCAGGCGTCTACGTGACTTAACCACCACCGTAATTCCATCCGTACTTCCTCCGAGAGAGGTACTGAGTCTGTGTATGGGAGGCCCCTCCGTAGAAGTCGTATCTTGAGCCTTTGAAGGGCTCTGTAATGTAAGGGCCCTGGAAAGATCACTTAAATGGACGATGCCAGAATGCCCACAACTCTGGCCAGCGTCCTGAGAGTCACTACCTGACTGTCCAACAACTTCCGAATCTCTGATTTCAAATCCCGCAACTTGGCTTGCGGAAGGAATAGTTGAGCCGACAGAGAATCTATCGTGAAACCCAGAAAATCCACCGACTGAGTCGGAACCAGCACTGATTTCTTTGAGTTGACTACAAAACCCAAGCTTTGGAGTAAAGACATGGTCATGCTCAGATGTCGCAGGAGACAAATTCGATCCTGTGCCATAATTAATATATCGTCTAGATAGATGATCAGTCTTACCCCTCTTTCCCCGAGGAAGGCGACCACCGGTTTCATCACTTTCGTGAAGCACCATGGAGCCGAGGAGAGACCGAAGGGAAGTGCCAAGTATTCGTAACATTGGTTGCCCCAAATGAATTGCAGAAACCTGCGATGCGGTGGGAAAATCGGGATAGACAGATAAGCGTCCTTGAGGTCCAGGCGGACAAACCAATCCCTTTCCTGCAGCAAATCTGCCAGGAGGTGGATCCCCTCCATTTTGAAATGGTTGTAGGTAAGGTATTGGTTGAAATCCCTGAGATTGAGAACCAACCTGTTGCCGCCTCCTTTCTTCTGGACAAGGAAGACGTTGCTGAAGAAAGACCGAGGGCCCCTCTGAACCCTTGCGATCGCCCCTTTCTTCAGCAATTCTTCCACCTCTTCGTTTATAAAATTGTGATCTTGTAGGGAAAAATGGAGAGGCGGAGGGGGGGAACCCTGCTCCGGGCAGGAATAAAATTCCAGGTGAAAACCCTGAATCGTCTGCAACACCCATGCATCCTGCGTCAAAGCTCGCCACTGCGCCATGTAATGCTGCGTTCGTCCCCCCAACGGAAGAATGGAAAGATCTGGAATACTCACCGGAGTTCTGGCTGGACTTGAAGTTGGCCCTGGTGTTTCCCGACTGGAAACGGCCTTTCGAGAATCTTCGCTTGGAAGGGTAGAAAGTCCCACCGCGGGTGGAGTCCCACTCTCCACGGCCACGGCCAAACTCTCCACGCTGGGAGCCTTGCTGGAAACCTCGGCCTGACGAGCGGCCCCCGCCTCGTCCGGCCCTGTTGAAAACCCCCTGGCTTAGGGCTCGCTTGATACCGCTCTGGGCTTTGTCAAGGGCGGTGAAGGTGCCGACGTATTTAGTAACGTCCTTCACGAACTTGTCGCCAAAGAGGAAACCCCCCGCCAGGGGCCCGGGTTCCGCTTCCGCCAGCTCGGTGAGGTTGCTGTCCATCGGAAGGAGTAGGGATTTCCGCCTCTCGGAAGAGATGGCGCAGTTCGCGTTGCCCACGAGGCAAATGGCGCGCTGGGCCCAGCCCGCCAGAATGTCCGGGTCCACTGCGTCCGGACCCTCCTTGGCCTTTAATGCCATCTCCAGAATTTTCGCTAGGGGCCCCACTACATCCAACATCTTATCCTGGCAGCCCCGCCAGGCCCTATCCAACCCCCTCTTCGGGTCTTTGGAGAATTTGCGTAAGAACGTGAGCATGCTCGCGTCTATCTCCGGAGTGTCTGCTACGCCATCTTGAATCTCAGGCCGGGGACACTCCGACCGCAAACGATTGCGGACCTCCCTGCTGAAAGGCTTGCGGAGGTTCTCATGTAGATATTCAGCAACCGCCGGGGGAGGGATCCAGTCCGAGGACCGGGGGTGGATGATATCCGCCGGGTCAAAATTGAATGTCCCGATTTTCTCCTCCGCCGGATTCGGGTCGGTCCTGGCCTTCTTAAATGGAGGAGGGCGCTCCTCCGAGGTGTCGGTGTCGGCACCCGTGTCCGTATTAGTGTCATCCGTGTCCGTATCCACAGGTATCGGGCGTTTGGACTTGGCCTTTCCGCCCACGTAGTATTGGTCCGATGGCCCTTTCGCCGGCAGGGAAGCCAGAGACTGAGCATGCGGCCACTGCTGACCCGCCGAGCACGTCTCGGAAGAAGTGGCTGCGTGTTTCGATTTCTGCTTCTTCTTCTTCCCATAGCCATGTCATTTGGCAAAACCCTCGAGCTGTTTCCGAATAGGGCGCAGAGCCTCTGCCAGCGCCTGATGCACCGTCTGCGGGACTTGCGTCTCCATAGCTTTCGAAACCGAAGCCAGGACCGAGGCATCCAGGGCTTCCACGATATTGTCCTCTAGAACAGCTTCCCGCTGTCCATCCACAATCTCCTCCTCATCCTGATGCTCCTCATCTGGGTAACGAACCCAGCCCTCCATCGTGAAGGAATGTCGGCCGACTGCCGGTACAAAGGGGAGGTAACGGGGGGGGTCAGCCCGGGCACACTTGAACAAGTTCGACGGTAACGTTTCCCAAACCCCCTCAGCAGAGCTGTAGTCAAAGGTCAAAGACCTGGGCCCTTGATTCTGGGAGCGTGTGCACACTCTGGGCCTCGCAGATTTTCCAACCAACAGGCTCAAGAGCGCTGGCGATCACACAAGGGGACCCACCGGTGTGTGGAACGCGTGTGCAATGCGTTCGCAGAAAGCCGAGGGATCAGAACGAGGCGCGCCGCCCAAACGCTACCAAAACCGCCCAATTAGCCCAAATTGGTAAGAGTGAAGGTAGCGCGCGTCGGCCGAGAGACACCCGGAATGCGTCAGGGCGTACGAGGGAAGCCTCTACGCGCCTTGCGGCTGCCGGTATCGGGCTCGTATGCGTTAGCGCGGCGGCCCCCTTGCCGGCCAAAGACCGTTGTCCTGAGCGCTAGAAGCGCGAGGACCGAAAGACTGACGTCCAAAGTCAACGGCTCTGAAGTGGTTCATAAACGGACAGAGAAAGTGCAACAACAATTCCAACAGAAATAATAAAGTAATTCAATTCGGAGCTAAGGCTCAATCATACAACACATACTAAATCAATACAAATGAACCCCAAAGGAACAACCCAAACACAAGCAGAGTGAGGGGACCCAGGGGAGTGCACTTAACTCTGACTTGAGCAGCAAAGAAAGAGGCTGTGTAACACACGCAGAGGGTTCTTATGGACTATGGGGGCGTGCCTATAACCATGGTGTTCATGGGAAATGTAGTAATTTATTGTTTGTTGCGCAAAATAATATATTTTCATTGGCTGCTGTGTTGATGCAGTAAAGTTTGAGAAGCATAATCTGAAGCCTCCGGTCCTGTAATAGAATTGCAGCCCGCCATATTTGTTTCGTTTGAATCTTGGGATGCTCAAAAGATGGTGGTCGGATGAACGGAGGATGCAGGAGGGATTATATTTCCTGATCTTATTAGATATGAACTCCGGACCGGAGTCCTGCAACGCTTTGTGTACGATGCAGCCTAATTTGAATGCGCTGCGTTGGCTCACAGGGAGCCAGTGGAGTTGTTGCAGCAGGGGTTTGACATGATGGCGGGTGAAAAGTAGAAAAATAAGCCTAGCCGCGTGATTCTGTATCAATTGCAGGCGTTGCACTTGGTAGGCTGGGATACAGGCGTAAAGTGAGTTTGCGTAATCAAGTCTGGAAATGATTAACGCCTGGACCACCAAGATAGATGCTTCCCTTGAGAGAAATCTTTTTATCTTCTTTATTTTCCTTAACATAAAGAAGCAAACAAAAACCACTGAGTTGATTTGTGGATTCATAGATAAGTCCTTACTTATCGTTATCCCCAAGCTCTTCGCCGTTGCTGCAGGAACAGCAGGGCCGGACTGGGAACCGAAACCGGCCCTGGCAAAGTGCTCGGCCGGCCCCCCACTCTCCCTCCAGGAGGTTTGGGGGTGCGACCGCGCTCATTGCCAAGGCCGGTTTTCGGCCGATTTTGTTACAGGGCTGTTTTTGCAGCTATGCTGCAAAAAACGGCCCTGTAACAAAAACGGCCCCCTGGGGTCCAAAACCGGCCCCCACCCATGCGGCCGACCGGGGGATTGCCCGGTGCCCGCAACGGCCAGTCCGGGCCTGAGGAACAGGCGGAGATCCCAGGGAGGTGGGCCAAAAGTTGGAGTTCCAGGGGTTAGTGTTACTGCCTGTCAGGATCAGCTCAGTTTTATTTGGGTTTAATTTGAGCTGGTTCAGTTCATCCAATTGCTGATGTAGGTCATAGTATCACGCAAGTTGGTTTCTGATGAACTGGTGGAATGTAGGTTGAAGATTATTTGCAGGTCGTCTGCATAATTGAACACCAAAACATTAATCTCCCTCAAAGCAGTGATCAGAGGTTGCATGTAAAGATTGAAAAGGAGGGGGGATAGGGAAGAACCCTGTGAAACTCCACAGGGGAGTCTGCCTTTCGTGATCGCGGCCCATTTACTTGATCAGGAAAATCCTCTAAATGACTAAATTGCAAATTCTGCAAAAAATGCTGCTTAACAGAAGGAACAGGATGAAACTAGTTCTCTCAGGGACCATCACTAGGAGGAAATGATTCCTGAAATAAGCTGCTTCTCTTGCCATGATAAAGCTGATAGAAACAGGGTGAGCCATTAAGCCACAGGCAACCTGGGTAGTAATACTCAAAAAATGCATGTTCCATATGAGAGTAATTCAATTTTAACCCGTCAGAGTGCATACTGCACAGTAGCAATACATTGGAAAGTCCACATAGTCCATAATCACGGAGTTTCTTCACCAGAAAGAACATATTTTAGAAAAATCAATATGAATGGAGGAATTGTGGCAATACAGTGCATACGGCACAGTACGTAAAGTGACTTAGAGCCTCATTATGATGTTGGTCAGAGCTGCCTCCGACTGTCCTCACTGCAGTTGCGGTACCGACCGACCTCCGGTCAGCAGTCCTGACACCGCAATTAGAATGCGACCGCACATGGTGCGGTCGCAAACTACCATTAAACAACGGTCCGCAGCACAAGCTCCCATTGTACAATTGAACCGTAGCACATCCCTGCCACTCAGTGCATTGATATGAAGGGCCACGGCCGGAGGACCAGGGGAGAAGAGGGCCCTGTTAGGGGCCTCCAAAGTCACTTTCCAACAGCCTTTCCATGTCGGAAAAGTCAATATGGAAAGGCTGTTGGAAACACATCATAATCCCGACGGCGGAAAGACTGTCCTTAAGGGATTATGAGCAGTTTCCGATGGCTGACACCAGGCTCCTTGAAACAGGAAGGGACAACAACACACAGTTGTCAGAGCACCAATTGGAGGTCAGTACTGATCTGAATCGGGTATTTGCCACACTTATACATGCCACAAGCTTCAATCAACAAACATGCCGGACTGGCGCATAGGTTGCCCGCAGCGGCTACCTATGCATCAGGCAATTAACAACCTTAATTGTCTATAGATTCGAAGACACACATTCTTGACTTCATGCTTTGTGGATCAGTATTCGTGTAACAGAACTTAAAACCTTTGGTGACTTAATATCAGGACCTAAAACGTTAACCAAATTATCAGGTTGGACAAACCACTGCAGCAACCAGCCAAGCAGACTATGATCCTAAGAAAGCTCCTCGAAGCTGCCAGCGTAGTGAAAACCACACACTCTGCATCTCTCTCCATCACCTCTTCATCCCCACAATGCATATCTCTGCATCCCACAACAATAACCACACCTGGGTGGAAAAATGTCCCACATAGAATCCAAAAGCACCCTTCAGGCATGTGATCAGTGGCCCAAATAAGCGTTAAATAAATGCAGCAATCCAATAAAATTGAGGACAGGGGATGAAGCAATTTTTAGAGTTAAAGGGGTCAAGTTTGTTGTTTGTCCAGAAGAGGGCAGCACGTACCTAAAAAAGACACAAACACTAACTAAAATGCTTCAATTTCCAACTCTAAACATTCTGTAGCCAAGTTACAATCTCAAAGTATTTTATTGTTTCTGGTGCCTGATATTTGGAGATGTACGTATTTATTTCAGGACAAGGTGTTGCTGCCTTGTGACAAAATATTACAATGCCTAATTACCAAAGCCTCCCTCTATGAGTATCAGTGTACGCTCTGGAAGTTTAAAAGTCTCCTAACTTTTATCACACCCAGAAATCAAAAGTACCAGAGTGTCTGTGTTCTTGCTCTGTCTCTTCAAACTTCCAAATGTCCCTCTGAGGTCAGTGTAAGGCAGAGGCACCCCTGTAAATGTAACACTCGTATCCAGCCTGGGCAGAACCCTAGGTGCATGCCACGCTCATAGAAAATATTAAAAGTGCAAGGTATGATAGATACCATATTTACACACTGTACGTTTTCCCCATTCTGAGATCTGCAAACTCGAAACAATACATATTTGCCCGCGCAATTTGCACCCGATTTATTCTAGCAACAATGATATGGCCAAAGCACAGGATTTGCAAAGAGAGCTTGAGTTTTGCACACCTATCTCCTCTGAACATTTTAAAAATTTTCAACTCTAATGCTATTAAGGTTCCCTCCAGAAAGGCCCGACTCTCTGAATCTGGTATGTTAAAGTGTTTCTTTAACCTGTTCCATGCTGGTGACGGAACAACTCCGTCACCAGCCTCGGACGCACTGTGCTGGTGACGGAGCGGTTCCGTCACGGCCCGCCCGGCACGCCTGCACGGCAGCGATTTCGCACCTGCGCGGCACGTTCTATTGAGCGGGCGGGGCCGTGACGGAACCGCTCCGTCACAAGCACAGCGCGCCCGAGGCTCGTGACGGAGCGGTTCCGTCACGAGCATGGGAGCGTCGCGCGTCCCCCCTCACCCCTAGCGCTGCAGCGAAATTACCGCCGCAGCCAAGGGGTTAAGAATAATTTACAAAATATTGTCAACTATGTTGATGCAGTGAAGAGCAGTAAAAAGGGGAAAAAATGCCAATAAAGTTATTATCGTTTCATTTTTTGTTTTTAGGTCGAAACTGCCGTAGGCTGCGCACATGCGCAGTCTCGCCGGCGAGAATTAATGACTCTGAGTAGTGAGGGTAAACCCCGCCCTCTTCTCCATTGGCTCACCTCCCAAACGGCGGCCAGCCATTGAATAAGAGGTCTCAGTGTCGTCATTGTCTCGCTCTAAGCCCCAACTTTTTCGGATTGAGGGGGCGTGTTTTTTAGGTTTGTTCTAACTTCTTCTCCATTGACTGAAATGGTAAACAACAAGTAAAAAACAGGCCTGTTGTTTACATTTCAGCCAATGGAGAAGAGGGGAGAAAGAAAAACACGCCCCCAGTCTGAAAATGACAGGGCGTTTCTCAGTCTCTTTTGTGCTTGACCTCGTAGAAACACAGTGGTATTCATGGCGTGGTCCGACCGGTGTCCGTGTAGGCCCGGGTCAGGGATTACTAAAATCAGTAATAATCTTGCTGCATACCCGGCCATCCACCCCTAATTTTACAAACAACCTGACTCCACCAACATCAGGCTTCTATTGAAGTTTTTTACCTTCAGAGACGACCCCTGATGACCCGACACTCCTTCGCCGCGCTTGCCTCGCTGTTCCGCGGCAGGACCGGGCCCCCCCGATCCATCCTCAAACGACCGGACACTCCTGCCTCTTCGCTCCGGAAGCTACTCCTTCACCACCAGAGGTTCGGAGACAAGGTGCTCCCAGCGTCAGTCACGCCATCCCATCTCTGGTCGAGCTCTCCCTCGGGCTGGGACATGCTCCCCCTCGTTGCCATTTTTCATTCCTGACGACCCGACACTTCTTCGCCGCGCTGGCTTCACCGCTCCACGCCAGGAACGGCCCCCCCGAGCTGTCCGCAGGCGACCGGACACCCCTGCATCTTCGCTCCGGAAGTGACTCCTTCACCACCAGAGGCTCGGAGACGAGGTGCTCCCAGCGAGAGTCACGCCACCCCATCGCTGGTCGAGCTCTCCCTCGGGCTGGGACATGCTCTCCCTCGTTGCAGTTTTTCGAGGGCACTAATGGGCACTAGAGTGAGGTTCTCCCTGATTGCCCCAACGGGCGGTGCTGCTGGTGCCTATCCTCGCTCTCTAACCTCCTGCATAAGCGAGCCCTTTCAACACACTTCACATCTTACGGGGCTGCTAGGGGCAAGCGCCTCTGTTTGCCTGCCGCCGTGAGGAGCCTTTCGGCGCAGACCACCGCCCGAGCTTGACGGAAACCCTATGGGGCTGGCTTTGGAAGGACGAGCTGGCTGGGATATTGACATCCGGTTGGGAGACTTACGAGACGGCAGGACCTGCTGTGATGTGGATCAATTACATGTCAGATCACCCATCAGAACGGCCGCTTCACAGGAATTTAAGCTGCCTCCGTCTCCGGTTAAGGAACCACCACTTTATAGCTTATTTTACCATTATATCGAGCTTCTTTCAGATTTGGCCTGACCTTAAGATGGCGGCCATAATAGACACACTCGTAATAAAGACATTTGCGCATAGTCTCCCAGCGTTTTAACTGTCTGTAGAGTATAAGAAGCGCTTCTCTGTCAATCCACTGTGTCGCCCACGTCCCATGCTATTGGGAGCTCATCCTGCATAGCTCCATTCCTCTTTTGTGCCCACAGAGTGCCAGCACCCTCGCAGATTCACAAAATGGTGCCCAGATCCTATTACGTTTTTCTCTAACCTCGGGAACCTGCTTATAAGGTGTACTTGTGTGTGTGTGTGTCTGTGTGTCTGTGTGTGTGTGTGTGTGGCTCTGTGTGTGTGTCTGGGGCTCTGTGTGGGTGTGGGTCTGTGTGTTTGTGTGTGGCATTTGCGAGAGATTAAGCTATTGGCATGTAAATGATAATGCCATTTCTTTTTCTGTTTTCAAAACCAACACATAAATGAAAATGTTGTCATTTACAATGCCAATAGCTCTAACTTTTCCAAAGGCGAGACCGTTGCATTGTAAATGCTTGTTGGTTGCTGGGGCTGGGTTTAGGGCGAGGCGGGCTTAGGGGTTCAGCGTGGGAGAAGGAGAGGACTGTGCACACTAGGGTCCTTATTTATGAGAAGTGACACATCGCTGCGCGAAAGCAGCAATGTGTCACTTCTCAGTATGGCTTCCTTGCGACATGCAGGATGTGTCATATTTACTGTATGACGCATCATGTTGCAGTATTTCTGATGTATCTGTAGGCGCAAAAGTGACACATTCCTGGGGTGTGTCTGAAAACAGACACAACTCCAGCAATGTGTCCTTTCACATGGGGCAAGCCCCATGTGAAGAGGCCTTTGTCAGTCTTATGCCTGCTGTGAAGCAGGAGTAAGATATTGACGCAATGGCGTCCTAGAAGTGGTGCACTGAAATCTCATAGATTTCAATGCATCACTTCTAAGAGGCTTTTTTGCGGGGGAACGCCCACCTTGCTTACATTATACCTAGCACAGATATAATGCGGCGCAGGTCTTTACAAAGTGACGCAATTGCCTAGATGCCTCACTTTGTAAATAGGGCTCAACATGGCACATTTTTTATGCCGCCGGTGCGTCACAAAAAGTGACGCACAGGCTGTGTAAAAGTGATGCAAGGCCTCATAAATAAGGCCCTAAGTGTGAATGACTGCTTGGCCGGACGTTTTTGGCTAGCCAAGCAGGCAACCACACTTTGCATATTCCCCACCAGGCTGTAATGGACACTCTTGGGGGGAATATGCACTGGCTCCCTGTTCGAGTCTGCGTCGATCCAGCGCCTTCAATGGCTCCAGCCCCCTGGGATATGTGCTATGGAATAAATGGTCAATCCGGCATTGCACACAAGACAATCAAGACTTTAAAAGCAGTGACAATCCGAAGTCATCCTATGCTGTTTTACGCCTATAATGTGCTTCACACAAGTACAAAACATTTTAAAGCAAGCATTGGCAAAGCCAATAGATCTCGCCTACGGAAGAGTTATTGACGTTGGCAATGTGTTTTAACCATTTTGTACACCAGTGTGTCTGCTGTTCAGCACAGCTAAACGTTAGGGGCCTGGTATGGGGTAGAGTAGATAGGGGTAAATTGGAGTGAAGCTGATTGAGGTAGAGAGGTAAGGAGTAGATTAGATAAGTGTGGAGTGGGGTAGATTGGTGTAGAGTGGAGTGGGGAAGATTGGGGTAGTATGAAGTGGGTAGATTGGGGTAGAGAGGAGTAGAGTGGGGTAGATTGTAGTGTGGTAGATTAGGGTAGATTACGGTAGACTGAAGCGGGGTAGATTGAGGTACATTCTACAGACAGAGAGTGTGGTAGACTGGAGTGGGGTAGATTGGAGTGGAGTGGAGTAGATGGGAGTGGAGTGGAGTTGGATGGTTTGAAGTGGAGCAGAGATTGGAGTGGTTTTGGGTGGAGTAGATCAGGGAAGAGTGAAGTGGAGTGGATAGGGGTAAATTGGAGTGGAATGGAGCGAGATACACTGGAGTGTGGTAGATTGGAGTGGGTAGATTGGAATGGGATAGATTGGAATAGGATTGATTGGAGTGGGTAGAGTGGAATGGGGTAGATTGGAGTTGGCTATATTGAGTTGGGGTAAATTGGGGTGGATTGGGGTAGACTGGGTACGAGTGGGGTAGATTGGAGCAGGGTGGGGTAGATTGGGGTAGACCGGAGTGTAGTGAGTAGATTGAGGTAGATTGGAGTGGGGTAGGGTAGATTGGAATGGATTGTGGTAGACTGGAGTGGAGTAGATTGGGGTAGATTGGAGTGGTGTATATTGAGGTAGATTGGAGTGGTAGTTTGGAGTAGAGTGGCATAGATTGGAGTGGAGTCAAGTGGTATATATTGAAGTGGAGTCAAGTGGGGTAGATTAGAGTGGAGTGGGCTAGATTAGGGTGGACTCAAACAGACAGATTGATGCGGAGTGGAATGTGGTAAATTTGAGTGGGATAGATTGAAATTGATTAGATTGGGGTAGATTGAAGTGAGATAGATTGGTATCTGGTAGTTTGGAGTGGGGCACATTTAGTTAAAGAGGAGTGGGGTAGATTGGAGTGGAGTGCAATGGAGTAGGTTGGGTGGATTGGAGGGGGTAGATTGGAGTGGAGTGGAGCGGAGTGTACAGGGGGTGTATAGGGATAGGAAGGAGTGGGGTGGGGTAGATTGAGCTAGACTAGAGTGAGGCAGATTGGGGTAGAGTGGTGTGGGGTGAATTGGAGTAGAGTGGTGTTAGATTGAAGTGGAGTGGGGTAGACTGGGGATAGTGGCGGTGGATTGGGGTAGATTAGAGAGGAGTGGAGTAGATTGGAGTTGGGTAGATTAGGGTGGGGTGGGGTGGAGTGGAGTGGGGTAGATTGGAGTGGAGTGGGGTAGATTGGAATCAAGTAGGGTAGATTAGGGTACATTAGAGTGGGGTAGTTTTGAGTGAGGTACATTGGAGTGGGGCAGTTTGGGTGGATTAGTGTAGGGTAGATTAGAGTAGAGTGGGGTAGATTGGAGTTGAGTTGGGTAGATTGGAGTGGAACACATTGGAGTGGTATAGATTGGAATGGAGCGGGGTAGATTGGAGTGGAGTGGAGTGGAGTGGGGTATATTGGGGCAGATTGGAGTGGGGTAGATTGGAGAGGAGTAGGGTAGATTGGAGTTGAATGGGGTAGATTGGGGTAGAGTGACATGGAGTAGACTGGACTGAAATGTGGTAGATTGGGGAAGATTGAGTGGAGTGGGGTAGAGTGGAGCGGAGTAGTATAGATTAGAGTGGAGTGAAATGGAGTTGAGTCAGTTGGGTTAGATTTGAGTGGATTAGGGTAGATTGGAGTGGATTGGGATAGATTGGAGTGGAGTGGGTAGATTGGAGTGGAGTAGGGTAAGTGGTTTAGGGTGGAAGGGTGTAGAGTAGAGTGGAGTGGAGCGTCATTGAGTGGTGTGGAGTGACGTGTCGCAGAGTTTGTTATAGTAGAGGGGTGCAGAATGGAGTGGCATGTCAAAGAGTTGAGTGTAGTGTCAAAGAACAGAGCGGCATGGGGAAGAGTGAAAGAACATAGAGAGGAGTGGTGTTATGTAGAGTTTAAATTTTTATAGTGGAGTAGTATAAAGTGGAGAGGAGTGGTGTAGTATGATGTATGCATGATGTTGTAGGGTTGTGCCATTACAGACAAAACATTTCCAATTGAAATGAACATTATATTTGCACATAAAGTTTTACTGAGCACAAAGGATTAAAATATTTGTTTCCACCACACTTCAGTATTACAAAAAATGGGCTTCGTTTCTACTTCCAAATTCTGATGTAGTCTGAAATATCAGCAGAGTTAATTTTGTGTTGTGTACTGAAAAATATACCACCTTACTGCCTGTCCTCTCGCAAGGTTACTTAGCAGGATGGATTGTAACATATATCTCTCACTTTCAAGTCCTGTAAAGAAAAGTAAACACAGAGCTACTTCGTAATATAGAACCTGACATTTGACCTCTGTCTTTGAATGCAGAGCAAATGTGACAAGATGAGGACAATATTTAAAGGCCTGTTTACAGAAAGCGAGTACTCGGAAGGATACATTAAACAAGAAATGCTCGTGGGAGGGACCCATTCAAGCTGGCCAGCCTAAAACAAATAAAGTCAGCAAATAGATAGCAAGCAAATGTGAGCTACAAATCACAAAGCCAACATTAAGCAATGGGCGGAATGCATTCCCAGGGAAGTCTTGCGAATGCCCACAAGAAGTTGTAAGCAAAGCAGACAAGGCTTCGACCTAAAATGCCTGCAAGCAAAAGCAAAAATTATAATAAAACATATATTAGCATTCACTTTGCACTTTAATAAAAATAATAAAGTTTTTAGTGACAGGCTTAGAGTGTTATTGGAATGGAAATAGCACGATGAACATGTAGAGTAGCTGGGTCTCAGATCCTGCGGACAAAGCTGAAATGTAAATACATTTCATTCGTCTCTGCCCTTCTCCATGCCTGGTCTCTCTGCTTGGAACACTCTGGTGGCTCACCTTTTTGCCTGGCTCAGCACACTCTGCAAACTCCAACTTGCGCTGATGAACCACAAATTTACTTAACATTATACTCTCATGCAGAGTTTTTGACTCTGCATCCAAGTGCAATATAACAAGAAAACCCCCATTTTCAGCTGCGTAGAGGGAGACCAATTGTTTCAAACACATAACATATATTCTGAGTGGGTGTTTGCTCATTATTGGATGGTTTTGTTGTCTATCTTAGTTGTCTACTTTTGATTCAATCACTTTCCCGCCTATTCTTGTGTTTGTTCTGCCAGGAGTATTTCAGTCTCGTAGTATCCGAATGGTTGATTGCATCCTTCCACAGCATGCTTGAGGTGGCTCTTTAGGTCTTGGCCTGCGTGTATGTAAATGTATAGGCATTTATATAGCGCACTACTTACCCGTAGGGTCCCAAGGCGCTTCGACCGCTGCGAGACCCTTCCTGGCTTCCCTGAGAGATGGTCCCTTAATGGGTATCTCCAGGGTGAGACCAGGCATCCCCGGCGGTCTGGTGGGGCCGTTAGTGAAGATGAGGCAAGCTAATGCCCAGAGTTGCCGAGTGTGATCGCTGATCAGAGTGGGCACCGAGGCGAGAGAATTATCGAGTCCGCTGACCCTGGTCCAGAAACCTGCCGCGCCGGGAATCGAACCCTGGTCCCGGGCCGTCCTCTGCTCTCGGGTCTGCCGCCTCTAACCAGTGAGGCTGCGCTTGCGCAGTCTCACCGGTGAGATCTTATGTTTTTCAGTGAGGGGCTTGAACCCGCCCCTCTTCTCCATTGGCTGGCTTCCTAAACGGAGGCCAGCATTGGAGGAGAGGGGCGTCTGTCCATTTAAGCCCTGTGTTTTTGGGATTTAGGGGCGTGTTTTTTTAGGTTCTTTCTCTCCTCTTCCCATTGGCTGGAATTTTACATTCCAGCCAATGGGAAGAGGAGAAAATGAAAAACACGCCCCTCAATCCCGAAAATGATGGTGGTTTCTCCGAGGCATTCCTGCTTCGCCTCGGAGAAACATGGTGGTGTTCGACTGCCCTTCTGACGGCTCGTTTTTTAAAATATCTAATTTTCCTCTTCAAAAAGGTTGGCATGTACAAAATTTGGTCATCCTATCAACAGCATAAAATGGATAAAATGGTGATGCCATGTCGAAAGGAGCATCTATCAATAAAAACCGAAGTTCGGGTGAATGTCCACCAAAATCAAATGAATCAATAATACTGCACTAAAGAAGCTCTAAACTGAAGGCGAAAATTAAACTATAAACTAAAAACATTAGGATACAGTAACCCTTTACATTTTTAGGTGACATGTTTACAGCTTATTTTCTATCAAAATAGAAGTAGGACAAAGTGACGGTAAAGCCTGCGACAAAAAAGACAATGCAATAATGAGCACCAAGAAAACAAATTTAATAAGGTAGCGTCACTTTGACACGTGTGGAAACACCGCTGTCCTGCGGAAAATAAAGAGCATTAGAGTTGCAGTCATATTTGTTGTTCTTATTAGTTATATTTGTATTTGTTATTATATGACACATTTACTCTGTAGAAGAAATATATCAAAATATAAATTCACTTTTTTGGGTGAATTGTCTTTTTGTCATAAATTAATTGGAGGAATGTCATTAATACCTTACTTCAGAACAATATAAAACACACCTGATGGCCGCCATGTATTTTTAACGGTTCAACATTCAACGCCTCAACCTGAGTTGTCCCTTTTCAATGTCTTGGACTAGACTAAGGTCCCGTCAATCATCGGCGGGAATCGAACAGCGCACCCTATAGGGTCTCCGGGTCCTGTTCCTGAAGAAACATACACTATCCAGCCAGGCAGTTTGAATTTTCATTGATAGGATACGAAGAGACGAGTCAGTGTGAGAGCTGTGGAGAACATGGCAAAGCAAGGACTAAGAGCTCACAAGGTAATAACTTGGGGACAAATGGGTTTTTTAAGAGCGATGGAGAAGTGAGATTGCAGCTGTACGAGGTAGCTGTTCAGTGGATTTGATAGCATGAGAGACAGCGATTACTTTTAGCTAGAATGAGAGTCTCTTGAGCCAGATAGATCTGAGACAGAAGATAAATAATTTGTGAAGGAGAGAATGCTATTAGGACAGGACTAGGTGATAAAGTGGGATAAATTGCGAGCCCACCTGAGCTTTGGTATTCATAAGACATTTTGTTGTCAACACAGCGTTAATAGCGTTGGGCCCTTCCAGATAACAGAGCAGGTAGTAATTAAAAACTTACTTTGAAACGCCCCCTTCCCTATTGAGCCCCATATTCATGTCTTTAACTTTAAAGGCAGAAAAATACTGATCGATTTTTCAATAATGTACATGCCCTTAAAGTTTTAATACACGTAAGTAATGCAGTCCCAATTTACATGTCAAATATTTTTCTTCATTTTGCATTTGTTCCCTTAGAATATTTCTTTTCCCATGTGGCGTATATCTGTGGTTGCCAATTTATGTAAAATTGTAAGAAAGATGTACACACCTATCAAAATATTGACCGCTACAAACGAAAGGAATCTTTTGTGGTTATAGGTGCGGATAGTGAGCTGGTGTGTGACTGATAGAGGAAGGTCATGGGGGACGAGGGGGAGCAGGGGTTTCGGGGTGATCAAGCAAGGAGGTATATTCAGAGTAAAAAGGTTTACCGCCACTCTGGAAGATTATGAGCCCTCTGACACCTCATAGCCTTTTTGTATTTTCACCTCATGAACATAGGTAGAATGCCTCTACCAATGTGAGGAGGGTTCCGATGATAAAGTATGCCACGTCTGAGTGTATGAGGTCTTAAGCTCTTTACCGCCTGCGTCAGGCCTCCATGGACTGAATGAGTGCAGAAGCGGCAGCGCCCACCCTCCACTCGGCAGCAGGCCCTTGACCCGGAGACTCCACATTGCGGCCAGAGCTGCCTGATGTGTAAGTGATACGAGGCCTGGTGCCCACACCCCTGACCTACATCACCATGTTGGGATGTTCACCAACATCCCTGCAGCAAACCCGGGTCGTATATGACTACCCTGAGACCGTCAACACACCACCTGACCCTTTTCCTCGAGATTGGGCCCCCCACCCGCCCTGGAACCTTACACACCACTGTGGTGATGCCTATCCACCCCAGACCAGTAGAACCATTCTGAGAGCCCCACCCTGAGAGATGTATCCACTTGTTCTTTTTCTTGCCTCTGTTCCCTGCTTGGCATCGATTTTCTTTTCTCTGTCCCCTGCTTGTGATTGTTTTTTCTTGCCTCTGTTCCCTGCTTGTGCTTGTGATCGTTTTGCTGTGTGTGTGTGTGTGGCTCGCTGTGTGTGTGTGTGGCTTGTCTGTGTGTGTGTGTGGCTCTCTGTGTGTGTGTGTGGCTCTCTGTGTGTGTGTGTGTGTGTGTGTGTGTGTGGCTCTGTGTCCGCTAATACTCTCTACTACTCTCTAATGCTCACCTATTGCCTTTGTAAATGACAATACCATTTATGTTTTTAAAAAAACAAAAAATGAAAAAAATGCCATTTGCAATGCCAATAGCTCTAACTTTAACAAAGCTGAGACCATTGCGTTGTAAATGCTTGTTTTAGGTATGGCATTAGCTAACATCTTTTGATTTCACTACAATTTCATGGGTAATATGATTACATATAGGGCTTTCATTCAGCCTTCTTCATCCATTGGTCTGTTGTTGTGTCATTCACATTTTAGTTCCGCCTACTACAGCATATATCATGGGGCAGTGGGCCAGCCAACTTCATCCATTGGCTAACTTCACTGTGAGTGACAGCATCTGCTCTTTCAATGGAGTGCATCCTCACACAAATCCTCACACAAAATAGTTACCTTCAGTGCCAGGGTCTATGTGGCAATGTCTGCTTTTTGCGACCACAATGTTTTTTGCTTTTAACAATGGTTTTTTTTTCATATTGGTGAGGGCTAGGCAGTTTTCCCAACAATAATATCTTACAAAAACCATGTCAAAAGAAAACAGGCTTTGGGAAAGCAAACAGGCTGGTGGCCAGCATCAGACCTATTGGCTTTGCCAATGTTTGTTTTGTTTTCTATGGAGACGTCATTAGGAGTGCATGTATTTTCTTTCCCTTGCTCTTTGTTTTTCTCTCCCCAAATGGCCTCTTTGCTTCCCCCTCCCAAATGCTCCACGACCTCTTCCTTTTGTTACCTATTTTCCTATTTATTTTTTCTTCCTCTCTCTCCCCATTTTTACTTCTAACATGTGCTTAATTTTGCCTGCCCGCTCACCCATTTCTTGATGCTTCCGACCCTATATGCCTTTTTTTCATGCTTTGGGCACACTTCCTACTCGCTTTATACATTTTAATTTACTATTCTAACATTGCCGTCCACTATGTTAGAAAAGTAAATAAAATATGGTTGCCATGTATATAGCTGCACATTTTCATATTTTCTACGTAATTACGAGTGGCATTAAATTACTATAAGTGACACTATCTCGCAAACAAAAATCAAGCAATGTAGTTGAGGGAAACATATAAATATCAGAAATTACACCCATTTCACCAACAAGAACCTCTAAGATGGTCTTAAAACTGCTGCAAAGCACAAGCAATGGAAGGGCACTAACTTACCTGGTGCACTGGTGTAACCTGATCTTACTGTTAAACAAATGTGAAACCATGATATAGACTGCCAGACAGTGACTGCAGTCAATGCAGAAGAGCTGTAACTTTACTTACAGACAGTAACAGGCTGAATGATGAGACGCTCCTCTAAAACTAAATTAAATAAGATGGTGACACAACTTCGTGCAGACTGACTGCTGCAGACAGACTAGGGACTGCAATGCAAAGCTCTGCAGCTGTACTTTCACTTACAGTACAGGCAGGGGCATAACACAGGCCCCGGCACCACCACGGGGGGCCCGAGCTGCAGGGGGCCCCCCTCAGCACAGTACTCTCGTCAAGAGCTCCTGATAAAATCCGGAGCGGGCCCCTCCATGCACCTTGCAGGGGGGCCATCTCAGATTTCGTTACGCCGCTGAGTTAAGGGTGAATGATGACGAGCTGAGCTCCTCTATAAATTAAATTAGGTTCAATGAGTGACACTTACTTGTCATCGATCACCACGACAGATGATACAGGCAAGCCGTGATGTCCCCCGGGCAACGGTCAGCGCCACGGTCCAAAGGAATCGACTCACGGGGCACTCATGGCTCCGGACACTGGACTGCAGTGCAGGGTGGCCACAGTGGCATAACGAAACTTGAGGGGGGCCCCCTGCAAAACACATTGGGGACCCCCTCCCCACAGCGGCCCACCCCACCACCTACCACCTTACCCTACCACGGGTCAAAATTCAGTAAATGAGGTCAAAATTCAGAACATAACTTCGGGACAAAAGGTAAGTTTTACAGACACATCAGAGGAGGTCGTGCAATAGTATATAAGTAAGCACATCCATATCCAAAGATATTCAACCATTTGCAAACCTATCCATCATGTATCCTTCTATCCATCATTTCACTCATCCATCCCTCCACCCACCCTTTCACTCATCCATCCATTATCCATCCATCCACCCTTTCACCCTATCCATCTGTACACTCATCATTCCACTCTTCCACCCATCCATCCATCCATTCACTCATCCATCCAACCATTTACCCTTTCACCCGCCCAACCACCCTTTCACTTACTCATACATCCACCCAGTCCCTCATCCTTCCACCCATTCACCCTTTCAGTCATCCATCCATCCTCACTTTCTCTCTCCATCGACTCTTTCACTTAGCCATCCTTCCTCCCACCCATCTGTAGGAAGGTGGATATCTGACTATGCTTACCCCCAAACGTTTTGCCTGGTGTTTAGCTGGTTTTTGACTTAGTTGGCCTGGGATCCTCCTATTCAGGGCCCCAGGCTGATTGCTCTCTCCTTAAAATGGACTCCATGCACCTTAGGCGCATAACACAATTGGAACTGGTTCACCTTGTTGGCCCCTGTAACAGTGTACCCTAGGTACCCAGGGCATAGGTGCATCCAAGGCCTACCTTGGGCTGCAGCATGTATTGTGCCACCCCTGGCCTGGCCTCCATATTTGACACAACTGGCTGATCACTCAGCTGGGGTAAGTTGGTGTAATCACCTCTTGCTTAGATATAGTATCCCTATATCTAACCCTAAACTGGACACATATGTTCCTATCAGCCACTCCTATGGAAGGCCTCATCAATCCTGGAGGCAGAGTGTTTGGAAATCTGTGAGATGGTGCTCTAGCATGAGCTGAGCCTGTCTGCAGCTGTCGGGAACCACTCCCTAAGCTGTTCCGGGATATTGCCATACCATATACTCTTAAGTGCATTATAATCCTCGCGGTTATATGCTATCTTTGGTTTGGCTTTATCAAAACATGTCGAGTAAGGTGTCATACGAATTGGAATACTAACCCCTCAACAGTTCTATCGACGGGGATAGCATTCCACCCTTCTAGAGGGACACGACATGTGTGTAGCCTTAAGCCCGGTTAAAGTTAACCAGCGCCTCAGCATCACAAAATGGATGCTGCCACCACAGACACGAGTCTGACCTCCTGCTGCTGGGAGTCCTTCCAGCGAGGAGAGCTTGGACAAAGGGTTTCCTGTCAGGGGCGGTGCGAGCACCACCCCAGACAGGGTTTTGTGTATTGGGTAGGACAGGGCTGAATAGATTGAGACATGCCCGGGGCACACAAGGTGTCCCCGTGCATAAGCCAGTCCAAACCGGTCCTGGGACTTTCCAGACCCAGGCCTGGCGAGGAGCTGGACAAAGGAAAGGGGGTGTAACCGCCCCCCTTCCTGGTTCCTCCCAGAGGAGGGAGCTAGTAGGTGATCCACCCCTCAGATTGGGAATAAGAGTGGGAGCAGTGCCATTGCACAGCAGATCATCCTGAATCAACTTAAAATAAAGAAGAAGACTGGACTTCGACATTCTGCTGCTCAGAAGACTGAAGAGAATCTCCCTTGTGGCCTAGGAGTGGCCACCCTGTGAACACAGGCACCAACCAGCAACTCGACGTCTGCTTTGCCGCCGCCACCCGCCCGAGCCCAGAGTCCAACAAGACCCAGACTCCCAGACCTCTCACAGCCCGATCCACAGTCCCTGCAAAGAAGGGACCCGTGGAGGCACCGAGTGACGTAGGACCGGACCTCTTGGAAGACACTCGAAAAGCTGACTGCGCAGCAACCGAGGCATCCTCGACGTTGTGCTTTGGGGACTGAGAACCCCCACCACCGAGCAGCCTTTGCACTGAAGATCAGCCCCCCAGCATCTCCATGATCTGCGTGGGGCCCTTTTGCATTGTGCCACTCGACGTGCCATCCCGGCCACTAGCCACGTGGTCAGCGGCCATCTTAGCGACAAAACCGACAAAGTACACCACGGGTCTGGTTGCTCCTGACTTGCCCAAGCTCCTGTGAAAAGGAGCACTCCCTCTGACCTTGCTGGTCCGAGTGTTAAGCATCTTTTGATTCCTGCGTGGCTTGCATTAGCTAAGGCCTGTTTGCTCCGATCAGGTCGCCGACACCGCCAACAGCGAGAAGTCTGCGTGGGACAGCTCGTGACCGACTCCTAGACGTCCTCGACCCCCGGTGTCCACGTGGCTGCAGAGAGAAGCTACACCTCAACGCCTGTTTGCACCCGACATCGCCTGGTTCCAATCTGGTTCCACGGTAGTCACTGGCTAGTGACTTTGAACATTGTCCCCTCTGCTTTCAGGTCTTCACAACTTCAGATCCACCCTTGGATCCACCGGAACTCTTCACATCGAGCCGCCTGCAGCATCTTCAGCTCCAAGCACCATCGACCAGCGTGACAAAACCCGACACTACTTCGACCCTGTGCACCCGCTTCCTGTGGGTGAGGTAACTCAGCTCCGCCGGTGTTCCTACACTGGTACACATCTCAAGGGCCTGTGTCTTAAGTTTCAGCGTTCTAGGTCACTCGGAAGGTTCCGAACTAACTAACTTTGTACTTTTTACGCATCATAGACTTTACATTGGAAAGTGCGTGCACTTTAGACACTGCACCTGAGTCCCGTGGGCCTTTCCCGACTTAGTCACTGGTAGTCTCGAATAGCTCCAGCGATTCCCAAGGCCCTAGGCCTGTTCCTGTTCTGATTGGTATCTCTTATACCACTTTCTTAGTATATGGTTTAGGTGGCCCCTAGGGCTCATCCATATTGTGCAACTTTTGTGTATTTTAAACTGTCTTGTGATTTAACGCTTGTGTTTCTGTGCTCATAAAGAGTCCAGGGGATTTTATAGTTAATAAATCAATATATATTTTCAATATATATCTGTGTGGTGTCCTTTCATTTGGTATTCAAGGGGGTTGTGTGTGGTAATACAGCTGGCTTCACATGCCTTTCAGAGTTTAGCCTAAGACTGCTTTGTCCACGTTACCACTAGGATAACTGGTCTACAAGGTTGAATTACAACCAATCATCATAAGGGTTGCTTGGCATGGTACAAAGTGATCACTAAGAATTAGTGAGCAATATATACCAGGCCAACTTCTCACACCATCCACCCATTCATCTACTCATCCACTCATGAACCCATCCATTGGCCCTATTGCTCATCCATCCTTTCTCTCATCCATCTATCCTTTCACTCCTTCACTCATCAATCCATCCTTTTGTCCATCTCTCCTCCTTTTCAGTCACTCATCCATCCTTACATCCACCCTTTCACTCATTCATCCACCCATTCACCCTTTCACTTATCAATTCATCAATCCATCATTTCACTCATCCACCCACTTACTCGCTCATCATCCACCCTTTCACTCATCCATCCATCCTTTCACTCATCCATCCATCCTTTCACTCATCCATCCACCCTTTTACCCATCCATCTACCCTTCCACCCATACATCCCCCTATTTACTTTTTCTCTCATCCATCTTTCCACTCACTCATCCATCCTCTCTCATTATCCATCTATCCAACCTTTCATTCATCTATTCACCCTTTCACTAATCCATCCAGCCATCCACCCCTTAACCTACTCACTTGCCCACCTTTTCCTATTAATTATGAGCTGAGCCTTTGTCTGCAGTGTTACAGACAGAAGAGGCCTATCAAGGACTTCGCCATAGTTCCTAAATCAAGGGGCGGGTTCGGTGGGGGAGGGTTCACTATGCCTCTGCACATAGGCAATCTGGAAACTTGTCATGAGTCAAGCATGATGCACAGTCCCAGGCCATGAGGTGACAGAGACATGGTGTTCCTGGGGCTTTAAGTGGGACGATGAATACGGGGGTTCAATGTAATTAGGGGCGGGGCTAAAAACACCTAAGCTAAAAATCTGTGCTTACAATAGTGTACCACCCGCCTACCCTGGGCATCTGCAGGCAACACAGACACTGCCCACCTCCCCTGGGGCTCTGCATTTAACAAAGCACTGCCCACCTGCCCTGGGGCTCCGCAGGCAACACAGACACTGCCCACCTTCCCTGGGGCTCTGCAGCCAGCACAGACACTGCCCACCTCCCCATGGGCCCCGCAGGCAACACAGACACTGCCCACCTCCCCTGGGGCTCTGCACCCAGCACAGACACCACCCATCTCCGCTGGGGCTCTGCAGGCAACACAGACACCGCCCACCTCCCTGATGCTCTGCACTCAGCACAGACACTGCCCACCTCCACTGGGGTTCTGCAGGCAACACAGACACTGCCCACCTCCGCTGGGGCTCCGCAGGCAACACAGACACTGCCCACCTCCCCTGGGGCTCTGCAGGCAGCACAGACACTCCCCACCTCCCCTCGGGCTCTGCAGGCAACACAGACACTGCCTGCCTCCCCTGGGGCTCTGCAGGCAACACAGACACTGCCCATCTCCCCTGAGGCTCTGCACCCAGCACAGACACTGCCCACCTCCTCAGGGGCTCTGCAGGCAACACAGACACTGCCCACCTCCCCTGGGGCTCTGCACCCATCACAGACACCGCCCACATGCCTTGCTTCAATGGAGCCCACCCAGAGTCTGCCCACCTCTCCTTGGTTCTGCAGTGAACGCAGCCTCTGCCCTGCTGCAATAAAGCCCACCCAGAGTCTGCCCACCTCTCCTTGGCTCTGCAGCAAACACAGCCACTGCCCACCTGCCCTGCTGCAATGAAGCCCACCCAGAGTCTGCCCACCTCTCCTTGGCTCTGCAGCCAGCGCAGACAGGGCCAGATCCCCACATTCTGCTGTGTGTGAGGGGCCCTCGGTTCTGAAGCAAAGAGCTTCGCCATCACCACTGACCCCCCACAGCATCCATGGCATCAGTCCATAAGGGGCTGATTCAGTGTCTGGTCTTTCACCCCATGCCCTGGCCAAGCCCACAGTACACCCTGCTCTTGAGAAGCACCATTAACTGTGACGTACCGGCCAGTTTAAACATTGTGCACCTCTACCCTAAGGGGTCTTTCTTTAGTCTTTGAATAAATGTTGTGCGTGCTCTGTTGCACTGGCTGCATTGATGAAGTTGTTGTCACGAGTACTCCTCCTGTCACTTATTAAATGTGTGAAATATACTTAAGGCCCAAATTAGTTTACTTTCGACTTGAAACCCATGGACAGGATGTACTGCCCTGCAATATTTCAGTTTTGAAAGTTACGATGGCAAAGTGGTTCTTTTCTGAGAACCTTTCTCGACTGTGCGCATGTCACAGGCACAGCAGCACACAATGCACTGTCCCACACAGAGACAAATAGCTGCAAAGACTGGAGCCTTCTGGTAGCAGTCGAATGATGAGGTGATCGAGGGATGCTAAGAAGCCAAAGATCAGGCAGGGAGATGAGGCTGAGCAGCATAAGACACACTATATTTGTTTTACTTTTATTGCCGGCCGGGCCCCACCGTGATGCCCTCTCTGAATCCAATATAAATTATTTGATAATTCTGATTACCACCCCACCACCCACTGAGACCCCGGTGGCCTTGCCACCACCCACGGACACTTACCTTGCACTCGTCGCATCGCCTAATCCCCCAGGCCCCAAATTTATGAACATGTTATATCTGCTCAGCTCTACAGACAAAAGCTCTTAGAAACACAGTCTAGAAACCTATTACAGAGGTGAGGGGGACAAAATAAATCACAATAAAGGGGGCCCAGGTGGAGAAAGGAAGGAAAAATAGGGAAAGTGGAAGAGAGAGAGAGGCATGAAGGAAGAGAGAAAGGAAGGACATACGAAAATAGGGACTGAACTTTTACAAGAAGGAAGGGCCAACATGATTTTAGACTAGAGGCAAGGATGAAAATATTGACGGATTGAATGGTAAAAGAATATTTACATGATAGGGCGAAAGAAAGTGAAATGAAATGAAATGAAATGAAGGTAAATTTATAGAGCGCCAATTGCTGCCCGGGGGCGTCCAAGCGCTAGGAATCAACAGAGGTGGCCTCGTAGAGTGGCTAAACAAGGAGTTACTGAGGAGGGTTGAATAGGAATGTCTTTAACTGCTTGCGGAATGAAGAAAGGTTGGGGTTGGCTCTAAGATGTAGGGGGAGAGTGTTCCAGGTCTTGGAGGCATTGTAGGAGAACGTCCTGCCGCCAGACCTAGTCTTTTTTATTCTTGGGGCCGTGGCCATAAAGGCCTGGCTTGAGCGGAGGTTTCTGCTGGGTTGGTAGTGGGTGACTAAGTTACGGGTAATCATAGGACCTGTGTCCCAGAAGGCCTGATGGGCAATGCACATGGCCTTGAAGAGGATTCTCTGACGCACTGGTAACCAGTGAAGGCTGACCAGACCGGCTCTAACTGATTGCCTGCGAGGAAGCTGAAGCAGTGTGCGAGCCGCACAGTTCTGCACTGTTTGGAGTCTGCGTAAGGTGTAATCTGGAGCGCCAAGGTAGAGCACGTTGTTAAAATCCAGGCGGGACTGTATCAAACCCTGGATGGCTACCTTCTTAGCTTCCATGGGTAAAAGGGGGAGGATTTTCTTTAAGTTGTGTGGCCTGGATGTTGAATGAGAGGGAACTATCCAGCCACACCCCAAGGCTCTTGATGTTGTCCTTGGGTGCTGGAGGGGTGCCTAGACAGGGAGGCCACAAAGAGTTGAAGAAGCTGGGGTCGGAGGGGCCCAGGAGCATCAGCTCCGTTTTGTCACCATTTAGTTTGAGAGATGATGAGGACATCCAGCTCTTTACTTCCTCTAAGCACTTTCTAAGTCCGCCTGACATTTGCATGTCGGCCTCCTGCGTATGGAAGAATTGGTAAAACATAGGATGAATGTGTAGTTGGAAAAAAACCTGATTGAAGAGTGAAAGGATAGGTGTGTGGATTGATAAAAGGAGGGTGAAATAATGGGTGGATGCATAAAAAAGAATGCATGGATGGGTAAAAGGTTGGATGAATGGTTGGAAGGATGGTCGAAGAATGTTATGATAAATGGGTGGATGGGTGGAAGACTTAAATTCTGGAGATATTGATAGACAAAGGACGGATGAAGGTACCTCTTCTTGATTAGGAAGGGCGTATTTGCTTCGCTCTCCCAAAGACATTCGAGGCATACCTCGAAGTGAGGGTGTATTTTACATTTCTGCCTACTCCCTTGTACTATTTCCTGCATGGTACTGAGAGAGCAAGCACACGAGTGAGCAAAACAAGCGGTCCCAAACTTACCTATCGTTTTTCATTTCCTTCTATGCCTCTGCCTTTCTTCTTTCTCATCAAGTGTCGCCTTTCTCCGTTTCTTTTTCTCGAAAATGTTATAGTTTTTATAGTCATCCCTTATTTACCCCTTGTCATCTTTTTGCTCACATCTTGCCTCCTATGTTAGCCTTCTTTGAAATTGACAGCCCCCTTACCTCTCCCTTCATTCTCTTTCATGTCATTAATGGGCGTGTGCCGCTGATGCTTCTGCGCAGTCTCAGATGCATCAAAGCTAATAAAAAGGCGGCACACTTCAGTTTAAATATCTTAATGTGACAGAACGACGATGGCACCGGGGAAAGCTCACTGCCTCCTCCCGCCCAATGAGGGGGCCCCTGGAGTGCGGGGGCCTGTGTTACGCCCCTGGGTGGCCAGGATGCAGTGCTAAGGCACAGTGATGCGGCCCACCTCACTGAAATGTGTAATTCTAACCCCTCATGCATTGTACTTAACAGGGCTGCATGTATCACAAGGCATGTAGACCCACAATCACGATGCATGATGACCTTCGTGGAATGACCTTTCAATAGAAAACCGATCTCAATATTGCTGGTCACGGGTGCAAATGCCACTTGACACACGCACTCACATGACCACGGCAAAAAGCATTCTCAACGCCAATAACTTCGAATTTTAGAACTGAAACCTATAATGCTTGTGTTCATACGGTTTCCTCTCTCTTTACTTCTCCAGCTGACGTAGTAAAATGGCCACATTATTTCAATTTGACTTTTACTAAATAGTTTTCTCTTCTCACGAATCTGTATATAAGTAGTGAAGGTTGGTCAGGAGTACCCTGCACAACATTTCAGACTGACATAAATGCAGCCCTGAGGATCTCTTTCCCTGGGCAGCATTGTTGCTTTAGAAAAGAAAATCCTGTTTGAAGGAGCGGCTGGTTAGCAGGAACATTAGTGCTAAATTTAGATGACCTTTGTCAAAAGATTAATGTAAGCTCATATTAGGAAATGTTTATGTGCAGTTGCAGACAGAAATAAAGTTTAGACCACTGTTCAGTTAAAGCTCTGACTTCTTACAGGCTGATTTTAAAGCGCTGACTTCGTATAGGCTTCTAGACGCTACTTTAAATCAGAGATCCTTTGCTCACTTGTACTGCATGAATGGAAAAACTCGACTTGTGTATAATATTGTACAATTTAAATAATAAACGAGGAAGAAGTCGAGTTAAATAGGCAGAGTGGGTTTAATAAAAACCTCATCCATAAGCAGCCACAGGTAACTGACAAGTCAAGAATCATGTATGCAAGTACATTCTGAGAACTTAGAATGCAGAGAAAGGATGACATATCTTAAAGGGGAAGAGAGGGAAAACAGGGGAAGGAAAGAACATCACACATCTCCCTTCTTTACAAATAAGAGAAATAAACCAAGTGAAACAGTATAAACAAAAAGAAATGCAAGCTAAACATAATCTTTCAAGTGGTACGGAGCACTACGAATTCTTTGACTTCTTGTAGAAGAAGAAGTTAACCTGTCTAATGGAGAATTGGAAGGAAGAAGGAAATTATTGCACAATCTGGTATCACAACAAGAGGAGTCAACAGATAAATTAGGATTAACAACCACAACACGACTCTTGTTCCAGATTCTTCCATCTTCAGTCTTTACGGCATTCCTGAAAACTTTGATGACAGCTCTAACATCAGTATATTTGGACCAGGGTTTGCGTCCAACAGGAGTCTTTATTTTCACCAGATCACCAACCTTGATCTCCTGAAAATTTACACTTTTCTTTTTGTCAAAATAAGACTTACGTGCATCCTGCTTGAGCAGTTCTCTTGCCCTCCATTCGCCTATGTCATTATCAACGAGTCCTTTGTTTAAACACATCCACCCAGGACACAACAAAGTATTAGGAATCCTCCCTTTAAACAGTTCAAATGGGGACCTCCCAGTAGAGGAATGAGGTACAAAGCGATAGGTATTAATCCTGTCCTGGAGAGTGGATTTCCAATTTAAACCAGAGGCACGAGCAAGTTGAATTGACTCTTTCAGTGTTTTATTGACCCTCTCAACAGCACCGTTAGTCTCTGGGTGATATAGTGAACATTTCTTATGGGTAACCCCACATTTTTTTAGAAAGTCCACAAAAACTGAGGAACAGAACTGAGGGCCATTGTCAGACAGAAGACTATTTGGAAAGCCTTCTTTATAAAACAGAGGTTCCAAGAACTTAATAATGGAATCAGAGGTAGTTTCTCTGATAGCAGAAACTTCAATCCACCTCGAGTAAAGATCAATTAATACAATGAGATAGGGAGTATCAGTAATACCAGATAAAGGACCCACAATGTCAATAGCCACCTCATCCCAAGGATGACCAGGCAAGGCCCTCTTAACCATTGGCATTTGTTTTGTCTTCAGGATCTTGTCGCTAGAGCAACACTCAGGACATTCTCTAACCATTCTTTCGATTTCAAGATCCATACCAGGCCACCAAAATTGCATACGTAGAAACTCTTTGGTTTTCACAATTCCCAGGTGACCACAATGGGCATGAGCTAACAATTTTCCTCTAAGAGAAGAGGGAGGAACAAGTTTAGTACCTCGAGTCAACAGACCATTACTTACAGAGAGTTCATCTGAAACTAAAGACCAAGGTTTAGACAGACGGGATTTACTCATTAAAGACAGTATAACCTGAGAAATTTCTTCATCTTTTCCCAACTCCAACCTCCATTCAGTTTCTTCAATTGCACCATCAGTAATTTCACACACACTGGTACACTCATCAGGGTCACAAAAATCTTCTTGATCAGCATTCTCACTGTCAACTAACCTAGATAGACAATCAGCCGATCTGTTAGCAATCCCAGGAATATATTCTACTTCAAACTCAAATCCCTGCAGAGAAACAATCCACTTCCTGATTCTTGAGGAAATGGCATCAAGACCCTTCTTTGAAAAGACCTCTCTCAAAGGCTTGTGATCAGATAATACACACACTTTCGTTCCCCAAACGAGATTCCTAAACTTCCTCAAAGCCCAGAAAATTGCGAGGGATTCCTTCTCTATTACAGAGTAATTAAACTCCGAACCTTTAAGGCAACGAGAGGAACAACAAATAAGAAAATCCTTACCATTTCTCTTCTGGACCAAAACGGCACCCAGCCCTTTATCACTAGCGTCAGTAAACAAGACAGTAGGTAGTCCAGGAACAAACGCATGAAGAGAAGGGGCCTTTCTCAACTCTTTCTTGACACACTCAAATTCAGCCTTACATTCACCAGTCCAATCGAACACAACATTTTTTGCAGTAAGTTTTCTTAAATTATGGGTTTTATCAGCGAAATTGGGAATGAATTTTCCATAAAATTCCACCATGCCTAGAAAAGAGAGAAGTTCTTCTTTACAAGTTGGATCCTTAACTTTTTCTATAGAATCAACAAGTTCTTTCTTTGGAAAGACACCATCACCAGTGATACAATGACCTAAGTAGTTAACCTCTTGAACTCTAAACTTGCATTTTGATCTTTTTAAGGTCATACCCGCACCATCCAATCTTTTTAATACCTCTGACACACGACAATCATGCTCAAGAACACTTCCTCCATAAATTAATAAATCATCCTGATAGCACTTAACACCTGACAAGCCTCTTAAGATCTTTGACATGATACGTTGGAAGACAGAGGCGGCAGAGACGAGGCCAAAAGGCATCCTCTTAAATTTAAACGTACCCATTGGTGTAATTTTAAAAAGGTAGCTAGTCTCCCGGCTTCCGCCTCAGGAGTTTCCAAGATTTCAGATCACCCTGGAGCCCCTGGCAACTTCCCCAACTCTTTAGTTGAAGCCATTTCCCAACTAGCCTCCTCCACCTCTAACTTTTTGTTATTAGGTGATCTGAATCTCCATTTCCTGGACCCAACGGATCGTGTGGCCGAGGACATTAAACACGACCTTACAGCCTTAGAGGTAGGTCTGATAAACAACGAGCCCACCCACGAGAAGGGCCATCTATTGGATCCCATCTTCTCCAATATTCCTACGATGACCACTGAGCCTCCGATGACCCTCCCATGGACTGACCATTTCCTGGTCCCCTTCTTCTGGGAAATCCCCAGTTCTAATCACTCTATTCCTAAATCCCAGGTTACGGATCGACAATGGCATAAATTGTCATTGGATACTTGGGCCTGTTCTCTGACCGAGTCTACTCCGATTCTGTCCTCGGACCCAAATCTGGCCGATAGACAATTCAGTGACTGGATTACATCGTCTCTGGACACTCTCCTTCCAAAAACTACCACTTTTAAGCAACCAAAAAAGATATCTCCTGCTCCGTGGTATACTCCAGAGCTTAAAACCTTACGGCAAGAATGTAAAAAGACCGAACGCTCATGGAGACGTGAGAAAACAGGAGCGAACAAAAAAATCTATTCCATCTCTCTTCTCAACTACAAAACCGCTATCCGGATTACCAAAAGCATGTTCTACCAGGAAAGAATAGAGAGAGCAGGTGGCTCCGGGAAGGAGTCATTCGCTATCCTGAAAGAACTTTCAAAACCACCAGTACAAGATCAGGGACCCCCCTCTGACCCTATAGCCGATCAAGATAAATGCCAACAACTGGCTAACTTCTTTCAGGACAAAATCCGATTAATCCTGGATTCAATCCCCCCCTTACACCCGAGGGAAGAAACCGTCCCTCCTCACTCGATCTCTCCCACCGGCCTTTCCACATGGGGCCAGGTCACCTCAGATGAAGTACGTATAACGCTTAACTCTATGAAAAGTGGCTCCCCCAGAGATCCCGCACCCCTCCGGATTCTTAAAGAAGTAGCCCCTTCCATCATCCCCGCCCTTACTCAGTTGATTAATACATCACTTCAACAGGGAGTGGTGCCCCAGAATTGGAAGAAGGCAGTGGTAAAGGCCTTATTAAAGAAACCCACTCTGGACCCTGATAACCTGGCGAATTATCGGCCCATTTCCTTACTCCCTGGAGTAAGTAAAATTGCGGAAAAACTCATCAATAAGAAACTCTCGGAGTACCTAGAAGCTAACAACAAGCTAAAAAATTCCCAGACGGGCTTCCGTCCAGGACAGGGCACGGACATCGCCCTCCTGGCGGCGGTAGAGGAAGCTCGAACGCTGCTAGATGGTGGAGGTTCAGTGGCAGTGATCCTCCTCGACCTCAGTGCAGCGTTCGACACTGTGGACCACCAGCTCCTCATCGAAAGGCTGGCAAAAGTTGGTCTGGAAGGCACAGCCTTATCCTGGCTCGCATCCTTCTTGACACAACGATCTTATCAGATCTGGGAGAAAGACGCCCGTTCCTCCGAAATGTCCCTCCAATGTGGTGTGCCTCAGGGCTCCTCCCTGAGCCCTACATTATTCAACATATATATGTCCACATTGGAGGAAGTTATCACCCCTTTCGGAGTGAGTGTCATCAACTACGCTGATGACACACAATTAGTGGTGTCTTTGTCCCACCCTCAACATCAGAAACCCGATCTCCTTAACTGCCTCACGCAGGTCCATCACTGGATGAATACATCAGCACTAAAATTGAACGGTGCAAAAACTGAGATCCTTGTACTCGGCCCAAAAGGAACCTCACTCCCTTTGGACATGTGGCCAACATGTCTAGGTCCTCCCCCAGACCCAAAGAAAGAGGTGAAAAGTCTGGGTGTCTGGATCGACTCAGAACTCTCCTTTGCCCCACAAGCAAAAAAGGTCGTAGGGACCTGTTTCGGTCTGCTAAAATCCTTGAGGAAGGTCCTGCCCCTTCTCCCTCCGAAATCGCAAAAACTTTTAGTCCAGGGTCTTATTATTTCAAGACTGGACTACAGTAATGCGATCTACTTGGGTGCACCGGAAGCAACACTGACTAAATTGCAGAGGATCCAGAATACCGCTGCTCGGATCATTACCAACACCCCGGCCAGATCATCGGCCAAGCCTGCCCTCAAACTCTTGCATTGGCTCCCCATAAGGGAGAGAATTAAATTCAAAGCCCTATGCTTGGTGCACAAAACCCTGAACAACCAAGGCCCCCCAATTCTCCGAAATTTCATCACCCCTTACAGAGCCACAAGATCCCTTCGCTCTAATGCAGAGAACCTTATAAATGCCCCAAGGTCCAGGAAAGCACGGACAGGAGGAAGACGCTTCTCGGTCCATGCGGCCCGCCTTTGGAACTCCCTCCCGCGAGATCTTCGACTGGAACCCCAATACCTCCGTTTTAGGAAACGGTTAAAGACACATCTCTTCCCCTAGCCTTATGCCTTCCCCGTAGACTCAGCCCTCAGTCATGTCTCTAAGGTTTTTTTTTTCAGCGCTGGGATACTTCCGGGTGACTACGCGCTTTATAAAAATAAATAATAATAATAATAATAATAATAAAGGCAGTCAGGTCTTGTGAAAAAGAGTCAAGCTCTACCTGATGATATGCGGAGGCTAAATCGAGAGTGGTAAAATACTTTGCACCTTCTAAAGTGCTGACTATCTCATCTATTTTAGGAAGGGGAAACCTGTCAACAACCACCTCCTTATTCAGTGCCCTTAAGTCAATGCAAAGACGAATTTCACCAGTAGGCTTCTTTGCGATAACCACAGGAGCAAGCCACTCTGTTGCCTCCACAGGTTCAATAATATCATTTCTCACAAGTTTGTCAAGTTCTTCCTGGACCTTCGCTTGTTCTACAAGAGGAATCCTCCTTACTTTGGCCACAACAGGAAGAGCATTGATCTTTAATTTAATATGGTGTTTGTAACCACGCAAACACCCTAATTCTTCTTTAAAAACATCAGGAAATTGTTTTGCTAAAGACAAAGACAGGCTTTCATCACTCTTATTGTCACGTATTAGATTAGACACTTCATGAATTTGGACTTGTGGAGAAGCATTAGGATCAAGTGTCACTCCTAGATAGCGTTGGTGCAACCAACCTAATAGTGCATCACCTTTCTTTGACACGTAAACTTTACCAACAGTGATCCTTGAACCAAGTTCTATCTCAGCCATGAAGTAACCCACCATCCCAATAGGTTTCTCACTATACCCTAAGGGAAGAATGTCACATTTGAACAGTTTTAACTTGCCTTTAAACAGTTCATTATACAATTTTTCATCAATTATAGTTATTTTCGAGCAGGAATCAAATTTTAAATTAATCATATTGCCTTCCACACTAACTAAATGAGAGGGATGATCAGATTTGTCATCTTTAACCTCAAAACAAATCGATCTTACATGAGGTTGAGACCATCTTTTCCGTGAGTTGTCACTATAATTTGTTTTGCTCCTGCACAATTTTGCAAAATGACCCTTCTTATTACATAAGTTACATGTCACCTTTAACGCAGGACACATAGGAGAATTAGCCAAATGACCAATTTGACCACACCTAAAACAAGAAAATCTGTTACTGGAGGAAGAAAAAGAAGGATTAATTGACCTAACATTCTTCTCATCACTTGTGACATTTTCTACTTTCTTTACTTGATAGACAGTCTCATCAATTTTTACTTCGTCCTTGGACTCAGAAGTGGATGGCTTTTCTTTTTCTTTTTTTAGTTCTCCGACACATCTTGTCATATGCTCTACTTGTTTAGCAATAGTCAAAACTTCTTCTAAAGGAGGTTCATCCTTCAGCCACAGTTCTTTTCTTATATCGTCATGTGCGCATCTCAAGACAAACTGATCACGTATGCGTTCATCAAGCGTCTGACCAAAGTTGCAAGACGAAGCAAGTTTTCTCAAAGAAGATACGTATTCTTCTACGGTTTCATCTTTTTTTTGTTCACGTAAACCAAAATGGTACCTTTCCATGATGGTGCTAAGTCTAGGTAGATAATGCCTATCAAGTTGTAGAATGGCTATTTCATATTCATTAAGGTTTCTTTGTTCTGCCGCTGATAAGTCTGGTAAATGTTCAAGAACATCTTGTCCTTCACCACCAAGACAATGCAGAAGAAGAGAGTGTTTTCTTTCTGCACTCAAGTTGGTTCCACAGACTCTGGCATAATTTGCGAATATTTTTTTCCATTTTTTCCATTTTACGTTAGGCTCTCCTGGACTTGTAAGGAAAAATGCAGGTTGTGTTATGTTTTGCATCTTTAAAGTAAAAGGTGATCTTTTTTTTTTATAAATATATATATCCTGTAGTTTACTTAATTATTGTAAATCTTCTTCCTCTTTTTTTTTTTAGTATAAGTATGAAAAAACAAATTTTAAATGTTCAATAAATTCAACAATCAGTCTCTTATGCAGAACAAAAGAAGAATGCAAGTAGTAAATCTGAGTGTTCCTCTTTCCAATGCTTGTTTGTAAGAGTAGAATGTGTTAAAGAAGAATGCAAGTAGTTAATCTGAGTGTTCCTCTTTCCAATGCTTGTTTGTAAGAGTAGAACGTGTTAAAATAAAGAATATTCTGATTTAGCACAGTATAATGAAGTCTTCCTCAAACTTATTATGAAGTAGAAAGACAGAATGTTCTATCCAAACAATGAGTGGTTCTTTTGAAGTGCTGCGTTGGATGGAGACAAAGAGCGTTCTATTGGAACGTTGTACAGCTCTCTAGACTCGCAGCGTTAATAAACAAACACGTCAGCGTCTTTAACACGTGACGCGAGTGTTAGGCTTGGGAGATCGTCAGCACGTTGCGCGTCCTTTTGCCAGCTGGAACGCACGCGTCTGAAACGCACGCTGACGTCAGCAAGAACAGTGCAGAGCGCGAGCACCAAACGGCTTCATATCTTAACGCGCAAAATCTTTCTTATTTTTAAATCTCCCAGTCCCTTATTTTACGGAAAAAAAAACCACCCGCTCTCCTCACCACCGTGACATCTTTGGAGCTGCCGCTGGGAAGGCTACGCTTCACTTGTATCTTCGAAGATCAGCCGCTGGAGGAGAGAACAGATCAAGAGGTTTGTAGTGTTGCTATGTTGAGGTCGCTTCGTTTCCGATCATCGCCAGTATAATATTGTACAATTTAAATAATAAACGAGGAAGAAGTCGAGTTAAATAGGCAGAGTGGGTTTAATAAAAACCTCATCCATAAGCAGCCACAGGTAACTGACAAGTCAAGAATCATGTATGCAAGTACATTCTGAGAACTTAGAATGCAGAGAAAGGATGACATATCTTAAAGGGGAAGAGAGGGAAAACAGGGGAAGGAAAGAACATCACATTGTGTCCGATACAGCCTTCTATCTTGCTGACCTCTCCATTGGCCCTTCCTGCATAATATTAAACATACGTGAAGCTTGCTTCTTTTAATTTATTCTGAAAGAATTCTTTAAATATTATGTGATGAGGAACATGTATGCACTTTCGAGACTGATTCTCTCTATTAAGGTAAAATGTAATTAATATAATTCTACCTGTGCCCATTTATGAACCTGTTTGATTTACACCAGTCTATAAAGTTCTCACTTAGTTAACTGGCATGGAGTCTTTGTTTTGAACTATTGATTCACTTTAGGATGGATGAGGACAGTCTAGGTCAGAACTTCAGAGGCGCACAAGTGGCAAATTGCCACGGCGCCTTTGCCTCAACCGTTTCCTATGAGGCCGACTGAAGAACAAAAAAGGTTATAGGCCCAATGTAAATCCACTTGACTCTCGATCAAAAACAATTGTGAAAGATGACCTGTAAGTAACCATTTATGAGTGGGTGAAATGGTAACAGAAGGGATCTGCCAAACCCCAAGATTAGGTTCTGACGAAGGCCTGGACCCTTAAGGGTAACAAGGGCCGAAACATGTTGACTGTGACTTTTAGCACTTCCGGATAACATCACAACCTCACTTTTTAATCTTTTCCCCTATACACTTCACTCATATTAAACGTCCCTTTTCAAGTGTAGGAGGTAATTTTGGACACCACTGCATGAAACCCACCAGTAATTTCCCTTGGGTGAAGGCGGTACTCACATAGGGAAGTGAGTACCTAGGTGCAAAACACAATGATGACGCCTCCCAACACAACACCATAGCAGTGATTACTTAACACCAGCAGTGATCAATACTGGTTGATGGTTTCAGGTCAGCACTTTAGACACCCAGACACATAAAAACAGGTTGAGTTAACTCCCCTTTTGATTATTGACTTTACCGCCTATGGCAGGGAAATATTTTATTGGTTTTAACAAGAAAATTGGCACAGGGACATGAGCGTTCACATATCTTTCTTTGTTCTGCCAAAAAAATAGTTTACAATGTTTTTAATTCGTGGTGAAGTGTCCATTGGTTTAAGCTTGAGACAGTGATTGCCCTTTATAAAAATAAGTCAAGTGCTTAACAATCTTGTATCAGGGGGCACTTGTTTATGATCCTAAGACGAGAGCAGCTGTCCCAATAGTCCAGTGGTTCCCAAACTTTTTCAACCCATGGCTCCCTTGGCTTATTGATCGTTGGTCGCGGCTCCCTATTATTATGTGACATTTTTTAGTGACCGGGCAGAGGCCCTTCAGGAGTGCTGCAGAGTTTCTAAGGCATTTCTAGACCATCACAGTGTTCTAGACACTGCCTTAGTAAAATTGGATTTATATAATTAAATAGTTAAATATCGCATAGCTGCGAAGTTTTCTGTAAACATAGGAGACATTTCGATGTTTTTAGGGTACTCCTTATGTGTGACACTACAAATGTGCGATACTTTATAGTGAGTAGAATGAAGCAGTTATATTATTTTATTTATATAAAGCCAGTTTTACTAAGGCAGTGTCTAGATCATTGTGATGGTCTAGAGACCCCTTAGAAACTCTGCAGCGCTCCTGAAGGGCCTCTGCCCGGTCACTATCCAATACCTTTATAGCATGCTCGATGCTCATAGCAGCTATTGTGGCAGCATGTTCTTCCTACATATGGTGTACCCCTCTGCTAGTGCAAGAGATTTAAGACTGGGACTGAACGTGTTGAATGACAGTCACATCCTTCCCACGATACACATGTTGATCGGCAGGAATGATTGGCTGCTGTGATGGGCCCTGGCATGTGCGGGTGGGCACCATTCTCCTGCACTTGCAGTGGCTCGGGGTCTCTGTTTAGGAGTACCTTAAGCTCCAGAGGGCAGATTTACAAGCCCATTGCACCACTTTTGCATCAGTTTTCCAATGTTAAAAGTGAAGCAAAAGTGGCGCAAGGGGCTTGTAAATCTGCCCCCAAATGCTTTCAAAGGCGAGCCTCGAAAATAAATGGGCTTGTATTGCCCCTGGGTGTAGGCAGGCCTAAGGCCTGATTCAGAGCTGATCTTCAATGGAAGAAAGAATACCATCCAAAACCAGGGGGTAATAGGCCTTTGACACCATTCCCCACCATACAGTGTAAGAATGTTAATGGGTAACCCTGCATTCCCCCAGATTGAGCACTTCTACGGGAAACCAGAGGACTTGCCTCTAGCACACAGCTTCAAACCAGGTGCCAGACTGCTTGAGTGCAAGTGCACTTATCCGGCGCTCTCCAGTGACAAAGGCTGCAACTCAGGACTAGATAAATCTCTTTCAAATATATTGACAGAATTGCGGGAGTGAGACCTTAACCTTCCCTCCTGTTACAGACAGGAAACTTTTGATATCCTTCCCTTTCCTCTCTTTGTGCTTTAGACACTCTCTCAAAATTCGCTTCCCACCTTCCTCCCTTTTCTCTCTCCCTATCCTGTCCCATTCTCCCCTGTTCACACCAGGGGCCTTATTTATGAAGGCCTTGCGCCGCCGATGCGTCACTTTTTCCCATGTTAAAAGTGACGCACCGGCGGCGCAAGGCCTTCATAAATAAGGCCCCAGGTTTCCACACACCATAATCTTTCCACTCTGCTTTTCCTCGCATTTGGCTGCTGGCAACTTAAGCAGGAAATGCGAGCAATCCATTTGGTTCTGAACTCTCAAAAATGAATGCACTGCTGCCATCTGGTGGACAGAGGTTTTATGCTTTTGCTAAATAACTGCATTGCAAAGATGTTTGTTACCTTCAATTTATGACGAATGGGAAAATGTGAAACCTTTGAAGCGCGGCGCTCCTGGCTACTCTGGAGGGCGCACCAGGTCTATAGTCCACCATCTGTGTTACTATCCCACTGAATGCTGCTGCTATCATGTGTGACTTTGCATTCTAGTGCGGTGATGCAAACCACCACACTGAAATGCGTTAGTCTAACGTCTGATGCGTGAGAACTTGACAGGGCTGTAGGTGTAGAGTAGTGCCATCTAGGGGACTGGTTGTAGGGGGTGTTGTTTAAATCCCCACTATTGCTGAGTATTATGGCTTAGTCCAGTTACACACCGAACAGTTTAAAAGAAGTGTGGTTTTGGGGACATAATAATAAAGGAATAGAGCTGCGTACTGAAACAGTGGTCTGTGTTTCCTTGTTGCATAAAAGCAACATTTGGTGACAAGGATGTGGAGTGAGCCTCACATCGAAACATCACCTAGCAATTTTGCACCAATTTCGCTCACATCGGCACAGTGCCAAGGCAGTGCCCTCGCCTACAGGTCTTCTGGCGGCGGGGCAGGCACAGATAGTGCCACCCTTCATAAGAGTGTGGCACTCAAATCCTACATTGCTCAGGTAGGCAGCAGGTGAAGAATGCTGCAAGAACCCAGTGAGCCGTAGTTAGGACAGCGGTCGCAACGAGAACAAGTGTGTGACTCTCTGCAGTGAGCTAAGTCTCAGCCGAGTAACCGAGACACCGTCAGAGGGTGTCATGGCAGAGGTACTGAAATGCACAACTCTGCTTCGTCAATGAGAGGAGGCCTCGTCCTCGCGGTGAGTTATCAACATCACAGGTGTCCCATGGCCCTGATGAGCCCAGCCAGCAGGGTCCAGGCACAGACGGTAATTTTAAGTTAAAGACACTCTGTCAAAAGGCACAAGAGACTTTTCAATAAAGTGAATCACACCAAGAACTACATTGTTGGGGGTCACGTTGCCGAATCATTGGCATTCCAAGGAAACAACATTGCGTAATGACCCACATGGAGCGGTGACATTTGGAGGACTGCTGGCAGGATTTGGAACCTAAGTAAAGGACTCCGTCTCCGAGCACCAATCACGCGCACCCAGTCCAAGGGAGGTGGAGAAGTTTGAAGCAGCCAGGAGAGGCCTCCTAGCTAGTGACTGGGGGAACCCCCATCAGTGTGCCAAGAAAAAGCCAACAACATGGCTGCTATACCACCCACCATTGCATGCTTGGTGCAAGCCCAACATGGAAACTGTGGGTAGTATGTATAGACATGTACTTTGCCCAAAAGCAGTAGAGGACAATCAGAAAGCCCTTTCCTCTTGCACCTAGTCGGGGCAAACATTAATAAGCTGTTGTGGAGCCTATTGAAAGCCCCACACGTCCACCACCATCGTTGATGCGCACAATGCACACTTCGTACTCATTGGCAAATTCAAATTATGAAAGGTTCTTACTGTGGCAGACAAGGCTTGACCTGAAGAATCCATGAAGTCTTTTTATGCCCAACTAAAGGAGCCCGCCAGCACCTGCACACTCCGACACGAGAACGAAGAAATCCGTGCACAGATCACACAAGAGTATGCATCCGTGAAACTATAGGAGCAGGTATTACAGGAGGCAGGCAAACCTCTGTGTGGACGAGCCAAAGAATTATCCAAGAGAAGAGCCATGCACATGGAGTCACCCTGAGTAAACCTATGAAGATTGAGTCGGCCCACCAGATCTCCAAAGGACCAGGAGGGAAGGAAGGGGAAATTCTCATTGGCCCTGTGGGCACTGCAGGAGACCATTTACACATCAGGGAGAATTCCCTGCCATGGGCAAATGATGCTCAGCATATGGAAAACCCACCCATTTCACAAAGGTGTGCCAGACCCCCGAAAAGCAAACAGTGAGAGCCTTTGTCATCTGAGAGATGGAGTCAGTTGACCCAGACATGGATTAAGACGAGGGCGAGGAAATTGAGCACATTGTGCATGCCTTCGACCCAAGCCACAAAAAAGCCCGCTAGGTCCCTAGATGCCAGGTGCTGATCAGGAAGACGTTGGAAACAACAACTGCATCAGTGTAATGGCCCTGAAGTTATATAACACTTTGGAAGAACAGCCACGACTACAGCCAACGCAGGTGTAAGTGTGCGCCTATGGACACCTGGAAATTATGCCATTGGCAGGCATGTTTTTCACTGACAATCAGCCTGAAGGATGTATCAAGAGAGCCAAAGACTACCTTATGAAAGGAGCCCAGGGAATGTTATTGAGGTGCCAGACTGCCAAGGAGCTTCAAATCATCAAATATGCTTTTCAAGTGCCCGTCATGAAGTTAGAGTAACTCCATGAATAGGCTTTCAAGAGTTCCAAAGCCTATTCCGAAGCATTGGGTGCCTCACAGGAAAACAAGTGCAGCTACACTTCAAATTTTAAAGCTCAGCCTACAGCCTTAAGACTTTGGTGAGTGGGCTTCCACCTTTGCCCTAGAGTGGAAAAAAAACTCCAGAAGCTCAAGGAAACCGATATAACGGAGGCAGTGGAGGGGCCCAACCTCTAGGTCTCCCTCAAAGTAGTGACTCGTAAGCCAAAACAGCCTGGTGAGGTAAGGTTGTGTGTGAACATGTGGCTCCCTAATGTAGTGATAAAAAGACAACTCACCACGACCGTGGGCGACATTGTAGAACAACTAAAATAGAGCAACTTACAGGCTAGATACAATCAAGTCTTATTGGCTTCAGAATCTCATTACATTACTAATTTCAACACATCTGGCCCTGCGTCGATACTAATGGCTGAACTTTGGCATATGGAGTGCCACAGGAGTGTTTTCAGAACATGGTGAGAAAAGTGCAATAGTACATGCCTCCTCTCTGGAAGAACACTAGTTGAGGTAACACAACATGTTAAAACGACGCCAAGACAGTGGCCTCACTCTTCACCCTAAGGACAAATGTGAGGTTCTCCAGTACTCCATCCGTTTCTTTGAGTGCCAGTTTTCTATTGGGGGGATCGCCCGGACCGTGACAGAGTATGAGACATCAAAGCGGCCAGTCCGCCCTCCACAGTCTCCGAGGTGAGTAGTTTTCTGGGGATGGTGAATTATAGTGGTTGCTTTGTATGAAATGTACTACCCTCACAGCCCCCCTTCATAAACTAAGAAAATCTACCACGTTATGGACCTGAGAGGGAGCCCAGGAAGAGTCCAACCAGAAAACAAAAGAAGCTCTATCATCAGAGACCACGTTGATGTACCTTGACCTCTCTAAGGAGACTGAGTTGTTACTGGACACCAGCCCGACATGGGTCAGCACAATGCTGCCTCAAAGCAGGGCTTTGGTGAGTGGACTCAGGTAGCATATCTGACCCAAGCCCTTACCCCAATATTACAGAGAGACCGGCGCTCTCAACTATGTGTTTTATCCTTTATTGCTGAGTTTCTCCTTTCATGGTATTTTTTAAATTGTTTTATAAGAGATGTTTTAAGAGCTTTTATGAAATTTGTATTGCAACGGTTTTACTTAACTATGCAAATAAAATAAAATAATGCCAATGGAGCAATGATACTATCAGATAGCGCAAGAAGCCATAGCGATTCATTGTGGATGAGGCCAGTTTCATTTGTGTCTCTATGGCCAACATTTTACTGTCAACACTAACCATAAGCCTCTTACTCCATTGTCTAAAGGCTCTGCATCCAAACCTCCTCCTGGATTGAAATTGCAGGTGTACTCATTTAATGTGGTGCATAAACCATGAGCCAAAACTCTGCAGACTATTTGCCCCACCCTGTTCAAGCAGCAGCAGCTGAAGAAGAGAATATAGCTTGGGACATGGAAGAGTATGTGAGGATGGTGGTGGAAGACTCCAGGCCACTGCTCATGATCTCCCTGCATTGTTAGCGCCACTGCTCGAGAGAGGCGCTGAGCACTGTGCGGACCAACAACTGGGCTACACTAAAATGACATCTGGTGCGGAGGACTGCAGGAGCCAGCAGACACTGATCTCCTTGCTTAATGAGGGTCAATAACTAGTGGCCTCTGAAGAACAGTGGGGCATATTACCAAGCAATAGCGATAATTATCGATATTGCTTGGTTAGAGACAAAAATTTACCGCTGAGCTTCGGCGATTTTTACCGCAAATAAACCTTGGTATTACCAAGGTTTATCGCAAATGCGATAAAAATCGCCGCAATGCATGAATATCGCTGAAAAGTCAGCGATATTCATGCATTACCGAGCTAATGCTCTTAGCCATGTTATCCACCTCCCATTGGATAACATGGCTAAGAACTGCTCAGGGCAGGTGTTAGCTTTTGGAGATATTCGCACTTAGCGCGAATATCTCCAAAAGTTGGTAATAGGAGATAGCGATGTTAGCGACTGTTTCCAGTCGCTAACATCTTGGCACGCCCACTTTGCACGTCATTAGTGATAAATTTCTCTGACATGCAAAGTGGGGCCCAAGATGGTCGCTATCTCCTACTAGCTGTCGCTAACTGGTGTTAGCGACAGCTAGGTAATAGGGAGATAATTTTATCTCCGCTTTCTTGGCTTTTAAAGCCAAAAAAGCGGAGATAACCCCCCTTGATAATATGCTCCAGTGTCTTTTGAGAGGACATTGGGTAGTAATTTCACAACCGCAGCCCACAAAGCCTTTCGCAGTAGAGGGCTGAGGGAAGGAGAGAGAAATTACAGGGGTACACATTTGCGCACTCCCTTACAGAATCACAATACGCACAAGGCAAGCCTGCCCCTTAGAGGTTCTCATATTTGAGAGCCTCAAGCCCAATTTGGGGGTAACTACCCAGTCCAAATGTTTTCAAATACCCAATTCCTGTGGATAGGACCTAGAGGATATATTATAAAAATATACAGGATGTCCTCCCCCTACCCCTGGGTGTCTTGCTTCATCACTGACCAACCCCTGCTCTCATGAGAATCCTCTAGTGGCGGGCGGGCCCTCGTAGCACACTTAGGGAAAGTGCAGGGATAGTTCAGAGGAAAGGGATCCAGACAAAACGACAGGTCACCTACCCAGGATTGTATTAGCATTTTATTGAAAGGGTGGTGAGGGGAGGATTACAATAAATAGGAGGATATATATGACCCCAAAAGTCGTCGATATGTTTCAGCCCTGAAAAAGCCCTGAGAAGGAGTCCAGGGATTTCCCCAGTACCTGAATTCAATGTTTCCTTACGGTATGTCCCTGTCTATGTCGTCACACACAAACAGACCACATACAGACATACAATACCAGTTAATAAATCCTAGTAGTTGCAAAATGATTGCCTGTGGCTCATTTGAAGGTCCTGCAATGACGTAAAACATACACATGAAGTCAAATTGAACAACATATATAATAAACAAGTGTAATGCACACGAAAAAAAACATAAACTGGGACATGGTTGAAGCATGGAAGTTTCAAGCAATCATATACCTTGAAGTATGTGGCGTGCTACTCTCGTGTGCACCTGCAAGTGCGTGCGAACTCTGCTAGCAATCAACATGTGCATGTGGAGTCTGATACAAACAGAAACCATGAGTTGAACATTCATGCAGTAGTAAGTCATGTACAAGCAGACATACTTGGCTTCTAAGCAGCCCCTTACCTCTACCCTTGCGGGACAACCACACCTCATGGAGGAGTAAACGAGGGTGGCCTTGTAGTCAAGTCAAGTCAAGTTTAAATTTGTATAGCGCACTACTCACCCAGAGGGTCTCAAGGCGCTTGAGGGAGGGGGTGTACGTTACTTATCGAATATCCAAGTTTTTAGTTGTTTTCTGAAGGAGAGGTGGTTCTGTGTGAGGCGGAGGTGGGTGGGGAGAGAATTCCAGGTCTTGGCCGCTAAGTAGGAGAAGGATCTTCCTCCCATGGTAAAGAGAAGGATATGGACTCCAAAAGTGTGAGGCCAATGCGTTACGTCAAAACGCTATGGGTGGATATTTACATAGTAAAAGTTGCCTCAAAACACAGACAATACAGAGTGTAATTTAACCTTTTATTTCTCCATCAAAGCACATAAACACTAGTGTTTCTGGCCATTGTGGAGAAAGTTTCAGAGGGTATAAGCAATGGTCCAGTGGCCGACTGCCAACTCTTAGAGAAACTTTTTTTTAAATAAAACTTTTTTTAAAAGCAGCTCCCTTTCCTTTCAATAAGTCAAGGTTCTTTAAAATTATGTAAAAGCAATCCTGGGCTTGGTGATCTGCTGACTGTTTCAGGCCACCCGGCCTGTGGTTGTGACCATTCGCCAGTGAGTGACCCACAATTTGCGTACTTCTTAATGAATATTTATTAGGTAGGTTGGATTGTGACCACTCTGATTCAGAACTTTGTGAACCAACTTATTAATACAAAAATCAGTACACTAAAGTCTATACTGGTTGTAAAAATACTGTTCACAAATTACGGCCAGTAGAATCATGCATCCGCCCCCTGGTTCTGTATCCAGGAGCCGAAAAGGGCTACACAACAGCTTTATTTCTGTAATTTTTTATTGTATATAAAAAAATATATATATTTACATGGAGCATACATGAGTGGCGGAAAGAAAGAGGAGAAAAAAAGAAAAGAGAAAAAAAAAGAAGGCGCCGGGCCCCTTTCTTCACACTTGGGCCTTGTTTTGTCTAAGTTTATGCTGATAATATGTTTGTAGTAATGAGAAAATGAATAGCACCGACCTTGTTCCATCAAACATCGTAAGAGTGGTGGATGTGACCAAAAACACTCTTAGACGCATGCCCCGTTGGCATCACACAGCATTGGCGCCTCATAGAATCATATAAAGTGGATTCAAAAGTCATACCTCAAAATCCCATGAATGAGGAAGGAGAGCATAGACGGGTCATGAGGACAGGGGCTACAAATACCACTGCTTGTACCCCACTGTAGTCCCCAGTTCCTGTGCCATAGAATGCCAGCCAGTCATTATGTTCCTGGTTCACGTGGGGGAGCAAACATACTCGTCTCCAGTGATGGCTCGAGAGTCAGGTGGGCACTCATCTAAGCACTGGGCATCAAGGGGGTTGAAGAAGAAGACCCGAAGTTTGCAAACCAGACCATAAGGGAGTTGACACCCTTAACTTACACAGAGGTCTCCACACAAAAGACCAGATCTATCTAATAATATATTTACTTTGTGGCCCTATTAGTGGCCTTATTCATGATCAGCAAGAACCATCTCATCCCTGTGACATCACCTTTTATGTGTCAAATATGGCTACTTTTAGCTGTATGTAGACAGAGCTATTCTTTTTCATACATAACAGATTGAGTGGGCTCTAAGTCAGCCCTTTGCTGATGACTGGGTGGCGTTTTTGTCTCTCTTAGTTGCCTGCTCTTGATTTGGTCGCTTTCCTCTCTGCTCTAGTGTTTATCCTGCCCAGAAAAGTTTTGGTCTCACAATGTTCCAACTGGATACAATGTAACCTTCCACTGCATACTTGAAGGGACTCTTTGTTAATTTAGGCTTGAGCACTCATGAGAGTGGCATGTTTCTCCTTGCTCCCTCTCACTTGTTTACATTTTTGTCCTTTTTAACTGCCCCGCACCCACCTGCACTTTATTTCCCTCCCCCGATTCCCCATGTTATGCATTTTTGCCACATGCGCAGGACAAGAACTGAAAATTATAAATGACCCTCATGGGCCACAAAGCGCGCGCGCACATCCAGATGCAGGTGTCATGTCCCCCGTGTCTGCAGACATCACACTGCACGCGTGTGCCTCGGCAGACATCTTGAAATGGGCGTTCTGTAAAAGAAACCCGATTTCAAGAACCAGATCATGAGTGCGCATACGTCTTGACATAAGTGCACATGCGTACTTTGCAAGAAGCATTGGCAAAGCCAATAGATTTGAGTTTTAGAGGTCTGACCTACTGGCTTTGCTAATACTTGTAAAACAGTATTCAATTTTATTGCAATTCTGCCTACATCTGCACAATCTGCAGATGTTCACCACCATCGGCTCTGGAAGTAGTATTGTGCAACTGCCTTTTGTATTTTCATCTAAAGGCGATCAAAACCAGATCCAAGTCTGCCAACACAGAATAACAAACTGGTACTGCTATGTGACATTCTTCAGCATTGCCAGCTTATACAACCCCTCCCCTGCATGTTTGACATACATCATGATACACAGTGCAGAAGTCTCCATTTGCCAAGCAGCATGTGCACCTCTGTACAAAGGATAGTACAGGAGAGTGCCTGAGAACAGGGATGTCGTACATAGGTCCAGGAAGACCCACTGCTTGCCAGATTTTCAGGATAAATAGTAGCATGTAATTAATCCCATTTAGACCAACTATGAACACCATTTGGTCCATGCAATTGACAACATTTAGACCATTGTATTGTGTAGTGTGATGATGTTTGTATAGTGCTAACTACCCCTCAATGTATGTAGGAATATGGCATTTCTATAGTGTGAATCAAGCCGAAAGGCAGCAGAGCATTTTACATGGTAAAAGACAAGAGCTGTGTCAACACGCAATAGGAGTGGACGCTGGGCTGTGGACAGCTAATGCACTGGGATGTAGTGTTCTTTGAAGTCTTCAACTGTCTCCTAAACTGGAGGAGCATTGGGGAGGTCCTGATGGATAAGGGAATGTGGTTCCAGCTCATGGGTGCATAGATGGAAAATTCTTGATTTTTCTTATTTACACTTCTTAGCCTCCAACCTAGTGGTCTCCTGACTGCAGATGTGCTGAGAACCACCAGGGATGCTGAGTTTGTCTACCAGGTAAGTGGGGGCTGGCCATGGTGGCTTTGTAAATAATACAGTTGTTTTGCAGATGGTGTGGGCTGGCAATTCCAATGAGTTGAGTTCCATTAAGATGGGGTTGATTTGATCATATTTCTTCAGGCCCTAGATGAGATCTGCTGCAACGTGTAGGGTGGCACTAAGGGGTGCCAATGTGGAATCTGGAAAGCCATGGAGTAGGGCATGACTACCATCCAGATGTGAGTATTAGGGTCTGGACAGCCCTTTCCAGACAAAACGTTTAACTTTCCTTTGAAGAGAGAGCTGGTAGCAGGCCATGTATCTGGCAATGTGTACCCTGAGGGTGCAGTTGGCACCCAGGGTAAATCAGACTGACTTGGCCTTCTGTGAAAGCTGGCGTTCGAAGGGTAATGGCTTTAGTTTTTGAGCCAGGTTTATATTGTATCAGGTTTGTTGTCCTCAGCATATTAAAGGAATTCTGTCTTGGAGGAATGCCGAACCACTTGTCCTCATGGGTAGCACGCACCCCGGTGTGAGTGTATGGTTGGAATGTGTTGTCTTTGGTTTGAGCCTCTGTAGGAGGTGTTTCCATGTTATGAGTGATGACCATCAAGTGGTTTATGAGATGCAGCACATAGCAGTTTGATGGATGAAGAAGTGTGAATGAAAGACGCACATGTTTATGATATTTTTATGCTAGCAGCACTAATTAGCTCTACAGGCCCCTTTATCGTGTTGGTTGTTTATATTCTATGTTGCTCATCTGATTTCCTGTGCAGGTTGTGGCTGGAGTATGTCTGTTCTGTGATCTTATGGATCCACAATAGGTAGCAGGTGCTTATAAAGAGTGATGTGGGATCCCAGAACCACTGAATATACATTTATCTCAGGTGGCTATTCTAACAATCTGGCATGGATCCTGCCCTCAATGGCATAAGGTGGACCTCCCCCACCCCCGATATAGAATTCTATGTTGCGTGTAGATGGTGCCACAATGATAAGGTATTGAGATATGCAAGAAGAAAGAAAAAGTAGGAGGCAATATTTAAAGCAATCAGGGAGGCTGTTGTTGTTTCTATATGTAACATGGGTGGATAAGAATGTTGCAGTACTTAATTTGAGCCATGGGCTGCCAGTGGGGCCCACCGGCACACATTTTTGGGGACCAGCATTTCATTTTCCTCATCAGATAATGACCAAATGCAAGAGAGGTAAAAACACATGAATGGGAAAGAAAGAAGAAGAGAAGGAGAGAAGGGGAGAGGAGTTGACCTACCGGCTAGGGCGGTCGACCTCGAATCTAGGGAACCGGGTTCGAGTCTCGGCAGTGAGGCTGAACATCCTGTGATTCTGGGCAAATCACACAATAGCCCCGTGCCTAACAAAAAAATGAATGTGCCCTCATGAAACGCATCTGGTGCTATGTAAAGCGCTCTGATACCCGGTACCGGGTCAAGTTTGCCCTATATAAAACGCTGTAAAAAAAAAAGGATGAAAAAAAGGCACAAAGGGAGAAAGCAAGAACCGTCAAAAGACATAAAGGGGCAGCAGAGCCTGGTAGTGGATTAAAGAGGCCTGTGGTGAATTCAACAGTACGCAGCCTTGGTATACGGCATGCCTATTTCTACTAGCATCACCAGAGCAGATCTTTGTGCCCCAGCACTCATTCTTTTAGTAATTAATCACTACACAAGGAGCTGTCTGATTTAGGTCAAAGAGAGCTGGATCCATTTAGGGTTGTTCAAACTAGCCAAATTTACTCTTTTTTATGTTGACAGTGATTATCCTGAAAATTTCACATAGATCTGTTCGTTTGGGACCTAGCTTTGAAACCCCTCCTATAGCACGAGATTTCAGTTTAGATCCACTAATTAAGCAACCCAAAATCTTTCTCCAAATTGTGGAAAAAACAGGATGGAGACATCTGCAAATTTTAACCTCAATTTTAACATACTGTTGGATGGGATTATTTTAATTTGAACCTGATGAATAGGACTAAATTTTAATTTTAGTGGAAGCATATGGGCCAGTAATTATTCATCCCTATTCTTGCGGAAAAGGCCCCTTTTACATTTTGAAATGGGCCCCATCAAACCTTCATCTGGTGATGTTGGTAGCGAAGCACAAACGAGACCACGATCTTGTGCAGCACACACGTAGCGCAATAGACTCTAGCACTCACTAGTCCTATTACACATATGCACACGTGAATGCACCTATCATACATGTCCCCAACATGATGAAAGTCAAGAGCCCCAGAGATAGTAACTGAAGGAAGGTAAAAAGTGCACGCCTCTAATTACGCAAACATTCTGCCACTACCATCAGTCTCATGAAGCCTGGGTAGAGTGGGCAGTATTCGTTCTCCGAGAATGGGTACAGATTGAGGAACCCCTGCAGGACAGCCCAGGACTGAGGTAACTGCAATTCATAAACGTCTGGTGATCTTGCAAAATTGTCAAGCTCGCTGGGGGGAAAAACACAGGACTACCCAGAAATGGACATCGGCAACAATTTGTCCACCATGTATAACTTTTTATTAACTGTGCGATTACTTAACATCTTTACAGTATAAAACACATAAACAGCACCCCCCTCCCAACTACCCTTCCCCCAGTAAAAACCTGGTGTTTAGCTTTAAAATAGCACTGTGGCTACACAAGCTCTATTTACTACGTTGTGTCCATTTAAAACTTCAATTAAAAATTATTTTTTTTTAAGTTAAAATATTGGGTTAGCACCGTTTCGCATTTTTGCACCTCTTATGATAAATGGTTGTACAAAAGTCCAACAGGGTAATTCTCTCCATGATACTAATTGTCATTAAGAAAAGTTCTTAACAAGCCCCTTTTTTGACCCCAAGTTTAATTTCTGATTCCAGGGGCCTTGCAAGAAACCCCTGAATTAGGTGACGACTAACAGGGTTAGGACACCAGATCATTTTCATTGCAGAATGACAGGACCCCTGAGTTCTGTGGCATTTTGATGGAAATCAAGTGCAATTCTAATTTGATGGATAAACTTGCCAACCCTGGCAAGTAAACAAGTTGTAGTTTCTGAAAAGCACCAGTCCAAGGCCTCTCTGAAGGTTCTCAGGCCCAAGTACCTTAGTGCCGGGCGCAGCAAATGACGACGGTTGCTGGCCAGCTTTGAGCAGCAGCATAAAAGGTGTAGCCAAGATTCTCTGTAGTAATTGCATAACCGGGAGGAGATAATGCTGTCAGTACGTGCCCATTTCTGGTTAAAATCCAAAATCTTGAGGGCCAGGAGGCGCAAGCACAGAATTTTATTTCTTGCATGAGCTGAATGTGAATCTTGCAAATATGGTTGAACTTTGCCAGGAGTGTATGACTTATCCAGGGCCAATGTGAGGGAGTTGTACCGGAGTGATTAACGATCCAGTTCAAACGAGACGGTCTGGACTTGGCGCGTTATAGCTTCAGCCCAGGCAGAATAAGTAATTTCCTGAAGGGGCATGCTCTTTGCCTCGATTTTCAATAGGTCTATTGCTTGTTCCAACTTGAAGTGTCATGGGGAGCCCGCTACCCTGAAAATAAATTTTAGAAAATATTTGAGATTGTTTTCAGGGGCTTTCCTGGAAAAAGAAATATGGGGTAAGCATGAGGTTGCATGATGTTTTCTCAGCTGAAGTGCTATGGTGGCCTTGTCTGAACTTGGCCATTGACTTTGCACGTGTGGGTGCAGCAATGGCAATACTGAAACTGAATGAAAAAGGGCTGAGAATTTCAATAGGTAATTGTTAGTACTGTTTCTTTGTTTTTTTAAAGTAAATGATAATATTTTAAAGCACAAAATTAATTTGCTCACGAGATACTAATGAAAATTTACTAGACATGGGAACTAGGCTTTGCTGCTGGTCGGGCATGTCCTTAGAGGTACTTGGTCAGATTTTGCAGACCTGTCTGGTACTCAATAGTGAATGAATATTCTTGGAGTTGTAATATCGATTTCAATCCAATGGAGTGGCTTGGAAGCTAACCAACGGAAAAGTGGGATGAGTGGCTTATAGTTTGTGTTTATGATGAACCGGTGGCTGCAGCATTAGAGATGGAAGTGCAGAACCCCCAAAGGACAGTAATGGCCTCCTTCTCTATGTTGGGGTGAGAGTCCGGCCTACATATGCCCATTCTCTATAAGCTTGAATTTGGGATAAAGTAGCTCCAAGTCCGGCTTGGCTAGCATCCACTGACATTTCTGACCATTTTCTGTGGTTGAAGTAGACTAGTGTGATCTCTTCTGAGAGTGTGTTTTTGGTGTCCTGGAATGCCTTGTTTTGTACTAGCACTCCGACCCACGTAGTTGAAGTCTTCCTAGGCTCGCACAGCAATGCCATAAGGCCGGCCAGGTCCTGAATGTGACCATTCCGAGGAAGCTTTGGAACTCAGATACTGATGTCAGGGTGGGGGTGTCCTGGATGTCTTTTACATTGGCGGGTCAGGTTGCAGCACTTTTTTGATTACGTTTTGAAAGATTTTGTTGGCGCTGGAGATGCTGAAGTTCAGCCGCTTATGCTGGCTGAGTCAATGTGTGTCGAGAATGTTGTTATCTTGCGTAACTCAGGATGAAGCTGTATGTGGTGATGCCCTAATCTTAAGTCCTTTTTTGAGAACAGTTGGGACCCTGCAAGTTCATTTATGCAGTCATCCACTATTGCAGTCAAGTAGCACTCTCTATCAATGGCGAGGTTTGGGAAGCGCATTTCAACGCAGATCCTTACTTCTCCTGGCTATTCCAGCTTTCTTGCCACAGTGATTGGAGGGACCAACGGGTTGGATCTGGCTACCTTTTCGATAATGCCTGTTTCTTTGAGTTTCCTTATTGTGTGCTCCACTTTGGGGTATAGGTGAAAATTGACTCTGCAGTTGTGAAGGTGAAACAGGTTGTCTTACATGGTAAGTAAAAAACTAAGTTTATGGATAACTTACAGAGAACAAAGAATGAGCTGCCAGCCAGAGATCAACTGCCTCCAGCTACCTCAAGAGTTCAAGAATGCTGACTCAACATTCCCCAGAGAATGATGAACAGCATTTTCTCACAATCAAAATGTAACAGAGAGGCGACAGCCTCTGTGAATTTGCCACTGTGAAGGCACCTTTTAATCCCTTTTTGGCACCTGACACCTTGGAACAGAGGGACGAACTTGTGCACTAGTGCCTCAGTCCTGGTTGTGTGTATGCTGAGGACGAAATGGATTAGGGGAGGTCCCTTTCTTTTCAAATGTATACCTTGATGAGTACTGTGTGTGGCTTTGATGGTGTATTTCTGCCTGGTGTGGTTTAAAACCTGCTGTGCTCCCGCTGCAGGGCTCTTTATTCCGTTTCTTACATAGTATGTGCCATACTGCGAGCCCCATGCATGCAGGTGGAGATGTGGAGTCTCCCCCGAGCTTCAAGTCCAGTTTTGCCAAGGTCAAAATACCACCCAGCGTCTCTTGGTCTAGAAATTTACAGACAAAAGACAGTGTGCCACTTGTACAACACCGGAACAATTTCCCCGAGTTTATCCTGCAGGTGGTATACCGCCACTCATAATTAAAGCCTAAGATGGCACTTTATGTCCATTCCACCACCCACCAATCCTGGCCCCAAACCTTACAGTTCCAGTCACTCAGCCCTGCGAAGTTTCCCAGGTCCATTTGTGTTGTGCTGCTCCAAGTCAGGTTTTTTTCCTTTGAATTCTGGGGCTTGTAGTCTTGTGTGATCCATTATAACTAGGGCTCCCGGTTTTATGGTATTTATTTTTTGGCCATTTCCGTCTGTATTTATCCACATATATTTTTGACCAATTTATTCTGCATTTATCCATATTTATTTTGTGTTTTGTATATAAATGAAGTTGTAAAACTGTACATTTCCATATTTATTTAACTGATAGGAGCCCACTCATACTTTGATGTCTGTTGTGTTTTAGCTATTTATGCTGCCAAATATTATATAACAATACATCCAATGGTAAATACTACCATTATACCACAAATGTATGCTGACATATGCTGTTATTTAAAGAAATGCAATCATTTGTTTTAATTTCCCATGCTCTCCATATTTCCCATGCTGTCCATCTGCTCAGCTGCTGGCCTATAATTCATAAAAAACAGCCCGGAAAGTCACTTAAAAGAAGCACCATTTTCTGTATTTATCGACTTTTAAAAATAAATGCAGACAGGAAACACATTGTTGTCTGTCTGTATTTATCTGTAAAAATCCATAAAAACGGAAAATAGGGAGCCTTAATTATAACACAGGACTACAAGTCACAGAAATCAAAAGAAAAGATCTAGACTGGGCCTAGAAACTTGGCAGCTATGCGTATTATATACTGCGATTATAGACCTGTAGCCAAGTCCTGGGAGATTTTCTCCAGGCGTTATTTTTAGCATTAGGAAAAGAAAATTGTGAGCTAAAAAAAACATTTAAACGGAGAACTCACTGTCAACGAACAACATTTTTAGCAGCGCGCTCCGCTAGGCGGGTGTGGTCAGTTTAGCCCCGGCCGTGCTGCCGGGTGTCGGATGCTGACTTTAGAATCGAGTGCTTCGTGAAGTGTGCTTGTGCGCGAGGACGCGCGCGCAGGCCCGCTCGATCAGGACTACACTGAATGTAGTGTCTGTTTCAGCCAGGAAGTTTTTCGCCCGCCCCTCCCTCCTCTGCTGGGCGTGTACGTGTGGGCAAGAGGCAGGGACCGAGGCCTGAAGGGGCGTCTCATCCTGCGGCGGGCAGGACCTGGGGGGCCTGGTACCGGAGGCCTGCGCCAGGCAGGGGGAGCACCGGGTCTGTGGAAGGGAAAAGTAGGGTAGAGGAAGCAGGGAGGAAGTTTGGGTGCAGCGGTGGATGGACATAACAAGAAAGAGAGAGCAGGAAACTTGGGCAAAGCAAGGGAGTTCTGGGGCGAGAGGGCAGCGACAACACGTGCGGGGGGTGGTCGTAATAGCAACAGAGGAAGTGTAGGGGGCGGGCCTGGCGACACCGACCGCAGGAAAGAGGAGAAAGTGCTGCGAAGGAGGTGGGCACGAAAACAGAGAGCTGAGGAACGCACGGGGGAGGGTCTTCCAAGAGAGAGGAGGGGTGCATGAGGGTACCTGCCAGGGCAGAGGCTGCTGTGGTAAAACGTCGGCGCGGGGCATCTGATAAAGGAAGGGCACTTTAAGAACCACGCGCAGCATATGGCGTGCGCTCTTTCGCCTTTGAGAGTCGAGAGACCGGGTCCTCTTAAACTTGCCTGTTTTTGGACAAAGCTGAATTTTGAACTAATGATGGGCGAGAGCTCACAGAAGCTGAACGCAGAGTAACTTCTTCACTACAGCAGAGAGACCCTGAGGTGTACGGAGTGCGAGGGAGGGGATACCCGGCGTAGGCAGATGGGTGGGGTGATGCTATCAGTGAGTGCTAAGGAAGTGGAGGGCAGCGCCGGAGAGCATTAAAAGGGGAAGTGGGTACCGGTGGAGGAAAGGCTGAGCCGGCCGGGGACGCCAGGGGCTGCAGAAGTGTCTCGAGGGGGCGCCAGGGCTTGAGTGAGTGAGGGTGCCGGAGGGCTCAGCAGCTGTTGTAGTGAGAGAGGGGGTCGCAGTAGTCACAGGGCAGGGGGCTGCGGCACCGGACACCCCCGGACCAGCCATGAGTGTGCACGTTGTCCGGACCAGCGCCAGCACCGTGACGGTGTCCCAGGACTCCGGCCCCATCGACAGGGGCTACCTCCGGACCGTGCAGGCGATGCTCAAAGTGGTGCAGATGGTAAGTGCCACCCCACCCCACTTCACCCCCTCAGTCAGGAGGTTGACCCTCTATGTGTTTTAACTTATTGCCTGGAGCTGGAGTCGTTTCCGACATGATACAGGCCAGTCTCTGCAGCATCGTAGTATCGTTTTCCGTAGCGCCGATATAAAGCCCGGAGGCAACTTTATAGCGCTATGTTCACATACAACGCGTGATTATTTGAACACGGTGTATTTTTTTTTTTATTGCCTGTCAAGCGCGGTGGGAGACTGTAAACGTACAGAAGTGCCAATAACAGTAGCAGGGAGCGGTTTTATGATGCCTATAAAGCAAAACTACTAGTACCAGCTGCAAGAGGGATTCTGTATTCTGCTCTCAAATGACACGAGGTCACGTGACATCTTTGATAGCTCGAACATGTTACCCTTACTCGTGACATCACATCTGCAATGGCAATGCGTTTCCAAAACTGACTGTATTTCGTTAGAACTCAACAGAATACATCCGGAAAAATATGTATTAGTTCAGCTTCATGAATGCTGATGCAATTAGAAGGTACTTGCCAGGGCACAAGTCCTAAAAAAAGAAGTGGGGGGACTCTCCAAGTTAGGCGTGGTCACAGGAAGTGACATCACGACAGGAAGTGACATCACGACAAGAAGTGACATCATGACAAGAAGTGACATCACGACAGGAAGTGACGTCACAACAGGAAGTGACATCATGACAGGTGTGAGCAGGACAAATGCAAGGCAGGGAGATCTGTTGAATAGGATGGCTCCCATCTCTCCCTCTGTCCGCATCATCTCTCCCTCCGCCTGCACCATCTCTCCCTCCGCCTGCACCATCTCTCCCTCCGCCTGCACCATCTCTCCCTCTGCCTGCACCATCTCCCCCTCCCACTCCGCCTGCACCAGCTCTCCCTCTGCCTGCACCAGCTCTCCCTCTGCCTGCACCATCTCCCCTCTGCCTGCACCAGCTCTCCCTCTGCCTGCACCATCTCTCCCTCTGCCTGCACCATCTCCCCCTCCCACTCCGCCTGCAACAGCTCTCCCTCTGCCTGCGCCAGCTCTCCCTCTGCCTGCACCAGCTCTCCCGCTGCCTGCACCATCTCTCCCTCTGCCTGCACCATTTCCACTCTGCCTGCACCATTTCCACTCTGCCTGCACCATCTCTCCCTCTGTCTGCACCATCTCTTCCTCTGTCCACACCATTTCCACTCTGCCTGCACCATTTCCACTCTGCCTGCACCATCTCTCCCTCTGCCTGCACCATCTCCCCCTCCCACTCCGCCTGCACCAGCTCTCCCTCTGCCTGCACCAGCTCTCCCTCTGCCTGCACCAGCTCTCCCTCTGCCTGCACCATCTCCCCTCTGCCTGCACCATCTCCCCTCTGCCTGCACTATCTCTCCCTCTGCCTGCACCATCTCCCCCTCCCACTCCGCCTGCACCAGCTCTCCCTCTGCCTGCACCAGCTCTCCCTCTGCCTGCACCATTTCCACTCTGCCTGCACCATTTCCACTCTGCCTGCACCATTTCCACTCTGCCTGCACCATCTCTCCCTCTGTCTGCACCATCTCTTCCTCTATCTGCACCATCTCTTCCTCTGTCCACACCATTTCCACTCTGCCTGCACCATTTCCACTCTGCCTGCACCATCTCACCCCCTGCCTGCACCATCTCATCCCATGCCTGCACCATCTCTCCCTCTGCCTGCACCATTTCCACTCTGCCTGCACCATTTCCACTCTGCCTGCACCATCTCTCCCTCTGTCTGCACCATCTCTCCCTCTGTCCGCACCATCTCCCCTCTGCCTGCACCATCTCCCCTCTGCCTGCAACATCTGCCCTCTGCCTGCAACATCTGCCCTCTGCCTGCAACATCTGCCCTCTGCCTGCACCGTCTCACCCCCTGCCTGCACCATCTCATCCCATGCCTGCACCATCTCATCCCCTGCCTGCACCATCTCTCCCTCTGGCTGCACCGTCTCCCTCTCAGCCTGCATCATCTCCTTCTCTGCTTGCACCATCCACTCCCTCCGCCTGCACCTCCCTCCCCTGCCTGCTGCTCTTTTAACCCTTTCCTCGTCGCCTTCTCCCCCCCCCATGGTTTCTCCCACAGTTTTTGGCTCTTCTCAAAGTGACTGAAATAAACTCATGAATTGCGCTTTGAATTTGTGCACGCAAATTTGCGCCTACCCCGCTCCTACCCCGCTTCGATGTGCTGAGTATCGGAGCCTTTTTTTAATACTTTTGTATGATTCAACTGAACCTCCATTGTCTAGGGCAGGCGTGGCAAACAGGGTGAGGCCTTTTGTCATCTATTAATTCTTTTATCCATCATGCAGTCTTTCACCATTCATTCTGTCCTTCCATCTGTGTGCCCATCCATATCCAAACCTTTTCAACTATTTGAAAACCTATCCATAGTCTATCTTTCCATCCATCCTTTCAGTCATCCATCCCTTCATCCATCCATTCACTCACTCATCCATCCAACCGTGTACCATTTCACCCAAGCATCCTTTCACTCATCCATCCACTCTTCCACCCACCCATCCATTCACTCATCCATCCAACCATTTACCCTTTCACCCATCCAGCCTGTAAGACAATAAGAAATGTACATTTGTCAGGTGTCATACCTGATATGTATTGTTAGACAAATTAATTATCATAATGTTATCGATCTAGTGAAGATGGAAGGCTGATACAGCAGCATGAGATTAGGGTACCCAACACTTTTACACTCGTTCACTGAAAAACGATTGCATCATATTATGGTGAATATTGTGTTGAATATACCGAAGTGCACAAACATGTTTAAAAAAGCAGTCACAAAAGAAACATTTCCGGGGTGTCTGTGGATTCTTGTGCAAGGGCTATGAATCCCAAAAGTTACAGTGGAGTGGTGCATGCTTCCTCACCTTTCCAGTAATTAAGCGAGTGGTTCTTGCCTTTTATGCACAGCCAGTTGCGGGGTGTTCACCTCTGATTTGAGCAAGCAGGCTGGAGAGAAGGGACTAACATACCTCTTGGGAACTCGACTCACCGATTAACAGCCCTGCAAGAGCCTTCGCTGCTCAGATTTTTTTTATTTTAGACAATACTGTGTGAAAAAACAGTCTTAAAATAATCGAACTTTTATTTGAAACACATTACACCCTCCGTTCATTTTCAAATGTTGCACATCGTGTTAGCTTTCAACATATGCCAAAAGAAGAGAGAGAGAGACTCCTGACCCTGTGGCAAGCAGCATACTTCTGGTGAGATTTTTGGGAATGCCCTTGACCAGCTGTTAATGTTGCCGGCGGCGCTACTCGCAGGAAGCGGCTCACCACATGCTGTAACACCCCAAACTGGCCCATTGATATTCTGTATGTGGCAATCAGCCCCATACAAAGTGACAATTGGCGGGGTGGGGCTGCTCTTGCGCTTCTAGCAGCCTTTGATTGCAGGAAGGCAGGAGGCGGGCAGGCAGCAGGCGAGGCCGGGGACGAAGGAAAGTCTGGAGCGGGACGGCGTTTTGATTGAGCAGGGTGGACGGCGTCCACCCTGGAAAACCCTGGAAAATAAGTGGGGGGATGCCGTCCACCCGCGTGGTACCCCGACTCGTGCCCTGGTACTTGCAGTGAAGGCTTTAACTGGGATGAAAAAACTGTGGGGACTCTCAAAGGGGGGGTGACTGATGTAATTATGGGTGTGGCTTAAAACCACGTAAGCTGAAAAGTTACGGCATGACGTCATGCCAGGTGAGCGTTGTGGAGGAAGGGTATTTTTCTTAATGGATTTTGAAAGAGCAGCAACATTGTGGTAGGGTCATCAGGGCTTTAATTGGAAGCTTTTTAAATGTTATATGATATAACATTTAAAAAGCTTCCAATTAAAGCCCTGATGACCCTACCACAATGTTGCTGCTCTTTCAAAATCCATTAAGGAAAATACCCTTCCTCCACAACGCTCACCTGGCATGACGTCATGCCGCAACTAATAACCATTGACAAAGCCAATAGTTCTTACTTCTTGTAAGTATGATGTTACTTGTATCACATATCTGGATGCAATGACGGAAACAGCAAAATACAAGTCGGGTGCACACTATGCTAAACACAGATTTTTTGCGTGTTATAAAGCCACGCCCCTAATTACACTGGCCACGCCCCTTTAGGAGACCATCCAGTTTTGTCATCCCACTTAAAGCCCTGCTCAAACTTCCTTTATGTGTGCATTCCCTCTGCACTGTGGGCAAGGCATATATAGACACTTAATAACCTGTCTTCTTCTATGTCCCTCTCAAATGTGTAAGCCGCCCATTGCGTTTAAAGGGACATATTCCGTTTCGACTAAGCTTTCTATGCCACAGGATTTCCGGTACAAATTTACAAGGTTCAGAACTGTTTGTAATCTGCTCAGTGTGATATGAGTACTGTCATGGTCAAGCACTGTTTGATCTTGGGCTCTCGCTGTTTGATCATGGGCCCTCGCTGTTTGATCATGGGCCAGCAGTGTCGGATTCTGTGCCTCTGTGTTGCGTTAGGCAAGGAATGTATGATCTTGTGCTGGTTTTGAGTAAAATTGGTTCAGTGACGGGCAAGACTGAGCCACACTATACTGGATTGACTTGGTGCTTTGAGACCGTGGCTCAGTCATGCATGATTTTGACTGTTCTTTTGCTCTCCAGTGTTTGATCTTGGCTAAGCTCTGGGTGGTGTTGATTCAGCGTCACCTGAACTTGGGCCATTAACTAGTTGAATTTTGCCAAGTAGTGTCTGATATTGGTTCAGTACTGGGTGACCTTGACTCAGTGTGTAATCCTTGGCCAGTAATGTGTGTTCTTGGCTCAGCACCGTGTGATCTTGAGCCATCCTGGCCTGATTGTGAGCCATTGCTGTGATATAGGCCAGCACTGGATGATCTCTGGTCCAGTCCTGTGGGGTGTTGGCTAGTCCCATCTGATCTCGGCTCAGTCAATTCAGATCTCTGTTCAGTGCTTTGTTCCCAGTAGAGGTACAGCCAGTGCTTTAAATGGGCTGGTACTGAGTACAGCACTTTTTTTATTTTTAGAAGGAGAGTACCAGCACTTCTGAGAAACAAGCAGGTACTGTGTTACAGAGTACCTGCACTTCTATTGTTCCATTTCAAGCCCTGGGCACAGCCTATGAAAAGATCAAGGTTAGCTTGCAGAAAGCTGCACTCCCCTCCTAATGGCAAAACTCATGATGTAGGTGGGAGGTTGCTCGCTTCAAATTACATTTTAACGTTCTCATAATATTCTATTCCTTCTGATAAAAGCGAACTGGAAAATAACATTATTGAAACCTTATTGTGTCTAAAAGTATCCCCAAGCCTTCCCTCTACTGCCATCTATACAATGGCTCTGTTGTTGTGAGGTGTCATGGTCCCTCCACCTATTGTTACTACCATGAAGGGGGTGCAGGGGCAGTTCCTCCAGAACAGACCCGACGCACACATTCGCACATAACTGTTTGCCAATTTTTTAAATTTTCACTGGCTGATACCTGTACACAAGGTAATGTCCCCCACCTGCCCCACAGTTTTGGTGGGTCCTCATCTGAAGGGCTTCATCCCCAGTATCTCGTATACGCACTGGGCGTATTGATGCAGTGCGCTGTGTGTCTGGACCACACCAGACGGAGGCAAAGGATCCGCTGAATCAATCTGATAGATTAGCAGCTGTGCACATTGGTCATCCCTGTGGGGGATGCTGGGTCTGCACTCATTGGTCATCCCTGTGGGGGATGCTGGAACTCCACAATGTTGTAGGCAGCATTTGTGACCCAGGTCTTTGGGATATTGGGCGTTGGTGAGCTGGTTGGTGAAGTTGGGCCACCAATATACTGTAAAGGAGTGCTGTTTCATAGTGGGGCTCTGCTTTGTAATACTGGGCCTGCGCCTTGTGATACTGCCACAGCGCTGTGTGACCTTGCTAACTCTGTGTATTTAGATGGACTGGGCCAACACGGTGTATTGATATTGGTGCTTTTAATACACAAACATCATGTACAAGGAATTGTTTTTGCATCCCGTTAAATGGTGCGAAGCATCACTTTGATTACGTGTACAACTCTGGTCTGTTTGAAGAGCCTTTGTTCTTTTTATGGTTAATTCCAAATGGACAGTTATAATTACTGTTTGTGCACATTGCCTATCCAGTGAAATTCTGTAGACAATAGATATAAACGTGGAGGCGTAACGAAACTTGAGGGGGCCCCCCTGCAAACTACATGGAGGGGGCCCCCTCCCATCCTCCGTGCCAGTCTAGAGCTCTCAGGCCAGCGACCCGCCATACTGCAGGGGATGCGGACTATTGTTATGCCACTGTCACCAATCCAGCCGTTATAAGTAACACTGGATGGTGGAGTTAAAGGTTGGGCGTAGTCTGCCGGCAGGCTATCATAGGTGGTGGTGCATTCATTATAGGGTCCCTGCCATCAGTACGCCAGGGAAGTTTGCTCAATGTTAGGTGGGTTTCCTGATGCAGACTCCTGTCATGATATACAACATCGGGACCACTCATCGCTCAGTTTTGACAAAAGTGCATCCACTGCTCCTTCTGGTTTCTGTTTTAAAACATTAGACAAAGCGACCATGCAGTATTTCAAAAGCAGATGTAACTACAAAGAGCACATTTTGATAATACATTTGTATTAGTAGACAATAGCAATCTTAAGAGCCATTGCATAGCTTCATACACTCTTTGACCCAAATTCCATCACAGTCTCTCAGTCTATCTCTCTCTCTCTCAGTCAGTCAGTCAGTCTATCTCTCTCTGTCATTCAGTCTCTCTTAGTCAGTCAGTCTCTCTCTCTCTCTCTGTCAGTCTCTCTATCTCTCTCTCTCTCTGTCAGTCAGTCTCTCTCTGTCAGTCTCTCGGTTTTTAGTCTCTCTCTCTCTCGGTCAGTCAGTCTCTCTCAGTCAGTCAGTCTATCTCTGTCAGTCTCTGTCTTTCTGTGAGTCAGTCTCTCAGACAGTTTCTCTCTGCCAGTCTCTCGAGTCAGTCAGTCTCTCTCTCTGTCAGCCAGTCTCTCTCTCACAGTCTGTCTCTCTCTCTGTCAGTCAGTCTCCCTCTCCCTGTCAGTCAGTCTCCCTCTCTCTGTCAGTCTCTCTCTCAGTCAGTAAGTCTCTCTCTGTCAGTCCCTCTCTCTGTCAGTCTCTCTCTCAGTCTCTCTCTTTCAATCTCTCTCTCAGTCAGTCAGTCTCTCTCTCTCTGTCAGTCTCTCTCTCTCTCTCTCTGTCAGTCTCTCTCTCTCAGTCACTCTCTCTGTCAGTCTTCCAGACAGTCTCTCTCTCTCTCTCTCCTCGGTCAGTCTCTCTCAGTCAGTCATTCTCTCTCTCTCACAGTCATCCAGTCTCTCTCAGTGAGTCTCTCTCTCTCTCTCCCAGTCAGTGACTCTCTCTGTCAGTCAGTCTCTCTCTGTCAGTCTCTCTTTCTCTCAGTCAGTCTCTCTCTCTCTGTTGGTCAGTCTCTCTCTCTCTCTGTCGGTCAGTCTCTCTTTCTCTGTCAGTCTCCCAGTCTCTCTGTCAGTCAGTCTCTCTGTCAGTCAGTCTCTCTCTCTCTGTCAGTCTCTCTCTCAGTCAGTCAGTCTCCTAGTCAGTCAGTCTCCTAGTCAGTCAGTCTCTCAGTCTCTCTCTCTCCTAGTCTCTCTCTCTGAGTCAGTCAGTCTTTCTTAGTCAGTCATTCCCTCTCCCTCAGTCAGTCTTCAAGACAGTCTCTCTCTCTCCCTCTGTCAGTCTCTCTCAGTCAGTCATTCTCTCTCTCTCGCAGTCAGCCAGTCTCTCTCAGTGAGTCTCTCTCTCTCTCAGTCAGTGACTCTCTCTGTCAGTCTCTCTCTCTCTGTCAGTCAGTCTCTCTCCGTCAGTCTCTCTCCGTCAGTCTCTCTCAGTCAGACTCTCTCTCTCAGTCAGCCTCTCTCTGTCGATCAGGCTCTCTTTCTCTGTCAGTCACCCAGTCTCTCTGTATCTCAGTCAGTCAGCCTCTGCCTCTCTCTGTCAGCCTCTCTCTCTCTGTCAGGCAGTCTCTCTCTCTCAGTCAGTATCTCTCTACCTCAGTCAGTCAGTCTCTGTCAGTAAGTCAGTCTCTCTCTGTCAGTCAGCCAGTCTCTCTCTCTCTCTCTCTCTGTCAGTCTCTCAGCCAGCCTGTCAGTCTCTCAGTCAGTCAGTATTCAGTCTCTGAGTCAGTCAGTCAGTCTCTCTACTCTCTCTCCACTCTCTCTCCACTCTCTATCTCTCTACTCTGTCCTCTCTATCTCCACTGTCTTACTCTCTCCACTGTCTCTCTCTCCACTCTCTCTCCACTCTCTCTCCACTGTCTCTCTCTGTTTCCACTCTCTCTCTCCAACCTCTCCACTCACTCCCTCCACTCTCTCTCTCCACTCTCTGTCTCGACTCTCTCTCTTGACTCTCTCTCTCTCCACTCTCTCTCTCTCCACTCTCTCCACTCTCTCTCTCTCCACTCTCTCGCTCTCCACTCTCAAGCTCTCCACTCTCTTTCCAATCTCTCTACTGTCTCCCTCCATTCTGTCTCCCCACTCTCTCTCCATTCTCTCTCTCTACTCTCTCTCCTCTCTCACTCTCCACTTTCTCTCTCCACTCTCTCTCTCCACTCTGTCGCCACTCTCTCTGTCTCCACTCTCTCTCCCCTCACTCTCTCTCTCTCCAATCTCTCCACTCTCTCCCTCCACTCTCTATCCCCTCTCTCTCTCCACTCTGTCTCCACTCTCTCGCCACTCTGTCTCCACTCTCTCCACTCTCTCTCCCCACTCTCTTGCTCTCCACTCTCTGTCTCCACTCTCTCGCTCTCCACTCTCTCGCTCTCCACTCTCTCGCTCTCCACTCTCTCTCTCCACTATCTATCTCCACTCTCCCTCTCTCCACTCTCCCTCTCTCCACTCTCTCCACTCTCCCTCTCCACTTGCTCTCTCCACTCACTCTCTATCTCCAATCTCTCTACTCTTTTAACTCTCTCTCTCTCCACTCTCTCTCTCCACTGTCTCCCTCTACTTTCTCTCCACTCTCTGTCTCCACTCTCTCTCCACTCTCTCCCCACTCTCTCTCCACTCTCTTGCCACTCTCTAACCACTCTCTCTTTCCACTCTCTCTCTCCACTCACTCTCTCTCTCCACTCTCTCTCCCCAACCTCTCCACTCTCTCTCTACTGTCTCTCCCTCTTTCCACTCTCTCTCTCCAACCTCTCCACTCTCTCTCCACTCTCTGTCTCCGCTCTCGCTCTCTCTCTACTCTCTCTCTCTCCACTCTCTCTCTCCATTGTCTCGCTCTCCACTCTCTCGCTCTCCACTCTCTCTTTCCAAAGTCTCTACTGTCTCCCTCCATTCTCTCTCTCCACTCTCTCTCTCCATTCTCTCTCTCCACTCTCTCTCCCCTCTCTCTCTCCTCTCTCTCTGTCCACTTTCTCTCTCCACGCTCTCTCTCCACTCTCTCTCTCCACTCTGTCGCCACGCTCTCTGTCTCCACTCTCCCTCCACTCTCTCTCTCCAATCTCTCCACTCTCTCTCCACTCTCTCTCCAATCTCTCACCAACCTCTCCACTCTCTCTCCACTCTCTCTCCAATCTCTCCCCAACCTCTCCACTCTCTCTCCACTGTCTCTCCCTCTTTCCACCTCTCTCTCCAACCTCTCCACTCTCTCTCCACTCTGTCTCCACTCTCTCTCCCCACTCTCTCGCTCTCCACTGTCTGTCTCCACTCTCTCTCTCCAGTCTCTTGCTGTCCACTCTCTCGCTCTCCACTCTTTTGCTCTCCACTCTCTCGCCACTCTCTCTTTCCACTCTCTCGCTCCACACTCTCTCTCTCTCCACTCTCGCTCTCTCCACTCTCGCTCTCTTCACTCTCGCTCTCTTCACTCTCGCTCTCTTCACTCTCGCTCTCTCCACTCTCGCTCTCCACTCACTCTCTCTTTCCAATCTCTCTACTCTTTTCACTCTCTCTCCACTGTCTCCCTCCACTGTCTCCCTCCACTCTCTTGCCACTCTCCCTCCACTCTCTCTCCACTCTCTTGCCACTCTCTCTCCACTCTCTCTTTCCACTCTCACTCCACTCACTCACTCTCTCTCTCCACTCTCTCTCTAATCTCTCCACTCTTTCCACTCTCTCTCTCCACTCTCTCTCCACTCTCTCTCTCCACTCTCCACTCTCTCTCTCCAATTTCTTCACTCTCTCCACTCTCACTTTCCACTCTCTGACCACTCTCTGTCTCCACTCTCTCTCTCTTTCCATTCACTTCCTCCACTCTCTCTCTCTCCAAGCTGTCCACTCTCTCTCTCTCCACTGTCTGTTGGGACAGCAAACAAGGTGTATTGCTCTACCATGGCACATTACTTTTAATAAGTCCAAATAAGACAATCAAGACCCAAGACGTCTTCAGCCCGACCCTAGGCATCCAGAACAGTCAGCCACCTTCACACTATAATGTCCCCGCCTCTCCTCTGCAACCAGAGCAACACAAACACAACTTGGCATACTGAGTTCAATTACTAAACACGCCTGACTGAGGGCAGACACAAAGTAGTGTGGCTTCTAACAAGTGTGCTCTTACCTGAGGGCACCATGTTGCTGCCTCGTCCCTTCTCCCTTGAGCATTGCCGTGGAGAATGCTGTCTCTGCCCCTGCCCCCCAACCCCCCCCCCACCCCTCCGCACCCCCACCGCTACCTCTTTCCAGCTCGTGGCTCTGACTCTGACTGAAGAGGAACAATGTAAGTTGAAACATTGTTTCTCTTCAGTCCTGGGTCAGAGCGGAGGGGCTCGGAGCAGGCTGCAGACAGCCTGCACCTGCTTCAGAGCCTCTCACGCACAGATCTGATCTCCACCGAGGAGCGGAGGGGCCCCCTTCACCTACTCAAGGCTGAGGGGCCCCCTTCACCTACTCAGGGCTGAGAGGCCCCCCCGCACTGCAGGGGCTGTGGGGGTGTTTGTTACGCCCCTGATTTCAGGCTATAATTGTAAACCAAGCATAGATAGTATGTATTTTTGCACCAGATGTAGACTCGTATGTATCCTCTAGAGAGAAAAGCATTTGAGTTGGACAGATGCACTGATTGTATCAGTGATTGTTATGAACCTACAACATAACTGACATAATGAGTTGGTTTATTAAAATTGAATGAAATTGCATCTCTGGTTCCCTGTTGAATTTGAAAGCCCCTTGCAGGTGTGGACCAAATTGTTCCAAGAGGATGTATCTTCACACTGTGAATAAAGTGTGAAAGGATGTCTTTCAGAAGACAACAAGCATTTCCAATGCAATAGGTCTTGCATTTACGCAAGTTTGAGCTTTTGGCATTGCAAATAACAATGCCTTTTATTTGTGTTTTCGTTTTTAAAACATAAATAAAAGGCATTGTCATTTACAATACCAATAGCTTAAACCTGCGTACATGCAAGACCTATTGCATTGCAAATGCTTGTTTGATAATGGGGGTGGTTGTTTGGGATAACTTCGTGAGCACTAGGGAGACCCACTTTATTAAAACACCAAGGTAAAGAAACCTACACTGATCTTCGTGTACCAGCAGGTTTGAGGGCATAACAATGCTAAATTAACCCTGGTGGTTAATGATCATCATGCTACAAATCTGTGCTAAGCAAGGTGTGCCGCCCAGCTTGTATTTTACCGCTTCTGTCATTGCATACAGATATATAATACTGATAAAGCAAGTAACATTACATCTACTACAAGCCAGGGCTATTGGCTTTGCCTATGGTTGTTTGTGTATGATAAATCAGCAACAACTACGGCTTCCTTGTATACAACATTTAAAATGCTTATGATGAGACTGAAAGAACTATAACGAGTCTGCTTGAAGTTACCTCAAATGCAGTGACGAGTGGCACTGCTACAGAGGTTTTTTTTCTCACCCCGAGGGCAAAAATGGAGAGCCGGATAGAGACCCGGTTTGGCAACTGCTTTATAGAACCGCCTATGCAGAGCAGCCACAGGACCCGCCCACTTAAAGCCCTGGCTCTCACCTGTAGTAGGATGGAACCCAACAGGGACCACAGCTTCTGACGCACTCGTGATCGACACGCAGCATACACAACACTGGCCGTAAAAGCATGCCCTAGCCACCGGTGCCCCTGCATCTGTGGGGGACTGGGGCAACTAACGGCGACACTGGGTCAGTTCACACAGAGGCCCAGAGCCCTGCACACGCTACTACAAGCAAGATTAGCCAGGATGGAAGGCAACCCCCGCAGGCCAACCAACAATATGAAGACAGATGTAAAACCATGATGGAGTAGTGTTTATTGCAGTTTAATATAGCGGGAACCCCACATACCGATATTGGATCACTGTGCATGAGCACCAGTTAAATTACACAAGATCACATTCATGTTTTGAGGCACAGAAAGAAGTGATGTGCCCAGAATCACAATTGTGAGCATGCCGAGATTCAATCATGGTTCTTGTAAAGGGGTGAAGTACATACACGGTGTGACGTGCAGATAAATAAGACACAGGCACACACTTCGGATGGTTGGTCGGACCGGAAGTCCCGAGCGACCTCCGACCATTTATTTATACCCTTCTGGCCACGCCTGGCCAGAAGGTGATACATTTGTATACGTAGTTCCGGCCACGGCAGAGCTATTGGCAAAAACACTAGAGTGCTACATTCCTTCCCAAGTTAGTCCTTGAAACAAATTAGCTTAACATACAAAATCTGCAAGTCTTTGACTGGGCCTAGGGTTAGGCCTGAGACTGTAATGTCTTCTTCCTCTTACCAGAGTGTTCTCGAGACCGGTTCTTGGAGACCGTGTCGGTGATTCAGGGATCAAGGTGGGGCAGGAGGATACTGGACAGCCCAGTGTAGACCCCAGCGGCTCACCGACAGTGTCACGCCTCTCTGGCGTACTGATCTGATGTTCTGTATTGGCCGTTGTTGACGGGATTCGTTTAAACCACGATACGTTTCTTGTCACTACTTCACATTCGCGTCGAGCTGTCACTGCAGTGTCTCTGCTAGCTCTGACGGTCCACGGTTCAACTTCATACAGTGTTCTGAACTTTCCCCCAGGTCTTCGGGCCCGAATGAGCACACAATCCCCTGGGACCAGCGCTCGGTCTTGGGCTCCCCTTCTCTTGCTTGCTTTGTTATTAGTCCTTTTCCGCCAGGCTTGGGCGCTATCAGGATGATATTGCTGGGGCCTCCAGCTTTCTGCCATGGGAAGCAAATCATGTCTAGGTCCTGAGAACATGAGACCAGGGAGATCTCTGTGTGGTGCTGTGAGGGGTGCTTCTGTACTCCCGTAGGAAGTTTTGAAGGGCGTCTTCCGGGTTGGTTCCTTCTACTGCTGATATTCTCAGCACCTTGTTGATGGTCCTCATGAATCTTTCCACTTCGCCGTTAGCCTGAGGCCATTGTGGCGTTATGCGTCGATGGTGAATTCCTAGTCTTTGCATGAATTCCTTGAATTCACTCCCTTGAAAGGGAGGCCCATTGTTTGTTTTCAGTTGTTGAGGAATTCCAAACATGGCAAATGTTTTGCTCAAGATCGGTTGCACGTTCGTGAAACTTGTAGACTGGGCTACCTCCACTATTGGATATTTCGTGTAGCTGTCGACTAGAACAACTGTGATTCTCCCATCTGGGAAACTGCCAAAGTCCAGACTAACCCACGACCACAGTGCTGGCGCGGGCTCTTCGGTGATGATTGGTGCAGGGGCTTCAGTCCTCCCAGTTAGGTGGCACGCTCGACTGTTCTGTACTATTGCGTCAACTGTGTTCTCCAGGTTCGGGAACCAAACTTTCTCCCGCATTCGGGCCTTCATTCTCCAAGTACCTTGATGGCCTTGATGGGCTAGCACTGTCGCTTGTTCTTGCAGAGTTATTGGGATTATTACTCTTGATCCTCTCAGTATGAGACCATTCTCTGCCATGCTGATCTCGTTGTGTATTTTCCAGAATTGGTTTAGCCGTATGTGGTCCTCTTCACTCCATCCGTGTACGTCTCGCAGGAAACCTTCCCATGAACCAGTGTGTACAGCACTCTCTACTCTCTTTAAGACTGCATCGTTGGCATATTGTTCTATGAATTTGTCTGCTGACATGGCTTGGGGGCATGCTCCTTGTGACACCATGTTTACGAACTCTTCGGTTTGTCTTTCACGCTCTTCTTCAGGTGCCTCTTCCTTGGCTGGGTGTCACGACAAGAAGTCTGCCGGGTTTTTAGCTCCTGGTCTGTACACAAGGTCCATTTGGTACTGTTGAATTTGGATCGCCCATCTCTCAATTCGCGGTGGTGGGTGAGGTGCTGTGCCTTTGAACAGTGGGATGAGTGGTTGGTGGTCAGTCACCATTCTGAATGGGTGTCCAGTTATGTAGAGGTGGAAGTGGTTACACGCCCATTTTACAGCAAGAGCTTCTCTTTGAATCTGAGGGTATCGCACTTCAGTGGCGGTGAGGGCTTTGCTCACGAACGCTAATGGCGCCCATACCCCTGGTTCTGTTTCCTGAGTGAGGAGGGCTCCTAACCCGACTGGGCTGGCATCTACCAGTATCTCGGTGGGCTTGGACGTGTTGAAATAGGCCATGGTTGTTCCATCTAGTAGTGCATTTTTGACCTTCGTGAATGCTTCGTCCTCGGTTTCTGTCCATTTCCACGGACTCTCTTTTTTGGTTAGGTTTTGTAGCGGTTCGGCAAGGGTGGCCAGGTTCGGAATGAATCTTGTACAGTATTGTGCCATGCCCATGAAGCTCCTCACTTCTGAGGCTGTGGTCGGTGCTGGGGCATGCTTTATGGCTTGTGACTTCCTGGGATCGACTTGAACTCCATCGGAGTTGAATACGTAGCCAAAGAACTCTATTGATTTTTGAAAGAACTTGCATTTCTCCTTATGCAATGTTACTCCATGTTCGGCTAATCTCTTGAGTGTGGGCCTCAAACGCTGGTGATGTTCCTCACTGGTCTTAGAGTGTATCAGGATGTCATCGCTTACGTTTAATACTCCTTGTAGGCCAGATAGTATCTCCCGGATGGTGTTCTGAAATATTTCCGCCTCTGAGGAGATTCCGAAATTTAGTCTCTTATACCTCCTAAGACCGAGGTGGGTTGAGAATGTGGTTATGTACCTGCTTTCTTCAGCTAGTCGGAGTTGGTGGTATCCAGCGTTTAGGTCTAATTTGGAGAACCACTGAGCTCCATTCAGGTCCGTGAGTATGTCATCTACTGTAGGTGTTATGTCTTTCTCTCTTTATTGCCTTTTTGGGCATCTGCATGTCGATGCAAATCCTGATTTTTCCTGGTTGCCGGGGTTTCTCCGCTATCACCATGGGCGACACCCACGGCGTCGGCCCAGTGACTTTCTCTATTACTCCTTGTTTCTCCAGTAGTGTCAGATCTTGTTCAACTGCGTCTTTTAGGTGAAACGGAACCCTCCGTTGTTTCAGAGCTATTGGCTGGATGGCTTTGTCAATATGTAGCTTGACAGGTTGTCGTTTGATTGTGCCTAGGCCTTTGAATAGTGACGGGTACAGTTGTAGTATATCTTCTGTTTGGAGTGTCTTGACGGCGTTGGCGAATACAACTAGGTCGAGGTCTTCTGCCGTGTGGCTCCCTACTAGAAGGTCTGCTTCCTTATCGATCACATGAAATGTTGTTGTTACTTCACGGTCTTCCGCCTTAACATGTACCTGCATTTTTCCTCATAGAGGTAGCGGAGTTTGGCTGCCATATGTCATTATCTTGATTTTTGATGGCGTTAACTGTGGTCTAGGGTTGAACTTTTGTAGTGCTGTATACCCATCACATTCACTGTTGCACCGGTATCTATGACCCCGGTGACTTCCGACCCGTCAATTTGGATTTGGCACTTCGGTTGTGGTCTTCGCTTTCTCTGCAGGTCCTTCGTGAAGGACACGAAGTAGCACTCGCCTTTGTCATCCGTAGAGGAGTCATCCAGCCGTGAGTGGCGGTGTTGTCTGGACGTCATGGGTCTTGGTTGCTGAGTTTCTTCTAGACTAAGCTGTCTGACTGCCCCTGTTGCGGTTCGTCTTCCTGCTGTGCTTCTTCCGCGGAATCCTCCTCTGCATACGCTGGCAAAATGGTTTGGTATTCCGCACTTTGAGCAGGTCTTTTCTCTCGCAGGACAGCAATCTTGGCTATGGTCGTCACCTCCGCAGTAGGCGCAGGGTGTTCGTCTCGGCGTTCTGGTCGGCCATCTTCCTCGTCCACCCCTACTTGAGGCGCGGACGACATCCACCCTTTCTGTTTTTGCAATGGCACTTGCTTCTGCTTGAGGGGTCATGGCGGCCTCCATGGCTGTAGATTGGACGTCAGACAGTTTGTGTGATCGTGCGAGCATGAGTATTTCTTCTAGTGTGATGTTGGGTTGGCGCAGTATCAGTGTTCTCGGAGTATTATTCCGGCATCCTTGAATGGTCTGCGCTGTGACTTCCTTTGTGTGATCATCTTCGGTACATGTGCTCACAAGTTCTCTTAGTCGGGCATGAAAAGCATCCATCGTCTCACCTTCTCTTTGTCTAGATTGTCTAAATCTGAATCGCTCATAGTGTGGGTTAAGCTGGGGGTCAAAGTGCGCATTGAACGCTCTCACTGCGGCACCATAGTCATCAGCATTGCCGGTGTCTGGAAGGTGAGAGAAAAGTTTATATAACTCAGTACCCCCGAAGTGCAGTAACAGAGAGTGTTTGACTGTAGTGTCGGTTTCACGGGTGGCTACGAAGTAGTTGTTTAATTGTCCGATCCAAACTGCCCATCTTGGCGCTGCTGTGGATGGTTCGATTAGCTCACTGAACGGTGGGAGTGCTTGAATTTGTGAGTGAGCTGACGGGTGCGTAGGCTGTACTGGGGTCACTGCTTGCTGTTGTGCTGCTGGTTGTTGTTGTACCACCTGCTGTGAGCTGCTTGCTGTGGTGCTGACGGTTGTGGCGCTGCTTGCTGGTTTTGGTTGCCTCCTACATTGCCTGGTGGGTTCGACATTATGCAAGTGTTAACTCCCCGCTTAATGCGTGTCTGGGGTGTTGAAAAGCTTTTGTATGGTTGGTTCGCCTGCTCTTGTCAGTTTCACAGTGTTTGGTGACCTTTTGCGTTGGTGGTACAGTGTCTTTAGTGTTTACTTGTCTATTTTTACATTGATGTATTTTTTTGCACTTGCCAGTGCTTGTTTAATTTTTTTCTTTTCTTTTCTTCCTGCTGTGTCCCTGACATCTCTGGCTGTTGGACGCGTCCTCTGCGTCTGTTTCGCGCTGTTCCTGGTGTGTGCAGGGTCAATTGTGAGCTCTTGTAGCTCTGTGCAGCCTTCGCGCTCACACGCGTCTTCTCTTGACACTCTTGCCGGGCCTTCTGCCTGTTGCGCATGTGCGCCGAAACACGCTTGGGCCTGTTCGCACGCGTGCAGCCGGTGATCCTGGCCTTCTCGTGCTCGCTCTACGCCTCGCCGGTGTCCCTACGCAGCTCAGGGCTCACGCTGCTCACCGGTGCGGCCGTAGATATCGTCGGACTTCTCGACTCTGCCTGGCCCTCGCGACGGGCGATTTGCTCGGCGCTGGTTCTGCTTGTCCCTTCGTGTGGCACACGGTTCACCTGGTGCTTCTTCAGACGGTGGCTTAATCGCGATGGTGTCGCCGACCGTATCCCCCGCTCGTCCCCAGTGTAAAGGGGTGAATTACATACACAGTGTGACATGCAGATAAATGAGACACAGGCACAGACTTTGGATGGTTGGTCGGACCGGAAGTCCCGAGCGACCTCCGACCATTTATTTATACCCTTCTGGCCACGCCTGGCCAGAAGGTGATGCATTTGTATACGTAGTTCCGGCCACGGCCGGAGCTACCAAAAACACTAGAGCACTACATTTCTCATCTTCCAAATTCTGCAGTTCTGGTTGTGACGCCACAGTGAACCCTGCAGTTGGACAGACCTGGAGATTAAGACGCACAGCTCCATAAAACTGAGTCTTGCTGGTGGTCGTGTACGACTGAAGCACCAGGGACAAGCCGGCATACCCACCATAGACCTGAAACACGACACCTGCTCAAGTACACACAAACAACAAAAAGAGCGCTTTGAGGCGAGGGGTGGATGTGGCGTACACCTCCAGCGCTATAAATTAAACATGTTTTAGCTCTCTCAATGCCCAGTGGGTTGACGGTCATCATGATAAAAAATTGTAAATGTACTGCAGCCATGCAGCGGTGCAACAAGCAGCGCTACCATGTCCGTAATATCAAACGCACAGGGGATCACTACTGCTCTGCTCCCTGTGCACCATGACACATCCCTCAATAATAATTCCCCGTTGCAACTAGTGTCAGTGTTGGTGGTTGTTGGACTGGACCCTCTTTTGTGTCTGACTCCATCCCACCTGTCTTCAGGGCTGAGTTGTCACATAAAACCATAAGCTTATGGCCTGCTGCTTGTGTATCTATTCAGGAAAACTACAGCAACAGAGAGTTAAAATGAAATAGAATGCAGAATAACAAGCTGTCGCCAGTGTGAAAAAAAATAGTGCGTCCTTGTCTCTCGCCACGAGTAAAACATCCAGTCCTCGCGTGAATCTTCTGTCCTGTCCATCCGCGTGCACATCTCGAATCTGTATCGATTCCAAAAGGCCATCGCCATTGCGAGAGTAGCACATGCGCACTGCTAACGCCAGGCGAGACCTAAAAAACCTCTTAACCATCTGTGTAGCCACACTCTCCAAGCAATAGCACTGTTGAGTTAATGGTCAGTCACCTCCCAGCATCTAGTGAAAAACTTCAGAATAGCAAAAAGAATGAGTTACAGTAATTTCAGCCCATCCCAAAACACATGATAAATGTATTAAAATAAACTGGTGAACGCCTTACAAAAAATTAAATTAAGGCCAAACAATGTTATGCTTTAGTTTCTGCATTTTGTGATATGTGCAGCTTCAGTTCTTGTTTGTTTGTATTAGGCACAACGTTCATACCTTATTTTTCCCATGAGCGAATGCGTACCCACAGGCACAAGAATTAGCAGACATGCGCACACAAAGCATTTCTCACTTTTCTTTCTGTAAAATACCTTCAGAGAATGTCCCAATGCTCTCGCTGTCGTTTCCACTCACACAAAATCCTCACAGTAGGATTAAAAACGTTTTTAGGTCGAGGACTATCGGTTCTGCCGTAAGGCAGAAACCGGATGTCGGAGATTTAATGATTCTTAGAGTGCTGCATTTATCCCTCCCTCTTTTTGCTCGTTCTCCATTGGCTGGCTTCCTAAATGGAGGCCAGCCATTGGAGGAGAGAGCCATCCCTCCAAATAGGCTCCGTCTTTTTCGGATTCGGGGGCGTCATTTTTGCTGTTCTTTAGCTCGTGACGTCGTCCGTCACTCAGGACAGCAAAACACACCCCCGAATCCGAAAATGGCCGTGTGTTTCTCCGAGGCATTTCCGCCTTGCCTCGGAGAAACATGGTTGTGTGGAGCGCTCCTCTCTTGTGTTTTTTTTGTCCTTTGCAGACAAGAAAAGCCATGATAAAGGTGTACGTGCAATGCAAAGCACTTCAAGCCCAAGTCTTTCAAGGTCTCTGTTTTTTTTATTCTTTAAACGCTGAAATTATCCGCTATCCTACTCGGAAACGCGGAGATGGACACACAAATTGCGCCTCATAAAACGGGAGCGGAAGTGCGGCACCCGCCAGGAGCCTGACGCAACACACGCCACCCCAAAGCTGCAGTGCTTCTCCTTAAACAATTTGTGGTTCGCCTGGCACACACTACAAACTGAGGCTTCCGAAGTCTCCCCCTGGCGGTGCCCTCTCTCCTGGCAGCGGAGGTTACCCGGGCTGGGTGATCACGAGGGTGGGTAGAGCCTTCGGTGGCTGTCGGAGCTGTGAGACTCCGGCTCAGGAGGGAGGGAAACTTTCCGCCTCATACAAAACTTTCCCCGTCCTCCCCTCTCTCAGGGTGATGTGTGCCCCGCACAAGACAGGCGTCTCTGCACCGAAGGAGTGCTCCAAGGCGCTATATTGCGGCGGGTGCAGCCGTGGGTCGGGTGATTGTGCATCGGTCGCCTGCCAGGCTGGCACCGGTCCCGATCTGATAACGGATTAAAGATGAGCAGGGCTGCTCCGGCGAGCCAGGGCAGCCGATCCAAGAGTGACAGCGGAGATGCGACGCCTCTCTCTCCCCCCTCCGGCCCCACCAGTCTGTAGAGCAGGTTCCGCTCAGAAGTCACCCTAGGCGCTATTGTGTTGCAACTTGCACTGCTGCGAGTGCGGGCGATTCCCACGGGCGGAGCGGAGGCGAGACACTGCTTGCAATGTACAAGGGGAGAGACAGGCAAGGGGCTGTCTCCTACAAGTGACCCTACCACAGACTTATCAGAGCGCCACCAACCTGTCTATTTCGCCCTGGCATCCGTCTCTCTAAAAAAATGCGTTCTCTGTCTATGGTTTGAGTGAGGCCTTTCGAGGCTGTCTCTTCCTACAGTCTTTGTCTTTCTACAGAGTACCTGTGTGGAGGCAGCTGCATAGGCCGTCCCTTCCACTCAAGCCCGTCTCCGAGTATGAGAAGTGGCTCTCGGGTGTCTCTTAGACCCCGACACCGCCTCTGAGCGGGAGAAGTGGCCCTGGGCGGTCTCTTATAGTCTCGAGTTCACCCCTGTCAGAAGGAAGCGCGCTGCGCTGCCTGTTCCACAGTCTGTGGGTGTGAGGCGGTATGTGCATTGGACCGTCTCCCACACCCATCCCGTGCTGGGCTGTCTTTTACAACCCGGAACAGTCATTTGAAGAGAGAAGAAGCACCGAGTGGGCTGTCTCTTACCCCTCTCTTACACCCATGCCCGGACACTCGCATTCCCCTCTCCCCCCTGGGGCGCAGGGGCACCCCGAGTGGACCTACGAGGAGCAGTTCAAGCAGGTAGGACCAACCTTGCATGTTTAATGTACCTGCCCCGAACAAGCTTGCCAATTTTACTTACTTGTTACTATTATTGAATGTAATGATTCTCAGTTTATCAGCTTCACAAGGAAGAATGTCTAAGTTGGCTTCGCTGGGTTTCAAGATTGAGAGCTGTAGCGCTCATCAGATTTTAATAGGAAACTTACATTTTGATGTCCTCCGGGTGATGGCACACACAAACATCACATGCAGCTGGCAATGCCAAGTTAAACGGCAGGAACGCCTCCCGCCTTTAGGTAAAAAATATGCCAGATTAACACGCACTTCTAAACGATAACGAGATAAAGAGAAAGTACTTTATATATGTATCCAAATTGGCAGTTGGCAATCTAATCGGTTACACCCAGGGTGGCAAAAAAACGTTTTCAAATATGAGTGTTCTATTTCCTACTTTTGGAAGTTGTGAGTAAAACGAATCTTTAAGGAGTAAAATAGTAACTGTAATTTTGTGATGGAAGTGTATTTTAGCATTTAGAAAACTAAAAATCTATTTGAAATTTGTAACCATGGGCACCTAACCTTAAGCTAGAATTGCTTGTTTTCTAGCTGGAAATTCATCTATACGAAAAATATTTTTGACCTTGAGCGGCCCTCTTTAAACCACACAACAACACACGGAGAATATGTTCTTGTACCACAACACTACTGATATTACCGATTTAGACATGTTACTAGGACAGTGTGTGGAAGCTTGCATAGAATTTCCCTTAATTGCTGCTTTTTCGTCCTGATGGGCATTTTGCCCGATCATAGGGAGTAAAACGGCCCACCTTACTCCCTTAGCTTCAGGCCACTGGAAGGAGAAGTGAGATTGAAGTTCTAGTAATTCTGGCTTACCTGTATGAAGGTTCTGCCCGCACTTTAGGTTCATTTTCTGTTTCTGTTTCTGTATTTGTGCAGTAGCCGCATAGAAAGCTAAAACTGACAGACTTGCGCGTTAGGATTATCAAACCCAATGCACAACCCCTTGCAAAACAGTTTGCTATTACACCAAAACTACTACTGATTTTCAGAGATGCCAACAGGCCCACTTCACCATTAGCCCTTGCAGTGCTTGTATCCTAACATCACACACCATCTGGGAATTACGGGCACATTTTAATAATAAAACAAGTAGACTACAAATCCCACAAGGCAGCACGTGGACCAGATCACCTGGAGACAGTCAGCAATACAGTGTCTGCTGATTTCGGTTACATGCATTTTTATTGTGCATTTGAAATAGTTCAATGCCACAAAATTGTTGTGCCAACCAGTTTGCCACTATAGCGGATAGGTTGGCTCTATTAGGTTATTTATTATTTTTCATCTTTACTTGTTAGCAGTCACAGGCTCTCCATGTCTCTTAAATAAATAGAAAAAAACACACCCTACCCTTTTTATTTGGTTTTAATCGTGTTGTGTTAGCCATTTCAGAAATTACTGCAGTTTCCAATCCAGAACAGCCCTGCCTCCCTTCCTCTGAGCACTTGAATGTGGGGAGCAGCTTCATAATGCGAGCGGAGAGCAAAAGCGGGACGAATAAAAACAGTATGTCATATTTTCCAACATTTCAAGTGGGAATACCCACAGTCGAAATGCATCCCCATCGAGGCTTACGCCGCTAATTTGTCTAATTGCAATAAATAGTGGTGCGAAGCTGAACTGAGCACACGACGCTGCTGCAGCGAGGACTAATGCCGAGTCTTAGGAATACTGTTATCGGTGTTTAATGTGTTAGAACAATCACTGTATTCAATTAATGATGTGATTTCCTGCTTTCTTTTTCAAAATTGCTATTTTTGCACACCGTTGCCTGTTAATACCCGTTTGCTCAAAGACTGAAAAGATATATAAATAGTAGTGAATTAAAAAGGTCGCATGGTTGCCTATTAATAGGTTTAATTATAGGAATATTTGTTATTTTGCCACAGTGTTGTTCCCATTCCTGGGGAGGGTTTGCAGCGTTTAACTCGCAGTGCTGTCTGGATGCAGAGAAATGAGGGTAAAAAGGCTCCTCTGTTGAAAGTAATTACAGGCCTGCTGTAACTGTTTGTCTCTGACATTTTAAAAACTTGACTTGAAACACAAAAGGCCAATGAAAGATTATTTTGTCGTACCGTATAAAGTAATGAGCCCTTAAAATGTGCATTACTTCCATAAAATAACAAGCCACCGGTCGAGATTTATTTGTTTCGGGCCTAATGATAAATGGATGCCTGATTTCACAAGCTTGTGTGTCCTTTCACTGGATCTTGTAGGCTTCCGTTTACTACTTATTCTGGGGAGAATGCCATTTGTATTTTTTTCCTCAGGGGGGTTCTGCAAAAAAGGGACATACATAACAAATACTTTTAAACTATTTTTTGAGTGGGGGCATTTAACTGGTTGCCCAACCTCGCGAACGTTCACATGACGCACCTTCAGTTTGAGTAGTGGCCCTAACCTATCTTTGTATTTAAAACAAAATCACAACACCATCACAATGATCAGCTCCAAGTAACTTCTGGCAACTGCAACACACGGACTCCTGGTGGTGGTTCCTCCTGATTCAGTTCTTTCTAGCTTTCACACCCCGCTTATGAATGATCTCGAATGGAAACATTTGGCTGCACGCCCCAAGACATCAGTTCCAGTTTATATCTTATCCAAATGTATGCCTTGAAAGCACTAATCACACCATCCTCTAACATATATTAATATAGGCATGAGGCATCCAGATCCATGGTTGTTTTAGAGCATACACGGTGGCCATGTTTGAAGGGAGGAAACACGCCCTTCTTCGATTTATACCCAGTGTTCTAACCACCACTTTTTCCAACCTTTTGAGGAAGTGGGGCACTTACTGATGTGATTGTATAATTACCCCTACTTAATTTCACACTCTCCATCGGTAACTCTCTCCCAATGTCATCATAGTCCTTTTTGGTTATGAGCACCCTTGTGTTATGTTATGTTAAAAATACTTGTTACCGCGCACGGTCACAAATTGGTTTCATGGCGCTCAGAGACAGGTGGAGAAAGGACGCAGGAGGGTAAGAGGGGCTAATCGTGAGCTAGGTGGAACAGATGAGTTTTCAGGTATTTACGAAAAGAGATGTAGTCCTGGGTGAGCCGAATTGAGAGAGGAAAGGAGTTCCAGGTAGAAGGAGGAAGGAAAGAAAAGCAGGCACCACCGTGTTTCTTCCGTTTAAACCTGGGAGTGATCAAGAGATTGTGAGCAGCGGACCTAAGGTGCCGTGAGGGAACGTGAGGGTGGAGGCTGAGAGAAATAAAGGCAGGGGCAGAAGCGGATAGAGATTTGAAAACAGTGCATCCCATTTTAAAAATGCAGCGGTACGCTACCGGGAGCCAGTGTAGTCTTTTCAACAAGGGCCTAACATGTTGGGATTTGGGCTGTTGAAAGACCAGTCTGGCCGCCTGGTTTTGTACCAGCTGGAGCCAGTGAAGGTGGTATGCAGGGATCCCCACGTACAGACAGGTAGCATAATCAATACGTGAGGTGACCAGGGCCATAATTACAAGGAAGAGAGCCTCCGAAGATAAAAACCTTCGGATTTTCCCAATTCTGCGAAGGTGATAAAAGCAGGCCGAAGTGACAGCGTTAATTTGGGGCCTCATCGATAGGTCACTGGAAATAATAACACCCAGGCTCTTCGCAGAGTTGACTGGGCAGGGGGGGAGCTGAGGGCTGGGGGCCAGAAATTGTGACTTGATTACATTTCATATGAATTCAAAAGAAGTGAAATTGAGAGGAGCACTCGAGCAGGATCACACTAGAACATCACTTTGTCCGCTGTACATAGTATATGTTCTGCTGCCTGTATCCTGCATCAATGACTACTTGAAAAATGCGTAACGTCCACATTTTCACTCACAAAATTCATTATTCATTAGAAACCAAAGGGACAACAGTGGGCAGCTGTGCTATGAGTCTTGTCATCGTGGAGAGTTCTGAGCTATTGAACACCTGCTATCTAAACTCTTCTCCTAGGTGAACTAAAAGGATCGAGTTGTCCGAAATCAACTCCTCAACTCAGCCATCTGTATCAATAATCACCTCCTCTTGGGATGATGGTAGATCCACCTTCCCCCCCATACGTTTTTAGGTTTTGCCTG